>NC_091740.1:4224482-6824163 GCF_030179905.1 Drosophila bipectinata | reverse complement strand
ACATCTATTTGTTGGTTCAAAGAAATCGCTTACAGTTTTTCTTACTCAAAGAGCAATGATCATTGCGTAGTCACCCGAGTGTTTTAAAAGCAACTCGCCAAAACACCAGAGACTTGCCAAAACACCCGAGTCTTTCATGTGAGTTTTTCCTACCCATGCTCTATCTATCTCGTTTGATCTGCACAAGCGACCGAAAAATACCCGCGTGTTTTGCATCTTTAGACACACAGGCACAAAATCACGAGTGCAAGAAAGGTAAAACACACATTGTACTTCCACAAAAATTGTGTGTTGGTATTGCCTTTTGTCTTATGAGTGGCACTCGCACACACATTTTTTATTTTTTTTTTTTTTTTATATAGGGTGCCGAAAAGTGGCACCCTTGCCGTTCTCTGATACGAACTTCGTTTAGTCGATTTGTAAACAACTCTGTGCTCATAGACACAACATAGGAATCCACCAAAGGGATACCCAAGATATGGACGAACCAGAACTGAAGATTCTGCAACATCGACTAGCTGTGATGAGAGGAAAAACTTAACCTTAACTAGACCACCAGACAACCACTTCGTTGACCGTCTCAATAATTATACTGCCATATGCTGGTTATACTGGACTCTAACAATTAAAAGGTCATGAACGAAACCGCATATTGATGACTACACAAAACTTCAATAACGGCTTGAGCAAGAATTTTTCGGTTCATGAAATTATTGCAAAATTGGTAAATTATAATTTTTCTACCCTTGCAGAGGGTATTATAATTTTGGTCAAAAGTATGCAACGCAGTGAAGGAGACATCTCCGACCTTATAAAGTATATATATTCTTGATCAGGATCACCTCCTGAGTTGATATGAGCATGTCCGTCTGTCCGTCTGTCCGTCTGTCAGTTTCTACGCAAACTAGTCTCTCAGTTTTAAAGCTATCGACTTGAAACTTTGCACACACCCTTCTTTCCATTGCACGCAGTATATAAGTCGTAACGACCGGAATCAGCCGACTATATCCTATAGCTGCCATATAACTGATTGATCGGAAATGGTATAACTTCGGTGTTTTTAGAGTTAGAGAGTTCAAATTTTACATGAGCGCTATCTTTGGCAAAATAATACGACATGCCAAATTCCGTAAGGATCGGCAGACTATATCCTATAGATGCCATATAACTGAACGATGTTTGAAGATAGAAGTATGGGACTTTTTTAAGACTTTGTATTGTAATAAATTGGATTATATATTTATATTCCCATAAGGATCGGCCAACTATATCCGATTTTTTTTTTTTTTTTTGTTTGCGGCCTTGAGAATTTGGAAATGGCTGTGCATCAATAAGAGCATCAGCTAGCATTCCTGTATTCATCATAAAGCTTAGAGGCCCAGACGACCGAGAGGCGCTCGAGAAATGATTTGTTAGTACATATTAAGCTATTTGAAATTTGTGAAGCTAAGAGGAGTTAGTAAGAAAATTTAAAATTCTATATTTTCCCTCTAGGGCAGGAAAAAGATGTAATAGAGTAGAGTACCATTGTAGTTCGAACCATTGTAGTTTGAACGTAATACCCTAAAAGGATCGTGCAGTGCATATGTCGAACTACAACGGATAAGGAACAGAGGACTAAAGTTTCGAGTCTTTCTAATAGGAATGTTAAAATTTAAGCGTGTTAGTAAATGCTGGCTATCTACATCCCCGTTAATAAGGTTATGCAGAAAAACTACAACGAGCATTGTCCTACGATTTGTTAAGCTAGGTAAGTTTATAAGTAAAAGTCTGTTACTTTAGGATGGAAGCTAAAGATTTGCATCCCAGTATAGACCTCTAGTGGAAAAACCTCTATGGGAAAACCCAGCATATTCAGTTTACTCAACAAGAGTGAGTGATTAACTGAATCAAATGCTTTGCTGAAGTCTGTGTAAATTACATCGGTTTGATATCCCTTACAAAAGCCATCTATGACAAAGGATGTCAACTCCAGTAAGTTTGTGGTGGTGGAGCGACGCTTAATTAGGCCATGCTGACAGGGAGAGATGATCGAAGAGCATAGGTGTTGCAAGTGAGGGGTAATAAATTTTTCAAATAACTTTGGAATTGCCGACAACTTAGAGATGCCTCTGTAGTTGGTAAACTCATAATTTTTCCCTTTTTTATGTAGGAGAATTATGAATGATTCCTTCCACTTAAGGGAAAAAATCGAGGTTTCCAAAGATAAGTTGAAAAGTCTTAGAAGAGGCTTGCACAGAGCCCTGGCGCAGTATTTTAGCACACAGCCTGGTATTCCGTCGGGGCCTGGCGAATAAATGGATTTTACCCTTAAAAGACCAGATAATAAGTTGTTCTCAGAAAAAAACGGACAGAAAATAAGATTTGCTGCTCGAATGTTATATGCGTAAGGCTGATCTGTCAAATTAGGCGGAGAATAAGTTTTTTGAAAAAATTCTGCGAATAGATCGGCAATGGCCTGATCAGAGGTGGCAGAGGAATTTTCAAACGTAAGCAGGGCTGAAAAAGATACTTGTTTACGCTTAGTGTTTACAAAATTATAAAACTGCTTTGGATCCTGAGACCGGATATAGGTTTTAACTGCTCCGCCCGAAGTTAGCTTTCCTTTCTTGTTATTTTTTACTTTTTTGTGGTAAATTACCTAAGCAATACCCATGTATAAACTAAGCTATAAATATTTCAGTTTTATATCAATAAAATATGTCTATCTATTCTGTCAAAATAGTTCAAGTGTAAATTGCGGTAACAGCCCAGAAGTCGGTTTTATGTGCCCTTTAATTTAACTCATCCATATCGATTAACAGACACTTCGATCACTTTGACTGCTACCAGAGAAAGAGGGAGAAGATACTACGATAGGTCAATATACAGGCCCGGCAGCAGTAGTGGGTTGAGTGGGTGGCTAGACCCACTCGAGAAATCCCGAGTGGTAAAATATCCCACTCCAAATAATCAACTACCATATATCGTCAACTTGGTCGATTTACACATTTTGAATTTCACGTGGGAAACATACGCGCTCGGAGCATGCGCATGGTGTACGTGCACATATAACACACATTCATGCCAACGACGGCTGCATATCACCATATGCTTATATTCGTTTCATTCTCGCTCGTATGTGCTTTAAGAGATTGAAAGAAAAAGAACGTGCGTACTTTGCAAAGAGACTTGAGAGACGACAGTTGGATAGATTCGTCGTGCGGCTGAAAAGGAAGAAGGAGGATTGCGACCAGCAACCGATCGAGAAAAAATCCTCGAAAACCGAGTCTTCTCGAGCGTCAGATATTGATAGTCGATATCGAGACGACGACAACAACAACGATTCTTCTAAACAATGTAAGAATACGACAAAAATTCAAATGTTTTGCTAGTTTCTGTGTGATGTATTTATATTTCATCAAAGTTCCAAAATGGAGCTCTATACGTAAACAAACGTGCCTTATACTTGTATGTTATATATAATACAACATAAACTTACTTACTTTATGGTATAACGTGAAATGTATCATAAAATGTATAATGAATATATAACTTTAATAATAAAGATATATTTTTAAATGATTATTTCAACTTTTTTAACTTTTTAAAAAAACCTATCCGTGGCTTGAACTCAACAAAAACTCTCTCGCATTTTGCTACGTCTGTACTGAAGCTTGTGAACGGCAATTGATCGCTAATTTCGACTCGCAGGCTGTGAAATCAAAACAAGCCTGGGTCTATGATGGATTTTCAAACTGGAAGTATGGGTCATATCGGATGAAGAAACATTCGTCAAGTGTTCTACACATCAATTGCACCGAAGCACTGGCAATGAAGAAGATGATGAAGAATAGAACGGCGTTACTAAAAATTTTCAGCACTCTAAAAAAAAACAGGGTTTGCCTTTAAGAGGAGACAAGAATGACGAAAATTCCAATTTCATGGCGTTCTTAAAGGCTCACTCGGAAGACGTTCCTGAACTGAATTCCTGGTTGCAGAAAGATGGATACAGATGGCTTGATCATGAAAGTCAAAATGAAATTCTCGATCTGATGGCGACTTCAATTTTGTCAAAAATTATGGACGATATAAGAAGAGCGGAGCATTTTTCGATTCTACTAGATGAAACCCCAGATGCCTCACGAATAGATAAAGATGCCTCCGTTTCCGATATTTTAGTTGCAAATAAGAATTTTATTGGATTCTTTTCAACGCCAAACACTCAAGCAGAAACTTTATTCGATCTTGTTGACAACATTTTCGTGAACTCGTGGCTTCTTTCAAAACTAAAAGGCCAGTGCTACGACGGGGCATCCAATGTTTCTGGAAAAGTTTCTGGGTTGCAGGCGCGTATACGTGAGAAGGAACCTCGAGCTTTGTTTGTGCACTGCAATGCCCATAACCTGAATCTTGTTGTACAAGATTCAATTGAAAAGGTAAAACCAGCCAGAAAATTCATAGGGTCAATCAAGGATTAGATAAACTTTATCCGAGATTCACCAAAATGCGTTGCACAATTCAAGGAGTTGCAGACTGAAGCGATGGAAAAGAACAACGAAAATTTTTCTTTTATCGCAGTCTTCAACCCGACAAGGTAAAAACTACGATCGAAAATTTCGTCACATATTGTAAAAAAACCTTCAAACCTATTTAGAAACCTTCTCATTAATATTTTCCAGATGAGCGATAAGAATACGGCCTCTCAAGATATTCAAGGCGAATTATCCTGAAGTGCTGAAATTCCTCGATGATCGATCGGTGGACAACGAAGTCGATAGTACGATCTCCGCCAAAGCTACAAAAATGACACGATTTTGTTTACGTATATGTAGAAAGATCTCAACAAAAATACATGTTTCAAATAGACTTATTAATATAAACTATAAAAATGATGAAAATTTTTCTTTTTTTTTTCCTCCACTCGGAGGAAGACTACCCACTCGGGCCGAACGTGTCCTGCCGGGCCTGTCAATATATATGGTATAACGTTGAGGTTAAATCTAAGTTACATTTCTCCAACAAAATAAAAAGCGCCAAGTGTCCAAGTGTTGGTTACGCTACAAGATCTGGTATTTTCTTATTATTATTCGGTGAAGTGCCTAAGTCTTTAAGGCAACTTTTAAGATTTAGATCCGTGTCATTGCTTTTGTTCGCATGCTTTGAGCTGGAAGTTAAGCATATTTTTGGAAGCGCACGTACACAGCTAAGAGTGCGACGGAGCCCCAGACCCCAGACTAGCATCTGGCACACCGGTCAGTTTGGCAAATGCTCCAAAAGAAATTGGAGTAAAACGAACCATGAGTAATGCTTAGGCGGATCCACTAGGACATGATATGGACCTTACGACTACACAGATGGGGAAGTTCATGGAAAGGATCGTAGGTCTGGAGAAGGAGATCCTGTAGGCAAGGGCAAATGAAGGTCAAGCGACGGTTGCCAGGAATTTTGTTAGTATCGGGTCGAGCGTCAGAGTGAGCGGTGGGCCGAATATACCGCTAAGAAAGCCGCCATGTTTGAGCACAACGGTGAGGTAGCTTTTGAGTGAAAACCTAACAACGGGACCAGAGTCAGTGACGCCATCTTATGATGAACAGTTGCCGGCACAATTTAGTGCAAATCTGACTCCCCATTTGAGTAGAAGCTTATAGCCATATTTGGGCGGTAATGCGGTGATCGGATAAAAAGTCACACGGAGTACAGGCTAGTTGTACAGCTACTTGCTGCCATGTAGTGTCACAGCCACGGTGCAACCAGAACGAAGTTATGTTCACGCACCACGGGAGCTACAACACAGTTTCGCCGTACCTAAACCATCACCCGGATCCTATGGAAGAGCGGGCTTGGCAAATGGATGGACGCCACGCAGATTTCCGGATCTTTCAGAGTTTGGTCAGTCAGAGGAACTTCTATGGATCATATGGAAGAGAGGGCTTGGCAAATGGATGGACGCCACGCAGATTTCCTGATCTTTCAGAGTTTGGTCAGTCAGAGGAACTGCTCATACACCCGAACAACGTGAAGGTCGTAAGGAGTAATTTATTGGGAGTCAACTGGAGAGCGTCGGGGAGTTGCAGCCAATTCACAAAAACAATATAGGCACGATAGTATAATTTGCCACGAGGGTGAGCACCCTTTAAGCGTTTCCACAATAAACCGCGAGCGGCGACCAGCATCTAGGAAATTCCATCCTAAGAAGGAGCTGTTCACCAAATTGTCCCTAAGTAAGACTGGGGAAGACCCGCAGTCGGTGGCCACAGGAGGGATCTACGGAGTAGCCAGAGACGGAAGCTGTACAAGTTGTGTTGATTCTAATAAAATTATCTGCTTCTCTTGATTCTGCCCGTACGATGATCTAACAGGTGATCGACGTCGGATCGTCTGTGACGCTTATAGACGACGATCCCGTCGGTGGCCTACATTAGAGGGCGTGAAACGACAACGACAACTTCTAGTTTATTTTACGGTTTAGCGAAAAATCCGCCAGAGAGTACATGAGGATGGTTAACCGGCAGATCAGTGGAACGGGAAAACCTAGCGACAAAGATTAAAGAACGCGTATGCAGTAAGAAAACTAAATCTTACGATGCAGAGTCTACGTCAGAAAGATGTGACGACGCGCGCGCAAGCCTTTTGACCTTTTTTTCTCTTATAAGTACTGGCCGATAAAGTAGCGCGGTTTCGTCGCGGCTCAATTCAGCATAAAAAAAGCCTTCTAAAAAAGGCAAATGCAACACAACAAACGACAATTTGTTCTACCGTCAGGGACTTTTGTTTTGACATCAGGGATGTTACTTTTCTAGTTCCGTACAGCGACATAGATTCTCCTTGTGTTGGATGACCATTCAGCAGATTTTTGACTGCAGCCAAAATTACAGATTGTTGCAGTTAAGATCTGCATCGGCGAAATGTTTTCCGGCGCATGGCTTGGTTTGCATTTGTGTCGTCTCCGGAATATCAATGTTTTTAATCACTTAATTGAAATCTGTACTCATAACAGAGTTGAGCCAAAAGGTAAATCATAGTCGCCAGACTTAAAAATATGTGACAACAAAATCACACGGTAATAATGGGATCAATCCCAATAATTTACCATGCAAATGGGGAAAATAATTTGACGGTGAGAAAACTTACCCAACGCTCCTCTGCCTTCAGTTAGTTCTGAAAACGTTTATGGCATTGGCTATGCCTCCAGGTCTAGCGATATGTCGCCGCTAATCCCAAAAATGGGTGCAACCAATGAAAAATAAACGCTCCTCCATCTTGAGTAGAACATAATCCCCAACTTTATGCCTAACGATTCTGAAACAATCTTTACCTCTCGCCATATTTCTAAGATAAGATATTTTATAGGATCTACGCCTTTCCAATGATTAACTCTTATGGTCTTAACTCCAATGACTCCAATGATAACTCTTTCGTTAGGCTGTTGGAAGTGCAATTTAAAACCAGTTGAATTTTGTACAGGGCATCCTGAAAGAATCCATTGCCTTTTTCTACCGCAATCAGATAGATTTTAGAGTCACTCGTTTACTGTTGCCCCTCCCGGCATCAGTTGCAATGAAAAGAAAATTTATATTCTGTGCTCAAATTCACGAAAAGAACCACTAGAAAAGCTATGTCCTAGACCCGAAACGGAAAGGAACTCCAATCCATTCCAGTGTACTCTGGTCCCAATGCCTAATATTTTTGCCAGAGCCCAAATTTTTTTAAGTTAAGTTAAGGAAAAAAACATTATATTTTTACAGACGAAATTTCGCGAATTAAAAATATGGAAATCGCAGCTCTGCGAAAATCGGTAGCCATGGAACTAAACTGTTCGTTGATCACAAACTTTGGGTTTTTGGCGTTAAATAATAGCATTAAATAATAGTTGGATTGTGTCCGATTATAAGGACCATAAACGCAGTTTTGGTCTTGTATTGATTTACAATGAGGCGTAAATTTTTTTGCGCACTTTTTCTGTATTTACATAAAAAAAATGTTTGTTAGACAACAGACCTTAGTTATGTAGATAACGTTATATAGATATGATGACCTGAATACATTTGAATTTATCGATGCCTATTCCTACGATTTAGACGTTGGAAGTGATTAATAATGAATTCATTAAATATTTTGTTTGGTCGTTGAAATGTTTCATTATGTTTGACATAATTTAAGCTATTTATTAGGTATTTAAAGACATGTAATGGGTAACCGTTTGTAGGCGAGATGTTGGGGTGCTCGGATATGGCCGCACGTATGATTTTCCGGCTACTGGCTCGTCAGAGAAGGGGGTTGATGTTAGAGTGCCATATCCCGAGGCCTACGGGCTTATTATAATAAAAAAACGTGCAAGACGAACCAAGAACAACAAGGAACAGACCGAACCTAACAATTCACGAGCTATGACAATTTTTTTGTCAATCGGGTGGATCCGCTGCTGATGTTGCGGCTCCTTTTTATGCCCACCCAACCTTGGCCATGGTTTCCTTTCATTATAATATGATGGCCCCTAGAAGGTGTTAGGGAAGGGGTTCCTTAGCGGAGATGAAGATTGTGGTTTTCTTAAAACATTATAATGCTTTTATGCTTTTATAATGTTTCCCCGAGAAGGGGACCCCCCCATTCTCGGTTTTAAAAAATTGATTTTTTTTTTTAATTTAATTCGAACTTGTAACTATTCAAGAATGTTTCCTGAAAATTTCAAGTAAAAATTTCAAAAACTCTTAAAGATATAGCCGATTTATGGTGGAAGCCTCAGGCGACGGCGAGAGCCATCTCAAAACTTTAAACGCGTTTTTCTCGAAACAGTGTTTTTACGACTGGCGCATGAGGTTACTCAAAAACTATTAATCCAATCGGTTCCAAATTTTAACACGTTATTCTATACATATATAGCTCTCGTATGAACTAGGATAAATCAAATCGGTGAAGATCTTCCTTACTTTTCAACTCGATTTGTGGCTGAAAAAAATGGAAATTTCCAAAAAAAAATTTCAAAGGTCCACCATTTTGTTAATTTTTGAGCGAAGTTAATAATCCTAGTTCATACGAGAGCCAAACATGTACTTTTTCTAATCCCGTTGGAATTTTTGGATTCAGATGTTCCAGTGAGCGGAAATCACATGCGCCGCCGAAAAGAAGGGCTTTTCTTTGATCACAAAAAACAACAACAAAAACAAAACAAAAAAAAATTCTGTGAAATGATTTTCTTCCTTTTTGTGTCTTAATATATGTAAGCACAGTTACAACCCTAATAAATAATTTATGTTCATTTGCCAGCCCATTGAAAATCGTCAAAATTTAAAATCGAGAATGGGGGGGGTCCCCTTAAATAAAGAAAAATTGACTACTCGCATATTACAAAAGAATATTATTAATTTTAGGTAGAAATAAAAATTATCAAGCGCAAAATAAAAAAATTAAAATAATTCAAAACCAGTTTGGTTTAACCAGTTTAACAATTTTAATAATTTTAAAAAATTGGCAGCATATATACATGCCAAATATATTCATTTAAATTGCTTTTGTATTTTCTGTTCAAAACTTTACGGGACTTTTATGATCGTCAGGTGCTTTTTTTTTTCTCTATTTCATAAGTTTGGCTCCACTCACACTACAGGGAACTCTCAATATTTGTTACAAAGGCAATGACGGTGTACAAAGGGGAAATTCCACTTACATATTTTTCCGTTTTCCGGCAGGGATCCACGAAAGCGCTTTCCTGGGCTGCGGCTGAAAATTAGAAATCACCATTTTTTTTTAAAGAGTTTCTGTCCCTTGTAGGGAGGTATCACTTTGCTTAAAAACTATGCACCTTGCGCGATCATAAGGCCTGTTAAAGGGTCAATGCCCTTTCTAAGTTAAGGAAAAAAACTGCTAAAACTTAATATAACTAAAAAAATACCTTAATATACCCAAACCCATTAGGAGTTAAAGGCCATTCGCTATGACCTGGATTGCTGCGGGCTCGTCCTCACTTAGTTTTTAGGCACCGCACTTTTCCACACTTTTAATTGTTGTTGGCTTGCCTGGGAAGGATCATCCGGAGAAACTAATCAAGTTTTGATCGGTCGGTTTAGCCTCTGCGGACTTCATGTGGACTTTAAGGTTAGGTTACATAAGGCCTTTACGACATAGACTTTTTCGGGGGGGGGGGGGGTTTCTTTGGACTTTTCACTTTTGCCCACTTCACATAGTTTTTTTTCCTTAAGATACTTATAATAGAAAACTATGGACTACGTGTCCCTATCCTGCCTGGCCTTAGATATTGACGAACCCCACGATTGGGGAAAGATGAACCGCCGACCGCCGTCCGCCGACCGCCGAGTTGAATACCGCGTTTTCTACTAAATTGGGGTTCTCCTCGGTCCTCCACTGCACTGTAAAGTGCCTGTCGACCCACAGTCGCAGCCGATGCTATCCAAAAAAAATTAACACATCCATATAAGCGCACCAGGCAACGGTTTAGCGCCACTTACCCGTCGAGATAAATCCCCGGATTTTCTTCTGTTCTGTAGTGCCGTCCTAGGATTTTCCAACAAATATAGAACGGGTTTTTTTCCCAAAACTAAACCACCAATTTCCAAATTTTTATAGGTTTTCACCGCTCCAGGCTTCAAATGGGAAAGAATCTTTGCCCGTTCGACTGGCAGCCATTAGCCATTTTTAATCGCTCCTTGGCACTTTCTAATTTCCTTTCGCTGTTAAGTGCCTGGAAGCGACTGTTAGCTGACCTAACAGTGACCGCTAGCAACCCTAACAGAGACCGCTACCGTAACAGCCTAACCTAACAGAGTAGCTACATTACAGACAATATAAGTTATTTTTTCTGCAGGAAGATGAAACTGGATGATCCGAAGATAGACGATAGAAGATAGGAGATAGTTGGAAGTGACAGAGACATAATGTACGTACAGAGAGTGCGGCAAGAAGCTAAAGATTTTGAGCGGCCGATAAAGAGTCGGCATGCCCCCAACTAGGCACCTTGTACAAGAATGCAATACAATACAAGAATACAAGAATAAAAAGAATGCAAGGCCAATGTCACCTCCAGATATTGCACGACCACGTTGTCTTCCGGCCAGCGCAATCAGCGGGAAATGCCCTGCAACGCAACAGCGGCCTGAATAAATCCTGAACAAGACAGGAAAGCTAACTTCGGGCGAAGCCGAAGTTGATATACCCTTGCAGTTAAAGCCGGATATACATCGCCAAAATCGGATATAGTTGATCGATCTTTATGAGAATATTAAAGTATAACCAGTAAATTACAATACAAAATCTAAAAAAAGATTTTTCTTCAAAAATACTATTGTTGGTATTTTTAAAAAATACTATTACCAATCGTATTTTTTTTCCAAACCGCTATAATATATATTCGGCCGATCGTTATGAAATTTGGTAGATGGGATCAACTGTCTAAAAATAAAATCTGCACGAAGTTTTATTTTTCTCTAACTTTCTATATTTAAAAACACGAAAGTCGGGTCATTTCCGATTGTTCAGTTATGTGGCAGCTATAGAACATAGTCGGGCGATCCTTATGAAACTTAACAGGTAGTAGGAATCAGAACTTTCTATCTTCAAAAATAACGAAAGTTGGCTCATTTCCGATTCTTCTGTTATATGACAATTATAAGATATAGTCGGCCGATGCCTATGATATTTGTTATGTCGTATTATTTTGCCCAATATAGCATTCGTACGAAATCTTCGCTCTCTAACTCTAAAAACAAAAAGGTATACCATTTTCGATCAATCAGTTATATGGCAGCTATAGGATAAAATCGACCAATCCCGGCCGTTCCGACATATATACTGCGTGCAATGGAAAGTAGGGTGTGTGCAAAGTTTCAAGTTAATAGCTTTAATACGGAGAGACTAGTTTGCGTAGAAACAGTCAGACAGACAGACGGACATGCTCATATAAACTCAGGAGGTGATCCTGATAAAGAAATATACATACTTTATAGGGTCGGAGATGTCTCCTTCACTGCGTTGCACACTTTTGACCAAAATTATAACACCCTCTGCAGTGGTATAAAAAGGATATGATTAACTGGCGCCAAACTTGTTCCGTTCAGCTTAAAATAAAAAACATGTTGGAAGGACTCTCCATCCTATGTTCGAAAAAGATATAAAACGCGTTCGTAACACTCGCGAAAAATTTGAAAACAAACTCGATTACCGGAAAAGAAAGCTAACTACCATTGCAGGTAAAACCGAATATATATCAAAAACATCGGATATAGTTGGTTGACCCATATGAGAACCCATATAACCAATTTATTACAAAACAAGAAAGGAAAGCTAACTTCGGGCGGAGCCGAAGTTGTTATACCCTTGTAGTTAAAACCGGATATATATCGCAAACATCGGATATAGTTTGCCGATCCTTATGAGAATGTGATACTATAACCCAATTTATTATAATATAAAATCTAAAGAATATCCCAAACTTCTATCTTCAAAAATACCAAAGTTGGTATTCCTACCAAATATTATTTCCGATCGTTGAGTTATATGGCAGCTATAAGATATAGTCGACCGATCGTTATGAAATTTGGTAGGTCGGATCAACTGACTAACAAGAAAGGAAAGCTAACTTCGGGCGGAGCCGTAGTTGATATACCCTTGCAGTTAAAACCGGATATATATTGCAAACATCGGATATAGTTGGCCGATCCTTATGAGAATAAAATAATATAACCCATTTTATTATAATATAAAATTTTAAAAAAAGTCCCAAACTTCTATCTTCAAAAATACCAAAGTTGGTATTTCCACTAAAAAACATTTCCGATCGTTCAGTTATATGGCAGCTATAGGATATAGTTGGCCGATCCTTATGAAATTGAGTAGGTCGGATTATCTGACCAAAAATATAATCAGTACTAAGTTCCAGCTTTCTAACTTCAAAAAACACGAAAGTTGGGTCATTTCCGATCAATCAGTTATATAGCAGCTATAGGATATAGTCGGCCGATCCTTATGAAATTTGGCACGTCGTAATTTTTTGCTAAAAATAGCTCTCATGTTAAATTTGAACACTCTAACTCTAAAAACACCAAAGTTATACCATTTCCGATCAATCAGTTATATGGCAGGTATAGGATATAGTCGGCCGATCCCAGCCGTTCCGACTTATATACTGCGTGCAAAGAAAAGAAGAGTGTGTGCAAAGTTTCAAGACGCTAGCTTTAAAACTGAGAGATCCTGATCAAGAATATATATACCTCATAGGGCCGGAGATGTCTCCTTCACTGCATTGCACACTTTTGACCAAAATTATAATACCCTCTGCAAGGGTATACAAATTGTAAAAACAAAAGGAAAGCAAATTTTATTTCTGGACAGCGAGGGGTTCCGGAAAATAGTTGATCTTATTTGTAATTCCCTTGGTATGAACTCAACTTGAAGAAATATTATGAGTTTCCACATGTAGTCTTGGCCAGCTTTTCAAGTATTTGTTGAGAGAGGATTTTCAGCAATATTGCAAATTATTCTAAGCGAACGACGGAGTTCAATAAATACCCAAAACCCTAACTCTTTTTTATATATTACAAAAATTATATATTTTTTCATTCAAAAAGCTAAAAATTGACCCACAGTGCATCGAACAGAATTTAAAGTGTTAAAAATACTTTTTGAATTGACTTTTTCGGTCAATCGGTCTTTTAATGAGTCTCTCTGTCTCTGTCTCTGAGTCTTTTCAGTAAGAGAGCATTTTACGAACCAGTCAATGTAAAACACTCATTTGAAAACCAAAAAATTAAAAAAAGTACCTATTTAAAATGTGCATATTTTTTTTTCGGTTGTTCTTATAAGCTAAAAATAAGGAAAAAAGGTTAAAAGTTATTTGCGAGCTATGCTGCGCACAGCTCCAGTCTGAGCAATGATTGCTTTGCTGCAGGTGCTACTCCGGACTTAGAACACAATAGCCTGATTGAAATTTGGTTGTTTTTATACGTTGCTCGAACGTATATTACTGCTCCATAGGCTTTCTCTAAGGCGTCCACGAAGGTGTGTAGTTCCTGTGTGACTGGAACCTTTCCATCAAATATGGGTCTTGGAATGTGCAATTGGTTTAATGCTTGAAAGTCCGAGCGATAGTTTTTCCATTCTGTCCATTTTTCATTCCCACAGGTGTTGCATGAAGATTTTTGCCTTCACTACAACTGACGCAAACTGCCCTATTGGGTCGAAAATTTGTGATAACTCAGAGCAGACCACTCGTTTTGTTATAACATGGGCTTTGTATTGATCCAGTGTCTCACTTAATTTCTCTTCGCTCACAGTATTTCTATTGAGTTCTTCCTGAATCAGGTTTGCATATTTGGAGACAAACCATAAAACGACGTACATTGTTGACAGTCCAGGCAAATTTAAACTATATAATAAAAGAACTGGAACAAAATGTCAGAGTAATAAAGTGGACTTCACCATGATATGGTTGAAAACCCACTAATCTAACCAATAGATCCTTGCATCAAAGAACCCAATAGAATATGATATATGTTGCAGGCTTTATGCAACTATTAAAATCAACAACCGGTAAACGTACCGGTATCAAAACGTATCAACGGATTATGCCGTCTGGTTGCATAGCACGCCATGTACATAAAAGCTTGACGATGTTTGACACTATGACTACTAAGATACGAACTTGGTTCAGTCAATTTGGAAAAATCTCTGTGCCCATAGACACATGAGTATCCACTATAGGGATCCCACCCAATCACAAAATATGGACGAACAACAACTAAAGGTTCTGCAACATCGACTAGCCATGATGAGAGAAAAACCTTCACCGTAACAACTTCTGATATGTGTCTACATCTTGCGATACAAACGATCGTGGTGGACAATCCAACAATTAAAGGTACAAAAAGAAGAACCACTGTGGAACCTACTCCAAGGCATTTCTTCACCATAGAGCTAGACACCTCTTCAACGCCCGAGAGAATGTTAAATCATAGAAAAGATTATAAAGTACATAGATGGGACATCAGGGCCCAAAACGGTCATCTTTTTTCGTCGATATATTGCTATAATGCATAGAGTTGTTAATCTAGGTATAATTTTTCTATGTTCAAATCCTCGTAAGGACTTTGAACTTATTCTTTCTTTTATAATTATTATTTTTTTTTATTTTTCTTTAATTGTAATATTTTTCTTTAATTTTACAATTGTAAAATTATTTAATTTTTCATTATGTCCGTCTAGTAAAATTTCAAGTGAGTCCGTCCGGCATTTTGTCATTCGACATGTCCGTCACTTATTTTTAACACAATTGTAATAGAATGCAATAGACAATAATGATAATAAAGTAAATATCAAAAGTAAAACAAAAAAATATTTATAAAAAAATAAAATAAAAAATATAAAAAAAAATTAAAAATAAATATAAAAATAACCCATTACATGGCAATAACTCCGATTTTCTTGATTTATTTTTGTTCGGTAGATAAGTGAAAATAAAAAATACACTTCTTTTTATTTTTTTTTTAAGGTTGGTTTTTCTTAATTTTTTTTACAAAAAGCAAAAAAAAACTCGAATTTTTTAAACTAAGCGAAATTAATGATTTAATTGTATTATAATGCAACAAACACAAAAACTCCATAATATACAACTAAATATAATATTTACCTGTTTTTAAACATTAATTGAATCAACTATACATTTTTTTGGTTTTTTTATATTTTGGATCAGAAACTGCACAACCAATTCAGATTACCACATTCACCAAATTGGCGGGAAAAGTAATCACCTGTTGAGAATTGGACAGAATTCTGAGTGATCAACACTTTTTATATAAAAAACGAAAGTTGCTGAACTGCATAAAAAAGTTTTTATACAGTTTTGTAGCGCAGTTTGATAAACAATTGAATTTAAACGGTATGATGCAGATCTGCATCACCACCATGTAAAGGGATAATCATAAAACTACAAATTTCTAAAAATTGAACAACCCGCTAATGAAATCGAACCAAGGACCCCAAGAATAAGGAGCGCGCACCATACATCTAGGCTACCTTCGAAGTTGATTGAATGATATTTAATATTGGTTTTAAAGTAAGCACTAGAATCCATATGAAAAACAGAGCTGAAGAGTAAGGATAGTAGAAGATATTTCTGATCTCTTTGCTCTCACATTGGTTCGATTTGAACGTTTCAAACTTTCATCGTTCCAAAGATGTTACGATCTAAAAATATAATTCCTTCTTTCCCTCTCGCATCTGCCAGCCGTTTGTCGTGGAACCCGCTCTCAAATGCTTTCATTTTTACAGCGGGTTCCACGACTGAAAAGCGCTGGAACCCGCCATAGAAAATTTTTCGTTGTATGAGATGTCCCATCTATATACTTTATAATCTTTGGTCATAGCATTAAACACTAAAATACCAAATTTTATATACAATAAAAAAATATTATGTTATGAACTACAAAATTCTGACTACACAACACCAAAAACAGCTTGAGCAATAATAGCTAAGTTTCCGATTGATGAAATCGACAAAATATTATAACATAATTCAAACTTTTAAATGTTTAATTAATATTTTTTTAATTAATGTAGTTTTACTCATTACTCATTACTTTCTCCACGTTAAACTTGTTCAAGTGCAAGTTTCAACAATATTTTAGTATATTAGTAATTATTATTTTATCTTAAGTAATTAGCCCATATATTTTTCCACCTGGACTTACTTTTTTCGATGACATTGACTAAGAAGGAAAACTTAACGTCGTTAATGAGGTCTCTGAGGCATTTCAGTTTCACAGGTGCGCGCAGGTTAATTTTTCGGACATCAATGACATATTTGTCCCTCCTAAGGTACAGGCGGAGCGTAGGTATATTATTATGTGTTCGAATTCGAATGCTTTTGCTGACACGAAAGAACCTCTCCCGTTTAACCCGAAAGTTGTGGCATATATCTGGACAGATGACAATGAACCAGTTTATACAAAAATGTATCCATTTCTTTTGGGAGCTGCAGAGTTCGTAACTAGGGAGATGAGCCATATACTCAGGAACGGTATTATTCGACCATCGAGCTCCTCCTATAATAACCCTATATGGGATGTGGAAATGAAAGGTACCGATCTATCAGGTTCGCCTAATAAAAGACTAGTAATTTACTTTCGAAAGTTAAATTCGAAGACAATTCCCTACAAATTCCCAATTTCCGATTTTTCAATGATACCTTCAAACCTAGGAAAGGGTAGGTTTTTCAAAACTCTTGACCTAAAATCTGGGTATCACTAGATTAATATCGCGGAACTTGATAGGGAAAAGATATTTTTTTCCATAAACAGTGGAAAATATGAATTCTGCCGTCTACCATTTGGACTAAAGAACGTATACTTCAAGATAAAATTGGTCATTTCTTCAGTCAAAAAAAGAAGAACATGTTTTTCATGTGGGTAAAGTTCTTAAAACATTGCACGATGCTAACATGAGGGTGTCAAGGGAGAAATCTAAATTTTGTATGGCAAGTGCTGAGTTTCTTGGCATTGTTGTCTCTAATCAAAATGAGGGCATCAAAATGAGCGTAGAGATTTGAGGGTCATTAAAGAATTCGAAAAGTAACGTCTGAGGTTAGTAGGTTACGTTTGATAAACATACCTGTTGATTTTTATGATTTCCAAAAAAATTCATTTAACAGACTATGGAGTATTCTTGCTTCTGAAGATGTAAATCTGCACTACCGAGATTTTTCACAGCCCTCTGACCTGATAACGGACCCTCCTTCTACGGGTAAAGGCGCAGTTTTATCGCAAAATAAAAAGCCAATTACAATGATATCACAAATGCTGAAGGATAGAGGAGTAGACTACGCTACAAATAAGAGGGATCTTCTGGCAATTCTATGGGCCTTAGACACCCTCCGTCGTTCCCTATACGGAAAAAACGACATAAATATTTACACTGATCATAAGCCGCTCATATTTGCTGTCTTCGATAAAATTAAGCGCTGGAAAGCGTACATTAAAGAGAGCGGTTCTAAGGTTCAATATACACCGGGAAAGGAGAACTACGTAGCGTAACGATACACAGCAAAGTCGTTAACTTATTTTGTCGAAGCTACTGAGAAACCTGTCAACTGCTTCCAGAATCAAATAGTTTTTGAAGAAACAGTCACCCAAAAAGGCAGGACAATAATACTATTCAGGTAAAAGACACGGCACCATCCTTTTTTTAGCAGTAAGCAGAGCTTGGTAGATCTAATAATGAATGTTATAACTCCTAATGTGGTAAATGCAAAACATTGCAAGCTGCCTAACTTGGCCTATATTCAGGATACATTGGTTAAGCTATTCTTACGCTACCAAGTTTTGGTACTTCAGGCATTGAGTGTTATATTATTGAGTGATATTATTAGGAGGGACGAGGAAAGGGAAGTAATGGTCTTAAAGCATTGGGGCGGCATAACGTACACATGCATAAAATTTGAGTGTATGCCAATGGGGGGAAAAACGCACACATGTTTAAGATTTAGTGTATGCGTAGCAGAGAAAAATAATGAGAGCAGAGCATTCACTGAGCAAAAAAAACGTTATTTTTTATTTCATTTTTTGTTAATTCAAAAGATGGAATGGGCACTAAAATAGTGTATCTTACTTTAAAGAGAGTTACAGTTCTTAAACAAAAGAAAAACTACGCTTCCTTATCTATATTTTCTATGAAGAAAACTTTTTCCAACCCAATTTCTGAGAAAATTTTTCTCAGTGGAACATTTTGCAAAATTTTAAGTTGGGGCTGCCAAATGAGTCAAAACGAGAGCAAATGAGAGAGCTTCTAAAAAATTTGAAAGTGCTCACCATGATACAATTATACAAGGTAGTCCATTCGGTTGTCAAAGTCGTTCGGGTTTTGGTCCCCTAATTTCAGTGCGTGCCTGCTTTTCAAGCTGAAAGGTTGTGTGCGGACGGTTTTTTTCAGGGCTTTAACCTTTAAGTATCAAAACAAAAAAATGACTTTTGGCTGTTCTTGTCGCAATCAAGTGCTAGGCGTAAATTTTTGTTGTCATAACTAAGAAAACTTTTAGCTCCATGCACCGTGTGCGGGTTAATCGAAACACTGTATCGAAGCCGTTTCACTCACACTTACTATTCCACGCTATTTCACTCGCACTTATATTAAGGGACTATAATTCTACCGAGTGGACTATCTTGTATAATTGTATCATGGTGCTCACACTGTCAGTGTGCCGGCAGCGCCACACTGCCGGCTGAGGCAGAATTTCCTCTCCTATGCACGCGTGCTATGGAAAATTTGAGTTTGCCTCCCACTGTCTTGAAGCATAACAGGGCTCAAAGAGCTGCCCAGGAAAGTTTTACGCATGTTTTGCTAAATTATTATTTTCAAGCATCCGAAGTGGTCCGATCTGCAGAGTTTGCGAGAAGGGAAAATAAGTCAGGCATCCCAAAAAGCAAGAGCTTAGAGTGACTACACCTTGGGGGTGGGTGACCACATCCATGCGTGTAGGTGAGATGTTGCATTTCCTTACGGGAATTCCTTACGGGAATTGACAAGTTTTTAGCATTTCCTTAGCATTAAAACAATATTCTGCCATAACGAACCCGATTTTGTTTCTTTACTTAAAGAGAAAAACCCGATATTTACTTAAAGAGAAATACGGGATAGATGTGTTTAGCGCTCCTCCGTTACATAGCAATTCAAACGGTCAGGTGGGGAAATTTCACTGTTCTCTCAAAGATTGCCAGATGCTAGGAATCTTGGTTAATTTACCTTCTGTCAAAAAAGTACCGGGACTGGATTAATTAAAATGCCTGTGCTAAACCAGTTTGGAAAATTTTCAAAACATAGACTGACGTAACCAGCGACTGTTAACAAACTACTTCACAGATCGCGCTCAAACTTTACTTAGTAATGCAGAACAGTGTTAGCAACATAACAAAAAAAATTTCCGAAATATAAGGATTAGAGCCATTTTAAGGTATTTGTAAATGCTGTTAAAAAATTTTAAAATCGATGCGCCTTTACGTAGGCTACGGGTCTTGGTTGCTGATAAAGGCCAACGGTACACGAGGATAAGCGGTCGATCGAGACACATTAATATATGTAAATTTTGCTTGAGCCCATATTCAGGCCCGATAAGAGGGGGGGTCAGCCGAGTAATTGTCCCAGGGCCCGCAATGGACAGGGGCCCGGCAGCGGGGTCTAATTTTTTTTTCGAAAATTTAGATGGCCAAAATTGAGAAAGAAAAATATGAATGTTTAATTAGAATGAATAAATATTGAAAATGATATTGGTTGATCTCACTAACAAGTCATTTTATATTATTTTATTGAACCGACGGCAGCTGGTGCAGATCGGAGATGGACAGGGCCAACGCTTTCGCCGAACACCTCAAAGGTGTCTTTACGCCTTTCGATCGCTGCTCACCGGAGGATGCTGCTGAAACTGCCCGTCTGCTTGCCGAGCCTTCCAGGGACGCCGATTCAATACCACCAGTGACTAAGGAGGAAACAGCTGAGCTCATAACCATCATGAGCAACAACAAGGCCCCGGGCGATGATGGTATCAATGCAATTGCATTAAAAATGTTACTACCTCCAAGCATTCAGCTAATTATCTATAATAGATGCTTGGAGATAGGGTACTTTCCGTCCACATGGAAACGTGCCCAGGTAACTATGATACCTAAGCCCGGGAAACCCGAAGCAAACCTTTCGTCCTACCGACCAATAAGCGATGGAACATTGCCGTCAATAATGAGAAGTCCACTGCCTTCACATTTTCTCTCTGCAAAGGCAACTGCCCTCCAGTTAACCTTAACGGCTCTCCAATTCCACAGGTAGACAATCCCAAGTACCTGGGATTCACCCTAGACAGGAGGCTCACCTGGAAGCCCCTCTGGGGCACAGCTATGGGGCACTGCGAGCAAAACGAATGTCCGAACAATACAAGCTTTCGAAAATAGAGCTCTTCGAATCGCCACTGGGGCCCACGCCTTTCATGACAATCGCACCATCCACGAGGTTCTCAATTTCACTTGGGTCAAGGACGATACAAAGAAGCAGCGCACGTTACATGCAGAGGCTTCATAATCAACCGAACCGGTTGGCTAGCTCCCTGCTGGACAACAGCGAGCAGCCCAGAAGACTAAAAAGGACACACCCGCTGGACCTCCCCTTACTACTCTAATTTATTTCTACCATATTAATATTTAAAATTATCTATAAGTGAAGTTTATGTGATAACATTTAATGGTTGTCCCTAATGGACAGTTTTAAATAAACGTTACCCTGCTATTAAAAAAAAAAAAAAAAAATTTTATATTAACAAAACTAATTTACAAACGTCATTTATATAGCAATCCGCTCGAGGGATTCAGCGTGATACTCGTGAGAGCATCCTCTTGAACATTACTGACCCATGTCATGCTTTAAACGCCATTGATGTAAAATTTGGGTTTTTCTGGAGATACCGAGAACTCAATAAACAGGATCTGAGACAACAAGCACGATCATTTTGTGGGACCTATAATGGAGATGTCTCTATCGACTTAATCGAAGAAAACATCCATCTGAAGGCTATTCATGAAGCAAATTTAGGACCCGATATTTTTCCACCCTTACAACTACTGGATGAATTTCATAAAGTAAAGATGGAAGTTCTGTTTCCCAACATCTCCATCTCGATAAGAATATACTGTACGATTCCCGTTAGTTTAGCTGGAGGTGAACGTTCATTCAGTCTCTTACCTCGGATAAAAAATTTCTTGCGTTTTACCATGAGTCAAAAACGTCTAACAAACCTTGGCACACTAGCACTCGAATCAGGACTTGCCCGTAATCTCGATTTCAACGCAATCATTTCGATGTTCGCTGAACAAATTAATTAGTCGTCAGTTAGTCGTTTATATTGACCAAAGGAGATATTTAACCAAAATGTACCAAATAAGATCTGATATGTAAATGAACGGACTATAAATATCGGAACCACCCAGGTGATTTTATTAGTAACCGTCTCAAAATGTAATTTTTATCTTTATAATCGAACTACCCTGTAATGTGCAACGCTTCAGTGTAATTTAAATGAGAGACGAAAACGAAAAAGGGCCCGTGAGGAATCCATGCCCCGAGGCCCGACATGGCTCTCGACGGCCCTGCCCATATTCATTCCCTGACTCTTAATCCACTTGGGATAAGTGTCGACTGGAAAGCTTCCAACCACAATTGATCGAGTCTCCGTCGAGTCTGCTTAAACTGTTCTGCTGTTCTGCTTACGCAGCGTCGAGACAGCCGGTGGCCTTCACCGCAGCACTACTCTGGAACGGACTCCAATTTATGTTGGTTTTTCGGCCTGCACCTTATACCACACAGATTGATATCTCGGCTTACATCTCGGCTAAACGCAAAACAAGAGCTGATATAAAGGTGGAGGACATAAGTAAATATAAATGTAAATACAAGTATATAAAGGGCACGTCTCATATCAAGCTCCATGTGCCCGCGCCGTTCAAAACAATTTTTTCACTCAGTTTTTGTCCAGAGAACATTTTCGTTCAAGAACATCAGCCTAGCACTTTAAAAAAAAATGCGGACCAACTTTCCACCTCTTCTTCTTCCACAACTTCAAAAAGCAAATCTCTTCAGTAAAACTTAAATACATACATATATAAATAATATATAACTTATAAAATAAAGGGGTGCCATACAAAACATTAGGGATGTGGTGAAATGTCAAGTTCGAACTCACTGAAACATTTTTGTCCTGACACAATTTCCACACAACCTAAACAAAAACCATTGGGGTGTTAAATGCTAAAGCTGGAAGATTGTTTAATTAAAATATTATTGTTTGTTTGTTATTAAGTTATAGTTATAAATGTTGAAAAAAATGGACTAAAATTCAATCCAATAAAAAATTAAATTTATAAAAAAGGGGTAAAATATATTTTGAATTTCATTTAATACATTTTAGTTTTAAATTTTTAATCCGAATCCGGACAAATTCAGCTTCAAAACTTTAAAATTGTTTGGTCTGCTTTATAAAAGGCAAATTATTTCATTAGTGTTTTACAAAAATCTTCATTTTAATAATTATGTCCATCAAACGTTTCATTTTTTAACGGTTTTTAGTCAAAAATTTAACATCTCTTATAGATCAATCGATATACATGCGAATTATTACTAAGATTAGGCTAAACACTGGCAAAATTTTCGGTGTTTTAAAATCACCCATAACCACCCATATGGCATGGGTGGCACCGTAAATTAAAATTGAAGCGAAGTTTGAGTGGAAGTGTTTTGTGTTGTATCTCCGATTAATAAAAATACTTAAGCCGCTCGTCATCAAGAACTTCAACCAAGCACCTTAAAAAAAACAAGAAAGAACAGCTATATGCGAGATTCTTGACTATATTATACCAGATAGTCATCTCTTTCACCCCCACTTTAACTATCCTTTCAAGTTAATAGCTATAGATTCTCAGCAAACAAATTTACCACTTTTCGAAAAGCGGTGAAACTGCCCAAACGGAGGCCAAGCCTGGATTAACGGTCAGGAAGGTTCCATCAGGACAACGCAAGGCCACACTCATCTTTGGTGACGCCCCAGAAGCTCCGGGAGTCGGATGATAGGTTCTTTTGCATCCACCGTATAGTCCGGATCTCGCACCTAGTGATTACCACCTATTTCTGTCTATGGCAAACGCGCTTGGTAGTCACAAGTTGGACACAAGAGAGTCTTGTGAAAATTGGCTATCCTAGTTTTTGTTCATAAAAACCAATTTTATGAACAATTGAAAATTCAATAAAAATACTGCAAGACTTGTAGCTATGGGTGACATTAATATCCCACAACTTAAGTTGACTAATGTGGATCATTTATTATCTTTATCGGTCAAATTATTCACGTAAGAAATTCTTTAGGTTGGCTGCTGCAATTGTTTTTCGTTTCCGATCTAAATGAAATTCCACTTTCCAGAACTACTTTCTAACCATGATCCATATCATCCCATTCTTGAGGTTTCAATGAATTTGAAATTTTATTGGTCCATTCACTGGAATATTAAGATACAAATTTTGACATACATAAATAGAAATGTATGTATTTTTTTATTATAAAGAACGTTAAAATAAGACTTTTTAATAAACATAAAACAACTGGCTGTATAATTTGTTACTCAAAATACTTAGTACCTTAGTCTAATTTCACCGATCATGACGCGGAAAGTTAGAAAAGTTATATTCGACGTTGCCTGATTAAGTGTACTCACACTAAAGCAAATACTAAAACGTAAACATGCATCTTTTCTACCGCTGCCTACGTTTGAAAACTCATGCGTTTATTATCCAGGCTCCGATGGATTACCAGGCAGTGTTCTCAAGAACTGTGCCGATGCCTTGTACCTCTCCTTAAACTCTTAAACCCATCTCGGGAAACTAAGACATTTCTCCTCATGTGGAAGAATTCTCACAATATTCCTCGGAAAAAAAGGCAAAATTAGACGCTGCCAATAATAGAGGCATTTCTAAATATAATTTAAAAAGCTTTTAAAAAAAAATTATTTCTTTAAAGAAGCTATCTTGGACCCTTATTTTTTATCGACGATAGGCCCCTTAACTGGTACTTATAACTATTAACTGGCTATTATAACTCACTGGTACTTATGTACGCTTATAAAGTTAATTTTTCCATCCAGATAATTTTCGTAAAAGGTTTTTTACAAATTACAGCTTGATGAAACGAAATGCAGGCTTATTTAATCTTAATTGATCTAGTCCTCACTAGGCTCTTTCATTTTTCTATTAACCCACGTTAACGATCTGGGTGTCATATTAGATTTGAAACTAGGGTTGTTGGTTTTTGAAAAAATATCGTATTGATGATATTTGCTGTGAAAAAAATATCAATCGATAATATTCAGAAATATCACCCAAAAAAATCGATATATCGAGTATTTTCGATATTTTTTATAGTCAGCTAAATTTGAAAAAAGGTTATTTTTAAATTTAAAAAAAGGTTTTAATATGTGTTGTCATCCGCCATGAACTGCAAACAAGACATATTTTTTATTTAAAAAGTGAATTGAAAAAACAACAAATATTTATACCCACTCTCAAGCAACTTTTATTTAAGTTCTTTGAAATAAAAAATAACAAAATTATTAAGGACATTGTATTCAAATTTATTTATAAAAAAAAACTTAATACAAAAAAAAAAAGTTTCATGGAATTCATGGAATATGTACTTAATAATTCTAATTACTTAATTCTCTTATTTAATGCTCTTAATTACTCTTAATTACAAAATAAATCTTTCTTCAATGATTTAAAAAAAACTCTTTCGGTTATATGCTGGTCTGTCATTCGACTACGGGAGTCACAGACAATACATTTAATGGCAGAAGCCAACCGTTCAGATGGAACCGAACTTCCAGGCGTGATAAGATCGTTGAAATTTGTGAGTTCCAGAATTCCAACGGATTTGTCTCCCAACTACAAAATGGCATACTCAAGTAAACCTGCATTTCCTTTCTTTCGCAACAAATATCGGAGAACACCAACTCAAAAATATTATTATCGACTATTTTTGCCCAAAAAATATCACGATAATAATATTTTTTTAAGAGAAAATATATCGATATATCGATATTTTGATATATTTCCGACATCCCTATTTGAAACTTACATTTTCCGACCATATTTACCATTTTTAATAAAGCAAAGGGCGTATTTGGTTTTATTAAAAGACCATTTTTAATGACAGAATTTAATTACCCTTAATCAACTAAAACTCTATACGTATCTTTGGTCTATCCGATACATGAGATTGAATCGTGTCAGGAACCCTCAATACTGAGTATATCGAGATCGCATCGTATCTGTAAAATAGAAACTTTGTGATTTTTGCGCTTAATTGGAATAAATCTTCACCTCCTTTTTTACCATAGTCTATTTTTATACCCTTGCAGAGGGTATTATAATTTTGGTCAAAAGTGTGCAACGCAGTGAAGGAGACATCTCCGACCCTATAAAGTATATATATTCTTGATCAGGATCACCTCTTGAGTTGATATAAGCATGTCCGTCTGTCTGTTTCTACGCAAACTAGTCTCTCAGTTTTAAAGCTGTTGTCTTGAAACTTTGCATACACCCTTCTTTCTTTTGCACGCAGTATATAAGTCAGAAAGGCCCGGATCGGCCGACGATAACTTGAAGCTGCCATATAATTGATTGATCGGAAATGGTATAACTTTGGTGTTTTTAGAGTTAGAGAGTTCAAATTTTACAAGAGAGCTATTTAATAAGCAAAATAATACGACATGCCAAATTTCATAATGATTGGTCGACTATATCCTATAGCTGCCATATAACTGAACAATCGAAAATGACCCAACTATAGAAAGCTGAAACTTCATGCAGATTCTATTTTTGGTCAAATAATCCAACCTACCTACCAACTTCATGCAGATTCTATTTTTGGTCAGATAATCCGACCTACCATAACGATCGGTCGACTACATCTTATAGCTGCCATACAACTGAACGATCGGAAATGGTTTTTGGTAGAAATACCAACTTTGGTATTTTTAAAGATAGTAGTTTGGGAAATGTTTTAAATTTTGTATTATTATAAATTGGGTTATATTGTCATATTCTCATAAGGATCAGCCAACTATATCCGATGTTTGCGACCGGATATAGGTTTTAACTGCAAGGGTATATCAACTTCGGCTCCGCCCGAAGTTAGCTTTCCTTTCTTGTTATTAATTATGTTAAGAGGAGCCCCAAATAAGAAGGTCGCACTCCAATGAGTTCCGTTTAAAAACTGATTTTATTTGGTAAAGTTCTCTTATAAGTACGATACATAAAAATCTTAAATCTATTTAAAATTACTTATCAACGCACTGCACGCTGACATGCTATGCGGCCCTTTCTCAAGTACGAAAAGCGCACCACTTATGTATGTGTTTGTGTTATATTGCAGGGGATCGGTTTTAGACCATGCTGTTTGTGTCTTATTTCATGGGTCCGATCCCTTGAAACTCTAACTTAACAATTTGTATATATAATAGTGTGCAATGCTTGAACAAATTAACTTGCAATTTAATTTTCTTACAAAACCTTAATGGTGATGTAGAGTCAGCATCTATTAACACGATTAAAAATTTCAAACATATAAATATTTTAATTTATATCTGGAAAACAAAATTTAGACAAATCGGCAAACAAAAAACATACATACATATGTATGTCTTTCATTTTAAAGCGGCAAAAATGAAAGATGCAATGGAGCGACTTCAAAAATAATACAAATAATTAGAATATTTGTATATACATATATTGTTTTATGAAAAAACTTATCCTTTACTATTAACTATTATAACTACATATACTATTAACTGGGTCTCATATTCACTCACCAACATAAAATCCAAACAACGACGTAGTGGTAAAAATGCTTAAGAGAGAACAAAAGAGAAACTATAACGATTTTTCGGAGTACCGTTAGTCTTATATGTAGTCTTTTCTCTTATGGATGCTGCAGTACTTTTATCTCGCTGCAAATTTGGTGAGAGATGGACATTAAATGTTGTGGATGGTTCCTTTTCACTGCTAGTCCTGCTTCCTTCATTGTTGTTGTGTTACTGTTTCTGCATTTTCTGCTATCGCCGTACAAGAAGTAATTTTCAGAAGGCTTATCATGGATATATCAGTCAGCTCATTGGTAATGCTAAGAACAGACGTAGGAACGTTTTAAGAAAAAATCAACATTACTTTAAAAATAGTTTTGTTTATATAATTGTGAAATTTATTTTACGTAGTAAATGGCCTCGCAAGAATAAAAAAAAATTATTAAATAAAGTGTCTAAGAAGTTGTGAATAATTGTATTTGGCAATATAATTATTAGTTTTTTCGTGAATGTTAAGTTCCCGTATTCCCTAAATCCCGTATAATGTATTCGGTAACTATAAGCTCATGCATTGTTGGACTTGGCCAAGCATTTAAATTGTTAAATGATGAAGTGTATGTTACAGCTTCCTGGATTAAGAAATTATTCTTAAGAAATTAAGAAATTAAAATTATTCAATAATGTAAATAATTTTAATAATAATAATAATAATTTAAATTATTGACCAATCATATCTATTATAGTAATCTATAATCATATTTTTTTCGTATTAGTGAAAATAATTTCAATTATATTGTAGCAATACTATGATGTACAAATGTCTTATATTCTGATTACATATGTATGTATGTAAACGTACATAAATATGTATATTCCTATTGTGCTTTTACCATCTTTGCAAACACCGTAAGCCACGACATCATTAGTTGAACCATTCTTGTTGGTACTTCTTAGACTTAAGCTTTTTCGGGGTTGCCACTCACATCCCCATCCGGATACGTATCCAATTTTGAGGTGACACTCTTAACCCAAAGCACCAGAAACCCAAAGCAGGTTTTTAAACAGACATGAAGAGAAAAAAGTTTCACAGAACTTTTCTGTTGTAAGCGGATTCTATTGAAGAGTGGAATCAAAGCTTTTAGAATTAAGAGTTCAGAATCTAAAGTTTAGATCATTATTTCTAAGTGATATAAATAAATATATATGTCCGATCATTAAAACATTAATATTGTATAGACGATTATAATTATATTTATTTAATTTATTAATTATATATATTCATTATATGTTTTTGGGCATAGACATAGAAACTACATATGTTTATTTTATAGAATTGGTTTTAAAAATAATGAATAAGCAAAGTGCGTTTTGAAGCTGTAGTATTCAAACTTTGCACCCAGACTTCTTTCCTTTGAATAAAGTATATACTATAAGTCGAAACGATCGGGTTGGGCCGAAAAGGTTATGTTTTTGGCAAAATGATCCCGTCTACTACATTTCATCGCATAGTATATAGGATCAGACGACTATATCCCCTAGCTTCTATATTGGAAATTAACCAAGTTTGTTATTTTTGAAACTTATAAAAGAAACTTGGGAATTTAATTTAAAAATTTTCTTTATTTATTTATCCGATATCCGATGGATTTTAAAGATAAAAAATTGTTTCTTTCTTAAAGTTTTTGGAAAAACTATTTTTTTTTGTAAAATTATATGATTGAAATTGCAACATCAGCAAATAACTTTCGCTGCCTAGTGCAACTTTATTGCATTTCCAATCCACTGTTTTTAAAATCAGCTATCTACCAAAAAGAAAAAAATAGTTTCTATATTTGGTTCCTGATTTTGTAATGTTTAAATACACCTTTAAGAGCTGCTTAAATAGCGCTTTTATTATTCATTGACAGGAAAATGTTTAAAGATTAAAGCCACTTAGATAGGTTAAATCTTACACTGTGCTACGTACTAAATGGAAATGGTAGCTTTGTTGAATTTTTAAAAAGCGCACGTTATAGAAAAAAAGGTTTCACATAATCCGGGGATAAACGGCCGACAGAAGTTGTACTGAGAACTAGACTCTCAGTTTTAAAACTATCGAGTTGAAACTTTGCACACACCCTTCATTCCTTTGCACGCAGTATATACGTAGGAACTACTCGACTATATCATATAGCTGCCATATAACTATAACTTTAGTGTTTTTAGAGTTAGAGAGTTCTGATTTTGCTTGAGTGCTATTTTTTGCTAAATAATACAACATACAAAATTTCATAACGATTTGTATTGTACGATTTTTGTATTGTAATGAATTGGTTTTAAATATGAAGATATATCCATAATGATCGATATATATTAATCTTATAATGATCGAAAAGATATATTAAGATATTTTTATAATGATCGGTCAACTATATCCGATTTTCGCGATATATATTTGGTTTTATCTGCAAGGGTGTATCAGCTTTAGCTTTAGTTTTTCTTTCTAGTTTATTCTTTATAGTTTTTATTAAACCATACTTTCATACTTTTGTGCTTTGGAATTAACAACCAAAGCCATTCACTATATTCCAAGACAATGGAAACTAGCTGCGATTTTTATGGTACATAATCCTGGAAAACCAAAGGTTGATCCTGAGTCATATCGCCCAATAAGTCTCTTACTCTTCCTGTCTAACGTGAGGGAGACACTTATTTAAAATCGAATAACAATGACTTAATGATTTAAAACAGCATCCTGCCGATCACCAATTTGGCTTTCGAGGAGGACCCGGAAACGTGGAACAGATCTCATATAGATACAACATGTTTTGCAATGTTTTAATTGACATTCAGGAAGCCTTGGATAAGGTGTGGCTTATTATAAAAACTTAAAAATCTTTTACCTGGTCCCTACTATGCGGTATTATAGTGATATGTGGAAAGATGAGAGTTCAAAGGCAAAGTCAGATTTAGACTTTCGGATAATTAACGAGAGCAGGAGTTCGACAAGGTAGTGTGGTTGGACCGTTGTTTTATTCACTGTATACTGCCGATTAACCCAACCCCAACAGTCAACACCGAGACATCGCCGCTTACTTGCTAGAGAAATACTTAAAGCTAGACCTTTGAGGCGTCATAAACGACTAGGTTTCGCCTAAACTATTCGATTAAATAGAGTATAAGTTTAGATACTATAAGTACGTAATCCTCATAATTGTAATTTGGTTGGCATTTTTTTACATTTTTTCATTCCTTGTGATTGCTGTTCAGATTCTTCACTTAATAATAATAATAAAAAACAATAAAGAACGGGTATATTCGAGTCTACCTTGGCCGTACTGCAAGAAGTTTGTTGCAAACCTTTTGTGAAAATGGTGTTTGATGCGTTTTCTGATTAGAACTCCAGTTCTGCCGTATGCTTTCCCATCTGGATGATCTGTGCGGTAGATTGTGTAGCATCTTATTTCAAAGTTGTATTTGCTTCTAAGATGAGAGGCCTATAGCAAATAAAAATTTAAAAAATGTAATAAAATTTTAAATAAAAGAAATTCATAGCTCCGATGTCAACCATTTTGTTTGAGATCTCAACCAAAAGTGAGTTTTTGCAGTGAAAAGTTTTCGTTAATACAAAAACGAAGTGCCTTCGTATTAGTACGAAAAACTGAGAGACTATACAGTTGTTGTTGCCTAACACGGTAACGGAGACAACGAACGAAGAGACTAGGAAAAAACGAAAAATTGTTTTTGTATTTGGGCTTTGCCTATGCTGGGAGCAACACACGTATATGAAATTTCATTTCTATATGGGGCTGGACACCCCTGTCGTAGAGCATCGGCATAGGAGAAGCCGTTGGTGGTGTTTAGTAGACCGAATGAGGTCCTCGCAGCTTTGGCGAAGAAGACGCATTCTGTGGATTTTGGTTGCGGGTTGCGTTCGCTTTCATTATTGAAATATTAATTTTGGCCAGATGTTGTTTCAATTTCCTCTAGCTAGTCCACACGACCCCTTTTTTTGGTATAAAAAATATTAACTCACGAATGAAGCGAAATTTTTCGACTTCGTTTTTTTTATTGGACTACTATATCTTAAAGGCAGTAAAAATTAAAAAAAAAAAAGAAAGGAAAGCTAACTTCGGGCGGAGCCGAAGTTGATATACCCTTGCAGCTAAAACCGGATATATATCGCAAACATCGGATATAGTTGGCCGATCCTTATGATTACATCGTAATAAAACCAATTAATTACAATAAAAAATCTAAAAAAAAGTCCCAAGCTTCTATCTTCAAAAATACGAAAGTTGATATTTCTACCAAATACCATTTCCGATCGTTCAGTTATATGTCAGCTATAAGATATAGTCAACCGATCATTATGAAATTTGGTAGATCGGATTAACTGACACAGAATAACTGAAATAGAATGTGTACCAAGGGCCAGCTTTCTATCTTCAAAAACACGAAAGTTGGGTCATTTCCGATCGTTCAGTTATATGGCAGCTATAGGATATAGTCGGCCGTTCCTTAAATTTGGGATGTCGTATTGCCAAATATTTGCCAAAAAAAGCTCTCACGTAAAACTTGAACTCTCTAACTCTAAAACACCAAAGTTATACCATTTCCGATCAATCAGTTATATGGCAGGTATAGGATATAGTCGGCCGATCCCGGCCGTTCCGACTTATATACTGCGTGCAAAGGAAAGAAGGGTGTGTGCAAGTCGATAGCTTTAAAACTGAGAGACTAGTTTGCGTAGAAACAGACAGACGGACATGCTCATATCAACTCAGGAGGTGATCCTGATCAAGAATATATATACTTTATAGGGTCGGAGATGTCTCCTTCACTGCGTTGCATACTTTTGGACAAAATTATAATGCCCTCTGCAAGGGTATAAAAATAAATAAGAAATAAGAATCCGCTTTATTGAAGGAATCTAAAATAGATTAGGTTATGTTTGTATTTTGCTTATTATTTTTGGTTTTAGTTTTTAGGACTGTCAATTAACTGTGGTCAAAACTCTTCATTCAAAACTATCATCGAAATCCTTTTCATTGTTTTCTATAGACCCTCCTTCACCTAAAAGCTTCATGTGGATTTTTAATTTTATTTTGCCTTTGAATGCGTTTTTCTAGGTAGACTGACGAAATAATTTGATCTGATGATCCATTGCTCGACGGAAAACATCACAAGAATTATCAATTCGGTCTGAATGCAATCTGATTTATAGAGCTTATTTTGTTAATGAACACACCCAATCAAAATGTCTGCTTTGATATGCTGTTGCATTTGAGCGTCATTTCTTCCATTTTGCCGCTAAGTGACAGCATATACTTTTGCTAGTTTCCTTAAAAGCTTTTTTTTTGTTCTCTGATATATTGGAAAATTTTATTTCCAATATTTTATAGTTTTATTTTTAAATAAATCCATAATTGCTTTTTCCTTGGATGCTTGAGGGTTCATTGACTTCCATACTACAAACAATATGGAAGGAAAAGTATTTTATTAATATCTTAACCATTGAAAAATGTTTTTTTTTTTAATATTTGTAAAATACCAACTTTAAAACAACAACAATTTCAATATTAAAAATAATTTTAAAGATTTATTTTAATATATAAATGTGTATTTTATATTTCCTTCTCCGTTCCGCCTAAACTTTCTTTATCGTTATTTGTAAAACCTAAATTTGTGTTTTGCTTCCCACCCCACGGGATGGTAAAAATTACACTCTGACAACCACAAACCACGAATAAACAGTAAGGTGGTCTCTATATATATTTCTGTTACATAACACTCTAACCATAGCGCAGTGTCCGCCGGGCAGAGAAAGTTCGAACCCCATGGGATACTATTACAACACTGAGATACTTTACTATAAAATCATGATCCAAACTTTAGATTGTACACTCTTAAGAATAAAAGCTTTTGTTGCACTCCATTACAGAATCAGATTGGAAGAGAAAAGTTTTCAAAAACTTTTTTCTCTTCATGTTTGTTTAAAAGCCTTTGGGTTAAGATTCTTAACTTAAGAGTGCCACCCTCTCAAAATTAGATGCGTATGTGTGGATGCGAGTGACAACCCAGAAAAATCTTAAGTCTATAGCAGAGGAGCCCCCACGAAATCATTGACTATTAAACTGCAGTACCAGTGTTTAGAACTTCACAAGGGAACTCTATAATACCTGCTTACAACTCTCAGGGAAATACCGTATATGAAAATAATTGGATAATTTTTCTATGGGTTGACCTATGCATTGGTGACCTGGGGCAGCACGAATTCATGCAAAGAATACTTAGTGAAGTATTTGGGTGTTTTTTGAATATAACTCTTATTGGAGCTCGTGAGGAATATTTGTAAAAAACTCCCAAGGAAATTGCGATTTTTTTTAAATCCCATGGACTTTTGCAAAAAGTCCATAAGCAATAAATGGAAAAACCTTATTCACCCTCCCAATAAATAAAAAAAAATATGATATATATGTAACTTATACATTTTTTTATTTTTAGAATTATTTCTTATTATTTAATTATTAAACTCTAAAATGAAAAGAAACAGGGCACTGTAAAATGCTGAAAGAAATTTAAAAAGTATGCACACCAAATATATTGATCTTTAAAATCGTTTTATCTATGAATAAATTCATGACTATATATTTCTTATCTTAGCCGCTATACAAGTCATATTGCCATACATACATAATATGTTCTTACCATGACTACAAATGGAAATATAGTTAAACAAGAAAGGAAAGCTAACCTCGGGCGGAGCCGAAGTTGATATACCCTTGCAGTTAAAACCTATATCCGGTCGCAAACATCGGATATCGTTGGCCGATCCTTATTTGAATATAAATATATAATCCAATTTTATACAATACAAAGTCTTAAAAAAGTCCCATAGTTCTATCTTCAAACATACCAAAGTTTGTATTTCTACAAAAAACCATTTCCGATCGTTCAGTTATATGGCAGCTTTAAGATATAGTCAGCCGATCGTTACGAAATTTGCTAGGTTGGATCAACTGACCAAAAATATAATCTGTACCAAGTTCCAGCTTTCTATCTTCAAAAACACGAAAGTTGTGTCATTTCCGATCGTTTTTCCACTTTTATTTCTATTCAATACAACTAATGAGCTTTATAAATTCTAAAAAAAAACTTGTTTTCTATGCAAAATGGCGGAGATATGAACATCGGCGATCATCGGTTTTTCCGGAGTGCTCCTTGATGGTGGGCATGATTCACGCGTAAATTTTCATCTCAATCAAGTAAACAAAATTTTTTTTTTAAAAGTGATAAATTTGGAACAGAGTGACGTAGCCGTTTAAGAAAAAAAAAATTACGCAAATGAGAGCACTTCAAATATTGACTCAATTTTTTGGGCAAAAAATTTCGTACTAAAAATTGCATAAAAAAATTTCTATCCATTGGATCGAAAAAATCCTACGTCACTCTGTGGAAAATTTATGTAAGAAGATGTGTTTCAATTTTCAAGTCAATCGGTTGAACAGTTTTTGTGTTATCATGCCCACCGTCTTGAAAAAAGTGGTTTCGAGAAAAACGCACAAGAAGAAAAAGAAGTGTCTTAGGTGCCCTCCTGCCGTGCCGACTTCAAATAAACATAACTTCCATAATTATCAAGATATTGTCTTTGGGGACGTCTTAAAATACGCGTAAGAATATAATCTTTTAAATTAAGTAAAAAAAATTTGAAATTTATTGAAAATTTCAGGGGTTATGCCACCCTGAAATTTTCAAAAAATTTCAAATTTGTATATTAACTGTATATCATTCACAATAGATAAATTTTTTTATAGATCAAGTTGCATACCAGAAATTTCCACAGATGGCACCACTGCACAGTGGTTGATTCCATAGGCCAAAAATAAAAAAAAACAAAAGTCCGAAATTGGTCACCTCTTGTCTTTAAAATATTCCTTAACAGATCAATAAAAAGAACTGTATTTTCATTTTTGTCCTTTCTCTTTCCTTCGTTGTAAGAATAGTGAGAGAAGAGAGACAAAGAAAACACGTGATCGTTGCAGTGAGCTCAGCTTGAAAATTAGCTCTAACAAAAAAATTTAATTAAAATATTAAATCGGGTCTAATCGTCATCCAATAAAATGAATTATGAAAATAAAGGCATGTACTACAAAACTGAGTAATTTTTATGTCATTATGTGTTGTGTTATTGTTTTAAAGCAGTGGTGGGCAAACTCTCATTTTACATAGCACGCGTGTATAGGGTAGGAAATTCTGCCGCAGCGCTGCCGGCACACTGACAGTGTGAGCATTCTCAATTTTTTTTAGAAGCTCTCTCGTTTGCTCTCATTTTGACTCATTTGACAGCCCAAGCTTAAAAATCAAAATGTTTCCACTGAGAAAAATTTTGTTCAGAAATTGGGTTGGAAAAAATTGTCTTCATGAAAAGATGTCTTTAAACTAAAATACACTATTTTAGTTCCCATTCAAACTTTTGAATAACGAAAAATGAAATAAAAAAAATACGTTTTTTTCGCTCAGTGAATTCTCTTCTCCCATTGTTTTTCTCTGGTACGCATACACTCAAATTTTAAACGTGTGTTAGTTTTGCCCCCCACTGTTTTAAAGTTAGTGTTTCATTAGTGACCTGTCGAGTGGCGAATTTTTGTGTATACATATGTAGAATTAAAATAAAGAAAAAGTTGTGATACTAGTCTTTCCCAATGATAAAACTTTTTTATTTATACTTATTAATGTATTCTTAGACTATGTTTTAAATTTGAGCTGCAACTGAATACCCCTGGAGGTATTTAGTTGGAAATTTTATTTAGGTACTAATACTATATCCCTGGAGTATTCCCTGAGGAATCTATGAGGAAATAGCAGGGATTTGTAGGGGTATTTACTGAGGAATCTTTGAGGAAATAGCAGGGACGTGTAGGGCTATTCACTGAGGAATCTTTGAGGAAATAGCAGGGATACGTATTGGTATACACTGAGCAACCTTTCAGATAATAGCAGGGATTCGTAGGAGAATTCGCGGAGGAATCAGCGAGAAACTGTAAGAATGTTCACTCCCCTCGTTCCTTTCAATAAAAAAGAAGTAAATAAATAAATTACAAATTATTATTTTATTACAAATTTCATTTTCTTATTTTATTTTTTATTACAAATTTTATTACAAATTGTATTACAATTACAAATTATTAATTATTATCTGCGTCTCCGCAGTTAGATCATCGTCTAAAAAAAAAAATTTTTTCATATTAATATATTAGATTTTACTTACCATCGACATTAAACGCCATCTTTAAAATTTTCTTGTTAGGCTCCATCTTTGATCTAGAAAATAAAAAGAAAATAAATAATAACATAATATGTACAAGCGTCTAATGCCGTTTCATAAATATATACACATGTACACATGTATATAAATATGAAACACTTTTCCGAGCGGCTAATGCCGTTTAATAAATATATGTATGTACATATGTACATACGGCCGCTCGGTATTTAATAAATAACTTCATTATATGCACATTACTTTTTAATTGTACTCACCAGAATTAGTATTTAGGTCACTAAAATTTTTTTTTAAACTCTTCACAAACGCTTGTGATTTAGGTGCAACTTGAACATCAAATGCAAAGAGAAGGGGAGAGGCAAGACAAAACCGAAAATTGACAACCGAAAATTCCGGCGCGTGCTAGGGTATAGTCGACCAACGCAATGCCTTGTAATTAGAATCGCACAAGGCTAATAATCAAACATGAACATATTGGCTTTGCCTAAAACAAATTATTAATACATTTTCATATACCATATACAGATAAGAAAAATTAATTAAATATAATCTTAAATATATATAAATATTTCAACATGTTTTAAAAAAGAAAATTTTGACGTCGCTTCCATTCATTTGGTTTTCGACACATTTTTTTCTCTCCCTCCATCTACATCTCTCTATTTGTCTCTCTGTCGCGTGCCGCTATTTTTAAATAGGGCGCGGTGCCACTCCCACAATTTTTTCAAATCTGAGTTTTTTCCACCATATAAACTTAAATTAAAAACCAAAATCTAAATATCTTACTTAGTTTTTGAGTTAGAATGTGTTTCTTAAAAAGTGGGCGGTGCCACGCCCACATTTTTTTTAAATCTTAAATCTATTGACCTTGTGAACTCAAATCAAAAATCAGAACTTAAATATCTTGTTTCGTTCTTGCGATATAATTTTTGGCCAGAAAAAGGGTCATATTTCCTATAGTGCACTGTTTTAGAGTAAAACAAGAAAGGACGGACATAGTCGAGTTTGCGGACTATATTATACCCGGTACTCATATCTTACACCCACAATTTAACTGTACTTTGAAGTTTTATCTTAAACAGTATGGATTCCCAAAAAACAAATTTTTTCGTGCATATTTTTGCACTTGGGCATATCAACAACAATAAACCTAAGGCAATACTACCGATTCCGCAGGGAAGCAAACTTAAAAGTCTATAACTCCTCTAAAAATTATCCGATTTGGCTGCTTTTAGATTTGTAGGTATAAATCAATTGGAACAGTTTGGAATCAAAGCATTTTCCAAAAACTTGGCTCTTGACGCTGATCAATAAAATATATACTTTATTCCTTCTATATGTTATATATGTACATTCACACGATTACAGTATATTGTTGTACTATACGAGTACCGGGTAAAAAAAAATGTGTGCTATATCCGATACTCATGGTAATTTGACTCATGGCCAAGGAGCAGCTGCTCATTCCCACTCTCGCCTATTTTCTCCCTCTGTCGCTCTCTCAAATCGCAAGCGCTGAACGATGTGATGGAGCCACCGAGACACGCCGTCTCTCCCCTTCTCTCTCGAATGCCTTTCTTTCTCTCCTGCTTGCTCCATAGCAAACTACCCACGCCGTGCATCAGCCGTTCAATAAGTGTGAAGCGAGGTTGGGATATTGCGTTGACCTGTGATTCACACTGAACGAATCGATATTCTTAATAGTTTCTAACAATATCGCTAAATCGAAGGAATATACGTATTACGGCTATTGATTTTTCTTTATTGAGTAACTATTTAGAGGAAATTCAGTGTGTGTTGGTGAACAATTAGGTTACGGGCAAAATGAGTCAGAGTGAGACTGATGTGACGCAAACTTGCGCATCAGATGCGCAACAGATTTTAATGTCTATTTCGCGAGCAAAGAATCGTTGGAACTTTTGAAATTTGAAATGGGAACGACAATAGACGCAGTTTTCGCACGATTCATCAACAATTTGAGCGCAAATGTATATATCTCCCACTTTTGATTATTAGTATATTAGGAAATAACCATTGTGAGAGTGATCCTAAAAATGTTGCGATGTCATGTGAGTACATCGTGAATACAATCGATGTATATACTAGAAATGTGATGAAAAGGTGCCTATGATTCCATTGTAATTATAACTACATTTTATCAAAGTATAATTTAAAATTTATGAGTAACATTTACGCTTTTCTGAAAAAAATATGGAAGCCTGAATTTAACACAAGAGAGGGGGGAGAAATCTAAGCCGGGGCTCGCATGCATGGAACAACCAACTTAGAAGTTTCACTTCTGCCGTGCGTGAGTCTGACACACCCAGTTTTTTTTTATGTACTATAAACGTAAATATTATTTTTAATTTTAATTATTTAATTAAAATTTTAAGATTTTGTAATTTTAATTTAATAATTGTAAGAAAAAAGCATCTTTAGCCAAATAAAATCCTTTTTTCGTTTTCTTTCTAACTACCTAAGCCTCTAGACTTGGTGCACGGGTACCTAGAACCAAGGATTATAAAGTACATAGATGGGACATCTCATACAAAGAAAAATTTTCTATGGCGGGTTTCAGAAGTGGAACCCACTTGAACGAAAGGGTTCCATTGCGCGACAAGTTAAGTTTGAGAAATTTTTCGTGCGACAACGAATGAGGAATAGCCAAGTGGTAGAGTGCTTGGCTGGTGTGCAAAATAAAACGAGTTCAAACCAGGCTCGGGACATCCATTTTTTTTTAATTTTAAATCTATTTATATTATACTTTTATTCTTTTAATATATTTTCCTATATTTATAATCCAATAAAAAAAAAATACAAAATTGTAAAATGACCTTAACATCGTCTCAGTTCGTAGTGGAACCCGCTTTAAAAATGTCTATAAGTGCGGGTTCCACGACGAATGGCTGGTAGATGAGAGAGGGAAAGAGAGAATTCTATTTTTAGATCGTAACATCTTTGGAACGATGAAAGTTTGAAACGTTGTAATTGAACCAATGTAAGAGTAAAGAGATCAGAAATATCTTTTACTATCCTTACTCGTCAGCTCTGTTTTTGGTATGGATTCTAGCGCCTCTTTTAACACCAACTTAAAGTATCATAAAACCAACTTCGAGGGTAGCCTAGATGGATAGTGCGCGGTCCTTATTCGTGGGGCCCTGGGTTCGATTTCATTAGCGGGCGGTTGTTTCAATTTTGATAAAGTTTTAGTTTTAGGATTCTTTTTATATTTACTTTTATTATACCCTTGCAGAGGGTATTATAATTTTGTCCAAAAGTGTGCAACGCAGTGAAGGAGACATCTCCGACCCTATAAAGTATATATATTCTTGATCAGGATCACCTCCTGAGTTGATATGAGCATGTCCGTCTGTCCGTCTGTCCGTCTGTCCGTCTGTCCGTCTGTCTGTCTGTCTGTTTCTACGCGAACTAGTCTCTCAGTTTTAAAGCTATCGACTTGAAACTTTGCACACACCCTTCGTTCCTTTGCACGCAGTATATAAGTCGGAACGGCCCGGATCGGCCGACTATATCTTATAGCTGCCATATAACTGATTGATCGGAAATGGTATAACTTCGGTGTTTTTAGAGTTAGAGAGTTCAAATTTGATATGAGAGCTATTTTTGGCAAAATAATATGACATGCCAAATTTCATAAGGATCGGCCGACTATATCCTATAGCTGCCATATAACTGAACGATCGGAAATGACCCAACTTTCGTGTTTTTGATGATAGAAAGCTGGCACTTGGTACACATTCTATTTTTGGTCAGTTAATCCGACCTGCAAAGTTTCATTAGGATCGGTTGACTATATCTTATAGCTGACATATAACTGAACGATCGGAAATGGTATTTGGTAGAAATATTAAATTTCGTATTTTTGAAGATAGAAGCTTGGGACTTTTTTTTAGTTTTTTTATTGTAATTAATTGGTTTTATTATGATGTAATCATAAGGATCGGCCAACTATATCCGATGTTTGCGCTATATATTCGGTTTTAGCTGCAAGGGTATATCAACTTCGGCTCAGCCCGAAGTTAGCTTTGCTTTCTTGTTTTTTTATTATTTTTTTTTTTTTCACTCTTGATTTTTACGTTATTATTATTATTTTTAATTGCATTCTATTACAATTGTTGTAAAAATAAGTGACGGACGTGTCGGAGGACAAAATGCCGGAAGGACTCCTTTGAAATTTTATTAGCATTTTATTAGCGGGACATAATGAAGAATACAACAATTTTACAATTGTAAAATTAAAGAAAAATATTACAATTAAAGTAAAAAAAAAATAATAATTATAAAAGAAAGAAAAAGTTCAAAGTCCTTACGAGGCTTTGAACACAGAAAAATTACACATAGATTAACTACTCTATGCATTACGCTACCATCCTGTCTTGATCTGCGGCGATCAAAAATACTATTTGTTCTACCAACTACCACATCGGCGCATCGAAAATAGAAACGAGAAATTGAAATTGAAATTTGAAAGCCTAAGCATTTTTACTCCGTCGTGCGAGCAGTCACACATACATACATAGGTATGTTTGCGAGGTATGTTTTTTATCACCGCAAAATCCTGGGCCTGTTGGCCAGTATATGAGACTTTCAGGGGAAACTTAGTCCAGTTTATTTCTCACATTTATAATTGCATTGTATAATTACGCATGTTCGGCATTGTAGTCTCCTGTGGCTATAAAACAATCCCCAAATGAATTGTAGAAGTCCATAAATTGTCCTTCCGAGATTGAGAAGCGAGGAGGGCAATAAACTGCAGAGGCTGAATGGTTTCCGTTGCTTGATTTGCTTGTAAAATGCGTGTTTGATGCGTTTTCTTATCATAACTCTGGTTCCGCCGTGGCTTTGACATCCGGATAGATTGTGTGGTAGATTGTATAGCCTGTTATTTGAAAGTTGTATTTGCTTGTTAGATGCGTTTCCAGCAGTTGAATAACGTCAATATGGTGTTTGTACAGGAATTGTGACAATTCCAGTTTACGCCGTGAGACACCATTGGCGTTCAACATTGATATTCTTAGAGTCTGCATAGTTTGTTAAAACTGATGTATTGCGAGTAACTTCATTACCATGTTCTGTTTTTGACCAAGTGTTTGCATGGTCGTTTTAATGAATGACTTTTGCTTCAGCACACTTTGTTGGTCATTGTTTCCGTTTTGCTATGTGGCTGTTCTGGAGCCTGTTGAGCGCTTTGTGAGTTAGGCTGATTGTATTTTCCATTGTAGATCGTGGAGAATCGGTATAGGAGAAGCCGTTGGTGGTGTTAAGGGGACCGAATAAAGACCTCCCAGCTTTGGCATGCGACTCTTCAAATCATTGGACACCGCACATCATCTATAGCTTGCAGTTTGGTTGCCTTCGCAGTTTCCACATTTCTTTACGGTACTGTCCTTGTTTGTAGTGCTGTGAGCGGAATTGTGGGCGTCCCCGCCGACTAAACAGACAGCCCGAAGTGTGTAGTATGAAAAAGTTTGTTCGTACTCTTGGCATTGCCTTGGACCGTTGCGTTTATGTGGCAGCTTGTATGTTATGTGGACTTCGTTCTTCTTTAGCGACGTGCTTTCTGGTTCGAGCTCGACATTCAAGAGGGGTCGTGCTTTTTGTCTTTATTAAGAATGTTAATAAAATTTTTGGTGTCAAAGCCCTTTGTTTTTAGTGCAGTTTTTATTTCCGCGTCGTGTTCGATTCCCTTTACTACTACTTGTATGCCTATGCTGCTTTTCAGCTGGTACGTAAAGTAGTTTTTCTTAGCATTGTCTAGATATTTGGACACGATTCGGAAGTTCTCTTCAGTCGTTGATTGCACCTTTGTTTTATGGATGATACTTTATGATACTTGGGAAAAAATGAAAATTGTTACCGTTCCTGATCAACGCAACAATTTGGTTGACCAGGGCGTTAGATCTTTTCTCTCTGATATGGATTGGAGGGGGATTTGTTTTTCGCGGTGTCGTGCGCTGGTTGGTTTTCTTCAACCACCGCCAGTAAGGCGAATCTGTTCCGATATATTCTAGTCTGTGTGGCCAGGCCGCTTTGGCATTTTTGTTGACGGATACATGTAAAGAGTTCTAAAAATAGAATCGTATGCATGTGCGTTCCCCCCTCACCAACAAGCTCGACAAAAAAAAGTTGACCGTTTTGAGCCCTGATGTCCCATCTATGTACTTTTTAATCTTTGCTAGAACATACACATTGAATTTTATGTGTATTACACAAGTAAAAACAACAAAACCCTCTCCTACGATCGTTTCATGATCTTTTTGTGCCTTTCTATGCACCCATCCGTTTTGTATATGTGCCTCCGATTCACACTCAAGAAAGTTACCGAGTAAAAAAACACATAGAACAATAGAAAGAAATGTGTTGTGACAAATGCCGTTTATGGGCGTAATGTCATAGTTGAGCACAGTTCTGCTCGGGGGAACTTGAGTTATGCATTGAACTTCATTTTTATTTACTTGCTTAATTTATTTTGGTTAGTTTACAATTATTTTGAATGGGTCAGCTTTTAATCCCGCGTGGTTTTTCTCTGACCTTCTCCACTACTTCGATCGCCTTGCTTGCTCTACGACTCTTCTTAAACAACAACTTTACTAGGGGAGATACAAGACAAGGGAAGCTTTGCAAAGATTACAGGGAGAAATCTGGGTGGATTCTAACTCGCTGAAGATGGAGCGATAAATTGAAAAGATAAATAACGCCCGTACAAAATGGATTAATTATATATACATATGAATGTAATTTTTTTTATTTTATTTTTCAATAACGGAATGCAGAAACATAATTTTATTTATTATTGTTTAGGTGAGGGGCCGTTGTGCCGCTCAGCTGAAGAGCGCATCCGCGGTGAAGAGCGCACCCACGTTAAAGAGCGCACCCGCGTTAAAGAGCGCATCCGCGCTGAAGAGCGCATCCACACTCGCCCCTCTGTGCCCTCTCTCTTGCTCGTTGGTTGTCGTCGATCGTCTCTTTCTGTACTAGTTTTTAGTCAGTTTTCTCTTGTAAGCAGCCCAATAAAGCTGAACGCGTATAACCCGAAGACGCCCCCGACTTTTTTATTTCTCACTTCATCTAATCCTGGAATCTTTTGCGGCAACCACGCCCCCCTACAAACATTTGGTCCTTCGAGCGGGTAATTCCTGGATTTTCTTCTGCCAGCAGTTCTCGGCATTGTTCCGCCAAAAGATAAGTACATTTTTCCGTCTCCATCTCTCTGCCGGTTTTCAGCAGTGATCCAAACATTAAATTTCGTTCACACTGCTGCAAGATTGTTTTTCCCTCCGTGTCAACTCCAAGTCCGAGTTTTCCGACACAACGGCAGGTTGAGATTTTCTAATAATCTATAATAATCTTAAAATTCTGAAAATTTTTCCATCCGTCTCCGTTTTGTGTGCTGCCCATATTCCGCGCCATTTTCGGCCTCTCCGTTATCCATTCGCTTGCCAACGGTCGAGGCATATGTGCATCCACATACATACATACGCACTTACATATTTTTTGGTGCAATTAATTCACGAAAAATTCGCAAGTGAACAGTGAAATTGTGTGGTGACAAAAAGAAGGCATAATTAATATTGGACACCGGTGTGAATTAGTTCCGGAATTTCCAAATTCACCGAACAGTCCGCCGCTGTCGTAATATTTGTTTTTTATCTTCCTCAATCAGTGTCATTTTTTGCACCACATAACTTTTCTGTTCCCCCAATTATACAGTCCACTTATCAAAGCTCCACTGTGCCAACATATGCCCACATGCCCTTACATATATCCGTACCTGCATGCATGTCCATATATTTTCTGCCTCCCATTCCAGGAAATATATAACCGATAAAATTCAACATATACCGTCCACTTATCGACGTTCCACTGTGCCATCATATGCCCCACATGCCCTTGCCCTACTTGCATGCATGTCCATTAGAGGTCTGCATGATTGCACTCAAAATTTTCGGTTATTTGAGTACAATAAGTTTAAGTCGCAATCGAGCGTGCCAAACCATTTCAACAAAGTGAATTGCGGATTGGTAAGGGTTGTTTTCGTTGTATGTGAAATGAGTGAAATTCAAACCAATGTGGAATGGATAGAATGAGTGAATGCAGACTAAATGCTTCGAGTACTCGGATAAAATTTTGACATTCTCGTCATTCATTGCAGTTAGAGCAGAAGCTAAAACTAGTTGCACAATTTTTTGTATACCTGCAAGCAGCTCGGCAAGCAGGTAGCAAGCAACTACCTGCAAAGAGCCTTTTCAGATGCTAGAAATTTAATTTCTGAAAAGCGATGTATTATTGCTAACAATGCAAATACAATAGAAAAAATTATGTTTTTGCATTCTGTTATGAAAAATTAAATAAATGACATACATACATATGTATATATAATAATTAATCCATGCCTTTCTATTTTTCTATTTCTTGTATTGAAAATCAACACAAAAACAAAGACAAAAAATAAATTTGACGTCACAAATGCGACGCACAACTAACCGAGTACTCGGTTACAAAACTCCTTTGGTTATTGCGTCGCCGTTCGGATGGAGTAAATTTTTTACTCATGCCTTTACCACATTTGCCAAATCCGTTTTACTCAATGTCTCACTCAGTCAGGCAGAACTTTGAGTGAGAGTGCAAAATGCTGCTTTGACTGTATTCATGCAGACCTCTAATGTCCATATATGTCCAAATATTTTCTGCCTCCAATTTCAGGAAATATATAGCCGATAAAATTAAAAAAAAAATTTAAATTTTCAAAAACCAAATTTATAAGCCGCCATTTCACTACAAATCCGTGATTGTGTCGCTTTAATTCTCGACCTAGCCGTGTTGTGTTTTTCGGTTCTGTTTTTTTTCCTTTGAGGTACGTACAGGGTGCCGACGGCATAACCGGCTGCGTAACAAAATAGATTAAAAAAATCAATTAATTATAAATTTATGTATTTATAATTATAACTACAAAAATTTATTTAATTCTTATTTTCCGTTCGAACAAAGGGCCAGGTTTTTTAATTCACCTTTCCGGCCACTCAATAATTAAAGTCGAAAATTTAACTATCGAAAAGTTAAAATTAATTAATTTAATTATCCACCTTCTGTCCGAATAGAGCCGGTTTTAATTCCATCTTCCCGGCTTCGTGTTAATTAAATTCAATTAATTAAAGATTTAGGTTTCAATTCCACCGTTCCAGCTTCGTGATAATTAACCACAATTGATTAAAAATGAAGATTTTCAACTCCACCCTTCTGGCTCCATCATAATTAAATCCGAGCCAGTTAGCCAAAAATTAGTTATTTATTTTTTGTGTGTTAAATTCAAGCCAAAGTTAAGTCCACCTTCCGGCTCCGCAAATTCGAAAATAGTAAAGAATTTAATATCTCAGTATATATTAAATTCAGTACGAACCACACAAGTCGAAATATACATACATATATAGACCGTCATCATTTTTTTCCGAACAAGCACGAATTTTCCGGTACTTTTTCCATTTTCCGTGCCTCCACCGCTGCTTCTACTCCGCATCAGGCAACATCCGCCTACAATCCGAGCAAACCTAGTCTCCTTTTGGGTTTTTTCTGGTGCCTGAAGGTTTTCATTCCACATTCGAATTGTGCCGCACACGACTATCCTTTCCACATCGGCGCCACTAGTTCGCACTTGCTCCTTGTAATTGCCTTTCATCCGCGATTTCACCGTTCTCATCACATTAATGCGACCGGCCACCACTTCGTACGAGGCACCTGTTGCGCGAGTCAGTCGACAAGCGCTGACCAGCGAATTGGACTCTGAGAATGCCCACGGGAGACGACAAAAAGTTGCGTTCGATCCCAGCCATCCGTTTGGACAGATCTCAATCCGCATCTCCGCGGACGCCTCTTTTGAAGCCTAAGGCTACCAGTGCCACTCCAAGGGCAAGGAGTGACGAATCCGTCAATAGAACCCCCGGTCCTTCACAGAGGCAGACTCGCTCCGTTGCAAAAATGGCTCCAAGTGCGGTCGAAGTGGCGTTAAAAAAGTTCATCGCCACAACAGATCGAATTAGGCAATTTGAGGCTAACATAAATACTCCGGGCGCCCCAGAAACCGAAATAGGCTCCCAATACATGTGCGAAGTCCATCGGGACCAAATTCGGGCACTATGGGAAAAGGTGGAGAAGAGCTATGAGAGCTGCTCCGATTTGCTGTCCGACGACAATGCGGCCGTCTCGACAGTGCTGGAAGCGAAGTACAGCTACTGTTACTCCGTTTTTTCGAGGTGTATTGCCCAGCTTCGGGAGAAAATTGCCTCCCAATCCACTCAGGCATCCGTCAATGTCCACACGCCCGCGTCTACAGGCTGCCGGTTACCTCCAGTGGATACCGAGGTCTTTGCGGGTGACTATCTTCGGTGGCCCACCTTCAGAGACTTGTTTATGGCCATTTACATCCAAAACTCGCGGCTCACCCCGGTAGAGAAGTTGTTCCACTTATTGTCCAAAACAAGTGGTGACGCCCACGCCATTGTTTCTAAGGCTCCGCTTACCCATGAGGGGTTTGTCGCCGCATGGCAAAGCCTCACGCTATGAGAACCGGCGGCTATTGGTCGACAGCCAGTTGAAGATCCTTTTCAACATCCAGGCTCAAGAGGCTCAACATCTCAAGAGTCCGGGGTCGCGCTGAAGGAGCTGCAAGCTACCATTCAGAGTTGTTTGACAGCCCTAGAAATGTTCTCCGTTAATGTTGAGGCTTGGGACTGTCTCCTTGTATTTATGATTTCGTCAAAGCTCCCCAAAGTCACACTTTCTATGTGGGAGCAATCCGTACATAATAAGGCCGAGATTCCAACATGGAAGGAATTAGATAACTTCCTGGCAGAGCGCCATCGCACTCTGGAGGCCATCGACGACGTCAGGCCTAGTGGCTCCGTGCAATTTCCGCCAAGGTCGGGTCTTCCTACTGCCCCTGCTCGGAGGCTCACTTCATACGAGACTCGAGTGGTTCCGGGTCAAAAGGGCTGCGATCTCTGTTCGAGGGAGGACCACCCCATTCGCTTATGTCCGCGTTTCCTAGAAATGGATGTAAATGGGCGCTCTGACTACATAACTGCCCGATATTACCCTGGCGGACCCCAACTTCTTTGAGAGCTCTCAAGTCGATGTGTTATTAGGAGCTGACATTCTTTCGTCCATTCTCCTCTCCTATCGTCGCTGCTGAACCGGAACAGCGTCAACATCGGGACCCGGATTTTCGACACGGGGGCCTTCATCGACCCGTGTAAGCCCTCTAGCTGCAGTGACGCATAGCTAGCGACGAGGGATCTGTTGCAACCCGAGCGATTGCAAGGGGGGGAGAATGTTTAGGTGAGGGGCCGTTGTGCCGCTCAGCTGAAGAGCGCATCCGCGGTGAAGAGCGCACCCGCGTTAAAGAGCGCACCCGCGCTGAAGAGCGCATCCACACTCGCCCCTCTGTGCCCTCTCTCTCGCTCGTTGGTTGTCGTCGATCGTCTCTTTTTGTACTAGTTTTTAGTCAGTTTTCTCTTGTAAGCAGCCCAATAAAGCTGAACGCGTATAACCCGAAGACGCCCCCGACTTTTTTATTTTCCACTTCATCTAAGCCTGGAATCTTTTGCGGCAACCACGCCCCCCTACAAACAATTATATATGAATTGTTAGCTTTATTGCACCGTTTTTCTGACATTAAGTTTCTAGCATCTGAAAATGCTCTTTTATCTGAAAATGCCGGCGGTTCCGGCGTTTTTTATGCCATGCACGACGACAGCATCCGGATTGGAGTTGGCTTAAAATTATGCTTAAATGCTTTTTAGCAACAATGCCGGCTCCAGTTTTACCTTCTGAAACTGCTTCTAGCTAGTATAGACCATGGCCCAAGTCCAGAGACCCTTCCTCATACTAACTAGGGTTCGTGGACTAAGACGATGTGGGTTCCATTCTCCATCCCTATCTATCACTGTGACTTCCGCCTCTCCGTCGTCGGATATATCTTCGTCATCTACAGCAGCGCAACAAAGAGGCATCCGTAGTGTTGCTATCCTGGGCGTCTAAGGCGTTAATCCCTGAGGCCAGTTCCTCTGACCTGTCCCGAGGTGTTCTGCCTTCGGGGTTGCCACGGTCAATTACTCGTTCTAAGACAATGCGGTTTTTTCAATTTCTGAAAAGGACCTTTTTTAAAATCCTGTCCCGGGACCATTTGTCTTGGCGTCGGGTCATATTATATAGCAGCTAGTTTCATAGAGTAAAGGAATAATATTTTTGCAATTCACTGCAAGTCATCAACAACGAGAATGCCAAAAATTCATCCAAGTACTCGAAACAATTACTCTGCCTTCCCTCCTTGTATCCATTACGCTTTGGTTTAAACTTCACTCATTTCGCATACATCGAAAACAACACTCATTAATGAACAATGTTGGAATTTTTTTTTTTGTTTTTTGGCAGCTTAGGCTTGTTGTACTCACCATTACCGAAAAGTATGAGTTTATTCATGCAGACCTCTAGTACAAACCCCATTGATTAGAACTCACCAATTTTGCTCTTTTTTTTTTTTGTTTCATTTTTTTTGTTGAAAATAACACTTTAGTACGTACTGTACTGCTTTTGCATTCAAACAGCTGACTTTAAACAGTGATGTTTTCCAAAATGATTCCACTGAGAAAAATTTTGTTCAGAAATTGGGTTGGAAAAAGTTTTCTTCATGGAGAATATAGATAGGGAAGCGTAGTTTTTCATTTGTTTAAGAAATGTTGCTAGCAAAGCTTTCTTTAAAATAAATACCCTATTTTAGTGCCCATTCCAACTTTTGACTTAACGAAAAATGAAATAAAAAACTACGTTTCTTTCGCTCAGTGAATTCACTGCTCTCATTGTTTTTCTCTGCTACGCACACACTCAAATTATAAACATGTGTTAGTTTTGCCCCCCACTGCTTTAAGGGCCGATATCGCGAATGTGAAATCCAACTATGAAAACTTTTGGTACCCCACATTTATGGTCACTCTTTTTCTGTTAGAATGTGATCAAAATCTCATTAATGAAATAAAATCTCGGAGATGATCACTGGTTTTCGAAAATCAATGACCAACTATTCGCGCTTGTGTAGCGGCCTTCTCCCTAAAACTAAAAAAATCCGCTGTTTGTGATCTGTCTCGGCCCGCTCAGCCGACATTAGCGCTGATATATTTAGAGTCTTATCTTAGAGTCACCCAAGAGGGTATTCCACAGTCCGGACCACCGGTACCAACCGATGCTGAAGTTTTGGTACCTGCGACACCAGAACCTATACACTCCTCCATCGAAACATATATTTGTTTATCGGCTTGCCTCTAATACTTCAGAGATTGATATCTCGGCATAATTTAAAGCCAAAAAAAAACCGATATAAAGGTGTACTTAACTAAATAAAAATATTTATATATAAGGCGCCCGTCTTTTTTCAAGATTTTTGTGCCGCACTGATCACCCACTTTTTGGCAAAAGAACATGCCAAAACATTTACGTAGAAAAAAAAAAGATAGAAATCAGTGGGTGTAACGCTTCCACATGTCATACCCCCTGACCAACCTTCCAAATCTTCTTCCTGGTTTCTTTTCCAAATCTGCTTACGTTTGAAAATTCACCAGCGACCTCTGCGGCCATTGCTGATGTATTCGCAAAATTCTTTCAAAAACTCACTCTCTGTCTAAAATGACAGATAAACCTTAAGCATACAATATTTGTTCAATGCTTGAACACTATTTTATATAGAAATTCTTAAGTTAGAGTTTCAAGGGATCGGACCCATGGTGAAATACGAGTCAAACAGCATAATCTAAAACCGATCCCCTGCAGCCTACACAAAAATATGTACTCAAGTGGGGCGCTTATCGCACTGGAGAAAGGGTCGCATAGCAGGTTAGCGTGCAGTGCGTTGACAAGTAGTTTTTAATAGATTTAAGATTCTCATGTATCGTACTTATAAGAGAACTTTACCGAATAAAATCAGTTTCCAAAAGGAGCTCATTGGAGTAAGACCTATTTATTTAGGGCTCCTCTTAACATTTGGTCCATCGAGGCACCCTGACGTTTTCCCCCCTGTGGTAAGAGACTCAGGGTTAAAAAACTGGCACCTATAAGTGGCTGTAGAAAAAAGGCTCAGCCCAGGGTAGCTAAAAAATAAGGCTGCGATCTGGGTAAAAAAGAGCCCAGTTTAAAAACCGTAGTCCTCTGTTGTTTCCCCCCAAGAGGTAAGGGACACAGAGAATAAAATTATTTAAGTGCCAATGAGCATAAAACTGTGTGTTTTTATTTCGGAACAATACCGAAATAAAAAATTATATGCAAATATATGAAAAATTATTTGTGTATTAGACTGCCCGAGGCTCTACATCGGAAAAGTAAAAAAAAATATTTAAATGCCAATAAGCATAAAGCTGTGTGTTTTTGTTTCGGAACAACACCGAAATAAAAAATTATATACAAATATATGAAAAATAATTTGTGTATTAGACTGTCCGAGGCTCTACATCGGAAAAGTAAAAAAAAAATAAGTTTTTCCGGAACAACACCGGAAATTTATAAATATTGAAAATAATATACGGCGTGTTCGAGGCCAAATATCGAGCAAAAATAAAAAGTCGGGTTCCTGGGAACAACGACAGCCAAAGTCTGTGGCATTTTATACGGCGGGACCAACGTCTGCGGCAGGACCACCGGCGAGTAGAAGAACAACATCAGCGGCAGAAAAAACAACGAGCTACACCATCAGCAGCATCAAGGGCGGATTATTTTACATCATTTGCAGGAGAAACACACATCAAAAAAGAAAATTTAACAACTGTATGGTATGGTAAAAAAAAAATATATTTACAATTTAAAAAAATAATGATTAAAAAAAAATCGATAAAAAAGATATTAATTATCAATTAAATTTTATACAAAAAAAATTAAAATTTTAAAAAGAAATTAGACCTCAGTAAAACAAAAATTTTAATATTACAGTCCACTAAATCGAAGGAAAAAATAAATTTTTCAAAGTAAATCTAAATTAAAAAAACATATACTAAGGCACTTTTGTGGCCCCTTGCAGGATGTTCAAACATTAGGTTGAACATAACAAATAAAAGCTTAAATAATTTTAAATGTTTAAAATTCAAATTAAATAATACTTTCACTAATTATTAAAAGAACAAATTTATTTATACAGTCCACTAAAAATTATAATCGAAGAAAAGGTTAAATTAACATCAAATTTATTCAAAAAATATTATTCAAAAACACATCAAATTTACGCCTCTTTTTGTGGCCCTTTCCAGAATGTTCAAGCATTGAAAAGTATTTTATATAGAAATTCTTAAGTTAGAGTTTAGAGTCAAACAGCATAATCTAAAACCGATCCCCTGCAGCCTAACATAAATAACACAAACATAAGCATCATCAATAACACAAACATAAGCGCATCCGCACTTGAGAAAGGGTCGCATAGCATGTCAACGTGCAGTGCGTTGATAAGTAGTTTTAAATACATAGGTTTAAGATTTTCATGTATCTTACTTATAAGAGAATTGTACAGAATAAAATCAGTTTTGAAACGGAACTCATTGGAGTACGACCTTTATTTTGGGGCTCCTCTTAACAACATTCAATCGGCAATCTTATTTTCTGCCCATCTTTACTAGTTTACTGGAGTTCATATCATAGAAGGCTTTGGACTTTTTCATACATGGCTTTCGAAAGGGATTTCAAACCAATGTTATTTACACAGACTTTATTTCCAACTGGAAACATGCTCAGGTAACCATGATAGCTAAGCCTGGAAAACCCGAAGCCGATCTTGCCTCTTATCGTCCGATTAGTGTTCTATCGATATTCTCCAAAATACTCGAAAGGGTTTTTTTGAGTAGAGCATTGCCAGTACTGGACGAGGCTGGTCTGATCCCCAATCACCAGTTTGGCTTCAGGCGTTCGCACGGAACCCCGGAACAATGCCACAGAGTGGTGCAGTGCATCCTGGACGCCTTCTAAACCAAGAAGTACTGCCTGACTGTAATGCTGGACGTCAAAGAAGCCTTCGACCGGGTCTGGCACTGCAGTCTCCTGCGTAATTTGAAGACTAACCTGCCCAGATCTTACTAGATCCTGGAGTCATGGAGTCGTTCCTGAAGGAGGTCCGCACCGGAGTCCCCTAAGGCAGCGTTCTGCGCCCGATCTCTCAGTCTTGCGGAGCCACAATATAATGGGAGCCACCTATGCGTGCGACCCCGCCTTCCTGATCGCTGCTGACAGCGCTACAGACAGCAGCTGCTGCAGTCATGCAGGAGCAACTAGATCTTATCAGCAATTGGCACAGAAGGTGGAATATTTACGTGAATAACGATAAATCCACCGCCACCACATTTTCTCTCCGTCCAGGAAAAGGCCCACCGGTCCACCTCAAAAGCTCCCCAATCCCGCCAGTAGAAAAGCCAAGATACCTGGGCTTCCGCTAGACAGGAGGCTTACTTGGAAGCCTCACCTAGTCAAAAAGCGAAAGCATTGTGAAGTAAGATTTTGACTAGGTGAGGCTTACCGAAAGCATTGTGAAGTAGGACGTCGAGGCTGAGGACCTCTGTTAAGAGGAGCCCTAAATAAATAGGTCTTACTCCAATGAGCTCCTTTTGGAAACTGATTTTATTCGTCAAAGTTCTCTTATAAATACGATACATGAGAATCTTAAACCTATGTATTTAAAACTACTTATCAACGCACTTTCTCAAGTGCGGATGCGCTTATGTTTGTGTTATTTATGATGCTTATGTTTGTGTTATTTATGTTAGGCTGCAGGGGATCGGTTTTAGCTGTTTAACTCGTATTTCATGGGTCCGATCCCTTGAAGTTCTAACTTAACAATTACTATATAAAATAGTGTTCAATGCTTGAGTGTTTGTGTTGTTTTAGATTAACATTTTAATAATTTGTGAAAGTAATATTTATTTTGAATTTTAATATTTTAAAATTATTTAAGCTTTTATTTTGTATGTTCAACATAATGTTTGAACATCCTGCAAGGGGCCACAAAAGTGCCTTAGTATATTTTTTTCTTTTCATTTTTGATATACCTTGAAAAATTAATTTTTTTTTAAATATTTTAGTGGACTGTAATTTTTAAATTTTTGTTTTACTGAAGGCCAATTTCTTTTAAAATTTTAATTTTTTTTTGTATAAAATTTAATTGATAATTTATATTTTTACTTGAGCCGCTGGGGCTCCTTGTGATACCGCACAGGCAAAGGTCCTACCAGAGGACCTCTCCCTTCCTATCTACTGATGTGCCTAAGAGTGTTCTATCCTTCCTGTGGAGCGATCTCCGCGAGGTCTGTTAGGTCCGTGAGTATTGCGGCGCCCAAGAATTTGAGGGGGATACCTACTAAGGGGATACCTACTGGTTTCTTCTCCGGGAAGAGAGGATTGGTAGTACCTGCTCTTGCTAGTTCGTCGGCGGCGCAATTACCCTCGTGGTCCCTATGTCCGGGCAACCATATGAGGTTAATGTCATACTGCTCTGCCATCTCGTCCTGGAGTTGGATGAGAATCCGTCAAGGGCTTTGAGTGTCGCTTGACTGTCTGAGAAGATACAGATTGTTTCTTGATTGCCAGTAAGTGCTGAGGATCTGAGTGCTTCCCCGATAGCTATTACTGCTGCTTGGAACACACTACAGTGGTCGGGAGTTTGAAGGACTCATTTAGACACAGCCGTTCGCAATGGAAACCGCCTCCCACCTGGCCATTCAATTTTGAACCGTCTGTGTAAATATGGAGGGAACCGGCTGGTCCCGGGATTTGTGTGGCCCATCCCACCCCTGCTGGAATGGGGACCTTGTATTTTAAGGTGGGATGATCAACAGGTACGCAACAGTCTGTAGCCCCCGTTGGCGTGCAGTGGTGTAGATCTAACCTGGTATGTCCATAGTCAGTCCATTTCCATATGCCCGTCTCGCATAGCCTAATTGCCGATAGCGTGGCTATCTTGACCCCCATTATCTCTACCGGTAATAGGTCGAGTATGAAGTCTAGGGCATCCGTCGGTGTAGTACGTTGGCTGCTTGTGATACAGACCTCCGGCATCCTTTGCATTTTCCAAAGTTTCTCTCTAATTGTGGAGTTTGTGAGAGCAGGCCACCAGACCACCACCCCGTAGAAAAGGATGGGTCTTATGACCGCTGTGTAAAGCCATCTTACTATTTTTGGGGACATTCCCCATTTAAAGCCAATGGCTTTTCTGCAAGTGCAGAGCGCGATTGTTGCCTTGTTAGCTCTATCCATAGTGTTTGACTTCCAGTCCAGTTTCCTGTCTAGCGTAATCCCTAGGTACTTGGCGCTACCGCTAAGGGAGAGTGTTTCTCCTGATAGGTTTGGAAGCCTTAAGTTTGGTATTTTGTACTTCCTGGTGAAGAGGACGAGCTCGGTTTTGGACGGGCTTACACCTAGTCCATTTCGAACTGCCCATGTTGAGAGGACAGTTCCTAAGTTTTTCCGTCATGCGGTCACATAGAGTCTGGGGAAATTTCCCAGAGAAGGCAATTGCGACATCATCCGCGTAACCGATAACTTTGCAACCACCACCTTCTAGGGATCGCAGTAGTCAATTAACCGCCACGTTCCACAGTAGAGGTGAGAGTACGCCTCCTTGCGGAGTGCCTCTTCTGACGTATCTACAAGTATGAATAGATTCTCCTCCTAGTGACGCCTCAACAGTCCTGTTTACCAGGATCTGCTTTATAAGGCGTACGGATTGATTGTCTATTCCTAGTCCCGTCAGCGCATTGATTATCGAGCTTGGTAGGATGTTGTTGAACGCACTTTCTATGTCTAGAAAAGCAATGAGTGCGTATTCCTTGTCACTAAGTGCCTTTTCGACAAAAGTAGTGTTCTCATGGAGTGCCGTTTCCGTGGATCGGCCCTTCCTATACGCATGCTGTGATCCCGAGATATCATCTGGGTTGATAGTAAGATTAATATGGAGGCTAATAAATCTCTCCATTGTCTTGAGAAGGAAGGACGACAGGCTTATTGGTCTGAAGTCCTTAGGGGTGCAGTGCGATGGTTTTCCCGTCTTAGGTATAAATACGACTTTCGTCCGCAACTAGATTGCGGATACGATGCCTATTCTGAAAATTGCTGAGAAAGCTTTCTTGACCCAAGACCTCAGATTGGGACCGGCTTTAATTAGTTGAGCCGGGACAATGCCATCTGGGCCTGGGGATTTGAAAGGCTTGAAGCTACTTTTCGCCCAGCTGAGATACCTGTCACTCAGTAGGTATTCAAGTTGGTTAGGGAGGGAGGCGCTCTCCCCCTGTCTCTGCATTTCCAGGGTTGTTTCTTCTAAAGAGCATCCCGGGAAATGTGCCTCTATGAGAGCCTCTAGGGTTTCTTTGCTGGACGATGTCCAGTTACCTTCTGAGGTTTTAATATATCCTTCATTTGGTGCAGTAGTTGCGAGGACCTTCCGAAGTCGGGAGGCCTCTGATGTTTGCTAAATGTTCATGCAGAACTTGGTCCAGGCATTCCTTTTCGCCTTACGAAGTTTTTTGTTATATTGCCTAAGGTTCGCTTTATACGTCTCCCAGGCTGTCTCCGAGTTTGTTTTGCTGGCAAAATTAAAGGCCTTGCGGGCCTTGGTTTTAAAGGGCGCAAGTGTTTGCGACCACCATGGTGGTTTCTTTGACTTGCTATAGCCCGATCTGCTTTTGGGACAAGTTTTATTGAACGCCCTGGCGCACGCTGCCGTAAACGTGTCCACGATGGCATCCAGGGCTTCCCTACTGTCACTGTACCCTGCTGGAGGTTTCCCCAAGGAACTTTCTAGTGTTTTCCTGTATAACTCCCAGTTCGCTTTCCTCGGGTTGCGTACCGTTAGTCGATTAAAGTTCTCAAAGTTGACCACTAATTCTATGTATCGGTGGTCTGAGAAAGAGTGTTTCTCTAGGACTCCCCATCTAACAATCCTGTCTGCTAGGGATTCAGAGTAAAGAGTCACGTCAAGTACTTCCCTTCTGTTCTTGACTATGAAGGTGGGTTCTGTACCCCTGATACCCACCAGAAGATTGGAGCCTAGGATAAAATCGAAGATTGACTCACCCCTCTCGTTCGTGACAGTGCTTCCCCACTGATGATGATGGGCGTTAGCATCGCAAACTATGATCAGGTCGATCTTGTGCTTCCTGCTGTCTTCCACCAGCTGTTTGAGGATCGGGTGCGGGGGGAAGGCCTCCTGGTCGTGGCCCATATACGCCGAACATACCCTTAGAGGGCCATTCGGGCATTCGATGGAGGTTTATTTGCAAGATCGTCAAGGACATTCTTACAATTCTCCACCACAGTAACTTCTGCCTCCGTCTCGGAGCTCAGCAGAGAGTCCTCCTCCATTCCGACTCCACTAAGTGCCCTTGCCAAGTTGCTTTCCTCCGAGGTGTACCCTTCCAGGATGTCCTCCTCCTCGTCCGACATTCCTTCCTGGTGCCCCTCTTCGGTCGCCTAGGTCTGGCTCTCCAAGTCTGGCTCTTGCGTGTCTGCCTCCTGCCCGATACGTCCCGGCTTGGCCTTCGCATCGGATTTGTAGATACGGACCGAAACGTGTTCGAATCCGTACTTCAGCCGGAGGAGGCCTATATTTTAAAAAACGGAGGGCCTATTTATTACTTGTAGAGGGTATTCAAATTTTGGTCAGTGTGCAACGCTGTGAAGGAGACATCTCCGACCCTATGAAGTAAACATATTTTCGATCAGTCTTTCAGTTTTAAAGCAATCGACTTGAAACTTTGCACACAGCCTTCTTTTTACGCAATACATGTGTAAGACGGAACGGCCGGTATCGGCCGTCTGTCCAGTTATAGGACTATATCCTATAGCTGCCATATAACGGATTGATCGGAAACGGTATAATGTTGGCGTGTTTAGAGTTCGGATTTCATGAATGCTAATTTTGGCAAAGATAAAAAGTTGGAATTTCAAACAGACTATATTTGGTCCGAACTATCCGAACTATCAAATTTCATAACGATCGGCCGACTATATCTTATAGCTTCCATATAACTGAACGATCGGAAATGGTATTTGGTATTTTGTAAAAATAACAACTTTTTTTTTTTTTGATATTTTTGAAAAAAGAAGCTTGGGATTTTTTTTTAGATTTTGTATTGGTTTTATTATAATATTCTTATAGGGATCGGCCAATTATATCCGATGTTTGCGATGTTCATCCGGTTTTAAACTAGCTTTCCTTCCTTTTTTTTAATTATTATGATATTTATTTAATCCCTTGTGACTGTACCGACAAGAAGTACACAAAATCAAAAGTACAAAGTACATTGGATTGGGAGCTTGCTCTGTCGTATAACAAAGATGAACATATAAACAAACACTTAATGTGAGAGTCAGTTTTATGAGACAGAAACACATAAAATTTCTTAAAATAACTTCCAATAAATATGAGGTAGAGAACATTGCGGCTAAGTCGACCTTCTTATTTTTTGCTGCCATCTAAAGAAGTTCCCGAATAAAATTTAACCGACTCCGTAGACCGCTTATCTGCCTTTTCCTGTAAAAAATATGGACCTATAAGTCAGATCGATTCTACAGTTTCCTTTACGTCTTCACCTTTTGACACTATATCTTGCGGGCTTTTTTAGTTTTTACGTGCCGCCATGTGCTTCATCATTTGATCACTCTTGAATCTCAGAATCTACAGTCTCCTTTACGTCTTCACCTTTTGACACTATATCTTGCGGGTTTTTTTAGTTTTTACGTGCCGCCATGTGCTTTATCATTTGATCACTCTTGAATCTCAGAACCTCTATTTTATTCTATCTTTGTCAACATCGATGGATGAGAACGAATCCAATAAAGAGTTATTGCTGAGTCCGAGTCCATTTTCAATGGTCTGGCAAATGAACATAAATTATTTTTTCGGGTTCTAACTGTGCATACATATATTAACCCATAAAAAGGAAGAAAACCATTATACAAAATTTTTTTTTTTTTTATTTTGTTGTTGTTGTTTTTTGCAATCAAAGAAAAGCCTTTCTTTTTGGCGGCGCATGTGAGTTCCGCTCACTGGAACATCTGAAACCAAAAAACCCAACGGGATTAGAAAGAGAACATGTTTGGCTCTCGTATGAACTAGGATTATTGACTTTGCTCAAAAATTAACAAAATGGCGGACCTTTGAAAATTATTTTTTAAAAATTGAGTTTTTTTTAGCCACAAATCAAGCTGAAAAGTAAAGAAGATCTTCACCGATTTATCCTAGTTCATACCAGAGCTATATATGTATAGAATAACGTGTTACAATTTGGAACCGATTGGATTAATAGTTTTTTAGTAACCTCATGCGCCAGTCGTAAAAACACTGTTTCGAGAAAAACGCGTTTAAAGTTTTGAGACGGCTCTCACCGTCGCCTAAGGCTACCACCATAAATCGGCTATATCTTCAAGAGTTTTTGAGATTTTCACTTGAAATTTTCAGGGAACATTCTTGAATAGTTAATAGTTTATAGTTAGTTAAATAAAGTTAAATAAAATATTAGTTAAATAAAATAGTTAATACATTTTTTTAAACCGAGAATGGGGGGGATCTCCTTAAGTTAGAGGTGAAAAAATAAGAATGTCTAAGAGTTATTCCAGGTCCAGCGGGTGAGTTCTGCGCAGCATCAGCATCTGTTCACTGTTGTCGAGGAGAGTGGTCGCCAATTCGTTAGGGTGGTTGTGTAGCATCTGGATGTACTTGCTGCTGCTTCTTTGGATCTCCTCCTTCACCCATGGGATGCCAAGCACCTCGTGGATTGTCTGGTTGTCGTGGTAGACGTGGGCCCCAGTGGCGATACGGAGGGCTCTATTTTGAAATGTCTGGATAGTCCGAATATTAGTCTTGCTGGCCGAGCCCCAAAGTAGATTAGGATTTTCGAAGAGTTCCTCAGCATCGACGTGCTACCCATCAGCCAATAGTACGCCTTTAATCTTACTTCACACTGCTTTCGCTTTTTGACTAGGTGAGGCTTCCAAGTAAGCCTCCTGACGTGAAGCACAGGTATCTTGGCTTTTCTACTTGCGGGATGGGGAGCTTTTGAGGTGCACCGGTTGGTCTTTTCCTGGACGGAGAGAAAATGTGGTGGCGGTGTATTTATCGTTACTCACTTGAATATTCCACCTTCTCCACCTTCCTTCCAGTATTCAGTCTTCCAGCATTACAGTCAGGCAGTACTTCTTAGTGTAGAAGTCGTCCAGGATGCACTGCACCACTCTGTAGCATTGTTCTGGGGTTCCGTGCGAACGCCTGAAGCCAAACTGGTGATTGGGGATCAGACCAGCCTCGTCCAGTACTGGCAATGCTCTACTCCAAAAAACTCTTTCGAGTATTTTGGCAAGATCGGCTTCGGGTTTTCCGGGCTTAGGTATCATGGTTACTAGAGCATGTTTCCAGTTGGTCAGAAATTACCAATTTTTAAGCGTCTTTTGTAAATTTTCGTCAGTATCTTGATGCTTGGAAGTGGCAGCAGTTTTAATGTGATTGCAATGATGCCATCATTGCTCGGGGCCTTGTTGTTGCTCAACACTGAAATCTGGGCGGCTGCGTCCTCTTCGGTCACAGGTCGTCGCCTCGTACGGGCTCTGTCGTTCAGTTTCTGCTGCCTCTTCTGGCGAGCAGCGGTACAAAGGGGTGAATACGATTGTCTTGACAGCATCCAGACCCGGCTGAGTCGCCGCTTTTCCAGCTTGAGGGCCCCGATGTGTGGATTCCAAAAACAGATATCCCTGTCAGTGGCTCTCGGGCGGTTGGAAAGCCTTGGGCTGCCGCAGCTTGGATTTGTACGGTCAGTTCCTCGGCGGCCTCCTCTATCAGTAGTAGCAGTAGGTAGCAGCAATGGTAATTTCTCCATTGGTGGCGAATTGTAATGCTAATATTTTATTTAATATTAGCTCTTCTAACTTTTTAAGAACTTATAAGGATTTAATTTGTCTTCTCTCGAATTTTAATTTACTGTAAAAATACAGGCGATTTAACTTAAGTATACTTTAATTCTGCTGCCATTTTCTTGTTGCAGTCGATGCAGGTGAAAGACATCCTTCATTGATGATATGATGGGGATGATCCTGGATTCTCCTGAATCCAAAAAGGCAAAAAAAATTGCCAACCGATGCAAGTTTAAGTCAAGATCTGAAATTCTGACAAAAAATATTATTTTATTTATAAATTTTAAGTTTCTAAATTTTAACGCACATCTCTTAAAAACACCAGAATGGAAAAACACCGATCGTTATGAAAACTTTATTATAGTTATAGTTACTTCATTATAGTCTTTTAGTTATATGACGGCTATAGGATATCAGCCTAATAAAATTTGGTATGTCGTATTATTTTGCCAAAAATAGAATCCAAAGTTATGGAGTTTACGATTTATCATATGGCAGCTATAGGATATAGTCGGTCGATCCCGCCCATTCCTAATTATATACTGCGTGCAAAGGAAAGAAAGGGTGTGCAAAGTTTCAAGTCGATAGCTTTAAAACTAAGAGACTAATTTGCGTTGAAACAGGCAAACGGACATTCTTATATCATCTCAGGAGATGATCCTGATCAAGAATACATATACTTCATAGGGTAGAAGATTATAACAAAATGTTGATGGCTGCTAAAAAAAATAATATTGAAGAACAAAAAATGATTGGCTCGACTCAATGTTATAATTCACTATATTTTTATATTTTTATACCCTTGCAGAGGGTATTATAATTTTGTCCAAAAGTGTGCAACGCAGAGAAGGAGACATCTCCGACCCTATAAAGTATGTATTCTTGATCAGGATCACCTCCTGAGTTGATATGAACATGTCCGTCTGTCCGTCTGTCTGTCCGTCTGTCTGTCTGTTTCTACGCGAACTAGTCTCTCAGTTTTAAAGCTATCGTCTTGAAACTTTGCACACACCCTTCTTTCCTTTCCAGTATATAAGTCGGAACGGACCGGATCGGCCGACTATATCCTATAGCTGCCATATAACTGATTGCAAAAAAAAACATTGATTTGTTTTGATTGATTTTTAACAAAACATTACGACATGCCAAATTTAATAAGGATCGGGCGACTATATCCTATAGCTGCCATATAACTGAACGAGCGGAAATGACCCAACTTTCGTGTTTTTTGAAGTTAGAAAACTGGAACTTAGTACTGATTATATTTTTGGTCAGATAATCCATAATCCTACTCAATTTCATAAGGATTGGCCAAGTATATCCTATAGCTGCCATATAACTGAACGATCGGAAATGTTTTTTGGTAGAAATATCAACTTTGGTATTTTTGAAGATAGAAGTTTGGGACTTTTTTTTAAATTTTATATTATAATAAATTGGGTTATATTATTTTATTCTCATAAGGATCCGCCAACTATATCCGATGTTTGCGATATATATCCGGTTTTAACTGCAAGGGTATATCAACTACGGCTCCGCCCGAAGTTAGCTTTCCTTTCTTGTTTTTATATTTTTTTTTTTCGACGAATTCGCACAACATCTATGAATATGAGCTTTTCTCGCGCGACCGATCTGTCCTATACTAGAATTTAAATAGAATTAAAATTAAAAAAAATCCAAATTCAAATTTAAACAAATTAAATTTAAGTCATATCCGTTTACACAGGTGTTCAATGTACCGTTGTCGTTAACCATATCGTTAACTCAAATGGAAATTACCACTAGAAAGTCATTGTTTAAACATATTATCAAAAAAAACACTCCAATCAATGCCGGTAAAAACACAATAAAAGGAACAGAAAATAACAACATCAAATTGAATAGAAATCGTTGTGTAACGATAATGAATTCGCTGTAAAAAGATTTCATTGTAAAAAATGACTTTAAGTAATTAACAAGAAAGGATGGCTATAGTCAAGTTTACCGACTACATTATACCCGGTACTCATATCTTTTATCCCAAATTAACTTACTTTTAAATTTTAAAGATCAAGAGTATAGGCTCTCAACATTATAACAATAATGATTAGGGTTAAAAACCGTGTACAATACGAAATTCAAATTTCATGCGAGTTGTTAAATTGGGAGGGGTGCCGCACGGAATGTACAAAATGTTTCGACTTTGGCTTGCCAGCTATTAGGACGCTAATTTAGGGTGTTGTTCTTGCTACGCCCCCCAAGGTGTTCTTGCTACGCCCCCCATTCATTACACAGCCACATCAAAAATTTATTTTTTAGAGTCTGGAGGTCAGACTGTGTCGCTGAATCCAAATCCGAGGTCCAAAAAACCCTAGCACGTCATAGTTGACATAACCTGACATAACCTCAAAAAACCTCATACAAAATTATGTTCGATTCCGCGGGTTAGACCTTGTTTATGATATGTTTTCGGGGTCGCCGAATCCGAATCCGAGGTCTAAAAAACACCAGAATTTCAGGGTTACGACATAACCTCAAAAAACCTCATACAAAATTATATTCGAGTCCGGGGGTCAGACCATGTTTGTAATATGTTTATGTTTAATATGTGAGCAGACGTCAGTTGCTATCAAATAGTGTCGCTATCAGTGATTTCGATCCTCTTCGCTCTTGCTTTCGTTCGTTCTCTCCTCTATATTCTTCGACCGCGAAGTGTGTCTAACATAAGACTAACCTAGCCTTAGTTAGACAAACATGGGAGGTCCTGGGGCACCCAATTTGGGGAGCAATCGGTTTGCTGCTCTATCTTCGAACGTCAGCCCTTCACCCAAGAAACGAAAACTCCCGCAAATACTCTACTCTGACTTCCCGGAACTTCCAACAAAAAATACAACGAACCCCAAATATATTATCATCTTCGCCAAAAAGAGTGACAAACCTATTTTGGAATACAATTGCTTTTCGGTTCATAAAGCGCTTAAGCTTATTAATAATAATTTTACCTCAATTTCTAATTTTATTAATGCTGGTTAAGACTAAAACAGATACAAACGCGTTTATTAAAACAACACAACTGCCTGGTTTATGCGAAATTGAGTGCAAGCTTCACTGATCTTTAAATTCTATAAAAGGTAAAATCTACGCACCCTATTTAAACGGTATTCCCAAAGACGAAATCGTTGAGAATGTAGCCCACAAAAAGTCACATCAGTGTACAAATTCCTGAAGCAAACTGAAAAAGGCCCGCAGCCCAGTGGAGTCATATCGCTTACATTTATTTTTTTAATCTCCCTTCCAAAATTAGTATCTCATGGCATAATGTTAAAGTCTCGAAATTTTTCCCTAATCCAATGAGGTACAAGCCTTGCCAAGAACTTGGCCACACACAAAAAAATTTAAAAAATGAACCAGCATGTACCAGCAATACATGCGGATACCAGCAGCCCCTTTTTCCGGTTACTGTACCCCCAATTGCGTTAATTGTTCCGAAGCTCACGCCGCCTCTGATAAGCAATTCAAACAGCAAAAAGAAATACTAAAAATAAAAACAACAAAAAAATGTACAATGCGCGAAGCGAAAAACTTCTTCAGAGCTTCTCAACCCTAAATAAATCAGCTGCTGCAGATGAACTCGCGACAATATCAAAACACACAACTAAAAATCGTTCCCACACATTCTTTTACATTCACTACCTCTACACTAAACAACATAAACCTCGAAAATGTTAACTCTGAAATTGGCTCCCTGGAGTTAATGACTAACAAAAGGAAATCTCTGATCTTGACTCCGACGGGTCAATGTCAGAATAATAACTAAATTATTAAACCACTATTATAAAATTAATATAACTAAGCCCCTGATGACTATATGTTAAATGGCTATATGAACAAATACGATGAAATAAAAATCTTAATAGCTACTAAAAGGCCAGATATTATATGTCTTCAGGAAAACCACTTACCATACAATTCAAAAAATATAATCTGCCCAAAACAATATACAATTGGTTATTTTACTAATTTACCACTAAACTTAAGTTCGAAGCAAGGAGTGGGTATTCTTGTTAAAAGGCACCTACCTACCACCTAGGAGTTGGTATTCTTGTTAAAAGGCACCTACCTCCTACCCACCCCTTTAATGCAATCCGCCCAAAACTCTAATATCTTGCACATCGCTATCCAACTAGATTTTGGACAAAAAATAAAAAATCTTAAATGCCGACATTCCACCCGCCCAAAATTTTTCTGCCAACGAGCTGTCCCTTATCATTAAACATACAAACCATCCTTTAATACTTGTGGGAGATTTTAACGCCTGGAGCTATACCTGGGGATCATGTTCAAAAAACACTAGAGGGCGTAAAGTAATCGAGTCGCTCAGAGGCAGTTAGTACTGCTAAATGATGGCTCAGTTACACTTTTTAACACACACAACACTTTCACAAGTTTTGACCTCTTTTTAACCTCGCCAGTCATCTACCCCTTCTATAAATGGTCGGCCCTTCCTGACCTTTACGGAAGCGATTACTTCCCGATTCTCACAAATTTAACCCAACAACATAATTTCGCAAAAATAAATTTTCCACCAATTACAAAATATAGGTGGAGGTGGATTTGTTGGTGGAACAAAGAGCTTCAAAAGTTACAGAAAATAAAAACACATTTTTGGCATGTATACAAACATCAAATGAACGACGCAAACCCTATTTCTTATAAAAAAGCCAACGCATATTTTCAAAGAGCCGTTAAAAAGGAAATCGTTTGAAGCTTTTACTTCCAACATAACCCCACTGGCTTCAACAAAAAAGGTTTGGGCTGACATTAAAAAAATTGTAGGAGCCCCATTTCAACAAATTAAATATATCCAAGTTGAAATTTCTAACGAATTTGTTAAAAAATGGACGGAATATTCTAGGGATGAAAATTTTAACACCGAATATACCCGACAAAAACTATCGTTACTAGGCTATACATACTCTCCAAGTAACCTAACTTTGGTAGCTCGACGACCTGGAAAGGACTTTTCTATTATTGGACTCGAATCAACTCTACAAACAGCCAAGGGGAAAATCCCTGGTTACGACCGCATTTCATATCCCATGTTGAAGTACTAAGGATCAGCGTCCAAAGTCAAACTTTTCGAAATCTTCAATTCAATATTTAACCAAGGTCACTATCCTCATGTTTGGAAGTATGCAATAGTTACTCCTATATGCAAACCCAACAAAGTGCCATCAGAAGTGTCGAATTTCCGCCACATCTCTCTGCTTTCATGCCTCAGCAAAATCTTCGAAAAAATTCTAGCCCATCGACTAATGTGGTATATAACCAAAACTAAACGTCTAAGTCCGAACCAAGCCGGTTTTAAGCCGCAGCACAGCACTATGGATTCCCTGCTGCTCCTGCAGCACCTTGCGTCGGATGCTCTTTCAACAAAAAATCCCGTCACTCTGTTGGCGATTGATTTTGAAAAAGCTTTCGATCGCGTGGGTGTCCATACGGTTCTTCAACAGCTTGCAACACGGGGGGTGGGTAGGAAAGTTTTTAGTTTAGTAAAGACTTTCATGACTCAGCGCTCATTTCGCGCTAAGATAAATAATGTCCTCTCTTCCTACTTCAAACTTCACAACGGAATTCCGCAAGGATCCCCGTTATCTGTTGTTCTGTTTATAAAAGCCTTCGAACAAATTAATAACATCATAGCAAAGCGTAAACAAGTCAAATTAATAATGTATGAAGATGACGCTATTATTGTAAATCAAAGACCTAGTAAAATTAAATAACATTCTAATAACTATACTAGATGCAATTTATAATTGGGGGCTGGGTTTTGGTGCAACACTTTCCCCAAATAAATGCAAAATATTGCACATATGTAAAAAGCACAAATGTTCATATCCTAGCTTATCCTTTAATACACTTTCAATTGAATGCGTTGATAATTTAAAAATACTAGGTGGGTGGGCTGCAAGTCAGCATATAAGACTACTTAGTCCTGGCTTTTACACTGCTGTTAGACGTAGCATCAATGCATTTTCGCCATTACCAATAAAATGCATCTTAGCTGAAGCCGGGCTTCCGTCTATTGAAAACCTGGTATCCGACTCTACAGCTAAACTCATCCCAAAACTCTTTTGCTCCCCCAACAAACTCCTGCAAAGCAAATTGCTAAAAATTGTTAATCAACGCAAAAAATTTAAATGCATCTCCACCCTTCGGCGTTGCATTGCACTTGCCAAGCATTTAAACATCCACCTGCCGCCCACCAACCATAAACTTCCTTCACCACCTTGGCTACTACGGGACTCCGCCATTCAGACTTGACTTCAAAAACTTCCCAAGAATATTAATTAATTCCGGCCAATTAATTCTCAATATTCTCAGCAGAGGCAGTAGCTACACATTCATCCATAACCTACACCCAAAAGGCACGCGGAAGATCGTGACTTGCAGCGATAGCCTATCATCGCTAGTAGCAGTTCGAAATATTAAAAACAGAAATTCAACGATCTGTAACGTTAGAGATTCATTAATACAGAGGCCCACGAAGCTGATGCTGTTCTGGGTGCCCAACCAGGGTATAAAAGGCAACGAGCTCGCGGACGCTGCAGCTAAGTTAACAGCAATATCTCCAACCATAACGGTTATCCCATCAAACCAAAAGGACATAAAGAGAGCCCTTTCCATCTACCTAAATAACATCAGGATCGATGGCTGGGCATCCCTCCACCATGGCTACAAAAAATTAAATCCCAGCTTGGAGATGGTTCGGTACTCTGCAAAATGCAGCCGCGACAAATCCTATCCACCACCTACTTATAAGACACCTGCCCAAGATTAGCAAGTATTAGGAAACGCCATTTCCCAAATATTCTTCCATCATCCCATCTCGAAATATCCATTCCCAATATAAATAAAATCTATAAATTTTTCAAAGAATGCAACTACTATCAAATTTAAAATGTAAAAAAAAAAACAGAGCTGAAGGCCTTGTTGCTAGTGCTCGCCGCGATAATTAGATTTAATATTATTTTGTATTATTGTTAATTTTGTAAATAAAATAAAAACTAATAATTTATTAAGATAAGAGGAGTTAGTAAGGAAATGTAAAATTCTATATTTTAAATTTGAAGGACAGGAAAGTGGTGTTTTATAGCAGAGACTATTGTAGTTCGAGGATAAGACCCTAAAAGGTTCATGCAGTGCACATGTCGAACTACAATAGCTAAGGAATAGAGGACTGAAGTTTCTAGTCCTTCTATAAGGAATGTTTAAATTTAGGCGTGTTAGTAAATGTATGTTATGTAGAAAAACTACACCGAGGTAATCCTACGATTGGTTAAGCTTGGTAAGTATATTAGTAAGAGTCAACTATTATAAGATGGAAAATGCAGATTTGCATCCCAGTTTTAACCTCTAAGTGAAAAAGTTAAGAAATTCTTTTGTACGGATTCTGTGCGGTCCTGATGTACTCGATATTCGGGTCTCCAGTCACATGAGCCGTACTTCAGTATCGGACGGACCAAAAAAATAAATAAGGTTTTAGTTATGTAGGGGTCGTTAAATTTATTTGAAAACATTTTAATGAAACCAAGGACTCTTTTAGCCTTATTAACCATTGAGGAAATGTGGTCAGAAAATTTGAGTCTTAAGGGGAGGTTCTTTTGGATTTTTCCGAAAATTAAGCAAAATTTGAGAATGGATTGCGGGAAAATGAAAAGACATACGAACTTATGTTTTTGAATTTTTGATTCGTTGTTTTTTACCAATAAAAAAAAATATTCAATATTAAGGAAATTCAAAATGGCGGATCTCGTCAACCTCTATTTTTCTGCTTTGTCGAGTGTAGGGCCTCTGGTAGTGAACGGAAATTAGGAATGTATATAATTTATTAAAATTGATGGAATTTCCTATGCCTTATACCTAACGACAATTAATTTTGGTAAAAATAAACCAATTTCATGGACGTTTAAAATTGACAATTTTTTTTTTTTTTTACTTTGATCTCGTTTAAAAATTATAAGGACGCCGAGATCATTAACCTGAGTTAATTTCTCTAAGGCAATCACATAGAGAGTATACGTAGCCTGCAGGGAGCAAGAACCATAAAAAGACATATGCTTGCATTTTGATCCTTTAAGTATTAGATCATTAGCTAAACACCATTTTTGAAAGTTTTCAAGATCATAATGAAGACTGCATTAGGCAGAGATGGATTTGTATTGAAGAGAAAGCTTAGCATCATCTGCATACATAAGAAATAGAGAGTTCGTTTGAGCAGGGGGAAAGTCATTTATTTTTTTATTTATTTTTTTTTTTGAACGTTGCTTTTATTTCTTGAATCTTCTCTTTGCGAGACTAACAAGAGGTGTATCAAATCTTATATTTTTAACTTAACTAACAGTCATATTGACTGATACGGAGTTAGACGGCCCTAAAAATCGATTGCTGGGTTGGGAGGTCGTTGCGTCTAAGGCGGGATACGCTAGAAACCCGAGTCAATCCCCGAGCGAGAAAATTTGGGTGCGAAGACAGTTTTTCTTTGTATGACTCTTTTTGCTTCTGGATTTCATCTTTCACTGCGAGGATGCCCAGATCCCGGTGGATGTTTTCGTTGCGAACATACCAAGGTGCCCCTGTGATAGTTCTCCAGATTTTTGATTGTGCGCGCTGTATGATGTCTATGTTGCTGCTGCTCGCGTTCCCCCACAGCTGGGAGCCATACGTCCAGATTGGCTTTAGGACTGAATTGTACAGTAGTAACTTGTAGTCCAGGCACAGTGGTGATCGTGAGTTTATGATCCAGTGCAGGCTGCTGGCTTTCAGTTTTAGGTGGATCTTTTTGCATTCGATGTGCTTGCGCCAGGTAAGTCGTCTATCAAGGTGAACGCCAGGGTACGTTACGTCGTTAGCTTGAGGGATCTGCATACCGTTTAGTAAAAGCGGAGGGCATGTTTGTCTATTAAGAGTAAACGTTATATGTTTACACTTTTGTTCGTTTATTTTAATGCGCCAGTCGGATAGCACCCTTTCCACTATTGTGAGATGATTAGCCAGTTGGGTTGTTGCCTGCGTTGGGCATCTGGAGCGACTAAGGATAGCGGTATCGTCGGCGAACGTTGAGGTTGTTAGTTGTGCGCTCGTAGGAATATCCGCAGTATACAAAACATATAGACACGGGCCGAGTGCGCTTCCTTGTGGAACTCCAGCTTCGATGGTGTAGTCGCCCGAAGTAGCTGCGTTGCATCTCACTGAGAATACCCTATTGTAGAGGTATGATTCCAGTAGCTTGTGGGTGTAGGTTGGCAAATACGTTTTAATTTTGTGCATGAGTCCGATGAGCCAAACTTGGTCGAAAGCTTGAGATACGTTCGAAGGCTGAGCGTATTTCGGATGTTAATCTGTTCACTTGTTCGATGGTTCCATGGTTTCTTTGGAAGCCAAATTGGTGTGCCGGGATAATATTGCAAGCTTCCAGATGTGGTATTATTTATTTATTTATTTATTTCGCCAATGGACAAATCCTTACATGGCTACATAACATAACAACTTACACCTAATAAATAAAACTACAAAATTAACAAAAACTTAATAAATGCCTTAATAACTTGTGTTTTAACACACCCTTATCTGAGCCCCACTCAGTTCGGAGGCTAGGCGGCAAAGAATTAAAATAAGAAAGAGCCCGCTCTATCGGCTCATTTAAGAAATAATTGGCCCTATGACATTTGACCCGAAAGGGGGCAAAGGTACGAAGATCCCTTTGAGGAACATTAAAATTAACGAGTCCCAACAAAAAAGGACAATCAATGTTATTAACGATTAAATTATTTAAAAAGGTTAACGCTGCCAGTTTACGCCGATCCTCCAACGTGCAAACGTTCAGAAGAAGGCAACGGCTCTGGTATGAAGGAACAGGATGCTGAAACCTTAGGGGCAGAAGTGCAAATTTTAAAAATTTTTTCTGGAGTCGCTCAATTCTATTGGAACGAACTTTACACTCCGGGTTCCAAATGATTGAGGCATATTCCAGCCTCGACCGAATGAATGCAGCATAGACGCTGAGGCTCGAGTATGGACTTTTAAACTGGTTCACGTGCCTCTTAACAAAGCCCAGCATAGCATACGCTTTAGGTAAAATGTAGTCTAAGTGACCCGAAAATTTAAATTTGCTGTCGAATAAGACACCAAGGTCTAACACCTCTTCTTTAGCTGCCAAATTATAATTGTTGATGGAATAACCCGTACAGATTTCAAGAGACCGCCTACTGTAACGGGTAAACAAACACTTAGATAAGTTTAATGGAAGAAGATTGCGGGAGCACCATGAGTAAACTCTGGATATATCCTCCTGTAACAAGTAACTGTCACTAATGCAGCTAATCTCTTTATAGATTTTAAGGTCATCCGCATACATTAAAAAGTGCGAATGACGAAAGCATGACGAGATGTCATTAATGAAAATTATAAATAGAAGAGGTCCAAGAGAGCTGCCTTGTGGAAGACCAGAGGAGGTGACAAATGGACTTGAGATAGCGTCTCCAACAGTAACGTGGCAAGGTCGGTCAGCCAGATAAGACTCGAACCAACTTAATAGGCAGGAATGAATACCTAATTTATATAATTTGGCCAGAAGGGCAGCATGACACACTTTGTCGAAGGCTTTGGAGAAGTCGGTGTAAATGGCATCAACCTGAAATCGGTTTTCAAAAGCTTCAAAGCAGTGCTTAGAAAAGACAGCTAAATTAGTGGTAGTGGACCTCCCAGGCAGAAAACCATGCTGGTTGGGGGATATGAAATTGCGAGCCAGAAAAGTCAATTTTTTAGTTACTATCCGCTCCAGTATCTTAGCGACGTTGCAAATTTTGGCTATAGGTCGATAGTTAGTAACATCACACCTACTGCCACCTTTGTGAATAGGCGATATAGAAGTAATCTTCCACCGGTGGGGGAATCTACCAGAAGAGAGCGAAAAGGAGAACAGCAGTTGAAGGGGAGTAGAAAGAGAAGCGATACTCCTCTTAAGAAAGAATGGGGAGATACCGTCCACGTCAGGTGTGAGCGACTCGGTCAGATGTCCAGTGGCTTCAACTAGGTCACCGTCCAAAACGTCCATGTTACTCACATTAAGAAAAGGCTCAATGCTAAGAAGAGTTTCATGATCACTCCAAGGAACCTTCGGCTCCAAGTTAGAGGCAAAGTATTTTGCAAAAAGATCAGAAACGCCCTGATCCGAGTCGGCTGCTTAGTTACCATAACATATGGATGAAGGTATGTCCGATTTTGACTTTTTGCTGTTAACAAACCGCCAAAAAGCTTTAGGATTGGATCGAAGGCTAGCTTCGACATCGGATATATACTGATTGTAGAGGAACTTATTAAGGAAATCAAATTCCCGCTTAAATTGCCGGTACAGCTCTCCTGCTCGAGTCTCACCTGTCAATATAAATCGTTTGTAGTGCTTATCCCTTCTATTCTTTAAGTTTTTTAAACCTTTTGTGTACCAGGGAAGCCTATAGGATCTTCGTACCCTCACAGGGGCATAAGTATCAATAATATTAAAAAGGGCAACCAAGAACTTAGTATAACAATCATCGATTGAGCCATCCGAAAAAAGGCAAACCCAATCAAAGGCTGAAATAGAGGCGTTAATAAGTGACAAGTTAGTATCATTCAGATGATAATATGGAATGGGGGAAGCAGAAGGCAAAAAACTATAAAATTCAATATTAATTACCAACGGCTTGTGGTGCATATCACAAGGACTTAATGGTACATTGCATAATTCTACTTTACTATTAATCAAATTATTTAAAAATATAAGATCACATAGAAATTTCCATTAGACTCATCAGTAGACCTGCGAGAGTCCAGTAGCAAGGCAGATTCCGTGCCAGGTGAAAACATTGAGCGTTCATATTCAGGCACATCCAAACGCAGCAAAGATCCACCCACGGGTCCAAAACGTAAATAAACAACTTCCATCGGCGAAAAGAAAGCACCAGCGAGTGGCCCAACGAAAAGAGATAAGATAAGCGATGCGCTGCCAACGTCTCGATTACCATCGTCTTGTTGTTGCTGGGCATCCACAAGAAGTGAAGATAAGAAATAAACAACTCGCCTTGAAAAAAGTTGTTGTTGTTGAAGAATATAGATCAGCAAACGAAGCCAATTATTGGAGGAATTGAAGACAGCGTCAACCGTTACCATGAACGCCCACGCCGATTGTTGTTGGTAGCGCAGCAGAGAGCAATCGGGGTGACGAACTGCAGCTTGAGAAGAAAACGATGTAACGGCGCCAGCGGCGCCGCTTACTGGGGGTTTTTTGCAGATTGCGAATGCGGTAAAGGTAGAATCGCCGGGAGGTCAATAACCTTAGCCGGCTCTCTATGAACAAACCGCCTGACTTTTACCGACATAGGCCAAAAATCGTCATTGAAGACTGTTGGGAAATTTTGCTCCGGAACTCCCAATTTAAAATTGACGAACTTGAGGGCGTTGATGTCAGCATCCTTTTTGATCAGCCTAGCACAGACTAAATCATTGGGCTCCACGTTCAGCTTATCTGCGACAAATTTGCACAATGCATCCGGTTGGGTAGACGTCGCGAATTTACCCACATGAAGGTATTTCAAGGTGGGAAGCACTTGAAGTTGAGCGCAACTGGGAGCTTGTCCCAGAATGCGCCTATTAGGGTTGATCCGCTTCTTCTTCTTCGGGACAGCCCCCTTAGATGCCGTTGGGGCCTGCCCCAGAGTAGCCTTTATGCTCCCAGTGCTGGTGGGCATAGCAGGGGGAGCAACAACTTGCACCCCAGCCGAGGAGGCGCGTCCAGCGGGCACAGCCGCTCCATTTACCAGGGCTAGGTCAACTTTGGCATTAGGGCTTTCGAAGCGGGACTCCAGATCTTGAACTTTATGATTTAGCTCATCAATTTTGGAATGCGAATCATTTCCAATGACGCAGCTATCACATTGCCACATTAAGTTCGGAATGTTAATAAGTAGTTTTATAGCCTCCGAGGGCAAATCAACACAAGCGGTGTGATAGGCACGCCGGCAGATCGACGCGCACCTAACGGCCTCACACCCACGAAGTTGGGTAGCAGTAACTTCTGCACTGCACTCGGTGCAAACGAGAGGCGACATGAGCGAAAAAGTAGACGTCCGAACTCAAAGAAAGCTAGATGAAGACTAACAAGATTATGCGAGCTAACAAGCATTTTTCAAACAATTTAGACAAACAAGATAGAAGGCTTATTGGTCTGTATGATGACGGAATTGTGTGGTCCCTTCCAGGCTTCGGTATCATTATAATGAGGGATTTCTCCACTTTTTTGGGAAATAGCCAGGATGAATAATTCCATTAAATAGTCTGCAGACGACCTTTATAGCGTATTTTGAAAGTTCGATCAGCATCTTTGGCGTCAATAGGTCACTACCGGGAGTCTTTTTTGGTTTTAGCCCTCTTATCACTTTTTCGATTTCGTTCGGCCTGAATGAAGGTGCAGCTGGCTGAGGGGAGGACTCTGGCTGAATTACTGGCAGGAGGAATGAAATTGAGGCTGGGTTTGGCTGGAAGACCCTTTGGAGATGTGTGGCGAATGTTTCAGCTCGGTCTTCGTCGCTGCGAGCCCAGCATCCCGAAGAGTTTCTTATCGGGGTGGTCGTTTCAATTGGGGCGCTAAGATTTGGGTGGGCCCTCCACAGGGGGTACTTTGTGCTTGTTGGCGAGAGATTCTGGATGTACCTCAGCTGTGCATTTTCTTCCTGTTGGTGAAGAGCCTGGTCGAGTGATCGGGTTGCTTCCTTAAGGCGTTGTTTTGAAGCTCTGTGATCTGCTGGTGATCTGCTGTTTTGCCAATCACGACGCGTGCGCCTCTTTTCTCGCACGAGCTGTTCGATTTGCTGATTAGATTTGAAGTGTTTGTTTCGGTTTACATCTTTCCTATGAGGAGTAGAGATTTTAGCTGCCGCAACGAGTACTTCTTCCAGGGCGCTCCAAGTGTAGTCGATGTCCGATTCCATGTTAAATTCCGGGGCGAGTTCTATGTGGGCACTCACGTACTTTGTGTATTTTAGCCAGTTCGTTTTTGTCGTCGTCAGGCTGAAGGGGTGTTCGGTTATTTCTGGGCTTTGAATAAGCGTTAGAAGCACAGGCGAGTGGTCTGATGATAAGTCCGAGACTGCTTTGGTACTTATTAGATTGAGAGGTATTTTTTTTGTCACTGCAAAATCAATAAGTTCTGGGAGCTTTTGTGAGTCTGTTGGCCAGTATGTGGGACTTCCAGGGGAAACGTAGTCCAGTTTATTTTTCACATTTATAATTGCATTGTACAATTGTCTTCCTTTGGGAGTCACTAGACGTGATTCCCAGTTCGTATGTTTGGCGTTGCAGTCTCCTGCGGCTATAAATCGGTCCCCAAGTGAATTGTAGAAGTCCATAAATTGTCCTTCCGAGATTGAGAAACGAGAAGGGCAGTAAACGGCAGCGATTGAAAGGATTCCGTTGCTTGACTGAATTTGTATCGATGTGGCCTGCAAGAAGTTTGTTGCAAACCTTTTGTGAAAGTGGTGTTTAATGCGTTCTCTGATTAGAACTCCAGTTCCGCCGTGGGCTTTCCCATCTGGAGGATCTGTGCGGTAGATTGTGTAGCCTCTTATATGAAAGTTATATTTGTTTGTAAGATGCGTTTCCACCAGTAGCATAATGTCAATATGGTTTTCGGTTAAGAATTGTGATAATTCTAGTTTATGTCGTGAGACACCATTAGCGTTCCACATTGATATTCGTAGCGCCTGCATAGATTATTTAGACTGTTGTGCTACGAGCAGCTGTATCACCATCTTCTGGTTTTGAACAAGCGTTTGCATGGTCGTTTTCATGAATGACATAAGCTCCATCATACTTTGTTGGAGGGTAAGCATCATAGTTTCCATTTTGCTGTGTGGCTGTTCTGGGGCCTGTTGAGCGCTTTGAGAGTTAGGCTGAATTGGAATTTCCCTTCCAGATCTTCCAGACTCTTTAACTCCTTATACACCATACATCCTCTATAGTTTGCCGTATGGCTGCCTCCGCAGTTTCCACATTTCTTCACGGTACTGTCCTTGTTTGTAGTGCAGCAAGCGGACTTGTGGGCGTCCCCGCAGACTACACAGACAGCCCGAAGTGTGCAGTAAGACCTTGTGTGTCCATACTCTTGACAGTTAGTGCATTGCACTGGACCGTTGCGTTTATGTGGCTCTTCAACAGTGATTTGGTCGAGTGATTTGGACTTCAACAGTCCAGATATTTGGACACGATTCGGAAGTGCTCTTCAGTCTTGGTTTGCACCTTTGTTTCATGGATGTTCCCTTTGATAAGCGGAACTTTTTCATAAAGTCATTTATGAAAAGAGTAAATTAAACTGGGCCACGGTGACTTCCTTGAGGGACGCTAAATGTAGCACGGACCAAAAATGAGCATGGAGACTTCTGATCGATACCATGAATGGTTTTGATTGAGACCTCCAGCATGGGGTACTATGGATGCTCTGGGGTTGAAAGCCCTGAAGAGAGTGGTACCATCGGGATCAGGTACAAAACATAAGTCTTGAAGCTTACCTAACGAATTTCTAACATGGTTAATTTGACCTAGGGACATGTCAAACATGCCCGCGTTGAAGTCATGGTGAGTGATATGTGATAAAAATGGTGAGTTATCGACGTTGGAGACGTTCTATGGAGAAAACTTGTTCCAACCCAATTTCTGAGAAAATTTGTCTCAGTGGAAATATATTTTTTTTTTATATTTGCTGTCAAATGAGTCAAATGAGAGCAAATGAGAGAGCTTCTAAAAGAATTAGAGAGTGCTCACACTGTTAATGTGCCAGCAGTGCTGCATCATAATTTCCGACCCTATATACGCGTGCTATGGGTAATAAGAGCTTGGCCCCCACTGCTTTAATAAAGTTTCTGTAAAAGCTATAATATGGGATGCAAAGAGAGACCAGACCTACGGGAAACGGCATCCGAAACTGAGTCAGTGAACACAGGAAATGGCATCCGAAACTGGGGCAGTGACTGACCAACTTGCTTTGTTTTCACTTGTGCTAAAATGAAGAGGTCTAATGAATTGATCAAACCAATTAATATTCATATAATAAGTTTTATTACAAACTGTTTTTGTGTCTTCTCGCTATAGAGCAGAGGTCGGCACGGCCCTATCTCGGGGGCATAGGAAATTTCTCTGCCCGAGCTCTGCCACACACATACAGTATAAATGTGTGAAACGTCATGCTCAAAGCCTACTTTCTGCTATTCGTTACTAACACTAATGCGGTAAAATTATATCAATGTATTGTGGTGCCGACCACTGCTATAGAGCTATAATTTCAATCATTGCCTCCTTTACACTAAGTCGTCCACCCGTCGCTCACCAGTCGACGTTCCGAGTTGGTCGCCAATAACCACACCTCTCATGCATACGCCGGCCAAAATGTGCAGTCTTGATGCCTGGCAACTGGTTCAGGGGTTAACTTGGTCCGGTTCGCTCCAAAGATTCTCCTTTTAAGGGCCCTTCTCATGCTCCCTCGCTCCTCCGGGTTATAGACTTCTGCTGTTTCTCTGCGGGGTTTCGACAGATTTCCAGAGACTGCTACGCTCTGCGCCTTCCCCCACTCCTTGCTCCCTCCGCTTTCGCTGTTGCTCCAGCAAAGCCGCGTTGCCCCTCCAAGGACCTCCACGTTCCACGTCGTTTATCCCCTACCGCAATTCCTAAAGACGGCCGCACTGCCGCTCCGAGAACCATAATACTCCACGGAGTCTCTGCTTTCCCTCGGTCCGCTTAAGCGCGGTTGCGCTGCCCCTTCACCGCTCCTTCTGGACTTTTGACTTCCTCAACTTCGCTTTCCTTGGCTTCGCCTGACCCTCGAACCTGTTTTGGCGTGTGGGGTGTTTCAATCATCCACAATAACAAAAATATCAAAAAAAAAAAGGAAAGGAAAGCTAACTTCGGGCGGAGCCAAAGTTGATATACCCTTGCAGTTAAAACCGGCCTTATGAGCCTTATGAGAATATAATAATATAACCCAATTTATTATAATACAAAATGTAAAAAACATCCTAAACTTCTTTCTTTAAAAATATCAAAGTTGATATTTCCACCAAAAACCATTCCCGATCGCTCAGTTATATGGCAGCTATAAGATATAGGCGACCGATCGTTATGAAATTTGGTAGGTCGGATTAACAAAAAATATAATCTGTACCAAGTTCCAGCTTTCTATCTTCAAAAACACGAAAGTTGGGTCATTTCCGATCGTTCAGTTATATGGCAGCTATAAGATATAGTGCGCACAAAAAAACACGCCTGTTGGCTTTAAGAAGTGAAAAATTTAAAGCTTTCGGCTGGTTAAGAATAACGTTTGAGGCTTCGCTGCTCTCTGAATTCTTCCTAACTTCTTTATGTTAGTTTTGTTGGCGTTGGTTGGTTTTGTATGTATTGTTTAAGTCCTATTGCCTTTTTTTAGGTGAACAGAGCTGTGTCAGCCTTCTTCGATCCTTCTTCTGTATAAGGATTCCTTTCTAGCTTTCTAGCTTTTTGATAGATAGAAATATCACCACTCGTAGGTACTTTGCGCTTTCGATGAGAGAGCCTCTGGTTGTTTAGTATTGGAGAGATAAGGAGAGGAAATTTTTTATCTTCTACTGATAAAAACTAGCTCTGTTTTTGTGCGTTTATCCTCAAGCTGTCACTGCTTGTCCAGTTCGCTAGGGTATTTAGTTTTGAGGGTATTTTCCTGCGAAAATGAATTAAAGTGATTGTTTGGATATATAAGAGATGTAATAAGGAGATGAAACTTAATTCTTCTACGCAAGGCCAGCTTATGGTGCTAAGAATCGACCTAATGTATGTACAAAGAGTGCAACCCGACTGGACATTACGAAAATTAATTGCTACGTCATCGCGTTGACACGTGGAATAAGAAAGGATATTAGGGTCAGGTCTATGACTCTTTTAGGGGTCTAAGAGAAAGTGTAAGGTCTTAAGTATTTAGTGATTGAATGTGACGGCTTGCCCGCTTTGGGTATAAAGGCAATTCGTGACTTGAGCCACTGCTGTGAAAGTTTGTGGATGTGGGAAAATGAAAATGTTGGAGAACCAGCTCATGGCGACCTCGCCCGCATGTTGAATTTGCGCGGGTATGATTTCGTCTGGATCGATTTGTATGGCTTGAAGCTGGTCAAAACCAGCGTTGGGTTTTCTAGCCAAAGTTTAGCTTAAAGTTTGCAGGAGAGACGCTTTCGTCTGACAAAATGCCCGATTGCCTGAAATTCTGCAGAGCATACGTGGAAGTGAGCAGCGTAGCCAGAGATTCCTCACTAGTACTAGTCCAGGGACCATTTTCTTTTTTTAAACTAGAGTTGTCGCTGATTTGGATAGGATTTTCCTAAGCCTAACAGCTTGGGCTGTTTTTTCTATGTCGGAGCAGAAAGTGTTCCATGAGGCGCACTTCGCTTTACGTATGCCTTGTTTATACATACAAATGTATAACGAGAAGCCATGTAGTCAGTCCAGAGGTTTTCCTCGTCTCCGGCTTTTGCCCTGTTAAATAGGGCTTAGCTTGCCGATTAAAGAGTAGCTAGATCTGATGACCACGTGGGAGGCTTAATTTTCTTTTTTGGTTTTGTTTGGGGGCTTTTTTAAAGGCGATATTGCAGACTTGAGTCAATTAATGCACCAGATTGTTCAGATTTAGACGAAGCTGAGGTCTGATATTCTTTGCAAAAACTTAGGGATATTAGCTTTTTTATACCCTTGCAGAGGGTATTATAATTTTGTCCAAAAGTGTGCAACGTAGTGAAGGAGTCATCTCCGACCCTATAAAGTATATATATTCTTTATCAGGATCACCTCCTGAGTTGATATGAGCATGTCCGTCTGTCTGTCTGTTTCTACGCGAACTAGTCTCTCAGTTTTAAAGCTATCGACTTGAAACTTTGCACACGCCCTTCTTTCCTTTGCACGCAGTATATAAGTCAGAACGAGCGGGATCGACCGACTATATCCTATAGCTGCCATATAACTGATTGATCGGAAATGGTATAACTTTGGTGTTTTAAGAGTTAGAGAGTTCAAATTTCACATGAGTGCTATTTTTGGCAAAACATTACGACATGCCAAATTTCATAAGGATCGGCCGAAAGATGGAATTTAATACAGATTTTATTTTTGGTCAGTTGATCCAACCTACCAAATTTCATAAGGATCGGCCGACTATATCCTATAGCTGCCATATAACTGAACGATCGGAAATGACCCAACTTTCGTGTTTTTGAAGATAGAAAGCTGGAACTTGGTACAGATTCTATCCTATATTCCGGTTTTAACTGCAAGGGTATATCAACTTCGGCTCCGCCCGAAGTTAGCTTTCCTTTCTTGTTTTTATTTGTTTTTGGCTTTTTATACTCTCTTCACTCACGATGATCCTCAGCAGCCCCACAGAAAATGAATGTGTGTTGCAACCACGGATGACACGGCCATTTGGGTGAGGAACTATTGTGTTTTTAGGGCAATAGATACCCTGCAGAGGTTTTTGAAAAAATTCGAGATTTGGGCCTGCCGATGAAATTTTTTTTAAAGCTTCAGATGCGGAATGGATATTCGCAAACACTGATATAAACAAAGAGCTAAGCGTCCCTTTTATAGACACTATAAAAATTCGCAGCTACCGCGCAAAGTCATTAGCTACTTTGCTTTTCTGCAGCTGTAGCACTGATGATAAGTGTTAGTGACGATACTTGTTTTTTGTGTTAGTGGACGAACAAAAAACAAACGGAACTAAGCTGATGTTCTTGAAAAAATGGTTCTCTGGCCCAAAACTAGGTAAACAAATCGTCTTGAACATCAGCGTGGGCACACGAATCTTGAAAGAAGACGTGCGCCTTATATAATTATATTTAAACTTAGCTATGTCCTCCACCTTTACATCGGCTTTTGTTTTGGCTTTGATATAAGCCGAGATATCAATCTCTGAAGAATCAGGGGCGAGGAAAGAAAAAAATATATGTTTCGATGAAGAAATCACCTGTAAGAGATTTAGTGTCGCAGGTGCGAAAACTGCAGCATCATTGGTAGTGGTGGTCTGAACTTAGGTTAGATTCGGTTGAGGCGGCGATGCGGGGCCAGTCACTGACACCCTCATCCACTTGAGCCGCTAGTGCTCCTTGTGGTACCACGCCGACAGAGGTCTTACTAAGGGAACCTCCCCCCTCCTATCTGCTAATTTGCCCAATATTATGTTATCTTTCTTGCGGCATCTCGAGGTCTCATCCAGATCTACGAATAACGGTTACGAGTCTGCGTGGAGCGACCTCCGTGAGGTCTGTTAGGTCCGTGAGTGCTGCTGCGCCCGAGAATTTGAGTCGGCTGCGCCCCAGCGCAGGGCATTGACACAGGAGGTGTGCGACTGTCTCTATCTCTTTTACATCCCCGCAGCTCCTTCAGTAGTCATAATGTGGCACCGCTAATCTAGCCGCGTGCGTTCCTATTAACCAGTTTCCCATGAAGGACTTGGGACATCAGGTGGGACATGATATGAGGTGGATGTCAGCTGCTCCGCCATCTCGTTAAGAATTCTACGACAGTTATTCACTCTCCTAGAATTGGATGAAAAGATACAAATGGCTTATTGATTGCTAGTAAGTGCTTCCCCGACTACTATTACTTCTGCTTAAAACAATCTACAGTGGTCGGGAGTCTAAAGGACTCATTTAGACACAGCCGTTTGCAGTGGAAACCGCCTCCCACCTGGCAATTTAACTTTAAACTGTCTGCGTAGATATATAGAAAACCGGATGGTCCCAGGATTTGTGTGGTTCATTCCTCCCTCGCTGGAATGGATACCTTGTGGGATCCCTAAGGTGGGATCGTCGACAGATATACAGTAATCTGTGGCTCCCGTAGGCGTGAAGTGATGTAGGTCCAATTTGTGTGTCCATAGTTAGTCCATTTTTATAGACCGGTGCCTTTAGCCTGAATGCCGATAGCGTGGCTGTCTTGACCCCCACTATATCTACAGGTAATAGGTCAAGTATGAAGACTAGGGCGTCTGTTAACGTGTTACGTAGGCTGCCTGTAATGCAGACCTCCGCCATCCTTTGCGTTTCTCTAAGCCTCTCTCTACATATGGAGTTTGTTAGAGCAGGCCACCACACCACCACCCCGTAATATAGGATGGGTCTTATGACCGCTGTGTACAACCATCTTACTATATTTGGAGACCTTCCCCATCTGAGTCGAATGGCATAGTGGTATGTATAGAGCGCGGTTGTCGCCTTGCTTGCTCTATCCATAATGTTTAACTTAAAGTCCAGTTTCCTGTCTAGCGTAATCCCTAGGTACTTGGCGCTACCGCTAAGGGAGAGTGTTTCTCCTGATAGGTTTGAAAGCCTTAAGTTTGGTATTTTGTACTTCCTGGTGAAGAGGACGAGCTCGGTTTTGGACGGGCTTACACCTAGTCCATTTCGAACTGCCCATGTTGAGAGGACCCTAAGTTTTTCCGTCATGCGGTCACATAGAGTCTGGGGAAATTTCCCAGAGAAGGCAATGGCGACATCATCCGCGTAAGCGATAACTTTGCAACCACCACCTTCTAGGGATCGCAGTAGGCAATTAACCGCCACGTTCCACAGTAGGGGTGAGAGTACGCCTCCTTGCGGAGTGCCTCTTCTGACGTATCTATGAATAGATTCTCCTCCTAGTGACGCCTCAACAGTCCTATTTACCAGGATCTGCTTTACCATATAAGGCGTATGGATTGATTGTCTATTCCTAGTCTCGTCAGCGCATGTTGTTAAACGCACCTTCTGCCTAGAAAAGCTAAAATTGCCTATTCCTTGTCACTAAGTGTCTTTCGACGAACGTAGTGATCTCGTGGAGTGCCGTCTCCGTGGATCGGCCCTTCCTATACGCATGCTGTGATCTTGAAATATCATCTAAATCAATGGTTAGATTTATGTTAAAGCTGTTTTATTTATGTTTAAGTTGTTGCGAGGACCTTCCTGAGTCGGGAGGCCTCCGATGTTTGTTGAATGTTCGTGCAAAACTTGGTCCAGGCATTCCTTTTTGCCCTACGCAGTTCTTTTTTATACTGCCTGAGGTCCGCTTTGTACGCCTCCCAGGCGGTCTCCGTGTTTGCCTTACTGGCGATATTAAAGACTTTGCGGGCCCTTGTCTTGGAGGGCGCAAGTGTGGTGGTTTCTTTGACTTGCTCCTGCCCGATCTTCTTTTTGGGCACGCCCTATTGAATGCCCTGGCGCATGCCACCGTACGCGTGCCCACCATGCACACTGCGGAATTTTCCCTGTTTTTGTGGCAAAAAAGTTTTTTTTTAAAGTATTCAAATTTTGGATATTTAAGTTTTACAGTATTAACAATACACCAAACAGACCTCGCGGAGGTCGCTCCACACAGACTCGTAGCTTTCATCCGTAAATCGGGATGGGAACCGCCGCAGGAAGGTAGAACACCCTTGGGCACATAAGTAAGGGGAAGGGAGAGGTCCTTTTGTAGGATCCTTGGCTGTGCGGTATCACAAGGAGCCCCAGCGGCTGAAGTGGATGGGGGTCAGAACCGGCCCCTCATCGCCGCCTCAACCTAACCTAACCTAACAATACACCACTATCTTATCTTACAAACCAAAATGGGTTTGTCAAGTATTTGACATTTCTGGAAAGTATTTTTCTGGAAAGTGGAAAGTGGACTAGAAAGTATTTTTCCAGTCAAGTATTTGAATACCAACGATTAAAGTTCCTGTTGGGCAGTGACGTTTCGTGTTTGCATTTGGCTTCATTTTGTAGTGTCTTTTCAAATTAATATTTCTTAAACGTCGAAGAGCAAATCAATAAAATTTAAAATGGATAGTCATGCTCCAGGCTATACAACAAATTGTATAGTTCATATTTTCATATATTTTGCCAAATTTTTGCGTGTGCTTCTATCAATTTGTAATTCCTGAGTAATAGTGTGCCGTTCCATTTCCATTATTCCTTTCTTTTACACACTTTTACTCCGGAGCGCTAGAAAAATTGCCCCGGCCTCTTTTTGGGAAAAGCGTTATAACTTCAACAATTTTCATAAATTCCTAATGAAGTTGGTCTCCTTTTATTCAGAATTAACAAGACAATATTGATATGTGTCAAAAATGATACCATTTCTTGGAAGTTGTACCGAAAAAATGGCGTCAAAGCCCGAAAAACACTACAAAAATTCAAAAATGTCAGTTTCTTGCGTAAAAATTTTATACTTTTTGTTGAATTAAATTAAAGATCTATTTTTTTTCAAAAGCTCCATCATTTAACTATTGAAAAACAATAAAAAATTTTAACATCGGTTTAAAATTACGCGTTTATGAATTTTTAAGAGCAAAAAGGTCCCGAAAAACTGTTTTATTTTGGTTTAATACTATACTCGACCTAATGAACAATTCCTATTAGGTCTCTTCAAAAGTTCCAAATCACTGTCGCACTGTGTAATTTGCCTCGTTTGCAATTATTATTTAATGTTTCTACTCAGTCTCTCAGTTTTAAAGCTATCGTCTTGAAACTTTGCACACACCCTTCTTTCCTTTGCACGCAATATATAAGTCGGAACGGCCGGGATCGGACGACGGTATCTTATAGCTGCAATATAACTGAACGATCGGAAATGACCGAACTATCGTGTTTTTGAAGAAAGAAAGCTGGAACTTGGTACAGATTATATTTTTTGTTAATTAATCCGATCTACCAAATTTCATAACGATCGGCCGACTATATCTTATAGCTGCCATATAACTGAACGATCGGAAATGGTTTTTGGTAGAAATACCAACTTTGGTTTTTTTGAAGAAAGAAGTTTGGGACTTTTTTTTAGATTTTGTATTATAATAAATTGGGTTATATTATCATATTCTCATAAGGATCGGCCATCTATATCCGATGTTTGCGATATATATACGGCTTTAACTGCAAGGGTATATCAACTTCGGCTCCTCCCAAAGTTAGCTTTCCTTTCTTGTTTGTATTTGTTTTTGTACAATTTGTACCTTAAAAAAAATAAAAAATGGATTAACAAAAGGCGGAACCACGCCCATTTTTTTAAAAATCTTAATTTCTTTGTTATTAACTTAATTTAAGAAACCGAATGAAAAAATTTTGGTTTGTTTTTAAGTTATTAATTCATGCCACAAAAACAGGTCAAATTCCCCACTGCGCCATGGCGTCCAGAACTCCTCTGCTGTTGACTGCTTCTGCTGCTTTTGTTGGAAGTCTCCCCAAGGATCTTTCTAATTTTTTCTTATATAACTCCCAGTTCACTTTGCTCGGATTGCGTACTGTTAGTCGATTGAAGATCTCGAAATTGACCACTAATTCTATGTATGGATGGTCCGAGAAAGAGTAATTCTCTAGGACTCCCCATCTAACAATCCTGTCTGATAGGGAGTCAGAGTAGAGATGTCAAGTACTTCCCTATTGTGCGTGACTATGAAGGTGGGTTCGGTACCCCTATTACCCACCATAAGATTTGAGCCTGGGATAAAATCAAAAATTGACTCACCCCTCTTGTTTAAAGGGAATCAGTTCGGTTTTTTGCTTTCCTCTGTCTTCCACCATTTGTTTGAGTAGCGGGTGCGGGGGGAGGGCAACCTGGTCGTGGCCCATATACGCCAAGCACACCCTCAGAGGTCCCTTTGGGCTCTCTATTTCTGCGGACTCTCTTCATTGCTAAAATTAGGTAACAAAAAAAAGGTTAAGTTTTTTCCTTCCGGGTGCCCTTCTTCGGTCGGCTACTCCAACTCGACTGCCTCCAGCTCGACTTCTCCTGTTTTGCTCTTTGCATCGGATTTATAGATACGTACCGTCACTTCCTCGAATCTTTATTTGAACCCGTGCTGTGATTTTTCCAGGATCTTCGCGGTCTCCAATTTAAGAATAAGGACGACTTGCCTCTTCAGTCCTACCGCCTCCTCCACCTTGGCGACTCTCCAGTCCGCCAGATGTGCAACCATCCTCAGCATCGCTAGGTTTTAGGGTCGGCTGGCTTTTCTCCTTGGCAGGCAATCATCTTGACGCTACCCTGGTACCATCCTGCGTCTTCGCATTCTGGTGGGGGTCCTCCGCTCTTTAGCATCTCCTCCATGAAGCGCACAAGCAACTCGTTTACCACATGCCGCCAAATGAAGAGCCCATCCTTGGATCCGTATCCAGGACTCCAATGAGGGTTCTTCTTTTCTTAACCTCATGGAACGAGCGGTTGGACGGCTACGGCTGGGCCTTCCTCTTCTTTGCTTGAGTGGCACCTTGGCAGGATAGAAGTCGGGCCGGATCTCCCTTGCCAACCTTATAATCTCGGCCTGATCCGTCTCGGCTTCCGCCGATGGGTCCGCCCTCATGAATGAAGGCTGCTCTTCTATCTTTTTAGGAGCCTTTTCGCCGCGTCGAGTGAGACGGTGCCGGACCAGGGTTTGAATAAGGGTCTTCCTAGTAAGGAAATGGGATCTTCCTCTCCACGCCGTTCGGTGGCCCTATGGCTAGCTCAGCTTTAAAAGAAGTTGCCTTGGCGCCCTCCTCCGCACCGGCGCGTCCCGCCTGCGGATGTTGCCCCTCTGTAGGGAGCTTCTTCATTCCAGCAACTCCTTGGCTTTTGAGAACCTTGGAGTTTCGTTCTCCACTATGGTTACTTGTTTGGTTAACAGAATTTATGTTTTGGACCCACGAGTAGGCGGGAAGGAGTCTATCAAGACATAGCCCGCTTGTCATAATAAGCCTGGTTAAAGCGGAGAGGTTGGCCGGTTCCCCAGCGTCTGCATATCAGCGTCCGAGCCCCCCCTCGGACACACATCCTTCGGCATATGCTGTTCCATTTTGGATTGGGTGATTTAAGGAAAAGAGTGTTCTTCTCCTCGCCCGACTACAATTAGCCAGCATCTTTAGCAGAGAAATGACCTTACCGGGATCTGTTTCCAGCCGACCACAGTTACTGCACACAATTACTTGCGTGTAAGTCGCCTTGTTGTAGTAAATTTAAGATTTGATACACCTCTTTTATACATTACCTCTTTTATACATTATACATTTTATACATTACTGGCATCATTTATCCCCTATTTAATCCGTTTTTATCTTCTGTCCGATTGTGACCAGATTGTAGCTCTGGGAGACTTAAGAATCCCAGAATTCAAGTGGTCTAATGTCGATAACTCATTGTTTTTAGCACTTATCACGCACCATTACTTCACTACGGCACTTTTGACATGTCCCTAGGTCACATTAAACATGTTAGAAATTCATTAAATTGGTAATTAAACTTATGTTTTGAATCTGAACATAATCTGCCCTTTTAGTCCCAGAGCATCCATATCACCACTAGCTTAAGGTTTCAATTGAAACCAATTGATCAATCAATTGATCGATCAGAAGTTTCCTTGCGTGGCTAACAAGATTCGCTGTTTCCCTTATCGATACATTCGATTGGTCCCAAATACTGCTAAATAAAATGCTAACATACTTTAAATACATTTTCATTTGTGCCATGAAAATATCCGTCTGCCTTAATAGAAGGATGGATTTGTTTACAAGGTGCCTCTCAAACTTAAAAATACTGAAATACTAAAAATACTAAATTAGGCACTAATTTAAATATAAAACAAGAAAGCAAAGTTAACTTCTGGCGGAGCCGAAGTTGATATACCCTTGCAGTTAAACCGGATATATATCGCAAACATCGGATATATTTGGCCGATCCTTAGGGGAATATGAATATATAATCCAATTTATTACATTACAAAATCTAAAAAATGTCCCTAACTTCTATCTTCAAACATACCAAAGTTGGTATTTCTACCAAAAACCATTTCCGATTGTTCAGTTATAATGCAGCTATAAGATATAGTAGCCCGAACGTTTTAAAATTTGGTAGGTCGGATTAACTGACCAAAAATAAAATCTGTACTAAGTTCCAGCTTTCTATCTTCAAAAATACGAAAGTTGGGTCATTCCCGATCGTCCAATTATATGGCAGCTGTAGGATTTAGTCGGCCGATATATATCGCAAACATTGGATATATTTGGCCGATCCTTAGGGGAATATGAATATATAATCCAATTTATTACAATACAAAATCTAAAAAATGTCCCTAACTTCTATCTTCAAACATACCAGAGTTGGTATTTCTACCAAAAGCCATTTCCGATTGTTCAGTTATATTGGAGCTATAAGATATAGTCGGCCGAACGTTTTAAAATTTGGCATGTCGTATTATTTTGCCAAAAATAGCGCTCATGTAAAATTTGAACTCTCTAACTCAAAAAAATCAGAAGTTATACCATTTCCGATCAATCAGTTATATGGCAGCTATAGGATAGTCGGCCGAGCCGGGCCGTTCCGACTTATATACTGCGTGCAAAGGAAAGAAGGGTGTGTGCAAAGTTTAAAGTCGATAGCTTTAAAACTGAGAGACTAGTTTGCGTATAAACAGACAGACGGACAGACAGACAGACGGACAGACGGACATGCTCATATCATCTCAGAAGGTGATGCTGATCAAGAATATATATACTTTATAGGGTCGGAGATGTCTCCTTCACTGCGTTGCACACTTTTGACCAAAATTATAATACCCTCTGAAAGGGTATAAAAACAAGAAAGGAAAGCTAACTTCGGGCGAAGCCGAGTCTAGAGACAGACTAAAAATGGATTTATAGAGTTCATCACTTGTTTTTGTAAAATCGATGAGAACAATTCGCCGTCCGAACTTCTCAAGGAAAATGATAAGTGATACCACAGGTCCTAGTGAAGGAAACCCCCGTGAGACTCACCCAAAAGGGTATTTCACAGTCCGGACCACCGGAACCGACTGATGCTGCAGTTTTCGTACCTGCAACACCAAAACCCTTACAGGTGATCCCTCCATCGAAACATATATTATATTTTTTACTCGGCACGCCCCTGTCACTTCAGAGATTTACATCTCGGCTTATATCAAAGCCAAACTAAAGCCGACATAAAGGTGGAGAACATTGTTAAATATAAATATAATTATATAAGGCGCACGTCTTTCAAGATTCGCGCTGATTTTTAAGCCGATTTGTTTACCTAGTTTTTGGCCAGAGAACATTTTTTTCAAGAACATTAGCCTAGTTCCGTGAAGAAAAAAGTCTTAAGACCAGTGAGAGTGAAACTTCCCCATATCACAACCACGGACCAACCAACAGAAACTAAGTTAAAGCAGTGGGGGGAAAACTCTTATTTTCCATAGCACGCGTTCATACGGTAGGAAATTCTAATGCAGCGCTGCCGGCACACTGACAGTTTGAGCACTCTCTAATTTTTTTAGAAGCTCTGTTATTTAATTCCATTTGGCCTCATTTGACAGCCAAAACTTAAAAAAAAAATATTTTATTTCCTTTTTTCTTTTAAAATAATATACACTATTTTGGAGCCCATTCCAACTTTTGAATTAACGAAAAATGAAAGAAAAAACTACGTTTTTTCGCTTAGTCAATGCTCTGCTCTAATTTTTTTTCTCTGCTACGCATACACTCAAATTTAAAACATGTGTGCCTTTTGCCCCCCACTTTTGCTCGCTCAAATTTTAACGCTGAATGTTACAGAAATTATAATTGCCCCTGCCGGATACAGTTTACTCTGGATCCGAAGCAGTTTTATCACTTTGTAAAAAATAAGCAGTTTTATCACTTTGTAGTTGCTACCAACTACAGAAGCTTTCCAAATTGTCGGAAATTCCAAAGTTCTTTAAAAATTAATCACTCTTAAAAAATAATCAGTCTTGTGCAATATCTTTCCTCTTCGATTATTCCTCCAAGTCAGCATGGCTTCATCAAGCGTCGCTCCACCACCACTTATTTATGGAAGTTGACATCGTTTGTAGAGTTCAGTAAAGCATTTGATTTAGTCAATCACTCACGCCTGTTGAGTAAACTAAACCTTTTGGAATTTCCTCACCTCCTAACGTGGATCTCCAGCTACCTAGACAGCGTTTTATTTTAAATATAGTAGTATATAGTATAATAGTATAGTATATACATAAAGTATAGTATGATGTACTATAGTATAATATAGTATAGAACTAGTATAGTATAGTAATATGTCGGGTTAGGCAGCAGCCGCAGAATTGATTTATAGGTTATTAGTTAAGCTAAAGTATGGACATATAGCCTTAGCTGGTCGCAAACCGACTCCTTCTCGGCCCCTCGACTTCAACGGGCCTATTTTAAGAGAGCTTTAGCTTCACAATGTCTATGTAGGGCCGCCCTTTCCGCTATCGAGAGCTTTAGCTTCGCGTATGTGTAGTCGGGCCGAACTCTTTGTCCGTATCATAGCCACTGCTTAAAACCATAAACTGGATGATCACAGTTTCATCTGCCTGCAGAATAATTCAAATTTGCGTTTACTTAAATTTGGCTTTTTTTTTGGAGCGGATTTACGGCATTGAAGAGCCTCAATGACCAAACAATATATATAGTATAAATATAATAGTCAATATTTAAAAATGCTTATTCCCGCTAGCTCCGTGTTACATCTAGAGTCTCTCAAGGAAGTCATCTTGGCCCGTTACAATTTATTCTTTTTATTAACGACTTGCCCCCTCCTTTAACAAAATCTCTCGTCCTTATATGTGCAGACGATGTAAAGCTTTGTCTTCATCGGTCTTACCCTCATCAGACTTGCCCTCAAAATTAACTCAAATTAATTATCATGGTGTCCTATTACGACCAATTACCTATAGTACACCTATTACGGTGTACGAATTTGACGACCATGTTTCCACAATGATTAATAAGACTAAAGGTGTCCTTGTTTTAAATAATGGGTGGTCAAAAAAAGTAACGTCCCCTATAATACTAAAAGATTATTTATTTCCTTGGAGCGTCCGATACTGGAGTACGGTTCATGTGTCTGGAGTCCCCAATATGGAGCACATCAAGATCGCATAAAATCCGTACAAAAAAATATGCTAACATATGCTGTTAGAGGTCTTAACTGGTATGAGGTTTAAAGGTGGGATGCAATCTCTTCCCTAACATCTCTTTTTCCTGTCCTTCAAATTTAAAAACAAGTATTTAAATTTCCTAAGTAATTCTTCTTAGTTAACGTATGGACTTGTCTACATAGTTTTATAGCTCGTTTCCCGATCGTACCTTGGTCGTCTTGGCCTCTAAGCTGTGTAATGAAGTCAGGAATGCTAGATTGTGCACTATCTGGTACACGAACCATTCCTTTTATTCTGAAAGACCGCAAAAAAAAGACAAGTAAATAAATTAAATAAAGATTTTAAAATTTTAAATTTTAAATTATATTAAGAATTTTAATTTTTTACACAGCTTATACATAATTTCATCACTAGGAAATTTATTCACTCCTTTTCAATCAAACTTTTGTCGATGTTTTTGAAATACCTATAAACAGGCATGTGTGCCACCCTGCAGTGAAATTGAAGCGAAATTCAAGTGGAAATGTGTTGTGTAGCATCCATGATAAATAAATTGATTGTCAATTGATAAGTTGATAAATCAATTAACCTCTCACAGTGCGTTCTTCTATCGGATGCATCCTAACAAATTATTTTTATTTTAGCGTCTGAAAATACTTCCAAATATGCTTTCAATTTCAACGTATATTTTACAATGCATTAAAATGCAACCTTTAACAAGTACTCAGTTAATTCGTTTTGCGAGTAAGACCTTCACAATCACTGGTTCATTTATATTCTTCGCTTCATTCTTTCCAACTCAAAAAATTTTCAAGGTTGTGCACTTCAATGTACTTTTATACCCTTGCAGAGGGTATTATAGGATCAACGGGCAGTGAAGGAGGCATCTCCGATCCTATAAAGTATATATATTCTTGATCAGGATCACCTCCTGAGTTGATATGAGCATGTCCGTCTGCCTGTTTCTACGCGAACTAGTCTCTTAGTTTTAAAGCTATCGACTTGAAACTTTCTTTCCTTTGCACGCAGTATATAAGTCGGAACAGCCGGGATCGGCCGACTATATCCTATAGCTGGCATATAACTAATTAATCGGAAATGGTATAACTTTGACGTTTTTAAAGTTAGAGAGTTCAAATTTGACACGAGAGCAAAACATTACGACATGTTAAATTTCATAAGGATCGGCCGACTATATCCTATAGCTGCCATATAACTGAACGATCGGAAGTGACCCAATTTTCGTGTTTTTGAAGATAGAAAGCTGGAACTTGGTACATATTTTAGTGTTGGTCAGTTAATCCGATCTACCAAATTTCATAACGATCGGTTGACTATACCTTATAGCTGACATATAACTGAATGATCGGAAATGGCTTTTGGTAAAAATACCAACTTTGATATTTTTGAAGATAGAAGCTTAGGTTTTAATATTTTATTGTAATTAATTGGTTTTATGATGATATTCTCATAAGGACCGACAACCTTTATCCGATGTTTGCGATTTATATCCGCTTTTAACTGCAAGGGTATATCAACTTCGGCTCCGCTCTTCAACTTCGTCCACGAAAAGCGACGCTTACGTCGAGAATGGCAATGTCACAGATCGCCATCTGCTAAGCAACGCTTCAAACATGCCTCACGTCAACTTGATCAAGCTCTACAGCAAGAAGAAACTTATGTCCACCGCCGCTACATAGAGCAATTTTCAACTAACAGTACAAAATACTCACTATGGAGAGCTCACCCAACTCTGAGCTCACCGAAAGAAACCGTGATGCCTATTAGAAATTCCGTAGGCGGGTGGGCGCACAGCGACGCAGACAGAGCCAGCACGTTTGCCAAACAGTCTTAAAAATGTCTTCCAACAAAATCCTGCCACCAATGCGTTTACTTTGCCGACTCTATAAGATGAGCCCCAGCCTCAACATGAGTTTCGATTGAGTTTCGCCCAAACGAAATCGTTAACATCATCAAACGACAACTGAATCCGAAAAAATCTCCGGGCTGCGACCTCATAACCCCGAAAATGATGATTGAGCTCCCATACGGCGCCGTTTGCACTCTCACCCAGCTATTTAATGCCATCGCAAAACTTGGCCACTTTCCAGTGAGATGGAAAAAGACAATTAAAATAATGATAGCAAAGCCGGGGAAAGACTACACTATCCCCACGTCGTATAGACCTATAAGACTACTCTCTTGCCTATCTAAACTCTTTGAAAAATGCCTAATGACTCGGATAAACACATACCTGAGAATCCAGGAAGGAATCCCGTCACACCAATTTGGGTTTCGTGAAAAGCATGGAACAATTGAGCAGGTCAACCGGATAACATCCGAAATTCGGAACGCGGAGATCAAGACAATGCTCCCCTACAGCACCCACAAGATTTTAGAGTCTTACGACACGACAGAAAATTTGTCGTAAGGTGCAACACCGCTATGTACGATGATTACACTGTTAGAGCTGGAGTTCCTCAAGGCAGCGTGCTAGGGCCAATATTATATGTCCTCTACACAGCAGATATCCCGACAAGCAGACGTCTAACAATATCCACGTTTGCCGATGACACAGCTATTCTTAGCCGCTCAAAATGCCCGATTCAAGCAACTGCGCATCTAGCTCTTCATATGGTCGATGTCGAAAAATGGCTGTCAGATTGGCGAATTAAAGTGAACGAACTAAAATGCAAGCATGGTACGTTCACTCTGAACAAGCAAAACTGCCCGCCGATAACATTAAACAACACTCTACTCCCACAAGCAAATGAAGTAACATACCAAGGAGTACATCTACAAAAGAACACACCTAAAGCTAAAAGCCAGCGACCTTCATTGGCTTATCAACGCTCGGTCACCTCTTAGCCTTGAATATAAAGTCCTGCTGTACAACTCGGTACTAAAACCTATATGGATGTACGGCTCCCAGTTGTGGGGGAACGCCAGTAATAACAACATCGACATAGTTCAAAGAGTTCAGGCGAAGATCTTGAAAACAATCACCGGGGCACCGTGGTTTGTTCGCAACGAAAACATACACCGCGACTTAAACATTCTACCAGTCAAAGAAGCGATCGCAGAACAGAAGGTAAAGTACTTAACCAAGCTATCGGTGCACCCTAACCAATCACTCCTTCGTCGCAATGACTTACCCACCCAGCGACCGACCTGAGAGACGCGCAACCAGAATGCAGTCTTAGTATACTGTTAGTTAAATTTTAATGTTAAGATTCGACAACTTATTGTTAGTCTCCAAATTACAAGTAGATTCAATAAATAAAAGCAAAGCTATAATAAAAAAAATTTGTCTTTTCTTTGCACGCAGTATATATGTAAGTCGAAGCAGTGAAGTTTGTTTTATATCTGCCAAATCACTTATCCTTTTCACTTAAACTTGACAGAGCGAATTAGTTGATCGTAAAAATCGCATTCATAGCAAATCACAACTTTCTAAAATAATAAGACAAAATTAGGGCATTTTCGATAAATCAGTTATATGTATGCCACTTCCGACTAACATATTGCGTGTAATGAAATAAATGATGTGTGCAAATTCGGAAATGGATAGGTGTAAAGTCTTGACTACTTTCCTAGACTAGTGGAAGAAGACAGACCGATGGACGAACTGCAGTCGGTCAATCTTTTATCGACTTAGAAAAGGATCCCGATCCCAATCATATACCTGATTGATACAATTATGTGTGCATAAAATTTTTTTAAATAAAAAAAAAATAAAGACACTTCAGAATAATTTTGGGTATGCAAGATTATTATTATAACAATATAAGATATTAATAACTATAAGAACCCCACCTATACGGGTGGGTAATATTGATTATAGTGAAATAACAAATCGTATATTTTTGAATTCTAAGTTTAATATTTAAAGTTCTGATTATACAAATTTAACGTTGACGTGGTAAAGCAACGCGGTTCCATAATGATGATTTCAAAATATATTTTTTTTCAACATTTTTAACCAATCTTTACATATCAATTTTTTCGTTTCAGCATAAGTGTTTTATGTTTCCAAAGTAATCGTTTTCGTAGAACAAAAACATGCGTAGATTAAGAAAAACCATAATTTTTGCTGCTTGTGTGGCTCTATTTTGGACCGCTCCAGCACACCCTAATAGTCCTTATGCTCAGGAAACAGTATCCGTGTTTATACCCGGAGACATTATTCTTGGTGGGCTGTTTCCAGTGCACGAAAAAGGTGATGCCTCACCATGTGGACCAAAGGTATATAATAGAGGAGTTCAGCGCTTGGAGGCAATGCTATATGCAATAGATCGGGTTAATAATGACACCAACATATTACCAGGAATAACGATAGGTGTCCATATATTAGACACGTGTTCACGAGATACTTATGCTCTTAATCAATCGCTGCAATTCGTACGCTCTTCACTTAACAATCTCGATACATCAGCTTTTGAGTGTTTAGATGGATCTAGCCCTCAACTAAAAAAAAACACATCATCCGGACCTGTATTTGGAGTTATCGGCGGGTCCTATAGTTCAGTGTCTTTACAGGTGGCCAATTTATTGCGCCTTTTTCATATTCCACAAATATCTCCGGCATCAACGGCAAAAACATTGTCAGATAAATCACGATTTGATCTGTTTGCTAGAACTGTGCCACCAGATACATTTCAATCTGTTGCACTAGTGGATATTGTTAAAAATTTTAACTGGTCTTACGTATCCACCATTCATTCGGAAGGATCTTATGGTAAGTTCAAGCAACATGTTTTTGCAAATAATACTTATTCTATTCCTTCATTAGGAGAATATGGTATTGAAGCATTTCACAAAGAAGCTTCTGAGCGTAACGTTTGCATAGCAGCAGCCGAAAAAGTGCCTAGCGCTGCAGATGATAAAGTTTTTGACTCAATTATAAGTAAGCTAAAAAAAAAACAAAATGCGCGGGGAGTTGTGCTTTTTACACGGGCCGAAGATGCACGTGGAATTCTTCAAGCAGCAAAGCGTGGCAATTTATCCCAACCATTTCATTGGATTGCCAGTGACGGCTGGGGAAAGCAGCAAAAGTTACTGGAGGGATTAGAAGAAATTGCAGAGGGCGCAATTACAGTAGAGCTTCAATCAGAGATAATAGAAGATTTTGATAGGTATATGATGCAGTTAACTCCATATTCAAATCAACGAAACCCATGGTTTGTAGAATTTTGGGAAGATACCTTTAATTGCGACGTTCAATCGAACTCGCTAAAAATAGATTCTATAAGCGAATATAATTCCACTGGTGCGAAAAAGAATGAAAAATCCAGAGGAAAATGTGATGTTACCTTGAGGTTATCAGAAAAAGTTGGGTAAGTTATTAATATATCGAAAATGTATTATACCCGGTACCCTCACAGTGAAAGGAATTTTATATTAATGCGAATGTTTGTAAGAGGAATCACCTAAATTTTTAATAGTAAATAAATTTCTTTTTCAAAAAAAACGGCCGCTCTGCGGTAGAATTTCTTAGCCTATGCACGCGTGCTATGGAAAATGAGAGTTTGCCCCCCACTGTTTTATAGTAACTTTATATGTACTTTTTAGGGTCGGTGGGATCAAAATTTCATATTAATTTTTGGAACATCTGAAACATAGAATTTGGGATTTCAAATTACTTTTGTTCCAACAATTATTTAAGTATGTAATTATTTTAAATAATTTAACTTTATTAAATATTTATTTTAATTATTTGTAATTCAAGAAATGGAATAAAACTTATTTTAATTCTGTTGATTTTCTAACCATGCTTGGCGCGTTGCAAAAAATGACCAATACTTTGGTGCGAGAATTTTTTTTACCCATCCATGTGGGTGCACTGAAAAATAAAATTATAGTAACAAAAAATCAATATATTAAAAAATCCAGAGTTCCAATAGGAACATTCTGACGGCTGGTCACACATAAGCAACTTTTTTGCAATTTTTTCCTTAAATTGTCAAAAACAAAAAAAAACATTAAAATTAAAATTAAAATTAAAATTAAAATTAAAATTAAAATTAAAATTAAAATTAAAATTAAAATTAAAATTAAAATTAAAATTAAAATTAAAATTAAAATTAAAATTAAAATTAAAATTAAAATTAAAATTAAAATTAAAATTAAAATTAAAATTAAAATTAAAATTAAAATTAAAATTAAAATTAAAATTAAAATTAAAATTAAAATTAAAATTAAAATTAAAATTAAAATTAAAATTAAAATTAAAATTAAAATTAAAATTAAAATTAAAATTAAAATTAAAATTAAAATTAAAATTAAAATTAAAATTAAAATTAAAATTAAAATTAAAATTAAAATTAAAATTAAAATTAAAATTAAAATTAAAATTAAAATTAAAATTAAAATTAAAATTAAAATTATACTTTATACTTTATACTTTATACTTTATACTTTATACTTTATACTTTATACTTTATACTTTATACTTTATACTTTATACTTTATACTTTATACTTTATACTTTATACTTTATACTTTATACTTTATACTTTATACTTTATACTTTATACTTTATACTTTATACTTTATACTTTATACTTTATACTTTATACTTTATACTTTATACTTTATACTTTATACTTTATACTTTATACTTTTTAATTTATACTTTATACTTTATACTTTATACTTTATACTTTATACTTTATACTTTATACTTTATACTTTATACTTTATACTTTATACTTTATACTTTATACTTTATACTTTATACTTTATACTTTATACTTTATACTTTATACTTTATACTTTATACTTTAGAATTTCTTAGAATTTCTCAAGACTGATATTTTTAAAAAAGGCAAAATACGCGATTAATGGCGGAAAATTAAAATGTTCCATTAAAAAATTTGGATTCTTCTATCATAACCAAGAATAGACCTATGTGTCTATTAAGTGTAGTTTTTAAGTGCCTTGAAGGTCTTGTTAAAAATAGCTTAGAAGACCACATTACGAAAAGCCAACTACTTCCTGATAGGTCATACACCTTCAGAAGAAACCGCTCAAGAGCACAATGTATTAATGATGTGACAAACAATGTTGCCAATCTTAAAGCCAAGAGCTTTTATGTTTTGGCAGCAGTACTGGACCTGAGCAAAGCCTTTGACTGTGTCAATGTCTCCATTCTTTGCAGAGTACTTGTTGATTTTGGTTTCAACCACCTTTACATTAATTTTATTATTGATTTTTTGAGGAAAAGAATCCTTGTCTTGGGAAATTCCGAGATCATTGTACGCAAAGGAGTTAGTCAAGGAAGTTACCCTAGTCCCATTCTTTTTAACCTGCATACAACCGTCCTTCATACTATTATTGATCATATAAGTCTACTTTTTCAATACGCGGACGATTTTTTCTTATTGCTTTTGACCAAGATTTTATTACTGCAAGAAAAACTTTTGCACACAAAATAAATCTATTTAAAGAAACTTGTGCTACTATTAAAATAACTTTTAATCTTACCAAATCATCTGTGATACATTTCAATAATAGAAGACGTCCTTTATATATATGTGCAATAATCTAGTGATTAAGGAAGTTGACCATATTATTTACTTAGGAAGAACCATTAGTACTAACAACTCCTCTATCAACCATGTTAGACACATGCTAGCTGAGGCCTATAAAACAAATATGTTGCTAAATAAGCTGGATGCCGTTTCGGTATCAACCTCAGCGTAGCTTTTAAGTTTTTTAAAGCCTTCGTTAGACCCGAATGCGAATATGCATGCTCTTCCTTTGCCAATATCTCGAAGACCGTTACATCTTGTATACAAATACATGCTAACTCCTGCCAAAGAAAATCACTTTGACTAATAAAATCCACATCTATTAATATTATTTACCACCTAGTAGCAGAACTTCCCCCTGCCTATAGAATGAAATTAATGAGCTAAGGAATTAGCTAAAATTTTCACTTTTAATATCCCAGCTGCTTTACTACTTAAAGCAACTTTCCGCCAAAAACACTAGTTAAATAAAAACATACTTCGAATTTGAAGACATTTTCAATTCTGTAACTTATGTTGATTTTTCCTTCTCTAAGCCTCGGCTTTTAACCTTTATTAACTAGTCAAAACTTTGAAATTATTTACACGGATGGTACTATTAGAGATAATTTCATTTCTGGGGTGTTCTTTTTACCATGTCAATAGTACAGTGGAAGGCAAACTCTCATTTTTATAGCACGCGTGCAAATTAAATTTATCCCGAAGTTCACTTTTTAAAAAAATAATTTTTAATTTTTTATTTTTAAAAACTTTATTTATTATTTCTTATTTGGTTCACAAACTTTATTTAAACGCTTAGGCTAGACCGATTGTATGTGAAAGGCTTGCTCCCGGAATAAGACTGCCAATTTTTAATTGCCAGATAACCAACAAACCTCGGCTTAAGAGAAATAACCCAAAAGGGTACTTGGAGAGAATAAACAATTGCCCTAAGAGATTCTAAGAGAAAGGGACAATTTGCTGATGCAGTAGTTGAGTCATTCGTGAAGAGTGATAAGATCGGAACATCGAACCAATTCGGACTGGTGACGGCGAGTCGGCTCTAATGTTTATGTCTGGCTTGGGCCATGGAAAATTTCATGGGAATGTTTACAAGTGGAGCTTGATGTTTAGTCTGGATAATCTTTTGGGGATCATCAGAAACGAGTGAGGGGAAATTAATGTTAATGTAATGTTAATGTTAATGTAATGTTAGTAGTAGTGGTATTGTTTAATTTAAATAAAAGGATATAGGGTATTTATGTTATCAAATGATAGTTCCGAATTGTTGGATAATATATATTCGGATATTTCAAAATTATTATAATTGTGAGCTGTAATGTATTCTAATATTTATACCCTTGCAGAGGGTATTATAATTTTGGTCAAAAGTGTGCAACGCAGTGAAGGAGACATCTCCGACCCTATAAAGTATATATATTCTTGATCAGGATCACCTCCTGAGTTGATATGAGCATGTCCGTCTGTCCGTCTGTCTGTCCGTCTGTCTGTCTGTTTCTACGCGAACTAGTCTCTCAGTTTTAAAGCTATCGTCTTGAAACTTTGCACACACCCTTCTTTCCTTTGCACGCAGTATATAAGTCGGAACGGCCCGGATCGGCCGACTATATCCTATAGCTGCCATATAACTGATTGATCGGAAATGGTATAACTTTGGTGTTTTTAGAGTTAGAGAGTTCAAATTTGACAAGAGAGCTACTTTTGGCAAAACATTACGTCATGCCAAATTTCATAAGGATCGGCCGACTATATCCTATAGCTGCCATATAACTGAACGATCGGAAATGACCCAACTTTCGTGTTTTTGAAGATAGAAAGCTGGAATTTAATACAGATTCTATTTTTGGTCAGTTGATCCAACCTATAAAATTTCATTAGGATCGGCCGACTATATCCCATAGCTGCCATATAACTGAACGATCGGAAATGGTTGTTGGTAGAAATATCAACTTTCGTATTTTTGAAGATAGAAGTTTGGGACTTTTTTTAGATTTTGTATTGTAATAAATTCGATTATATATTCCTATTCCCATAAGGATCGGCCAACTATATCCGATGTTTGCGATATATATCCGGTTTTAACTGCAAGGGTATATAAACTTCGGCTCCGCCCGAAGTTAGCTTTCCTTTCTTGTTTTTTTTTTTTTTTGGTTTTTTATTTAGATTTTGTCCAGGTCATTTGCTTGACTCTGGAATTTTTTCTTTAAACATTTGTTGTGTAATTTATATAATTTTAGCAAAACGCTTGCTAATATTATAATGACGATTATCATTAACAATATTGTAATTGTTTGAAGATCGATTTTTCCTGGTTTATTATCTACGTTTGAATATGATATATTATTAATTATTGTGGTGCCATTGAATGTTATTAAATAAGACCCTATTAGGCAAGAGTCATTTACAATATTATTTCCATTTACTAAAATAGCACCTTCCTGAATTATATCTATTTGTTTATTTTTTTCTCTTATTTTATTACATATTGATTTTTCACCGTTCAATAAGCGAGTGAAACATGATTCTGTGCTAAGAACACAATTGTTTGGTCATTGAGCGTTTTCAATGCCGTAAATAAAAGACGAATTTAATTAATTTTGGACGTTACAAATGTTTATTCCTGCATGCAGATAGACCAGCTTATGGTGCATGCAGGGACTCAAGTAAATACAGAGAGAGGGCGGCCCGACAAGTCACCTCGAGCTAAAGCTCTCGAAAGTGGAGAGGGGGGCCCGACCTAGACATTGCCGAGCTAAAAATCTCTATGGAAAGCTTGTTGAGTCGAGCGGCCGAGAAAGAGTCGGCTTGCGATCAACAAAGCCTTTGTGCAAACTTAAGCCTAATAAATAAACATTACACTAATAATTACACTAAACATTACATAAACATTATTTAAACATTATTTAAACATAAACATTAAACGCCGTGCTGCTGCTTGACCCGACAACAATAATTATTAAATAGTTCTTTTTTGAAATTATTTATTTCATAATAAATGTTGTCGCATTTTGCTACCTGATTGCTTAACAGTAATTTTCCATCATTATGGGAAATAGCTCTTGCGTAATAAGTATCGCATCTATTTTTTATAATGGGATATTTTAAATAGATTACAAATAATTCTTTATGTAAAGCAATTTTGAACTCAGAAATGTCGTTAAATCCGTGATTACTACAGGTTTTGATTCGTGTTTCTATATTTCTTGAATATCATCTATATTTAATATTTTTGTGTTAAAAATGTCCAATTTAGCCAATGTAATTGTATCAATTAAATTTTGTAGATCATAAGTTATTAAATGTAGACGATGTTTTCTAAGTGGTAACTCTTGGCTTGTAAAAACCGATTTTAAATTTGTGGACAGTATTTTGATTTCATCAAAAAATTTGGAATTTTTTATTTGTTGCTTGTTGTTGTTGTCAATTAGTTCATTAATTTTATTTTCAATTGTTATTACGTCATCATGGTCCGGGGTACCAGCTAACCATTTTAAAACCGTTCCTAATTCATTAATACCTCTCTTAGATCTTGTTGGCAATAATTGTGATAGAATTAAATTTAAAGTTCTTAAATTATATGAAATTTCCCAGTTCAATCTATCATTATTAGTATTCTTTATGTAGTTAAGCTCCGTGCCCATAATTTCTTTATAGAAACTAATGTTGGTAACATGAAATAGCTCAGCATATGAGTCATAGGTCAGAACGTCCTTATTGTCTTTATAAAGAAAGAAGTCATGATTCGAATAATTAATTATTTCGGATGTTGTTGTGACTATGATCAGAAATAGAAGTGTTGCGGAATGCATTGTTATCTGTAAGTTAGAGAACAACAAAAAATTTTAAGACTTAATATTATCTTCGTGAACTATTCTATTCCTATTGTTTATTATTACTTTATTATCCTGGTTTTCCTTAACTACCTGTTTTTTATATCTCGGTTTTAGTTTGTTTCTTTCCCCATATTTCTTTTCATAAATTATTTCTCCTACATTATAATTTTTTTGTTTCTTGTCTTTGTTATGCGTTTCTAGCATAACTGTTTGAGCTTGTTGGAGAATGTTAGGTATTTTCTCATGGTTTATTTTGTTGCATAATATGTCCAATGGCTTTTCATTAGTAACTGAGTGAATACTCTGATTATATTTTTGAGCTGCTCTTATGATTATTTCAGAGTAATCTGTTAGATTGTATTCATCTTTGATACATCTAGCGATCTCTGTGAGTGTTGAATGTGCCCTTTCAATTTGACCATTGGAAGTGCTATGTCTTTGATCTGCAAAGTGTATTGTGAGTCCACTTCTACTTATAAATGAACGAAATTGCGCAGATGTGAAACTTGGTTCGTTGTCTGTCATGACGGTTTTGGCTAATGGATAATGTTGTAAAATTTCTAGTACTTTGTTTTCAATATTTAACTTATTTTCTATTTCTTTGACTGTTAAGAATTTTGAATAAGCGTCAATACATGTTAAAAAAATTTTTTTATCTGCGTAAAATATATCAATATGAAGATTTTCACCTTCGCTAGTTGGAATTGGTGCTTCACCTATCGGAATTTCTACTGGATGTCTGCAATATTTATTTTGGTTACAAATGACGCAATTTTTTATATATTCTTTTAATTTTATAAATAATTTTGGCCAATAATAAAGTCTAAATATTTGTTTGTAATTTTCGTCTAATCCTCTATGGGCACGACAATGAGTCTCTTCAATAATAATTGCCTTATCTTCATCATTTTCTACGTCTTGTAAAAAAATTCTTGTAAATAGGAATTTGTTTCCGAAATTTTCTTTTAGTGGTTTTTGCAATAAGTAAAGGTCTTCTAGGGTACAGTGCAGGCCTATGGTTATATTTGGTGAAATATATTCCTTTAGTAACGTTACTAAATTCTCTGGAGTATCATACTCAATAATATGTCTAACATTATTGAAGACATTTATTGATTCGTGGACTGTTAATCTGCCAGTAGTAATTAAGAGTTGAATTTTGAATTGATTAAGTGGTTTATTAGTTTCTTGGATTACATTTTCAAAGCTGCTTTCTGCAGAATGAATTGTATTTTCATCAGAGCTAACCTCTGATATATCTGCGTCGGACAAATTGTTTATTTGGACTCTGGATAAGGCATCCGCTACAACATTAGTTGTACCTGGTTTGTAATGAATTTTTGGTGTAAAGCTTTGTATGAATGAATACCAACTTTTCATGTCAATATTTGGGTTTTTGTCAGATATTGAATACGATAATGACTGATGATCGGTGTGAATTTCCATTCCAACCACGCCATATAAAAAGTTTCTTAGGGTTTTTAATGCCCAAAAAATTGCTGATAATTCTTTTTTGTTTGTGGCGTATGCTCGTTCTGTTTTATTGAGGGTTTTTGATATAAAGGTTATAGGTTTACCCTCTTGTGACAGAACCGCTCCTAATGCTATATTTGAAGCGTCTGTTGTAAGAACGAATTTTTTACTATAATCTGGCTGTACTAATTCAAGTTGATTAGTAAGGTTTTGCTTAAGTTCATTGAATGCTTTTACAGCTGGTTCGTCCAACTGTACCGACATTTTTTTCGACATGTTTTTAGATATTTTACCATTATGGCCTCCTAAATATGAGGTGAGTGGTTTTGCTATGTAAGCATAATTACGGACAAACTTTCTATAATAACCTGTTAGGCCAAGAAAGCTTCTAAGCTGTCTGATATTTTTTGGAATTGGGTAATTTTGTATTGCTGCGATTTTGACTGGGTCTGTTTTGATTGCATTATAAGAGACTACGTATCCAAGAAAATTGGTTTCTTGAGAAAAGAATTTGGATTTTTCTAAAGAAATTTTCATATTTGCTTCTAAAAGGATATTTATTATTCTAGTTAAATCATTAAAATGTTCCTCTACTGAATTTGAGAAAATTATTATATCGTCCATATAGACGTGGCAAGTTTTTCCAACTTGATCTCTTAAAATGTCATCCATTGCTCGTTGGAAGATTCTTGGAGCGTTTGTCAAGCCAAAAGGCATTCTTAAAAATTCGTATTTACCGTTATTTATAGAAAAAGACGTTTTTGAATGTCGGATTCTCTCATTAATATTTGATGAAAACCTGATTCCAGGTCAATTGTGGAAAAAAATTTTGCTTTTCCCAGATTAGCTAATATAACAGATGGATCCTGCATAGGGTATCTATCGGGAATTGTGTTTTCATTTAATTTTTTAAAATCAATGACAAGTCTTAGTTTTGGACTGCCATCTTCATTGTATCCTTTTTTCGGAACTACAAGAACTGGAGAATTATACGGACTCTTGCTAGGTTGTATGATTTTTTCGGACAACATTCTTTTAATTTCTTTATTAAAAAATTCTGCTACAGATTGGGCATATGGGTATTGTTTACCATATATGGGTCTATCATTTTCTAAGTTTATTTCCCCTCTAATATCAGTGCGGAAAGGGATTTGCATATTTATTTTAGAGTGCTCATCTTTGATATGGTTTGTTATTATATTTCTTAATTCTTCCATATCATTTTCTGGTTTCAGTTTTATGTTGTTTAGGCAATGTTTTTTATTTTTTTTTTTTTGTTGCCTGAAGTGGATTGTGAGGTTATTGACCTTAGACCTTCATTTTTTGATTGGAAGGACTTTATTGAACAAAAATTCTCTGAGCGCTCTGATTCGGAGCTGTAGTCATAGCCGCTTGTTTCGACGCAGACTGAATATGATTTAACTTGTTTTATCTGGTTAAAATATTTGTTTATTAAGAATTTATTCAGAGGGTGATTACATTTTTCCTCGGTGTGGCATAGATTTTCTTTACACACTTTATTGTGAAAAAGTAATTTTTCCTCTTTCCCATGATATTGTATAACTCCCTTTTTGGTGTCGATTATAGCACAAATTTTCTTAAGTAGATTATATCCGACTAACAAGTCAGTTTCTAAACCCTCGATTTCATAAAAGATATGTTTAATATTGAAAATTGTTATCATGTGAAAATATTTTATTATCGAATATCCGTTAACTGTTGAAACCTTTTATAAATAGGGAGCTCATTTTTATTTAAATATATTCCCTTTTTAATGTAACAAGCGGTTGCTCCTGTATCAATTAGTACTTTAAAATTTTTATTTTCTTTTCTGTCAAATCGTATTAAGTAAGGTAATCTTACTCTTGCCCTTCCCCTAAAAAATGGTCCTCCTGAATATTATTAATTTTCATGGTTTTATTTTGTGGTTGATTTACTGTACTCTCAAGCTCTCGCTTTACTGGAAAATGACTTGGGCCAGCTGCTTGATTTGCAAAGTTTTGTGGATTATTAATAGAAGGACGGCTATAATTATGTTGATAATAGTGTGGTCGACCTGAATACGGACGATCTTGGTTTTGGTTTGTGCCAACATTTTGGGTATATCCCTGACGATAATTATTAGATTGCCCTTTTGGTCGGTTTACGAACTGTATGGAAGGATCGACTTCCATTGGTTCTGGGGCTTGTTGTCTCTGAACGTTGTTCTGGTCGAAATAAGTCTGTTGGGGCCAACTTTGGTTTTGGCTGTTTCCCCATTTTGGTTTATTAAAATTTTGTTTTGGTTGGACCGAGTTAAACCTTAGGTAATTATTTTGCCTTCGGTTTTCATTTTGAAAGCCATAATATCTATTGGCGAATTGGGCTCTAAAATTATTTGATTCTAGTTCTTGCACTTTTGCTAAGGCGTTTGGAAGGTCGGGTGGATTTAGCGAGAAAAGTGTCTCTGATATTGATCCGTTTAGACCAGAAATAAGGATTCTTAGAGCATTGCTCCTAATTACTTTATTAGTTTCTTTTGTAATTTCGCTTTCTTTACCGTATGTCATTATGGTCTTATTGATCAGTAGGGTCATCTTTTTATTTACCTCATTATAGAACTCCGTAATAGACAATTTACCTTGTCTAAGAATACTTAGTTCAGCTTCTAGAACGTGGATTGGTCTTCTATCATTATAGATAAAATCCAATCTAGACAAAATTGCATTGAAATTAAGGACTGTTCCATGGTTGGTCAGGGCATCATGTGCCGCTCCCATAATTTTGTTACGAAGTATGGTTAACGCTATAAAATATTGCTCACTGTTTATTTTATATAAACTTATTGCTGTCTCTGCAGCCTCCCTCCAGCCTACATACTGAGTTTCACGCGTTGAACAGATCACTTCTAATGTTGTATCACAACTTATATTTGGATCAATTGTCTGAACTTTATAATCTTCTACCGTTTTTTCCTTACTTTCTATTTTTGCCGATAATTCATTAATTTTTGTAGTCAATTCATTTATCTGGACGTTTATCAATCTATTTATTATTTCTGTTGTAATAGAACTGGTTCCAATTCCACTACCTAACGTGCTTGATCCACCACCGTTGCCATGTTTAATTTTTGAAAATTATTTATTATATCTTCCAGATTGTTTAATCGTTAAGTATTTAATTTTTCAAGAGATTTGACTTAATTTTATAAAAAAACAAGAAAGGAAAGCTAACTTCGGGCGGAGCCGAAGTTTATATACCCTTGCAGTTAAAACTGGATATATATCGCAAACATCGGATATAGTTGGCCGATCCTTATGATTACATCATAATAAAACCAATTAATTACAATAAAAAATCTAAAAAAAAGTCCCAAGCTTCTATCTTCAAAAATACGAAAGTTGATATTTCTACCAAATACCATTTCCGATCGTTCAGTTATATGGCAGCTATAGGATATAGTCGGCCGATCCTAATGAAATTTCGTAGGTCGGATTAACTGAACAAAAATATAATCTGTAGCAAATTCCAGCTTTCTATCTTCAAAAACACGTTGGGTCATTTCCGATCGTTCAGTTATATGGCAGCTATAAGATATAGTCGGCCGATCCTTATGAAATTTGGCATGTCGTAATTTGTCGCCAAAAATAGCTCTCATGTTAAATTTGAAGTCTCTAAATTTAAAAACACCAAGGTTATACCATTTCCGATCAATCAGTTATATGGCAGCTATAGGATATAGTCGGCCGATCCCGGCCGTTCCGACTTATATACTGCGTGCAAAGGAAAGAAGGGTGTGTGCAAAGTTTCAAGACGATAGCTTCAAAACTGAGAGACTAGTTCGCGTAGAAACGGACAGACAGACAGACGGACAGACAGACGGACAGACGGACAGACGGACATGCTCATATCAACTCAGGAGGTGATCCTGATCAAGAATATATATACTTTATAGGGTCGGAGATGTCTCCTTCACTGCGTTGCACACTTTTGGACAAAATTATAATACCCTCTGCAAGGGTATAAAAATGTTGTTAGTATTTTATTTCTATTTTTATTTTTTTTTTAAATGTAAAGTAAATTTAATGTGTAACTAAGGATACGCTTTTTTTTTAATTTCTCACGGTGATGTTGTATCCTGTCTTCCTTAGTTAGATATCCTGTTGGGTTTCTTCCTTCCTGCTATCTGTATCCTGTTCTCCTTAGTCAGATGTCCGGTTGGGTTACTTCCTTCCTTCTTCCGTTGGATCAGTTTTTGTATTTAATTGAATTTTTTCAATTAAATATCACTGTCGCACTGTGTTATTAGATTTGTTTTTGTTTGTGTTGTTTTTCAGTGAACACGGTTTTTAATTTTTTGAACACTGAATTTTTTTATTTTAATGGTTTTTTAATTATTTGTATATATTTTGTTTATTTTTTTATTGGAGTCTTTGCCAATCACTAGTATTTGGTTTGCCTGTTGAACGCGATTAAATTGGGATTTATATGAGTTTTTTGAGCCACGCTGGTGCTTTCTTTCTAATTAATTTGTTTTTATTTTAATTAATTATTTTTTAGAATCACCTTTATTTGCATGGCCCCACGTTGGGCGCCAATTAAATTTATCCCGAAGTTCACTTTTTAAAAAAATAATTTTTAATTTTTAATTTTTAATTTTTTATTTTTAAAAACTTTATTTATTATTTCTTATTTGGTTCACAAACTTTATTTAAACGCTTAGGCTAGACCGATTGTATGTGAAAGGCTTGCTCCCGGAATAAGACTGCCAATTTTTAATTGCCAGATAACCAACAAACCTCGGCTTAAGAGAAATAACCCAAAAGGGTACTTGGAGAGAATAAACAATTGCCCTAAGAGATTCTAAGAGAAAGGAACAATTTGCTGATGCAGTAGTTGAGTCATTCGTGAAGAGTGATAAGATCGGAACATCGAACCAATTCGGACTGGTGACGGCGAGTCGGCTCTAATGTTTATGTCTGGCTTGGGCCATGGAAAATTTCATGGGAATGTTTACAAGTGGAGCTTTCATGACGCATTCAGCAGGGGCTACTGCGTTTTGCAAATAATGTTTACATTGCCTTTTTGGTGAGGCAATTTATGAGTTGGATAACATGCATAGGGTAGGAAACTCTGCCGCAGCGCTGCCGGCACACTGACAGTGTGAGCACTCTCAATTTTTTTTAGAAGCTCTCTCATTTGCGTTCACTTTGACTATTTGACAGCTTAAATTTAAAAATCAATATATTATCTTTCTCCGATATTGAGTTTTTAATTTATGTCACAAAAACTTGTGAAATTCCCCATAGTGCACTGCAATAGTAACACAACTAAAATTTTGTATATCAATAAAAATGTCTCTTCACATACTGCGGAGCTTACAGCCTTCGAGAAAGCCATTGAATATGCTATTGACAATTATATTACAAGGGTAGCTATCGTGACAGATAGTTTAGTTGCTATTCAAGACCTTCAAAATCGGAATTCATCCAATCGCATTGTGGCTGAAATACTCAGAAAAATTGATAACAATAAATTGTTTATTCAACTCTCTGTTGCTAAAAACGCTAATAACTTGGGATCTTGTATAAATATCAGATACACGATCAACGATGGTATGACTCACATCTTCAACAGAATTAAAACTGATTGGGAGAGCGACTATAATTCCTTTTGCATAGAACGGTACAAAGGACTGTCTTCTATATCCATATACTTTGTTTAAACCATGGTTCCAATCTAAAAACTGCAATCTTAATAGATTACAGATCGAGTAAATTAATAGAATCCTCAGCAGTCATTCCTTTGATAAATACACTCTATAAAAGTTAAAAGTTCATGACAGTCCCAACGACGACAGCAATTTTAATACAATAGAAGACATTGAACATTTTATTTTAAATTGTTCCAAATACGATTATATTCGCAGGAACTTCCCGCTACTGCTCAAATACGATAACATTTATCGATTTTTTTCTCAAGAATCAGTTGAATATTACAGCTAAATAACTAGTTTCATTGAAATGGCTAATATAGATTTATAAGATACCTTTCACATCTTAACTTCTTTAACAATTCTCACATCATGTTACTGGAGCTAATTATTAATAACCTGCACGTGCATATTTTTATTAACACGGACACTTTAAATGTCGCATCTTTTTTGTTTACTTTCCATCAACATCATCCAGCCTCAAGACATACTGATATAAATAATTTTTTCGCATTAACAAGTATCCTGAAATTTTTAATTTCACATAAAGGCGTTGGCGTTAACCCGTCTTCATGGGACGGCCAAGAAAATCTTTGCCCTCTTTTGAGCTGGAAGTAACTTAATATTCAAAAAAAAAATAAAATAAAAAATATATATTTTTTAGACTTTAGATTGACCATTTTGGCAAAAACAAAAACAATAAAGAATTTCTTGCGCTGAAAAGTTTTTGGCACTTCAACAACAAAATTCATTCGGATTAGCATGATTTTACCTTCTGATATGGCTGCTCTATACTTGCATTCATTGGTTCTTAGCCCAGAGACACTTCCATGCGCCATTCAACGCATCAAAGAGACGTCCGTTGTGTAACCATCCTTGGCGTCTGAAGCTTCAATCTTTAAGGCCTGTTTCTCCGTGATCTTAGCTGCTGTTGTGTTGCCCCCGAAGTCAGATCTTTACACCTTTATGATGACAGAAGCTTAACTGAACGAGTCAACCCAAGTGAGTGGACTATATGGTAGCTACAGGTTCTTTATTTTGCTGGGACTGGTCCTGGTTCCCTGGCCAGGATGTCGAAACATTTCTCGGCTAGGGGAGCTTGCACCCATCTTCACTTGTCCCGAGGTATCCTGTCATTAAAGTTGCCTCGGTCAACTTCTTCTAAAAGTATGCGCCTTTTTGCAATCCATGCAAAGGACCTTTTCGGCTGAGTGCGTAACCACATTGCCGTATGTCCACCTGGCAAATCTTACGGTTGCTCAATTTTTTTTGTAGGGTTTGTGCAATATTTTGACCTTTTGGACAAACCATATTTTATAAATTTATTATTCGAGCTCGACTTTCATGCTTAGCATCTCCAAGATTCTGCGAAAATAATTTAAAACAAGAAAGGAAAGCTAACTTCGGGCGGAGCCGAAGTTTATATACCCTTGCAGTTTAAACCGGATATATATCGCAAACATCGGATATAGTTGGCCGATCCTTATGGGAATATGAATATATAATCCAATTTATTACAATACAAAATCTAAAAAAAGTCTGAAGCTTCTATCTTCAAAAATACGACAGTTGATATTTCTACCAAATACCATTTCCGATCGTTCAGTTATATGGCAGCTATAGGATTTAGTCGGCCGATCCGGGCCGTTCCGACTTATATACTGTGTGAAAAGGAAAGAAGGGTGTGTGCAAAGTTTCAAGCTTTAAAAAGTTTTATAGCTTTAAAACTGAGAGACTAGTTCGCGTAGAAACAGACCGACAGACGGACAGACGGACATGCTCATATATACTCAGGAGGTGATCCTGATCAAGAATATATATACTTTATAGGGTCGGAGATGTCTCCTTCACTGCGTTGCACCCTTTTAATCAAAATTATAATACCCTCTGCAAGGGTATAATTAAAAAGTTCCAAAAGTGACACCGATTTATCCAGATAAAGTGACACCCAGGTTGCCAACTCATCTTTATACCCTTGCAGAGGGTATTATAATTTTGGTCAAAAGTGTGCAACGCAGTGGAGAAAACACCTATAGCTGGCATATAACTGATTGATAACTGATTTTGTTTGTTGTTTTTTTCTAAAATATTAATTTGGTGGGATTTAATGCTACAGAACAACAGTTTCTAATAATCTATTATTATAAAAACACTTTGAACTAGGAGGTAGATATTAAATTATTTACAAAACAAAGTGTGTTATATTCTGCAGCTGCAGCTGATTGAAAATCAACCGTTAAAGGTGCCGCCTTGTGGCGAACAAGCTAAGTTAACGAGTTTACGCTATTACCAATTATAAAAGAAACGCTAAGCTCCATGTGTATATTAGTGTTGCGGGTATACCGGTTCGTATATCGGGTAGGTACTTGGAGGTACTTGTGCTGAAACACTCGAACCTCGTTTATGTGTTTAATTGCAGCTACATTATTTTATAAAATGTAACTTAGATCTGGAGGGACAATTTGGTAGAACCTTTAGCTAGGTAATATAGGCGAAGCAATTTGTCTTTTAGACTGGCGACAACATGTTTGGTGTAGTTATCCGTCAGGAGCAGGAGTTTTTCTATTTTTTAGCTTCCTTATTATGTTCACAGTCTCTGGAACTGTAACAGAACGAAGGTATAATGAAAGCGGCTTTAGTGCGTTTAAGGTCTCTAATATTTCACATCTGCTCGATGATGCAGTCTGAAACGATTTAAAGAATTCTTTAAGATTCTCAGATGAAGTTGAGTAGGCAAGTTGGGGCCATTTAAAGATTTCTCAATCAAATGGAGTAGTGATGGAGTGATGGAGTAGTCCACAGGAGGTCCTCCAACTCAACGCTAAAAGCTTTCTAAAAAGACTCGTCCCGAGCCGCTCTAATGGGCCTCCTTTTATACTGACTGGAGCGACCGTTAATCCTCCTGGATTCTGCTCCTGCCGTTAATCCTGCTTCCAGAATCACGCCACTTTCCCGTTGACGGGTCGATGTCCGTGGCCCCTCGTCTCCCCCGGCCACGGATCTCTTCTGCTGGTATGTGGTGCACCGGTGGGTTTCCAGGGCCCGCTGCACTCTGCGTCGCAACCCCCCCTTTGCTCCTTGCCGCTCCTTTGCTGCTCACCCCGCCACACTTTCTAGACACACCTGCGCATCGTGCTGATTCCCCCACTGGACCACTTCCCCAACGTTTCTCCGGGAACCGTTATGTTCCACGTCGATTCCTTCTTCCCCCGGGTGGCGGCGTTGACCGTTTCACCGGCCACCGTTACGTTCCACGTAGATTCCGTCCTCCCACGGGTAGCCCTTCGCCGGAACCCATGGTAACTGGCTTTCACCTTTCCCCCCAACCCCCGGACTGATCCTGGCGACATTCCCTTGGGCTGCCCGGGTTGATGGCCGGTGGTTCACGCCCTTTTTCCGCCTCCTCGTCCCCCCCAAACATCTTATTATCATCTATTATCTTTTTTTTCCAGTTAAAATTGTATTTTATTTTATTTTATTTTATTATTATTATTATTATTATTTTATTTATTTTTTTTTTTTGTTGTTATATATATATTTTTTTTTGTGTATATATATGTATCTATATTTATTCTTTTCAGTTAAAATTTGTTCTACTTTAATATTTTTTTTTTATATACCCTCCTCATTTTTACTTGGATGTTTTCTAAACTTAATGTTTGTTTTTTTTTTTATTTATAAATTTTCCCTTAATTCACGCCGTTGGCACCTCCTCGCACCCGGAAGCATATGGCTCCAACCTGCGCCATCACACTGCACCGTCCGGTGCGTCCGCGCCGCCTCTCCACCTCCGCCGCCACCCTCGCACAGAGCTCCGGCGGCCAGTCTGATTCTGGGACCTCCTCGACGCCTCCATCCGACGCTGACCGCATCAACACCGGCCTCCTTGGCCGCTCCTCCGGGCACGAGTACTGCCGGCCCAGCGCCGGCTTCCTCGTCCTTGTCCTCCTTCCTTGGGCGTGGCGTAGGTGGTGCCGCAGGCCACGTCGTCCCCTGCTGCCTCTTACTGGCGGCCGTTGCCACCTCCCTTTCCTCCGGTCGTTCTGATCGAGGGCGTGGTGTTGGTGGCACCGCGGGCCACCGCGTTGCTGGCCGGGTCCTCTTTGTGGCTTCCCTCCTCTTCGCGACCTCCACCAGCCGCCTTGCCCGTCGCAGCCGCATCCTCCTTGACATCGCCTGGCGATCTCCTCGCACATCTCCTGTGCTCTTTGAGCCCTCTTTCTGGCCATATCCGAGATGGTGACCATCGCCTCCTTTCGCTGGCGGCACCTCTCGGATCTCCAGCACCTCGCTCCGGCGCCGCTCCTCCACAGTGGCGCGACCGACAGGTATGTGCCTCCGTCCTGCTGCTGCCCGTTGTATCGCCCACTCCGTCCTCATCCTTCTCCCGTTCCAGGTGGGATCGCCGAGCACTTCCAGGTCGCTCTCGTCAGACGAGACGATCATTGTTGCTTCTAACTTGTGGGATATGTTGCTCCGCTGATTAGAATTTTTTGAATAGACCGTGCTCCTCCCAGCCGCCGCCTTTTTTAGCACATCCAACTACTGGATATGCCCCGTTACTGTTCCGTGACTGGACCTGTTAAGGCTCCCGTTACTGGACATGTCCCGTTTCCCACTGTGCAGTCCTCTTGTACACTTGTGTGGGTTTAGTGTTGCTGTTCTATTCCTCTTTTGCCGGTGATCCCATGTCTTGGCACTTCAGCTCACTCACGTGTGCCCTCTTCTCTTTGTTGGTTCTTCCGTGCCGTATGATGACAATTACCGGCGAAACGAAATTGACGACCGTGTAGGGCCCATCGTACCGAGGCGCTAGTTTTGCTGCGAATCCCTCTGCCGCCTTCGACAAATGGTGCTCCTTTGCCCACACTGTTTCGCCGACCTTTGGGCTCCACTTCCGTCTCCGTAAATTGTAATGCCTCGCCTGATCCTGGGCCACCCTCCCCATGTTCCTCCGCGCTCTTTTGAAGACTTCCTTCAACTTCGTCGCGTTCTCCATGGGCGTTCCTTGCCCAACTCCTGTGCCTAAAGCGTTTTCGTCGAACAACGCTCTTGGCATCCTTTGTTCCCTGCCCTGCGTTACAAAGCAAGGCGAATATCCTATCGACTCTGACACTGCCGAGCTCACTGCCAGAATGAGCTCTAGCCAGTGCCCGTCCCAAGTCCGCTGGTCCTCCCCAGCGAACTGGGCGATCATCGTTTTGATTGTTCTATTCGCCCTTTCTGTTGGATTTTCTTGGGGCGTATATGGTGCGGTGAACTGGTGGCGCACGCCGAGCTCCCCGAGGAACTTCTTAAAGCTGTGGCTGGTGAATTGTACGCCGTTATCCGTTACCATCACCTTCGGAACTCCATAGCGAGCGACAATCCTTTCTCTGATTGCCTTTTGCAGTGCCTCGGTAGTTTCTTTCCGCAATGGCACTATCTCCGTCCACTTCGAAAACCGGTCCATCATTACCAAAACCACTGTATTCCCGTGTTTAGATCTTGGCAATGGACCCACGAAGTCCGCACACACCGTTGCCCATGGCTCTTCCGGGACCTGTGTCAGCATTTGTCCTGCTGCTTGCATCTGGCATGGTTTGTATTTTAGGCAAGTTTCGCATCTTCTGACATATTTCCGGATGTCTCTTTGCATCCCTGGCCAGAAGTACCTGGCGGCCACTCTGGCTATCGTCTTCCTCACGCCTAGGTGTCCTGCCGCCGGTGCGTCATGGTTCTCATTGAGGACCTGCTGCCTCGACTCCGTGGGCACGCACAACTTCCATGACGCCACTTCCTCGCTTCCTGCTCAATGCGGAACGTGGCGGTACATCAAGCCGCCCTCTTCGACGTAGTCCGGGAATTTTTGCGGGCTTGCCTTCATTTTCTCCTTTAACGCGTTTATCCACACGCACTCTTGGACTTCCAGATCCACGGTTCTTCTTAACTGCTCCAACACCGGCTGGCGAGATAGCGCGTCGGCGACCACGTTCAGCTTACCCTTCCTGTAGCTGGTGACGTAGTCATATTGCTGCAACTCGAACCCCCACCTCGCTATTCTTCCAAGCGGGCTCTCGAGGTTGTTGAGCCACTTCAGTGCCATATGGTCCGTGATTACGTCGAACTGATATCCTTGAACTGTCGTACTCCCTTGACGTTTGTCGGGGGTTGCAGCTCTGTAATGGCAGCGACCTTCCCCGGATCCATGCCGATCCCTTGGCTCGTTATTCTATGTCCCAAATATAGCAGTTCCTGCCTGAAAAAATGACATTTTCCGTGTTTATCCGCAGGTTTGCTGCTTTCAACCTTCTGAACACTTCTCTTAGGTTCGCCATGTGTTCTTCCTTGGTGCGTCCGATCACGATGATTTCGTCCTGATACGCAAAGGCATGTGGAGCCATGTCCGGCCCTATGACCTGGTCAAGGGCCCTTTGAAATGTTGCCGAGGCTGAGTGCATCGAACGGCATCACCTTCCATTGGTACAGACCCTTCCCTGGAACGGTGAAGGCGATGTACTTTCTGCTTCCTTCCTCCAGAGGGATCTGCCAATACTCGTCCTTCAAGTCGAGGCTGCTGAAGAATCTGGCCTCCCTTAGTTGCTCCAATATGAAATTTATTCGTGGCATTGGGTACGCATCTTTTACTGATTTTTCGTTAATTTGCCGGAAGTCCACGCATATTCTCCACTGACCCGTCTTTTTCTTCACCATTACAATGGGTGAGCAGTATGCGCTATTCGAGGGCTCAATGCATCCCTTTTCAAACAGCTCCTCCACTTTTGCGTTTATTTCCCCCTGTATTTTCGGGTTTTTGGGGTAATATCGCTGTTTTATGGGAATGTCGTCCTTCATGGTGATCCTGTGCTGAGTTATGTTCGAGCATCCTCTTTGGCCGGCGAACGCTTCTATCTCACTCTCGATAAATCTTTTATTGCGTTCGTCTTCCCATACCTCTGGACATCCGGACACTCCTACGGACAGTCTATCCTCCAGACATCCGCCCCATCTCTCCGTTTTGGGTGTGGTAACGCGGTGGCCTGCTCATGTCACCGTTGCGCCAAACTCGCTGAGGAAATCCCATCCCAGCACCAGACTGTCCTCCATGCCTGGCATCACCAGCAGGTTCAGGGTCTTTGTCCTGTTTCCGAAGCTTATCCGAGCCTGTAATGCGGCGCGTGTTTCTGTATGGCTTCCATTGGCTAATTTTACCCGCCTCTTTATCGCGACTCGTTTCCCGGCTATTTCCTGGCTCTCTGCTAGGTCCTCTGATATAAAACTCGCCGTCGCTCCTGTATCCAGCATGGCTTGCACCTCCGTGCCCTCGACCTCGATGGTTGCCGTCAACTGCTGTTCTTCTCCGGCTAGTCCTCCTATTAGTTTTGAGAGGCAGCACCGTTCGATCCCTGCTCTCCTCCCTGTTGCTGGGACCGCTGCGCATTTCCCGCCCTCTGGCAGAATTCTGTGCTTCTAACTCCTGTTCCGCCGCACATTTTGCAGAAAAGCAGCCTTGGGTTTCTGCACCCGCTGGCCCAATGGCCCATGCCACCGCATCTGTTGCATGCCTGGGCTGGGTTCTCGACCGGACCCTGCCTTGGCCCTGCTGCCCACTGCTGATTAGGCTGTTGCGGAGCCAACCTATGCTGGGTCTCAGGCTGCCATCTCGGCATCCAACTTTGGTTCGTGCTGTTCTGTCGCTCCGGTGGGCCTTGGCGCGGTTCCTCTCTTTGCCACCTTGGTGTGTTTTGGACGGCCTGGTGGTGGAACTCGTTCCGTTGCTCTTTCTGGGTCCATTGGTCCCTCTGGTACCTTGCCGCATCACTATGCTGCGGTTCTTCTCTCTGCCACCTCTCGTTTACGGGCGGCTGACTGTGGCTCCACCTTTGTTCTGTGGCCACTTGCCTGTTAAAGGCCTCTTCCTCCTGCGCTAATTCCTCAAACTCCTCTGCTAGGCCCATCACCTCCTCTAAAGACGCGCAGGCGTATAGCCTTATGAAAATCTTCATCCTTGGCTTTTCGACGAGCCTCTCGATTACTTCTTTCGTGGTTTTCCCTAATGGTTTCATTAGTGACTGAAGGTCCACCATGACTCTTTGAAAGGCTCTCCGCGACGCTGCTTCCGTTGGCGAACTTGGTCCGCCAACTTTTCGAAGTATCCTTTCGGCAGGAAAAAATTCTCGAAGCTTGCCTTGAACCTCGCCCATGTTGGCCATTCTTCGTCGTTCATGATGAACCATCTTTGGGCCCTGCCCTGCAGTAGTTCTGGCATGGCTCTGGGGATCGTGTTTATGTCTTATCCGTATGTCTTTGCGGACCACGTTACTCGGTCCAGGAACTCTAACGGGTCCCCTGTGCCGTCGAAACGAAACGACCAGTCTCGCACCTGTCTGGCTACTTTGGCGTAATCCACCGGGGCCGGAACATACTTTCTTGACTGCGGCTCTATGCTCCTTCCCATTCTTGGATCTGGTACCGCCAGGCTCTCTATACACTTCTCTGTTTCGCTGGCTGCTCTCTGCCTGGGGGTTGATCTTTGTCCAAACCTTTCCTCTAGGCCGTGCGTTAACGCCAGTACCTCCTCTTCCTTGGATTCGTCGACCCACCTCGCCACTGAGGATCTCATCGCTTCCACAGTCCCGTCTGCTGGTAGACCGAGCTCTCTACACACTTCGCTCAGCTCCTCCTTTTTCAATGTGTAGATCCAATTCTTTTTTCCCATCTTTCTGCTATGTTATTTTCTAGGCTAAATGCAATCACGAAGTTTGGTGTAACGAACTGTCTTTTCTGCTTCCGCTCGCCACAATTTGCCGCGGCTAGCTCACAGAGTTTCGCGGATCCGTTCCACCAAATTTATAGATTCGACGTGATTGCCCAAGCCAAGAAAGTAATACAAATAGCTTGAAGTTTCCACACTCTTTATTTTGAGACCTCTTTACACTACAAAAGGCTTTCTTTCTCTTTTACTCGTTGCTCCTTCCGTTCCTGTTGGCTCCGTCGTCGGCGTCCTATGCGGGTTACTCCGCCGTTACTCCGTCGCGGATGGTACTCCTGTCGCCGCGCTGCCAGCGATTCCGCTACCCTCTGCCCTTTGGCCTTGAGAAAACACCCCCTTGGGTCGACTACGACTGATCTGACGGTTGGCTGCGGTCGGTCGCCTCCGCTACACCGGGACACCGTGCATACGCTCCGGTGCCAGGTTTGGGAGTTTGTTTGCTGACTGCCGCCTTCGCTACACCGGGACACCGTGCATACGCTCCGGCGCCAGGTTTGGAAGTTGCCGTGTGACGTCTCCGCTACACCGGGACACCGTGCATACGCTCCGGTGCCAGGTTTGGAAGCCGCCGTGTGCCTGATCGTATTGTCGCGCTCCCGCTACACCGGGACACCGTGCATACGCGCCGGCGGACCCGAGTTCGTAGTGGCGGGGCTGGTGACCAGGGTGTTCTCACTTGGTCTGTGACTTGGACGCGAGTTCTTGAGTCGGCCGATCCGTGTTTCGCAGGACCACGCCTGTTGGTTGCGATTCCAGGAGTCGGTAAGGCGTACGCCAGACTTATCCTTTCTTCACTTCCTTGCAAGGCTAACTGCCGTGTTCGGGAATGGCTCAACTCGACTCTGTCGCCTCCGGCTTGTAGAGGAAACCGTCCAGTAACGGATCCTTGTCTCCCTTGTTCTGTACGTCTCGTGGTTATCGGGCGTGTGATCCCAAGTAGGCCTCCTTGTTTCGCAGGACCACGCCTGTTGGTTATGATTTCAGGAGTTGGTAAGGCATACGCCAGACTTATCCTTTCCTCACTTCCTTGCAAGGCTACCTGCCGTGTTCGGGAGTGGCTCAACTCGGTCTCCCCACCCTGGTTCGGTCTTGTGTCCCGTCCTTTACGTCTCGTGTACACCGGGCGTGCGATCTCGAGTCGGTCTATCCTTGTCTCGCAGGACCACGCAGTTCACCGGCCATCATCAGCACCGGCCTCGTTGGCCGCTCCTCCGGGCACGAGTACTGCCCGCCCAGCGCCGGCTTCCTCGGTGTTGGCCACACCCACGGCCCCTTCGTCCACGGCTCCTCCTCCTTCTCCTCCTTCCTTGGGCGTGGCGTAGGTGGTGCCGCAGGCCACGTTGACTCCTGCTGCCTCTTTCTGGCGGCCGTTGCCACCTCCCTTTCCTCCGGTCGTTCCGATTGAGGGCGTGGTGTTGGTGGCACCGCGGGCCACCGCGTTGCTGGCCGGGTCCTCTTTGTGGCTTCCCTCCTCTTCGCGACCTCCACCAGCCGCCTTGCCCGTCGCAGCCGCATCCTCCTTGACATCGCCTGGCGATCTCCTCGCACATCTCCTGTGCTCTTTGAGCCCTCTTTCTGGCCATATCCGAGATGGTGACCATCGCCTCCTTTCGCTGGCGGCACCTCTCGGATCTCCAGCACCTCGCTCCGGCGCCGCTCCTCCACAGTGGCGCGACCGACAGGTATGTGCCTCCGTCCTCCTGCTGCCCGTTGTATCGCCCACTCCGTCCTCATCCTTCTCCCGTTCCAGGTGGGATCGCCGACGATTTCCAGATCGCTCTCGTCAGACGAGACGATCATTGTTGCTTCTAACTTGTGGGACATGTTGCTCCGCTGATTAGAATTTTTTGAATAGACCGTGCTCCTCCCAGCCGCCGCCTTTTTTAGCACATCCAACTCCCGCTACTGGATATGCCCCGTTACTGTTCCGTGACTGGACCTGTTAAGGCTCCCGTTACTGGACATGTCCCGTTTTCCACTGCGCAGTCCTCTTGTGCACTTGTGCAGGTTTAGTGTTGCCGTTCTATTCCTCCTTCGCCGGTGATCCCATTTCTCGGCACTTCAGCTCCCTCACGTGTGCCCTCTTCTCTTTGTTGGTTCTTCCGTGCCGTATGATGACAATTACCGGCGAAACGAAATTGACGACCGTGTAGGGCCCATCGTACCGCGGCGCTAGTTTTGCAGCGAATCCCTCTGCCGCCTTCGACAAATGGTGCTCTTTTGCCCACACTGTTTCGCCGACCTTTGGGCTCCACTTCCGTCTCCGTAAATTGTAATGCCTCGCCTGGTCCTGGGCCACCCGCTCCATGTTCCTCCGCACTATTTTGAAGACTTCCTTCAACTTCGTCGCGTTCTGCCTAAAGTGTTTTCGTCGAACAACGCTCTTGGCATCCTTGGCTCCCTGCCCTGCGTTACAAAGCAAGGCCAATATCCTGTCGACTCTGACACTCCGAGTTCACTGCCAGCATGAGCTCTGGCCAGTGCTCGTCCCAAGTCCTCTGGTCCTCCCCAGCGAACTGGGCGATCATCGTTTTGATCGTTCTATTCGCCCTTTCTGTTGGATTTTCTTGGGGCGTATATGGTGCGGTGAACAGGTGGCGCACGCCAAGCTCCCCGAGGAACTTCTTAAAGCTGTGGCTGGTGAATTGTACGCCGTTATCCGTAACCATCACCTTCGGAACTCCATACCGAGCGACAATCCTTTCTCTGATTGCCTTTTGCAGTGCCTCGGTAGTTTCTTTCCGCAATGGCACTATCTCCGTCCACTTCGAAAACCGGTCCATCATTACCAAAACCACTGTATTCCCGTGTTTAGATCTTGGCAATGGACCCACGAAGTCCGCACACACCGTTGCCCATGGCTCTTCCGGGACCTGTGTCAGCATTTGTCCTGCTGCTTGCATCTGGCATGGTTTGTATTTTAGGCAAGTTTCGCATCTTCTGACATATTTCCGGATGCCTCTTTGCATCCCTGGCCAGAAGTACCTGGCGGCCACTCTGGCTATCGTCTTCCTCATGCCTAGGTGTCCTGCCGCCGGTGCGTCATGGTTCTCTTTGAGGAACTGCTGCCTCGACTCTGTTGGCACGCACAACTTCCATGACACCACTTCCTCGCTTCCTGCTCTAGGCGCAAAGTGACGGTACATCAAGCCGCCCTCTTCGACGTAGTCCGGGAATTTTTGCGGGCTTGCCTTCATTTTCTCCTTTAACGCTTTTATCCACACGCACTCTTGGACTTCCAGATCCACGGTTCTTCTTAACTGCTCCAACACCGGCTGGCGAGATAGCGCGTCGGCGACCACGTTCAGCTTACCATTCCTGTAGTAGTCATACTGCTGCAACTCGAACACCCACCTCGCTATTCTTCCTAGCGGGCTCTCGAGGTTGTTGAGCCACTTCAGTGCCATATGGTCCGTGATCACGTCGAACTGATATCCTTCCAAGTAGGGGCTCATTTGCCTGATCGCCCATACTATGGCTAGGCACTCCTTCTCCGTTGCCGAGTAATTTTTTTCAGCTCCAATCAGCCAGTACTGAGTCTTCCGCCAGCCGTGCCTTTAGGGTCTCGAACGCCTCCTGGTGCTTGGGGGTCCATTCCCATTTCGTCCCCTTCCGTAGCAGATCGTTCAAGGGCTTCGCGATTCCTGCGAAATCTGGGACGAACCGCCGATACCATGACGCCATCCCTATGAACTGTCGTACTCCCTTGACGTTTGTCGGGGGTTGCAGCTCTGTAATGGCAGCGACCTTCCCCGGATCCATGCCGATCCCTTGGCTCGTTATTCTATGTCCCAAGTATAGCAGTTCCTGCCTGAAAAAATGACATTTCTCCGTGTTTATCCGCAGGTTTGCTGCTTTCAACCTTCTGAACACTTCTCTTAGGTTCGCCATGTGTTCTTCCTTGGTGCGTCCGATCACGATGATTTCGTCCTGATACGCAAAGGCATGTGGAGCCATGTCCGGCCCTATGTCCTGGTCAAGGGCACTTTGAAATGTTGCCGAAGCTGAGTGCAACCCGAACGGCATCACCTTCCATTAGTACAGACCCTTCCCTGGAACGGTGAATGCGGTGTACTTTCTGCTTCCTTCCTCCAGAGGGATCTGCCAATACCCGTCCTTCAAGTCGAGGCTGCTGAAGAATCTGGCCTCCCTTAGTTGCTCCAATATGAAATTTATTCGTGGCATTGGGTACGCATCTTTTACTGATTTTTCGTTAATTTGCCGGAAGTCCACGCATATTCTCCACTGACCCGTCTTTTTCTTTACCATTACAATGGGTGAGCAGTATGCGCTATTCGAGGGCTCAATGCATCCCTTTTCAAACAGCTCCTCCACTTTTGCGTTTATTTCCCCCTGTATTTTCGGGTTTTTGGGGTAATATCGCTGTTTTAAGGGAATGTCGTCCTTCATGGTGATCCTGTGCTGAGTTATGTTCGAGCATCCTCTTTGGCCGGCGAACGCTTCTATCTCACTCTCGATAAATCTTTTATTGCGTTCGTCTTCCCATACCTCTGGACATCCGGACACTCCTACGGACAGTCTATCCTCCAGACATCCGCCCCATCTCTCCGTTTTGGGTGTGGTAACGCGGTGGCCTGCTCATGTCACCGTTGCGCCAAACTCGCTGAGGAAATCCCATCCCAGCACCAGACTGTCCTCCATGCCTGGCATCACCAGCAGGTTCAGGGTCTTTGTCCTGTTGCCGAAGCTTATCCGAGCCTGTAATGCGGCGCGTGTTTCTGTATGGCTTCCATTGGCTAACTTCACCCGCCTCTTTATCGCGACTCGTTTCCCGGCTATTTCCTGGCTCTCTGCTAGGTCCTCTGATATAAAACTCGCCGTCGTTCCTGTATCCAGCATGGCTTTCACCTCCGTGCCCTCGACCTCGATGGTTGCCGTCAACTGCTGCTCTTCTCCGGCTGGTCCTCCTATTAGTTTTGAGAGGCAGCACCGTGCGATCCCTGCTCTCCTCCCTGTTGCTGGGACCGCTCTTCTTCTTTCTGCCACCTTTGTTCCGTGGCAACTTGCCCGTTTAAAGGCCTCTTCCTCCTGCGCTAATTCCTCAAACTCCTCTGCTAGGCCCATCACCTCCTCTAAAGACGCGCAGGCGTATGGTCTTATGAACATCTTCATCCTTGGCATGCAGTTTTCGACGAGCCTCTCGATTACTTCTTTCACTAATGAATGGTTTCATTAGTGACTGAAGGTCCACCATGTACCCTTTGAAGGGCTCTCCGCAACGCTGTTTCCGTTGGCGAACTTGGTCCGCCAACTTTTCGAAGTATCCTTTCGGCAGGAAAAAATTCTCGAAGCGTGCCTTGAACCTCGCCCATGTTGGCCATTTTTCGTCGTTCATACAGCAGTAGTTCTGGCATGGCTCTGGGGATCGTGTTTATGTCTAATCCGTATGTCTTTGCGGACCACGTTACTCTGTCACTTGGATCTGGTACCGCCAGGCTCTCCAGTACTTCCTCTTCTCGTCCCGAGCCGCTCTAATGGGCCTCCTTTTATATTGACTGGAGCGCCCGTTAATCCTCCTGGATTCTGCTCCTGCCGTTAATCCTGCTTCCAGAATCACGCCACTTTCCCGTTATCACGCCACTACTGATCCTGGCGACATTCCCTTGGGCTGCCCGGGTTGATGACCGGTGGTTGACCCCCTTTTTCCGCCTCCTCGGCCCCCCCCTTTGCCCCCGGCTATCTGTCTTGGCGTGTGGGGAGACTAAATCTCCTCACAACAGTATACGAAATATTGGATCCATACATCCCAATCAGTTTTATCAACCGATATATATTAACGTATGTATTCATTAAAAGTTCTATGACTTCTTTCGACTGTTCCAACTGCCTGATGGTGGTGTGCAGTAGATGTTATATTAGTTATTTTTAAATACTTGCACAGGTCATTTATTATCGAATTTTTGTATTTTGTTCCCATGTCCGTAATGAACGTCTTCATTGGACCGTACTTCAGAATAAAATTTTCGAATATAACCTTCGCTATTGTATTAGCGTTTTTATTTGGAATTCGAATTGCTACTAAATATTTAGTCAGGTCACAAATTAATGTGACTGCATATTTCTGTATATTTTCTGTAGATTGCCTTGGCAATTCTACTTTTTCATTATCTGCGCTGATCTGACAGTAAAGTCGTATTCTTCTAATTCTAGCCGCATGCGTGTTAATTTAGAACTAGGATTTACCATAGAAAATAAATATGTTAAAGGTCTGTGATCTGTGATCTGGTCGAAAATGTAATATTGCTGCTAATTCTTGTTCTGTAGTACTCTTATTGCTTTCAACTTTTGTGAATGCTCTCGATGCGTAAATAGTTTTGGGTTAAAACTGCTCCACATGCTTGCTTACTTGCATCAGTGATTATGCAAAATTCTTTGCTAAAATCGGGATATTGCAACAGGGTTAGTTCCATAAGTTTCTTTTTTAAATACAGAAATGCTTTTTGGCATTCGTCTGTCCATAAGAATGGGACATTCTTTTTACTTAATCGTGTTAAGTGCCGTGAATAGTCGGCGAAGTTTTTTATAAAACGTCGATAATAGTTGCTGAATGCAACGAATCGTCTGACACTGTCCCCATCGTGTGGTACGGGATAATTCATGATGACATCATACTTTTTGTCATCTGGAAGAATTCTCTTATCTGTGCACTTGTGACCAAGAAATGTCACTTCGTGCATAAAGAATGAACATTTTTGTGGATGTAATTTGTGGTTATTTTTTCAGCAGAGTTCAAATACATTGGTTAGGTTTTTGATCATATGTTTTTCTGAACATCCAATGACGATTAGATAGTCCATATAAAGGAATGCTTGGGATGGTTCTAGACCCGAGAATGCTATTGTCATCATTCTCTGAAATGAATTTGGTGCTATTTTTAAACAAAATGGCAATCGCGTGAAACGATATGAGACGTTGTTGGTTGTGAATGACGTTATATTTCTTGATTTTTCTTCAAGCTCTATTTGATGGAAACCTGACATAAGGTCAAGCCGTGAAAAGTATTTAGCTCTACCTAATTGATCAAGTATGTCGTCAATCCTAAGTAAGGGAAATTTATCGGACAGAAGTTTTAGACGATAGTCTATTACTAATCTCCATTTTTTATCATTAGAACCTTTTTTTTTTTTTGTAAAAGGTGGATATTTATTTAACATTAACGGGTATACTGCTACCTTTGTGGCAGGTTGAACAGGTTGTAATTTACAGGGGAATATCAATAAGTCCATGATTATACATTAATTCTATATCTAATGAATTGTATTTTCTGTATAAAATTCTATTTTATTTTGATTTTAAATTTTTTAACTACAACGGCTATATGAATTTTAAAGGAAGGTCATGTGGATGGTATCTTTTTAATCTCCTTTTTCTAGGTCTCCATGTTAGCCTCTTCGCTAGGGATTTAGGATGAGAGCCAAGGCGTTCATGATATTTTTCTGAATGTATACGTATTACATCGCCTATCTTTGGGATTTTCAGATCTCTTTCTATATCCCTAGTTCTCGTGAACCAGGGGGCATTACAAATCGATCTGACAATCTTACTTTGCGCTACGCGTATTTTTTTTTTACGTTTGACTTTCCAGATTGGGCTGAGAATAGATTTGTAGATCCTAACTTTGTTGGGAAGTGAAAGCTTATTTCTTGGTGATAATAGCCAGGACATACTTGCTGCCTTTGAAAGCAAAGCCTGCTTGATCATCGTTGTGTGTCTCTGGAAATTAAGTCCTCTATCCAAAATCACACCAAGGTAAATCATTAGAACCTGGGAGTGATTTCTTAGGTACTAACAGAAGTGGGCTATTGTATTCAGATACAGACTCTTCAACTATATTGTCTTTAATAAGTTTATCTACTTGGTTCTTTATTTCGTCTTGATGACTGTGCGGTATTCTGTAGTTTTTTATGTACACTGGTTCTTTATCTTTAAGTCTTAAATGTTGTTTGTAAAAATTAGTAGTTGTGATTGATGCGGGTTCGAGTCCGAATATATCACTATATTTAGAACATATGTCGGTGAGCTCTGATTCGAATTGCTTAGGAAAGTTTTTCTTTAATTTGGATATGACTTCATCTGTTCTAGAACCTTTGCTTGGTTGAATTATCTCGTAATTCGAAAGCGGTTCATACTGTATGTTATTTATATCTATAAATTGGTCGGTACTGGTTGTATTCAGTAAAAGGACAAATGTATCATTGGATGTTGCTACTGTATTCGCAACATAAATACCGGATACTATTTCTTGATTTGGAATTAAGATATTATTTTCTGGTAAATTTATATCTAATTTACGGACAACTTCAGATCTTGCTCGTAATAGTGTTAAATTATTACCAGAACTGAACTTTATTGGAACGTTTATTGGGTATTTTAAGTTATTTGGTCTTATTATGAACCAATCATTTGCTGGTTCACAATCTAATTTGCAATTCAACGTTTTTATAAAGTTAACTTCTATAATTCCGTCGCATGGTATTGCGAAATTTTTTGAAACTGAATGGAAATTGTGCGGAATCGTATACTTATCAGTCTGCAATTCAATTCGAACTTTACCATTGGACTTTATTACTCCTTGTCCAATGCCTTGTATATCTATTGTTCTATCTTACTCAATGTTTTCAAAAGCATCTGTATTATCTTTTAGTAATGAAATGTCTGCTCCTGTACCTAGGAGAAATGTGAGATTAATATTGGTGGCGGAGTTTTTGAATACTACAAACATATTAAGACTTAAGTTTACTGTGTGTACTTTTTTATTTAATTTTGTGTACCTAAAGGTGCCTGGTCGTTTTCCGAACTACCCTGAGTGACACGTACATTAGAGGAGTTATTATTTTGGCCGCGGCTTTGATTACCGCTACCTCTATAATTTCCTCTATACTGGCCTCTGCCTCTATTGTTATTATTATAACGACGATTACTGTTGTTTTGGGTATTTATTCTACCTCGGTAGGTTTCTCGACTACCTCTATTATAGGGTCGTCGACCACTGAAGTATAGAACAGTATTAGATTGTCCTGTTGCACCTGTGCAACTATTGACAAACTTAGTCGTTGCTTGGTCTAGAGTGCTGAATGTTTCAGCCTCCATTATGTATTTAACTTTTTCTATAGAGCAATTTTAAATAATTGCACTGACTGTATTTAGTGGATGTTTCGGAGTATAGTCCAACGTCGATGTAGGCTCCTTCTAGGGCCTTTGCCAACTTCTCTACCTCTTGTACATATTGATTGCCCGTTTTTTGCTTTTGCTGAAGGTTCATTAGTTTTGCAGTTATCCCTGATACTGAATCACCTTTTATTTAACTTTTCAATTTACCAATTATGTCAACAATAGTTGATTATGTGGTAATGAGCTTTCTTGTATGACCTTTCAATTTTGACTTGATTAAGTTAATGGCTGTTGTTTCATGTGGGCCTTTTAGTGAATTAGATTCTATGCGTCTATGAAACTTGTCCGATTTTCTGCCTTTCCATCAAACTCTGGCAGCAGAGATGAGGCTATCTTTAGGTATTCTACCTGTGACATAGCCATGTTTACGACTTTTTCAGATATTGATTCTGACTCAGATTCGGATACCTCGGGAAAATGTATTACCGCTGGTATCGTGAGATCCCATAAATCTTCTTCTTTAATCTGATATTCTGAATCGCTTGCGATTTCTGAATCGCTTACAGCTTCTGTATCTGTATTTGTTTCTTCTTCGATTACTGCTGGTGTGTTCAGTATCGAACGTATTGTAATTTCTAGTAAGTATTTTGTCTTTATATTCTGAAGGTTATTTTTCAACCTCTCTAAAAATCTAGATACATACGACCAATGGTGAGAGTTTAACTTTTTTCTATTGTCGTGTATCAATGAACGTGCTTGGTTGAAACAAGCAACTAGCGTTGTTGCGTGTTTATTCACTGTTACGCTAGATACACTTCTATTTTGCGTTAAGCATTTATACGACTTATCGAACTCTGTTTTAATATCAACTAATTTGGCGTTCAAATTATTCCATTCCATTGCAATTCATAATGGAAAATAATTAAATAGTTCTTCGCCGTGTCTTTAGTTATATATATATATATTTTTTTAAATATCTCTCTTTCATCTATCTATGCATTTTTACCATTAAAATTGTTTTACATTCGCCCAGTATTTGATTAGTTTTTTGTACTATTTTATATATATGTACATACGGAAATGTATTCAAAATTATTGCTTTAATTGTATTATCGAAGTACAGAAGAGGGCTGAACATACGGTTATATGTTTCCATATATTCACATTCAAATTCATATAAGGACATATAGTCCTTGTGTTTGTGCAGAATGCTAAATGCACGAATTCGGAAATCTGGGTCGTGTACTAAAACATCGTTTAAATATGAACCTATTTGTATTTCGGGCATTGCTTTAAATTCAAAATTCAATTATTCAATCGAGTTGTATTTCAATGATACCACATAGACACATTAAAAAAATTAGCGAGTGGAATTAGATTATTCATAAAATTGCCATTTTATTAGCTTACTTATTTAGATTACAATGTTCTTTTTTTTTGGGTTTTAATTGTTTTTCTTAAATTTTATCCAAGTCATTTGATGGCTCTGGTATCTTTTCTTGATACGTTTATTGTGGTATTTATATACTTTATACAATAGATTTGCCACATTTATTATGAATATTATAACAATTAATATGGTTATAAATTTAAGGTCAGTGTTATCAACTTCTACTTTGTTGATAACATTGGCTGTAGTGTCTACAGTTTTAACGTCTAAAATGCCCATGTTGGCAAAATTTTCTGATAATTCTAATTCTATATCTTTGCTTATCTTATTTATCTCTATAGACGTTTAGTTTTTATACATATTTTCCTGCCTATTGTTTCGAATGGCTTTTCGGGCCAAACGGCTTACCGGTCGACTCAATTGTCGTCGGGTATTACAATGACTTCAATATATATGTATATATTAATATTATTATTAGTTTAGCTATCTAGGCGTTGGGCGCACGTAGTTGCGCTGTCGGGTTGTCCTGAACTCTATGTAGTGCCGCCGGCATCTGCACCCTTTGTGGTGCTGTCGACTTCTTTAGGCGCAGCTTGGTTTGCTGGCGGTGCCGGTGCTGGGTTCACTGACTTTTGTTGCTGTATAATGGGTCTTCGCAGTCAGCTGGACATCTGGCTTTGTAAGGCTGTATCCTTTTCCGATCTGGATGATGAGTTTTTGGATTAATTATTTTATTCTGAATTGTTTGTGAGTTACAGGTTGAGTCAGTGGCTTTTTTGTCTGCTTCTGCTTCTTCTTATTCTCGGTCTTGTTTTTCTTCAGTTCCTGACTGCTGCTGTTGCAAGTGCTTTCTTTTAAATAAAAGACACTATTATAGTGCACATTCCAACATTATAGTGCTCTCATTGCTTTTGCTGTTGATACACTCAAATTTTAAACATGTGTCCCCCTCTGATCTAAAATCACTAGTGTCCATGTTAGACATTTTTGGTTTAGAAGTAGGCCACATGCAGCAACGTTGCCGGGTGTTGGTTATATTATATTTTATTGTGGTACTCTTACGTGTGACCAAAGTTTTTTTATATTGATTGTTGCCAGACAAATCATATTTCAACACTCCTTCTCCACAATCATATACTTCATACATATTAATAACAATTCATTTCATTAATACAGTTCACATGTTTGTTCTTTTGCAAGTTTTTAGTTAACACATCTGAGACCATATCATTAGTCTTTATATACTTAACATCTATTTCATTTTTAGTATATAACTCTCGTACATGTTGAAACTTAATATCTATATTTTTACTACGTTTATGCAAAATCGGATTCATAGCTAAACATTGTGCGCTTTGATTATCGCAATACAACAAAACAGACTTAGTTTCTAAGAAACCCATTTCATACCATAGTTTCTTAAGATATGTCGCCTCTCTAGCTGCCTAAGTGCCACCAAAATTCCCACGAAATTGCACTGCCAGCAGCAATGAAGACATACCCGCTATACGATTTGCGATCTGTAGTATCGTTAGCCCAGTCAGCGTTCACGTATCCATGCATCTCCTCTCCAGTAGCCTGATAGTGAAGCTTCATATTAGCCGTGCCTTTAAAATATCTCAGCACGCGCTTTGCCGAAACTTCATGCTCCTTGTGAGGATTGGCGTTGCGCTTGCAGTTGGCGTCATCACATTTGACTTGATGACCCGCCTCCAGTGGTGTAGGTACATGCTTGCATGTTGACATGCCCCAGGCATGAAGCATCTGCTCAACATACTGCTTATGGCCGATGGCTATGCTGCCAGTTTCGCCATCTCGCTCAAAATTCAATGCCCAAAAAGTGATTGAGCTGGCCGCCATCAACAACACCAATCTTATTAGCATTTGATGCTTTGATGCCCAAAAGTTTATCCTTATTTGAGCTGGCAAGTAAAAGATCGTCAACATAAACTGCTATTATATTGATACTACCTTACCCATTACGTACATATACGCACGACTTGCTGACACACGGTGCAAAACCAAGTGGTTGCAGTACTGCGTCCGTATAGAGACTTCTTTAGCTTTAGGAAACTCCTCGCTTACGAACTCATCTGGTTGCCTCATGTAAACGTCCTTCGAATGCTCGCTGTTCAAGTAAGCAGTAGATACATACATCTGATGCAAATGCAGCTTCTTCTCAACTGCCAATGCCATGTTCATTCTTACAGACGAGTATCTGAACACAGGTGAGAATGTGTCCCAGAAGTCAACACCATAGCGCTGAGCACAACCTTTGGTATACATAGCCTTCCTTGTCAACCTTTACGCCAAATACCCACTTGCAGCCTAAAGCCTTTTTATTTTGTGGCCGATCCACTAGATCCCACGTTTTATTGGCCTCTAGCGCTTCCATCTCCTTCTGAATCGATGCTGACCATTCCTGCTTCATTTCTGATTGATTGACCTCAGCCAAATTTGCTGGAATTGATACACAATGCCTTCAGCATATTCAGACAGTTTTATTGCTTACGGCCAGTAAGTTTTCCAGTTTTAACGAATCTTGGACGCCCTGGTCCACGAGTTTCAGATACTGCAGCCTTCTCTGTCTCATTGCAGATAGCACTCTCGTATTCATTGTTATCATGATCCTCTCCAGCGTCCAAGCCATCCTCTGCCTGAAGCTGCTCATCATTGTTGCCTTCTGCATGCTGATTATCTGCTACATAATCATCAAACAATGCCATTTCCATTTTATCGCTTGCAGATTTACCTACATTATTTTCCATGAAAATAACATCTCTGCTTTCGATAACTTTCCTTGATTTAGGCTAAAACAAACGATATGCTTTTGCTGTCGCTGTATAGCAAATCATAACGTATTCATTACCTTTTTGGCTAAACTTCTTTTTATGGGCTTTATTTAATACGATTGCCTTTGAGCCAAAAACCTTAAGGTGCGACACATACGGTTTCTTGCCAACCCACGCCTCATATGGCGTCTTGTTGCACAACGCTTTTGTTTCTGACCTATTGCGCAGATATGCTGCAGTTTGTACTGCCTCAGCCCACAGGCTCTCATCTGCGCTTGAATGAAGCAACATACTCTTGGCCATTTCCACCAGAGTGCGATTTGCTCGTTCAGCAACTCCATTTTGCTGTGGAGTATAAGGTACTGTCAGCTGTCTTACTATACCATTTTCAATAAAAAATTGACCAAATGCGTGGCTCACGTACTCGCGCCCGTTATCGCTACGAATTGCTTTTACTTTCTTTCCGCGTTGTTTTTATGCAAAAATAACATAGTCTTTGAATGTGCTTAGTATTTCGTCACGAGATTTCAAAAAATAAAAACCTATATAGCGCGAGTGATCGTCAATGAACGTTGCAAAGTAACGCGCGCCTCCCACAGACGGTTCGTTCATTGGTCCACAAATGTCCGAATTAATCAAATTCAACACTTCTTCTAAACGACTTTCAGATGTCCTTTGGAATAGTTTCACACTAATTTTACTTTTGGCGTAAGTCTTACACGCATCGCCGTTTGAGTCAATTTTTGTATTAACTGTTTTTAGACCACTACTACTACTACTTCCACTACTCGCAAATGATTTGCCTAAGCCGGTTATCAACAAAATTGTAAGCATGTCTTTACTTATGTTCATTTCTATTTCGTTTAGCTTTTCCACTATGTCTGAGAACTCACTTATATACCTTTGCACACTTGCACTTTCTAGCAAGCTCATTCGCAGCAATCTTTTAAACAATGCTATTTTTCTAGCTGGTCTGCACGGCTCATACACACTCATTAATTTCTCCCATGCCTCTTTTGACGATGTGCAATTTTTAATAAAATTAATTTGCGACGACTTTACACCCAGCAATATGCTTGCTAAAGCCTTTTTGTCCCGTGCATCAAACAATTCTTTTTGTTCTTGGCTGTCGTTTTCATTTTTGACAACTCTCCCGCACACCATTGGCTATAGATCACTTTGCACCAGAATGCTTTTCATCTGTACCGACCATACCGCGTAATTTTCTTCATCCAACTTTTCGATGGAACATAACCCGTGTCCATTCATGTTTATTAATTTTTCCCGCAATCACACGGTAATTTAAATTAATGTCACAGTTTTTTATCCACTCGAGCTCTGGGCCCATAACCTGTTGGTTATATTATATTTTATTCTGGAACTCGGATAAGTTCTGTATGTTTTAACAAGAGTGGCTTACGTGTGACCAAAGTTTTTTTATATTTTTTATATTATATTGTTGCCAGACAGATCATATTTCAACACCGGGAAACATTCAAGCAGAATAGCACTGCAGCCGACAGACGCCAAAACCAGTTTGATTCTTGTTAGTTTGCTTAGAAATTAGTCAAGGCAACTTAGTCGCACTTTCGAGAGGACTTACAGCGATGGAGAGTTAGAGTGCACCACCGAATGGTAACCGAAGCGCAAGAAATTTATACCGGAAAGGATTTAAAACTGGCCTGGAACTTAATTATTTGACATACACTACATCGTCTAAAAATAAATTGTAACCGAGAAATAAAGAAACCAGCGATTGTGGCACCAGGATAATGGAACAGTCCGCAAACGATTGCATCAACGGGATAAATCGCAATCAATTTTAAAAACATAAAAAAATTTGTACCCAGCAAAGTTCACAACTTTGTTACTTTGTTTAAATTTTTTTTTCTGAAAACGTCAGACCTTTTCACCTTAAACCTACGAGATGAAAATTTGTGCATGATTGAATCATACACTTTTGCACCCATAACGGTTCTGGTAAATACCTTTAAGGACCACCAGCAATCGAAACTTCTCTTCTATCATAAAGTATTAATAGACCTTCTATTTTATATTTCTTGTATGCGTCCCTAAAACGAGTTCTGTGACCAACGTCGAGAATAAATGGTATGAAATTTTCGAATACAATTTCAGGATATCACAATGGTCAGTCTGTAAAGACGATTGAGAATGACTTAGGAATTTACCTTTAGGAGAGTCAATAGACATAGACTGAAGCTCTCATTTTTTAAACTTCGCTTCTTTTTATGGATTTTTTTTTGTTTTTGTACGGGTTTTATACCCGTTTTGCGTCCTTTAGATAGAACTAAAGGATTTGATATGATAATTTCCATACTAACCACGCAGTTAAATATTTTTTCACATTTTTTCCATGCCTACTCCCATCTCCAAAATAGAAATCTCGTTGTAGTTTGCCCCAGTTAGTTATTTTTTTTGAAAATATTTGGATGAAAAACTAGATTCAATGGCTAAATTGCACTACAAATCAAAATTCAGCCAAGTCGGATAATTTTTAAAGGAGTCATCATACTGAATCGGTATTATGGTCATAGGGGATAGTAGGTATGCTGCAGTTTTTTTTTTGCGATACCTCAAAAGTATGTAACAAAAATTGGTTGCTGAGAATCCACACCGTTAAAGCTTGAACTTTAAAAGTTAGTTTAATTGTGGGTGGAAGATATGAGTACCGGGTATAATATTATCAGGAAACACGACTGTAGCTGTCCTTTCTCGTTTTTATATTACCAAGATTATAAAGTACATAGATGGGACATCAGGGCCCAAAACGGTCAACCTTTTCCGTCGAGCTTGTTGGTGAGGGGGGGATGTATGTGCGACATACGATTCTACATATTTTTAGAACTATTTACATGTATCTGTCAACAAAAATGTGAGCCTTTGAATGTATGTGTGACTGCTCAAACGACGGCGTACAAATTTTTTGGTTGATTTGATTTGAAGTTGATTTAACAATAGTTAAAATTGGTTTTAAAGTAAGCACTGGAATCCATACCAAAAACAGAGCTAAAGAGTAAGGATAGTAGAAGATATTTCTGATCTCTTTGCTCTCACACTGCAGTGTGAGAGTGCACTGGTTCGATTTGAACGTTTCAAACTTTCATTGTTCCAAAGATGTTACGATCTAAAAATAGAATTCTCTCTTTTCCTCTCTAATCTGCCAGCCGTTTGTCGTGGAACCCGTTCTCAAATGTTTTCATTTTTACAGCGGGTTACACGACGCGACCCGCCAAAATGCAGTAGAACCCGCACTTATAGATATTTTTGAAGCGGGTTCCGCTACGAACTGAGACCATGTTAAGGTGATTTTAAAATTTTGTATTTTTTTTATTGGATTATAAATTAGGAAAGCACGTTAAAAGAATAAAAATATAATATAAATAGATTTAAAACTAAAAAAAAATGTACGACTTCCCTCTCTTTCTTTCAAGCGAACGGTCGTGTTTTTTTTGTGCGCACTGCGTTTATGACAAATATTGGTAAACCGGTGTTTACATACTTTGTGAATTAAATCTTGTGAATCTTAACAATCTTAAAGCCTAAACCGTATCGCTTCGCGAGTGCTGTGGTATATTTGGAGTCGAATTAATAATTTGTCTAAATTCTATTCTGGCCACCCCAAGGGCTAGAACTGAGAAAAATTCGTCAGAATTTCTCAGGGATAATGAGCAATTGTCTGATATGTCCGCCATGGCATCCCTTCAAGCGATGCCACAGGTCCTAGGGAACGAAACCCCCATTAGAGTCACCCAAAAGGGTATTCCACAGTCCGGACCACCGGCACCGACTGATGCTGCAGTTCTCGTACCTGCGACACCAAAACCCTTACAGGTGATTCCTCCATCGAAACATATATTTGTTTCTCGGCTTGCCCCTGATACTTCAGATATTGATATCTCGGCTTATATCAAAGCCAAAACTAAAGCCGATATAAAGGTGGAGGACATACAAAAATTTAAATATAATTATACAAGGCGCACGTCTTCTTTCAAGATTCGTGTGCCCGCGCTGATGTTCAAGACGATTTGTTCTCCCAGTTTTTGGCCAGAGAATCTTTTCGTCCAAGAACATCAGCCTAGTTCCGTGAAAAAAAAAGTTAATAAACCAGTGAGAGTGAGACTTCCCAATATCGGAACCACTGACCAACCCTCCACCTCTTCTTTGGCCACTAACCCAAAAAACTAGTTTCCTCACTAACTCTTACCTATCAGAATACTAGGGGGCTACGTAGCAAACTCCCCAAGCTATATTCTGATAGTTCTTTCTTTGCATCCCATATAATAGCATTTACAGAAACTTGGTTAAATCCGGAGATCTTAAGCTCCGAAGTTTTTCCAAGTAAGTACACCACTTTTAGACGGGATCGATCTCAGCGAAGAAGAGGTGGAGTACTCATTTCGTTAGACTCTACTTTCGCTTCTGAAGAGGTGAAATCACAAGAGTTGGGTGACATAGAATTTATTTGCGTTAAAATCATTATGTCCGTGAAAGCTTTATACATTACATGTTCATATATACCTCCTATGTCTGAACCGCCCACATATTGGCAGCATTTGTCCGCTATTCGATACGTCTCTAATCTTATGACGGATCGTGACCAACTCGTAGCGGTGGGCGACTTTAATATCCCAGAATTAAAGTGGCCCAACGTCGATAACTCACCATCTTTGTCACTTATAACTTACCATGACTTCCCCGCGGGCATGTTTGACATGTCCCTAGGTCAGATCAATCGTGTTAGAAATTCGCTAGGTCGGCTCTTAGACTTATGTTTTGTATCTGATCCTGATGGTACTGCTCTCTCCAGAGCTTTTCCCCTTTCAACCCCAGAGGATCCATATCACCCCACGCTGGAGGTCTCAATCGAAACCACTCCTGGTATCGATCAGATGTCTCCGAGCGTGGTAAATAAGATTCGCTGTTTCCGTAAAGCTGATTTTCAGAAACTTAATAGCCTTATCGATACATTTGACTGGTCTGATATTCTGGCGTGCACTGATCTTAATGTCACTTTAGAAAAATTTTATTTTACTTTAAATACATTTTTTGACTCATGTGTGCCTTGGAAATATCCGTCCGCTTCAACAAATCCTCCTTGGTTTACAAGGGGCCTCACTAACCTAAAAAATATTAAAAATAAGCTTTTACTTAAATATAAAAAAACCTGTGTTGATTTCTCAAGATACCTACTAGCTCGGTCGAATTTTACTGTGCATAACGCGGAATGGTATAGGAATTATATTGACCGCTGCCGGATAAAATTTACTCAGGATCCAAAGCAGTTTTATAATTTTGTAAGCAGTAAGCGTAAACACGTATCTTTTTCACCCCTGCTTACGTTTGATAATTCCTCTGCGACTACGGATCAGGCCATTGCCGATCTATTCGCAGAATTTTTTCAAACAACTTATTCTCCTCCTAAATGGACTGATCAGCCTTACGCATATAAAATTCAAGCAGCAAATCTTATTTTCTGTCCGTTTTTTTCTGAGAACAACTTATTATCTGGTCTTTTAAGGGTAAAACCCATTTATTCGCCAGGCCCCGACGGAGTACCAGGCTGTGTGCTAAACTACTGCGCCAGGGCTCTGTGCAAACCTCTTCAAGACTTTTCAACTTATCTTTGGAAACCTCGATTTTTTCCCTTAAGTGGAAGGAATCATTTATAATTCCCCTACATAAAAAAGGGAAAAAGTCCGAGGCTGCCAACTACAGAGGCATCTCTAAGTTGTCAGAAATTCCAAAGTTATTTGAAAAATTAATTACCCCTCATTTGCAACACCTTTGCTCTTCGATTATCACTCCTTGTCAGCATGGCTTTATTAAGCGTCGCTCCACCACCACAAACTTATTGGAGTTGACATCCTTTGTCATAGATGGCTTTTGTCAAAACCGATATCAAACCGATGTAATTTACACAGACTTCAGTAAAGAATTTGATTCAGTTAATCACTCACTCTTGTTGAGTAAACTAAATATGCTGGGTTTTCCTAAAGACCTCTTAACGTGGATCTCCAGCTACCTAGATGGAAGGACACAAAGAGTTTTATTTAAAAACATTCAGTCCCGTCTGGTCCGTGCTACATCCGGCGTCCCTCAAGGAAGTCATCTTGGCCCGTTATTATTTACGCTTTTTATAAACGACTTGCCCCCTGCTTTAACGAACTCTCTAGTTCTTATGTATGCAGATGATGTAAAGCTTTGTCTTCAGTACAAATCCATCTCTGCCCAATGCAGTCTTCAGTGTGACCTTGATAACTTTTAAAAATGGTGTTTGGCTAATGATCTAATACTTAATGGATCAAAATGCAAACATATGTCTTTTTATCGTTCTTGCCCTCTGCAAGCTATTTATTCTATTAATGGGATGGCCTTGGAAAAATTAACCCAGGTTAATGATCTCGGCATCGTATTAGACATCAAACTTAAATTTGCCGACCATATTTCCTTAATGGTTAATAAGGCTAATGGCGTCCTTGGTTTTATCAAAAGGTGGTCAAAAGAATTTAATGACCCCTATATAACCAAAACATTATTTATTTCCTTGGTCCGTTCTATACTAGAGTACGGTTCATGTGTCTGGAGTCCCCAATATGGAGTACATAAGGACCGCATAGAATCCGTACAAAAGAACTTTTTAATATTTGCACTTAGAGGTCAATACTGGGATGCAAATTTTCAGCTTCCATCCCACAGTAGCAGACTTTTACTTATAAACTTACCTAGCTTAACAAATCGTAGGACAATGCTCGGTGTAGTTTTTCTGCATAACCTTGTTAACGGGGATGTAGATAGACAGCATTTACTAACACGCTTAAATTTTAACATTCCTAATAGAAGGACTCGGAACTTTAGTCCTCTGTTCCTTAGCCGTTGTAGTTCGACATATGCACTGCATGACCCTTTTAGGGTATTATGTTTGAGCTACAATGGTCTCTACTCTATTAAATCTCTTTCCTGTCCCTCTAATTTAAAATATAGAATTTTAAATTTCCTTACTAACTCCTCTTAGCTTAACAAATTTCAAATAGCTTAATATGTACTAACAAATCGTTTTTCGAGCGCCCCTTGGTCGTCTGGGCCTCTAAGCTTTATGATGAATACAGGAATGCTAGCTGATGCTCTTATTGATGCACAAGCCATTTCCAAATTCTAAAAGACCGCGAATATGTCCCGAGCCAGGTTTGAACTTGTTTTACTTTGCACTCCAGCCAAGCACCCTACCACTCGGCTATCTTTGTCGCTAAATAAAAAAAAAATGTCGCTTTGCTAAATTTTTCTTTGTATGAGATGTCCCATCTATGTACTTTATAATCTTTGATATTACGAAGTGAAGGGTACTATATATAAGGGTACAACTCCTATATACTGCGTGCAAAGAAAAGAAAGGTGTGTGCAAATTTTCAAGTCGATAGCTTTAAAACTGAGAGACTAGTTCGCATAGAAACAGACAGACGGACAGACAGACATGTTCATATCAACTCAGTTGATCGTATATAGAATTCATATATGTACTTTATGGGGTCGGAGATGTCTCCTGCACTGCGTTGCACACTTTTGACCAAAATTATAATACTCTCTGCAAGGGCATACAAATTTTAATGGTTACTAAATATTTATTTATTTACTAAAATGTATAAAATAACATTTTTTTGTGAGAACATACTTTAAAATGTTAGTTGCTTTTAATATCCTTTATAAGAAGAATGGTATAATATAATCAATACACTCGACAATAGTTGTCCTTTCCGGTTTTTTTAAAATAAATTTCATAGAAATAACAAAAATAAAAAATTAAATTCTCTACGAAAAAGTATATGTCACATTGATTTTGTTGAATTTGGTAAGAAATTCTATGAAAAATTGCTTTATTTGCGCAATGAAAAGTATATAATATTGAAAAAAATATAATATTAAAAAGAATATAAATACCATATATTAAAAAGTAATTTATTATAAATGTGTTGTACGAAAAAATATATTTATTTTCCGACTTTCCTAGGTCTTGGACCCTTAATTTCCCTATTGCTATGCCTGGTCTGTTCTGCTTTATACTAAGAAAGAAAGTTGAGTGAAAGAGAGTACCGGGTATTTTATAGTCGAGAAGGTCGACTATATCCGTCCTATTTTAATTTTAGTTTCTTATTAACCAAAAAATTAATTAATAACTCAAATTTTTAAAAATTTTCGTAAGTTATGAGCAAGAATCAAAGACTCAGTTTGTTGTGGATGCCGTTTACGCATTTGCTTATGCACTGCATAATTTACATAACGATCAGTGTAACACGCAAAGCGACCAAACATCAGAAAAGGGAAAACATCAACATAGCGAATCTGTTTGGTATCCGAAGATATCAAGAAATAGCAAGACTCAAGCGTGTCCAGATATGGCAAATTACGACGGAAAGGACTTTTACAACAATTACCTGTTAAATGTGTCATTTATTGGTGAATTATAAAATAAAATTTTTTTTGAATAATCTTTTTAAAAAAATGTTTTACAGATCTTGCTGGCAGCGTAGTTAAATTTGATCGTCAAGGCGATGGATTAGCCAGATATGATATTTTAAATTATCAACGTCTTAAAAACTCCTCGGGATATCAATATAAGGTATCATTTGATTAATACATTGTTAATTTTCTTTCGTCCTATTACGTTCTTAAACTAAATAAAACTTTTATTAAAAGAAAACTAAATTCTTTTAATAAGAACTTCAAATGTTTAAATCAAATAGAATCTGTAGAAAGTTCACAAACAAGAAAGTAGAGCTATTTCTAATAGTGCAGTTAAATGGCAGCTAGAGGATGTATTTGCCTGATCCTTTTGAAACTTGGTATATGGTATCATCGTAAATAATACGTAAAAAAAAAGGTCCAGAGATAAAAAATTTCCATATGAAATCCTCTAAAAACACCAAAGTTAAGCTATATGACATAGTCTGCGGATTCCGGCCGTTCTGACTTATACACAGCGTGCAAAAGAAAGATGCATAGATGTCAGGTTTGAAGCTTTAAGACTGAGAGATTAAGTCGCGTAGAAACTGTTGAAACAAGGTTAAGCACATAGACCAGGTGGCGTAGGAACAAAAGTCAAAAAAGAATGGAAAGCTTACTTTGGGCTGATATACCCTTGTAGTTAAAACCGCATATATATCACAATATTGGATATATTTGGCCGGATTCAATTCGGAAGGTATAGCATTTCCGATCAATCAGTCATATGGCGGCTATACGGTATATATAGTCGGCGTGCAAAGAAAAGAAGGGTGCAAAGTTTCAAGTCGATAGCTCGGATCCCTCTTCAGCGCGGATGCGCTCTTCAGCGCGGGTGCGCTCTTAAGCTCAGCTGAGCGGCACATCAGCCCCTCACCTAAACACTTACTATTAATATTTTGAAAACATTTCTTTTTGGAATATTTTACGGAGATCAAACAAGGAGATCAAATTCATAAATATTTTTATAACAGAGGCTCTCATTTTCAATTGTTTATAAGCCAATTGTTCCTGCTCATGAAAATAATTTTATCTGCTGTCGACGGTTTAAGTGACGACCTTTTGTCACTGATTACAATTCCAGCTTTACTAAAAATTTTCTCACTCGCCACTGAAGTGGCTGGAATACACAACAGTTTTTTAGCGAAATTTTTTAAGGATTCGTTGTCAATTATGATCTGCAAGAAATTGTTGAATTCGTTATCTAAAATGCTTTAAAAAATAAAGATTACCTTCCAATATTGAAGGGGATTGGAATCCTCAGGAAATTTCGGGTATCATAATAGTTTCATTAGCTTGAAGATGCTGAGAGAAACCGTGTAACTATTGTTGTGAATCCTTTATATACATTCGGATTAAATATCTCCTAGTACAAATTATGATCCAATTTTATTAACCATTACTTTTTACCGTTTATATTTAGTTTTACCATTTATGTTTGAACAAATTTTGTCCCCTAATCAATATGTTAGATTTTAAGTTTATCTTGAACATTGAACCTTGTCAATCTTGAATCATGATAGTTAACTAAATTTGATTATCTGAACTTAGCTAATGTCTTATCGGTCGTGGGTAAAAAGGGGTCACCATAGTTGATCTCAAGGATGGTGACCATAAGTTGGGAGGGCACCGCGAATCGCGACCACTTTCGCGCTTATACACATTTTTACTTTCTCCATTAAAATTGGGGACTTTTATAAATTTCTACCTGTTCTATCATGCAATTTATTCGTCGCTAGCACGCTCAATTCTTGTCTTTAGATTATTAATATGTATTTTGTGCGATCCGTCCGAAGTAAGACCACCCCCCCTAAGGATCCGACGAGCAAGAGCCGGACACTATATCGTGCCCCAGCAATGACGGGTCCTTCTCAACACACACCGTTACACGTTACAGTTCTTATTAATAATCATAAAGAAAATTGGCGCCCAACGTGTAAGGGCCTCTGTGAGTACAGTAAACACTCATAGGGACTTACGAATAGAATTTCAAATTTTTTTTTTTTATTTAATCTAATTTTCCGAGAGGTTTTGCTAAAAGCCGAAATAGTGAGATGATATTAGTATAACTTTTTCTGTCCAAAGCTAAACTATGAAAACAGCTACAAATTTCTTACCAATAGTCATCGGAGAAAATGCTAGTTAGTTTGTGAATACAGATTACAAAACTGCGGTTAGTTGTCTGTCCGTCCAATATTAACACCAATTGAAATCTCTTCTATTCCTAGTAAATGTATCATTAGTCAAAATTTTAAAGGAATTTAATTCACAAGTTTACGAGCAGTGTACTAACCTACATTTACTAGTAACAACATCTACTTCTAAATAGTATTTTTTTTTTTTTGAGATAAAAATAAAAATCCTGTAGATACAAACTTGGAATCAAAGGCTACATTTTTAGAAAAGGCGTTGACCAAGTTCAGTAAAAGATTTATTTGTCTCCTTCTAAGAATTTTTGGAAAATTAGAGGTTGTAGTTCTCTAAGCAGGAATTGAAACTTAGTGAGCGAATGAAAACCTTCGATTCGTGTGACATTAATCTTGAGTTCAGTTCGGATATCTTTTTATTTTCCTGGGAACATTTTTTTAGTGTTATCTTTAGAAATTGACTTTATAATATATATACAAATAATTTTAAATGTGTTTGGACCGATCCCCTGATATGATAGCCTCGGGGATCAAAGCCTACATGTCCCCTTTGCATGGGAAAAATAGAAACGTTAGCAGCATCTTTAAGAACGCCTTGTAATCACGATTTTCATTGGCGGTGTTTAGAATCCCATTTTTAGAAAAGCAAACTCTGTCCGGTGTGCAAGTACCAATGTGATCCATCTGGAAGTAAAGCGTTAAAGGCGCGCAAAACCCGCAAGATCCCGCATTCAACACTCGGAACCTTGCAAGAGTGTAGTTGTTAGTGATTCTTATAGTCGAGGCGATAGTGGCAGAACTTCCACCGAAATAGGTCAAAACCCCAGTACTTTGCATACCACCAGCTCGTCGAAAGGTGATAGTGTCGCAAACGAAATGACGTTATCGGAAATGGAGAAAAGACTCTCCGCCATTCTGTCCGAGAATCTAGAAAACTGTATTAGAGCCTGTTTACAAAGATTATTAGGGGCACCGAATGTTTCCACGTCCAATGGCCTGCGTCACATTTCAGTTTAACGAAGGCGAAAGACCAAGAGGAGAAGGTGAAAGGTTTTGGAGAATAGAGACTCACTGAATCTGGGAAATATTGCCTCAAACAAGATTAGGTCAGGACCGACAATGCGTTGGGATAGATTATGCGAAGCCCTACGAATGCAGTTCAGGCAGGGAAGAGATGACGACGACATCGAGGAATTAATACGAAACCGGAAGCAAAAACCCAATGAAAGTTGATAGTTTCTTTGACAGCGTATCAGTGTTGACAGATCAGCTGAAGCAACCGTGGAATACGGCGAAATTAGTCCGAGTACTCAAAAATAATTTGAGACTGGAGACCCGACACGAAATTTTAAAGGTAGAAGTTAACACCGTTCCTGAATTAAGAGAAATATGCAGGCGTTGAGAATCCTTTTTAGAAGACGTGAAACGAACTCATGGGTACGGAAAAATAAGCCCTTTAAAAGAGAGGAGAAGTTGGTTGAAGCTTGTGTGCTGCAACTGTCAAGAAGAGGGTCACCGTTACCAGGAATGTGTTTCGGAACGGCGAGTTTTTTGTTATGGTTGCGGCGCTGCCGACACTTATAAAACAAGCTGGTTAAAGTGTTCAAAAAACTTCAAAGGCAGCACTGCGAAGTCGAAGTACAAACCAAAGACTTCGAGTGCTCTGTCCAACCAGTCAACGATGACCGAGTAAGAAATTTGGCATTAGTAACTGCCCCAAATAAAATACCGGATGTACAAATTAGCCCGGATTTATCCTTGTTGCACAAAAAGATAGTTTAAATTTCAGAAATAAAACATTTGGTAAGCAATAGTAGCAAACCGTTACAACTCCTTAAGACTCGAAGTGCTGCTAGAATTAGATCATTTTGGCAAGATGTCCGAAAATATCGAAGAGGCATTAAGCATGTCTGTGAAGTATCAATGACTTCTCGTGACCCTTGTCCTTTTTTGCCAGTGAAAGTGTTAAATCGTACAGTTTACGGATTCAGGAGCATCTATATCCTGTTTTGGAGGAAGTTTAGCCAAAGAAATAGTTGACAGTAAGTTGGCTTACAAGTCTCTCCAGCAAAAGGCGAGCACGGCTAATGGAACAGTTCAACAAGTACTAGGGTTTATGAAGGTCGATTTGGAAATCGAAAACATAGTCAAAACATTTATGATTTACACCGTACCATCTTTGAAGCAAGATTTATATTTAGGAGTTATCTTCTGGAAATCTTACGAGTTACTTCAAAAGCACTTAAATATAGCAGAAGTGGAGAAAGTCCCAAATTGCAATGTCAGTGGTGTCAGTGTTGACAAGCATGAGTTAGCCGACACTCAAAGAGCCAAATTAAATATTGTGGCAAATTGTTTTCCGTCATTTGCTCGGGAAGGCTTGGGAAAGACCAATTTAATACACCATGAAATCGACGTAGGTGACGCCAAGCCGATTAAACAGCGTCACTTTCCGGTCTCACCAGCTGTGGAGAAGTCCATGTATGCTGAGATAGGCCGTATGTTGCAACTCGGAGTGATTGAGGAATCAGAGAGTTCTTGGTCCTCTCCGATAGTAATGGTTACTAAACCCTGCAAGGTTCGAATTTGTCTGGATTGTCGGAATGTAAATATTTTTACCGAAAATAATGCATACCCATTGCCGCAGATCAGTGGTATACATAGTCGCTTGCCTAAAGCTGAGCACATAACTAGTTTAGATTTAAAAGACGCATGCTGGCAAGTTCTTTTACACCCTGGATCCCGAGATAAGACGGCATTCACAGTTTCTGGCAGACCGCTTTATCAATTCAAGATAATGCCGTTTGGACTGTGTAACGCTACCACACCATGTCAAGATTAATGGACAAGGTCATTCCGGCTAATCTTAGAAATGGTTTCGTCCAATTTCGAGAGAAATTTGGACGTGTTAAGTGATATATCGCTGCACATAAGGAGGGCTTTTATCTGGAGATTTTATCTGGATCTGTTCGTTAAAAAGACGCATTAATTTTTAAGCTATACTTAAGTCATATTATTGGAGAGGGAATATAAGAACAGATCCAGATAAAATCTCCGCGATAAGTAGCTTTCCTGGTCCTAAAAACCTTCGTAGTTTGAGAAGATTTATGGGCTTATGCGGATGGTATCGCAAGTTCGTGCCCAATTTTGCTTCTCTAACTTCACCTCTTACTGATTTGATGACGACTAAAAAGCGATTCGTCTTAACCAAAGGGGCTCTTAAAGCTTTCAGCAATTTAAAACTCTGTGTGCGAGGCTCCTGTGCTAAGTAGCCCTAACTTATCTAAGCCTTTTGCCATGCACTGCAACGCCACTAAGACGGGGGTAGGTGCGGTGCTAGTGAAAAATTCAGAGGAAAGAGACGAACTTCCGATAGCTTTCATATCGAAAAAATTGAACAAGGAAATTATACGGTGATGGAGCAAAAATGTCTAGCCGCAATAGTCGCGCTTAAAGATTTTAGAGCATACGTAGAAGGGCATGAACTCAAGATCGTCACCGATCGCGCATCTCTAAAATGGCTCATGTCCAACACTGACCATAGTACTCAGTTAGCTTGGTGGGCACTACCCTACAATGATTCACCATAGACGTAGTACCTGACGTTTTGTCCCGGGTAAACGAAAATTAATTAGCTGCAATCGACTTGCGAGAGAGATTAATGATTTATTTGAATTCCGACTGTTTTCAATTCCCAGAGTAAGTGGAATTTCTGAACGGTGAAGGAAAACGAAAAGAATTTTCCGGATCTAAAAGTGGAAGGCAGGTATCTCTACCGTAAAGCAGAACAACTCACGGACATTCAGGTACACGACGAGTACGGAAACCTAGAAACTATGGATTCCGAAAACCTTAATTTCCGAAGTCCTTAGCAAAGCTCATGATAGTCCCATTGATTGTCCCATTGAGGTATTATTTCTGGCCTGGTTTAGTAACTGATGTTAAATCATACATCAACTCCTGTGAAGAGTGTAAAACCACAGATGCACCTAATGGCATTTTAAGACCACCTTTGGGGAATGACCCGGAAACTTTCCAAAGATTATTCATAGACTTCCTTGGTCCTTATCCGCGGTCAAGAGCTGGCCATATCGGAGTATTTATCGTTCTCGATCACTTTTCAAAATATGTATTTTGAGACCGGTTCGTAATATGAACGCGGGAGTGGTAGTAAAATATCTCGAAGGCGATTTATTCATGTCATTTGGGGTACCGGAAACAATCGTGTCCGACAATGGTTCCCAATTTCGCTCAGAAGCATTTCGAAGGTTGACCGACAAATATGAGATCAGACACACGCAGTACATTACCCACAGGCCAACGCTTCTGAAAGGGTTAATCGTTCTGTCATTTCCGGAATCAGATTATATTTGAGACCCGATCAAAAGGACTGGGACGAGCACCTCAATCATATATGTTGTGCATTACGTTCTTTGGTGCATTCGAGTATAGGTACTTCTCCGTATTACATGGCCTTTGGCCAGCACATGATCATCAAGATCAACGTATGCACTGCTTAGAAAATTGAATCTTCTGGATGATCGTTCTTTTCTGTGAAGTAGATCCGATTCGTTTGAAATTGTGCGACAACGGGCTTCTAGAAATATGCTAAAAGCGTACGAGCAAAACGCCAAAAGGTATAACCTGCGCGCGAGGCAAGTAGTTTTCAAAGAAGGCCAAGAAGTTTACAGACGGATTTTTAAACAAAGCTGTTTTCAGACCGGATATAACTCTAAATTTGGACCTGCCTTTGTAAAAGCTAGAGTTCGCCAAAAGGGTAGTAAACTTAGGTTCGCTTAAGTAGGTTCGCTTAAAGGCTTACAAGGTCATTCCACAGGGAAGTATCATGCTAAAGGATGAACGAAATTTATAAAATATTATAACATAAATAAATGTAAAGTTACAATGATTACAACAGTAATGAAAAGATGACTAGGTCTACGAAACCGTTCTTCAGAGTGGACAGATCCCACTTTGGTACTTTGAAGTGCAGAAATGTGCAATAGGTGGCGCTAGGAAAACTAGGTGTTACCGGTTAAGCTATTTAGACTACCCTAATTACCCGAGTAATAATCAGGGAAGATTAGCGGGTGGTTCTGAAATATGGAGGATAGTTTAGACCAGGATCGTTTCCACTGTAGGGAAACCCTAACATTAGGGTTATTTTTTTTTTGTTTGTTGTAGTTCTTGCCCTTAATCCCGAATTAAATTAAACGAGGATCCAAGGCGCAGCAGTATTTTAAAGGATGAGCTTAATTATCAATTCCTTTTTTCGTACGTCAATCTTCGCGAGCCACGTCGCGACCAAAATGTTGAATTTGTAAAAATGGGCAAAACCCAACCTCCAGGAAAATGCCTTGCTGCAACCTTCACCCACCGTTCCCTCCTTGAACAGTTTCACCGGCTCATACCTTTTTTGTCAAAATCTTTTAAATTATAATATTCTAAAATAGTATTACCTGAAATCACGTTTTCTAACCTAAAAAAAATTGTCCTAAAAAAAAAATATATGTAGAAAAATTAATGATTAATAATATTTAAATTTAGTTGTGTAAGATTTATTTAGCGTTGAGTCATAACAAATTGTAACATGATTTTGAAGTTTTAATTTAGTATATAGTTTTATAGTTTTAAATTTTATTTGAGTTTAATTTCTCTCCGTGTACATGTATGGAAATATAAGCTTAAAGCTTTTACAGCTGCTAATATAAGCTGCTAAAGCAAGTCTCCCGCACCATCTACGATAAGGAATCTCAACATTTTTGCGCAGAATACAATTTTTTTACCACCTAATTCGGAGATGGCCGCTTTTGGGTCAATTACAGCTTTCAGCACTCTGAAGATCGATCTTTCTACGCTGGATCTGGAATCGACATCGTGAGTCGTTTTTATTGAATGCTTTTCATATTATTTTACATTCTTCAAAATTCACCTATACAAAGAATGTAAACATAAAAAAGAACTAAAGATCTAAAACTCTAAAGTAAATTCTAAAGTAAAGAATTCGACTTTCTTTGGAATTCACAAGCTAAAGCTTTTGTGTGGAAAACAATTTAACGTAAAAAAATTTTTAAATTAAGCCCAGCTTGTAAAACAATTTTTATATATATTTTTTTTAAGCTCGGCTTGAAGATGCTGAGAGAAACCGTGTAACTATTGTTGTAAATCCTTTATATACATTCGGATTAAATATCTCCTAGTACAAATTATGATCCAATTTTATTAACCATTACTTTTTACCGTTCATATTTAATTTTGCCATTTAATTTTGAACAAATTTTGTCCCCTAATCAATATTTTAGATTTTAAGTTTATCTTGAACATTGAACCTTGTCAATCTTGAATCATGATAGTTAACTAAATTTGATTATCTGAAATTAGCTAATGTCTTATCGGTCGTGGGTAAAAAGGGGTCACCAGAGTTGATCTCAAGGATGGTGACCATAAGTTGGGGGGGCACCGCGAATCGCGACCACATCTACACCAGTGGTATCGTTTTGCTCACACTTTCGTGCTTGTACATATTTTTACTTTCTCCATTAAAATTGGGGACTTTTATTAATTTCTACCTGTATTTCGTCGCTAGCACGCTCAATTCTTGTCTTTAGATTATTAATATGTAACTTGTGCGATCCGTCCGAAGTAAGACCACCACCCCCTAAGGATCCGACGAGCAAGAGCCGGACACTATAGCGTGCCCCAGCAATGACGGGTCCTTTTCAACACACACCGTTACACGTTACACCTTTGTTGTGACAATTCCATTTCTCCACAATTCTCCGTATAAAATGGTGTCTAATGTCTATCTGCTTGGATCGCGAGTGGAAGACAGGATTCTTTGCCAAAGCCTGTGCGCTATGATTGTCCCGGTAAAAAAATATTCGAGAAATTTTTGAACCACATCCTATTTTGATAACCAGCCGTCTTAGGTGCAATGCATCTTTGTTCGCCAATGTCTGTGCCATGTATTTAGCTGCCGTTTTGCTAAGTGCCATGGATTCCATTTTGATAGCTCCATTTCATATCCAACGTTGCAGATATATACCGCAACACATGCGTCACCACCATCATATGTTAACGATGAGGCTCCTTATTGCTTTGTGCCATTTTTGTGCCGATTATGTATTGATACATCTCTGGATCCTCCAGTATGCATTCGTTACTTTTGTAAGCTACCTGGAAACCACGTTTCGAATCTAATACTACAAAGGGAGTTGTTTATTTTTACTCTTACTTTGTGCTCGTTTTTTCCATAGAAAATGTTTCCTTGTAGCTTACTCCCAACATCCTTTGGCAACCAACCGTGATTTATACCGCTCAATATATGCACTGCTATTCCTTTTTATGATGCATACCATAGTATGGTTACCTTATGGTAAGTCTAAAAAATTCGAGGTGCTATTCCCCATTAAAGACTGAAATTCCTTGTCCATTTATGCTTTCTAATACAAGCCCTGTGTGCAAATCACCGCACCCTCGTGTGTCAGTGGAGCCTTGAGTTCTTTCGTTACGTTCCTTACGTTTTTTTTCGGCTAGGCTCGCACCCGCCCGGATTCTGTCAAGCCGTCTCAGCTCCTTTATAGCGCTGCCGGCAAAGCTGCTCATACCTGCCCAGAGCTGGGCGTCCTCCAGAAACTTTCTTCCAATGAGATCCGCCGTCGCTATTTCCACTAGGAGTCTCCGCCTGGGTACTAAAAAGCGTGGGCAGTCCAAAACCACATGCTCTGCCGTTTAGTCTACCCCGCATTCAGGGCACCTTGGGTCGGGGGACCAATTGGTGGGTCCAGCGTCCCTTGGCCGACTAGTCCCAACGTCGCCACTTCGTGATACTCGTTGCTCTCGAGCTCACTTTTAGCCGACGGCGTGTCGCCGCCGGAGCTTGCCCGCTCAGCGTTACTGGATTGGGACCATGCTTCCGATGACAAGAGCTGCATCGACCGAGATAGTGCGGAAGCCCGAGCAAACCCTTAGGGCGTTTAATCTATATGTGCTGGTCAGTCCCTTGGTGTACGACCTTATTTTGGCTGCCTCCGCCCATCTGGAGCAGAAGACCGCGTCCCTGCATAGGGCCCGTATAGTTGAGCATAATCTTTCCCAGTGCTCTGGCGATGTTCGCTGCCTTCCGATTGGCTTCTGCGAAGTGCTCCCTGATGCTGAGCCTCGTGTCGTGTGGGCCTGCTCGATGTATCCGCGTATCCGCTTACATTAATCGTGGTCATCTCAACCCGCTTCCTGCTTGGGTGGGCAAGGCTTAGCTCTGCCTGGTCGAGCCAATCGATTACGCTTGCAATTGCAACATTGCAGGAATCCTCGACTTCCTGGATTGTCTTGGCGACAACCAGGGCTGGGCCTAAGACTGCGCCTTGAGGGACACCGCAGGTGACCGCATCTGGTGCCCTCGATTGCCTTGGCTGCGATCCTCCATACTAGGGAAATAACATCGACCATAGAACGGCTTTCCCTGAACCCGTACTGCAAAAAGGAGAGATCTCCTGGGCAAATTACAGCTTCCTGAAGCCTCCGGCAGATCGGTCTGATGGACGACGTTGCCTCTGGCGGCTTTCCTGGTTTTGGTAGCTAGACCAGACTTTCCACCTTTTTTGAGAAAGGATTTTCCACCTTCTTGAGAAAATGCCTTTTCGTAAGTATCCGTTGAAGGCCCTGGCGAACCGATCCGGACACATAGTCATCGCCAGCCTAATGTCGCTGCTGGGTAGAACGGTCCGGTAGAACGGTCCCCACGGATCTTGCTCGGCCGCATCGTACATCTCCAGAAAGCACCTCGATTTTGCCACCTTTATCATCCTCTTCAGGATCTTCCTATTTACAGTATATTCCTCTCTCTTCTGTTCAAAGTTCGGCCTTCCTCTGGCTCTTTGATGCAGCCTTCTGGTTCGGAGACACTCTCTACGCGCATGGGCTATCTCCGGGGACCACCAAGGTACCGGTTCATAGTGCCTTGAATGCCCTCGGCTAGACCTCATGCTGGCTCGGCAGGCCTGTAGAACCGCAGCCATGGAGTTCTGGACATCGCATTCAGCGTCGCCCGAAGGATCTGGAATACTCAGTTCCTGCGCGAATATTGCAGCGAAGCCGGATTGAACCTTGGTGGTTTCGCTGTTGTGGAGGCTTGCGCTCCTCGATGTCGAAGACTATATATTTGTCGCTCGCAGTATAGTCATCACTGAGGGACCACATCGTCCTCCGAAACAGACCGCTGCTGCAGAGGGTAAGGTCCACGATTGAACCGTACCCCTCCTTGTTAAACATGTTTTGGAGCCGGTGTTCAGCAGGTCTCTTAAAGGGTGCGACCACTGTAAAAATGCAAACATTTGAGAGCGGGTTCCACGACAAACGCCTGGCAGAAGAGAGAGGGAAAGAGAGAATTATATTTTAAGAACGTAACATCTTTGGAACGATGAAAGTTTAAAACGTTACCATCCAACCATTGCACTCTCACACTGCAGTGTGAGAGCAAAGAAATCAGAAATATCCTCTACTATCTTTACCCTTTAGCTCTTTTTCAGCCATTGATTCTCGCTTTTACTTCAATTCCAACCTTAAGTATAGTTAGATCAACTTGGAGGGTAGCCTAGATGAAAAGCGCGCTAGTTAACATGCCCCTCTCTCCGACCACATGGGTAAAAACGCTGATCCTAACAAACGCCAACATGCAACTCTGACGAATAAACACATCCTTGTGCACTCATACATATACACTCATGCATACACTCGTACATTTGTAATAAATACTCAGTCTTATTCTGTTCTCCACACAACACAGTCGTTTTGTTCGTAAGCTTCCTTCTAGCATCTTCTAGAGTCTCACTCGCATATGAGACCTCCTTTATTCCCTAGGTCACTGGACTGGAACTCGCGCTCCTTACCCTTGGGGACCAGGGTTCAATTTTATGGCCAAGGTTTAAGTATTATTTTGTAAGTGAATTTTAGTTTCATGATTATTTTTATAATTTTTTATAAATCTTTTTTGAATATTTTTTACATTTACTTTATTATTATGATTATGATTTTATGATTTTAATTTAATTCTATTTCAATTATTTGCATTCTATAAAAATAAATGACGCGTCGGATGACAAAATGACGGACAGACTCCTTTGGAATTTTATTAGCCGAAAATAATTTTTAATTTTTTTTTTAATACTACAAAATAAAGATTAATAAACAGAATAATTATAAAAAAAAAGGATATGTTCGAAGTTCTTTCTTTGGAACTGTGGCTAATTCGATTGTGGTTGAACCACGTCGGCCCGCCTCTTGCCGACCGAATGGATACCGAATGGATAGATTTGTTATATCTGGCAGTAGCCAGTAGGATTAGCTCTACGGTATTGCTAATGCAAGTCTTGCAAGTAGCGACTATTTCGTTCGCTAACTTGGTCATTTTCGAGATGTAGTACTCAGAGAGTGCCTGCTTCACGTTCTCTTGGGCAAATCTGTGAGCTCTGTTGTGCTCGACAGTGAGAATTTCTCGCCTCTCAGCAACTGCAAAAATGTCCGTTACTCGGTTTTTGCAGTGCCAAAATTGTTTTGCCAGGATTGTAAAAGACTTTGGCACCACACTCATCGGTGCGTTCTTTCCATCTTTTAATTGTTGTGTTCGGATTGGAAACCGATACTGCGTAGGTAAGCGGTTGATGGTCAGTGTAGATATTTTTATCTTTGACCGCATATAAGTAGCTTCTCTAGCGCCCAAACTATGGCTAACAGCTCCCTTTCGTTGGTAGTATAGTTAACCTCTCTATCCTTTAAGGTCCTAGATATCATAGTAATGGGTCGTCCCTCTTGGGAAAGCACTGCGCCAATGCCGTACGCTGAAGCATCTGTCGTTAGATCAAATGCCTTTTTGTAATCGGGGTTTTTAAGGATGATATCCTCAGAGGCCAGGATGTTACGCAGCTTTTCGAAAGCAAGCCGTTGCGGCTCGGTAAACTCCATCTGGATATTTTTGGATCTGTATTTGCTAACATTTCCATATTCCCCTTTTAAAATGTTCGAAATGGGCTTAGCTTACGAAATGACGCAAAATCTTTAATAAAGCATCTATAATAGCCAGCCTAGCCCATAAATGACCTTACTTCAAACGCGTTTTTAGGCTCCGGGATTTTCTTGATTGCCCAGACTTTTTCTGGGTCTGTCGTAGTCCTATTGTTGGTGGCTTTAAACCCCAAAAAGTTGACGCTTTTGAAAAAGACCGATTTTTGTGGTGACACCCTCATGTTGGTGTCGTGCAGGCTCTTTAGAACCCAGTCTACGTATGTGGTGCCGTATGTGGGCGTTTTCGTCTTCTCAGAAAACGATAATATCATCGACATAGACATATCAAAATTTGCCAATCTGCTCTTGCAGTATGTCGTCGATGGTTCTTTGGAAGATGCTGGCAGCATTCCTCAACCCAAATGGCAGTAGGCGAAACTCGTATTTTCCTCCGTTTACGGAAAAGGAAGTTTTCTCACGGTCACGCTCTGCTAGTGTAATTTGGTGGTAGCCTGAATTTAAATCGAGCTTTGTGAAGTATTTGGCCTTGCCTTAATTCTCTATTATCATAGAGATAATTGGCATGGGGTAGAGATCTGGTACTCTCCTCTCGGTTTATTTTTGAAAGTCTAACACTAGCCGCATTTTACGGTTGCCAGATTCGTCGGTGCCCTTTTTGTCTACTACCCATATTGGGTTATTGTAGGGGGATCTCGACTTCTGGACTATGCCGTTTTTTAGTATTGACGAAATCGGCTGCCCCCATCAGGTACGGGTCTGACATAAATGGGCTCCTCATCAACTGTCCAGGTGGTGGACACCACCGACGTGTTGTAAGGTAATGCCTCATTTGGGCTCGCAAAGGCATTTTTCCTGTCGCTTAGCATTTTTGAAAATGCTTTCTGACTAAAGGTGGTGTGTTCGAGCAGTCCACTTCAGTAAAATTTACATTGGGGCATGATTGGAATTCTAGTTTTTCTACTTTGAAGCCCCATTTGAGATGGCCGGAAGCTAGGCAATGCGATGCCCCTGCCTGTTTTAACAGGTCAAGACCGATGATGGCATCAAAGGAGGCCAAATCTGGTAAGATGAAGAACGTGGCCTTCAAGTTAAATAGGGACATGAATCGTTTCTTTGTGATCGTGGTAACGCCATGGATAGAATGTATCAAAAATAATGAATGTACTGGGCCGACGCCTTTCGACCCTTCGTATGGACGGATGAAATTTTTTTGACGCGCCCGTGTTTATTAAAAGCTTAATTTTTACCCCGCGTCTCTTCGTCTGATGAAGGGCAGCAGGATTTTCTCCTAAAAAACTAATGACGTCCGAATAATAATCTCAAATGGCGTCGTTGTCAATTTCGTGAGCCGCGGTTGAAGCTGCGGCTGTATATTTCTCCCCGGTTTCGCCTGCACTTTGCGCGACGTGACTAACCCTCTGCGTGGGGCAGAGTATACTTGCACCTTGTGCACCTTGTGCAAGGTTGCACCTCCACCTTCCTGAGGGAGATTCCTTTGTGCAGGAATTATGGTGGAAGCACTTGCTCCGTTACCACGGCCCTTGGGGCGCGGGAACCAATTCAATAAAGTGAATTTACGTTTGCCGGAGCAATGCCGGAGTTATGAATTGATTACTTCTTTATTCACTGAAGCTCGAATATAAACTAAAACTTAAAGCTAACGAAAATGTATTTCATAGAGGCCACACAAATATGCAGGGTTCGCCGGCTATGCATGGGCATCCGGCCAGACGCTGTGTCAGCAGTTTGGCCAGAGCGAGCTCTTAAATAATCTGACTATGCAGTTGCGCAGTTAACTTCAGTTAACTTGCATGTCTTAACTATTTTAGGTCTGCCTGGTCCAATACGTACGTTTTCCACCTGCTGCTGTTCAACATCATCCAGCAGTGGTGCATCATCATAAGCATGCTGCAACTCGATGTCTTGTTCTTGGGCGCATTCATACTTTTGCTTTGATTATAATCCATAGCCAGATCCACCGGTGATTTTTCAAACGGATCCGAACTTCCGATCTCCTGATCAGATACTGTGAATGACTCGGTCGAAACTTAAACTGAACGTCTCGTTTCTTATCGAAAAGCTTGCGTGCCTTTGACACCAATGAATAAACAACAATTTTATATTCTTTTCCTTTTTTCTGAAACTTCCCATGTATAATTTTATCCAAAGCGATCGTTGTTTTCCGAACATTCGCATCGCCTTGACGTCTGGCTTCTTGCCAAATTATGCTTCATAAGAAGTTTTAACCACTAGATAAGCTGTAGTTTGGGCAGTAAAAATTATAAAAAAAAAAATTGGTGTGGCACAGCTTTTTTGTCTATTGAACAAAAAACAAGTAGGCAAAAACTATTGTAAATCTATTTTTTTTATAAAATTTTATAAAAAAAAGGTTACGCATAAAGAAACCCACTTTATTGAAGGAATCTGAAATATATTAGGTTAAGTTTTTATTTTGCTTATAATTTTTGGGTTTTGGTTATTAACAGACCTAACTGTTGTCAAACCTCTTCATTTTCGTTCTCCGGTTCAAAATTACATTTTAATTCAAACCTATTATCGAAATCCTCTTTATTTTCTCCTTTATTGTCTCTCCTTCACCTAAAAGCATTTCCAAAACTTCATGTGGAAGCTTAATTTTATTTTGCCTTTGAATGCGTCCTTCTAGGTTGACTGACGATATAATTAGATCTGATGTATCCATTGCTCCACGAAAAACATCACAAAGACGATCAATTCGGTCTGATTCGATCTAAATGTGGTTTGATTTATAGAGCTTGTTTCGCGCTTCAGCTGCCTCCTCTCCAAAGTACCCCACAGGAAGAAAATATCGCTTTCTATAAAATCGCTTGAATACACTAATATTTTGTGTACCCTGTTTTCGTGCGGCCATGTAAGCTTCCTGAATTAGGACAAGAGGAATTCTTCCTTTCCATTACTTATGTGCTCAAGGGTGTTCTATCCTTCCTGCGGCGGCTCGCGGTCCCATCCCGATTTACGGATGAAAGCTACGAGTCTGTGTGGAGCGACCTCCGCGAGGTCTGTTAGGTCTGTGAGTATTGCTGCGCCCAAGAATTTTAGTCGGATGCGCCCCAGCCCCAGCGCACAGGAGGTGTGCGACTGTCTCTTCCTCTTCCTCGTCCCCACAGCTCCTGCAGTATTCATAATGTGGCACCGCTAGTCTAGCCGCGTGTGCTCCTATTAACCAATATCCTGTGATGGTCTTGATCGCCAGACTACAGTCCTGCCTATTAAGGGGAGGTTCTTTTGGATTTTTTTTAAAAAAAATCTATTTTTTTTTTTTTTAATAAAATGAAAGTTAAATGTGTAGATTGATTATACGTGCCAGGGGATATTTCGATGCGACGCGTATTTCTTGAGCTAGAGCGTTTCAAACATACCCATGATAACAAGAAAGCTATCTAAAGGCAAAGTTTCTAAAAACTTTAAACGCGTTTTTCTCGGAACCATGTTTTCAAACCTCTTGTCGCGCACAGGGCTCGTTCTATTGATCCGATTTGCTTCATTCAAAAAATGTTTAAAAGCACAAACTTTTTTGTATGCCTTATACCTAAAATTGGGATAAAAAATTTACTTATAATTTTTAAACGAGATCAAAGTAAAATCCAAAAAAAAAATTGTCAATTTTTTTTTTAAACGTCCATGAAATTGGTTTATTTTTACCAAAATTAATTGTCGTTAGGTATAAGGCATAGGAAATTCCATCAATTTTAATAAATTATATACATTCCTAATTTCCGTTCACTACCAGAGGCCCTACACTCGACAAAGCAGAAAAATAGAGGTTGACGAGATCCGCCATTTTGAAGCCGCCATTTTGAATTTCCTGAATATTGAATATTTTTTTTAATCGCTAATAAACAACGAATCAAAAGTTCAAAAACATAAGTTCGTATGTCTTTTCATTTTCCCGCAATCCATTCTCAAAATTTGCTTAATTTTCGAGTTCCTGCAGTTTTGGAGATTTCTCCATTTCCTCAGTGATGCGCGTTCAAAGTGATCCCTGCATTTTAGCCTACACGTAGCTAAGGGGATACCTACTGGTTCCATCTCCGGTAGGAGAGGATTGGTAGTAGCTGCTCTTGCCAGTTCGTCGGCGGCGCAATTACCCTCGTGGTCCCTATGCCCGGGTACCCATATGAGGTGGATGTCATGCTGCTCTGCCATCTCGTTAAGAGATCTGCGGCAGTCATTTACTGTCCTGGAGTTGGATGAAAATCCATCAAGGGCTTTGAGGGCCGCTTGACTGTCTGAAAAGATACAGATTGTGTCTTGATTTCCAATAAGGGCTGGGGATCTGAGTGCTTCTCCGATAGCTATTACTTCTGCTTGGAAAACACTACAGTGGTCGGGGAGTCTGAAGGACTCATTTAGACGTTCGCAATGGAAACCGCCTCCCACCTGGCCATTCAATTTTGAACCGTCTGTGTAGATATGGAGGGAACCGGCTGGTCCGAGATTTGTGTGGCCCATTCCTCCCTTGTTGGAATGTAGACCTTGTATTTTAAGGTGGGATGATCGACAGGTACACAGTAATCTGTAGACCCCGTTGGCGTGCAGTGGTGTAGATCTATGGTATGTCCATAGTCTATCCATTTCCATGTGCCCGTCTCTCGTAGCCTGATTGCCGATAGCGTGGCTATCTTGACCCCCATTATCTCTACCGGTAATACGTCGAGTATGAAGTCTAGGGCATCCTTCGGTGTGGTACGTAGGCTGCCTGTGATACAAACCTCCGCCATCCTTTGCGTTTTCCTCAGTTTCTCTCTAATTGTGGAGTTTGTGAGAGCAGGCCATTAGAGCACCACCCCGTAGAAAAGGATGGGTCTTATGACCGCTGTGTAAAGCCATCTTACTATTTTTGGTGGCATTCCCCATTTAAGGCCAATGTCTTTCCTCCAAGTATAGAGCGCGATTGTTGCCTTGTTAGCTCTATCCCTGGTGTTTGACTTCTAGTCCAGTTTCCTGTCTAGCGTAATCCCTAGGTACTTGGTGCTATCGCTAAGGGATAGTGTTTCTCCTAATAGTTTTGGAAGCCTAAGGTTCGGTATTTTGTACTTCCTGGTGAAGAGGACGAGCTCGGTTTTGGGCGGGTTTACACCCAGTCCATTTCTAACTGCCCACGTTGAGAGGACCCTAAGTTTGTCCGTCATACGGTCACATAGAGTCTGAGGAAATTTTCCAGAGAAGGCGATTGCGACATCATCCGCGTAAGCGATAACTTTGCAACCACCCCCTTCTAGGGATCGCAGTAGGCTATTAACCGCCACGTTCCAGAGTAAGGGTGAGAGTACGCCTCCTTGCGGGGTGCCTCTTCTGACGTATCTATGAATAGATTCTCCTCCTAGTGACTCCTCAACAGTCCTGTTTACCAGGATCTGCTCTATAAGGCGTATGGATTGATTGTCTATTCCTAGTCCTGTCAGCGCATTGATTATCGAGTTGGTAGGATGTTGTTGAACGCACTTTCTATGTCTAGAAAAGCAATGAGTGCGTATTCCTGTTACGCGCGTATTCCTGTCAAAAGTAATGATCTCGTGGAGTGCCGTTTCCGTGGATCGGCCCTTCCTATACGCATGCTGTGATTCCGAGATATCATCTGGGTTTAAAGTAAGATTAATGTGGATGCTGATTAGTCTCTCCATTGTCTTGAGAAGGAAGGACGACAGGCTTATTGGTCTGAAGTCCTTAGGGGTGCAGTGAGATGGTTTTCCCGCCTTGGGTATAAATACGACTTTCATCCGCAACCACATTGCGGGTATGATGCCTATCCTGAAAATTGCTGAGAAAGCTTTCTTGACCCAAGACCTTGAAGGGCTTGAAGCTATTTATTGCCCAGCTGAGATACCTGTCACTCAATAGGTATTCAAGTTGGTTAGGGAGGGAGGCGCTCTCCCCCTGTCTCTGCATTTCCAGGGTTGTTTCTTCTAGAGAGCATCCCGGGAAATGTGTCTCTATGAGAGCCTCTAGGGTTTCTTTTCTGGATGATGTCCAGTTACCTTCTGAGGTTTTAATGTATCCTACATTTGGTGCAGTAGTTGCGAGGACCTTCCTGAGTCGGGAGGCCTCTGATGTTTGCTGAATGTTCGTGCAGAACTTAGCCCAGGCATTCCTTTTTGCCTTGCGAAGTTCTTTTTTATATCGCCTAAGGTCCGCTTTATACGACTCCCAGGCTGTCTCCGAGTTTGTTTTGCTGGCAAAATTAAAGGCCTTGCGGGCCTTGGTTTTAAAGGGCTCAAGTGTTTGCGACCACCATGGTGGTTTCTTTGACTTGCTATTGCCCGATCTGCTTTTGGTACAAGTTTTATTGAATGCCCTGGCGCACGCTGCCCTGAGCGTGTCCACCATGGCATCCAGGGCTTCCCAACTGTCAACGTCCCCTGTTGGAGGTTTCACCAAGAAACTATCTAGTTTTTTCCTGTATAACTCCCAGTTCGCTTTCCTCGGGTTGCGTACCGTTTGTCGATTAAAGTTCTCGAAGTTGACCACTAATTCTATGTATCGGTGGTCCGAGAAAGAGTGTTTCTCTAGGACTCCCCAACTAATAATCCTGTCTTCTAGGGATTCAGAGTAAAGAGTGACGTCAAGTACTTCCCTTCTATTCTTGACTATGAAAGTGGGTTCTGTACCCCTGTTACCCACCAAAACATTGGAGCATAGGATAAAATCGAAGATTGACTCACCCCTCTCGTTCGTGCCAGTGCTTCCCCACTGATGATGATGGGCGTTAGCATCGCAACCTATGATCAGGTCGATCTTGTGCTTCCTGCTGTCTTCCACCAGCTGTTTGAGGATCGGGTGCGGGGGGAGGGCCTCGTGACCCATATACGCCGAACATATCCTTAGAGGGCCATTTGGGCTCTCTATGGCTGCGGCTACGTGGTCTTCATTGCTGAAAATGGGTAGCAAAAAGAGGTTAAGGTTCTTTTTTGCGAGGATGCAGGCTCGCCTTTTACCTGTAGTGTTGGCTTTGCAGAGCCTGAACTCCGACGCCCCCAGCCCAAGAATCCTGTCTCCTAGGATCCAGGGTTCCTGGATGAGGGCCACATCTGCTCCACTCTCGGCGAGGTGGAGAAGGAGGGCAGCTGACGCTGCTTTACTGTGTTGGAGGTTTATTTGCAAGATCGTCAGGGACATCCTTACAAACCTCCACCACAGTTATCTCTGCCTCCGTCTCGGAGCCCAGCAGAGAGTCCTCCTCCATTCCGACACCACCAAGCGCCCTTGCCAAGTCGCTTTCCTCCGAGGTGTACCCTTCTAGAATGTCCTCCTCCTCATCCGACATTCCCTCCGGGTGCCCCTCTTCGGTCGGCTCCTCCAAGTCTGGCTCTTGTGTGTCTGCCTCCAGAGCTATACCTCCTGGCTTGGCCTTCGCATCAGATTTATAGATACGGACCGAGACATGCTCGAATCCGTACTTTAGCCGGTGCTCCGTCCTCTCCATGGCTTTTACGGTCTCCTCATTTAGTGTGAGGACGACCTGCCTCCGCAGTCCCACCGCCTCCTCGACCTTGGCGACTCTCCAGTCCGCCGTGGGGAGCGTCGGGTTGCACATCCTAAGCATTGTCAGGATGGTCTTAGGGTCGGCTGGCTTTTCTGTGAGCCACACTCGCGCCCTCGGTTTGCTGGGGATCTCGTCCCAGTCAACCGCCACCAGCTTAGCTCCAGGGTAGACCTCTCCAAGCGATGCAACCATCCGCTTGTAAGTCTCTACCGATCGCGCGTCTTGGTTAGGAATCACCTTGACGCTACCTTGATACCATCCTGCGTCTTCGCATTCTGGTGGGGGTCCTCCGCATCTCAGCATCTCTTCCACGAAGCGCCCATGCAACTCGTTTACCACTCGTCGCCAAAGGTCCTTGGGGATGAGCCCATCCTTGGAGCCCTTATCCAGGACTCCAATTAGGGTTCTTCCCTTCGTTACTTCGGCGAACGAGCGGTTGGACGGCTGCGGCTGGGCCTTCCTCTACTTGGCCTAGGGGGCTTCTCTCTCTGTGGACCTCTTCCTTTTCGCGCTTTGCGCGGCCTTCTTGGCAGGGTCTGACCCAGTACGTCTATTCGGATCCAGCTTCACTCCCGCCTTTTCCGGATTAAAGTCGGGCAGGATCTCTCTTGCCCACTTGATGATCTCGGCCTGGTCCGGGTTGGCTTCGGCCGATGGGTCCGCCCTCATCAAAATGAAGGCTGCTCTTCTTCTGTCCTTGTAAGAGCCTTTACGCTGCGTCGAGTGAGACGCTCCCGGGCCAGGGTAAGCATTAGGGGCCCCGCCGGTTGGTATAGAGGTTGACCCTGTGGTCTTTCTCTCCACACAGTTCGGTGGTAACATAGCTAGCCCCGCGTTGGAAGAACGCCCGACTACCATTAGCCAGAATCCTCGGCAGAGACATGACCTTACCGGGACCTGTTACCAGCCGCCCTCACGTGGAGAGTAAAGTCGCACTACCAGCGGTGTACACAGTTACGGCACGCAATTGCTTGCGCGTAGGTCCCCCTGTTGTACCCGTTGGCTGACGGCCTGAATTAACAAACTTGTGTTTCTTTCTTCAAAAACCACAAGATATGCAAACTGTTTTTTTTTTAACCCTTCGTAGGGCTCAAAATGTAGGCTAACGCGGGCGTCCAATTGGAAGCTCTAAGCGATAGCGTATTCTTTTACTAGCATCCTCAAAAGCATTCATTTTGTTTTCTGATGTATTGGCAAAAGCTTTATTGTTCTTAAATAAATCCTTAATTGCTTTCTCCTTTTTTTAGCGTTCTTCCAGAATTTGAAATGGCTTGCGCATTAATTAGAGCATCAGCTAGCATTTCATCATAAAGCTTAGAAGCCCAGACGACCGAGGGGTGCTCGAGAAACGAATAATTAGTAAATGTTAAGCTAGTAATATATTAAGCTAAGAGGAATTAGTAAGAAAATTGAAAATTCCATACTTTAAATTTGAAGGACAGGAGAGAGATGTTATAGAGTAGAGACCATTGTAGTTCGAACATAAGATCCTTACGACCCATGTGTTGTGGACAACGGATAAGGACTAGAGGACTGAAGTTTGTAGTCCTTCTATTATGAATGTTAAAATTTAAGCGTGTTAGTAAATGCTGGCTATCTACATCCCCATTAATTAGGTTGTGCAGAAAAACTACACCGAGCTACTCCTACGATTGGTTAAGCTAGGTAAGTTTATAAGTAAGAGTCTACTATTATAAGATGAAAGGTGCAGATTTGCGTCCCAATTTAGACCTCTAAGAGAAAAAGTTAAGAAATTCTTTTGTACGGATTCTATGCGGTCCTGATGTACTCCATATTGGGGACTCCAGACACATGAAACGTACTCCAGTATGAATATGAAATGAATAATGTTTTAGGTATGTATGGGTCAGTCAGTAATAAAACAAGGACTCCTTTAGCCTTATTTACCATTAAGGTCGGCAAAATTAAATTTCATGTCTAATAGGACGCCGACATCACTTGGAAAAACTTCGGAGCTAAAGATCTCCGGCTTTAACCAAGTTTCGTTGAAGGCTATAATATGGGATGCAAAGAAAGAACTATCAGTATATAGTTTGGGGAGTTTGCTACGTAGCCCCCTAGTATTCTGATAGGTGTTAGTGTTAGTGACGATACTATTTTCTTGGGTTAGTGGACGAAGAAGAGGTGGAAGGCTGGTCAGTGGTTCTAATATGTGGAAGTTTCACTCCCACTGGTTTTAAATTTTTTTTCTTTACAGTACTAGGCTTATTTTCTTGGACGAAAAAGTTCTCTGGCCAAAAACTGGGTGAACAAATCGTCTTGAACATCAGCGCAGGCACACGAATCTTGAAAGAAGACGTGATATCACGACGACGTGATAAGCCAAAATATCAATCTCTGAAGTATCAGGGGCAAGCCGAGCAACAAATATATGTTGAATCATATGAGGAATCACCTGCAAGGGTTTTGGTGCCGCAGGTATGAGAACTGCAGCATCAGTCGGTGCCGGTGGTCCGGACTGTGGAATATCCTTTTGGGTGACTCTGACGGGGGTTTCGTTTACTAGGACCTGTGGTATCACTTAAAGGGATACATTTCAGTACATCATTTCGTGTTGGACAGCACGTCCATTTTCACAACAATAATGTAAACCAGACCTACGGGAAATGGCATCCGAAACTGAGGCACACTTGGCGTGTGCGACGTTTTCACATAGCCAGCAATAGATGGTAGGCTGGGATGAGGAGATTGTCTTGATACAAGACTTCATAGAAGAGACCAGTTTAAATCCATATTTTTAAATAACAAAGCAAAATTAATTTATAAAAAGTTAAAAACCACAATACCTAAAACCTTTGTGCCAAATAGGAAGCCGAAGTGGGAGCTTTTGAGAGTGCAAAGTAAAAATTCAGAAAAAGAGATAACGGGGAAGAAGCAGAGCTGAGCTATGCTTAGAATTGAATTTAAGCAAATTATTTATTCGCTTCCAAATATACCAAAGAGCACGCGAAGCAAGAAAACACCGGTTTACCAATATTTATAAACGCAATATTTACATAAACGCAGTGCGCTCAAAAAAAATTCGGTTAAGAGAACCATTTCTGACTTTATACAATTGAAAAAAAATTGTTTACTTTACGCCGTAAAATAGGTTTCAAGACTAGACTAGGATGGACTCACTTTCTACATATTTTTTAAAAAAGAGATTTCTATGCAAGTTTTCACTGTTTAAAAGATTCACTTTAACGATTAGCTACGAAGTAGTTATCACAACAACTACCACCATAACAACTTTTAATATTTCAATACACAAAACACGTAGTACAAACCTCACTGGTTACTACTTGAAAGAGTACTAACGCTTCTTTTAATAGTAAGTAAGTATTTACTTCCAGTAACATGAAATAGAAAATGACTATTCGTTTTTTAATTTTTAGTTTCGCAAGCTTTTACAAATGACTAGCTGAGTTTAGCTTTGGATTTCGCAAATGTTGCTAAATCTTCCATTAATTAATATGCAACATATTCATTATTTTCTTAATACAATGCGATCAAATCACTTCGATATTTTATAACAACTTTTAAAATGGAATTTTGGCCAACAACAGGGGTTGTCTGGACCATAGTTCAAGGACTTTACAAAAGAATATGACAACAAAAATACAAAGGTTTTTTTCAAAAGTTTTGATGCCAAATAATTTTATTGCTATAGATAATTTATATTTGAAAAAAAAGACGGCAAGTCGGCCGACATCAATGTATTAATTTCCATATCCATCTTTAAGTCTATGAGAGATAAAACTATCCGATTTGCAACATGGGCTCCTATCGTTTTTATATGGGGCTCCTACCCCATCCCCAAAACAGAAATCTTGTTTTGTTCGTTCCAGTTTATCATAGTTTTTGGGAAACGTTTTGATGCCGAACTATTCCAATATCAGCCTATCCAATATTCCAATTCAGCCCAATTAAACAACTTTAAGAGAAGCTATAGACTTTTTTTGCTTCCCTTCTGAATTGCTTCCCGAGCACAAAAGTATGCAACAACATTATTTTTTCATACCTTTCAGAGCGCGATGGCCCCGTTAATTAATTGCTGAGCGCACATGTTGTTTTTCAGTTCTTTCAGACCACGGCGCCAGCTGTAGTCTTGTACTACCCAATACTAAGATGTAAATATTCAATATACACACTGAACCTGATTATCTACCGAACTGAGTGGATGTGCTTTGCCCGAGCTCCGGGAAAACTGCTGAACACAAAAACTAGTGGATAGTTGTTTTAAATGAAGAAGTATCACGCAAATTAGCTCAATGAGCAACAATAAAAAGAACAAGCGTATAAGCTAAGTGAACCAATGAAACAGCTTCAACCCGCGATAACGAAATGGAAAAATCGGCGATTAATAGCAACTCGGCTTCACTGACCGCTGAAAGCCAAAGGGCACGGTCTTGCTCACCCGCTCTACTTACTCCAACTCCCGCGTCATGGAGTTCGCCGAACTCCAATGGCCAATAACAAGCAGTGCTACAATTTCTGCAACCACAGTGACAACCACAGCAATTCAAAATACCGTGACGTCAATGACTACAGCAAGTACGAAAACAACACCTTCGGAAAGTGCCAAAGCGGCCTGGCCACACAGACTAGAATATATCGGAACAGATTCGCCTTACTGGCGGTGGTTGAAGAAAACCAACCAGCGCACGACACCGCGAAAAACAAATCCCCCTCCAATCCATATCAGAGAGAAAAGATCTAACGCCCTGGTCAACCAAATTGTTGCGTTGATCAGGAACGGTAACAATTTTCATTTTTTCCCAAGTATCATAAAGTATCATCCATAAAACAAAGGTGCAATCAACGACTGAAGAGAACTTCCGAATCGTGTCCAAATATCTAGACAATGCTAAGAAAAACTACTTTACGTACCAGCTGAAAAGCAGCATAGGCATACAAGTAGTAGTAAAGGGAATCGAACACGACGCGGAAATAAAAACTGCACTAAAAACAAAGGGCTTTGACACCAAAAATTTTATTAACATTCTTAATAAAGACAAAAAGCACGACCCCTCTTGAATGTCGAGCTCGAACCAGAAAGCACGTCGCTAAAGAAGAACGAAGTCCACATAACATACAAGCTGCCACATAAACGCAACGGTCCAAGGCAATGCCAAGAGTACGAACAAACTTTTTCATACTACACACTTCGGGCTGTCTGTTTAGTCGGCGGGGACGCCCACAATTCCGCTCACAGCACTACAAACAAGGACAGTACCGTAAAGAAATGTGGAAACTGCGAAGGCAACCAAACTGCAAGCTATAGATGATGTGCGGTGTCCAATGATTTGAAGAGTCGCATGCCAAAGCTGGGAGGTCTTTATTCGGTCCCCTTAACACCACCAACGGCTTCTCCTATACCGATTCTCCACGATCTACAATGGAAAATACAATCAGCCTAACTCACAAAGCGCTCAACAGGCTCCAGAACAGCCACATAGCAAAACGGAAACAATGACCAACAAAGTGTGCTGAAGCAAAAGTCATTCATTAAAACGACCATGCAAACACTTGGTCAAAAACAGAACATGGTAATGAAGTTACTCGCAATACATCAGTTTTAACAAACTATGCAGACTCTAAGAATATCAATGTTGAACGCCAATGGTGTCTCACGGCGTAAACTGGAATTGTCACAATTCCTGTACAAACACCATATTGACGTTATTCAACTGCTGGAAACGCATCTAACAAGCAAATACAACTTTCAAATAACAGGCTATACAATCTACCACACAATCTATCCGGATGTCAAAGCCACGGCGGAACCAGAGTTATGATAAGAAAACGCATCAAACACGCATTTTACAAGCAAATCAAGCAACGGAAACCATTCAGCCTCTGCAGTTTATTGCCCTCCTCGCTTCTCAATCTCGGAAGGACAATTTATGGACTTCTACAATTCATTTGGGGATTGTTTTATAGCCACAGGAGACTACAATGCCGAACATGCGTAATTATACAATGCAATTATAAATGTGAGAAATAAACTGGACTAAGTTTCCCCTGAAAGTCTCATATACTGGCCAATAGGCCCATGATTTTGCGGTGATAAAAAACATACCTCGCAAGCTAAAAAGTGCCAAAGTAGTCTCGGACTTATCATCAGACCACTCGCCTGTGCACCTTAAAAGCACAGAAATAACCGAACACCCCTTCAGCCTGACGACGCTAAAAACAAACTGGATTAAATACAAAAGTACGTGAGCACCCTCCTAGGTCATTTTCAACTTGTTCGCTTTTTGCTGAACTTCTCTCGTGACGCGTGGTATAGGATAGAGAAAGTCGGAGGTACTCGGCTACGTTTTCCTGTAGTTGCATAGTCTGCAATATTAGCTCGATAGTGTCCACAAATTTTTTTGTCGATTTTTGAGCAGCTTGCTATATCTGTTAATTTCTGGTGAATCATTTTACATGCTCATTATGAACAACTTTGTAAAGGCGGTGCATTGATAATATAAATGCGGTAGTGATTTTTCAACAAAAAAGTTGTGGTTTCAGAATGGACAACTGTTTCATCACTACATGGTATTTGTATTAAAGGAATAAACCCCCACGACAATGGTTGACCAAATGCACAATGGTGGTACAATGGAAAGCTTAAAAAATTTGGCATCCGGTGTGAGGAAGGAATACATTTTTATCAGTTGTGAAAATATTTACATGTAGCATCTCCCAAATATCTCGCTCGTATAATATGGGATTTGTTTTTTTGGCAATTCCTATATATTTGGATACCTGCTGTTTTTCGCTTTGGTGTATGTTCTGCAATTCAGAGTTTTTTAAGCGAGATTTGTCACGTTTGGAAAATAATAGTTTTGTAGAACTGCTTTACATTTCCAACTTCACATGTTATTAATTTTTTCTGCTCGTTTAGATCTATTTTATCATTGACAAAGTTTTTACTGTGTAAAAAATTGGTTTTCGGCAATACAAGCAATTCAACTTTATTTCAAGTTGGGAGGAATAAACCACGTTTGGGTTAACAACCTCCTTTACCTATACGAGCAGTTCGTCACTATACCGCCGACAATGCTGATGTTTTCCAGCGTTTTAGTGCATTAGTTTTTTGCTCAGATACGGAGTAGGTGGTGTTCTGTGAAAATTTAAATTTCACTTATGCCAATAGGTAGGTTTTATCTAACCAGACAATGGTCAATACTTCCCTTTCGTTCTTAGCATAAATTAGCTCGCAATTCTTAAGAGTTGAATCGGTTTCGTTTAAGATATCATTGTGATTTCTCTGCCATTGTGTATAGTTAGTGTATTAGTGTAATATAATAGGAATTGATACATTTTCTAAATTTAATCCAAACATAGCTCGTTTGGCTGTGCTTTCCCACCCTCTTTTGCGTTGTGGCACTTTTTTATACCTGTTACTCATAGAGTACAAGGGTATATTGTAGTCGTGTGAATGAATGTAACATAGAGAAGGAATTAGCTCCGATACGAGCGAGAAAATTGAGATCCTACGTGTAAATATTTTCAAAACTGATAAAAATATATTCCTTCTTGATCAGCATCAACGGCCCAGTCTATAAGGCTTTGTCCGTCTGTACGTATAAACGCGTAGATCTCAGAGACTATAAGAGATAGAGCTATAAGATTAAGCGTGTTTATTAACAATTAGTCTTCTTCGTCTCCGTGGCGGAAGTAGCCTTTGAGCTAGCGTCGCACCGGAATCTCGGTTTCACCCCTTTGGCGTAAGCGGCGGCGAAGGCCTGCAGCTATTTATGTGCCTCTGGCTGAAGCTCGATAGAGTCTTGGCCAGTTGGGATTGGTGCCACGTGTGCTATTAGGTTAACCAGTGAGACAGAGACTACGCAGTTTTCTTTTTTCCAATTTATTGCTGCGTGACAATCGACTGCAGATCTTAGACTAACTTAGCCTGTCCTACTGTGCCCTAAGTCCACGCCTAAGCTCTTCGTATTCTTCTTTACTCCATTCCGCTTACCGTTTGCGGTTTAACCGTTTGTGGTTAAACCGTTTGCGGTTAAACTATCCGCTAGTCGACTAACGTTGGATTCGTAGTGTTGATACTCTTTCAATAAGAGTGGCACCTACGAATACCAATCGATTTGGTATTACTCCGCTATAGAGAGTCCGAAAAATGAAATAGTCAGTTGACTATTGTTAACTACTCCCTCTTTTTAAATATGGCCGTCCGCGGCCATACTCATATTGGCCAGGACGTGGTCCACACGAGTGTAAGCCAACAAAAGGTTTCCACAATCTTTGCACAGAGCGGAAGGCAAATAACCTTTTTGCAGTTTGTCCAATGACGCTTTAAGTGCGGAGCTCAATTATTGCCGGAATCGTGTATCATTGGGACAGGCCAGCGATGCATCCAACGGTACTTTGTGACATTGGCGTTGATGAGTCGGTCGTGAATAAACGGAGCAATGCTACATAACGCAGGCTGAAGGTTTTGGGCGCAAGTATCGTCTATAAGTTGCAGCAGCTAGGCCATTGCAAACTGTTTAACTGCATAGACCAGGAAAATGCTTATTCGTTAAAATTTACAAAGTGTAGGATATCTTACAGACTAGTATCTAAGCGCTACTTGCAGAAATTTTCTTCATAATCGCCATTAATTTGCTTAAATCAATTACGTTTTGTTTTTGTCTTAATCTTACAACTTTTACGGCAATCTCTAGGTATATCGAGAGAGGTTAGCTAGCCTTGCGTCGGTCAAAGCCGCTTTAATGAAAAATCAAAATTTCGCATACCTCAAAAACCCTATTTTGCCGAGCTCGATTATTTCGATCTAGCTGCTCATGCTGTGCTTTAGTTAGTTTACCAACTATGTCCGGAGCAAGATCAGCGCTCGCATGGACAATCTCAACTGGTTTTCTATTATACTCTATAGTGGCCTGGAGAAATAACTCAACAACATTATCTATCCTACGTTGTAGTTTCAAGCATCTAGCAATATCCACTAGAGTGCTATGAAGTCTCTCCACCTGGCCATTTGACGTGCTATGTAACGGGGGAGCGTTAATTACATCTATGCCGTATTGCCCTTTTAGCCCTTTTAGCATTTAACATCTTCAATTGTGCGCGAAGGAATAGGCTGCACCAATGAGAACTTAGAGAACTTGTCAACTGCCGTAAGGAAATGCTTTCCCGCAGTTGAGAATATGTCGATGTGGAACATCTCGCCTACGCGCGTAGGTATTAGAGTCACCCCAAGCTCTTGTTTTCTTGGATGTCTGTCGTATTTTGATCTATCGCATACATTGCAGTTTATTACCACTTCGGTTGCTATTTTGCCCATTTTCGGAAAATAGTATTCGAGTAACACCTGTTTAATATTTTCCTGGGCAGCCCTGTGAGCCCTGTTATGCTCTATAACCATAATCTCCTTCTGCTCGTCCCGTCTGACAATATCTGTCACCGTAGACAGTAGTAGATATCTGCAGTACCAGAACTTGGTAGCGGGAAATAGCCTAATCAAACTATCTTGAATATGGGCCAGAATCGGAAGCTCGCAGTGGATTGCATTTACCACGTTTGGAGTTACATAATTCTTTACCAAATCTGACAAACCCTCTCTACTGTTAAACGTGATAAGGCGGCGTGTCTTTGACCCGAATAGTGTGAATATTCTGTGACCAGAGGTGGTTGCTTCTTCCAGAACTATTTGATTTTGGAAGCAGTTGACCGGCCTGTCACTTGCTTCGATAACATAGGTCAACGACTCTTCGCTATGTACCGTGGCGGCATCTGACTCCGGCTCATTCTGTAACGCATGAACGTTCTGGCGCGACAAAGCGTCCGCTACGTAGTTCTCCTTTCCTGGTTTATACAGGACCCTAGCACCACTCTCCTCGATGCGCGCTTTCCATCGCTTAATCTTAGAGTTGGGGTTTTTATCGGAGACTGCAAATGTGAGAGGCTGATGGTCAGCGTAAATGTTGATGTAATTTTTTCCGAATAGGTAATGACGCAGGGTGTCTAAAGCCCATACAATCGCCAAAAGTTCTCTCTCATTTGTGGCGTAGTTGACTTCCCTGTCCTTCAGAGTTCGCGAAATCATGGTTATCGGTCTTTTATCTTGCGACAAAACTGCACCTATACCCGTAGAGGAAGCGTCTGTTGTCAGGTCAAATGGTCGAGAAAAATCTGGGTAGTGTAGGGTAACGTCCTCTGAGGCAAAAATGCTCTTAAGTTTGTCAAATGCGTTGCTTTGGGTATCATCGAAATCAATTGGCATATTCTTCAATCGATACTTGCTAACTCTACCAGCTTCTCCCTTTAGAATATTCGTCAAGGGCCTCGCTATCGTAGCGAAATCCTTAATGAAACACCGGTAGTAGCTAGCAAGGCCTATGATTGACCTTAGCTCGTCATTATTTGAGGGAAATAGTTTGCCGTTTGAAGTGAGGGAAATAGTTTGCCTTTCACAGGTTTGAAAGTATCATAGAAATACTCAGCATCGGGTATTTATCGGCGATAGACTTCGAGTTTAATTTCCTAAAATCAATAACCAGCCTTTTATTAGGCGAATAATACCGTTTTTGAGCAGATCTTTGATTTCATTGTTAACGAAATCTGCAGCTCCCATGGGAAACGGATACATTTTTAAATATACTGGCTCATTGTCCTCTGTTCGGATATATGCCACCACTTTTGTGTTAAACGGCAGCAGTTTATCTTGGTTTGCAAAGGAATCTAGATTCGAAGACATCATATGCCTAAACTCCGACTGTATTTCAGGTGGAACAACTATGTCACTGATATCGGTAAAGTTAACCTGCGCGCAACTGTGAAACTGTAGTGCCTCAACACCTTCATTGATGGTTATAGTTCCTTTTTCGAGGTCAATATATGCGCCAACCGGTGTTAAAGCCCAATTATGCCATCAAAAGCAGTTAGTCCGGGCAGAAGAAAAAAGAGGCTACTCACACCAAAAGATATTCAAGTAGCCCTTCTTTTCTATCTTATTACAGCCATGAATGGATTGTACATTAAAAGGAGACTGCACAGGGACTGGGATTGGCATTTCTATACTGTAGTTTCCCTGCTACTTTTCGTTGCACGAACGGAAGCAGGGATGCTCCGCTAAAAAATTACCGTCGTCATCCTCATAGTTCGTTTCCTGGCCGGCATCTTTGTCGTCTGCAGCGTCCTCGGCTACCTCATTATACTGTCTGTCCGCCTGCTCTTCTTGAGACAGATGATAGACTCTCTGGCCCCTCTGATCCGACACCCTCTGCGAAGTCACAACTCTCTTATAGATTCCCTGTTGCCGACTACTTCCATACACTTGAGGCATAGCCGGGCCCTGAGCAAGCGTTTCTTGGCTTTGTTGCTGCTGGAAGATTGTAGGCTGCCTATATTTCGAAGACGATGGATCTACATCCATTTTTTCCACTGGGTCACGTGCAGCTGTGCTGACCTGACGAGGAGCTCGCTCTCTGGCAAAAAAAGGATTATTCCCACCATGCCTAGCCTGTTGGTCAGAGCTGCCCTCAGCCCAACCATAGCCAGCACGCCCAGGATGCGGATGGGTCAGTCTGTTACCTCTATCCTCAATGGACTTAGCATATTGCGACCCGAACGCATACCGTTCATGGTTAGATTCCAGTTCTTGTGCCAGCGCAAGTCCTTAGGTTGAGTCGCAAATAATATATTTGTGAGATTCTTCTTTAGGCCAGAAATGAATACGCGCAATGCATTTGCCCTATGAGTGCCGTTCATAAGGCTAGCCTGATGAGGCTCAAACGTCATAGTAGTTTTATTAATAATAAGAGTTAGTTTTTTTTCAACCTCCTCAAAAAACTGTACTATTGACATTGGGCCCTGTCTTAAGGTCGACAATTCTCTTTCAAGAAGGTGAAACGGACGTTTGTCTGAATAAGTAAAGTCGAGGCGGCTAATGATTGCATCAAAATTTAAAACTGTATTAAAGGAAGATAACGCACGATTCGCCGCTCCTTTAATACGATTCCGAATTATTAAAACGGCTTGGTGATGCCTTGAACTTCCGTTATAGGGTCTGAATGTTTCAAACGCAGCCAATGTAGCTTGCCGCCACGAGACATACTCTTCCTCTGAACCGAGAAAGTCCGGCAGTGACTTTACTGCATCTAAACCTTCATCACATCCCACCCCGCTCACAATCTTTACTGGCTCGTACACTACTACATCGGGGACCGACAATGTTACCGCCCTAAACTGGTCTGTGGCTTGCTTCAGCTTAATTTCAAAATCTGCCTTCTGTGCCTGCAATGCAGCCGAGACCGCGGCACTTATGATAGCTTGCAACTGTTGCGGGTCCATCATACTGGCTCTTAGCCGCTCACTGTCAGATCTTTTCTTTTGTAGCACAAGTTTGTTAAAATGCTCGGCTAATTCGTCGGACTCAGATTCGGACATAAAGTTAGAGTACCACTAAAGAAGTCAATCAAAACGGAACACTAAACAATTGAACACAGAAATTTACGTAGGCTGCAAAGCAACGGTGCAATGCAAAAAAAAAAGAAAAAAAAAAAGGTGTGAAGCAAATCAAAACCAAAGCGAATGTACGAATACCTTATGTATTTATATTTTTTTAATTATGTATCTTTGCACGAACGTAGCAAAAAGGAAAATGGAATAACACATAAAAGGTTCGATTCACAATTTTCACTCAATCAAACCTCTTATCTCTCCTACTAATTTAGAGCGCAAATTTAAACTCACTATAGTATGCTATGACTCTCACTTAGTTTCATGCCATTTTATTTTATCTTTAATTTTAACTTTAAGTTTAACTTTGGCGATAATGAAAAAAACTTCCACTTACATGTTTTTTAGTTTAACTAGTTCACCCATTGGCCTTGGTTTTTCTTCTCAGCGTTGACGATCGGCTTCGTAGCCCAGATCGGCCCGCTCTGGTGTGGCAGTGACTTGGTGAATTGCCTGTTCAGCCTCTTGGCTGCGATCTCAGGAACAAGTCGGGGTTGCAGACTTTGTTGGGCGCCAATTAACAATTAGTCTTCTTCGTCTCCGTGGCGGAAGTAGCCTTTGAGCTAGCGGCGCACCGGAATCTCGGTTTCACCCCTTTGGCGTAAGCGGCGGCGAAGGCCTGCAGCTATTTGTGTGCCTCTGGCTGAAGCTCGATAGAGTCTTGGCCAGTTGGGATTGGTGCCACGTGTGCTATTAGGTTAACCAGTGAGACATAGACTACGCAGTTTTCTTTTTTCCAATTTATTGCTGCGAGACAATCGACTGCAGATCTTAGACTAACTTAGCCTGTCCTACTGTACCCTAAGTCCACGCCTAAGCTCTTTGTTTGGTCATCGAGAGTTTTCGATGCCGTAAATAAAAAATCAGAATTTAATTAATTTCAACGTTATAAACTTTATTCAGGCCGCATATGAAATTAGGATTTATGAACAATATTTGAAATCCAATTTAGGATGCGAGCGCAGTAAGAAGACGAACGAGAGTGGCGCCAACCTTGCAGAATAGGCTGAGCGGATGCTCGCTAACTATAAACGCCGAAGTAGCAAAGCCGAGCGGCCGAAAGAGAGTCGGCTTGCGACCAGCAAAACATCAGTTACTAATTAATTGCTGTGTTTAAATTAGTTGCTTGCTGCTTGACCCGACATTCTCCCCCCAGTTGGGGCTTTTACTCCAACTTCATCCTTAAGGGGCAAAAGGCACAGCTTAGTCACTGCTCGCTTGGTAATTCCAGATGAGGTTTTTATCACCGCCACTCGAAAGATACAATCCCGACCAGGGATTAACTCCATTATTCTCGCAAGCGGCTATTTCATCGGAGGTAGATTCTCGTCCTTTACTAGCACCACATCGTTCGGGGCCAAGGCAGGACCGGGGGCGCGCCATTTGGAGCGCTGCTGGAGAAGACTTAGGTACTCCTCCTTCCATCGGGACCAGAAAGACTGCTGCAGGAAAGACACGCGCTGCCAGCTGTCCAACCAGTTGAAGTTCAGCTTTGTGACATCAGGCTCGATAAAGCTGACTGACGGACCACCAGTTAAAAAATGAGCCGGGGTCAGAACATCAAGGTCTGCAGGATTTTCTGAAAGAGACAATAAGGGTCGTGAATTTATAACAGCCCCAATATGGCACAGCAGCGTTCGCTGCTCCTCGAATCCCAGAACTGCAGATCCGACAGCTCGGTAAAAATGGTGCTTGGCGGTTTTAACAGCCGCTTCCCACAGACCACCGAAATGCGGAGATCGAGGAGGAATAAAATGCCATTCGATGGACTCCATTGAGAAAAACTCCAGCAGTGCCCATTGATGCTTTTCGCTTAGAAATAATCGGCGCAGCTCCTTTAGCTCGTTTTTGGCTCCAACAATGTTGGTTGCGTTGTCAGACCAAATATTTTGAGGCCTTCGGCGGGTGCATATAAAACGCTTCAAAGCCTGCAAAAAAGACATTGTAGACAGATCCCTTACAAGCTCCAGGTGGACGGCTTTGGTAGCAAAACTGAAAATGCTAATGTAAAATTTTACTGGAGCCTTATTACGCACTTCCGGCTTATAGTAGAACGGTCCACAAAAATCCACACCAGTGACTCCGAAGACCTGGGAGCCGCTAACTCTTTCCTCCGGAAGATCAGCCATAATGTGCTGCAACAGCCGAGGCTTAGTCCGGTAGCATCGGATGCATTTGTGTAATGCCTTCGTCACGGTTTTTCTCCCCCCAATTGGCCAATATTGGGACCGAATAATTGCCAACAGTGCGCGAGGTCCCGTATGTAAATTTCGCTCATGGAAGTCAACAATTATAGCCCGCGTAACTGGATGGCTTCTTGGAAGTATAATTGGATGCTGACTATCAAAATCCAACGACGAATTTTTTAGCCGACCGTCTAAGCGCAACAGTCCAAATTTGTCCAAGAAGGGAGAAGATGAGGCAAGGGCACTGGATACCGCTATGTCTTTTCCATTTTGAAGAGCCTTTATTTCCTCCCAAAAATGCACACGTTGCACTAGCCGCAAAAACAGCTATGTTCCAGATTTTATATCGCTAGCCGTAACACCGTTGTGGTGAATTCGTTGAGAAAACTTGTATACGTAAGCGAATACCCTCTGCAGTGCTGGAAACGAATTAGCGTACTTAGAAACCGCTGTTATATCCACGTACGGAGACGGAATGAGCAGGACCCTTGCACGTAACTCCAGGGTTGATCTCTCAGATGGGACCGCGGTTGGCCACGTCTCTTGGGATCCAACGAGAAACGGAGGACCATGAGACCACAGCTTATTCTCAACCAATTCATTGGGAAGAGCACCACGCGTGAGGATATCTGCTGGGTTCAAAGAAGTGGGAACATACCGCCACTCCATTTCTCTAGTTAGCTTCTGAATGGTCGAAACTCGATTGGCGACGAAAACATTAAACCGAGACGGTTCTTCTCGAATCCAAGACAGAGCCACAGCAGAATCGCACCAGCAAAAATACTTTCCAACGTAGATCTCAACTGCTCTACTTCCGACATAAGTCGAGCCAACAACTCGGCTCCCGATAACTCCAGCTTAGGAACCGTAACAGTCTTTAACGGCGCAACTCGGGACTTCGAACAGAGTAAATAGCTTGCAGATCCTGCGCCCTTGGACACGATATAAACGCATGCCCCATACGCCTCAATGCTGGCATCACAGAATCCATGGACCTCCACCTCGGATTTCGATGTTAGCACCCATCTAGGGAATTCGGCGCGCTGCGTACTACCAAAGCTGCTAAAAATCATATTCCAGTCGCAGTGAAGAGCTTGAGGAAGACTTTCATCCCAGGACAACTTCTCTTCTGGCACAGCTTCTGAAGAAAGATCTTTGCCTTTGAAATTACAGGACCAACAAGGCCTAAGGGGTCATAAAGCCGAGCGACTGAAGAAAGCACAATGCGCCTAGTGGGCTTTGAGATTGACTGAATCCCTTCAAAAGAAAATAGCAAGCGGTCAGTTGCAGGATCCCAAGCAAGACCCAGTGTCTTTGTGAAGTTGCTACCATCATCAAACTTTAGGAAAGACTCCCGATCTTCTTCAGGCACCTTATCCAGAACGTCAGCAACATTGGAGCACCACTTCTTTAACCGAAAATAGCCTTTGGCAAGGATCGCGGATGTTTGCTGCATTATGCTAATAGCTTCATCTATAGAGTCGCCTCCGGAAAGCAGATCATCCACATAAAAGTCGCGACGCAGAATTTCGGCCCCCTTTGGAAACATTATTTGCTCATCATCTGGCAACTGATGCATTGTCCGAACTGCTAAAAATGAGGCAGGCTTCGTTCCGTAGGTGACCGTGTCCAGCTTAAAAACCTGTAACTCATCCTGGGTGGAATCCCGCCAAAGAATACACTGAAGATAGCTGTCCTCAGGAAAAACCCTGACGCAACGATACATTTTACAAATATCTCCAGTAATGGCCACCCGATGGCATCGGAACCTTAACAGAATATGCAGTAACTTTGGCTGAATAACTGGGCCAGACATCAACACGTCATTCAATGAATATCCAGAAGTTGTGACAGCAGATCCATCAAAGACAACCCTGAGCTTGGTTGTTGAACTGTCCTCCTTTAAAACAAAATGGTGTGGAAGAAAGTATTGACCAGTGACGCTCGCATCAGAAGGGACTGGAGACATGTGACCCAACTCCAGAAACTCCTTTATGAAGGCAGCATATTGCTCCTTTAATTGAGGACGGCGACAGAGCTTCCTTTCGAGGGAAAGAAATCGTCGAACGGCTTGGGGGTACGACTCTCCCAGCAGCTTAGAGCCGGATTTTAACGGAAGCCGCACAGCGTAAGCGCCGGAATCCAGCCGAGCAACATGTTGCACGAAATGCGCATCGCAATCTAGCTCTTCCTTCGTCCGCTTCACAATAGGCTCGGAGCAGTCTACGATTTCCCAAAACCGGCGGAGCAAAGAATCCAGCTGATCATCCAGCATTGTTGCGCACTCCGGAACATCCTTGTGGGCAGTGGAAACGAGTGAAACTTCTCTGGAAATGTGAACCGCCTCCACACACGACCCATCCAAGTTGAGTTTTCTGCAGCAATGGCAGGCCGGCTGAGAGCTTAATTTGCCCAACACACAACAGCTCATAAAACAGACTGGCTCCGATAAGAAGGTCGATGCGCTGTGGGCGGAAAAATTCAGGATCAGCCAAAGAAAGATTGCCAGGAATATTCCAGCTGGAGACATCCAAACTGAAGCTAGGCTGCAGGTCCGTGATATTGGCGGCGATGACGGCGTTAACCAGGGTCGAGTACTCGGAACAGTGGGAACGTAGGAGAACATCAACAGAGAATCCATCTGTCGCAAAGCCGGTATCTCCAATACCAGACACCGCCATGAATGATTTGTACCTCTGGAGCTGCAGCTGACTTGCCAGCCGGGAAGTGATCACGTGCACCTGAGATCCAGAATCCAACAAAGTTCGGCATGGAACAAGGGATCCAGCGCGACTACGAACAAAAATGTTCGCTGTAGCAAGCAACGATATATCGCCGCTGTGACCTTGAGCAACTAGTGCATTAGCAGTGGACGGCGAAGAGGCTGCAGGCTCGGCGACCTCGGCTATGGCTGACGTGGGAGGACCAACCAAAGGCTGGCCGCTAGATGCCGGCGGCTCCAGGAAATGCAGCAGGCTGTGATGCCTCCCTCCACAACTGCGACAACTAGCAGCGAGGCACTCACGCATGTGATGGCCCGTTTGCAGACACTTCCGCCTCCCACTTGACGCCTTCCCACATGAGCGCCCGGGGCGTATGCAGCCATGGCCACGTCCATAGCCTCCAGCGTCCTACACCGCTGCTCCAAAAATTCGGCCATCGACTCCCAAGTAGGGATGGCGTCTGAACCTGAGGAGTTTTGACTCTCCTCCCACTTGGCCTGGGTAGCTGGGTCCAACCTTTGAAGCAGAACTTGGACGATGATGCAGCTGGCGATCTGAACTGAAGTACCCAAATTCTTTAAGGCTCGCATATGGGCATTAAATATGTCGGAAAGACTTCGAAGAGCTGCTATTGAGCCACTTTCCAACAGACTGAGGCCCAGAATCTCGTTCACGTGTGCCTGAAATATTAAGCGACGGTTATTAAATCGTTTCTCCAATAAATTCAGCGCAACATCATAGTTCTCGTCGGAGACTTCCAAGGAACGAACTGCTTCGAAAGCGGACTCCCGAAGGCAAGATCGCAACCTTTGCAACTTTTCCACCTTACTAATACGAGGATTGCTGCCGACGATGGTAGAGAAGATCGAGTGGAATTCAGCTCATTCCGAGTATCCACCGCTGAACGTAGGGAGCGGCAAAGGAGGCAGCACTTAAAAACTTTGACCTAATCCTGGGTCTGCCTGCATGGTGGACATTCCGTTGGCAAGGGTGGAGTGGGCAGCAATTCGAGATGAGCGAAGGGTCGTCTCGTGCTCAATTTCCGCCTGCATCGTCGCTACGAGCTCCGAAACAGTCCATCGAAGGTCACTGCTGATCTGCAAAATGTCCAAATCCTCAAGCTCCCCGTTGATGGCCTTGAAGTCGCTGAACATGGTGGCTATCTGAACATGTCGCACGTGTAGCATGGCATCATCCACCTTGGAAATAGGCTGAAGAGCTCCTCTGTAAGTCCTGGAGAATACCCAGGGCCTTGCACTTTAAAATTGCACTCCGGGTTGGTGTGGGTGCTCCTGTGACGGCGCCGCTGGAGTTCATGATATATTATATTGAGTTCCGAACAACCGAAATAAATTTTATTTGCTCGCGGCGAACACGATCTGTCCCACTGTGCGCTCAGAACCGTAGCGGAATTGTGGAATGTATATATATATGAAGCTATGTGCGAGCGAATGCACTTGCGTTGTTGATCGTATGTTTGTATGAAGTCTATGCGCGGGCGAATGCACTTGCGTTGTGGATCGTATGTTTGTATGAAGTCTATGCGCGGGCGAATGCACTTGCGTTGTGGATCGTAAATATGTATGTGTGCTTGTGAACTAACGTTTATGTTTATGCCTGTATGTATGTATAATATAATAATATATTATAATTTGTTTATTATTGTAAATAAACTTATTAGACACGTATGATAATTTGATAATGATAATTTCACATAACACTGTTTACAAAATTGTTTTGTTTTTGTTTTAGTAATTTGTTTATGTGTATATAAATATATTAACGATCACGTCGGGGTTCACCAATGTTTGGTCATCGAGAGTTTTCGATGCCGTAAATAAAAAATCAGAATTTAATTAATTTCAACGTTATAAACTTTATTCAGGCCGCATATGAAATTAGGATTTATGAACAATATTTGAAATCCAATTTAGGATGCGAGCGCAGTAAGAAGACGAACGAGAGTGGCGCCAACCTTGCAGAATAGGCTGAGCGGATGCTCGCTAACTATAAACGCCGAAGTAGCAAAGCCGAGCGGCCGAAAGAGAGTCGGCTTGCGACCAGCAAAACATTAGTTACTAATTAATTGTTGTGTTTAAATTAGTTGCTTGCTGCTTGACCCGACACTCTTCGTATTCTTCTTTACTCCATTCCGCTTACCGTTTGCGGTTAAACAGTTTGTGGTTGAACTATCTGCTAGTCGACTAACGTTGGATTCGTAGTGTTGATACTCTTTCAATAAGAGTGGCACCTACGAATACTAATCGATTTGGTATTACTCCGCTATAGGGAGTCCGAAAATGATGGTATTTTCGGTATCCGTGCAGATCAAGTTTCTGTCAAAACTTTCTCAAGCCCACTCCCGACACAAAACAAAAATCTCGTTGTAGCGCCAATTTTTTCAGGGTTCTTTGATGTTTTGGTGCCAAACTATTCCAATATATAATCTACATCTACAAATCAAAATTCAGCCAAATCGGATAATTTTTAGAGAAGTTATAGACGGCCCTAAGTGTGCTTCCCTAATGAACCGTTAGTATGGCTGTAGTAGTATGTATGGAGGTAGTATGGGCGCTGCAGCCTTTGTTTGTTGCTGAGAATCCATATCGTTAAAGTTTCAAATAAAAAGGTTAGTTAACCTTTATACCGGGTATAATGTAGTCGAAAAAGTTGACTAAAGCCGTCCTTTTTTGTTTTATTGAGCAATAGAGGTTCCTATCTCTATTTCTGCATTTCTCTGTGACTTCTTTATTCGCTGTCTTCAAAGTTTCCGCATTGTCTCTATTTGCTATAGTGGTTCAGGATTTATGTGTTTTTATACCCTTGCAGAGGGTATTATAATTTTGTCCAAAAGTGTGCAACGCAGTGAAGGAGACATCTCCGACCCTATAAAGTATATATATTCTTGATCAGGATCACCTCCTGAGTTGATATGAGCATGTCCGTCTGTCCGTCTGTCTTTTTCTACGCAAACTAGTCTCTCTATTTTAAAGCTATCGACTTGAAACTTTGCACACACCCTTCTTTCCTTTGCACGCAGTATATAAGTCGGAACGGCCGGGATCGGCCGACTATATCCTATAGCTGCCATATAACTGATTGATCGGAAATGGTATAACTTTGGCGTTTTAAGAGTTAGAGAGTTCAAATTTGACACGAGAGCTATTTTTAGCAACACATTACGACATGCCAAATTTCATCAGATCGGCCCACTATATCTTATAGCTGCCATATAACTGAACGATCGGAAATGACCCAACTTTCGTATTTTTGAAGATAGAAGTTTGGGACTTTTTTTATATTTTGTATTGTAATAAATTGGATTATATATTTCTATTCCCATAAGGAGCGGCCAACTATATCCGATGTTTGCAATATATATCCGGTTTTAACTGCAAGGGTATATACACTTCGGCTCCGCCCGAAGTTAGCTTTCCTTTCTTGTTTATTATATTTTTGTTACTCTTGATGTTACTATGAAGATTAAACTGGTGTGCTTAATTAAGTCTTGTATTGTAACAATCCCTTCATCCCAGCCGGCTCAGCCGAAAATACGTACCCGATCATATCTCTAGGTACCCGGAGGTTAGGAACTGAGAATAATTCGACGTCCAAATTTCTTAGAATAATTGAGGAATTTTCAGATATACCATATACTCCGTGACATCATTTCAAGTGATACCTCGGATCCAGTTGCATGAAATTGCATGAATTTTACCTGCGACACAAAAACCTCCATCGAAACTAATATTTGTTTCTCAGCTTGCCCCGAGAATATCAATATTGTCTCAATAATCCTGAATAAAACGAGATCAATTTCATTACGAAATTATAAAAATTGTTGAAGGTATAACGCTTTTTCGGAAACAAGTTCGTGTGCCTCGCTCACCTACAACACCTCCGTCATTGCTACTATTCGAACTAAGAGTGACGAACCCTTCTACTCAAGATTATACCCCTATCCTATGGGGGCAGCAGACTTTGTTAGGCTTCCAAATCTTCGTAACCTTCGGAGTTCCTGATAATGGCATCAGGAAAAAGCGGTTAGTAATCGATTCTAGCGAACTTCTCGTTCTCAGTTAACGGAGGGAAACACGAATTTTGTAGACTATCTTTCGGATTAAAAAACACAGGTAGCATATTCCAAAGAGCCATCGACCCTGAAATAGTCAAGTCAATACAAGAGTTCCCCGGACCAAGAAAATCTGTTTAGCTTCAGGTCTTTCCTCGGCCTGGCGGGCTATTACAGAAGTTTTGTGAAGAATTTTTTCTTTATTGCCAGGCCACTTACTCATGTTCTCAAAGAAAACGCAACTGTCAGTAAAAATATGTCGAAAAAAGTTCCTATTACACTGCAGGTGAAAACGAAATGCATACCAATTATAAAAGTCCATCGACGAATTGGCTGTCACCGAGGACTGCGACCGACTTAAGGGTGGAGTAATTAACAGCCGACTCCCAGCTTAGGCTGAGCAGACCAATTTGTATTCCCTTCATTAATATTAATCATATAATTATGAATAATTTCTTATTGTTAATAATTTTATCATCAATCATTTATTAATGTTAATCATTTTATTATTAATTATTATTGTTCTTTCTTTGTTATTCATTTATTATTCATGCGTATTCATTCATGTATGTTATTCCACCCTAATATTGTTCCACCCTTATGGGCCCGAGAGCTGAGCCAGCATATTGATGGTAGTATGATGATCTTGGTCTTTATCTTGGACTTTTTTTTGTAAATGTGTTATAAGAAATTCATTTTAAACTATACTTGCTATAGTATATCCTATGGTATGGTCAATGGTAATATAATATATAAGAGGAGACAATAAAGAAAAAAAAGTGATATAGTTGTTCCGTGTGCGCTGCGGTAATGCTGCATAGCTTAGCTTTGCATGGACAGGATTGCGTGTATTACGCCTCTCTCTCGCTACCTCTAGTCACTGTACATTCTGCAATGTTCCACACGTTTCTCAAGACGTCATAATCTTTCTTCTTAGAATCTCGACCACCGTAATTTCTCCCAGAAGTATTTTCCTCGCTTTGGTGAAGCGCAGTTGAAATAAAGTTGTTTTTTCCGAGCCGCATCTGGGCACTTCGCACCTAGCTCATAAAGCAGCCTTGGCCGCCTTAAAGTTCGTGAAAGTAACCAGTAGCGTAGCGTTAGTTGGTGAATGTATGCAGTAGCGTTTACGCTATATTCAGAAGCGTGAATGTATCCTGATTTTTGATCAGGATCACCTCCTGAGTTGATATAAGCATGTCCTATTTTCCTTGTGAAAACTTTCAACTTCAAACAACACACCCTTCTTTTCTTTGCAAGCAGTATATAAGCCGGAACGACGGGGATCGGCCGACTATATCCTATTGCCGCTATAAATGATTCATCGGAAATGCCATAACTTTGGTATTGGTTAGACAGTTGGGATTTTCTATGGATGCTACTTTTGGCAAAATAATACTACTTTGGTATTTTTGAAGATAGAAGATTGGGACTTTTGGTAAATTTTTGTATTCAAATAATTTATTTCTTTAAAGATGAATTGGGTCCCCCTAGACTAGCTTTCTTTTCTTGTTTTTTGAAAGTAAAAATAAATAAGCATAACACAAGTATTAAAAATGTTTTCTTTGTTTCTATTTTTTTAATATGCGGTTTGAACTCTACCGATTCACTACTAATGAACTTTAAGGTAATCGGAAAATGGTTTAATGGATTGCAACTTAATTCCGAGACTGTTGTCTGGAATAAAGATGTTGAGCAACCCTCTTCCGCCTGTTCATTACCTTGTGAAGTTGGAATGATTAAAAAACAGCAGGTATGTAGTACATACTATGTACTTTAAAGACTATGTACATAATATTCTATTTTAACGATAATCACAAACAGGGGGATACTTGTTGTTGGATATGTGACAGCTGCGAACCGTACGAATATGTTTATGATGAGTTTACATGTAGAGATTGTGGCCCTGGACGTTGGCCATATCGAGATAAACTTTCGTGCTATGCATTGAACATTCAGTATATTCGCTGGAATTCATTATTTTCTGTTATTCCAATGGCTATAGCCATACTTGGAATATTGGTAACAATCCTGGTTATAGTTTTATTTGCAAGAAATCACGATACACCATTGGTGAGAGCATCCGGTAGAGAGCTAAGCTATACTCTCCTTTTTGGAATACTAGTTTGCTATTTTAATACTTTCGCGTTAATAGCAAAGCCAACAATTGGATCTTGTGTGGTGCAGAGGTTTGGAATAGGCGTAGGCTTTTCCATTATATATAGCGCTCTTTTAACAAAAACTAATCGAATTTCACGTATATTTCATTCTGCATCAAAATCAGCCCAGCGTCTTAAGTATATAAGTCCTCAATCGCAAGTCGTCATAACCGCATCTCTTATTGGTAAAGTTGAAAGTTCTTTTGAATACATATTATGACAATATTAACATTTTTTTTTTGTTTTGCAGCAATTCAAATATTAATCACAATGATTTGGATGATTGTGGAGCCACCTGGAACTCGTTTTTATTATCCTGATCGTAAAGAAGTTATACTCAAATGCAAAATACAGGACATGTCCTTTCTCTTTTCGCAACTGTATAATATGATTCTGATAACAATTTGCACAGTTTATGCAATTAAGACCCGAAAAATACCGGAAAACTTCAATGAGTCTAAGTTTATTGGATTTACTATGTACACTACGTGCATTATTTGGCTGGCATTTGTACCCATATACTTTGGCACCGGAAACTCTTATGAGGTTCGTATTTTACAATACTCAATGTTTAAGTATATTCCAAATTTACAATATTTCGTTAATTTTTTGAAAAAAAAGTAAGTTTTTAAAGTTTATATCCCTATATATTTTTCATATAATTTTTATATAATATATCCCATATATTATAAAGTTGGCCTTAAATCGATATAAACAATTATGTCTGTCTGTCTGTTTCTACGCAAACTAGTCTCAAGTAAGCTAATTCAAGCTAATTTAAACTATTTAAACTATGCACGATCGCTTTGTATCTTTACCGCAAAATACGAATTAAGAAGAAAACCCAGTTGATACGGTCAAACACCGGTACCGAAGATCTATACAAAAATAAACAAAAAAAAAAAAATGTAATAAAAAATGGGCATTTTCTGGGGTCGCGAACGTATGTTCGTAAGCAATTAGTGCCAAAAAATTAAAGAAAAAACATTTTCGTATACCCTATTTTTGTTTCCGATAGCATTTGGTGAGGGCTTCTCTTAGTGTAAATTATGGTTCTAATGGATTTTTCATTTTCATAATATTGGCAAAAAACATGAGGTCGCGAACGTACGCGAATTGAAAGTCGGTTTTGGCTTGCTCTAGCCAAATCCAAAAATGTGCGAATTGGAATGGAATATTTTGATGCAATAACTTTACTTTTAAAATAGAGGCAGCTTTCTATCGAGTCTATTCCCAATTAAATATATTTATTAGTTTTTTTTTAAATTAGTACGCGACCCGTAGTAAATTAGTTTTAAACTACGGGTCGCGAACGTACCGGTCGCAAACGTACGATTTTTCCACAGATAAAATGTTTTTTTTTTGTTTACCTCATTGTTTTTATAAATAAATTTATACTTTCCTTAAAAAATTATGTTTCACCAAATTTTATTTTTAATTTTTCTTCTTTTATTCATCTACAAATATTTATAAGCTTTTTAAACTAAGCTTTTTTATAAGCTTTTTTTTTTAATAATATTTTTTATACGTACGTCATACATAGGGTCGCAAACGCACGCCCCTTTAAAATTCAACATAAAAAAAATTTCTTAAAAAAGTCGGGATTTTTTGTTAAATTTCAATAGTTTACATTAAAATGACTTAACACAAAAAGTTTCATCCACCTGCTTTCACTTAATGCGAAGCAATTACAATAAAATTATGTTTTGGGTCGCGAACGTACGATTAGAACATAGTTAAAAATTAAAATACAAATTAAGAGGTAATTGAACATTTTTTCAACCTCTTTGAATTTTTCTCGTCTTATTAAATCGTTATTAAGAGATTTAGTACAAAAAGAGCAAACATATGTTTTCCTTGAGAAATAAATAAACATAAAAATGTCTTTGAAAGTAAAAAAAAAAGGTAAAAATTACATTTTTTTGACTTGACGGGCTTTTAAAAAAATGCTGAGATATGCTATGAATCCAATAGATTATGAAAATTTGGATATTTATTTATGAAAATACAAAAAAAGAATCGAGGAATATGGACATTTATTTTTTCGGTCCTGGTTGACCATCTGCCGGAATAGCCGATATCCTAAAATATTCTTCGTTTTATCGTAATCCGTAAACGAAAAGGTAATCGTTTGCATCAAGCAATAGCTAACAAAAAACAAGAAAGGAAAACTAACTTCGGGCGGAGCCGAAGTTTATATACCCTTGCAGCTAAAACCGGATATATATCGCAAACATCGGATATAGTTAGCCGATTCTTATGAAATTTGGTACGTTAGATCAACTGACCAAAAATAGAATCTGTATTAAATTTCAGCTTTCTATCTTCAAAAAAACGAAAGTTGGGTCATTTCCGATCGTTCAGTTATATGGCAGCTATAGGATATAGTCGGCCGATCCTTATGAAATTTGGCATGTCGTATTATTTTGCCAAAAATAGCTCTCACCTAAAATTTGAACTCTCTAACTCTAAAAATACCAAAGTTATACCATTTCCGATCAATCAGTTATATGGCAGCTATAGGATATAGTCGGCCGATCCGGGCCGTTCCGACTTATATACTGCGTGCAAAGAAAAGAAGGGTGTGTGCAAAGTTTCAAGACGATAGCTTTAAAACTGAGAGACTAGTTTGCGTAGAAACAGACAGACGGACAGACGGACAGACGGACATGCTCATATCAACTCAGGAGGTGATCCTGATCAAGAATATATATACTTTATAGGGTCGGAGATGTCTCCTTCACTGCGTTGCACACTTTTGGACAAAATTATAATACCCTCTGCAAGGGTATAAAAACTGCTATAGTCGAGGTTCCCAACTAATTTATACAGGGTATCCTTTCGTCCATGTTGGGACACGCAGGCAAAAACAGTAGTTTAAATTAGCGTAAAATAATCTATGCAGAATCAGCCCTTGGAATGGTAGAGAACTGCATTGCTTCGAGCTTCACTTTCTAAGCTTATCTTCATGAATTCAACTTTGACTTTGATCGGCTGGGGATTTTAGGTTCCGCTATTAAAAATTGTTAATATCGTAACGTTTTGGTGCCCCGACGGGACTGCGCCCCGGTTTCGTTATTGTGATTAAATGATCATTTAAGGAGTTACGGAAAAAACGACCCTTAAGGGGACCCCCCCAATTCACGATTTCAAATTTTGACGATTTTCAATGGACTGGCAAATGAACATAAATTATTTTTTAGGTTTTTTTTTTAGTTATAAGTTTGTATTAAATTTCAAAAAAAATCAATTTTTTGAATCCGATAATGGGGGGGTCCTCTTAAGTCAGTGGGGAAGATCCTGAGCGATTAAGTCAAAGACTCTCGCAGGAAGTCTACCAACCTGGGTACCATCTATAACCAAGCAGCAAATCAGGTGGGCCGACGTAGGCCTTATAATAAAAGATCTTGTATGCTCCTTTATGCTCCACCTTCTCCGTGAGCCTTGTGCACTGTCCTGGCACATGCTGTGCCTTCTTGCCCAAGGTTCCGTGCCTTGACAGTTGAGGAAAGATACGATAAGGTTCAAGACACCGAATTCAAGGCACTCGGTTTTGCTTGCCTTAAGTCTGAGAATTTAGCTTATTTAGCCCAGATTCCCATTCTCCCGCTGCCCAACATTTAATCGTCGATATCGTCAGCAATACCTTTGTTCCCGCTTCTGGGTTTGATACTGTCAATAAAGCTATGGTTTCGATGACTCAAGCTCCGCCAGCTAACAAACTTTTAACCCAGGATCACCACGCTGAATTAGTGGTTTTGTCAACTGCCAACAATCTGGTCCATTGCCGATCAGGAGCTTTCCTTCCATGCTTAATGTCTAACCTATCTACGTATTCTATAAACATTAAGGCGGTTGTGATATCTCAAATTATTGAACGTCAGACCGGCCTGAACATATATGCCTCCCACTGGAAAATTCCTAGCAACGTGGATCTGGAAGATCCAACCTTCCACACAGCCCAGCGTGTGGATTTTTTGATTTGGAGGCAGCCTGTTTTTTTTATCAGTGCAAATCCAGCTAGGATACGGCCTATTTCTTGTGCAGAAAACGCATTTTGGATGGATAGCTTCCGGAGGTGGTGGCACCAATTTCATAAACCAGGCTTCTACGAAGGATCCCGATTGTGATCCCCAATTAACCCGGCACCACGACCGGCTTAGGAAAATATGCTTATTCGATTCGTCTCTCAATCAAGCACAGCATCCACCTTGTTGTCGAGTTTTGGGTCGTAAACTGAATCGTTATCCGAATTCTAGGTCGTTCATCAAGGAATATTTGGATCTCACGCAAGAATTATGAGGTAAGCATTCCTCCCACGGTTTGGCTGCCACGTGCTCCATCAATGATATCCAGACGTGGGGCCGGGATATAGGTGTTAAGTTTCAAGTCCAGTTTCAAACTGAAAGACTATTTCGTGTAGAAACAGACAGACGAATAGACAGACGGACATGCTTATATCCACTCTCTTTCACTGCGTTGCACAATATTGACCAAAATTAGAATAACCTCTGCAAGGGTATAAACAATTTTTGTGAGTTTATAAAAAATTGGTCAAAAATATATAAATTAAGTCACACACATTCAAAAATTCTTAGAAATTTTGACTAAAATTACATTTTTAATAATTTCAAAATGGGTGTCTTTGATAGTTGTTGATGTCCTTGACATAAAAGTGGTGCCATCTTGTGAAATTTTTTAAACGAATAATTGAAGATTTATCATCTGTAAATACTTGCTTTTAAATATTTAAAATATTTCACTTTCAACAATAGGGTTTTTGGCCAGAAAAAGTGGTAAAATTTCCTATAGTGCAGCTCATCCTGCTATTCCTTAAGTGCAGCATCTTGATTCTCACACCAATACATTCTCGTTTTTGATTTGTGCTCTTCTTGCTCAGCCCTTAACTAGACAAACTGTTTCCTTTTGAAAATGCTGAAAAACTATGGTATTTTTAATATTTTTGAACGAAATTGTGATGGTGGCGGTTTCACTCAACGCATATTCGAAATTGAAATCGTTTGGTCATTGGGGGTTTTCAATGACATAAATTCGCTCCAAATTAAAAAGGCTACATTTAATAATAGCACGTTATAAATTATTTATTTTGCAGGCAGTTAAAACTGGATGATCAACAATTGTGATAGACCAGTTTATGGTGCTAAGCAGTGACTTAAAGGTGTAAACAGATAGTGCGGCACGACTAGACATAGGAAAGCGACAGCTCTAGATAGAGCAGAGGGCGGCCCGACCTAGACATTGCAAAGCTAAAGCGCTAAGATAGGCCCGTTAAGGTCGAGCGGCCAAGAAAGAGTCGACTTGCAACCAACTAAAACGATATGTCCATTCTTATGCATAATAAATAAACATTAAAGTAATTGAGCAGTTGCTGCCTGACCCGACAGGAATGTTATTAAAGAAAACTATTTTGACTGGAGACTCCCCCTATCCCCAAATCAATGAATCAAAATCAATTTTTTATTTTTTTATTATTTTTTTTTGTTTTGCGGTCTTTTAGAATTTTAGAAATGGCTTGTGCATCAGAAAGCATTCCTGCATTTATCATAAAGCTGAGAGGCCCAGACGACCGAGGGGCACTCGAAAAACGATTTATTAATATTTGTTATTTGTTAAGGTAAGAGGAGTTAGAAAGGAAATTTAAAACACTAGATTTTAAATTTGAAGGACAGGAAAGGGATATTATAGAGTAGAGACCATTGTAGTTCGAGCATAAGATAAGCCCCTAAAAGGGTCGCGCTGTGCATATGTCGAACTACAATGCCTGAAGTTTCTAGTCCTTTTATTGGGAATTTTACAATTTAAGCGTGTTATTAAATGCTGGATATCTACATCCCCATTAATTAAGTTATGAAGAAAAACTACACCGAGCTACTCCTACGATTTGCTAAGCTAGGTAAGTTTATAAGTAAGAGTCTACTATTATAAGATGGAAGGTGCAGATTTGCATCCCAATTTAGACCTCTAAGAGAAAAAGTTAAGAAATTCTTTTGTACGGATTCTATGCGGACCTGATGTACTCCATATTGGGGACTCCAGACACATCAAACGTACTCCAGTATCGGACGGACCAAAGAAATAAAAAATGTTTTGGGTATGTATGGGTCAGTAAATTCTTTTGACCACCTTTTAATAAAACAAGGACTCCTTAAGACTTATTAACCATTAATTTGCCATTAACCATTATTAAATATGATCTGCAAATTTAAAATTCATGTCTTGTAGGACGCTGATATCATTAACCTGAGCTAATTTCTCTGAGGCAATCAGAGAGTATACAAAAGCCTGCAGAGGGCAAGAACGATAAAAAAAGCTTGCATTTTGATCCATTAAGTATTAAATCGTTAGCTGAACACCATTTTTGCAAGGTATCAAGGTCAGACTGAAGACTGCATTGGGCAGAGATGGATTTGTATTGAAGACAAAGCTTAACATCCTCTGCATACATAAGAACTAGAGAGATCGTTAAAGCAGAAGGCAAGTCATTTATAAAAAAGAGTAAATAACAACGGGCCAAGATGACTTCCATCAGGGACGCCAGATGTAGCATGTGTGTGTTTTTAAATAAGACCCTTTGTGTCCTTCCATCTAAGTAGCTGGAGATCCCCGTTAAGAGGTCTGTAGAGAATCCCAACATATTCAGTTTACTCAACAGGAGTGAGTGATTCACTGAATCAAATGCTTTGCTGAAGTCTGTGTAAATAACATCGGTTTGATATCCCTTACGAAAGCCATCTATGACAAAGGATGTCCACTCCAATAAGTTCGTGGTGGTGGAGCGACGCTTAAAAAAGCCATTCTGACATGAAGAGATGATCGAAGAGCAAGGGTGTTGCAAATTAGGAGTAACTAATTTTTCAAATAACTTTGGAATTGCCAACAATTTACAGAGCTACCTCTGTAGTGTGCAGCATCCGACTTTTTCCATTGTTTATGTAAGGGAATTATGAAAGATTGCTTCCACTTAAGGGGAAAATCGTGGTTTTCGAAGATAAGTTTAAATGTCTATAAAGAGATTTACACAGAGCCCTGGCACAGTATTTTAGCAAACAGCCTGGTACTCCATCGGAGCCTGGCGAAAACATGGGTTTGCCCCTTAGAAGATCAGATAATAAGCCATTCTCGGAAAAAAATGGACAGAAAATAAGATTTGCTAATTGAATGTTGTATGCGTAAGGCTGATCTGTCAATTTAGGCGGAGAATAAGTTGTTTGAAAAAAATCTGTGAATAGATGGGCAATGGCCTGATCAGAGGTCGCAGATGAACATTCAAACGTAAACAGAGGTGGAAAAGCTTCGGATCCAGAGAAATTTGTATCCGGCAGCAGCGAATATAACTCCTGTAACATTCAGCATTATGCACGGTAAAATTTAACCGAGCTAGTAGATACCTTGAAAATCTATAGTACTGCATTTTTTTTTTATATTTAAGTAAGACCATATTTTTATTATTTTTTAAGGAGGATCCAAGGACAAATCCAAGGAGGATTTGTTTTTTACATTTAACATTTTTCTAAGGTGACATTTAAATCGGTGCATGCCATAATATCAGACCAATCATATGTATCGATCAGTCTATTAAGTTTGTGAAAATCAGATTTACGGAAACAGCGAAGCTTATTTGCCACGCATGGAGACATCTGATCGATACCAGAAATGGTTTCGATTGAGACCTCCAGCGTGGGGTGATATGGGTCCTTTGGGGTTAAAAGGGGGAAAGCTCTGAATACAGTGAAACCATCAGGGTCAGATACAAAATATATAAAGTCATGGTTATCGGCATTGGACCACTTTAATTCTGGTATATTAAAGTCGCCCACAGCTACAAGCTGATAACAATCAGCCATAAGTTTAAAAACGGATTGAATAACGGAAAAATTATGCCAATATGTGGGCGGTTCGGATACAGGCGGTATATATGAACAAAGATAAAATGTATAAAGGTTTTGGGGGCAAAATGATTTTCTGCCAATTAAAATTAAAAATAATTTATTAAAATTCAAAATCTTCAGAAGCAAGTTGGGAGTCTAACGAAATGATGACACAACCCCCCCTTCGCTGAGGTCGATCCCGTCTTGATCCCCGGAAAAACTTCGGAGCTAAAAATCTCCGGCTTTAACCAAGTTTCTGTAAAGGCTGTAATATGAGATGCAAAGAAAGAACTATCAGAATATAGATTTGGAAGTTTGCTACGAGAATATAGATTTGGAAGTTTGCTACGTAGCCCCCTAGTATTCTGAAAGGTAAGTGTTAGAAACGATATTAGTTTTTTGGGTTAGCGGACGGAGAAGAGATGGAAGGTTGGTCCGTGGTTCTGAAATGGGGAAGTTTCACTCCCACTGATTTTAAAACTTTTTTCTTAACGGAACTAGGCTGATGTTCTTGGACAAAATGTTCTCTGGCCAAAAACTTGGTAAAGTCGTCTTAAACATCAGCGCGGGAGTTAACATGCTCCTCTCTCCGGCCACATGGAAACAACATCGCCAACATGCAACTCAGTAGGAGTCACACATCCTTGTACACTCATACATATACACTCATGCATACACTAATACATCCACACACGTACATAATTTTTGTAATAAATACTCAGTCTTAATCTGTTCTCCACACAACATAGTCGTTTTGTTCGTAAGCTTCCTTCTAGCATCTTCTAGAGCCTTACTGAAATATGAGACCTCCTCTATTCCCTCGGTCACTGGACTGGAAATCGCGCTCCTTACCCGTGGGGTCCAGGGTTCAATTTTATAGACAAGGTTTATTTATTTTATTATTATTATTTATTTTATTATTATTTATTTTTTATTTATTTATTTTTTAAAGTAAATTTTAGTCTCATGATTATTTTTATAATTTTTTTTATCATTTGTTTTATTATTTTTTAAAATATTTTTTACATTTACTTTATTATTATTGATTTTAATTTAATTCTATTACAATTGTTTGCATTCTATAAAAATAAATGACGCGTCGTATGACAAAAAGACGGACGGACTCCTTGGGAATTTTATTAACCGGACATAATTTTTAATTTTTTTCTTTAATACTACTACAATAAATAAAAAAAATCCTGACTCCATCGGCAGTGATCAAAAATACTATTTGTTCTGCTACTAAATCGGCGCATTGGAAACAGAAAAGACAAATTGAAATTTAAATTTGGAAGCCAAAACGTTTTTACGTTTTTAAGCCACACATTTTTTTTACACATACATGTAAAGAGTTCTAAAAATAGAATCGTAGTCATGTGCGTTCCTCCCTCACCAACAAGCTCGACGAAAAGGCTCTTGCCCTCGGACAAAATCTTGGATGCGAGGATTGATCCGACTCCTTAAAGGGTGACCGGACTTCACCCTGATGGCCTCCTCCTGATCGCTCATACGAGCTGTGAAAGCTGCCACTATTTCGTCCTTAGTGGTTAGGCCATCCAGGTCGCGGATCTCCAGGGTGGTCTCCGCGGTGAATGCCCGCCGCCTCGCCTAGCACCTGGAATAGCGTTTGCCGCAACGTTTGCCTCCTTGGCTGCCACTAGTTCCCGCAGGAGATCGCCTTTGGCCGTGCGCCTGATCTTTTTAACGCTTTGGCTGACCTCGTTTAGTTTACCATCTTGCCGGTGGGTGACTAGTTTAAGCACGTCTTCGTACGTGAAACCTGCATTACCCGTCGGAGCGGTTATGATGAGCACGTCTGGGCGGCTCTTATTGGACTGGCTTTGCTTTACGTTCTTTTTTCCAGAAAAAAATTGGAGGAAAAATTGGAGGTGGCTTCTCCAGTGGGCGCTTTGTCCTTGCTATTTTGCTATACGAGGCTCGCTTCGGTAAACTAGGACACGGTTTGCGAGTAAGTAAGATATGGGTGGTAGGGTGTATTTAATTATATTCGGTTATCCCACCCCCCGCAGTCAGTGGTGTCGTATGCGTGTTCGTGGTCGTTCCTGGCAGTGGTCGAGGGGGTTACTTCACCTTACGAGTTGTGTTATTTAGATCCCTGGCGGTGGCCGAGGGAGACTCCTTTGTGCAGGAATTATGGTGGAAGCACTTGCTCCGTTATCACGGCCCTTGAGGCTCGGGGACCAAATCAATAAAGTGAATTTACGATTTACGGCAATGCCGGAGTAATGAATTGAATACTTCTTTATTCACTGAAGCTCGAATACAAACTGAAACTTAAAGCTAACAAAATGTATCTCATAGCGGCCACTCAAATATGCCGGCTGTTCGCCGGCTATGCATGGCCATCCGGCCAGACGCTGTGTCAGCAGTTTGGCCAGAGCGAGCTCTTAAATAATCTGACTATGCAGTTGCGCGGTTCACTTCAACTACTCCCCCTTCAAGAACGAGGCCGCCATCGGTCGACCCTATTTGGGCAATCATCTCTTTTAGCTGGGCCGCAGTTCTTCGGGCCTCGGTGACTCGCCGATAGGTCAAGCCGATGCAAATCAAAGCGCAGCATATTGCTCCCGCTATGAATACCATCTGATATGATTGGTGGTAGTTGATCTTTCTCCTGAACTCCTGAATGTGTTCCAGATTACGTTTACTTAATCGGTGAAGGTACGGAAAACTGAGAACATTACCTTCCATAGTAACGTTCAGGGAACGTTCAGGGTTCAGGGGTTCTGGGCTGTGTCATGATTGACCAATCGGGTTTCGTTGAATATGGCACTTTCTGCAAAGCTGATGAGACACGTGCCCCTTATATGGGCACAGGTGCCTTTATCCACGCGAATTACAATCCCCTCATCGACGTAAGTAATGGGGTGTAAATGGCTTTGCTAGATTTCGCAATGCACCGTGCCTCCAACGTGAAGCTCTTGAGCACATGATCTTTTTCGCGCCAGGTGGCAAAATGTAGCCCCTGATGTCGAAGAGCCATTTTTTACCGTGTGGATGTCGCCGTCATATTCAGCAATCTCGTTATCTTCCAACGTGAGTATGGTGTCGTGATGCGACACCGGGGAAACGGTGATTTTGTTGCAGGCCGACTTGATTTTGTGAAACTCAATAATAAAGTGTTTGATTTTATCGGATTTTAAGATCTTAACGGAGGATACGGACAAAACATCTCTAATCGTACACCCTCTAGGTCTGCATGATCTAAGATGGTAGGGCTAACAAAATAAACCTTGTGCTACTGCCGGCATTAAACCATGCAGCTCCATTGCGATCATCCTATTTCGAGTTAAAAGCATCTCGAATAGTTGCCCTGTATCAATTTGGGACTTCTCAGCTGACCTCAGAAGTTGGTTGACGGTTGCGGAAATTTTATTAATTTGAATTTGTACTTTTTTGTTGATATTGTTTGCATTTATTAATTGAAATTCTTTAAATTTAATCCTTTCAAAGTCTTCCGCGTCCGGCGTTTCTGACATCACTCTTAACGCGGTCCCTAGGAAGTCTAAGCTTGTTGCTACCCTATGATGGATGCTCAACGAGTTGAGTAGGTCGCGTAGATGGGCGACATCAACTATCAAGAGTTTCGGCCATCAACGATGGGAATGAACTTAGCTTTAGAATAATCCGTGACGCGTGCCGATGTTGCGGTCAAAAGAAAAATCAGGGATATGGTTGTAAACCTGTAATTTGGATGTGCTGTAATTTTTGTTGAAATTGGGTAGCCCATCACCAAAACGTGATTAATTAATAATGGTAGCAAAAACGGTCGGGAAGCGTTTTCCCTGTTTCGGAGCATGTCCTGGGCGTGTTTAATAGTATCCTTTATTTGGAACTGTGGCTAATTATATTGTGTCTGAAGCACGTCGGCCGCCCTCTGTAATAATATTTAATATTAAGTTTATTCAGAAACAACAAATAAATATTATATTAATTTAATATTACCTAAAAACCATTCTTACAAAGGAAAAGAAATTGGGTAAGGAAGAAAGGAGGTAAAGAAAGTGGTCACACAATGACGGTGCATAAAAATCAGGTGAGAAAAAAACAAAAACAAAACTACGATAGAGCGTAGCACATACAAAAATATTTTTTGGTCTGCTCTGTTCTCGCTATAGATTTTTGGCTACGGCTACGAGAAGCACATATTTTTTTCTGCTATTACTATAGCTATAGCTTTGAACTTTTCCTAGCTCGGAGCAGTGCAGAGCAGACAATTTTCTTTTTTCTGCTTCGGCTCTGCTCCCGCTCTGGAAAAAAGTGAGAGCTGCAGCAAGGACAAAACGAAAAACTACGGGAGTAGCGTAGCTTATGGTAACACTGGTAATAAATATTAAGTCTTATCCTGTTCTCCACACAACTCAGTCGTTTTGATCTTAGCCTCCTCTATTCCCTCGGCCACTGGACTGTAACTCGGGCGCACGAATCTTGAAAGAAGACGTGCGCCTTATATAATTATATTTATATTTTGCTGTTTCTCCACCTTTATATCAGCTTTTGTTTTGGCTTTGATATAAACCGAAATATCAATCTCTGAATGATCAGGGGCAAGCCGAGAAACAAATATTATACCATATTATACCATGATATATGTTTCGATAGAAGAATCACCTATAAGGGTTTCCATGTCGTAGGTACGATGACTGCATCATCAGTCAGTACCGGTGGTCCGGACTGTGGAGTACCCTTTTGGGTGACGTTTAAGGAGGTTTCATTCACTAGGACCTGTGGTATCAGTTGAAGGGATGCCACGGAGGACATATCAGACAATTGCTCATTTTCCTTGAGAAATTCGGACGGCGAATTGTTCTCAGTTCTTGCCCTTGGGGTAGCTAGAGATATAAGCGGCTGCGTTAATGTCGGCTGAGCAGGCGATTCACAAACAGCGGCTTTCTTACGCTTATGGGACTCAGTTAGCAGCTGAAGCCCACTAAACTGAGTGTCAAGCGCACAGAGCTGGTCATTGATTTTACGAAAACCAGTGATCAAACTCGTTAAATCCATTCTTAGTCTGTCTCATGAACGACCTCATTTCATCTTGGACAGAACGACAATTATCACAAAAATAATGTAGAACAGACCTACGGGAAATGTCATTCGAAATTGAGGCAGTGAATCCAGCACACTTTGCGTGTACGACGTTTTCACATAGCCAGCAATGGATGGTAGGCTGGGATGAGGAGATTCTCTTGACTTCAACACATTGAGACATCATTGAGCAGACCACAGCAAAGAAAAATTTCAGAAATAGAGATAAGACCTCTATTGCACACGGAAGAAAAAAATAAAAGCAGAAGAAGCAACCCTGAGCTATGGAATAGAATTTTAGCAAATTAGTATTTCGCCTCCAAAAATACCGAAGCACACGCGAGGCAATGCGGCTTAAGTTAGAAATGAAATCAAAAAATTTGATTCACAAGCAAGTAAAAACCGGTTTATCAATATTTATTATAAACACAGTGCGCACAAAAAATCACCACCGTGAGGAAGAGGAGGAAGAGGAAGAGAGAGAACCCCTTTTACCAAAATTCCTTTCAAGCTGAAAAATTTTGACAAATCTGCCAGTCAGGTTCCGGTGTTTACTTTTCGAAGTGAATTTTGAAAAATTCCCACTCGATTTCCTTCCTTTCAATTCCATGGTTCCACTTTACTTACGCGTGTGTCCACTGTTAGTAGACGTAGTCAAATTTACCAACAAAGCTAGAAGTAACCAACCAGGTTCTTCGAGCATTTACATCAGGGTAATTTTTTCGACTAGCATTCCAGTAGCATTCTAGCATTCCAAATCAATGCTTGCTTTAAATCAGTAGTCGGCACGGCCCTATCCCCTAAATTTCTCTGCCCGAGCACAATTTCTCTGCCCACAGTATAAATGTGTGAAACGGCATGCTCACAGCCTACTTTCTGCTATTCGTTACTAATACGAATGCGTTAAAATCAGGGACTGCAAATAAGACTTATGAGTTCAAAAAAATTGAACGTCAAAAAAGCCTTTGTGGGTAGTGGGAAAAGGGCACATATACCATTTTTATACCCTTGCAGAGGGTATTATAATTTTGTCCAAAAGTGTGCAACGCAGTGAAGGAGACATCTCCGACCCTATAAAGTATATATATTCTTGATCAGGATCACCTCCTGAGTTGATATGAGCATGTCCGTCTGTCCGTCTGTCCGTCTGTCTGTTTCTACGCGAACTAGTCTCTCAGTTTTAAAGCTATCGACTTGAAACTTTGCACACACCCTTCTTTCCTTTGCACGCAGTATATAAGTCTATAAGGCCGGGATCGGCCGACTATATCCTATAGCTGCCATATAACTGAACGATCGGAAATGACCCAACTTTCGTGTTTTTAAAGATAGAAAGCTGGAATTTAGTACAGACTCTATTTTTGGTTAGTTGATCCAACTTACCAAATTTCATTAGGATCGGCCGACTATATCCTATAGCTGCCATATAACTGAACGATCGGAAATGACCCAACTTTCGTGTTTTTGAAGATAGAAAGCTGGAACTTGGTACACATTCTATTTTTAGTCAGTTAATCCGATCTACCAAATTTCATAACGATCGGTTGACTATATCTTATAGCTGACATATAACTGTACGATCGGAAATGGTTTTTGGTAGAAATATGAACTTTCATATTTTTGAAGATAGAAGCTTGGCACTTTTTTTTAGATTTTTTATTGTAATTAATTGGTTTTATTATGATGTAATCATAAGGATCGGCCAACTATATCCGATGTTTGCGATATATATCCGGTTTTAGTTGCAAGGGTATATCAACTTCGGCTCCGCCCGAAGTTAGCTTTGCTTTCTTGTTTAACGGTGAATCCAGAAAAACAATAAACTTTTATTTCAATTTCTATTGCTAAAATTGAAATATAACTCTTATTTTCAATTTTTATAATAATAATTAAGAATAAGAATTATTTTTCAATTTTTATAAAAAAAATAAAAATAAAAATTTTGATTCAATTTTTATTAAAAAAATTGAAAATAAGTGTTACGATTCAATTTTTATTATAAAAATTGAAAATAAAAATTGAATGCGAATAACTTCTGAACCGAGTGGACTATTAAAAAACCGCGTACATTTTTATGATCTGTGGCGCAGTACCTTTCAAATGATGTATCGAATGTCTTAAAGGACATAATCAAGGATTTCTCAATTATTCAATTTATTTAGTTATATTTCTAGTGTGGGTCAACAGGGGTATATTGGGAATCAATGTCCAACACTATCGAGACCACCGCATTGAAGTAAAGACGCTTGGCGTGATTGCGCTCCATGAAGCATGAAAATTGAAAATGTGCTGAACGAGTTTTTAATAAACAAGAAGGAAAGCTAACTTCGGTCGGAGCCGAAGTTGATATACCCTTGCAGTTAAAACCGGATATATATCGCAAACATCGGATATAGTTGGCCGATCCTAATGAAATTTGGTAGGTTAGATGAACTGACCAAACCAAAACTAGAATCTGTACCAAGTTCCAGCTTTCTATCTTCAAAAACACAAAAGTTGGGTCATTTCCGATCCTTCAGTTATATGGCAGCTATAGGATATAGTCGACCGATCCCGGTCGTTCCGACCTAGATACTGCGTGCAAAAAAAAGAAGGGTGTGTGCAAAGTTTCAAGTCGTTAGCTTTAAAACTGAGAGACTAGTTCGCGTAGAAACAGACAGACAGACAGACGGACAGACGGACAGAAAGACAGACGGACTGACGGACAGACGGACATGCTCATATCAACTCAGGAGGTGATCCTGATCAAGGATATATATACTTTATAGGGTCGGAGATGTCTCCTTCACTGCGTTGCACACTTTTGGACAAAATTATAATACCCTCTGCAAGGGTATAATTATGGATACATCCCCCAACCTCTACTGGATGTGCCAACAAGGTGGATCTCAACGTACACTATGTTGAAAAACGTATGCGTATATAAGGAGTTTTCAAAAGAAAATCTAAGTGAAACATTGCAGTTAACGGAATCAAATTGGGAGGAAATTAACTTGCTGTTGGCGGCACTAGAACCTATTTTTATAGCCACTCAAAAATTGCAAAGCGAACAATTATATTTCGGCGATTTTTATAAGCTTTGGCTTGAAACGAATTTAATACAACAAATATTTCAATATAATCGAAATAATTTTAAGAAACTCGGTGTGTACTTTTACATGGTTGGCCCACACTTGAAAATTTCTAGTAGAAATATAACTAAATAAATTGAATAATTGAGGATTCCATGATTATAACATTTTTGAACCTGTTTTTTTAATAAAGAGTAATATTGTCATTGCAGATGCCATTATTAGAAATTTTTCTTCACATAATTCACATAATCGAGTCTTCCTTTTGTAATGAACACTGTTATTTATGGAATTATTAAGGAATCCTTGATTATGTCCTTTAAGGACATTCGATACATCATTTGAAAGGTACTGCGCCACAGATCATAAAAATGTAAGCGGTTTCTTAATAGTCCACTCGGTTCAGAAGTTATTCGCATTCAATTTTTATTTTCAATTTTTATAATAAAAATTGAATCGTAACACTTATTTTCAATTTTTTTAATAAAAATTGAGTCATAATTTTTATTTTTATTTTTTTTTTATAAAAATTGAAAAATAATTCTTATTCTTAATTATTATTATCAAAATTGAAAATAAGAGTTATATTTCAATTTTTGCCATAAAAATCAACAAATAATTTTTATTTTATAATTTTGATTTTAAAAATTATAACAATTACGGTCCCTGGTTAAAATCATATCAATGTATTGTGGTGCCTGTGCTTTTAATGTATGTATGGGGGTGCCTAAAGCAGTGGTTTTAAATCATCACGTAGAAGAATTGATAGAAGTAAAAGAATTGGCCAATCACCCCAAACACCAAACATTGGCCAACCAGGTTCTTCGAGCATTAACATCAGAGTAATTTCTTCGACTAGCATTCAAGTATGAGCGTCATGTTGATGAAATCAATCAATCATTGATCAATCAATCATCACCACTTTGACGTAATGTTGGCAAGTGATGATGAACATTCCAGTTAAAAAACTTTAAATATATTACATTAAAAGATACAATAGTTGTTGCCAGGGAATAAAAATGTTTCGATGCAATTTGTGAAACCAACGAAATTGTGAATTATCCATTTGAACTTTTAAATTCAACGGATTTGGAAAAATTGAAAAATGTCATTGAAACCATCATTTAGAATGGCAAGTTTCGAAGCAAAAATGAATTCAATTCAATTCAAACGCACTAAATTTTTATTTAGATTGGTTTCACCAGACATAGTCAATATGTGAGTTAGACTTGAAAACCCCGTGTTTTACTTACGGACAACAATATGTGGTATTTTCTCGCGTGGGAAAACCATCCAGCTTAATTGTGCTGGCTAAAGATGGACTAACCAAGAATATTGTTCACTCCATTGCGCTGAGGGATTAATCTTTCTTTTTTCCAACTCTTATAATTGTTAAATGTTTGTTGTAATTTAAAACTAGAAAAAAGGGAAAAACAACGTTTGCCGGGTTAGCTAGTGTTTGTCTAAAAACCTACCGCATATTGACCGCATATAGAACATTTTACATTCTTCGGCTATATATAGTTTTCTCGCAGACGCTTAGGCTTGCGGCTAGCCATAAAATAATTTCGTAACCAAAAATGATACCTAGGTTTCACCTCGCCAGATGTTTCATCATCGCCAGATGTATTAGCCTTTTTTCTGTATAAATAAATCGTTAATCTTAAATTTTCATTTCATTGATAATTGTCGGGTCAGGCAGCAGCATTAATAATGTCAATGTAATGTTTAGTGTCATGTTTATTTATTAGGCGTTAGTATGTACAAGTAGCTTAGTTGATCGCCAGCCGACTTTCTCTCGGCCGCTCGATTCACTAGCTTTCTTTGGAGAGTTTTAACTCCGCAAATGTCTAGGTCGGGCCGCCCCCTCCATTATCGAGAGCTTAGCTTAGCAGTGACTAGTCGGGCCCTCTCTGTACTTATTGAGTCTCGGCATGCACCATAAGCTGATCTGCATATCTGGTTCATCTGCATGCAGAGAATAAACATTTTTTATAACGCTTGCAATTATACACAATTTAACTTTTTTATTTACGGTCATGGAAAAATCTCAATGACCAAACAATAATAATACAAAAACCATTAATGTAATCAATGCTGAAGTTGAAATACTGCTTATTGGGTTGATATAAATCGTACATATCGGATTTTGTTGGCGTATATAAATTTTATTATAAAATCTGTTTTTTTTTTTTTAAATGTGGATAAAAGTTACAATCCTATCTTCAAAACTACCAGAAATGGGTCGATTCAGATCTTTCACTTATACAATATTTTCGAGTCAGACAGCAACTGCTGTTTTAGTGTAAAGTTTATTTATTAGGCTTAAGTATGATATGTACAAATTGCAGTTGGTAGCAATCAGACTCTCTCTCGGCCACTCGACTTCAACAAATAAATTAGTTCGACTTTTATTTTGGAGCGGATTGTCCCACAGAAGGCTGTGATCATACTGAATTGCCATCTTGTTAAGGGATTATCTACAGTCTGAAACTGTTTTTGAGTAGCTGATTAATTTAATAGACGCGTGGCTGTCGCTGTATATATTAATTTGAAAAAAAATCGAAAATGTTGAAAGATTTAAGATGCTTTAGTGCTTCCCTTTATGGGTAGTCTAAAGGAGGCTCTGATGTCCAGTTTTCTTCCTAATTTGTTTTCTAATTTTAAGCCATCTGTGCAACTGTTGTCTGAGCATCCCATTCCTCCCTTTCGGAAATGGTAGTGCTGAAAGTATTTTTTATGTGTTCCAGTAGCCTGTTCTGGTGTATGTCTCTTAGCTTGACTTACGCCACTTTTTCCTGCTATATACCAGCTAGTTCTGAATTTGGTAGGTTTAGTATGGCGTTAAGGGCTGCGTTTGGAGTGGTTCTGAGAACGCCACTGATGCATAGTGCTGCCGATCTCTGCATTTTTTTCAACTTCATTAAGGTGGTTTTCTTTTTGAAGGCAGGCGTTACCAGGACCCCGAATAGTAGTATGGGATAATAATGGCAGTGTATATCTAGTAGAGGTCTGCAGGAATACAATCTTATTGCCTCAGCCATAGAATACATCCGAATGGAGTAGAATTAATGAGTGCAAGAGACACAACGAATTGAGTGAGAGGGAGTGAGAGAGCATTGTAACTCATGGGCATTCTGTAGCTTTGAAACAGAGTGAGTTGGGGTGGGTAGTAAAAAGAGTGCTTTTGGAATGAGGAATGCAGCCGAATGTCTCGAATGGTTTTTAACACACTCTATGCATTCATTTATTTTCTTCTGTTGCGCAAAACGCTTCTTTAATACTTCTTTAATAATGACCGAAAGGTGAATTATGATAAAAATGTTTTTTACTTATGGTTATAACTGTTATTATTATTTTCTTAGTGTTTTTTGTTTAGTTTTCTTAAATTTTTCCAAATTAAATTATTTTGCAAATTTTTTTAGCGGCAAAATTGTGCTGGAAAGTTATTTATTAAAAAATATTGAAAATATTTTTACATTTATATAAGTAAAATATGTAAAATAAAATATACAGCTTAATAATGAATATTTTTGAAAACAAAACAATGACTTACTTCAACTTTTGAATTATTTTTTTATCAGCGTCTAAAAAAACAGGCAAATATGCATAGTTGTATCGTACATTCTAGAACGCATTCGAAACAATTCGAATGCGAACTGTAACTCTAACTCATTCAATTCGGTTTTCATCCCCCAAATGTTGTGCGAGTGAGACCTACACAGTCGCACTCACTCATTCATTAATTTTCGTCTCAGCATTCTATCTCACTCAATTCATTTTCAAGGTTGTGCATTTGAATGTCGTTTTTTAGCTATTCATGCAGACCTCTAATATCTAGTACACAATGCCCCATTTTATGCACCTATTGCTTTTTTTGAATATATAAAAAGCTTTGGCGGCTTTTATCGACGTTTTTATACCCTTGCAGAGGGTATTATAATTTTGTCCAAAAGTGTGCAACGCAGTGAAGGAGACATCTCCGACCCTATAAAGTATATATATTCTTGATCAGGATCACCTCCTGAGTTGATATGAGCATGTCCGTCTGTCCGTCTGTCCGTCTGTCCGTCTGTCCGTCTGTCTGTCTGTCTGTTTCTACGCGAACTAGTCTCTCAGTTTTAAAGCTATCGACTTGAAACTTTGCACACACCCTTCTTTCCTTTGCACGCAGTATATAAGTCGGAACGGCCCGGATCGGCCGACTATATCCTATAGCTGCCATATAACTGATTGATCGGAAATGGTATAACTTCGGTGTTTTTAGAGTTAGAGAGTTCAAATTTGATATGAGAGCTATTTTTGGCAAAATAATATGACATGCCAAATTTCATAAGGATCGGCCGACTATATCCTATAGCTGCCATATAACTGAACGATCGGAAATGACCCAACTTTCGTGTTTTTGAAGATAGAAAGCTGGAACTTAGTACAGATTTAATTCTTGGTCAGTTGATCCAACCTACCAAATTTCATTAGGATCGGCCGACTATATCCCATAGCTGCCATATAACTGAACGATCGGAAATGGTATTTGGTAGAAATATCAACTTTCGTATTTTTGAAGATAGAAGTTTGGGACTTTTTTTTAGATTTTGTATTGTAATAAATTGGATTATATATTCCTATTCCCATAAGGATCGGCCAACTATATCCGATGTTTGCGATATATATCCGGTTTTAACTGCAAGGGTATATAAACTTCGGCTCCGCCCGAAGTTAGCTTTCCTTTCTTGTTCTATGTTAAGATTGCAGTTTAGCTTCCTATCTATTACCACCCTTAAATAATTTGCGCTGTCGCTAAAGGAGAGCCTTTAGTTGTTTAGTTTAAATGGGGTGAGTGGTGCAATTTTAAGCCTTCTGCTGAAGAGGACTAACTCTTTTTTACTTTGTGCTTTGATTCGCTTTTTTAGTTTTGTTTTGGGGCATGCACTTCTCAACTGCTGCGCCAGAGTTTTCAAGATTTCTGCGGCTTGGGGATAGTCTTGTGTCTAGTCTATAATACTGTTCGAAAGAAATTGTGAATATTAAAACCAGTTTGTTTTCCCAGGGTTTTGGAAAATGCAATAGTGATTTACTCGCAAGTTCCAATTAGTTTTACAACTAAATAATTCTTTTTTGTTTTTTTACTCAAAGATATATACCTACTTGGGTATTTACCCAAGTAGATATTTACCCAAGTAGGTAAATATCTTTGAGTAATTTTTTTTCATATGAATTTTAAATAGTTTCCGTTACTCGAAATAAAGTTAATGGTGTAGTTGTATGATTGGAAAATTAATAAACAATAGATATTTTGTTAGGGTTCTAAGCTTTTTTAAAGGTTGGTTGTTACCTGAACATACTCATTACTGTATAGGCTGTTACAAGAAATTTTTGTTTTCTGCTACTTCTTGCTACTTTAGAAAATATAACTATTTGAAGCAGTGCGCCCGCGTCAATGTTGACAGGTCCCAATTTGTTGCTACACGCCGACAACGCGTGCACAACATACGGATTTCTCCCTAAAAAATTCGCAAATTTGATCAATTTTCTAATTAAAACAATAAAGGAAAGCTAAAACAATAAGAAGCTAAAGTTTATATACCCTTGCAGTTAAAACCGGATATATATCGCAAACATCGGATACAGTTGGCCGATCCTTATGATTAGATCATAATAAAACCAATTAACTAGAATACAAAATCTAAAAAAAGTCCCAAGCTTCTATCTTCAAAAATACGAAAGTTAATATTTCTACCAAATAAGCTATAAGATATAGTCGGCCGATCGTTATAAAATTTGGCATGTCGTATTATTTTGCTAAAAATAGCCCTCATGTAAAATTTGAACTCTGTAATTCTAAAAACACCGAAGTTATACCATTTCCGATCAATCAGTTATACGGCAGCTATAGGATAGAATCGGCCGATTCCGGTCATTCCGACTTATATACTGCGTGCAAAGGAAAGAAGGGTGTGTGCAAAGTTTAAAGTCGATAGCTTTAAAACTGAGAGACTAGTTTGCGTATAAACAGACAGACGGACAGACAGACGCACATGCTCATATCAACTCAGGAGGTGATCCTGATCAAGAATATTTATACTTTATGGGGTCGGAGATGTCTCCTTCACTGCGTTGCACACTTTTGACCAAAATTGTAATACACTCTGCATGGGTATAATAAATTAAATCAAATGAGTCAAACTTAAAATATTATCTTCTGACAAAAATTTGCTGAAAACTTTCAAAACTGAATTTTTGGCGCGAGCCTGGGAGGAAGCATTTGGCGCGAAGCTAGGAGGAAGCATTTGGTGGGCCGGGGAATCACATGTTTTTATGAGTTCCTATGAGATCGGAATTTGTTTCGTGTATAAATCGGACTTGAATCCGAGATAATTTTTCTTTCAGAAATGTCTTCTTATTCATTATGTATTACAAGAAAATAACTTTTAAATATAATGTCCAGTTCTGGCGAGAAGAGTTTCGAGAAACAATACATGTCTTTGGTAAGAGACATACAAAAACGAACAAGTGGTCATGTCAAGGATATTCAAAATAAATTGAGTAGTTTTAACTTCCAGTATAAGTCCAGATGGTGCAAACCGAGTAGAATAAAAGAAAAATTCGAAAAATATAATATAATCAATTACCATACTTTGATACTTTTGAATGAAGTGAATCATGTTCTACCACAGAGTTGGTTTACGCAATTTCTATAAATTTACAAGCTGAAGGTCATGTGCATGCTTCAACACTTATAAAAGATATTTCTGACCATCCAGAACGTGCTAAGTGTTATGAAAAAGCTTATGAGAAATTTCTAAAACCACAACAGCAACTGTCTCCTGAAGATGCATTGTCTGTCCTGATAGAAGCTAAACTATCGCGCGAGCAGTATGATGTGATAAGAAGAAATGATCCTAAAAAATTCCCTTCATATAAATCAATTCAAGGAGCTAAAAAACTTTGCTATCAATAGATATTATTATAACTAAAACTGGCGCTCCAGTAAAACTGCAATCTCTGTTAGACCATACTATTATTAGATTATGTCAAACATTGATAGCTGTCATAAATACCCTATAGAAATGTGTCTAATCTCTGATTTTTTTTTTTTTAACCTTGCTTTTCTTTTTTTAACCTTCTCTTTGCGAGACTAACAAGAGGTGTATCAAATTTTATATTTTTAACTTAACTAACAGTCATATTGACTGATACGGAGTTAGACGGCCCTAAAAATCGATTGCTGGGTTGGGAGGTCGTTGCGTCTAAGGCGGGATACGCTAGAAACCCGAGTCAATCCCCGATCGAGAAAATTTGGGTGCGAAGACAGTTTTTCTTTGTATGACTCTTTTTGCTTCTGGATTTCATCTTTCACTGTGAGGATGCCCAGATCCCGGTGGATGTTTTCGTTGCGAACATACTAAGGTGCCCCTGTGATAGTTCTCAAGATTTTTGATTGTGCGCGCTGTATGATGTATATGTTGCTGCTGCTCTCGTTCCCCCACAGCTGGGAGCCATACGTCCAGATTAGCTTTAAGACTGAATTGTACAGTAGTAACTTGGAGTCCAGGCACAATGGCGATCGTGAGCTTATGATCCAGTGGAGGCTGCTGGCTTTCAGTTTTAGGTGCACCTTTTTGCATTCGATGTGCTTACGCCAGGTAAGTCGTCTATCAAGGTGGACGCCAGGGTACGTTACTTCGTTAGCTTGAGGGATCTGCATACCGTTTACTACGTTGCGGTACATTGAGTTGCAGTGGTTGTCGCTGGGATTGCAGAAATTGTAGCACTGCTAGTTGTTGTTGCGAAATTTGTTTCCGATATTGGAAGGGGGGTTTTACACTGCGAACTCCATGACGCGGGAGTGGCGTCATGGAGCAGAGCGGGTGAGCAAGTCCGTGCCCTTTGAGTTTCAGCGGTCAGTAAAGCCGGATTGCTCTTAATCGCCGATTTTTTCACTTCGGTATCGCGGGTTGAAAAACAAGAGTAGAAGCCGTTTCTTTGGTTCACCGAACTTCTACGCTCGTTCTTTTGATCGTTGCTCAATGAGCTCATTGCGTTGCACTTATTTTTCTTAAACAATGCACTAGTTTTGGTTTAGCACATCACAACTGTTATAAAAAGCTTGTCTATTGCTTTTAATAAATTGTAGTTCAGCGTCTTTTCGCTTATATTGGTGTACCCCAGTTTTTTGATTAGCTGTATTATGGTGCAGTTTTTCCGGAGCTCGGACAAAGCATGTCCGCTCAGTTTGGTAGTTCGATGGTTATGATGGTGTCTAATCTCTGAGTGGGGATTTGATGGATCCTCGGGACACAGCTCTTATAAACTAGCGTTTCAAGACTCTGAAGCTAACGATTCAGCTGTATTTATCTTTTGTCTTGTACTGCTTCGTTTGATGACTAAGGATGTTATCATATGGCATAACCCAAACCCTGCGTCAAAAGATATTGTAGACCAATAAGATTTGAATTTAAATTCATTGATGTGTCCATTCAGAAAAATCGTGAGATGGAAATCCAAATATCGAGTTTTCAAGAAAGCGTCATAAATAGCGGTTCAAAAACATTAAAAATTCGTCATAACCTAATTTTATCAATGGTGCAATGAAGGTGTGCAATGCCCTTACAGAAACAACTTCAACTATGAAATGCTTCTTGTGTGGTGAAATTTCACAGGATTTCCTTTCCTTTGCACGCAGTATAAAGCCGGAACGTCCGGGATCGGCCGACTATATCCTATACCTGCCATATCACTGATTGATCGGAAATGGTATAACTTCGGTGTTTTTAGAGTTAGAGAATTCAAATTTGACATGAGAGCTTTCAAATAAAATAATACGAAATGCAAAATTTTGTAAAGATCGGCCGACTATATCCTATAGCTGCCATATAACTCAACGTTCGGAAATGACCCAACTTTCGTGTTTTTGAAGATAGAAAGCTGGAACTTGGTACAGATTATATTTTTGGTCAGTTTATCCGACCTACCAAATTTCATAACGATCGGCTGACTATATCTTATAGCTGCAATATAACTGAACGATCGGAAATGGTTTTTGGTAGAAATACCAACTTTGGTATGTTTGAAGATAGAAGTTTGGGACTTTTTAGATTTTGTATTGTAATAAATTGGATTATATATTCATATTCCCATAAGGATCGGCCAACTATATCCGATGTTTGCGATGTATATCCGGTTTTAACTGCAAGGGTATATAAACTTCGGCTCCGCGCGAAGCTAGCTTTCCTTTCTTGTTTTGGAAGTGAAATTACCACCATAATATTAATTTTTAGCCTAATCAGTTCAATTCCACCATTTTGAATTTATGGCTTTTGACTTCAGATTCGCGATCAGTGACCCAAAAAACGTAAGGATATTGAATTTCATCTCAATCGAAGTAAGCGTTTATTTAAAGGCTAATTAAAGGTTAATTTAAAGGTACCGCTTACGGCGCGGATACCCGCCAGCTGAACGGGGCTGTTAATTTGCAAGGAGAACCCCACGAGGAGTGTCCTACCATGGGCCCTTTGCTTCATTCACAGCTGATCTTCCAAGAAAGGCCGTTCGCTATCCGCAACCTGCGACCCTTTTGGTAGGGTCCTCGGATTCATTTCTCAAGCTCTTCGAACCGAATCACAGTGGGCGATTTGGTCTCGATAGCGGCGTTTAATTAATAACTTCTAAGCTAAAATCGGTCTTAAGTCGGTTTTTTTACTTTTCAATTTGTATGGTGCCATTAACAGTGCAGAACGGACCGATAGTTTTATGGAAAAGCAATAGTCTTTCTTCTACTCGATATAGTCGACCCATTAAGGTACTTTGCGAGAAAGAATCGGCAGATTTATCATTTTTCCATCAAAGTCATCAAACTTTTGACTGTGAACGCTGTGGGATAGACATAGTTTTCATTATATTACCGCTAAACTCTTCGTCGGCGTTTACCATTGAAACCAACTGTGCAGCACAGCGTTTTCCAGCTCTATGCAAGCTGAAGCTTGCAGCTACAAACAATGTATCTGATGGGACATCCTCAATTAGGTGTGAAAATTTGTTGACTTGCGTTTTTTTTTTGCAACAATCCATTCGCCAATCTCGCATTACTCTTCCATAGTATATTTCAGATAATTCACAACTGTACCAAATACAAAGTTTTCCATGACAACAAACTTCATGGTTGGGATGACTTCTGAGTGCCAAAAATAGATCCCTTTTTATACCCTTGCAGAGGGTATTATAATTTTGGTCAAAAGTGTGCAACGCAGTGAAGGAGACATCTCCGACCCTATAAAGTATATATATTCTTGGTCAGGATCACCTCCTGAGTTGATATAAGCATGTCCGTCTGTCCGTCTGTCCGTCTGTCTGTCCGTCTGTCTGTTTCTACGCAAACTAGTCTCTCAGTTTTAAAGCTATCGACTTGAAACTTTGTACACACCCTTCTTTCCTTTGCACGCAGTATATAAGTCGGAACGGCCGGGATCGGCCGATTATATCCTATAGCTGCCATATAACTGATTGATCGGAAATGGTATAACTTTGGTGTTTTTAAAGTTAGAGAGTTCAAATTTTAGGCAACATTTTAGGCAAATGACCCAACTTTCGTGTTTTTGATGATAGAAAGCTGGCACTTGGTACACATTCTATTTTTGGTCAGTTAATCCGATCTACCAAATTTCATAACGATCGGTTGACTATATCTTATAGCTGACATATAACTGTACGATCGGAAATGGTTTTTGGTAGAAATACCAACTTTGGTATTTTTGAAGATAGAAGCTTGAGACTTTTTTTAGATTTTGTATTGTAATAAATTGGATTATATATTCATATTCCCATAAGGATCGGCCAACTATATCCGATTTTTGCGATATATATCCGGTTTTAGCTGCAAGGGTATATCAACTTCGGCTCCGCCCGAAGTTAGCTTTGCTTTCTTGTTCATACTGACATTGTGCCTTAAAAGTACCATAGTTTGAAGGCCAGCAGGTAATAGCAGTTCATATTACACATTTCGAACGACACTAATTAAGGCTTTCGAATAATAAAAAAGTAAGACTGAATCCAATTGAATTCGGTAACTCAACGTAAGACAGGTGTACGCGAATCCAGGCTCGTTGCTAATATTCTGAATTACCCCTACGTTTTCTGAGCTACACATTTATAGACCGGTCACAAACATTGATTTTTTTTGCCAAAAATTTAATAAACTCAATACAAATTTTAAATTTTTGATGAAGCTCGTTGCAGTTTTTATGCGCCTTCCAATTAAAAAAACCAAAGGGTTTCAATCCCAATTGTTTAAATGAAAGCTTCAGGATATAGTCCGCCGCTCCCTATAACATGCGGTAGTTCAAATTAATTGGCCAAATGAAATGATGAATTCAAATGAATTGTAAAGAATACATTTTTTAGAAAACCACCACAGTTGCCGGCCGCTCCCAATAAGACCAAAAGAATATATTGAAGTTTACAATTACCCTGCTCCTGACAGCCGATTAACATAACATAAAATCCATAAATCCAAATACCAACTTTGGTATTTTTGAAGATAGAAGTTTGGGATTTTTTTCTAGATTTTTTATTGCAATAAATTGATTTTCGCATTCGTTTTATTATGATTATCGCATAAGAATCGCCCAACTATATCCGATGTTTGCAATAAATATCGAGTTTTAACTGCAAGGGTATATCAACTTCGGCTCCGCCCAAAGTTAGCTTTCCTTTCTTGTTTTGTGATCTTTTTAAAATACTTACAAAAATTTGTTACATTTCAGATTCAAATAACGACATTGTGCATTTCAATAAGTCTTAGTGCTTCCGTTGCTCTTGTATGCCTATATTCACCAAAGGTTTATATTCTTATTTTTCATCCGGACAAAAACGTGCGAAAGTTAACAATGAATAGCACCGTATATAGAAGATCGGCTGCAACTGGAGCACATTGTGGACCAAGTAGCTCTGGATATAGTCGCACACAAACACCTGGAACTGTCGCGCCTACAGGAATACAAACATCGGGTATAAGGCAATTACATAAAAGTGCAAGCCCAATTGAATTTTCATGCCAAGATGATATGGTTCAAAATCTCAGTGAAAAGAAAAGTGAAGAAAATCTTCCAGAAGAATGTGATTCTGTCGAACCAAATTGTAGGCAGTAACACATACACAGTCAATAAAATCTGTTAATTGATTAATTTTTACACAATCATGGAGGTTATGAAGTATGGTGTTTTTGTTACCAATAATATTAAACTTTAAGAAATTTCAGTTTTTATCAGTTTTAATATAATGGTTGTACATTATATACTACTATACTACTACTAGCATATTTACAAATTCTTGAACATGTATGCATGACCTTCATAAAAACTTACCGATTTGGCTTTGATATATATTAATTCTGAAAATTGTTAGTTTTGGGTCGCATTTTTTGGGTGGGTATGTATATAACTTAATATAAAATTAACATTTTTCAATGAAAAAAAGTTACTGGACTGTGTAAAATTATAATCCCAAACTTACATAAAAAAGTATGTACTATATGAATGTGGGAAGAATTGTGGCTACAACTGTCATATAACTGATAGATCGGAAATGCCATAACTTAGATGTTTTTAGATTTGGGATAATCTATGGATTTTGTATTTGGCATAATCATATGACAGCAGTAAATTTTTAATTTCAGAAGGATCGGCCAACTATATTCTATAGCTGCTATATAACTAAAAGATCTAAAATTACCCAAATTTCGTGTTTTTTTGAAGATAAAAGATTGGAACCTTCCAGAGACTTTATCTTTTTAGGTATATGGTATACCAACTCCGCCCGAAATTATGTTTTTTTCTTGTTTTTCATGTTTTATTAAAGTCTATTTAAGCTTTTATTGTAGCTTCTAGGAAAAACTTATTTGAGAAAGTTGAACATAAAATGCATATTAAAGAACCCCCGGGAACGAACGCACTTCACCTTTTTACATTATCGTTAACAACAATGTCAAACCAGAACTTGGCTAAACAACGTGCTCCTGTTACAGGGGTGTGTCTTAATGTTTATGGAGTCACTGCAAGAAAAATATTAGGACTGAAAAAAAATGCATCACCACACCATAAGTAACAATAAACATAGACGTAACGCATGTTTGTCATGTAAGTGGGCGATAATGCCCATAAAAATGCCCATTTTATAATTTTATTTGTTTATCTATCAAGAATGAGTTATACAAATTTTCCATTAGTTTGTATTGTCAATTACACAGTGAATTTACCATTCCAATTGTCGGGCTTCCAGTCGTCTTTAATTCGGGCAACTTAAACCTAACGTGGCAAACTTAACAGAAGTACCATTTATGACGTTTTAGTGTTCGTATATTTACTTATCACTATATGGTACATATACTTAAAACTATAAAAATGATAAAGACGCGAATTCTCAAAATGGTAGCCGTTAGTCAAGAGTGTATGTGTGGATTCCCAATGTACTCGCGTGAGTTATCGAGCTTGGTCGTGATAACATAAGCTGATGAGGGTTGCCACAGTACCCCCCTCCTAGAGCTCCAGTTGGGAAAGATACTTGGCTGGGAATCTGACTCGTCGTCCTGATCTTAATACTTGCTCGGTTGTCTGGGCAGTTGGCGCTGTCGTTTTCGTATTTAAAGATGTATGCTGGTTAAAGTCGATCGATGGAAATATGTTTGTCCTTTGTGAGGTCTTTGAGCGTAAAATATTTTTCGTGCCTTGAAAAATCCGCCCGGGACCCGTAATGCGATGCCATAAACCATTTCAGCTGGGCTCAACCCGATGTCGCTTTTGATTTTTGTACGTAGTCGAATTGTGTTGATTCGAATTGTCCGTGGATTCGATGTGTGATGTGGAGAGGGAACCGTACTGAACTAACCACCCCGAACCAAAATTAGTGCGCTGGCTACAGATTGTGCTGTGATGTCGACTAAGGGAACTGCTGCGGGCCATCTTGAGAAACGATCCTTCGATGAAGGCAGTGGGCCAACGATATCGATATTGATGTGTTCGAAACGGGCGTGGCGAATTGGTGTGACGTTGAATTTGGCTTTTTGACACGGGATGCAAGAGGGTACGATTTTAGCGACATCCTTCGCTATGCGGGGCCAAACGTAGTGTTTGCCGACCAACTTGTTCTTTGCTTTAACTCCTGGATGGCTCCGCGAATGCAGGGCTTGAACCGCGGTTTGGCGTAAGCATCTGGTCACGAACGGGCGTATCTGGTTATAGGCGACATGGCAATACAATTGCTTGTTTAAGCCTGAAAGGGACAATTTTGTTAGTGAGATGGCATTTTCGGCGTCAGAATTTTCTGTTCTCGTTTTCCTGTTCCAGTGCCATCTCGTCGAAGTCGATGTGTTTGATGGCGTCGATGTGTGAGAGAAGACCATCCACGTTGTTTTCTTCTCCAGAGAAATGCCGAATATAGGTACTGAGTTGGCTGATAAGACCCAGTTGGCGAGCGCGTCGTGGTGATGATTTCTCGCTATTTTGACTAAAGACGGTGATGTATGCCGTGGGCTTGTGGTCGGTGAAAATTATGAAGTTTCTGCATAGTGCGTACTCTCTATCGTGGGTGCTGTACTTCTTTTGCGTCGATGTGAATTTCTTGGAGAAAAAGCCCAGTGGTTGTGTCTGCCCTTTGATGATCGGATGTGCTACGGCACCCATGGCGTCGTCGGATGCATCGGTGGTTAGCGTTAATTGCGAGTTTGGTGCCATGAGCTACATACGTAGCGTTTGCAAGCTCGTTCTTGAAGGCGGTTAATGCGTGATCGGCTTCTGTAGACCAAAGTATCGGGGTTTTGTCATTCTTTTTATTGCCTTGCTGGGCATTTGGAGTATGTGTCGGTTTTCGGCTGCTCGTGGGATAAACGGCCGGTAGAAGTCGATCATACTCAGAAACTTTTTTAGGTCTTTTGCAACAATCGATTTTTTAAAGTGCCGAATAGCTTTCACTTTGGCTTCTCGAAGTTCACGGTGAGATGTTGTGAGGAGAGTTAGTCTCCCCACACGCTAAGACAGATAACCGGGGAGCCAAGGAGGGCCGAGGAGGTGCGAAAGCGGCGACAGGGCGTAAGCAGCACCGGCCAATCACTAGGCGGCCGCAGGAAATAGGCCAAGGACCAATACGAGCGGGGAGGGGCAGGGTTCCATCATCGAGTGGGAAGACGGGATCAACGTGGAACGTAACGGTTCCCGGAGCACCAGTGGACGAATGGAAAGGCAGTAAGGGCGGTGAGGGGCAGAGCTCCATCATCGAGTGGGAAGACGGAGTCAACGTGGAACGTAACGGTTCCCGAGGCAAAAGTGAGGACATGAGCACACCGCGCAGCCGTGTTCAGAATGTGTGCAAGACTAGTAGCAGCAAAGGAGCAAGGAGCAACGGGGGAGGCGAAGGAGGCCAGCGGCCTATTGCATAGTAATAGCAGGGGTCAGTGGCCGTCCGCACGGACGGCCGCCTGCCAGCAGGAAAGTGGCGTGATGTTGGAAGCAGGAGTAACGGCAGCCCGCCAACGGGGAAAGGGACGTGATCTGTGGAGCCAGAAGGATTAACGGGCGCTCCGATTCGCATATAAGGAGGCCCATTGGAGCAGATCAAGACGAGTCTTTTTAGGAAGCTTGTAGCGTTGAGTTGGAGGACCGCCTTTGGAGAGTCTGACATTCAAGCGTTGGAGCGTTTCTAAAAAGGGACTCGGTGTTTTAAGTTGAAGGACCGCCTCTGGAGAGTCCAACAGCCCAAAAACGAGCAGCAACAGAACGAACCAGACAAGAAAGGATCTGTACTGGGACAGTTCCTTGGAAAGACCTAGGCAACAGGAGACGAGTTGGACCAGTTCCTGGCCCCGGCAGGTAGCCTTGCAAGGAAGTGAGGAGAGGATAAGTCTGGCGCACGCCACACTGACTCCTGACTCACAACCGACAGGCGTGGTCCTGCAACGGAAAGGACAGGCCAAATCAGGAGCCCAAGCCCGGTTTGCTCCAAAAGACGCTAAGGACAGAACGGTCTGGACAGGCGACTTCCGACCCCGTCGGGACTGACAAGACTTCGGCAACTCCTGATTCAGACTCGCCGGTGCACAAAGCACGGCGTTTTCCTGGCGTAGCGGAAGCTACAGCCCGCGAACTCCCGAGCCCGGCGGTACAGCGCGTAGGCGCGGTATCACCGACAATTTAGTGGAGGCCTGTAAGTGCGCAGCCGAAGTCCAGAAAAGATCAATTCAAAGAGGTGGAAGGCTCGACGAAAGAACACCAAAGAGGAACCCCCGGCAACGAAAGCAGCGACAGAACAGCAACAACGGAGCAGACCATCAGGACGGCCAAAGGAGGCATCAAGTATCACGAGTATTCGAAGTGGGACCCGTTCTCGGGAACCAGGTTAAAATATCATTGTAAATAGAAGGAGCAGCAAATAACGAGGCTGCATAAAATAAAAGCTATTTGTATTATTTCTGGGCTCGGGCAATCGCGTCGAACTATAAATTCGGCGGAACTAACCGGCAGACTCTGTGAGTTAGCCGCGGCATATTGTGGCGAGCGGAAGCAGACAAAACAGTTCGTTACACCTGGCGCACAAACTACGTGATTGCGTTTGAGTCTAGATATAAAATAGCAGAGAAATGGGAAAGAATAACTGGATCTACACGCTCAAAAAGGAGAAACTGAGCGAGGTTTGCAGAGAACTCGGTCTACCAGCAGACGGGACGGTGGAAACCATGAGATCACTAGTGGCGAAGTGGGTCGACGAGTCCAAGGATGAGGAAGTACTGGCGTTGACTCACGGGCTCGAGGAAAGGTTTGGGCACATATCCACCCCCAGGCAGAGAGCGACCAGCGAGACCGAAAGATTTATAGATTTATACTTAGCGGTACCAGAGCCAAAAATAGGAAGGATAAAGTATGTCCCGGCCCCAGTGGATTACGCCAAAGTGGCCAGACAGGTGCGGTACTGGTCCTTTCGGTTCGACGGAACAGGAGTCCCGCTAGAGTTCCTCGACCGAGTGACGTGGTCCGCGAAAACCTATGGTTTGGACATAAACACGATCCCGAGGGCTATGCCAGAACTACTGCAGGGCAGGGCTCAAAGATGGTTCATCATGAACGACGAAGAATGGAAAACATGGGCTAGATTTAAGGCAAGCTTCGAAAACTTTTTCCTACCGAAAGGATATTTCGAGAAGTTGGCGAATCAAGTCCGTCAACGGAATCAGCGTCGTGGAGAACCATTCAAGGAATACATGGTGGACCTTCAATCCCTAATGAAGCCACTAGGGAAAACCACCAAGGAGGTAATCGAGAGGCTCGTCGAAAATTGCATGCCAAGGATGAAAATGTTTATAAGACCATACGCATGCGCATCCTTGGAGGAGGTGATGGGCCTGGCAGAAGTGTTCGAGGAGTTGGCGCAGGAAGAAGAAGCTTTTAATAGGCAAGTTGCCACGGAACAACGATGGAGCCACAGTCAACCGACCGTAGAGAGGCGGCAAAAAGAAGAACCGCAGCATGCCGAGGCAGCGGGGTACCAAAGAAATCAATCAAAACACCCAATGGACACCAAGGTGGCAGAAAGAAGAACTGCGCCAAGGCCCGCCAGAGCGACAGAAAAACACAGGTCAAGGTTGGACGCCAAGATGGCAGCCCGAGACCCTTCACAGGGCGGATCAACAACGACCAGATCGGTAATGGTCAGCAGGGCCAAGGCATGGTCCTGTCGAGAACCCGGCTCAAGCATGCAACAGATGCGGTGGCATGGGCCATTGGGCTAGCGGGTGCAGGAATCCAAGGTTGTTGTTCTACCAGATGTGTGGCGCGTCAGGAGTAAGGAGCACAGAATGCTGCCAGAGGTCGGGAAACGTGCAGCGGTCTCAGCGACAGGGAGGAGAGCGGGGTTCGCACGGTGCTGCCTCTCAAAACTAATAGGAGGACTATCCGAGGAGGAGCAGCAGCTGACGGCAACTATCAAGGTCAAGGGCACGGAGATAAAGGCCATGCTGGACACGGGAGCAACGGCGAGTTTTATTTCTGAAGAATTAGCGGAGAGGCCGGAGGTCACCGGACAACGAATCGCGACAAGGAGACGAGTGAAGTTGGCTAATGGAAGCCATACGGAGACACGCGCCGTGCTCCAAACAAGGATAAGCTTCGGCGATCGGACAAAGACCCTGAACCTGCTGGTGATGTCAGGCATGGAGGACAGTCTGGTGCTAGGGTGGGATTTCCTCAGCGAGTTTGGCACAACAGTGACATGCGCAGGCCACCGCATTTCGATACCCAAAAGGGAGAGATGGGGCGGCTGTCTGGAGGATAGGCTGTTCGTAGTGGTGGCGGATGCCCAGAAAAATGGGAAAAGGAACGAGATAAAAGATTCATCGAAAGAGAACTGGAGGCGTTCGCAGGCCATAGGGGCTGCTCGAACAAAACACAGCACAGGATCACGATGAAGGACGACATTCCCATAAATCAACGATATTACCCCAAAAATCCAAAGATACAGGGGGAAATAAAATCGAAGGTGGAGGAATTGCTGGAAAAAGGATGCATTGAGCCATCAAATAGCGCGTACAGTTGACCCATTGTAATGGTGAAGAAGAAAACGGGTCAATGGAGGATGTGCGTGGACTTCCGACAAATCAATGCGAAATCAGTAAAGGATGCGTACCCAATGCCACGTATACATTTCATTTTGGAACAGCTGAGAGAAGCAGAGTTCTTCAGCAGTCTCGATTTGAATGGGATGGGTATTGGCAAATTCCCCTAGAGGAAGACAGCAGGAAATTCACCGCCTTCACCGTTCCAGGGAAGGGTCTATACCAATGGAAAGTGATGCCTTTTGGGTTGCACTCAGCCTCGGCAACGTTTCAGAGGGCCCTTGACCAGGTCATAGGCCCGGATATGGCTCCACACGCATTCGCGTATCAGGATGACATCATAGTGATCGGACGCACCAAGGAGGGGCATGTGGAAAATCTAAAAGTGGTATTCAGGTGGTTGAGAGCGGCAAACCTGCGGATAAATACGGAAAAGTGTCATTGCTTCAGGCAGGAGCTGCTCTACCTGGGACACCGGATAACAAGCCAAGGGATCGAAATGGATCCGGGAAAGGTCGCCGCAATTACAGAGCTACAACCCCCAACGAACGTCAAGGGAGTACGCAAGTTGCATCGTGGTATCGGCGTTTCGTCCTAGATTTCGCTGGAATCGCGAAGCCCCTGAACGATCTGCTACGAAAGGGACCAAAATAGAAATGGACAACCAAGCACCAGGAGACCTTTGAGACTTTAAAGTGACGGCTAGCGGAAGATCCAGTGCTAGCGTGCCCAGACTTCGAGAGAAAGTTTGTGCTGCAAACGGACGCCAGCGACTACGGCGTCGGGGCGGTCCTGACCCAGGACACCGAGGAGCGCGAACGAGTAATCGCGTACGCCAGTTGAACGTTGATTGGGGCCGAGAAAAACTACTCCGCAACGGAAAAGGAGTGCCTGGCCATAGTATGGGCGATAAGGCAAATGAGGCCCTACCTGGAGGGGTACCAGTTCGACGTGATCACGGACCACATGGCATTGAAGTGGCTTAATAATATCGAGAGCCCACTTGGGAGAATAGCGAGGTGGGTGTTCGAGCTGCAGCAGTATGACTACCGTCATCAGCTACCGTAAGGGGAAGCTCAACGTGGTTGCCGACGCGCTATCCCGCCAGCCGGTAGTGAAAAAATTAAGAAAAGACATGGAGATGGTCGACAAAGAATGCGTGTGGATAAGCGCATTGAAGGATAAGATAAAAACAAGCCCACAAAATTTTCCAGATTACGTTGAAGAGGGCGGTTTGATCTACCGCCATGTCCCGCATAAAGCAGGAAGCGAGGAAGTGGCGTCATGGAAGCTGTGCGTGCCGATGGAGATGAGGCAGCAGGTCCTCAAAGAAAACCATGACGCACCAGCGGCAGGACACTTGGGCGTAAGAAAAACCATAGCCAGAGTGGCCGCCCGGTATTTCTGGCCAGGGATGCAGAGGGACATCCGGAAATACGTCAGGAGGTGCGAAACGTGCCTGAAGTACAAGACGAGTCAGATGCAAACAGCCGGACAAATGCTGACACAGGTTCCGGAGGTGCCATGGGCGACGGTATGCGCGGATTTTGTAGGCCCACTGCCCAAGTCGAAACACGGCAACACCATGATATTGGTGATGATCGATCGGTTTTCGAAATGGACGAAGATAGTGCCACTTCGAAAAGCAACAACCGAGGCGCTATAGAAGGCGTTCAGGGAAAAAATTGTCGCTCGGTATGGAGTACCGAAAATAATGGTAACGGACAACAGGGTGCAGTTCACCAGTTGCAGCTTTAAGAAATTCTTCGGAGAGCTCGGCGTACGCCACCATATACGCCGCAGGAGAATCCCATGGAAAGAGCGAATAGAACGGTCAAAACAATGATCGCCCAGTTCGCTGGGGAAGATCAAAGGAAGTGGGACGAGCACTGGCCGGAGCTAATGTTGGCAGTAAATTCGGCAGTCTCAGAATCCACGGGGTACTCGCCGTGTTTTGTAACGCAGGGCAGGGAGCCAAGGATGCCGCGAGCCCTGTTAGATGAAAATGTGTTAGGCACGGGAGTTGGACAAGGAACACCCACGGAGAACGCGACGATGCTGAAAGAAATGTTCGAGATAGTGCGGAGGAACATGGAGCGAGCTGCCCAGGACCAGGCGCGGCATTATAATTTGAGGAGACGGAAGTGGAGCCCAAAGGTCAGTGAGACAGTGCACAGTGGTCCGGCTTGTATGAAGAGAGCGGCCAAAAATACTTCTAGTTGAGGTATGGACTGGAAACTTGGCACAAAATATTTATAATCTTATTCTAAAATAATATGTTAAAATCAGCCAGATCGGGCAACTATATCATATAGCTGCCATATAACTGATTGATCGAAAATGCTATAACTGGGGTGTTTTTACAGTTAGATGGTTCAGTTTTTGAAAGAATACTATATTTGAGAAAATAACCCGACCTACCAAATTTCATAAGGATCAGCCGACTATATCCTATAGCTGCCATATAACAAATTGATCGGAAGTGATATAACTTCGGTGTTTTTAAAGCTAGAGAATTCTGATTTGGTACGAATGCTATTTTTGGTAAAATAATACAACATGCCAAATTTCATAAGGATCAGCCGACTATATCCTATAGCTGCCCTATAACTGAAAAAACGGAAATTACCCAACTTTCATGTTAAGATGGTGTTAGTATTTTTACGATATTAGACACATCGGCAAATTTCGGCAGATAATTTTAAAATATTATATTTAGTAACCTAAAATAAGACGATCACAAAAACATACAAACCAAGTTCTGGGTTTTCTTGGAACATAACTAAAAGTCTAACTAAACATAAAATATACTTTAAAAAAATACACAAAAAAGGGTTATTCGATGAAATTAGTTTTACGAAAAAACTTTATCAGGAAAGTTAATTATTAATATCTCAATTTAAAGTAAATACCTTCAATTTCATAATTCATGTTAAATTACGTCTGATCACTTTAAAGGGCGAATTGAAAGAGAGAAATAACTTCCAAAGCGCAGCTGCGTTGCCAAAATGAACACGTGTTCACGATTGCAAATCTATTTTTAGAAAGTACCGTTAGATTTCTAGTAAAATCCGGTGTGCCAAAGAGAAGTTTGGACTTTTAAGAGACAATTTTGATACATTTTGCTTAAAAAATATGTCATCAAATTTTTTGATTTTTGGCCTCTGACGGAACCACTGTGCAGTGTGGGCAAAGGAGCACCACCTATCAAAGGCAGCCGAAGGATTCGCGGCGAAACTTGCGCCTCGGTATAACGGGCCATATACGGTAGTGGACTTCGTGTCGCCGGTAATTGTCACATTACGACACGGCCGGACAAAGAGGGCCCATGTTAGAGAGCTGAAGTGTCAAGATACGGAGGCAACAGCAAAGGAATGATGATCACAAGAGAAATACATACAAGTGTACACATACCGCAAAGAGAAAATGAAAAAGGGGGAAAAAAAACCCCAAAGAGGAGGAGATCAAGTAACGGGAGCATTAGCGGGACATTTCCAGCAACGGGAAATGGATACACTATATAAGTAGAGCCTTGGGAGGTGTACGGCCTATTCGAAGTCAACAAGCAGCACAACATGTCGAGTAAAACCAGCGCGTCTATAGTGGTGTCTTCGGACGAGAGCGACATTGAGATCGTCGGCGATCCGTCCTGGGACGCCAGAAAAGCAAGGGCAGCCTGGGTGATCAAGCGGGCAGCAGGAGGACGAGGAAAGATACCCGTCGGATCCGTCCGGGTGGAGCAGCGGCAGCGGAGCGAGGTCCTGGACCTACACCAGCGGGTAGAACGTGGTGGTACAGCGCGTAGGCGCAGCCGAAGTCCAGACCAGACCAAGTCAAAGACTTGGTGGAAGGCTCGACGAAAGAACACCAAAGAGGAACCCCCGGCAACGAAAGCATCGACGGAACAACAACAACGGAGCAGACCATCAGGACGGCCAAAGGAGGCATCAAGGATTACGAGTATTCGGAGTGGGGCCCGTTCTCGGGAACCAGGTAAAAATATCATTGTAAATAGAAGGAGCAGCAAATAACGAGGCTGCATAAAATAAAAGCTATTTGTATTATTTCTGGGCTCGGGCAATCGCGTCGAACTACAAATTCGGTGGAACTAACCGGCAGACTCTGTGAGTTAGCCGCGGCATATTGTGGCGAGCGGAAGCAGACAAAACAGTTCGTAACAATTTGCCTTTCAAAGGCGGTGGAGTATCGTGCGGAGGTGGGTCTCGTGCTGCGCCTCGGATAATGAAGTGATCAGAATGGTATGCAAGGGGGTCGAGGTATGCAAAAACGAAGTCGAGGCCCTGTAAGACGTCGTTTGTGTGTCGGTGAAAACTGTCACGAAAAAACTTCATAAACAAAAATTTGAATAGCCCAAAAGGGCTGTTTTGGAAATATCTTGTGTCCATGGCGTTGCCAAATATTTTGTGGTACCAACACATGTCTGAAGTTGTGACGCTGTTACGATCCATTAATGTGGACGAACTGTTCTTGCGAGAACAGAGCGTTGATCTGTTGTTCGATGCGATCTAGACGCTCGTCGAAAACGGCGCTGCTGGGTGGCGCCGACCTGGCGTCGATTGTGCGTACATGATGCAAATCGCCAACTTTCATCACTTTGTTTGCCAACCTAGCTAAGTTTGCTAGGCCGGCGTTCGATGCTTGCAAGATCAGTTGCACTTGTGTTGGTTAGCGCTGCAGCCACAGTGCTTTCAAGAAAGTTTCGTTAACTTTGTTTGCGGCGAATGAATTTGTCACCAAGGTCGGTCTCCAATATTAATTTCTGGATTTTCTTTTGTTCGCTCGCCCATTATTAATAAACCAGGCATTTTATTTTAATTTTTTTTTTCGCGAGCTTCCTACAGCAAAAGCAAGCAGTGACTATAAATGTCTCACCCAGAAAAAAAAGGTAAAAAAAATGGGCGAGGAGGCGGAAAAAGGTGGTCAACCACCGGTCATCAACCTGGCAGACCAAGTGAATGTTGCCGGGATCAGTACGGGGGGTTGGGGGAAATGTGAAAGCCAGTTACCGTGGGTTCCGGCGAAGGGTTACCCGTGGGAAGACGGAACCCACGTGGAACGTAACGGTGGCCGGTGAAAGGGTAAACGCCGTCACCCGGGGGAAGAAGGAATCGACGTGGAACATAACGGTTCCCGGAGAAACGTTGGGGAAGTGGTCCAGTGGGGGAATCAGCACGATGCGCAGGCGTGCCTTAGAAAGTGTGGCGGGGTGAGCAGCAAAGGAGCGGCAAGGAGCAAAGGGGGGGTTGCGACGCAGAGTGCAGCGGGCCCTGGAAACCCACCGGTGCACCATATACCAGCAAATGAGATCCGTAAACGGGGGAAACGAGGGGCCACGGACATCGACCCGTCAACGGGAAAGTGGCGTGATTCTGGAAGCTGGATTAACGGCAGGAGCAGAATCCAGGAGGATTAACGGGCGCTCCAGTCAGTATAAAAGGAGGCCCATTGGAGCGGCTCGGGACAAGCCTTTTTAGGAAGCTTGTAGCGTTGAGTTGGAGGACCGCCTGTGAAGAGTCCGCCATTTAAGTGTTAGAGCGTTTCTAAAAAGGATTCGGTTTGTTTGAGTTGAAGGACCGCCTTTAGAGAGTCCGACAGCCAAGCGCAAGGAGAGCGAATAGACAATAAGGAAAGGATCCATTGCTGGACTTTCCTCTGAAAACCCAGGGTCATGTAGTCGAGTTGGTTCATTCCCGAACACGGCAGGTAGCCTTGCAAGGAAGTGAGGAAAGGATAAGTCTGACGTATGCCTTACCGACTTGCCGGGAAACGAGTCGCGATAAGGAGACGGGTGAAGTTAGCCAATGGAAGCCATACAGAAACACGCGCCGCATTGCAGGCTCGAATAAGCTTCGGAAACAGGACAAAGACCCTGAACTTGCTGGTGATGCCGGCATGGAGGACAGTCTGGTGCTGGAATGGGATTTCCTCAGCGAGTTTGGCGCAACGGTGACATGCGCAGGCCACCGCGTTACCATAACCAAAAGGGAGAGATGGGGCGGCTGTCTGGAGGATAGACTGTCCGTAGCAGTGGCCGGATGTCCAGAGGTATGGGAAGACGAACGCAATAAGAGATTTATGGAGAAAGAGTTAGAAGCGTCCGAAAAAGAAAAAAGTTAAAAAACAAAAAACCCGAAAATACAGAGGGAAATAAACGCAAAAGTGGAGAAGCTGTTGGAAAAGAGATGCATTGAGCCCTCGAATAGCGCATACAGCTCACCCATTTTAATGGTGAAGAAAAAGACGGGTCAATGGAGAATGTGCGTGGACTTCCGGCAAATCAACGCAAAATCAGTAAAAGATGCGTACCCAATGCCACGAATAAATTTCATATTGGAGCAACTAAGGGAGGCCAGATTCTTCAGCAGCCTCGACTTGAAGGACGAGTATTGGCAGATCCCTCTGGAGGAAGGAAGCAGAAAGTATACCGCCTTCACCGTTCCATGGAAGGGTCTGTACCAATGGAAGGTGATACCGTTCGGGTTGCACTCAGCCTCGCCAACATTCCAAAGGGCCCTTGACCAGGTCAGGACATGGCTCCACATGCATTTGCATATCAGGACGATATCATCGTGATCGGACGCACCAAGGAAGAACACATGGCGAACCTAAGAGAGGTGTTCAGAAGGTTGAAAGCAGCAAACCTGCGGATAAACACGGAAAAATGTCATTTTTTCAGGCAGGAACTGCTTTATTTGGGACATAGAATAACGAGCCAAGGGATCGGCATGAATCCGGGGAAGGTCGCTGCCATTACACAGCTGCAACCCCCGACAAACGTCACGGGAGTACGCCAGTTCATAGGGATGGCGTCATGGTATCGGCGATTCGTCCCAGATTTCGCGGGAATCGCAAAGCCCTTGAACGATCTGCTACGGAAAGGAATAAAGTGGGAGTGGACACCCAAGCACCAGCAGGCGTTCAAAACACTAAAATCACGGCTTGCCGAGGATCCAGTGCCGGCGTGTCCAGACTTCAACAAAAAATTTGTACTGCAAACCGCGTCGGGGCGGTCCTGACCCAGGACACCGAGGAGGGCGAAAGAGTGATCGCGTACGCCAGTCGGACGTTGATTGGGGCTGAGAAGAATTACTCGGCAACGGAGACGAAGTGCCTAGCCATAGTATGGGCGATCAGGCAGATGAGGCCCTACCTGGAAGGATATCAGTTCGACGTGATCACGGACCATATGGCACTGAAGTGGCTCAAAAACCTCGAGTGCCCGCTTGGAAGAATAGCGAGTGTGGATAAGCGCGTTAAAGGAAAAAATGAAGGCAAGCCCGCAAAAATTTCCGGACTATGATGAAGAGGGTGGCTTGATGTACCGCCACGTTCCCCATAAAGCAGGAAGCGAGGAAGTTTTTTTTTTTTTTTGTAATAGCAGGGTAACGTTTATTTAAAACTGTCCATTAGGGACAACCATTAAATGTTATCACATAAACTTCACTTATAGATAATTTTAAATATTAATATGGTAGAAATAAATTAGAGTAGTAAGGGGAGGTCCAGCGGGTGTCTTCTGGGCTGCTCGCTGTTGTCCAGCAGGGAGCTGGCCAGCCGGTTCGGGTGATTATGAAGCCTCTGCATGTGACGTGCAATGCTTCTTTGTATCTCGTCCTTGACCCAAGGGAAATTGAGAACCTCGTGGATGGTGCGATTGTCATGAAAGACGTGGGCCCCAGTGGCGATTCGAAGGGCTCTATTTTCGAAAGCTTGTATTGTTAGGACATTCGTCTTGCTCGCAGTGCCCCAGAGCTGTATGCCGTACGTCCAGATTAGGCGTATTATTGCCTTGTAAATGAGGAGTTTAGTGGAAGTTCTCAGCTTCGATCTCCTACCCATAAGCCAGTAGAAGAATCGAAGTCTTTGATTAGCCTGTTTCCTCTTCTTAATCAGATGGGGCTTCCAGGTGAGCCTCCTGTCTAGGGTGAATCCCAGGTACTTGGGATTGTCTACCTAAGGAATTAGAGAGCCGTTAAGGTTAACTGGAGGGCAGTTGCCTTTGCAGAGAGAAAATGTGGAGGCAGTGGACTTCTCATTATTGACGGCAATATTCCATCGCTTTTGCCAGTCGCTGAGCAAGTCCAGCTGCAATTGCATCGTTTCGGCTGCCCCCAATGCGCTATCGGCGGTGGAAAGGAAGGCGGTGTCGTCTGCATAGGTTGCTGCGAGCAGGTCAGGCCTCTGAAGAACAGGGAGGTCGGCCGTGTAAGCATTGTACATCAACGGGCCAAGAACGCTGCCTTGGGGTACACCAGCGTGAGCTTCTCTTAAACCGGAGATGGCCTCGCCACATCTAACAGCAAATTTACGGTCTTCCAAGAACGACTTTAGGAACTGGAAGTATGGTCGGGGTAGGCCAGTCTTTTATTTATATAGAAGACCGGGATGCCAGACTCGGTCAAACGCCTGCTTCACGTCCAGCATGACGGCCATGCAGTACTTCTTGGTTTCAAACGCGTCCAGAAGGCACTGCACTACCCGATGGCACTGCTCTGGCGTACCGTGTCGCCGCCTGAAGCCAAACTGGTGGTCAGGGATCAGTCCAGCCTCGTCAAATACTGGCAGTGCTCTGCTTAAAAACACTCGTTCAAGTATTTTGGAGAGCATTGGTTAAAAACTTATTGGTCGGTTGGACGAAAGGTTCGCTTCGGGTTTCCCGGGCTTAGGTATCATAGTTACCTGGGCACGTTTCCATTTGGACGGAAAGTACCCTATTTCCAAGCATCTATTATAGATCACAGTAATTACTTGAACGCTTGAAAGTGGTAACATTTTTGATGCAATTGCATTGATACCATCATCGCCCATACCTCGCCCCGCCCATCAACCACCGGCAACGAAAGCAGCGACAGAACAGCAACAACGGAGCAGACCATCAGGACGGCCAAAGGAGGCATCAAGTATCACGAGTATTCGAAGTGGGACCCGTTCTCGGGAACCAGGTTAAAATATCATTGTAAATAGAAGAAGCAGCAAATAACGAGGCTGCATAAAATAAAAGCTATTTGTATTATTTCTGGGCTCGGGCAATCGCGTCGAACTATAAATTCGGTGGAACTAACCCGCAGGCTCTGTGAGCTAGCCGCGGCATATTGTGGCGAGCGGAAGCAGACAAAACAGTTCGTTACACCTGGCGCCCAAACTACGTGATTGCGTTTGAGTCTAGAAATAACATAGCAGAGAAATGGGAAAGAATAACTGGATCTACACGCTCAAAAAGGAGGAACTGAGCGAGGTTTGCAGAGAACTCGGTCTACCAGCAGACGGGACGGTGGAAACCATGAGATCACTAGTGGCGAAGTGGGTCGACGAGTCCAAGGACGAGGAAGTACTGGCGTTGACTCACGGGCTCGAGGAAAGGTTTGGGCACATATCCACCCCCAGGCAGAGAGCGACCAGCGAGACCGAAAGATTTATAGATTTATACTTAGCGGTACCAGAGCCAAAAATAGGAAGGAGAAAGTATGTCCCGGCCCCAGTGGATTACGCCAAAGGGGCCAGACAGGTGCGGGACTGGTCCTTTAGGTTCGACGGAACAGGAGTCCCGCTAGAGTTCCTCGACCGAGTGACGTGGTCCTCGAAAACCTATGGTTTGGACATAAACACGATCCCGAGGGCTATGCCAGAACTACTGCAGGGCAGGGCTCAAAGATGGTTCATCATGAACGACGAAGAATGGAAAACATGGGCTAGATTTAAGGCAAGCTTCGAAAACTTTTTCCTACCGAAAGGATATTTCGAGAAGTTGGCGAATCAAGTCCGTCAACGGAAGCAGCGTCGTGGAGAACCATTCAAGGAATACATGGTGGACCTTCAATCCCTAATGAAGCCACTAGGGAAAACCACCAAGGAGGTAATCGAGAGGCTCGTCGAAAATTGCATGCCAAGGATGAAAATGTTTATAAGACCATACGCATGCGCATCCTTGGAGGAGGTGATGGGCCTGGCAGAAGTGTTCGAGGAGTTGGCGCAGGAAGAAGAAGCTTTTAATAGGCAAGTTGCCACGGAACAACGATGGAGCCACAGTCAACCGACCGTAGAGAGGCGGCAAAAAGAAGAACCGCAGCATGCCGAGGCAGCGGGGTACCAAAGAAATCAATCAAAACACCCAATGGACACCAAGGTGGCAGAAAGAAGAACTGCGCCAAGGCCCGCCAGAGCGACAGAAAAACACAGGTCAAGGTTGGACGCCAAGATGGCAGCCCGAGACCCTTCACAGGGCGGATCAACAACGACCAGATCGGTAATGGTCAGCAGGGCCAAGGCATGGTCCTGTCGAGAACCCGGCTCAAGCATGCAACAGATGCGGTGGCATGGGCCATTGGGCTAGCGGGTGCAGGAATCCAAGGTTGTTGTTCTACCAGATGTGTGGCGCGTCAGGAGTAAGGAGCACAGAATGCTGCCAGAGGTCGGGAAACGTGCAGCGGTCTCAGCGACAGGGAGGAGAGCGGGGTTCGCACGGTGCTGCCTCTCAAAACTAATAGGAGGACTATCCGAGGAGGAGCAGCAGCTGACGGCAACTATCAAGGTCGAGGGCACGGAGATAAAGGCCATGCTGGACACGGGAGCAACGGCGAGTTTTATTTCTGAAGAATTAGCGGAGAGGCCGGAGTTGGCTAATGGAAGCCATACGGAGACACGCGCCGTGCTCCAAACAAGGATAAGCTTCGGCGATCGGACAAAGACACTGAACCTGCTGGTGATGTCAGGCATGAAGGACAGTCTGGTGCTAGGGTGGGATTTCCTCAGCGAGTTTGGCACAACAGTGACATGCGCAGGCCACCGCATTTCGATACCCAAAAGGGAGAGATGGGGCGGCTGTCTGGAGGATAGGCTGTCCGTAGTGGTGGCGGATGCCCAGAAAAATGGGAAAAGGAACGAGATAAAAGATTCATAGAAAGAGAACTGGAGGCGTTCGCAGGCCATAGGGGCTGCTCGAACAAAACACAGCACAGGATCACGATGAAGGACGACATTCCCATAAATCAACGATATTACCCCAAAAATCCAAAGATACAGGGGGAAATAAAATCGAAGGTGGAGGAATTGCTGGAAAAAGGATGCATTGAGCCATCAAATAGCGCGTACAGTTGACTAATTGTAATGGTGAAGAAGAAAACGGGTCAATGGAGGATGTGCGTGGACTTCCGACAAATCAATGCGAAAACAGTAAAGGATGCGTACCCAATGCCACGTATACATTTCATTTTGGAACAGCTGAGAGAAGCAGAGTTCTTCAGCAGTCTCGATTTGAATGGGATGGGTATTGGCAAATTCCCCTAGAGGAAGACAGCAGGAAATTCGCCGCCTTCACCGTTCCAGGGAAGGGTCTATACCAATGGAAAGTGATGCCTTTTGGGTTGCACTCAGCCTCGGCAACGTTTCAGAGGGCCCTTGACCAGGTCATAGGCCCGGATATCGCTCCACACGCATTCGCGTATCAGGATGACATCATAGTGATCGGACGCACCAAGGAGGGGCATGTGGAAAATCTAAAAGTGGTATTCAGGTGGTTGAGAGCGGCAAACCTGCGGATAAATACGGAAAAGTGTCATTGCTTCAGGCAGGAGCTGCTCTACCTGGGACACCGGATAACAAGCCAAGGGATCGAAATGGATCCGGGAAAGGTCGCCGCAATTACAGAGCTACAACCCCCAACGAACGTCAAGGGAGTACGCAAGTTGCATCGTGGTATCGGCGTTTCGTCCTAGATTTCGCTGGAATCGCGAAGCCCCTGAACGATCTGCTACGAAAGGGACCAAAATAGAAATGGACAACCAAGCACCAGGAGACCTTTGAGACTTTAAAGTGACGGCTAGCGGAAGATCCAGTGCTAGCGTGCCCAGACTTCGAGAGAAAGTTTGTGCTGCAAACGGACGCCAGCGACTACGGCGTCGGGGCGGTCCTGACCCAGGACACCGAGGAGCGCGAACGAGTAATCGCGTACGCCAGTTGAACGTTGATTGGGGCCGAGAAAAACTACTCCGCAACGGAAAAGGAGTGCCTGGCCATAGTATGGGCGATAAGGCAAATGAGGCCCTACCTGGAGGGGTACCAGTTCGACGTGATCACGGACCACATGGCATTGAAGTGGCTTAATAATATCGAGAGCCCACTTGGGAGAATAGCGAGGTGGGTGTTCGAGCTGCAGCAGTATGACTACGTCATCAGCTACCGTAAGGGGAAGCTCAACGTGGTTGCGCTATCCCGCCAGCCGGTAGTGAAAAAATTAAGAAAAGACATGGAGATGGTCGACAAAGAATGCGTGTGGGTAAGCGCATTGAAGAAGAAGATGAAAACAAGCCCACAAAATTTTCCAGATTACGTTGAAGAGGGCGGTTTGATCTACCGCCATGTCCCGCATAAAGCAGGAAGCGAGGAAGTGGCGTCATGGAAGTTGTGCGCCCACGGAGTCGAGGCAGCAGGTCCTCAAAGAGAACCATGACGCACCGGCGGCAGGACACCTAGGCGTGAGGAAGACGATAGCCAGAGTGTAACGCAAGGCAGGGAGCCAAGGATGTCAAGAGCGTTGTTCGACAAAAACGCTTTAGGCACAGGAGTTGGGCAAGGAACGCCCACGGAGAACGCGACGAAGATGAAGGAAGTCTTCGAAATAGTGCGGAGGAACATGGAGCGGGCGGCCCCGGACCAGGCGAGGCATAACAATTTACGGAGACGGAAGTGGAGCCCAAAGGTCGGCGAAACAGTGTGGGCAAAGGAGCACGATTTGTCGAAGGCGCTAGAGGGATTCGCAGCAAAACTAGCGCCACGGTACGATGGGCCCTACACGGACGCAGGCGCATACCCATCGGTCGCGCCACGGTAGAGGAGCGGCGCCGGAGCGAAGTGCTGAAGCTCCGAAGGAGAGCCGAAAGGTGCGCCAGCGACAGGAAGCGATGGTCACCATCGCGGACATGGCCAGGAAGAGGGCCCAACGAGCAAAGGAGATGTGCGTGGAGAACGCCCGGGAGTGAAAGGAAATTATGAGAGATGGGCGGGAGAGAGCCATGAGGAGGGCGATGGCGAAGAAGATGCGGCTGCGACGGGCAAGGCGGTTGGTGGAGGTCGCAAAGAGAAAGGAGGCCGCAAAGAGGACCCGGCCAGCAACGCGGTGGCCCGCGGTGCCACCAACACCACGCCCACGATCGGAACGCCCGGAGGAAAAGGAGGTGGCAAGGGCCCCCAGTAGGAGGCAGCAGGAGGCGACGTGGCCTACGGCACCACCAACGCCATGCCCAAGGAAGGACGACAAGGAGGAGGAGCAGTGGACGACGGGGCCGTGAGTGTGGCCAACACCGAGAAGGCCGGCAGTCCTCGTGCCCGGAGAAGCGGCCGATGAGGCCGGTATTAATGCGGTCGGCGTCGGATGGAGGCGTCGAGGAGGTCGACGGAAAAAAAAAACATTTAGTTTAGAAGAATATCCGACTAAAAATGAGGGGGGTACAAAACAAACAATAAGAAGGGGGAAAAAAATAATAAAATTTAACTGAATTAAAAAATAAAAAAAGGGATATTTATATACATATATATACACATAAAAAAAAAAAAAATTCATTAAGAAGTCAAAAAAAAAAAAAAAAAAAAGAGGAATAAGGAAATAAATAAATTAGTAAATGATTCAAAAAAAAAATTTAAGTTAGAATATTATACAAAAAAAAAGGGTTATTCAAAACAGTAGGAGGCCCCCAGTAGGAGGCAGCAGGAGGCGACGTGGCCTACGGCACCACCAACGCCATGCCCAAGGAAGGACGACAAGGAGGAGGAGCAGTGGACGACGGGGCCGTGAGTGTGGCCAACACCGAGAAGGCCGGCAGTCCTCGTGCCCGGAGAAGCGGCCGATGAGGCCGGTATTAATGCGGTCGGCGTCGGATGGAGGCGTCGAGGAGGTCGACGGAAAAAAAAAACATTTAGTTTAGAAGAATATCCGACTAAAAATGAGGGGGGTACAAAACAAACAATAAGAAGGGGGAAAAAAATAATAAAATTTAACTGAATTAAAAAATAAAAAAAGGGATATTTATATACATATATATACACATAAAAAAAAAAAAAATTCATTAAGAAGTCAAAAAAAAAAAAAAAAAAAAAGAGGAATAAGGAAATAAATAAATTAGTAAATGATTCAAAAAAAAAATTTAAGTTAGAATATTATACAAAAAAAAAGGGTTATTCAAAACAGGAAAAAAAACAAAAAGAGAAAATTTATTAAGAAAGAAAGAGACTACAAAAAAAAAAAAAAATTATTAAGAAGTCATAAAAAAAAAAAATAAAAATAAAAAAAATTAAAATGAAAAAAAAAACAAAAAAAAGAAATGGGGTACATAGGCTAGGTACTCTAAGAGGGTCCCAGGGGAGCACACAATCGCTTTCCGAAGGAAGGGGGAAGTGGATGGGGCGAGGAGGCGGAGAAAGGGGGTCCACCACCGGTCATCAACCTGGCAGACCAAGGGAATGTTGCCGGGATCAGTACGGGGGGTTGGGGGAAATGTGAAAGCCAGTTACCGTGGGTTCCGGCGAAGGGTTACCCGTGGGAAGACGGAATCCACGTGGAACGTAACGGTGGCCGGTGAAAGGGTAAACGACGTCACCCGGGGGAAGAAGGAATCGACGTGGAACATAACGGTTCCCGGAGAAACGTTGGGGAAGTGGGGAAATCAGCACGATGCGCAGGGCGTGTCTAGAAAGTGTGGCGGGGTGAGCAACAAAGGAGCGGCAAGGAGCAAAGGGGGGGTTGCGACGCAGAGTGCAGCGGGCCCTGGAAACCCACCGGTGCACCACATACCAGCAGAAGAGATCCGTGGCCGGGGGAAACGAGGGGCCACGGACATCGACCCGTCAACGGGAAAGTGGCGTGATTCTGGAAGCAGGATTAACGGCAGGAGCAGAATCCAGGAGGATTAACGGGCGCTCCAGTCAGTATAAAAGGAGGCCCATTGAAGCGGCACGGGAAGAGTCTTTTTAGGAAGCTTGTAGCGTTGAGTTGGAGGACCGCCTGTGGAGAGTCCGCCATTCAAGTGTTAGAGCGTTTCTAAAAAGGATTCGGTTCGTTTGAGTTGAAGGACCGCCTTTAGAGAGTCCCACAGCCAAGCGCAAGGAGAGCGAAAAAACAATAAGGAAAGGATCCATTGCTGGACTTTCCTCTGAAAACACAGGGTCGTGTAGTCGAGTTGTTTTATTCCCGAAAACGGCAGGTAGCCTTACAAGGAAGTGAGGAAAGGATACGTCTGGCGTACGCCTTACTGGCTCCTTAGATCACAACCAACATGCGTGGTCCTGCGAGACAAGGATAGACCGACTCGATATCGACGAGACACAAGACAAAAACCAGGGTGGGGAGACCGAGTTGAGCAACTCCCGAACACGGCAGGTAGCCTTGCAAGGAAGTGAGGAAAGGATAAGTCTGGCGTACGCCTTACCGATTCCTGGAATCGCAACCAACAGGCGTGGTCCTGCGAAACAAGGATCGGCCGACTCGAGAACTCGCGCCCAAGTCACAGACCGAGTGAGAACACCCTGGTCACTAGCCCCGCCACTACAAACTCGGGTTCTGTTTCTCAAGGTAAAAGGGCGGGTGGTAGCGGAATCGCTAGCAGCGCGGCAACAGGAGAACCATCGGCGACGGAGTAGCGGCGGCGTATCCTGAACAACCCGCAGAGGACGCCGACGACGGAGCCAGCAGAAACGGAAGGAGCAAAGAGGAAAAGAGAAAGAAAGCCTTTTGTAGTATAAAGAGGTCTCAAAATAAAGAGTGTGTAAACTTCAAGCTATTTGTATTACTTTCTGGGCTTGGGCAATCACGTCGAATCTTTAAATTCGGTGGAACGGATCCGCGAAACTCTGTGAGCTAGCCGTGGCAAATTGTGGCGAGCGGAAGCAGAAAAGACAATTCGTTGCGGATTTACGGATTTACGGGTTGGATAACTCTCCCACTTTAAAAATGGATCGTCAATATGAAATTCATTTAAATGTATAAAAAAATCGATTTTTTTTATTGCATATTCTTTAAGTATATACTTAAGTATAGGTATATTGAGAATACTCTCACAAAAATTCATAACGATCGGAGCATTAGAAACGAAGCTGTAGCTATTTATAACGCACTAAGTGCACATCAAACTTGAACAAACTTGAAACTTTAAACGTGATTATCTCAGAATCTTTTTTTTCGAAATAACCTTTTGCGGTGGATATGATTACTAAGAACTATTAATCCTATCAACACCAAATTTTGACCACTTGTTTATTATAATAATAGCTTTGACGAAGGATTTTCAATTTTTTTAAGACCCTTTTTTTAAAAGCATAAAAATTGAAAATCTTATACCTTGAAAAAGTACATTTTTTGTTAAAACCGTCGCCATTCTTTTTTCAATCAATATTTGTACAAATCCTTCGTTCACGGACTAGGCAACACAATATACTAACGAAATTTTGGATTTCGGATGAACCGTTCTCGGGATATGATGTCCACCGCAAGACACCATCGAAAAAATACGATCTTGGAATTTGGCTATAACATTTTTATTATTCAATATTTTTTACGAAAAAATTTTAATACACTTATTATTATAGTTTTATTAACTATAATTATTAACTATACTTATATAGTTTCTGGGTACTCCCAGAAACATGTAATAAGCAACGTCGGCAAAAAAATTTTAATAAATATTTTTAATGGTGTCAAAAAAAATCGATAAAGTTTAATTTTTTTGCGCGGTGCATCTGTATATAATACCTTAATTCAGTTAAAAAATTTTCTTGCTCAATAGATTTTTCTGGTGCCTTTGTTTTTTGGTTACAAATAATATAGCTTTTTTTTATTATAAGTGAAAGAATTAAATATATAATGATTAATATTAATAAGATAAAGGAAAGTGATATTTTAGTATTATTAATTTTAACGAAAGGGTTTAAAATGTTTATATTATCTAAAGAAAGATCCGAGTTATTTGATAATATGTAATCGAATTTTTCATCATTTTTTATGTGGTTCGTAGTTATGTATTCAAGAATTTCATTTTCCAAATTGGTTATGAGATATTATTAATTTTAGTTGTACCATGATATGTACCATTCTGTTGCATCCGGATGTGTTTCGTCTATCGCTCTCGCAAGATTGCTTTTACTTTTATCTTCGATCTCAGAATTAAAGTTTTCTTTTTTCGCGACAAGTGGAAATATAACGATTCATTCTAAAAATAAATTTGACTTAATTAGTTCATTGAGCTATTTATTACCTATTTATATATTTAATCGTTTAAAGTTATCTCTGTTGTGCTTTAACTATATTCTCCAACATAAGTCTCTCCGAACTGTACTCTCTGGACTTAACCCGTTACATCATAGTTACTGTGGAGTTTGTTGTTCTTCACGACGCCAAGCCTTCGTTGCACATCTGTTTTGTAACTACGTCGCTTAGATCTGATCTGATCGACTACTTTCGGCTACAGAGTGCATATTTAAATTCTTTACACTCTGCTACAGTGGTCTGCAATCCGTCAACAATGAGTTACAAATGTGAATTTGGTAGATCCATCATGGGTGACTCATACCTGTCTTGCTGGCTTTGCAACAACTGCTCACATATTAAATGTGTTGGAGGTGGACACAATGGACGACGGGTAAATGATCTTATCAATAAAAAGATGGGCCTGACGTGGTCTTGCATCGCTTGCAGAGAAATCGATTCAGAGATGCGAACTTCTATGAAACAGACTAGAAATGATTTCCTTGATGTTCGCAAGCAATTCTCTGCCCTTAATGAGCAATTCCTTGCTCCTTGCTCAACCCCTAAATCCCATGCTGTACAAGTCGATGCATTTTCAACACCAAATATTTTACCGGCTCCTACTTGTCTACCTACTGAAGCTGTTCTTGCCAAGGGGCATGATGAGCCTTCCAGCAGGAAGTACAAGCCTTGAGCCTCCTATGATCTTGGAGCCTCCATCGTTGGACAACCTACATTCTGCTCCTGCTGTGCTGCCTCCAAGCCTCTGACTGGTACGGCGCCTAAGGTTAGATCTTCTGGACTTACGCTGAGGGCGGTTCCTCCCCGTAAACCCAGATTTGTTTCTCGCCTTATGCCAGACGCTACTGTTGATGATGTCAGGAGTCACCTGTTAAACCATCTTAAGGTAGCTCCTAATAAAATAACTGTTTTTAAGTTTAACTTTAAACATAAGCGTTCTATAACTTCTTTTCAAATAGTCCTACCTGATTCCTACCTCGAAAAAAATCCTACCTACCTGTAGCCTGAAGGAAAAATTCCTACCTGTAGCCTGACCGGAGCACAGTATCATTCATGAATTCCTAGCAAAAGGCGCTCCGAATCCTAGCCCTGCAGAAACTGGTTCAAAAAACTGAATAATCAAGTATTTTCCTGTTGCTATCAAAACGTTCGAAGTATTCTGGGTAAATTGAGCCAATTTTTTTTACAAAGAGTGCTTCTTTTAATTTTGATGCTATAGCGCTTACTGAAACTTGGCTTAATTCCTCTGTCTCTGATTTTGAAATTTTTGTTCCTAAGTTCACTGTGTTTCGATTGGATCGTTCATCTCTTGCAGGTCGTGTCCTCATTGCTGTTAATAATGAGTATTCTGCTGAACTTATTCCTTTATCGAATGAGTTCGGAATAGAGTTCATTGCGGTGAAAATTTTAACTGCCTCATCTCATATTTTCCTGACCTGTTCCTAAATTCCTCCCATGGTTGAAGATATTGTATATTTTCACCACCTAGAGGCCATTAAGTCTGTTTTTTTATTGGTCAAGGACTCTGATTTAATCCTAATCCTGGGAGATTTCAACCTTCCCCTCATTTCCTAGATCCCGTCTGAGGAAGAGAATTCCCTGCTTTCCAGTTGCCATAACGACTTTATCGATGGCTTAACTGATTTTGCTTTATTTCAACTTAACCCAATTCATACCACTCATGGCAGATTTTCGATCCTCGCCGCTATCGCATCCTGAGGACCTTCACCATCCTACACTATTAGCATCGGTGTTAATTGACGTACCTCATAATGATGCTGGTTTAAGGTTCAATCTCGTTTCAAATGCTTTAGAAAGACAGAGATTATCGCCCTTCGCAATCATTTGGCTCAAATTGATTGGAATTTTCTGTCATCTATAAACACAATTGAAGTAGCTACGGATTCGTTTTAGGAAATAATTCATGATGCGTTAAAAAAATTTGTTTCTGAAGTCCCATCATCATTGTGTACAAAACCTCCTTGGTTTAATAAAAACCTTTCTCGCCTTAAGAACAGGAAATCTATAGCTTACAAAAACTTTCTTAAGTCAGGATCATTAATTCATCAGTCAAACTTTCTGTATGTTCGCAACCAGTTTATTATTCTCAATAATCAACTGTATAAGCGGTACATTATGAATTGTAGGGTAAACTTTTCGAATGATCCTACCTCCTTCTATTCTTTTATCAATATGAAACGTAAATCTAATCTTTTTCCTCCTTCCCTATCATATACAAATATCTCACATTCTTCTGAGCTAGGTATTGCTAATCTGTTTGCGTCATTTTAAACAACTTATTCGTCCGATTCATATAACCTCAATTTTTCTTATCCCTATAAATTAACACACATAAAAAACTTTTATATGTCCAAATTTCGATATCAGGATGTGTTCAAACCTCTCTAACAATAGATATCTCATTCTCCGCTGGTCCTGATAATATCCCTAGCTGTGTTCTAAGGCATTGCTCAGATGTCCTTTGCTATCCTCTTACTATCTTATTCAATTTATCCTTGGAGCTTGCATGTCTTCCTTAGCGATGGAATAAATTTTTTATTATTCCGCTTCATAAGAAAGGCTCGAAAACACTTATTGAGAACTACCGGGGAATTGCTAAGCTATCTGCGATTCCCAAACTGCTAGAGAAACTGGTTACGTTCCAACTGCAACATATTTGTAAAAGCATTATTTCCACTTCACAGTATGGTTTTGTCAAGCATCGCTGTACCACATCTAACCTTCTTGAATTCACTTCAATTATCCACAGAGGTTTTCTGAGCCGCGTGCAAACTGATGTGGTATACACTGATTTTAGCAAAGTATTCGATTCTGTGAACCACCATCTCCTCCTTCATAAGCTGTGACTTATGGGGTTTTCTCCACAAATCGTACAGTGGTTGACCTCCTATCTATCGAACCGCACGCAGCGAGTCTTGTTTAAAAATATTACATCCCAGATTGTAAACGTTTCATCTGGTGTCCCACAAGGTAGTCACTTAGGACCTCTTCTGTTTGTTCTTTTTGTTAACGATTTACCTAGTGTTGTAAACTATGCGGCTACATTTATGTATGCTGATGATGTCACCTGCAATTAGAAGTCGTCTTGTAGTGTTCAAACAATCTCCTTTTACTTAACTGCTCAAAGTATAAGGTTATGACGTTCAATCGCAAAATGACCCTACAGTACTGTAACTTGGCACATTTGAAGATAAGATCACCACAAGGCTATAGCCAATTCGAATTTTGAATTTTGAAATTTGAATTCGATCTGACCACGCCCACACCTACCGTCCCCAATTCCATTAATTTAAACAAAACCCAAGTACGCATAAATATTATTAAAAGACATTTTACATATTTTATTTTTGTTTTTAATGTTATAACTTAATATTATTTGTAGTAGTAATATTATTTCTGCGTCCAGTTGCAACGAAAAAATATCATTCGAATCGGAGCTGGAGTCGCTGTGTTCAGCTTTAGTTGTACTTTCGCTTGTCAAATTTAAAAGAACTGTAGGACTTTCCAAAAGTTCGAATTCCTCATGTGGGAGAACTTTTTTTTGTATTTGCATAGTCTTTTGTTCAGATAAAGGCTGGATAATAAGGAGGAGAGGAGTCCATGGACCTTTGAAACACATCTAACATGTTGTTCAGTCTCGAATTCTGTCGTTGTTGAGATCGTCAATAATGTTTAACAAATTTATTTCGTGCTTCTGACACACTTTCGCCTAGACAGCCGGCAGGTACCACTGAACATTTCATTATATCTACCCCGTGTACTACAATTTTATGAACGGTAGATGACATTGGGTACCACTGATATTTTGATAAATACAATTTAAAAGTTGTTGCACAGAAGTCATGAAGCCGTTTGTTTTAGTTTGTCAACATTTAGCCCCATTTCTTTTCGCATTTTGTCTTGAATATTCTTTTTGGTTGCCGCCATAATTAATTTTTCGCTGTTATCTCGAATTTGCTACTTACAAATATTAATTCTGTAAGCTATGTTCAACAAAAACTGAAAAAATCGAGTCCATGCATGCAGTGGGCTCACGCCATATTGAAGGCTTTCTGGTTTTGGCGTAAAAGTTGTTGAATGTATGTCATCGGTCTCGAAAAATTGTTTTGGACCGCTGACGCATACAGGACATTTTTGTCAAGAATTTTTGTTTGTTAAAACATTAAGCACTTTACCATCTATCAAAGTCATATGAAGATCAAACGATACAGTTACTATTTGTTCTTTAGTAATATTATGTACTAAAGGAGACAAATTTTTTATTTGCCTATCCAAATCATTTTTTTCTGTAAGAATATGTTCTGAAGTTTCTTTTTTAAATTCTAATTTTAACGGTCTGCAAAACCTTATGGACTGTGGTGTTCGCACAATACTGTACCAATATTATCCACTAATTTAAGTGGAATTATGGTTGTTACAAATAAAGAGTGGTCGCTGGAAGTTGATTCATCATCTTTATATCTTTGTTTTTTGATGCTTTACCCTGAAGAACCCATAGCTCTCGATAAAAATTAAATCTTTGATCGTTTTAAATTAACTAAATACATCTTCCTGCATTTGTAGTATTTTGGTTGTGGTGTGGTTGAGCAAGTCTTGCAGGGTAACTTTACATGAAACTTCGGTAACTACTATATCCTTACGCCGGCACTCCAGCTTCGCTCTTACGAGCTTGTCATATGGTGGATATGTAGCAGACAAGTGAGTACTATTTAAGTCTCGTATGTTTTTATATTAAGATTTACTTGCTGAATTTTCGAGGACAAATGCCAAAGCTTCGTTTGGAGTTAAGGGTACTGGCTCGGGTACAAGTAATTTTCTTTTTGCCTCTTTAGCTCCATTTTCTGATAGCACCGAATTCTGTAAAACACATACGGTGTCTTTATGGTTTTCTTTCTTTGCTGAAAGTGTAGCTGCATGCGTGTTATTGTCCCCAAGGTCAGCAAGATTAGACGCCAATTTATGTTTCAGGCGTTTTCCTCCATCCTCATAACTTATTTGAGGTCTTCCTCGTTTAAGGTTTTGGGATAAAGGTGTGCTTTTTATATTGAATTCAATGCTCATGCTTAAATTAAACCAGCCAGTCTTATTTTATTTAAAGCTATATTTCTATTGTATTTAGCTACATTTTGGCTAACATATATGTCGAAACTCTTGACTTTATTCAAAATGTTGCTTTTAGCTTCCGAGTCAAGAATTTTTATGCTCAGTTTTTCCAAAATGTAATCAGATACAGCATCTTTGTCTTTCTTGCTGCGCGCAGCCAAACCTCAAAAAGTGTGCAGTGGCTGAATTCGACCTTGTCTTTAATCGACAACGATAGGAAATGGAGCATAAAGCAGCAAAAGTTTTTAATAAGATTATCAAGAACAAATGTACATTAATACTTCTGCAAACTCAGATGGTGACAGAAGGTGACAGAAAACTAGTTATACTCTATAATGCTCAGACACTTTTAATACAAATTAACTATTTTAAGACATCAGGAAAAAAAATTCACAGAAAAAACACGTAACATTGATGACAAATTGGTTTCATTAAATTATATTTTACATACCACAAATAACATTTTCCATTTTGTTTCGTTAAAATTGGTGCCCGTAATACAAATTGCGGTTCAAAGTCTGTGTGCAGCTTCCCGCCTTTTTGTTTGCGATAACCAGCTGATCTGTTAATGAACTTTGCAGCCCTGGTAGAATCTCAGAGATGCAGATATTTAAATAAAACTAATGGTTTATATCTAGTTGGAGACTAGAATCCATTGACCATATACGTTTATTTTGTCATGAATTTTTGGATTTAATGCAAAAAAAATCTGTCAATCCGGCCACTGTGCATTGTCTCGTACTCACTTGGGAATAACGTCTTAGATCGTGTTTCCCTTATTAATGATCTTGGAGTCCTTTTTGACAATAAGTTGTTGTTCAATGAACACATATCATTGACAGTCAATAAAGCCAGGGGTGTGCTAGCTTTTATTAAACGTTAGTCAAAAGAATTTCATGATCCTTTTACAACTAAAACTCTATATGTATCTTTGGTTCGTCCTATCTTGGAATACGTCTTGCGTTTGAAGTCCGCAATACTTGGTTCATCAAAGAAATACTGAATCTGTCCAAAAGCAGTTTCTGTTATTTGCATTAAAAAGTTTAAACTGGGATACTGTCACTTTCCTTTCGTCTTATCGTTGCCGGTTAAAACTATTATATCTACCTCCATTAAAAGTATTTATGCTGGGGTTATGCTACTTCATGTGCTTATTCTTGAAGAGGTGGACTCAAAATTACTTCTTGAAAAATTAATGTTTTCTGTACCTAATAGATTAACTACATAGTCCCGACCCCTTTGGTTACCAATTTCTAGGTCTAATTTTGCTGAACACGATCCATTTTGCGTTATTTGTAAAAATTACAATTCATTGTCCCATTTTTTATCCCCGGAACTATCCCTAGATGTAATTAAATCAAAAATTATGGAATCTCTTTTAGCTTAATTATCCTTACTTTTAGTTATAACAAGAAAGGAAAGCTAACTTCGGGCGGAGCCGAAGTTGATATACCCTTGCAGTTAAAACCGGATATATATCGCAAACATCGGATACAGTTGGCCGATCCTTATGATAATATCATAATAAAACCAATTAACTAAAATAAAAAATCTAAAAAGAAGTCCCAAGCTTCTATCTTCAAATATGCGAAATTTGATATTTCTACCAAATACTATTTCCGATCGTTCAGTTATATGGCCACTATAGGATATAGTCGGCCAATCCTAATGAAATTGGGTAGGTTGGATCAAATTACCAAAAATAGAATCTGTACTAAATTCCAGCTTTCTATCTTCTAAAACACGAAAGTTGGGTCATTTCCGATCGTTCAGTTATATGGCAGCTACAGGATATAGTCGGCCGATCCCGGACGTTCCGACTTATATACTGCGTGCAAAGGAAAGAAGGGTGTGTGCAAAGTTTCAAGACGATAGCTTCAAAACTGAGAGACTAGTTCGCGTAGAAACAGACAGACAGACAGACGGACAGACTCACCTATGAACTCAGGAGGTGATCCTGATCAAGAATATATATACTTTATAGGGTCGGAGATGTCTCCTTCACTGCGTTGCACACTTTTGGTCAAAATTATAATACCCGATCGAAAATGACCCAACTTTCGTCTTTTTGAAGATAGAAAGCTGAAACATAGTACAGATTATAATTTTTGGTCAGTTGATCCAACCTACCAAATTTCATTAGGATCGGCCGATCCTATAGCTGCCATATAACTGAACGATCGGAAATGGTTTTTGGTAGAAATACCAACTTTGGTATTGTTAAAGATAGAAGTTTGGGACTTGTGTTAAATTTTGTATTATAATAAATTGGGTTATATTATCATATTCTAATAAGGATCAGCCAACTATATCCGATGTTTGCGATATATATCCGGTCTTAACTGCAAGGTTATATCAACTTCGGCTCCGCCCGAAGTTAGCTTTCCTTTCTTGTTTATTATTGGTGTTTGGTCATCGAGATTTTAAAACTCTCTAAAGAAAGCTAGTGAATCGAGCGGCCGAGAAAGAGTCGGCTGGCGATCAACTAAGCTACTTGTTAATACTAAAGCCTAATAAATAAACATTAAACTAAACATTACATTAACATTATTTAAAGTAGTTTTTTATGCAATGCGATTTTTAAAACAGAGATGTCCATTAAGTTAGCGATAATTACTGGTTTTTGTACATGTTTTGATATTTCAAAGATGTCATCATTGCTTAAACCTTTGCTATTTAAAACGTAAATTTTTGCTAGTGTGATTGTGTCAATTAAAGTTTGTAGATCAAAAGTTAATAATCGTAAGCGATGTTTCGAAGTGGTCTTGATCATCTTTGTTCAAGCATTGAACACTATTTTATATAGAAATTCTTAAGTTAGAGTTTCAAGGGATCGGACCCATGAAATACGAGTCAAACAGCATGGTTTAAAACCGATCCCTTGCATCCTACACAAATATGTACTCAAGTGGTGCGCTTATCGCACTGGAGAAAGGGTCGCATAGCAGGTCAGCGTGCAGTGCGTTGACAAGTAGTTTTAACAGATTTAAGATTCTCATGTATCGTACTCATAAGATAACTTTACCAAATAAAATCAGTTTCTAAACGGAATTCATTGGAGTAAGGGGCTCCTCTGAACAGTTTCCAAAAGGAGCTCATTGGAGTAAGACCTATTTATTTAGGGCTCCTCTTAAGGGGTTACGCCACCCTGACCGCGTGGAAACGGGACGGTTTTTCAGGAATTTCTTGTGACTAAACTAGTTGAGATAGGATTTTTCCACTTTTATTTCTATTTAATACAACTAATGAGCTTTATAAATTCTAAAAAAAAACTTGTTTTCAATGCAAAATGGCGGAGATATGAACATCGGCGATCATCGGTTTTTCCGGAGTGCTCCTTGATGGTGGGCATGATTCACGTGTCAATTTTCATCCCAATCAAGTGAACAAAATTTTTTTTTTTAAAGTGATAAATTTGGAACAGAGTGACGTAGCCGTTTAAGAAAAAAAAAAAATTACGCAAATGAGAGCACTTCAAATATTGACTCAATTTTTTTGGCCAAAAATTTCGTACTAAAAATTGCATAAAAAAATTTCTATGCATTGGATCGAAAAAATCCTACGTCACTCTGTGGAAAATCTATGTAAGAAGATGTGTTTCTTCTTACGATTTTCAAGTCAATCGGTTGAACAGTTTTTGAGTTATCATGCCCACCGTCTTGAAAAAAGTGGTTTCGAGAAAAACGCAAAAGAAGAAAAAGAAGTGTCTTAGGTGCCCTCCTGCCGTGCCGACTTCAAATAAACATAACTTCCATAATTATCAAGATATTGTCTTCGGACGTCTTAAAATACGCGTAAGAATATAGTCTTTTAAATTAAGTAAAAAAAAATTTGAAATTTTTTGAAAATTTCAGGGTGGCGTAACCCCTTAACAATCTTGATCCTGATATCTTTATCAATAAATACATTTTTAAAATCATCGGAAAGAGATTCTATTTCTTTGTATAATCGGGAATTGATAATAGACTGCTTACTATTGTTTTCAATTAATTCATTAATTTTATTCTGAACTGTAATAAAATCATCATGGTCCAGAGTTCCAGCTAACCATTTCCACACGGTGCCTAACTCATTTATACCCCTTTTTGACCTATTTAATATTAATTGTGATAAAATTAGTTCGATTACTTCTATGTCATATATAATTTTTTTATTAGTATCCCTTTTAATATTATCTGATTCCAAATTATTCTGATTTATTATTTCTTTATAAAAGCTTAAGTTAGTTACGTAGAATAAATCTGCGTATGAATCATACGTCAATACATCTTTATTATCCTTAAATAAAAAATACTCGTGACTTTTATAGCCAATTATTTCTGATTTTGGTAATAAAATAACGTGTAGTATGAGCACATGATAAAAAATTTTCTGGGAAAGGAAAGAAAAAAAAGGATGATACATAAATATTTAGAAGTTTATATTATCTTTGTGAATAATTCTATTTCTATTGTTGATTATTGTTTTGTTGGGTAAATTTTCTTTAACTAATTGTTTTTTATATCTGGTTTTCTGGTTTCTGGAGTTTCTCTTGAGTATTTTTTAAAAGTTGAGGAATGTTATCGTGCTCTATTTTATTATATAGTACGTCAAAAGGTTTTTGGTTCGTTGTAGAATGAATGCTCTGATTATATTCTTTGACGGATCTTATTACTATTTCGGAAAAGTCGAGCTAATTTTGTTAATGTAAATTGTGACCTTTCAACTTTGAAAGGTTTGAGGTGCTGTGCCTTGGGTCTGCGCAGCGCCGGTTGCGTCGAAAATGGGCCACCGCCTAGGGCCTCGCGCTTAAAAAGGTCTCGCGCGAGCTTGTAATTTTAAAAAAGTATACATTGATCAATTTTTTAATGTGTATTTATTAGTGTTTGTATATTCGTATAACTGCATCTAAGTTCCATTTGAAACAATTTTTGAATGTAATCAAAGGACATTGATTGATATGTACATTGATTCTCCCGCCATGTTATGTTTGAAAGTTAAAATTGGATACTTTAGACGAATACAGAGGAATTTACTAGAAGTCTGTTATTTCGATAGAGCATCATTTGGGTAAAACTGAAATGCGCGTGGCGCCTGGCTGTAGTTCCTAGAAAGGAAGATGATGAATTATTTGCAGGGAATTGTGAAATAGAACAATGGTAGAAACTAGGCGATGGCTTGTGCGAGTCATTCGACTTATGATAGAGGAACGAGAAGCAACCACGTAGGCGACTTGTTGTGCTGCAAGAATTATACAGAATAATTAAGAAGAATATATACCGTTTTTATTTAATAACGTATGTTTTTAGTTTTAATTTTATAATTTGTACAATTGTAGTGTAATATATTTGCTGCGTTGTAACGATGATGAATTTTTTTACAACAGATTGAATTATATTTCTGGATAGAAAAATGGGACGCGATCATGACATTGGTAGAAAATTTGAAAGTGGAGGGTCCTAAGCAAAAAAAAAATATGAGATTTATTATTAAACAAGAGGATGCCATCGAAAAATGTTGTTCTTGTCCATCATCGGGTAAATCTTCAAATACTCTCATTGTTGGGGACTCCCAAAAATCTCCCAACTATCACAGGACACAAACAACAATTTATCTACACAAAGGAGTTAGTTTTTTGTATTATCTATATTGTTGCCATTCACGACTTCCGTAACAATTTTTACCGTTAAATTTGACCAAATAAAATATTACAGATGCTTGCAGAGATACATATGACGAAGCAAATGAAGGTTTTTCCGACACTGAAAAAATAATTGAAAGTTTGAATGTAACTTTAAGAAAACAGAGACCAATAAACGCATTTGATCTTAGTAAAGACTCATCGGATGTTGATGGTAATTCTTTTATTTTGGCCCGTTTAATCGTTAAAATTCATCGTTTATGCATATCTGTATTTGTTGGTGGGGGGCGTTGCTGCCGCAAAAGATTCCGGAAAAAATGAAGATGAAATAAAAAGTCGTGGGCGTCTTCGGGTTATACGCGTTCAGCTTTATTCGCTGCTTACAAGAGATTGACAAAAACTTAACTAAAAAAAAATAAACGGACGATCGATGATGGCCGACGAGAGCGCGGGAGTGCATAGAGGGGCGAGCGCGGATGCACTCTTCAGCGCGTATGAGCTCTTCAGCGCGGGTGCCCTCTTCAGCGCGGATGCGCTCTTAAGTTCAGCGGCCCAACGGGCCCTCACATAAACATCCCGTTCCCCTGCAATCACTTGAGTTGCAACAGATCCCTCGTCGTTACGGCTGGTGACAGGCTCCTGACACGCTTTCAATGGTTTTTGAATCCACGGTGGCCAAACAAGCATATTCGTCCCCCACGCTGGTAGTGAGCAGACGGAAAGGGCGTGTCGATGAAGGCCCCCTTGTCGAAGATCCGAGTCCCGGTGTCAATACGCACTAGCGCAATCGGCAACACGTTGACGCTGTTCCGCTGCAGCAGCGATGATAGGGTTGGCGCAGCGGCCGCGTCCTGCGAGGGCCTCCGACGAGAAGCGGAAAATTGCCTAGGCGCGGGTGACGCGGGCGGACGAGCGGTGGACGGCACCCGATGAGTGGCGGACGAAAGCCGTGGAGCGCTTGACGACTGTCGGCCAGTGGCGGAAGAATGCCGAGGAGTCGCCGACGAGCGTCGGGAAGTCGGTGGCCGTGGATCGGCTTATGAGTGCCGGAAAGTGGCGGACGAAGGCCAAGAAGCATCCGAACCGCGCCGGGAGTTGGCGGATGACGGCCGAGCGCCAGCCGAGACACTCCATGTACTGTCTCCCGCGCTCCGTGACCGGTGCTCCTCTTGACGTGCCTTGCGCCGAGCCTGCGGCTTCTCCACGATCCGTCGGAGTGCTCGTGGGCCAGGCAGCTGGAGCAATACCGGTTCACGAGAACCGCCCGGAGCCACGTCTCGGCACTAAGGCGTAGGAAGCGCCGACACTTCTTCAATGGATGGATCCCACTGCAGACTCGGACTGTGTACCTCGGGTACATCTACTCTTCAGTGACTGGGCGCTGCGTGGACGTGGCGACATCGTGCTGAAAATGACCTTGGAATTCAGAATTTGGCCCGGATCAGACGGATCATCGGCTGATTGCCACCGTGCAGCGTGATGCGAAATTTAACAAGGAGTCAAGACAGAATTGTACTCGTAACCTGAATCCGATTTAGAACTGATCTGAGTGGGCACATCTTTCTGATCCAGTGAGTCACCGAAGCTGCGGGCAACTCGTGTGGAAAAAACAGACACGCTGCGGGGGTTGACTGTGGATAATGGGCCTATCAGCACCCATCCAAAAATGGTCTTCTGACCGAGAAGCGACCCGCAGATGTTAGCCTTGGAATTACCGAGGAGAATGGACGGAAGAATGTCAGCTCCTAATAACACATCGACTTGGGAGCTCTCTAAGAAGTTGGGGTCCGCCAGGAGAATGTCGGGCAGCCCCTTGAGACGATATCGCTTCCTCTTAATGTAGTCGGAGCGTCCATTTACATCCATTTCTAGGAAACGCGGACATAAGCGAATGGGGTGTTCCTCCTCGAACAGAGATCGCAGCCCTTTTGGCCCACAACCACTCGAGTCTCGTATGAATTGAGCCTCCGAGCAGGGGAAGTAGGAAGTCCCGACCTTGGCGGAAATGGCACGGAGCCACTAAGTCTGACGCCGTCGATGGCCTCCAGAGTGCGATGGCGCTCTGTCAGGAAGTTATCTAATTCCTTTCATGTTGGAATTTCGGCCTTATTATGTATGGATTGCTCCCACTTAGAAAGTGTGACTTTGGGGGGCTTTGAGGAAATCATAAATACCAGGAGGCAGTCCCAAGCCTCAACATTGATGGAGGACATTTCTAGGGCAGTCAGACAATGGTGACAATGGTGAATGGTGGCTTGCAGCTCCTTCAGCGCGACCCCGGACTCTTGAGAAATAGCCTGGATGTTGAAAAGGATCTTCAACTGGCTGTTGACCAATAGCCGCCGGTTCTCAAAGATAATCACCCGCGAGGACCTTGGTATCCACCGGTAACCGGCAGCCTGGAGACGCGGGCATGTGTACATTGACGAAAGCCTGAGTGGATTGGGAGCCACATTCCCCCCGAAGCTGGGCAATATACCTCGCATAGATGGAATAACAGTAGCTGCACTTCGATTCCAGCACTGTCGAAGTGGCCACAGCTGATCGCAGCAGATCGGAGCAGCTCTCATAACTCTTTTCCACCTTCTTCTACAGTGCCCGAATTTGGTCCCGATGGACTTCGCACATGTATTGGGAGCCTATTTCCGTTTCTGGGGCGCCCGGAGTATTTATGTTAGCCTCAAATTGGCTAATTCGACCTGTTGTGGCGATGAACTTTTTTTCATTCTCAGAATACAATTGGCTGGTGAACGCTTGTCGACTGACTTGCGCAGTAGGTGCCTCGTACGAAGCGGTGGCCGGTCACACTAATGTGATTAAAACGGTGAGATCGCGGATGAAATGCGATTACAAGGCGCAAGTTGGAATTAGTAGCGCCGATGTCGAAAGGAACGTCGTATGCGGCACAATTCGAATGTGGAAGAAAACTTCAGGAACCCAAAAAAAAAACCAAAGGGGACGAGGTTTGATGAGATTCTAGGCGGATGGACAAGTACCGGAAAATTCGTGCTCGTTCGGAAAAAAAATGTATGACGGTCTATTTATGTATATTTTGACAAGTGTGGCTCGTACGTAGATATTGAATTCTTAACTATTTTCAAATTTGCGTTGCTGGAAAGGTGGACTTGACCTCTGCTTGGATTAAACACAAAAAAAAAGAAAATAAATAATTAATAATAATTAATTTTTGACTAATTGTCGGATTAAATTATTTTGGAAGGGTGGAGTTGAAACCTTAATCTTTAATTAATTGGTTTTAATTATCCCGAAGCCGGAAAGGTGGAATTGCAAGAAATTGGAATTGCACGAAGCTGCAAAGGTTGCGATCTTGCCTTCGGGAGTCAGCTTTCGAAGCTGTTCGTTCCTTGGAAGTCTCCGACGAAAATTATGATGTCGCGCTGAATTTATTGGAGAAACTATTTAATAACCGTCGCTTAATATTTCACGCCCACGTGAACGAGATTCTGGGCCTTAGTCTGTTGGAAAGTGGCTCAATAGTAGCTCTTCAAGGTCTTTCGGACAAGTTCAATGCCCATATGCGAGCCTTAAAGAATTTCATCAACTCAGATCGCCAGCTGTATCATCGTCCAGGTTCTCCTCAATAGTTGGACCCAGCGACCCAAGCTTAGTAGAAGGAGAGTCGAAACTCCTCAGGTTCAGACGCCATCCCTACTTGGGTGTCGATGGCCGAATTTTTGGAGCAGCGATGTAGAACGCTGGATGCTATGGACGTGGCCATGGCTGCATACGCCCCGGGCGCTCACGTGGGAAGGCGTCGAGGTGCAAATAACAGTAGATCATCTTTTTTTTGTTACTAATTCGCTTCCCTCTGCCTGTGCTTTATGCGGTGGATGGTCCCATATAATGTCTGCATGCCCTCGATTTCTGTTAATGCTTCCTGAGATCCGCCTTGGTGAGGCCAGGCGACTTGGTTTTTGTCGGAAGTGTCTGCAAACAGGCCATCACGCTCGTTGAGTGCCTCGCTGCTAATTGTCGCAGTTGTGGAAGGAGGCATCACAGCCTGCTGCATCTTCTGGAGCCGCAGGCATCTAGCGGCCAGCCTTTGGTTGGACCTCCCACGTCAGGCATAGCCAAGGTCGCCGAGCCTGTAGCCTCTTCGCCGCCCACTGCTAATGCACTAGTTGCTCAAGGTCGCAGCGGCGATATATCGTTGCTTCCTACAGCGAAAATTCTTGTTCGTAGTCGCGCTGGATCCCTTGTTCCATGCCGAGCTCTGTTGGATTCTGGATCGCGGGTGCACGTGATCACTTCCCGGCTGGCAAGTCAGCTGCAGCTCCGGAGGTACAAATTAATCATGGCGGTCTCTGGTATTGGCGATACCGGCTTTGCGATAGATGGATTCTCTGTTCATGTTCTCCTGTGGTCCCACTATTCCGAATACTCGGCCTTGGTTAACGCCGTCATCGCCGCCAATATGACGGACCTGTAGCCTAGCTTCAGTTTGGATGTCTCCATTTGGAATATTCCTGGAAATCTTTCTTTGGCTGATCCTGAATTTTTCCCACCACAGCGCATCGATCTTCTTATCGGAGCCAGTCTGTTTTATGAGCTGCTGTGTGTTGGGCCAGCCTGCCAATTCTGCAGAAAACCCGACTTGGTTGGGTCGTGTGTGGAGGCGGTTCACATGTCCAGAGAAGGTCACTCGTTTCCACAGCACACAAGGATGTTCCGGAGAGCGCAACAATGCTGGATGATCAGGTCCGCCGGTTTTAAGAAATCGAAGACTGCTCCGAGCCTATTGTGAAGCGATGCGCATTTCGTGCAACATGTTGCTCGGCTGGTTTCCGGCGCTTACGCTGTGAGGCTTCCGTTTAAATGCGGTTCTAAGTTGCTGGGAGAATCTTACTTCCAAGCCGTTCGAAGATTTCTTTCCCTCGAAAGGAAGCCACGTCGAGCTCCTCAATTGAAGGAGCAATATGCTTCATTTATAAAGGAGTATTTGGAGTTGGGTCATATGTCTCCAGTCCCTGCTGATGCCAATACTTTCTGCCACACCATTGTTTTTTAAAGGAGAACAGATCTGCTGTCACTTCTTCTGGATATTCACTGTATGACGTGTGGATGTCTGGCCCAGTTATTCAGCCAAAGTTACTGCATATTCTGTTAAGGTTCCGATGCCATCGGGTGGCTATTACTGGAGATATTTGTAAAATGTATCGTTGGGTTTTTCCTGAGGACAGCTATCTTCAGTGCATTCTTTGGCGGGTTTCAACCCAGGATGAGTTATATATTTTTATACCCTTGCAGAGGGTATTATAATTTTGTCCAAAAGTGTGCAACGCAGTGAAGGAGGCATCTCCGACCCTATAAAGTATATATATTCTTGATCAGGATCACCTCCTGAGTTGATATGACCTTGTCCGTCTGTCCAGGTAAATCAGTTAATAATCATCTATAGATGAAGCTATTAACATAATGCAGAAAACATCCGGGATCCTTGCCAAGGGCCAATTTCGGCTAAGGAAGTGGTGCTCCAATGTTGCTGACGTGCTGGAAAAGGTGCCTGAAGAAAATTGGGAGTCTTTCCTAAGGTTCGATGATGGCAGCAATTTCACAAAAACTCTGGTTCTTGCTTGGGATCCTGAAACTGACCACTTGGTATTTTCGTTTGAAAGGATTCAGTCAACCTTAAAGCCCACTAGGCGCATCGTTCTTTCTTCAGTCGCTCGGTTTTATGTCCAATTAGGCCTTGTCGGTCCTGTTATTGCAAAGGCGAAGATCTTTCTCTAGAAGCTGTGCCGCGAAAAGTTGTCCTGGGATGAAAGTCTTCCTCAAGCTCTTCACTGCGACTGGAATATGATTTGTAGCAGCTTTGTTAGTGTGCAGCGCGCCGAATTCCCTAGATGGGCGTTAACATCGAAATCCGAGGTGGAGATCCATGGATTCTGTGACGCCAGCATTGAGGCGTTTGGGGCTTGCGTCTATGTCGTGTCCAAGTGCGCAGGATCGGCAAGCTATTTACTCTGCTCGAAGTCCCGAGTTGCTCCTTTAAAGACTGTTACGGTACCGAAGCTGAAGTTATCGGAGGCCGAGTTGTTGGCTTGACTTATGTTGGAAGTAGCACAGTTGAAAATCTACGTTGGAAGGTATTTTTGCTCTTCCCAATGAATTGATTGAAAATACGTTGGATGAGGATTGGGTTGGCCCAAGAGGAGTGGCCAACCGCGGTCTCATCTGAGAGATCGACTCTGGAGTTGCGTGCAAGGGTCCTGCTCATTCAATCTCCGTACATGACTATAACAGCGCTTTCTAAGTACGCTATTTCGTTTCCAGCACTGCAGAGGGTATTTGTTTACGAATACAAGTTCTCTCGACGAATTCGCCACAACGGTGTCACGGCTAGCGTTATGAAATTTGGAACACAGCTTTTATTGCGACTAGTGCAGCGTGTGCATTTTTGGGAGGACATAAAGGCTCTTCAAAATGGAAAGGAGATAGCGGTATCCAGTGCCTTTGCCTCATCCCCTCCCTTCTTGGATAAATTTGGTCTTTTGCGCGTAGACGGGCGACTCAAAAATTTGTCATTGGATTTTGATAGTCAGCATCCAATTATACTTCCTAGAAGCCATCCAGTTACGCTGGCTTTAATTGTTGACTTCTATGAGGAATTTACATACGGGACCTCGCGCGCTATTGGCAATGATTCGCTCCCAATTGGGCGAGAAAAACAGTGACGAAGGCAATACACAAATGCATCCGATGCTTCCGGGCTAATCGTCGGTTGTTGGAGCACATTATGGTGATCACATTATGGTGATTATGGTGAGCACTGGTGGTGATTTTTGTGGACCTTTCTATTATAAGGCGGAAGTGCTTAATAAGTATAAAGTTACGTCAGCGCTTTCATTTTTTTTGCTACCAAAGACATCCACCTGGAGTTTGTAAGGGATCTGTCCACAATTTATTTTCTACAGGCTTTGAAGCGGTTTATATTTTTTTTAAGCGGTTTATACAACACATTTGGTCTGAAAACGCAGCCAACTTTGTGGGAGCCAAAAACGAGCTAAAGAAGCTGCTCCGACTATTTCTAAGCGATGAGCATCAACGGGCACAGCTGGAGCTTTGCTCTATGGAGTCAATTAAATGGCATTTTATTCCTCCTCGATCTCCGCATTTCCGTGGTCTGTGGGAAGCGGCTGTTAAAACCGCCAAGAACCATTTTTTAACGAGCTGTTGAATCTGCAATTCTTGGATTCGAGGAGCTGAGAACGCTGCTGCGCCATATTGGGGCTGTCATGGATGGAGTCGGGATGGAGTCTTTCGAGTGGCGGTGATTAAAACCTCATCTGGAGTTACCAAGTGAGCAGTATCTAGGCTGTGCCTGTTGCTTCTTAAGGATGAAGTTGGAGTAGAAGCCTTGACCCTGCTTGACTGCTTGACTCCCCCCCTGAGTCAAGCTTGACTGCTTGACTGAGAGTGTCGGGTCAAGCAGCAAGCAACTAGTTTAAATAATTAATTATTAACTTAAGTATTGTTGGTCGCAAGCCGACTTTCTTTCGGCCGCTCGGCTTTAACTAATTTGGCATTTAAAACTAGCGAGCATCCGCTCAGCATATTATGGAAGGTTGGCGTCACCCTCTTTCGTTGTCTTATTGCGCTCGCACCCTAAATTGGTTTAACATATTGTATATAGATCCCAATTTCATATGCGGCTAAATAAGGATTTTATAACATTAAATTTAATACAAGTATTATACAAAGATGAAAATTTGCAAACGAAAAATTTATGTCTATATGTATAAAATTTTCGTGTCACAGTTTTTGTTACCATACTCCTTCGAAACGGCTATACCGATTCTCGTGAAATTTTGTGTGCGTATTGAGTAGGTCTGAGAATCCGCCAACATCTATTTTTCATCGTCTTAAATCCTGTTTGACATACTAAAAATCGCATATAAAGTAGGGACACTGACAAACTCACGCTACCAAAGCATTTTAACTCAATTTAAACTGAGGCAAAAATCCTTCATCATTAAGTAAATACATTGAGTGTTTTTTACAGTGAGCAATGCCAAGAAAACGCAAATGGGGTGATTTGAGCCGATTGGATTGATTTGATCCGAAAGTCTTCGGTTCTTCAAATCCAGCAACATATTACTGATGATATTGCGCAATTGCATCAAGAAGAGCCAGAAGATACACGAGCTGAACGCAATGAAGTCAGAAGATTAGAATAACGATTATCACGCCGTTTCACAGCCAATAGACGAAGAAAACGCATTTATATATTGATCCCTTCCTGCATCTAGCATTCCAGTATAAACCTGATATTGAGTATTATGCTTACTTACAAATGGACAAGGAAAAGTGAAACTACCAGAAATTTAAACATCACCTGAACCGTTGAACGGCTTACTTATCGGCACGGATCCAGATTCTAACGTGTTCCTCAAGTCAATTCGAACATTCAATTCATGCTTTCAAATGACATCGTTCGGAGCAACAGAAATAGTTCGAAATACTAATGCAAATGGTCAACATTACAATTCAACGTATTCTTATTTTAATTCCTATTTAATTCTTTCTTATTTAACTTATCATCAAAATCAATCGTATTCAGTTTCCGATTAGATTGGCATCTGCAATGACTATCAATATTCCCAAGGTCAATCGATGTCTATTTGTGGCTTAGATTTAAGAATACCGTGTTTTTCACACGGAAAATTATACGTGGCATGCTCTCGAGTGGGTAACCCATTCAGTTTGTTTGTGTTAGCTTAAGATGGACTAACAAAAAATATTGTTCACGCTATAGCACTAAGAGATTGACTTGCTAAATTACGATCAAATAATGACTTAAAAATAATGTTTGCCTTTTGTTATTTTTATATTCCCTCATGGTTCACAGCGCTCCAGATGACTTTATAATACATAAGTCTAGAACTGAGTACATTTTGTACAGAAATTACAAAGTCATCTGGGGGTAAAGCAAAGTTTGCCGGGTCAGCTAGTATTTCTATAAATATTCCTGTCGTCTTTCACACATCCACACATCCAGTCTCAAAAATTTAAACGCGTTTTAAACTGGCGCATGAGGTTACTAAATCAATTTATCAAAATAAATCAATTTATTACAAAATCTATTTATCCAAGTGGTTCTAAGTTTGAATACGTTATTCTAAACATACACGGACCAGCAAAACTGTAACACAAGTTCAATGTTTCAACTTCAAAGGTCTGTAACTTTTTTTTCCTAAAGATCTCGCATTTTAAAGATCTTACTTTTGTTTTGTAGGTTATATAATTTACTACTGTTGAGTAAAACTAGAAGCTAGAACTTGATATCAGAACTTGATACTAGAATTTGATATAAGTTAAGGAAAATGATATGCCAAACTGTAAAAAAAGTCAAATGTTACAGTTTTGCACTCTGGTTATTGTGGTTATCACGCTGGTCTGGTGGTTATCCTGTTTCTAACAAATATTTTTGTTATGTTCTTGTTGAGTTCTATTTCAGACTGCTTTATTGTATGCGAAGCTTACAGAGTTACCAGATTCCAAAAGTACTATATAGGTGTATAAGTGTATAGAATGGAGGATTACAAAACAGATGGAAGATTGACAATATATGTATAACACATCCCCTTTAATTAAGAACGAATAGGATTTTTGTCCTTTTCCTTTTGACGTGGTTGCGAATGATCTCAGAATTGATCGGTGGTGATAGTTCCATTTCGATGTGGCAGGCTTCTTCTTCTCTGTCGAAATCCGGATCCATGCCCACGGGAAGGAGCGATAGGGCATCTGCGTTGCCATGAGCAGATGTAGAACGATACTCAATCTCAAAAATATAGGCCATGAGAATGATGGCCCAGCCTGTTTGATGGCATTAAAGGCAGATGCTTGCCTGGATTGAAAATCGTTACTAGTGGCTTGTGATCCGTTATAAGGGTAAACTTTCGGCCCATCCATCTTAAAGTCCATCTTATTCGATTTGGCTGTACTTAACCTGATGCTTGTCATTTTTTCTTTTGATTTTTGACTCTTTTGTCGGTAACGGGTACTGTTCAACATCGATCTGCGCGTTGACTGCTTGCTTGAAATCGCCACATATGCGAATAGCGCCACCTGGTTTTGGTGCTAGTACAATTGGTGATGCCAAATTACTGAATTTGAGTGGCTTCCAAATTCCGGCTTGTGTAAGTCTGTCTGCTTCAGCTCTGAATTTTTCCATCTGTGAGAATGGAATTTGACGGCTCTTGACTTGGTGTTGCTTTGGTGTTGCTGACGGCTTTAAAAAGACACTTGCTTTGAAGTCTTTTATGACTCCCATGGCTGGTTCGAATACTTCGTTGTACTTGCTGCAAAGGTCACGTAATTCGTCTTCGTACACCTCTTGAACGTTTGGTACTTGCATGATATCAAAGCCGAAAATTTTGAATAAATCCATACCAAATAGATTGTTTGACGTCTCAATATTCGCAACGATAATGACTACTTGCTTCTCTTTTTCACCGCACTTTGCAATTGTGTGCAGCTCCCCAAGCAATGGTATTGGTTTATGACCAAACGCATGTAATACTCGAGAACAATTGCGCAATTTAGGCTTATTTAACAGCGCGTATGTAGTGGCGTTGATCACGGACACTGTGGCTCCGGAATCCATTTGAAATGATATAACTTTGCCGTGTATTTCAAGATCTATAAGAATCTTGTTCTGCTGACACTTGACTTGACCTGTAACACTGTTTACAGCTTCAATCGTTTTGATTTCGTTTGCTTCAGATTTGCGACTTTTTTGCATTTGCCATTTACTTTTGTCTTGCTTCGACATGCATACAACAGCTATATGTCCTTTTCTACCGCACTTGTGACATACGGCATCGCGAAAATTGCACTTCTCTCTGTCATGATTGTGTCCATAACCAGAGCATGATTTTAGCGAACTTTTGTTTGATTCGGCATCACTTTCACCACCACCAAGAAACGGTTTCTTTGTATAGGTGTGAACTGCGTTTATTGGGTCTTGCTTTGATACTGTTTCTTTGAGGGCTGTCACGGTTTTTGTTGTTGTCTCATAGGTTTCTGCAACTATAAGCACATCTTCAAGAGTTGGTTGGGACTTCTGAAGAGCAGATGCACGGACGGCATCGTATGGTGTATGTACTATGATCTGATACCGAATCATTTCATTTACATAGTTAGAAGAACAACCGTTACAGACGAATTGGCATTCCCGAGCGATCCCGCGCAAGTCGGCTACCCACTCTCCGTGTGTTTGTGAATGTTTCATCTCCCTTTTAAAAAACTAATAGCGAGCAGCAAAAACGTGTCGTTTTGTTGTGAAATGTTCCGTTAACTTGTCTGTGAGTTCCTTGTATGTATACGTTTTCAAATTGTTGCTCCCGAACAGATTTTTCAATAGTTCGAATATGTTTATGCGACACCACGAAAGAAAATAAGCCTTTTGCCTTATTTCTGCACTAACCGAATACGCGTTAAAATGCTGGGTTCAAGGTAAGACTTCCAGTTTTGATTGTCTTTGTCTAATTTGTGGAATGGGGGACACGCAGATAATTCACCCGTGTGGCTTGAATCACCCTGCCCTCAAAAAAAAAAAATTTTTTGGCCCACGGGCGACTCAAAAATTTGTCATTGGATTTTGATAGTCAGCATCCAATTATACTTCCTAGAAGCCATCCAGTTACGCTGGCTTTAATTGTTGACTTCTATGAGGAATTTACATACGGGACCTCGCGCGCTATTGGCAATGATTCGCTCCCAATTGGGCGAGAAAAACAGTGACGAAGGCAATACACAAATGCATCCGATGCTTCCGGGCTAATCGTCGGTTGTTGGAGCACATTATGGTGATCACATTATGGTGATTATGGTGAGCACTGGTGGTGATTTTTATGGACCATTCTATTATAAGGCGGAAGTGCTTAATAAGTATAAAGTTACGTCAGCGCTTTCATTTTTTTTGCTACCAAAGACATCCACCTGGAGCTTGTAAGGGATCTGTCCACAATTTATTTTCTACAGGCTTTGAAGCGGTTTATATTTTTTTTAAGCGGTTTATACAACACATTTGGTCTGAAAACGCAGCCAACTTTGTGGGAGCCAAAAACGAGCTAAAGAAGCTGCTCCGACTATTTCTAAGCGATGAGCATCAACGGGCACAGCTGGAGCTTTGCTCTATGGAGTCAATTAAATGGCATTTTATTCCTCCTCGATCTCCGCATTTCCGTGGTCTGTGGGAAGCGGCTGTTAAAACCGCCAAGAACCATTTTTTAACGAGCTGTTGAATCTGCAATTCTTGGATTCGAGGAGCTGAGAACGCTGCTGCGCCATATTGGGGCTGTCATGGATGGAGTCGGGATGGAGTCTTTCGAGTGGCGGTGATTAAAACCTCATCTGGAGTTACCAAGTGAGCAGTATCTAGGCTGTGCCTGTTGCTTCTTAAGGATGAAGTTGGAGTAGAAGCCTTGACCCTGCTTGACTGCTTGACTCCCCCCCGTTGAGAATGTCGGGTCAAGCAGCAAGCAACTAGTTTAAATAATTAATTATTAACTTAAGTATTGTTGGTCGCAAGCCGACTTCCTTTCGGCCGCTCGGCTTTAACTAATTTGGCATTTAAAACTAGCGAGCATCCGCTCAGCATATTATGGAAGGTTGGCGTCACCCTCTTTCGTTGTCTTATTGCGCTCGCACCCTAAATTGGTTTAACATATTGTATATAGATCCCAATTTCATATGCGGCTAAATAAGGATTTTATAACATTAAATTTAATACAAGTATTATACAAAGATGAAAATTTGCAAACGAAAAATTTATGTCTATATGTATAAAATTTTCGTGTCACAGTTTTTGTTACCATACTCCTTCGAAACGGCTATACCGATTCTCGTGAAATTTTGTGTGCGTATTGAGTAGGTCTGAGAATCCGCCAACATCTATTTTTCATCGTCTTAAATCCTGTTTGACATACTAAAAATCGCATATAAAGTAGGGACACTGACAAACTCACGCTACCAAAGCATTTTAACTCAATTTAAACTGAGGCAAAAATCCTTCATCATTAAGTAAATACATTGAGTGTTTTTTACAGTGAGCAATGCCAAGAAAACGCAAATGGGGTGATTTGAGCCGATTGGATTGATTTGATCCGAAAGTCTTCGGTTCTTCAAATCCAGCAACATATTACTGATGATATTGCGCAATTGCATCAAGAAGAGCCAGAAGATACACGAGCTGAACGCAATGAAGTCAGAAGATTAGAATAACGATTATCACGCCGTTTCACAGCCAATAGACGAAGAAAACGCATTTATATATTGATCCCTTCCTGCATCTAGCATTCCAGTATAAACCTGATATTGAGTATTATGCTTACTTACAAATGGACAAGGAAAAGTGAAACTACCAGAAATTTAAACATCACCTGAACCGTTGAACGGCTTACTTATCGGCACGGATCCAGATTCTAACGTGTTCCTCAAGTCAATTCGAACATTCAATTCATGCTTTCAAATGACATCGTTCGGAGCAACAGAAATAGTTCGAAATACTAATGCAAATGGTCAACATTACAATTCAACGTATTCTTATTTTAATTCCTATTTAATTCTTTCTTATTTAACTTATCATCAAAATCAATCGTATTCAGTTTCCGATTAGATTGGCATCTGCAATGACTATCAATATTCCCAAGGTCAATCGATGTCTATTTGTGGCTTAGATTTAAGAATACCGTGTTTTTCACACGGAAAATTATACGTGGCATGCTCTCGAGTGGGTAACCCATTCAGTTTGTTTGTGTTAGCTTAAGATGGACTAACAAAAAATATTGTTCACGCTATAGCACTAAGAGATTGACTTGCTAAATTACGATCAAATAATGACTTAAAAATAATGTTTGCCTTTTGTTATTTTTATATTCCCTCATGGTTCACAGCGCTCCAGATGACTTTATAATACATAAGTCTAGAACTGAGTACATTTTGTACAGAAATTACAAAGTCATCTGGGGATAAAGCAAAGTTTGCCGGGTCAGCTAGTATTTCTATAAATATTCCTGTCGTCTTTCACACATCCACACATCCAGTCTCAAAAATTTAAACGCGTTTTAAACTGGCGCATGAGGTTACTAAATCAATTTATCAAAATAAATCAATTTATTACAAAATCTATTTATCCAAGTGGTTCTAAGTTTGAATACGTTATTCTAAACATACACGGACCAGCAAAACTGTAACACAAGTTCAATGTTTCAACTTCAAAGGTCTGTAACTTTTTTTTCCTAAAGATCTCGCATTTTAAAGATCTTACTTTTGTTTTGTAGGTTATATAATTTACTACTGTTGAGTAAAACTAGAAGCTAGAACTTGATATCAGAACTTGATACTAGAATTTGATATAAGTTAAGGAAAATGATATGCCAAACTGTAAAAAAAGTCAAATGTTACAGTTTTGCACTCTGGTTATTGTGGTTATCACGCTGGTCTGGTGGTTATCCTGTTTCTAACAAATATTTTTGTTATGTTCTTGTTGAGTTCTATTTCAGACTGCTTTATTGTATGCGAAGCTTACAGAGTTACCAGATTCCAAAAGTACTATATAGGTGTATAAGTGTATAGAATGGAGGATTACAAAACAGATGGAAGATTGACAATATATGTATAACACATCCCCTTTAATTAAGAACGAATAGGATTTTTGTCCTTTTCCTTTTGACGTGGTTGCGAATGATCTCAGAATTGATCGGTGGTGATAGTTCCATTTCGATGTGGCAGGCTTCTTCTTCTCTGTCGAAATCCGGATCCATGCCCACGGGAAGGAGCGATAGGGCATCTGCGTTGCCATGAGCAGATGTAGAACGATACTCAATCTCAAAAATATAGGCCATGAGAATGATGGCCCAGCCTGTTTGATGGCATTAAAGGCAGATGCTTGCCTGGATTGAAAATCGTTACTAGTGGCTTGTGATCCGTTATAAGGGTAAACTTTCGGCCCATCCATCTTAAAGTCCATCTTATTCGATTTGGCTGTACTTAACCTCATGCTTGTCATTTTTTCTTTTGATTTTTGACTCTTTTGTCGGTAAAGGGTACTGTTCAACATCGATCTGCGCGTTGACTGCTTGCCTGAAATCGCCACATATGCGAATAGCGCCACCTGGTTTTGGTGCTAGTACAATTGGTGATGCCAAATTACTGAATTTGAGTGGCTTCCAAATTCCGGCTTGTGTAAGTCTGTCTGCTTCAGCTCTGAATTTTTCCATCTGTGAGAATGGAATTTGACGGCTCTTGACTTGGTGTTGCTTTGGTGTTGCTGACGGCTTTAAAAAGACACTTGCTTTGAAGTCTTTTATGACTCCCATGGCTGGTTCGAATACTTCGTTGTACTTGCTGCAAAGGTCACGTAATTCGTCTTCGTACACCTCTTGAACGTTTGGTACTTGCATGATATCAAAGCCGAAAATTTTGAATAAATCCATACCAAATAGATTGTTTGACGTCTCAATATTCGCAACGATAATGACTACTTGCTTCTCTTTTTCACCGCACTTTGCAATTGTGTGCAGCTCCCCAAGCAATGGTATTGGTTTATGACCAAACGCATGTAATACTCGGGAACAATTGCGCAATTTAGGCTTATTTAACAGCGCGTATGTAGTGGCGTTGATCACGGACACTGTGGCTCCGGAATCCATTTGAAATGATATAACTTTGCCGTGTATTTCAAGATCTATAAGAACCTTGTTCTGCTGACACTTGACTTGACCTGTAACACTGTTTACAGCTTCAATCGTTTTGATTTCGTTTGCTTCAGATTTGCGACTTTTTTGCATTTGCCATTTACTTTTGTCTTGCTTCGACATGCATACAACAGCTATATGTCCTTTTCTACCGCACTTGTGACATACGGCATCGCGAAACTTGCACTTCTCTCTGTCATGATTGTGTCCACAACCAGAGCATGATTTTAGCGAACTTTTGTTTGATTCGGCATCACTTTCACCACCACCAAGAAACGGTTTCTTTGTATAGGTGTGAACTGCGTTTATTGGGTCTTGCTTTGATACTGTTTCTTTGAGGGCTGTCACGGTTTTTGTTGTTGTCTCATAGGTTTCTGCAACTATAAGCACATCTTCAAGAGTTGGTTGGGACTTCTGAAGAGCAGATGCACGGACGGCATCGTATGGTGTATGTACTATGATCTGATACCGAATCATTTCATTTACATAGTTAGAAGAACAACCGTTACAGACGAATTGGCATTCCCGAGCGATCCCGCGCAAGTCGGCTACCCACTCTCCGTGTGTTTGTGAATGTTTCATCTCCCTTTTAAAAAACTAATAGCGAGCAGCAAAAACGTGTCGTTTTGTTGTGAAATGTTCCGTTAACTTGTCTGTGAGTTCCTTGTATGTATACGTTTTCAAATTGTTGCTCCCGAACAGATTTTTCAATAGTTCGAATATGTTTATGCGACACCACGAAAGAAAATAAGTCTTTTGCCTTATTTCTGCACTAACCGAATACGCGTTAAAGTGCTGGGTTCAAGGTAAGACTTCCAGTTTTGATTGTCTTTGTCTAATTTGTGGAATGGGGGACACGCAGATAATTCACCCGTGTGGCTTGAATCACCCTGCCCTGGAGAAGCGTTTCTATCCATCATTGCTTGCATCCATTTTTGTTGCTGTTCCATAATGTCTCTTGTAAATGCTTGCTGTTGAGTAAGTATCGATTGGATCAAATCCTCATCCGCCGGCATCTTGATGAAAATCAACGACTACTCGACACGATTTACTCGATTTTACTGTTTTTATCTTTCGACTAAAAACTTCACTTTTTTCCTCGTCGCCAATATGTTGTGTTCTTGTTGAGTTATATTTCAGACTGCTTTATTGTATGTGAAGCTTACAGAGTTACCAGATTCTAAAAGTATTATATAGGTATAGGTATATTATATAGGAGTACAAAACATATGGAAGATTGACAATATATAACAATTTGTATTAATTTTTTTTTAATAATGAGTCCACATTCCCTTGTACTTTTCCAGCTCTTCTATGGGATTGGGCATACTTTGGGTATACCGATGTACCATTTCCGGTGGAACAGCATTCCATATGTCCTGTGTCCGTTCCCACAACTCCTTTACTCCACTTGGAGGGACTGAATATTTCGACAGCTCTGATTTCACAGGACTTCACATGTTTTTTATTGGAGTCACGTCGGGAAAAACAAAAAAAAAAAATTATGTAACATTTTTTCTTTCTTTTTATGTCTTCAAATAAATGTATGTAAAATTACAGCCCTGAAAAATAATTTATGTTAATTTGCCAGCCCATTGAAAATCGTCAAAATTTTAAATCGATAATGGAGGGGGGTCCCCTTAAATGAGTCGAATTAATGTCCCGTCAGTTGATAAAGGACAACGCCAATTAAAAAAATGAACAAGGATTTAGGTTAACGTCTTTATTCGATTGATCTCTGCTTAAGACTAATTTCTTGTTACATAAATCTTACTTGTGCTGCCCTTTGTTTACAAAAGTTTGGTGTGGAGCGCCAGTTCCAGGTGTGGATTGGTTTTTATGTTTCAGCGTGGGATCGCATACGCTGCATATTCTTATCTTATTATGATATTAATTCAGCTTGGGGTCGCATACGCTGCATATTCTTATATCTTGGTAAATAACTGAATATGTGAATATGTGACTTCCCTCTCCTTGAAAAGGGTTGCATGGGCTGGCATATCAGGGTGCAATGCAGAATATCATTATATAACCAATTTATTTCAATACAAAACAAGAAAGGAAAGCAAACTTAGGACGGAGCCGAAATTGATATTCTCTTGCATCTCTTGCAGTTGAAACGGCATATATATCTCAAACTTCGGCAGATAGTTGGCCAAACCTTATGGGAATATTATACTACTATATTATAAAAAACAAGAAGGGAAAGCTAACTTCGGGTGGAGCCGCAGTTAAAACCGCATATATATCGCAAACATCAACCATAGTTGGCCGATCCTCATGAGAATATGATAATATAACCCAATTTATTATAATAAAAATTTAAAACAAGTCCCCAACTTCAATCTTTAAAATACCAAAATTGGTATTTCTACCAAAAACCATTTCCGACCGTTCAATTATATGGCAGCTATAAGGTATAATCGGCGGATCGTTATGAAATTTGGTAGGTCGGATTATCTGACCAAAAATAGAATATGTATAAAGTTCCAGATTTCTATCTTCAAAAACACGAAAGTTGGGTCATTTCCGATCGTTCAGTTATATGGCAGCTATAGGATATAGTCGGCCGATCCCGGTCGTTCCGGTCGGTCCCGGAGGTGATCCTGATCAAGAACACATATACTTTATAGGATCAGAGATGTCTCCTTCACTGCGTTGCACACTTTTGACAGAAATCATAATATTCTCTGCATGGGTATAATAAGAATAATAACTATAGTTATTATATTATAGTTCGTTATTTTATTATAGCTCGGGCAGAGAAATTTCCTATGCCCCCGAGATAGGGCCGTGCCGACCTCTGCTTTAGAGGGTGTTGGTATAAAATTACAAATAGGGTTGTTAGGTGTCGATAGTCTCTGCAAGTGATGGCTAGAGAAGGCATGACGGGGCTAAAGATGGCACATCGGGGAGAATTCAGAATTTGAAAACGTGGAATACAAAATGTAAGAGTGCAGATCGGTGTAAAGAGGAAATGAGGGAAGGCCGGTGATGATCCCTTCTTGATTATAAATTTTATTCTCGCCTTCAAAATATGATTGTTGATCTGAATAGTCTATCTGATATCCATTATGGTCAGAATAAGGAATTATTCTAATGGTGTTAATGATTTTGTGGTTAATAGGGATATGTGAAATAAGTAGGAGTACGTTATTTTTGTGGTCAATCCAAGTTGATGTTTTAATTAAAAGTATATTTTGGCTGTTCGCAGTTTCACTTCAAACCTCTTTGAGGTTTGTCTTTTTGAGCTCCACTAGCACAAATACCCAAAAACACCAACAATAAACCTCAGCAAAAAAAAAATGCAAATAAGTGTATTAAACAGAATTCGGAAAAACAAAAACAAAAAAAATAACACACGTGTTCAAGTGCCGGGCGCCAGCCCAATAAAAACCAACAACAATGGATAAACCACCTGACATAGGTAATACATCCATATACCACAAACATCTAGGCGAACCAAAATATATAGTCATAAACAGAACTGAAAATAAGTCTCTCGAACATGTTTCACCCTTCATTATTAAAAAAAGCCATAGATTTTGCATGCGGAGGATAAGTGGAGTCATACAAAAATACTCGAGCGGGTTGTTTGCTGGTTAAAACTAAGAACACCTTACAGGCAAACAAGTTACTTAGACTGAAAAACATTACAGACATAGAAGTAAAAGCTACCGAACACAAAACTCTAAACTCCTTTAGGGGCGTCATATACTGTAATCAATTACGAAACATAGACGAAACAGAAATACTCAACGAATTAAAAACACAAAAAGTTACTGAAGTTCGTAAAAGTAACTTTGAAGCAATGATATGCAGTCTACAACAAAGCCTTACGGAGTTCATGTCGTTTATGCGTACAACTATGCAAGATCTAATGCGAAACCAAAATCTATTAATACAAATGCTGGTTTCACAACAATCCAAATAATGACTTCCCTACGAATATCTACATGGAACGCTAACGGCGTTTCGCAGCATAAACTCGAGTTAGCGCAATTCCTACTAGACAATCAAATCGACGTAATGGTGCTTTCAGAAACACATCTTACGAACAGATACAATTTCCAACTACGAGGATATTCATTCTATGGAACAAATCATCCAGACGGTAAAGCACACGGCGGGACTGGAATCTTAATCAGAAGCCGTATCAAGCACCATTATCATACGAAATTTGCAAAAAACTACCTACAGGCCACATCAATAAATATACACCTAAATACTGGCAAGCAATTAACTCTAGCTGCCGTATACTGCCCCCCACGCTTCACCATAGCCGAAGATGAGTTTATGCAGTTTTTCAACTCACTCGGAGACCACTTCATAGCAGCAGGAGACTACAATGCCAAGCACACACACTGGGGATCTCGTCTTGTGACCCCAAAAGGAAAGCAGCTCTATAATGCAATTATCAAAGCTAAGAACAAGCTAGACTATGCTTCTTCTGGCACACCAACATACTGGCCGGCAGACCGAAAGAAACTTCCCGATTTAATTGACTTTGCGATTACCAAAAACATTCCTAAAAATCTGATATGCGCCGAATGCCTTTCGGATCTTTCATCTGATCACTCGCCTGTCCTTTTACTCTACTCCAACACCCAGGAACATGGGATCAATCATCAAATCTGACCTCGCATAAAACCAATTGGGTTAAGTACAGGAAGTACATCAGCTCACACATTGAGCTGAGTCCTCACCTCAGCGACGAAGCCAACGTAGACAGTTTTGTTAATTCGCTGGAGTCTGTACTCGTCTCTGCAGCTCGAGTTTCAACACCTCAAATTATAAACACACAACGCAATCAAAAGAAGACAAATCTACAAATCGTCCTCGAAAAGCGACGCTTACGTCGAGAATGGCAATGTCACAGATCGCCATCTGCTAAGCAACGCTTCAAACATGCCTCACGTCAACTTGATCAAGCTCTACAGCAAGAAGAAACGTATGTCCACCACCGCTACATAGAGCAATTGTCAACTAACAGTACGAAACACTCACTATGGAGAGCTCACCCAACTCTGAGCTCACCGAAAGAAACCGTGATGCCTATTAGAAATTCCACAGGCGGGTGGGCGCGCAGCGACGCAGACAGAGCCAGTACGTTTGCCAAACACCTTAAAAATGTCTTCCAACCAAATCCTGCCACCAATGCGTTTACTTTGCCGACTCTATTAGATGATCCCCAGCCTCAACATGAGCCGATTGAGTTTCGCCCAAACGAAATCGTTAACATCATCAAACGACAACTGAATCCGAAAAAATCCCCGGGCTGCGACCTCATAACTCCCAAAATGATCATTGAGCTCCCATACTGTGCCGTTTGCACTCTCACCCAGCTATTTAATGCCATCGCAAAACTTGGCCACTTTCCAGTGAGATGGAAAAAGTCAATTATAATAATGATAGCAAAGCCGGGAAAAGACCACACTATCCCCACGTCGTATAGACCTATAAGCCTACTCTCTTGCCTATCTAAACTCTTTGAAAAATGCCTAATGACTCGGATAAACACATACCTGAGAATCCAGGAAGGAATCCCGTCACACCAATTTGGGTTTCGTGAAAAGCATGGAACAATTGAGCAGGTCAACCGGATAACATCCGAAATTCGGAACGCGTTCGAAAAACGAGAGTACTGTACTGCCATATTTTTAGATGTCTCTCAAGCATTCGATAGAGTCTGGCTGGAAGGTCTAATGTTCAAGATCAAGACAATGCTCCCCTACAGCACCCACAAGATTTTGGAGGCTTACCTTCACGACAGAAAATTTGTCGTGAGGTGCAATACCGCTATATCCGATGAGTACAATGTTGGAGCTGGAGTTCCTCAAGGCAGCGTGCTAGGGCCAATATTATATGTCCTCTACACAGCAGATATCCCGACAAGCACACGTCTAACAACATCCACGTTTGCCGATGACACAGCTATTCTTAGCCGCTCAAAATGCCCGATTCAAGCAACTGCGCAGCTAGCTCATCATATGGTCGATGTCGAAAAATGGCTGTCAGACTGGCGAATTAAAGTGAACGAACTAAAATGCAAGCATGTTACGTTCACTCTGAACAGGCAAAACTGCCCGCCGATACCACTAAACAACACTCTACTCCCACAAGCAAACGAAGTAACATACCTAGGAGTACATCTCGACAGAAGACTCACATGGCGCCGGCACATTGAAGCCAAAAGAACACACCTAAAGCTAAAAGCCAGCGGTCTTCATTGGCTTATCAACGCTCGGTCACCTCTTAGACTTGAACATAAAGTCCTGCTGTACAACTCGGTACTAAAACCTATATGGATGTACGGCTCCCAGTTATGGGGGAACGCCAGCAATAGCAACATTGACATAATTCAAAGAGTTCAGTCGAAGATCTTGAGAACAATCACCGGGGCACCGTGGTACGTTCGCAACGAAAACATACACCGCGACTTAAACATTCGACCAGTCAAAGAAGCGATCGCAGAACAGAAGGTAAAGTACTTAACCAAGCTATCGGTGCACCCTAACCACCTGGCGAGAGGTCTAACAAGGTTGAGCAACCAATCACGCCTTCGTCGCAATGACTTACCCACCCAGCGACCGACCTGAGGGACGCGCAACCAGAATGCAGTCTTAGTATACTGTTAGTTAAATTTTAATGTTAAGATTCGTCAACTTATTGTTAGTCTCAAAATTAAGAGTAGATTCAATAAATAAAAGCAAAGCTATAATAATAAAAAAAAAAAAAAAAAGTTCGTAAAATTCTAAAAAAATAAATCCAATCATTGGTAGAAACTGGGTTAATTATAATAACTTTCCAAACCCATACACTCCCAGAATCCCTAAACGTTGGATACGAAAAAGTTCATCTACGCCCATATATTCCACGTCCACTAAGATGCCAAAAATGCCTAAGATTTGGACACCCGACACCAATCTGCAAAAGCCCCACAGAGCTTTGCAAGAACTGCTCCGAGACAACCCACACAGAAGAAAACGAGTCATGCAACAACGAAAAAAACTGCATTAACTGCAAAAACCTATTCGATGCAGATTCAAAACATAGCCCACTAGACCGCAGTTGCCCCTCATTTATAAAACAAAAAGAACTAATAACAATTAAAACTATACAAAAAGTCGACCACAAAACATCACTAGAAATTAACTACTCTCGTCACAACCAACAGCTCAGCACCAGCTTTGCATCTATTGTATCCAAACCGCACACCGACAAAACAATAACAAACAAAATAACAAGAAAGGAAAGCTAACTTCGGGCGGAGCCGAAGTGTATATACCCTTGCAGTTAAAACCGAATATATATCGTAAACATCGGATATAGTTGGCCGCTCCCTATGGGAATAGAAATATATAATCCAATTTAATACAATACAAAATCTAAAAAAAGTCCCAAACTTCTATCTTCGAAAATACGAAAGTTGGGTCATTTCCGATCGTTCAGTTGTATGGCAGCTATATGATATAGTCGGCCGATCCTAATGAAATTTGGTGGTTGGATCAACTGCCCAAAAATAAAATCTGTATTAAGTTTCAGCTTTTTATCTTCAAAAACACGAAAGTTGGGTCATTTCCGATCGTTCAGTTATATGGCAGCTATAAGATATAGTCGGCCGATCCTTATGAAATTTGGCATGTCGTAATAATTTGCCAAAAATTTGATCTCGTGTCAAATTTGAACTCTCTAACTCTAAAAACACCAAAGATATACCAGTTCCGATCAATCAGTTATATGGCAGCTATAGGATATAGTCGGCCGATCCGGGCCGTTCCGACTTATACACTGCGTGCAAAGGAAAGAAGGGTGTGTGCAAAGTTTCAAGACGATAGCTTCAAAACTGAGAGACTAGTTCGCGTAGAAACGGACAGACAGACGGACAGACAGCCGGACAGACGGTCATGCTCATATCAACTCAGGAGGGAATCCTGATCAAGAATATATATACTTTATAGGGTCGGAGATGTCTCCTTCACTGCGTTGCACACTTTTGGACAAAATTATAATACCCTCTGCAAGGGTATAACAACACCCACACCCCAATACACAAACCAAAATAAAGACACGCCGACATCACAGAAACAACATCAAAGAAAACAAGAAAGGAAAGCTAACTTCGGGCGGAGCCCAAGTGTATATAACCTTGCAGTTAAAACCGGATATATATCGCAAACATCCGATATAGTTGGCCGCTCCTTATGGGAATATGAATATATAATCCAACTTATTACAATACAAAATCTAAAAAAAAGTCCCAAGCTTCCATCTTCAAACATACCAAAGTTGGTATTTCTACCAAAAACCATTTCCGATCGTTCAGCTATATGGCAGCTATAAGATATAGTCGGCCGATCGTTATGAAATTCGGTAAGTCGGATAAACTGACCAAAAATATAATCTGTACCAAGTTCCAGCTTTCTATCTTCAAAAACACGAAAGTTGGGTCATTTCCGATCGTTCAGATATATGGCAGCTATAGGATATAGTCGGCCAATACTTACGAAATTACGGCATGTCGTATTATTTTGCCAAAAATAGCGCTCATGTGAAATTTGAACTCTCTAACTCTAAAAACACCGAAGTTATACCATATCCGATCAATCAGTTATATGGCAGCTATAGGATATAGTCGGCCGATCCGACTTATATACTGCGTGCAAAAGAAAGAAGGGTGTGTGCAAATATTCAAGTCGATAGCTTTAAAACTGAGAGACTAGTTCGCGTAGAAACAGACAGACGGACAGACAGACAGACGGACAGACGGACATGCTCATATCAACTCAGGAGGTGATCCTGATCAAGAATATATATACTTTATAGGGTCGGAGATGTCTTCTTCACTGCGTTGCACACTTTTGACCAAAATTATAATACCCTCTGCAAGGGTATAACAAACATATCATGACCTCCCTAATGACCATCACACACCTACTCCAATTGCAAACATCACAACACCACTAACTTCACCCGCTCATCAAAATACTGAAATCTCCAACATGGATATCGACCTCCCCAGCACTTCAAGCACCACCAGCACCATGCGAAAGGACCCAAGACCTAAAACTACGAATTTTTCAAAAGGACAAAAGACACTAGCGACCAACCTAAGACATACCAAAACAAACCAACCAAAACGTAAAAAAAAACAAACACATTAATAACATAAGGAATTCTGAAAGCACTTAACACTTGTAGCATCAGTTATAAAAAAACAGAGTACCCATAGTAACCAACTAACTACCAACCAACTACGAAATTTGGTAGGTTAGATCAACTGACCAAAAATATAATCTGTACCAAGTTCCAGCTTTCTATCTTCAAAAACACGAAAGTTGGGTCATTTCCGATCGTTCAGTTATATGGCAGCTATAGGATATAGTCGGCCGATACTTACGGAATTTGGCTTGTCGTATTATTTTGCCAAAGATAGTGCTCATCTGAACTATCTAACTCTAAAAACACAGAAGTTATAGTATATAGTCGGCTGATTCCGGTCGTTCCGACTTATATACTGCGTGCAAAGTAAAGAAGGGTGTGTGCAAAGTTTCCAGTCGAAAGCTTTAAAACTGAGAGACTAGTTTGCGTAGAAACAGACAGACGGACAGGCGGACATGCTCATATCAACTCAGGAGGTGATCCTGATCAAGAATATATATACTTTATAGGGTCGGAGATGTCTCCTTCACTGCGTTGCACACTTTTGACCAAAATTATAATACCCTCTGCAAGGGTATAAAAATTCACTAATACCATTCCCATACCCATAAATTACACCCTTATTTCAAAAAACACCTCATCTTCCCACGGTGGCGTAGGTCTCCTAGCCCACAGGTCACTACAAGCCCGAGAGACAATCCTTAGAGACGATTTCGATGCAGTATGCATAGAACTGAGCTCCAAACTTAAATTCAGAATTATCTCAGCATACATAGCTCCTAAAAAATCTTTCTCACTGCAAAACCTTCAGGCCGTATTAGACACCTCACATATACCCACATTGATCACTGGCGACTTTAACGGTTGGCACAAAAACTGGGGCTCAAATCAAAACAACGCAAGAGGAAAAACATTAGATAAATTCATAACTCAATCAAACTACATACCACTAAACGACATGTCACCTACTCACTTTAGCACACACAACACACTAACAAACGTCGACCTAACCTTCAGCAGCCGAATTCTTCAAATCGACAGCTTTGGCACACCGAAGATAATCTTTTTGGCAGCATCACTTCCCCATAATAACCAACCTTTTCACCTCCAACACAACGAGCCTCCAAGTCACTTCACGCAAACCATCTTTTTTAACCGACAATGCAAACTGGCCAAAAATTCTGCAAGCTCACTGAAGTATACTCCACACAGAGAAAACCAAGCACAAACATAAACAAGGAAGCCACAACAATTCACACAATCATCATCTCCAGCGCTCATAAGGCTATACCCCAGACACACCCTACAAAAAAGCCCCAAAATGTACCATGGTGGAATAGCAAACTTAGCCAATTGAGAGACGACAAAATGAAGAAATGGAACGAATTAAAAAGACACATATCTACAGAAAACATTCTAAAGTACAAAAAAGCTAACGGCCTATTTAGACTAATATTAAAACAAGAAAAAACAAGAAAGGAAAGCTAACTTCGGGCGGAGCCGAAGTTTATATACCCTTGCAGTTAAAACCGGATATATATCGCAAACATCGGATATAGTTGGCCGATCCTTATGGAAATAGGAAAATATAATCCAATTTATTACAATACAAAATCTAAAAAAAGTCCCAAACTTCTATCTTCAAAAATACGAAAGTTGATATTTCTACCAAATACCATTTCCGATCGTTCAGTTATATGGCAGCTATGGGATATAGTCGGCCGATCCTAATGAAATTTGGTAGGTTGGGTCAACTGACCAAAAATAGAATCTGTATTAAATTCCAGCTTTCTATCTTCAAAAACACGAAAGTTGGGTCATTTCCGATCGTTCAGTTATATGGCAGCTATAGGATATAGTCGTCCGATCCTTATGAAATTTGGCATGTCGTAATGTTTTGCTAAAAATAGCTCTCGTGTCAAATTTGAACTCTCTAACTCTAAAAACACCAAAGTTATACCATTTCCGATCAATCAGTTATATGGCAGCTATAGGATATAGTCGACCGATCCCGGCCGTTCCGACTTATATACTGCGTGCAAAGGAAAGAAGGGTGTGTGCAAAGTTTCAAGTCGATAGCTTTAAAACTGAGAGACTAGTTCGCGTAGAAACAGACAGACAGACAGACGGACAGACGGACAGACGGACATGCTCATATCAACTCAGGAGGTGATCCTGATCAAGAATATATATACTTTATAGGGTCGGAGATGTCTCCTTCACTGCGTTGCACACTTTTGGACAAAATTATAATACCCTCTGCAAGGGTATAAAAACGAAATATAAACAATTTTACTACACAAATCTCACGCGAAACACCGCCAAAAACAATCTGGAGTAACATCCGACGCTTTTGCGGACTCAACCCACAAAAACACATACACTGCATATTTAACCCAACCACAAATCAAAACACCACCCACAAATTAGAAATCGCAGACTTATTTTGCAAACATTTTTCAGAAATTTCATCCGACTTAAACTTCAAAACATCATTTATAAACCATAAACAAACTTCAATCAGCAACTCACACAACCTATCGTACACTTCCTGCAAACTACACTTTTCTTCCCCCAAAGAAAAATAAGGCTGGCAGCCCGCCGGCAAGAAGCGAAGAATGCCTGACGGAGCTGGGCACGGAAAAAAAAGAGGCATATTTCCGCAATGCAAAGGAACCTGATAACCAGACTGAAGGACATCCACTCTATTCTGGTCGGAAGTGTTCCAGAGGAGCATGCGCGACCGGTCATCACGCCCAAGCCAGTGTGCCCCAGATGCGAGAGAGCCGGCATCGATACCGTGGAGAAGGAGCAGCAGACCCTTCCGACGGAGGTCTGGACCCAGGACCAGGCTGTGCAGACCGGCAGCATCCCTAACAGCACGGGCCCCAAGAGTGCACACCGGGACTCGGGGGCCAAAGTAGCAACGGCCAACACGACGGCTAGGCCCAAGCCAGCTGTTGCAAACCCGGCTACCGACAAAGGAAGCGACGGCGAAGCAAGCAGGAGAAGGTCTGAGTGGACGAAGGCCAAGCCTAGAAATCCCGAGAGGAGACGAGCCAGACCCGACGCCATAGTGATCCAAGCAGCAGGCATGACGTACAGTCAGATCCAAAGCATGGTAACTCGCAGGGAGGACGGGAAGCTAGACGCTCTTGGCCCTTGCGTCAAGAGAGTGAGGAAGACAGCCAAGGGCGGGCTGCTACTGGAATTGGCCAGGAAGGCCCTTAAAGGTTCCACACAGACCCTTAAAGGTTGCATCGAGGAGGTCCTAGGGAGCAAGGAAGAGGTGCGGGCGTACTCGGAGGAGACCAAGGAGTCACTCGTCGAGCTACGAAGACTCGACGCACTAGCTACTTCGGAGGACATCATCGGGGCTATCGCGCAGCAGGCAGCGGTGGACCAAGGCGCCTTGAAAGTCAAGAAGCTGAGAAGCAGTTATGGCGAGACGCAGACCGCTATCGTGGCTTTCCCCGCGAGCCTTGCCAAGGCCATCATTGCTGTGGGCAAGGTGAAGGTTGGGTGGTCAGTATGCCATATGAGGGAAAAGGAGGTCGTGGCTCGCTGCTACAGGTGTCTTGGGATGGGGCACATCGCAAGCGCTTGCAAGAGCTCGAAGGACAGGAGCGGCTGTGGCTTCCGCTGCGGAGACACGGACCACAGGGCGGTCACCTGCAAAAAGGACCCTTGATGCTTCGAAGGATGTGAGGCATCAGACTGGAAGCAGAAGTTGCCCCATGTCAGCGAAAGGAGGTGGACCTAGGACGACAGGATGTTAGTGCTTCAGCTGAACCTGAACCACTGTAGGGCGGCCCAAGATGTGCTTTCGCAGACTGCGAGGGAGACGAAGGCGGACATAGCGCTCCTATGCGAGCCCCATAGGACTGGCTCAGACAACCGCTGGACAGTCGACCTATCGGGGAAGACTGCCATCTGGAGCTGCGGCGCAACCGGCGCGACAATGCACTCTGTGTACAGAGCGGAGGGATTTGTAAGGGCTCGGATAGGTGGGGCATGGCTTTACAGCTGCTACATGGCACCAAGCCTAACCATCAATGAGTTTGAGCGCATGATGGACTGCCTAGGAAATGATATCAGAGGCCGTTCTGACGTCCTTGTAGCAGGGGACTTCAACGCATGGGCGCAGGACTGGGGCTGCCCGAGGACGAATGCGAGAGGAAGAGTGGTCAGAGAAACCTTTGCCACACTCGATCTCGTCCTGCTGAACGAAGGAAACCAGCACACCTTCAGCAGAGCCGGAGCAGGTTCCATCATAGACCTGACGTTCGCAAGCCCCTCGCTAGCGACTGGCGCTAACTGGAGGATAAGAGGCAGCTTTACGGCCAGCGACCACGAAGCAATATTTTTGCTCAATTGGTAACCCTCAAGAACGACCGAGGGATCCGAAACCAGGAGGCTACAGAGTCGGTACGCTTCAGGCGAGGAACTTCACCGAGGCAGCGCGCAACATCGGCAACGTCTTACCAAGCGGAGCCAACGAAATGGCTGATACCCTGGCTGCTAAGCTAGAGGCAGCGTGCACGGCGCGCATGCAGCGGAGAAGCCGCTACCGTAGGAACCACGCTCCCGTTTACTGGTGGAGCGACGAGATTGGCTCCATCCGAGCTGAGTGCATGAGAGCAAGGAGGCTTATGCAGCGCGCGAGAGGCACCGACGCCTTTGAGGAGCGGCACCTAGCCTTCAAGGACCGACGCCAAGCATTGAAGGTGGCCATCCGACACAGCAAAAGGAAATGCTTCCTGGAACTATGCGACTCGGCGGAGGAAAATCCATGGGGCAACGCGTACCGGATAGTGGTGAATAGGCTGCGCGCAGGAAACCAGTCCCCCACGGACCCGCAGCCGGGCAGCTTTGCGGAACTCTACAATAAATGTATCCGCGAAGGCACTTTTCCCACCCGGTGGAAGGTACAGAAGCTCCTGCTGCTCCTCAAACCAGGGAAACCAAGAGAGGAGAGGACCATAGCAGAGGTGGTCGGCATTGCTCGCAACGCAATAACGGGAACCAGGTGGAAAGGTGGCTCCAAGCAATACTGCCTGATAGTCACCCTGGACATCAGGAACGCCTTCAATACGGCGGACTGGGGCAAAACACTGGCAGCCCTAAGGGGGTTCAACGTTCCCAGTGCCATAATGAACGTCGTCAGTAGCTACTTTAGCTGCAGAGTGCTACTGGTCGACACGGACATGGGCACGGAGTCCTACGACGTTACGGCGGGTGTGCCGCAAGGATCGGTCCTAGGATCGCTGCTGTGGAACGCCATGTATGACGGAATCCTGAGGCTGCAGCTCCCAGCGGAATGCGACATCGTCGGCTTCGCAGACGACGTAGCGTTGGTGATAGTGACCAAGCACAGGGAGGAAGCGGAGAGAACGGCGAACAAGGCAATCGAGACAATGGAGATGTGGCTCCAAAATGCCGGTCTAAGCCTAGCCCCGCAAAAGACCGAAGCGGTGCTGGTCAGCAGCCGCAAGGTGCTGGAAACGGCGACAATCCGGGTTGGTGGAATGGCCATAACCTCCCAGTGGGCCATAAAATACCTGGGCGTGATGACCGACGCCCGGCTCTCCTTCCCGGCGAGCACCTTGATTATATCCAGGGCAAGGCTGCAGCCACTACCAGGAGCCTTGCCAGGATCCTTCTAAACACCAGAGTCCCCAAGCAGAACAGGAGAAGGCTCCTCGTTAGCGTTGCCTCGGCGCAAATTTTGTATGCAGCGCCCATCTGGGCTGAGGCGATGAATATGCCCAGCTACAGGAGAGGGGTAGATGCAGTTTACAGGCTGGGTGCTATAAGAGTCGCGACCGGCTTCAGGACAGTCTCCGACGACGCCATTCTGGTCATTGCGGGGATGGTCCCGCTGAAGGAGCGCGCTCGAGAGCTCAAGGAGCTTAAGGAAACCCGTGCTCGCAATGAGGGTGCCGGCGGCACCCCCAATACAGCTGCAAGGGAGGACGCCAAGGAGAGGTCGCTCACAGCCTGGCAGGATTGCTGGGACGCGTCGACGAAGGGACGATGGACACACACCCTCATTCCTAGCCTTAGAAGGTGGGTGCTGCGAAGCCACGAGCAGGTCGACTTCTACCTGACCCAGGTCTTGAGTGGACATGGCTGCTTCCGGCAATACCTGAAGCGTTTTGGCATAACATATTTATGTTAAGTATGTTAATTGTTGTCGAGATTAATAAAGCAAAGTATACAAAAAAAAAAAAAAAAACACTCCCTGTAAAAGAGCAAAAGAAATAGAAAAGCCCATAACTTCAATAGAATTTTCAGCAGCTTTAAACACACTAAAAGGAAATACACCAGGACTGGACAGAATTAACTACGCTATGATCAAAAACATAGATATTACTACAAAAAATACTACAAGCCTACAAAACACAATCCTCAACAACTATATCCCACAAACCTACAAAAATAGCCTAATAGTACCAATTTTAAAACCAAACTGAGACAAAACCAACCTAAACTCATAAAGTATTGTCCAGTCTAACTTACCTCATGCCTTTCAAAAATTCTGGACAAAATTATTGCCAAACGACTGTGGTGGTTTGTATTAAACGACAAACTCATCCAAAACAGCTAAACTGGTTTCCGAAAAGATAAGTCAGCTATGGACAGTCTACTGCCCGTAGACAATCTATTAGCAAGAGCTATCTCAAGAAGAAACCATACTTCCATCATATCCCTAGATTTCGCAAAAGCCTTCGACAGAATTGGAATCCACTCCATACTCAACCAACTTGCCATTTGGAAAACAGGACCAAAAATAACCAACTACATAAAAAATTATATGACAAATAGAAAAATAATAGTACGTATCAACTATGACCTTTCTTCCTTTCAATCCATCCAAAACGGCATACCTCAAGGCTCTCCACTTTCCGTGATCCTCTTTTTTATAGCATACATCTAACTCGCAGCAAAACTCACCCTTCATCGCAATATTAGTCTAAGCGCATATGCAGATGACTTTAACTTGATTGTAAAACTAAAAAACTGAAAAAACATAAACACAAACCTCAACCCCATTATTACTATCATACTAGATTGGACCGATTAATCAAACGCCCAGCTTTCAACCACAAAATGCAAACACTTGCACGTTTGCAGAAAACACAACTGCAACTGCACCCTATCCACTGGTAACATACAAATACAAAACGTAACATCACTTAAAATGCTCGGCGTACATTTCAATAACAAATACAGGTGGAAAACACACACAGAACAACTCTCACACAACCTCAAACAATCAATAAACATAAAAAAATGCCTCTCACGCCCAAAATTCAACTGCAACACATCCACACTTCTAAACGTCACAAAAGCAACTATCACCGCAAAAGCTGACTACGGTCTCCCAATCTACGGATATTGCCCACAAACAAACCTACGGAAGGTAAAAGCAACAATAAACTCCGCTTTCAGAACTGCTCTTGGCGCAATTCAAACTACACCTATTAACAACATCTTGTACGAAGCACGCGCAGACTCTAGAAGACAGACGTGACCTCCTAACAACAAAAATAATCAAATCCTTGATGAATGCCAAAAACTCCCCATTAATAAAAATCCTTAAATCATACCGACCCCCAAAGCGATCACAATACAAATCAAAAATAGACCGCATTATAGAAAAATCCGAAGCACATAATCTCCCACTTAAGCTGACTAGTCAACACTCACAGACCACACCACCCTGGAACACTGATATTTTAAAAATTGTCACAACATTAAGCACGTACAACAAAAAAACACAACACCACAAACTTTTCGGACACTATCACAAATTCAACTACATTTATACAGATGGATCTCGAAACAGAAGTCATAAAATTAGTCCTTTTGCCACGTTACTCCTCAGTATTCTCCGCCGAGCTTCTAGCAATAATAGAGGGAATCTAACTGCTAAAAAATAGAAGAGGAAAATTTTGCATATGCTCCGACTCCCTCTCTGCAATCGATGCAATAAAAAATCCGAACAACAGCAAACACCACAACTCACACGCACGAAACCTGCTCCAAAAATTCGAATCTAAATTCAAACTAATTTGGATACCCGGCCACGTAGGTATACCAGGTAACGAACTGGCGGACACCCTAGCCAAAAACGCAACCACGCTACCACTTCTAACGGTTGAAAATCTAAACACAAAAGACATACAAAAATATATAAAAAATACTCACAAAAAAAAAAAACTATCAAACATAACGAAGACATCAACTTGGTACCAATCAATTAACCAACTCCAACTCAACAGCTACCACATCACCAAAAACAACCACCCAGCCATCTCACGTCTTGGCCAAATAAAAATAAGAAGACTCAGACTTGGACACACCAAATTAACCCACACACACTACATCGATCCAAACCACAACAACGCTTGCCCTTTCTGCAACGATACTGTAACAATAACACACTTACTTTCCCCCTGCAACGCGCTTAACATCCAAAGACAACAAATGTTTCAAAACACCAACCCACTGGAAGCACTTTCAAACCCCACGTCGATCATATAAATAAATACTTATAAGAAATCCTAAAAATATTATGTACAACTCGAGCTGAAGGCCCAAGTTGCCATTGCTCAACATTATTGCTAGCCCATAAATTTAATCTGTTAGCCCCTTATAAATAAATAAATAAATATTTTGGCTGTTAATGCTTTCTAGCTTGTCATAATTCAGTAACTTTGGGTTAAAAAATCCAAGACGTGAAAGTTGCATGCCCATTTCTATGTCTTCAATGTACTCAATAAATTGCATGAGTTCATAGACATGTTTGTCAATGCTATTGCGGATATTGTTGTAAGTATTTTAGATACTACGCTTTTGCGTAGTAAGTAAGAGTCTTCAGGTTTTCATTTACAAACTTAATGACATAATTCAATTTATGAAGTTGGATTGAATTTTCTGCAATTTATTATATTATCTGCTATTTTTATACACTTTCAGAGGGTATTATAATTATGGTCTAAAGTGTGCAACGCAGTGAAGGAGACTTCTCCAACCATATAAAGAATATATATTCTTGATCAGGATCACCTCCTGAGTTGATATGTCTGTCCGACGGTCCGTCTGTCTGTCCGTATGTCTGTCTGTTTCTACGCAAACTAGTCTCTCAGTTTTAAAGCTATCGACTTAAAACTTTGTACACACCAATCTTTTTTTTGCACGCAGTATATAAGTCAGAACACCCGACATCAACCAACTATATCCTATAGCTGCCATATAACTCCTAATGCTATAGCTGCGGTGTTTTTAGAGTTGGAGAGTTCGCATTTTGTACGAATCCTATTTTTGACAAAATAAAAGGACGTACCAAATTTCATAGGGACCGGCCGCCTACATCCTATAGCTGCCATATAACTGAACAATCGGAAATGACCCAACTTTCATGCTTTTAAAGATAGAAAGTTGTAACTTCGTACAGATTCTATCTTTAATCAGTTGATCTGACCTACCAAATTTCTTAACGATCGACCGACTATATCTCATACGGGCAGATACGCACCGCAAGCAAATGCTTCCGAGTCGGTACTTGCGGTCATTAGAGTAAATATTGGCGAGGATCATGCCCGATAGGATGAACGATTACCAGAGGTGCAGGCGGCACTGAGGGCAGCGTCATATTGCTCGACATGGGTGTCCCCATATTTCGCAATGTTCGGGCAACATATGTTTTCGAACGGTGGAGATTACCAGCTGGCCCGAAAGCTAAAAGCGTTGAACGAGTCGGAGGTTCAGCAGCTACGAAGGTCGGAGAAACAACAAGTCCAGCGTTCCGGGATAAAGGAACGAATTCATCGCGGAGGAGGCGCGGAGGTACAACTTAAAAACCAGGGAAGTCAAGTACTTAACACGTTCTACCCGGCGCATTTTTCCTTGTTTGTATACATCGTGTGCACGAGAAACGAAATTGTTCGTTTAACGGTTTTTCTATTGCACATTAGGTTTCGATTATTATTTGGGCAATATATACCAACTAAACGTCATAAATTTGGCATAAAGCTTTATAAGCTATGTCTTACAGAAGGATATACTAATAAATTAAACATTTATTGTGGGAAAGGGCAGAAACCCAAAATACAGTCGCAAAAAAAAAAAATCCAAGACGTGAAAGTTGCATGCCCATTTCTATGTCTTCAATGTACTCAATAAATTGCATGAGTCCATAGACATGTTTGTCAATGCTATTGCGGTTATTGTAGTAAGTATTTTAGATACTACGCTTTTGCGTAGTAAGTAAGAGTCTTCAGGTTTTCATTTACAAACTTAATGACATAATTCAATTTATGAAGTTTGATTGAATTTTCTGCAATTTATTATATTATCTGCTATTTTTATACACTTTCAGAGGGTATTATAATTATGGTCAAAAGTGTGCAACGCAGTGAAGGAGACTTCTCCAACCATATAAAGAATACATATTCTTGATCAGGATCACCTCCTGAGTTGATATGTCCGTCCGACGGTCCGTCAGTCTGTCCGTATGTCTGTCTGTTTCTACGCAAACTAGTCTCTCAGTTTTAAAGCTATCGACTTAAAACTTTGCACACACCAATCTTTTTTTTGCACGCAGTATATAAGTCAGAACACCCGAGATCAACCAACTATATCCTATAGCTGCCATATAACTCCTAATGCTATAGCTGCGGTGTTTTTAGAGTTGGAGAGTTCGCATTTTGTACGAATCCTATTTTTGACAAAATAAAAGGACGTACCAAATTTCATAGGGACCGGCCGCCTACATCCTATAGCTGCTATATAACTGAACAATCGGAAATGACCCAACTTTCATGCTTTTAAAGATAGAAAGTTGTAACTTCGTACAGATTCTATCTTTAATCAGTTGATCTGACCTACCAAATTTCTTAACGATCGACCGACTATATCTCATATGGGCAGATACGCACCGCAAGCAAATGCTTCCGAGTCGGTACTTGCGGTCATTAGAGTAAATATTGGCGAGGATCATGCCCGATAGGATGAACGATTACCAGAGGTGCAGGCGGCACTGAGGGCAGCGTCATATTGCTCGACATGGGTGTCCCCATATTTCGCAATGTTCGGGCAACATATGTTTTCGAACGGTGGAGATTACCAGCTGGCCCGAAAGCTAAAAGCGTTGAACGAGTCGGAGATTCAGCAGCTACGAAGGTCGGAGAAACAACAAGTCCAGCGTTCCGGGATAAAGGAACGAATTCATCAGGCCTACGAAGAGGAGGCGCGGAGGTACAACTTAATAACCATGGAAGTCAAGTACTTAACACGTTCTACCCGGCGCATTTTTTCCTTGTTTGTATACATCGTGTGCACGAGAAACGGAATTGTTCGTTTAACGGTTTTTCTATTGCACATTAGGTTTCGATTATTATTTGGGCAATATATACCAACTAAACGTCATAAATTTGGCATAAAGCTTTATAAGCTATGTCTTACAGAAGGATATACTAATAAATTAAACATTTATTGTGGGAAAGGGCAGAAACCCAAAATACAGTCGCAAAAAAAAAATCCATGACGTGAAAGTTGCATGCCCATTTCTATGTCTTCAATGTACTCAATAAATTGCATGAGTTCATAGACATGTTTGTCAATGCTATTGCGGTTATTGTAGTAAGTATTTTAGATACTACGCTTTTGCGTAGTAAGTAAGAGTCTTCAGGTTTTCATTTACAAACTTAATGACATAATTCAATTTGAAGTTCAATGAAGTTGGATTGAATTTTCTGCAATTTATTATATTATCTGCTATTTTTATACACTTGCAGAGGGTATTATAATTATGGTCAAAAGTGTGCAACGCAGTGAAGGAGACTTCTCCAACCATATAAAGAATATATATTCTTGATCAGGATCACCTCCTGAGTTGATATGTCTGTCCGACGGTCCGTCTGTCTGTCCGTATGTCTGTCTGTTTCTACGCAAACTAGTCTCTCAGTTTTAAAGCTATCGACTTAAAACTTTGCACACACCAATCTTTTTTTTGCACGCAGTATATAAGTCAGAACACCCGAGATCGGCCAACTATATCCTATAGCTGCCATATAACTCCTAATGCTATAGCTGCGGTGTTTTTAGAGTTGGAGAGTTCGCATTTTGTACGAATCCTATTTTTGACAAAATAAAAGGACGTACCAAATTTCATAGGGACCGGCCGCCTACATCCTATAGCTGCCATATAACTGAACAATCGGAAATGACCCAACTTTCATGCTTTTAAAGATAGAAAGTTGTAACTTCGTACAGATTCTATCTTTAATCAGTTGATCTGACCACTAACCATACAGCATATAGACAACCCATTTCATACAACGAAAATGGACGCGAAAATTTCTTGCGACAGGCCCCAGCAGGCCCCAGAGCGGATTTCTTACGCTCTCTTACGCTCATCGTTCGTTCATCTTACGCTCATTCTCGCATTAAATGTTTTCTGTTTCTCAGTCTCTAAACGGAGCGCAATGAAGAAGGTTGGCCTGCGCTTCGGTTGATCTTCGTATGTATGCGTGTCACACATTCACATACATGGGTGTATGTGTGCGTGCGATTTCGTTTCGAAGCCAGCGCACAAAATTTGGATTTTTCTTACTTTTAAGGCTTGCTACCCTAACAAAATTCGGGTATTCGTATTTGATGAAATGACGAAAGAAATTATATTATTTTTTTTATTATTTCAGCATACGTTTTTAATTTATTTAGGAATAAGATTAAGTGTTAGTAGTAAAATGTTTTCTGTATATATATTTTTACGAATCATTAAAAATCAATATACTGAGAAAGTGTCAGAGTATATTTCAGTCGGAGTCACTTAAAACGCCTCTTGCAGAACAACAAAAACTTAAAAGCAACGGCGTTTTTAGTGAAAAAAATAATATAATTTCTTTCGTCATTTCATCAAATACGAATACCCGAATTTTGTTAGGGTAGCAAGCCTGAAAAGTAAGAAAAATCCAAATTTTGTGCGCTGGCTTCGAAACGAAATCGCACGCACACATACACCCATGTATGTGAATGTGTGACACGCATACATACGAAGATCAACCGAAGCGCAGGCCAACCTTCTTCATCGCGCTCCGTTTAGAGACTGAGAAACAGAAAACATTTAATGCGAGAATGAGCGTAAGATGAACGAACGATGAGCGTAAGAGAGCGTAAGAAATCCGCTCTGGGGCCTGCTGGGGCCTGTCGCAAGAAATTTTCGCGTCCATTTTCGTTGCATGAAATGGGTTGTCTATATGCTGTATGGTTAGTGATCTGACCTACCAAATTTCTTAACGATCGACCGACTATATCTCATACGGGCAGATACGCACCGCAAGCAAATGCTTCCGAGTCGGTACTTGCGGTCATTAGAGTAAATATTGGCGAGGATCATGCCCGATAGGATGAACGATTACCAGAGGTGCAGGCGGCACTGAGGGCAGCGTCATATTGCTCGACATGGGTGTCCCCATATTTCGCAATGTTCGGGCAACATATGTTTTCGAACGGTGGAGATTACCAGCTGGCCCGAAAGCTAAAAGCGTTGAACGAGTCGGAGATTCAGCAGCTACGAAGGTCGGAGAAACAACAAGTCCAGCGTTCCGGGATAAAGGAACGAATTCATCAGGCCTACGAAGAGGAGGCGCGGAGGTACAACTTAAAAACCATGGAAGTCAAGTACTTAACACGTTCTACCCGGCGCATTTTTTCCTTGTTTGTATACGTCGTGTGCACGAGAAACGAAATTGTTCGTTTAACGGTTTTTCTATTGCACATTAGGTTTCGATTATTATTTCGGCAATATATACCAACTAAACGTCATAAATTTGGCATAAAGCTTTATAAGCTATGTCTTACAGAAGGATATACTTATAAATTAAACATTTATTGTGGAAAAGGGCAGAAACCCAAAATACAGTCGCAAAAAAAAATCCAAGACGTGAAAGTTGCATGCCCATTTCTATGTCTTCAATATACTCAATAAATTGCATGAGTTCATAGACATGTTTGTCAATGCTATTGCGGTTATTGTAGTAAGTATTTTAGATACTACGCTTTTACGTAGTAAGTAAGAGTCTTCAGGTTTTCATTTACAAACTTAATGACAAAATTCAATTTGAAGTTCAATGAAGTTGGATTGAATTTTCTGCAATTTATTATATTATCTGCTATTTTTATACACTTGCAGAGGGTATTATAATTATGGTCAAAAGTGTGCAACGCAGTGAAGGAGACTTCTCCAACCATATAAAGAATATATATTCTTGATCAGGATCACCTCCTGAGTTGATATGTCCGTCCGACGGTCCGTCAGTCTGTCCGTATGTCTGTCTGTTTCTACGCAAACTAGTCTCTCAGTTTTAAAGCTATCGACTTAAAACTTTGCACACACCAATCTTTTTTTTGCACGCAGTATATAAGTCAGAACACCCGAGATCAACCAACTATATCCTATAGCTGCCATATAACTCCTAATGCTATAGCTGCGGTGTTTTTAGAGTTGGAGAGTTCGCATTTTGTACGAATCCTATTTTTGACAAAATAAAAGGACGTACCAAATTTCATAGGGACCGGCCGCCTACATCCTATAGCTGCTATATAACTGAACAATCGGAAATGACCCAACTTTCATGCTTTTAAAGATAGAAAGTTGTAACTTCGTACAGATTCTATCTTTAATCAGTTGATCTGACCTACCAAATTTCTTAACGATCGACCGACTATGTCTCATATGGGCAGATACGCACCGCAAGCAAATGCTTCCGAGTCGGTACTTGCGGTCATTAGAGTAAATATTGGCGAGGATCATGCCCGATAGGATGAACGATTACCAGAGGTGCAGGCGGCACTGAGGGCAGCGTCATATTGCTCGACATGGGTGTCCCCATATTTCGCAATGTTCGGGCAACATATGTTTTCGAACGGTGGAGATTACCAGCTGGCCCGAAAGCTAAAAGCGTTGAACGAGTCGGAGATTCAGCAGCTACGAAGGTCGGAGAAACAACAAGTCCAGCGTTCCGGGATAAAGGAACGAATTCATCAGGCCTACGAAGAGGAGGCGCGGAGGTACAACTTAAAAACCATGGAAGTCAAGTACTTAACACGTTCTACCCGGCGCATTTTTCCTTGTTTGTATACATCGTGTGCACGAGAAACGAAATTGTTCGTTTAACGGTTTTTCTATTGCACATTAGGTTTCGATTATTATTTGGGCAATATATACCAACTAAACGTCATAAATTTGGCATAAAGCTTTATAAGCTATGTCTTACAGAAGGATATACTAATAAATTAAACATTTATTGTGGGAAAGGGCAGAAACCCAAAATACAGTCGCAAAAAAAAAAAATCCAAGACGTGAAAGTTGCATGCCCATTTCTATGTCTTCAATGTACTCAATAAATTGCATGAGTCCATAGACATGTTTGTCAATGCTATTGCGGTTATTGTAGTAAGTATTTTAGATACTACGCCTTTGCGTAGTAAGTAAGAGTCTTCAGGTTTTCATTTACAAACTTAATGATATAATTCAATTTATGAAGTTGGATTGAATTTTCTGCAATTTATTATATTATCTGCTATTTTTATACACTTTCAGAGGGTATTATAATTATGGTCAAAAGTGTGCAACGCAGTGAAGGAGACTTCTCCAACCATATAAAGAATACATATTCTTGATCAGGATCACCTCCTGAGTTGATATGTCTGTCCGACGGTCCGTCAGTCTGTCCGTATGTCTGTCTGTTTCTACGCAAACTAGTCTCTCAGTTTTAAAGCTATCGACTTAAAACTTTGCACACACCAATCTTTTTTTTGCACGCAGTATATAAGTCAGAACACCCGAGATCAACCAACTATATCCTATAGCTGCCATATAACTCCTAATGCTATAGCTGCGGTGTTTTTAGAGTTGGAGAGTTCGCATTTTGTACGAATCCTATTTTTGACAAAATAAAAGGACTTACCAAATTTCATAGGGACCGGCCGCCTACATCCTATAGCTGCCATATAACTGAACAATCGGAAATGACCCAATTTTCTTGCTTTTAAAGATAGAAAGTTGTAACTTCGTACAGATTCTATCTTTAATCAGTTGATCTGACCTACCAAATTTCTTAACGATCGACCGACTATATCTCATACGGGCAGATACGCACCGCAAGCAAATGCTTCCGAGTCGGTACTTGCGGTCATTAGAGTAAATATTGGCGAGGATCATGCCCGATAGGATGAACGATTACCAGAGGTGCAGGCGGCACTGAGGGCAGCGTCATATTGCTCGACATGGGTGTCCCCATATTTCGCAATGTTCGGGCAACATATGTTTTCGAACGGTGGAGATTACCAGCTGGCCCGAAAGCTAAAAGCGTTGAACGAGTCGGAGATTCAGCAGCTACGAAGGTCGGAGAAACAACAAGTCCAGCGTTCCGGGATAAAGGAACGAATTCATCAGGCCTACGAAGAGGAGGCGCGGAGGTACAACTTAAAAACCATGGAAGTCAAGTACTTAACACGTTCTACCCGGCGCATTTTTCCTTGTTTGTATACATCGTGTGCACGAGAAACGAAATTGTTCGTTTAACGGTTTTTCTATTGCACATTAGGTTTCGATTATTATTTGGGCAATATATACCAACTAAACGTCATAAATTTGGCATAAAGCTTTATAAGCTATGTCTTACAGAAGGATATACTAATAAATTAAACATTTATTGTGGGAAAGGCAGAAACCCAAAATACAGTCGCAAAAAAAAAAAATCCAAGACGTGAAAGTTGCATGCCCATTTCTATGTCTTCAATGTACTCAATAAATTGCATGAGTTCATAGACATGTTTGTCAATGCTATTGCGGTTATTGTAGTAAGTTTTTTAGATACTACGCTTTTGCGTAGTAAGTAAGAGTCTTCAGGTTTTCATTTACAAACTTAATGATATAATTCAATTTATGAAGTTGGATTGAATTTTCTGCAATTTATTATATTATCTGCTATTTTTATACACTTTCAGAGGGTATTATAATTATGGTCAAAAGTGTGCAACGCAGTGAAGGAGACTTCTCTAACCATATAAAGAATACATATTCTTGATCAGGATCACCTCCTGAGTTGATATGTCCGTCCGACGGTCCGTCAGTCTGTCCGTATGTCTGTCTGTTTCTACGCAAACTAGTCTCTCAGTTTTAAAGCTATCGACTTAAAACTTTGCACACACCAATCTTTTTTTTGCACGCAGTATATAAGTCAGAACACCCGAGATCAACCAACTATATCCTATAGCTGCCATATAACTCCTAATGCTATAGCTGCGGTGTTTTTAGAGTTGGAGAGTTCGCATTTTGTACGAATCCTATTTTTGACAAAATAAAAGGACGTACCAAATTTCATAGGGACCGGCCGCCTACATCCTATAGCTGCCATATAACTGAACAATCGGAAATGACCCAACTTTCATGCTTTTAAAGATAGAAAGTTGTAACTTCGTACAGATTCTATCTTTAATCAGTTGATCTGACCTACCAAATTTCTTAACGATCGACCGACTAGATCTCAAATGGGCAAGCAAATGCTTCCGAGTCGGTACTTGCGGTCATTTGAGTAAATATTGGCGAGGATCATGCCCGATAGGATGAACGATTACCAGAGGTGCAGGCGGCACTGAGGGCAGCGTCATATTGCTCGACATGGGTGTCCCCATATTTCGCAATGTTCGGGCAACATATGTTTTCGAACGGTGGAGATTACCAGCTGGCCCGAAAGCTAAAAGCGTTGAACGAGTCGGAGATTCAGCAGCTACGAAGGTCGGAGAAACAACAAGTCCAGCGTTCCGGGATAAAGGAACGAATTCATCAGGCCTACGAAGAGAAGGCGCGGAGGTACAACTTAAAAACCATGGAAGTCAAGTACTTAACACGTTCTACCCGGCGCATTTTTTCCTTGTTTGTATACATCGTGTGCACGAGAAACGAAATTATTCGTTTAACGGTTTTTCTATTGCACATTAGGTTTCGATTATTATTTTGGCAATATATACCAATTAAACGTCATAAATTTGGCATAAAGCTTTATAAGCTATGTCTTACAGAAGGATATATTTATAAATTAAACATTTATTGTGGAAAAGGGCAGAAACCCAAAATACAGTCGCAAAAAAAAAAAATCCAAGACGTGAAAGTTGCATGCCCATTTCTATGTCTTCAATGTACTCAATAAATTGCATGAGTTCATAGACATGTTTGTCAATGCTATTGCGGTTATTGTAGTAAGTTTTTTAGATACTACGTAAGTTTAGATACTACTACGTTTAGATACTAGTAAGTAAGAGTCTTCAGGTTTTCATTTACAAACTTAATGACATAATTCAATTTATGAAGTTGGATTGAATTTTCTGCAATTTATTATATTATCTGCTATTTTTATACACTTGCAGAGGGTATTATAATTATGGTCAAAAGTGTGCAACGCAGTGAAGGAGACTTCTCCAACCATATAAAGAATATATATTCTTGATCAGGATCACCTCCTGAGTTGATATGTCTGTCCGACGGTCCGTCTGTCTGTCCGTATGTCTGTCTGTTTCTACGCAAACTAGTCTCTCAGTTTTAAAGCTATCGACTTAAAACTTTGCACACACCAATCTTTTTTATGCACGCAGTATATAAGTCAGAACACCCGAGATCGGCCAATTATATCCTATAGCTGCCATATAACTCCTAATGCTATAGCTGCGGTGTTTTTAGAGTTGGAGAGTTCGCATTTTGTACGAATCCTATTTTTGACAAAATTAAAGGACGTACCAAATTTCATAGGGACCGGCCGCCTACATCCTATAGCTGCCATATAACTGAACAATCGGAAATGACCCAACTTTCATGCTTTTAAAGATAGAAAGTTGTAACTTCGTACAGTTTCTATCTTTAATCAGTTGATCTGACCTACCAAATTTCTTAACGATCGACCGACTATATCTCATATGGGCAGATACGCACCGCAAGCAAATGCTTCCGAGTCGGTACTTGCGGTCATTAGAGTAAATATTGGCGAGGATCATGCCCGATAGGATGAACGATTACCAGAGGTGCAGGCGGCACTGAGGGCAGCGTCATATTGCTCGACATGGGTGTCCCCATATTTCGCAATGTTCGGGCAACATATGTTTTCGAACGGTGGAGATTACCAGCTGGCCCGAAAGCTAAAAGCGTTGAACGAGTCGGAGATTCAGCAGCTACGAAGGTCGGAGAAACAACAAGTCCAGCGTTCCGGGATAAAGGAACGAATTCATCAGGCCTACGAAGAGGAGGCGCGGAGGTACAACTTAATAACCATGGAAGTCAAGTACTTAACACGTTCTACCCGGCGCATTTTTTCCTTGTTTGTATACATCGTGTGCACGAGAAACGGAATTGTTCGTTTAACGGTTTTTCTATTGCACATTAGGTTTCGATTATTATTTGGGCAATATATACCAACTAAACGTCATAAATTTGGCATAAAGCTTTATAAGCTATGTCTTACAGAAGGATATACTTATAAATTAAACATTTATTGTGGGAAAGGCAGAAACCCAAAATACAGTCGCAAAAAAAAAAAATCCAAGACGTGAAAGTTGCATGCCCATTTCTATGTCTTCAATGTACTCAATAAATTGCATGAGTTCATAGACATGTTTGTCAATGCTATTGCGGTTATTGTAGTAAGTTTTTTTAGATACTACGCTTTTGCGTAGTAAGTAAGAGTCTTCAGGTTTTCATTTACAAACTTAATGATATAATTCAATTTATGAAGTTGGATTGAATTTTCTGCAATTTATTATATTATCTGCTATTTTTATACACTTTCAGAGGGTATTATAATTATGGTCAAAAGTGTGCAACGCAGTGAAGGAGACTTCTCCAACCATATAAAGAATACATATTCTTGATCAGGATCACCTCCTGAGTTGATATGTCCGTCCGACGGTCCGTCAGTCTGTCCGTATGTCTGTCTGTTTCTACGCAAACTAGTCTCTCAGTTGTAAAGCTATAAACTTAAAACTTTGCACACACCAATCTTTTTTTTGCACGCAGTATATAAGTCAGAACACCCGAGATTGGCCAATTATATCCTATAGCTGCCATATAACTCCTAATGCTATAGCTGCGGTGTTTTTAGAGTTGGAGAGTTCGCATTTTGTACGAATCCTATTTTTGACAAAATTAAAGGACGTACCAAATTTCATAGGGACCGGCCGCCTACATCCTATAGCTGCCATATAACTGAACAATCGGAAATGACCCAACTTTCATGCTTTTAAAGATAGAAAGTTGTAACTTCGTACAGATTCTATCTTTAATCAGTTGATCTGACCTACCAAATTTCTTAACGATCGACCGACTAGATCTCAAATGGGCAAGCAAATGCTTCCGAGTCGGTACTTGCGGTCATTTGAGTAAATATTGGCGAGGATCATGCCCGATAGGATGAACGATTACCAGAGGTGCAGGCGGCACTGAGGGCAGCGTCATATTGCTCGACATGGGTGTCCCCATATTTCGCAATGTTCGGGCAACATATGTTTTCGAACGGTGGAGATTACCAGCTGGCCCGAAAGCTAAAAGCGTTGAACGAGTCGGAGATTCAGCAGCTACGAAGGTCGGAGAAACAACAAGTCCAGCGTTCCGGGATAAAGGAACGAATTCATCAGGCCTACGAAGAGAAGGCGCGGAGGTACAACTTAAAAACCATGGAAGTCAAGTACTTAACACGTTCTACCCGGCGCATTTTTTCCTTGTTTGTATACATCGTGTGCACGAGAAACGAAATTATTCGTTTAACGGTTTTTCTATTGCACATTAGGTTTCGATTATTATTTTGGCAATATATACCAATTAAACGTCATAAATTTGGCATAAAGCTTTATAAGCTATGTCTTACAGAAGGATATACTTATAAATTAAACATTTATTGTGGAAAAGGGCAGAAACCCAAAATACAGTCGCAAAAAAAAAAAATCCAAGACGTGAAAGTTGCATGCCCATTTCTATGTCTTCAATGTACTCAATAAATTGCATGAGTTCATAGACATGTTTGTCAATGCTATTGCGGTTATTGTAGTAAGTTTTTTAGATACTACGCTTTTGCGTAGTAAGTAAGAGTCTTCAGGTTTTCATTTACAAACTTAATGACATAATTCAATTTATGAAGTTGGATTGAATTTTCTGCAATTTATTATATTATCTGCTATTTTTATACACTTGCAGAGGGTATTATAATTATGGTCAAAAGTGTGCAACGCAGTGAAGGAGACTTCTCCAACCATATAAAGAATATATATTCTTGATCAGGATCACCTCCTGAGTTGATATGTCTGTCCGACGGTCCGTCTGTCTGTCCGTATGTCTGTCTGTTTCTACGCAAACTAGTCTCTCAGTTTTAAAGCTATCGACTTAAAACTTTGCACACACCAATCTTTTTTATGCACGCAGTATATAAGTCAGAACACCCGAGATTGGCCAATTATATCCTATAGCTGCCATATAACTCCTAATGCTATAGCTGCGGTGTTTTTAGAGTTGGAGAGTTCGCATTTTGTACGAATCCTATTTTTGACAAAATTAAAGGACGTACCAAATTTCATAGGGACCGGCCGCCTACATCCTATAGCTGCCATATAACTGAACAATCGGAAATGACCCAACTTTCATGCTTTTAAAGATAGAAAGTTGTAACTTCGTACAGATTCTATCTTTAATCAGTTGATCTGACCTACCAAATTTCTTAACGATCGACCGACTATATCTCATACGGGCAGATACGCACCGCAAGCAAATGCTTCCGAGTCGGTACTTGCGGTCATTAGAGTAAATATTGGCGAGGATCATGCCCGATAGGATGAACGATTACCAGAGGTGCAGGCGGCACTGAGGGCAGCGTCATATTGCTCGACATGGGTGTCCCCATATTTCGCAATGTTCGGGCAACATATGTTTTCGAACGGTGGAGATTACCAGCTGGCCCGAAAGCTAAAAGCGTTGAACGAATCGGAGATTCAGCAGCTACGAAAGTCGGAGAAACAACAAGTCCAGCGTTCCGGGATAAAGGAACAAATTCATCAGGCCTACGAAGAGGAGGCGCGGAGGTACAACTTAAAAACCAGGGAAGTCAAGTACCTAACACGTTCTACCCCGCGCATTTTTTCCTTGTTTGTATACATCGTGTGCACGAGAAACGAAATTGTTCGTTTAACGGTTTTTCTATTGCACATTAGGTTTCTATTATTATTTCGGCAATATATACCAACTAAACGTCATAAATTTGGCATAAAGCTTTATAAGCTATGTCTTACAGAAGGATATACTTATAAATTAAACATTAATTGTGGAAAAGGGCAGAAACCCAAAATACAGTCGCAAAAAAAAAAATCCAAGACGTGAAAGTTGCATGCCCATTTCTATGTCTTCAATGTACTCAATAAATTGCATGAGTTCATAGACATGTTTGTCAATGCTATTGCGGTTATTGTAGTAAGTATTTTAGATACTACGCCTTTGCGTAGTAAGTAAGAGTCTTCAGGTTTTCATTTACAAACTTAATGACATAATTCAATTTGAAGTTCAATGAAGTTGGATTGAATTTTCTGCAATTTATTATATTATCTGCTATTTTTATACACTTGCAGAGGGTATTATAATTATGGTCAAAAGTGTGCAACGCAGTGAAGGAGACTTCTCCAACCATATAAAGAATATATATTCTTGATCAGGATCACCTCCTGAGTTGATATGTCTGTCCGACGGTCCGTCTGTCTGTCCGTATGTCTGTCTGTTTCTACGCAAACTAGTCTCTCAGTTTTAAAGCTATCGACTTAAAACTTTGCACACACCAATCTTTTTTTTGCACGCAGTATATAAGTCAGAACACCCGAGATCGGCCAACTATATCCTTTAGCTGCCATATAACTCCTAATGCTATAGCTGCGGTGTTTTTAGAGTTGGAGAGTTCGCATTTTGTACGAATCCTATTTTTGACAAAATAAAAGGACGTACCAAATTTCATAGGGACCGGCCGCCTACATCCTATAGCTGCCATATAACTGAACAATCGGAAATGACCCAACTTTCATCCTTTAAAAGATAGAAAGTTGTAACTTCGTACAGATTCTATCTTTAATCAGTTGATCTGACCTACCAAATTTCTTAACGATCGACCGACTATATCTCATACGGGCAGATACGCACCGCAAGCAAATGCTTCCGAGTCGGTACTTGCGGTCATTAGAGTAAATATTGGCGAGGATCATACCCGATAGGATGACCGATTACCAGAGGTGCAGGCGGCACTGAGGGCAGCGTCATATTGCTCGACATGGGTGTCCCCATATTTCGCAATGTTCGGGCAACATATGTTTTCGAACGGTGGAGATTACCAGCTGGCCCGAAAGCTAAAAGCGTTGAACGAGTCGGAGATTCAGCAGCTACGAAGGTCGGAGAAACAACAAGTCCAGCGTTCCGGGATAAAGGAACGAATTCATCAGGCCTACGAAGAGGAGGCGCGGAGGTACAACTTAAAAACCATGGAAGTCAAGTACTTAACACGTTCTACCCGGCGCATTTTTTCCTTGTTTGTATACATCGTGTGCACGAGAAACGAAATTGTTCGTTTAACGGATTTTCTATTGCACATTAGGTTTCGATTATTATTTCGGCAATATATACCAACTAAACGTCATAAATTTGGCATAAAGCTTTATAAGCTATGTCTTACAGAAGGATATACTTATAAATTAAACATTAATTGTGGAAAAGGGCAGAAACCCAAAATACAGTCGCAAAAAAAAAAATCCAAGACGTGAAAGTTGCATGCCCATTTCTATGTCTTCAATATACTCAATAAATTGCATGAGTTCATAGACATGTTTGTTAATGCTATTGCGGTTATTGTAGTAAGTATTTTAGATACTACGCTTTTACGTAGTAAGTAAGAGTCTTAAGGTTTTCATTTACAAACTTAATGACAAAATTCAATTTGAAGTTCAATGAAGTTGGATTGAATTTTCTGCAATTTATTATATTATCTGCTATTTTTATACACTTGCAGAGGGTATTATAATTATGGTCAAAAGTGTGCAACGCAGTGAAGGAGACTTCTCCAACCATATAAAGAATATATATTCTTGATCAGGATCACCTCCTGAGTTGATATGTCTGTCCGACGGTCCGTCTGTCTGTCCGTATGTCTGTCTGTTTCTACGCAAACTAGTCTCTCAGTTTTAAAGCTATCGACTTAAAACTTTGCACACACCAATCTTTTTTTTGCACGCAGTATATAAGTCAGAACACCCGAGATCGGCCAACTATATCCTATAGCTGCCATATAACTCCTAATGCTATAGCTGCGGTGTTTTTAGAGTTGGAGAGTTCGCATTTTGTACGAATTCTATTTTTGACAAAATAAAAGGACGTACCAAATTTCATAGGGACCGGCCGCCTACATCCTATAGCTGCCATATAACTGAACAATTGGAAATGACCCAACTTTCATGCTTTTAAAGATAGAAAGTTGTAACTTCGTACAGTTTCTATCTTTAATCAGTTGATCTGACCTACCAAATTTCTTAACGATCGACCGACTATATCTCATACGGGCAGATACGCACCGCAAGCAAATGCTTCCGAGTCGGTACTTGCGGTCATTAGAGTAAATATTGGCGAGGATCATGCCCGATAGGATGAACGATTACCAGAGGTGCAGGCGGCACTGAGGGCAGCGTCATATTGCTCGACATGGGTGTCCCCATATTTCGCAATGTTCGGGCAACATATGTTTTCGAACGGTGGAGATTACCAGCTGGCCCGAAAGCTAAAAGCGTTGAACGAGTCGGAGATTCAGCAGCTACGAAGGTCGGAGAAACAACAAGTCCAGCGTTCCGGGATAAAGGAACGAATTCATCAGGCCTACGAAGAGGAGGCGCGGAGGTACAACTTAAAAACCAGGGAAGTCAAGTACTTAACACGTTCTACCCCCCGCATTTTTTCCTTGTTTGTATACATCGTGTGCACGAGAAACGAAATTGTTCGTTTAACGGTTTTTCTATTGCACATTAGGTTTCGATTATTATTTGGGCAATATATACCAACTAAACGTCATAAATTTGGCATAAAGCTTTATAAGCTATGTCTTACAGAAGGATATACTTATAAATTAAACATTAATTGTGGAAAAGGGCAGAAACCCAAAATACAGTCGCAAAAAAAAAATCCATGACGTGAAAGTTGCATGCCCATTTCTATGTCTTCAATATACTCAATAAATTGCATGAGTTCATAGACACGTTTGTCAATGCTATTGCGGTTATTGTAGTAAGTATTTTAGATACTACGCTTTTGCGTAGTAAGTAAGAGTCTTCAGGTTTTCATTTACAAACTTAATGACAAAATTCAATTTGAAGTTCAATGAAGTTGGATTGAATTTTCTGCAATTTATTATATTATCTGCTATTTTTATACACTTGCATAGGGTATTATAATTATGGTCAAAAGTGTGCAACACAGTGAAGGAGACTTCTCCAACCATATAAAGAATATATATTCTTGATCTGGATCACCTCCTGAGTTGATATGTCTGTCCGACGGTCCGTCTGTCTGTCCGTATGTCTGTCTGTTTCTACGCAAACTAGTCTCTCAGTTTTAAAGCTATCGACTTAAAACTTTGTACACACCAATCTTTTTTTTGCACGCAGTATATAAGCCAGAACACCCGAGATCAACCAACTATATCCTATAGCTGCCATATAACTCCTAATGCTATAGCTGCGGTGTTTTTAGAGTTGGAGAGTTCGCATTTTGTACGAATTCTATTTTTGACAAAATAAAAGGACGTACCAAATTTCATAGGGACCGGCCGCCTACATCCTATAGCTGACATATAACTGAACAATCGGAAATGACCCAACTTTCATGCTTTTAAAGATAGAAAGTTGTAACTTCGTACAGATTCTATCTTTAATCAGTTGATCTGACCTACCAAATTTCTTAACGATCGACCGACTATATCTCATACGGGCAGATACGCACCGCAAGCAAATGCTTCCGAGTCGGTACTTGCGGTCATTAGAGTAAATATTGGCGAGGATCATGCTCGATAGGATGAACGATTACCAGAGGTGCAGGCGGCACTGAGGGCAGCGTCATATTGCTCGACATGGGTGTCCCCATATTTCGCAATGTTCGGGCAACATATGTTTTCGAACGGTGGAGATTACCAGCTGGCCCGAAAGCTAAAAGCGTTGAACGAGTCGGAGATTCAGCAGCTACGAAGGTCGGAGAAACAACAAGTCCAGCGTTCCGGGATAAAGGAACGAATTCATCAGGCCTACGAAGAGGAGACGCAGAGGTACAACTTAAAAACCAGCGAAGTCAAGTACTTAACACGTTCTACCCGGCGCATTTTTTCCTTGTTTGTATACATCGTGTGCACGAGAAACGAAATTGTTCGTTTAACGGTTTTTCTATTGCACATTAGGTTTCGATTATTATTTCGGCAATATATACCAACTAAACGTCATAAATTTGGCATAAAGCTTTATAAGCTATGTCTTACAGAAGGATATACTTATAAATTAAACATTTATTGTGGAAAAGGGCAGAAACCCAAAATACAGTCGCAAAAAAAAAATCCAAGACGTGAAAGTTGCATGCCCATTTCTATGTCTTTAATGTACTCAATAAATTGCATGAGTTCATAGACATGTTTGTCAATGCTATTGCGGTTATTGTAGTAAGTATTTTAGATACTACGCTTTTGCGTAGTAAGTAAGAGTCTTCAGGTTTTCATTTACAAACTTAATGACATAATTCAATTTATGAAGTTGGATTGAATTTTCTGCAATTTATTATATTATCTGCTATTTTTATACACTTGCAGAGGGTATTATAATTATGGTCAAAAGTGTGCAACGCAGTGAAGGAGACTTCTCCAACCATATAAAGAATATATATTCTTGATCAGGATCACCTCCTGAGTTGATATGTCTGTCCGACGGTCCGTCTGTCTGTCCGTATGTCTGTCTGTTTCTACGCAAACTAGTCTCTCAGTTTTAAAGCTATCGACTTAAAACTTTGCACACACCAATCTTTTTTTTGCACGCAGTATATAAGTCAGAACACCCGAGATCAACCAACTATATCCTATAGCTGCCATATAACTCCTAATGCTATAGCTGCGGTGTTTTTAGAGTTGGAGAGTTCGCATTTTGTACGAATTCTATTTTTGACAAAATATTTCATAGGGACCGGCCGCCAACATCCTATAGCTGCCATATAACTGAACAATCGGAAATGACCCAACTTTCATGCTTTTAAAGATAGAAAGTTGTAACTTCGTACAGATTCTATCTATAATCAGTTGATCTGACCTACCAAATTTCTTAACGATCGACCGACTATATCTCATACGGGCAGATACGCACCGCAAGCAAATGCTTCCGAGTCGGTACTTGCGGTCATTAGAGTAAATATTGGCGAGGATCATGCCCGATAGGATGAACGATTACCAGAGGTGCAGGCGGCACTGAGGGCAGCGTCATATTGCTCGACATGGGTGTCCCCATATTTCGCAATGTTCGGGCAACATATGTTTTCGAACGGTGGAGATTACCAGCTGGCCCGAAAGCTAAAAGCGTTGAACGAGTCGGAGATTCAGCAGCTACGAAGGTCGGAGAAACAACAAGTCCAGCGTTCCGGGATAAAGGAACGAATTCATCAGGCCTACGAAGAGGAGACGCAGAGGTACAACTTAAAAACCAGGGAAGTCAAGTACTTAACACGTTCTACCCGGCGCATTTTTTCCTTGTTTGTATACATCGTGTGCACGAGAAACGAAATTGTTCGTTTAACGGTTTTTCTATTGCACATTAGGTTTCGATTATTATTTCGGCAATATATACCAACTAAACGTCATAAATTTGGCATAAAGCTTTATAAGCTATGTCTTACAGAAGGATATACTTATAAATTAAACATTTATTGTGGAAAAGGGCAGAAACCCAAAATACAGTCGCAAAAAAAAAAATCCAAGACGTGAAAGTTGCATGCCCATTTCTATGTCTTCAATGTACTCAATAAATTGCATGAGTTCATAGACATGTTGGTCAATGCTATTGCGGTTATTGTAGTAAGTATTTTAGATACTACGCTTTTGCGTAGTAAGTAAGAGTCTTCAGGTTTTCATTTACAAACTTAATGACATGATTCAATTTATGAAGTTGGATTGAATTTTCTGCAATTTATTATATTATTTGCTGTTTTTATACACTTGCAGAGGGTATTATAATTATGGTCAAAAGTGTGCAACGCAGTGAAGGAGACTTCTCCAACCATATAAAGAATATATATTCTTGATCAGGATCACCTCCTGAGTTGATATGTCTGTCCGACGGTCCGTCTGTCTGTCCGTATGTCTGTCTGTTTCTACGCAAACTAGTCTCTCAGTTTTAAAGCTATCGACTTAAAATTTGTACACACCAATCTTATTTTTGCACGCAGTATATAAGACAGAACACCCGAGATCAACCAACTATATCCTATAGCTGCCATATAACTCCTAATGCTATAGCTGCGGTGTTTTTAGAGTTGGAGAGTTCGCATTTTGTACGAATTCTATTTTTGACAAAATAAAAGGACGTACAAAACTTCATAGGGACCGGCCGCCTACATCCTATAGCTGCCATATAACTGAACAATCGGAAATGACCCAACTTTCATGCTTTTAAAGATAGAAAGTTGTAACTTCGTACAGATTCTATCTATAATCAGCTGATCTGACCTACCAAATTTCTTAACGATCGACCGACTATATCTCATACGGGCAGATACGCACCGCAAGCAAATGCTTCCGAGTCGGTACTTGCGGTCATTAGAGTAAATATTGGCGAGGATCATGCCCGATAGGATGAAAGATTACCAGAGGTGCAGGCGGCACTGAGGGCAGCGTCATATTGCTCGACATGGGTGTCCCCATATTTCGCAATGTTCGGGCAACATATGTTTTCGAACGGTGGAGATTACCAGCTGGCCCGAAAGCTAAAAGCGTTGAACGAGTCGGAGATTCAGCAGCTACGAAGGTCGGAGAAACAACAAGTCCAGCGTTCCGGGATAAAGGAACGAATTCATCAGGCCTACGAAGAGGAGACGCAGAGGTACAACTTAAAAACCAGGGAAGTCAAGTACTTAACACGTTCTACCCGGCGCATTTTTTCCTTGTTTGTATACATCGTGTGCACGAGAAACGAAATTGTTCGTTTAACGGTTTTTCTATTGCACATTAGGTTTCGATTATTATTTCGGCAATATATACCAACTAAACGTCATAAATTTGGCATAAAGCTTTATAAGCTATGTCTTACAGAAGGATATACTTATAAATTAAACATTTATTGTGGAAAAGGGCAGAAACCCAAAATACAGTCGCAAAAAAAAAAAATCCAAGACGTGAAAGTTGCATGCCCATTTCTATGTCTTCAATGTACTCAATAAATTGCATGAGTTCATAGACATGTTTGTCAATGCTATTGCGGTTATTGTAGTAAGTATTTTAGATACTACGCTTTTGCGTAGTAAGTAAGAGTCTTCAGGTTTTCATTTACAAACTTAATGACATAATTCAATTTATGAAGTTGGATTGAATTTTCTGCAATTTATTATATTATCCGCTGTTTTTATACACTTGCAGAGGGTATTATAATTATGGTCAAAAGTGTGCAACACAATGAAGGAGACTTCTCCAACCATATAAAGAATACATATTCTTGATCAGGATCACCTCCTGAGTTGATATGTCTGTCGGACGGTCCGTCTGTCTGTCCGTATGTCTGTCTGTTTCTACGCAAACTAGTCTCTCAGTTTTAAAGCTATCGACTTAAAACTTTGTACACACCAATCTTTTTTTTGCACGCAGTATATAAGTCAGAACACCCGAGATCAACCAACTATATCCTATAGCTGCCATATAACTCCTAATGCTATAGCTGCGGTGTTTTTAGAGTTGGAGAGTTCGCATTTTGTACGAATCCTATTTTTGACAAAATAAAAGGACGTACCAAATTTCATAGGGTCCAGCCGCCTACATCCTATAGCTGCCATATAACTGAACAATCGGAAATGACCCAACTTTCATGCTTTTAAAGATAGAAAGTTGTAACTTCGTACAGATTCTATCTTTAATCAGTTGATCTGACCTACCAAATTTCTTAACGATCGACCGACTATATCTCATACGGGCAGATACGCACCGCAAGCAAATGCTTCCGAGTCGGTACTTGCGGTCATTAGAGTAAATATTGGCGAGGATCATGCCCGATAGGATGAACGATTACCAGAGGTGCAGGCGGCACTGAGGGCAGCGTCATATTGCTCGACATGGGTGTCCCCATATTTCGCAATGTTCGGGCAACATTTGTTTTCGAACGGTGGAGATTACCAGCTGGCCCGAAAGCTAAAAGCGTTGAACGAGTCGGAGATTCAGCAGCTACGAAGGTCGGAGAAACAACAAGTCCAGCGTTCCCGGATAAAGGAACGAATTCATCAGGCCTACGAAGAGGAGGCGCGGAGGTAAAACTTAAAACCAGGGAAGTCAAGTACTTAACACGTTCTACCCGGCGCATTTTTCCTTGTTTGTATACATCGTGTGCACGAGAAACGAAATTGTTCGTTTAACGGTTTTTCTATTGCACATTAGGTTTCGATTATTATTTCGGCAATATATACCAACTAAACGTCATAAATTTGGCATAAAGCTTTATAAGCTATGTCTTACAGAAGGACATACTTATAAATTAAACATTTATTGTGGAAAAGGGCAGAAACCCAAAATACAGTCGCAAAAAAAAAAATCCAAGATGTGAAAGTTGCATGCCCATTTCTATGTCTTCAATGTACTCAATAAATTGCATGAGTTCATAGACATGTTTGTCAATGCTATTGCGGTTATTGTAGTAAGTATTTTAGATACTACGCTTTTGCGTAGTAAGTAAGAGTCTTCAGGTTTTCATTTACAAACTTAATGACATAATTCAATTTATGAAGTTGTATTGAATTTTCTGCAATTTATTATATTATCTGCTGTTTTTATACACTTGCAGAGGGTATTATAGTTATGGTCAAAAGTGTGCAACGCAGTGAAGGAGACTTCTCCAACCATATAAAGAATATATATTCTTGATCAGGATCACCTCCTGAGTTGATATGTCTGTCCGACGGTCCGTCTGTCTGTCTGTTTCTACGCAAACTAGTCTCTCAGTTTTAAAGCTATCGACTTAAAACTTTGTACACACCAATCTTTTTTTTGCACGCAGTATATAAGTCAGAACACCCGAGATCAACCAACTATATCCTATAGCTGCCATATGCTGCCTAATGCTATAGCTGCGGTGTTTTTAGAGTTGGAGAGTTCGCATTTTGTACGAATCCTATTTTTGACAAAATAAAAGGACGTACCAAATTTCATAGGGACCGGCCGCCTACATCCTATAGCTGCCATATAACTGAACAATCGGAAATGACCCAACTTTCATGTTTTTAAAAATAGAACGTTGTAACTTCGTACAGTTTCTATCTTTAATCAGTTGATCTGACCTACCAAATTTCTTAACGATCGACCGACTATATCTCATACGGGCAGATACGCACAGTAAGCAAATGCTTCCGAGTCGGTACTTGCGGTCATTAGAGTAAATATTGGTGAGGATCATGCCCGATAGGATGAACGATTACCAGAGGTGCAGGCGGCACTGAGGGCAGCGTCATATTGCTCGACATGGGTGTCCCCATATTTCGCAATGTTCGGGCAACATATGTTTTCGAACGGTGGAGATTACCAGCTGGCCCGAAAGCTAAAAGCCTTGAACGAGTCGAAGATTCAGCAGCTACGAAGGTCGGAGAAACAACAAGTCCAGCGTTCCAGGATAAAGGAACGAATTCATCTGGCCTACGAAGAGGAGCCGCGGAGGTACAACTTAAAAACCAGGGAAGTCAAGTACTTAACACGTTCTACCCGGCGCATTTTTTCCTTGTTTGTATACATTGTGTGCACGAGAAACGAAATTGTTCGTTTAACGGTTTTTCTATTGCACATTAGGTTTCGATTATTATTTCGGCAATATATACCAACTAAACGTCATAAATTTGGCATTTGGAAGGATATACTTATAAATTAAACATTTATTGTGGAAAAGGGCAGAAACCCAACAGTCGCAAAAAAAAAATCCAAGACGTGAAAGTTGCATGCCCATTTCTATGTCTTCAATGTACTCAAAAAATTGCATGAGTTCATAGACATGTTTGTCAATGCTATTGCGGTTATTGTAGTAAGTATTTTAGATACTACGCTATTGCGTAGTAAGTAAGAGTCTTCAGGTTTTCATTTACAAACTTAATGACATAATTCAATTTATGAAGTTGGATTAAATTTTCTGCAATTTATTATATTATCCGCTGTTTTTATACACTTGCAGAGGGTATTATAGTTATGGTCAAAAGTGTGCAACACAATGAAGGAGACTTCTACAACCATATAAAGAATATATATTCTTGATCAGGATCACCTCCTGAGTTGATATGTCTGTCCGACGGTCCGTCTGTCTGTCCGTATGTCTGTCTGTTTCTACGCAAACTAGTCTCTCAGTTTTAAAGCTATCGACTTAAAACTTTGTACACACCAATCTTTTTTTTGCACGCAGTATATAAGTCAGAACACCCGAGATCAACCAACTATATCCTATAGCTGCCATATAACTCCTAATGCTATAGCTGCGGTGTTTTTAGAGTTGGAGAGTTCGCATTTTGTACGAATCCTATTTTTGACAAAATAAAAGGACGTACCAAATTTCATAGGGTCCGGCCGCCTACATCCTATAGATGCCATATAACTGAACAATCGGAAATGACCCAACTTTCATGCTTTTAAAGATAGAAAGTTGTAACTTCGTACAGATTCTATCTTTAATCAGTTGATCTGACCTACCAAATTTCTTAACGATCTACTATATCTCATACGGGCAGATACGCACCGCAAGCAAATGCTTCCGAGTCGGTACTTGCGGTCATTAGAGTAAATATTGGCGAGGATCATGCCCGATAGGATGAACGATTACCAGAGGTGCAGGCGGCACTGAGGGCAGCGTCATATTGCTCGACATGGGTGTCCCCATATTTCGCAATGTTCGGGCAACATATGTTTTCGAACGGTGGAGATTACCAGCTGGCCCGAAAGCTAAAAGCGTTGAACGAGTCGGAGATTCAGCAGCTACGAAGGTCGGAGAAACAACAAGTCCAGCGTTCCCGGATAAAGGAACGAATTCATCAGGCCTACGAAGAGGAGGCGCGGAGGTACAACTTAAAACCAGGGAAGTCAAGTACTTAACACGTTCTACCCGGCGCATTTTTTCCTTGTTTGTATACATCGTGAGCATGAGAAATGAAATTGTTCGTTTAACGGTTTTTCTATTGCACATTAGGTTTCGATTATTATTTCGGCAATATATACCAACTAAACGTCATAAATTTGGCATAAAGCTTTATAAGCTATGTCTAACAGAAGGACATACTTATAAATTAAACATTTATTGTGGAAAAGGGCAGAAACCCAAAATACAGTCGCAAAAAAAAAAATCCAAGATGTGAAAGTTGCATGCCCATTTCTATGTCTTCAATGTACTCAATAAATTGCATGAGTTCATAGACATGTTTGTCAATGCTATTGCGGTTATTGTAGTAAGTATTTTAGATACTACGCTTTTGCGTAGTAAGTAAGAGTCTTCAGGTTTTCATTTACAAACTTAATGACATAATTCAATTTATGAAGTTGTATTGAATTTTCTGCAATTTATTATATTATCTGCTGTTTTTATACACTTGCAGAGGGTATTATAGTTATGGTCAAAAGTGTGCAACGCAGTGAAGGAGACTTCTCCAACCATATAAAGAATATATATTCTTGATCAGGATCACCTCCTGAGTTGATATGTCTGTCCGACGGTCCGTCTGTCTGTCCGTATGTCTGTCTGTTTCTACGCAAACTAGTCTCTCAGTTTTAAAGCTATCGACTTAAAACTTTGTACACACCAATCTTTTTTTTGCACGCAGTATATAAGTCAGAACACCCGAGATCAACCAACTATATCCTATAGCTGCCATATGCTGCCTAATGCTATAGCTGCGGTGTTTTTAGAGTTGGAGAGTTCGCATTTTGTACGAATCCTATTTTTGACAAAATAAAAGGACGTACCAAATTTCATAGGGACCGGCCGCCTACATCCTATAGCTGCCATATAACTGAACAATCGGAAATGACCCAACTTTCATGCTTTTAAAAATAGAAAGTTGTAACTTCGTACAGTTTCTATCTTTAATCAGTTGATCTGACCTACCAAATTTCTTAACGATCGACCGACTATATCTCATACGGGCAGATACGCACCGCAAGCAAATGCTTCCGAGTCGGTACTTGCGGTCATTAGAGTAAATATTGGCGAGGATCATGCCCGATAGGATGAACGATTACCAGAGGTGCAGGCGGCACTGAGGGCAGCGTCATATTGCTCGACATGGGTGTCCCCATATTTCGCAATGTTCGGGCAACATATGTTTTCGAACGGTGGAGATTACCAGCTGGCCCGAAAGCTAAAAGCCTTGAACGAGTCGAAGATTCAGCAGCTACGAAGGTCGGAGAAACAACAAGTCCAGCGTTCCAGGATAAAGGAACGAATTCATCTGGCCTACGAAGAGGAGGCGCGGAGGTACAACTTAAAAACCAGGGAAGTCAAGTACTTAACACGTTCTACCCGGCGCATTTTTTCCTTGTTTGTATGCATCGTGTGCACGAGAAACGAAATTGTTCGTTTAACGGTTTTTCTATTGCACATTAGGTTTCGATTATTATTTCGGCAATATATACCAACTAAACGTCATAAATTTGGCATTTGGAAGGATATACTTATAAATTAAACATTTATTGTGGAAAAGGGCAGAAACCCAACAGTCGCAAAAAAAAATCCAAGACGTGAAAGTTGCATGCCCATTTCTATGTCTTCAATGTACTCAATAAATTGCATGAGTTCATAGACATGTTTGTCAATGCTATTGCGGTTATTGTAGTAAGTATTTTAGATACTACGCTATTGCGTAGTAAGTAAGAGTCTTCAGGTTTTCATTTACAAACTTAATGACATAATTCAATTTATGAAGTTGGATTAAATTTTCTGCAATTTATTATATTATCCGCTGTTTTTATACACTTGCAGAGGGTATTATAATTATGGTCAAAAGTGTGCAACACAATGAAGGAGACTTCTACAACCATATAAAGAATATATATTCTTGATCAGGATCACCTCCTGAGTTGATATGTCTGTCCGACGGTCCGTCTGTCTGTCCGTATGTCTGTCTGTTTCTACGCAAACTAGTCTCTCAGTTTTAAAGCTATCGACTTAAAACTTTGTACACACCAATCTTTTTTTTGCACGCAGTATATAAGTCAGAACACCCGAGATCAACCAACTATATCCTATAGCTGCCATATAACTCCTAATGCTATAGCTGCGGTGTTTTTAGAGTTGGAGAGTTCGCATTTTGTACGAATCCTATTTTTGACAAAATAAAAGGACGTACCAAATTTCATAGGGACCGGCCGCCTACATCCTATAGCTGCCATATAACTGAACAATCGGAAATGACCCAACTTTCATGCTTTTAAAGATAGAAAATTGTAACTTCGTACAGATTCTATCTTTAATCAGTTGATCTGACCTACCAAATTTCTTAACGATCGACCGACTATATCTCATACGGGCAGATACGCACCGCAAGCAAATGCTTCCGAGTCGGTACTTGCGGTCATTAGAGTAAATATTGGCGAGGATCATGCCCGATAGGATGAACGATTACCAGAGGTGCAGGCGGCACTGAGGGCAGCGTCATATTGCTCGACATGGGTGTCCCCATATTTCGCAATGTTCGGGCAACATATGTTTTCGAACGGTGGAGATTACCAGCTGGCCCGAAAGCTAAAAGCGTTGAACGAGTCGGAGATTCAGCAGCTACGAAGGTCGGAGAAACAACAAGTCCAGCGTTCCGGGACAAAGGAACGAATTCGCGCGGAGGTACAACTTAAAAACCAGGGAAGTCAAGTACTTAACACGTTTGTGTTTGTATACATCGTGTGCACGAGAAACGAAATTGTTCGTTTAACGGTTTTTCTATTGCACATTAGGTTTCGATTATTATTTCGGCAATATATACCAACTAAACGTCATAAATTTGGCATAAAGCTTCATAAGCTATGTCTTACAGAAGGATATACTTATAAATTAAACATTTATTGTGGAAAAGGGCAGAAACCCAAAATACAGTCGCAAAAAAAAAATCCAAGCCGTGAAAGTTGCATGCCCATTTCTATGTCTTCAATGTACTCAATAAATTGCATGAGTTCATAGACATGTTTGTCAATGCTATTGCGGTTATTGTAGTAAGTATTTTAGATACTACGCTTTTGCGTAGTAAGTAAGAGTCTTCAGGTTTTCATTTACAAACTTAATGACATAATTCAATTTATGAAGTTGGATTGAATTTTCTGCAATTTATTATATTATCTGCTATTTTTATACACTTGCAGAGGGCATTATAGTTATGGTCAAAAGTGTGCAACACAGTGAAGGAGACTTCTCCAACCATATAAAGAATATATATTCTTGATCAGGATCACCTCCTGAGTTGATATGTCTGTCCGACGGTCCGTCTGTCTGTCCGTATGTCTGTCTGTTTCTACGCAAACTAGTCTCTCAGTTTTAAAGCTATCGACTTAAAACTTTGTACACACCAATCTTTTTTTTGCACGCAGTATATAAGTCAGAACACCCGAGATCAACCAACTATATCCTATAGCTGCCATATAACTCCTAATGCTATAGCTGCGGTGTTTTTAGAGTTGGAGAGTTCGCATTTTGTACGAATCCTATTTTTGACAAAATAAAAAAACGTACCAAATTTCATAGGGACCGGCCGCCTACATCCTATAGCTGCCATATAACTGAACAATCGGAAATGACCCAACTTTCATGCTTTTAAAGATAGAAAATTGTAACTTCGTACAGATTCTATCTTTAATCAGTTGATCTGACCTACCAAATTTCTTAACGATCGACCGACTATATCTCATACGGGCAGATACGCACCGCAAGCAAATGCTTCCGAGTCGGTACTTGCGGTCATTAGAGTAAATATTGGCGAGGATCATGCCCGATAGGATGAACGATTACCAGAGGTGCAGGCGGCACTGACGGCAGCGTCATATTGCTCGACATGGGTGTCCTCATATTTCGCAATGTTCGGGCAACATATGTTTTCGAACGGTGGAGATTACCAGCTGGCCCGAAAGCTAAAAGCGTTGAACGAGTCGGAGATTCAGCAGCTACGAAGGTCGGAGAAACAACAAGTCCAGCGTTCCGGGACAAAGGAACGAATTCGCGCGGAGGTACAACTTAAAATCCAGGGAAGTCAAGTACTTAACACGTTCTACCCGGCGCATTTTTTCCTTGTTTGTATGCATCGTGTGCACGAGAAACTAAATTGTTCTCTTAACGGTTTTTCTATTGCACATTAGGTTTCGATTATTATTTCGGCAATATATACCAACTAAACGTCATAAATTTGGCATTTGGAAGGATATACTTATAAATTAAACATTTATTGTGGAAAAGGGCAGAAACCCAACAGTCGCAAAAAAAAATCCAAGACGTGAAAGTTGCATGCCCATTTCTATGTCTTCAATGTACTCAATAAATTGCATGAGTTCATAGACATGTTTGTCAATGCTATTGCGGTTATTGTAGTAAGTATTTTAGATACTACGCTTTTGCGTAGTAAGTAAGAGTCTTCAGGTTTTCATTTACAAACTTAATGACATAATTCAATTTATGAAGTTGTATTGAATTTTCTGCAATTTATTATATTATCTGCTGTTTTTATACACTTGCAGAGGGTATTATAATTATGGTCAAAAGTGTGCAACGCAGTGAAGGAGACTTCTCCAACCATATAAAGAATATATATTCTTGATCAGGATCACCTCCTGAGTTGATATGTCTGTCCGACGGTCCGTCTGTCTGTCTGTTTCTACGCAAACTAGTCTCTCAGTTTTAAAGCTATCGACTTAAAACTTTGTACACACCAATCTTTTTTTTGCACGCAGTATATAAGTCAGAACACCCGAGATCAACCAACTATATCCTATAGCTGCCATATGCTGCCTAATGCTATAGCTGCGGTGTTTTTAGAGTTGGAGAGTTCGCATTTTGTACGAATCCTATTTTTGACAAAATAAAAGGACGTACCAAATTTCATAGGGACCGGCCGCCTACATCCTATAGCTGCCATATAACTGAACAATCGGAAATGACCCAACTTTCATGCTTTTAAAGATAGAAAATTGTAACTTCGTACAGATTCTATCTTTAATCAGTTGATCTGACCTACCAAATTTCTTAACGATCGACCGACTATATCTCATACGGGCAGATACGCACCGCAAGCAAATGCTTCCGAGTCGGTACTTGCGGTCATTAGAGTAAATATTGGCGAGGATCATGCCCGATAGGATGAACGATTACCAGAGGTGCAGGCGGCACTGAGGGCAGCGTCATATTGCTCGACATGGGTGTCCCCATATTTCGCAATGTTCGGGCAACATATGTTTTCGAACGGTGGAGATTACCAGCTGGCCCGAAAGCTAAAAGCGTTGAACGAGTCGGAGATTCAGCAGCTACGAAGGTCGGAGAAACAACAAGTCCAGCGTTCCGGGACAAAGGAACGAATTCGCGCGGAGGTACAACTTAAAAACCAGGGAAGTCAAGTACTTAACACGTTTGTGTTTGTATACATCGTGTGCACGAGAAACGAAATTGTTCGTTTAACGGTTTTTCTATTGCACATTAGGTTTCGATTATTATTTCGGCAATATATACCAACTAAACGTCATAAATTTGGCATAAAGCTTCATAAGCTATGTCTTACAGAAGGATATACTTATAAATTAAACATTTATTGTGGAAAAGGGCAGAAACCCAAAATACAGTCGCAAAAAAAAAATCCAAGCCGTGAAAGTTGCATGCCCATTTCTATGTCTTCAATGTACTCAATAAATTGCATGAGTTCATAGACATGTTTGTCAATGCTATTGCGGTTATTGTAGTAAGTATTTTAGATACTACGCTTTTGCGTAGTAAGTAAGAGTCTTCAGGTTTTCATTTACAAACTTAATGACATAATTCAATTTATGAAGTTGGATTGAATTTTCTGCAATTTATTATATTATCTGCTATTTTTATACACTTGCAGAGGGCATTATAGTTATGGTCAAAAGTGTGCAACACAGTGAAGGAGACTTCTCCAACCATATAAAGAATATATATTCTTGATCAGGATCACCTCCTGAGTTGATATGTCTGTCCGACGGTCCGTCTGTCTGTCCGTATGTCTGTCTGTTTCTACGCAAACTAGTCTCTCAGTTTTAAAGCTATCGACTTAAAACTTTGTACACACCAATCTTTTTTTTGCACGCAGTATATAAGTCAGAACACCCGAGATTAATTAACTATATCCTATAGCTGCCATATAACTCCTAATGCTATAGCTGCGGTGTTTTTAGAGTTGGAGAGTTCGCATTTTGTACGAATTCTATTTTTGACAAAATAAAAGGACGTACCAAATTTCATAGGGACCGGCCGCCTACATCCTATAGCTGCCATATAACTGAACAATCGGAAATGACCCAACTTTCATGCTTTTAAAGATAGAAAGTTGTAACTTCGTACAGTTTCTATCTTTAATCAGTTGATCTGACCTACCAAATTTCTTAACGATCGACCGACTATATCTCATACGGGCAGATACGCACCGCAAGCAAATGCTTCCGAGTCGGTACTTGCGGTCATTAGAGTAAATATTGGCGAGGATCATGCCCGATAGGATGAACGATTACCAGAGGTGCAGGCGGCACTGAGGGCAGCGTCATATTGCTCGACATGGGTGTCCCCATATTTCGCAATGTTCGGGCAACATATGTTTTCGAACGGTGGAGATTACCAGCTGGCCCGAAAGCTAAAAGCGTTGAACGAGTCGGAGATTCAGCAGCTACGAAGGTCGGAGAAACAACAAGTCCAGCGTTCCAGGATAAAGGAACGAATTCATCTGGCCTACGAAGAGGAGGCGCGGAGGTACAACTTAAAAACCAGGGAAGTCAAGTACTTAACACGTTCTACCCGGCGCATTTTTTCCTTGTTTGTATACATCGTGTGCACGAGAAACGAAATTGTTCGTTTAACGGTTTTTGTATTGCACATTAGGTTTCGATTATTATTTCGGCAATATATACCAACTAAACGTCATAAATTTGGCATTTGGAAGGATATACTTATAAATTAAACATTTGTTGTGGAAAAGGGCAGAAACCCAACAGTCGCAAAAAAAAAATCCAAGACGTGAAAGTTGCATGCCCATTTCTATGTCTTCAATGTACTCAATAAATTGCATGAGTTCATAGACATGTTTGTCAATGCTATTGCGGTTATTGTAGTAAGTATTTTAGATACTACGCTATTGCGTAGTAAGTAAGAGTCTTCAGGTTTTCATTTACAAACTTAATGACATAATTCAATTTATGAAGTTGGATTGAATTTTCTGCAATTTATTATATTATCCGCTGTTTTTATACACTTGCAGAGGGTATTATAATTATGGTCAAAAGTGTGCAACACAATGAAGGAGACTTCTCCAACCATATAAAGAATATATATTCTTGATCAGGATCACCTCCTGAGTTGATATGTCTGTCCGACGGTCCGTCTGTCTGTCCGTATGTCTGTCTGTTTCTACGCAAACTAGTCTCTCAGTTTTAAAGCTATCGACTTAAAACTTTGTACACACCAAACTTTTTTTTGCACGCAGTATATAAGTCAGAACACCCGAGATCAACCAACTATATCCTATAGCTGCCATATAACTCCTAATGCTATAGCTGCGGTGTTTTTAGAGTTGGAGAGTTCGCATTTTGTACGAATTCTATTTTTGACAAAATAAAAGGACGTACCAAATTTCATAGGGACCGGCCGCCTACATCCTATAGCTGCCATATAACTGAACAATCGGAAATGACCCAACTTTCATGCTTTTAAAGATAGAAAGTTGTAACTTCGTACAGTTTCTATCTTTAATCAGTTGATCTGACCTACCAAATTTCTTAACGATCGACCGACTATATCTCATACGGGCAGATACGCACCGCAAGCAAATGCTTCCGAGTCGGTACTTGCGGTCATTAGAGTAAATATTGGCGAGGATCATGCCCGATAGGATGAACGATTACCAGAGGTGCAGGCGGCACTGAGGGCAGCGTCATATTGCTCGACATGGGTGTCCCCATATTTCGCAATGTTCGGGCAACATATGTTTTCGAACGGTGGAGATTACCAGCTGGCCCGAAAGCTAAAAGCGTTGAACGAGTCGGAGATTCAGCAGCTACGAAGGTCGGAGAAACAACAAGTCCAGCGTTCCAGGATAAAGGAACGAATTCATCTGGCCTACGAAGAGGAGGCGCGGAGGTACAACTTAAAAACCAGGGAAGTCAAGTACTTAACACGTTCTACCCGGCGCATTTTTTCCTTGTTTGTATACATCGTGTGCACGAGAAACGAAATTGTTCGTTTAACGGTTTTTCTATTGCACATTAGGTTTCGATTATTATTTCGGCAATATATACCAACTAAACGTCATAAATTTGGCATTTGGAAGGATATACTTATAAATTAAACATTTATTGTGGAAAAGGGCAGAAACCCAACAGTCGCAAAAAAAAAATCCAAGACGTGAAAGTTGCATGCCCATTTCTATGTCTTCAATGTACTCAATAAATTGCATGAGTTCATAGACATGTTTGTCAATGCTATTGCGGTTATTGTAGTAAGTATTTTAGATACTACGCTATTGCGTAGTAAGTAAGAGTCTTCAGGTTTTCATTTACAAACTTAATGACATAATTCAATTTATGAAGTTGGATTGAATTTTCTGCAATTTATTATATTATCCGCTGTTTTTATACACTTGCAGAGGGTATTATAATTATGGTCAAAAGTGTGCAACACAATGAAGGAGACTTCTCCAACCATATAAAGAATATATATTCTTGATCAGGATCACCTCCTGAGTTGATATGTCTGTCCGACGGTCCGTCTGTCTGTCCGTATGTCTGTCTGTTTCTACGCAAACTAGTCTCTCAGTTTTAAAGCTATCGACTTAAAACTTTGTACACACCAATCTTTTTTTTGCACGCAGTATATAAGTCAGAACACCCGAGATCAACCAACTATATCCTATAGCTGCCATATAACTCCTAATGCTATAGCTGCGGTGTTTTTAGAGTTGGAGAGTTCGCATTTTGTACGAATTCTATTTTTGACAAAATAAAAGGACGTACCAAATTTCATAGGGACCGGCCGCCTACATCCTATAGCTGCCATATAACTGAACAATCGGAAATGACCCAACTTTCATGCTTTTAAAGATAGAAAGTTGTAACTTCGTACAGTTTCTATCTTTAATCAGTTGATCTGACCTACCAAATTTCTTAACGATCGACCGACTATATCTCATACGGGCAGATACGCACCGCAAGCAAATGCTTCCGAGTCGGTACTTGCGGTCATTAGAGTAAATATTGGCGAGGATCATGCCCGATAGGATGAACGATTACCAGAGGTGCAGGCGGCACTGAGGGCAGCGTCATATTGCTCGACATGGGTGTCCCCATATTTCGCAATGTTCGGGCAACATATGTTTTCGAACGGTGGAGATTACCAGCTGGCCCGAAAGCTAAAAGCGTTGAACGAGTCGGAGATTCAGCAGCTACGAAGGTCGGAGAAACAACAAGTCCAGCGTTCCAGGATAAAGGAACGAATTCATCTGGCCTACGAAGAGGAGGCGCGGAGGTACAACTTAAAAACCATGGAAGTCAAGTACTTAACACGTTCTACCCGGCGCATTTTTTCCTTGTTTGTATACATCGTGTGCACGAGAAACGAAATTGTTCGTTTAACGGTTTTTCTATTGCACATTAGGTTTCGATTATTATTTCGGCAATATATACCAACTAAACGTCATAAATTTGGCATTTGGAAGGATATACTTATAAATTAAACATTTATTGTGGAAAAGGGCAGAAACCCAACAGTCGCAAAAAAAAAATCCAAGACGTGAAAGTTGCATGCCCATTTCTATGTCTTCAATGTACTCAATAAATTGCATGAGTTCATAGACATGTTTGTCAATGCTATTGCGGTTATTGTAGTAAGTATTTTAGATACTACGCTATTGCGTAGTAAGTAAGAGTCTTCAGGTTTTCATTTACAAACTTAATGACATAATTCAATTTATGAAGTTGGATTGAATTTTCTGCAATTTATTATATTATCTGCTATTTTTATACACTTGCAGAGGGTATTATAATTATGGTAAAAAGTGTGCAACACAGTGAAGGAGACTTCTCCAACCATTTAAAGAATATATATTCTTGATCAGGATCACCTCCTGAGTTGATATGTCTGTCCGACGGTCCGTCTGTCTGTCCGTATGTCTGTCTGTTTCTACGCAAACTAGTCTCTCAGTTTTAAAGCTATCGACTTAAAACTTTGTACACACCAATCTTTTTTTTGCACGCAGTATATAAGTCAGAACACCCGAGATCAACCAACTATACCCTATAGCTGCCATATAACTCCTAATGCTATAGCTGCGGTGTTTTTAGAGTTGGAGAGTTCGCATTTTGTACGAATCCTATTTTTGACAAAATAAAAGGACGTACCAAATTTCATAGGGACCGGCTGCCTACATCCTATAGCTGCCATATAACTGAACAATCGGAAATGACCCAACTTTCATGCTTTTAAAGATAGAAAATTGTAACTTCGTACAGATTCTATCTTTAATCAGTTGATCTGACCTACCAAATTTCTTAACGATCGACCGACTATATCTCATACGGGCAGATACGCACCTCAAGCAAATGCTTCCGAGTCGGTACTTGCGGTCATTAGAGTAAATATTGGCGAGGATCATGCCCGATAGGATGAACGATTACCAGAGGTGCAGGCGGCACTGAGGGCAGCGTCATATTGCTCGACATGGGTGTCCCCATATTTCGCAATGTTCGGGCAACATAGGTTTTCGAACGGTGGAGATTACCAGCTGGCCCGAAAGCTAAAAGCGTTGAACGAGTCGGAGATTCAGCAGCTACGAAGGTCGGAGAAACAACAAGTCCAGCGTTCCGGGATAAAGGAACGAATTCATCAGGCCTACGAAGAGGAGGCGCGGAGGTACAACTTAAAAACCAGGAAAGTCAAGTACTTAACACGTTCTACCCGGCGCATTTTTTTCTTGTTTGTACAAGTTAACTGAAGTTAACCATGCAGCGGCAATGTCCGATTATTTAAGAGCTCGCTCTGGCCAAACTGCTGACATAGCGTCTGGCCGGAAGCCCATGCATAGCGGCAAGCACTGCACAATTGCGTGGCCGCTATGAAATACTTTTTGTTAGCTTTAAGTTTCAGTTTGTGTCAGAGTCTCATACAATAAAGAGCACCATAAAACCAATCTCCGGCACTGCCATTAACTTGTAAATTCATTTGTTGAATTGGTCACCGCGCCTTAAGGGCCGTGACAACGGGGCAAGTGCTCCCATCCTAACTCCCGTCACAGAACGGATCTTCCCTCGGCAACCGCCAGGGATCTCAACCACTACCTACAAGGAGTAGCAACACCCCCCGGCAGCCGCCAGGGGTAACTATCTTACAAATATCTCCGGCGTCTGCAGCATCACCGACTGCAGCGAGGGAAAACCAGCAACATCATATATCAAACATTATTACACAAACCAATATATATTATTTGGCGCCCATCGTAAAAGAACCATGTAAGTGAGCACTTTTATTTACACAGTTTTTCTAAGTCTGCATGAATTTTTCTTTGTGTATTAAAAAATAAAAAAAAAGAAAGAAAGAAAGACAAAAATAGTAAAATATTGTGCCTTACGCTAATAAAAAACTGCAGCCCCATAAAATTAAAAAAAAAAAAAAATTTAAATAATCTTTATTACTTGGCTGACGGTTTAGCATTAACATTTTTTACCTATTATAAAATATTTAAACCATTTCATTTTGTGAACCAATTATTGTCCCAATATTGTTTGCATTTCTGTTTTTGTGAATAAATAAATGAATATTTCTATATAACACAAAAAGTGCGGAATAAAAATTCGTAACCAAAACCAAAAAATCGATGGCAGAAAATTTTAAATTTCAATCGGAAATAATTTATATAATCGCGTGAATTTAATTCAGCTTTTATATGTCTTTTTTGTAACACAAGAATTCTTGGTATTAGCCGCGCAGTTTTGGTTATTTATTTTTCTTTTGCGTTTTGTTTCCCCACTCCATTTTCAAGAACACGATACGGCCGCACATGCAGTGTGTGGGAATTTGTTGTTTTTTTAATAATAAGCGGAGGCTCAGTCCCCGCGCACCCCTCACCTTGTCTCTGCTTGGCAAGGCAACAGCGCAGTTCGACGAGCTCGCACACATAACTGAAGCGGCGGCTCAGCCCCCGCGAAACCCCCACAAGCCCAAATGTCTCTATAGACATGCAATTCGAGCATGCATTAATTCTTTTGGGTGATATTATGGGTACAGCTCCATGAGCAGCCCTTTTCACCTCTAAAGGAGTATGAGACAATTCCCCACCGACTCTGAGTCCGAGGCCGCAAATATGGCATTCAGCATGGAACAAATGACGGCCACTATACAGGCGGCCGTTAACCATGCCTTTCGGGAAGCCAATACTGAAAGCCAGCGTAGACAAAATGAGCTACGTCTAGCTATACAAAAACTGGCCGAACGGGTCGACGCAACACAAATCGCTCCCGCCCAAGCGGAAGCTCCCCAAATTAAAGCCTATAAACCTATAGAAATTAGGGACGACGTCAAATGTGACGAGCCCCTAGATGCCGTCAACTGCCTGCCCGAATTTACGGGAGCACAGGACGCATACGTCTCCTGGAGACAAGCGGCAGTAGCCGCATACTATATTTTCAGGAATTATGTAAATAGCTCGCGCCATTATCAGGCAGTTATTATTATTAGGAATAAAATAAGGGGCCCTGCCGATGCCGTACTGTCTTCGTTTGGCACTGTACTAAATTTCGACGCGATTATAAATCGACTCGACTTTACGTACAGTGATAAGCGTCAGATTCACGTTATCGAGCAAGAAATGGGTACTCTCAGGCAGGGAAATCTAACCCTCCTGCAATACTACGACGAGGTCGAGAAAAAACTCACCTTGCTCACCAACAAAGCTACCATGTCGTACGAAGCCTCGGCGGCAAAAGTTTTGTGTGACAAATTCCGGGATGACGCACTCCGAGTATTTATCTCGGGGCTTAAGCGCAGCCTCACGGATGTCCTTTTCTCGGCAAAGCCGAAAGATATGCCTTCAGCTCTCGCTTTGGCACAAGAAGTGGAATCTAACCACGAGAGGTACTCCTTCGCGGCTTCATTTGCTAAAAGCCAGGAGGACAAAGACAAAAATCCGTACTGCGCCAAACAACGCAAGGCGCAGATACACTCTGCTCCACGCAGTGCAAATACCCATGAACCCATGGACATCGACCCATGGCGGTCCAAGTTTCTTAATCCATCTCAGGGCCCGTCATACCAAAACAGGGAGCCAACCGTGTCCGATCGATCGGGCCTACACAACAAGCAGAAAGTTAACCACGTCGCGCAGAGCGCAGGCGGAACCGGGGAGAAATATACAGCCGCAGCTTCAAGCACGGCTCAGGAAATTGACGACGACGTCATTCAAGATTATGATTCGGACGTCATTAATTTTTTAAGGGAATATCCCTGTTACACGTCGGCCAACGACAAGAGGCCAGCAGACGGGGTTCAAACGGAATCGAATGACCCGCAATACGCGATACAGAATACGATTAAACACGCCCAGAATAAGTTCCGCGACAGGAGAAATGGTTCCCGGCAAAACAGGGTTTTCGAAGTTGGCGAAAAGATCCTAGTGTAGTCTAGCAGGCGACTGAGCAACAAACTGTCACCTTTGAAGCGGACATGGGGACCACAGTCCTCATTAAGGGGAGGGTGGTCTACAAAGACAACCTTAGGTAGGCCGAGCGTGACTCAACTATCGCCCGGCTAATAATTTTTCATCTTTTTTTATTGTCTTTTTCCTAGCCACTTGGCATAAGCTTTAGCTTCCATTATTATTTTAATCATGCTTTAATGGTGGGCTACCCAGTTTCAATTGAATTCACAACACATCCAAATCACAGGTTTTCAACCATAACCCTGATTTTCCTTTTGGCCGCAACATCGGCACGCGTCTTTGACTATTCCAAAGCCAAATACATTCCCATCATTGATGGTCAAATCCTGATATGGGAGGAATTTGCCTTTGTAAAGCACTCAGCAAATCTCTCGGAATATAGGCGCGTCATCGAAGAAACTAATGGGATGACCGTCATGTTCCCGCAATCCCACATGCAGAAACTCCTGGTTGTTGACGTCGCCCACCTACGCGACATGCTCGACTCTTTGAGCGTCCATCATAGGGTAGCAAGAAGTTTAGACTTCTTAGAGACTGCGCTAAAGGTGGTGGCAGGAACACCGGACGCAGAAGATTTTGAAAAAATTAAATTTAATGAATTCCAATTAGCAAATGCAAACAATAGGCAGATTAATATTAACAACAAAGTACAAATTCAAATCAATAAAATTTCCGCTACCGTCAACCAACTTCTGAGGTCAGCAAAAAAGTCCCAAATTGATACTGGGCACCTATTCGAGATGCTTTTAACTCGAAATAGGATGATAGCAATGGAGCTACAGGGTTTGATGCTAGCAGTGGCACTTGCCAAAGTTAATATTGTTAGCCCCAGCATCCTAGATCATGCAGACCTGGAAGGTGTGTGGATGGAAGAGCCCACCGAGACCGCGATTAGGGATGTTTTGTCCGTATCGTCCGTTAAGATCTTACAGTCCGATAACATATTACATTTTATTATTAAGTTTCCGAAGATAAAGTCGGCCTGCAGCAAAATTACCGTTTTCCCAGTGTCACATCACGACACCATGCTCAGGCTGGAAGATAACCTCATTGCCGAATGCAACAGTGAGATCCACACCGTGGAAAAGTGCTCCCCGACATCAGGAGCTACATTTTGCCGATTGGCTCGTAGAAGATCATGCGCCCAAGAGCTTCACGCTGGAGGCACGGCGCATTGCGAGGTCCAGCAAAGCGATTTACACCCCATCACTTATGTTGATGAAGGAATAGTAATTGTGAATGATCGCTCGGCTCACGTGTGTGTGGACAATGGCACCTGTGCCCATATAAAAGGCACATATCTCATCACGTTTGAAAAGAGTGCCATGGTCAACGAAACCCCATTGGTCAATCATGACACAGCCCAGAAGAGGGCTCCAGGAGTGGCCAGCTCACCTTCCCTGAACATCACCATGGAACGTGACGTTCTTAGCCTTCCATACCTTCACCGACTGAGTGAACGTAATCTGGAGCACATCAAAGAGTTCGGGAAGGAGATTAACCACCAGCGACTACATCAGTTGGTGTTCATAGCGGGAGCAATATGCTGCGCTTTAATTTGCATCGGCTTGACCTATCGGCGAGTCACTCAGGCCCGAAAAACCGCGGTCCAGCTGAAGGAGGTGATTGCCCAAATAGGGTCGGCCGAGGGCGGCCTCATTCTTGAGAGGGGAGTAGTTTACTGAAGTTAACCAAGCAGCGGCAATGTCCGATTATTTAAGAGCTCGCTCTGGCCAAACTGCTGACATAGCGTCTGGCCGGAAGCCCATGCATAGCGGCAAGCACTGCACAATTGCGTGGCCGCTATGAAATACTTTTTGTTAGCTTTAAGTTTCAGTTTGTGTCAGAGTCTCATACAATAAAGAGCACCATAAAACCAATCTCCGGCACTGCCATTAACATGTAAATTCATTTGTTGAATTGGTCACCGCGCCTCAAGGGCCGTGACAACGGGGCAAGTGCTCCCATCCTAACTCCCGTCACAGAACGGATCTTCCCTCGGCAACCGCCAGGGATCTCAACCACTACCTACAAGGAGTAGCAACACCCCCCGGCAGCCGCCAGGGGTAACTATCTTACAAATATCTCCGGCGTCTGCAGCATCACCGACTGCAGCGAGGGATAACCAGCAACATCATATATCAAACATTATTACACAAACCAATATATATTATTTGGCGCCCATCGTAAAAGAACCATGTAAGTGAGCACTTTTATTTACACAGTTTTTCTAAGTCTGCATGAATTTTTCTTTGTGTATTAAAAAATAAAAAAAAAGAAAGAAAGAAAGACAAAAATAGTAAAATATTGTGCCTTACGCTAATAAAAAACTGCAGCCCCATAAAATTAAAAAAAAAAAAAAATTTAAATAATCTTTATTACTTGGCTGACGGTTTAGCATTAACATTTTTTACCTATTATAAAATATTTAAACCATTTCATTTTGTGAACCAATTATTGTCCCAATATTGTTTGCATTTCTGTTTTTGTGAATAAATAAATGAATATTTCTATATAACACAAAAAGTGCGGAATAAAAATTCGTAACCAAAACCAAAAAATGGATGGCAGAAAATTTTAAATTTCAATCGGAAATAATTTTTATAATCGCGTGAATTTAATTCAGCTTTTATATGTTTTTTTTGTTACACAAGAATTCTTGGTATTAGCCGCGCAGTTTTGGTTATTTATTTTTCTTTTGCGTTTTGTTTCCCCACTCCATTTTCAAGAACACGATACGGCCGCACATGCAGTGTGTGGGAATTTGTTGTTTTTTTAATAATAAGCGGAGGCTCAGTCCCCGCGCACCCCTCACCTTGTCTCTGCTTGGCAAGGCAACAGCGCAGTTCGACGAGCTCGCACACATAACTGAAGCGGCGGCTCAGCCCCCGCGAAACCCCCACAAGCCCAAATGTCTCTATAGACATGCAATTCGAGCATGCATTAATTCTTTTGGGCGATATTATGGGTACAGCTCCACATGAGCAGCCCTTTTCACCTCTAAAGGAGTATGAGACAATTCCCCAGCGACTCTGAGTCCGAGGCCGCAAATATGGCATTCAGCATGGAACAAATGACGGCCACTATACAGGCGGCCGTTAACCATGCCTTTCGGGAAGCCAATACTAAAAGCCAGCGTAGACAAAATGAGCTACGTCTAGCTATACAAAAACTGGCCGAACGGGTCGACGCAACACAAATCGCTCCCGCCCAAGCGGAAGCTCCCCAAATTAAAGCCTATAAACCTATAGAAATTAGGGACGACGTCAAATGTGACGAGCCCCTAGATGCCGTCAACTGCCTGCCCGAATTTACGGGAGCACAGGACGCATACGTCTCCTGGAGACAAGCGGCAGTAGCCGCATACTATATTTTCAGGAATTATGTAAATAGCTCGCGCCATTATCAGGCAGTTATTATTATTAGGAATAAAATAAGGGGCCCTGCCGATGCCGTACTGTCTTCGTTTGGCACTGTACTAAATTTCGACGCGATTATAAATCGACTCGACTTTACGTACAGTGATAAGCGTCAGATTCACGTTATCGAGCAAGAAATGGGTACTCTCAGGCAGGGAAATCTAACCCTCCTGCAATACTACGACGAGGTCGAGAAAAAACTCACCTTGCTCACCAACAAAGCTACCATGTCGTACGAAGCCTCGGCGGCAAAAGTTTTGTGTGACAAATTCCGGGATGACGCACTCCGAGTATTTATCTCGGGGCTTAAGCGCAGCCTCACGGATGTCCTTTTCTCGGCAAAGCCGAAAGATATGCCTTCAGCTCTCGCTTTGGCACAAGAAGTGGAATCTAACCACGAGAGGTACTCCTTCGCGGCTTCATTTGCTAAAAGCCAGGAGGACAAAGACAAAAATCCGTACTGCGCCAAACAACGCAAGGCGCAGATACACTCTGCTCCACGCAGTGCAAATACCCATGAACCCATGGACATCGACCCATGGCGGTCCAAGATTCTTAATCCATCTCAGGCCCCGTCATACCAAAACAGGGAGCCAACCGTGTCCGATCGATCGGGCCTACACAACAAGCAGAAAGTTAACCACGTCGCGCAGAGCGCAGGCGGAACCGGGGAGAAATATACAGCCGCAGCTTCAAGCACGGCTCAGGAAATTGACGACGACGTCATTCAAGATTATGATTCGGACGTCATTAATTTTTTAAGGGAATATCCCTGTTACACGTCGGCCAACGACAAGAGGCCAGCAGACGGGGTTCAAACGGAATCGAATGACCCGCAATACGCGATACAGAATACGATTAAACACGCCCAGAATAAGTTCCGCGACAGGAGAAATGCTTCCCGGCAAAACAGGGTTTTCGAAGTTGGCGAAAAGATCCTAGTGTAGTCTAGCAGGCGACTGAGCAACAAACTGTCACCTTTGAAGCGGACATGGGGACCACAGTCCTCATTAAGGGGAGGGTGGTCCACAAAGACAACCTTAGGTAGGCCGAGCGTGACTCAACTATCGCCCGGCTAATAATTTTTCATCTTTTTTTATTGTCTTTTTCCTAGCCACTTGGCATAAGCTTTAGCTTCCATTATTATTTTAATCATGCTTTAATGGTGGGCTACCCAGTTTCAATTGAATTCACAACACATCCAAATCACAGGTTTTCAACCATAACCCTGATTTTCCTTTTGGCCGCAACATCGGCACGCGTCTTTGACTATTCCAAAGCCAAATACATTCCCATCATTGATGGTCAAATCCTGATATGGGAGGAATTTGCCTTTGTAAAGCACTCAGCAAATCTCTCGGAATATAGGCGCGTCATCGAAGAAACTAATGGGATGACCGTCATGTTCCCGCAATCCCACATGCAGAAACTCCTGGTTGTTGACGTCGCCCACCTACGCGACATGCTCGACTCTTTGAGCGTCCATCATAGGGTAGCAAGAAGTTTAGACTTCTTAGGGACTGCACTAAAGGTGGTAGCAGGAACACCGGACGCAGAAGATTTTGAAAAAATTAAATTTAATGAATTCCAATTAGCAAATGCAAACAATAGGCAGATTAATATTAACAACAAAGTACAAATTCAAATCAATAAAATTTCCGCTACCGTCAACCAACTTCTGAGGTCAGCAAAAAAGTCCCAAATTGATACTGGGCACCTATTCGAGATGCTTTTAACTCGAAATAGGATGATAGCAATGGAGCTACAGGGTTTGATGCTAGCAGTGGCACTTGCCAAAGTTAATATTGTTAGCCCCAGCATCCTAGATCATGCAGACCTGGAAGGTGTGTGGATGGAAGAGCCCACCGAGACCGCGATTAGGGATGTTTTGTCCGTATCGTCCGTTAAGATCTTACAGTCCGATAACATATTACATTTTATTATTAAGTTTCCGAAGATAAAGTCGGCCTGCAGCAAAATTACCGTTTTCCCAGTGTCACATCACGACACCATGCTCAGGCTGGAAGATAACGTCATTGCCGAATGCAACAGTGAGATCCACACCGTGGAAAAGTGCTCCCCGACATCAGGAGCTACATTTTGCCGATTGGCTCGTAGAAGATCATGCGCCCAAGAGCTTCACGCTGGAGGCACGGCGCATTGCGAGGTCCAGCAAAGCGATTTACACCCCATCTCTTATGTTGATGAAGGAATAGTAATTGTGAATGATCGCTCGGCTCACGTGTGTGTGGACAATGGCACCTGTGCCCATATAAAAGGCACATATCTCATCACGTTTGAAAAGAGTGCCATGGTCAACGAAACCCGATTGGTCAATCATGACACAGCCCAGAAGAGGGCTCCAGGAGTGGCCAGCTCACCTTCCCTGAACATCACCATGGAACGTGACGTTCTTAGCCTTCCATACCTTCACCGACTGAGTGAACGTAATCTGGAGCACATCAAAGAGTTCGGGAAGGAGATTAACCACCAGCGACTACATCAGTTGGTGTTCATAGCGGGAGCAATATGCTGCGCTTTAATTTGCATCGGCTTGACCTATCGGCGAGTCACTCAGGCCCGAAAAACCGCGGTCCAGCTGAAGGAGGTGATTGCCCAAATAGGGTCGGCCGAGGGCGGCCTCATTCTTGAGGGGGGAGTAGTTTACTGAAGTTAACCAAGCAGCGGCAATGTCCGATTATTTAAGAGCTCGCTCTGGCCAAACTGCTGACATAGCGTCTGGCCGGAAGCCCATGCATAGCGGCAAGCACTGCACAATTGCGTGGCCGCTATGAAATACTTTTTGTTAGCTTTAAGTTTCAGTTTGTGTCAGAGTCTCATACAATAAAGAGCACCATAAAACCAATCTCCGGCACTGCCATTAACATGTAAATTCATTTGTTGAATTGGTCACCGCGCCTCAAGGGCCGTGACAACGGGGCAAGTGCTCCCATCCTAACTCCCGTCACAGAACGGATCTTCCCTCGGCAACCGCCAGGGATCTCAACCACTACCTACAAGGAGTAGCAACACCCCCCGGCAGCCGCCAGGGGTAACTATCTTACAAATATCTCCGGCGTCTGCAGCATCACCGACTGCAGCGAGGGATAACCAGCAACATCATATATCAAACATTATTACACAAACCAATATATATTATTTGGCGCCCATCGTAAAAGAACCATGTAAGTGAGCACTTTTATTTACACAGTTTTTCTAAGTCTGCATGAATTTTTCTTTGTGTATTAAAAAATAAAAAAAAAAGAAAGAAAGAAAGACAAAAATAGTAAAATATTGTGCCTTACGCTAATAAAAAACTGCAGCCCCATAAAATTAAAAAAAAAAAAAAAATTTAAATAATCTTTATTACTTGGCTGACGGTTTAGCATTAACATTTTTTACCTATTATAAAATATTTAAACCATTTCATTTTGTGAACCAATTATTGTCCCAATATTGTTTGCATTTCTGTTTTTGTGAATAAATAAATGAATATTTCTATATAACACAAAAAGTGCGGAATAAAAATTCGTAACCAAAACCAAAAAATGGATGGCAGAAAATTTTAAATTTCAATCGGAAATAATTTATATAATCGCGTGAATTTAATTCAGCTTTTATATGTCTTTTTTGTTACACAAGAATTCTTGGTATTAGCCGCGCAGTTTTGGTTATTTATTTTTCTTTTGCGTTTTGTTTCCCCACTCCATTTTCAAGAACACGATACGGCCGCACATGCAGCGTGTGGGAATTTGTTGTTTTTTTAATAATAAGCGGAGGCTCAGTCCCCGCGCACCCCTCACCTTGTCTCTGCTTGGCAAGGCAACAGCGCAGTTCGACGAGCTCGCACACATAACTGAAGCGGCGGCTCAGCCCCCGCGAAACGCCCACAAGCCCAAATGTCTCTATAGACATGCAATTCGAGCATGCATTAATTCTTTTGGGCGATATTATGGGTACAGCTCCACATGAGCAGCCCTTTTCACCTCTAAAGGAGTATGAGACAATTCCCCAGCGACTCTGAGTCCGAGGCCGCAAATATGGCATTCAGCATGGAACAAATGACGGCCACTATACAGGCGGCCGTTAACCATGCCTTTCGGGAAGCCAATACTAAAAGCCAGCGTAGACAAAATGAGCTACGTCTAGCTATACAAAAACTGGCCGAACGGGTCGACGCAACACAAATCGCTCCCGCCCAAGCGGAAGCTCCCCAAATTAAAGCCTATAAACCTATAGAAATTAGGGACGACGTCAAATGTGACGAGCCCCTAGATGCCGTCAACTGCCTGCCCGAATTTACGGGAGCACAGGACGCATACGTCTCCTGGAGACAAGCGGCAGTAGCCGCATACTATATTTTCAGGAATTATGTAAATAGCTCGCGCCATTATCAGGCAGTTATTATTATTAGGAATAAAATAAGGGGCCCTGCCGATGCCGTACTGTCTTCGTTTGGCACTGTACTAAATTTCGACGCGATTATAAATCGACTCGACTTTACGTACAGTGATAAGCGTCAGATTCACGTTATCGAGCAAGAAATGGGTACTCTCAGGCAGGGAAATCTAACCCTCCTGCAATACTACGACGAGGTCGAGAAAAAACTCACCTTGCTCACCAACAAAGCTACCATGTCGTACGAAGCCTCGGCGGCAAAAGTTTTGTGTGACAAATTCCGGGATGACGCACTCCGAGCATTTATCTCGGGGCTTAAGCGCAGCCTCACGGATGTCCTTTTCTCGGCAAAGCCGAAAGATATGCCTTCAGCTCTCGCTTTGGCACAAGAAGTGGAATCTAACCACGAGAGGTACTCCTTCGCGGCTTCATTTGCTAAAAGCCAGGAGGACAAAGACAAAAATCCGTACTGCGCCAAACAACGCAAGGCGCAGATACACTCTGCTCCACGCAGTGCAAATACCCATGAACCCATGGACATCGACCCATGGCGGTCCAAGTTTCTTAATCCATCTCAGGCCCCGTCATACCAAAACAGGGAGCCAACCGTGTCCGATCGATCGGGCCTACACAACAAGCAGAAAGTTAACCACGTCGCGCAGAGCGCAGGCGGAACCGGGGAGAAATATACAGCCGCAGCTTCAAGCACGGCTCAGGAAATTGACGACGACGTCATTCAAGATTATGATTCGGACGTCATTAATTTTTTAAGGGAATATCCCTGTTACACGTCGGCCAACGACAAGAGGCCAGCAGACGGGGTTCAAACGGAATCGAATGACCCGCAATACGCGATACAGAATACGATTAAACACGCCCAGAATAAGTTCCCAGAAGTTGGCGAAAAGATCCTAGTGTAGTCTAGCAGGCGACTGAGCAACAAACTGTCACCTTTGAAGCGGACATGGGGACCACAGTCCTCATTAAGGGGAGGGTGGTCCACAAAGACAACCTTAGGTAGGCCGAGCGTGACTCAACTATCGCCCGGCTAATAATTTTTCATCTTTTTTTATTGTCTTTTTCCTAGCCACTTGGCATAAGCTTTAGCTTCCATTATTATTTTAATCATGCTTTAATGGTGGGCTACCCAGTTTCAATTGAATTCACAACACATCCAAATCACAGGTTTTCAACCATAACCCTGATTTTCCTTTTGGCCGCAACATCGGCACGCGTCTTTGACTATTCCAAAGCCAAATACATTCCCATCATTGATGGTCAAATCCTGATATGGGAGGAATTTGCCTTTGTAAAGCACTCAGCAAATCTCTCGGAATATAGGCGCGTCATCGAAGAAACTAATGGGATGACCGTCATGTTCCCGCAATCCCACATGCAGAAACTCCTGGTTGTTGACGTCGCCCACCTACGCGACATGCTCGACTCTTTGAGCGTCCATCATAGGGTAGCAAGAAGTTTAGACTTCTTAGGGACTGCACTAAAGGTGGTAGCAGGAACACCGGACGCAGAAGATTTTGAAAAAATTAAATTTAATGAATTCCAATTAGCAAATGCAAACAATAGGCAGATTAATATTAACAACAAAGTACAAATTCAAATCAATAAAATTTCCGCTACCGTCAACCAACTTCTGAGGTCAGCAAAAAAGTCCCAAATTGATACTGGGCACCTATTCGAGATGCTTTTAACTCGAAATAGGATGATAGCAATGGAGCTACAGGGTTTGATGCTAGCAGTGGCACTTGCCAAAGTTAATATTGTTAGCCCCAGCATCCTAGATCATGCAGACCTGGAAGGTGTGTGGATGGAAGAGCCCACCGAGACCGCGATTAGGGATGTTTTGTCCGTATCGTCCGTTAAGATCTTACAGTCCGATAACATATTACATTTTATTATTAAGTTTCCGAAGATAAAGTCGGCCTGCAGCAAAATTACCGTTTTCCCAGTGTCACATCACGACACCATGCTCAGGCTGGAAGATAACGTCATTGCCGAATGCAACAGTGAGATCCACACCGTGGAAAAGTGCTCCCCGACATCAGGAGCTACATTTTGCCGATTGGCTCGTAGAAGATCATGCGCCCAAGAGCTTCACGCTGGAGGCACGGCGCATTGCGAGGTCCAGCAAAGCGATTTACACCTCATCACTTATGTTGATGAAGGAATAGTAATTGTGAATGATCGCTCGGCTCACGTGTGTGTGGACAATGGCACCTGTGCCCATATAAAAGGCACATATCTCATCACGTTTGAAAAGAGTGCCATGGTCAACGAAACCCGATTGGTCAATCATGACACAGCCCAGAAGAGGGCTCCAGGAGTGGCCAGCTCACCTTCCCTGAACATCACCATGGAACGTGACGTTCTTAGCCTTCCATACCTTCACCGACTGAGTGAACGTAATCTGGAGCACATCAAAGAGTTCGGGAAGGAGATTAACCACCAGCGACTACATCAGTTGGTGTTCATAGCGGGAGCAATATGCTGCGCTATAATTTGCATCGGCTTGACCTATCGGCGAGTCACTCAGGCCCGAAAAACCGCGGCCCAGCTGAAGGAGATGATTGCCCAAATAGGGTCGGCCGAGGGCGGCCTCATTCTTGAGGGGGGAGTAGTTAACTGAAGTTAACCAAGCAGCGGCAATGTCCGATTATTTAAGAGCTCGCTCTGGCCAAACTGCTGACATAGCGTCTGGCCGGAAGCCCATGCATAGCGGCAAGCACTGCACATTTGCGTGGCCGCTATGAAATACTTTTTGTTAGCTTTAAGTTTCAGTTTGTGTCAGAGTCTCATACAATAAAGAGCACCATAAAACCAATCTCCGGCACTGCCGTTAACTTGTAAATTCATTTGTTGAATTGGTCACCGCGCCTCAAGGGCCGTGACAACGGGGCAAGTGCTCCCATCCTAACTCCCGTCACAGAACGGATCTTCCCACGGCAACCGCCAGGGATCTCAACCACTACCTACAAGGAGTAGCAACACCCCCCGGCAGCCGCCAGGGGTAACTATCTCACCGACTGCAGCGAGGGATAACCAGCAACATCATATATCAAACATTATTACACAAACCAATATATATTATTGGGCGCCCATCGTAAAAGAACCATGTAAGTGAGCACTTTTATTTACACAGTTTTTCTAAGTCTGCATGAATTTTTCTTTGTGTATTAAAAAATAAAAAAAAAGAAAGAAAGAAAGACAAAAATAGTAAAATATTGTGCCTTACGCTAATAAAAAACTGCAGCCCCATAAAATTAAAAAAAAAAAAAAATTTAAATAATCTTTATTACTTGGCTGACGGTTTAGCATTAACATTTTTTACCTATTATAAAATATTTAAACCATTTCATTTTGTGAACCAATTATTGTCCCAATATTGTTTGCATTTCTGTTTTTGTGAATAAATAAATGAATATTTCTATATAACACAAAAAGTGCGGAATAAAAATTCGTAACCAAAACCAAAAAATCGATGGCAGAAAATTTTAAATTTCAATCGGAAATAATTTATATAATCGCGTGAATTTAATTCAGCTTTTATATGTCTTTTTTGTAACACAAGAATTCTTGGTATTAGCCGCGCAGTTTTGGTTATTTATTTTTCTTTTGCGTTTTGTTTCCCCACTCCATTTTCAAGAACACGATACGGCCGCACATGCAGTGTGTGGGAATTTGTTGTTTTTTTAATAATAAGCGGAGGCTCAGTCCCCGCGCACCCCTCACCTTGTCTCTGCTTGGCAAGGCAACAGCGCAGTTCGACGAGCTCGCACACATAACTGAAGCGGCGGCTCAGCCCCCGCGAAACCCCCACAAGCCCAAATGTCTCTATAGACATGCAATTCGAGCATGCATTAATTCTTTTGGGTGATATTATGGGTACAGCTCCATGAGCAGCCCTTTTCACCTCTAAAGGAGTATGAGACAATTCCCCACCGACTCTGAGTCCGAGGCCGCAAATATGGCATTCAGCATGGAACAAATGACGGCCACTATACAGGCGGCCGTTAACCATGCCTTTCGGGAAGCCAATACTGAAAGCCAGCGTAGACAAAATGAGCTACGTCTAGCTATACAAAAACTGGCCGAACGGGTCGACGCAACACAAATCGCTCCCGCCCAAGCGGAAGCTCCCCAAATTAAAGCCTATAAACCTATAGAAATTAGGGACGACGTCAAATGTGACGAGCCCCTAGATGCCGTCAACTGCCTGCCCGAATTTACGGGAGCACAGGACGCATACGTCTCCTGGAGACAAGCGGCAGTAGCCGCATACTATATTTTCAGGAATTATGTAAATAGCTCGCGCCATTATCAGGCAGTTATTATTATTAGGAATAAAATAAGGGGCCCTGCCGATGCCGTACTGTCTTCGTTTGGCACTGTACTAAATTTCGACGCGATTATAAATCGACTCGACTTTACGTACAGTGATAAGCGTCAGATTCACGTTATCGAGCAAGAAATGGGTACTCTCAGGCAGGGAAATCTAACCCTCCTGCAATACTACGACGAGGTCGAGAAAAAACTCACCTTGCTCACCAACAAAGCTACCATGTCGTACGAAGCCTCGGCGGCAAAAGTTTTGTGTGACAAATTCCGGGATGACGCACTCCGAGTATTTATCTCGGGGCTTAAGCGCAGCCTCACGGATGTCCTTTTCTCGGCAAAGCCGAAAGATATGCCTTCAGCTCTCGCTTTGGCACAAGAAGTGGAATCTAACCACGAGAGGTACTCCTTCGCGGCTTCATTTGCTAAAAGCCAGGAGGACAAAGACAAAAATCCGTACTGCGCCAAACAACGCAAGGCGCAGATACACTCTGCTCCACGCAGTGCAAATACCCATGAACCCATGGACATCGACCCATGGCGGTCCAAGATTCTTAATCCATCTCAGGCCCCGTCATACCAAAACAGGGAGCCAACCGTGTCCGATCGATCGGGCCTACACAACAAGCAGAAAGTTAACCACGTCGCGCAGAGCGCAGGCGGAACCGGGGAGAAATATACAGCCGCAGCTTCAAGCACGGCTCAGGAAATTGACGACGACGTCATTCAAGATTATGATTCGGACGTCATTAATTTTTTAAGGGAATATCCCTGTTACACGTCGGCCAACGACAAGAGGCCAGCAGACGGGGTTCAAACGGAATCGAATGACCCGCAATACGCGATACAGAATACGATTAAACACGCCCAGAATAAGTTCCGCGACAGGAGAAATGCTTCCCGGCAAAACAGGGTTTTCGAAGTTGGCGAAAAGATCCTAGTGTAGTCTAGCAGGCGACTGAGCAACAAACTGTCACCTTTGAAGCGGACATGGGGACCACAGTCCTCATTAAGGGGAGGGTGGTCCACAAAGACAACCTTAGGTAGGCCGAGCGTGACTCAACTATCGCCCGGCTAATAATTTTTCATCTTTTTTTATTGTCTTTTTCCTAGCCACTTGGCATAAGCTTTTGCTTCCATTATTATTTTAATCATGCTTTAATGGTGGGCTACCCAGTTTCAATTGAATTCACAACACATCCAAATCACAGGTTTTCAACCATAACTCTGATTTTCCTTTTGGCCGCAACATCGGCACGCGTCTTTGACTATTCCAAAGCCAAATACATCCCCATCATTGATGGTCAAATCCTGATATGGGAGGAATTTTCCTTTGTAAAGCACTCAGCAAATCTCTCGGAATATAGGCGTGTCATCGAAGAAACTAATGGGATGACCGTCATGTTCCCGCAATCCCACATGCAGAAACTCCTGGTTGTTGACGTCGCCCACCTACGCGACATGCTCGACTCTTTGAGCGTCCATCATAGGGTAGCAAGAAGTTTAGACTTCTTAGGGACTGCACTAAAGGTGGTGGCAGGAACACCGGACGCAGAAGATTTTGAAAAAATTAAATTTAATGAATTCCAATTAGCAAATGCAAACAATAGGCAGATTAATATTAACAACAAAGTACAAATTCAAATCAATAAAATTTCCGCTACCGTCAACCAACTTCTGAGGTCAGCAAAAAAGTCCCAAATTGATACTGGGCACCTATTCGAGATGCTTTTAACTCGAAATAGGATGATAGCAATGGAGCTACAGGGTTTGATGCTAGCAGTGGCACTTGCCAAAGTTAATATTGTTAGCCCCAGCATCCTAGATCATGCAGACCTGGAAGGTGTGTGGATGGAAGAGCCCACCGAGACCGCGATTAGGGATGTTTTGTCCGTATCGTCCGTTAAGATCTTACAGTCCGATAACATATTACATTTTATTATTAAGTTTCCGAAGATAAAGTCGGCCTGCAGCAAAATTACCGTTTTCCCAGTGTCACATCACGACACCATGCTCAGGCTGGAAGATAACGTCATTGCCGAATGCAACAGTGAGATCCACACCGTGGAAAAGTGCTCCCCGACATCAGGAGCTACATTTTGCCGATTGGCTTGTAGAAGATCATGCGCCCAAGAGCTTCACGCTGGAGGCACGGCGCATTGCGAGGTCCAGCAAAGCGATTTACACCCCATCACTTATGTTGATGAAGGAATAGTAATTGTGAATGATCGCTCGGCTCACGTGTGTGTGGACAATGGCACCTGTGCCCATATAAAAGGCACATATCTCATCACGTTTGAAAAGAGTGCCATGGTCAACGAAACCCGATTGGTCAATCATGACACAGCCCAGAAGAGGGCTCCAGGAGTGGCCAGCTCACCTTCCCTGAACATCACCATGGAACGTGACGTTCTTAGCCTTCCATACCTTCACCGACTGAGTGAACGTAATCTGGAGCACATCAAAGAGTTCGGGAAGGAGATTAACCACCAGCGACTACATCAGTTGGTGTTCATAGCGGGAGCAATATGCTGCGCTTTAATTTGCATCGGCTTGACCTATCGGCGAGTCACTCAGGCCCGAAAAACCGCGGCCCAGCTGAAGGAGGTGATTGCCCAAATAGGGTCGGCCGAGGGCGGCCTCATTCTTGAGGGGGGAGTAGTTAACTGAAGTTAACCAAGCAGCGGCAATGTCCGATTATTTAAGAGCTCGCTCTGGCCAAACTGCTGACATAGCGTCTGGCCCGAAGCCCATGCATAACGGCAAGCACTGCACATTTGCGTGGCCGCTATGAAATACTTTTTGTTAGCTTTAAGTTTCAGTTTGTGTCAGAGTCTCATACAATAAAGAGCACCATAAAACCAATCTCCGGCACTGCCGTTAACTTGTAAATTCATTTGTTGAATTGGTCACCGCGCCTCAAGGGCCGTGACAACGAGGCAAGTGCTCCCATCCTAACTCCCGTCACAGAACGGATCTTCCCTCGGCAACCGCCAGGGATCTCAACCACTACCTACAAGGAGTAGCAACAACCCCCGGCAGCCGACAGGGGTAACTATCTTACAAATATCTCCGGCGTCTGCAGCATCACCGACTGCAGCGAGGGATAACCAGCAACATCATATATCAAACATTATTACACAAACCAATATGTGTGCACGAGAAACGAAATTGTTCGTTTAACGGTTTTTCTATTGCACATTAGGTTTCGATTATTATTTCGGCAATATATACCAACTAAACGTCATAAATTTGGCATTTGGAAGGATATACTTATAAATTAAACATTTATTGTGGAAAAGGGCAGAAACCCAAAGTACAGTCGCAAAAAAAAAAATCCAAGACGTGAAAGTTGCATGCCCATTTCTATGTCTTCAATGTACTCAATAAATTGCATGAGTTCATAGACATGTTTGTCAATGCTATTGCGGTTATTGTAGTAAGTTTTTAAGATTCTACGCTTTTGCGTAGTAAGTAAGAGTCTTCAGGTTTTCATTTACAAACTTAATGACATAATTCAATTTATGAAGTTGGATTGAATTTTCTGCAATTTATTATATTATCTGCTATTTTTATACACTTGCAGAGGGTATTATAATTATGGTCAAAAGTGTGCAACACAGCGAAGGAGACTTCTCCAACCATATAAAGAATATATATTCTTGATCAGGATCACCTCCTGAGTTGATATGTCTTTCCGACGGTCCGTCTGTCTGTCCGTATGTCTGTCTGTTTCTACGCAAACTAGTCTCTCAGTTTTTAAGCTATCGACTTAAAACTTTGCACACACCAATCTTTTTTTTTGCACGCAGTATATAAGTCAGAACACCCGAGATCGGCCAACTATATCCTATAGCTGCCATATAACTCCTAATGCTATAGCTGCGGTGTTTTTAGAGTTGGAGAGTTCGCATTTTGTACGAATCCTATTTTTGACAAAATAAAAGGACGTACCAAATTTCATAGGGACCGGCCGCCTACATCCTATAGCTGCCATATAACTGAACAATCGGAAATGACCCAACTTTCATGCTTTTAAAGATAGAAAGTTGTAACTTCGTACAGTTTCTATCTTTAATCAGTTGATCTGACCTACCAAATTTCTTAACGATCGACCGACTATATCTCATACGGGCAGATACGCACCGCAAGCAAATGCTTCCGAGTCGGTACTTGCGGTCATTAGAGTAAATATTGGCGAGGATCATGCCCGATAGGATGAACGATTACCAGAGGTGCAGGCGGCACTGAGGGCAGCGTCATATTGCTCGACATGGGTGTCCCCATATTTCGCAATGTTCGGGCAACATATGTTTTCGAACGGTGGAGATTACCAGCTGGCGCGAAAGCTAAAAGCGTTGAACGAGTCGGAGATTCAGCAGCTACGAAGGTCGGAGAAACAACAAGTCCAGCGTTCCAGGATAAAGGAACGAATTCATCTGGCCTACGAAGAGGAGGCGCGGAGGTACAACTTAAAAACCAGGGAAGTCAAGTACTTAACACGTTCTACCCGGCGCATTTTTTCCTTGTTTGTATACATCGTGTGCACGAGAAACGAAATTGTTCGTTTAACGGTTTTTCTATTGCACATTAGGTTTCGATTATTATTTCGGCAATATATACCAACTAAACGTCATAAATTTGGCATAAAGCTTTATAAGCTATGTCTTACAGAAGGATATACTTATAAATTAAACATTTATTGTGGAAAAGGACAGAAACCCAAAGTACAGTCGCAAAAAAAAAAATCCAAGACGTGAAAGTTGCATGCCCATTTCTATGTCTTCAATGTACTCAATAAATTGCATGAGTTCATAGACATGTTTGTCAATGCTATTGCGGTTATTGTAGTAAGTATTTTAGATACTACGCTTTTGCGTACTAAGTAAGAGTCTTCAGGTTTTCATTTACAAACTTAATGACATAATTCAATTTATGAAGTTGGATTGAATTTTCTGCAATTTATTATATTATCTGCTGTTTTATACACTTGCAGATGGTATTATAATTATGGTCAAAAGTGTGCAACACAGTGAAGGAGACTTCTCCAACCATATAAAGAATATATATTCTTGATCAGGATCACCTCCTGAGTTGATATGTCTGTCCGACGGTCCGTCTGTCTGTCCGTATGTCTGTCTGTTTCTACGCAAACTAGTCTCTCAGTTTTAAAGCTATCGACTAAAAACTTTGCACACACCAATCTTTTTTTTGCACGCAGTATATAAGTCAGAACACCCGAGATCAACCAACTATATCCTATAGCTGCCATATAACTCCTAATGCTATAGCTGCGGTGTTTTTAGAGTTGGAGAGTTCGCATTTTGTACGAATCCTATTTTTGACAAAATAAAAGGACGTACCAAATTTCATAGGGACCGGCTGCCTACATCCTATAGCTGCCATATAACTGAACAATCGGAAATGACCCAACTTTCATGCTTTTAAAGATAGAAAGTTGTAACTTCGTACAGTTTCTATCTTTAATCAGTTGATCTGACCTACCAAATTTCTTAACGATCGACCGACTATATCTCATACGGGCAGATACGCACCGCAAGCAAATGCTTCCGAGTCGCAACTTGCGGTCATTAGAGTAAATATTGGCGAGGATCATGCCCGATAGGATGAACGATTACCAGAGGTGCAGGCGGCACTGAGGGCAGCGTCATATTGCTCGACATGGGTGTCCCCATATTTCGCAATGTTCGGGCAACATATGTTTTCGAACGGTGGAGATTACCAGCTGGCCCGAAAGCTAAAAGCGTTGAACGAGTCGGAGATTCAGCAGCTACGAAGGTCGGAGAAACAACAAGTCCAGCGTTCCGGGATAAAGGAACGAATTCGCGTGGAGGTACAACTTAAAAACCAGGGAAGTCAAGTACTTAACACGTTCTACCCGGCGCATTTTTTCCTTGTTTGTATACATCGTGTGCACGAGAAACGAAATTGTTCGTTTAACGGTTTTTCTATTGCACATTAGGTTTCGATTATTATTTCGGCAATATATACCAACTAAACGTCATAAATTTGGCATAAAGCTTTATAAGCTATGTCTTACAGAAGGATATACTTATAAATTAAACATTTATTGTGGAAAAGGGCAGAAACCCAAAGTACAGTCGCAAAAAAAAAAAATCCAAGACGTGAAAGTTGCATGCCCATTTCTATGTCTTCAATGTACTCAATAAATTGCATGAGTTCATAGACATGTTTGTCAATGCTATTGCGGTTATTGTAGTAAGTATTTTAGATACTACGCTTTTGCGTAGTAAGTAAGAGTCTTCAGGTTTTCATTTACAAACTTAATGACATAATTAAATTTATGAAGTTGGATTGAATTTTCTGCAATTTATTATATTATCTGCTATTTTTATACACTTGCAGAGGGTATTATAATTATGGTCAAAAGTGTGCAACACAGTGAAGGAGACTTCTCCAACCATATAAAGAATATATATTCTTGATCAGGATCACCTCCTGAGTTGAGATGTCTGTCCGACGGTCCGTCTGTCTGTCCGTATGTCTGTCTGTTTCTACGCAAACTAGTCTCTCAGTTTTAAAGCTATCGACTTAAAACTTTGCACACACCAATCTTTTTTTTGCACGCAGTATATAAGTCAGAACACCCGAGATCGGCCAACTATATCCTATAGCTGCCATATAACTCCTAATGCTATAGCTGCGGTGTTTTTAGAGTTGGAGAGTTCGCATTTTGTACGAATCCTATTTTTGACAAAATAAAAGGACGTACCAAATTTCATAGGGACCGGCCGCCTACATCCTATAGCTGCCATATAACTGAACAATCGGAAATGACCCAACTTTCATGCTTTTAAAGATAGAAAGTTGTAACTTCGTACAGTTTCTATCTTTAATCAGTTGATCTGACCTACCAAATTTCTTAACGATCGACCGACTATATCTCATACGGGCAGATACGCACCGCAAGCAAATGCTTCCGAGTCGGTACTTGCGGTCATTAGAGTAAATATTGGCGAGGATCATGCCCGATAGGATGAACGATTACCAGAGGTGCAGGCGGCACTGAGGGCAGCGTCATATTGCTCGACATGGGTGTCCCCATATTTCGCAATGTTCGGGCAACATATGTTTTCGAACGGTGGAGATTACCAGCTGGCCCGAAAGCTAAAAGCGTTGGACGAGTCGGAGATTCAGCAGCTACGAAGGTCGGAGAAACAACAAGTCCAGCGTTCCGGGGTAAAGGAACGAATTCGCGCGGAGGTACAACTTAAAAACCAGGGAAGTCAAGTACTTAACACGTTCTACCCGGCGCATTTTTTCCTTGTTTGTATACATCGTGTGCACGAGAAACGAAATTGTTCGTTTAACGGTTTTTCTGTTGCACATTAGGTTTCGATTATTACGAAATTCGGCAATATATACCAACTAAACGTCATAAATTTGGCATAAAGCTTTATAAGCTATGTCTTACAGAAGGATATACTTATAAATTAAACATTTATTGTGGAAAAGGGCAGAAACCCAAAATACAGTCGCAAACAAAAAAATCCAAGACGTGAAAGTTGCATGCCCATCTCTATGTCTTCAATGTACTCAATAAATTGCATGAGTTCATAGACATGTTTGTCAATGCTATTGCGGTTATTGTAGTAAGTATTTTAGATACTACGCTTTTGCGTAGTAAGTAAGAGTCTTCAGGTTTTCATTTACAAACTTAATAACATAATTCAATTTATGAAGTTGGATTGAATTTTCTTCAATTTATTATATTATCTGCTATTTTTATACACTTGCAGAGGGTATTATAATTATGGTCAAAAGTGTGCAACACAGTGAAGGAGACTTCTCCAACCATATAAAGAATATATATTCTTGATCAGGATCACCTCCTGAGTTGATATGTCTGTCCGACGGTCCGTCTGTCTGTCCGTATGTCTGTCTGTTTCTACGCAAACTAGTCTCTCAGTTTTAAAGCTATCGACTTAAAACTTTGCACATTTCCAATCTTTTTTTTGCACGCAGTATATAAGTCAGAACACCCGAGATCGGCCAACTATATCCTATAGCTGCCATATAACTCCTAATGCTATAGTTGCGGTGTTTTTAGAGTTGGAGAGTTCGCATTTTGTACGAATCCTATTTTTGACAAAATAAAAGGACGTACCAAATTTCATAGGGACCGGCCGCCTACATCCTATAGCTGCCATATAACTGAACAATCGGAAATGACCCAACTTTCATGCTTTTAAAGATAGAAAGTTGTAACTTCGTACAGATTCTATCTTTAATCAGTTGATCTGACCTACCAAATTTCTTAACGATCGACCGACTATATCTCATACGGGCAGATACGCACCGCAAGCAAATGCTTCCGAGTCGGTACTTGCGGTCATTAGAGTAAATATTGGCGAGGATCATGCCCGATAGGATGAACGATTACCAGAGGTGCAGGAGGCACTGAGGGCAGCGTCATATTGCTCGACATGGGTGTCCCCATATTTCGCAATGTTCGGGCAACATATGTTTTCGAACGGTGGAGATTACCTGGTGGCCCGAAAGCTAAAAGCGTTGAACGAGTCGGAGATTCAGCAGCTCCGGAGGTCGGAGAAACAACAAGTCCAGCGTTCCGGGATAAAGGAACGAATTCATCAGGCCTACGAAGAGGAGGCGCGGAGGTACAACTTAAAAACCAGGGAAGTCAAGTACGTGTTAAGCGTTCTACCCGGCGCATTTTTTCCTTGTTTGTATACATCGTGTGCACTAGAAACGAAATTGTTCGTTTAACGGTTTTTCTATTGCACATTAGTTTTCGTAATAGTGGGATAACTGCAGAATGTGAGTTATTGCGCGAATTTTGAAGCACGTGTGCGGTTGATTGAATTGTGATGTGTAAAATAATTTAATATATAGAAAACTACGCTACACTATTTTTGGAAATTTATTCTATTACAAAATTTCTTATTATTTTCCGTTATTTTTATTTACTATCGGAATTAGTTCATAGTTCATAGTTCAGACTATGACTTTATAAGAAGAAGAAAAATTCGTGGAATATATTCATCATCGGAGTCTGAAAATGAGGATTCAGAATATCAGTCGTGTTATAACAATCGTGAGGATTCTAATTGGAGTCGTGTTATAACAGAATCTTCGCTCTTTGAAGAATATAATGAAGAACACATTGTACTTCGAGAAATAGATTATGAAAATCCGTTTTCAATCTATAAATTGTGATGATATAATTGACCTTATGGTATTAGAAACAAACAAATTTTATGAACACAGTGTGGTTCAAGCGCTATCATCAGATTCTCCTAGAAAACACAAACCGGAATGGATACCAGTAACTCAAGATGAAATGTGTTCTTAGGTATATTGTTGATAATGGTATATTAGGTATATTGTTGATACCCGAAATGCGTTTATATTGGTCAAATGATCCCATGTACTCCAATGATCGTATAAAAAGTGCTATGCAACGAGATCGGTTTTTTGACATTCTGCAATATTGGCATTTTTGTGATAATGGGGAAGTAGATTCCGGTGACCGATTATCCAAAATCAGCACACTATTACGAATGATAAACATAAATTTTCAACAAGTTGTGGAACCTGACAAAGAGCTTACAATAGACGAAAGTATGATTCCTTGGCGTAGTCGATTATTATTTCGGCAATATATACCAACTAAACGTCATAAATTTGGCATAAAGCTTTATAAGCTATGTCTTACAGAAGGATATACTTATAAATTAAACATTTATTGTGGAAAAGGGCAGAAACCCAAAATACAGTCGCATCCACACAGTGTGGTCATGGATCTTATGGATGGCCTTTTACATGAAGGAAGAATTTTGTACGCTGACAATTTTTCTACTAGTGTACGCTTAGTAAAAGAGCTCTGGCAAAATAAAACCTTTTTTTGTGGGACGCTCCGAGCAAATAGATTTTTTTTGCCACATATTGCGAAAATTAAATAAAAAAAGGCGATATAATAAGTGCACAAAAAGAAGAGATAAAATGTATGAAATGGACAGATAGGAGGCCAGTAATGATGTTGACAACTACAAGAACCATAAGTGCACTCTAATTGCTGTCACTACTAGAGGACACAAAACAGTAAAAAATCCTGATTATATTATAAGCTACAATAAAGCCAAAAAAAGTGACGATCTTTCTGACCAAATGTCATCTTATTACAGTAGCCTCAGAAAAACTCTTAAATGGTACAAAAAGATAATTATTGAATTAATCTGTGGCACAATGTTAGTAAATGCATGGTGCATCTATACTAAATTTGGTGCCCGTAAAACTTTGTGTATGCTGAAATTCCGCAAAAATGTAATTGACGCTCTTTTGAAAGTACAAAAGCCGGCAAAACCATTCGCACATATTTTGAAGCAATATGATGGACCTCAAAGACTGACAAGAAAAAGATGTAAGAACTGTTATCGGTTAATAGCTGAGAAGGAAGGAAGGCAAAATGCCATTAATAAGACTAAAAGAGTCAACACATATTGCGCAAGCTGCAATGATAAACCAAAGCTTTGTATCCCATGTTTTGAAAAAGTACATAAATGAGTTATTCTGATTATCATTCTTATTTTCATTTATTATTATTATTTTGATTTTAGACACTAAGATTGAAGAATTATTATTTTTACTTTTGAAAATAACTGAATAACTAAATTTTGTTTTGCTTCAGAAAGAACTGCAAAAATTAATTTTGTTTATGTTGAAAACGCCTACAATAAATATAAATTTATAATTTCCAATCTATTTTGTTTTATTTCCTTCCAGAATGGTTTTTCTAGTATGTATCTTTCTAGTAAAGTTTTTGAATACACGCCGCCTGATTAACGAATTGCGGGGCTAGAGATGGCACATCGGGGAGAATTCAATGGACCCGAGAAAGAAGAAGACAGAACGAACCGGGCGGGATCCAACCGCTGTGATTGCAAGGAAAACAGCGATCAAGGACACAAAAAAAAGAAAGAGAACGGCAACAGGAGGAGGAAACGTGGGAAAAATCTAATTCAAAATTCTAAATAATTTTCTACGGAGCTCTAACGTTAGTACGAAGAAAAAATTAAATCGGAAGCATAAAATTATAAAGATTCATTGATCTTCAGTATATTTCGAAGAAACAAGAATTGAAGCTCATCATCCAACTGGAGCCACCCGAAGGCAAAAATTTTTGCACGAAAGGAAATTGGTCACCCTTCCTGGGTGGCCCCCATGTTTTTTTTTGAGAATTGGTTTAAGAATTTGAAAAGTACCTGAAGTCCTGTCCTTGTCGTAATTTATATTATATATTTATTTATTTAAATTATTTATTTGTTTTTTATTTTTTGTTGTAATAAATCAGTTATCTGTATTCGGCCCAAGGTTAGATGTTAGGTTAATCCATGTTTAATATTTAAGAGTGGTATCGAACTGAAAAGATAAAAGATTCAAAAATGAAACAATAAATATAAAATTAAATTATCAATCGAAATGAAATGTTAGTGGCAAAATACAAAAGGGGGGGGAAAGAAAGCGTGGAAGACAAAATGTGAGAGTGCAGATCGGTGTAAAGAGGAAATGAGGGAAGGCTGGTGATGATCCCAAGGATCCAGTATTTGGACCAAGGAAGGGAAGCCTTCATTGGGCCCAATACTGTAGTGTTCTCTCGTCAGCTGTGTTTTTGGAATCTATTTTTTTATTTTTTTTTTTTTTTTTAATAAATGGAATTAGTGTATAGGTAATTATTTATTTTTTTGTGAGACTGCCTTTTGGTTTTTTCTGGGTGTTCCCATCCCTGGAGATGTTGTTAACGTTAACGATGTTTCTTAAATTTTTTAAACATTGATGGTTCTTGGGCCACTGTCGATTGTTTTTATTGTATCTATGCATTGAGGGCAACGTTTAAGTAAAATTGGTTAATTTTATTTTTAACTTTATTTTATTAAATTTTTTATTACATATAGTGAAATTTACATGGTATCACTTGTAATTTACATGACATGATAATAATCAATGTAATGTTATGTTTTCGTATAACCAAAAATATTTCTTTTTTTTTAGGCTCATACAAACGACACAACAGCCTTAGCAATGCTGTCTAAAAAAGTCTTATGCGTGCCAGCATCTTCCTGCTGGCACCTATGCCTCAGCAAAGCTGGACAGATTATATCTGACAGAAGATGCGCCTTAAAATCAAAAATTGTTGATCAATTAATGTTTTTAAATAAGAATCTCAATCTCTAAATAAAAATCTCTTATCTCATATAAAAAACCTTAATTTTTATATGCCATATAACTGAACAATCGGAAATGACCTAGCAAATTTCATAACGATCGACGATAACGATATCTCATAGCTGCCAAATAACTAAGGATGTCGGAAATATATCAAAATTTCAATGTATCGATATATAGTTTTTCTTAAAAAAATATTATCATCGTGATATTTTTTGGGCAGAAGTAATGTCCGTCAAATTAGCGTCGCTCAGTTAGCGTCGAAGTGGAACGGTGGAATTAGAACACAGCAACGAATATTATAGTTTTTCAATTATTTCCGTATTCAGCCACAAAATTTTATGAAATAAACACTAGAATTGTTAAGAATTGAATAAACTATTGTTTTTTCTTACTTTGAGCGGGTTCTACACTCTTTAAGTAGCTTAAAAATGGGTTTGAAAAATTGCCCCTTCACTGTATTGAGCATTATCTCAGAAATAAGAGGATGCGCCAATAAGCGCAATACACCGGCTTACAGCCCATTCTTTTGAGATTATGCCCTGAAAATTTCATTAAAATCGCTCCCTACGTTTTGGAGCAAATCGACTAAAAGCGGACCAACCCGGCTAACAGCTTTCCCGTGGTATACCGTGCATAATGGCGCATCCTCTTTAAAAAAAAGGTAAACAATAATAATGGCGGCTGGGGTGTTGGGCAGCGTCAAAACTCGGGAAAATGATTATGGCCAGTATTGGCGAATCAGGGTCAGAAAACTTCGGGACTTGATTCCTCAAAATCTGTGGGAGCGATTTTAATGGGCCAGTGTTGGTGAATCAGGGTCTGAAATTTTCGGGACTTGATTTCTTTAAATCTGTGGGAGCGATTTAAATAAAAATAGTCTGATAATGTTCTGTATAAAATAAGCTTTTCAACGGTATACCGTGCATAATGGCGCCTCCTCTGTGAAGGACTTAATAAGTCTAACAGAGGCCATATAGTATTTTTAAACTAGTTCAATGAACTTTTTCTGGACTGGTTCCGGTTCACTAGTTGGCGCTCCTCTTATTAGTTCAAATTATATGGGAAACTGTAATTCGATTTTCTCAAAATCTGTGGGAGCGATTTGTATGATTTTTGGTCCATACATTCTTGAAAAAGTCCTACATCGACTCCACTACCGTGCATATTGGCGCATCCTCTTGGAGCTTCACAATTTTAAAAATTTTTTGGAGTCATTTTTGTATGGGCTGTTAGCCGGGTTGGTCCGCTTTTAGTCGATTTGCTCCAAAACGTAGGGAGCGATTTTAATGAAATTTTCAGGGCATAATCTCAAAAGAATGGGCTGTAAGCCGGTGTATTGCGCTTATTGGCGCATCCTCTTATTTCTGAGATAATGCTCAATACAGTGAAGGGGCAATTTTTCAAACCCATTTTTAAGCTACTTAAAGAGTGTAGAACCCGCTCAAAGTAAGAAAAAACAATAGTTTATTCAATTCTTAACAATTCTAGTGTTTATTTCATAAAATTTTGTGGCTGAATACGGAAATAATTGAAAAACAAAATATTCGTTGCTGTGTTCTAATTCCACCGTTCCACTTCGACGCTAACTGAGCGACGCTAATTTGACGGACATGCAAAAGTAGTCGATATTGATATTTTTGAGTTGATATTTCTGATATTTTGTTTGATCACTCTTAAGCCAGAAAGTAGGGTTGTTGGTTTTTGAAAAAATATCGTATTGATGATATTTGCTGTGAAAAAAATATCAATCGATAATATTAAGAAATATCACCAAAAAAATCGATATATAGAGTATTTTTGATATTTTTTATGGTCAGCTAAAATTGAAAAAAGGTTATTTGTGAATTTAAAAAAAGGTTTTAATATGTGTTTTCATCCGCCATGAACTGCAAATAAGAGCTATTTGTTATTTAAAAAGTGAATTTAAAAACAAGAAATATTTATACCCACTCTCAAGCAACTTTTATTTGCGTTTATTGAAATAAAAAATAACAAAATTATTAAGGACATTGTATTCAAATTTATTTATAAAAAAACTTAATATAAAAAAAAAAGTTTTTTAAAACTTTATTAATTTATGGATTATGTACTAAATAATGCTAATTACCTAATTCACTTATTTAAAAACTCTTTCGGTTATATGCTGGTCTGTCATTCGACTACGGGAGTCACAGACAATACATTTAATGGCAGAAGCCAACCGTTCAGATGGAACCGAACTTCCAGGCGTGATAAGATAACTTAATGCCAATATCTGGCTTAAGAGTGACCAAACATAAAATATCAGAAATACCAACTCAAAAATATTATTATCGACTATTTTTTCCCAAAAAATATTCCGATAATATTTTTTTTAAGAGAAAATATATCGATATATTGATATTTTGATATATTTCCGACATCCCTAGAGAGCAGAGAACTGCAAAAATCACTACTTTCTTGATTTAATCATATGCGAACTTTTTCAATCAACTCAACTCACTGAACGAAACACAGTGATGAGTAAAAATCAACTCATTTTACCGTACGCATCATTCCAATCATCTTGTGTCCTCGGTTCAAAATTTCTCACTCAATTCAACTCACTGAACAAAAAACAGTGATGAGTGAAAATCAACTCATTTTGCCGTACGCATCATTCCGATCCAAAAAATGAGCAGGTGTATACGAAAGCATCAATGGGATCAACTTGAGTTGAGTGTGGATGACTAAAGCGACAAGACGACACAATGTGAGCGTTACGACTGCATGTACAATAACAATTTCTATGCCAGCTTCTTGTAGTTTAGCTTGTAGTTTGTAGCTTGTCCTTTTTTTTGTTTTTTTTTTTGGTCACATTCTTTGTTTTGCTTCATATTACATTTTAGTACTTCATAATTAGTTGCATTTTGTTACTTGATGGATATGGAGGGTATCATTGAAAAAATTCGCGCAAATGAATACCAATTGGCTGCCCGACATAAGGGAAGAAGTAATATTTGGAACATATTAACAGAAATTGTTAAGGAGGATGGCGTTGTTCTGGATGGTTTTTTATATTGCCGGTCTTGTCATAATCTTGTGAAATTCTCACCGAAACAGACTTCAAATTTAAGCCGACACAAATGCTGCAAGTTGCTTAAAGAGTCAAAATTGTTGACTACAGCGAAACCAGAGGACAAAAAAGATGCTATTGACGCATGTGTGGAATGGGTGACACAGGACTGCCGACCCTTTTCATCAATTAATGGCAATGGATTTAGGAACATGGCAAAGTTTCTAGTCAATATTGGTGGAAGGTATAAGGAAGGAGTTGATCTTGATGACCTGCTGCCTGATGCAACGACGGTGTCTCGAGCTACGCAAAAGTTGGCGGATGAGAAAAAAAACATGATTAAAGATGAGATATCCGAAGTTGCTAATAGTGGTGGAGCAACAGCCACAGTTGACTTGTGGACGGACAGTTACGTTCATCGCAACTTTCTTGGTGTCACCTTTCACTACCAAAAAGATTTAAAATTGGTAGATCTCATCTTAGGTGTTAAGTCAATGGACTTCGAGCGTTCAACTAGCACAAATGTTTTAAACAAGTTGAACACTTTGTTTGCTGAATTCGGCATATATAATTTGGACCAAATGAAGTTCGTTACCGATCGAGGCTCAAATATCGTCAAAGCTTTGCAGAATAATATTAGGTTAAACTTCAGCAGCCATTTGCTTGCCAACGTTTTGGAGAATTCGTTTAAGGAATCTAAAGAAGTTGATGAATTAGTAGAAATGTGCAAAAAAATTGTCAAATATTTTAAGAAAGCTAATTTACAACATCATCTACAAACATCTGTAAAAAATCAATGCCCAACAAGATGGAATTCGAATTTTACAATGTTTAAGTCTATTGTGGACAATTGGTTCAACATTAATGAAATTCTAATAGAAAAACAAGAAAGTCAGCGATTGTTGCTTATAAACATATCAACCCTAAAACAATTGGTAGACTTATGCAGCGATTTCGAAATAATTTTTAAGAAGCTTCAATTCTGCAGTTCTCCATCCCTGTGTTTTGTGATACCTTCAATTGAAAAAATGAGGCATATTTGCGCACCACAAGAGGAAGATGTACCGGCACTGGTAACATTAAAAGAAAAGATATGTAACAACGTTAATGAAATTTGGATTCCAAATATTTGTGTGTGGCATAAAGCTGCTTGTTTTTTGTTTCCACCTGCGTTACGAATGCAGCCTAACGATCAAGACGCTATACGAAAATTTTGCATTTCACAAATTAAGAACTTGGACGTTCCATCAACTAGTTCTGCTCAAATTAGCCCAAGCACACCAAACGGCGATTTCTCAGAATTTTCATTTGAAAGCTCAACTTTTTCAACAAGTACCCAAGCAGACAAGGATCAGAATGTTTCTTTTTTTTTCCCCAACCTAATTAAAAAGTCCACTCTGAATAGCTTCAAAACACCTGAAGATGAGCTGGAAAGCTTTTGTGAAGAAATAGTTGATATAGGAGATGACTTTGATGTTTTAAAATGGTGGAAGGATAAAGATCAGACATATCCCAGACTCTCAAAATTCGCACTTAAAGTCCACTCAATGCCGGCAAGTAGTGCTGCTACAGAGCGCGGATTTTCTTTGGCTGGAAACGTCATTACTGAAAAGAGGAACCGTCTTTGCCCAAAATCTGTCGACAGCATAATATTTTTAAACTCGTATTATAAAGCATTTGACCATTGATTCTGTTTTTTGATCCTTTAATATAATTTCTTAATAAATTTAAAATCAAAATTAAAACATGAAAATAAACGCTTTGTTGTAAAATCATTTTCATTGAGTTGCATTTCACCTTCTTTTTCACACATTTCATCTGTGCAAAAAAAGTTCAGTTTGCGTGAATGAGTAAAATCATATTTCCATGAGTAAAATCATTCGAGTTGATTTTTGTGAGTTGAGTGCTATTCTTGTTCAAAAAAATGATTGTTGAACCGAATGAATAGCGCCCGAAATCATTATGCTGAACACGAGCCGAACAATTTGGAGTGACACCAAAAATCGCTCGCACCTGAGTGGATTTAAAATCTATAACCAAAATGTGAGCGCATGCAAGATTGATTGGCTGATCCGAACAGTGCGATTATTCGGCTGTTGAGCGCGTATGAATTTTTTTCATTCACCCGAATCCGTTCTCTGCTAGAGAGTAGATATAAATATTAATTGTTTTTCCAATTCACTTTTTAAATAAGAAATAGTCTATTGTTTCACAAAATAACTCTTATAGTGCAAGTTCATGCCGTATAAAATCCAATATGTAAATAGTTTTTAACATTAAAATAAAAGAATATCAAAAATAATCAATACATCGATTTTTTTCGTAATAATTCTTAATATTATCGATTGATATTTTTCTCAGAAAATATCATCAATACGATATTTTTTCAAAATACAAAATAGTAAATAGATTCAAATGAAAATAGTCGTATAATATTCTGTATAAAATAAGCTTTTCAACGGTATACCGTGCAATGTGGTGCATCCTCTGTGAAGGCCTAACAGACGCCATATAGTATTTTAAAACTAATTCAATAAACTTATTTGTGGGCTGGTACCGGTTCACTAGTTGGCGCTCCTTTTATCAGTCAAAATGTATAGGGAACTGTAAGTTGATTTACTCAAAATCTGTGGGAGCAATTTGTATGAGTGTGCTCGTACATATTTCAAAAGGTCCCATGTACATCGATTTCACTACCGTGCATATAGGCGCAACCTCTGAGAGCTTCACAATTTAAAAAACAATTTTTTGGGGTAAATTTTTGTATGGGCTGTTAACCGGGCTCAAAACAGTATGGGACAATTTTTTAAACCCATTTTTAAAGCTACTTAAAGAGTGTAGAACCCTCTCAAAGTAAGAAAAAACAATAGTTGAATCAATTCTTAAGGGGGGACATCTGAGTAAAATTTAAAAAAAAATCGAATTTTTTTTTTTTAGATTTGAATCTTTTACTATAAAACCTTATTTCCTAATATTTGATTGGTTTTTTCATTTGGCCAAAAAAATATTAGAAAAACCTCTTATATTCCCCCATGTACTCAGTAGTCCCCTTTAACAATTCTAGTGTTTATTTGATTAAATTTAGTGGCTTTATACTGAAATAGTTAAAAAACAATAAGTTCGTTGGCAATAAGTAATATAAGTAATTAAGGGGTTACGCCACCCTGAAATTTTCAAAAAATTTCAATTTTTTTTTTACTTAATTTTAAAGACTATATTCTTACGCGTATTTTAAGACGTCCCCGAAGACAATATCTTGATAATTATGGAAGTTATGTTTATTTGAAGTCGGCACGGAAGGAGGGCACCTAAGACACTTCTTTTTCTTCTTTTGCGTTTTTCTCGAAACCACTTTTTTCAAGACGGTGGGCATGATAACTCAAAAACTGTTCAACCGATTGACTTGAAAATCGTAAGAAGAAACACATCTTCTTACATAGATTTTCCACAGAGTGACGTAGGATTTTTTCGATCCAATGGATAGAAATTTTTTTATGCAATTTTTAGTACGAAATTTTTGGCCAAAAAAATTGAGTCAATTTTTGAAGTGCTCTCATTTGCGTAATTTTTTTTTTTTCTTAAACGGCTACGTCACTCTGTTCCAAATTTATCACTTTTTAAAAAAAAATGTTGTTCACTTGATTGGGATGAAAATTGACACTTGAATCATGCCCACCATCAAGGAGCACTCCGGAAAAACCGATGATCGCCGATGTTCATATCTCCGCCATTTTGCATTGAAAAGAAGTTTTGGTTTTTTTCAGAATTTATAAAGCTCATTAGTTGTATTGAATAGAAATAAAAGTGGAAAAATCCTATCTCAACTAGTTTAGTCACAAGAAATTCCTGAAAAACCGTCCCGTTTCCACGCGGTCAGGGTGGCGTAACCCCTTAAACAATGCAAGCTTTCCTTCTTCTCATTTCTACTTCGTCGCTACTTTGACTTAGAATAAATAATGAAAAAAGATTTCTAGTCTTCTTTTTCACGCTTAACATAAACTGGTCGGTGCTATTTTGACCAGCACTATACATATAATGTTCAACGTATGATAATACGTTTATTGTTTCGAAAGTGGTGCCCACACAAATACATCCCATCGCATTATATAAGAAGTTATTTAAGAACAATCGTTGTTTATCGATAATTTTTTAATTATAGCTGGCGTGATTCTACAAAAAAAATTTTACAAATATTTTAATACCTATATACTTGTTTTTATACCATACGTTAAATAGAAGTCAAATTGTACTAGCAGTATGATTTTTGGGCAAAGTGGAAAATGAATCTTTAAAATACATATATGTGTAAATACCTGTGTACATGGTTTTATTTATAAATTAAACGAACATTCTGATAATTATTTCTGATAAAAATATAAAAAATAGCCATTGCTATTTAAAACTATGGATATGACCAATTCTAAAGCCAGGTAATTATTTTTTTTTTTAATTACTTTATTTCTGTGGGGCATATGTTTATTCAAACATACAACATTATATATGTATGTTGTATATAGGATTTTAAATCTGCTTAAAGATAAGATGTATACATTTAAACATACATATGTACATGTGTGAAGATTTTGAGTTGTTCATTATTTATACCAGTTATAATTTGTAAAAGGGTATTCTAATTTTGCTGAAAGGTGAATCACATTGAAGAAGACGTCTTCGGCCTTATATGTTTGTATATAAAGAACGTTTTGTATGTACATATGTGTACATACAAATATACATCCATACATACATTTATAAACGTATGTTAGAATCAACACTTAAATCGATCTAAGCATGGCTGTCTTTTCTAGACACTGATCTGTATAAATAATTGTTTTTATAGAGATAAATTTTTTTTGTTATTTGGAGATAATCTCCAAACTTTGGATGCCTTTTATGAGGAAAATGGGCTGCGATCGGTAGTTTATATTTTATAGCTGCTGTATGACAACGATCGGTAATGCTAAAACTTTTATAATCTGTTCCTTGGGCCGTTTAATTTGTTTGGAACTGCGAAGGTATATCAACTTCGGATCCGCCACGAAGTTAACTTTTCTTTTTTTGGTTTAATAAAAACTCATATATTTTATATTTAGGTACACAAGGGCCGACTTATTGGCTTTGCGTTATGACGGAAAAAGTCGCCTGAGACCTTTATGTGCAAACCAAACCGACTTACAGGCGTTAAATTTTTGGAAAGTCAATTTGAATGCAGCTACTTTGAGCGCCACAAGTGGTTATTCTGCTCAGCATAAAAATAGTGTTTCACCAGAGACAGAAACTTCAAATCTTAACAGCAGTAGTAACGGTTTTATTAGTTCTCGTCGTGCCATTAGAAACCGTGAAAGAGCAAATAACTATTACCAGCGTTTTGTACCTAGCGATTTTAATCAAAGTGCAGCCGAAGACAAAGAAACATATGCCACTCACGGAAAATCGACTTTAATTGATCACAGAAGCATATCATCGTCACATTTAATGCCAGCTTTTGCGAAGCGGCGTTTTACTGCAGTCAATGGCGGCACCAATTCAGAAAACAATGAGTCTCACCTAAATATTGGTGATGACAATGATAGTTCATCGAATTTAGAGTTAGTCGATCGTACCTGCACTCCTACTCATGATCGTACCGACAATAAACTTATTTCTACGTGCTTACCTATTCCAAATTTAGCCCAAAGTGAAAATGACCCAGGTTTGGCCTCATCTCCATCATCCACATCTCGTCAAGAAAGACGTATTGGAAGTGGTAGGCTCTTACCTAGAAATGATTGTTGGGATTATAAAGAACAAAAGGCCAAAGACTCTAGCGTTGAAAGAGAAAAGGATGTGACTTATGACGCAGGTGCTACTCATACACAGAGACAAAGGACATTTATTGCTGAGCGCTCCACTGACCAAACGGAACGCCGTTTTCAGTATGATAAAAGATCATCTGAAAGGCAAGGTCTTATTATTCGTCGCGCAGCTAACAAGGATTCAAACATCAATCATGGTCGTGGAAAGCGGTCAAACACTTTTCACTTGCATGAAAAACATGAAGAACCAGAGTGGTTTAGTGCGGGACCTACTTCGCAGCTTGAGACTATTGATTTACATGGCTTTGATGATATTGAAACTAATGACCCGATTTCTGATGCAAAAAATGAGATAAATCATTTTTCTTCAGGTAAAAGGAACTTGGAAAAACAAAAAAGGGTCAGAGAAAGTTCTTTAAGAGATGACAGTAATGCCAGCATTAATGTAACGGACGCTGTGGGTCAAAAACAAAATGATTCTCAAAATATTCTAGGAACCGATAAAACACCAGTGGAACTTACTAATCATATCGAAAATCAGACGAATCAATTGCCTGTTAAACAAAAGGTTCAAAGTGAATTCAATTTTGACGCTTTTCTTAATTTGCATCCCTTGGATCAACCTCTTATGGTAACTATAATTTACTATTCATAAAAAATAAATTAAAAGTTTTAATATTTAGTTGGATTAAATATGTTTGTTTAATATTTAGTTGCATTGAAAATTATTTCAGTTATTTCAAACTGAAAAAATTTTTACCGTCAACTTACGTTAATAATATGTTATTTTACATGTATGTCAAATCATGATCGACGTTGTTGTTATTGTCTTCCATTGCGGCGCAACGAGTTTCAGCCTTGTACACACTTCAAGTTCTGGTACGCAACTGCCTGCGTCCAATTCTCCACCTACTGTGCATACTACCGAACCTCGATCGGCGACAGCGACAAAACGCTGTCGCCTCGCTACAAAGCGACAACATCCTAGCAACGGTTGCCTGGCAACCACACACTCACAGCGCAAGAGGACTCTGGGACCCGAAAATGTGTATTCGCACACACACACCCATACATTCGCCGACACGGCCATCCTGACCCTAACACCTCGTGTAGAAAATAGCAGCATTCGAATTTTCTTTCTTTCTTTTAATTATTAGACTGAACATTAAATAGTTTCATAACAAAATCCAATTTTCTTATCTTAATTCATAACAAATTATCATATTGACAGTTTTACAAAACAGTATTCAGTTCCATAACTATAATTTTTTTTTCATCAATTCAATTTAATTTTTCTTTCTTTCTTTTCATTTCTTTGTTTTTTCTTCTTCTTTTATATAATCCATTCTTCTTCATTATTCACTCATATAGTCGCATAATCAAATACCCCACACGCCATGATCAAAACAAACAATATGTTTTGCACTTGTGCTTGCATTATATTTTATGGACTCAGTACTCTGCCATTTTCATTGGCCAGCAGTATAACTTTGTCACCCTTATTGGTGCACTTCATTTTCTTCTTCAATACTCTCAGTATTTTCATTTTCACTCTTTTCTTCAATACTCTCAATATTTTCATTTTCACTCTTTTCTGCAGCGGTTACGTTTCTTACATCTAAATTATTATAATCATCGTACACATTTAGCTCTTCGGGCACTTGCCCCTCTGGTAATTTTCTTAAGGGGTTATATACAGTTGTACCGCGCAAAAATATGGATTTTTATCGATTTTTTTTTTACACCATAGAAAATATTTATGAAAAATGTTTTACCGACGTTGTTTAGTACATGTTTCTGGGTACTTAATTAAATTTTTTCATAAAAAGATATTACATAACAAAAATGTTATAGCAGAATTCCCGAATCGTCTTTTTTCGATGGTGTCTTGCGGTGGACATGATTTCTCGAAAACGGTTCATCCGAAATCCAAAATTCAAAAAAGTTTTGATTAAAAAAAAAATGGCGACGTTTGAAACAAAAAATTTACTTTTTCAAGGTATAAGATTTTCGTTTTTTGTGCTTTAAAAAGGGAGTTTTCAAAAAAATGGAAAATCCCTCGTTCACGGACTAGCTAATATCATAATAAATATGTGGTCAAAATTTGGTGTTGATCGGATTAGTAGTTTTTTAGTAATCGTGTCCACCGCAAAGGTAATTGCCCAAAAAAAAGATTCTGAGATAATCGCGTTTAAAGTTTCAAGTTTGTTCAAGTTTTATATGCAGATAGTGTGCTATAAATAGCTACAGCTTCGGATCTAATGCTCCGATCGTTATCAATTTTTGTGGGAGTACACCCAATAGAATATACTTAAAGAATATGCAATAAAAAAAAAATCGATTTTTTCATATATCACAACTGTATATAACCCCTTAAATCCTCATGTGCATATTTATAATTTCTTTTATTAGTTAAAGACTTTAAAATGTACCTGTCACCTTCCAGAACTTTTACTATTTCAAAAGGCCCCCTAAATTTTTGACTTAGCTTAGTCTGGTGTCTTTCTTAGCTCTTAAGTAATACGAAATCTCCAATTTTGTGCCTTTTTACTTTTGCCTTATTTCTATCAAATCGTTCTTTATCATAAGCTGCACTGGCTAATACATTCTTTGCAGCTTGCGCTCTTACGTTTGGCAAATCAATAACATTTTCTATATCACTAGGTGGAAGTAATCCCAATGGGCGTGCTACCTTTCCCAATAACATTTCTAAAGGACTTGCTTTCGTAGTGCGATTGGTTGTACAATGGATTGCCAACTGCACCTCTCCCAACACATCCTGCCAAGACTGTGTTCCCGTTTCAACCGCCGTTAACATATTCTTCATCGAGCTCATAGTTCGCTCCATTTGACCATTAGCTCGACTTGCACCAGTGGCTATCAAATGCAATATCAAATGTTTATTTTTTGATCTGAACAAAATTGACTGAACTTTGCGCCTGTAAAACACCTCCCCTGGTCAGCTATTATTCGGTTTGGTACTCCAAACAATGAAACGGCAGATTGAACGGCCCTTATACAACTCTCACTGTCCAATTTAAGACTATGACTAAGATAGACATGTTTGGTAAACGCGTCTATCTGAACAATAACATACTCCTTCTGATCACTCTTGCCACTTAATTTTCCTGTGATATCGATGTGGATAGTGTGCCAAGGAATAGTGACTTTTGGTATTGGATGTAATTCCGCCTGTATTTGTCCTGAAGTGGATTTTGACATTTTACAAGTGATGCAGTTGTCGACAAATTTTTTTACGTATTTTGACATATTGTCAAACCAGTAGAAATCGTAAGTTTTATCTAATGTCTTTTCGAAACCTAAATGCATTATGGACTCATGCACTTGATTTATGACAGACCATCTGAAAGCTCGTGGCACCACTGGTAAGCAACGTGTTCTCCCATTTCTTTGTATCTTTCGATGAAGAACTTCTGCCCTTAATTCATAGGTTTTCGCAATATCTTCAGGCAGAGGCTTGAAATTTCAGCTAAATTTACTCTTTTCTCTTCGACTATTTTTGCGGTTGTAGTAGACTTTTGTGAAAGGGGATTTCTTGATAAAAAGTCAACGTGTGCCATCCTTTTCCCTTCTCTATACTGAATATCGAATGTGAATGACTGCAAATAACCCCACCAACGCTGTACTCTGGAGGTTAAATCTCGTTTATTACTCGACGCCTTAAGCGAGTTGCAGTCAGTATAAACTACAAAGATCCTGCCCAGCAAATGTCGAAAATGCTTAATGGCGTTCACGACAGCTAAGGTTTCCAACTCGTACGAGTGATATCTTGATTCTGCCGGTGAAGTAGTTTTGCTATAGTATTCTATTACCTGGGGTTTGTTATTAATTTTGTGTAATAAAATTGCACCGTAGCCACTGCAACTGGCGTCTGTGTGTAATTCGATTGGATAATAAGGGTCAAAAATAACAAGGACTGGTTTGTCGGTAAGAGTGGCAATGACCTTTTTCCGTATCTGTTCATGCTCTGTTTTCCAAATAAATTTGTTTTTATCTGCAGTTAAGAAATATAACGGTTTCATTAAATGTGAAAATCCCTTAATAAACTGTCGGAAATAGGATGCTAGCCCAATGAATTGTCTAAGTGAAGTGACTGACTGTGGAGGCGGAAGAGCAGTCAACGCTACAACTTTCTGTGGGTTTGGACGAATCTCACCCGCACTTATATTGTAACCCAAATATTGAACCGATGTTTTCATGAATGAGCACTTTGTAAGATTGAATGAAAACCCAGCCTTTGTCAAAACATCTAGAACGATCTGTAATCTTTCTAGCGCCTTGCATTTTGTTGAGGCGGCTATCATGATATCATCCATATAGACGATGACAAAGGAATTTGCTAGATCCCCTAGCGCCTGTATTACAAATCGTTGAAAAACGGGAGGTGCGTTTTTGAGCCCAAATGGCATGGACAGGAACTCGTATTGACCATCCGGAGTCACAAACGCCGTGTACTCGATAGAATCTGAATGTAAAGGAATTTGGTAATATCCGCTGGCCATGTCTAGACATGTAAAGTAATTAACTCCCCCAAGCCTATTGATTTGATCTTGTATAAGTGGTAAAGGGTATTTATCAGCGACCGTATTTGAATTCAGCTCTCTAAAGTCAAACCAAAGTCTGTCCGTACCATTTTTTTTCTTCACTTATAATATAGGGCTTGCATAAGGTGAGCAGCTTGGCCTAATTATATTGCACTTTAGCAGTTCATTAATTTTGTCCCTAACCAAATCACGCTCGCATGGACTTAAACGATATGGCCTTCTCTGTACGGTTTTTGTTGGATCAATCAACCTAATTTTCATTTCGCCAATTCTGACTTTAGTACTTGGGATCCCAGTTATAAATGAATTTGAGTACTTTGCCAATAGTGAATGTAGTTTTATTTTATCTTGTCCCTCAAGCTCAGTATCAATATCGGCTGGCTCATTGCCGGTACACAAATTAACTACTTTGGTCTTTGAGATCCTAAATTGGTTTGATGAAATGGCAATATCAAATTATATCTAATATCTTATATAAATTATTATATTAATATCAAAAATTTCGATACAATAATCATCAATTTTTACATTGCTTAATATTTGTAAAGTACTACATATTCCATTGCTGCCGATACCTCTTAACATAACAATATTATTGAATCTTTTACCAGAAAATTTGGTACTTAGCTTTTCTTTTATCAACGAGCATTCCGATCCCGAATCGAAGGTGATTTCGAAAATTTGGCTTCAATGGTTCAGGCATCCCTTTGGTACTGCAACGCTGCACTGTTCCACTCGCTTCTCCCGATTGAATGCCTTGTTCCTGTCAGCTTCCTTTTTTGTACATTGAGTGGATATGTGACCCAATTCTCCGCACTTGTAGCACGTTAAATTTGATTTTCCACGGTGATGAACATCATGCCTGCCATGTTGGGTTTTATCAGTCGCGAATTGATTTTGTTGTTTCCTGAATCTGGATTCAGACATTTTATGGCCCACCTTTCCGCAGAAATGGCACTCTATCGGTGATTGTTTTTGCCGTTTAGAATAAGTTTCAGACTGATGCTCCATAGCGCCGCTTTTCCTTTTAATAAAAGTGAATGCTTTTAATTCGGACTGTAGATCGCCTCTGGTTCGAACATTTGATGTAAAACTTAAACGCTGCAATCGGTGATCGAAGCTTGCCAGCAGCGCAAGGGTCACAGACACAGCAATCTCTTCGTTATCCATTTGACACCATTTCGTCGTTAGTTCGGTAACCATGCGACTTGCATGAACAGCCAGACTCTCGCCATCAGTCGGTCGATTTGATAGCATATTAAGAAACATAGCGGCTGGTGTTTCTATAGTGTCGAAGCGTTGTATTAACAATTCTTTAAACTCAGGCCAAGTAATTTCAGCATAGCACACTTGCGAAAGCCATTGCGAAGCACTTCCTTCTAAAGCCGAACTCAAAGCCATAACTAACGCACTGCTTCTCAATGTGTTTTCTTGTAAAATTATTTCCACCGTTGTGCACCACGATGATGCGTTGGCTCCTGGTTTGTCTGGGTTGAATTTGGGTAGTTGCACAGTTTTGTTCTGCCCTGCATCAGGTACAGTTGTTTTTATGGCTCTCACTAGTTCAATTAAATTTGTATTTTGCAATTCCATCAGGGTACGCCATGGTCCATCTAGTGTTGAAGGCTGGTGGCCAGATCCCACTTCTGATGTCAAATCATGATCGATGTTGTTGTTGTTGTCTTCCATTGCGGCGCAACGAGTTTCAGCCTTGTACACACTTCAAGTTCTGGTACGCAACTGCCTGCGTCCAATTCTCCACCTACTGTGCATACTACCGAACCTCGATCGGCGACAGCGACAAAACGCTGTCGCCTCGCTACAAAACGACAACATCCTAGCAACGGTTGCCTGGCAACCACACACTGACAGCGCAAGAGGACTCTGGGACCCGAAAATGTGTATTCATACATTCGCCGACATGTATATGTTATGTATATGTTTTTTACATGTTACATGTTATTTTACGATAATATAATATGTTATGTATATGTTATTCGACTGCGGTTGAAGCTAGCTTTTATTTCTTGGCAACTCTTGCTTGTGATATTATAACTCAAAAGTGTTATATTATATTCAAAAGTGTGCAACACGTTGAAGGAGACATCTTCGACCCTTTAAAGTACATTTGTACAGTGGCTCACAGTTTATTTGACCATCTTATTTATGTATACATACTTTGTTAATCTTAAAATTTAATTCATTTGATAATGACACAAAAAGAATTAATCAGGGCTTACGTATTTTTGTCGGTTGATTTAGTAATTTTATTCAAATATTCTTTTATTCAAAAGAAAGGAAATGTTCAGACCAGAGCTCTCGTTGCGAGCACAACCGAAAAAAGTTCATACCCTCTCGCTCTCGCTCTGAGCAAGAGACTTTTGCTGTCTTCATTTCTGTTTTCTGTTGATCCCTTTTTATTTTGGTCGTTCAATGAGCAGTGCGGAAAGAGCGGAACGAGAAACGTTCGCACAGAGAGTCAGCAAATGATCGATTGACCGAAAAACTCAACGCAAACAGTTTTCCCTTTACTTTTGTTGTTGATGCAATTAATATATTTCGTCTGCAAAACGAACGCTTGGGAATGTATACCAATACATATGTAATAAAATAATACAATTTTTTTAATAGAACAATTTAATTTTCTTATTCTTAAATTCTTAAATTTAATAATTTAATTTTACTTTCAAATATTTTTGTTAACAAGTTTCATTTAGATTCCATATTCTATTTAAAAAAATGCTATCAGAAGGAAAAAAAAAGTTCGTGAAATGAAATTTGTGTAAAGATTACCGGGCAATTTAATACCGCAAACATTACAAATTGCTTTATTCTCGTCCAAAATGAATTAAAAAATTGGTGCACATTTTTATTCATGTCTCTTCCCATTTTACAACAATTATTTCGCAACTTAACACACTCAATTCACGATCGCAATTAAACGCTTAATAGAGATGGAGAAACATCGAAGTTCACGGACATTGATGTCTTATATGTTTTTGGCGAACTGCGAGAATGCGAGAAGCCCCCAAAAGGTGCCATTACTTGGTAAAAGGCATATCCAAGCTCGATTGGAGTTTGCCAAAAGCCATTTGAACTGGTCAGTGACAAAATGGCGCAATATTCTTTGGATAGATGTGTCCAAACTGGTCTCTTTTGGTGGGACAGGCTCCAGACAGTATGTCCGACGACCCCCAAACACTAAGAACCACCCAAACCACACTTTTAAGACCGTTATGCACGGTGGCCCTAAAATATTGGTATGGGCTTGATTTTCGTACAGTGGCATGGTCCCATGGATGGGATCATGGACCAACACGTCTATGTCGACATACTCAAAAAAGTAGTGCTTTCTTATATGATATAGATATGTCCTTAAAATTGACTTTCTAGCAGGATAACGATCCAAAACATACCAGCAAATTGGCTAAGAGTTGGGTTAGTCAACCAAACATTGATGCAATGTCTTGGCTAGCACCTTCCCCGGATTTAAATCCGATTGGAAATTTATGGGGGGACATCAAGAAATGTGTGGCACAGAAATACCCGACTTCAACACCGCATCTTTGGCAATTTGTACAGAACGCGTGAGCCCAGATTCCCCTCAAGCGTTGCCAGGACTTGGTGGACTCCATGCCACGTAGCTGTTTAAGCCAATAAAGGCTTTACGACAAAATATTAGTTTATATTTATCATTTTTGTTATTTGTATTAGGTTATTTTAAAGATTTGATGAATTTTTTAGTTCTTTTTGGTAACACTTCTATTATTATGAACACCCCATTTTGTCGATATTATTTTGTTATTATCTATATTTTCGAAATAAATGGAGTAACCAGACTGAAACAAATGTTATCATAATTAAAAATAAATAAACCAATTTTGTCCCATTTTGGTGTTTGTACTACAATTATTCGATCTTAAACATTTGTGTCATGAGCACTGCTATTTTTATGAACACAGCTGTACATATTATTTACAGCTTGGTTTTTGTTCAAAAAAAGTAGCATATCGACAACGGTCGATGATAGCCACGTTCGACGCTTACTAATGAGTTGCCCGGCTTTGCTAAAAACTCGTTCCGACTCACACGAAGATGCGGGCACGCAACAGTATTTTTTTACTAGAGTTTTAAATGCGTCGCCATCTGTAGTCATCTAAAATATAATTTATAAAATAAACAAGAAAAAATATGTTATTGCATAATTTCTTACCTTCCACTACGCAAGAGGGTCGCATTTCTCGGGTTGGTTCTCTTTCTCTAAATGTTGCCTTATCTGGATAATGGCATCTGTCCAGGAATAGTGCACCTTATTTTGGTTTTTTACTTTAAGAAATGAATATCGACTGGGCTACTGTGTTGGTGGTGTTGGCGTATGTTGTGGGCTTGTAGGCAATTTAGTGACCAGTTCGTGCTGCACAGCTTTAGCAGCTTCTTCATCATTGAATGGAATCAAAAATCCATGCTTCTTGAAGCGGGGATCTAAAATGGTGGCAATTCTGGGTATTGTGCTTGTCTCATATTTGGCGGGCCTGTTGCTAAGAGCAGACTTGATGGACGTCAATATATTTCTGCCTTCTTCGGTCTTCACTTTAATTTTGCCTATTTTGTGATTCATCTCGCAAATTACAGGGATTATTATCGAAGCTTAGACTTTTGTATTTGTTGATACAGAAAGCGTAGCTTCTTAAAAGGGGGATAATAATTCGGATATATCCTTCAATATATCCACTGCGGCTGAAATCGGCAAAGGAGCGTTACGAGAAGATACCAAAGCTATTGTTATGAATTCGTTGGTCTTTAGTATGCGCTTGATCATCTCGTATGCGCTGTTCCAGCGAGCTGGCATTTCATGTAGAAGTGAATACGGATTATCCCCCTGAGCTTCCTTAAATTTGGAATAAGCGATCTGGAAGTCCGGCAATTTTAGCACATCTTGCACAATAAGGTTTATTGTGTGCGCAACACACGGCAAGTGCGTAAATTCCAGCAACTCACATGTTTTTAGCATCGTCGCGTCGTTATCTGTGACAACACAAACCACCTTATTTGTGACACTCAATCATCAATCATCAAGCACGGCCTTTAAACTTTAAAGTTTAAAGTATCCGAAATATTATTGGCGTTGTGATTGGTAGTGTCAAGGAGTTGCTTCGTTGCTAAAATCGCGGACTCCAGCCTAAAACTATTTGAGACAAAGTGGCACGTAACGGTAATGTACCCTTCATTTGCCTTCGACGTCCACAAGTCAGTTGTTATGAAATCAATATTGGTCAATATACAAGCAGCTTATTTTTAAGGCACTCATATTGAGTTGGAAGTAGGGTTGTTGGTTTTTGAAAAAATATCGTATTGATGATATTTGCTGTGAAAAAAATATCAATCGATAATATTCAGAAACATCACAAAAAAAAATCGATATATCGAGTATTTTCGATATTTTTAATAGTCAGCTAAAACTGAAAAAAGGTTATTTTTAAATTTAAAAAAAGGTTTTAATATGTGTTGTCATCCGCCATGAACTGCAAACAAGACATATTTTTTATTTAAAAAGTGAATTGAAAAAACAACAAATATTTATACCCACTCTCAAGCAACTTTTATTTAAGTTCTTTGAAATAAAAAATAACAAAATTATTAAGGACATTGTATTCAAATTTATTTATAAAAAAAACTTTATACAAAAAAAAAAAGTTTCATGGAATTTATGGAATATGTACTTAATAATGCTAATTACTTAATTCTCTTATTTAATGCTCTTAATTACAAAATAAATCTTTCTTCAATGATTTAAAAAAAACTCTTTCGGTTATATGCTGGTATGTCATTCGACTACGGGAGTCACAGACAACACATTTAATGGCAGAAGCCAACCGTTCAGATGGAACCGAACTTCCAGGCGTGATAAGAAAACTTAAAGCAACCTTCGCTAGCATCGTCATCGTTGAAATTTGTGAGTTCCAGAATTCCAACGGATTTGTCTCCCAAATACAAAATGGCATACTCAAGTAAACCTGCATTTCCTTTCTTTCGCAACTAATATCGGAGAACACCAACTCAAAAATATTATTATCGACTATTTTTGCCCAAAAAATATCACGATAATAATATTTTTTTAAGAGAAAATATATCGATATATCGATATTTTGATATATTTCCGACCATGATACAATTATATAAGGTAGTCCATTCCACTGACATATCGTTTGGGTTTGCTCACTTAATTTCAAACTGTCAAACTGAAAGGTGATTTTGTTTTCATAACTTTAACCCTTAAGTGGCCAAGCAAAAAATGACTTTTTGCTATTATTGTCGCAAGAACGTGCTAGGCGTAAAATTTGTGCATGTTCCAAAGTGCATTGAAAAAATAGCTTTGTGGGAGCAGTCTTTGGGCTGTACCTTTATTGAGAGCTCTCAAATTTGCGATACGCATTTCAGTGCTTCACAGGACTTAATTCGACTGCAGTTCCGCAAAAAGAGGCAGAGCCTGAACATTTTGTTAAATTAGGCTACGCCAATTCGAGCACGCAAACAGATTAAAAAAAAAATAAATAAAAACACTACAACTCTTGTCATAACTAAGAAAAACTTGTAGCCCCATGCTCCGTGTAAGGGTTAATCAAAGTTTCACTCGCACTATTCAACGCTTACTATGTTAAAATAAAAATAATGCAGTTAAGTCAACGAATGGACTACCTTATATAATTGTATCATGTTTCCGACATCCCTAGTTGGAAGGACTACGTCGCGCAGGTGTGACCTACTCGGTAACCTGTAGCGGGGGTCCATTTCCCTCATAAGTGCCTTAAACCCTTCGTCCTTAACGACAATAAAAGGTTGTACATCGACTGCAATCATGTTCATCACCTTATTGTCCAATACACGTTATCGTGCCGAGTCATTATTGTAAAAGGCGATCGATTGTCCGACAAACTTTTCTAAAAGTTTGTTTTTTGGCCACTTTCGACATTAAGTCGACCAGGATGAACATGTTTTAATTGGTCCATAAGGTTAGTAGTGTTTTCACTCGTCTTTATTGCCTTACCACAATAATTGCAAATTCCATGCGTTCTTTCGGCGTTTTTTTTTGAAACATCCCGCCCCCACGCTATTGAAACATCCCTCCTCTTTTGATCCTCATCGGGCTGTTCACTGGCTGCTCCTACAAAAAATAAACTGTATTAATGCCAATTCAATGCAAAAGCAAAAATGCATGCAATGTGCATGTGCATTTCAACAGAAAGTTCGGTTTTTTAATACTTACTTTTTAAAAATCTGTCGATGATTTATTTCCACCACTCACGCCAACATCACCAACAAGTATAACTAAAATAACAATATTCTGTTAGTAATTTATAATGAAATTAAAAGATGTTTGTACTTACAATGTGTCAATCTTCCTTTATGCGCCTTAGAGATTAGAGATGGAAAAACATCGATGTTTCTCCACCTCTAACGCTTAACGACTTGTTTGCCTATGCGTGTGAATGTATACCAGGCACGAAATCGCACGCACACATGCCCCTGTGTAAGTGAATGTGTGACACGCATACATAAAAAGAACAATCCAAACGCAGACCAGCCTTCTTCGTCGCGCTCCTTTCAGCGACTGAGAAAAAAAAAGCATTCAATGAGTATATGAGCGTAAGATGAACGAACGGTGAGCGTAAGAAAGAGAGTAAGATTTAGCTATGGGGCCTGCCGTATTATTTGACTTATTGAATTTATTTGACGTATTGACGTGCGTAATGAAATGTGCTCTTTATTTTTTGTGTAATAGATGATTCTCGATTATTATCAAAAAATAGATTTTTTTTTAAATTTAATTCAAACTTATAACTATTCAAAAATGTTCCTTTAAAATTTCAAGGGAAAATTTCAAAATTTCTCGAAGATATAGCCGATTTATGGTGGGAGCGTCAGGCGACGGCGAGAGCCGTCTCAAAACTTTAAACGCGTTTTTCTCGAAACAGTGTTTTTACGACTGGCCCATGAGGTTACTCAAAACATATTAATTCAATCGGTTCCAAATTTTAATACGTTATTCTATACATATGTATATAGCTCTGGTATGAACTAGGATAAATCAAATCGGTGTAGATCTTTACTATTTAACTTGATTTGTGGCTGCAAAAAATAAATTTAAAAAAAAAATTTCAAATGTCCGCCATTTTGTTAATTTTTGTGCGAAATTAATAATCCTAGTTCATACCAGAGCCAAACATGTAATCTTTCTAATCCCGTTGGAATTTTTGGTTTCCGATGTTCCAGTGAGCGGAAATCACACGCGCCGCCGAAAAGAAGGGCTTTTGTTTAATCACAAAAAACAAAAAAATTACTTAAAAATTGTTTTCTTCCTTTTTATGTCTTCTACAACTCATGTAAAAAATATTTATTAATTTTACCTTCACTTCTTACGCACTTAACACTGTTTTAAAACTGAAATTACTTTAAATTATTTAGAAATTTAAATCGCGTCCACGCTTAGTAATAGTCTGCAAAGAAATAAAAAAAAAAATGAAGAACAACGAAACCAGACACGACAAGAGCCACAACTTTACAAGAGTTCTTGTTATTGCATTTTTCAAATAAACGGCACGCGCCGCTCTATCCCTTATGGTGATTCGTATATATAGGTGAATATTCAAATATTCAATATCAAATATTCAATATAAAAATATTTACATATATGCCTATTTGTTGTTTTCAAAATTTGACCTCGAATATGCCCGCCGCCTACATCAAGAGTTGGCCATATTTCCATTTTTACGTAATTTTTACATAAACTTAAGTTCTTAATAAAAAGAAATAAAACTTTTACTAAATATGGTGCCATTAGTTATAAGATTTAATTTGAACCTCTAACAGCGTCATCTTTCCGGTTGCTCTCCTCAAAAACTTCGAGGAGCCCTGAATGAGAGAACTCATAAACACCTGCAACATGTATTATTTTTTCAAAAAAGAGGCAAAACCCATTACTAACAATTGATTTTATAGTAATAGCAAAAATGTAAGAGTCATTTTTACCATTAAAGCACTTAAAAAGGCAACTAAAAGAAAACCTTAACAGAACACATGTACTTTTGTTAGAATAACCTAGAAGAACATATTTGCGACACATTAAACGAAACAACAGAAACATATATAAATATGTATAGAAAAACGTTTCAAATTATAAATTGACATACCTTGACCTTTATTTTCTATAAAAACACTTTTAGCTTTTTATATTAGCTTTCCCGCGTTTTTAGACTTAAATAAAACGACCTTGAACAGATGGCTTTAAAAGCGCGAAGAATTTTAGGCAAATTAGAAAAAATCGTTCCAAAATTTTTTTATATCATTTCAGTATTAAATATACCAAAAATATTATTAATTATTAATATTTAAAAAAAACTATGTTGGATAATATTTTTTGGGGTAAATTAAAGATTTTAATTTCAAATATGACCTCAAGAAGTGTGTACTAATCTTAGTTTACCTGTAAATCAAACGAAGGTAAATAAGTGCCTCAAGGCACACTTGGGGCTTTAAGTCAATTTTTTCATATATGATTTTATTCTATTTTTTGATTATGGTACTCAAAGATTTAATGATAAGATAATTTTTATTTGCCGTACAGCATAAGTGAAAATTACATTTTGTGCACATAAATTGTGCTTGGGATTTCTTGCAGTTCTTGCACCATCTTTTGCAAGTGTCCCGACTCATCCAAACAGGAAAATGGTTGACTTTATAAAACCGTACATTACAAACTGGATGCTTTGACTTTTCACCAACTGTGAGCGATGGCTTTGAATATCTCGGCGTGAATGGGGATTGCATTGTTCAACCTGGTTGTGCAGTTCGCTGGGATGTTGGTGACGGAAATTTCCGATGATAATCACGGAATGTGCGACCGCGTTTACACTTGCTTTGATATGCCACTAAACCAGCAGCAATTGATTCCCGAGACACTGGAAGCTCTAAAAATTTGTCTGTATTCTTGTTTTCCTTTTTAATGCGCCTGTATAAAACATACGCATTTGTCGCTGCCATATCAACCAAATGGTAAAAAATTTTTGTCATTGCATTTGCGAGAATATGATAACCACCAATAAGTCCATCCATCAGGTCAACACCGCCCATGTGGGCATTATATTCCCGAATAATTTAAGGACAATCAACCTAAATGTATCTTTTAGATTTCTTGTCATAACGAGCTATCTTTGCTATTCCTTCATTTGAATTTAATTTCAAAAATGGCTTAAGGGGTTATATACAGTTGTGATAGATGAAAAAATCAATTTTTTTTATTGCACATTTTTTAAGTATATACTGTTGAGAATACTCTCACAAAAATTCATAACGATCGGAGCATTAGAACCGAAGTTGTAGCTATTTATAGCGCACTACCTGCACATCAAACTTTAAACTTTAAACGCGATTATCTAAGAATCTTGTTTTTTCGAAATTATCTTTGCGGTGGACACGATTACTAAAAAACTATTAATCCGATCAACATTAAATGTTGACCACTTATTTATTATGATAATAGCTACTCTGAGAACGAAGGAATTTAAATTAAAACTCCTTTTTTAGACCATAAAAATCGAAAATTTTATACATTACATGAAACAGTTCATTATACCCTTGCATAATTTATAATTTTATAATAAATTTTATAATTTTATAATTTATAATTTTGTCCAAAAGTGTGCAACGCAGTGAAGGAGACATCTCCGACCCTATAAAGTATATATATTCTTGATCAGGATCACCTCCTGAGTTGATATGAGCATGTCCGTCTGTCCGTCTGTCTGTTTCTACGCAAACTAGTCTCTCAGTTTTAAAGCTATCGTCTTGAAACTTTGCACACACCCTTCTTTCCTTTGCACGCAGTATATAAGTCGGAACGGCCGGGATCGGCCGACTATATCCTATAGCTGCCATATAACTGATTGATCGGAAATAGTATAACTTTGGTGTTTTTAGAGTTAGAGAGTTCAAATTTGACATGAGAGCTATTTTTGGCAAAATAATACGACATGCCAAATTTCATAAGGATCGGCCGACTATATCCTATAGCTGCCATATAACTCAACGATCGGAAATTACCCAACTTTCGTGTTTTTGAAGATAGAAAGCTGGAATTTAGTACAGACTCTATTTTTGGTTAGTTGATCCAACCTACCAAATTTCATTAGGATCGGCCGACTATATCCTATAGCTGCCATATAACTGAACGATCGGAAGTGACCCAACTTTTGTGTTTTTGAAGATAGAAAGCTGGAACTTGGTACAGATTATATTTTGATCCATCCTACCAAATTTCATAAGGATCGGCCAACTATATCCGATGTTTGCGATATATATCCGGTTTTAGCTGCAAGGGTATATAAACTTCGGCTCCGCCCGAAGTTAGCTTTCCTTTCTTGTTTTTTGTTAAAATCGTCACCATTTTTCTTTAATCAAAATTTTTAAAAATCGGACGGACTAGGCAACACAATGTACTAACGAAATTTTTGATTTCGGATGAACCGTTCTCGGGATATGATGTCCACAGCAAGACACCATCGAAAAAAGACGATCTTGGAATTCGGCTATAATATTTTTTTATTCAATATTTTTTTAGTAACGTCTGTAAAACATTTTTAATAAACATTTTCTATGGTGTCAAAAAAAAATTCGATAAAATTGCATTATTTTGCCCTGTACAACTGTATATAACCCCTTAATACCAACATAAGTAGATAGCAAGCAAAGGGCTTTATTGTCTTTTCATAATACATTGGTTATATTGATGCCATATGACGAACCGACATATTCATTCGATAAGCCTCTCGGCTGTTTCGTGATCGTAATGTCATTCGGAAGCTTGCAATTCGGAATGCGATTAACACGCAGTGTTCCTAGGCTATATATCCCTTTAGCACGCAGATAAACTATCAACGGTAAAGAAGTACAAAAGTTGTTAAATAAATAATGTAGGTTTCGAAACTTTCTACCGTTTTTGTCAGGCGTACAATAATGTTTGCCGAAGCTCCATGACCTGGATAAGCAGGCAAGATAACGTTGTCGCCTGCACCACTATAAATTTCAAACCGGTAGGCATAACCAAATGAGTCGCACAACACAAACAGCTAATATCCCACCTATGAGGCTTATTGGGAATATACTGCCGAAGGTGGTGCACATTAATTCATCGACACAGAGTCAAACCTCTGGTTAAGGTGATCTAAAAAATTACGCGTGCGATGCTGTGAATCGTATCTTGGCTCACCTTTCTGGATTCGCTTGCTCTTATCCCGAAGTGTTACCCAAGAGATCCTCGTCCGTTTCAACATCATTGGACAAATCCAGCAACTGTTCATGGGTCAAACCGTCTACGTATTCGACCTGCCATTTTTTCAATAAGACACCATTGAAACAGAAACAAACACAAAAATTGCACGCAGTTGTGAAATAAGCGGTGTTGGTAAAAGATCGCGTGGTGTCGCAACAGTGCATCAAGGCACTTATCACAATTTCACCGCTGCAACGAACTGTTTGTATAAAGTTGCATACATACAACTTGATTTGGATAATATAATATCTTACCTTCGAGAACAATAATTTTTATTCGGCTGTTTCGTTTTTTAGATACTACAAATTATATAATAAGTGCGTTGAGGCACTCTTGGGTATTAGAGGGTTGAGCAAAATTAAATTATTTCACAAAAAAAAATACATAATTTATGCCGAAAATTCGGGCTTTTGGACAACAGTGCACTGGGATATACCTTCAGTTTGAGAGTTATCCCAATAGAATAAATATATTATATTTGGTTAAAAAAAATGTATTTTAGGTGTATTTTTTTCCCGATGTAACCAGTCGTGGTTCGGATCTCTCCGAACTTGTTTTACATAACGTGTTCCACACTGAAGGGATTACAACCACGGCACGCCTTCAAGAGGCATATAATGCATGGGCACGGATGGTACGCCTGCCAGCGTCCCCGACTAGAAGCTATTGCTATGTACATAGCGACCAGCCTGGTACCTTTTATTTATATGCATGCCGGGCAGTATGCTCCCTCTGGATAAGAGGCGAAGTGCATCTATCACCTACCTCAATGGTACTGATTGGACACTATCCAACCCGTTGCACCGAATGTTGTGGTGACCCACCCCATTAGCTCCGAGAAGCTCGGATGGGGGGCCCTGTCTCCTCCTACGATAAGCTATAGCGAGTCCAGGATCCGCCAAAGTGCTGCAGACCGAGTCCATTGATGTCTCGCAAGTCTGCATAGAGGGGGCAGACACATAAAATGTGCTCCCAGTCCTCATTAGTGTCGCCACATGAGCATGCGGCAGTATCGCTAAGAGCTCGTCTATGCAGAATTGCATTGAACGACTCGTGCCCTGTCAACAAAAAGCTAGTGCGCATCAAGAATCCAAAATCTGGATTCTGATAGACGAAGGAAACGTCCGGGATGAATTTGTTGGTCACCTGACCGGGCGAGCCAACGGCGTCCCACCTGCTCTACCAGTCCGGCAGGAGGCATTCTTCGATACGCGCGACTCTTTGCGTCCAGTTCGGCCCGAAAGGCCTTTTTTGCTATTTTGATAGCAGCCAAGTCAAGAGGCGGGGCTTCAGCCACGTCGTAACGACATACCCCACCAAAGCACCAAATAGTGCACAGGGCACCATGAGTCCGGCATAAATGGTCCGCCTGGCGCGAGGACTGAAACCCCAGTCAACTCGCAGCTCACGCGCATTTGCTCCTACGACTCCGGTCATACGTTGACGCCGCGATGCGATATGCATGAAGAAGTTCATGCGCTCGCTGACCGTGATGCCAAGGTAGCGGCAGCTGCGTACGTATGGGTGACTCGCTCCAGCGGGTCTCACACACGGGGTACGTACGTGGGACCCCTTCAGCAGTATTATCAGTGTCTTGCTGGTTTCCCCACGTATTTTTTTCCGATTCCGTATTCCAATTTCCGTACCCCACGCTTCAACGATTGACATCAGCGGAAAGAAACTGATTGATCGGAAATGGTATAAATTTGGTGTTTTTAGAGTTAGAGAGTTACACGAGAGATATTACACAAAATAATACGACATGCCAAATTTCATAAGGATCGGCCGACTATATCCTATAGCTGCCATATAACTGAACGATCGGAAATGACCCAACATTCGTGTTTTTGAAGATAGAAAGCTGGAACTTGGTACAAATTATATTTTTGGTCAGTTAATCCGACCTACAAAATTTCATTAGGATCGGCCGACTATATCCTATAGCTGCCATATAACTGAACAATCGGAAATGACCCAACTTTCGTGTTTTTGAAGATAGAAAGCTGGAACTTGGTACAAATTATATTTTTGGTCAGTTAATCCGACGTACCAAATTTTAAAATGATCGGCTGACTATAGTTTATAGCTTCCATATAACTGAACGATAGGAAATGGTATTTGGTAGAAATACCAACTTTGGTATTTTTAAAGATAGAAGTTTGGGACTTTTTTTAGATTTTGTATTATAATAAATAGGGTTATATTGTCATATTCCCATAAGGATCGGCCAACTATATCCGATGTTGCGATATATATCCGGTTTTAACAGCAAGAGTATATCAACTTCGGCTACGCCCAAAGTTTGCTTTCCGTTCTTGTTTTATATTAAGTTACTTCGTGTAGTGGGAGTAGTGTAGTGTGAAGTTGAATTTTATTTATATAATTTGACAAGTGTTAAAAATTTAATAAAGAATATTTACAAATTTTTTTTTTTTTTAATATTCAACCTTTTTTTGTAAAACAAAAATATTTGTGTGTCCTACTTATGTACATATTTCGGTAACCTTACCCCGTAGAAAAAAATCTTGTGGTAGTATGAGTCCAAAATTGATTTTTTTTTTTGGCTGGTTGTCCTGGCAGTATGTTACACATATGTATGTAGTATAATTTCCCCCATAACATACATTCAACAACTTTTTGATCCTAATTGTTAACCTAATAACTGAGTAATGTTCGATTTATTGGGTCAAAATCATCACTGATCGTCACCAAAGAGTGGTTTACCGACAACCAAATCAAGGTTATGAAATCGCCGCCACAGTCACTTAATCTCAACCGAATTGCGATTTTATGGTGTGCTAGAACATGTTGTTCGCCAAAATGCTCGCATAAATTGAATGCATTATAATTTGTCTACGTTGGCAACAACATGCTCGCCAATGGATGGCCAATCAGCACGTTGCCACGAACATCATTTGAGAAAACATTCAGTAGCCAAAACACGTGTTTGCACAGCGCTTAAAATTTATGAAATTAATGTAAATTATTTTTTTTTTCTCTTTTTTTCTAAGCAAATAGCAATTTTTCTTTTCTTAAGGGGTTATATACCTTTTTTATTTTCAAAAAAACGAAAATTTTTTTAGTGGTTTATCTTGAAGAACAACTCCTTGAGAACATTCTCCCAAATTTTCATAGAGATTGGAGCAGTAGAAAAAAAGTTACAGCGCTCCTAATCGCACGCCTCGTTGCGGCCTTGAACTGAACTTGAAACTTTAAACGCGAATATCTCGAAATGGTGTTTCTTGAAAAATGACTTTGCGGTGACATGGATTGGCAGAAAACTACTGAACCGATTTACTTCAAATTTTTTTTAAAATGTTCGTAATGAAATTCTCTTGTGCTTGAACGATCGACTTTTCACGCGCAAACTTTTTTTTCGGCGAAATAAATTTTTTAGTGAAATTTCTAGAGACCAAAACGTTTATTTTTAGCATAAAACGCTGCCATATCCAAACAAAAACAAAAAATTTTAAAATCGATCGTTCAAGCACAAGAGATTACTCTAAACTAATGAAATATTTTTACTTTTATGGTTTAAGTTGACCTGTTTGACCTGGGGAACTGTCACCGCAAGGCTCTAAAAAAAAAGGCCTCTAAGGGAAACGGCCACCCCTTAAAAACTATTTAATATTTTTCCACCAAATTTTGCACAAACATTGTTAATAAAGTGTACTATCAAAAAATTAAAACATCAGTGTAATTAAATAATTGCTACATACCTAAAAAAAAATCCGAACTTTGCTCATTTTCTTCGACAAAAAAGGTATATAACCCCTTAACAAATTTATGTAAAGCACACATTAACCATAACACACATTTAATAATCAAATATTTTTTTATAACTATTATTTTTAAAATTTTTAAAATTATAACTGCTCTTAATTTAAAAATTTTAAATCTGCATTTGAACCCTCTAATACAAGGGTGCCCAGTCCCATTACTCTCGTTCCTCCTTGGTTGTTGGATTGCTTTTTCATATGGTAAATCCCAAGTTGCTCCCAGCATAGGCAAAGGGCAATTACAATAACAAGTTTTCGTGTTTTCCTATTCTCCTCATGACTAATCCGAATCCGACTAATTCGAACAACAAAATGTTGGATTGCCGAAAACTTTTCACTGCAAGAAATTCATTCTTGTTTTTCTTTCTGACAAAACGGTCGACTTAAAGAGTTAAATTTATTCTTCGCAGAAAATGTTTAAGTAAGAAGCTATGCATTATTTGTAATCTTATATATACAATTTTCGTGTCACAGTTTTTGTTATCATACTTATCCAAAACGGCTAAACCGATTCTCATGAAATTTTGTGAGCGTATTGAGTAGGTCCGAGAATCCGCCAACATCTATTTTTCATCGTCTTAAATCCAAAAATGTTCGACATACCAAAAATCGCATATAAAGTGAGTTACTATCTCATCACACTGGCAAACTTACGCTACTATAGCATTTTAACTCAATTTAAACTGGGGAAAAATCCCTCATCATTGGTAAAAACATTAATTCTATTCATGAGTGTTTTGTACAGTATGCCAAGAAAATACAAAGGGGGTGATTTGAGCCATGATACAATTAGATATCGAAACATACAAAATAGAAGATCCGAAATAACCGATGAACAAATCCAGCAACAAAATACTGATTCACATGTTAAATAGCGCCATTGCATCAAGAAGAGCCAGAAGATACACGAGCTGAACGCAATGAAGTCAAAAGATTAGAACAACGACAATCACGCCGTTTCACAGTCAATAGGCGCAGAACAAATGACCAACAACGACAACAGGTGCATTGAACATTTATATCTGATTCATTCCTGCGTCAAGCATTCCAGTATGAGCCTATGTTGAGTATTTTGCTCACTTAAAAGTGGCAATTGGTGCTATGGACAAGGAATGTCCGCATTGTCATGCTCTGAAATTCCAAAATGAGCCAGCTGGGACCATTTTCGTCAGGGATCGTCAGGAAAAGTGCCACTATCAGAAATTGAAACATCACCTGAACCATTGAACCGTTGCACTATAGGCCGGATGACCACTTTTTCTGGCCAAAATTAATAACTTCTAAACGAAACAAAATATTTGGGTTCTGTTTTTTGATTTAGGTTGAGTAAGCTAAGGAACATATTTTGAGAAAATAGGCGCGGCACCGCCCCCTCTGGGCGGAACTAAATTTTATGTCTTCCAAAGTTATATAAAAGTAGATAACAAAAAAAATAACATAAAAATGAACAATAATAATAATAATAATAATAATTATTATTAACAAGAAAGGAAAGCTAACTTCGGGCGGAGCCGAAGTTTATATACCCTTGCAGTTAAAACCGGATATATATCGCAAACATCGGATATAGTTGGCCGATCCTTATGGGAATAGGAATATATAATCCAATTTATTACAAAACAAAATCTAAAAAAAGTCCCAAACTTCTATCTTCAAAAATACGAAAGTTGATATTTCTACCAAATACCATTTCCGATCGTTCAGTTATATGGCAGCTATGGGATATAGTCGGCCGATCCTAATGAAATTTGGTAGGTTGGATCAACTGACCAAGAATTAAATCTGTACTAAGTTCCAGCTTTCTATCTTCAAAAACACGAAAGTTGGGTCATTTCCGATCGTTCAGTTATATGGCAGCTATAGGATATAGTCGGCCGATCCTTATGAAATTTGGCATGACGTAATGTTTTGCCAAATATAGCTCACATGTCAAATTTGAACTCTCTAACTCTAAAAACACCAAAGTTATACCATTTCCGATCAATCAGTTATATGGCAGCTATAGGATATAGTCGGCCGATCCGGGCCGTTCCGACTTATATACTGCGAGCAAAGGAAAGAAGGGTGTGTGCAAAGTTTCAAGACGATAGCTTTAAAACTGAGAGACTAGTTCGCGTAGAAACAGACAGACGGACAGACAGACGGACAGACGGACAGACGGACAGACGGACATGCTCATATCAACTCAGGAGGTGATCCTGATCAAGAATATATATACTTTATAGGGTCGGAGATGTCTCCTTCACTGCGTTGCACACTTTTGACCAAAATTATAATACCCTCTGCAAGGGTATAAAAAGGCCTGAAAGGTAAAATATAATCTAAACTGTTTCACATGCGCACCTAATCAACATCTTTTTCGGTCTCAAGTTCCATATCCCTGAACTCAAGTACATCGTCATCAATATTTTCAAACATCATCAGCGCACCTTAAGGGACTGTCGAGCAATTCTAATACTTCTTTTGGAAGAAGAAATCTGTTTTGTTGTTTGATACGGTTGGCTAGGTTAACCGATGATATTATAGGGTCTGATGTATCCAATGATCTGTGGAATACGTCCTTTAAACTGTTGCTTCGACTGCTTTTTCTCGCATGCTTTTTCTCGGCTTCAAATACAGAACCAGCTATAGAAACTTTGTACCTAGCCAATATTGCGTATTGACACATTTGATCGCATCAGATCTGCAAACATCGAACCACTCCATGTTGGCGAGCCTGAGGTTGTGATCTTAAAAAGTGAATTACGCAGAAAGAAAAGGGCACTCTATTTATTTATTTATTTATTGTACTCTGCACTCAAAAGTTGCAAACTTAAGGTACAGATGGGGATCGGCCATAGCTGCGGTGGCTTTCGGCCGGAAGGTGTTACATACATATTTGCTTATAAATTAAACTTATAAAAAATAATGATTATGGTAACAAGTTATTTACACTTAAATTATTTATAAATCTAATAACATATAAAGTTATATGAGATGCAAAAGGTTAGCTGATTTAAGGAAGTTTAGAATTAGCTGGAGGTTTGCAGGGTTAGGGTCAATTAATAGTTCCGAGAGTTTAAAATTTGGAAAATTTGTTCTATGTGTTTGTAGGGCGGGGCAGTCGTCAAGGATATGGGAGATTCATATGGAGTCCGTGGTGCAGAACTGGCATTGATAGTTTGGTATCTGTGAGAAGCGATGTTCGTGGGTGAGTCTGGTGTGGCCAAGTCGAAGCCGGGTTATTTTGGTAATCTCTCTTCTTGGGAGGTTGGAGGTCTGTGCAGTTTTACTGTAGTCGGCTATGCTTATTGCTTCAGGATTAATTTGTTGGTACCACTGCGATGATTTTTGCAAGATTATAGGTTTTTTTTTTAAAGGGACTCAGATTTTAATTGTTTGTTGATGTCTCCACGGTTAACATTTGTTGTAGAAAATAGTGGAGCGATGGTCGCTCCTTTCGCTGCTGCATCGGCATTTTCGTTGCCCTTGATTCCGACGTGGCTGGGGACCCATAGGAGTTTGATTTTATTTTTATGTTTTAACAGAAGGTCGCGGATTGACGTTACATAAAAGCTGGAATTGTTTTTGTTGGCTATTGCTTCCAATGTGGATAGGGAATCTGAGCAGATGCAGAATTTCCCTCTAATCTTGACTGCTATTTTTATGGCTTCAAGAATACCAATCGCCTCTGCCGTATAGACTGTTGAGTAGCTTGGGAGGACAGCTTGTTTACGGGTATCATCTTCTGTCGTTACCGCAAAGCCAATTATTTCCTTGTTCAAGGATCCATCTGTGAACAGAAGCGTGAAGTTCTTCCTCATTAGCTGGTGTTTCATTTCCAGAAATTGTTGGACAAATATGTCCTTGTTTGTGTCAAATTTTTTTAGTCGGCTTAGTCGGGTATCTATTAGATTGATATATAGAAACCAGGGCGGTAATATCGGTTTAGGCTTATGAGGAAGAGAGGTTGGAAGTTCTAGCTTTAGACTTAGGGAAATGCAGCGGTCGACCGTTGAGGTTCGATATTTTTTTGTGTTATTTTTGGTTATCCGTTGGATAATTTTTCTTAGAGGTGTGTCGTTTGCGTGCATGATAGTGTTAATTGTTTTTATTTGTAAGTGTTCGATTTTGATTTCTAATGGTTCGATGTTAGATTCCAGGTATAGATTGAAAGTGGGTGTAGAGCAGAAGGCTCCCAGAGATGTTCGCAAGATTGAGTTAATTAGCGTTTTAATTGGTTTTATAAGTGACTTAGAGGAGTTACCGTATATCGGTAAAGCGTAATCAATTTTGGAAATACATAGGCTTTTGAAGATTTGAACAAGGGTATTGGGGTGGCTGTTGTATTTTCCGCTGGAAAGGCATTTTATTATTTATTTATTTATTTACATTCTGTTAGCTTAAAGTTAAAACTAAAGCTACAGGGGGGGGCGTTGCAGCCATAGCTACTAAGGCTTTCGGCTGGCTCATTTATTTTATTTTTTGTTTTTCGTAGTTACATTTTTTGTTATTTACTTAAGGCATTTTATTATATTTGATGATTTCTGTAGTGATTTGTGTAATTTTTTGAAGTGGGGTTTGAATTTGTATTTTGTGTTGAAGGACAGACCTAGAATAGTTAGTTCGTTAACTGTGTTTATAATTGCGGATTGTGTAGAGACCTGGCATGAACATTGTTTTTTCCAGCAAATGTGGATGTGTTTGCATTTTGAAATTGAAAGCATTGCACCGGATTTTTGGCACCATTCATTGATTTCAGTAAACAGCATGTCGAAGTTGATTGAAATGTTTTTTTCTTTTTTCAATGGTATTAATCGATGATGTATTAGATGTTAAAATCGTCCGCATAAGCTGTGTGTTTAAGTTCCTTGTGCTTGTCGATTATATCTGAGAGACTGTTAAACGCAATGAGAAAAAGTACTACCGAAAGGGGAGATCCCTGCGGAATGCCATTATGGAGTGGGTGTGTCCTTGAGGGGTTATCATTGGCACGAACTCTTATTTTCCTTTTTGACATGAAGTTCATCACGTATTTAATAATTAATGGGCCGCAGCCCCATGATTTGTGATGGTATGCAATCCTATTTTTTCAAATCCTGTTGCGAAGTCAAGAGATATAATGGATATGTGTCTTTTTTCAGAGAGGGCTCTGCTAATTAGAGCGTCTGCAGAATCCATTGCAGATTTCCCTTTTTTAAATCCGAGTTGACGGCTGTTCAGTAGCTTGTTGGTTGTAGCAAACCACCATAGCCGTTTTGAGATTATTTTGTCAAGTGTTTTAGATAAACATGGGTTGTGGGAGTTAGGTCTATATGATTCCGTCATGGTATTGTCTGCACCTTGTTTGTGGAAAGGTATAATTGTGCTTATTTGTACGATTGAGGAATAAAAGATTTTAAAATGTTGTTGAAAAAGCGGATAATTCTCATTTTCAGTGATTCAGCGACGTGTCGTATCATGTCATAGTTAATCTTATCTTGACCTGGGGTGTGACCCTTTAAGTTATTTAGTGCCGATGAGAACTCTAGGAAGTTTATATCCTGTTCCATGAACGCTGCAGTTTTGTGTGGGGGAGATAAAAAGTTTTGGCGTATTTAGATTATTTTTTTATTCAATGTAAAGGTTGAAGAATTGGGAGTCTTCTGAACGGAGTGACCAATAGCTTGCGAAGGCTTCAGAAATATCTTCGGAGCTGGTGAGCAAATCGCTACTGCTGTTGTCCACAGAGCTTTTTTCTATTATTCCAAATTGCTTTCGGTTTGGACTGAGGATTGCCGAAGTCAATTTAAATAGGCTGTTGGCTTTACTCAATTTTAATTCCCTCCTGAATGTTGCGTTCATTTTTTTTATAATGGATGAGGTTGTCGTTGGACATATCTCTATTGAATGTTCTCCGGGCTTTAAATTTTTCCTTTTTCAGACCTTCCAGTTTTTTGTTCCACCAAGGAACATTGTGGTGGGTGTTAGGTGGTCTCGTGTGTGGAATGCTCTTGTATGCACTTTGCAAAATAATTTTCTTGATATTCCCTGCTTCCTGATTAATGTTTAGTGACATTGGTATTTTATTGTTCAGGTCTTCAGTTAGCATCTCGAATTTTTCCCAATCAGCTCTGCTAGTAACGAATCGTTGTACAAAGTTTTGACTTGCTCTCTGATTTTTCGGGAAAATTTCGATGGTGATTGGGAAGTGATCGCTTCCTTGGAGGGAGTCACTGATTTTGAAGTCGCAATATACTTTAAGTTCAGGTGAACACAATGCCAAGTCAATATGTGTAAAGGTCCTATGTGTTGAGAAATGCGTGGGTTGTCCGTTGTTAAGGATAATAAAGTTGTTATCCAGAATGAATTTTCCTAATATTCTTCCCCTCAGATTAATTGTTGGGGATCCCCAGCTGGTATTCCAGCTGTTGAAGTCTCCTGTAATTAGATTTTGGGAGTTTCCTGGTGGTAAAATTAAATGGAGATCTATTTGGTTGAATTTTTTGTTAGGAGGTATATAGGATGCTATTATATTAATTTTTTTTACAGACTGAAATTCCAATGCAATGGAATCAACTGTGCTCTAAAGAGGGATGGATTTGTGCTGTATAGATTTGTGAATTAAAATTGCCGCGCCGCCATCCGGGCTGTGCGAGGCTGTGTAGTAAATATTGTAGTTAACTGGAATAGGGATTGGTTGGGTGTACGTTATGTGGGTTTCTTGAAGTGAAATGATTTTTGGAGTAAAGCGTTTAATCAGGACTTGCAGTTCGTTGTAATTGTTCAGGTATCCATTCAGGTAAGTTTTAGGGTCATTATGATTGTTACTGTGCTGTTTTAGTTTCAATTGAGGCAAGGGATTTAAGTTTAGATATGGTGATAATTGCGCTCTGATCATTTTTAAAAAGCCTTTTGGTTCTATTTGTTGTGTTAAGCGGAAGGATTTTTGCCGGTGAGGGAAGTGCAGGGAGTTTCCGAGCTGGATGACATAGGTTCGTCTGGGTCTGGGTCGAGGTTCCTGGATGTTGGTGTTTCAAATTCATTTGGGGCATAGCTTATTGTTTTCCTTGTTGACGTTTGGTTTGAGTTGGCTAGATTGGATTTGGCTGCTGACGAGTAGAGAGATCCATCGTGGTGTCTTCTGTTGTATATGGACCAGGCTGTCCTATTGTCAACTTTATGTAGAGTCCTAATGGCCTGGACTTCCTTGTTCGACAGGAAGACAGGGCAGTCCTTGTTGCGGGCATGGTGGTCAGATGTTGGGAGTTTTTAAGGGAGCAATTTATGCAATTCGGCTTGTTTTGGCAAATTTCTGAGTTCTCATAGTTAACGTGGGCATCGAGACCACAGTTGGCGCATGTTGGTGTGTTTTTGCAGAATTTCGCGGTATGACCAAACCTAAAGCAGTTGTTGCAACGCATAGGACGCGGTATAAATGTACGCACTTCAACTCTCTCATAGCCAATATAGAGAAAGTCTGGCAGATGGGTTAGCTTAAATGAGATTTTTATTAGACCCGTTTCGTTTTGTGGAGTTTTATTGAGAACCTGGTTGGGAATATATTTATATATTTTCTCGACTCTTTCAACTTTTTGCGACTTTAGGTTGTCCAAGATGACTTTTTCATCAATTCCTCGCAAATCGTTCGAATATATTATCCCAATACTCGAGTTAAGACTTCGGTGTTCAGATATTTTAATGGGGACATCGACATATGGAGTGTTGGAAAGCATACTGACGAGTTTCTTAAGTTTTTCGGCTTGTAATAAGTTTTTAGTCTTAATCAGTAAATTGCCGTCTTTGGTTTTCTTACAACTTGAAACTTCACCTTGAATAGTATTGTCGATTGTCTTCTTAATAATGAACGGGCAGATTGCAGCCAGGGGCTGGGAATCTTCGTCCGTTCTGGTTGCAACCAAATATATACCGTCTGGAGGGTGTTTTCTACAGATATCTGGAGGGTCCAGCATTGTGGGGTCAACAAACTTTAAGTCCACTTAAATTCTGCCAAAATTGTCCGTCGCTCCAGTTGGAGTAGAGATAAGATTTCGTTTGCTTTGTGCTTGTGTTGTTGTTTTGAAGCTGCGCTACGTAGACGTCTCGCGGAAGAACACGACCGATCGGTTAGACTGTCGAAGGTGAACTATATTTTTATACCCTTGCAGAGGGTATTATAATTTTGGTCAAAAGTGTGCAACGCAGTGAAGGAGACATCTCCGACCCTATAAAGTATATATATTCTTGATCAGGATCACCTCCTGAGTTGATATGAGCATGTCCGTCTGTCCGTCTGTCTATTTCTACGCGAACTAGTCTCTCAGTTTTAAAGCTATCGTCTTGAAACTTTGCACACACCCTTCTTTCCTTTGCACGCAGTATATAAGTCGGAACGGCCCGGATCGGCCCGGATCGGCCGACTATATCCTATAGCTGCCATATGACTGAACGATCGGAAATGACCCAACTTTCGTGTTTTGAAGATAGAAAGCTGGAATTTAATACAGATTATATTTTTGGTCAGTTGATCCAACCTATCAAATTTCATTAGGATCGGCCGACTATATCCCATAGCTGCCATATAACTGAACGATCGGAAATGGTATTTGGTAGAAATATCAACTTTCGTATTTTTGAAGATAGAAGTTTGGGACTTTTTTTAGATTTTGTATTGTAATAAATTGGATTATATATTCCTATTCCCATAAGGATCGGCCAACTATATCCGATGTTTGCGATATATATCCGGTTTTAACTGCAAGGGTATATAAACTTCGGCTCTGCTGTTTTTTTTTGTCCTTGTGAAATTAAAACTTTATTTCTCTTATTAAACTTCTTATTTTATTAAATTTTATAGTTTAAAATATATAAAAATATGTTGTATATAATTAATACAGAATAATGACGGCAATGAAAAGGGAGAAACAAAAGGAACATCTCGCTTCAGCCATTGGTTTCGACACAAAGAAAATAAAAATAATAATGATGCATCTATTCAAGAGCCACATTTTCAAGATATGCTGGGTAAGTTTCATTAATAACATCTTTGCGACTTAGGCCACAAAATATGAATGAATGTTCCTTTTTATTTTAGGTATTCCAAATGTCAAAGACTTGGAAGCTCAAATGACTAAGCTTGATATGAGTACTGAGTATTCGTGTCAAATATCAACTCCTATGCCTCCAACAGAGCATGCGAAGAAATCAGGTTCAAGAGATGCAGAGGCTTTTAAAAAGTTGCTACAACAATTGGGCTCTCAAACTAACCACCAGCATCCTCAGAACGATACCTATCAAATGGTGAACCCATCAATAGCACGAGGTCAAGATGTTGAAGAAATGCAGAATGTCATCCTGCCAAATGTTTTAACAAATAGTGGTTACGTTATCACGCAAAAAAGAATGGAAAAACAAAACCTAATCCAAAGTAAGAATTTATCACCACAAATTTTACAAAATAATATGAATACAAAATGATTAATATGATTGCAAAATAATAGAATTTTTGTGCGATTTTTTCTGTTTTTTGCGTTATTTGAATTATTAGGAAGCAATCATCTTGATCAGCAATGCAGAACTGCTAGAAGTGTGGCGTAAGCAAAAGAGCTTTTTCGAGAAACTTTTGAGTCTAAATGATATTGACATGATATTAGGGAAGACGACAATATATATTGATGACAATGACGAAGTTTAAAATGAATACACAGATTAATACAAAAAAAATATTGTTTTCTTCTTCAATTACTTTATTTTCCAATCTGGACCAAATTGGCAGACACATTTGAAATAGGTCAAAAATTGCTGAACATGAAAATTGCTTTAAATATTTGTTGTTTTCCGATTTTTGTGGTGGGTTTAAACGCTCACTTTTCAAAATACTTTCCTCTAGTAATAACCATCACTGTACCATACCTTTTTAGTTTAAAAAATTATATTTTGGCCACTGAAACGTGTCAAATTCCACATAGTCCCTTGCAGAGGGTAACATAATTTTGGTCAAAAGTACGCAACGTAGTGAAGGAGACGTCTCCGACCCTATAAAGTATATATATTCTTGATCAGGATCACCTCCTGAGTTGATATGAGCATGTCCGTCTGTCCGTCTGTCCGTTTCTACGCGAACTAGTCTCTCAGTTTTGAAGCTATCGTCTTGAAACTCTGCACGCACCCTTTATTCCTTTGCACGCAGGATATAAGTCGGATCGGACGGCCCGGATTGGCCGACTATATCCTATAGCTGCCATATAACTGAACGATCGAAAATGACGCTACTTTCGTGTTTTTGAAGATAAAAAGCAGAAACCTAGTACAGATTCTAGTTTTGGTCAGTTGAGCTGATTTCTTCGCAGTGGCGCCATCTATGAAAATTTCTGGTATGCAACATTAAAAACTAATCTATTGTGAAGGATATGCAGTTAAAATTATTTAAATCATTTAACTTTCAAAAAATGTTTTTTGGCCTGAAAAAATGGTCAAATTTCATATATTGCACTGGGGCGCACACATGCCCTCGTGTATTTCAATGTGTGACACACATAAAGATCAATAAAAGCGCAGACCAACTTTCTTCATGGTGCTCCTTTCAGAGACTGAAAAACAGAAAACATTCAATGAGGATATGAGCGTAAGATGAACGAAAGATGATTTATTAGTGTATTTTTATATATGTATGTATATTTGTATGATACATACATTAGCAAATATCCATTTTTGTACAGCCTGTCTATCTATTCAGCTACTATGCCATTTTCATTTTTGCTTTCGCTGATCCCTAACACACCCACAGATTTTAATTTACATTTTATAATGTAAATAATTTATAATTTTTACATTTTTTTGATAATTGTTATTTTTATTAACATTAATTATTATTTACAATTTAGCTTGACAATTAATAGAGAATTAATATAATTAAGCGCTGTAACGCCTCTTTCCACAGACACCTGTGTTTCCGGTGTAGCCATCACGACCTGAGCCAGCAAACCCAAATGCGGTGATTTTAATTTTATATGGTCAAAAAAATACAATTCGTAGGCAAAATTCATAGTCTAGTGACGTTCGAAGATCGTCGCACATCGTGCACCACACTCAATGTCACGCATATATACGCAAAAGACACTTTCGGAGCTTGCTCTTGATAAAAGGGTCAGTAAATAACACGAGCAAAAGGTATCCGAAAAAGGTGCAGCCGAGTCGATATAGTCATGTTCACGTGTCCGTCCGAACGCGTGGATCTCAGAGACTATAACCGATAGAGGACTTTGCGTGGAGATTCCGACAATGCCCCTGCAGTTCAAGTTTGTTTTAAATTTTTTCCACGCCCCCTCCCGTCTCTTTTCTTTTTTGGAAATTGCGAATTTCTGTAGCGCCATTACAGAAAGGTTTTTTGAAAAACTTTTGATTTCTATAGCTAATATATATTTGAAAAACAAATTTCAAATCGGGCCATTTTTAGAGGAGATATATCTACATATGTATGTATTGTATGTACAATTTTCCATATATTTCGATATAGTCATGTTCACGTGTCCGTCCGAACGCGTGGATCTCAGAGACTATAACCGATAGAGGACTTTGCGTGGAGATTCCGACAATGCCCCTGCAGTTCAAGTTTGTTTTACATTTTTTCCACGCCCCCTCCCGTCTCTTTTCTTTTTTGGAAATTGCGAATTTCTGTAGCGCCATTACAGAAAGGTTTTTTGAAAAACTTTTGATTTCTATAGCTAATATATATTTGAAAAACAAATTTCAAATCGGGCCATTTTTAGAGGAGATATATCTAAATATGTATGTATTGTATGTACAATTTCCCATAAAAACGGGCTAAAATTTTGGAACCATTTTTAAATTTAGTTTTGTGTGTTTGTTGTTGTTTTGCTATTGTTGTTGTTGTTGTTTTTCCGAAAGTATGCAACAAAAATTTGTTCCTGAGAATCCATACCCTTAAGGGGAGGTTCTTTTGGATTTTTCCGAAAATTAAGCAAACTTTGAGAATGGATTGCGGGAAAATGAAAAGACATACGAACTTATGCTTTTGAACTTTAGATTCGTTGTTTATTAACGATTAAAAAAAATTTTCAATATTCAGGAAATTCAAAATGGCGGCTTCAAAATGGCGGATCTTGTAGAGCTCTATTTTTCTGCTTTGTCGAGTGTAGGGCCGCTGGTAGTGAACTTAAATTAGAAATGTATATAATTTATTAAAATTGATGGAATTTCCTATGCCTTATACCTAACAACAATTAATTTTGGTAAAAATAAACCAATTTCATGGACGTTTAAAAAAAAAATTGACATATTTTCCTTTTTTTTTTTTTTTACTTAAATCTCGTTTAAAAATTATACATAAACAATTTTGTATGCCAATTTTAGGTATAAGGCATACAAAAAAGTGTGTACTTTTAAACATTTTTTGAATGAAGCAAATCGGATCAATAGAACGAGCCCTGTGCGCGACAAGAGGTTTGAAAACATGGTTCCGAGAAAAACATATTTAAAGTTTTTAGAAACTTTGCCTTTAGATAGCTTTCTTAGATAGCTTTCTCTAGCTCAAGAAATACTCGTCGCTTCGAAATATCCCTTGGCACGTATATTCTACACAAATTTAACTTTCATTTTAATAAAAAAAAAAAAAAAAAAAAAATAAAAAAAAAAAAAAAAAAATAGATTTTTTCAAAAAAATCCAGAAGAACCTCCCCCTAAAACATAAATTTCAAAGGTTTTTTAAATTGTGGGTGAAAAAGATGAGTATCGGGTATAATATAGTCGGGAAACTTGACTATAGGCGTCATTTCTTACCAAAAGAAAGACCTTTCTTTCTGGCTGAATCTATCCTATAGCTGTTTTTAGATTGTTTTTAGAGTTTGAGAGTTCGGAGATTTTTTATAAATGCTATTTTTGGCAAAATAGCATGACGTACCAAATTTCATCATGATCGGCCGACTATATCCAAGAGCTGGCATATAACTGAACGACCGGAAATGGTTTTTGGTATTTGGTAAGGATCGGCGGTGATAAGGAGGGCGGTGTCGGCCTCTGGAGAACAGGGAGGTCGGCCGTGTAAGCATTGTACATCAACGGGCCAAGAACGCTGCCTTGGGGTACACCAGCGTGAGCTTCTCTTATACCGGAGATGGCCTCGCCACATCTAACAGCAAATTTACGGTCTTCCAAGAACGACTTTAGGAACTGGAAGTATGGTCGGGGTAGGCCAGTCTTTAATTTATATAGTAGACCGGGATGCCAGACTGGGTCGAACGCCTGCTTCACGTCCAGCATGACGGCCATGCAGTACTTCTTGGTTTCAATGGCACTTCTTTGGGGTACCGTGTTGCCGACTGAAGCCACACTGGTGGTCAGGGATCAGTCCAGCCTCGTCAAATACTGGCAGTGCTCTGCTTAAGAACACTCGTTCAAGTATTTTGGAGAGCATTGGTAACAAACTTATTGGTCGGTAGGACAAAAGGTTCGCTTCGGGTTTCGCGGGCTTAGGTATCATAGTTACCTGGGCACGTTTCCATGTGGATGGAAAGTACCCTATTTCCAAGCATCTATTATAGATCAATGTAATTAGCTAAATGCTTGGATGTGGTAACATTTTTAATGCAATTGCATTGATACCATCATCGCCCGGGGCCTTGTTGTTGCTCATGATGGTTATGAGCTCAGCTGTTTCCTCCTCAGTCGCTGGTCGTATTGGATCGGCGTCCCTGGAAGGCTCGGCTAGCAGACGGGCAGTTTCAGCACCATCCTCCGGTGAACAGCGATCGAAAGGCGTAAAGACACCTTCGAGGTGTTCGGCGAAAGCGTTAGCCCTGTCCATCTCCGATCTGCACCAGTTGCCGTCGGTTCTTTATACAGATGGGATCCTTTTCAGTGGCCGTCTGATAAATTTGGTGACTCGCCATAAGTTATGTTGAGGGTCGCCTGGTTCGAGTTGTTCGACGAACCCGCCAAAGGCCTGCTTTCTTAGTCTTTTCAGCGTGACTGAAAGACATTTGGACGCTCTATTGAAGGCGGTTTTGTCCAGCGGATTCCTCGAGAGCATCCGCACTTTCTGGAGTCGTCGCTCTTCAATTTTGAGTCCTCCGACTTCTGGGCTTCAAAAGTGGATGTCCCTGTCAGTGGCTCTTGGTCGGTTGAAGGGCCTTGGTGCTGCTTCAGAAGCTGCCGCCTGGATATGGGCGGTTAACTCTTCTACAGCGGTGTAGAAGAGTTAATTGAAACCATTATATTTATTCAAAACCACTTGTAAATGTTACTATAACATTATTTTTCAGTGCATTGACATGAAAAAAAAATGGTGCAAATGTATTGGTGATTGTTTGCACTGGTTCAAGTTTGCTCTGCCGTATGCTGAGGTTGGGCACCCCTGATATAGATATATCAGGAAAATTGAGCGGAAAAAGCGATCGTAACGAATATATTTTTGTACAAATCGACGCTTTTACAAAATACGTTTATCTATTTCACACCTTTTCCTTAGATGCTAATACTTGTATAAACGCAATGAAATCTTCGATCACCATTTTTGGCGTGCCAACACGTTTAATTGCCAATCAGGGGCAGAGCTTCACGGGCACATAGTTTGTGCAATTTTGTTCTAGCCAAAAAATACAATTACATCTAATTGGAACGGGCGCAAGTCAAGCCAATGGTCATGTTGAAAGAGTCAGGAGTACACTGAAGAATCTTCACAAAAAAATCACCAAATTTGAACTCTCTAACTCTAAAAACACCGAAGTTATACCATTTCCGATCAATCAGTTATATTGATACGGATAGACGGACATGCTCATATCAACTCAGAAGATGATCCTGATCCTGAACATGGCTGCTTAGTTTTGCCATCCCAATTTCTTTGGCGTTGACTGAGTTCAAATTGCTCACAGTGAGTATCCAGGAACTTTAATAAATTGTTGGTTGTTGGTCACTTCAGATCGCGGCTGTCCTCGATCTATTTACGGCGTGTTTCGATATCCATTTTTTGAAAAATCAACAAGATGATCCAACAATCCCGTGTTTTATTCCCAATGCCCCTTACTTAGCACCAAAGATCACATAAGGAACTGTTAACGTAGAACTGGTAACAATCAAATAGTGGTTAAATTTAAAGCCATTTTACCCCGATTAACGGCTATACTTAATGTTGCAGTTGCAGTTACATTTTATCATTCAACGTTGCTTGATATTTGGAGCGACAACAATCGCCAGCAGTTTGTTTTGCTCAATTTTGGCTCAATTAAGTGATGTCCAGCAAATCATAATAAAAAAAAAAACTCAGTGCATTCTTCGGATTCATTAACACTAATTTGCCAAAATGCATCAGAATGCTCGACCGTTTTAAAGAAAAGCATGCGCAATGACTCGATGCATGCACCTTCTACATTGGCCAAAAAATTTAAAACGGTGTCTCTAAATAAGGGATGCCCAGCCCCATTGCTCTCGTTGCTCCTTTGTTGTTGGAATTGCTCTTTCATATGGGAAATGAAATGTCTTAAACGTGTGTAGCTCTCAGCATAGGCATAGGCCTATGCTGTACAATAAAACTTTTTCGTGTTTTCCCTATTCTTCCCAATCGTCCTAAACCGAATGTTCAAAAACACTCAGAACATAGTAGTATAGTATAATGTTAACCTGTTTTTTAAAATATAGGGTCTTTTTATAATTGCTATAATAAAATGTATTTTTTATTATAATTATATGTAAATTTTTTTTGTAATAGCAGGATAACGTTTATTATAAACTGTCCTTTAAGGACAACCATTAAATGTTATAACATGACAATACATTACATTATCTTCACTTATAGACAATTTTACATATTAATATTGGAGAACTAAATTGAGCAGTAAGTAAGCTTAGCTTATGGTATTTAAAGATTATGGTTGGGATATCCCGGGGAGGTCCAGTGGGTGCGTCTTTTAGTCTTCTGGGCTGCTCGCTGTTGTCCAGCAGAGAGATGGCCAACAGGTTCGGGGGATTATGGAGCCTCTGCATGTAGCGTGCGCTGCTTCTTTGGATCTCGTCCTTGACCCAAGGAAAATTGAGAACCTCGTGGATGGTGCGATTGTCATGATAGACGTGGGCCCCAGTGGCGATTCGAAGGGCTCTATTTTCGAACATAGTTCGGACATTCGTCTTGCTCGCAGTGCTCCAGAGCTGTATGCCGTACGTCCAGATTGGGCGTTTTATGGCCTTGTAAATGAGAAGTTTTGTGGACGTTCTCAGCTTCGATCCCCCACCCATGAGCCAGTAGAAGGATCGAAAGCTTTGATCAGCCTGTTTCCTCTTCTTAATCAGATGGGGGCCTCCTGTCTAGGGTGAATCCAACGTACTTGGTATTGTCTTGCTGCGGGATCGGGGAGCCATTGAGGTTAACTGAACGGCAGTTGCCTTTGCAGAGAGAAAATGTGGTTGCAGTGGACTTCTCATTATTGACGGCAATGTTCCATCGCTTTTGCCAGTCGATGAGCAAAGCGCTATCGGCGGTGGTAAGGAAGGCGGTGTCGGCCTCTTGAGAACAGGGAGGTCGGCCGTGTAAGCGTTGTACATCAACGGTCCAAGAACGCTGCCTTGGGGGACACCAGCGTGAGTTTCTCTTAGAGCGACTTTAGGAACTGGAAGTATGGTCGGAGTAGGCCTGTCTTTAATTTGTATAGGAGACCGGGATGCCAGACTCGGTCGAACGCCTGCTTCACGTCCAGCATGACGGCCATGCAGTACTTCTTGGTTTCAAATGCGTCCAGGATGTACTGCACAACCCGATGGCACTGCTCTGGGATAACGTGTCGCCGCCTGAAGCCAAACTGGTTAGGGTTAGGGATTAGTCCAGCCTCGTCCAAAACTGGCAGTGCTCGGCTCAAAAACACTCGTTCTAGTATTTTGGAGAGCATTGGTAACAAGCTTATTGGTCGGTAGGACAAAAGGTTCGCTTCGGGTTTCGCGGGCTTAGGTATCATAGTTACCTGGGCACGTTTCCATGTGGACGGAAAGTACCCTATCTACCCTAGCTGTATGCTTGGAGGTGGTAACATTTTTAATGCAATTGCATTTATACCATCATCGCCCGGGGCCTTGTTGTTGCTTATGATGGTTATGAGCTCAGCTGTTTCCTCCTCAGTTACTGGTGGTATTGGATCGGCGTCCCTGGAAGGCTCGGCTAGCAGACGGGCAGTTTCAGCACCATCCTCCGGTGAACAGCGATCGAAAGGCGTAAAGACACCTTCGAGGGGTTCGGCGAAAGCGTTGGCCCTACCATCTCCGATCTGCACCAGCTGCCGTCGGTTCTTTATACAGATGGGATCCTTTTCAGTGGCCGTCTGATAAATTTGGTGACTTGCCATAAATTATGTTTAGGGTCGCCTGGCTCGAGTTGTTCGACGAACCCAAAGGCCTGCTTTCTTAGTCTTGCCAGCGTGACTGACAGACATTAGGACGCTCTATTGAAGGCGGTTTTGTCCAGCGGATTCCTCGAGAGCATCCGCACTTTCCGGAGGCGTCGCTCTTCAATTTTGAGTTCTTCGACTTCTGGGCTCCAAAAATGGATGTCCCTGTCAGTGGCTCTTGGGCGGTTGGAGGGCCTTGGTGCTGCTTCAGAAGCTGCCGCCTTAATATGGGCTGTTAACTCTTCTACAACGTCGTCGATGTCAAACTGGGAGTCAAGTGTCGGGCTAGGGTCGGTAACGTTGTTCAGGTAAGATTGGTACTTGTCATTGCACCCAGTCTTCGCACATGGCTGGAAGTGCCTCATACTTGATGCAGCTGCGAAAAAGGATGGCCGCGCCCCCGCGACCTCTACCGTTCGGGTGGTTAGCGGCAATGAGGTCGTATCCTCTAATAGTCAAGTATGATCTGTTGGTAAAATGCGTTTCTGATATGAGGAGCTTGGTGGTTCTTGCAATATAGCTCGACCTCTGGCCTTCTTTTTACCAGGCCGTTAGCATTCCATATGGGTATATCTAATTGCGTATGCATAAGGATTTGAAAACGGTGGCCATCATTTGGGCTATTTGGCTCAAGACCTTCTCCATCATGCGCTCAAACATAGATTCCATCCTAGCCATTAGGGCGTCCATTGGATTACTTGGAAGACTGGGATCGGGATTGACGTTGGAGTCAAACTGTGGGGCTCCGTTTTTGGCTGCGCTAGCATAGCTGATGTTAGGGTTAATTTTGCTGAATTGAGGTTGCTGGCGTCTTGGGGCAGTCTGCTGGGAGGGCAAACGTGCTCTTTGCCTTTTTGTAGGCTGGACAGCCCTTGTAAGAGGCCGCGTGTGATCCGTCGCAGTGGAAGCAGACGGCTGGTTCACTGGCGATTTTGGTGCATTCGGACGATGGGTGCCTATCTCCACACTTTACGCATCTGTACTCCAGATGGCAGTACCGTTTCGTGTGACCGAAGCCCTGGCAGCGATGGCATTGGGGCACATCGTCGAATTTTTTTGGTGGCTCAACCGTAACCACCGTGTTGCATAGCCGCTTGACTTGAAAGGCTTCTTTGTTGTTTTTGGCTGGCTCGAGGTTAATAAAGAAAATGTTTAGTGGCTTCTTTGTACCTTTTTGTGTAGGATTGTGTATGGCCTACCGGATGAGAGTTCGGAGATTATTTATAAATGCTATTTTTGGCAAAATAGCACGACGTACCAAATTTCATCATGATCGGCCGACTATATCCAAGAGCTGGCATATAACTGAACGACCGGAAATGGTTTTTGGTATTTGGTAAAAATACCTACTCTGTTTTTTTTCAAGATAGAAGTTTGGGACTTTTTTTAGATTTTGTATTGCAATAAAAAGGTTATATTATAATACTAGCAGTACCCTGCCACGTTTCGCTGTGGCATATTTTGGTTGCACGCATAAGAAATAAGTCAAACAAAAAAGAATAATTTTCACATTAATTTAATTCTGTAATACTTGTGGGTATACAATATTCTTTGTTTCGACACGGGAACACGCAACAAACAATTGTCCGCGTGAAAAACAATCTTCATCCAAATCCAAACCACAAAACTCCAGAGATTGACCTTGAGCTTTATTTATGGTCATTGCGAACGCCAAACGAATGGGAAACTGCAATCTCTTGAACTGGAACGGTGTATCAGTCGCGAACATAGGAATCCTAGGAATGAGGACATCTTCACCCTTAAAAGGACCACTTATGATCGTTGCTTCTACAACGTTGTTCATCAATTTCTTGACTGCGAGTCGCGTACCGTTGCAGAGTTTCGCCTGATTCATATTCCGGAGCATGATAATCGGCACACCTATTTTTAATTTCAATATGTGTGGTGGCATTCCAGGCAGATCAAGTGAGTTTAGAAAACCCGTAGGGTAATTAACTGCTTCCTCTGCCTCCACAACCGCCAATGTATGAGGATGGCAAAATCGTGAGCTTTCCAACGTTGGTTGTATTACGGTCATTCATCACAGCATCCCTCAAATGGATATATTCCTCGGACCGAAGTTTCGTCTGATTCAATCGGAGGAACAGCAAACGATCTGTTTAAATTTTGGCATGCATATCGACAATGTACTGATGAAACAACTGACGAAATTTCAATATATGATTGTCATCGGTCCTCAGATCCATTAATCGGTATGAGTAAAAGTTCATCGCGCTGCACTTTTTATTCGTTTCTACACCATTGACTGGATCTACCATCCTCACATTGAATCCATCACATGATATCCATCGGCACCATCCCAGAAGATGAGTGGATACTGCAAAGCATCGTAACAACGGTGAGTTTCTGCGACGTTTACCAATCGATCGTTTCGTCGATGGAGAACAATATCTCGAGGTTGGAACTGATCCCCGACTATGACAATTGCCACTTCGTCTATAGTTGGAGCATTGTATCTTCTGATATGTTCTACAGCAGGCGTTTTGTCTGCATGAATGACAATTTTATGGGTATCCGAAGGCATCATATCGATTTCTGTAGCAGCTTCTGTAGCTGCGAAATAATGGGCTTCTTCACCGAGGTATTGATTCCATAACGTGCATCGACTTCAGCTCCATCATCACCAATAAAGTACATTTGAAGAAATTTGTGTTCGCTGTCTGAGAACGGAAGCAGGGAACCGGCTTTGTGATAGATTTGTCCTTTAATTTTAAAAGTTGGCATGAATTGCGCAGTTATAATTTCCGCACCAAATGACGTCATTTGGAAGCAAGAGTTGTATTTCCTAATGTTCGACAGGAAATGCTTCGATTCCAGCTAATAGAGAGTTCACAGGCTCTGGTGGTGCCTAAAGTTGAGGCAATTTCACTTTCCCGGAAGCGCAACACAATCCTTTTGGTTCGTTGTTGAATTTGAGAGCCTGACAGTGTGTGCAGACCTGATTCATCCGGCCAATAACGACATTGCGATTCGAGCTGTAATCAACAGTTGGATTATATCGGAATGCAAGACGATTGTATTGCAGGTTTCGAGCTGTTGCAAGCTGTAAACGCGCTTCAGCTATCCTTGCCCTGTCGCGTTCATTATTTTGAGACCGAATCAAATCGATTGCTGCAGAACGGGACTGCCTAACTCTCAATCGTGTTCGCTCAAGCCTAGCTGCTCGCGTTTCTGCTGTCTCCGCGTTGTGCATCCGCATGGCTCTCAGCCGCTCAGTCTCTCGAATGGAGGCCCGCTCTTCGTCAGTCCTATTCGAAATGTTACGTCTTTTTGCTGTTGTATTGCGAGTAAGACGACCAAAATTCTTCTTGGGTGGCATGACTTCGTTTCTGACATTTTGACATTTTCATTTGACATTTTCTTCTTAGCTGTCTGCCTAAATAGAAAAGTAGGGGCACGGGGAAACGCGAAAAAAACTGATATATTCGCAAACTCAGATAAGCTATCAACATCAAAAGTAGACATAAACCGAGCTGGAACTTCAACGCATGTTGGGTAAAAATTTGGGCTTTTCTTTCTTGTTTGTTTTTAAATCCTTTGTTCATTTTTCAAATTTATGTGTGATTAAAGAGTCAATCAAATTTGTTGATTTTGAATTTCCAACCACCTGTTTTCGAACAAGTTTTTTACAACGTCTACAGAAGTCAAATTAGAAAATAGTTTTACGTGATAAGCAACAGTTTAACTAATACTTTGGCTCGCCCAACTGCGTATAACCCCTTCAAAGGTTAGTTAAATGAAAATAACTTTCATAAAGAGGGTTCTCTTTATGTTATATTGATTTCACCCCTTGCAAAACTGCCGCGTTACCGAAAACTCTCGTAAACTTAAAGCCAATAAACGAGCTGAGTATATATATTAAAAGCATCTTAAGAATCTTTAAAAATAATACCTCGTAAGGATAAAACATTAAAGATACTATATGGAGTAGTTTAATGTTGTTTTGATTTTTTTATTTTAAGATATGTTTTCTCCAAATACTTCTAATGGGATAAATCAGCAATTAAACCACAGCAATTCGCCCACCCCTCTGGCTTTTACTCCGACATCAGTTTTAAGAAAAATGACAGCTGACAAAGATACAAATTTTACACAAAGCGTATCTTGTAATCAGCAGCTTCAATTCCCAATCCATCAACAATATTCTAAACAACTGACAAATGCGACTTACATTGAGCCCCACGAAACTACATCTGTGCCGGTTCCACCTCGAATGATATTAGGTGGAGGGAATTTTACAGCAAATTCTAATGGTCAGGACATTATTGCAAACTTGCCTCAGTGTCATAACCAATCAATGATAAAATGGCCACCTATTTCTGCACATATGGTACATGGAAAAACATTTGGTAAATTCAATCAATAATTATTAAAATTTAAAAAAATGTTTTTTATACGTGTTTCAGGTCGTCCTATACTGAAAGGTGGCTTAAATTCAAGCTCGCAACCAATTCCTTCGGCTTCATTAACTTCTAACATTGACATGCACCATTCTAATCATCAGCCGCTAAGTCATCACATACATCAGAATCATCAGCCAAATTCTCCTTTTAGGTTTAAGACTTCGCAAATAACCGAATCTTTATTTAATTCTGAAAATATGCATCATAATATTACCTATCCTGATGCAAACTCCCAAATGCAGAACCATGTATTTTGGCAGCAGCAAACGCGACAACAAGGTAGGCATAGGGTTATTCATGCAGAACTGCCTCGTCAATCAAATGTCCACATATCCCAAGTACCAGGTAAAGCCTTGATATAATGGTTGTGTATATATGATTTTATTTAATGTAAATGCTTAGAATGTTTTGATGGCTTAGACTCTGGAAATATGGCAAAAAACAATAAGCTTGGAACTAACAGCAATCATAAAGATGATCGACTACCTTCGCCTACCAACAACCAATTGGCTCAGTGGTTTTCACCTGAACTTCTTGCAAGAGCATCTGCGGGAAAACTTCCCCTTTTAAATATAAACCAAGCCCTTAGCTTAGAAGAATTTGAACGTAGCATACAACATTCCTCGGCCGTTGTGCATAACTAAAAGTGTAATAAAGGTAGAACTTATACTTTATTTATTAATAAAAATCTATGTTTAAAAATTAAAAATTTTTCTTGCTGTGGACAACAAGTTTTCATCATTACTTAAAATATCTACAGTCTTTGATAAGTTAAGTTAAATATATTTTATAAAAAATATATGTACTGTAAATAAACGCAAATAATATGTAACCATTAATATAAATATGTGCGAAATAAGTATAATCATTTAAAGACAGAACTTTGAATTAACAGTTTACTGGTTGTCCATGTACTGGTACTGGTACTTAGGAAAAAACATGAAAACGAGAATAAAATCAAATATTAGTCGGAGTCGTCTTAGGAAGTTTACGAAGACCGAGGAAGTAGAGCATGTTTCTCCCAAGGCTCGACTTAAGTCAAAGGCGAGGGGCTTAAATGCTATAAACTACCTAACGCGAATATTTGTTTTTATACCCGGAACTAGCAGACTACAAGGGTACATTATAATGTATGTAACTTAGAGAAGGAATCTTCTCAGCATCAAAAGTCAAGTCGATATAGCCATGTCCGTCTGCCTGTTCGTATAAACGCGTGGATCTAAGACTATAAAAGAAAATACTCAAGCATTTTAAGTTTGTTTCCAATTTTTTCACACGGCCCCTCTCTTCCCCACAAATTTAATATTTCTGTAGCGTCAGAACACAAGGTATTTTAAATAGATTTCATGCCAAACTATATCTGTAACTAATTTATATCTGGAAAATAAAAGTTATTTAAATCGGATAAATTTTAGAGGAGTTCGAGACTTTTTATAAGAAAAATAAGTCACTCATAAAACACATGAGAACAATTTTTTTGAAACAAGAAATCAATAATTGAAACAACAAAATATAATTGCAAATTTTTTCTTATAGACATGTTTTTATAGCAGTGGTCAACACCATGATACAATTATATAATTGTACAATTATAATTGTATCATGGTCGGCACGTCCCTATTCCGAGGGCATAGGAAATTTCTCTGCTTACTCAATTGAGTAAGCATTGTCTTGCTTTCCAAAAGGTTTTCTATCGTCCTTTGTGACAGATTTTTTTGAATAGGTTATTCGATTGAAACCAATTTTGAACAACTAAACTATTGTGCTATGTTAATGCTGTGCCATGCTGATGAAAAAACGTCTGTGACAATCAATAAACTTGACTAAAACTATAAATTTTAATTTTTATACCCTTGCAGAGGGTATTATAATTTTTCCCAAAAGTGTGCAACGCAGTGAAGGAGACATCTCCGACCCTATAAAGAATATATATTCTGGATCAGGATCATCTTCTGAGTTGATATGAGCATGTCCGTCTATCCGTATCAATATAACTGATTGATCGGAAATGGTATAACTTCGGTGTTTTTAGAGTTAGAGAGTTCAAATTTGGTGATTTTTTTGTGAAGATTCTTCAGTGTACTCCTGACTCTTTCAACATGACCATTGGCTTGACTTGCGCCCGTTCCAATTAGATGTAATTGTATTTTTTGGCTAGAACAAAATTGCACAAACTATGTGCCCGTGAAGCTCTGCCCCTGATTGGCAATTAAACGTGTTGGCACGCCAAAAATGGTGATCGAAGATTTCATTGCGTTTATACAAGTATTAGCATCTAAGGAAAAGGTGTGAAATAGATAAACGTATTTTGTAAAAGCGTCGATTTGTACAAAAATATATTCGTTACGATCGCTTTTTCCGCTCAATTTTCCTGATATATCTATATCAGGGGTGCCCAACCTCAGCATACGGCAGAGCAAACTTGAACCAGTGCAAACAATCACCAATACATTTGCACCATTTTTTTTTCATGTCAATGCACTGAAAAATAATGTTATAGTAACATTTACAAGTGGTTTTGAATAAATATAATGGTTTCAATTAACTCTTCTACACCGCTGTAGAAGAGTTAACCGCCCATATCCAGGCGGCAGCTTCTGAAGCAGCACCAAGGCCCTTCAACCGACCAAGAGCCACTGACAGGGACATCCACTTTTGAAGCCCAGAAGTCGGAGGACTCAAAATTGAAGAGCGACGACTCCAGAAAGTGCGGATGCTCTCGAGGAATCCGCTGGACAAAACCGCCTTCAATAGAGCGTCCAAATGTCTTTCAGTCACGCTGAAAAGACTAAGAAAGCAGGCCTTTGGCGGGTTCGTCGAACAACTCGAACCAGGCGACCCTCAACATAACTTATGGCGAGTCACCAAATTTATCAGACGGCCACTGAAAAGGATCCCATCTGTATAAAGAACCGACGGCAACTGGTGCAGATCGGAGATGGACAGGGCTAACGCTTTCGCCGAACACCTCGAAGGTGTCTTTACGCCTTTCGATCGCTGTTCACCGGAGGATGGTGCTGAAACTGCCCGTCTGCTAGCCGAGCCTTCCAGGGACGCCGATCCAATACGACCAGCGACTGAGGAGGAAACAGCTGAGCTCATAACCATCATGAGCAACAACAAGGCCCCGGGCGATGATGGTATCAATGCAATTGCATTAAAAATGTTACCACATCCAAGCATTTAGCTAATTACATTGATCTATAATAGATGCTTGGAAATAGGGTACTTTCCATCCACATGGAAACGTGCCCAGGTAACTATGATACCTAAGCCCGCGAAACCCGAAGCGAACCTTTTGTCCTACCGACCAATAAACTTGTTACCAATGCTCTCCAAAATACTAGAACGAGTGTTTTTGAGCCGAGCACTGCCAGTTTTGGACGAGGCTGGACTAATCCCTAACCCTAACCAGTTTGGCTTCAGGCGGCGACACGTTATCCCAGAGCAGTGCCATCGGGTTGTGCAGTACATCCTGGACGCATTTGAAACCAAGAAGTACTGCATGGCCGTCATGCTGGACGTGAAGCAGGCGTTCGACCGAGTCTGGCATCCCGGTCTCCTATACAAATTAAAGACAGGCCTACTCCGACCATACTTCCAGTTCCTAAAGTCGCTCTAAGAGAAACTCACGCTGGTGTCCCCCAAGGCAGCGTTCTTGGACCGTTGATGTACAACGCTTACACGGCCGACCTCCCTGTTCTCCAGAGGCCGACACCGCCTTCCTTACCACCGCCGATAGCGCTTTGCTCATCGACTGGCAAAAGCGATGGAACATTGCCGTCAATAATGAGAAGTCCACTGCAACCACAATTTCTCTCTGCAAAGGCAACTGCCGTTCAGTTAACCTCAATGGCTCCCCGATCCCGCAGCAAGACAATACCAAGTACGTTGGATTCACCCTAGACAGGAGGCCCCCATCTGATTAAGAAGAGGAAACAGGCTGATCAAAGCTTTCGATCCTTCTACTGGCTCATGGGTGGGGGATCGAAGCTGAGAACGTCCACAAAACTTCTCATTTACAAGGCCATAAAACGCCCAATCTGGACGTACGGCATACAGCTCTGGAGCACTGCGAGCAAGACGAATGTCCGAACTATGTTCGAAAATAGAGCCCTTCGAATCGCCACTGGGGCCCACGTCTATCATGACAATCGCACCATCCACGAGGTTCTCAATTTTCCTTGGGTCAAGGACGAGATCCAAAGAAGCAGCGCACGCTACATGCAGAGGCTCCATAATCCCCCGAACCTGTTGGCCATCTCTCTGCTGGACAACAGCGAGCAGCCCAGAAGACTAAAAGACGCACCCACTGGACCTCCCCGGGATATCCCAACCATAATCTTTAAATACCATAAGCTAAGCTTACTTACTGCTCAATTTAGTTCTCCAATATTAATATGTAAAATTGTCTATAAGTGAAGATAATGTAATGTATTGTCATGTTATAACATTTAATGGTTGTCCTTAAAGGACAGTTTATAATAAACGTTATCCTGCTATTACAAAAAAAATTTACATATAATTATAATAAAAAATACATTTTATTATAGCAATTATAAAAAGACCCTATATTTTAAAAAACAGGTTAACATTATACTATACTACTATGTTCTGAGTGTTTTTGAACATTCGGTTTAGGACGATTGGGAAGAATAGGGAAAACACGAAAAAGTTTTATTGTACAGCATAGGCCTATGCCTATGCTGAGAGCTACACACGTTTAAGACATTTCATTTCCCATATGAAAGAGCAATTCCAACAACAAAGGAGCAACGAGAGCAATGGGGCTGGGCATCCCTTATTTAGAGACACCGTTTTAAATTTTTTGGCCAATGTAGAAGGTGCATGCATCGAGTCATTGCGCATGCTTTTCTTTAAAACGGTCGAGCATTCTGATGCATTTTGGCAAATTAGTGTTAATGAATCCGAAGAATGCACTGAGTTTTTTTTTTATTATGATTTGCTGGACATCACTTAATTGAGCCAAAATTGAGCAAAACAAACTGCTGGCGATTGTTGTCGCTCCAAATATCAAGCAACGTTGAATGATAAAATGTAACTGCAACTGCAACATTAAGTATAGCCGTTAATCGGGGTAAAATGGCTTTAAATTTAACCACTATTTGATTGTTACCAGTTCTACGTTAACAGTTCCTTATGTGATCTTTGGTGCTAAGTAAGGGGCATTGGGAATAAAACACGGGATTGTTGGATCATCTTGTTGATTTTTCAAAAAATGGATATCGAAACACGCCGTAAATAGATCGAGGACAGCCGCGATCTGAAGTGACCAACAACCAACAATTTATTAAAGTTCCTGGATACTCACTGTGAGCAATTTGAACTCAGTCAACGCCAAAGAAATTGGGATGGCAAAACTAAGCAGCCATGTTGGCTGTCGAGAGACATCAAGGGCAATATGTACGAGCACCAGCTAGTAGGCTCTGCGGACTTCCTGGCGCTGAGTGTCGAGCAACGGCAATCAATTGCAATGGAGAATTTGGAAATGGCTTGTGCATCAATAAGAGCATCAGCTAGCATTCCTGTTTTCATCATAAAGCTAAGAGGCCCAAACGACCAAGGGGCGCTCGAAAAACGATTTGTTAGTACATATTAAGCTATTTGAAATTTGTTAAGCTTTGTTAAGAGGAGTTAGTAAGGAAATTTAAAATTCTATATTTTAAATTTGAGGGACAGGAAAGAGATGTTATAGAGTAGAGACCATTGTAGTTCGAACATAATACCCTAAAAGAGTCATGCAGTGCATATGTTGAACTACAATGGCTGAGGAACAGAGGACTAAAGTTTCGAGTTCTTTTATTAGGAATGTCATATTTTAAACGTGCTAGTAAATGCTGGCTTTCTACATCCCCGTTAATAAGGTTATGCAGAAAACTACAGCGAGCATTGTCCTACGATTTGTTAAGCTAGGTAAGTTTATAAGTAAAAGTCTGCTACTGTAGGATGGAAGCTGAAGATTTGCATCGCAGTATAGACCTCTAAATGCAAATATTAAAAAGTTCTTTTATACGGATTCTATGCGGTCCTGATGTATTCCGTATTGGGGACTCCAGACACATGAACCGTACTCCAGTATTTTTTTTTTTTTTTTTTTTTTTTTTTTTTTTTTCGCGGTCTTTCAGAATTTGGAAATGGCTTGTGCATCAATAAGAGCATCAGCTAGCATTCCTGTATTCATCATAAAGCTTAGAGGCCCAGACGACCGAGGGGCGCTCAAGAAACGATTTGTTAGAGTATATTAAGTTATTTGTTAATTATTAAGCTAAGAGGAGTTAGTAAGGAAATTTAAAATTCTATATTTTAAATTAGAGGGACAGGAAAGAGATGTAATAGAGTAGAGACCATTGTAGTTCGAACATAATACCCTAAAAGGGTCATGCAGTGCATATGTCGAACTACAACGGCTAAGGAACAGAGGACTAAAGTTTCGAGTCCTTCTATTGGGAATGTTGAAATTTAAGCGTGTTAGTAAATGCTGGCTATCTACATCCCCGTTGATAAGGTTATGCAGAAAAACTACACCGAGCATTGTCCTACGATTTGTTAAGCTAGGTAAGTTAATAAGTAAAAGTCTGCTACTGTAGGATGGAAGCTGAAGATTTGCATCCCAGTATAGACCTCTAAGTGCAAATATTAAAAAGTTCTTTTGTACGGATTCTATGCGGTCCTTATGTACTCCATATTGGGGACTCCAGACACATGAACCGTACTCTAGTATCGGACGGACCAAAGAAATGAATAAAGTTTTGGTTATATAGGGGTCATTAAATTCTTTTGACCACCTTTTAATAAAACCAAGGACTCCTTTAGCCTTATTAACCATTAAGGAAATATGGTCGGCAAATTTAAGTTTTATGTCTAATAGGATGCCGAGATCATTAACCTGGGTTAATTTTTCTAAGGCAATCCCATTAATGGAATACGTAGCTTGCAGAGGGCAAGAACGATAAAAAGACATATGCTTGCATTTTGATCCATTAAGTATTAGATCATTAGCCAAACACCATTTTTGAAAGTTATCAAGGTCAGACTGAAGACTGCATTGGGCAGAGATGGATTTATACTGAAGACAAAGCTTTACATCATCTGCATACATAAGAACTAGAGAGTTCGTTAAAGCAGGGGGCAAGTCGTTTATAAAAAGCGTAAATAATAACGGGCCAAGATGACTTCCTTGAGGGACGCCGGATGTAGCACGGACCAGACGGGACTGTATGTTTTTAAATAAGACTCTTTGTGTCCTTCCATCTAGGTAGCTGGAGATCCACGTTAAGAGGTCTTTAGGAAAACCCAGCATATTCAGTTTACTCAACAAAAGTGAGTGATTAACTGAATCAAATGCTTTGCTGAAGTCTGTGTAAATTACATCGGTTTGATATCCCTTACAAAAGCCGTCTATGACAAAGGATGTCAACTCCAATAAGTTTGTGGTGGTGGAGCGACGCTTAATAAAGCCATGCTGACAAGGAGTGATGATCGAAGAGCAAAGGTGTTGCAAATGAGGGGTAATTAATTTTTCAAATAACTTTGGAATTGCCGACAACTTAGAGATGCCTCTGTAGTTGGCAGCCTCCGACTTTTTCCCCTTTTTATGTAGGGGAATTATAAATGATTCCTTCCACTTAAGGGGAAAAATCGAGGTTTCCAAAGATAAGTTGAAAAGTCTTAGAAGAGGTTTGCACAGAGCCCTGGCGCAGTATTTTAGCACACAGCCTGGTACTCCGTCGGGGCCTGGCGAATAAATGGGTTTTACCCTTAAAAGACTAGATAATAAGTTGTTCTCAGAAAAAGACGGACAGAAAATAAGATTTGCTGCTTGAATGTTATATGCATAAGGCTGATCAGTCAATTTAGGAGGAGAATAAGTTGTTTGAAAAAATTCTGCGAATAGATCGGCAATGGCCTGATCCGAAGTCGCAGAGGAATTTTCAAACATAAGCAGAGGTGAAAAAGATACGTGTTTACGCTTAGTGTTTACAAAATTATAAAACTGCTTTGGATCCTGAGTAAATTGAATCCGGCAGCGGTCAATATAATTCCTATAACATTCAGCGTTATGCACGGTAAAATTCGACCGAGCTAGTAGGTATCTTGAGAAATCAACACTACTGCAGGTTTTTTTATATTTAAGTAAAAGCTTATTTTTTTTATTTTTTAGGTTAGTGAGGGACCTTGTATACCAAGGAGGATTTGTTGAAGCGGACGGATGTTTCCAAGGCACACATGAGTCAAAAAATGTATTTAAAGTAAAATAAAATTTTTCTAAAGTGACATTAAGATCAGTGCACGCCAGAATATCAGACCAGTCAAATGTATCGATAAGGCTATTAAGTTTTTGAAAATCAACTTTACGGAAACAGCGAATCTTATTTACCACGCTCGGAGACATCTGATCGATACCAGGAGTGGTTTCGATTGAGACCTCCAGCGTGGGGTGATATGGATCCTCTGGGGCTGAAAGGGGAAAAGCTCTGGAGAGAGCGGTACCATCCGGATCAGATACAAAACATAAGTCTAAGAGCCGACCTAGCGAATTTCTAACATGATTGATCTGACCTAGGGACATGTCAAACATGCCCGCGGTGAAGTCATGGTAAGTTATAAGTGACAAAGATGGTGAGTTATCGACGTTGGACCACTTTAATTCTGGGATATTAAAGTCGCCCACCGCTACGAGTTGGTCACGATCCGTCATAAGATTAGAGACGTATCGAATAGCGGACAAATGCTGCCAATATGTGGGCGGTTCAGACATAGGAGGTATATATGAACATGTAATGTATAAAGCTTTCACGGACATAGTGATTTTAACGCAAATAAATTCTATGTCACCAAACTCTTGGGATTTCACCTCTTCAGAAGCAAAAGTAGAGTCTACCGAAATGAGGACTCCACCTCCTCTTCGCTGAGATCGATCCCGTCTAAAAGTGGTGTACTTACTTGGAAAAACTTCGGAGCTAAAGATCTCCGGATTTAACCAAGTTTCTGTAAATGCTATTATATGGGATGCAAAGAAAGAACTATCAGAATATAGCTTGGGGAGTTTGCTACGTAGCCCCCTAGTATTCTGATAGGTAAGAGTTAGTGAGGAAATTAGTTTTTTGGGTTAGAGGCCAAAGAAGAGGTGGAGGGTTGGTCAGTGGTTCCGATATTGGGAAGTCTCACTCCCACTGGTTTATTAACTTTTTTTTTAACGGAACTAGGCTGATGTTCTTGGACGAAAAGATTCTCTGGCCAAAAACTGGGAGAACAAATCGTCTTGAACATCAGCGCGGGCACACGAATCTTGAAAGAAGACGTGCGCCTTGTATAATTGTATTTAAATTTTTGTATGTCCTCCACCTTTATATCGGCTTTAGTTTTGGCTTTGATATAAGCCGAGATATCAATCTCTGAAGTATCAGGGGCAAGCCGAGAAACAAATATATGTTTCGATGGAGGAATCACCTGTAAGGGTTTTGGTGTCGCAGGTACAAGAACTGCAGCATCAGTCGGTGCCGGTGGTCCGGACTGTGGAATACCCTTTTGGGTGACCCTAATGGGGGTTTCGTTCCCTAGGACCTGTGGCATCACTTGAAGGGATGCCATGGCGGACATATCGGACAATTGCTCATTATCCCTGAGAAATTCTGACGAATTTTTCTCAGTTAAGGCCCTTGGGGTGGCCAGAGTTATAAGCGGCTGCATTAATGTCGGCTGAGCAGGCTGAGGCGGATCAGAAACAGCGGATTTCTTACGCTTAGGGGACTCATTTAGCAGCTGAAGGCCACTAAATTGAGTGTCAAGCGCACAGAGCTGGTCATTGATTTTACGAAAACCAGTGATCAGCTCTTTAAATCCATTTTTGGTCTGTCTCATGAACGACCTCATTTCGCCTTGCACAGCACGACAATTTTCGCAACAATAATGTATCCCAGACCTACGGGAAATGGCATCCGAAACTGATGCAGTGAAACCGGCACACTTGGCGTGCACGACGTTTTCACATAACCAGCAATGGATACTAGGCTGGGATGTGGAAATAGTCTTGTTGCAAGACTTAATGGCACAGACCAGTTTAAATTCCATTTTGTTTATTATTATTATTATTTTTTTTTTTAATTTAATAAGACAAAAATTAATATTTAAAAAGTTAAAAAACACAATACCTTGAACCACTGTGCCAAACAAGAAGCCGAAGCGGGAGCTTTGAAAGAGTGCACAAGAGAAATGCAGAAAATATAGATAAGCCGGGAAGAAGCAGAGCTGAGCTATGCTTGGAATAGAATTTAGACAAATTATTAATTCGATTCCAAATATACCAAAGCACTCGCGAAGCGATACGGTTTAGGCTTTAAGATTGTTATGATTCACAAGATTTAATTCACAAAGTATGTAAACACCGGTTTACCAATATTTATCAAAAACGCAGTGCGCACAAAAAAACACGACCGTTCGCTTGAAAGAAAGAGAGGGAAGTGAAGTATAGGACGGACAAGAGAAATGAATAATGTTTTGGTTATATAGGGGTCATTGAATTCTTTTGACCACCTTTTAATAAAACCAAGGACTTCTTTAGCCTTATTAACCATTAAGGAAATATGGTCGGCAAATTTAAGTTTTATGTCTAATAGGATGCCGAGATCATTAACCTGGGTTAATTTTTCTAAGGCAATCTCATTAATGGAATACGTAGCTTGCAGAGGGAAAGAACGATAGAAAGACATATGCTTGCATTTTGATCCATTAAGTATTAGATCATTAGCTAAACACCATTCTTGAAAGTTATCAAGGTCGGACTGAAGACTGCATTGGGCAGAGATGGATTTGTACTGAAGACAAAGCTTTACATCACCTGCATACATAAGAACTAGAGAGTTCGTTAAAGCAGGGGGCAAGACATTAATAAAAAGGGTGAATAATAGCGGGCCAAGATGACTTCCTTGAGGGACGCCAGATGTAGCACGGACAAGACGGGACTGTATGTTTTTAAATAAGACTCTTTGTGTCCTTCCATCTAGGTAGCTGGAGATCCACGTTAAGATATCTTTAGGAAAACCCAACATATTCAGTTTACTCAACAAGAGTGAGTGATTAACTGAATCAAATGCTTTGCTGAAGTCTGTGTAAATTACATCGGCTTGATATCCTTTACAAAAGCCATCTATGACAAAGGATGTCAACTCCAATAAGTTTGTGGTGGTGAAGCGACGCTTAATAAAGCCATGCTGACAAGGAGTGATAATCGAAGAGCAAAGGTGTTGCAAATGAGGGGTAATTAATTTTTCAAATAACTTTGGAATTGCCAACAACTTAGAGATGCATCTGTAGTTGGCAGCCTCGGAATTTTTCCCTTTTTTATGTAGGGGAATTATGAATGATTCCTTCCACTTCGAGGAAAAATCGAGGTTTCCAAAGATAAGTTGAAAAGTCTTAAAAGAGGTTTGCACAGAGCCCTGGCGCAGTATTTTAGCGCATAGCCTGGTACTCCGTTGGGGCCTGGCGAATAAATGGGTTTTACCCTTAAAAGACCAGATAATAAGTTGTTCTCAGAAAAAAACGGACAGAAAATAAGATTTGCTGCTTAGGCAAAATTCTCCTCAATTTAGGAGGAGAATAAGTTGTTAGAAAAAATTCTGCGAATAGATCGGCAATGGGCTGATCAGAGTTTGCAGAAGAATTTTCAAACGTAAGCAGGGGTGAAAAAGAAACGTGTTTACGCTTAGTGTTTACAAAATTATAAAACTGCTTTAGATCCTGAATAAATCGGGCAGCGGTCAATATAATTCCTATAACATTCCGTGCATAACGCACGATATCTTGAAAAATCAACACTACTGCAGGTTTTTTGTATTTAAGTAAGAGCCTATTTTTAATATTTTTTAGGTTAGTGAGGCACCTTGTATACCAAGGAGGTTTTGTTGAAGCGGACGGATATTTCCATGGCATACAGGAGTCAAAAAATTTATTTGAAGTACAGTAAAATTTTTGTATAGTGACGTTAAGATCAGTGCATGCCAGAATATCGGACCAATCGTATGTATCGTTAAGGCTATTAAGTTTCTGAAAATCAGCTTTACGGAAGCAGCGAATCTTATTTGCCATGCATAGAGACATCTGATTGATACCAGAAATAGTTTCGATAGAGACCTCCAGCGTGGGGTGATATGGATCCTCTGGGGCTGAAAGGGGAAAAGCTCTGGAGAGAGCGGTACCATCCGGATCAGATACAAAACATAAGTCTAAGAGCCGACCTAGCGAATTTCTAACATGATTGATCTGACCTAGGGACATGTCAAACATGCCCGCGGTGAAGTCATGGTAAGTTATAAGTGACAAAGATGGTGAGTTATCGACGTTGGACCACTTTAATTCTGGGATATTAAAGTCGCCCACCGCTACGAGTTGGTCACGATCCGTCATAAGATTAGAGACGTATCGAATAGCGGACAAATGCTGCCAATATGTGGGCGGTTCAGACATAGGAGGTATATATGAACATGTAATGTATAAAGCTTTCACGGACATAGTGATTTTAACGCAAATAAATTCTATGTCACCAAACTCTTGGGATTTCACCTCTTCAGAAGCAAAAGTAGAGTCTACCGAAATGAGGACTCCACCTCCTCTTCGCTGAGATCGATCCCGTCTAAAAGTGGTGTACTTACTTGGAAAAACTTCGGAGCTAAAGATCTCCGGATTTAACCAAGTTTCTGTAAATGCTATTATATGGGATGCAAAGAAAGAACTATCAGAATATAGCTTGGGGAGTTTGCTACGTAGCCCCCTAGTATTCTGATAGGTAAGAGTTAGTGAGGAAATTAGTTTTTTGGGTTAGAGGCCAAAGAAGAGGTGGAGGGTTGGTCAGTGGTTCCGATATTGGGAAGTCTCACTCCCACTGGTTTATTAACTTTTTTTTTAACGGAACTAGGCTGATGTTCTTGGACGAAAAGATTCTCTGGCCAAAAACTGGGAGAACAAATCGTCTTGAACATCAGCGCGGGCACACGAATCTTGAAAGAAGACGTGCGCCTTGTATAATTGTATTTAAATTTTTGTATGTCCTCCACCTTTATATCGGCTTTAGTTTTGGCTTTGATATAAGCCGAGATATCAATCTCTGAAGTATCAGGGGCAAGCCGAGAAACAAATATATGTTTCGATGGAGGAATCACCTGTAAGGGTTTTGGTGTCGCAGGTACAAGAACTGCAGCATCAGTCGGTGCCGGTGGTCCGGACTGTGGAATACCCTTTTGGGTGACCCTAATGGGGGTTTCGTTCCCTAGGACCTGTGGCATCACTTGAAGGGATGCCATGGCGGACATATCGGACAATTGCTCATTATCCCTGAGAAATTCTGACGAATTTTTCTCAGTTAAGGCCCTTGGGGTGGCCAGAGTTATAAGCGGCTGCATTAATGTCGGCTGAGCAGGCTGAGGCGGATCAGAAACAGCGGATTTCTTACGCTTAGGGGACTCATTTAGCAGCTGAAGGCCACTAAATTGAGTGTCAAGCGCACAGAGCTGGTCATTGATTTTACGAAAACCAGTGATCAGCTCTTTAAATCCATTTTTGGTCTGTCTCATGAACGACCTCATTTCGCCTTGCACAGCACGACAATTTTCGCAACAATAATGTATCCCAGACCTACGGGAAATGGCATCCGAAACTGATGCAGTGAAACCGGCACACTTGGCGTGCACGACGTTTTCACATAACCAGCAATGGATACTAGGCTGGGATGTGGAAATAGTCTTGTTGCAAGACTTAATGGCACAGACCAGTTTAAATTCCATTTTGTTTATTATTATTATTATTTTTTTTTTTAATTTAATAAGACAAAAATTAATATTTAAAAAGTTAAAAAACACAATACCTTGAACCACTGTGCCAAACAAGAAGCCGAAGCGGGAGCTTTGAAAGAGTGCACAAGAGAAATGCAGAAAATATAGATAAGCCGGGAAGAAGCAGAGCTGAGCTATGCTTGGAATAGAATTTAGACAAATTATTAATTCGATTCCAAATATACCAAAGCACTCGCGAAGCGATACGGTTTAGGCTTTAAGATTGTTATGATTCACAAGATTTAATTCACAAAGTATGTAAACACCGGTTTACCAATATTTATCAAAAACGCAGTGCGCACAAAAAAACACGACCGTTCGCTTGAAAGAAAGAGAGGGAAGTGAAGTATAGGACGGACAAGAGAAATGAATAATGTTTTGGTTATATAGGGGTCATTGAATTCTTTTGACCACCTTTTAATAAAACCAAGGACTTCTTTAGCCTTATTAACCATTAAGGAAATATGGTCGGCAAATTTAAGTTTTATGTCTAATAGGATGCCGAGATCATTAACCTGGGTTAATTTTTCTAAGGCAATCTCATTAATGGAATACGTAGCTTGCAGAGGGAAAGAACGATAGAAAGACATATGCTTGCATTTTGATCCATTAAGTATTAGATCATTAGCTAAACACCATTCTTGAAAGTTATCAAGGTCGGACTGAAGACTGCATTGGGCAGAGATGGATTTGTACTGAAGACAAAGCTTTACATCACCTGCATACATAAGAACTAGAGAGTTCGTTAAAGCAGGGGGCAAGACATTAATAAAAAGGGTGAATAATAGCGGGCCAAGATGACTTCCTTGAGGGACGCCAGATGTAGCACGGACAAGACGGGACTGTATGTTTTTAAATAAGACTCTTTGTGTCCTTCCATCTAGGTAGCTGGAGATCCACGTTAAGATATCTTTAGGAAAACCCAACATATTCAGTTTACTCAACAAGAGTGAGTGATTAACTGAATCAAATGCTTTGCTGAAGTCTGTGTAAATTACATCGGCTTGATATCCTTTACAAAAGCCATCTATGACAAAGGATGTCAACTCCAATAAGTTTGTGGTGGTGAAGCGACGCTTAATAAAGCCATGCTGACAAGGAGTGATAATCGAAGAGCAAAGGTGTTGCAAATGAGGGGTAATTAATTTTTCAAATAACTTTGGAATTGCCAACAACTTAGAGATGCATCTGTAGTTGGCAGCCTCGGAATTTTTCCCTTTTTTATGTAGGGGAATTATGAATGATTCCTTCCACTTCGAGGAAAAATCGAGGTTTCCAAAGATAAGTTGAAAAGTCTTAAAAGAGGTTTGCACAGAGCCCTGGCGCAGTATTTTAGCGCATAGCCTGGTACTCCGTTGGGGCCTGGCGAATAAATGGGTTTTACCCTTAAAAGACCAGATAATAAGTTGTTCTCAGAAAAAAACGGACAGAAAATAAGATTTGCTGCTTAGGCAAAATTCTCCTCAATTTAGGAGGAGAATAAGTTGTTAGAAAAAATTCTGCGAATAGATCGGCAATGGGCTGATCAGAGTTTGCAGAAGAATTTTCAAACGTAAGCAGGGGTGAAAAAGAAACGTGTTTACGCTTAGTGTTTACAAAATTATAAAACTGCTTTAGATCCTGAATAAATCGGGCAGCGGTCAATATAATTCCTATAACATTCCGTGCATAACGCACGATATCTTGAAAAATCAACACTACTGCAGGTTTTTTGTATTTAAGTAAGAGCCTATTTTTAATATTTTTTAGGTTAGTGAGGCACCTTGTATACCAAGGAGGTTTTGTTGAAGCGGACGGATATTTCCATGGCATACAGGAGTCAAAAAATTTATTTGAAGTACAGTAAAATTTTTGTATAGTGACGTTAAGATCAGTGCATGCCAGAATATCGGACCAATCGTATGTATCGTTAAGGCTATTAAGTTTCTGAAAATCAGCTTTACGGAAGCAGCGAATCTTATTTGCCATGCATAGAGACATCTGATTGATACCAGAAATAGTTTCGATAGAGACCTCCAGCGTGGGGTGATATGGATCCTCTGGGGTTGAATGGGGAAAAGCTCTGGAAAGAGCGGTACCATCAGGATCAGATACAAAACATAAGTCTAAAAGCCGACCTAGCGAATTTCTAACATGGTTAATCTGACCTAGGGACATGTCAAACATGCCCGCGGTGAAGTCATGGTGAGTGATAAATGACAAAGATGGTGAGTTATCGACGTTGAACCACATTAATTCTCCGGCTTAACCAAGTTTCTGTAAAGGCTATAATGTGGGATGCAAAGGAAGAACTATCAGAATATAGTTTAGGGAGTTTGCTACTGAGCTAGGGGGCTGTTCTGATAGGTAAGCGTTAGTGACGAAACTAGTTTTTTGGGTTAGTGGCCAAAGAAGTGGTGGAGGGTTGGTCAGTGGTTCCGATATTGGGAAGTCTCACTCCCACTGGTTTTTTTAACTTCTTTTTCACGGAACTAGGCTGATGTTCTTGGACGAAAAGATTCTCTGGCCAAAAACTGGGAGAACAAATCGTCTTGAACATCAGCGCGGGCACACGAATCTTAAAAGAAGACGTGCGCCTTGTATAATTATATTTAAATTTTTGTATGTCCTCCACCTTTATATCGGCTTTAGTTTTGGCTTTGATATAAGCCGAGATATCTATCTCTGAAGTATCAGGGGCAAGCCGAGAAACAAATATATGTTTTGATGGAGGAATCACCTGTAAGGGGTTTGGTGTCGCAGGTACGAGAACTGCAGCATCAGTCGGTGCCGGTGGTCCGGACTGTGGAATACCCTTTTAGGTGACTCTGACGGGGGTTCATTTATTACCACAGAGGATACCACAGAGGACATTTGCTCAGACAATTGCTCATTTTCCTTGAGAAATTCGGACGGCGAATTTTTCTCAGTTCTAGCCCTTGGGGTGGCCAGAGATATGAGCGGCTGCGTTATTGACGGCTGAGTAGACTGAGGCGGATCACAAACAGCGGATTTCTTACGCTTAGGAGACTCCGTTAGTAGCTGAAGGCTGCTAAACTGAGTGTGAAGCTAACAGAGTTGGTCATTGATTTTACGAAAACCAGTGATCAACTCTTTAAATCCATTTTTGGTCTGTCTCATGAACGACCTCATTTTGCCTTGGGCAGCAAAATTAATATATAAAAAGTTAAAAAACTTAATACATTGAACCACTGTGCCAAACAGGAAACCGAATCGGGAGCTTTTGACAGTGCAAAAGAAAAATGCAGAAATAGAGATAGAGATAAGCCGGGAAAGAAGCAGAGCTGACCTATGCTTGGAATTGAAATTATACAAATTATTTATTCGACTCCAAATATACCAAAGCACTCGCGAAGCGATACGGTTTAAACTTAAGATTCTTAAGATTCAAAAAAAAAAAAAAAACACGACCGTTAGCTTAAGAGGAAGAGAGGGAAGAGAAATCCGTATATTTGAACTATTTGAGACCGGGACGTTTTACAAGGCAATGTGAATCCAAATTCAACTATAGAATTTGCCACGGACGAAACCATACACTTCTATATAAACAACCGGCTGCATATGCGCAAGGCTTTGCAGTGACTACGAACACTTCGCAGGCTACGGTACAGGACGCTCCTCAAACTACATCGGTTACAGTGAGTCACATAGCACGAGCAAATGGCTCACAATCGGCTGCATACGCACAAGGCTTTGCAGAAATTGCACACAAACATGGGCGTCGTCAAAGCACGCTACCGACTGCATTGGTATATGTTCAGAACGCACATGGCTTCCGGCTACTTTTGGACGGTGGTTCTGAGTTGTCATAAACTTCGGAACGTTGCATTTACACACTTGGGCTCGCACGTGCATCATCATGGATACTGGTATCACGAATTTCTTCCATCAAGGCTGAATAGATGCCAGAAGACGAAAAGATGAAGACGATGCCAGAAGTTGGTGCATCTCATCTAGTGCTCGATTTGCTCCGACAAAGCTCCCGATTCGTAAGTACTCGAATCGTGGCCACAATTTTTATGCCGAACAGAAAGTATCGGAACTTTTTGTCAGGCTCTCAACTTTCTCCTTAATGCTTAATTTTTTTTTTTTTTTATTTTAACGTTGCTTTTATTTCTTGAATCTTCTCTTTGCGAGACTAACAAGAGGTGTATCAAATCTTATATTTTTAACTTAACTAACAGTCATATTGACTGATACGGAGTTAGACGGCCCTAAAAATCGATTGCTGGGTTGGGAGGTCGTTGCGTCTAAGGCGGGATACGCTAGAAACCCGAGTCAATCCCCGAGCGAGAAAATTTGGGTGCGAAGACAGTTTTTCTTTGTATGACTCTTTTTGCTTCTGGATTTCGTCTTTCACTGCGAGGATGCCCAGATCCCGGTGGATGTTTTCGTTGCGAACATACCAAGGTGCCCCTGTGATAGTTCTCAGGATTTTTGATTGTGCGCGCTGTATGATGTCTATGTTGCTGCTGCTCGCGTTCCCCCACAGCTGGGAGCCATACGTCCAGATTGGCTTTAGGACTGAATTGTACAGTAGTAACTTGTAGTCTAGGCACAGTGGCGATCGTGAGTTTATGATCCAGTGGAGGCTGCTGGCTTTCAGTTTTAGATGCATCTTTTTGCATTCGATGTGCTTACGCCAGGTAAGTCGTCTATCAAGGTGAACGCCAAGGTACGTTACGTCGTTAGCTTGAGGGATCTGCATACCGTTTAGTAAAAGCGGAGGGCATGTTTGTCTATTAAGAGTAAACGTTATATGTTTACACTTTTGTTCGTTTATTTTAATGCGCCAGTCGGACAGCCACCTTTCCACTATTGTGAGATGATTAGCCAGTTGGGTTGTTGCCTGCGTTGGGCATCTGGAGCGACTAAGAATAGCGGTATCATCGGCGAACGTTGACGTTGTTAGTTGTGCGCTCGTAGGAATATCCGCAGTATACAAAACATATAGACACTGCCCGGGTGCGCTTCCCTGTGGAACTCCAGCTTCGATGGTGTAGTCGCCCGAAGTAGCTGCGTTGCATCTCACTGAGAATACCCTATTGAAGAGGTATGATTCCAGTAGCTTGTGGGTGTATGTTGGCAAATACGTTTTAATTTTGTGCATGAGTCCGATGAGCCAAACTCGGTCGAAAGCTTGAGATACGTCGAGGAAAATAGCGCTGCAGTATTCTCGTTGTTCGAAGGCTAAGCGTATTTCGGATGTTAATCTGTTCACTTGTTCGATGGTTCCATGGTTTCTTCGAAAGCCAAATTGGTGTGCCGGGATGATATTGCAAGCTTCCAGATGTGGTATTATGCGAGTTAACAAGCATTTTTCAAACAGTTTAGACAAACAAGATAGAAGGCTTATTGGTCTGTATGATGACGGAATTGTGTGGTCTTTTCCAGGCTTCGGTATCATTATAATAATGGATTTCTTCCACTTTTTTGGGAAATAGCCAAGATTAATGATTCCATTAAATAGTTTGCAGACGACCTCTATAGCGCATTTTGGAAGTTCGATCAGCATCTTTGGGGTCAATAGGTCACCACCGGGAGCCTTTTTTGGTTTTAGCCCTCTTATGACTTTTTCGATTTCGTTCGGCCGGAATGGAGGTGCGGCTGGCTGAGGGGAGGACTCTGGCTGAATTACTGGCAGGAGGAATGAATTTGAGGCTGGGTTTGGCTGGAAGACACTTTGGAGATGTGTGGCGAATGTTTCAGCTCGGTCTTCGTTGCTGCGAGCCCAGCATCCCGAAGAGTTTCTTATCGGGGTGGTCGTTTCAATTGGGGCACTAAGATTTGGGTGGGCCCTCCACAGGGGGTACTTTGTGCTTGTTGGCGAGAGATTCTGGATGTACCTCAGCTGTGCATTTTCTTCCTGTTGGTGAAGAGCCTGGTCGAGTGATCGGGTTGCTTCCTTAAGGCGTTGTTTTGAAGCTGGTGATCTGCTGTTTTGCCAATCACGACGCGTGCGCCTCTTTTCTCGCACGAGCTGTTCGATTTGCTGATTAGATTTGAAGTGTTTGTTTCGGTTTACTGCTTTCCTATGAGGAGTAGAGATTTTAGCTGCCGCAACGAGTACTTCTTCCAGGGCGCTCGTAGTGTAGTCGATGTCCGATTCCATGTTAAAATCCGGGGCGAGTTCTATGTGGGCACTCACGTACTTTTTGTATTTTAGCCAGTTTGTTTTTGTCGTCGTCAGACTGAAGGGGTGTTCGGTTATTTCTGGGCTTTGAAGAAGCGTTAGAAGCACAGGCGAGTGGTCTGATGATAAGTCCGAGACTGCTTTGGCACTTATTAGATTGCGAGGTATGTTTTTTGTCACTGCAAAATCAATAAGGTCTGGGAGCTTTCGTGAGTCTGTTGGCCAGTATGTGGGACTTCCAGGGGAAACGTAGTCCAGTTTATTTTTCACATTTATAATTGCATTGTACAATTGTCTTCCTTTGGGAGTCACTAGACGTGATCCCCAGTGCGTATGTTTGGCGTTGTAGTCTCCTGCGGCTATAAATCGATCCCCAAGTGAATTGTAGAAGTCCATAAATTGTCCTTCCGAGATTGAGAAGCGAGGAGGGCAGTAAACGGCAGCAATTGAAAGGATTCCGTTGCTTGACTGAATTTGTATCGATGTGGCCTGCAAGAAGTTTGTTGCAAACCTTTTGTGAAAATGGTGTTTAATTCGTTCTCTGATTAGAACTCCAGTTCCGCCGTGGGCTTTCCCATCTGGATGATCTGTGCGGTAGATTGTGTAGCCTCTTATATGAAAGTTGTATTTGCTTGTAAGATGCGTTTCCACCAGTAGCATAACGTCAATATGGTTTTCGGTCAAGAATTGTGACAATTCTAGTTTATGCCGTGAGACACCATTGGCGTTCCACATTGATATTCGTAGCGCCTGCATAGATTATTTGGACTGTTGTGCTACGAGCAGCTGTATCACCATGTTCTGGTTTTGAACAAGCGTTTGCATGGTCGTTTTCATGAATGACATAAGCTCCATCATACTTTGTTGGAGGGTAAGCATCATAGTTTCCGTTTTGCTGTGTGGCTGTTCTGGGGCCTGTTGAGCGCTTTGAGAGTTAGGCTGAATTGGAATTTCCCTTCCAGATCGTAGAGCATCGGCATAGGAGAAGCCGTTGGTGGTGTTTAGTGGACCGAATGAGGATCTCGCAGCTTTGGCGAAGAAGACGTCTGGCGTGGTTTTTGACGAAACGTACGCATTCTGTGGATTTTGGTTGCGCGTTGCGGTCGCTTGACGCATGCGACTCTTTAACTCCTTATACACAATACATCCTCTATAGTTTGCCGTATGGCTGCCTCCGCAGTTTCCACATTTCTTCACGGTACTGTCCTTGTTTGTAGTGCAGCAAGCGGACTTGTGGGCGTCCCCGCAGACTACACAGACAGCCCGAAGTGTGCAGTAAGACCTTGTGTGTCCATACTCTTGACAATTAGTGCATTGCACTGGACCGTTACGTTTATGTGGCTCTTCAACAGTGATTTTCCGATGCAAAAGATATTGCAGGTTGTAGATTGGGTGGACTTCGTTCTTCTTCAGCGACCTGCTTTCAGGCTCGAGCTCGACCTTGAAGAGGGGTTGTGGCTTTTTATCTTTATTTAGAATGTTAATAACATTCTTGGCGGCGAAGCCCTTTTCTTTAAGGGCGGTTTTTATTTCCTCGACGGTAACATCAGGTTCTATTCCCTTTACTACCACTTGTAGGCCCTTACTGCTTTTCAGCTGGTACGTGTAATAGTTTTTCTGTACAGTGTCCAGATATTTTGACACTATTCGGAAGTGCTCTTCAGTCTTGGTTTGCACCTTTGTTTCATGGATGTTCCCTTTGATAAGCGGAACAACATGAAAGTTTTCACCGTTCCCGATCAACGACGCAATTTTGTTGACCAGGGCACTCGAGCTTTTTTCCCTAATATAGATTGGAGGGGGCTTGGGTTTTTTTGCGGTGTCTTGGGCTGGTTGGTTTTCCTCAGCCTCCGCCAGTAGGGCAAATCTGTTAGTAGTGGATCTGTCTGGTTCATTATCGTTATTCAGGACACGGTTAATTTTTGTTTTGTTGCCTGCCGGATTACTCTGCGGGCTAAGCTTGCGCTTAATTTGGATGTAGCGATCCATTCCAGTCTGTGTGGCCGTTGCCGCTTTGGCACTTTCCGAGGTTGTTGTTTTTGTACTCGCTGTAGTCGTTGACGTCGTGGTACTTTGAGTTGCAGGGGTTTTCGCTGTTGTTGCAGAAGTTGTAGCGCTGCTTGTTGTTGGTGCGAAATTTGTTTCCGATATTGGAGGGGGGGTTTTACACTGCGAACTCCATGACGCGGGAGTCGGAGTAAGCAGAGCGGGTGAGCAAGACCGTGCCCTTTGGGTTTCAGCGGTCAGTAAAGCCGGGTTGCTTTTAAGCGCCGATTTTTCCACTTCGGTATCGCGGGTTGAAAAGTAAGAGTAGAAGCCGTTTCTTTGGTTCACTGAACTTCTACGCTCGTTCTTTTGGTCGTTGCTCAATGAGCTCATTGCGTGGTACGTATTTTTTTTTTTCAACAATGCACTAGTTTTGGTTTAGCACATTACAACTGTTATAAAAAAAAAAAAGCTTGTCTGTCGCTTTTAATAAATTGTATTTCAGTGTCTTTTCGCTTATATTGGCGAAAATATAAGCGAAGTGAAGTTTTCCCGGAGCTCGGACAAAGCACGTCCGCTCAGTTCGGTAGTTCGATTACGCTTAATTGAAACTGAATCCTTAAAACCTCTAAAACAAGAGCAACATAGTGAGTCTCGCAACGCACTTTGGCGTCTAGTAACCTTGCTTCAACGTCCGCTCAGGGCGAAGTAACCGTTTCACAAATTTATATAATATTGTATGTCCTTGGCCCCACACCCTGGGCGCCATATTATTATATGAAGTGTACAATTCGTAAAAGCTCGCGCTTTACCACATTGATAAAGAAAGCCTGGTTGTCTTGACCCACAGGTATAAGAGATTTCGGGGGTTTGAATTTCTTGCGTTGCTGGATTCTAAGCTTGTCGGCAAGGTAAAGGTTCTTCCTTGTCACCTAAAAAACACCACTCTAGTTATACTTGCAGAGGGTATTATAATTTTGTCCAAAAGTGTGCAACGCAGTGAAGAAGACATCTCCGACCCTATAAAGTATATATATTCTTGATCAGGAACATCTCCTGAGTTGATATGAGCATGTCCGTCTGTCTGTCGGTCTGTCTGTTTCTACGCAAACTAGTCTCACACCCTTAAACTTTGCACACACCCTTCTTTTCTTTGCATGCAGTATATAAGTCGGAACGGCCAGGATCGGCTGACTATATCCTATAGCTGCCATATAACTGATTGATCGGAAATGGTATAACTTTAGTGTTTTTTAAGTTAGAGAGTTTTAATTTTACATGATAGCTATTTTTGGCAAAATAATGCGACGTGCCATATTTCATAAGACTATATCCTATAGCTGCCGTGTAACTGAACGATCGGAAATGACCCAACTTTCGTGTTTTTGAAGATAGAAAACTGAAGCTTAGTAGAGATTATATTTTTGGTCAGATAATGCGACCTACCAAATTTCATAAGGATCGGCCGACTATATCCTATAGCTGCCATGTAACTGAACGATCGGAAATGGGTTTTGGTAGAAATACCAACTTTCGTATTTTTGAAGATAGAAGTTTGGGACTTTTTTTTAGATTTTGTATTATAATTAATTGTGTTATGTTATCATATTTTTAAATGGATCGGCCAACTATATTCGATGTTTGCGATATATATCCAGTTTTAACTGCATGGGTATATCAACTTCGGCTCCGCCCGAAGTTAGCTTTCCCTTCTTGTCTTATAAATATTCAAGTGCACTTCACTGTTCGTTACTAAATGAATAAATAGTTCGAATCATCATTTGATCAGTTTGGCTAAGGTGTTGTTCGCTCCCCTTCGGAGGGTTACGGAGATAACTAAAAACTGCATCACAATAAGCATCAAACGCGAATAATAACCATCTATTCCATTATTATATTTGTTATCTTTTTTTTTAATTCTTTATACACTTCTTACACCTTTGCGCCATATCAGAATAACGAATTTCGTGTAATTGTGGGACAGTGGTACGACATTGGTTGATATGATAGTGGTTTACATTTGTTTTTTACATGGGTTAGCCTGTTCCAAGTTTTGCTGCCCTGTTTCCTGCTGCCTTCGCTGACTTCTTTTTTTGTTGCGTCGTAATATTATGGTTAGGTTAGCACGTGTACTTGGCAGGAGTTAACTTTTACGACTTTTTCTTTTCCTTTCTTTAATTTCAAATTACGCCGCTTCACTCCTTTCGACCGGTTGCCTTTGTATGTTGCCAGTGAAAACTTGCCACGCTCCAGTGGCCACAGTGGTCGATTTGTCCTTACTAGCGGCATTTAATTATGATTTTCAAATTCACATAAACGTTAATTAAAGTTTACCTATCGATAAAATACATCTTGATTAGATGCAAAACGATGTTTTCTAAGCTCATTAATCAGCTGACGATCAGCTGTGAACTGCCAAAGTCAATATATGTTTCAACAGTCGATGAACACAATGTGGCGCCCATTTTGCTTGTTGGTTGAATATTTGAATAAAAAGTGCAATTTACGTTTATTGTAGTGCAAGTTTAACAACTATTAAGGTATGTGCTACAAAGAAAATTTGTGCTTATGACGTGTCAGTATATGTGTTACTTATAAATAGTAGTGGATACTAAGTGTATTAACAGTGCACGGAATAGATCGCACACCAGTCTTTCGTGAAGTATAACTTAAAATATTCACCTGCTTTTACTTTGGTTGCAATTGTTTGTTAAAGAGTGAATCATTATCTGTCCAAAATGTCAAAAATGAAATAAAAGACTTTAATAAAAGTCTTTTTTTAAATATAAAAAAATAAATAAAAAAAATAACACTTTAAATTTCATTTTTGTTCACTAATGCAAAATTGGAAATTTCATCAGTCTTCATCTAGCTTTCTTTGAGTTCGGACGTCTACTTTTTCGCTCATGTCGCCTCTCGTTTGCACCGAGTGCAGTGCAGAAGTTACTGCTACCCAACTTCGTGGGTGTGAGGCCGTTCGGTGCGCGTCGATCTGCCGGCGTGCCTATCACACCGCTTGTGTTGATTTGCCCTCGGAGGCTATAAAATTACTTATTAACATTCCGAACTTAATGTGGCAATATGATAGCTGCGTCATTGGAAATGATTCGCATTCCAAAATTGATGAGCTAAATCATAAAGTTCTAGACCTGGAGTCCCGCTTCGAAAGCCTTAATGCCAAAGTTGACCTAGCCCTGGTAAATGGAGCGGCTGTGCCCGCTGGACGCGCCTCTTCGGCTGGGGTGCATGTTGTTGCTCCCCCTGCAATGCCCACCAGCACTGGGAGCATAATGGCTACTCTGGGGCAGGCCACAACGGCTTCTAAGGGGGCTGTCCCGAAGAAGAAGCGGATCAACCCTAATAGGCGCATTGTGGGACAAGCACCCAGTTGCGCTCAACTTCAAGTGCTTCCCACCTTGAAATACCTTCATGTGGGTAAATTCGCGACGTCTACCCAACCGGATGCACTGTGCAAATTTGTCGCAGATAAGCTGAACGTGGAGCCCAATGATTTAGTCTGTGCTAGGCGGATCAAAAAGGATGCTGACATCAACGCCCTCAAGTTCGTCAATTTTAAATTGGGAGTTCCGGAGCAAAATTTCCCAACAGTCTTTAATGACGATTTTTGGCCTATGTCGGTAAAAGTCAGCCGGTTTGTTCATAGAGAGCCGGCTAAGGTTATTGACCTCCCGGCGATTCTACCTTTACCGCATTTGCAATCTTCAAAAAACCCCCAGTAAGCGGCGCCGCTGTCGCCGTTACATCTTATTCTTCTCAAGCTGCGTCACCCCGATTGCTCTCTCCTGCGCTACCAACAACAATCGGCGTGGGCGTTCATGGTAACGGTTGACGCTGTCTTCAACTCCTCCAATAATTGGCTTCGTTTGCTGATCGATATTCTTCAACAACAACAACTTTTTTCAAGGCGAGTTGTTTATTTCTTATCTTCACTTGTGGATGCCCAGCAACAACAAGACGAGACGTTGGCAGCGCATCGCTTATCTTATCTCTTTTCGCTGGGCCTTTCGCTGGTGCTTTCTTTTCCCCGATGGAAGATGTTTATTTACGTTTTGGACCCGTGGGTGGATCTTTGCTGCGTTTGGATGTGCCTGACTATGAACGCTCAATGTTTTCACCTGGCACGGAATCTGCCTTGCTACTGGACTCTCGCAGGTCTACTGATGAGTCTAATGGAAATTTCTATGTGTCCTTGTCGGCTATTTTGCAAGCTATGCGTATTGGATATGCCTCCACATGCACCAGCACCAGGAGTGCACTTTAACCATCACCGCCTTGCCGTCCAATTCCCAGTTTGGACTGTAGCTACTCGTCGTCCTCGGACCCTAATAAAAGCCTAAAAGTTCTATTCCAAAATATATCGGGAATGAGAACCAAGACCCGGATGGTATTCCTCAATTCTTCTGCCTGCGATTTTGATGTAATCATCCTTGTGGAAACCTGGCTCAATGACAAATTCAGCTCCTCTGAGTTTTTCGAGCCTAACTTGTACCATGTATTTCGAAAGGACCGAGATGCATTCAGTACCCAGTGTGAGCGAGGTGGAGGTGGGATCATCGCTATCCGTCGATCTCTTCAGGCTACACCACTGCGCCTTCCGGTGGCCGACCCTATACTGGATCAGCTTGCGGTTTCAATCCAGGGCTTCCATGGCCCGTTCGTCATCATTGCATCATACATCCCTCCGAACAGCGCATTTAGTATCTATCATGCGCATATGGAAAACATCAGTAGTGTCTGTGCTAGAACGTCGGACCCTACCGCTTTGATGGTAGCTGGCGATTTCAACCTGAGCTCCATTGTCTGGTCTTGGGACCCGGAATCTCCCTGCATGCTACCTAGCAACGTTCACCAGAGTCATGAAATTGTAGTTTTAGATGATATTTTTAGTCTGGGCCTCTCCCAAGTAAATAATATTTTTAATGATTTATCCAAAATTCTTGATCTTATATTTTTAAATAATTTGATTAATAGTAAAGTAGAATTATGCAATGTACCATTAAGTCCTTGTGATATGCACCACAAGCCGTTGGTAATTAATATTGAGTTTTATAGTTTTCTGCCTTCTGCTTCTCCAATTCCATATTATCATCTGAATGATACTAACTTGTCACTTATTAACGCCTCTATTTCAGCCTTTGATTGGGTTTCCCTTTTTTCGGATGGCTCAATCGATGATTGTTATACTAAGTTCTTGGTTGCCCTTTTTAATATTATAGATACTTATGCCCCTGTGAGGGTACGAAGATCCTATAGGCTTCCCTGGTATACAAAAGGTTTAAAAAATTTAAAGAATAGAAGGGATAAGCACTATAAACGATTTATAATGACAGGTGAGACTCGAGCAGGAGAGCTGTACCGGCAATTTAAGCGGGAATTTGATTTCCTTAATAAGTTCCTCTACAATCAGTATATATCCGATGTCGAAGCTAGCCTTCGATCCAATCCTAAAGCTTTTTGGCGGTTTGATAACAGCAAAAAGTCAAAATCGGACATACCTTCATCCATATGTTATGGTAATTTAGCAGCCGACTCGGATCAGGGCGTTTCTGATCTTTTTGCAAAATACTTTGCCTCTAACTTGGAGCCGAAGGTTCCTTGGAGTGATCATGAAACTCTTCTTAGCATTGAGCCTTTTCTTAATGTGAGTAACATGGACATTTTGGACGGTGACCTAGTTGAAGCCACTGGACATTTGACCGAGTCGCTCACACCTGACGTGGACGGTATCTCCCCATTCTTTCTTAAGAGGAGTATCGCTTCTCTTTCTACTCCCCTTCAGTTGCTGTTCTCCTTTTCGCTCTCATCTGGTAGATTCCCCCACCGGTGGAAGATGACTTCTATAACGCCTATTCACAAAGGTGGCAGTAGGTGTGATGTTACCAATTATCGACCTATTGCCAAAATTTGCAATGTCGCTAAGATACTGGAGCGGATAGTAACTAAAAAATTGACTTTTCTGGCTCGCAATTTCATATCCCCCAACCAGCATGGTTTTCTGCCTGGGAGGTCCACTACCACTAATTTTGCTGTCTTTTCTAAGCACTGCTTTGAAGCTTTTGAAAACAGATTTCAGGTTGATGCCATTTACACCGACTTCTCCAAAGCCTTCGACAAAGTCGACAAATTATATAAATTAGGTATTCATTCCTGCCTATTAAGTTGGTTCGAGTCATATCTGGCTGACCGACCTTGCCACGTTACTATTGGAGACGCTATCTCAAGTCCATTTGTCACCTCCTCTGGTCTTCCACAAGGCAGCTCTCTTGGACCTCTTCTATTTATCATTTTCATTAATGACATCTCGTCATGCTTTCGTTATTCGTACTTTTTAATGTATGCGGATGACCTTAAAATCTATAAAGCGATTAGCTGCATATAGTTACTTGTTACAGGAGGATATATCCAGAGTTTACTCATGGTGCTCCCACAATCTTCTTCCATTAAACTTATCTAAGTGTATGTTTACCCGTTACAGTAGGCGGTCTCTTGAAATCTTTACGGGTTATTCCATCAATAATTATAATTTGGCAGCTAAAGAAGAGGTGTTAGACCTTGGTGTCTTATTCGACAGCAAATTTAAATTTTCGGGTCACTTAGACTATATTTTACCTAAAGCGTATGCTATGCTGGGCTTTGTTAAGAGCCACGTGAACCAGTTCAAAAGTCCATACTCGAGCCTCAGCGTCTATGCTGCATTCATTCGGTCGAGGCTGGAATACGCCTCAATCATTTGGAATCCGGAGTGTAAAGTTCGTTCCAACCGAATTGAGCGACTCCAGAAAAAATTTTTTAAATTTGCACTTCTGCCTCTAAGGTTTCAGGATCCTGTTCCTTCATACCAGAGCCGTTGCCTTCTTTTGAACGTTTGCACGTTGGAGGATCGGCGTAAACTGGCAGCGTTAACTTTTTTAAATAATTTAATTGTTGATAACATTGATTGTCCTTTTTTGTTGGGACTCGTTAATTTTAATGTTCCTCAAAGGGATCTTCGTACCTTTGCCCCCTTTCGGGTCAAGTGTCATAGGGCAAATTATCTTTTAAATGAGCCGATAGAGCGGGCTCTTTCTTATTTTAATGCTTTGCCGCCTAGGGCTCTAATAAGGGTGTTATTAGAATTGAGTGGGGCTCTAATAAGGGTGTGTTAAAACGCAAGGTAATACGGCATTTATTAAGTTTTTGTTAATTTTGTAGTTTTATCTATTAAGTGTAAGTTGTTATTATGTAGCCATGTAAGGATTTGTCCGTTGGCAAAATAAATAAATAAATAAATAAATAAAAAAAAAAAAAAAAAAAAAAAAGAAACTAAAAAACCGATAAAAGATATCTCTAAATATTTTAGATGTTATTAATAAAATGCCGCTAGCTAGGCCGAATCGAGCACTGTGCGCTGTTGCAAGTGATCCACTAAAGGTCCACTTTAACACAAATATGTCTCGCAAAACTGTTCACTATCTATTCATTATATTTGGCCGTCAGCCAACGGGTACAACAGGGGGACCTACGCGCAAGCAATTGCGTGCCGTAACTGTGTACACCGCTGGTAGTGCGACTATACTCTAAGGTCATGTCTCTGCCGAGGATGCTGGCTAATGGTAGTCGGGCGGGGAGAAGAACACACCCTTCCTTAAATCACCCCAATCCAAGGTGGAACAGCATATGCCGAAGGATGCGTGTCCAAAGGGGGCCCTGGACGCTAATAAGCGAACTCTGCAGGCAGGTCCCCCGACCTCCCAGTTTTAACCAGGCTTATCGTGACAAGCGGGCTATGTCATGATGGACGAACCCCTTTCCGACTAATTCAAACTTTCCTAATAAAAACCTAAGCGGAGAACGGAACTCCCTAAAAAAGTCCGGAAATGGGGTGAGTGACCCGTCATACTCCAAGGCCCTGAAAGCCAAGGAGTTGCTTAGGTGGAGAAGCCCACCACAGAGGGGTAACATCTGGAGGCGGGACGCGCCGGTGCGGAGGAGGTTGCCAAGGCTTCTTCTTCCAAAGCGGGGCTAGCTATGGGACCACCGAACGGCGTGGAGAGGAAGACCCCAGGGTCAGCTTCTAAACCAACCGGCGGGGCCCCTAATGCTTACCCTGGCCCGGGAGCGCCTCACTCGACGCAGCGTAAAGGCTCTTACAAGGACAGAAGAAAAGCAGCCTTCATTTTGATGAGAACGGACCAGGCCGAGATCATTAAGTGAGCAAGGGAGATCCTGCCCGACTTTAATCCGGAAAAGGCGGGAGTGAGGCTGGATCCAAATAGACGTACTGGGTCAGACCCTGCCAAGGAGACCACGCAAAGCGCGAAAAGGCAGAGGTCCACAGAGGGAGAAGCCCCCCAGGCCAAGAAGAGGAAGGCCCAGCCGCAGCCGTCCAACCGCTCGTTCGCCGAAGTAACGAAGGGAAGAACCCTAATTGGACTCCAAGGATGGGGCTCCAAGGATGGGCTCATCCCCAAGGACCTTTGGCGACGAGTGGTTAACGAGTTGCATGGGCGCTTCGTGGGGGAGATGCTGCGATGCGGATGACCCCCACCAGAATGCGAAGACGCAGGATGGTATCAGGGTAGCGTCAAGGTGATAGCCTGTCTTGACGCGCGATCGGTAGAGACCTACAAGCGGATGGTTGCATCGCTTGGAGAGGTCTACCCTGGAGCTAAGCTGGTGGTGGTTGACTGGGACGAGATCCCTAGCAAGCCGAGGACGCGAGTGTGGCTTACTGAAAAGCCAGCCGACCCTAAAACCATACTAACGATGCTTAGGATGTGCAACCCGACGCTTCCCACGGCGGACTGGAGAGTCGCCAAGGTCGAGGTACTTCAGGCAGGCTGAATTACGGATTCGAACACGTTTCGGTCCGTATTTACAAATCCGATGCGAAGGCCCAGCCAGGAGGGCCGGAGGCAGACACACAAGAGCCAGTCTTGGAGGAGCCGACCGAAGAGGGGCACCCGGAAGGAATGTCGGATGAGGAGGTGGTCATCCTGGAAGGGTACACCTCGGAGGAAAGCGACTTGGCAAGGGCACTTAGTGGAGTCGGAATCGAGGAGGACTCTCTGCTGGGCTCCGAGACGGAGGCAGAGATAACTGTGGTGGAGGTTTGTAAGGATGTCCCTGACGATCTTGCAAATAAACCTCCACCACAGTAAAGCAGCGTCAGCTGCCCTCCTTCTCCACCTCGCCGAGAGTGGAGCAGATGTGGCCCTCATCCAGGAACCCTGGATCCTAGGAGACAGGATTCTTGGGCTGGGGGCGTCGGAGTTCAGGCTCTGCAAAGCCAACACTACAGGTAAAAGGCGAGCCTGCATCCTCGCAAAAAAGAACCTTAACCTCTTTTTGCTACCCATTTTCAGCAATGAAGACCACGTAGCCGCAGCCGTAGAGAGCCCAAATGGCCCTCTAAGGATATGTTCGGCGTATATGGGCCACGACCAGGAGGCCCTTCCCCCGCACCCGCTGATCAAACAGCTGGTGGAAGACAGCAGGAAGCACAAGATCGACCTGATCATAGGTTGCGATGCTAACGCCCATCATCATCAGTGGGGCAGCACTGACACAAACGAGAGGGGTGAGTCAATTTTTGATTTTATCCTAGGATCCAATCTTTTGGTGGGTAACAGGGGTACCGAACCCACCTTCATAGTCAAGAACAGAAGAGAAGTACTTGACGTCACTCTTTACTCTGAATCACTAGCAGACAGGATTGTTAGATGGGGAGTCCTAGAGAAACACTCATTCTCAGACCACCGCTACATAGAATTAGTGGTCAACTTCGAGAACTTTAATCGACTAACGGTACGCAACTCAAGAAAAGCGAACTGGGAGTTATATAGAAAGAAGCTAGATATTTCTTTGGGAAATCCTCCAACAGGGAATGTTGATAGTAGGGCAGCCCTGGATGCCATGGTGGACACGCTCACGGCAGCGTGCGCCAGGGCATTCAATAAAGCTTGTCCCAAAATCAGATCGGGCAAAAGCAAGTCTAAGAAACCACCATGGTGGTCGCAAACACTTGAGCCCTTTAAAACCAAGGCCCGCAAGGCCTTCAATTTTGCCAGAAAAACAAACTCGGAGACAGCCTGGGAGTCGTACAAAGCGGACCTCAGGCGATATAACAAAGAGCTTCGCAAGGCAAAAAGGAATGCCTGGGCCGAGTTCTGCATGAACATTCAGCAAACATCAGAGGCCTCTCGACTCAGGAAGGTCCTTGCAACTACTGCACCAAATGTAGGATACATTAAAACCTCAGAGGGCAATTGGACATCGTCCAGCAAAGAAACCCTAGAGGCTCTCATAGAGACACATTTCCCGGGATGCTCTCGAGAAGACACAACCCTGGAAATGCAGACACAGGGGAATAGCCCACCCACCACTAATCCACTTGAATACCTATTGTATGATAGATATCTCAGCTGGGCAATAAATAGCTTCAAGCCCTTCAAATCCCCGGGCCCAGATGGCATTGTTCCGGCTAAACTAATTAAAGCCGGTCCCAACCTGAAATCTTGGGTCAAGATAGCTTTCTCAGCAATTTTCAGGATGGGCATCGTACCCCAAATGTGGTTGCGGACGAAAGTCGTATTTATACCCAAGGCGGGAAAACCATCTTACTGCACCCCCAAGGACTTCAGACCAATAAGCCTGTCGTCCTTCCTTCTCAAGACAATGGAGAGACTAATCAGCCTCCATATTAATCTTACTATAAACCCAGATGATATCTCGGGATCACAACATGCGTATAGGAAGGGCCGATCCACGGAAACGGCACTCCACGAAATCACTACTTTTGTCGAGAAGGCACTTAGTGATAAGGAATACGCACTCATTGCTTTTCTAGACATAGAAGGTGCGTTCAACAACATCCTACCAAGCTCGATAATCAATGCGCTGACGGGACTAGGAATAGACAATCAATCCGTACGCCTTATAAAGCAGATCCTGGTAAACAGGACTGTTGAGGCGTCATTAGGTGGAGAATCTATTCATAGATACGTCAGAAGAGGCACCCCTCAAGGAGGCGTACTCTCACCCCTACTCTGGAACGTGGCGGTTAATAGCCTACTGCGATCCCTAGAAGGGGGTGGTTGCAAAGTTATCGCTTACGCGGATGACGTCGCAATTGCCTTCTCTGGAAAATTTTCCCAGACTCTATGTGACCGCATGACGGACAAACTTAGGGTCCTCTCAACGTGGGCAGTTAGAAATGGACTAGGTGTAAGCCCGTCCAAAACAGATATCGTCTTCTTCACCAGGAAGTACAAAATACCAAACTTAAGGCTTCCAAAACTATTAGGAGAAACACTATCCCTTAGCGATAGCGCCAAGTACCTAGGGATTACGCTAGACAGGAAACTGGACTGAAGGTCAAACACTATGGATAGAGCTAACAAGGCTACAATCGCGCTCTACACTTGCAGAAAAGCCATTGGCTTTAAATGGGGAATGTCCCCAAAAATAGTAAGATGGCTTTATGCAGCGGTCATAAGACCCATCCTTTTCTACGGGGTGGTGGTCTGGTGGCCTGCTCTCACAAACTCCACAATTAGAGAGAAACTGAGGAAAACGCAAAGGATGGTGGAGGTTTGTATCACAGGCAGCCTACGTACCACACCGACGGGTGCTCTAGACTTCATACTCGACCTATTACCGGTAGAGATAATGGGGGTCAAGATAGCCACGCCATCGGCAATCAGGCTACGAGAGACGGGCACATGGAAATGGACTGACTTTGGACATACCAAGTTAGATCTACACCACTGCACGCCAACGGGGTCTACAGACTACTGCGTACCTGTCGATCATCGCACCTTAAAATACAAGGTCTACATTCCAACAAGGGAGGGACGGGCCACCCAAACCCCGGGACCAGCCGGTTCCCTCCATATCTACACAGACGGTTCAAAATTGAATGGCCAGGTGGGAGGCGGTTTCCATTGCGAACGGCTGTCCTTCATGAGTCCTTCAGACTCCCCGACCACTGTAGTGTTTTCCAAGCAGAAGTAATAGCTATCGGAGAAGCACTCAGATCCCCAGCACTTATTGGCAATCAAGACACAATCTGTATCTTTTCAGACAGTCAAGCGGCACTCAAAGCCCTTGACGGATTTTCATCCAACTCCAGGACAGTAAATGACTGTCGCAGATCTCTTAACGAGATGGCTGAGCAGCTTGACATCCACCTCATATGGGTACCCGGGCATAGGGACCAGGAGGGTAATTGCGCCGCCGACGAACTGGCAAGAGAAGGTACTACCAATCCACTCCTACCGGAGAAGGAACCAGTAGGTATCCCCTTAGCTACGTGTAGGATAAAATGCAGGGATCACTTTGACCACGCATCACTGAGGAAATGGAGAAATCTCCAAAACTGCAGGAACTCCCGCATGATATGGCCCATCCGATCTAGGAAGAGGTCAATGATGCTTATCGCCCTTAATAGGCAGGACTGTAGTCTGGCGGTCAAGGCCATCACGGAACATTGGTTAATAGGAGCACACGCGGCTAGACTAGCGGTGCCACATTATGACTACTGCAAGAGCTGTGGGGACGAAGAAGAGGAAGAGACAGTCGCACACCTCCTGTGTCAATGCCCTGCGCTGGGGCGCAGCAATACTCACAGACCTAACAGACCTCGCGGAGGTCGCTCCACACAGACTCCTAGCTTTCATCCGTAAATCTGGATGGGACCGCGGCCGCCGCAGGAAGGATAGAACACCCTTGGGCTAAAAAATGGCAAAAATGGGAAGGGAGAGGTCCTCTTGTAGGATCCTTGCCTGTGCGGTATCACAAGGAGCCCCAGCGGCTCAAGTCGATGGGGGTCAGACCCGGCCCCTCATCGCCGACTCATCTTAACCTAACCATTCATTATATTTACCTTTCAGCTAGATTAGTGTTCATTACTTCTGATCGCGTTTAATAAACGTTGATAACTACGGAAAGATCCACCAGCTAATTTGGCACGGGGAAACTGTTGCTGTGGACCAATACTTTTAAGCTAACATTCGTTGCTACGTAGCCGTGAAAGTCTCCAAAACTTCGGGATGAGTAACGGCACGTTTCCTGTTCTACTCTATATCTGTCTGAAAGTGCTCTCAAATTGAGTACGCGAAAAAGAGTGAGAAAGAATCGTATATCCTTGAGTCAGAGCGGGGCGACTTCCAGGTGCTGCATTCGATACCCTAATTTTTGGATAAGGCATTTCCGACTGCTCTTGGCTTATAATAATTTGCAATAACTTCTTGAAAATTCCTACCATTGGACCCCACAGACTGAAGTTTGTAGTGGACAGAAGCGAATTTTTATTGAAGACAAAGCTTAACATCGTCTGCATATAGAAATACTAGCGAGTATGTTAAAGACGGGGTCCAGTCATTAATATAAAAATTAAACTGTAACGGGCAAAGCTGATATATAAATCTGACCAAGCGGGAATCTACATTTTTAATAAAGACTTTTTTTGTTCTTCCATCTAAGTAGCTGAAGGAGGTCTATAGGAAATTCTAAAAGATCCAGTTTGCCCAACAGGAGTGAGTGATTGAGTGAATCGAAGTAATTTTTCAAATAACTTTGGAATTGCCTACAATTTAGGGATGCCTCTGTAGTTGTCAGCGTCGGAATATTCGGAATATATCGGAATTAATAAAGAATCATTCCACTTAGGGGGTTCCCTTAACCTAGGGAAAAATCTAGGTTTCCACAGATAATTTAAAAAGTCTTTGTAAAGGTTTGCATAGATTTGATAGTAAGCTATTCTCGGGGAAAGTCGGACAGAAAATAAGATATGATGATTGAATATTATATACGTAAGGATGATCTATCATTTTAGTCGAATGCACGGTAAAATTTGACCGAGCTAGACCGATTTAAAGTTTTTTTTTTTTTTTTTTTTTTTTTTTAACGTTGCTTTTATTTCTTGAATCTTCTCTTTGCGAGACTAACAAGAGGTGTATCAAATCTTATATTTTTAACTTAACTAACAGTCATATTGACTGATACGGAGTTAGACGGCCCTAAAAATCGATTGCTGGGTTGGGAGGTCGTTGCGTCTAAGGCGGGATACGCTAGAAACCCGAGTCAATCCCCGAGCGAGAAAATTTGGGTGCGAAGACAGTTTTTCTTTGTATGACTCTTTTTGCTTCTGGATTTCGTCTTTCACTGCGAGGATGCCCAGATCCCGGTGGATGTTTTCGTTGCGAACATACCAAGGTGCCCCTGTGATAGTTCTCAGGATTTTTGATTGTGCGCGCTGTATGATGTCTATGTTGCTGCTGCTCGCGTTCCCCCACAGCTGGGAGCCATACGTCCAGATTGGCTTTAGGACTGAATTGTACAGTAGTAGCTTGTAGTCCAGGCACAGTGGCGATCGTGAGTTTATGATCCAGTGGAGGCTGCTGGCTTTCAGTTTTAGATGCATCTTTTTGCATTCGATGTGCTTACGCCAGGTAAGTCGTCTATCAAGGTGAACGCCAAGGTACGTTACGTCGTTAGCTTGAGGGATCTGCATACCGTTTAGTAAAAGCGGAGGGCATGTTTGTCTATTAAGAGTAAACGTTATATGTTTACACTTTTGTTCGTTTATTTTAATGCGCCAGTCGGACAGCCACCTTTCCACTATTGTGAGATGATTAGTCAGTTTTGTTGTTGCCTGCGTTGGGCATCTGGAGCGACTAAGAATAGCGGTATCATCGGCGAACGTTGACGTTGTTAGTTGTGCGCTCGTAGGAATATCCGCAGTATACAAAACATATAGACACTGCCCGGGTGCGCTTCCCTGTGGAACTCCAGCTTCGATGGTGTAGTCGCCCGAAGTAGCTGCGTTGCATCTCACTGAGAATACCCTATTGAAGAGGTATGATTCCAGTAGCTTGTGGGTGTATGTTGGCAAATACGTTTTAATTTTGTGCATGAGTCCGATGAGCCAAACTCGGTCGAAAGCTTGAGATACGTCGAGGAAAATAGCGCTGCAGTATTCTCGTTGTTCGAAGGCTAAGCGTATTTCGGATGTTAATCTGTTCACTTGTTCGATGGTTCCATGGTTTCTTCGAAAGCCAAATTGGTGTGCCGGGATGATATTGCAAGCTTCCAGATGTGGTATTATGCGAGTTAACAAGCATTTTTCAAACAGTTTAGACAAACAAGATAGAAGGCTTATTGGTCTGTATGATGACGGAATTGTGTGGTCTTTTCCAGGCTTCGGTATCATTATAATAATGGATTTCTTCCACTTTTTTGGGAAATAGCCAAGATTAATGATTCCATTAAATAGTTTGCAGACGACCTCTATAGCGCATTTTGGAAGTTCGATCAGCATCTTTGGGGTCAATAGGTCACCACCGGGAGCCTTTTTTGGTTTTAGCCCTCTTATGACTTTTTCGATTTCGTTCGGCCGGAATGGAGGTGCGGCTGGCTGAGGGGAGGACTCTGGCTGAATTACTGGCAGGAGGAATGAATTTGAGGCTGGGTTTGGCTGGAAGACACTTTGGAGATGTGTGGCGAATGTTTCAGCTCGGTCTTCGTTGCTGCGAGCCCAGCATCCCAAAGAGTTTCTTATCGGGGTGGTCGTTTCAATTGGGGCACTAAGATTTGGGTGGGCCCTCCACAGGGGGTACTTTGTGCTTGTTGGCGAGAGATTCTGGATGTACCTCAGCTGTGCATTTTCTTCCTGTTGGTGAAGAGCCTGGTCGAGTGATCGGGTTGCTTCCTTAAGGCGTTGTTTTGAAGCTGGTGATCTGCTGTTTTGCCAATCACGACGCGTGCGCCTCTTTTCTCGCACGAGCTGTTCGATTTGCTGATTAGATTTGAAGTGTTTGTTTCGGTTTACTGCTTTCCTATGAGGAGTAGAGATTTTAGCTGCCGCAACGAGTACTTCTTCCAGGGCGCTCGTAGTGTAGTCGATGTCCGATTCCATGTTAAAATCCGGGGCGAGTTCTATGTGGGCACTCACGTACTTTTTGTATTTTAGCCAGTTTGTTTTTGTCGTCGTCAGACTGAAGGGGTGTTCGGTTATTTCTGGGCTTTGAAGAAGCGTTAGAAGCACAGGCGAGTGGTCTGATGATAAGTCCGAGACTGCTTTGGCACTTATTAGATTGCGAGGTATGTTTTTTGTCACTGCAAAATCAATAAGGTCTGGGAGCTTTCGTGAGTCTGTTGGCCAGTATGTGGGACTTCCAGGGGAAACGTAGTCCAGTTTATTTTTCACATTTATAATTGCATTGTACAATTGTCTTCCTTTGGGAGTCACTAGACGTGATCCCCAGTGCGTATGTTTGGCGTTGTAGTCTCCTGCGGCTATAAATCGATCCCCAAGTGAATTGTAGAAGTCCATAAATTGTCCTTCCGAGATTGAGAAGCGAGGAGGGCAGTAAACGGCAGCAATTGAAAGGATTCCGTTGCTTGACTGAATTTGTATCGATGTGGCCTGCAAGAAGTTTGTTGCAAACCTTTTGTGAAAATGGTGTTTAATTCGTTCTCTGATTAGAACTCCAGTTCCGCCGTGGGCTTTCCCATCTGGATGATCTGTGCGGTAGATTGTGTAGCCTCTTATATGAAAGTTGTATTTGCTTGTAAGATGCGTTTCCACCAGTAGCATAACGTCAATATGGTTTTCGGTCAAGAATTGTGACAATTCTAGTTTATGCCGTGAGACACCATTGGCGTTCCACATTGATATTCGTAGCGCCTGGATAGATTATTTGGACTGTTGTGCTACGAGCAGCTGTATCACCATGTTCTGGTTTTGAACAAGCGTTTGCATGGTCGTTTTCATGAATGACATAAGCTCCATCATACTTTGTTGGAGGGTAAGCATCATAGTTTCCAAAGCGCTGTTGAGCGCTTTGAGAGTTAGGCTGAATTGGAATTTCCCTTCCAGATCGTAGAGCATCGGCATAGGAGAAGCCGTTGGTGGTGTTTAGTGGACCGAATGAGGATCTCGCAGCTTTGGCGAAGAAGACGTCTGGCGTGGTTTTTCACGAAACGTACGCATTCTGTGGATTTTGGTTGCGCGTTGCGGTCGCTTGACGCATGCCACTCTTTAACTCCTTATACACAATACATCCTCTATAGTTTGCCGTATGGCTGCCTCCGCAGTTTCCACATTTCTTCACGGTACTGTCCTTGTTTGTAGTGCAGCAAGCGGACTTGTGGGCGTCCCCGCAGACTACACAGACAGCCCGAAGTGTGCAGTAAGACCTTGTGTGTCCATACTCTTGACAATTAGTGCATTGCACTGGACCGTTACGTTTATGTGGCTCTTCAACAGTGATTTTCCGATGCAAAAGATATTGCAGGTTGTAGATTGGGTGGACTTCGTTCTTCTTCAGCGACCTGCTTTCAGGCTCGAGCTCGACCTTGAAAAGGGGTTGTGGCTTTTTATCTTTATTTAGAATGTTAATAACATTCTTGGCGGCGAAGCCCTTTTCTTTAAGGGCGGTTTTTATTTCCTCGGCGGTAACATCGGGTTCTATTCCCTTTACTACCACTTGTAGGCCCTTACTGCTTTTCAGCTGGTACGTGTAATAGTTTTTCTGTACAGTGTCCAGATATTTTGACACTATTCGGAAGTGCTCTTCAGTCTTGGTTTGCACCTTTGTTTCATGGATGTTCCCTTTGATAAGCGGAACAACATGAAAGTTTTCACCGTTCCCGATCAACGACGCAATTTTGTTGACCAGGGCACTCGAGCTTTTTTCCCTAATATAGATTGGAGGGGGCTTGGGTTTTTTTGCGGTGTCTTGGGCTGGTTGGTTTTCCTCAGCCTCCGCCAGTAGGGCAAATCTGTTAGTAGTGGATCTGTCTGGTTCATTATCGTTATTCAGGACACGGTTAATTTTTGTTTTGTTGCCTGCCGGATTACTCTGCGGGCTAAGCTTGCGCTTAATTTGGATGTAGCGATCCATTCCAGTCTGTGTGGCCGTTGCCGCTTTGGCACTTTCCGAGGTTGTTGTTTTTGTACTCGCTGTAGTCGTTGACGTCGTGGTACTTTGAGTTGCAGGGGTTTTCGCTGTTGTTGCAGAAGTTGTAGCGCTGCTTGTTGTTGGTGCGAAATTTGTTTCCGATATTGGAGGGGGGGTTTTACACTGCGAACTCCATGACGCGGGAGTCGGAGTGAGCAGAGCGGGTGAGCAAGACCGTGCCCTTTGGGTTTCAGCGGTCAGTAAAGCCGGGTTGCTTTTAAGCGCCGATTTTTCCACTTCGGTATCGCGGGTTGAAAAGTAAGAGTAGAAGCCGTTTCTTTGGTTCACTGAACTTCTACGCTCGTTCTTTTGGTCGTTGCTCAATGAGCTCATTGCGTGGTACGTATTTTTTTTTTCAACAATGTACTAGTTTTGGTTTAGCACATTACAACTGTTACAAAAAAAAAAAAAGCTTGTCTGTCGCTTTTAATAAATTGTATTTCAGTGTCTTTTCGCTTATATTGGCGAAAATATAAGCGAAGTGAAGTTTTCCCGGAGCTCGGACAAAACACGTCCGCTCAGTTCGGTAGTTCGATTACGATTTAAAGTATGGTGAAATTTTCCTAAGGTGACATTTATATCGGTGCATACCAGAATATCAAACCAATCGAATCCATCGATAACTCTATTTAGCTTGTCAAAACAAGCCTAACGGAAATAGAAAATTTTATTTGCCCCGCGAGGAAACTTCTGATCGATACCAGAAATGGTTTCGATTAAAACCTTAAGCGTTGGGTGATAGGGATTCTCTGGGGTTGAAAGAGGCAAAGCTTTGGAAAGAGTGGTACCATCAGGATCAGTAACAAAACAAAAGTCTAATAGTTGATCTAACGAACATGGTTTTTTAACTTGGTTTATTTGAGCTTGGAATATTTCAAACATGTCAAAAAACCACGAGTTTTTCGATCTAAGTATTAGGCTTTAGTTTAAAATAGAAAAGTAATAGTTTTAAGATTTTCTAAAAAAAATAGAGAAGCAAATGAAAGCAAAAGCAAAAAAAAAGCTGGGCATTTTTGTAAAACAAAAATTTTCCTTGTGCGATTTCATATTACCAATATCTCAAGTGTTTTTTAGTGTTTTTTTTTTGTATGTGTTTTACGGCCCCTAAAAAAAATAGCTCTGTTTGGTCATTGATATTTTTTAATGACGATAAATGAAAAGTCCGAATGCAGTTAATTTGGAAACGTTATACAAATTTTTATTTGCCCGCATATGAAATTGGAAATAAACAGAGACTGCCAATTAAGGGTGCGCCCGCCTTTGATAATAGGCTGAGCGGATGCTCGCTAGCTTAACATACCAAATCAGTTGAAGCCAAGCAGTTGGGAAAGAGTCGCTTTTATACCTATATGTTACGGAAAAGGAACGGTTTTGTCAATAATAATTATGTCAATTATGTCAATAATAATTTGTCAATAAAATATTTCTTAAATATTGCCTAAAATATATTGTTCAGGGCAAAACCTTAGTGCTTAGCACCAGCCGCTTAATTCTGCTTGTCCCACATGCAAGTTCTTTCCCAAAAAATCATATTTTTGTGGCGTAGTTGAGGCTTTGATCCTTGCCTGGCAAATCATGTTCCTCTCGTGGTTTCGTTCCTTATCAGTATGGCTGGGTCATAAACTGCTGAGCAATACAAATTTTTTAATTAGCCATACATACTTTACATAATTAGCCCAATGAATACGCATAATAATGCACCAACACCATTTAATATTAGACAAATACAGTATATGAAAGCATGACGTTTCATATTCTGTGTGTATGCGGCAGAGCTGGGGCAGAGAAATTTTCTATGCCCCTGGAATAGGGTCCTGCCGACCACTGATATAATGGTAACATACAAGCCTACCATAATATGTAATGATGTATATCCTACTACACACATACATGCTTGCTTCATTTTTTATTGTAAACGGTCTTGAGTAAGCCTATGACCCAAAAGGTGTAAGACTTGGGTATACACTTAAGCCGGGATTAAAGCAAAATTACAAGATTTGAGATGAATATTTTCAAATGAACCCGCCGCACTTCGCGTGTATTACTAATTACGTCACTAAGGATCTAATGACATCATTATCTTAAGATAACAACCAGCTTCAATGTCTTATATCAGAAATGCTTATAGACTTAGCCACTATTAAGATATAAGCTGTTGCAACCTGTTAGGCTGTTATTACCCGAAAATAACACCTGGGTTGGAAACCAAATAATTGGCGTTTTTTTCTTCTCCCCACACGCCAAGACAGGTAGCCTGGGGCAAAGGAGGTTCGAATGGGTGCGAAAGCTGCCAAAGGGGGTCAAGCTCCGGTGAACAACCGGAGCATGCCCCGGAAAGTATCCCAGGTCAGTACGGCTGGTAGGGGGAAAGTGAAGACCAGGAGCCTAGCCGCGGGGCCGAATGGGTGGTGAGGGGCAAAACGCTGCCACCCCGTCGGAAGACGGAATCAACGTGGAACGTAACGGTTCCGGGAGCGGCAGTAGGACAATGGAAGGGTAGCCAAAAGGGAGGAGGAGATCAGCACGCCGCGCAGCCGAGTTTAGAAAGTGCGGTGGGGCTAGCAGCAGCGAAGGAAGTGTGTCGGGCCCTGGAAGACCGCCAGTGCACCGCATAGCAACAGCAAAGGTCTGTAACCGAGAGGCGAGGGGGCACTGACGGCAACCCGCCAACGGGAAAGTGGCGTGATGTTGGAAGCCGGATTAACGACAGGAGCAGAATTGAGGAGGATTAATGGGCACTCCAACCAGTATAAAAGGAGGCCCAGTTTGAGTTGAAGAACCGCCTTTGAAGAGTTCAACAGCCCAAAGAGAGGAGAACGTAAAGAACGAGCAAGGAAAGGATCCATTGCAGGACGATTTCTCTACAAGCCTAGAGTATCGGAGTCGAGTCGGGCCATTCCCGACCACGACAAGGAGGTGAGGAAAAACAAGTCCGTTACCGACACCTGAAATCTTAAGCAACAGGCGTAGTCCTGAAAAACAAGGATAGGCCGACTCGCGAACTAACGCCCAATCAGAGACCAATAGAAAACACCCCGGTCACCAGCACGATACTTCCAACTCCGGACTCGATAGCGCGTATGCGCGGTGTGTTCCCGGTGCAGCGAAAGCGCAATGCACGGTCATCGACGGCCTTATAAGAGTAAGATAGTAAGAAGAGTAAGATTAAGATGGAAGTCTTTAATTTGGTAGAGCAACATTTTAAAATCAAAATTTTATAAAAAATGAGCGAAGAATCTATTGATGAAGCACGTTATAAGGACAATATTGAGTACTTAAAGATAATTTTTTTTTTTTAAAAAACAGAACAAAAGCCAATGTACAGCTTACACTGAACAGCTTTGTGCACTTGACATAACACAAATTACATACAAGCATAAGAGAGTATTTATTAACCTGTCGCAATCTTACAAAATGTTTTTAAAGCCATCAAATGGTTACCGCGACTTATTTTAAATTAAAAATTATAAATTACTTGCCCAATTGGATTGCCCAACTAGATGGTGATAAACATATAACCAACTCAAAAACGCTAAGGGTGTTTTAAGTCTTATTGTAACTGTAGGAAATAAATTAAAAGGCGAATAGTGATTTTATGATTTCAAATGCATTTGAATCTTGCGATGGAATAATTTTTAATGTTTTGCGTTTCTTATTTAAATTCACCTGATAATGGTCAGAAGCAAGCAAATAAGACTCAAACAGAAAGAAAACATACAAGGGATGTGTAGCACATGAGAAACTTCATTTGCTCTTCTATCATCTTCGTCGCAAAATTTTACCACTGCTATATCCCTGCTCCGGATGTCATCAAAGTGAGAGCAATGGCAATAGCATAGAAACATTTTTATAAATCTGGCTGCTACATAGTAATTAATTGCAACCTCGGTTTCAAACAGAAAATTTATGGCTCACAATCAGGTGGAGTTCACCAATGTTAGGTTACCGACCGTTTTCTAATTTTGAGCACTTTGTCAGAAATTAACGTTTTTAATGCTAAATAGAATATGTTATACTTTCTATGTTTAATGTCTTTAAATTAAAACCAACTAAAAGGAAAATTTGTAAACAAAGACAATTTAATTCGAGTTGGATTCGAACTCAGGTAACTTAACTGGCTTTCAGCCTAACCTTACTTCTCGGTTTTCCGAAGTTTTATAGTTGAAAAATTGAATATTTGAAAATTGAATTGAAACGTTGGTTTGTAGTTGAAAACAAAAACAAAAAACCCTTTGAACTGACCGTTTATGCCTTAAAATTACCTTGGTGACCAGTGAACTTATGTCTGCTCAATAGTTCTACTTTCAGATTGCTCTTTATCCATGGCTTCTGTTTTATAGTCGTCGTCATTCTCCTTGGGGTCCGCGTGTTCACTGTGAATGACTTGTCGTCGTTGGTTTTCGTCTTTCAGGTCACCGATGCCGGCCTTTGTTTCCGTGTCTCTTGGTGTTGGACTCGGACAATGTTTGAGGATATAAATTTCATCACCCTGCATATTTAACTGCTGTTTTTGCGTTGAAAGCTTCACTGGCCTTTAAAAAGTAGCTTGGCTACACCAAGGATCCCAAATAGGGTCGCCATTCCCGTCGTCTTAGGTTCAAATGACGCCCTTGCTCTTGGGTGACCAACTGATTGAACACAAGGTCCACCAAACGAGGCGTTTGACTCGTTCTTCTGGGTTCTTTGCTGTCGCTGGCAGGTCGGGCTGAGTGATTGCGTCGATGAATGCTCCCAGTAATCTCGACTGCGCCCTGTACTAAGTAGGCTGGGCTAAGCTCAGTGCTATCCGCGACACTCGTGTTGATTGCTAACGAGAGCTCGGAAAGTGGTCTTGCGCTTTCATCGTGCATTCCGGGCGCGAAATAGTGCTAAGTGATCCGCCGCAGTGTCTTCCGGATCGACAGGTTACCCCCTGGGTATGATCGTGGCTTTCGTCTAGTACCCTATGCCGCTGGTCCTTTCCAGGGATGGACCCTCGCATATCAGTAATCTCTCCACTGCGTGTCGTTAGAGGGTAGAAGGAAGGGTAGATGATGCTGTAGATGAAATCAAATTGATACTGCTGCAGCTTCAATTTCTACCTGGCGATGCGTCCAGTGGAATTGTCGATGGAGTTCGGCGTGAGGTGATCTGTGGTCTTTTATTCGTCAAGATAACAGCATAACCCAAACAACCCAAAAAATGGCCAGCGCTTCAAAAGCCTCTGTTGCGGCTCTTCCCAAGTTCATTTGGAGGCGTGGTTTGGGGGTCGAAGCTCCTTTATTGTGGCTATTTTATTGGGGTTCGTTCGTCTTGTTATTGGTGATTTATCAAGTGTATTCAAACGTTTTTTTTTTTTTTTTTATTTTATCGTTGCTTTTATGTCTTGAATCTTCTCTTTGCGAGACTAACAAGAGGTGTATCAAATCTTATATTTTTAACTTAACTAACAGTCATATTGACTGATACGGAGTTAGACGGCCCTAAAAATCGATTGCTGGGTTGGGAGGTCGTTGCGTCTAAGGCGGGATACGCTAGAAACCCGAGTCAATCCCCGAGCGAGAAAATTTGGGTGCGAAGACAGTTTTTCTTTGTATGACTCTTTTTGCTTCTGGATTTCGTCTTTCACTGCGAGGATGCCCAGATCCCGGTGGATGTTTTCGTTGCGAACATACCAAGGTGCCCCTGTGATAGTTCTCAGGATTTTTGATTGTGCGCGCTGTATGATGTCTATGTTGCTGCTGCTCGCGTTCCCCCACAGCTGGGAGCCATACGTCCAGATTGGCTTTAGGACTGAATTGTACAGTAGTAACTTGTAGTCTAGGCACAGTGGCGATCGTGAGTTTATGATCCAGTGGAGGCTGCTGGCTTTCAGTTTTAGATGCATCTTTTTGCATTCGATGTGCTTACGCCAGGTAAGTCGTCTATCAAGGTGAACGCCAAGGTACGTTACGTCGTTAGCTTGAGGGATCTGCATACCGTTTAGTAAAAGCGGAGGGCATGTTTGTCTATTAAGAGTAAACGTTATATGTTTACACTTTTGTTCGTTTATTTTAATGCGCCAGTCGGACAGCCACCTTTCCACTATTGTGAGATGATTAGCCAGTTGGGTTGTTGCCTGCGTTGGGCATCTGGAGCGACTAAGAATAGCGGTATCATCGGCGAACGTTGACGTTGTTAGTTGTGCGCTCGTAGGAATATCCGCAGTATACAAAACATATAGACACGGCCCGAGTGCGCTTCCCTGTGGAACTCCAGCTTCGATGGTGTAGTCGCCCGAAGTAGCTGCGTTGCATCTCACTGAGAATACCCTATTGAAGAGGTATGATTCCAGTAGCTTGTGGGTGTATGTTGGCAAATACGTTTTAATTTTGTGCATGAGTCCGATGAGCCAAACTCGGTCGAAAGCTTGAGATACGTCGAGGAAAATAGCGCTGCAGTATTCTCGTTGTTCGAAGGCTAAGCGTATTTCGGATGTTAATCTGTTCACTTGTTCGATGGTTCCATGGTTTCTTCGAAAGCCAAATTGGTGTGCCGGGATGATATTGCAAGCTTCCAAATGTGGTATTATGCGAGTTAACAAGCATTTTTCAAACAGTTTAGACAAACAAGATAGAAGGCTTATTGGTCTGTATGATGACGGAATTGTGTGGTCTTTTCCAGGCTTCGGTATCATTATAATAATGGATTTCTTCCACTTTTTTGGGAAATAGCCAAGATTAATGATTCCATTAAATAGTTTGCAGACGACCTCTATAGCGCATTTTGGAAGTTCGATCAGCATCTTTGGGGTCAATAGGTCACCACCGGGAGCCTTTTTTGGTTTTAGCCCTCTTATGACTTTTTCGATTTCGTTCGGCCGGAATGGAGGTGCGGCTGGCTGAGGGGAGGACTCTGGCTGAATTACTGGCAGGAGGAATGAATTTGAGGCTGGGTTTGGCTGGAAGACACTTTGGAGATGTGTGGCGAATGTTTCAGCTCGGTCTTCGTTGCTGCGAGCCCAGCATCCCGAAGAGTTTCTTATCGGGGTGGTCGTTTCAATTGGGGCACTAAGATTTGGGTGGGCCCTCCACAGGGGGTACTTTGTGCGTGTTGGCGAGAGATTCTGGATGTACCTCAGCTGTGCATTTTCTTCCTGTTGGTGAAGAGCCTGGTCGAGTGATCGGGTTGCTTCCTTAAGGCGTTGTTTTGAAGCTGGTGATCTGCTGTTTTGCCAATCACGACGCGTGCGCCTCTTTTCTCGCACGAGCTGTTCGATTTGCTGATTAGATTTGAAGTGTTTGTTTCGGTCTACTTCTTTCCTATGAGGAGTAGAGATTTTAGCTGCCGCAACGAGTACTTCTTCCAGGGCGCTCGTAGTGTAGTCGATGTCCGATTCCATGTTGAAATCCGGGGCGAGTTCTATGTGGGCACTCACGTACTTTTTGTATTTTAGCCAGTTTGTTTTTGTCGTCGTCAGACTGAAGGGGTGTTCGGTTATTTCTGGGCTTTGAAGAAGCGTTAGAAGCACAGGCGAGTGGTCTGATGATAAGTCCGAGACTGCTTTGGCACTTATTAGATTGCGAGGTATGTTTTTTGTCACTGCAAAATCAATAAGGTCTGGGAGCTTTCGTGAGTCTGTTGGCCAGTATGTGGGACTTCCAGGGGAAACGTAGTCCAGTTTATTTTTCACATTTATAATTGCATTGTACAATTGTCTTCCTTTGGGAGTCACTAGACGTGATCCCCAGTGCGTATGTTTGGCGTTGTAGTCTCCTGCGGCTATAAATCGATCCCCAAGTGAATTGTAGAAGTCCATAAATTGTCCTTCCGAGATTGAGAAGCGAGGAGGGCAGTAAACGGCAGCAATTGAAAGGATTCCGTTGCTTGACTGAATTTGTATCGATGTGGCCTGCAAGAAGTTTGTTGCAAACCTTTTGTGAAAATGGTGTTTAATTCGTTCTCTGATTAGAACTCCAGTTCCGCCGTGGGCTTTCCCATCTGGATGATCTGTGCGGTAGATTGTGTAGCCTCTTATATGAAAGTTGTATTTGCTTGTAAGATGCGTTTCCACCAGTAGCATAACGTCAATATGGTTTTCGGTCAAGAATTGTGACAATTCTAGTTTATGCCGTGAGACACCATTGGCGTTCCACATTGATATTCGTAGCGCCTGCATAGATTATTTGGACTGTTGTGCTACGAGCAGCTGTATCACCATGTTCTGGTTTTGAACAAGCGTTTGCATGGTCGTTTTCATGAATGACATAAGCTCCATCATACTTTGTTGGAGGGTAAGCATCATAGTTTCCGTTTTGCTGTGTGGCTGTTCTGGGGCCTGTTGAGCGCTTTGAGAGTTAGGCTGAATTGGAATTTCCCTTCCAGATCGTAGAGCATCGGCATAGGAGAAGCCGTTGGTGGTGTTTAGTGGACCGAATGAGGATCTCGCAGCTTTGGCGAAGAAGACGTCTGGCGTGGTTTTTGACGAAACGTACGCATTCTGTGGATTTTGGTTGCGCGTTGCGGTAGCTTGACGCATGCGACTCTTTAACTCCTTATACACAATACATCCTCTATAGTTTGCCGTATGGCTGCCTCCGCAGTTTCCACATTTCTTCACGGTACTGTCCTTGTTTGTAGTGCAGCAAGCGGACTTGTGGGCGTCCCCGCAGACTACACAGACAGCCCGAAGTGTGCAGTAAGACCTTGTGTGTCCATACTCTTGACAATTAGTGCATTGCACTGGACCGTTACGTTTATGTGGCTCTTCAACAGTGATTTTCCGATGCAAAAGATATTGCAGGTTGTAGATTGGGTGGACTTCGTTCTTCTTCAGCGACCTGCTTTCAGGCTCGAGCTCGACCTTGAAGAGGGGTTGTGGCTTTTTATCTTTATTTAGAATGTTAATAACATTCTTGGCGGCGAAGCCCTTTTCTTTAAGGGCGGTTTTTATTTCCTCGGCGGTAACATCAGGTTCTATTCCCTTTACTACCACTTGTAGGCCCTTACTGCTTTTCAGCTGGTACGTGTAATAGTTTTTCTGTACAGTGTCCAGATATTTTGACACTATTCGGAAGTGCTCTTCAGTCTTGGTTTGCACCTTTGTTTCATGGATGTTCCCTTTGATAAGCGGAACAACATGAAAGTTTTCACCGTTCCCGATCAACGACGCAATTTTGTTGACCAGGGCACTCGAGCTTTTTTCCCTAATACAGATTGGAGGGGGCTTGGGTTTTTTTGCGGTGTCTTGGGCTGGTTGGTTTTCCTCAGCCTCCGCCAGTAGGGCAAATCTGTTAGTAGTGGATCTGTCTGGTTCATTATCGTTATTCAGGACACGGTTAATTTTTGTTTTGTTGCCTGCCGGATTACTCTGCGGGCTAAGCTTGCGCTTAATTTGGATGTAGCGATCCATTCCAGTCTGTGTGGCCGTTGCCGCTTTGGCACTTTCCGAGGTTGTTGTTTTTGTACTCGCTGTAGTCGTGGTACTTTGAGTTGCAGGGGTTTTCGCTGTTGTTGCAGAAGTTGTAGCGCTGCTTGTTGTTGGTGCGAAATTTGTTTCCGATATTGGAGGGGGGGTTTTACACTGCGAACTCCATGACGCGGGAGTCGGAGTCAGCAGAGCGGGTGAGCAAGACCGTGCCCTTTGGGTTTCAGCGGTCAGTAAAGCCGGGTTGCTTTTAAGCGCCGATTTTTCCACTTCGGTATCGCGGGTTGAAAAGTAAGAGTAGAAGCCGTTTCTTTGGTTCACTGAACTTCTACGCTCGTTCTTTTGGTCGTTGCTCAATGAGCTCATTGCGTGGTACGAATGTTTTTTTTTTTTAACAATGCACTAGTTTTGGTTTAGCACATTACAACTGTTATAAAAAAAAAAAAAGCTTGTCTGTCGCTTTTAATAAATTGTATTTCAGTGTCTGTTCGCTTATATTGGCGAAAATATAAGCGAAGTGAAGTTTTCCCGGAGCTCGGACAAAGCACGTCCGCTCAGTTCGGTAGTTCGATTGCAATCAAACGTTAAACCCAAGGTTTTCGGGAAGTTCCTTCACTGTAGGACTGCAATTGTCCTACCTATCTTCACGTTAGCATTTCTCAAGTCAGCTATAGGTGATTCCACAGTATTTTCTTTTCACAAACACTGGGCCCCGAAAATTGCTGGTGATCCACTAATCTCCACGAGGCGATCTACTGTTGAAGCTTTAAGCTTTTAACCGGTTTGTGTTTGAGCTAAGCAACAGCGACACACTAGCGGACATTCATCCTGCATAAATCTAGGCTCGTAGGACCGGCTTAGGATTTGTCTGCTTCCACTAGCACACTATCATGCAACCCCACCCCTGGCTGGCAGCAAGTCACAGCAAAGCCAATCAAAAGTGGAGCTAAGAAGAGAGTAGGTACCGCTCTCTCTCCCAAGGTTAGCCAAAATAAGACAAGCTATACCGCCAAATCTGGAAACCGCTTCATAACCCTAAGCAAACCGCGCCACAACGAAGTGCGACGCAACTTTGCTGACGGCAAAATCGAATAATTCAGGACAAGCCCAAACAGCAGCACCGCAAGCAGCTCGATCTCCCAAGGTCCCAAGGATTATGGTTCCTGGTGTGGTTAGCTACTCTGCCTTCTGAGAGAGCTAGATGCTCTTATTGGAGACTCTTACTGCATCAATGCGCTGAACTCAGGTGACTGTGCCATTCAGTGCAACTCCTCCGACGCCTACAGGCTTGTTGCCAGACACTTCCGCGAAAAAGGATCTGTTTTCCACCACCACCAGCTGCCAGAAGACCGACCCTTTCGCATTTTAACATGAGGTTTCTTAAGAACATCTCTGCTGTTTGCAGACATATAGTGACCTGGGAGAAGCCACGGAAGCAATCCGGTCCCGTACAATGCCATAAATGTCAGGAATACGGACATAGAAAAGCATACTGCGCACGGCATTACATCTGCAGAGAATGCGAAGAAAACCATCCTACCCTGAAGTGCAAGCTTGGGAAAGACGACCCTAGGTGCTGCTTTCACTGCAACAGCTCTCACGCGGCCAACTTTAGAGGATGCCGCAAATATCTGCAAGTCACATTTAAGCAAAATACTCAATCAAGGCTCACAGCAGCCACAGAATCGAACACGTTTCCTTCAACCAATCTCTCACCCAACGTTGGTAAGAAATCATTTGCAAGTGTAGCCAGAAGAAACCTACCAATCCCTCACAAAAAAATGGAAAATACTCCCCCTCCAACACATTCCACCGAAACGCCGCTCTGAATGCCAAACTGGAACAGCTTTTCATGAGGCTCGACAGGATGATGTCCCTAGTATAGACTCTAGTGCAAGCAATCCTGCAGACGCGTCCACCCTCCTCTACCCTCCGCAATGGGAGCGCTTAAAACAGCCTGCTAGAACCCCAATGGGATAAGCTCGAAACCAATCGAGATCATTGCTTTCATAGAGCTTTACGAAATTGACATCCTTTTGTTGTCAGAAGTCCGTCTCTGTTCGCGGTCCACCCTCAGGATCCCTGGTTTCACTCTGCACAAAGCCGATCATCCGGATGACCGGCGACATGGGGGCGCAGCGATCTTCGTCAAGTCAGCCATAGCCCATCAACTCTCTTTCACTCTTTCGGAAGAGCACATTCAAGCCGTCTCCATCGAGATATCTACAAAAAGAGGGAGGTTTAACGTTGCTTCGGTGTGCTGCCCCCCTGCTGTCAGGTGGACGGAAGCAGCCTTTACGACTTTCCTCTCCAATCTGGAGATAAGTTTCTTGCTGCAGGTGACTGGAATGCCAAACACAGATGGTGGGGCAACTACAGGATGTGTGCCAGAGGCCGGACCCTCAGCTCTGTTTTGGCCAATGTCAATGTCGACATTGTAGCAACTGGAGAAGCCACATGCTACCCCTATCGTGCAAACGCCACCCCCAGTGCAATTGACTTTGGCATCTCAAAAGGCTTCAGACAACAGCAGGTCTCTGTCAGAGCACTCACGGAGCTATCTTTCGACCACCTCCCGTTGCTCTTCATAATAAACGAAGAAGCTCGATTCCATAAAGGAGTGCCCAAAATGCTACCTGCGCATGCAAACGTTGCCACTTTTAAGTCCTACATCGATGCTCACACCGTGCTCAACACACAATAGCAACCTGCAGCGATCTGGATGCATACGTAGATAGCTTCACCTCTACAATTACTGAAGCCGCCCAGAGAGCTACGCCACCTCAGCGCCAATTCGGTCACCACAACTTTAAAGGGCACCCTGATCTAAAAGGGCAAGGGCACTCCTGGATCTAAAAAGGCACCTCAGAAGGCAACTCATTGTGCCAGGTGATCCTGCAACTAAGCAGCATCTATCTAGCATTACTAATAGACTGCGCAGGTTGCTAGCGAAAACCCGGCAAAAGAACATCGATACCCTGCTGGAGGGAGCTTGCCCGGACAACTGCAGCGATTTTTCGATTTGGAAGCTAACGAGCGGAAATAAAAGACAGCCGCTTGTACAATCTAGCCACCTTCACTCCTTTTGAACTTCCAGACGCTTCACACCGCAATGAAGTTGCAAACTTCTTACGCGCTCCCTCTCAGCCAGCGCGCCCCATCAAACACACCACGCCGCAAGAAGTCACGCTGAAGCTAAAGGCGCTTAATTTAAAAAAGACTCCTGGACCCGATGGCATCGACAATCGAGCGGCCAAGGCTCTTCCACCCAAAGGAGTGCTAGCGCTGGTGAAAATTTTGGAACATTTTCCAAGACAGTAGATGCAATCCCGGATCATCATGATCCCAAAGCCAAGCAAGCCACTATCTCACATCGACTCCTACCGCCCAATCAGCCTGTTATCCACTTTCTCGAAAGTGTTCGAGCGGATTCTACTCAGCCGACTGTTGGAGCTACCACAAGTAGAAGGCCATATTCCTCAACATCAGTTCGGCTTCAGAAAATCCCACGGCTGCCCAGAACAAGTCCATCGCCTGGTCAACCACATCACCCATGGACTCGAGCATAAACTGCACACTGTAGGCGTCTTTCTCGACGTAAAGCAAGCCTTTGACAAGGTGTGGCACGAGGGCCTTCTTTACAAAATCAAGGAACTTCTCCCTACGCCCTATTTCGCCATCCTGAGGTCCTTCATTGCCGACCGAACCTTCGTTGTAGCAGTAAGGGTCTCACGATCCAGCTTGCCACACATTCACGCAGGAGTGCCCCAAGGAAGTGTACTTGGTCCGTTCCTATACACCATGTACACGAGTGATATGCCAGTTCCGTCGCCCACCACAGACGCCCGTATGCTTCTGGCTACTTACGCCGACGACACGGCCCTGCTTGCATCCCACACGTCTCAGCTGTCAGCCTCGGCTGCTGTTCAGGACTGGCTGAATGCAATGGAGCGCTGGACGAAGCAATGGAACAATGCCATAAATTGCAGCATGTTGGCATGTGCACTTTTTCCCTAAGACTTGTGATCGACATCGTACATACCTTCAATGGTGACACTATTAAAAACGCCACCTCTCAGTAGTAGTCCTGACCTAACAACAACTTTATCGCTTCGCGTGTGCTTTTGTTTGCTTCTGGCTACTTACGCCGACGACACGGCCCTGCTTGCATCCCACTCGTCTCAGCTGTCAGCCTTGGCTGCTGTTCAGGACTGGCTGAATGCGATGGAGCGCTGGACGAAGCAATGGAACATTGCCATAAATTGCAGCAAGTTGGCATGCGTCACTTTTTCCCTAAGACTTGTGATCGACATCGTCCCTATACTTTTTTCTGCATTTTCCTTTGTCCACACCAATCTCTCTCTTCAAAGCTCCCGCTTTCGCTATATTTGGGACAGTGGGTCAAGGTACATTGATTGAATAGAGAAACAAAAAAGTGTCACCTTAATATTTATACTGTGTTATAGAGTATTCTCTTTTAAATGCACTTTTGTGCAATTCTTTTTTTTCTGAGGCGACCTCTAGTTTTACAGGATAGAAAAACATTTGCTTCACATTTGCTAGCTCCGAATCCGCAGCAAGACCAAAATCACAGCTTAGCTATTTAAGCTGCAATGATATTTTAATATTTATATTGAACACCTATTGTGAGGGGATTTAGTCTCCCCACACGGCAAGACAGTGTAATATAATAACCCAGCAACGGTGCCGCGATCCAACGATCGAAATGTCTCAGTTCTTTTACAATATTTTTTAAGTCTAAGTATGGTTAAGTCTCGTAGGTGCGCTGCTCCAAGCGGCAGAGAGACTGCTATGTACTTATGTATTAAGGAATATACTAATATACGTTGTTATGCACTCTCAAGTGGTGGCGCGAGGGGTATGCATATGCTGACCATTTGTTACAATTATGCCGACACTAGCACTTTCTGTGTGCGGGCTAAGCCATAGCGATCGGTTCATATTTCGGCCACTTAGGGTTTATGACCGGGACTTTGAAATATGTAAACACTGCAACAAAGTGTTACAGTGCGCACCCTTTAATTACTTTCGGTACAGTGGGTGGTATTCAATATATGTGCAAGTTATCCAACCCCTAAATACAGGCCACTTATGGCTTTTATAAACAATATTTTCAATCTCTGGATTTGCCTTTGGCTTGATCTTTGGCTCAATTATCCAACCCATAAATCCAGGCCACTATGGCTTTCCACTTATGAATTTTATAAACAATATTTTTAAACTCTGCATTTGCATTCGGCTTTGTCTTTGGCTCTGAGGTCCGATCTCGGTTCCCCATAAACAAATCAAAATCAAAAGTAAACATCAGCTTCCCTCCGAATCCCAATCAATTACGCCTTTTCAAGTACCCACCAAATTGCATCGATCAGCGTAATCGAATTTCACAATAAGATGCGACAGTTTCATCTTAAGCCCCTAATCTAAACACAACTGATGGCCGAGGTTCTTTGGATCAGATTTAGAATAAAGAAGTCAGTCCTATTTTGACCGAGACCGCGAACGGTTGATAAAAATATTTAAGAAAAATCAAAAGTGTCTTGTAATTTTTGCGTTTAATAAATAAAGGTTTAACACCAAGTTGTGAAACTAAAAAATAAAATTTACATTTTTTTAATTCACCGAACTACAAACAATTTAACTGGCGCCCAACTCAAGGGGCCGCGTCACATAAAGCTCCAAAAAATAGTTTAATGAAAAATAAGTTAAACATAAACGGAACTCGCGCGGTCAACAACTCAACATTTTTAGTGGAAAAATTAAAACATCCACCAAACGACACTACCAAGTGACAGTGATCGTTAACAATAAAGTAAATGGAAATTAATTAATGAAATAATCCATAAAGAGTGAATTAAAACAAAGGTGGACCGAAATTTTAAACCAAACAATTACAAGAACACAAAAACTAAAAAAAATCAACGCACAAAAAAACAAACAAGAACAACAAAAACAAAAAAAACGACAACTCCAACAAGAAAAACCAGGAAAGGAAGGCAGGACATTCTCAAATAAAAACGACAACTCGCTCCAACAAAAAAACCCAAGGAAGGAAGACAGGACATTCTCTATCAACCACCAACCACACAGAAGGAAGACCCCAACGGGACAATATCGTGAGGAATTAATTTAAAATAATAAAAAAATTAAAGACTAAAATTTAAGATCTGTACATTTGAGAAAAATAATATAAGATTTATATATTACAAAAAGTAAGATTCGCGATTTAACAAAAAAATATAAAGAATAATTCTGGAAGATTTGATAAATAGCTTTTGTGAACTAAATCTAACAATGGCAACCGGAGGTTCAGCACCAAATTTTTCTGCAGGCAGTGTAGCCACAGCCGGCAGTTTAACAGTAGAATTGATAAACAGATTAATAAACGCTCAATTGAATGAAGTTAGCAGGAAAGTAGAATGTTTAGAAGGAAGGTTAGCCACAGATGCAAACACTGTGGAAGATTATAAAGTACAAACAATTGACCCAGCTATAAAATGCGATACAACACTTGAAGTGGTAAAATCCTTACCAAATTTCACAGGGGAAACAACACAATATGTAGGTTGGAGGGAAGCTGCAGAAACTGCAATGAGTCTCTATTAAATTGAAAGTGAACAATATTTTATCGCCCTAACAATTTTACGAAATAAAATTATGGGAGCTGCCCATGATGCTCTTACCAATCATGGCACAGTTTTAAACTTCTCTATTAAATTGAAAGTGAACAATATTTTATCGCCCTAACAATTTTACGAAATAAAATTATGGGAGCTGCCCATGATGCTCTTACCAATCATGGCACAGTTTTAAACTTTAAAGCAATCTTGTCCCGATTGGACTTTATATATAGTGACAAACGACCAATACATGTTCTCGAGTCAGAACTAAGTATCCTCAGGCAATGACGAATGACAGTTACTGAGTACTATAACGAAGTCAATAAAAAAACAAGAAAGGAAAGCTAACTTCGGGCGGAGCCGAAGTTGATATACCCTTGCAGTTAAAACCGGAATATAGAATAAAATCTGTACCAAGTTCCAGCTTTCTATCTTCAAAAACACGAAAGTTGGGTAATTTCCGATCGTTGAGTTATATGGCAGCTATAGGATATAGTCGGCCGATCCTTATGAAATTTGGCATGTCGTAATGTTTGCCAAAAATAGCACTCATGTCAAATTTGAACTCTCTAACTCTAAAAACACCAAAGTTATACCATTTCCGATCAATCAGTTATATGGCAGCTATAGGATATAGTCGGCCGATCCCGGTCGTTCCGACTTATATACTGCGTGCAAAGGAAAGAAGGGTGTGTGCAAAGTTTCAAGTCGATAGCTTTAAAACTGAGAGACTAGTTCGCGTAGAAACAGACAGACAGACAGACGGACAGACGGACATGCTCATATCAACTCAGGAGGTGATCCTGATCAAGAATATATATACTTTATAGGGTCGGAGATGTCTCCTTCACTGCGTTGCACACTTTTGGACAAAATTATAATACCCTCTGCAAGGGTATAAAAAGGGAATCAGATGGAACAGAAAGTCAGCCAGCTAATAAAGTAACCAGATTACATAATATTAATGAAGACCATTTTTTAGACCAGACCCCTACAGAGGAATGCCTTATTTAAATAGGATAGATCGAAAAACCAAGAAGCAGCTAAAAGTTTTAATAGATACAGGAGCCACTGCTTGTTACATAAAAAGGGGAATTTTTGAAAATGAAAAACGAGCTACCAATATACAAAAAGGTAACAACAGTTCATGGCTACTCAATTATTAGGTATTACCATATTATAAATATATTTGAAACAAAACAATTATTTTATGAAATCGAAGGTTTAGAATCTGATATTATAATTGGATTCAATTTATTAAGAAAAATTGGAGCTATAATAAATATAGAAAAGGGAATCTTGGAATATAATGGGAAACAGGAGAAGTTAAAATATTATGATAATGAGGAGAAAAACGAAATACGTTTAATTGAAGAAAATAATATTCTTCCGTTAAAAGAATTTATTATAAAAAGTATTTTGATGATAATGGTAGCGAAAAGACAGATTCATTATTTGTTGAAAATAGTGAGAAAAGCTTGGGAGTTAAAAATCCTGAGAACGCCGACGTAGAAATATGCGTCAACAAAAATACAAATATCTTGGGAACAAAAAATCCCGAGAACGCCGACGTAGAAATATCCGTCAACAAAAATACAAATATCTTGGGAACAAAAAATCCTGAGAGCGCCGACGTAGAAATATCCGTTAATAAAAATAAAAATATCTTGAGAATTAAAAATCCTGAGAACGCCGACGTAGAAATATCCGTCAATAAAAATAAAAATATCTTGGGAATTAAAAATCCTGAGAGTGCCGACGAAGTAAATACCGTCAAAAATCAAATAAATAATATAGGTACTGACCGATTAGGCGGATTGAGGGAAAAGATAGTTCACTATATTGAAAAGGAGCATTCAAAGATAAATATTCATATTCCTTTTAGAACAGACATAAAGAGGGAAAGGATAAATCTTATCCACGATAGGCCAATATACGGGAAGCAGTATCCGTATGCTCTGTCTGTCAACGACTTCGTGAATAGCGAAATCAAAAGAATGTTATCAGAAAAAATAATAAGGCCTAGCAGAAGCCCTTACAATTCACCACTTCTGGTAGTCCCAAAGAAGGGAGAGAATCAAGACGGAAGCCGTAAATTAAGACTCGTCATTGATTATAAAAAATTAATTGAAAGTACTATACCTGACAGGTACCCAATGCAAGACATATCAGTAATTCTATCAAATTTGGGAAAAGCAAGATATTTTTCAACAATAGATTTAGAGTCAGGATTTCATCAGATACTAATGAAAGAATCTGATGTCAAAAAAAACAGCCTTTTCAATAAATAATGGAAAATACGAATTTTTAAGAATGCCATTCGGATTAACAAATGCGCCAAGAATCTTTCAGAGAGCAATGGACGATATTCTAAGAGAACAAATAGGGAAAACGTGTCATGTCTATATGGACGACATTATAATATTCTCAAACTCAATTGAACAACACTATAGAAAAATCTAAGTTTTTCAAACGCGAAACCCGTTTTCTAGGATACATGGTATCCTATAACGTCATCAAGACAGACCCAGAAAAAATTGAAACCATTAGAAAATATCCGCTTCCAGAAAATATTCGGGAACTAAGAAGTTTCCTAGGTTTTACGGGCTATTATAGAAAATTTGTTTCAAACTACGCCTACATAGCCAAACCTCTAACAAAATATCTTGGAGGTCATAATGGCAAAATCTCAAAAAGAATAAACAAATATATTGATTCAGCTGGATGAACAAGCAATTAAAGCTTTTAACGAGCTGAAAGAAAATCTCATTGCTCAAGTAGAATTTCTTATCTCGAATTCAGATAAATAATATTACTGACAGCGATATAGAACAAACAGACCAGTCAGACTCAGATCAGAACACACAGCATTCAGCTGAAAGTAGTTTTGAAAATGTAATACAAGAGACCCGTAAACCGTTAAATCAATTTAAACAACAACTGTTAATAACAACGGGGAGGTATACAATACATGAGTCACTGAAAATTTTTGACAGGACACGACATTTACACGACGATATAGGATATAGTCGGCCGATCCTTATGAAATTTGGCATGTCGTAATGTTTGCCAAAAATAGCACTCATGTCAAATTTGAACTCTCTAACTCTAAAAACACCAAAGTTATACCATTTCCGATCAATCAGTTATATGGCAGCTATAGGATATAGTCGGCCGAACCCGGTCGTTCCGACTTATATACTGCGTGCAAAGGAAAGAAGGGTGTGTGCAAAGTTTCAAGTCGATAGCTCTAAAACTGAGAGACTAGTTCGCGTAGAAACAGACAGACAGACAGACGGACAGACGGACATGCTCAAATCAACTCAGGAGGTGATCCTGATCAAGAATAAATATACTTTATAGGGTCGGAGATGTCTCCTTCACTGCGTTGCACACTTTTGGACAAAATTATAATACCCTCTGCATATCCGGACTTAATGGATCTGTTTCAAAAACTCTTTTCTCATTAAATCCACCAGATTTGCCCAATGCTTTGGCAAAGGTCCAAGAATTAGAATCAAACAACTTCCGTGCTCAATTCGCAAATAGGTTTAATGGATTTAAAAATGAAAGTAAATATCGGGGAAATAATTTACGATTTGATCAAATACGGCAAAATAATAATACCACTAAAATGGGAAATAATTTTAATCATAACCAAAATTACAATTGGCCACAAAAGGGAAATTTTTTGAAAAATAATAATCAAAATAATAATCATAAGCAACAAGCTATCGAGCCAATGGATGTTGATCCACCGATTCAACTCCAGAATAAATCTAATAACAATCGGCAGCCGAGCCAAAATTGGCAGTCAAATAGTAATCAGGGAAGATATAATAATTGGCAGGCAAACAATAATCAAGGTAGATATAATAATAATTATCATCAAAATAAAAATCGTTCAAATTTTTATAACACAAATCAAAATAGAGAGCAAACTCAAGCTCAAAAAAGGGAATCAGATGGAACAGAAAGTCAGCCAGCTAATAAAGTAACCAGATTAAATAATATTAATGAAGACCATTTTTTAGACCAGACCCCTACAGAGGAATGCCTTATTTAAATAGGATAGATCGAAAAACCAAGAAGCAGCTAAAAGTTTTAACAGATACAGGAGCCACTGCTTGTTACATAAAAAGGGGAATTTTTGAAAATGAAAAACGAGCTACCAATATACAAAAAGGTAACAACAGTTCATGGCTACTCAATTATTAGGTATTACCATATTATAAATATATTTGAAACAAAACAATTATTTTATGAAATCGAAGGTTTAGAATCTGATATTCTAATTGGATTCAATTTATTAAGACAAATTGGAGCTATAATAAATATAGAAAAGGGAATCTTGGAATATAATGGGAAACAGGAGAAGTTAAAATATTATGATAATGAGGAGAAAAACGAAATACGTTTAATTGAAGAAAATAATATTCTTCCGTTAAAAGAATTTATTATAAAAAGTATTTTGATGATAATGGTAGCGAAAAGACAGATTCATTATTTGTTGAAAATAGTGAGAAAAGCTTGGGAGTTAAAAATCCTGAGAACGCCGACGTAGAAATATGCGTCAACAAAAATACAAATATCTTGGGAACAAAAAATCCCGAGAACGCCGACGTAGAAATATCCGTCAACAAAAATACAAATATCTTGGGAACAAAAAATCCTGAGAGCGCCGACGTAGAAATATCCGTTAATAAAAATAAAAATATCTTGAGAATTAAAAATCCTGAGAACGCCGACGTAGAAATATCCGTCAATAAAAATAAAAATATCTTGGGAATTAAAAATCCTGAGAGTGCCGACGAAGTAAATACCGTCAAAAATCAAATAAATAATATAGGTACTGACCGATTAGGCGGATTGAGGGAAAAGATAGTTCACTATATTGAAAAGGAGCATTCAAAGATAAATATTCATATTCCTTTTAGAACAGACATAAAGAGGGAAAGGATAAATCTTATCCACGATAGGCCAATATACGGGAAGCAGTATCCGTATGCTCTGTCTGTCAACGACTTCGTGAATAGCGAAATCAAAAGAATGTTATCAGAAAAAATAATAAGGCCTAGCAGAAGCCCTTACAATTCACCACTTCTGGTAGTCCCAAAGAAGGGAGAGAATCAAGACGGAAGCCGTAAATTAAGACTCGTCATTGATTATAAAAAATTAAATGAAAGTACTATACCTGACAGGTACCCAATGCAAGACATATCAGTAATTCTATCAAATTTGGGAAAAGCAAGATATTTTTCAACAATAGATTTAGAGTCAGGATTTCATCAGATACTAATGAAAGAATCTGATGTCAAAAAAAACAGCCTTTTCAATAAATAATGGAAAATACGAATTTTTAAGAATGCCATTCGGATTAACAAATGCGCCAAGAATCTTTCAGAGAGCAATGGACGATATTCTAAGAGAACAAATAGGGAAAACGTGTCATGTCTATATGGACGACATTATAATATTCTCAAACTCAATTGAACAACACTATAGAAAAATCTAAGTTTTTCAAACGCGAAACCCGTTTTCTAGGATACATGGTATCCTATAACGTCATCAAGACAGACCCAGAAAAAATTGAAACCATTAGAAAATATCCGCTTCCAGAAAATATTCGGGAACTAAGAAGTTTCCTAGGTTTTACGGGCTATTATAGAAAATTTGTTTCAAACTACGCCTACATAGCCAAACCTCTAACAAAATATCTTGGAGGTCATAATGGCAAAATCTCAAAAAGAATGTCAACAAATATATTGATTCAGCTGGATGAACCAGCAATTAAAGCTTTTAACGAGCTGAAAGAAAATCTCATTGCTCAAGTAGAATTTCTTATCTCGAATTCAGATAAATAATATTACTGACAGCGATATAGAACAAACAGACCAGTCAGACTCAGTCTTCAATATTAATGAAGACCATTTTTTAGACCAGACCCCTACAGAGGAATGCCTTATTTAAATAGGATAGATCGAAAAACCAAGAAGCAGCTAAAAGTTTTAATAGATACAGGAGCCACTGCTTGTTACATAAAAAGGGGAATTTTTGAAAATGAAAAACGAGCTACCAATATACAAAAAGGTAACAACAGTTCATGGCTACTCAATTATTAGGTATTACCATATTATAAATATATTTGAAACAAAACAATTATTTTATGAAATCGAAGGTTTAGAATCTGATATTATAATTGGATTCAATTTATTAAGAAAAATTGGAGCTATAATAAATATAGAAAAGGGAATCTTGGAATATAATGGGAAACAGGAGAAGTTAAAATATTATGATAATGAGGAGAAAAACGAAATACGTTTAATTGAAGAAAATAATATTCTTCCGTTAAAAGAATTTATTATAAAAAGTATTTTGATGATAATGGTAGCGAAAAGACAGATTCATTATTTGTTGAAAATAGTGAGAAAAGCTTGGGAGTTAAAAATCCTGAGAACGCCGACGTAGAAATATGCGTCAACAAAAATACAAATATCTTGGGAACAAAAAATCCCGAGAACGCCGACGTAGAAATATCCGTCAACAAAAATACAAATATCTTGGGAACAAAAAATCCTGAGAGCGCCGACGTAGAAATATCCGTTAATAAAAATAAAAATATCTTGAGAATTAAAAATCCTGAGAACGCCGACGTAGAAATATCCGTCAATAAAAATAAAAATATCTTGGGAATTAAAAATCCTGAGAGTGCCGACGAAGTAAATACCGTCAAAAATCAAATAAATAATATAGGTACTGACCGATTAGGCGGATTGAGGGAAAAGATAGTTCACTATATTGAAAAGGAGCATTCAAAGATAAATATTCATATTCCTTTTAGAACAGACATAAAGAGGGAAAGGATAAATCTTATCCACGATAGGCCAATATACGGGAAGCAGTATCCGTATGCTCTGTCTGTCAACGACTTCGTGAATAGCGAAATCAAAAGAATGTTATCAGAAAAAATAATAAGGCCTAGCAGAAGCCCTTACAATTCACCACTTCTGGTAGTCCCAAAGAAGGGAGAGAATCAAGACGGAAGCCGTAAATTAAGACTCGTCATTGATTATAAAAAATTAAATGAAAGTACTATACCTGACAGGTACCCAATGCAAGACATATCAGTAATTCTATCAAATTTGGGAAAAGCAAGATATTTTTCAACAATAGATTTAGAGTCAGGATTTCATCAGATACTAATGAAAGAATCTGATGTCAAAAAAAACAGCCTTTTCAATAAATAATGGAAAATACGAATTTTTAAGAATGCCATTCGGATTAACAAATGCGCCAAGAATCTTTCAGAGAGCAATGGACGATATTCTAAGAGAACAAATAGGGAAAACGTGTCATGTCTATATGGACGACATTATAATATTCTCAAACTCAATTGAACAACACTATAGAAAAATCTAAGTTTTTCAAACGCGAAACCCGTTTTCTAGGATACATGGTATCCTATAACGTCATCAAGACAGACCCAGAAAAAATTGAAACCATTAGAAAATATCCGCTTCCAGAAAATATTCGGGAACTAAGAAGTTTCCTAGGTTTTACGGGCTATTATAGAAAATTTGTTTCAAACTACGCCTACATAGCCAAACCTCTAACAAAATATCTTGGAGGTCATAATGGCAAAATCTCAAAAAGAATAAACAAATATATTGATTCAGCTGGATGAACAAGCAATTAAAGCTTTTAACGAGCTGAAAGAAAATCTCATTGCTCAAGTAGAATTTCTTATCTCGAATTCAGATAAATAATATTACTGACAGCGATATAGAACAAACAGACCAGTCAGACTCAGATCAGAACACACAGCATTCAGCTGAAAGTAGTTTTGAAAATGTAATACAAGAGACCCGTAAACCGTTAAATCAATTTAAACAACAACTGTTAATAACAACGGGGAGGTATACAATACATGAGTCACTGAAAATTTTTGACAGGACACGACATTTACACGACGATATAGGATATAGTCGGCCGATCCTTATGAAATTTGGCATGTCGTAATGTTTGCCAAAAATAGCACTCATGTCAAATTTGAACTCTCTAACTCTAAAAACACCAAAGTTATACCATTTCCGATCAATCAGTTATATGGCAGCTATAGGATATAGTCGGCCGAACCCGGTCGTTCCGACTTATATACTGCGTGCAAAGGAAAGAAGGGTGTGTGCAAAGTTTCAAGTCGATAGCTCTAAAACTGAGAGACTAGTTCGCGTAGAAACAGACAGACAGACAGACGGACAGACGGACATGCTCAAATCAACTCAGGAGGTGATCCTGATCAAGAATAAATATACTTTATAGGGTCGGAGATGTCTCCTTCACTGCGTTGCACACTTTTGGACAAAATTATAATACCCTCTGCATATCCGGACTTAATGGATCTGTTTCAAAAACTCTTTTCTCATTAAATCCACCAGATTTGCCCAATGCTTTGGCAAAGGTCCAAGAATTAGAATCAAACAACTTCCGTGCTCAATTCGCAAATAGGTTTAATGGATTTAAAAATGAAAGTAAATATCGGGGAAATAATTTACGATTTGATCAAATACGGCAAAATAATAATACCACTAAAATGGGAAATAATTTTAATCATAACCAAAATTACAATTGGCCACAAAAGGGAAATTTTTTGAAAAATAATAATCAAAATAATAATCATAAGCAACAAGCTATCGAGCCAATGGATGTTGATCCACCGATTCAACTCCAGAATAAATCTAATAACAATCGGCAGCCGAGCCAAAATTGGCAGTCAAATAGTAATCAGGGAAGATATAATAATTGGCAGGCAAACAATAATCAAGGTAGATATAATAATAATTATCATCAAAATAAAAATCGTTCAAATTTTTATAACACAAATCAAAATAGAGAGCAAACTCAAGCTCAAAAAAGGGAATCAGATGGAACAGAAAGTCAGCCAGCTAATAAAGTAACCAGATTAAATAATATTAATGAAGACCATTTTTTAGACCAGACCCCTACAGAGGAATGCCTTATTTAAATAGGATAGATCGAAAAACCAAGAAGCAGCTAAAAGTTTTAACAGATACAGGAGCCACTGCTTGTTACATAAAAAGGGGAATTTTTGAAAATGAAAAACGAGCTACCAATATACAAAAAGGTAACAACAGTTCATGGCTACTCAATTATTAGGTATTACCATATTATAAATATATTTGAAACAAAACAATTATTTTATGAAATCGAAGGTTTAGAATCTGATATTCTAATTGGATTCAATTTATTAAGACAAATTGGAGCTATAATAAATATAGAAAAGGGAATCTTGGAATATAATGGGAAACAGGAGAAGTTAAAATATTATGATAATGAGGAGAAAAACGAAATACGTTTAATTGAAGAAAATAATATTCTTCCGTTAAAAGAATTTATTATAAAAAGTATTTTGATGATAATGGTAGCGAAAAGACAGATTCATTATTTGTTGAAAATAGTGAGAAAAGCTTGGGAGTTAAAAATCCTGAGAACGCCGACGTAGAAATATGCGTCAACAAAAATACAAATATCTTGGGAACAAAAAATCCCGAGAACGCCGACGTAGAAATATCCGTCAACAAAAATACAAATATCTTGGGAACAAAAAATCCTGAGAGCGCCGACGTAGAAATATCCGTTAATAAAAATAAAAATATCTTGAGAATTAAAAATCCTGAGAACGCCGACGTAGAAATATCCGTCAATAAAAATAAAAATATCTTGGGAATTAAAAATCCTGAGAGTGCCGACGAAGTAAATACCGTCAAAAATCAAATAAATAATATAGGTACTGACCGATTAGGCGGATTGAGGGAAAAGATAGTTCACTATATTGAAAAGGAGCATTCAAAGATAAATATTCATATTCCTTTTAGAACAGACATAAAGAGGGAAAGGATAAATCTTATCCACGATAGGCCAATATACGGGAAGCAGTATCCGTATGCTCTGTCTGTCAACGACTTCGTGAATAGCGAAATCAAAAGAATGTTATCAGAAAAAATAATAAGGCCTAGCAGAAGCCCTTACAATTCACCACTTCTGGTAGTCCCAAAGAAGGGAGAGAATCAAGACGGAAGCCGTAAATTAAGACTCGTCATTGATTATAAAAAATTAAATGAAAGTACTATACCTGACAGGTACCCAATGCAAGACATATCAGTAATTCTATCAAATTTGGGAAAAGCAAGATATTTTTCAACAATAGATTTAGAGTCAGGATTTCATCAGATACTAATGAAAGAATCTGATGTCAAAAAAAACAGCCTTTTCAATAAATAATGGAAAATACGAATTTTTAAGAATGCCATTCGGATTAACAAATGCGCCAAGAATCTTTCAGAGAGCAATGGACGATATTCTAAGAGAACAAATAGGGAAAACGTGTCATGTCTATATGGACGACATTATAATATTCTCAAACTCAATTGAACAACACTATAGAAAAATCTAAGTTTTTCAAACGCGAAACCCGTTTTCTAGGATACATGGTATCCTATAACGTCATCAAGACAGACCCAGAAAAAATTGAAACCATTAGAAAATATCCGCTTCCAGAAAATATTCGGGAACTAAGAAGTTTCCTAGGTTTTACGGGCTATTATAGAAAATTTGTTTCAAACTACGCCTACATAGCCAAACCTCTAACAAAATATCTTGGAGGTCATAATGGCAAAATCTCAAAAAGAATAAACAAATATATTGATTCAGCTGGATGAACAAGCAATTAAAGCTTTTAACGAGCTGAAAGAAAATCTCATTGCTCAAGTAGAATTTCTTATCTCGAATTCAGATAAATAATATTACTGACAGCGATATAGAACAAACAGACCAGTCAGACTCAGTCTTCAATATTAATGAAGACCATTTTTTAGACCAGACCCCTACAGAGGAATGCCTTATTTAAATAGGATAGATCGAAAAACCAAGAAGCAGCTAAAAGTTTTAATAGATACAGGAGCCACTGCTTGTTACATAAAAAGGGGAATTTTTGAAAATGAAAAACGAGCTACCAATATACAAAAAGGTAACAACAGTTCATGGCTACTCAATTATTAGGTATTACCATATTATAAATATATTTGAAACAAAACAATTATTTTATGAAATCGAAGGTTTAGAATCTGATATTATAATTGGATTCAATTTATTAAGAAAAATTGGAGCTATAATAAATATAGAAAAGGGAATCTTGGAATATAATGGGAAACAGGAGAAGTTAAAATATTATGATAATGAGGAGAAAAACGAAATACGTTTAATTGAAGAAAATAATATTCTTCCGTTAAAAGAATTTATTATAAAAAGTATTTTGATGATAATGGTAGCGAAAAGACAGATTCATTATTTGTTGAAAATAGTGAGAAAAGCTTGGGAGTTAAAAATCCTGAGAACGCCGACGTAGAAATATGCGTCAACAAAAATACAAATATCTTGGGAACAAAAAATCCCGAGAACGCCGACGTAGAAATATCCGTCAACAAAAATACAAATATCTTGGGAACAAAAAATCCTGAGAGCGCCGACGTAGAAATATCCGTTAATAAAAATAAAAATATCTTGAGAATTAAAAATCCTGAGAACGCCGACGTAGAAATATCCGTCAATAAAAATAAAAATATCTTGGGAATTAAAAATCCTGAGAGTGCCGACGAAGTAAATACCGTCAAAAATCAAATAAATAATATAGGTACTGACCGATTAGGCGGATTGAGGGAAAAGATAGTTCACTATATTGAAAAGGAGCATTCAAAGATAAATATTCATATTCCTTTTAGAACAGACATAAAGAGGGAAAGGATAAATCTTATCCACGATAGGCCAATATACGGGAAGCAGTATCCGTATGCTCTGTCTGTCAACGACTTCGTGAATAGCGAAATCAAAAGAATGTTATCAGAAAAAATAATAAGGCCTAGCAGAAGCCCTTACAATTCACCACTTCTGGTAGTCCCAAAGAAGGGAGAGAATCAAGACGGAAGCCGTAAATTAAGACTCGTCATTGATTATAAAAAATTAAATGAAAGTACTATACCTGACAGGTACCCAATGCAAGACATATCAGTAATTCTATCAAATTTGGGAAAAGCAAGATATTTTTCAACAATAGATTTAGAGTCAGGATTTCATCAGATACTAATGAAAGAATCTGATGTCAAAAAAAACAGCCTTTTCAATAAATAATGGAAAATACGAATTTTTAAGAATGCCATTCGGATTAACAAATGCGCCAAGAATCTTTCAGAGAGCAATGGACGATATTCTAAGAGAACAAATAGGGAAAACGTGTCATGTCTATATGGACGACATTATAATATTCTCAAACTCAATTGAACAACACTATAGAAAAATCTAAGTTTTTCAAACGCGAAACCCGTTTTCTAGGATACATGGTATCCTATAACGTCATCAAGACAGACCCAGAAAAAATTGAAACCATTAGAAAATATCCGCTTCCAGAAAATATTCGGGAACTAAGAAGTTTCCTAGGTTTTACGGGCTATTATAGAAAATTTGTTTCAAACTACGCCTACATAGCCAAACCTCTAACAAAATATCTTGGAGGTCATAATGGCAAAATCTCAAAAAGAATGTCAACAAATATATTGATTCAGCTGGATGAACCAGCAATTAAAGCTTTTAACGAGCTGAAAGAAAATCTCATTGCTCAAGTAGAATTTCTTATCTCGAATTCAGATAAATAATATTACTGACAGCGATATAGAACAAACAGACCAGTCAGACTCAGATCAGAACACACAGCATTCAGCTGAAAGTAGTTTTGAAAATGTAATACAAGAGACCCGTAAACCGTTAAATCAATTTAAACAACAACTGTTAATAACAACGGGGAGGTATACAATACATGAGTCACTGAAAATTTTTGACAGGTCACGACATTTAATTGAATATGACACACCAGAAAATTTAATAACTATATTAAGAGAGTATCTTCCACCTAACATTACGGTAGGAATTCATTGTACCTTAGAGGACTTATTTCAAATTCAATTACCTTTAAAAAATAATTTCACAAACACATTCCTTTTTACAAGAATCTTTCTACAAGACGTGGAAAACGAGGAAGATAAAGCTATAATAATAGAAGAAACGCACAGCCGTGCTCATAGGGGGCTAGAAGAGAATTACAAACCGATCAGTAAATTATATTATTGGCCAAACTGTTTTAAAAAATTAAAAGAATATATTAAAAATTGCGTGATTTGTAACGAAAATAAATATAACAGGCACCCAATAAAAATTCCAATTGGGGAAGCCCCAATTCCAAGTAAAGAAGGAGAAAATTTACACATTGATATATATTACGCGCAAGGTCTTACTTTCATAACTTGTATTGACGCTTACTCAAAATTTCTAGTAGTAAAAGAAATCCAAAATAAATTAAATACCGAAAATAAAGTAATGGAACTTCTTCAGCATTTTCCACAAGCAAAAGTAATAATGACCGATAATGCACCGAGCTTTACCTCGGCCCAATTTAAATCTTTCGCACAAAGGTGCAATTTAACTTTACATTACGCAGACCCGAGGCACAGCACGTCAAACGGACAGGTTGAAAGGGCACATTCTACATTAACAGAATTAGCTCGATGCATTAAAGAAGAATTTAGTTTAACTGACTTTTCCGAAATAATAATAAGAGCTGCTAAAGAATATAATCAGAGCCTTCATTCTACAACAAATTAAAAACCTTTTGACGTATTATATAATAAAAGAGAGCACGATAACATTCCTGAACTTTTGAAAAATACTCAAGAGAAAATGTTGGAAACACATAATGAAAACAAAAAAGAAAAAGAATATCATGTAGGACAGGTAGTCTATGAAAAGAAACACGGGGAAAGAAATAAACTTAAAACCAGATATAAAAAACAAATAGTTAAGGAAAATTTACCCAACAAAATAATAATCAACAATAGAAATATAACTATTTACAAAGATAATATAAAATTCTAAGTATTTATATATTATCCTTTTTTTCTTTCCTTTCCCAGAAAATGTTTTATCAGGTGCTCATACCTCAGTAAAATTGGTATATGTGCAAGTTTTGTTTTCTATATTTCTCCCATTTTATTAGCTCTAGAAGTGTTTTGAGTACACACGATTTTTCTCCGATGTCCCTCAATTACACATCATTTATTAGTTTCTTATCTGTCCCCATCCTATTGCACCGTTATCCCAAAGAATAACGAAAGGAGGGGAATTTAATAGAAAGTTGATATATGTGCAAAAAGCTTCATTCACGTTTGGAGTGGGTTCCGGCAAGGTCCTAGTAAAACAAAGATAACAAATTTGACTGTTTACATTTTAAAATTTAATTAAAAATTATCTTGAGCTATAAAAAATAGGCTTGCGTTAAATAAATTGTATTAAATATCAAAAATGCCACGAGCAACCGAATTATCTAAAGAAGAGCAGATCCAAATAAGAACTATGGCTGACTGTGGCGTCAAAGTTGGTGCTATTGGTAAAACAATAAATGGGCTTCGAAACACTGTAGGAAACTTTTTAAAGTCACCCCAAAAATATGCCGAAAACAATCGCAAAGGTGCATTTCCAAAGATTGATAACCGCACTAAGCGGCATATTAGAGCTTTGGCATCTGCCAAAAATTTGAGCTGTGCCAAAATTAAGGCACAATTGAAGTTACCAATATGTATGCAACGGGTGTAACAAATTTGCCGAAAAGACTTGCATCTCACATACGAAGCAAAGGTCCCGAAACCTAAGCTATTGCGGCGGCATAAAATGGCTCGACTAGCCTATTAGGAGAAATTTAAATTTTGGACCACCGAATTCCAAAATGTCATCTTCGTGATGAAAAAAAATTTAATTTAGATGGCCAAGATGGAAATCAAAAGTATTGGCGAGACCCCAGGCATCCCAGACAAACTTGCAACAGACGCAACCATGGTGGTGGTTCCCTTATGGTATAGGCTGCCTTTAGTTACTTCGAGAAATCGCCTATATGCTTTGTGCCATGTCGCATGAACGCGGAAACGTATACTAATCTCTTGGAAAGTGAGCTAGTACCATTTTCCGAAGAGTTTCATCCCGGAAATTTTTTCTTTCAACAGGACAACGCTCCTATACACGTAGCGCGGTGTACGAAGACGTTTCTGGAAAGTAAATCTATCGATTTGATGCAGTGGCCAGCTTTAAGTCCGGACTTAAATCCGATCGAGGATCTTTGGGGCATCCTGTCAGTAAAAGTTTTCGGAGGTGGAACGAAATTTAAGACCCTTAAGGAATTAAAGGCGGCCATTGTTAATGAATGGGCATCCATTGATATAGCTGTCCTCCAAAACTTGGCAAATTCAATGCCGAAGCGATTGAAATTATTAGATTAGCAAAAAGGAGACACGATACTATATTAATTAAAAAGTTAACTTATATTACAAATTTATATAATATTTTTTTTGTCACTTAAATAGTTTTGCACATATATCAATTTTCTATGAATAATAGTTTTAAGTTCCTATATAAATATCAAACAATGATCTATCAAATATATGTTAAGTTCATTCAATTTGTACATTTACTACCTACATATATAAAATGAATAAAAAAAATCTAACATGAAGGAGTTAGAAAAAAATCAAGAAAAACACGTTGCACATTTATCAATTTTACTGAGGTACTACACCTTATTTTATTAACAAAATCAGAAATAATTGACTATACAAGTCACGAATATCTTCTATTTAAGGACAATAAAGACGTATTGACGTACGATTCATACGCAGATTTATTCCATGTAACTAACTTAAGCTTTTATAAAGAAATAATACATTTGGAATCAGATAATATTAAAAGGGATACTAATAAAAGGTCACAATGGGAAATTAAATATGACATAAAAGTAATCGAACTAACTTTATCGCCATTAATATCAACTAGATCAAAAAGAGGGATAAATGAGTTAGGCACCGTGTGGAAATGGTTAGCTGGAACTCCGGACCATGATGATTTTATTACAGTTCAGAATAAAATTAATGAATTAATTGAAAACAATAATAAGCAGTCTATTATCAATTCCGGATTATTCAAAGAAATGGAATCTCTTTCCGATGATTTTAAAAAAGTATTTATTGATCAAGATCTACCACTTCGAAAACATCGCTTGCGATTATTAACATTTGATCTGCAAAATTTAATTGACACAATGAAATATTAAAACATGAACAAAAACCAATAATTATAGCTGATTTAATGGACACCTCTTCTTTTAAAATCGCATTGCATAAAGAACTTTTAATAATTTATATAAAATACCCAATAATAAAAAACAGATGTGAAATATATCACGCTAGAGCGATTTCCCAAATCGATGGAAAACTAGTATTCAGCAATCAAGTCGCAAAATTCGAAAATGTTTTTTACGAAATGTCTCATTTTAAGAACGAACTTTTTAATAATTATTGCACTCTAAGTAACAAAAAAATTAGTTCTACCCGATTATTAAATGGTGAGAAATCAACTCGTAAAAAAATAAGAGAAAAAAAAATAGACATCATACAAGATGGTGCCATTCTTATAAATGGGAACAATATTGTTAGCAACTCCTATTTAAACGGTTCGTTTTTAATAACATTTAATGGTACAACTAAAATTAATAATATCTCATATACCAATTTGGAAAATAAAATTCTTGAATACGTAACTACGAACCACTTCAAAAATTATGAAATATCCGATATCATATTATCCAATCACTCTGATCTTTCTTTAGATAATGTAAACATTTTAAACCCTTTCGTTAAAATTCGTTAAAATTAAGAATACTAAAATATCACTTACTTTTATATTATTAATTTTTATCATTATATATTTGATTCTTTCACTTATTATACCCTTGCAGAGGGTATTATAATTTTGGCCAAAAGTGTGCAACGCAGTGAAGGAGACATCTCCGACCCTATAAAGTATATATATTCTTGATCAGGATCACCTCCTGAGTTGATATGAGCATGTCTGTCTGTCCGTCTGTCTGTCCGTCTGTCTGTTTCTACGCAAACTAGTCTCTCAGTTTTAAAGCTTGTAACGGTTTGGCACATGTCCTGAAGGTACTTCGATCTACTAACAGGCTCCAGCCGTGCTCAGGGAAAGTGGGAGTGGTTCTTGTACCTTCAGTAGGGACATGGTCGTCACGCGAATCGTCGTAGATCGAATCGTAGCAAAAGGGACTGGGAGAAGGATACCCAAATAGCATTGGGAGGGGGATAACAAAAAAAGATTCCTTGGCAGAGATTTGTTAAGAGGTGGCTAAATGTTGTGGCTACATAGGTGGCGAGATTCTTCCGGTGCCCAAACAAAAGATCTATTACAAATTCATTTTAGTCAACGTTATAATTCAGGAAAATTTCTTATAAAAATAATTAACATAATGTGGTTTTCATTAACCATAAGAACAAAAAAGATAACTTTGATGACAATTAATATTAATATTAATATGGCCGTAATTTTAAGAATTCAGTAGTACAGATAATAATAATTAAAGATAATTAAAGATAGTAATTCAGTTTGGGTGCTTACAAAAAAATAATATTTCAATTGGATTGCTTAAAGATAATAATTCAAATTTGGTGCTTAAGTATAAGAATAATAATCCCTTAAAAATAATAATTTAGGAGGTATTAAAATTACATTTTTAAATGATATTAAATGACAGTATTAAATGATTCAAGAATTGATAATTTTAATTTTAATTGAATTTGCTTAGAAATAATAATTCAGAAATTATAAAAAAAAATAATATATATAAAAATTGATAATTATGGATTTTTAGGTTTTTTTTTCTTTTTCATTTGGTAAACTTTACGTTATGGTATTTGAATTTCATGGTTTCTTTGTCCCTTCGCTGGGAATAGTTAAGAATGTATTTACGTGGTTTTGTATTTTTTTTTTTATATAAAAAAAATACATAAAAAAATCCAAGACTCCACAGGCAGGGGGGAGGGGGTTGATGCTACCGGCGGGATTTTAGCGACGGGTCGTAAAAATATGATCCCTGATGCTTGGGGAGATCTCCTGTAGAAAAGCCTACCGTGGCACTGTGGTGCTCACGTTGGATGGATGCCGGGGTTAGGTCAGGTGGTACCTCCAAATCCACTGGCATCGATGGTCATCCAACAGCAAAAAATCCGCTAAACGGGAAAATAAACACTAAGCCAATGCAGGGAATGGCGTGGAGCTTAATATTTTCTCACCTCTATTTAAAAAAAACACACACTAATAAATTTTTTTTTTTTCCACTAGGTTGGGTCACTGGTCTTATTATTTTTCTTCACGGATTTCAGATTTCTGGTCTTATTATTTTTCTTCACGGGCAGATTTTTCAGTGATCTGCCCGCAGCGAGATTTAGAGGAAAAGTGAACTCAGGTGGCAGACAGGAAATGCCACTTTATGGTTGTCACCTTTTGACAGGTGCATACGCGGGTGGGTGAATTCCAAAAAGGGGAGCAGCTGAGGGGAGGGGGTGAATGTCAGTTGGGGTCAGCTGAGCCTATCGATATCTATTATCAGCTGCATTGGGGTCTAATAGGTAAACAAGACCATATGTTTTTGTTTTTGTTTACTATTTAAAAAAAATTTTTATTAATATTTTATTTAATTTAATTCAATTCCTCGGTCCAACGAGCGACCCCCACATCACAGGTTTTATTTTGGTATTCATGCCTAAATAAAAACTTAAAAATGGTCGGCGAGTTGGAATTAGGCCTTCCAAATATCCTTAGCATGAAAATTGCCTAGATCCTTCCCCTTAAGATCTTCCAATCTATAAATGGCAGAGCCAACTTTTTGTTTTATCCTAGCTTTGATGCCGATTGGCCCTAATTTAGCGTTAAAATTCGATGCCAAATTACTAAGCTGAAAATTTCGTTTAATAACCTCTTCCCCTATTTCAAACGATTTTGGTCTTGCTCTCAGATCGTAAGTCCTTCTATTTTTCGAGAATGCCCTTTCTAAGTATTTCCCGATATCAGCACGAATTTTTGTAAATTCGTCTTCTCTATCTATATGTCCTGCTCCACTATTTAACAAATCTAACTTCCTAAGCAACGTCTAATCCTTTCCATGCGTTATCATGTACTGACCAAATACAATACGATAAGGATCAGCTCCGACTGATTGATGTATGGAGTTTCTCAACGCGCAGTTTATACTGGGCAGGATGATATCCCACTCTCTTTGATTATGACGTACATAGGTTCGGAGCGCTGCGTTAATGGAGCGATTAACCCGTTCGGCGGCATTAGCTTGAGGGGCGTACGCCGCAGTGCAGATATGCTTAATACCATACTTAGTAAGAAATGCTGCGAACTCATGACTTTTAAATTGCGATCCATTATCACTTACAATGGATTCGGGAACTCCAAAACACGCAAAGATGTCATCCCTTAAGAAGTCGATAATAATCTGGGACGAAAACTTCCTAACTGGCTTGAGAAAAGTAAACTTGGAGAAGTGATCAAGAATGATGAAAATACCTATATTGCCTTTTTTTGATCGTGGAAAAGGCCCTATAAAATCTATATAAAATCTTTGAAAAGGTCGTTCACTGATGATTTGGCTTCCCATAGGTGGTCTTTGGCTATGATTTGGATACTTTGACGTCCTACACAATTCACATTTTGCAATATATTGCCTAACGTCTGAAGCCATTCCTGGCCAAAAGAAATTTCGTCGGATACGTTCCAAACATTTGGCTACGCCCCCATGTGCCGAAGAAGGCTGATCATGACTAGAGCGGATAACATCCTCTCGCAGGGCGGTTGGAACGTACAATTTCCAAACCTCATCTTTATTTCCAGTTGTGGAACAGCAATTTCGATGGTAAAGGAAATTGTCGATAACCTGGAAATCGGGTAATCCGGCTTCGATAAACTTTTCTTTTAGTGCCGTGTATTCTTCGGATTGAAAGGCACTTGACGTTAAATCAATTGTTGGTGAAAGCTCTAACTCAATTGCATTTACCACATCCTCTTCTTCGAAAGAACGAGAAAGGGCATCGGGAACTATATTCTGCGATCCCTTTCGATGTTCAATTTGAAAGGTGTATCGTTGTAATTTGAGTGCCCATCGAGCCAATCTACCACTAAGATCGGTCTGGTTCATTAACCACCGTAAACTGGCATGATCCGTAACAATTTTGAAAGGATGCCCTTCGATGTACATTCGAAACTTCAAAACTGCCAAAACAACAGCCAAACACTCTATTTCGGTTACGGTATAATTACGCTGAGCCTTGTTTAATTTCTTCGACATATAGGCTATTGGTCTTTCTATGTTGTTCTCATCTGTCTGAGCGAGTACAGCTCCCACTCCATGAAAAGATGCGTCACATTGGACAATGAAAGGCTTTTCATAATTGGGATGCATTAATAGAGGTGCTGAACATAGTCTCTTTTTTATTTCTTCAAATGCGGATTGAGCTTGCTCATTCCATTTGAAAGCCTTCTTTCCTAAGAGCTCCGTTAGTGGAAATATTACGGTGGAGTATTGGGCTAAGAACCGCTGGTACCAACCAGTCATTCCCAAAAACCGCCTTAGCTGTTTCTGAGTACTGGGAACCGGAAATTCGGCTACTGCTCTAACCTTCTCAGAGTTGGTTTGCCACGCTCCTTCTCCTACTATAAAACCCAAGTACTGTACTTGTTTCAAGCCAAATGGACTTTTCGCGACATTTATAGTCAACCCCGCCTTTCGAAGTTGGACAGCTACTTCGGCCAAGTGTTTCAGATGATCCTCAAATGTTGAAGATAGAACTAGTAAGTCATCAAGATAAACTAGAACATGGGATTTCATACTATATGGAATCACCATATCCATTAGTCGACAAAGAGTCTGTGGTGCATTGGACAATCCAAATGGCATACGCTTGAATTGATACAACGGTCGATTGGGGACTGTGAACGCTGTTTTCGCCCTTGACTGAGAATCTAACTCGATTTGCCAAAAGGCATCTTTGAGATCAATTTTCGAAATACAGTGCACGGGTGGCAATCGACTCAACAAACCTTCTAATATAGGCATCGGATATGCATCTTTAATGGTGACTGAATTTAGTTTCCTTGCGTCTAGACAGAATCGAACCTTGTTTGGTTTTACTAGCAGCGTTACTGGTGATGACCACGCTGATGAAGGTGCTTCTTCAATTACATCTTGTGCGATCATTCTATCAATTTCTTCACATAAAAGTTTTTCCCTGGCAGGAGATAACGGATAAAATCTCTGTTTAATAGGTTTGGCCTCCCCTGTATCGATAGAATGTTCTACTAGAGAAGTTTTCCCTAATCCGTCTACCTCAAAAGACGGAAAAGAATTTATTACCGATTCTAAACGACGTTTCTCCGAAAGAGAGAGGTGAATTTTGTCTTTTGCTTTTTCCCCTTCCGTTTGGTTTATCTCACTTATATGTCCCACTAAAGATAATGAAATTCCGAATTTCTTCCAGAAATCCATTCCGCGAATAACATCCTGATTTATTGACGGTACTATTAGAAACTCTATGTTGTCATGCCTGGTGTTAAACGTCAATGATACGGTGATCACTCGAGCGATATTCTGTATTTGCCCATCGGCGGTTTTAACCATCCCCTTTCGGGACTTAAAATTATTTTTCTCCGCCAGTATGCGTTTTGCTAAAGCACCACCTATTACACTTTTGTTGGTTCCGGTATCCAGCAGAGCTAAATATGGTTGACCTAATATCTGTATTTGTGAAAAGGGACGAATGTCGTTATGCTTGTGTAAGAGTGATGAAATTACGACTTTCTTTAGCTCCCGAATGCTTCTAAAATAATTTTGAATGCGCTCAGCGCTACGACTTTTAACTCTTGAGGCTGTTAAACTGTCCTTACTTTCGCCGTCAGTTAGCAGCTTGTCTAAACGTATATGATAGGGAGTAAATTTGATAGGGTTTACGCTAAGTTCGTCTTCATCAAGTTCTGATTTGATTGGTTCCGAGACTTAAAGAGGATATTCGCTTAATGGTTTTGGCGAATATCCCGAGATCGGTTTTCCGACTCGGGATGACATTTCGAACAATTGGGCTTATAAGTGTTAATCGACCCACACCCATAACAAAATATGCGACGTGTTTTAAGACAATCTTGATAGCGATGTCCTAATTCGTCACAGTTCCAACATTTGATTTTGTCCATCGAACGAATGGCACAAACTTCATTTGATTCCGGGTCGCCTTCAAAATCCTCCTCCGTCTGGTTAATGAATTGAATTTCGTTAAGAGAAGGTCGAGTATTTGTTCGTGGGACGACTCTATTACGAAATCCTTTGAAAAACTCTTCATGTCTGCGGCATTCAGTACGTAACGCTGCCAAAGTTGGTGTTGGAACATGCAACAACTCGTGTTTCAATTCCGCCCTAAGATTATGTCGGACCTCTTCCGTTATCTCGGAGTCAGACAACGGATCCCTTAACGCGTCCGCAATCCCTAACATCGAATCTAGGAAGTCATCAAAGGTTTCTGTATTTCCCTGCTTCCGACGTCGTAGAGATTTGGTGAGATCGGGAGACCGATGTACTCGCCAATAAAACTTCAATGCCGGACCCGTAAATAATAAGTTTGCAAATTGAAACAACAAATCATAATTTCCATCTAGACACTGATTGGTTAAAATATTCACTCGATATATAAAATCCTCGATAGGGATTTCCCCATTTGAACCGCTAAATTTGAGGTTCCAGTTTGAAATTACGCTAGATACCCTATCTGGTCTGTCTGCTGAGTGATTGCTTAAACGATTTCTTGACGGAACGTTTTCTCGGAAATTATCGCGAGGTGGGTTACTCCTAGACACAAAACTGGGTACTTCATTATCCCATTCGAGTGGAATTTTACCCCGTGATCCTCTACGACTTGGACCCAAATTTAAATTTGCCATTGTGGCACTAATTTGATTAGATATCGACGCTGCCAAGCTCGACATCTGATTTTCTAAGGCCCCTGCTATTATTTGGTGTACCCGCTCTTCTGAGACGCCGTTGCCAGCCGAAGAACTTCGCGTATGATTAGCCCTTTCGGGATTCTGCATGGTATTCCGATTTACCCTGGGAATGGTGGTGGCAACTCGATTATTACGAGTGCCCTGCCTGGTCTGAGGACGGGTACGCGGAACGGTGCCTGTACGCGGACTATTGCCAGTCGATGGCACTACATCGATCAACTGTCGGGCCTTACCTGCTTCAGGATTCCCTAACTCGCTTCTGCTACATGCTCTTCTGCAGAGTGGACAAGTGGCGTTGGTTTCAAGCCAAGTTGTGAGACACCTCAAATGGAATTGATGCCTACATGTGGTTATAGTCCATTCTGCTTCCTCATTAGCTTCATTGCAAATGGTGCAAGTAAGAGATTCCCTGGGCTGTGACAATGCGGGGATATTTTCAAGACTTCGTCTAACCGCCATTATATTGAACGAATATTATAATTGTTACTTTAAGTTTGCCTGATAATTTTAGTGGGGTAATGGATGTTTTGTTACGTAATTAAATTATATATTAGGGTTCTTGGTTTTTGAAAAAATATCGTATTGATGATATTTGCTGTGAAAAAAATATCAATCGATAATATTCAGAAATATCACAAAAAAAAAATCGATATATCGAGTATTTTCGATATTTTTTATAGTCAGCTAAATTTGAAAAAAGGTTATTTTTAAATTTAAAAAAAGGTTTTAATATGTGTTTTCATCCGCCATGAACTGCAAATAAGACATATTTTTTTATTTAAAAAGTGAATTGAAAAAACAACAAATATTTATACCCACTCTCAAGCAACTTTTATTTAAGTTCTTTGAAATAAAAAATAACAAAATTATTAAGGACATTGTATTCAAATTTATTTATAAAAAAAACTTAATACAAAAAAAAAAAGTTTCATGGAATTCATGGAATATGTACTTAATAATGCTAATTACTTAATTCTCTTATTTAATGCTCTTAATTACTCTTAATTACAAAATAAATCTTTCTTCAATGATTTAAAAAAAACTCTTTCGGTTATATGCTGGACCACTTTAATTCTGGGATATTAAAATCACCCACAGCTACGAGCTGGTCACGATCAGTCATAAGATTGAAAACGGATTGAATAGCGGACAAATGCTGACAATATGTGGGTGGTTCAGGGGAAGGCGGTATATTTGAACATGTAATGTATAAAGATTTTATAAATGTATAAAGAAAACTTCGGAGCTAAAGATCTCCGGCTTTAACCAAGTTTCTGTAAAGGCTATAATATGGGATGCGATAGGTAGGTGCTACGACAGGTTAGTAAGTGTTAGTGACGATACTAGTTTTTTGGGTTAGTGGACGAAGAAGAGGTGGAGGGTTGGTCAGTGGTTCTAATGTGGGAGAGTTTCACTCATATTGGTTTTAAAACTTTTTTTCACGGAACTAGGCTGATGTTTTTGGACGCAAATATTCGCTGGCCAAATCAAATGAACAAATTGTCTTCAACATTAGCACAGGCACACGAATCTTGAAAGAAGACGTGCGCCTTACATAATTAAATTTAAATTTCGCTATGTCCTCCACCTTTATATAGGCTTAAGTTTTGGCTTTGAAGCCGAGATATCAATCTCTGAAGTATATTTAAATATATGTTACGAGAACTGCAGCATCAGTCGGTGCCGGTGGTCCGGACTGTGGAATACCCTGTTGGGTGACTTTAACTGGGGTTTTATTTACTAAAACCTGTGGTATCACTTGAAGGGATGCCACGGAGGACATGTCGGACTGACAAATTCGAACGGCGAATTATTCCCAGTTCTATGCTATGCTTGGAATTAAATTTAAACAAATTATCAATTCGCCTCCAAACACACGCGAAGGTATACGGTTTAAGTTAAAACTGAAGTTTCTCAAAAAGAAGGGCCAAGGGAGATGTTCCTTGAAATTCAGATCATAAGCGACGGTAAAAGAGCTACTGATGTTTAGGAGGCACAACTTGCAAGACTGTAGAACGGTAAAAACCAGGTTTCCAGGAAACTTGCGAAACATACGAGTGCACATTGGAGGTTCCAGAGATGTATCAATCAATAATTGGCAGATTGACGTGGCTTGGGCTGGTATCGAGATATCTTTTTTTCAGTTGTAAAACGTGTTGAACATGAAGTTGAGCTATTAAAAGGGACAAGGCTTTACAGGATTTGCCGATGCTGACTGAGCTGGAGACGTTGGAACTTGTAAGTCATACAGCGGTTTTTTATTTTTATTCGCAGGAGAACCGATTTCCTGGAACTCTGAGCCTGGCTGAGACATTGGCGACCAAAGTAGCATTGCACGAGATAGCAGTTGGATCCGAAAGTACTCCAATAGTTTTGTACGGGAACAATCAAAGCGCGCAGGATTTGGCCAAGAACCCTGACTTTAGACACTTGACTTTAAACACATAGACATTAGACACAATTTCTTTCGGGAAATTGTGGAGAGAGGCGAAGTGGTATTGTAATATTTCGCAACAAACGATTTGATAGTGGATATCTTTACTAAGCATTTGGCAAAGCAAAAACATTGTTATTTTGACAAGTTAATGAACTTTTTATAAATAAAAACAAATTGTAAGCAGCTGACATTGAGAAGGGTATGAGAAATACAATGTTAACATGTTTGTTACGATAGTTTATATCAGAGTTGCCCATTGCTCTCGGTCCTCCGAAATTCATTCCTGAGTATTTTCTGCAAAAATGGTCGAATTGAAGCGATGAATTTCTTCTTCGCGAATATTTTTTAAGTACGAAAATATGGATTATTTGTTATAGTATAATAATAGGCTGTTGTAAAAATTCAAGGACATTTATTTTAAACTCCTTTTGAATGTAACCATAATATTCTTTTTCTGTGTACAGATATGAATTGCAAAAAAAATATTCTCACATTGGTATGGAAGTTGGCTCTGCCGTATGCAGCGCTTGGATACCCCTATAATGTTAATGCTGTAATGTTACTGGGACACCGTTAAAGCACTATCTGTTAGAAAAAGACAGACGCCTGAAGAAAACACAATTACAACTAAGTTTTTCGTTACTTTTACAATTAACTTTGTCTATTTTGCTTCTGCTCCTGATTTTCTGATTTCTGCTCCTGCGTCACCTGCAACCTGCTTAACCGCCGTTGACTGAATTTCATCAAAAGAGATTGTCAAGAATATAAATATAAATCCGTTCAAAAATACATTTCCTTTCTTTTTATACCCTTGCATAGGGTATTATAATTTTGTCCAAAAGTGTGCAACGCAGTGAAGGAGACATCTCCAACCCTAAAAAGTATATATATTCTTGATCAGGATCACCTCCTGAGTTAATATGAGCATGTCCGTCTGTCCGTCTGTCTGTCTGTCCGTTTCTACGCGAACTAGTCTCTCAGTTTTGAAGCTATCGTCTTGAAACACCCTTCTTTCCTTTGCACGCAGTATATAAGTCGGAACGGCCGGGATCGGCCGACTATATCCTATAGCTGCCATATAACTGATTGATCGGAAATGGTATAACTTTGGTGTTTTTAGAGTTAGAGACTTCAAATTTGACATGAGAGCTATTTTTGGCAACAATTACGACAATTACGACATGCCTAATTTTATAAGGATCGGCCGACTATATCTTATAGCTGCCATATAACTGAACGATCGGAAATGACCCAACTTTTGTGTTTTTGAAGATAGATGAAGATGGAATTTGGTACAGATTATATTTTTGGTCAGTTAATCCGACCTAGGAAAGCCTAGACCTAGAAAGAAAGGAAAGCTAACTTCGGGCGGAGCCGAAGTTGATATACCCTTGCAGTTTAAACCGGATTTATCCCAAAAATCGGATAAAGTTGGACGATCCTTATAAGAATATCACAATAAATCCAATTAAGTACAATAAAATATTAAAACAAAAAGTCCCAAGCTTTTATCATTAAAAATACCACAGTTGTTCCAAAATCAGATCGGGCAAAAGCAAGTCTAAGAAACCACCATGGTGGTCGCAAACACTTGAGCCCTTTAAAACCAAGGCCCGCAAGGCCTTCAATTTTGCCAGAAAAACAAACTCGGAGATAGCCTGGGAGTCGTACAAAGCGGACCTCAGGCGATATAACAAAGAGCTTCGCAAGGCAAAAAGGAATGCCTGGGCCGAGTTCTGCACGAACATTCAGCAAACATCAGAGGCCTCTCGACTCAGGAAGGTCCTTGCAACTACTGCACCAAATGTAGGATATATTAAAACCTCAGAGGGCAATTGGACATCGTCCAGCAAAGAAACCTTAGAGGCTCTCATAGAGACACATTTCCCGGGATGCTCTCGAGAAGGCACAACCCTGGAAATGCAGACACAGGGGAATAGCCCACCCACCACTAATCCACTTGAATACCTATTGAATGATAGATATCTCAGCTGGGCAATAAATAGCTTCAAGCCCTTCAAATCCCCGGGCCCAGATGGCATTGTTCCGGCTCAACTAATCAAAGCCGGTCCCAACCTGAAATCTTGGGTCAAGATAGCTTTCTCAGCAATCTTCAGGATGGGCATCGTACCCCAAATGTGGTTGCGGACGAAAGTCGTATTTATACCCAAGGCGGGAAAACCATCTCACTGCACCCCCAAGGACTTCAGACCAATAAGCCTGTCGTCCTTCCTTCTCAAGACAATGGAGAGACTAATCAGCCTCCATATTAATCTTACTATAAACCCAGATGATATCTCGGGATCACAACATGCGTATAGGAAGGGCCGATCCACAGAAACGGCACTCCACGAAATCACTACTTTTGTCGAGAAGGCACTTAGTGATAAGGAATACGCACTCATTGCTTTTCTAGACATAGAAGGTGCGTTCAACAACATCCTACCAAGCTCGATAACCAATGCACTGACAGGACTAGGAATAGATAATCAATCCGTACGCCTTATAAAGCAGATCCTGGTAAACAGGACTGTTGAGGCGTCACTAGGAGGAGAATCTATTCATAGATACGTCAGAAGAGGCACCCCGCAAGGAGGCGTACTCTCACCCCTACTCTGGAACGTGGCGGTTAATAGCCTACTGCGATCCCTAGAAGGGGGTGGTTGCAAAGTTATCGCTTACGCGGATGATGTCGCAATTGCCTTCTCAGGAAAATTTCCCCAGACTCTATGTGACCGCATGACGGACAAACTTAGGGTCCTCTCAACGTGGGCAGCTAGAAATGGACTAGGTGTGAACCCATCCAAAACAGAGCTCGTCCTCTTCACCAGGAAGTACAAAATACCAAACTTAAGGCTTCCAAAACTATTAGGAGAAACACTATCTCTTAGCGATAGCGCCAAGTACCTAGGGATTACGCTAGACAGGAAACTGGACTGGAAATCAAACACTATGGATAGAGCCAACAAAGCTACAATCGCGCTCTATACTTGCAGAAAAGCCATTGGTCTTAAATGGGGAATGTCACCAAAAATAGTAAGATGGCTTTATACAGCGGTCATAAGACCCATCCTCTTCTACGGGGTGGTGGTATGGTGGCCTGCTCTCACCAACTCCACAATCAGGGAGAAGCTTAGAAAAACGCAAAGGATGGCGGAGGTCTGTATCACGGGCAGCCTCCGTACCACTCCTACGGACGCACTAGACTTCATACTCGACCTATTACCGGTAGAGATAGTGGGAGTCAAGATGGCTACGCTATCGGCAATCAGGCTACGAGAGACGGGCGCATGGAAAAGGACTGACTACGGACATACCAACGGGGTCTACGGACTACTGCGTACCTGTCGATAATCCCACCTTAAAATACAAGGTCTACATTCCAACAAGGGAGGAATGGGACACACAAATCCCGGGACCAGCCGGTTCCCTCCATATTTACACAGACGGCTCAAAATTGAATGGCCAGGTGGGAGGAGGTTTCCATTGCGAACAGCTGTGTTTAAATGAGTCCTTCAGACTCCCAGACCACTGTAGTGTTTTCCAAGCAGAAGTAATTGCTATCGGAGAAGCACTCAGATCCCCAGCACTTATTGGTAATCAGGACACGATCTGTATCTTTTCAGACAGTCAAGCGGCACTCAAGGCTCTTGACGGTCTTTCATCCAACTCCAGGACAGTGAATGACTGTCGCAGATCTCTTAACGAGATGGCAGAGCAGCATGACATACACCTCATATGGGTACCCGGGCATAGGGACCACGAGGGTAATTGCGCCGCCGACGAACTAGCAAGAGCAGGTACTACCAATCCTCTCCTACCGGAGAAGGAACCAGTAGGTATCCCCTTAGCTACGTGTAGGCTAAAATGCAGGGATCACTTTGACCGCGCATCACTGCGGAAATGGAGAAATCTCCAAAACTGCAGGAACTCCCGCATGATATGGCCCATTCGATCTAGGAAGAGGTCAATGATGCTTATCGCCCTGAATAGGCAGGACTGTAGTCTGGCGATCAAGGCCATTACGGGACATTGGTTAATAGGAGCACACGCGGCTAGACTAGCGGTGCCACATTATGACTACTGCAGAAGCTGTGGAGACGAAGAAGAGGAAGAGACAGTCGCACACCTCCTGTGTCAATGCCCTGCGCTGGGGCGCATCCGACTCAAATTCTTGGGCGCAGCAATACTTACAGACCTTACAGACCTCGCGGAGGTCGCTCCACACAGACTCGTAGCCTTCATCCGTAAATCTGGATGGGACCACGAGCCGCTTCAAGAAGGATAGAGCACCCTTGGGCACATAAGTAGTGGGAAGGGAGAGGTCCTTTTGTAGGATCCTTGCCTGTGCGGTATCACAAGGAGCCCCAGCGGCTCAAGTGGATGGGGGTCAGTACCGGCCCTCATCGCCGCCTCAACCTAACCTAACCATGCTGGTCTGTCATTCGACTACGGGAGTCACAGACAATACATTTAATGGCAGAAGCCAACCGTTCAGATGGAACCGAACTTCCAGGCGTGATAAGAAAACTTAAAGCAACCTTCGCTAGAATCGGCATCGTTGAAATTTGTGAGTTCCAGAATTCCAACGGATTTGTCTCCCAACTACAAAATGGCATACTCAAGTAAACCTGCACTTCCTTTCTTTCGCAACTAATATCGGAGAACACCAACTCAAAAATATTATTATCGACTATTTTTGCCAAAAAAAATATCACGATAATAATATTTTTTTAAGAGAAAATATATCGATATATCGATATTTTGATATATTTCCGACATCCCTATTATATATATGTATGTATCGGTATTGTTGATCGATAAAGGTCAATTATCAATTTTCGTTATAAAATTATTATTTATAAGTTTTTATTGGGACTTATCCTTCAGAACTCTCGCCATTAGTTAAAAGCCTATTTATTATATTTTATTTTTCCTAGCCAAGGAACTAAAATTATTTAATTAATTTCAAATGTCTTATTTGGAGAGGGCAAAGCTCCGTTCGCCTAAAGCTGTACCATCTCAATCCAAAAAAGACCCAAAAGATTCTAATAAAATTTAAATTAAGTTCTTCCTTGAAGAGTAATCCGTTTCCAGCTTACGAAAACAAAAAAAAATCTCAATTCAAGTAGAAATATAAATATAAAACCGGAATAAAAAATTACTTCTGGAGTTTCGCTTGTTTTTGAAGAGGAACAGACTCCATACTTGCGAAGCCTGAGCAATCTCAATTCAAAAAAAAACAAAATACCAAAAACAAATACTATAGAAGTTTGTTTGATAACCTTCCTTGAAGAGGGACACACTCCCAGCTTAGGAGCATGAACAATCTCAATTCAAAAAAAGACTAATCAAAAAAAAATTATAAAAAATTGACTTTGAACGAAAGAAAAGAAAATACTATTTGGGGTAAGAAAAGGTTAAAGGAAATCGGGCATTGCAACTTTATATTTTTTTCGAATATCCTTAAAGGATAATTAAAGCCGCGTCAAGCCCCACGTTGGGCGCCATAATTCTGTAACGGTTTGGCACATGTCCTGAAGGTACTTCGATCTACTAACAGGCTCCAGCCGTGCTCAGGGAAAGTGGGAGTGGTTCTTGTACCTTCAGTAGGGACATGGTCGTCACGCGAATCGTCGTAGATCGAATCGTAGCAAAAGGGACTGGGAGAAGGATACCCAAATAGCATTGGGAGGGGGATAACAAAAAAAGATTCCTTGGCAGAGATTTGTTAAGAGGTGGCTAAATGTTGTGGCTACATAGGTGGCGAGATTCTTCCGGTGCCCAAACAAAAGATCTATTACAAATTCATTTTAGTCAACGTTATAATTCAGGAAAATTTCTTATAAAAATAATTAACATAATGTGGTTTTCATTAACCATAAGAACAAAAAAGATAACTTTGATGACAATTAATATTAATATTAATATGGCCGTAATTTTAAGAATTCAGTAGTACAGATAATAATAATTAAAGATAATTAAAGATAGTAATTCAGTTTGGGTGCTTACAAAAAAATAATATTTCAATTGGATTGCTTAAAGATAATAATTCAAATTTGGTGCTTAAGTATAAGAATAATAATGGCTTAAAAATAATAATTTAGGAGGTATTAAAATTACATTTTTAAATGATATTAATTGAATTTGCTTAGAAATAATAATTCAGAAATTATAAAAAAAAAATAATATATATAAAAATTGATAATTATGGAATTTTAGGTTTTTTTTTCTTTTTCATTTGGTAAACTTTACGTTATGGTATTTGAATTTCATGGTTTCTTTGTCCCTTCGCTGGGAATAGTTAAGAATGTATTTACGTGGTTTTGTATTTTTTTTTTTATATAAAAAAAATACATAAAACAAGAAAGGAAAGCTAACTTCGGGCGGAGCCGAAGTTTATATACCCTTGCAGCTAAAACCGGATATATATCGCAAACATCGGATATAGTTGGCCGATCCTTATGAGAATATGATAATATAACCCAATTTATTATAATACAAAAACCAAACCTAAAAATGTCCCAAACTTCTATCTTCAAAAACACAAAAGTTGGGTCATTTCCGATCGTTCAGTTATATGGCAGCTATAGGATATAGTCGGCCGATCCTTTTGAAATTTGGTAGGTTGGATCAACTGGCCAAAGATATAATCTGTATTAAGTTTCAGCTTTCTATCTTCAAAAACACGAAAGTTGGGTCATTTCCGATCGTTCAGTTATATGGCAGCTATAGGATATAGTCAGCCGATCCTTATGAAATTTGGCATGTCGTAATGGTTTGCCAAAAATAGCTCTCATGTCAAATTTGAACTCTCTAACTCTAAAAACACCATAGTTATACCATTTCCGATCAATCAGTTATATGGCAGCTATAGGATATAGTCGGCCGATCCCGGCCGTTCCGACTTATATACTGCGTGCAAAGGAAAGAAGGGTGTGTGCAAAGTTTCAAGACGATAGCTTCAAAACTGAGAGACTAGTTCCCGTAGAAACGGACAGACAGACAGACGGACAGACAGACGGACAGACAGACGGACAGACGGACATGCTCATATCAACTCAGGAGGTGATCCTGATCAAGAATATATATACTTTATAGGGTCGGAGATGTCTCCTTCACTGCGTTGCACACTTTTGGACAAAATTATAATACCCTCTGCAAGGGTATAAAAATCCAAGACTCCACAGGCATGGGGGAGGGGGCTGATGCTACCAGCGGGATTTTAGCGACGGGTCGTAAAAATATGATCCCTGATGCTTGGGGAGATCTCCTGTAGAAAAGCCTACCGTGGCACTGTGGTGCTCACGTTGGATGGATGCCGGGGTTAGGTCAGGTGGTACCTCCAAATCCACTGGCATCGATGGTCATCCAACAGCAAAAAATCCGCTAAACGGGAAAATAAACACTAAGCCAATGCAGGGAATGGCGTGGAGCTTAATATTTTCTCACCTCTATTTAAAAAAAACACACACTAATAAATATTTTTTTTTTTCCACTAGGTTGGGTCACTGGTCTTATTATTTTTCTTCACGAATTTAGTGATCTGCCCGCAGCGAGATTTAGAGGAAAAGTGAACTCAGGTGGCAGACAGGAAATGCCACTTTATGGTTGTCACCTTTTGACAGGTGCATACGCGGGTGGGTGAATTCCTTTTGATCGTGGAAAAGGCCCTATAAAATCTATATAAAATCTTTGAAAAGGTCGTTCACTGATGATTTGGCTTCCCATAGGTGGTCTTTGGCTATGATTTGGATACTTTGACGTCCTACACAATTCACATTTTGCAATATATTGCCTAACGTCTGAAGCCATTCCTGGCCAAAAGAAATTTCGTCGGATACGTTCCAAACATTTGGCTACGCCCCCATGTGCCGAAGAAGGCTGATCATGACTAGAGCGGATAACATCCTCTCGCAGGGCGGTTGGAACGTACAATTTCCAAACCTCATCTTTATTTCCAGTTGTGGAACAGCAATTTCGATGGTAAAGGAAATTGTCGATAACCTGGAAATCGGGTAATCCGGCTTCGATAAACTTTTCTTTTAGTGCCGTGTATTCTTCGGATTGAAAGGCACTTGACGTTAAATCAATTGTTGGTGAAAGCTCTAACTCAATTGCATTTACCACATCCTCTTCTTCGAAAGAACGAGAAAGGGCATCGGGAACTATATTCTGCGATCCCTTTCGATGTTCAATTTGAAAGGTGTATCGTTGTAATTTGAGTGCCCATCGAGCCAATCTACCACTAAGATCGGTCTGGTTCATTAACCACCGTAAACTGGCATGATCCGTAACAATTTTGAAAGGATGCCCTTCGATGTACATTCGAAACTTCAAAACTGCCAAAACAACAGCCAAACACTCTATTTCGGTTACGGTATAATTACGCTGAGCCTTGTTTAATTTCTTCGACATATAGGCAATTGGTCTTTCTATGTTGTTCTCATCTGTCTGAGCGAGTACAGCTCCCACTCCATGAAAAGATGCGTCACATTGGACAATGAAAGGCTTTTCATAATTGGGATGCATTAATAGAGGTGCTGAACATAGTCTCTTTTTTATTTCTTCAAATGCGGATTGAGCTTGCTCATTCCATTTGAAAGCCTTCTTTCCTAAGAGCTCCGTTAGTGGAAATATTACGGTGGAGTATTGGGCTAAGAACCGCTGGTACCAACCAGTCATTCCCAAAAACCGCCTTAGCTGTTTCTGAGTACTGGGAACCGGAAATTCGGCTACTGCTCTAACCTTCTCAGAGTTGGTTTGCAACGCTCCTTCTCCTACTATAAAACCCAAGTACTGTACTTGTTTCAAGCCAAATGGACTTTTCGCGACATTTATAGTCAACCCCGCCTTTCGAAGTTGGACAGCTACTTCGGCCAAGTGTTTCAGATGATCCTCAAATGTTGAAGATAGAACTAGTAAGTCATCAAGATAAACTAGAACATGGGATTTCATACTATATGGAATCACCATATCCATTAGTCGACAAAGAGTCTGTGGTGCATTGGACAATCCAAATGGCATACGTTTGAATTGATACAACGGTCGATTGGGGACTGTGAACGCTGTTTTCGCCCTTGACTGAGAATCTAACTCGATTTGCCAAAAGGCATCTTTGAGATCAATTTTCGAAATACAGTGCACGGGTGGCAATCGACTCAACAAACCTTCTAATATAGGCATCGGATATGCATCTTTAATGGTGACTGAATTTAGTTTCCTTGCGTCTAGACAGAATCGAACCTTGTTTGGTTTTACTAGCAGCGTTACTGGTGATGACCACGCTGATGAAGGTGCTTCTTCAATTACATCTTGTGCGATCATTCTATCAATTTCTTCACATAAAAGTTTTTCCCTGGCAGGAGATAACGGATAAAATCTCTGTTTAATAGGTTTGGCCTCCCCTGTATCGATAGAATGTTCTACTAGAGAAGTTTTCCCTAATCCGTCTACCTCAAAAGACGGAAAAGAATTTATTACCGATTCTAAACGACGTTTCTCCGAAAGAGAGAGGTGAATTTTGTCTTTTGCTTTTTCCCCTTCCGTTTGGTTTATCTCACTTATATTTCCCACTAAAGATAATGAAATTCCGAATTTCTTCCAGAAATCCATTCCGCGAATAACATCCTGATTTATTGACGGTACTATTAGAAACTCTATGTTGTCATGCCTGGTGTTAAACGTCAATGATACGGTGATCACTCGAGCGATATTCTGCATTTGCCCATCGGCGGTTTTAACCATCCCCTTTCGGGACTTAAAATTATTTTTCTCCGCCAGTATGCGTTTTGCTAAAGCACCACCTATTACACTTTTGTTGGTTCCGGTATCCAGCAGAGCTAAATATGGTTGACCTAATATCTGTATTTGTGAAAAGGGACGAATGTCGTTATGCTTGTGTAAGAGTGATGAAATTACGACTTTCTTTAGCTCCCGAATGCTTCTAAAATAATTTTGAATGCGCTCAGCGCTACGACTTTTAACTCTTGAGGCTGTTAAACTGTCCTTACTTTCGCCGTCAGTTAGCAGCTTGTCTAAACGTATATGATAGGGAGTAAATTTGATAGGGTTTACGCTAAGTTCGTCTTCATCAAGTTCTGATTTGATTGGTTCCGAGACTTAAAGAGGATATTCGCTTAATGGTTTTGGCGAATATCCCGAGATCGGTTTTCCGACTCGGGATGACATTTCGAACAATTGGGCTTATAAGTGTTAATCGACCCACACCCATAACAAAATATGCGACGTGTTTTAAGACAATCTTGATAGCGATGTCCTAATTCGTCACAGTTCCAACATTTGATTTTGTCCATCGAACGAATGGCACAAACTTCATTTGATTCCGGGTCGCCTTCAAAATCCTCCTCCGTCTGGTTAATGAATTGAATTTCGTTAAGAGAAGGTCGAGTATTTGTTCGTGGGACGACTCTATTACAAAATCCTTTGAAAAACTTTTCATGTCTGCGGCATTCAGTACGTAACGCTGCCAAAGTTGGTGTTGGAACATGCAACAACTCGTGTTTCAATTCCGCCCTAAGATTATGTCGGACCTCTTCCGTTATCTCGGAGTCAGACAACGGATCCCTTAACGCGTCCGCAATCCCTAACATCGAATCTAGGAAGTCATCAAAGGTTTCTGTATTTCCCTGCTTCCGACGTCGTAGAGATTCTTTGATATCGCGGTCTGATCGTTGATCTTGATATCTTTCCTTTAGTCGGTCACACAAACAAAACCAGTTGGTGAGATCGGGAGACCGATGTACTCGCCAATAAAACTTCAATGCCGGACCCGTAAATAATAAGTTTGCAAATTGAAACAACAAATCATAATTTCCATCTAGACACTGATTGGTTAAAATATTCACTCGATATATAAAATCCTCGATAGGGATTTCCCCATTTGAACCGCTAAATTTGAGGTTCCAGTTTGAAATTACGCTAGATACCCTATCTGGTCTGTCTGCTGAGTGATTGCTTAAACGATTTCTTGACGGAACGTTTTCTCGGAAATTATCGCGAGGTGGGTTACTCCTAGACACAAAACTGGGTACTTCATTATCCCATTCGAGTGGAATTTTACCCCGTGATCCTCTACGACTTGGACCCAAATTTAAATTTGCCATTGTGGCACTAATTTGATTAGATATCGACGCTGCCAAGCTCGACATCTGATTTTCTAAGGCCCCTGCTATTATTTGGTGTACCCGCTCTTCTGAGACGCCGTTGCCAGCCGAAGAACTTCGCGTATGATTAGCCCTTTCGGGATTCTGCATGGTATTCCGATTTACCCTGGGAATGGTGGTGGCAACTCGATTATTACGAGTGCCCTGCCTGGTCTGAGGACGGGTACGCGGAACGGTGCCTGTACGCGGACTATTGCCAGTCGATGGCACTACATCGATCAACTGTCGGGCCTCACCTGCTTCAGGATTCCCTAACTCGCTTCTGCTACATGCTCTTCTGCAGAGTGGACAAGTGGCGTTGGTTTCAAGCCAAGTTGTGAGACACCTCAAATGGAATTGATGCCTACATGTGGTTATAGTCCATTCTGCTTCCTCATTAGCTTCATTGCAAATGGTGCAAGTAAGAGATTCCCTGGGCTGTGACAATGCGGGGATATTTTCAAGACTTCGTCTAACCGCCATTATATTGAACGAATATTATAATTGTTACTTTAAGTTTGCCTGATAATTTTAGTGGGGTAATGGATGTTTTGTTACGTAATTAAATTATATATATGTATGTATCGGTATTGTTGATCGATAAAGGTCAATTATCAATTTTCGTTATAAAATTATTATTTATAAGTTTTTATTGGGACTTATCCTTCAGAACTCTCGCCATTAGTTAAAAGCCTATTTATTATATTTTATTTTTCCTAGCCAAGGAACTAAAATTATTTAATTAATTTCAAATGTCTTATTTGGAGAGGGCAAAGCTCCGTTCGCCTAAAGCTGTACCATCTCAATCCAAAAATGACCCAAAAGATTCTAATAAAATTTAAATTAAGTTCTTCCTTGAAGAGTAATCCGTTTCCAGCTTACGAAAAAAAAAAAAAAATCCCAATTCAAGTAGAAAAATAAATATAAAACCGGAATGAAAAATTACTTCTGGAGTTTCGCTTGTTTTTGTAGAGGAACAGACTCCATACTTGCGAAGCCTGAGCAATCTCAATTCAAAAAAAACAAAATACCAAAAACAAATACTATAGAAGTTTGTTTGATAACCTTCCTTGAAGAGGGACACACTCCCAGCTTAGGAGCATGAACAATCTCAATTCAAAAAAAGACTAATCAAAAAAAATTATAAAAAATTGACTTTGAATGAAAGAAAAGAAAATACTATTTGGGGTAAGAAAAGGTTAAAGGAAATCGGGCATTGCAACTTTATATTTTTTTCGAATATCCTTAAAGGATAATTAAAGCCGCGTCAAGCCCCACGTTGGGCGCCATAATTCTGTAACGGTTTGGCACATGTCCTGAAGGTACTTCGATCTACTAACAGGCTCCAGCCGTGCTCAGGGAAAGTGGGAGTGGTTCTTGTACCTTCAGTAGGGACATGGTCGTCACGCGAATCGTCGTAGATCGAATCGTAGCAAAAGGGACTGGGAGAAGGATACCCAAATAGCATTGGGAGGGGGATAACGAAAAAAGATTCCTTGGCAGAGATTTGTTAAGAGGTGGCTAAATGTTGTGGCTACATAGGTGGCGAGATTCTTCCGGTGCCCAAACAAAAGATCTATTACAAATTCATTTTAGTCAACGTTATAATTCAGGAAAATTTCTTATAAAAATAATTAACATAATGTGGTTTTCATTAACCATAAGAACAAAAAAGATAACTTTGATGACAATTAATATTAATATTAATATGGCCGTAATTTTAAGAATTCAGTAGTAAAGATAATAATAATGAAAGATAATTAAAGATAGTAATTCAGTTTGGGTGCTTACAAAAAAATAATATTTCAATTGGATTGCTTAGAGATAATAATTCAAATTTGGTGCTTAAGTATAAGAATAATAATCGCTTAAAAATAATAATTTAGGAGGTATTAAAATTACATTTTTAAATGATATTAAATGACAGTATTAAATGATTCAAGAATTGATAATTTTAATTTTAATTGAATTTGCTTAGAAATAATAATTCAGAAATTATAAAAAACAAGAAAGGAAAGCTAACTTCGGGCGGAGCCGAAGTTTATATACCCTTGCAGTTAATACCGGATATATATCGCAAACATCGGATATAGTTGGCCGATCCTTATCTGAATAGGAATATATAATCCAATTTATTACAATACAAAATCTAAAAAAAGTCCCAAACTTCTATCTTCGAAAATACGAAAGTTGATATTTCTACCAAATACCATTTCCGATCGTTCAGTTATATGGCAGCTATGAGATATAGTCGGCCGATCCTAATGAAATTTGGTAGGTTGGATTAACTGACCAAAAATAGAATCTGTATTAAATTCCAGCTTTCTATCTTCAAACACGAAAGTTGGGTCATTTCCGATCGTTCAGTTATATGGCAGCTATAGGATATAGTCGGCCGATCCTTATGAAATTTGACATAACGTAATGTTTTGCCAAAAATAGCTCTCATGTCAAATTTGAACTCTCTAACTCTAAAAACACAAAAGTTATACCATTTCCGATCAATCAGTTATATGGCAGCTATAGGATATAGTCGGCCGATCCGGGCCGTTCCGACTTATATACTGCGTGCAAAGGAAAGAAGGGTGTGTGCAAAGTTTCAAGACGATAGCTTTAAAACTGAGAGACTAGTTCGCGTAGAAACAGACAGACGGACAGACAGACGGACAGACGGACAGACGGACAGACGGACATGCTCATATCAACTCAGGAGGTGATCCTGATCAAGAATATATATACTTTATAGGGTCGGAGATGTCTCCTTCACTGCGTTGCACACTTTTGACCAAAATTATAATACCCTCTGCAAGGGTATAAAAATAATATATATAAAAATTGATAATTATGGATTTTTAGGTTTTTTTTTCTTTTTCATTTGGTAAACTTTACGTTAGGGTATTTGAATTTCATGGTTTCTTTGTCCCTTCGCTGGGAATAGTTAAGAATGTATTTACGTGGTTTTGTATTTTTTTTTTTTATATAAAAAAAATACATAAAAAAATCCAAGACTCCACAGGCAGGGGGGAGGGGGCTGATGCTACCGGCGGGATTTTAGCGACGGGTCGTAAAAATATGATCCCTGATGCTTGGGGAGATCTCCTGTAGAAAAGCCTACCGTGGCACTGTGGTGCTCACGTTGGATGGATGCCGGGGTTAGGTCAGGTGGTACCTCCAAATCCACTGGCATCGATGGTCATCCAACAGCAAAAAATCCGCTAAACGGGAAAATAAACACTAAGCAAATGCAGGGAATGGCGTGGAGCTTAATATTTTCTCACCTCTATTTAAAAAAAACACACACTAATAAATATTTTTTTTTTCCACTAGGTTGGGTCACTGGTCTTATTATTTTTCTTCACGAATTTAGTGATCTGCCCGCAGCGAGATTTAGAGGAAAAGTGAACTCAGGTGGCAGACAGGAAATGCCACTTTATGGTTGTCACCTTTTGACAGGTGCATACGCGGGTGGGTGAATTCCAAAAAGGGGAGCAGCTGAGGGGAGGGGGTGAATGTCAGTTGGGGTCAGCTGAGCCTATCGATATCTATTATCAGCTGCATTGGGGTCTAATAGGTAAACAAGACCATATGTTTTTGTTTTTGTTTACTATTTTAAAAAAATTTTTATTAATCTTTTATTTAATTTAATTCAATTCCTCGGTCCAACGAGCGACCCCCACAAGCTATCAACTTGAAACTTTGCACACCCCCTTCTTGCCAAATGCCAAATTTCATTAGGATCGGCCGACTATATCCTATAGCTGCCATATAACTGATTGATCGGAAATGACCCAACTTTCGTGTTTTTGAAGATAGAAAGCTGGAACTTAGTATTGATTATATTTTTGGGGAGGTATACAATACATGAGTCACTGAAAATCTTTGACAGGACACGACATTTAATTGAATTTGACACACCAGAAAATTTAATAACTATATTGAGAGAGTATCTTCCACCTAACATTACGGTAGGAATTTATTGTACCTTAGAGGACTTATTTAAAATTCAATTACCATTAAAAAATAATTTCACAAACACATTCCTTTTTACAAGAATCTTTCTACAATACGTGGAAAACGAGGAAGATAAAGCTATAATAATTGAAGACACACAGCCGTGCTGTTTTAAAAAATTTAAAGAATATATTAAAAATTGTGTGATTTGTAACGAAAATAAATATAACAGGCACCCAATAAAAATTCCAATTGAGGAAACCACGCTTACTCAAAATTTCTAGTAGTAAAAGAAATCCAAAATAAATTAAATATCGAAAATAAAGTAATGGAACTTCTTCAACATTTTCCACAAGCAAAAGTAATAATGACCGATAATGAACCGAGCTTTACCTCGGCCCAATTTAAATCTTTCGCACAAAGGTGCAATTTAACTTTACATTACGTAGACCCGAGGCACAGCACGTCAAACGGACAGGTTGAAAGGGCACATTCTACATTAACAGAATTAGCTCGATGCATTAAAGAAGAATTTAGTTTAACTGACTTTTCCGAAAAAATAATAAGAGCCGCTCAAGAATATAATCAGAGCCTTCATTCTACAACGAACCAAAAACCTTTTGACGTATTATATAATAAAATAGAGCACGATAACATTCCTGAACTTTTGAAAAATACTCAAGAGAAAATGTTGGAAACACATAATGAAAACAGAAAAGAAAAAGAATTTCATGTAGGACAGGTAGTCTATGAAAAGAAACACGGGGAAAGAAATAAACTTAAAACCAGATATAAAAAACAAATAGTTAAGGAAAATTTACCCAACAAAATAATAATCAACAATAGAAATAGAACTATTTACAAAGATAATATAAAATTCGAAGTATTTATATATAATCCTTTTTTTCTTTCCTTTCCCAGAAAATGTTTTATCAGGTGCTCATACTACACCTTATTATACCCTTGCAGAGGGTATTATAATTTTGTCCAAAAGTGTGCAACGCAGTGAAGGAGACATCTCCGACCCTATAAAGTATATATATTCTTGATCAGGATCACCTCCTGAGTTGATATGAGCATGTCCGTCTGTCCGTCTGTCTGTTTCTACGCAAACTAGTCTCTCAGTTTTAAAGCTATCGTCTTGAAACTTTGCACACACCCTTCTTTCCTTTGCACGCAGTATATAAGTCGGAACGGCCGGGATCGGTCGACTATATCCTATAGCTGCCATATAACTGATTGATCGGAAATGGTATAACTTTGGTGTTTTTAGAGTGGAATTTTACCCCGTGATCCTCTACGACTTGGACCCAAATTTAAATTTGCCATTGTGGCACTAATTTGATTAGATATCGACGCTGCCAAGCTCGACATCTGATTTTCTAAGGCCCCTGCTATTATTTGGTGTACCCGCTCTTCTGAGACGCCGTTGCCAGCCGAAGAACTTCGCGTATGATTAGCCCTTTCGGGATTCTGCATGGTATTCCGATTTACCCTGGGAATGGTGGTGGCAACTCGATTATTACGAGTGCCCTGCCTGGTCTGAGGACGGGTACGCGGAACGGTGCCTGTACGCGGACTATTGCCAGTCGATGGCACTACATCGATCAACTGTCGGGCCTCACCTGCTTCAGGATTCCCTAACTCGCTTCTGCTACATGCTCTTCTGCAGAGTGGACAAGTGGCGTTGGTTTCAAGCCAAGTTGTGAGACACCTCAAATGGAATTGATGCCTACATGTGGTTATAGTCCATTCTGCTTCCTCATTAGCTTCATTGCAAATGGTGCAAGTAAGAGATTCCCTGGGCTGTGACAATGCGGGGATATTTTCAAGACTTCGTCTAACCGCCATTATATTGAACGAATATTATAATTGTTACTTTAAGTTTGCCTGATAATTTTAGTGGGGTAATGGATGTTTTGTTACGTAATTAAATTATATATATGTATGTATCGGTATTGTTGATCGATAAAGGTCAATTATCAATTTTCGTTATAAAATTATTATTTATAAGTTTTTATTGGGACTTATCCTTCAGAACTCTCGCCATTAGTTAAAAGCCTATTTATTATATTTTATTTTTCCTAGCCAAGGAACTAAAATTATTTAATTAATTTCAAATGTCTTATTTGGAGAGGGCAAAGCTCCGTTCGCCTAAAGCTGTACCATCTCAATCCAAAAATGACCCAAAAGATTCTAATAAAATTTAAATTAAGTTCTTCCTTGAAGAGTAATCCGTTTCCAGCTTACGAAAAAAAAAAAAAATCCCAATTCAAGTAGAAAAATAAATATAAAACCGGAATGAAAAATTACTTCTGGAGTTTCGCTTGTTTTTGTAGAGGAACAGACTCCATACTTGCGAAGCCTGAGCAATCTCAATTCAAAAAAAAACAAAATACCAAAAACAAATACTATAGAAGTTTGTTTGATAACCTTCCTTGAAGAGGGACACACTCCCAGCTTAGGAGCATGAACAATCTCAATTCAAAAAAAGACTAATCAAAAAAAATTATAAAAAATTGACTTTGAATGAAAGAAAAGAAAATACTATTTGGGGTAAGAAAAGGTTAAAGGAAATCGGGCATTGCAACTTTATATTTTTTTCGAATATCCTTAAAGGATAATTAAAGCCGCGTCAAGCCCCACGTTGGGCGCCATAATTCTGTAACGGTTTGGCACATGTCCTGAAGGTACTTCGATCTACTAACAGGCTCCAGCCGTGCTCAGGGAAAGTGGGAGTGGTTCTTGTACCTTCAGTAGGGACATGGTCGTCACGCGAATCGTCGTAGATCGAATCGTAGCAAAAGGGACTGGGAGAAGGATACCCAAATAGCATTGGGAGGGGGATAACGAAAAAAGATTCCTTGGCAGAGATTTGTTAAGAGGTGGCTAAATGTTGTGGCTACATAGGTGGCGAGATTCTTCCGGTGCCCAAACAAAAGATCTATTACAAATTCATTTTAGTCAACGTTATAATTCAGGAAAATTTCTTATAAAAATAATTAACATAATGTGGTTTTCATTAACCATAAGAACAAAAAAGATAACTTTGATGACAATTAATATTAATATTAATATGGCCGTAATTTTAAGAATTCAGTAGTAAAGATAATAATAATGAAAGATAATTAAAGATAGTAATTCAGTTTGGGTGCTTACAAAAAAATAATATTTCAATTGGATTGCTTAGAGATAATAATTCAAATTTGGTGCTTAAGTATAAGAATAATAATCGCTTAAAAATAATAATTTAGGAGGTATTAAAATTACATTTTTAAATGATATTAAATGACAGTATTAAATGATTCAAGAATTGATAATTTTAATTTTAATTGAATTTGCTTAGAAATAATAATTCAGAAATTATAAAAAACAAGAAAGGAAAGCTAAATTCGGGCGGAGCCGAAGTTTATATACCCTTGCAGTTAATACCGGATATATATCGCAAACATCGGATATAGTTGGCCGATCCTTATCTGAATAGGAATATATAATCCAATTTATTACAATACAAAATCTAAAAAAAGTCCCAAACTTCTATCTTCGAAAATACGAAAGTTGATATTTCTACCAAATACCATTTCCGATCGTTCAGTTATATGGCAGCTATGAGATATAGTCGGCCGATCCTAATGAAATTTGGTAGGTTGGATTAACTGACCAAAAATAGAATCTGTATTAAATTCCAGCTTTCTATCTTCAAACACGAAAGTTGGGTCATTTCCGATCGTTCAGTTATATGGCAGCTATAGGATATAGTCGGCCGATCCTTATGAAATTTGGCATAACGTAATGTTTTGCCAAAAATAGCTCTCATGTCAAATTTGAACTCTCTAACTCTAAAAACACAAAAGTTATACCATTTCCGATCAATCAGTTATATGGCAGCTATAGGATATAGTCGGCCGATCCGGGCCGTTCCGACTTATATACTGCGTGCAAAGGAAAGAAGGGTGTGTGCAAAGTTTCAAGACGATAGCTTTAAAACTGAGAGACTAGTTCGCGTAGAAACAGACAGACGGACAGACAGACGGACAGACGGACAGACGGACAGACGGACATGCTCATATCAACTCAGGAGGTGATCCTGATCAAGAATATATATACTTTATAGGGTCGGAGATGTCTCCTTCACTGCGTTGCACACTTTTGACCAAAATTATAATACCCTCTGCAAGGGTATAAAAATAATATATATAAAAATTGATAATTATGGATTTTTAGGTTTTTTTTTCTTTTTCATTTGGTAAACTTTACGTTAGGGTATTTGAATTTCATGGTTTCTTTGTCCCTTCGCTGGGAATAGTTAAGAATGTATTTACGTGGTTTTGTATTTTTTTTTTTATATAAAAAAATACATAAAAAAATCCAAGACTCCACAGGCAGGGGGGAGGGGGCTGATGCTACCGGCGGGATTTTAGCGACGGGTCGTAAAAATATGATCCCTGATGCTTGGGGAGATCTCCTGTAGAAAAGCCTACCGTGGCACTGTGGTGCTCACGTTGGATGGATGCCGGGGTTAGGTCAGGTGGTACCTCCAAATCCACTGGCATCGATGGTCATCCAACAGCAAAAAATCCGCTAAACGGGAAAATAAACACTAAGCAAATGCAGGGAATGGCGTGGAGCTTAATATTTTCTCACCTCTATTTAAAAAAAACACACACTAATAAATATTTTTTTTTTCCACTAGGTTGGGTCACTGGTCTTATTATTTTTCTTCACGAATTTAGTGATCTGCCCGCAGCGAGATTTAGAGGAAAAGTGAACTCAGGTGGCTGACAGGAAATGCCACTTTATGGTTGTCACCTTTTGACAGGTGCATACGCGGGTGGGTGAATTCCAAAAAGGGGAGCAGCTGAGGGGAGGGGGTGAATGTCAGTTGGGGTCAGCTGAGCCTATCGATATCTATTATCAGCTGCATTGGGGTCTAATAGGTAAACAAGACCATATGTTTTTGTTTTTGTTTACTATTTTAAAAAAATTTTTATTAATCTTTTATTTAATTTAATTCAATTCCTCGGTCCAACGAGCGACCCCCACAAGCTATCAACTTGAAACTTTGCACACCCCCTTCTTGCCAAATGCCAAATTTCATTAGGATCGGCCGACTATATCCTATAGCTGCCATATAACTGATTGATCGGAAATGACCCAACTTTCGTGTTTTTGAAGATAGAAAGCTGGAACTTAGTATTGATTATATTTTTGGGGAGGTATACAATACATGAGTCACTGAAAATCTTTGACAGGACACGACATTTAATTGAATTTGACACACCAGAAAATTTAATAACTATATTGAGAGAGTATCTTCCACCTAACATTACGGTAGGAATTTATTGTACCTTAGAGGACTTATTTAAAATTCAATTACCATTAAAAAATAATTTCACAAACACATTCCTTTTTACAAGAATCTTTCTACAATACGTGGAAAACGAGGAAGATAAAGCTATAATAATTGAAGACACACAGCCGTGCTGTTTTAAAAAATTTAAAGAATATATTAAAAATTGTGTGATTTGTAACGAAAATAAATATAACAGGCACCCAATAAAAATTCCAATTGAGGAAACCACGCTTACTCAAAATTTCTAGTAGTAAAAGAAATCCAAAATAAATTAAATATCGAAAATAAAGTAATGGAACTTCTTCAACATTTTCCACAAGCAAAAGTAATAATGACCGATAATGAACCGAGCTTTACCTCGGCCCAATTTAAATCTTTCGCACAAAGGTGCAATTTAACTTTACATTACGTAGACCCGAGGCACAGCACGTCAAACGGACAGGTTGAAAGGGCACATTCTACATTAACAGAATTAGCTCGATGCATTAAAGAAGAATTTAGTTTAACTGACTTTTCCGAAAAAATAATAAGAGCCGCTCAAGAATATAATCAGAGCCTTCATTCTACAACGAACCAAAAACCTTTTGACGTATTATATAATAAAATAGAGCACGATAACATTCCTGAACTTTTGAAAAATACTCAAGAGAAAATGTTGGAAACACATAATGAAAACAGAAAAGAAAAAGAATTTCATGTAGGACAGGTAGTCTATGAAAAGAAACACGGGGAAAGAAATAAACTTAAAACCAGATATAAAAAACAAATAGTTAAGGAAAATTTACCCAACAAAATAATAATCAACAATAGAAATAGAACTATTTACAAAGATAATATAAAATTCGAAGTATTTATATATAATCCTTTTTTTCTTTCCTTTCCCAGAAAATGTTTTATCAGGTGCTCATACTACACCTTATTATACCCTTGCAGAGGGTATTATAATTTTGTCCAAAAGTGTGCAACGCAGTGAAGGAGACATCTCCGACCCTATAAAGTATATATATTCTTGATCAGGATCACCTCCTGAGTTGATATGAGCATGTCCGTCTGTCCGTCTGTCTGTTTCTACGCAAACTAGTCTCTCAGTTTTAAAGCTATCGTCTTGAAACTTTGCACACACCCTTCTTTCCTTTGCACGCAGTATATAAGTCGGAACGGCCGGGATCGGTCGACTATATCCTATAGCTGCCATATAACTGATTGATCGGAAATGGTATAACTTTGGTGTTTTTAGAGTTAGAGAGTTCAAATTTGACATGAGAGCTATTTTTGGCAAAATACGACATGCCAAATTTCATAAGGATCGGCCGACTATATCCTATAGCTGCCATATAACTCAACGATCGGAAATGACCCAACTTTCGTGTTTTTGAAGATAGAAAGCTGGAATTTAGTACAGACTCTATTTTTGGTTAGTTGATCCAACCTACCAAATTTCATTAGGATCGGCCGACTATATCCTATAGCTGCCATATAACTGAACGATCGTAAATGGTACTTGGTAGAAATATCAACTTTCGTATTTTTGAAGATAGAAGCTTGGGACTTTTTTTAGATTTTGTATTGTAATAAATTGGAGTATATATTCCTATTCCCATAAGGATCAGCCAGAAAATGTTTTATCAGGTGCTCATACTACACCTTATTATACCCTTGCAGAGGGTATTATAATTTTGTCCAAAAGTGTGCAACGCAGTGAAGGAGACATCTCCGACCCTATAAAGTATATATATTCTTGATCAGGATCACCTCCTGAGTTGATATGAGCATGTCCGTCTGTCCGTCTGTCCGTCTGTCTGTTTCTACGCAAACTAGTCTCTCAGTTTTAAAGCTATCGTCTTGAAACTTTGCACACACCCTTCTTTCCTTTGCACGCAGTATATAAGTCGGAACGGCCGGGATCGGTCGACTATATCCTATAGCTGCCATATAACTGATTGATCGGAAATGGTATAACTTTGGTGTTTTTAGAGTTAGAGAGTTCAAATTTGACATGAGAGCTATTTTTGGCAAAATACGACATGCCAAATTTCATAAGGATCGGCCGACTATATCCTATAGCTGCCATATAACTCAACGATCGGAAATGACCCAACTTTCGTGTTTTTGAAGATAGAAAGCTGGAATTTAGTACAGACTCTATTTTTGGTTAGTTGATCCAACCTACCAAATTTCATTAGGATCGGCCGACTATATCCTATAGCTGCCATATAACTGAACGATCGGAAATGACCCAACTTTTGTGTTTTTGAAGATAGAAAGCTGGAACTTGGTACAGATTATATTTTGATCCATCCTACCAAATTTCATAAGGATCGGCCAACTATATCCGACGTTTGCGATATATATCCGGTTTTAGCTGCAAGGGTATATAAACTTCGGCTCCGCCCGAAGTTAGCTTTCCTTTCTTGTTTTATTAACAAAATCAGAAATAATTGACTATACAAGTCACGAATATCTTCTATTTAAGGACAATAAAGACGTATTGACGTACGATTCATACGCAGATTTATTCCACGTAACTAACTTAAGCTTTTATAAAAAAATAATAAATTTACATTCAGAAATTAATAAAAGGGATACTAAAACAAGAAAGCAAAGCTAACTTCGGGCGGAGCCGAAGTTGATATACCCTTGCAGTTAAAACCGGATATATATCGCAAACATCGGATATAATTGGCTGATCCTTATGGGAATAGGAATATATACTCCAATTTATTACAATACAAAATCTAAAAAAAGTCCCAAGCTTCTATCTTCAAAAATACGAAAGTTGATATTTCTACCAAGTACCATTTACGATCGTTCAGTTATATGGCAGCTATAAGATATAGTCGGCCGATCCTTTTGAAATTTGGCATGTCGTAATGTTTTGCCAAAAAGTGTCTAGTGTCAAATTTAAACTCTCTAACTCTAAAAACACCAAAGTTATACCATTTCCGATCAATCAGTTATATGGCAGCTATAGGATATAGTCGGCCGATCCGGACCGTTCCGACTTATATACTGCGTGCAAAGGGAAGAAGGGTGTGTGCAAAGTTTCAAGTCGATAGCTTCAAAACTGAGAGACTAGTTTGCGTAGAAACAGACAGACGTACAGACGGACAGACGGACAGACGGTCAGACGGTCAGACGGACAGCGGACATGCTCATATCAACTCAGGAGGTGATCCTGATCAGGAATATATATACTATATTCTTTTATTATAATTTTATAATAATATTATTATAATTTTATATTATAGGACAAAATTATAATACCCTCTGCAAGGGTATAAAAAGGTCACAATGGGAAATTAAATATGACATAAAAGTAGTAGAACTAATTTTATCACAATTAATATTGTTTATCACAATTAATATATTACAACTAGATCAAAAAGAGGGATAAATGAGTTAGGCACCGTGTGGTATAGTTAGATGGAACTCCGGACCATGATGATTTTATTACAGTTCAGAATAAAATTAATGAATTAATTGAAAACAATAATAAGCAGTCTATTATCAATTCCCGATTATTCAAAGAAATGAAATCTCTTTCCGATGATTTTAAAAAAGTATTTATTGATCAAGATCTACCACTTCGAAAATATCGCTTGCGATTATTAACATTTGATCTGCAAAATTTAATTGACACAATCACTCTAGCAAAAATAGACGTTTTTAATAACAAAATTTTAAACAATGATGACATCTTGGAAATATTAAAACATGAACAAAAACCAATAATTATAGCTGATTTAATGGACACCTCTTCTTTTAAAATCGCATTGCATAAAGAACTTTTAATAATTTATATAAAATACCCAATAATAAAAAACAGATGTGAAATATATCACGCTAGAGCGATTTCCCAAATCGATGGAAAACTAGTATTAAGGGGAGGGTAAGGTCAAGTCATGCGAAAAAAGCCATGTTTTTGTGATTTTTTTCCTGACGACACAGTTAAAATTTATTTATTCAACCAACGGTATATTAAAGTATGACATTAGAAGAATGTTTAATAAAATTTTTACAAAAAAATATTTAAAAATATGGCAATGGTAACAGTTGTCCGGACGTGTCGCCAAAAAAAGTTGAATTGCGGTGCCCCTCATAACTCGGTGCTGGATCATTTGTAATCAAAAAATGAAAATTCATTCGTTAGATAATAGTTCGCCCCAGGTAACGCTGTAAAGGTTTTTTGAAAATTGCAATTTTTTAATTTTTTCGAAGACTTTGAAGTGTAAAACTCAATTTTTTGGGAAAAAATCGGTTAATTTATCATTGCGAAATCAAAGTTATGAACAAAAAAAAAAAAAAACTCGACAGCGTTACCTCGTAAAATATGTACAGAAATAGTGTTTAAAATTTCAAAAGGATCGGTGCAGTAGTTTTGAAGTTATGAGGGGCACCGACTTTGAAAACGTGAGTTGTGGGAAAAACGCTTTAAAGTTTTAAACAAAACAAAATCCAGTGTAAAACGTTTGCAAGCAACTTCGTCAATAACTAATAACTTCGTCAATTTTGCTTTAATTGACTTGAAATTTGGACACAATATTCTTCAGATATTATGCATTCAATTTAAAAAATAAAAAAAAAATGGAAAAAAAAAAATTTAATACCTTACCCTCCCCTTAAGCAATCAAGTCGCAAAATGCGAAAATATTTGTTACGAAATGTCTAATTTTAAGAACGAACTTTTTAATAATTATTGCACTCTAAGTAACAAAAAAATTAGTTCTACCCGATTATTAAATGGTGAGAAATCAACTCGTAAAAAAATAAGAGAAAAAAATAGACATCATACAAGATGGTGCCATTCTTATAAATGGGAACTATATTGTTAACAACTCCTATTTAAACGGTTCGTTTTTAATAACATTTAATGGTACAACTAAAATTAATAATATCTCATATACCAATTTGACAAATAAAATTCTTGAATACGTAACTACGAACCACTTTAAAAATTATGAAATATCCGATTACATATTATCAAATAACTCTGATCTTTCTTTAGATAATATAAACATTTTAAACCCATTCGTTAAAATTAAGAATACTAAAATATCACTTACCTTTATATTATTAATTTTAATCATTATATATTTGATTGTTTCACTTATTATAAAATACAAAAATGCTATATTATTTGTAACCAAAAAACATCGGCCTGAACCAGAAAAATCTATTAACCAAGAAATTTTTTTAACAGAATTAAGAGATCATTTAAACGAATTTCATATTGAATCGGGACGATCCATTTTAGAAGGGGGAGAGTTATCCAACCCCTAAATACAGGCCACTTATGGCTTTTATAAACAATATTTTCAATCTCTGCATTTGCCTTTGGCTTGATCTTTGGCTCAATTATCCAACCCATAAATCCAGGCCACTATGGCTTTCCACTTATGAATTTTATAAACAATATTTTCAAACTCTGCATTTGCCTTCGGCTTTGTCTTTGGCTCTGAGGTCCGATCTCGGTTCCCCATAAACAAATCAAAATCAAAAGTAAACATCAGCTTCCCTTCGAAGCCCAATCAATTACGCCTTAAGGTTTAACACCAAGTTGTGAAACTAAAAAATAAAATTTACATTTTTTTAATTCACCGAACTACAAACAATTTAACTTGCATACTACATCTCCCTCCTTTTGAACGTTATACAATGAAGTTATTTGTATAATTAAAATTTCTAAATAATACCACCTTTTTTTTTATTTTTTTGTTTTTGAATTATGTTATTAAAATCAAAGAAAAAGAAATTATTAAAAGAATATGTGTATTTATTTATCTATGCATGTGTGTCTTTGTATGGCCATACTAAGTGCAATTTATGAAATAAAGATTTTTAATCTATCCTTATGAACTGTTTGTTTCTTATGTTTATTATTTGTTATTACTATGTTATCTCTATCTCCTATTTCCGTTTCTATATCTGGACCAGTATATTTAGGATCTAACTTATGACCTGTCTCGTTTTTTAATAAAACTTTGTCACCTACTGATATATCTATATCCCTTACTTTATGATCGTATAGTAGTTTATTTCTATTCTTATTTGCTTCTAACATAACTCTAGCTCTTTTAAAGGCTACTTCTAATCTACACTTACTCTCCTTAGCATAGGCATCTATATTATATAGTGCTTCTACACTATCTATGCTATTAAAATGTTTTGGAAAATTACTTACTTTACCGAATACTAGCTCATATGGGCAATTAGTGTGTGCCATAAAGGGGGTCGTGTTGACACAGAAGACAAAATATTGAAGCCATACTTCCCAATCAGTTTTATCAACCGATATGTAAGATCGTATGTACTCATTGAAAGTTCTATGACGTCTTTCTATTGTTTCAACTGTCTGGTGGTGGTGTACTGTGGATGTTATATTTGCAATATTTAAATATTTGCACAAAGCGTCTATAATTGAATTCTTATATTCTGTTCCCTTAAGGAACGTCTTCATTGGACCGTACTTCAGGATAAAAGATTTTTATTAATGACTTGCCCCCTGCTTTAACGAACTCTCTAGTTCTTATGTATGCAGATGATGTAAAGCTTTGTCTTCAGTACAAATCCATCTCTGCCCAATGCAGTCTTCAGTCTGACCTTGATAGCTTTCAAGAATGTAATACTTAATGGATCAAAATGCAAGCATATGTATTTTTATCGTTCTTGCCCTCTGCAAGCTATTTATTCTATTAATGGGATTGCCTTAGAAAAATTAACCCAGGTTAATGATCTCGGCATCGTATTAGACATAAAACTTAAATTTGCCGACCATATTTCCTTAATGGTTAATAAGGCTAAAGGAGTCCTTGGTTTTATAAAAAGGTGGTCAAAAGAATTTAATGACCCCTATATAACCAAAACATTATTCATTTCTTTGGTCCGTCCTATACTGGAGTACGGTTCATGTGTCTGGAGTCCCCAATATGGAGTACATCAGGACCGCATAGAATCCGTACAAAAGAATTTCCTAACTTTTTCACTTAGAGGTCTAAACTGGGATGCAAATATTGACCTTCCATCTTATAATAGTAGACTCTTACTCATAAACTTACCTAGCTTAACAAATCGTAGGACAATGCTCGGTGTAGTCTTTCTGCATAACCTTATTAATGGGGATGTAGATAGCCAGCATTTACTGAAACGCTTAAAATTTAACATTCCTAATAGAAGGACTCGAAACTTTAGTCCTCTGTTCCTTAGCCGTTGTAGTTCAACATATGCACTGCATGACCCTTTTAGGGTATTATGTTCGAACTACAATGGTCTCTACTCTATAACATCTCTTTCCTGTCCCTCAAATTTAAAATATAGAATTTTAAATTTCCTTACTAACTCCTCCTAGCTTAATAATTGACAAATAGCTTAATATATTCTGACAAATCGTTTCTTGAGCGCCCCTCGGTCGTCTGGGCCTCTAAGCCTTATGATGAATACAGGAATGCTAGCTGATGCTCTTATTGATGCACAAGCCATTTCCAAATTCTGAAAGACCGGTAAAAGAATAAAAAAATATTGCTTTAGCGACAGTATTAGCATTTTTATTCAAGTCAGGTATGGCAACTAAATACTTAGTTATATCACATATTAAAGTGACTCCATTTTCTGATTTTGGCAGTGGACCAATAGTGTCCACTATCACTCTGTCGAAAGCATTTATTGGTGTGTCTGTAATTGTTAATGGAGGTTTGTGTGTTTAGTTATTTTGGCTTTCTGGCATTTTTGACATTTTCTTTCGCACTCATTCTTTAGAAATGTTTTTCCAGTAATAGTGTCTTTTTACTTCAGTCTTTTACTTTATTTTTTACTTTAGTGTTTAAATGTAGACAAAATTGCTTTTTTATACCCTTGCAGAGGGTATTTTAATTTTGTCCAAAAGTGTGCAACGCAGTGAAGGAGACATCTCCGACCCTATAAAGTATATATATTCTTGATCAGGATCACCTCCTGAGTTGATATGAGCATCTCCGTCTGTCCGTCAGTCCGTCTGTCCGTCTGTCTGTCTGTTTCTACGCGAACTAGTCTCTCAGTTTTAAAGCTATCGACTTGAAACTTTGCACATACCCTTCTTTCCTTTGCACGCAGTATATAAGTCGGAACGACCGGGATCGGCCGACTATATCCTATAGCTGCCATATAACTGATTGATCGGAAATGGTATTACTTTGGTGTTTTTAGAGTAAGAGAGTTCAAATTGACACGGAAGCTGTTTTTGACAAACCATTACGACATGCCAAATTTCATAAGGATCGGCCGACTATATCTTATAGCTGCCATATAACTGAACGATCGGAAGTGACCCATCTTTCGTGTTTTTGAAGATAGAAAGCTGAAACTTAATACAGATTCTGTTTTTGGCCAGTTGATCCATCCTACCGAATTTTATTAGGATCGGCCGACTATAGCCTATAGCTGCCATATAACTGAACGATCGGAAGTGGTATTTGGTAGAAATATCAACTTTCGTATTTTTGAAGATAGAAGCTTGCAACTTTTTTTTAGATTTTTTATTTTAGTTAATTGGTTTTATTATGATGTAATCATAAGGATTGGCCAACTATATCCGATGTTTGCGATATATATCCGGTTTTAACTTCAAGGGTATATCAACTTCGGCTCCACCCGAAGATAGCTTTCCTTTCTTGTTTTCTTTTAAATTTGTTATTTGGGTCACCGGATTGAGTAGCGCTGCTCTTAATGTTTTCAATATTTTATTGCCCATTAATTTGAAATTATCTATTGAAGTATATTCAAAGATATTATCCCACTTTGAGTTGGCTGATTTGATGTATACCGGCTTGCATTTCAAGCCTTTGGAAAAATTGATCTAAATCAATAACTCCATTAGTATATAAATCGCTAACATCATATCTTGCAGTAATTTTTCTGCCTTGTTTAAATAAACATAACGTATTTTTTATCTGCAAGGTGACTTTACGTACTTCATCATTATTTATGACGTCGTATACGTTGGGCTTAGAAGCTTTATTTAAAGATTGCATTGGCAATTCTTGTTCTTGATTTTCCGCGCGGAATTTTTGTCTACTTTGATATCTAGTAGTGACTTTTAATATATTTCTAGTTATATTTTGTAGATCTTTGATGGTTATCCTTGATAACGCATCAGCTATATGATTATCTTTTCCCTTTAAATATTCGACTGTAAAGTCATATTCTTCTAGTTCGAGCCTCGTACGTTTCAGATTAGAACTGGGTTTGGTCATTGAGAAAAGGTATATTAAAGGTCTATGAACTGTTCTTATCAAGAAATGTGTTCCATATATATATGGTCTGAAATTTAATATAGCCCAGTGAATTCCAGCTAATTCCTGCTCAGTAGTATATTTGTTACTTTCACCTTTTGTAAATGCTCTTGATGCGTATGCAATGGGAAGTTGGAGACCATTATGGTTTTGAGTTAAAACCGCTCCACATGCTTGCTTACTTGCATCTGTTATTATACAGAATTCTTTAGTGAAATCTGGATATTGTAGCAATGTAGGTTCCATTAGTTGTGTTTTTAAGTATTGGAATGCATTTTCACACTCATTCGTCCATTTAAAAGGAACATTCTTTTTACATAGTCTTGTTATGTGCCGTGAATAGTCGGCGTCTATAATAATAAAACGTCTTTTATAAAACGTCTATAATAGTTACAGAATGCTACGAAACGTCTAGCACTGTCCGCGTCGTGCGGAACTGGGTAGTTCATAATGACATCGTATTTCTTTTCATCTGGAAGTGTTCCTTTATCAGTGCATTTATGACCTAGAAAAGTCACTTCATGCATAAAAAATGAACATTTTTCTGGATGTAGCTTTAGGTTGTATTTCCTACATTTCTCAAAAACATCTGTTAAGTTAAGCTTAAGAAAGCATATTATTCCTTGGTTATTGCTATTGTGGCCTCGGTTTGAGTTACCACTGCCTCTATAATTTCCTCTATATGGGCCTCGCCCTCTATTGTTATTCTGATAATTATTGTTATTCTGATAATTGTTGTTATAATTACCGTTGTTGTAGTTATTGTGATTGTAGTTATTGTGATTACCACGAAAACTACCTCTATAACTGCCACGTCCGCGATTTGAACCGCGCTGTGGATAATTCTTATAATATAGGACAGTGTTTGACTGCCCAGTTGCTTCAGTGCAACTATTAACAAATTTGGAAACGGCTTCGATTGTGCAGTTTTTAGTCATTGCTTTGACTGCATGCTGCATGGAATAATTCCTGGCTAGCTCTAAAGATAAACCATCTGATATATATGCACCTTCTAAGGCTTTCGTCATCTGCTCAATTTCTTGTGTGTATTGGTTAGCAGTTTTATTGCGCTGCTGTAGATTCATCAGCTTCGCTGATAATACCTCAACAGTTTCGCCTTTGACGTTGCTTCTTAGTCTAGCAATCACCTCAGTAATTGTTGTTTCATTACCGATTAGATTCCTGGCGACACCTTTTAGCTTTGTTTTAATGATGGAAATAGCTAATTCTTCGTGCTCGCCTTTTATTGATTGTATTATTTGTAAAGCATCAATGAAACTTGTTAAATTTTCAGCCTTACCATCAAAAACTGGTATAAGCTTAGATGCTGTGTTAATAAAATCAATATTTGATTGTGCCATTGTGATGGATTTATCTATCTTGTATTCTATGACACTCGAAGTATCTGAATCTGTAGAGTTATCCAGATCAGTGTATACCGCCGGAATAGTAAGATTATTTAAATCTGTATCTTCTATTTTGGGGTTTACTTTGGGAAGCTCTTCTGACTCAGATTCTTTCGTTTCTGTTGATTCCGAGTCAGGTGCAGTGTCAACTGCTATTGGAGTGTTTAGAACGGTTGGTAATGATATTTCTAAACTGAACTTTTGTTTAATAAATATTAAATTAGATCGTAGTCGTATCAAAAGTTTCGATACCTGTGACCAATGATCTTGATTTAATCTTTCCCTATGATCATGTATTAGCATACGCGCTTCATTAAAGCACTCTACTAATATTTCAACGTGCTTCCTAACCGTATTCTTTTGAATGGGTCTCTTCTGAGTTAGGGACTTGTACGATTTGTCAAAATTTGTTTTAATTATTGATAACTCCTCGTACAATTTGTTCCAATCCATGCCTTTAGTTTAGCCATACTTTTGTAGAGATAATTACGTAATATATTTTAATATTTATTTTCTGTTATTTCATTTTCTTAGATTGTAGGTGTTTTACATTTGTGTATAATAATTTTTGTTTTTTTTTCTGGGTTTTTAATTTAGATTTTGTCCATGTCATTTGCTTGACTCTGGAATTTGTTCTTTAAACATTTGTTGTGTAATTTATATAATTTAAGCAAAACGCTTGCTAACATTATAATGACGATTATCATTAACAATATTGTAATTGTTTGAAGATCGATTTTTCCGGGTTCAATTTTATTAACGACATTTGCCGAGGAATCTACAACTTTCGTGTCTACTAAACCCATTTTAGATATTGTATATGTTTTTGTTTTTCCAATTTCTATTATATTTTTCTCTGAGTCATATTTTGTAATGTAACTTAATTTTTCTGGGAAGTAATAGTCAGAATCATTTATTTGATCTGTTTTACTATTACTTCTCATTTCATAAATTTTAGGAATTTATGCTATTTTTGAATTTATTTTTTTTTTTTCTTCATTAGAAAAGAATTAAAATTTTACATAAATTTTAGGAATTTATGGTATTTTTCCCTTTAAATTAAAAAAAAAAATTTTTATAAATCTGAGTTTTTATCTAACATTTTTTCCTACCTATTATTTGTACAGCTATACGGGCCATACTTTCAAATTGGGCAAAAGAGGTTCCGCTCAATTTTTCAAAAAATATTGATCCGTCCGTCTGCATGTCCGTCTGTCCGTCTGTCTGTCTGTTTCTACGCGAACTAGTCTCTCAGTTTTAAAGCTATCGTCTTGAAACTTTGCACATACCCTTCTTTCCCTTGCACGCAGTATATAAGTCGGAACGGATTTTTGGCCCGGATCGGCCGAATATATCCTATAGCTGCCATATAACTGATTGATCGGTAATGGTATAACTTTGGTGTTTTTAGAGTTAGAGAGTTCAAATTTGACACAAGAGCTATTTTTGGCAAAACATTACGATAAAACATCATAAGGATCGGTCGACTTTATCTTATAGCTGTTATATAACTGAACGATCGAAAACGACTTTCGTGTTTTTGAAGATAGAAAGCTGAAACTTGAGTACAGATTTTTTTTTTTGGTTAGTTGATCCAACCTACCAAAATTTCATTAGGATCGGCCGACTATATCCTATAGCTGCCATATAACTGGACGATCGGAAATAATATTTGGTAGATATATCAACTTTCGCATATTTGAAGATAGAAGCTTGGGACTTTTTTTAGATTTTTAGAAAGCTAAAACTTAGTACAGATTTTTTGTTTGGTCAGTTGATCCAACCTACCAAATTTCATTAGGATCGGCCGACTATATCCTATAGCTGCCATATAACTGAACGATCGGAAATTTTTGGTAGAAATTTGGTATTAATAGTATTAGTATTTGGTAGAAATATCAACTTTCGCATATTTGAAGATAGAAGCTTGGGACATTTTTTAGATTTATTTATTTTAGTCAATTGGTTTTATTATAATCTTATTATATGTATCGGCCAACTGTATCCGATGTTTGCGATATATATCCGGTTTTAACTGCAAGGGTATATCAGCTTTGGCTCCGCCCGAAGTTAGATTTTCTTTCTTGTTAGAAATTAAAGTACTTTGTGACCCATTGTCAATCAAAGGTCTGCATTTTTTAAATTCACCATCTTGACCTTTTATTTGAACATAAGCGGTGGCAAATAACACTTGTTCAAAAGTCATGCAAGTTAAATTGTTTGTAGTTCGGTGAATTAAAAAAATGTTTTTTTTTTTTTTGTTATCAATCAATCAATAGTTATATTTAAAATCTGTCCGAAGTTATGGACAATAATTAAATTGTATAATGGGACCTTAACTTAATGAAACATTGAGTAGTACAATGTTTGCTTATCCTAGGAAACTAATTTTAACAGTAGACCTTAGCGATAGAATTCAAGTTAATTATTGTCGGGCCCTTTAGTGGGCCTTGTTAGTTTTTCAACTGCAGCTCAGTCCCGTTCGCCCGAGTGGCAGAGGTCCAGTGGGTGGGTCCGTTTCAGCCTCCTTGTGGTGTAGCTGTTGTCCAGAAGATTGATGGCCTCAGACAGATTGGCTTTACAATGGCCTTATATATAAGGAGCTTGATTCTTGGCTTCAGCCTTGACCTCCTTCCAATGAGCTAGTTGAGCTGACGCAGCTTGATCCCGATTTGCGTCCGTTTGCGCTGCAGGTGGGTTCTCCAGGTGAGCCTTCTATCCAGGGTCATACCCAGATATTTGGGTGTAGGGCTGGCTGGAATTGGGGTGCCTCCGAGACTGACTCCAGGACAGTCGCCTCTCCTCATTGTAAACGTCGTTTGGCCTGACTTCTCATGGTTGACGGCGATGTTCCACCTTCGAAGCCACGGTCAAGGATGTCCAGCTGGCGTTGGAGTCGTGCAGAAGCCTCCTCTGGCAAGATTGAAGAGGCCAAAAATGCCGTGTCGTCGGCATATGTAGCCACTAGAAGGCCCTCCTCTTCAGCGACAGGCATGTCGGCTGTGTACATGGTGTACAGGATAGGACCAAGTACACTGCCCTGCGGAACACCAGCTTCAATGGGCCAGTACTCCGATGTCGCATTTCCGCTTCTGACCCTGAACTTCCTTTCGGTCAAGTACGAGTTAAGGAAATCGTAATACTGTTGTGGCAGCTTCCTCTTGAGCTTCGCTTTTAGACCAGGGTGCCAGACCCTGTCAAACGCCTGCTTGACATCCAGAAAAACAGCACAGCAATAATGTTTTCTTTCGAGGCTGTCCAGGATTTTTGCCACGATCCTGTGGCATTGCTCGGGGGTGGAGTGGGAGCGCCTGAAACCAAACTGGTGATCTGGGATCAAACCAGCCTCGTCCAGTACTGTCTGCAATCTGCGAAATAATCACAGTTAGCCAAACCAAAAACCTGGAGTAAGCCAATACAAACGCAAAGACTTAACCATAATCTATTAAAATAAATATACAAGCTTTATATAACAGTAGTGATGTGTTAAAACAAAAACTAGTGTAATTTAAATTTGTTGTTAGATGGTGAATTAAAAAAATGTAAATTTTATTTTTTGATTATACAACTTGGTGTTAAACCTTTATTTATTAAACTTCATTATTACAAGACACTTTTGATTTTTCTTAAATATTTTTTGTCAACCGTTTGCGGTCTTGGTCAAAAAGGGACTGACTTCTTAATTCTAAATCTGATCCAAAGAACCTCAGCCATCAATTGTGTTTAGATTAGAGGCTTAAGATGAAAATGTCGCATCTTATTGTGAAATTCGATTAAGCTGATCGATGCAATTTGGTGGGTACTTGAAACGCAAAAGGCGTAATTGATTGGGCTTCGAAGGGAAGCTGATTTTTACTTTTGATTTTGCTTTGTTTATGGGAACCGAGGTCGGACCTCAGAGCCAAAGACAAAGTGGAAAGCAAATGCAGAGTTTCAAAATATTGTTTATAAAATTCAAAAGTGGAAAGCCATAAGTGGCCTGGATTTATGGGTTGGATAATTGAGCCAAAGACAAAGCCAAAGGCAAATGCAGAGATTGAAAATATTGTTTATAAAAGCCATAAGTGGCCTGTATTTACGTGTTGGATAACTCTCCCCCTTCTAAAATGGATCGTCCCGATTCAATATGAAATTCGTTTAAATGATCTCTTAATTCTGTTAAAAAATTTTCTTGGTTAATAGATTTTTCTGGTTCAGGCCGATGTTTTTTGGTTACAAATAATATAGCATTTTTGTATTTTATAACAAGAAAGGAAAGCTAACTTCGGGCGGAGCCGAAGTTGATATACCCTTGCAGTAAAAACCGTATATATCGCAAACATCGGATATAGTTGGCCGATGCTTATGAGAATATAATAATATAAGCCAATTTATTATAAAATAAAATCTAAAAAAAACTTCTATCTTCGAAAATTCCAAAGTTGGTATTTCTACCAAAAAACATTTCTACCAAAATACCAAAGTTGGTACTTCGTTCAGTTATACGGCAGCTGTAAGATATAGTCAGCCGATCATTATAAAACTTTGTAGGTCGGATTAACTGACCAAAAATATAATCAATACTTAGTTCCAGCTTTCTATCTTCAAAAACACGAAAGTTGGGTCATTTCCGATCAATCAGTTATATGGCAGCTATAGGATATAGTCGGCCGATCCTTATGAAATTTGGCATTTGGCAAGAAGGGGGTGTGCAAAGTTTCAAGTTGATAGCTTTAAAACTGAGAGACTAGTTTGCGTAGAAACAGACAGACGGACAGACAGACATGCTCATATCAACTCAGGAGGTGATCCTGATCAAGAATATATATACTTTATAGGGTCGGAGATGTCTCCTTCACTGCGTTGCACACTTTTGGCCAAAATTATAATACCCTCTGCAAGGGTATAATAAGTGAAAGAATCAAATATATAATGATTAAAATTAATAATATAAAAGTAAGTGATATTTTAGTATTCTTAATTTTAACGAATTTTAACGAAAGGGCTTAAAATGTTTACATTATCTAAAGAAAGATCAGAGTTATTGGATAATATGATATCGGATATTTCATAATTTTTGAAGTGGTTCGTAGTTACGTATTCAAGAATTTTATTTTCCAAATTGGTATATGAGATATTATAAATTTTAGTTGTAATTAAAAACTAAAATAAATGGGAGTTGTTAACAACATTGTTCCCATTTATAAGAATGGCACCATCTTGTATGATGTCTATTTTTTTCTCTTATTTTTTTACGAGTTGATTTCTCACCATTTAATAATCGGGTAAAACTAATTTTTTATTTACCTAAAGTGCAATAATTATTAAAAAGTTCGTTCTTAAAATTAGACATTTCGTAAAAAACATTTTCGCATTTTGCGACTTGATTGCTTAATACTAGTTTTCCATCGATTTGGGAAATCGCTCTAGCGTGATATATTTCACATCTGTTTTTTATTATTGGGTATTTTATATAAATTATTAAAAGTTCTTTATGCAATGCGATTTTAAAAGAAGAGGTGTCCATTAAATCAGCTATAATTATTGGTTTTTGTTCATGTTTTAATATTTCCAAGATGTCATCATTGTTTAAAATTTTGTTATTAAAAACGTCTATTTTTATACCCTTGCAGAGGGTATTATAATTTTGTCCAAAAGTGTGCAACGCAGTGAAGGAGACATCTCCGACCCTATAAAGTATATATATTCTTGATCAGGATCACCTCCTGAGTTGATATGAGCATGTCCGTCTGTCCGTCTGTCCGTCTGTCCGTCTGTCCGTCTGTCTGTCCGTCTGTCTGTCTGTCCGTTTCTACGCGAACTAGTCTCTCAGTTTTGAAGCTATCGTCTTGAAACTTTGCACACACCCTTCTTTCCTTTGCACGCAGTATATAAGTCGGAATGGCCGGGATCGGCCGACTATATCCTATAGCTGCCATATAACTGATTGATCGGAAATGGTATAACTTTGGTGTTTGTAAATTTAGAGACTTTAAATTTAACATGAGAGCTATTTTTGGCGACAAATTACGACATGCCAAATTTCATAAGGATCGGCCGACTATATCTTATAGCTGCCATATAACTGAACGATCGGAAATGACCCAACTTTCGTGTTTTTGAAGATAGAAAGCTGGAATTTGCTACAGATTATATTTTTGTTCAGTTAATCCGACCTACGAAATTTCATTAGGATCGGCCGACTATATCCTATAGCTGCCATATAACTGAACGATCGGAAATGGTATTTGGTAGAAATATCAACTTTCGTATTTTTGAAGATAGAAGCTTGGGACTTTTTTTTAGATTTTTTATTGTAATTAATTGGTTTTATTATGATGTAATCATAAGGATCGGCCAACTATATCCGATGTTTGCGATATATATCCAGTTTTAACTGCAAGGGTATATAAACTTCGGCTCCGCCCGAAGTTAGCTTTCCTTTCTTGTTGCTAGAGTGATTGTGTCAATTAAATTTTGCAGATCAAATGTTAATAATCGCAAGCGATGTTTTCGAAGTGGTAGACTTGATCTTTTTTAAAATCATCGGAAAGAGATATCATTTCTTTGAATAATCGGGAATTGATAATAGACTGCTTATTATTGTTTTCAATTAATTCATTAATTTTATTCTGATCTGTAATAAAATCATCATGGTCCGGAGTTCCATCTCACTATTCCACACGGTGCCTATCTCATTTATCCCTCTTTTTGATCTAGTTGTAATATATTAATTGTGATAAACAATATTAATTGTGATAAAATTAGTTCTACTACTTTTATGTCATATTTAATTTCCCATTGTGACCTTTTATTAGAATCCCTTTTAATAATTTCTGAATGTAAATTTATTTTTTCTTTATAAAAGCTTAAGTTAGTTACGTGGAATAAATCTGCGTATGAATCGTACGTCAATACGTCTTTATTGTCCTTCAATAGAAGATATTCGTGACTTATATAGTCAATTATTTCTGATTTTGTTAATAAAATAAGGTGTAGTATGAGCACCTGATAAAACATTTTCTGGGAAAGGAAAAAAAGAGGATGATATATAAATTCTTAGAATTTTATATTATCTTTGTGAATAATTATATTTCTATTGTTGATTATTATTTTTTTGGGTAAATTTTCTTTAACTAATTGTTTTTTATATCTGGTTTTCTGGTTTCTGGATTTTCTCTTGAGTATTTTTTAAAAGTTGAGGAATGTTATCGTGCTCTATTTTAATATATAGTACGTCATTATATAGTACGTTTGGTTAGTTGTAGAATGAATGCTCTGATTATATTCTTGAGCGGCTCTTATTATTATTTCGGAATAGTCAGTTAAATTAAATTCTTCTTTAATGCATCGAGCTAATTCTGTTAATGTAGAATGTGCCCTTTCAACCTGTCCGTTTGACGTGCTGTGCCTCGGGTCTGCGTAATGTAAAGTTAAATTGCACTGTTAAGAGGAGCCCCAAAATAAAGGTCGTACTCCAATGAGTTCCGTTTCAAAACTGATTTTATTCTGTAAGGTTCTCTTTTAAGTAGGATACATGAGAATCTTAAATCTATTTAAAACTACGAAACTGCACGTACTGCTCGCTTAACTGCTATGCGACCCTTTCTCAAGTGCGATAAGCGCACAACCTAAGTACATATTTGTGTAGGCTGCAGGGGATCGGTTTTAGACCATGCTGTTTATCTCATATTTCCATGGGTCCGATCCCTTGAAACTCTATCTTTGGAATTTGTATATAAAATAGTGTTCAATGCTTGAACATTCTGGAAAGGGCCACAAAAGGTGTGTGTTGTTTTAGATTAACATTTTATTTATGTATGTATATGTGTATTTTTGTTTTCGTATTACATTCATTTATTCTATTTCTTTAGTATTAGAAAATTATTATAATTGTTCGATAACAAAGAGTAGTGGACTGTATATTATATTTTTTACAGATATATTTTCTTTTTGAATTTTAATATCTTAAATATTTAAAATTGTTTAAGTTTTTATTTGTTATGTTCGACCTAATGTCTGAACATCATCCTGCAAGAAGCCACAAAAGAGCCTTAGTGTATATTTTTCTTATCATTTTAGATGTACAAATAAAAATTTTTTTTTTTTCATTTTTTGCTATAAGATTAATTCTAAACAAATTTTTATTATTTTTTATACATTTGACATTGGAGTTGGCAGTGCTATAGCCAACAATTGTCTTCTAGATTTTAATTTTTTATAATATGATATAATTAGTACAGCAATGATTATTATTACTAAAATTAAGGAGCTATGACCTGACACATGATGAAAATCGACATTTTTTAACTCTGCATTTTGTTTTTTCAAATCTTCAATTTGTTTGGCCAGGTGAGCTATTTCTGCCGTATGATTTATAACAGGAGGCTTTAGAGCAGGGGTGCTCAAATTCGTCTTATGGCAGTGCGTTTACTAACACAGACACAAGAAAACGTGTACATACGTGTATGTAGCGGCGCTTTAGTGTTGGGGCGCAACTGTGCAATGAGAGAAAAAAAAACAGTTTTAAATATTTATTTATTTTTTTTTTTTATTTGGCTTAAAAAAGATTCAATATTTATATTAATTTTAGTGGTTGATAATTTTAATTGAGCTTCCAGATTATTATTATTTAGTCCCACGAAATAAATCAAAAGCCAAAGCAGACAGAAGAATAAGTTCCAGTGCATGTGCTCGAGGAAAAAACAAAAACAAAATACACTGCGTTCAGCGAAGCGTGACGACGGATAGAGATGTAATGAAGAAACAAGCAAAATTGTTTTTGTTTTGCATGGTAATCTAAGCCCATATGCACGGTGCTTATGGGCGCACTAGCCATAAGCACAGAGCATCTACAAAAACAAAAGTGCACTCAGTGTATAGGCGTTGAGCACCCCTGCTTTAGAGGGTCCCAAACAATTCTAGGAATTTCTCCTATTTCTCCTATATAAGCCGAAGCTAATCCCTCTTGACTTTCCGTTTCAATAATGTGCTGAGCAATTAAAATTGTATCATCGGTCCGGGCTGTACATTCTGAACTGATTGTTAATATGCCTTGCTCTGGCAAATCAATAATTTGGATTTTGGATTGTCCACATTGGAGCCTCAACTTAGTGTTTTCCTCAACTTTAAACAACCAGCTACTTCTTTTTTCTAGCTCTACCCAAAAAGAATTTGATGAAAGGACAGATTTGTAAAAGCAATTGGAAGGTCTGTTAGGTTTAAGTGGTCCTAGCTGGCAACTATTATCGTTGCCATTGCTCCATGGCCAGCTGCCGTCACAAACTCTTTTGTTTGTTTGCCACTTTTGACATTTACTAATTGTAGACTCCGTCATTAGGTGGTATGAATCTATTTCAAAGTTGTACACTAAATATTCCGACTCAATTTGAGCTAGAATAGTGTGGTTTTCTGTTCTGACTGGAACAGGAATAACCCTATACAGTTTAGATGCATGTCGCCCAAACAGAGGAATTTTCGCATTGATGATTAGTTTTTTATCAACGAATAACCCTCTTGCGGTAAGTAATCCTTTAATTCCGTACCTGATCTTTTCCCTGGAAGAATTAAATTTTCGGATAGGACATCCTTAATTTTAGCAATTTCAGTTTTAAGCTGACTTGGACGCAAAATGTTGGTGTTAAGCCTTCCATGGTTAATGTCAATTAACAGGCTTATGATGCCTGCTTGTATTTTTTCACATTCATCGATCAGACTACTTAATTCCTTCATGACCATAAAGAATTTGATAGATTCTTTGTATACATAATATGACTCTTGCAATATTAAAGTCATATTTTCTATCCTTTTGTTCATACTTATGAAGTTTGCATTGACTTCTTCCGTTGTTTTCTTTAAAATATTAGTAGTGGTAAATATTAGTAGTTAGTAGTAACCCTATACAGTTTAGATGCATGTCGCCCAAACAGAGGAATTTTCGCATTGATGATTAGTTTTTTATCAACGAATAACCCTCTTGCGGTAAGTAATCCTTTAATTCCGTACCTGATCTTTTCCCTGGAAGAATTAAATTTTCGGATAGGACATCCTTAATTTTAGCAATTTCAGTTTTAAGCTGACTTGGACGCAAAATGTTGGTGTTAAGCCTTCCATGGTTAATGTCAATTAACAGGCTTATGATGCCTGCTTGTATTTTTTCACATTCATCGATCAGACTACTTAATTCCTTCATGACCATAAAGAATTTGATAGATTCTTTGTATACATAATATGACTCTTGCAATATTAAAGTCATATTTTCTATCCTTTTGTTCATACTTATGAAGTTTGCATTGACTTCTTCCGTTGTTTTCTTTAAAATATTAGTAGTGGATTCGACTAATGAAGTTTGTTTTTTGCTTTATTCTTTTAAATTTTGTTGGTTGCCCAATAAATTTTTCATGTTTTCTTCCATTTGAACCCGATCATCTTCATCCATTACTCCAAACAGAATATGGTATAAAGATCCTATAAATTCAAACGGTGCCCGCCTTTGCCTCGATTTATTATGAGTCATGAAGAGTTTATTATTCTCCTCCAACTCTAAAATCTGTTTAAGTGTATTGCCCAAAATAAGGTAGCACTGATCCTCAAACCCATGAAGTTTTTCACAAACTACTCTCATTTTGGTGATTATGCTCTTTCCTTTATGGATCATCTCGAAATATGCTTCCATATCGTAGAATATCACCAAATTCCATGATGATGAGACAACTTCTATGTCTCCCATCGGATCTAAATATATGGACGAGGCTTTAGAAATTTGTTCAATACGGTATTTTGGATCTTTTATCTCTGGTGCTGCGTTTGTAAACTGACAGCATAATGAGAGAATCATTAAGGCCATCATCATTCCTAATTTAGACAATCAAGCACTGCTTCTTGTTCTGGGCGAATTCGATCTATTTTGATGTGCTTCTGCATCATCTTGATCATCTTGGTGTAAATCCAGCTAGGGGGCAAATTTTATATACTTAAAAATTTAAAAAATACTTAATTCAAATTTGAAATTAATCCATCTAGGGACCCTTATTTGCCCTAATTCCTCTAACCCAGAGTTATAATCTTCCCATTCCTTACGATCTTCCATACCTAGCTCTTCATCCCAATTGATTCCTGTTGTCCACAATTTATAAAGATTTTTCCCACAATTGTTACCGGTGCCAACCAACCTAATGGATCGAATATTTTTGCTAATGTGGACAAGATGAATCTTTTAGTTAGTTTTTTAGGTTCAGTACAACATACTGTAAATTTAAACTCGTCTTTGCTAGGGTCCCATTGTAGCCCTAAGGTTTTTATAAACTCATCTTCCTTGATGCTAACTATTTTATTATCTCCTGAGTTTTCTACCATTTCTAATATTTTTGGGTCATTCGAAACCCACTTTCTCAAATTAAACCCAGAGCTCGATAGTTCCTTAGAAATTAATTGAACTATGGTTCTGGCATCCTCTATTGAATTTGCACCTGTCATAAGGTCGTCCATATAAAAATAATTTTTTATTATTTCCCCGATCATTTTGTTTTGGCAATTTTCACCTACATCTGCCAATACTCTGGTTGCTAAATATGGGTACCATAAGTTACAGTCGTTAATTTGTAGGTTTTTATTTTTGTTTTTGGGTCATCCCTCCACAATATATATTGAAATTTTTGATCCCCATGTTTTATTTTGATTTGTCGGTACATTTTCTCAATGTCCGATGACACTACATATTCCCATTTACGCCAATTTATCATTATATCGAAAATATCTTTTTGAACTTTTGGTCCAACCCACATAATGTCGTTTAGGCTTTTGCTATTGCTGATTTTGGCTGAGGCATCAAAAACTACTCTTAATTTTGTTGTAAGACTCGATTCCCTTATAACAGCTTGGTGAGGAAGGTAGTATTTGCCTTCATCATTTACTTCTACCATATGTCCTAAAAAGTCTAAATATTCTTTAATAAATTTTGAATATTCCATTCGAAGTTTTTCATTTTTTAGTAATTTTTTTTCTATATTCATGAAACGAGCCATTGCTTGATTCTTTGAGTCTCCTAATGTTATATTTTCTTTAAAGGGAATAGCTACAATGTATTTTCCATTGGAATCTTTTTTAGTATATTTTTTAAAATTATTTTCACAAATTTCTGTCTCTAAGTCATTGCTATCCTCTTCTTCTACCTCCCAATATCGATCCATATGTTTTAGTTCTATACTGGTTGCTACAATCGATTTACTTCCTCTGGATTTTGTGCACCCTGACACTGTCCATCCAAAGACCTTTTTTTGCCCAAGAAGCCTACCTTTTTTGGTTATCTCCGGCAGTAAGATTAGTGGATATAAATCCGCACCAATTACAAGGTCAATTCGACCAGGTTGGTCGAAATTGGGATCCGCTAAAAAGAATTCTCCCCAATCCGACTTGTTTATAGAAATTTCATTAGTGGGTAGACATTTCATTAATTTGGGTAAAATAATAGCATTTGTGTAAAATTCTTTAGAAAATTTACTGTTATTTTTAATGATTAATTTTAGCTTGTGGTTTGACACACACGCACCTGTGGGTGATACTCCACTTATTTCAGTGTGCGCTTTTATTTTAGGCAACTTAAGTTTTTGTGCCGCTTCTTCAGAAATCAAAGTGCTTTGTGAGCCATTGTCAATCAATGCTCTGAACTTTCCGAATTCACCATCATGACCTTTAATCTGAACATACGCTGTGGCCAACAACGCTGGTTCAGAGGTCATGCATGTATTTACATTCTCCCTTTTACAATGCAACATGCTATGATGTGGTTTTTGACAATATGAGCATACTAGCTCGCTTGTGCATCTGATGTTTGGACTGTGCTTTAAACATCGGTAGCACAAATTCACTTTTTTAGCCACGTCCATTCTGGCCTGAGGACTTAAAGCTTTGAATTTAAAACAATAAACAATTGGATGCCCGGGCAATTGGCACATCGGGCATCTTTGGTCATTTGTATTATTTTTTATAATTTTCTTTGTGGGTAACTCATTTCCCACTGATGTCAACGAACTAAGCCGTTGGTCTAAAAAGTCTGTGACATCCTTTAAGGATGTAGTCTCATGTGTGAGGTTGAAAAAATCGATTTTTTTTTTCACACATTTCGATAGTATTGTTTATTAAGAATGTACTGTTAAAGCTTCAAATAAAAATATCAAATAATGACAGAGATACAGCCTATAATCGAGAGCGCGCCTACACCGAAAAGTATGAGTTTCTCGGTAGCGTCTAAACTTTAAACGCGTTTTTCTCGGAACGACATTTTTGTGTGCGGCGCAGGTGATTCACAAAATTTTATGGTACCGATCTAGCTGAAATTTGGATATGTTGTTCTAAAAAGTAACACCTCTGTCCCGTACTAGAATCATTTATTTTTAATGATTAGTTTTTTTTTTATCATTAATTTAAGATGAATTTTTTAAATTTTTTTAAATTTTTTTTTTTGTGAGTTCGCCATTTTGTTGTTTATTGTTGAAAATATTTCATTCTAGTACGGGACAGAGCCATAAGCTTACAAAACAATAATCTATTCTAATTTTTTGTTTCGGATGACTCTAGCAGTCGAAATCACCTGCGCCAGGGACCTACCTTTTTTTTTATATGCATACTTTGGCATGCTATAAAGTGTATTAAACTACACAAGAATAAATTAAACAAAATATTTTCAAATAGTTTATGATGCCTATAAAAACATATGTGAAAATTGGACCGATCGCATTATTTTTTATTCCAAAAAAAATTTTTTTAAATAACCTCTAAAAAGTAGGCCGGAACATGAGACTACATCCTTAAATTTTGGATTTCACTCGATTTTTTCACTTGGCCCTCATACTGCTGTAGAGCCTCAATACTTAATTTTTTTTAAATAATATGCGCAAAAATGCAATCTGATTCTTCTGTCAGATTTGCTTTTAGGCGCATCATATAAATTGATTCATTGATTGAATCAATTGTATTTTTAAGGTGCCTATATGAGTCCAAATTTATTTTTGGAAGCTCAATGAGGCGATTAAGCTGTTCTGAGAATATTTTCCTATTATTCTCATATCGCTTAATCAGTAATTCCCAGGCAGCATCGTAATTGTTGCCTGAGCCAAGCAATAAATGGGAAACCACATTTCGTGCTTCCCCTTTTAGAGCACTTTTAAGGTAGCTTAGCTTCAAGGATGGACTTAAATCCATCCTTGAATGAACTAGCTCCTTAAACAACTCATAAAAATGGTCCCAATCTTTGGAATTTCCAGAAAAATTGGGAACCTCAATTTTTGATAGGCTAGATAGTTCGTCCATTCTAGGGCAACCACCTTCTACTTTGCTAGGAGTTTTCTCTTGGATTTTATTTTCCATCAGCTCGATGTGTATTTCAACATCCTCTTTGAGCTCTATAATTTTGCTCATATACTTATTATTGAGCCCTTCAATATTTATTAAATCGGACACTGTATCAATTTTACTAAGAAACATTCTTAATTTTTTAATTCTTATAGGAAAGGTTTCATTTTTCCTTTTCTGAATCTCCACATAAGTTATCTCGAGGTAATCCTCGAGGTTCTTTATAGCCCCCTCAAGCCACAAAGAAAGCTCATCCTGGCCAATATATTTTTTAATTTTGTTGCTGGCGGACTTAATATTTGATAGCATGCTTTCGAAGTGATTTTTTCGGAAATAGTCATGCTCTACAGGACCGAGTTGAACCAAATGATTATGGTTCGTAAAGACTTTTTGCTCCAAATTTTTTAATGCCTCCCTATCCTCTTCTGTATATGAATTTTTTGCGAGAAGCGCATCTATTTGCCGGGTGAGGCGCACCTGGTCTTCGATAATTGGAATTTTATCCTTAGTCGACATTATATGTTATTTTAAATTAAATTAAGTTCAAAAACTAAATTCAAGTGTTTTATATAAAATATAAAAATAAAAACGAAACTTGCCGAGGACTACTTTCTAATTATTGCTGCTGATGTTGTTGCTGTTGCCGCTGCTGCTTGTGATGTTGTTGCTGTTGCCGCTGTTGCTCCTGATGTTGTTGCTGTTGCCGCTGCTGCTCGTGATGTTGTTGCTGTTGGCGCTGTTGCTCCTGATGTTGTTGCTGTTGCCGCTGCTGCTCCTGATGTTGGGTTGCCTTTCTCGATGTCGCCGTTACTATTGTTGTGTTACTATTGTTTTTGTATGTTTTTTGTGGACGTTTTTTAGTTTCATTTTTGTGGATATTTTTTTTTTTTTTTAACTTTTTAACTTTAACGGTTGTTGGTGTAGGTTTGTTTATTTTTGGTGTATGTTTGTTTTTATTATTTTTGGCGGATGTTGCTTGGGGTTTTGTTTTTTGGGGTTTTATTTTATTTAATTATTTTTTGTCGCTGACAATCACTTTTTTTTTTTTTTTTTTTTTAACTTTTAACTTTTCCGATGTAGGGCCTCGGATACGCCAACACATATATATATTTTTTAACTTTTCCGATGTAGAGCCTCGGTTACGCTAATACACAAATACTTATTCGGTTATTTGCATATGATTTTTTTATTCCGGATTTGTTCCCGGAAAAAAACATTATTTATGTTTTTTTAAAACATAAAACACATTATTTAACAAAATTTTTTCTTTATGCTCATTGGCATTTATATTATTTTATACCCTGTGTTCCTTACCTCTTGGGGGGAAACAACAGGGGACTACGGTTTTTAAACTGGGTTCTTTTTTACCCAGGTCGCAGCCTTATTTTTTAGCTACCTTGGGCTGAGAATTTTTATTTTTCTTCAGCCACTTATAGGTGCCAGTTTTAAACCTGAGTCTTTTACCACAGGGGGGAAAACGTCAGGCTGTCTCAAAGGACCAAATGTTAAGAGGAGCCCCAAAATAAAGGTCGTACTCCAATGAGTTCCGTTTCAATACTGATTTTATTCTGTAAGGTTCTCTTTTAAGTAGGATACATGAGAATCTTAAATCTATTTAAAACTACGAAACTGCACGTACTGCTCGCTTAACTGCTATGCGACCCTTTCTCAAGTGCGATAAGCGCACAACCTAAGTACATATTTGTGTAGGCTGCAGGGGATCGGTTTTAGACCATGCTGTTTATCTCATATTTCCATGGGTCCGATCCCTTGAAACTCTATCTTTGGAATTTGTATATAAAAAAGTGTTCAATGCTTGAACATGCACCTTTGTGCGAAAGATTTAAATTGGGCCGAGGTAAAGCTCGGTTCATTATCGGTCATTATTACTTTTGCTTGTGGAAAATGTTGAAGAAGTTCCATTACTTTATTTTCGATATTTAATTTATTTTGGATTTCTTTTACTACTAGAAATTTTGAGTAAGCGTGGTTTCATCAATTGGAATTTTTATTGGGTGCCTGTTATATTTATTTTCGTTACAAATCACACAATTTTTAATATATTCTTTAAATTTTTTAAAACAGCACGGCTGTGTGTCTTCAATTATTATAGCTTTATCTTCCTCGTTTTCCACGAATTGTAGAAAGATTCTTGTAAAAAGGAATGTGTTTGTGAAATTATTTTTTAATGGTAATTGAATTTGAAATAAGTCCTCTAAGGTACAATAAATTCCTACCGTAATGTTAGGTGGAAGATACTCTCTCAATATAGTTATTAAATTTTCTGGTGTGTCAAATTCAATTAAATGTCGTGTCCTGTCAAAGATTTTCAGTGACTCATGTATTGTATACCTCCCCGTTGTTAATAACAGTTGTTGCTTAAATTGATTTAACGGTTTACGGGTCTCTTGTATTACATTTTCAAAACTACTTTCAGCTGAATGCTGTGTGTTCTGATCTGAGTCTGGCTGGTCTGTTTGTTCTATATCGCTGTTAGTAATATTATTTATCTGAATTCGAGATAATGCGTCTGCAACTCCATTTGTTGTACCGGGCTTATATGTTATTTTCGGTGTTGTTAAGAGAAGCCATAAATAAATAGGTCTTACTCCAATGAGCTCCTTATGGAAACTGATTTTATTTGGTAAAGTTCTCTTATAAGTACGATACATAAGAATCTTAAATCTGTTAAAACTACTTGTCAACGCACTGCACGTTGACGTGCTATGCGACCCTTTCTCAAGTACGACAAGCGGATGCGCTTATGTTTGTGTTATTTATGATGCTTATGCTTGTTTTATTTATGTTAGGCTGCAGGGGATCGGTTTTAGACCATGCTGTTTATCTCATATTTCCATGGGTCCGATCCCTTGAAACTCTAACCTAAGAATTTCTATAAAAAATAGTGTTACATTGCTTGAACATTCTGGATAGGGCCACAAAAATAGGCGTAAATTTAATGTTTTTGATTAATATTTTTTGGATAAATTTGATGTTACTTTAACCTTTTCTTCGATTATAATTTTTAGTGGACTGTATAAATGTTTGTTTTTGTTCTTTTATTTTGTTAATAAATTTGTTTCTTTTAATATTTAAATTATTTTAAAATTGTTTAAGTTTTTATTTGTCATGTTCAACCTAATGTTTGAACATTCTGCAAGAGGCCAAAAAAGTGCCTTATATATATGTATATATATTTTTTTCATTTAGATTTACTTTGAAAATTTTATTTTTTCTTCGATTTTTTAGTGGACTGTAATTTAAAAAATTCTTGTTTTACTGAGGGCTAATTTTTTTTATACCCTTGCAGAGGGTATTATAATTTTGTCCAAAAGTGTGCAACGCAGTAAAGGAGACATCTCTGAAGGAGACAAAGTATATAAAGTAGCGGACAATGAAATCCGGACACCTAAGTACTTTTACTAAATGTGAACTTTGCATTAGTGTGGTAGGAGTGCGTGTTATTATATCGAGTTAAAATTTTTTCTTTACATCCGGAAGGGGTTTAGCTTTCATGATCTGAAAAAATTTTTTAGATTACTAAGCTTCTTGTGTTAATTTTTATACCCTTGCAGAGGGTATTATAATTTTGTCCAAAAGTGTGCAACGCAGTGAAGGAGACATCTCCGACCCTATAAAGTATATATATTCTTGATCAGGATCACCTCCTGAGTTGATTTGAGCATGTCCGTCTGTCCGTCTGTCTGAATGTCCGTTTCTACGCGAACTAGTCTCTCAGTTTTGAAGCTATCGTCTTGAAACTTTGCACACACCCTTCTTTCCTTTGCACGCAGTATATAAGTCGAAACGGCCCGGATCGGCCGACTATATCCTATAGCTGCCATATAACTGATTGATCGGAAAAAGTATTACTTTGGTGTTTTTAGAGTTAGAGAGTTCAAAGAGCTATTTTTGGCAAAATATTGCGACATGCCAATTTTCATAAGGATCGGCCGCTTATGTCTTATAGCTGCCATATAACTGAACGATCGGAAATGATCCAACTTTCGTGTTTTTGAAGATAGAAGTTTGGGACATTTTTAGGTTTTGTATTATAATAAATTGGGTTATATTATCATATTCTTATAAGGATCGGCCAACTATATCCGATGTTTGCGATATATATCCGGTTTTAACTGCAAGGGTATATAAACTTCGGCTCCGCCCGAAGTTAGCTTTCCTTTCTTGTTTTTTATACCCTTGCAGAGGGTATTATAATTTTGGTCAAAAGTGTGCAACGCAGTGAAGGAGACATCTCCGACCCTATAAAGTATATATATTCTTAATCAGGATCACCTCCTGAGTTGATATGAGCATGTCCGTCTGTCCGTCTGTCTGTCTGTCTGTTTCTACGCGAACTAGTCTCTCAGTTTTAAAGCTATCGTCTTGAAACTTTGCACACACCCTTCTTTCCTTTGCACGCAGTATATAAGTCGGAACGGCCGGGATCGGCCGACTATATCCTATAGCTGCCATATAACTGATTGATCAGAAATGGTATAACTTCGGTGTTTTTAGAGTTAGAGAGTTAAATTTTACACGAGCGCTATTTTTGGCAAAATAATACGACATGCCAAATTTCGTAAGGATCGGCCCACTATATCCTATAGCTGTCATATAACTGAACGATCGGAAATGACCCAACTTTTGTGTTTTTAAAGATAGAAAGCTGGAACTTGGTACAGATTATATTCTTGGTCAGTTCGGCCGACTATATCTTATAGCTGCCATATAACTGAACGATCGGAAATGGTTTTTGGTAGAAATACCACTTTTGGTATTTTTGAAGATAGAAGCTTGAGACTTTTTTTAGATTTTGTATTGTAATAAATTGGATTATATATTCATATTTCCATAAGGATCGGCCAACTATATCCGATGTTTGCGATATATATCCGGTTTAAACTGCAAGGGTATATAAACTTCGGCTCCGCCCGAAGTTAGCTTTCCTTTCTTGTTTTTTTTTTTTTTTAAATTTTAATTTTTTTTGTATAAAATTTAATTGATAATTTATATCATTTTTACCAATTTTTTTTTTTAATCATTATTTTTTAAAATGTAAATATTTATTTTTTTAAATTTTACCATACCATACAGTTTTTTAAAATTTCTATATTGATGCGTGTTCCTCCTGAAGATTATGCAAAAGGATCCGCACTGTATGCTGCTGATGGTGTAGCGGGTTGTTTTTTCTGCCGCTGATGGTCGGTGGTCCTGCCGCAGACGTTGGAGCCGCCGAATAAAATGCCAAAGACTTTGGCTGTCGTTGTTCCCAGGAACCCGACTTTTTCTTTTTGCTCGATATTTGGCCTCGAACACGCCGTAAATTATTTTCAATATTTATGAATTTCCGGTGTTGTTCCGGAAAAACTTACTTTTTTTTTTTTACACAAGTTGCGTTTTTAACTCCTTGCGCCGTATCGCTTTCCTCTTCCTCTTCCTCTTCAGGAGATCCGATGGCTGAATTCCAGCCCAAAAATTTTTCATAAATATTCCGACTAAGGCCTCGGATAGCCCTGCGCTAAACAAAAAACGCACTTATTGCTCGATGGCAATTCTCAATCTCTGTGTCCCTTACCACTTGGGGGGAAACGACAGAGGACTACGATTTTACACTGAGCTCTTTTATGCACAGTTCGCAGCCATCTAAGCTACCTTTGACTGACTGTGTCAATGCACATCTAGCCACTATTTAGGTGCCAATTTTAATAGGAGCCCCAAAATACGGTTGAGAATACTCCTTGAGCCTTTTTTTTTTTTGAATCTTTTTTTTTTTATTTTATGCTCATTGGCATTTATATAACTTTATTCTCTGTGTCCCTTACCTCTTGGGGGGAAACAACAGAGGACTACGGTTTTTAAACTGGGCTCTTTTTTACCCAGATCGCAGCCTTATTTTTTAGCTACCTTGGGCTGAGAAATTTCATTTTTCTACAGCCACTTATAGGTGCCAGTTTAAAACCTGAGTCTCTTACCACAGGGGGAAAACGTCAGGGTGCCTCGATGGACCAAATGTTAAGAGGAGCCCTAAATAATAAGGTCGTACTCCAATGAATTCCGTTTAGAAACTCTTGTTCTGTGTCCCTTACCACTTGGGGGCAAACAACAGAGGATCCGGCTCGAAGGACCAAATGTTAAGAGGAGCCCTAAATAAGTAGGACTTACTCCAATGAGCTCCTTATGGAAACTGATTTTATTTGGTAAAGTTCTCTTATAAGTACGATACATGAGAATTTTAAATCTGTTAAAGCTACTTGTCAACGCACTGCACGTTGACGTGCTATGCGACCCTTTCTCAAGTACGACAAGCGGATGCGCTTATGTTTGTGTTATTTATGATGCTTATGTTTGTGTTATTTATGTTAGGCTGCAGGGGATCGGTTTTAGACCATGCTGTTTATCTCATATTTCCATGGGTCCGATCCCTTGAAACTCTAACTTAAGAATTTCTATAAAAAATAGTGTTCAATGCTTGAACAGGTGTAAAACTTTGTATGAAAGAATACCATCCTTTCATATCTACATTGGGATTTTTATCCGAAATTGTGTAAGATAAAGATTGATGGTCGGTTTGAATTTCAATTCCAATAACTCCGTATAAGTTATTTCTTAGATTCTTAAGAGCCCATACTATCGCTAAAAGTTCCTTCTTATTAGTAGCATAAGCTTGATCTGTTTTAGACAAGGTTTTTGAAATAAAAGTAACTGGTTTTCCTTCTTGAGATAAAACTGCACCAATTGCGACATCTGAAGCGTCGGTGGTCAAGGTAAATTTTTTATTATAGTCCGGTTGAACTAGTTCTACTTGAGCAATGAGATTTTCTTTCAGCTCGTTAAAAGCTTTAATTGCTGGTTCATCCAGCTGAATCAATATTTTTGTTGACATTCTTTTTGAGATTTTTCCATTATGACCTCCAAGATATTTTGTTAGAGGTTTGGCTATGTAGGCGTAGTTTGAAACAAATTTTCTATAATAGCCCGTAAAACCTAGGAAACTTCTTAGTTCCCGAATATTTTCTGGAAGCGGATATTTACTAATGGTTTCAATTTTCTCTGGGTCTGTCTTGATGACGTTATAGGATACCATGTATCCTAGAAAACGGGTTTCGCGTTTGAAAAACTTAGATTTTTCTAAAGAGATTTTCATGTTTGCCCTCAATAATATATTTATAATTTTGTTTAGATCTGTATAGTGTTGTTCAATTGTGTTTGAGATAATTATAATGTCGTCCATATAGACACGACATGTTTTCCCTATTTGTTCTCTTAGAATATCGTCCATTGCTCTCTGAAAGATTCTTGGTGCATTTGTTAATCCGAATGGCATTCTTAAAATTCGTATTTTCCATTATTTATTGATGTGTAGGGGGGCGTTGGCTCCGCAAAAAGATTCCAGAATGGGGGTTGAAAATTATAAGTCGGGGGCGTCGTCAGTTTGAGTACAAAAAACGCGTTCAGCTTTATTGGCTGCGTACATCGAATTAATTGCTTAAAAACTAGTGCAAAAAAGAGATCGCCGACAACCAACGAGCGAGAAGAGAGGGCACAGAGGGGCGAGTGTGGACGCGCTCTTCAGCGCGGGTGCGCTCTTTAGCGTGGGTGCGCTCTTTAGCGCGGGTGCGCTCTTCAGCGCGGATGCGCTCTTCAGGTGAGTGGCACCACGGCCCCTCACCTAAACATTCCGCCCCCTTGCAATCGCTCGGGTTGCAATAGCTCCCTCGGTGTTATGGCTGATGGCAGGCTCCGGACACGACCCATCCAAACACGGTGCTCTGGGCCACTGGCAGTCCGTCCTGGATCTTCAGGAAGCCCGGTTGAATAATCCGTGGGTACATATCTGGGCCCAGGACGACGGAAATTGTCGCTGGCAGATGGAATCGCTCATCCGCCAGGGTCACGCCTCGGAAGTGGGCACGCACCGCCTCGCCCAGCTCCCGGGACGGCGTACGAACTCGCACGTGAGGCTCGATCTTAAACATGACCTCCAGCCGAACGCTATCATCGGTCGTTGACCCCACGGTGGCGGAACACACCTGTTCGTCCCCCACGCTGGTAGTGGGCAGCCGGAAACACGCAGCGAGCGAGGCATCGATGCAGCTCGAGGGCGTGCATGGGTCGATGAGGGCCCCCTTGTCGAAGCTCCGGGTCCCGGTGTCGATCCGCACTAGTGCAGTTGGCAGCACGTTGACGCTGTTCCGTTGCAGCAGCGATGAGAGGGTGGGCGCAGCAACCGCGTCCAGCGGGGGCCCTCGACGAGAGGCGGAACTTTGCCTAGGTGCGGATGACGCGGGCGGATGAGCGGTGGTTGGCAATCGAGGAGTGGCGGAAGAAGGCCGAGGATGTCGTCACCCCGACGACAGGATCCGTCGGAGTGCTCGTGGGCCAGGCAGCTCGAGCAATACCGGTTCACAAGAACCGCTCGGAGCCGCTTCTCGGCGCTAAGGCGTAGGAAGCGCCGACACTTCTTTAAGGCGTGGATTCCATTGCAGACTCGGCAACGGTAGGATTGAATACCGCGAGAACATCTGCTCTCCAGCGATGCGTGGGTGTTGCGTGGACGTGGCGACATCGTGTTGGCTATGGCTGACGGAAATATGATAAAGGAACAAATAATATGATCAGAATCGGTGTAAATGAAGGTTCGAAACTACGGGCAGAGCTACGGGACAGCACAATGGACACGAACATTGGAGCGGAAGAAATGTTGATTACTGTGGGTAGGCGGACGCGTCCAACGGAAAAAGCACGACCTTAACAACGGGCCGCTTTACGAGCCCTCGCGCGGTGCGGATGTCGATCACGCGGACATGGCCATCAGAGCCGGGATACACCGCGTCAACCCTGCCAAAACGCCACTCATTGGACGGAAGGTTGTCTTCCTTGATGACGACCATATCCCCAACGCGGAGGTCCCTCGTAGGGGCTCGCCAATTGTTTCTCTTATGGAGCTCCTTGAGGTACTCCTCCTTCCACCGGAGCTGAAATTGCTGCTGAAGCGCCTTGAGGTATTGCCAACGATTGATGATGGAATTGGTGTCCCCCTTTATCTCGGGCTCGACCGTGGCGAGAAGTGGTCCTCCCACAAGAAAGTGCCCGGGTGTAAGAGCTAGCAGGTCAGGCACGCCTCGATCTTCGCCAGGAGAGTAGCCAGCTCCTCAAAGGTGTATTTTCGCGTGGCGGCTCTTGACCAGCTCTTGACCCCTGCTTCCCAAAGGCCCCCCATGTGGGGAGCTCCCGGAGGAATGAAATGCCAGAGAAGCTGCTGGTGACTATAGGCACCGGTCACAGCCCCCTTTAGGCTCTCGAGAAAATCGCGGGATAGTAGAGCAGCTGCTCCCACAAAGGTCTTCCCGTTGTCGGACTGCACTTGACGGGGGCATCCTCTCCGGGACACGAACCGTGCGAAAGCGTGCGAAAATTTCTCGGTCGTAAGGTCCGACGTAAGCTCTAAATGGATGGCCTTAGTGGAGAAACACGCAAACACCAACACATAACCCTTTGTGATGAGACAGGCCCTCCCCGTATAGTTTTTTATCTCGAAGGGACCGGCATGGTCCACACCGGTGTGCGTGAACGGGCGCAAGAAGGACGTCCGTTCCTTGGGTAGCTCTCCCATGAGTTGCGTCTGCAACTTCTTCTTGTGGATGACACATACCTTACAAGAATGGACAACGGACTTGACCAAATTCTTCACCCTTGGAATCCAGAACTTGGCCCGGATCAGACGGATCATCAGCTGACTGCCACCGTGCAGCGGGATGCGATGGGTAAAATGAACCAGGAGTCGAGACAGCTGACAGTCGTACGGAAGGATAATAGGGTGCCGTTCGTCATATTGGAGAAGCTCAGAGGACGTGACCCGGCCGCAGGCTCTCATAAGGCCTTGCGAATCCACGAAGGGGTTCAGATTTTGAATCGGACTGGATGCCGATATTGAACGCTTTTCGCTTAAGCAGCCCATCTCAGAGACGAAGTGTCTGCGCTGAGTGACGGAAACTAGAAGACGTTCAGCCGACGTACCCTCATTAGCGGTCAGGTGCTCTTCAAACGAGGGTCGAATCTTCCGCGCGCGCTGGATGAAGCGATTAACATAGGCAAGGACTCGTAATGCCTTGTCGAATGTGGAAAAACGCTCAAGGAGATCTTCGGGGGGTACTTTCGCGACATGGACCTTGACTGCTCGCTTCTCGAGTTCAGTCACGGGGGCATCATAGCCTTGAGTGGGCCAGTCGCTGCGAGGCCTCTGCAGCCAGTTAGGACCGTGCCACCACAACTGGTTATCTGCAAGATCTTGGAGAGCTACGCCCCGGCTAGCGAGATCCGCAGGGTTATGCTCGGAGCGCACAAGTGCCCATTTCTGCACGTCGGTGAACTGGGTGATCTTGGTCACCCGGTTGGCCACGAACGTTGTCCACTGGCACGCTGGCTTATGCAGCCACGCGAGGACAATAGTCGAGTCGGTCCAACAGTATAGGGCAGACGCGGCCCCTGGCATTTGTGGCAGAACGGCGGTGGCCATCTCGGACAACAACAAGGCACCGCACAGTTCTAGTCGAGGGAGCGACACCGTCTTAACTGGGGCCACTCGAGTCTTTGCAGTCAGCAGGGTCACTATTACCGTGGACCCGATTTCGACACGAACGTAAATTGCTGCGCCGTACGCCTTCTGTGAAGCGTCGCAGAACCCGTAACAAGGATTGCCTTGTTATTCGACGTCCATTTCCTAAGTGGGAACCCTGCTGACTCTAGGGCTTCTTTCAGCTCCCGAATCGAAGCTTGGGCTTCAGTTTTGGAGTCTGCCTCCGCGAGAACGTCATCAACGTACATAAACTGCCGGATAATTTGCCTTGCCTGCGGATACTTCGACTCTTCGTCGTCAGCGAGCTGTCGCAGCACACGGATCGCCAGGAACGGGGCACAATTGACACCGAAGGTGACCGTTTTCAACTCGTAGTCGCGGATATCCCCATCGGGATTGCGAAACAAAATACGTTGGAGCGGAGTATGCTTGGGGTCTACCCAAATTTGCCGATACATCTTCTCGATGTCGGCGTTGAAGACAAACCTAAAGTACCGCCATTTTAGGATTTGAATCGTCAGGTCGGATTGTAAGACCGGGCCCGCGTAAAGAATGTCGTTCAGACTGGTCCCGTTTGCGGACGGGCTCGAAGCATTGAAGACCACTCCCACCTTGGTGGTCGTGCTTTCGGGCTTGAAGACGGCATGATGTGGAAGATAGTAGGTAGCGGAATTGCTCGCGGGAGAGACCTCGGTCATGTGGCCTAAGTCGATGTACTCCTGAATTACCGAGTCATAGCGGGCCTTAAGGGGCGGGTCCCTCTTCAGGCGCTGCTCGTTACGCAGAAACTGAGCAAGGGCAAAGGACCGTGAAGCCGCTAGCTCGGAACCCTTCTGCCCGGGGTCGCGTAAGGGGAGCGTCACAACGTACTTGCCCCACTCGTCTCTTTTCGTCGTCTGGACAAAATTGTGCTCGCAAACTGAATCCGATTCCGAACTTATCGGTGTGGGTACATCTTCCACCTCCCAGAATTTGGTGAGGAGCTGATCCAGTGAGTCACCGAGGCTGGGGGCCACTCGTGTGGAAAAAACGGACACGCTGCGGGGACTGGCTGGAGATAATGGGCCTGTCAGCACCCATTCAAAAATGGTCTCCTGACCGAGAAGCGACCCGCATATGTTAGCCTTGGCATTACCGAGGAGAATGGACGGAAGAATGTCAGCTCCTAAAAACACATCGACTTGGGAGCTCTCAAAGAAGTTGGGGTCCACCAGGGGAATGTCGGGCAGCCCCTTGAGACGATCTCGCGGAATCGGGTATGATGGCAGATTTCCTGCCAACTGCGGCAGAACGTAGGCCGCAGGTATGGGCGCTCGTGCAGTCTCGTTGCTGGTGCCCTCGGGCAAAACAGTTCAAACATAGCTGCTTCCTTTTAATGTAGTCCGAGCGCCCATTTACGTCCATTTCCAAGAACCGCGGACATAAGCGAATAGGGTGGTTCTCCCTCGAACAAAGATCGCAACCCTTGGGGCCCGAAACCACTCGAATCTCGTATGAATGGAGCCTTCGAGCAGGGGCAGTAGGAGTTCCCGACCTTGGCGGAAGTTGCCCGGAGCCACTATGTCTGACGTCGTCGATCGCTTCCAGAGTGCGATGGCGCTCTGTCAGGAAGTTGTCTAATTCCTTCCATGTTGGAATTTCGGCCTTGTTATGAACGGATTGCTCCCACATGGAAAGTGTGACTTTGGGGAGCTTTGACGAAATCATAAACACCAGGAGGCAGTCCCGAGCCTCAACATTGATGGCGGACATTGCTAGGGCTGTCAGACAACTCTGAATGGTGGCTTGGAGCTCCTTCAGCGCGACCCCGGACTCTTGAGAAATAGCCTGGAGGTTGAAAAGCATTTTCAACTGGCTATTGATCAGTAGCCGCCGGTTCTCAAAGCGGTCTGTGAGGCTTTGCCAAGCGACGACAAACCCCTCATGGGTAAGCGGAGCCTTAGAAACAATGGCGTGGGCGTCTCCACTTGTTTTGGACAGTAAGTGGAACAACCTCTCTGCCGGGGTGAGCCGCGAGTTTTGGATGTAAATGGCCGTAAACAAGTCTCTGAAGGTGGGCCACCGAAGATAATCACCCGCGAAGACCTCGGTATCCACCGGAGGTAACCGGCAGCCTGTAGGCGCGGGCGTGTGGACATTGACGGAAGCCTGAGTGGATTGGGAAGCAATTTTCTCCCGAAGCTGGGCAATACATCTCGAATAGACGGAGTAGCAGTAGTTGTACTTCGATTCCAGCACGGTCGAGGTGGCCACATTGTCATCTGACTCGGCTAGTAAATCGGAGCAGCTCTCATAGCTTTTCTCCACCTTCTCCCACATTGCCCAAATTTGGTCCCGATGGACTTCGCACATGTATTGGGAGCCTACTTCCGTTTCTCTGGCGCCCGGAATATTTATGTTAGCCTCAAATTGGCTAATTCGATCTGTTGTGGCGATGAACTTTTTAAGCGCCACGTCGACCGCACTTTGAGCCATTTTTGCAACGGAACGAGTCTGCCTCTGTGAAGGACCGGGGATTGTATTGACGGATTCGTCACTCTTTGCCCTTGGAATGGCACTGTACGCCTTAGGCTTTAAAAGAGGCGTCCGCGGAGAAGCGGATTGAGATCTGTCCAGACGGATGGTTGGGATCGGACGTGGCTTTTGGTCGTCTCCCGTGGGCATTCTCAGACACCAATTCGCTGGTCAGAACTTGTCGACTGAAGCGCGCAATGGGTGCCTCGTACCACTAACCATACAGCATATAGACAACCCATTTCATACAACGAAAATGGACGCGAAAATTTCTTGCGACAGGCCCCAGAGCGGATTTCTTACGCTCTCTTACGCTCATCGTTCGTTCATCTTACGCTCATTCTCGCATTAAATGTTTTCTGTTTCTCAGTCTCTAAACGGAGCGCGATGAAGAAGGTTGGCCTGCGCTTCGGTTGATCTTTGTATGTATGCGTGTCACACATTCACATACACGGGTGTATGTGTGCGTGCGATTTCGTTTCGAAGCCAGCGCACAAAATTTGGATTTTTCTTACTTTTCAGGCTTGCTACCCTAACCAAATTCGGGTATTCGTTATTTGATGAAATGACGAAAGAAATTATATTATTTTTTATATTATATTTTTTATTATTTCAGCATACGTTTTTAATTTATTTAGGAATAAGATTAAGTGTTAGTAGTAAAATGTTTTCTGTATATATATTTTTACGAATCATTAAAAATCAATATACTGAGAATATGTCAGAGTATATTTCGGTCGGAGTCACTTAAACAAATTCGAGCGGCGACTTTTTAAAGTTCCAAAATATATAAGGAAATTATTAAATTAACGACAATAATTTAATTAAATCTCACAATAACCCAAATTAATAACAAGTGCCTGAAAAATTTTAAACAAAAAAGGTAAACAATTCCATCAGCTGTTTTAGCTGATCGTTAGAGTAGGCATGCACAAGCCTCTTGCAGAACAACAAAAACTTAAAAGCAATCGGCGTCTTAAGTGACTCCGACTGAAATATACTCTGACACTTTCTCAGTATATTGATTTTTAATGATTCGTAAAAATATATATACAGAAAACATTTTACTACTAACACTTAATCTTATTCCTAAATAAATTAAAAACGTATGCTGAAATAATAAAAAATATAATATAAAAAATAATATAATTTCTTTCGTCATTTCATCAAATAACGAATACCCGAATTTGGTTAGGGTAGCAAGCCTGAAAAGTAAGAAAAATCCAAATTTTGTGCGCTGGCTTCGAAACGAAATCGCACGCACACATACACCCGTGTATGTGAATGTGTGACACGCATACATACAAAGATCAACCGAAGCGCAGGCCAACCTTCTTCATCGCGCTCCGTTTAGAGACTGAGAAACAGAAAACATTTAATGCGAGAATGAGCGTAAGATGAACGAACGATAAGCGTAAGAGAGCGTAAGAAATCCGCTCTGAGGCCTGCTGGGGCCTGTCGCAAGAAATTTTCGCGTCCATTTTCGTTGTATGAAATGGGTTGTCTATATGCTGTATGGTTAGTGCTCGTACGAAGCGGTAGCCGGTCACTAATGTGATGAGACCGGTGAGATCGCGGACGAATTGCGATTGCAAGGCCAAGTGGGAATTAGAAGCGCCGATGTCGAGAGGAACGTCGGATGCGGCACAATTCGGATGTGGGAGAAGCTTCAGGAAGCCAAAAATACCCAGAAGGGCCAAGGTTTGTTGAGATTCTAGGCGGATGTTGCCAGATGCGGAGTAGAAGCAGCGTTAGGAAAATGACGGAACGGAAAATGGACAAGGCCCGGATAATTCGTGATCGTTCGGAAAAATAATTGATGACTGTCTATATATGTATGTATATTTCGACCAGTATGGCTCGTACGTAAATATTCAATTCCTGACTATTTTCGAATTTGCGGAGCCGGAAAGGTGGACTTGACCTTGGCTTGGATTGAACACAGAGAAAAAAATAAATAATCAATTTTTGCCTAATTGGCGGATTTAATTATTATAGAAACAGACGGGTGGAGTTGAAAATTTCAATTCTTAATCAATGGAGGTTAAGTAACCCGAAGCTGGAACGGTGGATTGAAACCGCGGCTAAGTTCAGAAAGAAGATCGACAATTAAATTATTTAATTATAATTTCTTTTTCGATAATACAATTTTCGATTTAATTATTGAGTGGCCGGAAAGGTGAATTAAAACCCTGACCCTTTGCTCGGACGGAAAATACGAATTAAATAAATTTTTGTAGTTGTAAATATAAATAAATAAATTTATAATTAATTGATTTTTTTTTTTTAATTTGTTTTTTTTATATATTTCCTAAAATTGGAGGCAGAAAATATTGAGAAATATATGGGCATACATGCAAGTAGGGCAAGGGCATGTGGGGCATATGATGGCACAGTGGAACGTCGATAAGTGGACTGTATAGGTTAAATCGGTTTATCGGTTATATATTTTCTGAAATCGGAGGCAGAAAATATTTGGAGATATGTGGACATGCATGCAGGTACGGATATATGTAAGGGGATGTGGGCATATGTTGGCACAGTGGAGCGTCGATAATATGTAACTGCGGAAACGGAAAAGTTATGTGGTGTAAAAAATTGGGGATGAAAAACCAATATTACGACAGCGGCGGTGAACTTGGAGATTCCCGGAACCACTTCACACCGGCTGGCCAATATTAATTATGCCCTTTTATTTTTATATTTTTTTTTTTTCACCACACACTTTCACTGTTCACTTGCCGATTTTTTTTTTTTTTTTGCGGATTATTTGCACCAAACACAAAGTGTGTCTGTATGCATGTACATATGCCTCGACCGTTGGCGAGCGAACGGATAACGGAAAGGCCAAAAACGGCGAGGAATATGGCAAGGCACACACAACGGAGATGGATGGAAAATTTTGTAATTTTTTGTCTTAGAAAAGTCTCAAGCTGCCGTGGTGTCGGAAAACTCGGACTTGGAGTTGACACGGAGGGAAAAACAATCTTGCAGCAGTGTGAACGAAATTTTATGTTCGGACCACTGCTGAAGACCGGCAGAGAGACGGAAAAAATTTCGTACTTATCTTTTGGGCGTAACAATGCCTGGACTGCTGGTGGACGATATCCTAGCATCCAAAATATGCTGAATATCCTGGGATCCGGCTCGAAGGACCAAAATGTGTAGGGGGGCGTTGGTTCCGCAAAAAGATTCCAGAATGGGGGTTGAAAATTATAAGTCGGGGGCGTCTTCAGTTTGAGTACAAAAAACGCGTTCAGCTTTATTGGCTGCGTACATCGAATTTATTGCTTAAAAACTAGTGCAAAAAAGAGATCGCCGACAAACAACGAGCGAGAAGAGAGGGCACAGAGGGGCGAGTGTGGACGCGCTCTTCAGCGCGGGTGCGCTCTTTAGCGTGGGTGCGCTCTTTAGCGCGGGTGCGCTCTTCAGCGCGGATGCGCTCTTCAGGTGAGTGGCACCACGGCCCCTCACCTAATCAATTGAAAAAGCTGTTTTTTCGACATCAGATTTTTTTATTAGTATCTAATGAAATCCTGACTCTAAATCTATTGATGAAAAATATCTTGCTTTTCCCAAATTTGATAGAATTACTGATGGGTCTTGCATTGGGTACCTGTCATATTTTTATTTTTATTGACGGATATTTCTACATCGGCGTTCTCAGGATTTTTAGTTCCCAAGATATTTGTATTTTTGTTGACGGATATTTCTACGTCGGCGTTCTCAGGATTTTTAATTCCCAAGCTTTTCTCACTATATTCAACAAATAATGAATCTGTGTTTTCGCTACCATTATCATCAAAATACTTTTTTATAATAAATTCTTTTAACGGAAGAATATTATTTTCTTCAATTAAACGTATTTAATTTTTCTCTTCATTATCATAATATTTTAACTTCTCCTGTTTCCCATTATATTCCAAGATTCTTTTATCTATATTTATTATAGCTCCAATTTTCCTTAATAAATTGAATCCAATTAGAATATCAGATTCTAAACCTTCGATTTCATAAAATAATTGTTTTGTTTCAAATATATTTATAATATGGTAATACCTAATAATTGAGTAGCCATGAACTGTTGTTACCTTTTTGTATATTGATAGCTCGTTTTTATTTTCAAAAATTCCCGTTTTTATGTAACAAGCAGTGGCTCCTGTATTTATTAAAACTTTTAGCTGCTTCTTGGTCGGTTTTCGATAAGGCATTTCTTGGTTTTCGATAAGGCATTCCTCTGTAGGGGTCTGGTCTAAAAAATGGTCTTCATTGATATTATTTAATCTGGTTACTTTATTGGCTGGATGATTTCAGTTCCATCTGATTCCCTTTTTTGAGCTTGAGTTTGCTCTCTATTTTGATTTGTGCTATAGAAATTCGAACGATTTTTATTTTGATAATAATTATAATTATATCTACCTTGATTATCGTTTGCCTGCCAATTATTATATCTTCCTTGGTTACTATGTGCCTGCCAATTTTGGCTCGGCTGCCGATTGTTATTAGATTTATTCTGGAGTTGAATCGGTGGATCAACATCCATTGGCTCGATAGCTTGTTGCTTTTGATTATTATTTTGCCAAAAATTTCCCTTTTGTGGCCAATTGTAATTTTGGTTATGATTAAAACTATTTCCCATTTTAGTGGTATTATTATTTTGTCGTATTTGATCAAATCGTAAGTTGTTCCCCCGATATTTACTTTCATTTTTAAATCCATTAAACCTATTTGCAAATTGAGCACGGAAGTTGTTTGATTCTATTTCATGGACATTTGCCAAAGCATTGGGTAAATCTGGTGGATTTCATGTGAAAAGAGTTTCTGAAATTGATCCATTAAGTCCGGATATGAATACTCGTAAAGCATTTCTCCTTATTGAAATTGTTTGTTTCTTTGGTAATTACACTGTCCTTTCCGTATGTCATTATGGTTTTGTTTATTAGTAAGGTCATTATACCCTTGCAGAGGGTATTATAATTTTGGTCAAAAGTGTGCAACGCAGTGAAGGAGACATCTCCGACCCTATAAAGTATATATATTCTTGATCAGGATCACCTCCTGAGTTGATATGAGCATGTCCGTCTGTCTGTCTGTTTCTACGCGAACTAGTCTCTCAGTTTTAAAGCTATCGTCTTGAAACTTTGCACACACCCTTCTTTCCTTTGCACGCAGTATATAAGTCGGAACGGAGTATATAAGCCCGGATCGGCCGACTATATCCTATAGCTGCCATATAACTGATTGATCGGAAATGGTATAACTTTGGTGTTTTTAGAGTTAGAGAGTTCAAATTTGACACAAGAGCTATTTTTGGCAAAATATTACGACGTGCCAAATTTCATAAGGATCGGTCGACTATATACTATAGCTGCCATATAACTGAACGATCGAAAATGACCCAACTTTCGTGTTTTTGAAGATCGAACTTAGTACAGATTCTATTTTTGATCAGTTGATCCAACCTACCAAATTTCATTAGGATCGGCCGACTATATCCTATAGCTGCCATATAACCGAACGATCGGAAATAGTTTTTGGTAGAAATACCAACTTTGGTATTGTTAAAGATAGAAGTTTGGGACTTGTTTTAAATGTTGTATTATAATAAATTGGGTTATATTACCATATTCTCATAAGGATCGGCCAACTATATCCGATGTTTGCGATATATATCCGGTTTTAACTGCAAGGGTATATCAACTTCAGCTCCGCCCGAAGTTAGCTTTCCTTTCTTGTTTTTTTATTGACTTCGTTATAGTACTAAGTAATTGTCATTCGTCCTTGCCTGAGGATACTTAGTTCTGACTCGAGAACATGTATTGGTCGTTTGTCACTATATATAAAGTCCAATCGGGATAAGATTGCTTTAAAGTTTAAAACTGTGCCATGATTGGTAAGAGCATCATGGGCAGCTCCCATAATTTTATTTCGTAAAATTGTTAAGGCGATAAAATATTGTTTACTTTCAATTTTATAGAGACTCATTACAGTTTCTGCAGCTTCCCTTTAACCTGCATATTGTGTTGGTTCTCCTGTGAAATTTGGTAAGGATTTTACCACTTCAAGTGTTGTATCGCATTTTATAGCTGGGTCAATTGTTTGTGTTTTATAAAACACAAATTATAATCTTCCACAGTTTTTGCATCTGTGGCTAGCTTTCCTTCTAAACATTCTACTTTCCTGCTAACTTCATTCAATTGATTGCCATTGTTAAATTGAATTCACCAAAGCTATTTATCAAATCTTCCAGATTTATTCTTTATATTATTTGTTAAATCGCGAATCTTACTTTTTGCAATATATAAATCTTATATTATTTTTCTCAAATTCACTGATCTTAAATTATAATCTTTAATTTTTTTATTATTTTAGTTTTGTGTTCTTGTAATTGTTGGGTTTAAAATTTCGGTCCACCTTTGTTTTAATTCACTCTTTATGGATTATTTCAATAATTCATTTCCATTTACTTTGTTGTTAACGATCACTGTCACTTGGTAGTGTCGTTTGGTAGATGATTTAATTTTTACACTAAAAATGTTGAGTTGTTGACTGCGGTAGTTCTCTTAATTCTAAATCTAATCCAAAGAACCTCGGCCATCAGTTGTGTTTAGATTAGAGGCTTAAGATGAAAATGTCGCATCTTATTGTGAAATTCGATTAAGCTGATCAATGCAATTTGGTAGGTACTTGAAACGCAAAAGGCGTAATTGATTGGGCTTCGGAGGGAAGCTGATGTTTACTTTTGATTTTGATTTGTTTATGGGGAACCGAGATCGGACCTCAGAGCCAAAGACAAATCCGAAAGCAAATGCATAGTTTGAAAATATTGTTTATAAAATTCATAAGTGGAAAGACATAAGTGGCCTGGATTAATGGGTTGGATAATTGAGCCAAAGACAAAGCCAAAGGCAAATGCAGTGATTGAAAATATTGTTTATAAAAGCCATAAGTGGTCTGTATTTACGGGTTGGATAACTTGCACGTATTTACTATTGCCTTTTTTATGTGAATCATGCTATGGTGATTATTTCTATGGCAAAACGAGCATTTAACCAGCTATTGCACTTAGCATCAAACTGTGCTTCAAACATAAGTCGCACCAGTTCCGTTTTTTAAAAACTTCCATTCTTTCCTGTGGACTTAATGCTTTAAATTTATAGCTATAAACTAATTGATTCCCGGACATTTGGCACTTCGGGCATGTTTGCTTATTTGTTTTATTTTTTATAATTTTCTTTGTACGTAACTCATTTGTTACTGATGTCAACGAACTGGTTGCAATGATCAACGGCAACGAAGCCGTTGATTTAAGAATTCTGTGACATCCTTTAAATTTTGGATTTTATTTGATTTTTTAAATTGGCCCTCATACTGTTGTAGAGCAATTGGTAACAATTCGTAAAAATGGTCCCAATCTTTGGAGTTTTCAAAAAAATTGGGGACCTCAATTTTTGGTAGGCTTCTGTGAATTCTGTGAAGAATTCTGTGAAGAATCCTTTAAATTTTGGATTTCACTCGATTGTTTAACTTGGCCCTCATACTGTTGTAGAGCAATTCGTAGCAATTCTTAAAAATGGTCCAAATCTTTGGAGTTTTCAAAAAAATTGGGGACCTCAATTTTTGGTAGGCCTCGAACCTTTTCAACTATATTTTCTTGGATTTTGGTATCCATAAGCTCAATGTGTATTTCATCAACATCTTTGAGCTCCATAATTTTGCTCATATATTTATTATTAAGCCCTTCAATATTTATCAGATCGGACTTTGTTTCTATTTTGTTGAGCAGCATTTTTAATTTTTTGATTCTTATTGGAAAGGTTTTTATTTTTCCTTTCCTGAATTTCTCGAGGTAATCGAAAAAAGTACATCCTGGCCAATCATTTTTTTTATTTTGTCGTTTCCGGAATTAAATTTTGATAGCACGCTATCGTAATGATTTTTTTTTGAATAATCATGATCTACAGGACCGAGATGAACTAAATAATTATGGTTCGTAAAGGCTTTTAGCTCCAAATTGTTTAATGTTTCCCTATCCTCTTCGAAATAAGAATTTTTTGCGAGAAGGCGCACCTGGTCTCCAATAATCGAAGTTTTATCCTTAGTCGACATATTAATATATTTTTTTAAATTTAAATTAAATTAAGTTCTAAAACTAAATCCAAGTATATAAAAAAAAGACAAACGAAACTTGCCGAGGACTATAAGCTCGAATTTTTGCTGCTCCTGATGTTGCTGTCGCTGCCGTTGCTGCTTCTGATGTTGTTGTCGCTGCCGTTGCTGCTCCTGATGTTGATGTCGCTGTGGTTGGCTACTGGTGATCTTGATGTACAGTTGCCTTCGCTGTTGATGCCTTTCTCGATGTCGCTGTTACTATTGTTGTATTACTATTGTTATACCCTTGCAGAGGGTGTTACTATTGTTGTGTTACTATTGTTATACCCTTGCAGAGGGTATAATAATTTTGTTTAAAAGTGCAGTTGCCTTCGCTGTTGATGCCTTTCTCGATGTCGCTGTTACTATTGTTGTGTTACTATTGTTATACCCTTGCAGAGGGTGTTACTATTGTTGTGTTACTATTGTTATACCCTTGCAGAGGGTATAATAATTTTGTTTAAAAGTGTGCAACGCAGTGAAGGAGACATCTCCGACCCTAGGTTAGGTTAGGTTGAGGCGGCGATGAGGGCCGGTTCTGACCCCCATCCACTTGAGCCGCTGGGGCTCCTTGTGATACCGCACAGGCAAGGATCCTACAAAAGGACCTCTCCCTTCCCACTACTTATGTGCCCAAGGGTGCTCTATCCTTCTTGAAGCGGCTCGCGGTCCCATCCAGATTTACGGATGAAGGCTACGAGTCTGTGTGGAGCGACCTCCGCGAGGTCTGTAAGTATTGCTGCGCCCAAGAATTTTAGTCGGATGCGCCCCAGCGCAGGGCATTGACACAGGAGGTGTGCGACTGTCTCTTCCTCTTCTTCGTCTCCACAGCTCCTGCAGTAGTCATAATGTGGCAACGCTAGTCTAGCCGCGTGTGCTCCTATTAACCAATTTCCCGTAATGGCCTTGATCGCCAGACTACAGTCCTGCCTATTCAGGGCGATAAGCATCATTGACCTCTTCCTAGATCGGATTGGCCATATCATGCGGGAGTTCCTGCAGTTTTGGAGGTTTCTCCATTTCCGCAGTGATGCGCGGTCAAAGTGATCCCTGCATTTTAGCCTACACGTAGCTAAGGGGATACCTACTGGTTCCTTCTCCGGTAGGAGAGGATTGGTAGTACCTGCTCTTGCTAGTTCATCGGCGGCGCAGTTACCCTCGTGGTCCCTATGCCCGGGCACCCATATGAGGTGTATGTCATGCTGCTCTGCCATCTCGTTAAGAGATCTGCGACAGTCATTCACTGTCCTGGAGTTGGATGAAAGACCGTCAAGGGCTTTGAGTGCCGCTTGACTGTCTGAAAAGATACAGATCGTGTCCTGATTACCAATAAGTGCTGGGGATCTGAGTGCTTCTCCGATAGCAATTACTTCTGCTTGGAAAACACTACAGTGGTCTGGGAGTCTGAAGGACTCATTTAAACACAGCTGTTCGCAATGGAAACCGCCTCCCACCTGGCCATTCAATTTTGAGCCGTCTGTGTAAATATGGAGGGAACCGGCTGGTCCCGGGATTTGTGTGTCCCATTCCTCCCTTGTTGGAATGTAGACCTTGTATTTTAAGGTGGGATTATCGACAGGTACGCAGTAGTCTGTAGACCCCGTTGGCGTGCAGTGGTGCAGATCTAACTTGGTATGTCCGTAGTCAGTCCTTTTCCATGCGCCCGTCTCTCGTAGCCTGATTGCCGATAGCCATCTTGACTCCCACTATCTCTACCGGTAATAGGTCGAGTATGAAGTCTAGTGCGTCCGTAGGAGTGGTACGTAGGCTGCCCGTGATACAGACCTCCGCCATCCTTTGCGTTTTTCTGAGCTTCTCCCTGATTGTGGAGTTGGTGAGAGCAGGCCACCATACCACCACCCCGTAGAAGAGGATGGGTCTTATGACCGCTGTATAAAGCCATCTTACTATTTTTGGTGACATTCCCCATTTAAGACCAATGGCTTTTCTGCAAGTATAGAGCGCGATTGTAGCTTTGTTGGCTCTATCCATAGTGTTTGATTTCCAGTCCAGTTTCCTGTCTAGCGTAATCCCTAGGTACTTGGCGCTATCGCTAAGAGATAGTGTTTCTCCTAATAGTTTTGGAAGCCTTAAGTTTGGTATTTTGTACTTCCTGGTGAAGAGGACGAGCTCTGTTTTGGATGGGTTCACACCTAGTCCATTTCTAGCTGCCCACGTTGAGAGGACCCTAAGTTTGTCCGTCATGCGGTCACATAGAGTCTGGGGAAATTTTCCTGAGAAGGCAATTGCGACATCATCCGCGTAAGCGATAACTTTGCAATCACCCCCTTCTAGGGATCGCAGTAGGCTTTAACCGCCACGTTCCAGAGTAGGCGTTCCTCCTTGCGGGGTGCCTCTTCTGACGTATCTATGAATAGATTCTCCTCCTAGTGACGCCTCAACAGTCCTGTTTACCAGGATCTGCTTTATAAGGCGTACGGATTGATTATCTATTCCTAGTCCTGTCAGCGCATTGGTTATCGAGCTTGGTAGGATGTTGTTGAACGCACCTTCTATGTCTAGAAAAGCAATGAGTGCGTATTCCTTATCACTAAGTGCCTTCTCGACAAAAGTAGTGATTTCGTGGAGTGCCGTTTCTGTGGATCGGCCCTTCCTATACGCATGTTGTGATCCCGAGATATCATCTGGGTTTATAGTAAGATTAATATGGAGGCTGATTAGTCTCTCCATTGTCTTGAGAAGGAAGGACGACAGGCTTATTGGTCTGAAGTCCTTGGGGGTGCAGTGAGATGGTTTTCCCGCCTTGGGTATAAATACGACTTTCGTCCGCAACCACATTTGGGGTACGATGCCCATCCTGAAAATTGCTGAGAAAGCTATCTTGACCCAAGATTTCAGGTTGGGACCGGCTTTAATTAGTTTAGCCGGAACAATGCCATCTGGGCCCGGGGATTTGAAGGGCTTGAAGCTATTTATTGCCCAGCTGAGATATCTATCATACAATAGGTATTCAAGTGGATTAGTGGTGGGTGGGCTATTCCCCTGTGTCTGCATTTCCAGGGTTGTGTCTTCTCGAGAGCATCCCGGGAAATGTGTCTCTATGAGAGCCTCTAGGGTTTCTTTGCTGGACGATGTCCAATTGCCCTCTGAGGTTTTAATGTATCCTACATTTGGTGCAGTAGTTGCAAGGACCTTCCTGAGTCGAGAGGCCTCTGATGTTTGCTGAATGTTCGTGCAGAACTCGGCCCAGGCATTCCTTTTTGCCTTGCGAAGCTCTTTGTTATATCGCCTGAGGTCCGCTTTGTACGACTCCCAGGCTGTCCCCGAGTTTGTTTTTCTGGCAAAATTGAAGGCCTTGCGGGCCTTGGTTTTAAAGGGCTCAAGTGTTTGCGACCACCATGGTGGTTTCTTAGACTTGCTTTTGCCCGATCTGATTTTGGGACAAGCTTTATTGAATGCCCTGGCGCACGCTGCCGTGAGCGTGTCCACCATGGCATCCAGGGCTGCCCTACTATCAACATTCCCTGTTGGAGGATTTCCCAAGGAACTATCTAGCTTCTTTCTATATAACTCCCAGTTCGCTTTTCTTGAGTTGCGTACCGTTAGTCGATTAAAGTTCTCGAAGTTGACCACTAATTCTATGTAGCGGTGGTCTGAGAATGAGTGTTTCTCTAGGACTCCCCATCTAACAATCCTGTCTGCTAGTGATTCAGAGTAAAGAGTGACGTCAAGTACTTCTCTTCTGTTCTTGACTATGAAGGTGGGTTCGGTACCCCTGTTACCCACCAAAAGATTGGATCCTAGGATAAAATCAAAAATTGACTCACCCCTCTCGTTTGTGTCAGTGCTGCCCCACTGATGATGATGGGCGTTAGCATCGCAACCTATGATCAGGTCGATCTTGTGCTTCCTGCTGTCTTCCACCAGCTGTTTGATCAGCGGGTGCGGGGGAAGGGCCTCCTGGTCGTGGCCCATATACGCCGAACATATCCTTAGAGGGCCATTTGGGCTCTCTACGGCTGCGGCTACGTGGTCTTCATTGCTGAAAATGGGTAGCAAAAAGAGGTTAAGGTTCTTTTTTGCGAGGATGCAGGCTCGCCTTTTACCTGTAGTGTTGGCTTTGCAGAGCCTGAACTCCGACGCCCCCAGCCCAAGAATCCTGTCTCCTAGGATCCAGGGTTCCTTTTACCTGTAGTGTTGGCTTTGCAGAGCCTGAACTCCGACGCCCCCAGCCCAAGAATCCTGTCTCCTAGGATCCAGGGTTCCTGGATGAGGGCCACATCTGCTCCACTCTCGGCGAGGTGGAGAAGGAGGGCAGCTGACGCTGCTTTACTGTGGTGGAGGTTTATTTGCAAGATCGTCAGGGACATCCTTACAAACCTCCACCACAGTTATCTCTGCCTCCGTCTCGGAGCCCAGCAGAGAGTCCTCCTCCATTCCGACACCACCAAGCGCCCTTGCCAAGTCGCTTTCCTCCGAGGTGTACCCTTCTAGAATGTCCTCCTCCTCATCCGACATTCCCTCCGGGTGCTCCTCTTCGGTCGGCTCCTTCAAGTCTGGCTCTTGTGTGTCTGCCTCCAGAGCTATACCTCCTGGCTTGGCCTTCGCATCAGATTTATAGATACGGAACGAGACATGCTCGAATCCGTACTTTAGCCGGTGCTCCGTCCTCTCCAGGGCTTTTACGGTCTCCTCATTTAGTGTGAGGACGACCTGCCTCCGCAGTCCCACCGCCTCCTCGACCTTGGCGACTCTCCAGTCCGCCGTGGGGAGCGTCGTCAGGATGGTCTTAGGGTCGGCTGGCTTTTCTGTGAGCCACACTCGCGCCCTCGGTTTGCTGGGGATCTCGTCCCAGTCAACCGCCACCAGCTTAGCTCCAGGGTAGACCTCTCCAAGCGATGCAACCATCCGCTTGTAAGTCTCTACCGATCGCGCGTCTTGGCAAGCAATCACCTTGACGCTACCCTGGTACCGTCTTCGCATTCTGGTGGGGGTCCTCCACTTCGCAGCATCTCCTCCACGAAGCGCCCATGCAACTCGTTTACCACTCGTCGCCAGAGTTCCTTGGGGATGAGCCCATCCTTGGAGCCCTTGTCCAGGACTCCAATTAGGGTTCTTCCCTTCGTCACCGTTGGGCGGCTGCGGCTGGGCCTTCCTCTTCTTGGCCTGGGGGGCTTCTCCCTCTGTGGACCTCTGCCTCTTCGCGCTTTGCGCGGCCTCCTTGGCAGGGTCTGACCCAGTGCGTCTCTTCGGATCCAGCCTTTCTCCCGCCTTTTCCGGATTGAAGTCGGGTAGGATCTCCCTTGCCCACTTAATAATCTCGGCCTGGTCCGGGTTGGCTTCGGCCGATGGGTCCGCCCTCATCAGAATGAAGGCTGCTCTTCTTCTGTCCTTGTAGGATCCTTTACGCTGCGTCGAGTGAGACGCTTCCGGACCAGGGTTCGCCTTAGGGGCACCGCCGGTTGGTTTAGAGGTTGACCCTGGGGTCTTCCTCTCCACACCGTTCGGTGGTCCCATAGCTAGCCCCGCTTTGGAAGAAGTTGCCTTGGCAACCTCCGCCGCACCGGCGCGTCCCGCCTCCAGATGTTGTCCCTCTGTGGGGGACTTCTCCATCTCAGCAACTCCTTGGCTTTTGAGGGCCTTGGAGTTTGACGGGCCGTTGGCCCCATTTCCGGTCTTTTTTAGGGAGTTACGCTCTCCGCTTTGGTTTTTATTAGGTAAAGTATTGTTCATGTTTTGGTCCCTCGAGTAGGCGGGAAGGGGTTCGTCCATCATGACATAGCCTGCTTGTCACGATAAGCCTGGTTAAAACTGGGAGGTCGGCCTGTCCCCCAGAGTTCGCATATTAGCAGCCGAGCCCCCCCTCGGACACGCATCCTTCGGCATATGCTGTTCCACCTTGGATTGGGGTAATTTAAGGAAGGGAGTGTTCTTCTCCCCGCCCGACTACCATTAGCCAGCATCCTCGGCAGAGACATGACCTTACCGGGACCTGTTACCAGCCGCCCTCACGTGGAGAGTATAGTCGCACTACCAGCGGTGTACACAGTTACGGCACGCAATTGCTTGCGCGTAGGTCCCCCTGTTGTACCCGTTGGCTGACGGCCATCTCCGACCCTATAAAGTATATATATTCTTGATCAGGATCACCTCCTGAGTTGATATGAGCATGTCCGTCTGTCCGTCTGTCTGTCTGACCGTTTCTACGCAAACTAGTCTCTTAGTTTTAAAGCTATCGTCTTAAAACTTTGCACACTCCCTTCTTTCCTTTGCACGCAGTATATAATTCGGAACGGACCGGATCGGCCGACTATATCCTATAGCTGCCATATAACTGATTGATCGAAAATGGTATAACTTTGGTGTTTTTAAAGTTAGAGAGTTCAAATTTTAGGTGAGAGCTATTTTTTGCAAAATATTACAACATGTCGAATTTCATAAGGATCAGACGACTATATCCTATTCTATCCAGATTCTATCCTATTCTATCCTATCCAGATTCTTTTTTTGGTCAGATAATCCGACCTACCAAATATCATAACGATCCGCCGACTATATCTTATAGCTGACATATAACTGAACGATCATTTTAACTCAAACGAGCATTTAACCAGTTATTGCACTTAGCATCAAACTGTGCTTCAAACATAAGTCGCACCAGTTCCGTTTTTTAAAAACTTCCATTCTTTCCTGTGGACTTAATGCTTTAAATTTATAGCTATAAACTAATTGATTCCCGGACATTTGGCACTTCGGGCATGTTTGCTTATTTGTTTTATTTTTTATAATTTTCTTTGTACGTAACTCATTTGTTACTGATGTCAACGAACTGGTTGCAATGATCAACGGCAACGAAGCCGTTGATTTAAGAATTCTGTGACATCCTTTAAATTTTGGATTTTATTTGATTTTTTAACTTGGCCCTCATACTGTTGTAGAGCAATTGGTAACAATTCGTAAAAATGGTCCCAATCTTTGGAGTTTTCAAAAAAATTGGACACCTCAATTTTTGGTAGGCTTCTGTGAATTCTGTGAAGAATTCTGTGACATCCTTTAAATTTTGGATTTTACTCGATTTTTTAACTTGGCCCTCATACTGTTGTAGAGCAATTCGTAACAATTCTTAAAAATGGTTTAAATCTTTGGAGTTTTCAAAAAAATTGGGGACCTCAATTTTTGGTAGGCCTCGAACCTTTTCAACTATATTTTCTTGGATTTTGGTATCCATAAGCTCAATGTGTATTTCATCAACATCTTTGAGCTCCATAATTTTGCTCATATATTTATTATTAAGCCCTTCAATATTTATCAGATCGGACTCTGTTTCTATTTTGTTGAGCAGCATTTTAAATTTTGTGATTCTTATTGGAAAGGTTTTTATTTTTCCTTTCCTGAATTTCTCGAGGTAATCGAAAAAAGTACATCCTGGCCAACCATTTTTTTTATTTTGTCGTTTCCTGAATTAAATTTTGATAGCACGCTATCGTAATGATTTTTTTTGAATAATCATGATCTACAGGACCGAGATGAACCAAATAATTATGATTCATAAAGGCTTTTAGCTCCAAATTGTTTAATGTTTCCCTATCCTCTTCTAAATAAGAATTTTTTGCGAGAAGGCGCACCTGGTCTTCAATAATCGAAGTTCTATCCTTAGTCGACATATTAATATATTTTTTTAAATTTAAATTAAATTAAGTTCTAAAACTAAATCCAAGTATATAAAAAAAAGACAAACGAAACTTGCCGAGGACTAAAAGTTCGAATTTTTGCTGCTCCTGATGTTGCTGTCGCTGCCGTTGCTGCTTCTGATGTTGTTGTCGCTGCCGTTGCTGCTCCTGATGTTGATGTCGCTGTGGTTGGCTACTGGTGATCTTGATGTACAGTTGCCTTCGCTGTTGATGCCTTTCTCGATGTCGCTGTTACTATTGTTGTATTACTATTGTTATACCCTTGCAGAGGGTGTTACTATTGTTGTGTTACTATTGTTATACCCTTGCAGAGGGTATAATAATTTTGTTAAAAAGTGTGCAACGCAGTGAAGGAGACATCTCCGACCCTATAAAGTATATATATTCTTGATCAGGATCACCTCCTGAGTTGATATGAGCATGTCCGTCTGTCCGTCTGTCTGTCTGACCGTTTCTACGCAAACTAGTCTCTTAGTTTTAAAGCTATCGTCTTAAAACTTTGCACACTCCCTTCGTTCCTTTGCACGCAGTATATAATTCGGAACGGACCGGATCGGCCGACTATATCCTATAGCTGCCATATAACTGATTGATCGAAAATGGTATAACTTTGGTGTTTTTAAAGTTAGAGAGTTCAAATTTTAGGTGAAAGCTATTTTTTGCAAAATATTACAACATGTCGAATTTCATAAGGATCAGACGACTATATCCTATTCTATCCAGATTGTATCCTATTCTAACCTATCCAGATTCTATTTTTGGTCAGATAATCCGACCTACCAAATATCATAACGATCGGCCGACTATATCTTATAGCTGCCATATAACCGAACGATCGGAAATAGTTTTTGGTAGAAATACCAACTTTGGTATTGTTAAAGATAGAAGTTTGGGACTTGTTTTAAATGTTGTATTATAATAAATTGGGTTATATTACCATATTCTCATAAGGATCGGCCAACTATATCCGATGCTTGCGATATATATCCGGTTTTAACTGCAAGGGTATATAAACTTTGGCTCCGACCGAAGTTAGCTTTCCTTTCTTGTTTTGGATGTTTTTTTGTTTGTTTACCTTTTTAACTTTAACTTTTGTTTATGTTGGTTGGATTATTTTTGGTGTATGTTTTTTTTTTATTTTAATGGATGTTGTTTATGAGTTTGTTGCGGTTTTATTTTTTTGTTTTTTTTTTTTTTATTTTAACGTTGCTTTTATTTCTTGAATCTTCTCTTTGCGAGACTAACAAGAGGTGTATCAAATCTTATATTTTTAACTTAACTAACAGTCATATTGACTGATACGGAGTTAGACGGCCCTAAAAATCGATTGCTGGGTTGGGAGGTCGTTGCGTCTAAGGCGGGATACGCTAGAAACCCGAGTCAATCCCCGAGCGAGAAAATTTGGGTGCGAAGACAGTTTTTCTTTGTATGACTCTTTTTGCTTCTGGATTTCGTCTTTCACTGCGAGGATGCCCAGATCCCGGTGGATGTTTTCGTTGCGAACATACCAAGGTGCCCCTGTGATAGTTCTCAGGATTTTTGATTGTGCGCGCTGTATGATGTCTTTGTTGCTGCTGCTCGCTTTCCCACAGCTGGGAGCCATACGTCCAGATTGGCTTTAGGACTGAATTGTACAGTAGTAACTTGTAGTCTAGGCACAGTGGCGATCGTGAGTTTATGATCCAGTGGAGGCTGCTGGCTTTCAGTTTTAGATGCATCTTTTTGCATTCGATGTGCTTACGCCAGGTAAGTCGTCTATCAAGGTGAACGCCAAGGTACGTTACGTCGTTAGCTTGAGGGATCTGCATTCCGTTTAGTAAAAGCGGAGGGCATGTTTGTCTATTAAGAGTAAACGTTATATGTTTACACTTTTGTTCGTTTATTTTAATGCGCCAGTCGGACAGCCACCTTTCCACTATTGTGAGATGATTAGCCAGTTGGGTTGTTGCCTGCGTTGGGCATCTGGAGCGACTAAGAATAGCGGTATCATCGGCGAACGTTGACGTTGTTAGTTGTGCGCTCGTAGGAATATCCGCAGTATACAAAACATATAGACACGGCCCGAGTGCGCTTCCCTGTGGAACTCCAGCTTCGATGGTGTAGTCGCCCGAAGTAGCTGCGTTGCATCTCACTGAGAATACCCTATTGAAGAGGTATGATTCCAGTAGCTTGTGGGTGTATGTTGGCAAATACGTTTTAATTTTGTGCATGAGTCCGATGAGCCAAACTCGGTCGAAAGCTTGAGATACGTCGAGGAAAATAGCGCTGCAGTATTCTCGTTGTTCGAAGGCTGAGCGTATTTCGGATGTTAATCTGTTCACTTGTTCGATGGTTCCATGGTTTCTTCGAAAGCCAAATTGGTGTGCCGGGATGATATTGCAAGCTTCCAAATGTGGTATTATGCGAGTTAACAAGCATTTTTCAAACAGTTTAGACAAACAAGATAGAAGGCTTATTGGTCTGTATGATGACGGAATTGTGTGGTCTTTTCCAGGCTTCGGTATCATTATAATAATGGATTTCTTCCACTTTTTTGGGAAATAGCCAAGATTAATGATTCCATTAAATAGTTTGCAGACGACCTCTATAGCGCATTTTGGAAGTTCGATCAGCATCTTTGGGGTCAATAGGTCACCACCGGGAGCCTTTTTTGGTTTTAGCCCTCTTATGACTTTTTCGATTTCGTTCGGCCGGAATGGAGGTGCGGCTGGCTGAGGGGAGGACTCTGGCTGAATTACTGGCAGGAGGAATGAATTTGAGGCTGGGTTTGGCTGGAAGACACTTTGGAGATGTGTGGCGAATGTTTCAGCTCGGTCTTCGTTGCTGCGAGCCCAGCATCCCGAAGAGTTTCTTATCGGGGTGGTCGTTTCAATTGGGGCACTAAGATTTGGGTGGGCCCTCCACAGGGGGTACTTTGTGCTTGTTGGCGAGAGATTCTGGATGTACCTCAGCTGTGCATTTTCTTCCTCTTGGTGAAGAGCCTGGTCGAGTGATCGGGTTGCTTCCTTAAGGCGTTGTTTTGAAGCTGGTGATCTGCTGTTTTGCCAATCGCGACGCGTGCGCCTCTTTTCTCGCACGAGCTGTTCGATTTGCTGATTAGATTTGAAGTGTTTGTTTCGGTCTACTTCTTTCCTATGAGGAGTAGAGATTTTAGCTGCCGCAACGAGTACTTCTTCCAGGGCGCTCGTAGTGTAGTCGATGTCCGATTCCATGTTAAAATCCGGGGCGAGTTCTATGTGGGCACTCACGTACTTTTTGTATTTTAGCCAGTTTGTTTTTGTCGTCGTCAGACTGAAGGGGTGTTCGGTTATTTCTGGGCTTTGAAGAAGCGTTAGAAGCACAGGCGAGTGGTCTGATGATAAGTCCGAGACTGCTTTGGCACTTATTAGATTGCGAGGTATGTTTTTTGTCACTGCAAAATCAATAAGGTCTGGGAGCTTTCGTGAGTCTGTTGGCCAGTATGTGGGACTTCCAGGGGAAACGTAGTCCAGTTTATTTTTCACATTTATAATTGCATTGTACAATTGTCTTCCTTTGGGAGTCACTAGACGTGATCCCCAGTGCGTATGTTTGGCGTTGTAGTCTCCTGCGGCTATAAATCGATCCCCAAGTGAATTGTAGAAGTCCATAAATTGTCCTTCCGAGATTGAGAAGCGAGGAGGGCAGTAAACGGCAGCAATTGAAAGGATTCCGTTGCTTGACTGAATTTGTATCGATGTGGCCTGCAAGAAGTTTGTTGCAAACCTTTTGTGAAAATGGTGTTTAATTCGTTCTCTGATTAGAACTCCAGTTCCGCCGTGGGCTTTCCCATCTGGATGATCTGTGCGGTAGATTGTGTAGCCTCTTATATGAAAGTTGTATTTGCTTGTAAGATGCGTTTCCACCATTAGCATAACGTCAATATGGTTTTCGGTCAAGAATTGTGACAATTCTAGTTTATGCCGTGAGACACCATTGGCGTTCCACATTGATATTCGTAGCGCCTGCATAGATTATTTGGACTGTTGTGCTACGAGCAGCTGTATCACCATGTTCTGGTTTTGAACAAGCGTTTGCATGGTCGTTTTCATGAATGACATAAGCTCCATCATACTTTGTTGGAGGGTAAGCATCATAGTTTCCGTTTTGCTGTGTGGCTGTTCTGGGGTCTGTTGAGCGCTTTGAGAGTTAGGCTGAATTGGAATTTCCCTTCCAGATCGTAGAGCATCGGCATAGGAGAAGCCGTTGGTGGTGTTTAGTGGACCGAATGAGGATCTCGCAGCTTTGGCAAGAAGACGTCTGGCGTGGTTTTTGACGAAACGTACGCATTCTGTGGATTTTGGTTGCGCGTTGCGGTCGCTTGACGCATGCGACTCTTTAACTCCTTATACACAATACATCCTCTATAGTTTGCCGTATGGCTGCCTCCGCAGTTTCCACATTTCTTCACGGTACTGTCCTTGTTTGTAGTGCAGCAAGCGGACTTGTGGGCGTCCCCGCAGACTACACAGACAGCCCGAAGTGTGCAGTAAGACCTTGTGTGTCCATACTCTTGACAATTAGTGCATTGCACTGGACCGTTACGTTTATGTGGCTCTTCAACAGTGATTTTCCGATGCAAAAGATATTGCAGGTTGTAGATTGGGTGGACTTCGTTCTTCTTCAGCGACCTGCTTTCAGGCTCGAGCTCGACCTTGAAGAGGGGTTGTGGCTTTTTATCTTTATTTAGAATGTTAATAACATTCTTGGCGGCGAAGCCCTTTTCTTTAAGGGCGGTTTTTATTTCCTCGGTGGTAACATCAGGTTCTATTCCCTTTACTACCACTTGTAGGCCCTTACTGCTTTTCAGCTGGTACGTGTAATAGTTTTTCTGTACAGTGTCCAGATATTTTGACACTATTCGGAAGTGCTCTTCAGTCTTGGTTTGCACCTTTGTTTCATGGATGTTCCTTTTGATAAGCGGAACAACATGAAAGTTTTCACCGTTCCCGATCAACGACGCAATTTTGTTGACCAGGGCACTCGAGCTTTTTTCCCTAATATAGATTGGAGGGGGCTTGGGTTTTTTTGCGGTGTCTTGGGCTGGTTGGTTTTCCTCAGCCTCCGCCAGTAGGGCAAATCTGTTAGTAGTGGATCTGTCTGGTTCATTATCGTTATTCAGGACACGGTTAATTTTTGTTTTGTTGCCTGCCGGATTACTCTGCGGGCTAAGCTTGCGCTTAATTTGGATGTAGCGATCCATTCCAGTCTGTGTGGCCGTTGCCGCTTTGGCACTTTCCGAGGTTGTTGTTTTTGTACTCGCTGTAGTCGTGGTACTTTGAGTTGCAGGGGTTTTCGCTGTTGTTGCAGAAGTTGTAGCGCTGCTTGTTGTTGGTGCGAAATTTGTTTCCGATATTGGAGGGGGGGTTTTACACTGCGAACTCCATGACGCGGGAGTCGGAGTGAGCAGAGCGGGTGAGCAAGACCGTGCCCTTTGGGTTTCAGCGGTCAGTAAAGCCGGGTTGCTTTTAAGCGCCGATTTTTCCACTTCGGTATCGCGGGTTGAAAAGTAAGAGTAGAAGCCGTTTCTTTGGTTCACTGAACTTCTACGCTCGTTCTTTTGGTCGTTGCTCAATGAGCTCATTGCGTGGTACGTATTTTTTTTTTTCAACAATGCACTAGTTTTGGTTTAGCACATTACAACTGTTATAAAAAAAAAAGCTTGTCTGTCGCTTTTAATAAATTGTATTTCAGTGTCTTTTCGCTTATATTGGCGAAAATATAAGCGAAGTGAAGTTTTCCCGGAGCTCGGACAAAGCACGTCCGCTCAGTTCGGTAGTTCGATTACCATGCGGTTTTATTTAAATTTTATTTTTTCCATAATCACTGTGTACAAAATTTATACACATTATATATATTTTTTTATACCCTTGCAGAGGGTATAAAATAGATACCCTAAATAACCCTACCCTAAATAGATAAATAGTATAAATAGATAAAATAGATAAAATAGGGTATATAATAGATAGATAAAATAATACCCTTATAGAGGGTATTATAATTTTGTCCAAAAGTGTGCAACGCAGTGAAGGAGACATCTCCGACCCTATAAAGTATATATATTCTTGATCAGGATCACCTCCTGAGTTGATATGACCATGTCCGTCTGTCTGTCTGTCCGTTTCTACGCGAACTAGTCTCCAAAATGCCAAATTTCATAAGGATCGGCCGAATATATCCTTTAGCTGCCATATAACTGATTGATCGGAAATGACCCAACTTTCGTGTTTTTAAAGATAGAAAGCTGAAACTTAGTACAGATTCTATTTTTGGTCCGTTTATCCAACCTACCAAATTTCATTAGTATCGACCAACTATATCTTATAGCTGCCATATAACTGAACTATCGGAAATAGTATTTGGTAGAAATATCAACTTTCGTATTTTTAAAGATAGGAGCTTGGGATTTTTTTTAGATTTTTTATTTTAGTTAATTGGTTTTATTATGATCTAATCATAAGGATCGGCCAACTGAATCCGATTTTTGCGATATATATATCCGGTTTTAACTGCAAGGGTATATCAATTTCGGCTCCGCCCGAAGTTAGCATTCCTTTCTTGATTTTTTTAACTTTTAATTTTTCCGATATAGAAACAAAAACACACTTTTTACTTTTACTTTATTTTCATTTTTAAAATTTCATTCTCTGTGGTCCTTACGTCCCCCCTGACCTCTCTTTTACCAAGATCGCAGCATTATTTTTTAGCTCTTACCACAGGGGGGGGGAAACTTCAGGGTGTCTCGAAGGACCAAATGTTAAGAGGAGCCCCAAATGAAGGTCTAACTCCAAAGAATTCCTTTTAGAAACTGTTTTTATTTTGTAAAATTCTTGTATAAGTGACATAAAAATCTTAAATCTTAATCAACTCTTAAATCTAATAAAATGAATAATGTTTTGGTTATGTACGTGTCATTAAAATCTTTTGATCATCTTTTAATAAAACCAAGGACCCATTTAGTCTTATTAACCATTAAGGAAACATTTTTTTTTTTTTTTTTTTTTTTTTGCGGTTTTTCAGTTTTTGGAAATGGCTTGTGCATCAATGAGAGCATCAGCTTGCATTCCTGTATTCATCAAAGCTTAGAGGCCCAGACGACCGAGGAGCGCTCGAAAAACGATTTGTTAGTACATATTTAGCTCTTTGAAATTTGTTAAGCTAAAAGAAATTAGTATGGAAATTTAAAATTCTATATTTTAATTTTGAGGGACCGAAAAGAGATGTAATAGAGTAGAGACCATTGTAGTTCGAACATAATACCCTAAAAGGGTCATGCAGTGCATATGTCGAACTACAATGGCTAAGGAACAGAGGACTAAAGTTTCGAGTCCTCCTATTAGGAATTTTAAATTTTAAGCGTTTCAGTAAATGCTGGCTATCTACATCCCCATTAATATGGTTATGCAGAAAAACTACACCGAGCATTGTCCTACGATTTGTTAAGCTAGGTAAGTTTATAAGTAAAAGTCTGCTACTTTAGGATGGAAGCTGAAGATTTGCATCCCAGTATTGACCTCTAAGTGCAAATATTAAAAAGTTCTTTTGTACAGATTCTATGCGGTCCTTATGAACTCCATATTGGGGACTCCAGACACTTGAACCGTACTCCAGTATAGGACGGACCAAAGAAATGAATAATGTTTTGGTTATATAGGGGTCATTAAATTCTTTTGACCAATTTTTAATAAAACCAAGGACTCTTTTAGCCTTATTAACCATTAAGGAAATATGGTCGACAAATTTAAGTTTGATGTCTAATAAGATGCCGAGATCATTAACCTGGGTTAAGTTTTCTAAGGCAATCCCATTAATAGAATAAGTAGCTTGCAGAGGGCAAAAACTATTAAAAGACATTTGCTTGCATTTTGATCCATTAAGTATTAGATCATTAGCTAAACACCATTTTTGAAAGTTATCAAGGTCAGACTGATATGGTCGGCAAATTAAGGTTTAATGTCTAATAGGACGCCGAGATCATTAACCTCGGTTAATTTTTCTAAGGCAATCCCATTTAAGGCAGGTTACGCAATCTAAGAGTACGTAAACTGCAAAGGGCAGGTGCAGAGGGCAAGAACGATAAAAAGACATAAGCTAGCATCTTAATCCATTAAGTATTAAATCGTTAACTAAACACAATTTTTGAAAGATATCAAGGTCAGACTAAAGACAGCAGTGGGCAGAGATGGATTTGTACTGTAAACAAAGCTTTACATCATCTGCATACATAAGAACTAGAGAGTTCGTTAAAGCAGGGGGCAAGTCGTTTATAAAAAGCGTAAATAATAACGGGCCAAGATGACTTCCTTGAGGGACCCCGGATGTAGCACGGACCAGACGGGATTGTATGTTTTTAAAAAAGACTCTTTGTGTCCTTCCATCTAGGTAGATGGAGATCCACGTTAAGAGGTCTTTAGGAAAACCCAGCATATTCAGTTTACTCAACAAGAGTGAGTGATTAACTAAATCAAATGCTTTGCTGAAGTCTGTGTTTAATTACATCGGTTTGATATCCCTTACAAAAGCCATCTATGACAAAGGATGTCAGCTCCAGTAAATTTGTGGTGGTGGAGCGACGCTTAATAAGGCCATGCTGACAGGGAGAGATGATCGAAGAGCATAGGTGTTGCAAGTGAGGGGTAATTAATTTTTCAAATAACTTTGGAATTGCCGACAACTTAGAGATGCCTCTGTAGTTGGCAACCTCAGACTTTTTCCCTTTTTTATGTAGGGGAATTATGAATGATTCCTTCCACATAAGGGGAAAAATCGAGGTTTCCAAAGATAAGTTGAAAAGTCTAAGAAGAGGTTTGCACAAAGCCCTGGCGCAGTATTTTAGCACACAGCCTCGTACTCCGTCGGGGCCTGGCGAATAAATGGATTTTACCTTTAAAAGACCACATAATAAGTTGTTCTCAGAAAAAAACGGACAGAAAATAAGATTTGCTGCTTGAATGTGATATGCGTAAGGCTGATCTGTCAATTTAGGAGGAGAATAAGTTGTTTGAAAAAATTCTGCGAATAGATCGGCAATGGCCTGATCAGAGGTCGCAGAGGAGTTTTCAAACGTAAGCAGGGGTGAAAAAGATACGTGTTTACGCTTAGTGTTTACAAAATTATAAAACTGCTTTGGATCCTGAGTAAATTTTATCCGGCAGCGGTCAATATAATTCCTATAACATTCAGCGTTATGCACGGTAAAATTCGACCGAGCTAGTAGGTATCTTGAGAAATCAACACTACTGCAGGTTTTTTATATTTAGGTAAAAGCTTATTTTTTTTATTTTTTTGGTTAATGAGGCACCTTGTAAACCAAGGAGGATTTGTTGAAGCGGGCGGGTATTTCCAAGGCTAATGTATAATGGATAAATGGTAAAATGGTATTTAAAGTAAAATAAAATTTTTCTATGGTGACATTAAGATCAGTGCACGCCAGAATATCAGACCAGTCAAATGTATCGATAAGGCTGAATAGTTTATTAGGTAAGTTTCTGAAAATCAGCTTTACGGAAACAGCGAATCTTATTTACCACGCTCGGAGACATCTGATCAATGCCAGGAGTGGTTTCGATTGAGACCTCCAGCGTGGGGTGATATGGATCCTCTGGGGTTGAAAGGGGAAACGCTCTGGAGAGAGCAGTACAAAGATCAGGATCAGATACAAAACATAAGTCTAAAAGCCGACCTAGCGAATTTCTAACATGGTTAATCTGACCTAGGGACATGTCAAACATGCCCGCGGTGAAGTCATGGTAAGTTATAAGTGACAAAGACGGCGAGTTATCGACGTTGGACCACTTTAATTCTGGGATATTAAAGTCGCCCACCGCTATGAGTTGGTCACGATCCGTCATAAGATTAGAGAAGTATCGAATAGCGGACAAATGCTGCCAATATGTGGGCGGTTCAGACATAGGAGGTGTATATGAACATGTAATGTATAAAGCTTTCACGGACATAGTGATTTTAACGCAAATAAATTCTTTGTGACCTAACTCTTGGGATTTCACCTCTTCAGAAGCAAGAGTAGAGTCTACCGAAATGGGGACTCCACCTCCTCTTCGCTGAGATCGATCCCGTCTAAAAGTGGTGTACTTACTTGGAAAAACTTCGGAGCTAAAGATCTCCGGATTTAACCAAGTTTCTGTAAATACTATTATATGGGATGCAAAGAAAGAACTATCAGAATATAGCTTGGGGAGTTTGCAACGTAGCCCCCTAGTATTCTGATAGGTAAGAGTTAGTGAGGAAACTAGTTTTTTGGGTTAGTGGCCAAAGAAGAGGTGGAGGGTTGGTCAGTGGTTCCGATATTGGGAGGTCTCACTCCCACTGGTTTTTTAACTTTTTTCTTCACGGAACTAGGCTGATGTTCTTGAACGAAAAGATTCTCTGGCCAAAAACTGGGAGAACAAATCGTCTTGAACATCAGCGCGGGCACACGAATCTTAAAAGAAGACGTGCGCCTTGTATAATTATATTTAAATTTAGTTATGTCCTCCACCTTTATATCGGCTTTTGTTTTGGCTTTGATATAAGCCGAGATATCAATCTCTGAAGTATCAGGGGCAAGCCGAGAAACAAATATATGTTTCGATGGAGGAATCACCTGTAAGGGGTTTGGTGTCCCAGGTACGAGAACTGCAGCATCAGTCGGTGCCGGTGGTCCGGACTGTGGAATACCCTTTTGGGTGACTCTAATGGGGGTTTCGTTCCCTAGGACCTGTGGAATCACTTGAAGGGATGCCATGGCGGACATATCGGACAATTGTTCATTATCCCTGAGAAATTCTGACGAATTTTTCTCAGTTCTAGCCCTTGGGGTGGCCAGAGATATAAGCGGCTGCATTAATGTCGGCTGAGCAGGCTGAGGCGGATCAGAAACAGCGGATTTCTTACGCTTAGGGGACTCATTTCGCAGCTGAAGGCCACTAAACTGAGTGTCAAGCGCACAGAGCTGGTCATTGGTTTTACGAAAACCAGTGATTAGCTCTTTAAATCCATTTTTGATCTGTCTTAGTTTAAATTCCATTTTTTTTTTGTTAATCAATAAAACAAAAATTAATATATAAAAAGTTAAAGAACACAATACCTTGAACCACTGTGCCAAATAGGAAGCCGAAGCGAGAGCTTTGAATAGTGCAAAAGAGAAATAGAAATAGAGATAAGCCGGGGAAGAAGCAGAGCTGAGCTATGCTTGGAATTTAAATTATACAATTTATTAATTCGACTCCAAATATAACACAGCACTCGCGAAGCGATACGGTTTAAGCTTAAGATTCACAATATATGTATGCAATTGATTAAGTGAGTAAACACCGGTTTACCAATATTTATAATTAAACGCAGTGCGCACAAAAAAAACACGACCGTTAATCGCCTTTAATCGCCTGTTAATTTTTCGTGCAGAACTTGGTCCAGGCATTTCTCTTTGCGCCACGAAGTTCTTTGTTTTACTGCCTGAGGTTCTCTTTGTACGCCTCCCAGGCTGTCTCCGTGTTTGCCTTACTGGCGATATTAAAGGCTTTGCGGGCCCTGGTCTTAAAGGGCGCAAGTGTTTGCGGCCACCATGGTGGTTTCTTTGACTTTCTACTGCCCGATCTACTTTTGGGACAAGCTTTATTGAATGCCCTGGCGCACGCCGCCGTTAGTGTGTCCACCATGGCATCCAGGTCTTCCCTGCTGTCAACGTCCCTTGTTGGAGGTTTCTCCAAGTATCTTTCTAATTTTTTTCTAATATAACTCCCACTTTGCTTTTCTCGGGTTGCGTACCGTTAGTCGAATAAAGTTCTCAAAATTGACCACTAATTCTATTTATCGATGGTCCGAGAAAGAGTATTTCTCTAGGACTCCCCATCTAACAATCTTGTCAGCTAGGGAGTCAAAGTAAAGAGTAATGTCTAGTACTTCCCTTCTGTTCTTGACTATGAAGATGGGTTCTGTACCCCTGTTAGCCACCAAAAAATTGGAGCCTAAGATAAAATCGAAGATTGACTCACCCCTTCTCGTTCATGTCAGTGCTTCCCCACTGATAATGATGGGCGTTGGCATCGCAATCTATGATCAGGTCGATCTTGTGCTTCCTGCTGTCTTCCACCAGCTGTTTGAGTAGCGGGTGCGGGAGGAGGGCCTCCTGGTCGTGGCCCATATACGCCGAACACACGCTGTGGCTACGTGGTCTTCATTACTGAAATTGGGTAGCAAAAAAAGGTTAAGGTTCTTTTGCGAGGAAGCAGGCTCGCCTTTTACCTGTTGTAGTTTTTACCGGCTTTGCAGATCCTTTACTCCGACGGCCCAACCCAAGAATTCTGTCTCCAAGGATCCAGGGTTCCTGGATGAGGACCACATCAGCTCCACTGTCGGCTAGGTGGAGTAGGAGGGCAGCTAACGCCGCTTTACTGTGATGGAGGTTTATCTGTAAGATTGTCAGGGACATTCTTAAAATTCTCCACCACCGTGCTTCTGCCTCCGTTTCGGAGCTCCATTCACTCCAGCACCTCCATTCCGATGTTTCTAAGAGCCCTTGCCAAGATTCTCTCCTCTGAGGTGTACCCTTTCAGGATGTCCTCCTCCTCATCTGACACATCTTCTTGGTGCCCCTCTTTGCCCCGGGGTAGATCTCTCCAAGCGATGCTTCTATTCGCTTGTATGTCTCTACCCGATCTTGGCAGGCAAAAACCTTGACGCTACCCTGATACTATCCTGCGTCTTCGCATTCTTGTGGGGGTCCTCCGCTCTGTAGCATCTCCTCAACGAAGCATCCATGCAAGTCGTTGACCACTCGTCGCCAAAGGTCTTTGGGGATGAGCCCATCTTTGAAACCCTTGTCCAGGACTCCAATCAGAGTTCTTCTCCTCGTCACTTCGGCGAATGAGCGGTTGGACGGCTGCGGCTGGGTCTCTCCTTCTTGGTTTGAGGGCTTCTCCCTCCGTGTATCTCTGCCTTTTCGCGACCCAGCACGTTTTTTCAGATCTAGCGTCACACCCGCCTTTTCCGGTTTGAAGTCGGACAGGACCTCCCTTGCCACTTAATAATCTCGGCCTGGTTCGGGTTGGCTTCGGCCGATGGGTCCGCCCTTATAAGGATGAAGGCTGCTCTCCTCCTATCTTTACAAAAGCCCTTTCGCTGTGTCGAGTGAGACGCTACCGAACCAGGGTTCGCCTTAGGGGCCCCGCCGGTTGGTGGTTCCTCGTTCGGTGACTAGCGCCGCTTTGGAAGAAGATGCCTTGGCAGCCTCCTCCGCACCGGCGCGTTCCGCCTCCAGTTGTAGCCCTTCTGTGGGGGGCTTCTCCATCTCGCCAACTCCTTGGCTTTTGAGAGCCTTGGAGTTTGACGGGTCACTGACCCCATTTTCAGACTTTTTTAAGGAGTTCCATTCTCCGCTTTTGTTTTTTTAAGGTATTCATGTTTGTCCCAATAGTATTCATGTTTGGTCCCACGAGTAGGCGGGATGGGGTTCGTCCATCATGACATAGCCCGCTTGTCACGATAAGCCTGGTTAAAACTGGGAGGTCGGCTGGTCCCCAGAGTTCGCATATTAGCGTCCGGGCCCCCCCTCGGACACGCATCCTTCGGCATATGCTGTTCCATCTTGGATTGGAGTGATTTAAGGAAGGGAGTGTTCTTCTCCCCGCTCGAGTGTTCTTCTCCCCTGTTACCAGCCGCCCTCACGTCGAGAGTATAGTCGCACTACCAGCGGTGTACACAGTTAGGGCACGCAATTGCTTGCGTCCCCCTGTTGTACCCGTTAGCTGACGGCCAGATGTATTTCTAAGATCTATAGACTCTTCAGACCTAATTCTCTCTAGTATATTTATTAAAAAAAAGGTTAACGCAACAAAAAAAAATAATTCTTAAAGAAGTTCTTGCGATTTTAAACGAACCTTTTTTTGAAAGTAAAGTTGAACTGGCTAAACCTACAGATAATCATGACTCTGATTCGGGATCGGAATATGAAACGAATTCTTCATATTCCTTTGAATTGGACGTTGGCATAGAAGACATAGAAGATAATACAATTTGAAATAAAACAATTAAGATAAATTAATAGTCATAAGTATATGTCATAACTCATAAGAATCATAAATATAAGTATATAATACATAACTTTTCGAAAAATCACTTTGCACCCTTTTTCAAACTTATAACGTCATACAAGGTGTGTGTCAAAAGTTTCCGAACTTTTCAAAAAGAAAAAAAAACTACAAAATAGTTTGGAATGAAACTTTGCATTTATTCAAAATAGTCTCCCTCCGACTCAATACAACGATTTGCACGATTAAAAAGTGATTCGAATGAGTGTTTTAGCTCGTCAACCGGGATGGCCTTAAGTATGTCGGTCGTCGCCTTTTCAATGGACTTTATGTCATCAAAATATCTTCCTTTCATTGCCAATTTTAATTTTCCGAATAGGAAAAAGTCACACGGAGCTAAATCAGGTGAATATGGTGAGTGGTTGACGGTAAGAATGTGATTTGAATGTGATTCGAATGCTGAATGCGAAGCGCCTTTTCGTGCTCTTTGAGTGTGTGTGGAACAAACCGTGCACAAACCTTCCGCATACCCAAATGCTCAATCAAAATGCGATGAATAGACTTATAGGATATCTCCAACTCCATTTCCATGTATCTCAACGAAGATTTTGGTTCTTTTTTGACAAAATCACGAACAATTTGAATGTTTTCATCAATAACAGCACTTTTCGGTGCACTTCCGAACGTTCGTCGTCTTCCAGGCTTTCACGACCATTTTTAAAAAGATTAAACCACTCGTAAGTTGAGGTACGGGATAGACAATCATCACCATAAACTTGTTTCATCAATTAATGAGATTCGGTGAAAGTTTTACCGAGTTTAAAACAAAACTTAATAACCGCTCTTTGCTCCATGATTTTTCGTCGACCAACTAACACAAGGTACTGTCACTTAAAACGCAATAATTCCAATTCCACTGTTCCAAATGTCTTGAAATTTGGTGAAATTTGGAAAATCGGCAAATAATGTATCTTTCAAACGCATATACTCACACAAAGATGGCGGCACCAGAAAATGCCCTTTTTGAAAAGTTGGGAAACTTTTGACACGCACCTTGTATTACAAATTTATATATTTGTATTATTTAGTATTATTTTCCATTAGTTATTTAAAATTTAAAAAAAACATTCTTGTGGCATAAATATATAAAAAAACAAGAAAGCAAAGCTAACTTCGGGCGGAGCCGAAGTTGATATACCCTTGCAGTTAAAACCGGATATATATCGCAAACATCGGATATAGTTGGCCCATCCTTATGATTACATCATAATAAAACCAATTAACTAAAATAAAAAAAATTCAAAAAATGTCCCAAGCTTCTATTTTCAAAAATACGAATTAATATTTACCAAATACCATTTCCGATCGTTCAGGTATATGGCTGCTATAGGATATAGTCGGCCGATCCTAATGAAATTTGGTAGGTTTGATCAACTGACCAAAAATAGAATTTATACTTAGTTTCAGCTTTCTATCTTCAAAAACACGAAAGTTGGGTCATTTCCGATCGTTCAGTTATATGGCATCTATAGGATATAGTCGGCCGATCCCTATGAAATTTGGCACGTCGTAATATTTTGCCAAAGATAGCCTTCATATCAAATTTGAACTTTCTAACTTTAAAAACACCAAAGTTATATCATTTCCGATCAATCAGTTATATGGCAGCTATAGGATATAGTCGGCCGATCCGGGCCGTTCCGACTTATATACTGCGTGCAAAGGAAAGAAGGGTGTGTGCAAAGTTTCAAGTCGATAGCTTTAAAACTGAGAGACTAGTTCGCGTAGAAACAGACAGACAGACGGACAGACAGACGGACAGACAGACGGTCAGACGGACATGCTCATATCAACTCAGGAGGTGATCCTGATCAAGAATATATATACTTTATAGGGTCGGGGATGTCTCCTTCACTGCGTTGCACACTTTTGGACAAAATTATAATACCCTCTGCAAGGGTATAAAAATATGAATATCTTATAGCAGCCGCTTATAGTATAGTATAGTATATTAGTACAGTATAGTATAGTATAGCCGCTTATAGTTATAGTATATCTTATAGTATATGAGTAGCGTAGCCGCTTTCAGCTCTGTAACTCCGTGTTTTGATTTTATGCAACAATTTTGCGATTTCAATGTGCAATGATTTCTTCATGTTTTCAACCTCCCCATTTGTTTTCCGCCAGTAGACAGTAGAATGATTGCAATAACTTTACAAAATTTTTTAAATCTTGAACTGATGAATGGATCACCATTGTCGAAGGTCATAATTGTAGAAAACTCAGCCTTGCAAAAAATGTATTCCGTTTTGGGTAATTATCGATTTCAAAGTAATGTTTCGGCTATTTATATATTCCATGTACCGCGAAAATAACCAACTACGCACTCTCCGTTGAATTGATCTAGTAAGCCCGTTTACAAACATTTGGCATCTGCATTTAAGCTAGTCCTATCAGTTACGCAAAAGTAAAATAATGTGACAACTAGTAAGACTTTCTTGCAAGCCTCATCCAGATTTTCCGTTATTTCATTATCTAGAGCAGAGGTCGGCACGGCCCTATCTCGGGGGCATAGGAAATTTCTCTGCCCGAGCTCTGCCACATACACACAGTATAAATGTGTGAAACGTCATGCTCAAAGCCTACTTTCTGCTATACGTTACTAACACTAATGCGGTAAAATCATATCAATGTATTGGGGTGCCGACCTCTGATCTAGAGCTATCGGAACCCGCCGCAATGGTTGATTAACTAGCTCTACCTTAGGATCATCTGATAGTTTTGTTTGGACATTCTTCCGCTGAATTTATTTTGATGTTTAATTCGATTCCTAAAACATTGAGTTAAATTGCAGTGTTACATACTAACAAAGGCTTTGAATACCTAATATTCGTTTGAGCACTTCCTATTTGAAGTTTCTGGTTGGACAATCGATGCTATTCTCACGAATTTTTTTTTTTTATTCTCTCCCCTTTTCCGCAGAGTCCATATTCTGTCAACGAATGGGAGATCCGAGCCGTTTTTTGGATCGTTTTTGAATCATTCAAGATCCGAATTGCTCTATGAAAATAAATTAGTTGAACTTTTTTACTAAAGGTATGAATATGTTAATATTTGCTTCTTGATTAAACAGGGCGAGTGCATCTGGCAAACTGTAGATGACCATTTAAACTGCGGCCATCCCAAGTAGCCACTTTTTGTAACCATGTTATACCAATTAAACTGTGCCGATGTTATCTGTTAGTTTCAGTGGAATGATGGTGGTGACAAATAAAGACTGGTCAAAATTAGCTGGCTCCTCTTGCTCAAATTTTTTTTTATTCGTGCTTTGTCGGGTGTGGTAACCGCTTCGTTATACCTATTGTTTTCATGACAAACATTAAACAGAGTGGCGTAAATAAACTCAAAAGTTCCTAAAATCAAAAATTTTGAGAAGAATGCGCAAAAATGGGCAAAAACCGTTTACTTAGCAATTAACGAGGCACATTTAACTATATTTAAAAAAACAACAAAATTAGGCGCAACTTGACGGAGAATTAGTTTCTACTCCACAACTCACAAGTGTGTTAGAACGCGTTATTCAAATCTAGGGACTTCCTTAACATAATAAAACCAATTATTACAATAAAATATCTAACAAAAAACAAGAAAGGAAAGCTAACTTCGGGCGGAGCCGAAGTTGATATACCCTTGCAGTTAAAACCGGATATATATCGCAAACATCGGATATAGTTGGCCGCTCCTTATGGGAATATGAATATATAATCCAATTTATTACAATACAAAATCTAAAAAAAGTCCCACACTTCTATCTTCAAACATACCAAAGTTGGTATTTCTACCAAATACCATTTCCGATCGTTCAGTTATATGGCAGCTATAAGATATAGTCGGCCGATCGTTATGAAATTTGGTAGGTCGGATAAACTGACCAAAAATATAACCTGTACCAAGTTACAGCTTTCTATCTTCAAAAACACGAAAGTTGGGTCATTTCCGATCGTTCAGTTATATGGCAGCTATAGGATATAGTCGGCCGATCCCGGCCGTTCCGGCTTATATACTGCGTGCAAAGGAAAGAAGGGTGTGTTCAAGACGATAGCTTTAAAACTGAGAGACTAGCTCGCGTAGAAACAGACAGACAGACGGACAGACGGACATGCTCATATAAACTCAGGAGGTGATCCTGATCAAGAATATATATACTTTATGGGGTCGGAGATGTCTCCTTCACTGCGTTGCACACTTTTGGACAAAATTATAATACCCTCTGCAAAAATACCAAAGTTGGTATTTTTACCAAATACCATTTCCGATCGTTCAGTTATATGACAGCTATAAGATATAGTCGGCCGAACGTTATGAAATTTGGTAGGTCGGATTATCTGATCAAAATTAGAATCTGTATGATTCTAATCTGTATCTGTAGTTCCAGATTTCTCTCTTCAAAAACACGAAAGTTATACCATTTCCGATCAATCAGTTATATGGCAGCTATAGGATATAGTCGGCCGATCCCGGCCGTTCCGGCTTATATACTGCGTGCAAAGGAAAGAAGGGTGTGTTCAAGACGATAGCTTTAAAACTGTGAGACTAGTTCGCGTAGAAACAGACAGACAGACGGACATGGTCATATTAACTCAGAAAGTGATCCTGAACAAGAATATATATACTTTATAGGGTCGGAGATGTCTCCTTCACTGCGTTCACCACTTTTGGACAAAATTATAATACCCTCTGCAAGGGTATAAAAGAAGCTGCAAAAATTTGTCATGATGTACATAACATGCCACACCCCGCAGTGACACGTATCTTACTCTTATTCTTATTCTTGTTCTTATTCTTATATTAGATATGTTAAATTGAGTTTAATATGAATATGAATACGCGTGTTAGCCAGACGTGTTACTGGCATAGACACCAACCGAAACATCTAAGTGCTTACGCCTTCCATAAGGTCTACGCTACCCATATGAGTACTATATTCATTAACAATTGCCATGGAGAAACCATGGAGACTTTAATGTTCCTTCACACGGATTTTTCTTTGCAAAAGGCTTTCTACCTACATATGTAGATAAGAGGAGTACGGATTGGCTCTCTTTCAACGTTCTTTAATTAAACTCCATATGAGGAGCATACATACTTAATCATAGGTTTTGGCAATTTGTTGATGAAGCTTTCGCTTGGCTTGCAACTGTGGATTCGATTTCTCCGCATAGTGCCAAGACTGTAATTATACCCTTGCAGAGGGTATTATAATTTTGGTCAAAAGTGTGCAACGCAGTGAAGGAGAAATCTCCGACCCTATAAAGTATATATATTCTTGATCAGGATCACCTCCTGAGTTGATATAAGCATGTCCGTCTGTCCGTCTGTCTGTCCGTCTGTCTGTCCGTCTGTCTGTCCGTCTGTCTGTTTCTACGCGAACTAGTCTCTCAGTTTTAAAGCTATCGTCTTGAAACTTTGAACACACCCTTTTTTCCTTTGCACGCAGTATATAAGTCGGAACGGCCTGATTGAACATATAACTGATTGATCGGAAATGGTATAACTTTGGTGGTTTTAGAGTTAGAGAGTTTAAATTTGACATGAGAGCTATTTTTGGCAAAATAATACGACATGCCAAATTTCATAAGGATCGGCCGACTATATCCTATAGCTGCCATATAACTGAACGATCGGAAATGACCCAACTTTCGTGTTTTTGAAGATAGAAAGGTGGAATTTAGTACAGATTCTATTTCTGGTCAGTTGATCCAACCTACCAAATTTCATTAGGATCGGCCGACTATATCCCATAGCTGCCATATAACTGAACGATCGGAAATGGTATTTGGTAGAAATATCAACTTTGGTATTTTTGAAGATAGAAGTTTGGGGCTTTTTTATACCCTTGCAGAGGGTATTATAATTTTGTCCAAAAGTGTGCAACGCAGTGAAGGAGACATCTCCGACCCTATAAAGTATATATATTCTTGATCAGGATCACCTCCTGAGTTGATTTGAGCATGTCCGTCTGTCCTTCTGTCCGTCTGTCTGTCTGTCTGTTTCTACGCGAACTAGTCTCTCAGTTTTAAAGCTATCGACTTGAAACTTTGCACACACCCTTCTTTCCTTTGCACGCAGTATATAAGTCGGAACGGCCCGGATCGGTCGACTATATCCTATAGCTGCCATATAACTGATTGATCGGAAATGGTATAACTTTGGTGTTTTTAGAGTTAGAGAGTTCAAATTTGACATGAAAGCTATCTTTGGCAAAACATTACGACGTGCCAAATTTCATAAGGATCAGCCGACTATATCCTATAGCTGCCATATAACTGAAGGATCAGAATTGACCCAACTTTTGTGTTTTTGAAGATAGAAAGCTGGAACTTGATACAGATTCTAACCTACCAAATTTCATTAGGATCGGCCAACTATATCCGATGTTTCCAATATATATCCGGTTTTAACTGCAAGGGTATATCAACTTCGGCTCCGACCGAAGTTAGCTTTCCTTTCTTGTTATACCCTTGCAGAGGGTATTATAATTTTGGTCAAAAGTGTGCAACGCAGTGAAGGAGACATCTCCGACCCTATAAAGTATATATATTCTTGATCAGGATCACCTCCTGAGTTGATATAAGCATGTCCGTCTGTCCTGTCGTTCTATTTCTGGTCAGTTGATCCAACCTACCAAATTTCATTAGGATCGGCCGACTATATCCCATAGCTGCCATATAACTGAACGATCGGAAATGGTATTTGGTAGAAATATCAACTTTGGTATTTTTGAAGATAGAAGTTTGGGGCTTTTTTATACCCTTGCAGAGGGTATTATAATTTTGCCCAAAAGTGTGCAACGCAGTGAAGGAGACATCTCCGACCCTATAAAGTATATATATTCTTGATCAGGATCACCTCCTGAGTTGATATGAGCATGTCCGTCTGTCCGTCTGTCTGTTTCTACGCAAACTAGTCTCTCAGTTTTAAAGCTATCGTCTTGAAACTTTGCACACACCCTTCTTTCCTTTGCACGCAGTATATAAGTCGGAACGGCCGGGATCGGCCGACTATATCCTATAGCTGCCATATAACTGATTGATCGGAAATGGTATAACTTTGGTGTTTTTAGAGTTAGAGAGTTCAAATTTGACATGAGAGCTATTTTTGGCAAAATAATACGACATGCCAAATTTCATAAGGATCGGCCGACTATATCCTATAGCTGCCATATAACTCAACGATCGGAAATGACCCAACTTTCGTGTTTTTGAAGATAGAAAGCTGGAACTTGGTACAGATTATATTTTGATCCATCCTACCAAATTTCATAAGGATCGGCCAACTATATCCGATGTTTGCGATATATATCCGGTTTTAGCTGCAAGGGTATATAAACTTCGGCTCCGCCCGAAGTTAGCTTTCCTTTCTTGTTTTATTATACCCTTGCAGAGGGTATTATAATTTTGTCCAAAAGTGTGCAACGCAGTGAAGGAGACATCTCCGACCCTATAAAGTATATATATTCTTGATCAGGATCACCTCCTGAGTTGATTTGAGCATGTCCGTCTGTCCTTCTGTCCGTCTGTCTGTCTGTCTGTTTCTACGCGAACTAGTCTCTCAGTTTTAAAGCTATCGACTTGAAACTTTGCACACACCCTTCTTTCCTTTGCACGCAGTATATAAGTCGGAACGGCCCGGATCGGTCGACTATATCCTATAGCTGCCATATAACTGATTGATCGGAAATGGTATAACTTTGGTGTTTTTAGAGTTAGAGAGTTCAAATTTGACATGAAAGCTATCTTTGGCAAAACATTACGACGTGCCAAATTTCATAACGATCAGCCGACTATATCCTATAGCTGCCATATAACTGAAGGATCAGAATTGACCCAACTTTTGTGTTTTTGAAGATAGAAAGCTGGAACTTGATACAGATTCTAACCTACCAAATTTCATTAGGATCGGCCAACTATATCCGATGTTTGCGATATATATCCGGTTTTAACTGCAAGGGTATATCAACTTCGGCTCCGACCGAAGTTAGCTTTCCTTTCTTGTTATACCCTTGCAGAGGGTATTATAATTTTGGTCAAAAGTGTGCAACGCAGTGAAGGAGACATCTCCGACCCTATAAAGTATATATATTCTTGATCAGGATCACCTCCTGAGTTGATATAAGCATGTCCGTCTGTCCTGTCGTTCTATTTCTGGTCAGTTGATCCAACCTACCAAATTTTATTAGGATCGGCCGACTATATCCCATAGCTGCCATATAACTGAACGATCGGAAATGGTATTTGGTAGAAATATCAACTTTGGTATTTTTGAAGATAGAAGTTTGGGGCTTTTTTATACCCTTGCAGAGGGTATTATAATTTTGCCCAAAAGTGTGCAACGCAGTGAAGGAGACATCTCCGACCCTATAAAGTATATATATTCTTGATCAGGATCACCTCCTGAGTTGATTTGAGCATGTCCGTCTGTCCTTCTGTCCGTCTGTCTGTCTGTCTGTTTCTACGCGAACTAGTCTCTCAGTTTTAAAGCTATCGACTTGAAACTTTGCACACACCCTTCTTTCCTTTGCACGCAGTATATAAGTCGGAACGGCCCGGATCGGTCGACTATATCCTATAGCTGCCATATAACTGATTGATCGGAAATGGTATAACTTTGGTGTTTTTAGAGTTAGAGAGTTCAAATTTGACATGAAAGCTATCTTTGGCAAAACATTACGACGTGCCAAATTTCATAAGGATCAGCCGATTATATCCTATAGCTGCCATATAACTGAAGGATCAGAATTGACCCAACTTTTGTGTTTTTGAAGATAGAAAGCTGGAACTTGATACAGATTCTAACCTACCAAATTTCATTAGGATCGGCCAACTATATCTGATGTTTGCGATATATATCCGGTTTTAACTGCAAGGGTATATCAACTTCGGCTCCGACCGAAGTTAGCTTTCCTTTCTTGTTATACCCTTGCAGAGGGTATTATAATTTTGGTCAAAAGTGTGCAACGCAGTGAAGGAGACATCTCCGACCCTATAAAGTATATATATTCTTGATCAGGATCACCTCCTGAGTTGATATAAGCATGTCCGTCTGTCCGTCTGTCCGTCTGTCTGTCCGTCTGTCTGTCCGTCTGTCTGTCCGTCTGTCTGTCCGTCTGTCTGTTTCTACGCGAACTAGTCTCTCAGTTTTAAAGCTATCGTCTTGAAACTTTGCACACACCCTTCTTTCCTTTGCACGCAGTATATAAGTCGGAACGGCCGCGATCGGCCGACTATATCCTATAGCTGCCATATAACTGATTGATCGGAAATGGTATAACTTTGGTGGTTTTAGAGTTAGAGAGTTTAAATTTGACATGAGAGCTATTTTTGGCAAAATAATACGACATGCCAAATTTCATAAGGATCGGCCGACTATATCCTATAGCTGCCATATAACTGAACGATCGGAAATGACCCAACTTTCGTGTTTTTGAAGATAGAAAGGTGGAATTTAGTACAGATTCTATTTCTGGTCAGTTGATCCAACCTACCAAATTTCATTAGGATCGGCCGACTATATCCCATAGCTGCCATATAACTGAACGATCGGAAATGGTATTTGGTAGAAATATCAACTTTGGTATTTTTGAAGATAGAAGTTTGGGGCTTTTTTATACCCTTGCAGAGGGTATTATAATTTTGCCCAAAAGTGTGCAACGCAGTGAAGGAGACATCTCCGACCCTATAAAGTATATATATTCTTGATCAGGATCACCTCCTGAGTTGATATGAGCATGTCCGTCTGTCCGTCTGTCTGTTTCTACGCAAACTAGTCTCTCAGTTTTAAAGCTATCGTCTTGAAACTTTGCACACACCCTTCTTTCCTTTGCACGCAGTATATAAGTCGGAACGGCCGGGATCGGCCGACTATATCCTATAGCTGCCATATAACTGATTGATCGGAAATGGTATAACTTTGGTGTTTTTAGAGTTAGAGAGTTCAAATTTGACATGAGAGCTATTTTTGGCAAAATAATACGACATGCCAAATTTCATAAGGATCGGCCGACTATATCCTATAGCTGCCATATAACTCAACGATCGGAAATGACCCAACTTTCGTGTTTTTGAAGATAGAAAGCTGGAACTTGGTACAGATTATATTTTGATCCATCCTACCAAATTTCATAAGGATCGGCCAACTATATCCGATGTTTGCGATATATATCCGGTTTTAGCTGCAAGGGTATATAAACTTCGGCTCCGCCCGAAGTTAGCTTTCCTTTCTTGTTTTAAATAATTTTGGTAAATAAGAATGCCGATGTATTGGTGAATCTCGTCGATGGTAATTTTAAAATTATTTTAAATATTTTAGGTTTACGTTATTTTACGCAGAGTTTCATAGACGGACAGACGGACATGCTCATATCAACTCAGGAGGTAATCCTGATCAAGAATATATATACTTTATGGGGTCAGACATCTCCGACCCCTTCACTGTGTTGCACACTTTTGGACAAAATTATAATAGCCTCTGCAAAAATACCAAAGTTGGTATTTTTACCAAATACCATTTCCGATCGTTTAGTTATATGACAGCTATAAGATATAGTCGGCCGATCGTTATGAAATTTGGTAGGTCGGATTATCTGATCAAAATTAGAATCTGTATGATTCTAATCTGTATGTGTAGTTCCAGATTTCTCTCTTCAAAAACACGAAAGTTATACCATTTCCGATCAATCATTTATATGGCAGCTATAGGATATAGTCGGCCGATCCCGGCCGTTCCGGCTTATATACTGCGTGCAAAGTATATGAGTTATATATTCTTGTTCAGGATCACTTTCTGAGTTAATATGACCATGTCCGTCTGTCTGTCTGTTTCTACGCGAACTAGTCTCTCAGTTTTAAAGCTATCAACTTGAAACTTTGCACACACCCTTCTTTCCTTTGCACGCAGTATATAAGTCGGAACGGCCCGGATCGGTCGACTATATCCTATAGCTGCCATATAACTGATTGATCGGAAATGGTATAACTTTGGTGTTTTTAGAGTTAGAGAGTTCAAATTTGACATGAAAGCTATCTTAGGCAAAACATTACGACGTGCCAAATTTCATAAGGATCAGCCGACTATATCCTATAGCTGCCATATAACTGAAGGATCAGAATTGACCCAACTTTTGTGTTTTTGAAGATAGAAAGCTGGAACTTGATACAGATTCTAACCTACCAAATTTCATTAGGATCGGTTAACTATATCCGATGTTTGCGATATATATCCGGTTTTAACTGCAAGGGTATATCAACTTCGGCTCCGACCGAAGTTAGCTTTCCTTTCTTGTTTTAAATAATTTTGGTAAATAAGAATGCCGATGTATTGGTGAATCTCGTCGATGGTAATTTTACAATTATTTTCAATATTTTAGGTTTACGTTATTTTAAGCAGAGTTTCATCGACAATCATTTGCATAATTTGTCTATTGAAGAACTAACAAAATAGCTCCAATTGAGTTCCTTATCTATTGATAAACAATTATCTACATAGAATTTATCATTTAAGTGTCGGTCTAAGCATAGTATAATCAGCGGCCAACTTCTTTATCTCTTGTGGCTGCTAAGATAAGCGCATCCCTCGCTGTTAAACCAAAATCTTCGTTTAGTTATCCAATCTTAAACGCCGAGGAAAGTGAGCAGCGCTCAGTGCATTAAACGTGAATTAAATTTTTTTTGTGGTGCCAATTCAAGGTAAATAAAACCTTCGATTTCGGCCTCACGTGTTTCTTTCAATTCGAATTATTTTTTAGGTCGAATTGGCACCCAGTAAGAACCCATTTTTTATTGTTCTTACATTGGGAATAAGTTTATAAGTCCCCAACTACCCAGTTTTACCCCCAAGAAGGGCTCGCAGCGCCACACCGCGGGATCAGATGGATTAATTTAAATTGCATATGCACCCGAATTATTCTCATCATCCAATGACGTCACTCATCGCCCCAAGACAGTTATTGCCTGTCCAATGTTGGTTTCTGTAATTATTAATTTTATTTAGTTTTTTTTATTTTGGTAGTAATTATTTTTTTTTTGGAGCTTGGAGTTTGATAATGTAAGAAAAAAACGGTTCCAGTTCCCTTAATTTTGTATTTCTTATTACTTAAATACTAATAATGAATGGTTCGGAAATATTAATTAGTTTGGTGGATATATATAAACATTCATAAAAATAACTTTTAAACCCAAAATTATAGATTCATCGGTCAACCCGACAAAAGATCTTTTGGACGTGGAAAATAAACTCGATGTAAGTGCAAAAAAAAAAAAAAAAAACACATTATTCCAAATTGAAAATTTTTTTTGTGGTAATGCCGATTTTTTTTAGTGTCCCAAAAGCTTTACATAAAAGATTTGTATTTCCCTAACGGTGAAATAGAACCATGCGGTTTGCAATTAAAATACCGAACAATGGTACACTGAAAAAAATTATAGCGCGTGAATGCTAAGGTTGTTGATTATATATATATTTTCTTTTTTGAATATATTCCCCAATATTAATTTACGGCCTTCCGCAATGACATAAGAAAAGAAAAATGAATTTATTTTTGATCTTAAAATAATTGAATAATATTTAATAAAAATTAATGGAATCTTGGAATATTATTTTTTAATGCTTTTGCTGTGTTCCACAACTAAAAACGTTTCTAATGTTAATTAGAATCCCTTGCTATCAAATTTGAATTGAAAATAAATAAGTTACTTTGAGACATTTTAAGAAATAAATTTAGGAAATAATATTAAAGAATATCAGCTATGGAAGACCACATTCTTTTAATAAACATTGTTCTTAACATTATTTTTGTATAGCCATATATATTATTATTTCATTTTAATTCGACTTATTATTTCTTATGCCGACTAATAAAGATATAAATTCTAAGATAATTTATTTGCGATTATATCTACATATCTACTAAATACATTTAATTATATACTTAATTTAAATTTCCTCTTATTGCCTTGTGAAACATTATAACTATGAATAAATTTTGTAACGTTTAAAAATGAATTGCTAAATCTATTATCGGTGGGAGTCATACAGGATGAAGATGGCAGGTGAAATTAGATAGCCCATTTCTTTGGGATCACCAATAATTATTTCGTGCAACTGGTGATCATGGAAGGGTGGGCAACAGCTGTGGCAGAACATCAGCCCAGCTTTACGTCATCTGCTGAAACTCCACCAGCGCAGTGGCAACGGCCTTTTTGATATTCGCCACCACGCTGCTCAAAAAGCATGTGGCTGGGATTGTCGCAAACATTAAACCCCATTTTTTATATAAGGTAAGTTTTATATAAAGTCCATTTAATAGAAATGCCAATTGCACAAAATAAACTGCATTATTTTTAACAGGTACGGACTAAGCAGACACAAAAAATGCTGCCGTAATTACGTCTTTAATTAGAAACACGTCTTTAATCTTACGACGGATTGTGACCAACTCGTAGCGGTGGGCGACTTTAATATCCCAGAATTAAAGTGGTCCAACGTCGATAACTCACCACCTTTGTCACTTATCACTCACCATGACTTCACCTCGGGCATGTTTGACATGTCCCTAGGTCAAATAAACCATGTTAGAAATTCGCAAGGTCGGCTTTTAGACTTATGTTTTGTATCTGATCCTGATGGTACCGCTCTCTCCAGAGCGTTTCCCCTTTCAACCCCAGAGGATCCATATCACCCCACGCTGGAGGTCCCTATCGAAACTATTCCTGGTATCGATCAGATGTCTCTAAGCGTGGCAAATAAGATTCGCTGCTTCCGTAAAGCTGATTTTCAGAAACTTAATAGCCTTTTTTTTTTTTTCGCGGTCTTTCAGAATTTGGAAATGGCTTGTGCATCAATAAGAGCAGCAGCTTGCATTCCTGTATTCATCATAAAGCCCAGACGACCGAGGGGCGCTCGAGAAACGATTTGTTAGTACAAATTAAGCTAATTTAAATTTTTTAAGCTAAGAGAAGTTAGTAAGGAAATTTAAAATTCTATATTTAAAATAAAAGGGGCAGGAAAGAGATGTAATAGAGTAGAGACCATTGTAGTTCGAACATAATACCCTAAAAGGGTCATGCAGTGCATATGTCGAACTACAACGGCTAAGGAACAGAGGACTAAAGTTTCGAGTCCTTCTATTAGGAATGTTAAAATTTAAGCGTGTTAGTAAATGCTGGCTATCTACATCCCCGTTAATAAGGTTATGCAGAAAAACTACACCGAGCATTGTCCTACGATTTGTTAAGCTGGGTAAGTTTATAAGTAAAAGTCTGCTACTGTAGGATGGAAGCTGAAGATTTGCATCCCAGTATAGGCAATCCCATTAATAGAATAAGTAGCTTGCAGAGGGCAAGAACGATAGAAAAACATATGTTTGCATTTTGATCCATTAAGTATTAGATCATTAGCCAAACACCATTTTTGAAAGTTATCACGGTCAGTCTGAAGACTGCATTGGGCAGAGATGGATTTGTACTGAAGACAAAGCTTTACATCATCTGCATACATAAGAACTAGAGAGTTTGTTAAAGCAGGGGGCAAGTCGTTTATAAAAAGCGTAAATAATAACGGGCCAAGATGACTTCCTTGAGGGACCCCGGATGTAGCACGGACCAGACGGGATTGTATGTTTTTAAATAAGACTCTTTGTGTCCTTCCATCTAGGTAGCTGGAGATCCAAGTTAAGAGGTCTTTAGGAAAACCCAGCATATTCAGTTTACTCAACAAGAGTGAGTGATTAACTGAATCAAATGCTTTGCTGAAGTCTGTATAAATTACATCGGTTTGATATCCCTTACAAAAGCCATCTATGACAAAGGATGTCAACTCCATTAACTTTGTGGTGGTGGAGCGACGCTTAATAAAGCCATGCTGACAAGGAGTGATAATCCAAGAGCAAAGGTGTTGCAAATGACGGGTAATTAATTTTTCAAATAACTTTGGAATTTCCGACAACTTAGAGATGCCTCTGTAGTTGGCAGCCTCGGAATTTTTCCCTTTTTTATGTAGGGGAATTATAAATGATTCCTGATTCCAAAGACAAGTTTAAAAGTCTTAGAAGAGGTTTGCACAGAGCCCTGGCGCAGTATTTTAGCACACAGCCTGGTACTCCATCGGGGCCTGGCGAATAAATGGGTTTTACCCTTAACCCTTTACATGGTGGTGATGCAGATCTGCATCATACCGTTTAAATTCAATTATTTATCAAACTGCGTTACAAAACTGTATAAAAACTTTTTTATGCAGTTCAGAAACTTTCGTTTTTTATATAAAAAGTGTTGATCACTCAGAATTCTGTCCAATACTCAACAGGTGATTACTTTTCCAACCAATTTGGTGAATGTGGTAATCTGAATTGGTTGTGCAGTTTCTGACCCAAATTTAAAAAATCAAAAAAAATTGTATAGTTTATTCAATTAATGTTTAAAAACAGGTAAATATTATATTTAGTTGTATATTATTGAGTTTTTGTGTTTGTTGCATTATAATACAATTAAATCATTAATTTCGCTAAGTTTAAAAAATCGGTTTTTTTTGCTTTTTGTAAAAAAAAATTAAGAAAAACCAACCTTAAAAAAAAAATAAAAAGAAGTGTATTTTTTATTTTCACTTATCTACCGAACAAAAAAAAATCAAGAAAATCGGAGTTATTGCCATGTAAAGGGTTAAAAGTCCAGAAAATAAGTTGTTCTCAGAAAAAAACGGACAGAAAATAAGATTTGCTGCTTGAATGTTATATGCGTAAGGCTGATCAGTCAATTTAGGAGGAGAATAAGTTGTTTGAAAAAATTCTGCGAATAGATCGGCAATGGCCTGATACGAAGTCGCAGAGGAATTTTCAAACGTAAGCAGGGGTGAAAAAGATACGTGTTTACGCTTAGTGTTTACAAAATTATAAAACTGCTTTGGATCCTGAGTAAATTTTATCCGGCAGCGGTCAATATAATTCCTATAACATTCAGCGTAATGCACGGTAAAATTCGGCCGAGCTAGTAGGTGTCTTGAGAAATCAACACTACTGCAGGTTTTTTTATATTTAAGTAAAAGCTTATTTTTAATATTTTTTAGGTTAGTGAGGCACCTTGTAAACCAAGAAGGATTTGTTGAAGCGGACGGATATTCCCAAGGCACACATGAGTCAAAAAATGTATATAAAGTAAAATAAAAATTTTCTAAAGTGACATTAAGATCAGTGCATGCCAGAATATCAGACCAGTCAAATGTATCGATAAGGCTATTAAGTTTCTGAAAATCAGCTTTACGGAAACAGCGAATCTTATTTACCACACTCGGAGACATCAGGATACCAGGAGTGGTTTCGATTGAGACCTCCAGCGTGGGGTGATATGGATCCTCTGGGATTGAAAGGGGAAACGCTCTGGAGAGAGCAGTACCATCAGGATCAGATACAAAACATAAGTCTAAGAGCCGACCTAGCGAATTTCTAACATGATTGATCTGACCTAGGGACATGCCAAACAGCATAAAGCTTTCACGGACATAGTGATTTTAACGCAAATAAATTCTATGTCACCAAACTCTTGGGATTTCACCTCTTCAGAAGCAAGAGTAGAGTCTTCCGAAATGAGGACTCCACCTCCTCTTCGCTGAGATCGATCCCGTCTAAAAGTGGTGTACTTACTTGGAAAAACTTCGGAGCTAAAGATCTCCGGATTTAACCAAGTTTCTGTAAATGCTATTATATGGGATGCAAAAAAAGAACTATCAGAATATAGCTTGGGGAGTTTGCAACGTAGCCCCCTAGTATTCTGATAGGTAAGAGTTAGTGAGGAAACTAGTTTTTTGGGTTAGTGGCCAAAGAAGAGGTGGAGGGTTGGTCAGTGGTTCCGATATTGGGAGGTCTCACTCCCACTGGTTTTTTAACTTTTTCTTCACGGAACTAGGCTGATGTTCTTGAACGAAAAGATTCTCTGGCCAAAAACTGGGAGAACAAATCGTCTTGAACATCAGCGCGGGCACACGAATCTTAAAAGAAGACGTGCGCCTTGTATAATTATATTTAAATTTAGTTATGTCCTCCACCTTTATATCGGCTTTTGTTTTGGCTTTGATATAAGCCGAGATATCAATCTCTGAAGTATCAGGGGCAAGCCGAGAAACAAATATATGTTTCGATGGAGGAATCACCTGTAAGGGGTTTGGTGTCGCAGGTACGAGAACTGCAGCATCAGTCGGTGCCGGTGGTCCGGACTGTGGAATACCCTTTTGGGTGACTCTAATGGGGGTTTCGTTCCCTAGGACCTGTGGAATCACTTGAAGGGATGCCATGGCGGACATATCGGACAATTGCTCATTATCCCTGAAAAATTCTGACGAATTTTTCTCAGTTCTAGCCCTTGGGGTGGCCAGAGATATAAGCGGCTGCATTAATGTCGGCTGAGCAGGCTGAGGCGGATCAGAAACAGCGGATTTCTTACGCTTAGGGGACTCATTTAGCAGCTGAAGGCCACTAAACTGAGTGTCAAGCGCACAGAGCTGGTCATTGGTTTTACGAAAACCAGTGATCAGCTCTTTAAATCCATTTTTGGTCTGTCTCATGAACGACCTCATTTCGCCTTGGAAAGTACGACAATTTTCACAACAATAGTGTATACCCGACCTACGGGAAATGGCATCCGAAACTGAGGCAGTGAATCCGGCACACTTGGCGTGCACAACGTTTTCACATAACCAGCAATGGATGGTAGGCTGGAGTGCGGAAATTGTCTTGTTACAAGACTTTATAGCGCAGACAAGTTTAAATTCCATCTCCGCCTTAATTGACAGATCAGCCTTACGCATATAACATTCAAGCAGCAAATCTTATTTTCTGTCCGTTTTTTTCTGAGAACAACTTATTATCTGGTTTTTTAAAGGTAAAACACATTTATTCGCCAGGCCCCGATGGAGTACCAGGCTGTGTGCTAAAAACTGTGCCAGGGCTCTGTGCAAACCTCTTCTTAGACTTTTCAACTTATCTTTGGAAACCTCGATTTTTCCCCTTAATTAGAAGGAATCATTCATAATTTCCCTACATAAAAAAGGGAAAAAGTCTGAGGTTGCCAACTACAGAGGCATCTCTAAGTTGTCGGCAATTCCAAAGTTATTTGAAAAATTATTATTTATTTGAAAAACTTATTTGAACCGATGTATTTTACACAGACTTCAGCAAAGCATTTGATTCAGTTAATCACTCACTCTTGTGGAGTAAACTGAATATGCTGGGTTTTCCTAAAGACCTCTTAACGTGGATCTCCAGCTACCTAGATGGAAGGACACAAAGAGTCTTAATTAAAAACATACAATCCTGTCTGATCCGTGCTACATCTGGCGTCCCTTAAGGAAGTCATCTTGTTGTTATTTGTTATATTACTCTTTTATAAATTAAATAATCTTTTATTAATAATACTCGTTATTTACTCTTTCTGTAAATGACTTGCCTCCTGCTTTAACGAGCTCTCTAACGAACGAACTCGCTTTGTCTTCAGTACAAATCCATCTCTGCTCCATGCAGTCTTCAGTCTGCTCCATGCAGTCTGACCTTGATAACTTTTTAAAATGGTGTTCAGTTAACGATTTAATAGTTTATGTTTCAAAATGCAAGCTTATGTCTTTTTATCGTTCTTGTCTTCTTCATGCTACGTATACTCTTTATGGGATTGCCTTATAGAAATTAGCTCAGGTTAATGATCTCAGCGTCCTATTAGATATTAAACTTAAATTTGTTTTATTAAAAGGTGGTCAAAAGAATTTAATGACCCGTATATAAATAAAACATTATTTATTTCTTTGGTCCGTCCGATACTGGAGTACGGTTTATGTGTCTGGAGTCCTCAATATGGAGTACATCAGGACCGCATAGAATTCGTACAAAAGAATTTATTAACTTTTTCCCTTAGAGGTCTTAACTGTGATGCAAATCTTCAAATCCATTGTAGTTCGACATATTGACAGCACGACCCTTTTAGTGTCTTATTTTCGAACAAAAATGGTCTCTACTCTATAACATCTCTCTCTTGTCCTTCAAATTTAAAGTATAGAATTTAAAATTTCCTTACTAACTCCTCCTAGCTTAATAAATTACAACTAGATTAATATAAACTAATTATTCGTTTCTCGAGCGCCTTCGGTCGTCTGGGCCTCTAAGCTTAATGATGAATACAGAAATGCTAGCTGATGCTCTAATTGATGCACAAGCCCTTCCAAATTTTGAAAGAACGCGAAAAAAAAAAAAAGTTAGCCGTTGGCAACAAAAGTTTGCCTGGAAACCAAAATGTGTCTTAAGGCACTGTATCCATAATTTATTAGTAAATTAACTTACCCTTTACTAAAAAAAATAATGGCTTAAAAAAGATAAATATTTTACTTTCTTTTGTCAAATTGATCAAATTTCATACACGTAAATAGAAAGTCCCGCTTAAAGCTTCTTGCAGCTTTATAAGCTTCTACACGGAATTTGGCATTTGTTCTTAGAAAATAGAGCTAAAAGCTTCTTGTAGCTTTCAAAGCTTCTACACGGAATTTGGCATTTGTTCTTCCATAATATATTTAAATTATATAAAAGCTCTTATTTTTATACCTGGTACTCGTAGTGTACAAGGGTATATTGTAGTCGTGTGAATGTATGCATCTCCGACACCATAAAGTATATAACATATGTATATTCTTGATCATCAACGGCCGAATCGATATAGCCATGTCCGTCTGTCCATATGAACACGTGGATCTTAGAGATTATAAGAGATAGAGCTGTAAGATTTGACATAAAGACTCTTTCAATGCCCACGCAGTTCAAGTTCGATAAAAAATTTTGCAACGGCTCCTCTCACCTCCACAAATCGCATAGGAGACTTATAGAAACTGGTAGAGCTATGGGAGTTGGTAGAAGTCTACAACTCTTCTAAAAATTAATCGATTTTGCTGTGTGTAGTTTTTTTTCTGTAGGCTGTTTTAGTGTAGATTTTAACAGTTTGTCGTCACAACATTGCGTATGTTTGGCTTTGTAGTCTCCTGCGGCTATAACACGATCCCCAATTCAATTGTAGAAGTCCAAAAATTGTCCTTTCGAGATTGAGAAACGAGGAGGGCAGTTGCCTGAATTTGTGACTGAATTTGTATCGATGTGGCCTGCAAGAAGTTTGTTGCAAACCTTTTGTGAAAAGGGTGTTTGATGCGTTCTCTGATTAGAACTCCAGTTCCGCCGTGGGCTTTCCCATGTGGATTATCTGTGCGATAGATTGTGAAGCCTCTTATTTCAAAGTTGTATTTTCTTGTAAAATGCGTTTATTTGAACCGATGTAATTTACACAGACTTCAGCAAAGCATTTGATTCAGTTAATCACTCACTCTTGTGGAGTAAACTGAATATGCTAAAGACCTCTTAACGTGCAGTGACATGCAGTCTTCAGTCTGACCTTGATAACTTTTTAAAATGGTGTTCATTTAACGATTTAATAGTTTATGTTTCAAAATGCACGCTTATGTCTTTTTATCGTTCTTGTCTTCTTCATCCATACTCTTTATGGGATTGCCTTATAGAAATTAGCTCAGGTTAATGATCTCAGCGTCCTATTAGATATTAAACTTAAATTTGTTTCATTAAAAGGTGGTCAAAAGAATTTAATGACCCGTATATAAATAAAACATTATTTATTTCTTTGGTCCGTCCGATACTGGAGTACGGTTTATGTGTCTGGAGTCCTCAATATGGAGTACATCAGGACCGCATAGAATTCGTACAAAAGAATTTCTTAACTTTTTCCCTTAGAGGTCTTAACTGGAAATCTTCGAAACCATTGTAGTTTGACATATTGACAGCACGACCCTTTTAGTGTCTTATTTTCGAACAAAAATGGTCTCTACTCTATAACATCTCTCTCCTGTCCTTCAAATTTAAAGTATAGAATTTAAAATTTCCTTACTAACTCCTCCTAGCTTAATAAATTACAACTAGATTAATATAAACTAACTATTCGTTTTTCGAGCGCCCTTCGGTCGTCTGGGCCTCTAAGCTTAATGATGAATACAGAAATGCTAGCTGATGCTCTAATTGATGCACAAGCCCTTCCAAATTTTGAAAGAACGCGAAAAAAAAAAAAAGTTAGCCGTTGGCAACAAAAGTTTGCCTGGAAACCAAAATGTGTCTTAAGGCACTGTATCCATAATTTATTAGTAAATTAACTTACCCTTTACTAAAAAAAAATAAAAAAATTTTTTGTCAAATTGATCAAATTTCATACACGTAAATAGAAAGTCCCGCTTTAAGCTTCTTGCAGCTTTATAAGCTTCTACACGGAATTTGGCATTTGTTCTTAGAAAATAGAGCTAAAAGCTTCTTGTAGCTTTCAAAGCTTCTACACGGAATTTGGCATTTGTTCTTCCATAATATATTTAAATTATATAAAAGCTCTTATTTTTATACCTGGTACTCGTAGTGTACAAGGGTATATTGTAGTCGTGTGAATGTATGCATCTCCGACACCATAAAGTATATAACATATGTATATTCTTGATCATCAACGGCCGAGTCGATATAGCCATGTCCGTCTGTCCATATGAACATGTGGATCTTAGAGATTATAAGAGATAGATTAGAGATTACACATCTCTTTCCTGTCCCTCTAACTTAAAATATAGAATTTTAAATTTCCTTACTAACTCCTCTTAGCTTAATAATTAACAAATAACTTAATATATTCTAACAAATCGTTTCTTGAGCGCCCCTCGGTCGTCTGGGCCTCTAAGCTTTATGATGAATACAGGAATGCTAGCTGATGCTCTTATTGATGCACAAGCCATTTCCAAATTCTGACAGACCGGAAAAAAAAAAAAAAAAAAAAAAATAGAGCTGTAAGATTTGACATAAAGACTCTTTCAATGCCCACGCAGTTCAAGTTCGATAAAAAATTTTGCAACGGCTCCTCTCAGATTGAGAAACGAGGAGGGCAGTAAACGGCAGCGATTGAAAGGATTCCGTTGCCTGACTGAATTTGTATCGATGTGGCCTGCAAGAAGTTTGTTGCAAACCTTTTGTGAAAAGTGTGTTTGATGCGTTCTCTGATTAGAACTCCAGTTACGCCGTAGGCTTTCCCATGTGGATTATCTGTGCGATAGATTGTGAAGCCTGTCGGGTCAAGCAGCAGCACGGCGTTTAATGTTTATGTTTAAATAATGTTTAAATAATGTTTATGTATGTTTAGTGTAATAATTAGTTATAGTTTATTTATTAAGCTAAAGTATGGATGTATCGCTTTAGTTGGTCGCAAGCCGACTCTTTTTCGGCCGCTCGACTTCAACGGGCCTATTTTAAGAGAGCTTTAGCTTCGCAATCACTATGTCGGGCCGCCCTCTCCACTATCGAGAGCTTTAGCTTCGCGTATGTCTAGTCGAGCCGCACTCTCTGTCCATATTATTAGTCACTGCTTAGCACCATAAACTGGATGATCACAATGGTTAATCCCAGTTTCATCTGCCTGCAGCATAAATAAAATATAACGTACTGTAATTAAATTCGTCTTTCATTTCCCGGCATTGAAAACTCTCAATGACCAAACAAAGCCTCTTATTTCAAAGTTGTATTTTCTTGTAAAATGCGTTTCCACCAGTAGCATAACGTCAATATGGTTTTCGGTCAAGAATTGTGACCATTCTAGTTTATGCCGTGAGACACCATTGGCGTTCCACATTGATATTCGTAGAGCCTGCATAGATTATTTAGACTGTTGTGCTACGAGTAGCTGTATCACCCTGTTCTGGTTTTGAACAAGTGTTTGCATGGTCGTTTTCATGAATGGCATAAGCTTCATCATACTTTGTTGGAGGGTTAGCATCATAGTTTTCGTTTTGCTATATGGCTGTTCTGGGGCCTGTTGAGCGCTTTGTGAATTAGGCTGTTGTCGGGTAAAGGGGCCCATCCACAGGCGAGCATGTTCGTCAACCTGCTCGCGTACTTGAATTTTATTTTCCTCAACCTGTTCGTCAACCTGCTCGCCTACTTGAATTTTATTTTCCTCACTAACTAGAAACAACATTCGTGCGAACATCATTTTATGACAAATTTTCAAACTATCAACACGTCAACGGACAACGACTGCGGCACTGTAATTGCACTTATGGCAATAAGTATTTGCTTAGAAAAAAAGAAAAAAAAAATTAAGTGAAAAAATGGAAGCACAGTGCTCATCGAACTCTTCATATTTTTTGAGATGAACTTCTTATGCATTAATGCTTGTTTTTATATTTATCGCTTTTGGCGTGCCATAATGCAGGCTCATTTTTTAGGCAATAAATAAAATCAAGCAGGAACTTTTTATTCATTTTTCTCTACCAAAACGTTTTTCAAACTGACGTTTGTGCCAACATTGCCGTCCATTGGCGAGCACGTTGTTGCAAACGTTGTCAAAATAGAACGATTTCAATTTCATTCGACTCTCTTTCGGCCGCTCGACTCAACGGTCCTTTCTTTAGAGAGTTTTAGCTCCGCAATGTCTGGGTCGGGCCGCCGTCTCCATTATCGAGAGCTTTAGCTTTGCGTATGACTTTTCGGGCCCCCCCTTTCTGTACATCACTTAAGTCTCTGCATGTATCATAAGCTGGTCTATCTGTTGGCTTTTCCATTCCAGATCGTAGAGCACTGGCTTATTTAGGGGACCTAATGAGGACCTCGCAGCTTTGGCGAAAATACGTCTGGTGTGGTTTTTGATGCAACGTACACATTCAGTGGGTTTTTATTGCACGTTTTGGTCGCTTGTCGTATACGACTCTTCAACTTCTTGTACACCAAACATAATTTGCCGTATGGTTGCCTCCGCATCTTCCACATTTCTTGACGGTACTGTCCTTGTTTAAAGCGTGACCTAGTGTGACCTCTTGCCAATTAGTGCATTGCACTGATCCGTTGCGTTTATGTGGCTCTTCCACAGTGATTCTACGATGCAAAAGATATTGCAGCTTTAAAGTTGGGTGGACTTCGCTCTTCTTCAGTAACCTGCTTTCTGGCTGGAGGTCGACCATGAAGAGGGGTTGTGGCTCTTTGTCTTTATTTAGAATGTTAATAACATTCTTGGCGACGAAGCCCTTTTCTTTAAGGGCGGTTTTTATTTCCGCGGCGGTAACATCACGTTTGATTAATTTACTACCTTTGTAGGCCCTTACTGCTTTTCAGCTGGTACGTGTAATAGTTTTTCTGTACAGTGTCCAGATATTTGCCCACGATTCGGAAATGCTCTTCAGTCTTGGTTTCCACCTTTGTTTCATGGATGTTCCCATTGATAAGCGGAACAACATGAAAGTTGTCACCGTTCCCGATCAACGAAGCGATTTTGTTGACCAAGGCACCTAATATATAGTCTACACTGTCACTTCAGACAATGGCAAGAATGTCATTAAAGCGATCGACTTCATGAACAAAGAATTGAATTCTGAATTTTGTGACGAGCTTGACGATGACGACCTCATGAAAGATATTCACGTTCAATCGATACATTCGATTAGATGTGCCGCCCATTCTATGCAATTAGCTGTTTATGACCTGCTAAAAGAGAGGAGTCAGAGACTTCTTGTCGATAGCGCACGATCCATAATAAAAACATTGCGAACTCCTACTTATAGGTAAACAAATTAAATGCATAACATTACACTTAAAAATTACAATACTATTTTAAAATTATGGATACATCCCCATCCTCTTGGATGTGCCAACAAGGTGGATCTCAACGTACACTATGTTGAGAAACGTATGCGTCTACAAGGAGTTTTCAAAAGAAAACCTAAGTGAAACATTGCAGTTAACGGAATTAAATTGGGAGGAAATTAACCTGCTGTTGGCGGCACTAAAACCGATTTTTATAGCCAGTCAAAAATTGCAAAGCGAACAATTATATTTCGGCGATTTTTATAAGCTTTGGCTTGAAACGAAGTTAATACAACAAATATTTCAATATAATCGAAATAATTTTAAGAAACTCGGTGTGTACTTATACATGGTTGGCCCACACTTGAAAATTTCTAGTAGAAATATAACTAAATAAATTAAATAATTGAGGAATCCTTGATTAAAACATTTTTAGGACCTGTTGTTTAATAAAGAGTAATACTGCCATTGCAGATGCCATTATTAAAAAATGTTTCTTCACATAATTCACATAATCGAGTCTTCCTTTTGTAATGAACACTGTTATTTATGGAATTATTAAGGAATCCTTGATGATGTCCTTTAAGCACATTCGATACATCATTTGAAAGGTACTGCGCCACAGATCATAAAAATGTAAGCGGTTTTAAAATAGTCTACTCGGTTCAGAAGGTTTTCGATTTCAATTTTTATTTTCAATTTTTATAATAAAAATTGAATCGTAACACTTATTTTCAATTTTTTTAATAAAAATTGAATTATAATTTTTATTTTTATTATTTTTATAAAAATTGAAAAATAATTCTTATTCTTAATCATTATTATAAAAATCAAAAATAAGAGTTATATTTCAATTTTTAAAAATAAAAATTGAAATAAAAGTTTATTTTGTTTCTGGATTCACCGTTAAAAAATGGTATATGTGTCCTTTTCCCACTCCCCACAAAGGCTTTTTTGTCGTTCAATTTTTTTGAACTCATAAGTCTTATTTGCAGTCCCTGATTTAAAATGTTCATAACATTCTTGGCGGCGAAGACCTTTTCTTTAAGGGGGGTTTTTATTCCCGCGGCGGTAACATCGGGTTTGATTTCCTTTACTACCACTTGTTGGCCCTTCCTGCTTTTCAGCTGGTACATGTAGTAGTTTTTCTTAGCATTGCCCAAATATTCGGATTCGAAAGTGCTCTTCAGTCTTTGTTTGCACCTTTGTTTTATTTTCATTGCCCTTTGATAAGCGGAACAACATGAAAGTAGTTACCGTTCCCGATGTTCGCCACGATTTGGTTGACCAGAGCATTCGATCTTTTCTCCCTTATATATAAGTTTTTTTGCGGTGTCTTGCACTGGTTGGTTTTCCTCAACCTCCGCCAGTAAGACAAATCTGTTGCTACTAGATCTGCCTCTAGATCGTCGACTTTCTGGACGCGGATAATTTTTGTTTTATTTCCTGCCGGATTACTCTGCGGGCTAAGCTTGCGTATAATTTGAATGTAGCGATCCATTCCAGTCTGTGTGGCCGGGCCTCCTTTGGTACTTTCCGAAGTTGTGGTTTTTGTACTCGCTGTAGTTGTCGACGTCGCAGTATTTTATTTATTTATTTTGACAAAGGATAAATCCTTACATGGCTTCAAAATAATAACTTACAAGCTAATAAATAACAGTACAATACTTATACAAACTTAATAGGTGCCTGATTAACAAGCGTTTGAAGACAACCTTATAAAAGCCCCTCTTAATTCGGAGGCTAGGCGGCAAAAAAATAAAATAAGAAAGAGCCCGCTCCATCGGCTCATCGGCCCTGTGACACTTGATTCGAAAGGGGGCAAAGGTACGAAGATAACTTTGAGAAACATTAAAATTAATGATTCCCTGTAAAAAAAAGCAATCAATGTTATCATTGCGAATACATTGTTAAAAAAATTAAAGCTGCCTATTTTGAATTGCAGTGGTTGTCGTCGTAGTTGCAGAAATTGTAGCACGGCTTGTTGTTGGGTTGAAATTTGTTTCCGCCATTGAAGAAGGGGAAAACCCCCTCGGAATGAGCAAAACGAATGAGCAAAACCGTGCCCCTTCAGCTTTAAGCGGACAGTAGAGCCGAGTTGCTCTTAGTCGCCGATTTTTCCATTTCAATATCGCGGGCTTAACTATGCACTAGTTTTGGTTTTGTTGTAGGGGGGGCGTTGCTGCCGCAAAAGATTCCAGAAGTGGTGACACGAAAGAATGAAGTCGGGGGCGTCGTGGTTGAATTCAAAACGCATTCAGCTTTATTCGCTGCTTACAAAAGATTGACCACTTAACTTAGAAGAATAAACGGACGATCGATGACGGTCGACGAGAGAGTGAAAGTGCATAGAGGGGCGAGCGCGGATGCGCTCTTCAGCGCGGATGAGCTCTTCAGCGCGGGTGCGCTCTTCAGCGCGGATGCGCACTTAAGTTCAACTGAGCGGCGGCCCAACGGCCCCTCACATAAACATCCCGCCCCCTTACAATCACTCGGGTTGCAACAGATCCCTCGTCGTTACGGCTGGTGACAGGCTCCATGGAATTACCGAGGAGAATGGACGGAAGAATGTCAGCTCCTAATAACACATCGACTTGGGAGCTCTCAACGAAGTTGGGGTCCGCCAGGGGAATGTCGGGCAGCCCCTTGAGACGATCTCGCGGAATTGGATATGATGGCAGATTTCCTGCCAACTGCGGAAGAGCGTAAGCCTCAGTCTCTAATTGTAGCCCGGGTCTAGACGGCGACCGAATGGAGAAATGGCACAATTTAGTAGACTGCGCGGAAATGGTCTGATTAAGGCCGGAAACTTTGGCGTGAATCGTCTTGAAGGGAAACTTGACAAGGTTGAACAGTCGCTCCGTTATGAAAGTCGCTTCGGACCCTGAGTCTATCCGTGCTCGTGCCTGGACGGTGCACCCCAAATGGCACACGTTTGTAAGGGCCGTGCCCAGTAGGACTGCTCCTGACCCGGAAGCGAAACACACCTGAACATTCGATTGATCCTCTGTGCGGTTGTGGCGTAGGCGGACTTGGAGCGGTGGCGAACGGATTGCCGCGGTGCAGGGGGGTGTGGTGTCGGCTGTGGCATGTGAAGCAGGTATGGGCGCTGGTGCAGTCTCGCTGCTGGTACCCTCGGGCAAAACAGTTTAAACATAACTGCTTCCTCTTAATGTACTCACAGCGCCCAATTACATCCATTTCTAGGAAACGCGGACATAAGCGAATGGGGTGGTCCTCCCTCGAAGAGAGATCGCAGCTCTTTTGGCCCGGAACCACTCGAGTCTCGTATGAATTGAGCCTCCAAGCAGGTGCAGTAGGAAGTCCCGACCTTGGCGGAGGCCTGACGTCGTTGATGGCCTCCAGAGTGCGATGGCGCTCCGTCCGGAAGTTATCTAATTCCTTTCATGTTGAAATTTCGGCCTTATTATGTACGGATTGCTCCCACATAGAAAGTGTGACTTTGGGGAGCTTTGAGGAAATCATAAATACGAGGAAGCAGTCAGGATCTTCAACTGGCTATTGACCAATAGCCGCCGGTTCTCAAAGCGGTCTGTGAGGCTTTGCCACGCTACGACAAGCCCCTCATGGGTAAGCGGAGCCTTAGAAACAATGGCGTGGGCGTCACCACTTGTTTCGGACAGTTAGTGGAACAACTTCTCTACCGGGGTGAGCCGCGAGTTTTGGATGAAAATGTCCGTAAACAAGTCTCTGAAGGTGGGCCACCGAAAATAATCACCCGCAAAGACCTCGGTATCCACTGGAGGTAACCGGCAGCCTGTAGACGCGGGCGTGTGGACATTGACGGAAGCCTGAGTGGATTGGGAGGCAATTTTCTCCCGAAGCTGGGCAATAGACCTCGAATAGACGGAGTAACAGTACCTGTACTTCGATTCCAGCACTGTCGAGGTGGCCGCATTGTTGTCTTACACGGCTAGTAAATCGGAGCAGCTCTCATAGCTCTTCTCCACAGTGCCTCCACGAATTTGGTCCCGATGGACTTCGCACATGTATTGGGGGCCTATTTCCGTTTCTGGGGCACCCGGAGTATTTATGTTAGCCTCAAATTGGCTCATTCGATCTGTTGTGGCGATGAACTTTTTCAACGCCACTTCGACCGCTCTTTGAGTTATTTTTGCAACGGAGGGAGTCTGCCTCTGTGAAGGGCCGGGGATTGTATTAACGGATTCGTCACTCCTTGCCCTTGGAATGGCACTGGACGCCTTAGGCTTCAACAGAGGCGTCCGCGGAGAAGCGGATTGAGATCTGTCCAAACGGATGGTTGGAATCGAACGCGGCTTTTTGTCGTCTCCCGTGAGCATTCTCAGAATCCAATTCGCTGGTCAACGCTTGTCGACTGACTTGCGAAATAGGTGCCTCATACGAAGCGGTGGTCGGTCACACTAATGTGATGAGAACGGTGAGATTGCGGATGAAATGCGATTAAAAGGCACAAGTGGGAATTAGTGGCACACTGTCGAAAGGAACGTCGTGTGCGGCACGATTCGAATGTGGAAGAAAACTTCAGGAACCCAAAAAAAACCAGATGGGACGAGGTTTGTTGAGATTCTAAGCGGATGTTGCCTGCTGCGGAGCAGAAGCAGCGTTAGAGGCACGAAACATGGAAAAGTACCGAAAAATTAATGCTCGTTCGGAAAAAAATTCATGACGGTCTATATATGTATATTTCGATAAGTGTGGCTCGTACGTAGATAATAAATTCTTAACTATTTTCGAATTGGCGGAGCCGGAAAGGTGGACTTGACTTTGGCTTGGATTTAACACGGAAAAAAGAAAGAAAATAAATAATTAATAATAATTAATTTTTGACTAATTCTCGGATTAATTTATTATGGAGCGGGAAAGGTGGAGTTGAAACCTTAATCTTTAATAAATTGGATTTCATTATCACGAAGCCGGAGAGGTGGAATTGAAACCGCGGCTCTATTCGGACAGAGGGTTGATAATTAAAATATTAATAATTTTCGACTTTAATTATTGAGTGGCCGGAAAGGTGAATTAAAAACCTGGCCCTTCGCTCGAACGGAAAATAAGAATTAAATAAATGTTGGTAGTTATAATTATAAATGTATAAATTTATAAATAATTGATTTCCTTTTTTTTTAGTTTGTTGTTAGGCAGCCGGTTACGCCGTCGGCACCCTGTACGTACCCCAAAAAAAAAAAAAAAACAGCACCAAAAAATACAACACGGCTACTACGGCGGCTAGGTTGAGAATTTAAGCGACACAATCACGGATTTGTAGTAAAATGGCGGTTTATACCATAATTGTTGGTTTTAGAAAATTTAAATTTTTTTTAAACTTCGGTTATATTTCCTGAAATTGGAGGCAGAAAATATTTGGAAGTATATGGACATGCATGCAAGTACGGATATATGTAAGGGCAATAGGGGCATATGTTGGCACAGTGGAGCGTTAATAAGTGGACTGTATAATTGGTGGAACAGAAAAGTTATGTGGTGTAAAAAAATGACACTGATCGGGGAAGGAAAAAAAACAAATATTACGACAGCGGCTTACTGTTCGGTGAATTTGGAAATTTCCGGAACTAAATTAATTAATTATTAATTAATTATAAAAATTAATTATGCCTTTTTTTGTCACCACACAATTTCACTGTTCACTTGCGATTTTTCGCGAATTAATTGCACCAAAACAAAATATGTATGTGTGTATGTATGTACATGGATGCACATATGCCTCGACCGTTGGCAAGCAAATGGATAACGGAGAGGCCGAAAACGGCGAGGAATATAGCAAAGCACACAAAACGGAGACGGATGAAAAATTTTGCAGAATTTGAAGACGAACAAGAGTGGAAAATCTCAAGCTGCCGTTGTGTCGGAAAAGTCGGACTTGGATTTGACACGGGGCGGAAAAAAATCTTGCAGCAGTGTGAACAAAATTTAATGTTCGGACCACTGCTGAAGACCGCCAGAGGGACGAAGACGGAAAAATTTACTTATCTTTTGGCGGAACAATGCCGAGAACTGCTGGTAGAAGAAAATCCAGGAAATATCCGGCTCGAAGGACCAAAATGTTGTAGGGGGCGTTGCTGCCGCAAAACCAACGGGCCCAACGGCCCCTCACATAAACAGTTTTAACACATCAAAACTTTTATATCAAGCTTGTCTATTGCTTTTAATAGATTTTGGTTAAGCGTCTTTTCGCTTAAATTGGGTTACCCCAGATTATTTTTTTGGTTAGCTGCGATTATTTTGCAGTTTTCCCGGAGCTCGGGTAAAGCACGTCCGCTCAGTTCGGTAGTTAATTGGTGTTTTTTTTTAAAGCTTGGGTTCCGAAATACGATATATTTTAACATAAAATGGATGCTTTAGTCATGGGTCAAAGGGCGACTAAGCGGAACATTCTTTCGGTGACGTAGAAACTTTTTGACCTCCTTGGCTTGTTAAGTTCCACACTGATCAAAGGACAGATCCTATTTCGGTAACTTTGGTAAAATAAACTAGACTGGGATGGGTTAGTTAAAAATAGGACGTATTATTTTGTTTAAATAGCACTCATGTAAAATCCGAACTCTCTAACTCTAAAAATACCAAAGTAACACCATTTCCGATCGTTCAGTTATATGGCAGCTATAGGATATAGTCGGCCGATCCTTTTGAAATTTGGCACGTCGTAATGTTTTGCCAAAAATAGCTCTCATGTCAAATTTGAACTCTCTAACTGTAAAAACACCAAAGTTATACCATTTCCGATCAATCAGTTATATGGCAGCTATAAGCTATAGTCGGCCGATCCCGGCCGTTCCGACTTATATACTTTGTGCAAAGGAAAGAAGGGTGTATGCAAAGTTTCAAGTCGATAGCTTTAAAACTGAGAGACAAGTTTGCGTGGAAACAGACAGACAGACGGACATGCTCATATCAACTCAGGAGTTGATCCTGATCAAGAATATATATACTTTATTGGGTCGGAGATGTCTCCTTCACTGCGTTGCACACTTTTGGACAAAATTATAATACCCTCTAAAAGGGTATAACAATAAAAAAACGATTTATTTTTAAATTGGGCTTTTAAAAATTTAAAATCAAAATAGTCTTACTTTAAAGTTTATATTCATTGCATAGAAAGCTCCAATAAAATTTAACAATGCACTATGGGAAAAAAGTCCTGAATTGCGGAATTTTTACATTAACATTGTTCCGTATTATTAAATTAACTTTATTTTTTTGAATTGGAATACTTTAAGACGACTTGAAGGTTTTGTTAATGGTCCATATTTAAAGACATATTAAGAAAACGAATTTGGGAGCAAAATTTTATGATTTTTTCAGGGAGTTTTATAAAAATTAGCACTAAATGTTTATTACATGTGTTTTAATGTTCAATCGCACAATGTGTTGTGGGTACGTTTTTATGCCGTTGCCTGTATCTGAGTTTCGTTGGAGTGTAACTTGTGAGTCTAGGCCAGTCGAGTTAGTTTTATAGCTGAATGTTATTAACCAAACTTTTAACAATCAAATAATGGTGAAAATTTTTGCCCGTTTGTTCCCGATTTACGGCGAAACACAATTTTGCAGTTTGAAGCGTCAACAACCGCCAACAATCTGAACAATTGATGTCCGAATTAAGTGATGTCCAGCAAAACATTATAAAAGACAAACACAAGGTATTCTTTGGATTCATTAACACTAATTTGCCAAAATGCAGCAGAATGCTTGACCGTTTTAATAAAAAGCATGCGCAATGGCTCGCATCATAATTAAAAATTGAATTTCTTAAAGATGATATTCCAAGCGAAAAGCCTGTTTGCAACCCCTTGACATACACTAAGGCAGAACCAAAGTTAAAGCGAAAATCAGCATCTGATCTGGTCGATAAAACTGAAGATTCTATGACACTGTTGTCATAGAAAATATAGCTGGAATGACGAACCAATGCCGAAAGAGCCGAAAGATATGACAACAAAAAGACCTGAAAATTCTTAAGTCTTTTTAGTTGAAAACAATTTACCAAAACGACAATTTATTAACATAAATGCAATGAGAAAGCTCCATGGATGCGATATGCCCCTTATTCGGAAGTTACAAAAATGAAATTGAAATACACACAAGAACAAGATAAAATAACTTATTATGAATCTAAAGTCAAAGTATAGCTGCAGAATTCATAAAATCATTATGCTGGCCGCATATTTGAAATGCAGAAAGACGTAATTGCTCGTTCGCAGAACGCATTGCTCCACAAGAAAAAGTATATAAAAATAGTGCTTTCACACGGAGAAGCCTGTTGCATTAGATCAGTCGCTGATTGTAACCACAATAATTTCCTTGAAATTAATAGGTGCCAAAACTCAAAATATTTAAAACGTGTTTTTATACCCTTGCAGAGGGTATTATAATTTTGTCCAAAAGTGTGCAACGCAGTGAAGGAGACATCTCCGACCCTATAAAGTATATATATTCTTGATCTAGATCACCTCCTGAGTTGATATGAGCATGTCCGTCTGTCCGTCTGTCTGTTTCTACGCAAACTAGTCTCTCAGTTTTAAAGCTATCGACTTGAAACTTTGCACACACCTTTCTTTCCTTTGCACGCAGTATATAAGTCGGAACGACCGGGATCGGTCGACTATATCCTATAGCTGCCATATAACTGATTGATTGGAAATGGTATAACTTTGGTGTTTTTTGAGTTAGAGACTTCAGATTTTGTAAATGCTATTGTTAGCAACATAATACGACATACCAAATTTCATAAGGATCGGCCGACTATATCTTATAGCTGCCATATAATTGATTGATCGGAAATGCTATAACTTCGGCGATTTTAAAGTTATAGAGTTCAAATTTAGTACGAATGCTATTTTTGGCAAAATAATACGACAAACCAAATTTTAAAACGATCGGCCGACTATATCTTATAGCTGCCATATAACTGAACGATTTGAAATTACCAAACTTTCGCGTTTTTGAAAACAGAAAGTTTAAACTTCTATTTGCGAATAATTTCGCGTAAAGACCGGCTGATTGATCGGACCTACCGAATTGCATAAGGATTGGTTCACTATATCCTATAGCAGCCATATATCAGATTAATCGGTTTTTTTATGAGCGTCGATATACATATATATATATATTTTTTTTGTATGAACTAGTTAAAAAAAGGATTGATGCTAGTTTCCGTGATATTTATTATAAATCCTCACATACTCAGCCCCCTCACCACGACAAGGTCTCAATCCACGAGAGGGAAATATAATAACTTAAATCTATATTGCACATTATAAACAAACAATTTGTTTGGTCATTGAGCGTTTTCAATGCCGTAAATAAAAAGACGAATTTGTTACTTTTGAACGTTATAAAAAATTTTTATTCCTGCATGCAGATCAAGCCGGATGATCCGCAGATAGACCGGCTATGGTGCATGCAGGGACTCAAGTAAATACAGAGAGGGCGGCCCGACTGGTCACTGCGAAGCTAAAGCTCTCGAATAATGGAGAGGGCGGCCCGACCTAGACACTGCGAGCTAAAACTCTCTATAGAAAGCTTGTTGAGTCGAGCGGCCGAGAAAGAGTCGGCTTGCGATCAACAAAGCCTTTGTACAAACTTAAGCCTAATAAATAAACATTACACTAAACATTACATAAAAATTATTTAAACATAAACATTAAACGCCGTGCTGCTGCTTGACCCGACATCCCCCCCCCCCCCCCCCCCCCCCCCCCGTTGGGGCCTGTCCTCCAACTCCATCCGTAAGGGGAAAGGCAGTGCATAATCCGTCCCGCTCGAAGTACTCCATCGCAGCCAGGGATGAGTTCCATAGTTGTGGCCAGTGGTCACATCCAAAACCTCCAACGTCCTGCATCGCTGCTCCAGAAACTCCGCCATAATTTATCGCTCAAACATATTTTCTCGCGGCGAATACGATCTGTCCCACTGTGCGCTCAGAACCGCAAGTAGCGTTGTGGAAAATATATATAGTAACATATCAACAAAATTTCTTTAAGTGCATATCAGTAAATTTTGTAAACCGAAGCTGAAGCCTTTTGTATTGAAATTCGTAACGCAGCTGCAAATAGCCTCATTCCAATTTTTGTAAAAACATAAATATTTAATTATTTCAATTCGGCTGAAAACAGCCTCATTTCAGATTTCCAATTTCTAAGAGTCACTTCAGATTGAAAACCAAAACAATATTTGGATAAACAGAAATCCCGACTCAAATCTTTCTCACTCCTTTTAAGTGAATTAAAACTAAACAGATCAAAACATTCTTAAATGGGAACCCACTTCACATTTTCTTGTCACCTCGATTAATTGAGACCCAAAGCCTTCCATGTCAACTGACACCTCAAGTAAAAGGTTCCGACTCAATCTATTCTCTCAGAGAGCCTCTCTTTCGAGCTTTGATCTGCAAAAAGCTTCAGCAAGGGTAGCTATAAAAAGGACCTAGAGCCCTAAAGATAGTTAGTTCTAAAATTCTAACATTCTAAGCAGTTGTTCTGAAATTCTAAGCAATTTGAAAGAATCACACTGTATTAAAACCGGAACTCAAATAAAAATATATTTTTTCAAACTATTTTGAAGAAGATATATAATTGGCGCAGTCGGTAGGATGTGTAAAAGTGACCAGTGATCAATCGAGATCATAGAACATCGTTGAAGTATTTTATGCTAATGCAACTGCAGCTATAATACTAATCGCGAGTGTTAATCGCTATTCACATCCGCAAAAGAACATACGTGTTAATTTCAATTTGTAGCCCACTTTTCGAAGTATGACTGCTACCGAAAGTATACAAAACACAAAAACTTAAAATAAATTAGTAGCCCGCTTTCTTAGTGTGACCGCTACCGAAATTAATAAGAAATACAAACATTACAATGGCTGAACCAGTGGCACAAATCCAGTTACTCTCCGAGCTACACCTTAATCAGGCTTTAAGCCAGATTAGGCAAGTTCCCAATTTTAATGGAAGCACCAGGGAATTAAGTGCATTCATCAGACGGATCGAATACATTTTAAATTTGTATCCATCAACTGATCGGCGTCCAACAGCTGTACTCTTCAGTGCAATTGAGATGCAATTATCAGGAGATGCACAGCGAGTGTCCCAGCTATCAGCAGCAACCGATTGGCCCGATCTAAGAAGTGCTCTCATCGATGAATATAAAACCCAAACCCCATGCGAGGAATTACTAAGACGACTCTACAATACCCCTTTCAATGGAAGCATTCGTAAGTTCGTCGAGGATCTAGAATATAAAATATTTGTCATAACAAACAAATTGTCGTTAGAAAACAATATTTTAAACACAATGATTTATAATAATGCCATGAATAATACTGTAAAAGATGTAATAATGAGAAAACTTCCTGACAGGTTATTCATGACATTAGCAAGGCACGATATAACTACAGTCAGTAAACTTAAACAAGTAGCACAACAAGAAGGTTGTTATGATTCTGGTTCTGATAAAGTTAAATCACAACATAATTCAAATCAAAACGAACAAGATAGGAGAAATTATCAAAAAAATAATAATTTCCAAAGAAATAATTCCTTTTATAATAATAATAATCAACAAAGTTATAATCAGCAAAGTAACTATAGACAACCAAATAATTTCAATCAACAACAATTTCGACAGGAATTGCAGCAAAACTTAAATCAAGGTAGAGCTCAGAATCCTATGAATTATCAACAGCCATCATCTTCTTTACAAGGTACTAATTCTAACAAACCAGTGAAAAGACAGCGTGAATATTCAAGCGATCAATCTAAAATGGAAATCGAAAATTTTCATCAAATAGCCTCGGATCCAGTAGAAGAAATGGATTTCCTTACATCAGAATAACTATTAACAATCGCCCATTTAAATGTGTAATAGATACAGGAAGTTCAATCAACCTAATAAAAGAAAATTATTTTAATTTCCCACAAACATTAAAAACGTCAGAAGTGCACACAATTAATGGTGTAATTAAATTAAAAAAGTCCGTAAATTTCAAATCAAGTAAACTTTGTCCGATCGACCAACCATTTTGGATTCACAATTTTTCCCAAAAATATGATATATTGATAGGAAGAGAGTATTTAGAAGCATGTGAAGCAATAATTAATTATAAACAGGAAACAGTCACTTTGAGCGGATTTGTTTTTTCTATGATATATAACCACGAAGATTTCAGGAATTCCGAAATGGAAACATTGGAAGATTATCTCAGTCCACCTTCATCTGAGGATATATCTTTTAATTTTGCAATTAATAATGACTTGGAAGAAAATAATAAATTTCGAATAAATCATCTTAATGAAGAAGAAAGAACTAAATTAAATAACATTTTATTCGAATTTAGTGATATCCAGTATAGGGAAGGTGAAAATTTGACCTTTACCTTTAAGTGCTATCAAACATTCAATCCAAACCAAACATGAAGATCCTATTTACGAAAAACCTTATTAATACCCCCAAGCTCATAATCAAGAAGTCGAAGTCCAAATTAAAGAAATGATAAATCAGGGAATAATACGTAAATCGAAATCCCCTTATTGTTCTCCAATATGGATTGTCCCAAAGAAAGAGGATGCCTCAGGGAAAAAGAAATTTAGAATAGTAATAGACTATCGAAGTCTAAATGAAATAACTATTGATGATAAGTATCCGATACCAGTTATGGATGAAATACTTGACAAACTTGGAAAGTGTCAATATTTTACAACAATTGACCTTGCCAAGGGTTTTCATCAAATTCAAATGGATGAAAATTCTATTTCAAAAACAGCTTTTTCAACTAAAAATTGACATTACGAATATACACGAATGCCATTTGGTCTGAAAAATGCGCCTGCAACCTTCCAACGTTGCATGAACAATTTATTAGAAGATTTAATGTACCAGCATTGCCTTGTTTATATGGATGACATAATTATATTTTCTACTTCATTAGAGGAACACATATTGTCTATAAAAAAGGTGTTTTCAAAACTTCGAGAAGCTAATCTTAAACTTCAACTTGACAAATGTGAGTTTATGAAAGAGGAAACCGAATTCCTTGGACATATAATAACAACAGAAGGAATAAAGCCAAACCCCAAAAAAATTGAGGCAATACAAAAATTTCCAATACCAAAAACACAAAAAGAAATAAAATCAAGAATCACCGGATAGTAACCCATCATTACCCACAATAGCAACAGTACATAGTGCGCAAGAAGACAATCAGAATTATATAGAAATAACAGAAAGACCTTTAAACTATTACAATAGACAAATTGAATTCCATAGAGGAAATTCAAATGAAGTTAAATTGACTCAATACTTTCATAAAACCAACCTTAAATTAATGTATAAAGAAATGACCCATGAATATGCAAAAGAATTAATTAAAGAATATTTATGCTCCAAAAAAAGTGTTATCTATTTTCCTTGTGAAATGGACTTTATAATATTTCAAAATGCTTATGTAGAGATTATCTGCCCAAATAACTTAACCAAAGTTATGAAAACCAGTACAATAGATGTCCAAACATTCGCAGAATTCAAGGAAATTGTCCTTAAAGCTCACGTAGAATTATTACATCCAGGAATAGAAAAACAAACAAGCCTTTTTAAAGAAAAATATTATTTTCCCGATTATCAGAGATTAATTCAAAATATTATAAATGAGTGTGAAATTTGTAACCTTGCCAAAACAGAGCATAGAGATACAAAACTTACATTTGAATTAACCCCAGAAACCTTTAACCCCAGAGAAAAATATGTTATAGACTTTTACATGATCGATAATAAACAATTCTTATCTTGCATTGATATTTATTCCAAATATGCTGCATTAATAAATGTCAACAGTAGGGATTGGTTAGAAGCAAAAAGGGCATTACTCAGGATATTTAATGAAATGGGTAAACCAAAAGAAATTAAAGCCGACAAAGATTCCGCATTTATGTGCTCAGCATTGCAACTTTGGCTGCAATCAGAAGATGTAAGAATAACTATAACCACAAGTAAAAATGGCGTTTCTGACATAGAGAGATTTCATAAAACTATTAACGAAAAATTTAGAATTATAAATATTGAACGGAATCCTGAAAATATAATTACTAAATTTGAAACAATTGTTTATATTTATAATCATAAAACAAAACATAGCTCTACAGGCAGAACACCAGCTGACATTTTTATTTTCGCCGGAATTCCAAGTTATAATACTCAAGTGAATAAAACATTCGATATTGATACTAGGTATAGACAAGCCCCACTTGTAAAATCTAAAACAACAAATCCTTTTAGGAAGACAGGCCAAATTACACAAACCGACGAAAAACATTATGTAGAAAAAAATAGAAGTAGAGAAATCACTCACTATAAATCGAAATTCAAAAAGAAGAAGAAAATTAATACCAGCAAATATAATAATTCCAGATTTCCACCGGAAGACAACCCAGCTTAATAAAATTATCTTTTATATAATAACTTTATTATGTCTTATATATCACGCCGTGTGTCAGAACATAGATATCAATCCAATCCAAGCAAAAAATGGATACCTAATTTTCCAAACAGGTAACATAGATCTGCCCACTAATTATGAATATCATTGTCTCACAGTCAATTTAACTAAAACTGAAAAAACTTATAAAAATCTAATGGAACAAACCCGCGAATTTGAACATTTGGATCAAATTCAATATCTAAAAGAAAAATTAAATAGAGAAATGAACGGAATCAAAATTGCTCAACGAAACAAGAGAGGACTTGCAAATTTCGTAGGTACCTTTTATAAATATTTATTTGGCACATTGGATCAACAAGATAAGGAAGAATTAGAATCAAAAATTGATAATTTGTCCGAAAATAGTATACAGATCAACGAATTAAATAAAGTAATTGATGCAATTAATAAAGGAATAGAAACAGTCAATCGTTTAAATGAAAACCAAAACGAAAACCAAAGGTTAGCAATCCTTATTTTCAATTTACAAGAATTTACAGAATACGTAGAAGACATTGAATTAGGAATGCAATTTACAAGATTAGGCATATTCAACCCAAAGCTCCTAAAACATGACCCGTTTAAACATATTAATTCAGAAAAATTGTTAAATATCAAAACATCTACTTGGTTACAAGTTAATACTAACGAAATATTGATAATTTCTCATATTCCTCGTACTATTATTAAAACCCCCATTTATAAAATTCTACCGTATCCGGATCAGAATCAGAATATAATAATCGAAACATTGCATGATGAATATTATATAAAAAATCAGCAAGTCTTTGAAGTAAAAACAAAAGAAATAGTAAATAATAAATGTATAATAGGTCTCTTAAGACAAACAAATACAGAATGTAGATATACAAAAATGTACAAGAACTTCGAATTAAATTATATTAAACCCAACATTATAATAACATGGAATTTGCCAAAAACTTTGCTAAATCAGAATTGTATAAATAAAGATTTAATTGCAGAAGGAAACAATATAATAAAAGCATTCAACTGTTCTATACAAATAGAAGATGTAATAATAACAAATACTATGCTTGATTACACCCGAACTATTTATTTAAACAACAACATAAGTAAACTCGAACCTTCATCCAATATCGTAGCCAAAGAAATATTCCAAAACCATTCAAAACAATATTTTACAACCCAAACAATTTTATTAATACTACTAGCAATAATAATTATTATTATAATCATATATTTGATTTATAAATTTAAGAACATCCCAAAAAGGATAATAATTAATTATAAAAAACAAAGGGTTATTAGTCCCGAAGAAGAAACTAAAGGTTCAGAAAATAAAGAACATGACCTACAGTTATACCCCAAACTAACCGCCTGAGGACGGGCTAAATTCTTAAGGATGGGGAAGTAACATATCAACAAAATTTCTTTAAGTGCATATCAGTAAATTTTGTAAACCGAAGCTGAAGCCTTTTGTATTGAAATTCGTAACGCAGCTGCAAATAGCCTCATTCCAATTTTTGTAAAAACATAAATATTTAATTATTTCAATTCGGCTGAAAACAGCCTCATTTCAGATTTCCAATTTCTAAGAGTCACTTCAGATTGAAAACCAAAACAATATTTGGATAAACAGAAATCCCGACTCAAATCTTTCTCACTCCTTTTAAGTGAATTAAAACTAAACAGATCAAAACATTCTTAAATGGGAACCCACTTCACATTTTCTTGTCACCTCGATTAATTGAGACCCAAAGCCTTCCATGTCAACTGACACCTCAAGTAAAAGGTTCCGACTCAATCTATTCTCTCAGAGAGCCTCTCTTTCGAGCTTTGATCTGCAAAAAGCTTCAGCAAGGGTAGCTATAAAAAGGACCTAGAGCCCTAAAGATAGTTAGTTCTAAAATTCTAACATTCTAAGCAGTTGTTCTGAAATTCTAAGCAATTTGAAAGAATCACACTGTATTAAAACCGGAACTCAAATAAAAATATATTTTTTCAAACTATTTTGAAGAAGATATATAATTATATGTATGAAGCCGTTATGCGCGGGCCAATGCACTTGCAGTGGAACGTATGTATATATGTTTTTAAATGCTTTTTCGCGGGTCAATAGATTTTTAAATTGTTAATTATATTAAGTAAAATCACGTCGGGGTCACCAATGTTTGGTCATTGAGCGTTTTCAATGCCGTAAATAAAAAGACGAATTTGTTACTTTTGAACGTTATAAAAAATTTTTATTCCTGCATGCATATCAAGCCGGATGATCCGCAGATAGATCGGCTATGGTGCATGCAGGGACTCAAGTAAATACAGAGAGGGCGGCCCGACTGGTCACTGCGAAGCTAAAGCTCTTGAATAATGGAGAGGGCGGCCCGACCTAGACACTGCGAGCTAAAACTCTCTATAGAAAGCTTGTTGAGTCGAGCGGCCGAGAAAGAGTCGGCTTGCGATCAACAAAGCCTTTGTACAAATTTAAGCCTAATAAATAAACATTACACTAAACATTACATAAACATTATTTTAACATTATTTAAACATAAACATTAAACGCCGTGCTGCTGCTTGACCCGACACAATTTATTACAATATTTAAATAAAATACAAATCTCTTATTATTATAATAAAATATATTCAATTCATATAAACAAATAAAATACGAAAATAATATATAAATTATTAAAAAAATCTTAGCTATATTTAAGAAAAATTCCACCATGATGACTATAGGTCGTTTTGTACGTAAGAGCCACAGCATTCCTAAGCTCATTTTCAGCAAATATCCAATCAATTTGCATTAAATGTTTTGTAGTTGCACAATTATTGATTGGAATAAGGTTAACTTCATTTAAAGCTTCCTCCATTCGATCAGTGGTTGTAGATCTGCATGCATATATTAAAATCTCCTAATATTACCAATTTTCTACTATGTTCTAAGCTGCGTATCCTTTCAACATCCAGCATAACTTAATTTCGAAATTGTGTTATAGGAAATGCAGGATTCCTATAAACAATAATAAAGGATGTATCGAGATATTTGAAGGCAATTGATTGGTATGTAGTTCTTGAGCTTAAAGACTTATTTGTCTCAAAGAAGAAAACTACATTTTCGGCAATATTTTGCTTGGCATAAATCATAATTCCATTTTTGCCAATACCATTCAATCGATTGCTATCAATTCTTCTTATAATGTCGAAACCTTGTAAAGAAAAGTCTTCGCTGGGAAGAGACCAAGTTTCGACAAAACAAAGAAAATTTGCAGAACAAATAATAGGGTCGTTGAAAATATCTTCGCGATGGCTTCGAAAAGACTCAACATTTTGGTAATATAGGGAGATTTCTTCAATACTGCTGACCAGAATTTCATAATGCGTAGTCAAGAACTTTTCCTCTCTTAACTTTTGAAGTTCTTCTTGGACATTTGGAGCTCCAAATCTTATTGGAGGAACAAAGTCGCCTAGAAGGAAAAGTCCTGATGCGCTAGTGGCCCTGCTGCATCCAACATATAGTGAAGCTCGCTTGATGCCTCTTTTAAGATGCACGGCGAATTTGCTATATGTTGCTTCTTGGCTTTTGTGGATGGTAATAGCCTCAGCAGGAACAATTGGAAATTGTTTTCGGTCAACAGAAGCATACTTGGATCTTCCACATTGAAAAACTCGAGAGGCTCTTAATATTGGAGTCCATTCGGCATCGGGACTGTGTCGAACCTTTGATCCGGCGATAGCGCCAACCGTGGGCTCAAAAAATTGTATCCAAAGTCGCGTCACTAAATTTGAGCCATTCACTAAGCAATGATCAATTTGCATCAGCTGACCAGTTGCTCCATTTACAAGTCTGTCACTTGTGTCTATATTGACGGTAACCATATACTTAGCAGTTGTTTTGAGATGAAGATTATATGGTAAACCCTGTGTTTCAGAGGTTTTCATATTTTGAGCATATCTTAACGTGTTTTCTCTGTTTCGTGCAGTTTTCACTGTATCAACAGCAGTGGAAACCAACTCTTCCGTCCCAATTTGCGCTAGTTTTATAAAATTGTAATTGTTAACTTCTTCGTTAGAAGAAAATAAATGAATGGCATCATCAGGAACTTCGCTGGGTGACACAACTCTTTGTTTTAGGAGCTCTATATTTGCAATTGTCATGCAAGCCTCAGATAAATGATTCAGGGCTTGAGCAAATGCATGATCGCCTCTTTGGCGCATTATTTCTGTGAGCTCAAAATACTTAAAGTTGCTCCATAGGCTATTTCCTGCTAACTTGCTGTAAGGATTAATTGACCTTTCCGAAAATATCCAACTGTCTCCAACTGGGGAAAGCTGCTTTGGATCTCCAAAAACTATAATTGATTTTCCACCAAAACATATGTCAGGGCTTCGGAAAATTTGACGAAGCCTTTGATCCAAAAATGAAAGCATTTTAGAACCAACCATAGAAATTTCATCAATGATAATTAATTGGAGATCAATCAACTTGCAATGAATTGTATTTAAAGTATCATTGTTTAAAGGTCTTAAGGGACCTGAAGCTTGATTTATTGGAAGAGAAAACACTAAATGAAGTGTCAGCCCTCCAATTCCAAAAGCAGCTTTTCCAGTTAGAGCACATAATAAAATCTTTGCCGAATCCGTAGCACCAGGAAGCTTATTTGCTCGCCAAATCACAGACTGATAGATGGTAGAAATCAGTCTGCTTTTTCCCACACCCACCCCTCCACCAACATATTCGTAAAAAATATTTTTACAAACAACATTATGCATCACATGTGCATAATATTGTCTTTGCTTGTAGTTGAGGGATCGAGTTAGCGAGCAAAGGTCATCATTGGAAACTAACGGGGGGAGTCTAATTAATTGAAGTTCGCCGTCTTCTTCAGGGTTGTTTACCGCATTGTCATCCTGAAGAATATTACGTTCCGCTCTATATTTGGTACTGCCAAAGCTCAAAATTCTTCGTCTAAAAACTGGGAGGCAAGTTCTTCCGCAACAGGAGCATTATCTCCCCTATCCTCTTGCAAATCTTCGAGAACTCTTTCTAACTCCATATCATCAAACACATAATAGTTCCTTTTTTTCGTCTTAATGGCTTCATGGTTTGCTCGGAATGTGTTTTCAATTTCGTTGGAAAGAAGTTCAGCTTCTTCATTTCGCCAAGGATAGAAGAGCATTAAATGCTCTCGGAAATAATCGGAAGGTGAAGAGTTAATGCTAAAGCGAACCCACCTTAGAATCAGGGGATGCCTGCGTTTCTTAACGCAACCAGACCCATCCATCAGTGGATAGCTTTGCTCAGCAACTTCATCTTCGTCATCTACCTCCACATCAATTGCTTCATCATAGTCTTCCCTATGATTAGCGGCAGATCGTGCATTTCGCTTGATAAATCTGTACCAAGCCGCGAAATCGGCTAAACAAATTCCTTCCAACTGCTCATGCCTTTGCATATATCGGTCAAGAATATTACGTTCGAAAATATCCACCGAGTTGTTTGGTAGTCGCTCTAATTCTTCATTTGAGCGAGTCAATCTAACTCGTTTGTCTGGATGGCAAGTGTTTATAAAAATAGTACCTTCACTTGCCTCCGACATATGCAGACCCAAAATATTGTAAGCTGCTTCTTGGGCCGATATTTCTGTAGCGTTAATAAACTTATTCCCGAGGTGCTTTAATTTTCTTTTAATAGAAATATTCCCATGGCTTATTTCTGCCATGGCTTCACGGAGCAACTGCGATACGCCTCTGTTCGATTTGTTTATGTTGTTAATGATATAACTACAACAAGCGTACGCATCTAGGATAAATTGAATATCCATATTGGCTCTGTGTAAGCCTAGAATATCTCTATTATAAGCATTGAGCAATCGGTCGGAGAATTGTCTGCGAAGAAAAATTTGTGGCTTTTTCAAGCTGGAACGTAAGGCTAATTTGTAGGCTTCAAAATTAGTTTCAAGGTGGGTCAGAAAATAATGAAAATTATTATATAAAGCTGCGTCTTCATTAGAAATGGTCCTTAAAGCTTCCTTAATTTTTTTGAACAAAGTTTTATGTTCTTCAACATTTACTTCGTTTTCTTCCATTGGATGCAAAAGCAGCGTTTCGGGCATAGGAGGATATGGCATATTGAATCGGCAGAACTCCTGTCCGCGTAACTCTCTCAGGCAGGAAGCACTATGCTTGTGGCGTTGATACTAAATTACTTCTTGTAGCTCAGGATCGTCTCCATTTGTAGTAATAAACCTATCGATAAAGTTTCGGCGTCTTCGAGCTTAGGAGCACCAGCAAGCCAGTACATGCCATGAGAGTGCGGAGATCCTCTGTGCTGGAATTCGATTCTCCAATAAAAATGGGAAAGATTGAATTCCCCAAAAATATCGGTTTTGAACAATTTCATTAATTGCCGCAACCTATAATCGAAGTACCGGGAGCACGTCACTGGATCGGATCGGATTAACCGAGCCTTTTCGGAGCTGGAAAGAGCTGCCGCTTCTTCCTCGCTTATAGCCCTATTGTCCAATAGAAGGGAAAGGATAACTAAAAGTTCATTCCACTTAGTTTCAGCAGCGGAAAGAGTAATGAAAAAGGTTGGCAACCCACATTGTCGAATCATAGCAATAACTTTTTTTTTCAGCCTCCCAATGAGCTGGTGCAGACCGTAAGCCTTTAAGGATGTGGTAGCCATCATCATGTTGAACAAGTCTGTCAACAAATGACTCATCCCGCAGATTACCAGCGGTAACTGCACCTGACTTTTTGCGTAAAGCAATTGAAATAGAATTTTGAATGCGCTGCATTTTGAAAAATTTATACATGTATAAAACTTTAGGAACTACAGCGCAGCGACGGTCGTTAAATCGGATTTGAGATCTGGCTTTTTTTGCATAGGTTGTCTTTCCTTTAAATATTATCCTTTAATATTCCTCTAACTATTTCTCCGCAAGAAATAGTTGGAAAGGAAAGTTCCTCTGCGTCTTCGTCAAGCGTTAATCTTGTTGGCCGACGGCCTTCACCCGGTGCCAATGCAATGCGCTGAATTGCAGTATCATTATTTTCCAATAATGTTTCATGGCCTCCGGGATTTAAATTTTCTTCGAGCTCTGCAGCATTTTGGGATAGGTGTTGCTGCTGAAGAAGTTGCTCTACTGCTTCGCCATCCGATTCATCCGCAATAAAAGGAATTTCATTAATTCCTTGAAGTCCTGCTAGCCATGATTCGTTCAGTGAAATGTTGTGCTTTCTGTAGAGCTCGGTATTCACTAAGTACCGTACAGCTTCAAGGACCCGAGCGGGTCGAATAGTTTCAGTCATGAAATTGTGAGCGTACTCTTGTCTCCTCTTTAAATGGACTTGGATGACATGAGTAGAGTCGAAAGAGCGCGGAAGCGCAGTCACAATATCAGGAACTGAAATTGGAACGTTCACTACTGCCCCTCTGATTCCGCATTGCCTTTCATAGCCGAGGGAAATAATCCTCATAAAAGGAATTCTCGGTGAGATAAGGCGTTCTTCGAGGCAGGTGAGTCCATTCAAGCACTCAGGAATTTCTGGGAAGTCGAACCCATTAGAAAGGCAGAGTGACGGGAGTTTGCCAAGAGAGATGGCACGACTACAAGTACTAGGACTAGGACTAGCACGACGACACGGACTAGGAAATTTTCGTGACAAATAAAAAGCGTTGCCAACGTTTAGGAGGGGAAATTTAGAGGAGATAGCCAGGATGTATAATCCACTTACCTGCGAACGGAACCATGTTCCTCCACAGCGAATACCAATTTCCGTTGGTCCTTCCTTTATGTTCCTGTGATAAAGATCCCTTGCTGTTGCTCGAATCCTATTTCGCTGTTGTTCTCGTTCCTGATCCAGTTCGTCCTCCGAAAGTTGAGCTCTTGCGTCCATATTGCGTTGCGACTGCCTTTGGGAGGCATCCAGTCGATTTTGGGGGTCCATCCTGAAGTTTATTAATCGATCCTCTGCCATTTGCCGAATTTGTTCTTCCCGAATCCTCCGCTGTTGTCGTGTTTCCTGGCGTTGTGATGTGTTTATCCGTTGCTCCTGTGTTCTTGCGATGGGATTTCTCCTGGTTGCTCTCCGGTTATTGGCGTCCCTCTCCCGTTCTCGCTGTCTGTCCTTAGAACCCCTTCGTCGCTGTCGATGATCTTCAGTATTCCTTTCCTGTTCTCTGGCTCGTTCGTCTAAGTCCTCGCGATGAGCAGCTCGCGCTGCGGCGTCCCGAATCAGCTCTGAAATTCGAAATTCCGGATTTGTCCTCCGGGAGGCATGCTCAGCAGTATTTTGCACCTGCTCTCGTCGCCTCTCCTCGGGGTCCTCTCGACGGATCGCGTGTGCATCCATGTCCCGAATGCGTTCCGGAATTCGAAACTCCGGAATAGTCCTCCGAGTAGAGTGTTCAGCAGTGTTTCGCAACTGCTCTCGTCGTCGCTTCTCGGGGTCCTCTCGACGGATCGCGTGTGCATCCATGTCCCGAATGCGTTCAGGAATGCGAAACTCCGGAATAGTCCTCCGAGTAGAGTGCTCAGCAGTGTTTCGCAACTGCTCTCGTCGTCGCTCCTCGGGGTCCTCTCGACGGATCGCGTGTGCATCCATGTCCCGTATGCGTTCAGGAATTCGAAGTTCCGGAATCGTCCTCCGAGTAGAGTGCTCAGCAGTGTTTCGCAACTGCTCTCGTCATCGCTCCTCGGGGTCCTCTCGACGAATCGCGTGTGCATCCATGTCCCGAATGCGTTCAGGAATTCGAAGTTCCGGAATCGTCCTCCGAGTAGAGTGCTCAGCAGTGTTTCGCAACTGCTCTCGTCGTCGCTCCTCGGGGTCCTCTCGACGGATCGCGTGTGCATCCATGTCCCGAATGCGTTCAGGAATTCGAAGTTCCGGAATCGTCCTCCGAGTAGAGTGCTCAGCAGTGTTTCGCAACTGCTCTCGTCGTCGCTCCTCGGGGTCCTCTCGACGGATCGCGTGTGCATCCATGTCCCGAATGCGTTCCGGAATTCGAAACTCCGGAATAGTCCTCCGAGTAGAGTGTTCAGCAGTGTTTCGCAACTGCTCTCGTCGTCGCTCCTCGGGGTCCTCTCGACGGATCGCGTGTGCATCCATGTCCCGAATGCGTTCAGGAATGCGAAACTCCGGAATAGTCCTCCGAGTAGAGTGCTCAGCAGTGTTTCGCAACTGCTCTCGTCGTCGCTCCTCGGGGTCCTCTCGACGGATCGCGTGGGCATCCATGTCCCGAATGCGTTCCGGAATTCGAAACTCCGGAATAGTCCTCCGAGTAGAGTGTTCAGCAGTGTTTCGCAACTGCTCTCGTCGTCGCTCCTCGGGGTCCTCTCGACGGATCGCATGTGCATCCATGTCCCGAATGCGTTCAGGAATGCGAAACTCCGGAATAGTCCTCCGAGTAGAGTGCTCAGCAGTGTTTCGCAACTGCTCTCGTCGTCGCTCCTCGGGGTCCTCTCGACGGATCGCGTGTGCATCCATGTCCCGAATGCGTTCAGGAATTCGAAGTTCCGGAACAGTCCTCCGAATAGAGTGCTCAGCAGTGTTTCGCAACTGCTCTCGTCGTCGCTCCTCAGAGTTCTCCCGACGAGTTGAATGCGCTTGTGCGTCCCGAATCCGTTCAAGGTTCCGAACCCTTTCGCTTTTTCTTCGCTGCGCACGTGCAGTGGAATCCTGAGCACGATTTTCCTCCCGGAAGTTTGGATTATTGTCGCGGACATTGGCGATATGTTGAGAGTTCCGAGTTCGTATTTGGGATGCATTTCGTTCACAGCGGGCTCTGCTGCGGCTTAAAGCAGCTTGCCGGCGTTGCTCCTGGGACAAACGTGCTGCGGCGTTGCTCCTTTTATAGTGCTGTATAAAAAATTAAAATTATGAAATATTTATGAAAATCACCTTACGTGGAATTTCGTCCTCAGGGATTATTGGACTTTACGATATTTGGAAAGTTAAGGACTTTTTAGAAAAATAAACTTACCAAGGTTTGTTTTTCAAAACAATCTTTAGCACGCTATTAACGTACTTTTAATTTATAATTTTATATCACGAGTAAAAAACACACTTTGATTTCTCGCGTTAAATTTTGCACTGGTAAAAAAATACTTCCGCCCTATTTAAATTTTGACTGATCTAAGTATTGACTGATCTAAGTATTTTAGGATTTCTGAATATATAAGTTAACTGAAGTTAACCAAGTAGCGGCAATGTCCGATTATTTAAGAGCTCGCTCTGGCCAAACTGCTGACATAGCGTCTGGCCGGAAGCCCATGCATAGCGGCAAGCACTGCACATTTGCGTGGCCGCTATGAAATACTTTTTGTTAGCTTTAAGTTTCAGTTTGTGTCAGAGTCTCATACAATAAAGAGCATAAAACCAATCTCCGGCACTGCCGTTAATTTGTAAATTCATTTGTTGAATTGGTCACCGCGCCTCAAGGGCCGTGACAACGGGGCAAGTGCTCCCATCATAACTCCTGTCACAGGAAGGATCTCCCCCCGGCAACCGCCAGGGATCTAAACCACTGCCTATAAGGAGTGGCAACACCCCCCTGCAACCGCAAGGGGTAATTATCTGAACACGTACCTCCTACATCTGCGGCATCACCGACTGCAGCGAGGGATAACCAACTACTACATTATTATACAAATCAATCTATATTTACTGGCGCCCATCGTAAAAGAACCATGTAAGTGAGCACTTTTATTTACACAGTTTTTCTAAGTCTGCATGAATTTTTCTTTGTGTATTAAAAAATAAAAAAAAAAAAGAAAGAAAGAAAGACAAGAATAGTAAAATATTGTGCCTTACGCTAATATAAAACTGCAGCCCCATAAAATTAAAAAAAAAAAAAAAATTTAAAAAATAATCTTTATTAGTTGGCTGACGGTTTAGCATTAACATTTTTTACCTATTATAAAATATTTAAACCATTTCATTTGTGAACCAATTATTGTCCCAATATTGTTTGCATTTCGGTTTTTGTGAATAAATAAATGAATATTCCATATAACACAAAAAGTGCGGAATAAAAATTCCTAACCAAAACCAAAAAATCGCTGGCAGAAAATTTTAAATTTCAATCGGAAATAATTTATATAATCGCGTGTATTTAATTCAGCTTTTATATGTCTTTTTTGTTACACAAGAATTCTTGGTATTAGCCGCGCAGTTTTGGTTATTTATTTTTCTTTTCCGTTTTGTTTCCCCACTCCATTTTCGAGAACACGATACGGCCGCGCATGCAGTGTGGCACTTTCTTGTTTTTGTTGTTTTTTTTCTCTGTTTGCATAAGCGGCGGCTCAGTCCCCGCGCACCCCTCACCTTACCGCTACTTGACGCAGCAGTAGCGCAACTTGACGAGCCCGCACACATAACTAAAGCGGCAGCTCAGCCCCCGCGGCCCCTTCACCAGTTAAATCGCCTCCATCGGCACATAATTCATACATAAATATTTTTCTTTCGGGCGACTTTATAGCCGCAGCTCCACATGAGCAATCCGTTTCAACAATATAGAAACATAAGACAACTCTCTAGCGATTCTGAGTCGGAGACCGAAGGGCCGGCCAGATCTTCCACCCCTAAAAGCGTTAACGCTAGCGCTCCCATACTCGCGAACATGGCTTTCAGCATGGAACAGATGACAGCCACCATACAGGCGGCCGTTCAACATGCTGTTCAAGAAGCCAATATCGAACACCAGCGTAGAGAAAACGAAATGCGCCTGACTATACACCGTCTGACCGAACTGGTCAACGAAAGACAAATCGGTCCCGCCCAAGCGGAGGCTCCCCAAATAAAAAAATATGAGCCTATAGAAATTAGGAACGACATTAAGTGTGACGAGCCCCTAGACGCCGTCAAGTCCCTCCCCGAATTTTCGGGGGCACAGGAAGCATACGTCTCCTGGAGACAAGCGGCAGTAGCCGCATATTACATTTTCAGAAATTACGAACATAGCTCGCGCCATTATCAGGCGGTTATTATTATAAGGATTAAAATAAGGGGCCCTGCCGATGCCGTACTGTCTTCGTTTGGCACTGTACTAAATTTCGACGCGATTATAAATCGAAAGATATGCCTTCAGCTCTCGCTTTGGCACAAGAAGTGGAATCTAAACACGAAAGATACTCCTTCGTGGCTTCATTTGCCAAAAGCCAAGAGGACAAAGATAAAAAACAGCACCCAAAAGCGCAAGAATACCGACAGGCGCCTGCGCAGGTAAATTCACAAACAAACGCTGGAAAAAATCCGTACTACGTCAAACAACACAACATCGACATCGACCCATCGCTGTCCAAGATGCTGAGGCCATCCCAAGCCCCGGCATACCAAAAAAGGAAGCCGGCTGAGTCCGATCGATCTGCCCCACATAAAAGGCAGAGGGTTAATCACGTCGCGCAGGGCGCGAGCGAAACCGGGAGCAAATATACCGCCGCAGCTTCAAGCGCGGCCCAGGAAATTGACGACGACGCTATTAATGATTACGATTCGGACGTCATAAATTTTTTAGGGGAAAGTCCCTGCTACCCGTCATCAGACGAAGAGTAGCAGGTGTAGAAATGAAGCTTTTAATAGACACGGGCGCGTCAAAAAATTTCATCCGTCCATACGAAGGGTTGAAAGGCGTCCGCCCAGAAGATTCGCCATTCTCGGTACATTCCATCCATGGCGTCACCACAATAACAAAAAAATGCTTTGTTTCCATGTTTAACTTGAAGGCTACGTTCTTCATTCTACCAGATTTGTCCTCCTTTGATGCCATCATCGGACTTGACCTGCTAAAACAAGCAGGGGCATCTCTTAACCTAGCTTCCGGGCACCTCAGATGGGGCACCGAGACGGAAAAGCTAGAGTTCCAATCATGTCCCAATGTAAATTTCACTGAGATGGACTGCTCTAGCGCACCACCTTTGGTCAGAAGAGCATTTTTAAAAATGCTAAGCAACAGGAAAAACGCCAAAAAAGCGCAAAATTCGCAGGCCCAAATGAGGCGTTACCTTACAACACGTCTGTGGTAGCCACCATCAGGACAGTTGATGAGGAGCCCATTTATGCCAGACCCTATTCGTATCCGATGGGAGCGGCAGATTTCGTCAATGAAGAAATCCAAGACCTTCTAAAAAACGGCATAATCCAGAAGTCGAGATCCCCCTACAATAACCCAATATGGGTAGTAGACAAAAAGGGCACCGACGAAGCTGGAAACCGTAAAATGCGGCTAGTATTAGACTTTCGAAAATTGAACGAGAGGACAATACCGGATCGCTACCCTATGCCAATTATCCCTATGATACTAGGGAATTTAGGCAAAGCCAAATACTTTACAACGCTCGATTTAAAGTCCGGCTACCACCAAATTATTCTGGCAGAACGTGACCGTGAGAAAACTTCCTTTTCCGTAAACGGGGGAAAATACGAGTTCCGTCGACTGCCATTCGGGTTAAGAAATGCTGCCAGCATCTTCCAAAGAACCATCGACGACGTACTGCGAGAACAGATTGGCAAATTTTGCTACGTCTATGTCTATGATGTTATCGTCTTCTCAGAGGACGAAAACGCCCACATACGACACGTGGACTGGGTTCTAAAGAGCCTACACGACGCTAACATGAGAGTGTCAGCGCAGAAATCGGTCTTCTTCAAAAAAAAGCGCAAAATTTTTGGGGTTTGTAGTCACCAACGAGGGGACCACGACAGACCCGGAAAAGGTCAGGGCCATTAAAGAATTCCCTGAGCCCAAAAACGTTTTCGAAGTAAGATAATTCATGGGCTTGGCTGGCTTTATTAAAGATTTTGCATCAATAGCTAAGCCCATTTCGAGCATCATAAAAGGGGAGCTCGGAAATGTCAGCAGACACAGATCCAGAAGCATCCAGGTACAGTTTACCGAGCCGCAACGGCAAGCTTTTGAAAAGCTACGTAGCATCCTGGCCTCTGAGGATGTCATCCTCAGGTACCCCGACTATAAAAAGGCGTTTGATCTAACGACAGATGCCTCAGCGTATGGCATTGGCGCGGTGCTTTCACAAGAGGGGCGTCCCATTACTATGATCTCTAGGACCTTAAAGGACAGAGAAGTTAACTACGCTACCAACGAAAGGGAGCTGTTAGCTATAGTTTGGGCGCTAGAGAACCTGCGCCACTACCTTTATGGGGTCAAAGATTTAAACATCTACACTGACCACCAACCGCTGACCTACGCGGTATCGGATTCCAATCCGAATACAAAAATTAAGAGATGGAAAGAACGCATCGATGACTGTGGTGCCAAAGTCCATTACATGCCTGGCAAGGCCAACCTAGTTGCAGATGCCCTCTCGAGGCAACAACTCAACGTTGTAGAAGAAGAAGAGGCATTCTCAAGCGCGGCCACAATTCTCAGTGAGCTGTCGCTTACCCACACAATTCAATCCACGGACAAGCCCCTCAATTGCTTTCAAAACCAGATAATTCTGGAGGAAGCACGCTCTCCGTCAAAGCGGAACTTCGTTCTCTTTGGAAACAAGAGACGGCATATTATTGACTTCACTCACGAGGAGTCATTGCTGGAGGAGCTCGCAACCATAATAGTTCCTAAAGGCGTAAACGCCATTCATTGCGACCTGCATACGCTCGCAGTGATACAGGACAAACTAATCCGACAATTCCCTGCCACCAGATTCTGGCACTGCAAAAACCGAGTAACGGACATTTTTGCAGTTGATGAAGGGCGGGAAATTCTTACTGTCGAGCACAACAGAGCTCACAGATCTGCCCAAGAAAACGTGAAGCAGGTACTCTCCGAGTACTACTTCCCGAAAATGGCCAAGCTAGCGAACGAAATAGTCATTTCGTGCAAGACTTGCGCCAAGGCAAAATACGACAGGCATCCGAAGAAACAAGAGCTTGGCGAAACCCCAATCCCATCTCAAGTAGGAGAAATGCTGCACATAGACATCTTCTCCACGGATAAAAAATATTTCCTTACGTGCATCGACAAATTCTCGAAATTTGCCGTAGTCCAACCAGTTCCCTCTAGGACCATAGAGGATCTCAAACCAGCATTACTACAGCTGATGAATATTTTCCCTAAGGCCAAGGTCGTATATTGCGACAACGAACCATCGTTGAACTCGCACACCATCGTGACCATGCTGGAAAACCATTTCGGCGTTAGCATCTCAAATGCTCCGCCCTTACACAGTGTCTCCAATGGACAAGTGGAGCGTTTCCACAGCACTTTGGTAGAGCTTGCTAGATGTCTTAAAATCGATAAAGGCATCAGCGATACCGTAGAGCTGATACTTCTGGCCACTGCCAGATATAACAAGTCCATCCACTCGGTCATCGACAAGAGACCGGCTGACGTGGTTCAGGCACAATCAGGTGAGCCACAATATGAAATTCAAGATAAAATTAAACTCGCCCAAGACAAGCTCCGGGACAGGGAAAACTCTTCCACTTGGCATAAGTTTTGCGCCCTTTATTATTTTAATCATGCTTTGGTGGTGGGCTACCCAACTTCAACAAAATTCATAACACATCAAAATTACAGGTTTTCAACCGTATCCCTGATTCTCCTTTTGGCCACAACTTCGGCACGCGTCACGGACTATTCCAAAGCCAAATAAATTCCCATCGTTGATGGGCGAATCCTGATATGGGAGGAATTTGCCTTTGTAAAGCACTCAGCAAATCTCTCGGAATATAGGCGCGTCATCGAAGAAACTAATGGGATGACCGTCATGTTCCCGCAATCCCACATGCAGAAACTCCTGGTTGTTGACGTCGCCCACCTACGCGACATGCTCGACTCTTTGAGCGTCCACCATAGAGTAGCAAGAAGTTTAGACTTCTTAGGGACTGCGCTAAAGGTGGTGGCAGGAACGCCGGACTCAGAAGATTTTGAAAAAATTAAATTTAATCAATTCCAATTAGCAAATGCAAACAATAGGCAGATTAATATTAACAACAAAGTACAAATTCAAATCAATAAAATTTCCGCTACCGTCAACCAACTTCTGAGGTCAGCAAAAAAATCCCAAATTGATACTGGGCACCTATTCGAGATGCTTTCAACTCGAAATAGGATGATAGCAATGGAGCTACAGGGTTTGATGCTAGCAGTGGCACTTGCCAAAGTTAATATTGTTAGCCCCAGCATCCTAGATCATGCAGACCTGGAAGGTGTGTGGATGGAAGAGCCCACCGAGACCGCGATTAGGGATGTTTTGTCCGTATCGTCCGTTAAGGTCTTACAGTCCGATAACATATTACATTTTATTATTAAGTTTCCGAAGATAAAGTCGGCCTGCAGCAAGATCACCGTTTTCCCAGTGTCACATCACCACACCATGCTCAGCCTGGAAGACAACGTCATTGCCGAATGCGACAGTGAGATCCACACCGTGGAAAAGTGCTCCCTGATATCAGGAGCTACATTTTGCCGGCTGGCTCGCAGAAGATCATGCGACCAAGAGTTTCACGCTGGAGGCACGGTGCATTGCGAGATCCAACAACGCGATTTACACCCCATCACTTACGTTGATGAAGGGATACTAATTGAAAATGATCCCTCGGCTCACGTGTGTGTGGATAATGGCACCTGTGTCCATATAAAGGGCACATATCTTATCACTTTTGAAAAGAGTGCCATTGTCAACGAAACCCGATTGGTCAATCATGACACAGCCCAGAAGAGGGCTCCAGGAGTGGCCAGCTCACCTTCCCTGAACATCACCATGGAACGTGACGTTCTTAGCCTTCCATACCTTCACCGACTTAGTGAACGTAATCTGGAGCACATCAAAGAGTTCGGGAAGGAGATTAACCACCAGCGACTACATCAGTTGGTGTTCATAGCGGTATTGCTCCCGCTGCGCTTTAATTTCCATCGGCTTGACCTATCGGCGAGTCACTCAGGCCCGAAAAACCGCGGCCCAGCTGAAGGAGATGATTGCCCAAATAGGGTCGGCCGAGGGCGGCCTCATTCTTGAAGGGGGAGTAGTTATCTGAAGTTAACCAAGCAGCGGCAATGTCCGATTATTTAAGAGCTCGCTCTGGCCAAACTGCTGACATAGCGTCTGGCCGGAAGCCCATGCATAGCGGCAAGCACTGCACATTTGCGTGGCCGCTATGAAATACTTTTTGTTAGCTTTAAGTTTCAGTTTGTGTCAGAGTCTCATACAATAAAGAGCATAAAACCAATCTCCGGCACTGCCGTTAATTTGTAAATTCATTTGTTGAATTGGTCACCGCGCCTCAAGGGCCGTGACAACGGGGCAAGTGCTCCCATCATAACTCCTGTCACAGGAAGGATCTCCCCCCGGCAACCGCCAGGGATCTAAACCACTGCCTATAACTGCAATAAAAATCCACATTTTTTATGTACCTGACCCACCTGTTTTTGCAATTTAGGTATAGTCCCAATTTACGGTTTACCTGATATTTACCTCCTCCTAAACCTCCGGTTTACCTCCCAATTTACGGTTTACCTGATATTACCAATTTACTAGGTTTTAATGGGATAATCCCAAAGATTTCTTTAAATAAAAATTTGAGAGTTATCTAAAAAGTAAAGGGTTGTAAACTCAACCGTAACTTTTATGACCGTTTAGCTTATACAAGACGCTGAAAAGGGAGATATGTCTAGTTCAAAAGAGTATTAGTATTAAGAAGGCATCATGTGCTTGATTTTGGAATTATAATTTATAAAATATTCTGCAAGGGTATATCAACTTCGGTTATCATCGCCGCACTAATGTATTTTTAATTTTTTCATTAATCTAATGTAAGCCACTACAAACTCTCCAATTCACAATAATAACCAATTTACAAAGCACTGTTACAACCATTGACTGCAAATAATACTTATGAGTTCAAAAAAATTGAACCACAAAAAAGCCTTTGTGGGGAGTGGGAAAAGGGCACATATACCATTTTTTAACGGTGAATGCAGAAACACAATATACTTTTATTTCGTTTTCTATTGTTAAAATTTAAATATTACTCTTATTTTCCATTTTTATAATAATAGTTAAGAATAAGAATTTTTATTTTTTATTTATAAAGGGCTAACAGATAATTAAAATTATGGGCTAGCAATAATTTTGAGCAATGGCCACTTGGGCCTTCAGCTCGAGATGAACATAATATTTTTAGGATTTCTTATAAGTATTTATTTACATGATCGGCTAAGATAGAATAAAGTTATATGCGGTGGTATAAATTTGTGTTTTTTAGGAATTGTAGGATTGTTGAAATGTTTGGTGGTGTGGGGTTTGAAAGTGCTTCCAGTGGGTTGGTGTTTTGAAACATTTGTTGTCTTTGAATGTTAAGCGCGTTGCAGGTGGAAAGTAAGTGTGTTATTGTTACAGTATCGTTGCAGAAAGGGCAAGTGTTGTTGTAGTTTGGATCGATTTAGTGTGTGTGGGTTAATTTGGTGTGTCCAAGTCTGAGTCTTGTTATTTTTATTTGGTCAAGACGTGAGATGGCTGGGTGGTGGTTTTTGGTGATGTGGTAGCTGTTGAGTTGGAGTTGGTTGATTGATTGGTACCAAGTTGATGTCTTCGTTATGTTTGATAGTGTTTTTTCTTGGTGGGTGTTTATTATATATTTTTGTATATCTTTTGTGTTTAGATTTTCAACTGTTAGAAGTGGTTGCGTGGTTGCGTTTTTGGCTAGGGTGTCCGCCAGTTCGTTACCTGGAATACCAACGTGGCCGGGTATCCAAAGTAGTTTGAATTTAGATTTGAATTTTTGGAGCAGGTTCCATGCGTGTGAGGTGTAGTGTTCGCTGTTGTTAGGGTTTTTTTATTGCATCGATTGCGGAGAGAGAGTCGGAGCATATGCAAAATTTTCCTCTTTTATTTTTAAGTAGTTCGATTCCCTCTATTATTGCTAGAAGCTCGGCGGAGAAAACTGAGGAGTATAAGGCATATTTTTATGACTTCTGTTTCGTTCGTGATTGCGAGACTGGTGATTGAGTTTGCGTGAGATCCATCTGTATAAATGTAGGTGAATTTGTGATTGTCTTTGGTCTTGATTTCTGTGAATAGTGTCCGGAATGTTTGTGGTGATGTGTTTTTTTTGTTGTACGTGCTTAATGTTGTGTTAATTTTTAAAATATCAGTGTTTCAGGGTGGTGTGGTCTGTGAGTGTTGACTAGTCAGCTTAAGTGGGAGATTATGTGCTTCGGATTTTTCTATAATGCGGTCTATTGTTGATTTGTATTGTGGTCGCTTTGGGGGTCGGTATGATTTAAGGATTTTTAATAGTGGGGAGTTTTTGGCATTCATTAAGGGTTTGATTATTTTTGTTGTTAGGAGGTCACGTCTGTCTTCTAGAGTGTCTGCGCGTGCTTCGTACAAAATGTTGTTAATAGGTGTAGTTCGGATTGCACCAAGAGCAGTTCTGAAAGCGGTGTTTATTGTTGCTTTTACCTTCCGTAGGTTTGTTTGAGGGCAATATCCGTAGATTGGGAGACCATAGTCTGCTTTTGCGGTGATAGTCGCTTTTGTGACGTTTAGAAGTGTGGATGTGTTGCAGTTGAATTTTGGGTTTGAGAGGCATTTTATTATGTTTATTGCTTGTTTGAGGTTGTATCATAGTTGTTCTGTGTGTGTTTTCCATCTGTATTTGTTATTGAAATGTACGCCGAGTATTTTAAGTGCTGTTACGTTTTGTATTTGTATGTTGCCAGTGGATAGAGTGCAGTTGCAGTTGTGTTTTCTGCAAACGTGCAAGTGTTTGCATTTTGTGGTTGAAAGCTGATGGCCTGAGTACTCGGTCCAATCTAGTATGGTAGTGATAATGGGGTTGAGATTTGTGTTTATATTTTTCCTTTTTTTTAGTTTTACAATCAAGTTAAAGTCATCCGCATATGCGCTTAGATTAATATTGCGATGGAGGGTGAGATTTTCTGCGAGTTTGTTGTATGCTATAACAAAGAGGATCACGGAGAGTGGAGAGCCTTGAGGTATGCCGTTTTGGATGGATTGAAAGGAAGAAAGGTCGGAGTTGATACGTACTATTATTTTTCTATTTGTCATATAATTTTTTATGTAGTTGGTTATTTTTGGTCCTGTTCTCCAAATGGCAAGTTGGTTGAGTATGGAGTGGATTCCAATTCTGTCGAAGGCTTTTGCGAAATCTAGGGATATGATGGAGGTATGGTTTCTTCTTGAGATAGCTCTTGCTAATAGATAGTCTACGAGCAGTAGACTGTCCATAGCCGACTTACGTTTTCGGAAACCAGTTTGGCTGTTTTGGATGCGTTTGTCGTTTAATACAAACCACCACAGTCGTTTAGCAATAATTTTGTCCAGAATTTTTGAAAGGCATGAGTTTAGTGAGATTGGACGGTATGAGTTTAGGTTGGTTTTGTCTGAGTTTGGTTTTAAAATTGGTACTATTAGGCTATTTTTGTAGGTTTGTGGGATATAGTTGTTAAGGATTGAGTTTTGTAGGCTTATAATTCTATTTTTTGTTGCAATATCTATGTTTTTGATCATTGCGTAGTTAATTCTGTCCAGTCCGGGTGTATTTCCTTTTAGTGTGTTTAAAGCTGCTGAGAATTCTATTGAAGTTATGGGCTTTTCTATTTCTTTTGCTCTTTTGCAGGGATTGTACGATAGGTTGTTTGAGTTACTGATTGAAGTTTGTTTTTGATTTATGAATGATGTGTTAAAGTTTAAGTCGGATGAAATTTCTGAAAAATGTTTGCAAAATAGGTCTGCGATTTCTAATTTGTGGGTGGTGTTTTGATTTGTGGTTGGGTTAAATATGCAGTGTATGTGTTTTTGTGGGTTGAGTCCGCAAAAGCGTCGGATGTTGCTCCAGATTGTTTTTGGCGGTGTTTCGGGTGAGATTTGTGCAGTAAAATTGTTTATACTTCGTTTCTTTTCTTGTTTTAATGTTAGTCTAAATAGGGCGTTAGCTTTTTTGTACTTTAGAATGTTTTCTGTAGATATGTTTCTTTTTAATTCGTTCCATTTCTTCATTTTATCGTCTCTCAATTGGTAAAGTTTGCTATTCCACCATGGTACATTTTGGGGCTTTTTTGTAGGGTGTGTCTGGGGTATAGCCTTATGAGCGCTGGAAATGATGATTGTGTGAATTGTTGCGGCTTCCTTGTTTATGTTTGTGCTTGGTTTTCTCTGTGCGGAGTACACTTCAGTGAGCTTGCAGAATTTTGGCCAGTTTGCTTTGTCGGTTAAAAAAGATGGTTTGCGTGAAGTGACTTGAAGGCTCGTTGTGTTGGAGGTGAAAAGGTTGATTAATATGGGGAAGTGATCGCTGCCAAAAAGATTATCTTCGGTGTGCCAAGAGCTGTCGATTTGGAGAATTGGGCTGCTGAAGTTTAAGTCGACGTTTGTTAGTTTGTGGTGTGTGCTAAAGTGAGTAGGTGACATGTCGTTTAGTAGTATGTAGTTTGATTGAGTTATGAATTTATCTAATGTTTTTCCTCTTGCGTTGTTTTGATTTGAGCCCCAGTTTTTGTGCCAACCGTTAAAGTCGCCAGTGATCAGGGTGGGTATATGTGAGATGTCTAATACGGCCTGAAGGTTTTGCAGTGAGAATGATTTGTTAGGAGCTATGTATGCTGAGATAATTCTGAATTTAAGTTTGGAGTTCAGTTCTATGCATACTGCATCAAAATCGTCTCTAAGGGTTATCTCTCGAGCTTGTAGTGAGTTGTGGGCTAGGAGACTTACGCCACCGTGGGAAGATGAGGTGTTTTTTGAAATAAGTGTGTAATTTATGGGTATGGGAATGTTATTAGTGAATTTTATATGTGTTTCTTGTAAGGATATTATAAGTGGTGCGTGTTTTTTAATGATTGTTTGAAGTTCGCAGTAGTTGTTTAGATAGCCGTTAATGTTCCATTGTATAATTTTCATGGTCGATTTTAAAGATTAGTTGTTTGTCGTTGATGAGGGGTTAGTTGGTTGCTATGGGTACTCTGTTCTTTTTTAACTGCTGCTAAGAGTGTTAAGTGCTTTCAGAATCGCTTATGTTATTGGTGTGTTTGTTTTTTTTTTGACTTTTTGGTTGGTTAGTTTTGGTATGTTTTAGGTTGGTCGCTAGTGTCTTATTTTTGTCTTTTTGAAAAATTCGTAGTTTTGGGTCTTGGGTCCTTTCGCATGCTATGTTGTTTTTTGAAGTGCTGGGGAGGTCGATATCCATGCTGGAGATATCAGTATTTTGATGAGCGGGTGAAGTTAATGGTGTAGTGATGTTTGGAAATGGAGTAGGTGTGTGATGGTCATTAGGGAGATCATGATATGATGTTTGTTTTCTTTGATGTTGTTTCTGTGATGTCGGGGTGTCTTTATTTTGGTTTGTGTATTGGGGTGTGGGTGTTGTTATTTTGTTTGTTATTGTTTTGTCGGTGTTCTGTTTGGATACAATAGATGCAAAGCTGGTGCTGAGCTGTTGGTTGCGACGAGAGTAGTAAATTTCTAGTGCTGTTTGGTGGTCGACTTTTTGTATAGTTTTTATTGTTATCAGTTCTTTTTGTTTTATAAAAGATGGGCAACTGCGGTCTAGTGGGCTATGTTTTGAATCTGCATCGAAAAGGTTTTTGCAGTTAATGCAGTTTTTTTCGTTGTTGCATGACTCGTTTTCTTCTGTGTGGGTTGCCTCGGAGCAGTTCTTGCAAAGCTCTGTGGGGCTTTTGCAGGTTGGGGTCGGGTGTCCAAATCGTAGGCATTTTTGGCATCTTAATGGAAGTGGAATATATGGGCGTAGACGAACTTTTTCGTATCCAACGTTTAGGGATTCTGGGAGTGTATGGGTTTGGAAAGTTATTATAATTAATCCAGTTTCTACCAATGTTTGGTTTTGTTTTTTTAGGATTTTGCGAACTTCAGTAACTTTTTGGGTTTTTAATTCGTTGAGTATTTCTGTTTCGTCTATGTTTCGTAATACATTACAGTATATAACGCCCTTAGAGGAATTTAGAGTTTTATGTTCGGTAGCTTTTACTTCTATGTCTGTGATGTTTTTCAGTCTAAGTAACTTGTTTGCCTGTAAGGTGTTCTTAGTTTTAACCAGCAAATAACCGGCTCGAGTATTTTTGCATGACTCCACTTCTCCTCCGCATGCAAAATCTATGGCTTTTTTAATAATGAAGGGTGAAACATGTTCGAGAGATTTGTTGTCGGTTCTGTTTATGACTATATATTTTGGTTCGCCTAGACGTTTGTGGTATATGGATGTATTACCTATGTCAGGTGGTTTATCCATTGTTGTTGGTTTTTATTGGGCTGGCGCCCGGCACTTGAACACGTGTATTATGTGTTTGTTTTTGTTTTTTCGAATTCTGTTTAATACACTTATTTGCTTTTTTCCTGAGGCTTGTTGTTGGTTTTGATTGGGGATTTGTGCTAGTGGAGCTCAAAGAATACACGTCTTATCTCAAAGAGGTTTGAAGTGAAACTGAAGAATAAGAATTATTTTTCAATTTTTACAATAAAAATTAAAAATAAAAATTATGATTCAGTTTTTATTATTATTGTACAGGCGTTATTTATCTTTTCGATTTATCGCTCCATCTTCACCGAGCTTAGAATCCACCCAGATTTCTCCCTGTAATCTTTGCAAAGCTTTCCTTGTCTGGTCTCTCCCCTAGTAAAGTTATTGTTGTAAGAAGAATCATAGAGCAAGCAAGGCGATCGGAGTAGTGAAGAAGGTCAGAGAAAACCACGCGGGATAAAGGCTGACCCATTAAAATAATTGTAAAACTAATCTTTAGCCCCCTTTGACGTGCAGTGGTGTAGGTCCAACTTGGTATGTCCCTAGTCGGTCCTTTTCCATATTTCCATCTCGCGTAGCCTAATTACCGATAGCGTGGCTATCTTGGCCACCATTATCTCTACAGGTTATAGGTCGAGTATGAAGTCTAGGGCGTCTGTCGGTGCGGTACGTACGCTGCCTGTGATACAGACCTCCGCCACCCTTTTGCGTTTTCCTAACTCTCTCTACATGTGGAGTTTGTAAGAGCAGGCCACCAGAACACCACCCCGTAGAAAAGGATGGATCTTATGACCGCTGTGTAAAGCCATCTGACTATTTTTGGGGACGCGATTGTTGCCTGTTTAGCTCTATCCATAGTGTTTGATTTCCAGTCCAGTTTCCTGTCTAGCGTAATCCCTAGGTTTTTAGCGCTACCGCTGAGGGAGAGTGTTTCTCCTGATCGTTTTGGGAGCCTTAAGGTATTTTTTACTTCCTGGTGAAGAGGACGAGCTTGGTTTTGGACGGGTTTACACCTAGTCCATTCCTAACTGCCCATGTTGAGAGGACCCTAAGTTTGTCCGTCATGCGGTCACATAGAGTCTGGGGAAATTTCCCAGAGGAGGCATTTGCGACATCATCCGCATAAGCGATAACTTTGCAACCACCACCATCTAGGGATCGCAGTAGGCTATTAACCGCCACGTTTCACAGTAGGGGCGAGAGCACGCATTCTTGCGGAGTGCCTCTTCTGACGTATCTATGAGCAAAAGCAATGAGTGCGTACTTCTTGTCACTAAGTGCCTTTTCGACAAAAGTTGTGGTCTCGAAGTTGTGGATTGCCGTCTCCGTGGATGGGCCTTTCCTATACGCATGATGTGATTCCGAGATATCATCTGGGTTGATGGTAAGATTAATGTGGAGGCTGATTAGTCTCTCAATTGTCTTAAGAAGGAAGGACGACAGGCTTATTGGTCTAAAGCCCTAAGGGGTGCAGTGCGATGGTTTTCCCGCCTTGGGTATGAATACGACCTTCGTCCGCAACCACATTGCGGGTACGATGCCTATTCTGAAAATTGCTAATAAAGCTTTCCTGACCCAAGACCTCAGATTGGATCCGGCTTTAACTAGTTGAGCCGGGACAATGCCATCTGGACCTGGGGATTTGAAAGGCTTGAAGCTATTTATCGCCCAGCTGAGATACCTGTCACTCAATAGGTATTCAAGTTGTTTAGGGAGAAAGGGGCTGTCCCCCTGTCTCTGCGTTTCCAGGGTTGTTTCTTCTAGAGAGAATCCCGGGAAAGGTGCCTCTGTGAGAGGCTCTAAGCTTTGCTGGACGTTGTCCAGTTACCTTCCAAAGTTTTAATGTATCCTACGTTTGGAGCAGTAGTTGCAAGGACCTTCCGGAGTCGGGAGGCCTCTGATGTTTGTTGAATGTTCGTGCAGAACTTGGTCCGGGCATTCCTTTTTTTCCCTACGCAATTCTTTGTTGTATTGCCTAAGGTTTGCTTTGTACGTCTCCCAGTCTGTCTCCGTGTTTACCTTGCTGGCAAAATAAAAGGCTTTGCGGGCCCTGGTCTTAAAGGGCGCAAGTGTTTGCGACCAGCACGGTGGGTTCTTTGACTTGCTATTGCCCGATCTACTTTTGGGACAAGCTTTATTGAATGCCCTGGCGCACGCCGCCGTTAGCGTGTCCGCCAAGACATCCAAGACTTCCCTACTATCAACGTCCCTTGTTGGAGGTTTCCCAAAGGATCTTTCTAGTTTTTCCTTGTATAACTCCCAGTTCGCTTTTCTCGGGTTGCGTACGGTTAGTCGAATAAAGTTCTCAAAATTGACCACTAATTCTATGTATAGATGGTCCGAGAAAGAGTGTTTCTCTAGGACTCCCTATCTAACAATCTTGTCAGCTAGGGAGTCAGAGTAAAGAGTAATGTCAAGTACAGTAGAATCCGGTTAAAGTGCTTTCAAGGTCAAGGGACCGACGATTTTACGGCGTTTTATCCGGACGACGATCCGGAAAAATAACGTTCTTACCGGACGTTCTTACCGGAGTTCCTTTCATATAAGTTTGTATGTGGACCAACCAGTTTTCGAGTTTTCGTCGCAATAACCGGACGGCCGCTATAAGCGGAGTCGTTATAGCCGGATTCTACTGTACTTCCCTTCTGTTCTTGACTTTGAAGGTGGGTTCTGTACCCCTGTTACCCACCAGAAGATTGGAGCCTAGGATAAAATCGAAGATTGACTCCCCCCTTTCGTTCGTGTCAGGGCTTTCGCACTGATGATGATGGGCGTTGGCATCGCAACCTATAATCAGGTCGATCTTGTGCTTCCTGCTCCAGGTGCGAGGGGATGGCTTCCTGGTCATGGCCCATATACGCAGAACACACCCTTAGAGGGCCATTTTGGCTCTCTGTGGCAGCGGCTACGTGGTCTTCATTACTGAAATTGGGTAGCAAAAAGTGGTTAAGGTTCTTTTTTGAGAGGATGCAGGCTCACCTTTTTTCTGTTGTTGTTTTTACCGACTTTGCAGAGCCTATACTCCGACGCCCCCAACACAAGAATCCTGTCTCCAAGGATCCAGGGTTGCTGGATGAGGGCCACATCGGCGAGGTGGAGTAGGAAGGCACCTGACGCCGCTTTACTGCGATCGAGGTTTATCTGCAAGATTGTCAGGGACATTCTTTTAATTCTCCACCACAGTTACTTCTGCCTCCGTCTCGGAGCTCAGCAGAGAATCCTCTTCCATTCCGACTCCACTAAGTGCCCTTGCCAAGTCGCTCTCCTCTGAGGTGTACCCTTCCAGGATATCCTCCTCCTCATCCGACATTCCCTCCGGGTGCCCCTCTTCGGTCGGCTCCTCTAAGTCTGGCTCTTGCGCGTCTGCCTCCAGCCCGATATCTCCTTGTTTGGTCTTCGCATCGGATTTGTAAATACCGGCCGTCACATGTTCAAATCCGTACTTTAACCGGTGCTCCGACCTTCCCAGGGCTTCTACGGTCTCCTCGTTGAGTGTGAGGACGACCTGCCTCCGCAGTCCCACCGCCTCCTCGACCTTGGCGACTCTCCAGTCCGCCGTGGGAAGCGTCGGATTGCACATCTTAAGCATAGTTAAGATGGTCTTAGGGTCGGCTGGCTTTTCTGTGAGCCACACTCGCGCCCTCGGTTTGCTTGGGATCTCCTCCCTGTCAACCGCCACCAGCTTAGCTCCGGGCTAGACCGCTGCAAGCGATGCTACCATTCGCTTGTGGTCTCCCTACAACCACTCGTCGCCAAAGGTCCTTGGGGATGAGCCCATCTTTGGAACCCTTGTCCAGGACTCCAATTAGGGCTCTTCCCTTCGTCACTTCGGCGAATGAGCGGCTTGACGGCTGCGGCTGGGCCTTCCTCTTCTTGGCCTGGGGGCCTTCTCTCTCCGTGGATCTCGGCCTTTTCACGCTTTAAGCGATCTCCTTGGCAGGATCTGACCCAGTACGTTTTTTCGGATCCAGCCTCACACCCGCCTTTTCCGGTTTAAAATCGGGCAGGACCTCCCTTGCCCACTTAATAATCTCGGCCTGGTCCGGGTTGGCTTCGGCCGATGGGTCCGCCCTCATTAAAATGAAGGATGCTCTTCTCCTATCTTTATAAGAGCACTTTCGCTGCGTCGAGTAAGACGCTCCCGGACCGGGGTTCGCCTTAGGGGCCCCGCCAGTTGGTTTAGAGGTTGACTCTGGGGCTTCCTCTCCACGCCGTTCGCGTGGAACGGCCAAGCCCCGCTTTGGAAGAAGAAGCCTTGGCAACCTCGGCCGCACCGGCGCGTCCCGCCTCCAGATGCCTCCGCCTCCTTACCCCTCTGTGGGGGGCTTCTCCACCTAAGCAACTCCTTGGCTTTTGAGGGCCTTCGAGTATGACGGGTCACTCACCCCATTTCCGGACTTTTTAAGGGAGTTCCGTTCTCCGCTTAGGTTTTTATTAGGAAAGTTTGAATTAGTCGGGAAGGGGTTCGTCCATTATGACATAGCCCGCTTGTCACGATAAGCCTGGTTAAAACTGGGAGGTTGGCCGGTCCCCCAGAGTTCGCTTATTAGCGTCCAGGGCCGCCTTTGGACACGCATCCTTCGGCATATGCTGTTCCACCTTGGATTGGGGTGGTTTAAGGAAGGGAGTGTTCTTCTCCCCGCCCGACTACCATTAGCCAGCATCCTCGGTAGAGACATGACCTTACCGGGACCTGTTACCAGCCGCCCTCACGTGGAGAGTATAGTCGCACTACCAGCGGTGTTCGTTACGATAAGCCTGGTTAAAACTGGGAGGTTGGCCGGTCCCCCAGAGTTCGCTTATTAGCGTCCAGGGCCCCCTTTGGACACGCATCCTTCGGCATATGCTGTTCCACCTTGGATTGGGGTGGTTTAAGGAAGGGAGTGTTCTTCTCCCCGCCCGACTACCATTAGCCAGCATCCTCGGTAGAGACATGACCTTACCGGGACCTGTTACCAGCCGCCCTCACGTAGAGAGTATAGTCGCACTACCAGCGGTCCCCCAGAGTTCGCTTATTAGCGTCCAGGGCCCCCTTTGGACACGCATCCTTCGGCATATGCTGTTCCACCTTGGATTGGGGTGGTTTAAGGAAGGGAGTGTTCTTCTCCCCGCCCGACTACTATTAGCCAGCATCCTCGGTAGAGACATGACCTTACCGGGACCTGTTACCAGCCGCCCTCACGTGGAGAGTATAGTCGCACTACCAGCGGTGTACACAATTACGGCACGCAATTGCTTGCGTGTAAGTCCCCCTGTTGTACCCGTTGGCTGAAGGCCAAGTTTATAAGTAAGAATCTACTATTATAGCTAGAGATATAAAAGTAGCAAAGGTGTTGCAGATGCGGAGTAACTAATTTTTCAAATAACTTTGGAATGGCCGACAATTTAGAGATACCTCTGTAATTGGCGGCATCGGACTTTTTCCCTTTTTTATGTAAGGGAATTATGAAAGATTCCTTCCACTTAAGGCGAAAAATCGAGGTTTCCAAAGATAAGGTGAAAAGTCTTAGAAGGTGTTTGAACAAAGCCCTGGCACAGTATTTTAGCACACAGCCTCGTACTCCATCAGGGTCGGGCGAATAAATGGGTTTGACCTTTAGAAGATCAGATAATAAGCTACTCTCGGAAAAAAACAGACAGAAAACAAGATTAGCTGATTGAATGTTGTATGGATTAGGCTGATCTGTCAATTTAAGCGGAGAATAAGTTGTTTAAAAAAATTCTGCGAATAGATGGGCAATGGCCTGATCAGAGGTCGCAGATGAATGTTAAAACGTAAGAAATGGTGGGAAAGATACATGTTTACGCTTTGTGATTACAAAATTATAAAACTGCTTCGGATCCTGAGTAAATTGTATCAAGCAGCGACGAATATAATTCCTGAAACATTCAGCGTTATGCACAGTAAAATTTGACCTCGCTAGTAGATATCTTGAGAAATCAATACTACTGCGTGTTTTTTTTTAATTTAAGTAAGATCCTATTAAACCAAGGAGGATTTGTTGAAGCGGACGGATATTTCACACAGGAGTCAAAAAATGTATATAAAGTACAGTAAAATGTTTCTAAGGTGACATTAAGATCAGTGCATGCCAGAATATCGGACCAGTTATGGTTTCGATTGAGACCTCCAGCGTGCGGTGATATGGATCTTCTGGGGTTGAAAGGAGGAAAGCTGTGGAGAGAGCGGTACCATCGGGATCAGATACAGCATAAGTCTATAAGCCGACCTAACGAATTTCTAACATGGTTTATTTGACGTAGGGACATGTCAAACATGCCCGCGGTGAAGTCATGATGAGTGATAAGGGTCAAAGATGGTGAGTGATCGACGTTGGACCACTTTTATACTGGGATATTAAAGTCGCCCGCAGCGACGAGCTGGTCATGATCAGTCATAAGATTAAAAACGGATTGAATGGCGAACAAATGCTGCCAATATGTGGGCGGTTCAGATATAGGAGGTGTATATGAACATGTAATGTGTAAAGATTTCACGGCAAAATGATTTGAATGCAAATAAATTCTATGTCACCAAAATCTTGTGATTTCACCTCTTCAGAAGCAAGAGTGGCGTCTACCGAACTGAGGTCTTGAATTGTGTGAGGTCTTGAATTGAGGTGTGAATTACCCTTTTGGGTGACTCTAACGGGGGTTTCATTCACCTGTGCTATCACTTGAAGGGATGCACGGAGGACATATCGGATAATTGTTCATTTTTCTTGAGAAATTCGGACGGCGAAATGTTCTCAGTTCTAGCTCTTGGGTTGGCTAAAGATATGAGCAGCTGCGTCATTGACGGCTGAGCAGGCTGAGGCGGATCACAAACAGCGGATTTTTTAAAGCCGCTAAACTGAGGGTCAAGCGCACAGAGCTGGTCATTGATTTTACGAAAACCAGTGATCTACTCTTTAAATCCATTCTTAGTCTGTCTTATGAACGACCTCATTTCGTATTGGACAGCACGTCCATTTTCAAAACAATATTGTAAGCCAGACCTATGGGAAATGGCATCCGAAACTGGGGCAGTGAACCCGGGGTAGGAGATGCACAGTGGTCCGGCTTGTATGAAGAGAGCGGCCAAAAATACTTCTAGTTGAGGTAGGGACTGGAAACTTGGCACAAAATATTTATATTTTTATTCTATAATAATATATTAAAATCAGCCAGATCGGGCAACTATATCATATAGCTGCCATACAACTGATTGATCGAAAATGCTATAACTTGGGTGTTTTTACAGTTAGAGAGTTCAATTTTTGTAAGAATGCTATATTTGACAAAATAACACGATCTACTACATTTCATAAGGATCAGCCGACTATATCCTATAGCTGCCATATAACTGATTGATCGGAAATGATATAACTTCGGTGTTTTTAAAGCTAGAGAATTCTGATTTGGTACGAATGCTCTTTTTAAGAAAATAATTCAACATGCCAAATTTCATAAGGATCAGCCGACTATATCCTATAGCTGCCATATAACTGAAAAAACGGAAATTACCCAACTTTCATGTTAAGATGGTGTTAGTATTTTTACGATATTAGACACATAGGCAAATTTTGGCAAAAAATTTTTGCACATTTGTTACCCTTGGAGACCGACAAACACATTGGTATATAAACGAATTGTAGAATTTTGTGGGATCACTACTAAAACTTCAGCTAAACATGAAAAATACGTTCAAAATATAGGAAAAAAAACATGCATTAGTTCATAGTAATATAATAATAACAATAATTATTATAAATATATCAAATTTGTACGGTCGTTTGTCGTTTTGTACGTAAGAGCCACAGCATTCCTAAGCTCATTTCAGCAAATATCCAATCAATTTGCATACTAAATTTCATAAGGATCAGCCGACTATATCTTATAGCTGCCATATAACTGATTGATCGGAAATGATATAACTTCGGTGTTTTTAAAGCTAGAGAATTCTGATTTGGTACGAATGCTCTTTTTAAGAAAATAATTCAACATGCCAAATTTCATAAGGATCAGCCGACTATATCCTATAGCTGCCATATAACTGAAAAAACGGAAATTACCCAACTTTCATGTTAAGATGGTGTTAGTATTTTTACGATATTAGACACATAGGCAAATTTTGGCAAAAAATTTTTGCACATTTGTTACCCTTGGAGACCGACAAACACATTGGTATATAAACGAATTGTAGAATTTTGTGGGATCACTACTAAAACTTCAGCTAAACATGAAAAATACGTTCAAAATATAGGAAAAAAAACATGCATTAGTTCATAGTAATATAATAATAACAATAATTATTATAAATATATCAAATTTGTACGGTCGTTTGTCGTTTTGTACGTAAGAGCCACAGCATTCCTAAGCTCATTTCAGCAAATATCCAATCAATTTGCATACTAAATTTCATAAGGATCAGCCGACTATATCTTATAGCTGCCATATAACTGATTGATCGGAAATGATATAACTTCGGTGTTTTTAAAGCTAGAGAATTCTGATTTGGTACGAATGCTCTTTTTGGGAAAATAATTCAACATGCCAAATTTCATAAGGATCAGTCGACTATATCCTATAGCTGCCATATAACTGAAAAAACGGAAATTACCCAACTTTCATGTTAAGATGGTGTTAGTATTTTTACGATATTAGACACATAGGCAAATTTTGGCAAAAAATTTTTGCACATTTGTTACCCTTGGAGACCGACAAACACATTGGTATATAAACGAATTGTAGAATTTTGTGGGATCACTACTAAAACTTCAGCTAAACATGAAAAATACGTTCAAAATATAGGAAAAAAAACATGCATTAGTTCATAGTAATATAATAATAACAATAATTATTATAAATATATCAAATTTGTACGGTCGTTTGTCGTTTTGTACGTAAGAGCCACAGCATTCCTAAGCTCATTTCAGCAAATATCCAATCAATTTGCATACTAAATTTCATAAGGATCAGCCGACTATATCTTATAGCTGCCATATAACTGATTGATCGGAAATGATATAACTTCGGTGTTTTTAAAGCTAGAGAATTCTGATTTGGTACGAATGCTCTTTTTGGGAAAATAATTCAACATGCCAAATTTCATAAGGATCAGTCGACTATATCCTATAGCTGCCATATAACTGAAAAAACGGAAATTACCCAACTTTCATGTTAAGATGGTGTTAGTATTTTTACGATATTAGACACATAGGCAAATTTTGGCAAAAAATTTTTGCACATTTGTTACCCTTGGAGACCGACAAACACATTGGTATATAAACGAATTGTAGAATTTTGTGGGATCACTACTAAAACTTCAGCTAAACATGAAAAATACGTTCAAAATATAGGAAAAAAACATGCATTAGTTCATAGTAATATAATAATAACAATAATTATTATAAATATATCAAATTTGTACGGTCGTTTGTCGTTTTGTACGTAAGAGCCACAGCATTCCTAAGCTCATTTCAGCAAATATCCAATCAATTTGCATACCAAATTTCATAAGGATCGGCCGACTATATCCTATAGCTGCCATATAACTGATTGATCGGAAATGCTATAACTTCAGCGATTTTAAAGTTATAGAGTTCAAATTTAATACGAATGCTATTTTTGGCAAAATAATACGACAAACCAAATTTTATAACGATCGGCCGACTATATCTTATAGCTGCCATATAACTGATTGATCGGAAATGGTATAACTTTGGTGTTTTTTGAGTTAGAGACTTCAGATTTTGTAAATGCTATTGTTAGCAACATAATACGACATACCAAATTTCATAAGGATCGGCCGACTATATCCTATAGCTGCCATATAACTGATTGATCGGAAATGGTATAACTTTGGTGTTTTTAGAGTTAAAGAGTTCAAATTTGGCATGAGAGCTATTTTTGGCAAAACATTACGTCATGCCAAATTTCATAACGATCGGCCGACTATATCCTATAGCTGCCATATAACTGAACGATCGGAAATGGTATTTGGTAGAAATATCAACTTTCGTATTTTCGAAGATAGAAGCTTGCAACTTTTTTTTAGATTTTTTATTGTAATAAATTGGATTATATATTCCTATTCCCATAAGGATCGGCCAACTATATCCGATGTTTGCGATATATATCCGGTTTTAACTGCAAGGGTATATAAACTTCGGCTCCGCCCGAAGTTAGCTTTCCTTTCTTGTTTTTGTATGAACTAGTTAAAAAAAGGATTGATGCTAGTTTCCGTGATATTTATTATGAATCCTCACATACTCAGCCCCCTCACCACGACAAGGTCTCAATCCACGAGAGGGAAATATAATAACTTAAATCTATATTGCACATTATAAACCAACAATTTATTACAATATTTAAATAAAATACAAATCTCTTATTATTATAATAAAATATATACAATTCATATAAATAAATAAAATACGAAAATAATAAATAAATTAATAAAAAAATCTTAGCTATATTTAAGAAAAATTCCATCATGATGACTATAGGTCGTTTTGTACGTAAGAGCCACAGCATTCCTAAGCTCATTTTCAGCAAATATCCAATCAATTTGCATACCAAATTTCATAAGGATCGGCCGACTATATCCTATAGCTGCCATATAACTGATTGATCGGAAATGCTATAACTTCAGCGATTTTAAAGTTATAGAGTTCAAATTTAATACGAATGCTATTTTTGGCAAAATAATACGACAAACCAAATTTTATAACGATCGGCCGACTATATCTTATAGCTGCCATATAACTGATTGATCGGAAATGGTATAACTTTGGTGTTTTTTGAGTTAGAGACTTCAGATTTTGTAAATGCTATTGTTAGCAACATAATACGACATACCAAATTTCATAAGGATCGGCCGACTATATCTTATAGCTGCCATATAATTGATTGATCGGAAATGCTATAACTTCGGCGATTTTAAAGTTATAGTGTTCAAATTTAGTACGAATGCTATTTTTGGCAAAATAATACGACAAACCAAATTATATAACGATCGGCCGACTATATCTTATAGCTGCCATATAACTGAACGATTTGAAATTACCAAACTTTCGCGTTTTTGAAAACAGAAAGTTTAATCTTCTATTTGCGAATAATTTCGCGTAAAGACCGGCTGATTGATCCGACCTACCAAATTGCATAAGGATTGGTTCACTATATCCTATAGCAGCCATATATCAGATTAATCGGTTTTTTTATGAGCGTCGATATACACATATATATATATATTTTTTATACCCTTGCAGAGGGTATTATAATTTTGTCCAAAAGTGTGCAACGCAGTGAAGGAGACATCTCCAACCCTATAAAGTATATATATTCTTGATCAGGATCACCTCCTGAGTTGATATGAGCATGTCCGTCTGTCCGTCTGTCTGTCTGTCTGTTTCTACCCAAACTAGTCTCTCAGTTTTAAAGCTATCGTCTTGAAACTTTGCACACACCCTTCTTTTCTTTACACGCAGTATATAAATCGGAACGGCTGGGATCGGCCGACTATATCCTATAGCTGCCATATAACTGAATGATCGGAAATGGTATTCGTACATACTACATAAAAACATACTTCGGTGTTTTTAGAGTAAGAGAGTTCAAATTTGACATGAGAGCTATTTTTGGCAAAACATTACGACGTGCCAGATTTCATAAGGATCGGCCGACTATATCCTATATCTATATATCTAGGATGCTGGGCTAACAATATTAACTTTGGAAAGTGCCACTGCACTCAACCCCTGCAGCTCCATTGCTATCATCCTATTTCGAGTTAAAAGCATCTCGAATAGGTGCCCAGTATTAATTTGGGATTTTTTTGCTGACCTCAGAAGTTGGTTGACGGTAGCGGAAATTTTATTGATTTGAATTTGTACTTTGTTGTTAATATTAACCTGCCTATTGTTTGCATTCGTTAATTGGAATTCATTAAATTTAATTCTTTCAAAATCTTCTGCGTCCGGCGTTCCTGCCACCACCTTTAGCGCAGTCCCTAAGAAGTCTAAACTTCTTGCTACCCTATGATGGATGCTCAAAGAGTCGAGCATGTCGCGAAGGTGGGCAACATCAACAACTAGGAGTTTCTGCATGTGGGATTGCGGGAACATGACGGTCATCCCATTAGTTTCTTCGATGACGCGCCTTATTCCGAGAGATTTGCTGAGTGCTTTACAAAAGCAAATTCCTCCTATATTAGGATTCGGCCATCAACGATGGGAATGTATTTGGCTTTGGATTAGTCCGTGACGCGTGCCGATGTTGTGGTCAAAAGGAAAATCAGGGATATAGTTGAAAACCTGTAATTTGGATTGTTATGAATTTTGTTGAAGTTGGGTAGCCCACCACCAAAGCATGATTAAAATAATAAAGGGCGCAAAACTTATGCCAAGTGGCTAGGAAAAAGATAATAAAAAGAGAAATTATCAGGCGAGCGATAAGATGGTCGCGCTCGGCCTACCTAAGGTTGTCTTTGTGGACCACCCTCCCCTTAATGAGGATTGTGGTCCCCATGTCCGCCTCAACGGTTTTCTCTTCACATAACGGTGGGAGTTTCTTGCCTAGGCGTCTGTTGGACTTCACTGGGACTTTTTCGCCAACCTCGAATACTCTATTTTGGCGGGAAGAGTTTTCCCTGTCCCGGAGCTTGTCTTGGGCGAGTTTAATTTTATCTTGTATTTCATATTGCGGCTCATCTGATTGTGCCTGCACCACGTCAGCCGGCCTCTTGTCGATCACCGAGTGGATAGAGTTGTTATATCTGGCCGTGACCAGAAGTATCAGCTCTACGGTATCGCTGATGCCATTATCGATCTTAAGACATCTAGCAAGCTCTACCAAAGTGCTGTGGAAGCGCTAAACTTGGCCGTTGGAGACATCGAAATGGTTTTCCAGCATGGTCACGATGGAGTGCGAGTTCAACGATGGTTCGTTGTCGCAATATACGACATTGGCTATTTTTGGCAAAATATTACGACGTGCCAGATTTCATAAGGATCGGCCGACTATATCCTATAGCTGCCATATAACTGAACGATCGGAAATGACCCAACTTTCGTGTGTTAGATGATAGAAAGCTGGAATTTAGTACAGATTCTATTTTTGGTCAGTTGATCCAACCTACCAAATTTCATTAGGATCGGCCGACTATATCCTATAGCTGCCATATAACTGAACGATCGGAAATGGTATTTGGTAGCAATATCAACTTTCGCATATTTGAAGATAGAAGCTTGGGACTTTTTTAGATTTTTTATTTTAGTTAATTGGTTTTATTATGATATTCTCATAAGGATCGGCCAACTGTATCCGATGTTTGCGATATATATCCGGTTTTAGCTGCAAGGGTATATCAACTTCGGCTCCGCCCGAAGTTAGCTTTCCTTTCTTGTTTTTAAAATTAAATTAAAGTTTTTTTCTAAATTACTAAGAAAAAACTTCACTTTAAAAAAAAATTCCATATAAAACAAGAAAGGAAAGCTAACTTCGGGCGGAGCCGAAGTTTATATACCCTTGCAGTTAAAACCTGATACATATCGCAAACATCGGATATAGTTGGCCGATCCTTATGAGAATATGATAATATAACCCAATTTATTATAATACAAAAACCAAACCTAAAAATGTCCCAAACTTCTATCTTCAAAAACACGAAAGTTGGGTCATTTCCGATCGTTCAGTTATATAGCAGCTATAGGATGTAGTCGGCCGATCCTTATGAAATTTGGCATGTCGTAATGTTTTGCCAAAAAATGCTCTCATGTCGAATTTGAACTCTCTAACTTTAAAAACGTCAAAGTTATACCATTTCCGATCAATCAGTTATATGGCAGCTATAGAATATAGTCGGCCGATCCGGGCCGTTCCGACTTATATACTGCGTGCAAAGGAAAGAAGGGTGTGTGCAAAGTTTCAAAACGATAGCTTTAAAACTGAGAGACTAGTTCGCGTAGAAACGGACAGACAGACGGACTGACGGACCGACGGACAGACGGACATGCTCATATCAACTCAGGAGGTGATCCTGATCAAGAATATATATACTTTATAGGGTCGGATATGTCTCCTTCACTGCGTTGCACACATTTGGGCAAAATTATAATACCCTCTGCAAGGGTATACAAATTTATAATAACAGACTGAAAAAGTCAAAGTGAAGATTTGTGTCTGCTCACATGCAGAACGACAAAAACTTAAAAGCAATATGCGTTTTAAGTGCTGTCGACTCAAATATAGCCTGTTTCTATCTCAGTATACTAATTTTGAATGATTCGTAAAAATATAAATACAAATTAATAAAATAAGATTTGTGTGTTAATGTGTAATAGTTTATTATCCCTCGCTGCAGTCAGTGATGCCTCAGACGTATGAGAAATATTGGGTTGATTATCCCTGGCGGTTGCCGGGAGGGAGTTTGCCTTCCCTTGCAGGTGGCGAGCTTTGATTATATCCCTGGCGGTTGCCGAGGGAAATCCTCTTTACGACAGGAGTTACGATGGGAACACTTGCCCCGTTGTCACGGCCCTTGAGGCGAGGTGACCAATTCAACAAAATTAATTTACAGTTTAACGGCTGTGCCGGAGATTGGTTTTAATACTGCTCATTATTCAATGAGACTCTGACACAAACTGAACCTTAAAGCTAACAAAAAGTATTTCATAGCGGCCACGCAAATGTGCAGTGCTTGCCGCTGTGCATGGGCTTCCGGCCAGACGCTGTGTCAGCAGTTTGGCCAGAGCGAGCTCTTAAATAATCGGACATTGCCGCTGATCGGTTAACTTCAGATAACTACTCCCCCTTCAAGAATGAGGCCGCCCTCGGCCGACCCTATTTGGGCAATCATCTCCTTCAGCTGGGCCGTGGTTTTTCGGGCCTGAATGACTCGCCGATAGGTCAAGCCGATGCAAATTAAAGCGCAGCATATTGCTCCCGCTATGAACACCAACTGATGTATGTAAATGATGGTGGTTAATCTCCTTCCCGAACTCTTTGATGTGCTCCAGATTACGTTCACTCAGTGGTGAAGGTAAGGAAGGCGTGTGTTCCATGGTGACGTTCAGGGAAGGTGAGCTGGCCACTCCTGGAGCCCTCTTCTGGGCTGTGTCATGATTGACCAATCGGGTTTCGTTGACAATGGCACTCTTTTCAAAAGTGATAAGATATGTGCCCTTTATATGGACACAGGTGCCATTATCCACACACACGTGAGCCGAGGGATCATTTTCAATTAGTATCCCTTCATCAACGTAAGTGATGGGGTGTAAATCGCGTTGTTGGATCTCGCAATGCACCGTGCCTCCAGCGTGAAGCTCTTGGTCGCATGATCTTCTGCGAGCCAGCCGGCAAAATGTAGCTCCTGATATCAGGGAGCACTTTTCCACGGTGTGGATCTCACTGTCGCATTCGGCAATGACGTTGTCTTCCAGGCTGAGCATGGTGTGGTGATGTGACACTGGGAAAACGGTGATCTTGCTGCAGGCCGACTTTATCTTCGGAAACTTAATAATAAAATGTAATATGTTATCGGACTGTAAGATCTTAACGGACGATACGGACAAAGCATCTCTAATCGTGGTCTCGGTAGGCTCTTCCATCCACACACCTTCCAGGTCTGCATGATCTAGGATGCTGGGGCTAACAATATTAACTTTGGAAAGTGCCACTGCTAGCATCAACCCCTGCAGCTCCATTGCTATCATCCTATTTCGAGTTAAAAGCATCTCGAATAGGTGCCCAGTATCAATTTGGGATTTTTTTGCTGACCTCAGAAGTTGGTTGACGGTAGCGGAAATTTTATTGATTTGAATTTGTACTTTGTTGTTAATATTAACCTGCCTATTGTTTGCATTCGTTAATTGGAATTCATTAAAATTAATTCTTTCAAAATCTTCTGCGTCCGGCGTTCCTGCCACCACCTTTAGCGCAGTCCCTAAGAAGTCTAAACTTCTTGCTACCCTATGATGGATGCTCAAAGAGTCGAGCATGTCGCGTAGGTGGGCAACATCAACAACTAGGAGTTTCTGCATGTGGGATTGCGGGAACATGACGGTCATCCCATTAGTTTCTTCGATGACGCGCCTATATTCCGAGAGATTTGCTGAGTGCTTTACAAAAGCAAATTCGTCAATTTCCTGAGCCGCGCTTGAAGCTGCGGCGGTATATTTGCTCCCGGTTTCGCTCGCGCCCTGCGCGACGTGATTAACCCTCTGCCTTTTGTGTGGGGCAGATCGATCGGACTCAGCCGGCTTCCTTTTTTGGTATGCCGGGGCTTGGGATGGCCTCAGCATCTTGGACAGCGATGGGTCGATGTTGTGTTGTTTGACGTAGTACGGATTTTTTTTCCAGCCTTATGAAATTTGGCACGTCGTAATGTTTTGCCAAAAAATGCTCTCATGTCGATTTTGAACTCTCTAACTTTAAAAACGTCAAAGTTATACCATTTCCGATCAATCAGTTATATGGCAGCTATAGGATACAGTCGGCCGATCCGGGCCGTTCCGACTTATATACTGCGTGCAAAGGAAAGAAGGGTGTGTGCAAAGTTTCAAAACGATAGCTTTAAAACTGAGAGACTAGTTCGCGTAGAAACGGACAGACAGACGGACTGACGGACCGACGGACAGACGGACATGCTCATATCAACTCAGGAGGTGATCCTGATCAAGAATATATATACTTTATAGGGTCGGAGATGTCTCCTTCACTGCGTTGCACACATTTGGACAAAATTATAATACCCTCTGCAAGGGTATACAAATTTATAATAACAGACTGAAAAAGTCAAAGTGAAGATTTGTGTCTGCTCACATGCAGAACGACAAAAACTTAAAAGCAAAATACGTTTTAAGTGCTGTCGACTCAAATATAGCCTGTTTCTATCTCAGTATACTAATTTTGAATGATTCGTAAAAATATAAATACAAATTAATAAAATAAGATTTGTGTGTTAATGTGTAATAGTTTATTATCCCTCGCTGCAGTCAGTGATGCCTCAGACGTTGGAGAAATATTGGGTTGATTATCCCTGGCGGTTGCCGGGAGGGAGTTTGCCTTCCCTTGCAGGTGGCGAGCTTTGATTATATCCCTGGCGGTTGCCGAGGGAAATCCTCTTTACGACAGGAGTTACGATGGGAACACTTGCCCCGTTGTCACGGCCCTTGAGGCGAGGTGACCAATTCAACAAAATTAATTTACAGTTTAACGGCTGTGCCGGAGATTGGTTTTAATACTGCTCATTATTCAATGAGACTCTGACACAAACTGAACCTTAAAGCTAACAAAAAGTATTTCATAGCGGCCACGCAAATGTGCAGTGCTTGCCGCTGTGCATGGGCTTCCGGCCAGACGCTGTGTCAGCAGTTTGGCCAGAGCGAGCTCTTAAATAATCGGACATTGCCGCTGATCGGTTAACTTCAGATAACTACTCCCCCTTCAAGAATGAGGCCGCCCTCGGCCGACCCTATTTGGGCAATCATCTCCTTCAGCTGGGCCGTGGTTTTTCGGGCCTGAATGACTCGCCGATAGGTCAAGCCGATGCAAATTAAAGCGCAGCATATTGCTCCCGCTATGAACACCAACTGATGTATGTAAATGATGGTGGTTAATCTCCTTCCCGAACTCTTTGATGTGCTCCAGATTACGTTCACTCAGTGGTGAAGGTAAGGAAGGCGTGTGTTCCATGGTGACGTTCAGGGAAGGTGAGCTGGCCACTCCTGGAGCCCTCTTCTGGGCTGTGTCATGATTGACCAATCGGGTTTCGTTGACAATGGCACTCTTTTCAAAAGTGATAAGATATGTGCCCTTTATATGGACACAGGTGCCATTATCCACACACACGTGAGCCGAGGGATCATTTTCAATTAGTATCCCTTCATCAACGTAAGTGATGGGGTGTAAATCGCGTTGTTGGATCTCGCAATGCACCGTGCCTCCAGCGTGAAGCTCTTGGTAGCATGATCTTCTGCGAGCCAGCCGGCAAAATGTAGCTCCTGATATCAGGGAGCACTTTTCCACGGTGTGGATCTCACTGTCGCATTCGGCAATGACGTTGTCTTCCAGGCTGAGCATGGTGTGGTGATGTGACACTGGGAAAACGGTGATCTTGCTGCAGGCCGACTTTATCTTCGGAAACTTAATAATAAAATGTAATATGTTATCGGACTGTAAGATCTTAACGGACGATACGGACAAAGCATCTCTAATCGTGGTCTCGGTAGGCTCTTCCATCCACACACCTTCCAGGTCTGCATGATCTAGGATGCTGGGGCTAACAATATTAACTTTGGAAAGTGCCACTGCTAGCATCAACCCCTGCAGCTCCATTGCTATCATCCTATTTCGAGTTAAAAGCATCTCGAATAGGTGCCCAGTATCAATTTGGGATTTTTTTGCTGACCTCAGAAGTTGGTTGACGGTAGCGGAAATTTTATTGATTTGAATTTGTACTTTGTTGTTAATATTAACCTGCCTATTGTTTGCATTCGTTAATTGGAATTCATTAAATTTAATTCTTTCAAAATCTTCTGCGTCCGGCGTTCCTGCCACCACCTTTAGCGCAGTCCCTAAGAAGTCTAAACTTCTTGCTACCCTATGATGGATGCTCAAAGAGTCGAGCATGTCGCGTAGGTGGGCAACATCAACAACTAGGAGTTTCTGCATGTGGGATTGCGGGAACATGACGGTCATCCCATTAGTTTCTTCGATGACGCGCCTATATTCCGAGAGATTTGCTGAGTGCTTTACAAAAGCAAATTCGTCAATTTCCTGAGCCGCGCTTGAAGCTGCGGCGGTATATTTGCTCCCGGTTTCGCTCTCGCCCTGCGCGACGTGATTAACCCTCTGCCTTTTGTGTGGGGCAGATCGATCGGACTCAGCCGGCTTCCTTTTTTGGTATGCCCGGGCTTGGGATGGCCTCAGCATCTTGGACAGCGATGGGTCGATGTTGTGTTGTTTGACGTAGTACGGATTTTTTTTCCAGCGTTTGTTTGTGAATTTACCTGCGCAGGCGCCTGTCGGTATTCTTGCGCTTTTGGGTGCTGTTTTTTATCTTTGTCCTCTTGGCTTTTGGCAAATCAAGCCGCGAAGAAGTATCTTTCGTGGTTAGATTCCACATCTTGTGCCAAAGCGAGAGCTGAAGGCATATCTTTCGGCTTTGCCGAAAAAAGGACATCCGTGAGGCTGCGCTTAAGCCCCGAGATAAATACTCGGAGTGCGTCATCCCGGAATTTGTCACATAAGACCTTTGCCGCCGAGGCTTCGTACGACATAGTGGCCTTGTTTGTAAGTAAGGTGAGTTTTTTCTCGACCTCGTCATAGTATTGTAGAAGGGTCATATTTCCCTGCCTAAGAGTACCCATTTCCTGCTCGATAACGTGCATCTGCCGCTTATCATTTTACGTAAAATCGAGTCGATTTATAATCGCGTCGAAATTCAGTACAGTGCCAAACGAAGACAGTATGGCATCGGCAGGGCCCCTTATATTATTCCTAATAATAATAACTGCCTGATAATGGCGCGAGCTATTTTCGTAATTTCGTAATTAATAATTTTCGTAATAAAAACAACAAAATGCCACACACTGTATGTGCAGCCGTATCGTGTTCTCGAGAATGGAGTGGGGAAACAAAACGGAAAAGAAAAATAAATAACCAAAGCTGCGCGGCTAATACCAAGAATTCTTGTATAACAAAAAAGACATATAAAAGGTGAATTAAATACACCCGATGTACGGGCGTTATTTATCTTTTCGATTCATCGCTCTATCTTCAGCGAGCTTAGAATACACCCAGATTTCTGTAATCTTTGCAAAGCTTTTCCTTGTCTGGTCTCTCCCCTAGTAAAGTTATTATTATAAGAAGAATCATAGAGCGATCGGAGTAGTAAAGGTCAGAGAAAACCACGCGGGCTAAAGGCTGACCCATTCAAATAATTGTAAAACTAATCAACATAAATTAAGCAAGTAAAATAAAATGAAGTTCAATGCATAACTGTGTCTAGTCGTTTGGATTCAAAACCCCCGAGCAGAACTGTGCTCATCTATGACATTACGCCCATGAACGGCATTTGTCACAATATTTTTGGTGGCCCATGAGGGGATCAATCCACACACGACTCCACAATCCATGGTCATCTCCAACATTTCCATCAAAATCGTTAATGGAAACCTAATCTCAACACGGAACCATTATTCTCCTTTTCAACTCCTTTATTCTCTTTGACAAAGAGGAAGCCAAAATAACGGAATCAAACTTTGCATCGCACGTGTCGCGAAAACGCTTGCCCATTGTCGCTCTCTCACTTTGGAAGATACGTACGTGAGTGTGAGTGCATACCCAAAATGAGCAAGCCCAAGCCAGCAAGCACTTCCAGTGCAGAGTCTGAAACAATGGCAAAGGGTGGCAACGCCGACAGCTTGTTTGCGCTCCAGAAAGATCTTCACAGTCAGCTCAATCAACTCCAAGTAAACTTCAAGAAGGACAGCACGTCTCGGAAAACTAAGCCCTATTTCCAACTGCGCCTTTCCAAACTCAACTTAATAAGCCAGCAATTCAACAAGAATCATCAAGAGTTTGTAAGCGCTGGCTACCCCACACACCCTTACTTCGACGATAATTTAGCGGACCAGTTCGAAGAGGAATTTATCACAGCGTTCTGTTTAATCTCTACGGAGTCCGAAACACTTTTCCCCACTCAGCTACCAGCGTGCGCCGAGCAACAAGCGACACCTGTTCCTAAAATGCTCGGCCCTGGTGCGGCAGTCCAACTTCCAAAGTTGCCAGTACCTAACTTTTCCGGAAAGTATACAGATTGGCCAGCTTTCCATGATCTGTTTATGCAACTCATTCACCAGAACCAGGCGTTGTCAAATATTCAGCGATTCCATTTTCTCAAGCAAGCACTGCCTAAAGAGCAGGACCAAGATGTACACCAAATGGAACTAACGGATGGCGCCTACACAATCGCATGGGATCTCATCATCAAACGCGATGATAACCCCCGTTTACAATTCATGCACCACATGAACGCCCTCTACGACTTACCCTTTATCTCAAGGGAAAGCTCATCAGAGATCGAACATATGCTGAACGTAACCAACGTATGCATCAACGAGTTCAATCGTCTCAAAACTAATATCCATTCTAGCACGCAATGGATAGTCCATCATTTGATCGCTAGATTACCTACGACAACTGTACAAGCCTGGGAGCATTGCTTGGGAAACTCCAGCGACATTCCGAGTTTCCTCGACTTGAAAACCTTCCTCAACAATCGCCTCGTCAGCATGAACATCATTGAGAACCGGAAATGTTCACAGCCCACGCACAACTCTACGATCAACAAATCGACAAACTATCCACGCCAAAATCCCAAGCAAAAGGGTTCCGGCTTCTACAAGGGCAGCACGTTCCACACCACGACTGGAACCAGCGGTCCCATCTCTTGCGTACACTGTAAGGGGCAACACATTTTGCGGCGGTGTCCTGATTTTTTATCTAAGGATTGCTTTGCCCGCAAACGAATCATTGACCATACAAAGGCATGCCTAAATTGCCTCAGCATCCATCATCCCTTGTCGCAGTGTGGCAGTAACAAGAATTGTTTACAATGCGGACAGCGTCACCATACCCTGCTTCACTTCCCCACGACGTATACCAGCCCATCACCGATTATTCAGAACGCAGCAAGCGAGAGCTCCGATCTTGCTCATCCTCCCGATTCCACTACAGTGCTGATGGCCACTGCCGCGCAGTCAACTCGATCCATTTTGCTCTAGTACAACTACATAATAACAGCACCGGACAAACTGCCGTTATTCGAGCCTTGATCGATCATGGCTCTGAGGGCACGTTAATCACAGAACGTGCCGCTCAGTTGCTGGGACTTCCACGTCACCAAGTCACAGCACAGATCACCGGGGTCGGTGATAGCTCAAAGAACATCTGTAGATTTAGTACAGAGTTCTCCATAAGCTCATGTACGGACCCTCAATTTCACCATCTGGTGCGACCAGCGTATGTCCTCAACTCGATAACCTCTCATTTACCAAGAAGCAATGTCAACGTGGACACTTGTCAGCATCTTCAGGGATTACACTTGGCCGATCCCACCTTTACCAGGCCAGGCCGCATCGACGCGTTATTTGGAGTAGATCTAATACCATATTTGTTGCTGCCAGATTTACGGAAAGGAGCTTCAAATCAACCTATTGCTCAACTCACTCAATTGGGTTGGATCGTGTTTGGCCATAGCAATGAAACAAGGGCAAATTTGGTAACCATTCGTTGCCATCAGACTAATCTGGATGCACTGGTAAAGGGTTTCTTCGATCTTGATCAAATCAGCTCTGAGAGGACCTTAACAGCAGAAGAACAATGGTGTGAGGATCATTTCCAGCGTACCTGCATCCGACAACCCAATGGAAAATACCTGGTCCGGCTTCCGTTAAAAACTGAATTTGACAAGGAACAAGTCATCGGAAAGTCTCACCAAATCGCACTCAATAGATTCCATCTCTTAGAACGTCGGCTAAACAGAAACGACACACTTAAACAACAATATCACTCCACCATTAAGGAATATTTTGTTCTTAAGCAACTCTCCAAAGTCACTACCGCAGAAACTCGACATCAAATGATCACTCCAAGAGGTCAACAGTATTTCTCATCATGTACTCTCCCACACCACGCCGTGATAAAGGAGGACAGTACAACGACCAAAGTTCGGGTGGTGTACGATGCATCATGTACCACTTCGAACGGAAAATCCCTTAACGACATATTGTGCATCGGCCCACCGCTACAAAATGATTTAGGAGGAGTCATCATGAAATAAAGGCTACATCGTTACGTGTTTGCAGCAGATATCCAACGAATGTATCGCTGTATCAACATGCACCAGGAGGATGCCCAATTTCAACGCATCTTATGGAGGAATGATCAAAACGAAATAGCCGAGTACAGCCTAAATACTGTCACCTTTGGGACTGCATCAGCACCGTATACAGCCATACGCGTAATCCGTCAACTCGCTCACGACGAACAACATCGCTACCCATTAGCAACTCCAGTCTTATTAAATGAAGTATATGTCGACGACGTCCAAACTGGGCACAATACTGTTCATGGAGCATTGGAAATACGAAATCAATTCATTGCTACATTAAAATCGGCTGGAATGGAACTCAGGAAATGGGCATCAAATCATCCACAGATCTTATCCGGAATTCCTGACCAGCACATGGCTCAAAAGAGGCATGTAGAAGTAAATTTCCAGGAGACTATTAAAACTCTGGGACTTTATTGAAGCCCACACGAGGATTTATATAACTTCAAGGTTCGATTTGACCTTCCTGCCTCCTTTACTAAACGTTCCTTTCTTTCAGTAGTCGCTCGACTCTATGATCCCTTAGGCTTTATAGTTCTTGTCACTACTACTGCAAAGAGTATTCTAAAGGACATCTGGCAGTGGCGACCCGAGACATCCGACAAGACCGAACCCACTCTCGATTGGGACGGCCCGTTACCCCCAATACTTCAAGCCCGATGTGAAGAATTCCGACATCATTTACCAAACATTGAACAGTTGAAAATACCTCGGTGGCTTGCTCACCAGACCGGTGAGCCACAGTCACACCAACTACACGTCTTTTGTGACGGCTCCTCGCAAGCTTACGCAGCCTGTGTTTATCTCCGAATACAATATCCATCCGGGAGAGTGAGCACCGTCCTCTTGACCGCACGGAGTCGAGTCACGCCCACGAAGCCGCTAACGATCCCTCGAATAGAACTCTCTGGTGCAGTGTTGGCTGCACAACTGGCTAAATGGGTACTAACGCAGTTTTCATCCACCGGAATTCCTATGTCAGTTAATTTCTGGACGGATGCATCAATCGTTTTATATTGGATTAAAGGAAATCCCACCCGTTGGAAGACTTTCGTCTCCAACCGAATTGGCAAGATTTTGGAATTAAGTACTACAACCCAATGGCAGCACGTACCTTCGGGAGAAAACCCAGCCGATTGCGCTTCAAGGGGTCTTACTCCTCACCAACTAGCCAGGCATGACATCTGGTGGTTCGGTCCCGAGTGGCTACGGCAGGATGAAAATCGGTGGCCGAAGAACACGTACTCTCCTCCCCCTGACCAACATCACGAAGAAAGACGACAACCAACCAACATCACAGCACATGTTTATTCACTTGGCGACTCAATCATAACCTCTTACTCATCATATAACAAATTGTTATTTGTTATGGCTTACATCCACAGGTATCTGCATAACTTACGCCACCCACAAGAACTTCGTCATGTGGGCACGATTCGAGTACCAGAATTACGAGAAGCTCTACATAAAATCGTAAGGATGGTTCAGAAAGAAGCCTTTTCTCAAGAGATCAGCCGAGTCCTGACACGGAAATCTCTATCCGCGGCACAGTGCCCTCAGCGCTCTTTGTCCGTTTTTAGACGACTTTGGGATTCTGCGACTCAAAGGACGACTGAAGAACGCTCGACAACTGTCCCAAGCACAGAAAAATCCGATCATTATACCCAAAATGCATCATTTTACTGACCTCGTAATCAAAAATGCGCACCTAAACACTCTTCATGGAGGCACCGAGCTCACCTTAGCAACCATTCGCCACACATTCTGGATAGTCAATGGGAAACAAGCAGTAAAAAGAATTCTACGACAATGTGTCCAATGCTTCAAACATCGCCCAAAGCCTGCCTAACAGTTAATGGGGGATCTGCCACTACATCGAGTCAACCCACCTGGTCGAGCCTTTGAAGCCACTGGCGTCGACTACACGGGCGCCTTTTACTTGAAAGCATCCAGATTCCGTGGGCATCACACATACAAGGCATATATCGCAGTGTTTATATGTTTAGCTACCAAGGCGATACATCTAGAAGCGGTCACTGTCTAATATCTGTCTACTGTCTACTGTCTAAACGACTATCTACTCAACACTTCCTTTGGGCTCTTCAACGCTTTATTGGACGTAGAGGTTTGTGCAAGCATCTATACAGCGATGGAGAAACCAATTTCATCGGAGCAGACAATTCTCTTCGCATATGGCAAAAGGAGCTACTCTTACGGCCCGTGGCATCCAATGGCTTTTCAACCCACCGCACAGTCCTAATTTTGGAGGACTGTAGGAGGCGAACGTAAAGGCCGTCAAAACTCATCTGTATCGTTCCTTCAAACTCACTGCTATGACCTATGAAGAACTATCCACGGTGCTCACCCAAATCGAATCATATTTAAACTCATGTCCACTCTGCCCCTTATCAGCAGATCCAAACGATTTGTCCCCACTTACTCCCGGGCATTTCCTTATAGGAGGACCTTTATTGGCACCTCCGGAACCTTCTCTTTCAGACAAGTCCATCAACGCACGCTTCGTCGACGGTCAACGGCTCCTGAGACAATTTTGGCATCGATGGAGCGCCGATTGGCTTTCACATCTACAAGCACGTCCGAAATGGCGCCAAGAACGAACGAATCTGCAAATTGACGATCTAGTTGTAATCAAGGATGACCGGCTCCCCCCAAACGAATGGAAGATGGCTCGAATAATCGATTTGCATCCTGGAGAAGATGGACTAGTTCGCGTCGCCTCACTGAAAACCGTTTCTGGAACCTATAAGAGATCCCTGTCCAAGCTATGTCCATTGCCAATATCCACCAATCCTACTCCGAAACCTGAAGAAGTCCAATAATACAATAGAAGCTATTTCATACTGATCCCAGCATTCCGGGGGCGGCATGTACGGGCGTTATTTATCTTTTCGATTCATCGCTCTATCTTCAGCGAGCTTAGAATCCACCCAGATTTCTGTAATCTTTGCAAAGCTTTTCCTTGTCTGGTCTCTCCCCTAGTAAAGTTATTATTATAAGAAGAATCATAGAGCGATCGGAGTAGTGAAGGTCAGAGAAAACCACGCGGGATAAAGGCTGACCCATTCAAATAATTGTAAAACTAATCAACATAAATTAAGCAAGTAAAATAAAATGATGTTCAATGCATAACTGTGTCTAGTCGTTTGGATTCAAAACCCCCGAGCAGAACTGTGCTCAACTATGACATTACGCCCATGAACGGCATTTGTCACTACACCCGATTATATAAATTATTTCCGATTGAAATTTAAAATTTTCTGCCAGCGTTTTTTTGTTTTGGTTAGGAATTTTTATTCCGCACTTTTTGTGTTATATAGAAATATTCATTTATTTATTCACAAAAAACAGAAATGCAAACAATATTGGGACAATAATTGGTTTACAAAAAAATGGTTTATACATTTTATAATAGATAAAAAAAAGTTCATGCTAAACCGTCAGCCAACTAATGAAGATTAATTAAATTTAAAAAGTTGATGGGGCTGCAGTTTTTTGTTGGCGTAAGCCACAATATTTCACTATTCTTGTCTTTCTACTCATTTTTTTTTATACAAAAAAATTCAACAAAATTAATTTACAGTTTAACGGCTGTGCCGGAGATTGGTTTTAATAGTGCTCTTTATTCAATGAGACTCTGACACAAACTGAACCTTAAAGCTAACAAAAAATATTTCATAGCGGCCACGCAAATGTGCAGTGCTTGCCGCTATGCATGGGCTTCCGGCCAGACGTTGTGTCAGCAGTTTGGCCAGAGCGAGCTCTTAAATAATCGGACATTGCCGCTGATCGGTTAACTTCAGATAACTACTCCCCCTTCAAGAATGAGGCCGCCCTCGGCCGACCCTATTTGGGCAATCATCTCGTTCAGCTGGGACGCGGTTTTTCGGACCTGAATGACTCGCCGATAGGTCAAGCAAATTAAAGCACAGCATATTGCTTCCGCTATGAACACCAACTGATGTATGTAACTGATGGTGGTTAATCTCCTTCCCGAACTCTTGATGTGCTCCAGATTACGTTCACTCAGTCGGTGAAGGTAAGGAAGGCTAAGAACGTTACGTTCCATGGTGACGTTCAGGGAAGGTGAGCTGGCCACTCCTGGAGCCCTCTTCTGGGCTGTGTCATGATTGACCAATCGGGTTTCGTTGACAATGGCACTCTTTTCAAAGGTGAATTATCTGGTTTTGAAAGCAATTGAGGAGCTTGTTCGTTGATTGGATTGTGTGGGTTAGCGACAGCTCACTGTGAATTGTGGCCGCGCTTGAGAATGCCTCTTCTTCTTCTACAACGTTGAGTTGTTGCCTCGAGAGGGCATCCGCAACTAGGTTGACCTTGCCAGGCATGTAATGGACTTTGGCATCGATGCGTTCTTTCCATCTTTGATTTTTGTATTCGGATTGGAATCCGAAACCGCGTAGGTCAGCGGTTGGTGGTCAGTGTAGATGTTTAAATCTTTGACCCCATAAAGGTTATTTGGTCATTGATGATTTTCAATGCCATTAAAATAAAACGAAGAAGTTAATTAAGTTCAACGTTATAAACTTTATTCAGGCCGCATATGAAATTTGGATTTATGAGGATTTATGAACAATATGGGAAATCCAATTAAGGATGTGAGCGCAGTAAGAAGACGAACGAGAGTGGCGCCAACCTTCCAGAATAGACTGAGCGGATACTCGCTAACCTTAAACGCCGAATTAGCAAAGCCGAGCGGCCGAAAGAGAGTCGGCTTGCGACCAACAAAACATCAGTTACTACTTAATTATTATGTTTAAATTAGTTGCTTGCTGCTTGACCCGACATTCTCCCCCAGGTGGGCCTTCTACTCCAACTTCATCCTTTAGGGGCAAAAGGCACAGGTTAGTCAATGCTCGCTTGGTAATTCCAGATGAGGTTTTTATCACCGCCACTCGAAAGAAACCATCCCGATCAGGGCTTAGCTCCATTATGCTCGCAAGCGGCCATTTCATCGGAGGTATATTTTCGTCCTTTACTAGCACCACATCGTTCGGGGCCAAGTTAGGACCGGAGGCGCGCCATTTGAAGCGCTGCTGGAGAAGTCTAAGCTACTCCTCCTTCCATCGGTACCAGAAAGACTGCTGCAGGAAAGACACGCGCTACCAGCTGTCCAACCGGTTGAAGTTCAGCTTTCTGGGCTGTGTCATGATTGACCAATCGGGTTTCGTTGACAATGGCACTCTTTTCAAAAGTGATAAGATATGTGCCCTTTATATGGACACAGGTGCCATTATCCACACACACGTGAGCCGAGCGATCATTTACAATTACTATCCCTTCATCAACGTAAGTGATGGGGTGTAAATGGCGTTGTTGGATCTCGCAATGCACCGTGCCTCCAGCGTGAAGCTTTTGGTCGCATGATCTTCTGCGAGCCAGCCGGCAAAATGTAGCTCCTGATATCAGGGAGCACTTTTCCACGGTGTGGATCTCACTGTCGCATTCGGCAATGACGTTGTCTTCCAGCCTGAGCATGGTGTGGTGATGTGACACTGGGAAAACGGTGATCTTGCTGCAGGCCGACTTTATCTTCGGAAACTTAATAATAAAATGTAATATGTTATCGGACTGTAAGATCTTAACGGACGATACGGACAAAGCATCTCTAATCGTGGTCTCGGTAGGCTCTTCCATCCACACACCTTCCAGGTCTGCATGATCTAGGATGCTGGGGCTAACAATATTAACTTTGGAAAGTGCCACTGCTAGCATCAACCCCTGCAGCTCCATTGCTATCATCCTATTTCGAGTTAAAAGCATCTCGAATAGGTGCCCAGTATCAATTTGGGATTTTTTTGCTGACCTCAGAAGTTGGTTGACGGTAGCGGAAATTTTATTGATTTGAATTTGTACTTTGTTATTAATATTAACCTGCCTATTGTTTGCATTCGTTAATTGGAATTCATTAAATTTAATTCTTTCAAAATCTTCTGCGTCCGGCGTTCCTGCCACCAGTTTAATTTTTAGTTTAATTTTATCTTGTATTACATATTGCGGCTCATCTGATTGTGCCTGCACCACGTCAGCCGGCCTCTTGTCGATCACCGAGTGGATAGAGTTGTTATATCTGGCCGTAACCAGAAGTATCAGCTCTACGGTATCGCTGATGCCATTATCGATCTTAAGACATCTAGCAAGCTCTACCAAAGTGCTGTGGAAGTGCTAAACTTGGCCGTTGGAGACATCGAAATGGTTTTCCAGCATGGTCACGATGGAGTGCGAGTTCAACGATGGTTCGTTGTCGCAATATACGACATTGGCTAGTTTGAGATCCTCTATGGTTCTAGAGGGAACGGTTGGACTACGGCAAATTTGGAGAATTTGTCGATGCACGTAAGGAAATACTTTTTAACCGTGGAGAAGATGTCTATGTGTAGCATTTCTCCTACATTTCATTTCTCATTTCTCTCCTGCGAGCTCCTCCAGCAATGACTCCTCGCAAGTGAAGTCAATAATATGCCGTCTCTTGTTTCCAAAGAGAACGAAGCTCCGCTTTGACGGAGAGCGTGCTTTCTCCAGAATTATCTGGTTTTGAAAGCAATTGAGGAGCTTGTTCGTTGATTGGATTGTGTGGGTTAGCGACAGCTCACTGTGAATTGTGGCCGCGCTTGAGAATGCCTCTTCTTCTTCTACAACGTTGAGTTGTTGCCTCGAGAGGGCATCCGCAACTAGGTTGGCCTTGCCAGGCATGTAATGGACTCTGGCATCGATGCGTTATTTCCATCTTTGATTTTTGTACTCGGATTGGAATCCGAAACCGCGTAGGTCAGCGGTTGGTGGTCAGTGTAGATGTTTAAATCTTTGACCCCATAAAGGTTGTTTGGTCATTGATGATTTTCAATGCCATTAAAATAAAACGAAGAAGTTAATTAAGTTCAACGTTATAAACTTTATTCAGGCCGCATATGAAATTTGAATTTATGAGGATTTATGAACAATATGGGAAATCCAATTAAGGATGCCAGCGCAGTAAGAAGACGAACGAGAGTGGCGCCAACCTTCCAGAATAGGCTGAGCGGATATTATTATAAGATATATATATTCCCGTTATTATTATAAGAAGAATAAGAAGAAACCACGCGGGATAAAGGCTGACCCATTCAAATAATTGTAAAACTAATCAACATAAATTAAGCAAGTAAAATAAAATGAAGTTCAATGCATAACTGTGTCTAGTCGTTTGGATTCAAAACCCCCGAGCAGAACTGTGCTCAACTATGACATTACGCCCATGAACGGCATTTGTCACAACATTTTTGGTGGCCCATGAGGGGATCAATCCACACACGACTCCACAATTCATGGTCATCTCCAAAATTTCCATCAAAATCGTTAATGGAAACCTAATCTCAACACGGAACCATTATTCTCCTTTTCAACTCCTTTATTCTCTTTGACAAAGAGGAAGCCAAAATAACGAAATCAAACTTTGCATCGCACGTGTCGAGAAAACGCTTGCCCATTGTCGCTCTCTCACTTTGGAAGATACGTACGTAAGTGTGAGTGCATACCCAAAATGAGCAAGCCCAAGCCAGCAAGCACTTCCAGTGCAGAGTCTGAAACAATGGCAAAGGGTGGCAACGCCGACAGCTTGTTTGCGCTCCAGAAAGATCTTCACAGTCAGCTCAATCAACTCCAAGTAAACTTCAAGAAGGACAGCACGTCTCGGAAAACTAAGCCCTATTTCCAACTGCGCCTTTCCAAACTCAACTTAATAAGCCAGCAATTCAACAAGAATCATCAAGAGTTTGTAAGCGCTGGCTACCCCACACACCCTTACTTCGACGATAATTTAGCGGACCAGTTCGAAGAGGAATTTATCACAGCGTTCTGTTTAATCTCTACGGAGTCCGAAACACTTTTCCCCACTCAGCGTGCGCCGAGCAACAAGCGACACCTGTTCCTAAAATGCTCGGCCCTGGTGCGGCAGTCCAACTTCCAAAGTTGCCAGTACCTAACTTTTCCGGAAAGTATACATATTGGCCAGCTTTCCATGATCTGTTTATGCAACTCATTCACCAGAACCAGGCGTTGTCAAATATTCAGCGATTCCATTTTCTCAAGCAAGCACTGCCTAAAGAGCAGGACCAAGATGTACACCAAATGGAACTAACGGATGGCGCCTACACAATCGCATGGGATCTCATCATCAAACGCGATGATAACCCCCGTTTACAATTCATGCACCACATGAACGCCCTCTACGACTTACCCTTTATCTCAAGGGAAAGCTCATCAGAGATCGAACATATGCTGAACGTAACCAACGTATGCATCAACGAGTTCAATCGTCTCAAAACGAATATCCATTCTAGCACGCAATGGATAGTCCATCATTTGATCGCTAGATTACCTACGACAACTGTACAAGCCTGGGAGCATTGCTTGGGAAACTCCAGCGACATTCCGAGTTTCCTCGACTTGAAAACCTTCCTCAACAATCGCCTCGTCAGCATGAACATCATTGAGAACCGGAAATGTTCACAGCCCACGCACAACTCTACGATCAACAAATCGACAAACTATCCACGCCAAAATCCCAAGCAAAAGGGTTCCGGCTTCTACAAGGGCAGCACGTTCCACACCACGACTGGAACCAGCGGTCCCATCTCTTGCGTACACTGTAAGGGGCAACACATTTTGCGGCGGTGTCCTGATTTTTTATCTAAGGATTGCTTTGCCCGCAAACGAATCATTGACCATACAAAGGCATGCCTAAATTGCCTCAGCATCCATCATCCCTTGTCGCAGTGTGGCAGTAACAAGAATTGTTTACAATGCGGACAGCGTCACCATACCCTGCTTCACTTCCCCACGACGTATACCAGCCCATCACCGATTATTCAGAACGCAGCAAGCGAGAGCTCCGATCTTGCTCATCCTCCCGATTCCACTACAGTGCTGATGGCCACTGCCGCGCAGTCAACTCGATCCATTTTGCTCTAGTACAACTACATAATAACAGCACCGGACAAACTGCCGTTATTCGAGCCTTGATCGATCATGGCTCTGAGGGCACGTTAATCACAGAACGTGCCGCTCAGTTGCTGGGACTTCCACGTCACCAAGTCACAGCACAGATCACCGGGGTCGGTGATAACCCAAAGAACATCTGTAGATTTAGTACAGAGTTCTCCATAAGCTCATGCACGGACCCTCAATTTCACCATCTGGTGCAACCAGCGTATATCCTCAACTCGATAACCTCTCATTAACCAAGAAGCAATGTCAACGTGGACACTTGTCAGCATCTTCAGGGATTACACTTGGCCGATCCCACCTTTACCAGGCCAGGCCGCATCGACGCGTTATTTGGAGTAGATCTAATACCATATTTGTTGCTGCCAGATTTACGGAAAGGAGCTTCAAATCAACCTATTGCTCAACTCACTCAATTGGGTTGGATCGTGTTTGGCCATTGCAATGAAACAAGGGCAAATGTGGTAACCATTCGTTGCCATCAGACTAATCTGGATGCACTGGTAAAGGGTTTCTTCGATCTTGATCAAATCAGCTCTGAGAGGACCTTAACAGCAGAAGAACAATGGTGTGAGGATCATTTCCAGCGCACCTGCATCCGACAACCCAATGGAAAATACCTGGTCCGGCTTCCGTTAAAAACTGAATTTGACAAGGAACAAGTCATCGGAAAGTCTCACCAAATCGCACTCAATAGATTCCATCTCTTGGAACGTCGGCTAAACAGAAACGACACACTTAAACAACAATATCACTCCACCATTAAGGAATATTTTGTTCTTAAGCAACTCTCCAAAGTCACTACCGCAGAAACTCGACATCAAATGATCACTCCAAGAGGTCAACAGTATTTCTCATCATGTACTCTCCCACACCACGCCGTGATAAAGGAGGACAGTACAGCGACCAAAGTTCGGGTGGTGTACGATGCATCATGTACCCCTTCGAACGGAAAATCCCTTAACGACATATTGTGCATCGGCCCACCGCTACAAAACGATTTAGGAGGAGTCATCATGAAATGGAGGCTACATCGTTACGTGTTTGCAGCAGATATCCAACGAATGTATCGCTGTATCGACATGCACCAGGAGGATGCTCAATTTCAACGCATCTTATGGAGGAATGATCAAAACGAAATAGCCGAGTACAGCCTAAATACTGTCACCTCTGGGACTGCATCAGCACCGTATACAGCCATACGCGTAATCCGTCAACTCTCTCACGAACTCCAGTCTTATTAAATGAAGTATATGTCGACGACGTCCAAACTGGTCACAATACTGTTCAGGGAGCATTGGAAATACGAAATCAACTCATTGCTACATTAAAATCGGCTGGAATGGAACTCAGGAAAAGGGCATCAAATCATCCACAGATCTTATCCGGAATTCCTGACCAGCACATGGCTCAAAAGAGGCATGTAGAATTAAATTTCCAGGAGACTATTAAAACTCTGGGACTTTATTGAAGCCCACACGAGGATTTATATAACTTCAAGGTTCGATTTGACCTTCCTGCCTCCTTTACTAAACGTTCCTTTCTTTCAGTAGTCGCTCGACTCTATGATCCCTTAGGCTTTATAGTTCCTGTCACTACTACTGCAAAGAGTATTCTAAAGGACATCTGGCAGTGGCGACCCGAGACATCCGACAAGACCGAACCCGCTCTCGATTGGGACGCCCGTTACCCCCAATACTTCAAGCCCGATGTGAAGAATTTCGACATCATTTACCAAACATTGAACAGTTGAAAATACCTCGGTGGCTTGGTCACCAGACCGGTGAGCCACAGTCACACCAACTACACGTCTTTTGTGACGGCTCCTCGCAAGCTTACGCAGCCTGTGTTTATCTCCGAATACAATATCCATCCGGGAGAGTGAGCACCGTCCTCTTGACCGCACGGAGTCGAGTCACGCCCACGAAGCCACTAACGATCCCTCGAATAGAACTCTCTGGTGCAGTGTTGGCTGCACAACTGGCTAAATGGGTACTAACGCAGTTTTCATCCACCGGAATTCCCATGTCAGTTAATTTCTGGACGGATGCATCAATCGTTTTATATTGGATTAAAGGAAATCCCACCCGTTGGAAGACTTTCGTCTCCAACCGAATTGGCAAGATTTTGGAATTAAGTACTACAACCCAATGGCAGCACGTACCTTCGGGAGAAAACCCAGCCGATTGCGCTTCAAGGGGTCTTACTCCTCACCAACTAGCCAGGCATGACATCTGGTGGTTCGGTCCCGAGTGGCTACGGCAGGATGAAAATCGGTGGCCGAAGAACACGTACTCTCCTCCCCCTGACCAACATCACGAAGAAAGACGACAACCAACCAACATCACAGCACATGTTTATTCACTTGGCGACTCAATCATAACCTCTTACTCATCATATAACAAATTGTTATTTGTTATGGCTTACATCCACAGGTATCTGCATAACTTACGCCACCCACAAGAACTTCGTCATGTGGGCACGATTCGAGTACCAGAATTACGAGAAGCTCTACATAAAATCGTAAGGATGGTTCAGAAAGAAGCCTTTTCTCAAGAGATCAGCCCAGTCCTGACACGGAAATCTCTATCCAGGCACAGTGCCCTCAGCGCTCTTTGTCCGTTTTTAGACGACTTTGGGATTCTGCGACTCAAAGGACGACTGAAGAACGCTCGACAACTGTCCCAAGCACAGAAAAATCCGATCATTATACCCAAAATGCATCATTTTACTGACCTCGTAATCAAAAATGCGCACCTAAACACTCTTCATGGAGGCACCGAGCTCACCTTAGCAACCATTCGCCACACATTCTGGATAGTCAATGGGAAACAAGCAGTAAAAAGAATTCTACGACAATGTGTCCAATGCTTCAAACATCGCCCAAAGCCTGCCTCACAGTTAATGGGGGATCTGCCACTACATCGAGTCAACCCACCTGGTCGAGCCTTTGAAGCCACTGGCGTCGACTACACGGGCGGCTTTTACTTGAAAGCATCCAGATTCCACTGCTTTCAGTGCATCCAGTGTTTATATGTTTAGCAACCAAGGCGATACATCTAGAAGCGGTCACTGGACTATCTACTCAACACTTCCTTTGGGCTCTTCAACGCTTTATTGGACGTAGAGGTTTGTGCAAGCATCTATACAGCGATGGAGGAACCAATCATCGGCGCAGACAATTCCCTTCGCATATGGCAAAAGGAGTTTCGAAATTCCATCGACACGGACATCGCACCCACTCTTACGGCCCGTGGCATCCAATGGCATTTCAACCCACCGCACAGTCCTAATTTTGGGGGACTGTGGGAGGCGAACGTAAAGGCCGTCAAAACTCATCTGTATTGTTCCTTCAAACTCACTGCTATGACCTATGAAGAATTATCCACGGTGCTCACCCAAATCGAATCATGTTTAAACTCACGTCCACTCTGCCCCTTATCAGCAGATCCAAACGATTTGTCCCCACTTACTCCCGGGCATTTCCTTATAGGAGGACCTTTATTGGTACCTCCGGAACCTTCTCTTTCAGAAAAGTCCATCAACGCACGCTTCGTCGACGGTCAACGGCTCCTGAGACAATTTTGGCATCGATGGAGCGCCGATTGGCTTTCACATCTACAAGCACGTCCGAAATGGCGCCAAGAACGAACGAATCTGCAAATTGACGATCTAGTTGTAATCAAGGATGACCGGCTCCCCCCAAACGAATGGAAGATGGCTCGAATAATCGATTTGCATCCTGGAGAAGATGGACTAGTTCGCGTCGCCTCACTGAAAACCGTTTCTGGAACCTATAAGAGATCCCTGTCCAAGCTATGTCCATTGCCAATATCCACCAATCCTACTCCGAAACCTGAAGAAGTCCAATAATACAATAGAAGCTATATCATGCTGATCCCAGCATTCCAGGGGCGGCATGTACGGGCGTTATTTATCTTTTCGATTAATCGCTCTATCTTCAGCGAGCTTAGAATCCACCCAGATTTCTGTAATCTTTGCAAAGCTTTTCCTTGTCTGGTCTCTCCCCTAGTAAAGTTATTATTATAAGAAGAATCATAGAGCGATCGGAGTAGTGAAGGTCAGAGAAAACCACGCGGGATAAAGGCTGACCCATTCAAATAATTGTAAAACTAATCAACATAAATTAAGCAAGTAAAATAAAATGAAGTTCAATGCATAACTGTGTCTAGTCGTTTGGATTCAAAACCCCCGAGCAGAACTGTGCTCAACTATGACATTAGTTGAGCCCATGAACGGCATTTGTCACAACACCCGATTATATAAATTATTTCCGATTGAAATTTAAAATTTTCTGCCAGCGTTTTTTTGTTTTGGTTAGGAATTTTTATTCCGCACTTTTTGTGTTATATAGAAATATTCATTTATTTATTCACAAAAAACAGAAATGCAAACAATATTGGGACAATAATTGGTTTACAAAAAAATGGTTTATACATTTTATAATAGATAAAAAAAAGTTCATGCTAAACCGTCAGCCAACTAATGAAGATTAATTAAATTTAAAAAGTTGATGGGGCTGCAGTTTTTTGTTGGCGTAAGCCACAATATTTCACTATTCTTGTCTTTCTACTCATTTTTTTTTATACAAAAAAATTCAACAAAATTAATTTACAGTTTAACGGCTGTGCCGGAGATTGGTTTTAATAGTGCTCTTTATTCAATGAGACTCTGACACAAACTGAACCTTAAAGCTAACAAAAAATATTTCATAGCGGCCACGCAAATGTGCAGTGCTTGCCGCTATGCATGGGCTTCCGGCCAGACGTTGTGTCAGCAGTTTGGCCAGAGCGAGCTCTTAAATAATCGGACATTGCCGCTGATCGGTTAACTTCAGATAACTACTCCCCCTTCAAGAATGAGGCCGCCCTCGGCCGACCCTATTTGGGCAATCATCTCGTTCAGCTGGGACGCGGTTTTTCGGACCTGAATGACTCGCCGATAGGTCAAGCAAATTAAAGCACAGCATATTGCTTCCGCTATGAACACCAACTGATGTATGTAACTGATGGTGGTTAATCTCCTTCCCGAACTCTTTGATGTGCTCCAGATTACGTTCACTCAGTCGGTGAAGGTAAGGAAGGCTAAGAACGTTACGTTCCATGGTGACGTTCAGGGAAGGTGAGCTGGCCACTCCTGGAGCCCTCTTCTGGGCTGTGTCATGATTGACCAATCGGGTTTCGTTGACAATGGCACTCTTTTCAAAGGTGAATTATCTGGTTTTGAAAGCAATTGAGGAGCTTGTACGTTGATTGGATTGTGTGGGTTAGCGACAGCTCACTGTGAATTGTGGCCGCGCTTGAGAATGCCTCTTCTTCTTCTACAACGTTGAGTTGTTGCCTCGAGAGGGCATCCGCAACTAGGTTGACCTTGCCAGGCATGTAATGGACTTTGGCATCGATGCGTTCTTTCCATCTTTGATTTTTGTACTCGGATTGGAATCCGAAACCGCGTAGGTCAGCGGTTGGTGGTCAGTGTAGATGTTTAAATCTTTGACCCCATAAAGGTTGTTTGGTCATTGATGATTTTCAATGCCATTAAAATAAAACGAAGAAGTTAATTAAGTTCAACGTTATAAACTTTATTCAGGCCGCATATGAAATTTGGATTTATGAGGATTTATGAACAATATGGGAAATCCAATTAAGGAGGCGAGCGCAGTAAGAAGACGAACGAGAGTGGCGCCAACCTTCCAGAATAGACTGAGCGGATACTCGCTAACCTTAAACGCCGAATTAGCACAGCCAGGTATATTTTCGTCCTTTACTAGCACCACATCGTTCGGGGCCAAGTTAGGACCGGAGGCGCGCCATTTGAAGCGCTGCTGGAGAAGGCTAAGCTACTCCTCCTTCCATCGGTACCAGAAAGACTGCTGCAGGAAAGACACGCGCTACCAGCTGTCCAACCGGTTGAAGTTCAGCTTTCTGGGCTGTGTCATGATTGACCAATCGGGTTTCGTTGACAATGGCACTCTTTTCAAAAGTGATAAGATATGTGCCCTTTATATGGACACAGGTGCCATTATCCACACACACGTGAGCCGAGCGATCATTTACAATTACTATCCCTTCATCAACGTAAGTGATGGGGTGTAAATGGCGTTGTTGGATCTCGCAATGCACCGTGCCTCCAGCGTGAAGCTCTTGGGCGCATGATTTTCTGCGAGCCAGCCGGCAAAATGTAGCTCCTGATGTCGGGGAGCACTTTTCCACGGTGTGGATCTCTTTGTCTCATTCGGCAATGACGTTGTCTTCCAGCCTGAGCATGGTGTGGTGATGTGACACTGGGAAAACGGTGATCTTGCTGCAGGCCGACTTTATCTTCGGAAACTTAATAATAAAATGTAATATGTTATCGGACTGTAAGATCTTAACGGACGATACGGACAAAGCATCTCTAATCGTGGTCTCGGTAGGCTCTTCCATCCACACACCTTCCAGGTCTGCATGATCTAGGATGCTGGGGCTAACAATATTACCTTTGGAAAGTGCCACTGCTAGCATCAACCCCTGCAGCTTCATTTCTATCATCCTATTTCGAGTTAAAAGCATCTCGAATAGGTGCCCAGTATCAATTTGGGATTTTTTTGCTGACCTCAGAAGTTGGTTGACGGTAGCGGAAATTTTATTGATTTGAATTTGTACTTTGTTGTTAATATTAACCTGCCTATTGTTTGCATTCGTTAATTGGAATTCATTAAATTTAATTCTTTCAAAATCTTCTGCGTCCGGCGTTCCTGCCACCAGTTTAATTTTTAGTTTAATTTTATCTTGTATTTCATATTGCGGCTCATCTGATTGTGCCTGCACCACGTCAGCCGGCCTCTTGTCGATCACCGAGTGGATAGAGTTGTTATATCTGGCCGTAACCAGAAGTATCAGCTCTACGGTATCGCTGATGCCATTATCGATCTTAAGACATCTAGCAAGCTCTACCAAAGTGCTGTGGAAGCGCTAAACTTGGCCGTTGGAGACATCGAAATGGTTTTCCAGCATGGTCACGATGGAGTGCGAGTTCAACGATGGTTCGTTGTCGCAATATACGACATTGGCTAGTTTGAGATCCTCTATGGTTCTAGAGGGAACGGTTGGACTACGGCAAATTTGGAGAATTTGTCGATGCACGTAAGGAAATACTTTTTATCCGTAGAGAAGATGTCTATGTGTAGCATTTCTCCTACATTTCATTTCTCATTTCTCTCCTGCGAGCTCCTCCAGCAATGACTCCTCGCAAGTGAAGTCAATAATATGCCGTCTCTTGTTTCCAAAGAGAACGAAGCTCCGCTTTGACGGAGAGCGTGCTTTCTCCAGAATTATCTGGTTTTGAAAGCAATTGAGGAGCTTGTTCGTTGATTGGATTGTGTGGGTTAGCGACAGCTCACTGTGAATTGTGGCCGCGCTTGAGAATGCCTCTTCTTCTTCTACAACGTTGAGTTGTTGCCTCGAGAGGGCATCCGCAACTAGGTTGACCTTGCCAGGCATGTAATGGACTTTGGCATCGATGCGTTCTTTCCATCTTTGATTTTTGTACTCGGATTGGAATCCGAAACCGCGTAGGTCAGCGGTTGGTGGTCAGTGTAGATGTTTAAATTTTTGACCCCATAAAGGTTGTTTGGTCATTGATGATTTTCAATGCCATTAAAATAAAACGAAGAAGTTAATTAAGTTCAACGTTATAAACTTTATTCAGGCCGCATATGAAATTTGAATTTATGAGGATTTATGAACAATATGGGAAATCCAATTAAGGATGCCAGCGCAGTAAGAAGACGAACGAGAGTGGCGCCAACCTTCCAGAATAGGCTGAGCGGATATTATTATAAGATATATATATTCCCGTTATTATTATAAGAAGAATAAGAAGAAACCACGCGGGATAAAGGCTGACCCATTCAAATAATTGTGAAACTAATCAACATAAATTAAGCAAGTAAAATAAAATGAAGTTCAATGCATAACTGTGTCTAGTCGTTTGGATTCAAAACCCCCGAGCAGAACTGTGCTCAACTATGACATTACGCCCATGAACGGCATTTGTCACAACATTTTTGGTGGCCCATGAGGGGATCAATCCACACACGACTCCACAATCCATGGTCATCTCCAACATTTCCATCAAAATCGTTAATGGAAACCTAATCTCAACACGGAACCATTATTCTCCTTTTCAACTCCTTTATTCTCTTTGACAAAGAGGAAGCCAAAATAACGGAATCAAACTTTGCATCGCACGTGTCGCGAAAACGCTTGCCCATTGTCGCTCTCTCACTTTGGAAGATACGTACGTGAGTGTGAGTGCATACCCAAAATGAGCAAGCCCAAGCCAGCAAGCACTTCCAGTGCAGAGTCTGAAACAATGGCAAAGGGTGGCAACGCCGACAGCTTGTTTGCGCTCCAGAAAGATCTTCACAGTCAGCTCAATCAACTCCAAGTAAACTTCAAGAAGGACAGCACGTCTCGGAAAACTAAGCCCTATTTCCAACTGCGCCTTTCCAAACTCAACTTAATAAGCCAGCAATTCAACAAGAATCATCAAGAGTTTGTAAGCGCTGGCTACCCCACACACCCTTACTTCGACGATAATTTAGCGGACCAGTTCGAAGAGGAATTTATCACAGCGTTCTGTTTAATCTCTACGGAGTCCGAAACACTTTTCCCCACTCAGCTACCAGCGTGCGCCGAGCAACAAGCGACACCTGTTCCTAAAATGCTCGGCCCTGGTGCGGCAGTCCAACTTCCAAAGTTGCCAGTACCTAACTTTTCCGGAAAGTATACAGATTGGCCAGCTTTCCATGATCTGTTTATGCAACTCATTCACCAGAACCAGGCGTTGTCAAATATTCAGCGATTCCATTTCCTCAAGCAAGCACTGCCTAAAGAGCAGGACCAAGATGTACACCAAATGGAACTAACGGATGGTGCCTACACAATCGCATGGGATCTCATCATCAAAACGCTATGATAACCCCCGTTTACAATTCATGCACCACATGAACGCCCTGTACCACTTACCCTTTATCTCAAGGGAAAGCTCATCAGATATAAAAAACATGTGCTGAACGTAACCAACGTATGCATTAACGAGTTCAATCGTCTCAAAACGAATATCCATTCTAGCACGCAATGGATAGTCCATCATTTGATCGCTAGATTACCTACGACAACAGTACAAGCCTGGGAGCATTGCTTGGGAAACTCCAGCGACATTCCGAGTTTCCTCGACTTGAAAACCTTCCTCAACAATCGCCTCGTCAGCATGAACATCATTGAGAACCGGAAATGTTCACAGCCCACGCACAACTCTACGATCAACAAATCGACAAACTATCCACGCCAAAATCCCAAGCAAAAGGGTTCCGGCTTCTACAAGGGCAGCACGTTCCACACCACGACTGGAACCAGCGGTCCCATCTCTTGCGTACACTGTAAGGGGCAACACATTTTGCGGCGGTGTCCTGATTTTTTATTTAAGGATTGCTTTGCCCGCAAACGAATCATTGACCATACAAAGGCATGCCTAAATTGCCTCAGCATCCATCATCCCTTGTCGCAGTGTGGCAGTAACAAGAATTGTTTACAATGCGGACAGCGTCACCATACCCTGCTTCACTTCCCCACGACGTATACCAGCCCATCACCGATTATTCAGAACGCAGCAAGCGAGAGCTCCGATCTTGCTCATCCTCCCGATTCCATTACAGTGCTGATGGCCACTGCCGCGCAGTCAACTCGATCCATTTTGCTCTAGTACAACTACATAATAACAGCACCGGACAAACTGCCGTTATTCGAGCCTTGATCGATCATGGCTCTGAGGGCACGTTAATCACAGAACGTGCCGCTCAGTTGCTGGGACTTCCACGTCACCAAGTCACAGCACAGATCACCGGGGTCGGTGATAACCCAAAGAACATCTGTAGATTTAGTACAGAGTTCTCCATAAGCTCATGTACGGACCCTCAATTTCACCATCTGGTGCAACCAGCGTATGTCCTCAACTCGATAACCTCTCATTTACCAAGAAGCAATGTCAACGTGGACACTTGTCAGCATCTTCAGGGATTACACTTGGCCGATCCCACCTTTACCAGGCCAGGCCGCATCGACGCGTTATTTGGAGTAGATCTAATACCGTATTTGTTGCTGCCAGATTTACGGAAAGGAGCTTCAAATCAACCTATTGCTCAACTCACTCAATTGGGTTGGATCGTGTTTGGCCATAGCAATGAAACAAGGGCAAATGTGGTAACCATTCGTTGCCATCAGACTAATCTGGATGCACTGGTAAAGGGTTTCTTCGATCTTGATCAAATCAGCTCTGAGAGGACCTTAACAGCAGAAGAACAATGGTGTGAGGATCATTTCCAGCGTACCTGCATCCGACAACCCAATGGAAAATACCTGGTCCGGCTTCCGTTAAAAACTGAATTTGACAAGGAACAAGTCATCGGAAAGTCTCACCAAATCGCACTCAATAGATTCCATCTCTTAGAACGTCGGCTAAACAGAAACGACAAACTTAAACAACAATATCACTCCACCATTAAGGAATATTTTGTTCTTAAGCAACTCTCCAAAGTCACTACCGCAGAAACTCGACATCAAATGATCACTCCAAGAGGTCAACAGTATTTCTCATCATGTACTCTCCCACACCACGCCGTGATAAAGGAGGACAGTACAACGACCAAAGTTCGGGTGGTGTACGATGCATCATGTACCCCTTCGAACGGAAAATCCCTTAACGACATATTGTGCATCGGCCCACCGCTACAAAACGATTTAGGAGGAGTCATCATGAAATGGAGGCTACATCGTTACGTGTTTGCAGCAGATATCCAACGAATGTATCGCTGTATCGACATGCACCAGGAGGATGCTCAATTTCAACGCATCTTATGGAGGAATGATCAAAACGAAATAGCCGAGTACAGCCTAAATACTGTCACCTCTGGGACTGCATCAGCACCGTATACAGCCATACGCGTAATCCGTCAACTCGCTCACGAACTCCAGTCTTATTAAATGAAGTATATGTCGACGACGTCCAAACTGGTCACAATACTGTTCAGGGAGCATTGGAAATACGAAATCAACTCATTGCTAAATTAAAATCGGCTGGAATGGAACTCAGGAAATGGGCATCAAATCATCCACAGATCTTATCTGGAATTCCTGACCAGCACATGGCTCAAAAGAGGCATGTAGAATTAAATTTCCAGGAGACTATTAAAACTCTGGGACTTTATTGAAGCCCACACGAGGATTTATATAACTTCAAGGTTCGATTTGACCTTCCTGCCTCCTTTACTAAACGTTCCTTTCTTTCAGTAGTCGCTCGCCACTATGATCCCTTAGGCTTTATAGTTCCTGTCACTACTACTGCAAAGAGTATTCTAAAGGACATCTGGCAGTGGCGACCCGAGACATCCGACAAGACCGAACCCGCTCTCGATTGGGACGCCCGTTACCCCCAATACTTCAAGCCCGATGTGAAGAATTACAACATCATTTACCAAACATTGAACAGTTGAAAATACCTCGGTGGCTTGGTCACCAGACCGGTGAGCCACAGTCACACCAACTACACGTCTTTTGTGACGGCTCCTCGCAAGCTTACGCAGCCTGTGTTTATCTCCGAATACAATATCCATCCGGGAGAGTGAGCACCGCCCTCTTGACCGCACGGAGTCGAGTCACGCCCACGAAGCCGCTAACGATCCCTCGAATAGAACTCTCTGGTGCAGTGTTGGCTGCACAACTGGCTAAATGGGTACTAACGCAGTTTTCATCCACCGGAATTCCCATGTCAGTTAATTTCTGGACGGATGCATCAATCGTTTTATATTGGATTAAAGGAAATCCCACCCGTTGGAAGACTTTCGTCTCCAACCGAATTGGCAAGATTTTGGAATTAAGTACTACAACCCAATGGCAGCACGTACCTTCGGGAGAAAACCCAGCCGATTGCGCTTCAAGGGGTCTTACTCCTCACCAACTAGCCAGGCATGACATCTGGTGGTTCGGTCCCGAGTGGCTACGGCAGGATGAAAATCGGTGGCCGAAGAACACGTACTCTCCTCCCCCTGACCAACATCACGAAGAAAGGCGACAACCAACCAACATCACAGCACATGTTTGTTCACTTGGCGACTCAATCATAACCTCTTACTCATCATATAACAAATTTTTATTTGTTATGGCTTACATCCACAGGTATCTGCATAACTTACGCCACCCACAAGAACTTCGTCATGTGGGCACGATTCGAGTACCAGAATTACGAGAAGCTCTACATAAAATCGTAAGGATGGTTCAGAAAGAAGCCTTTTCTCAAGAGATCAGCCCAGTCCTGACACGGAAATCTCTATCCAGGCACAGTGCCCTCAGCGCTCTTTGTCCGTTTTTAGACGACTTTGGGATTCTGCGACTCAAAGGACGACTGAAGAACGCTCGACAACTGTCCCAAGCACAGAAAAATCCGATCATTATACCCAAAATGCATCATTTTACTGACCTCGTAATCAAAAATGCGCACCTAAACACTCTTCATGGAGGCACCGAGCTCACCTTAGCAACCATTCGCCACACATTCTGGATAGTCAATGGGAAACAAGCAGTAAAAAGAATTCTACGACAATATGTCCAATGCTTCAAACATCGCCCAGAGCCTGCCTCACAGTTAATGGGGGATCTGCCACTAAATCGAGTCAACCCACCTGGTCGAGCCTTTGAAGCCACTGGCGTCGACTACACGGGCGGCTTTTACTTGAAAGCATCCAGATTCCACTGCTTTCAGTGCATCCAGTGTTTATATGTTTAGCAACCAAGGCGATACATCTAGAAGCGGTCACTGGACTATCTACTCAACACTTCCTTTGGGCTCTTCAACGCTTTATTGGACGTAGAGGTTTGTGCAAGCATCTATACAGCGATGGAGGAACCAATTTCATCGGCGCAGACAATTCCCTTCGCATATGGCAAAAGGAGTTTCGAAATTCCATCGACACGGACATCGCACCCACTCTTACGGCCCGTGGCATCCAATGGCATTTCAACCCACCGCACAGTCCTAATTTTGGGGGACTGTGGGAGGCGAACGTAAAGGCCGTCAAAACTCATCTGTATTGTTCCTTCAAACTCACTGCTATGACCTATGAAGAACTATCCACGGTGCTCACCCAAATCGAATCATGTTTAAACTCACGTCCACTCTGCCCCTTATCAGCAGATCCAAACGATTTGTCCCCACTTACTCCCGGGCATTTCCTTATAGGAGGACCTTTATTGGCACCTCCGGAACCTTCTCTTTCAGACAAGTCCATCAACGCACGCTTCGTCGACGGTCAACGGCTCCTGAGACAATTTTGGCATCGATGGAGCGCCGATTGGCTTTCACATCTACAAGCACGTCCGAAATGGCGCCAAGAACGAACGAATCTGCAAATTGACGATCTAGTTGTAATCAAGGATGACCGGCTCCCCCCAAACGAATGGAAGATGGCTCGAATAATCGATTTGCATCCTGGAGAAGATGGACTAGTTCGCGTCGCCTCACTGAAAACCGTTTCTGGAACCTATAAGAGATCCCTGTCCAAGCTATGTCCATTGCCAATATCCACCAATCCTACTCCGAAACTTGAAGAAGTCCAATAATACAATAGAAGCTATATCATGCTGATCCCAGCATTCCAGGGGCGGCATGTACGGGCGTTATTTATCTTTTCGATTCATCGCTCTATCTTCAGCGAGCTTAGAATCCACCCAGATTTCTGTAATCTTTGCAAAGCTTTTCCTTGTCTGGTCTCTCCCCTAGTAAAGTTATTATTATAAAAAGAATCATAGAGCGATCGGAGTAGTGAAGGTCAGAGAAAACCACGCGGGATAAAGGCTGACCCATTCAAATAATTGTAAAACTAATCAACATAAATTAAGCAAGTAAAATAAAATGAAGTTCAATGCATAACTGTGTCTAGTCGTTTGGATTCAAAACCCCCGAGCAGAACTGTGCTCAACTATGACATTAGTTGAGCCCATGAACGGCATTTGTCACAACACCCGATTATATAAATTATTTCCGATTGAAATTTAAAATTTTCTGCCAGCGTTTTTTTGTTTTGGTTAGGAATTTTTATTCCGCACTTTTTGTGTTATATAGAAATATTCATTTATTTATTCACAAAAAACAGAAATGCAAACAATATTGGGACAATAATTGGTTTACAAAAAAATGGTTTATACATTTTATAATAGATAAAAAAAAGTTCATGCTAAACCGTCAGCCAACTAATGAAGATTAATTAAATTTAAAAAGTTGATGGGGCTGCAGTTTTTTGTTGGCGTAAGCCACAATATTTCACTATTCTTGTCTTTCTACTCATTTTTTTTTATACAAAAAAATTCAACAAAATTAATTTACAGTTTAACGGCTGTGCCGGAGATTGGTTTTAATAGTGCTCTTTATTCAATGAGACTCTGACACAAACTGAACCTTAAAGCTAACAAAAAATATTTCATAGCGGCCACGCAAATGTGCAGTGCTTGCCGCTATGCATGGGCTTCCGGCCAGACGTTGTGTCAGCAGTTTGGCCAGAGCGAGCTCTTAAATAATCGGACATTGCCGCTGATCGGTTAACTTCAGATAACTACTCCCCCTTCAAGAATGAGGCCGCCCTCGGCCGACCCTATTTGGGCAATCATCTCCTTCAGCTGGGACGCGGTTTTTCGGGCCTGAATGACTCGCCGATAGGTCAAGCCGATGCAAATTAAAGCACAGCATATTGCTTCCGCTATGAACACCAACTGATGTATGTAACTGATGGTGGTTAATCTCCTTCCCGAACTCTTTGATGTGCTCCAGATTACGTTCACTCAGTCGGTGAAGGTGAGGAAGGCTAAGAACGTTACGTTCCATGGTAACGTTCAGGGAAGGTGAGCTGGCCACTCCTGGAGCCCTCTTCTGGGCTGTGTCATGATTGACCAATAGGGTTTCGTTGACAATGGCACTCTTCTCAAAGGTGAATTATCTGGTTTTGAAAGCAATTGAAGGGCTTGTTCGTTGATTAGATTGTGTGGGTTAGCGACAGCTAACTGTGAATTGTGGCCACGCTTGAGAATGCCTCTTCTTCTTCTACAACGTTGAGTTGTTGCCTCGAGAGGGCATCCGCAACTAGGTTGGGCTTGCCAGGACTTTGGCATCGATGCGTTCTTTCCATCTTTGATTTTTGTATTCGGATTGCAATCCGAAACCGCGTAGGTCAGCGGTTGGTGGTCAGTGTAGATGTTTAAATCTTTGACCCCATAAAGGTTGTTTGGTCATTGATGATTTTCAATGCCATTAAAATAAAACAAAGAAGTTAATTAAGTTCAACGTTATAAACTTTATTCAGGCCGCATATGAAATTTGGATTTATGAGGATTTATGAACAATATGGGAAATCCAATTAAGGATGCGAGCGCAGTAAGAAGACGAACGAGCGTGGCGCCAACCTTCCAGAAGAGGCTGAGCGGATACTCGCTAACCTTAAACGCCGAATTAGCAAAGCCGAGCGGCCGAAAGAGAGTCGGCTTGCGACCAACAAAACATCAGTTACTACTTAATTATTATGTTTAAATTAGTTGCTTGCTGCTTGACCCGACATTCTCCCCCCAGTTGGGCCTTCTACTCCAACTTCATCCTTTAGGGACAAAAGGCACAGCTTAGTCAATGCTCGCTTGGTAATTCCAGATGAAGTTTTTATCACCGCCACTCGAAAGATACCATCCCGACCAGGGCTTAGCTCCATTATGCTCGCAAGCGGCCATTTCATCGGAGGTAGATTTTCGTCCTTTACTAGCACCACATCGTTCGGGGCCAAGGCAGGACCGGAGGCGCGCCATTTGAAGCGCTGCTGGAGAAGGCTAAGCTACTCCTCCTTCCATCGGTACCAGAAAGAATGCTGCAGGAAAGACACGCGCTACCAGCTGTCCAACCGGTTGAAGTTCAGCTTTCTGGGCTGTGTCATGATTGACCAATCGGGTTTCGTTGACAATGGCACTCTTTTCAAATGTGATAAGATATGTGCCCTTTATATGGACACAGGTGCCATTATCCACACACACGTGAGCCGAGCGATCATTTACAATTACTATCCCTTCATCAACGTAAGTGGTGTAAATCGCTTTGTTGGATCTCGCAATGCGGCGTGCCTCCAGCGTGAAGCTCTTGGGCGCATGATTTTCTGCGAGCCAGCCGGCAAAATGTAGCTCCTGATGTCGGGGAGCACTTTTCCACGGTGTGGATCTCTTTGTCTCATTCGGCAATGACGTTGTTTTCCAGGCTGAGCATGGTGTGGTGATGTGACGATGAGAAAACGGTGATCTTGCTGCAGGCCGTTTTTATCTTCGGAAACTTAATAATAAAATGTAATATGTTATCGGACTGTAAGATCTTAACGGACGATACGGACAAAGCATCTCTAATCGTGGTCTCGGTAGGCTCTTCCATCCACACACCTTCCAGGTCTGCATGATCTAGGATGCTGGGGCTAACAATATTAACTTTGGAAAGTGCCACTGCTAGCATCAACCCCTGCAGCTCCATTGCTATCATCCTATTTCGAGTTAAAAGCATCTCGAATAGGTGCCCAGTATCAATTTGGGATTTTTTTGCTGACCTCAGAAGTTGGTTGACGGTAGCGGAAATTTTATTGATTTGAATTTGTACTTTGTTGTTAATATTAACCTGCCTATTGTTTGCATTCGTTAATTGGAATTCATTAAATTTAATTCTTTCAAAATCTTCTGCGTCCGGCGTTCCTGCCACCACCTTTAGCGCAGTCCCTAAGAAGTCTAAACGTCTTGCTACCCTATGATGGATGCTCAAAGAGTCGAGCATGTCGCGTAGGTGGGCAACATCAACAACTAGGAGTTTCTGCATGTGGGATTGCGGGAACATGACGGTCATCCCATTAGTTTCTTCGATGACGCGCCTTATTCCGAGAGATTTGCTGAGTGCTTTACAAAAGCAAATTCCTCCTATATTAGGATTCGACCATCAACGATGGGAATGTATTTGGCTTTGGATTAGTCCGTGACGCGTGCCGATGTTGTGGTCAAAAGGAAAATCAGGGATATAGTTGAAAACCTGTAATTTGGATTGTTATGAATTTTGTTGAAGTTGGGTAGCCCACCACCAAAGCATGATTAAAATAATAAAGGGCGCAAAACTTATGCCAAGTGGCTAGGAAAAAGATAATAAAAAGATAAATTATCAGGCGAGCGATAAGATGGTCGCGCTCGGCCTACCTAAGGTTGTCTTTGTGGACCACCCTCCCCTTAATGAGGATTGTGGTCCCCATGTCCGCCTCAACGGTTTTCTCTTCACATAACGGTGGGAGTTTGTTGCCTAGGCGTCTGCTGGACTTCACTGGGACTTTTTCGCCAACCTCGAATACTCTATTTTGGCGGGAAGAGTTTTCCCTGTCCCGGAGCTTGTCTTGGGCGAGTTTAATTTTATCTTGTATTTCATATTGCGGCTCATCTGATTGTGCCTGCACCACGTCAGCCGGCCTCTTGTCGATCACCGAGTGGATAGAGTTGTTATATCTGGCCGTGACCAGAAGTATCAGCTCTACGGTATCGCTGATGCCATTATCGATCTTAAGACATCTAGCAAGCTCTACCAAAGTGCTGTGGAAGCGCTAAACTTGGCCGTTGGAGACATCGAAAAGGTTTTCCAGCATGGTCACGATGGAGTGCGAGTTCAACGATGGTTCGTTGTCGCAATATACGACATTGGCTAGTTTGAGATCCTCTATGGTTCTAGAGGGAACGGTTGGACTACGGCAAATTTTGAGAATTTGTCGATGCACGTAAGGAAATACTTTTTATCCGTAGAGAAGATGTCTATGTGTAGCATTTCTCCTACATTTCATTTCTCATTTCTCTCCTGCGAGCTCCTCCAGCAATGACTCCTCGCAAGTGAAGTCAATAATATGCCGTCTCTTGTTTCCAAAGAGAACGAAGCTCCGCTTTGACGGAGAGCGTGCTTTCTCCAGAATTATCTGGTTTTGAAAGCAATTGAGGAGCTTGTTCGTTGATTGGATTGTGTGGGTTAGCGACAGCTCACTGTGAATTGTGGCCGCGCTTGAGAATGCCTCTTCTTCTTCTTCAACGTTGAGTTGTTGCCTCGAGAGGGCATCCGCAACTAGGTTGACCTTGCCAGGCATGTAATGGACTCTGGCATCGATGCGTTCTTTCCATCTTTGATTTTTGTATTCGGATTGGAATCCGAAACCGCGTAGGTCAGCGGTTGGTGGTCAGTGTAGATGTTTAAATCTTTGACCCCATAAAGGTTGTTTGGTCATTGATGATTTTCAATGCCATTAAAATAAAACGAAGAAGTTAATTAAGTTCAACGTTATAAACTTTATTCAGGCCGCATACGAAATTTGGATTTATGAGGATTTATGAACAATATGGGAAATCCAATTAAGGATGCGAGCGCAGTAAGAAGACGAACGAGAGTGGCGCCAACCTTCCAGAATAGGCTGAGCGGATATTATTATAAGATATATATATTCCCGTTATTATTATAAGAAGAATAAGAAGAAACCACGCGGGATAAAGGCTGACCCATTCAAATAATTGTAAAACTAATCAACATAAATTAAGCAAGTAAAATAAAATGAAGTTCAATGCATAACTGTGTCTAGTCGTTTGGATTCAAAACCCCCGAGCAGAACTGTGCTCAACTATGACATTACGCCCATGAACGGCATTTGTCACAACATTTTTGGTGGCCCATGAGGGGATCAATCCACACACGACTCCACAATCCATGGTCATCTCCAACATTTCCATCAAAATCGTTAATGGAAACCTAATCTCAACACGGAACCATTATTCTCCTTTTCAACTCCTTTATTCTCTTTGACAAAGAGGAAGCCAAAATAACGGAATCAAACTTTGCATCGCACGTGTCGCGAAAACGCTTGCCCATTGTCGCTCTCTCACTTTGGAAGATACGTACGTAAGTGTGAGTGCATTCGCAAAATGAGCAAGCCCAAGCCAGCAAGCACTTCCAGTGCAGAATCTGAAACAATGGCAAAGGGTGGCAACGCCGACAGCTTGTTTGCGCTCCAGAAAGATCTTCACAGTCAGCTCAATCAACTCCAAGTAAACTTCAAGAAGGACAGCACGTCTCGGAAAACTAAGCCCTATTTCCAACTGCGCCTTTCCAAACTCAACTTAATAAGCCAGCAATTCAACAAGAATCATCAAGAGTTCGTAAGCGCTGGCTACCCCACACACCCTTACTTCGTCGATAATTTAGCGGACCAGTTCGAAGAGGAATTTATCACAGCGTTCTGTTTAATCTCTACGGAGTCCGAAACACTTTTCCCCACTCAGCTACCAGCGTGCGCCGAGCAACAAGCGACACCTGTTCCTAAAATGCTCGGCCCTGGTGCGGCAGTCCAACTTCCAAAGTTGCCAGTACCTAACTTTTCCGGAAAGTATACAGATTGGCCAGCTTTCCATGATCTGTTTATGCAACTCATTCACCAGAACCAGGCGTTGTCAAACATTCAGCGATTCCATTTTCTCAAGCAAGCATTGCCTAAAGAGCAGGACCAAGATGTACACCAAATGGAACTAACGGATGGCGCCTACACAATCGCATGGGATCTCATCATCAAACGTTATGATAACCCCCGTTTACAATTCATGCACCACATGAACGCCCTCTACGACTTACCCTTTATCTCAAGGGAGAGCTCATCAGAGATCAAACATATGCTGAACGTAACCAACGTATGCATCAACGAGTTCAATCGTCTCAAAACTAATATCCATTCTAGCACGCAATGGATAGTCCATCATTTGATCGCTAGATTACCTACGACAACAGTACAAGCCTGGGAGCATTGCTTGGGAAACTCCAGCGACATTCCGAGTTTCCTCGACTTGAAAACCTTCCTCAACAATCGCCTCGTCAGCATGAACATCATTGAGAACCGGAAATGTTCACAGCCCACGCACAACTCTACGATCAACAAATCGACAAACTATCCACGCCAAAATCCCAAGCAAAAGGGTTCCGGCTTCTACAAGGGCAGCACGTTCCACACCACGACTGGAACCAGCGGTCCCATCTCTTGCGTACACTGTAAGGGGCAACACATTTTGCGGCGGTGTCCTGATTTTTTATCTAAGGATTGCTTTGCCCGCAAACGAATCATTGACCATACAAAGGCATGCCTAAATTGCCTCAGCATCCATCATCCCTTGTCGCAGTGTGGCAGTAACAAGAATTGTTTACAATGCGGACAGCGTCACCATACCCTGCTTCACTTCCCCACGACGTATACCAGCCCATCACCGATTATTCAGAACGCAGCAAGCGAGAGCTCCGATCTTGCTCATCCTCCCGATTCCATTACAGTGCTGATGGCCACTGCCGCGCAGTCAACTCGATCCATTTTGCTCTAGTACAACTACATAATAACAGCACCGGACAAACTGCCGTTATTCGAGCCTTGATCGATCATGGCTCTGAGGGCACGTTAATCACAGAACGTGCCGCTCAGTTGCTGGGACTTCCACGTCACCAAGTCACAGCACAGATCACCGGGGTCGGTGATAACCCAAAGAACATCTGTAGATTTAGTACAGAGTTCTCCATAAGCTCATGTACGGACCCTCAATTTCACCATCTGGTGCAACCAGCGTATGTCCTCAACTCGATAACCTCTCATTTACCAAGAAGCAATGTCAACGTGGACACTTGTCAGCATCTTCAGGGATTACACTTGGCCGATCCCACCTTTACCAGGCCAGGCCGCATCGACGCGTTATTTGGAGTAGATCTAATACCGTATTTGTTGCTGCCAGATTTACGGAAAGGAGCTTCAAATCAACCTATTGCTCAACTCACTCAATTGGGTTGGATCGTGTTTGGCCATAGCAATGAAACAAGGGCAAATGTGGTAACCATTCGTTGCCATCAGACTAATCTGGATGCACTGGTAAAGGGTTTCTTCGATCTTGATCAAATCAGCTCTGAGAGGACCTTAACAGCAGAAGAACAATGGTGTGAGGATCATTTCCAGCGTACCTGCATCCGACAACCCAATGGAAAATACCTGGTCCGGCTTCCGTTAAAAACTGAATTTGACAAGGAACAAGTCATCGGAAAGTCTCACCAAATCGCACTCAATAGATTCCATCTCTTAGAACGTCGGCTAAACAGAAACGACAAACTTAAACAACAATATCACTCCACCATTAAGGAATATTTTGTTCTTAAGCAACTCTCCAAAGTCACTACCGCAGAAACTCGACATCAAATGATCACTCCAAGAGGTCAACAGTATTTCTCATCATGTACTCTCCCACACCACGCCGTGATAAAGGAGGACAGTACAATGACCAAAGTTCGGGTGGTGTACGATGCATCATGTACCCCTTCGAACGGAAAATCCCTTAACGACATATTGTGCATCGGCCCACCGCTACAAAACGATTTAGGAGGAGTCATCATGAAATGGAGGCTACATCGTTACGTGTTTGCAGCAGATATCCAACGAATGTATCGCTGTATCGACATGCACCAGGAGGATGCTCAATTTCAACGCATCTTATGGAGGAATGATCAAAACGAAATAGCCGAGTACAGCCTAAATACTGTCACCTTTGGGACTGCATCAGCACCGTATACAGCCATACGCGTAATCCGTCAACTCGCTCACGAACTCCAGTCTTATTAAATGAAGTATATGTCGACGACGTCCAAACTGGTCACAATACTGTTCAGGGAGCATTGGAAATACGAAATCAACTCATTGCTAAATTAAAATCGGCTGGAATGGAACTCAGGAAATGGGCATCAAATCATCCACAGATCTTATCTGGAATTCCTGACCAGCACATGGCTCAAAAGAGGCATGTAGAATTAAATTTCCAGGAGACTATTAAAACTCTGGGACTTTATTGAAGCCCACACGAGGATTTATATAACTTCAAGGTTCGATTTGACCTTCCTGCCTCCTTTACTAAACGTTCCTTTCTTTCAGTAGTCGCTCGCCACTATGATCCCTTAGGCTTTATAGTTCCTGTCACTACTACTGCAAAGAGTATTCTAAAGGACATCTGGCAGTGGCGACCCGAGACATCCGACAAGACCGAACCCGCTCTCGATTGGGACGCCCGTTACCCCCAATACTTCAAGCCCGATGTGAAGAATTACAACATCATTTACCAAACATTGAACAGTTGAAAATACCTCGGTGGCTTGGTCACCAGACCGGTGAGCCACAGTCACACCAACTACACGTCTTTTGTGACGGCTCCTCGCAAGCTTACGCAGCCTGTGTTTATCTCCGAATACAATATCCATCCGGGAGAGTGAGCACCGCCCTCTTGACCGCACGGAGTCGAGTCACGCCCACGAAGCCGCTAACGATCCCTCGAATAGAACTCTCTGGTGCAGTGTTGGCTGCACAACTGGCTAAATGGGTACTAACGCAGTTTTCATCCACCGGAATTCCCATGTCAGTTAATTTCTGGACGGATGCATCAATCGTTTTATATTGGATTAAAGGAAATCCCACCCGTTGGAAGACTTTCGTCTCCAACCGAATTGGCAAGATTTTGGAATTAAGTACTACAACCCAATGGCAGCACGTACCTTCGGGAGAAAACCCAGCCGATTGCGCTTCAAGGGGTCTTACTCCTCACCAACTAGCCAGGCATGACATCTGGTGGTTCGGTCCCGAGTGGCTACGGCAGGATGAAAATCGGTGGCCGAAGAACACGTACTCTCCTCCCCCTGACCAACATCACGAAGAAAGGCGACAACCAACCAACATCACAGCACATGTTTGTTCACTTGGCGACTCAATCATAACCTCTTACTCATCATATAACAAATTTTTATTTGTTATGGCTTACATCCACAGGTATCTGCATAACTTACGCCACCCACAAGAACTTCGTCATGTGGGCACGATTCGAGTACCAGAATTACGAGAAGCTCTACATAAAATCGTAAGGATGGTTCAGAAAGAAGCCTTTTCTCAAGAGATCAGCCGAGTCCTGACACGGAAATCTCTATCCAGGCACAGTGCCCTCAGCGCTCTTTGTCCGTTTTTAGACGACTTTGGGATTCTGCGACTCAAAGGACGACTGAAGAACGCTCGACAACTGTCCCAAGCACAGAAAAATCCGATCATTATACCCAAAATGCATCATTTTACTGACCTCGTAATCAAAAAATGCGCACCTAAACACTCTTCATGGAGGCACCGAGCTCACCTTAGCAACCATTGGCCACACATTCTGGATAGTCAATGGGAAACAAGCAGTAAAAAGAATTCTACGACAATGTGTCCAATGCTTCAAACATCGCCCAAAGCCAGCCTTTTTGAAGCCACTGGCGTCGACTACACGGGCGCCTTTTACTTGAAAGCATCCAGATTCCACTGCTTTCAGTGCATCCAGTGTTTATATGTTTAGCAACCAAGGCGATACATCTAGAAGCGGTCACTGGACTATCTACTCAACACTTCCTTTGGGCTCTTCAACGCTTTATTGGACGTAGAGGTTTGTGCAAGCATCTATACAGCGATGGAGGAACCAATTTCATCGGCGCAGACAATTCCCTTCGCATATGGCAAAAGGAGTTTCGAAATTCCATCGACACGGACATCGCACCCACTCTTACGGCCCGTGGCATCCAATGGCATTTCAACCCACCGCACAGTCCTAATTTTGGGGGACTGTGGGAGGCGAACGTAAAGGCCGTCAAAACTCATCTGTATTGTTCCTTCAAACTCACTGCTATGACCTATGAAGAACTATCCACGGTGCTCACCCAAATCGAATCATGTTTAAACTCACGTCCACTCTGCCCCTTATCAGCAGATCCAAACGATTTGTCCCCACTTACTCCCGGGCATTTCCTTATAGGAGGACCTTTATTGGCACCTCCGGAACCTTCTCTTTCAGACAAGTCCATCAACGCACGCTTCGTCGACGGTCAACGGCTCCTGAGACAATTTTGGCATCGATGGAGCGCCGATTGGCTTTCACATCTACAAGCACGTCCGAAATGGCGCCAAGAACGAACGAATCTGCAAATTGACGATCTAGTTGTAATCAAGGATGACCGGCTCCCCCCAAACGAATGGAAGATGGCTCGAATAATCGATTTGCATCCTGGAGAAGATGGACTAGTTCGCGTCGCCTCACTGAAAACCGTTTCTGGAACCTATAAGAGATCCCTGTCCAAGCTATGTCCATTGCCAATATCCACCAATCCTACTCCGAAACTTGAAGAAGTCCAATAATACAATAGAAGCTATATCATGCTGATCCCAGCATTCCAGGGGCGGCATGTACGGGCGTTATTTATCTTTTCGATTCATCGCTCTATCTTCAGCGAGCTTAGAATCCACCCAGATTTCTGTAATCTTTGCAAAGCTTTTCCTTGTCTGGTCTCTCCCCTAGTAAAGTTATTATTATAAAAAGAATCATAGAGCGATCGGAGTAGTGAAGGTCAGAGAAAACCACGCGGGATAAAGGCTGACCCATTCAAATAATTGTAAAACTAATCAACATAAATTAAGCAAGTAAAATAAAATGAAGTTCAATGCATAACTGTGTCTAGTCGTTTGGATTCAAAACCCCCGAGCAGAACTGTGCTCAACTATGACATTAGTTGAGCCCATGAACGGCATTTGTCACAACACCCGATTATATAAATTATTTCCGATTGAAATTTAAAATTTTCTGCCAGCGTTTTTTTGTTTTGGTTAGGAATTTTTATTCCGCACTTTTTGTGTTATATAGAAATATTCATTTATTTATTCACAAAAAACAGAAATGCAAACAATATTGGGACAATAATTGGTTTACAAAAAAATGGTTTATACATTTTATAATAGATAAAAAAAAGTTCATGCTAAACCGTCAGCCAACTAATGAAGATTAATTAAATTTAAAAAGTTGATGGGGCTGCAGTTTTTTGTTGGCGTAAGCCACAATATTTCACTATTCTTGTCTTTCTACTCATTTTTTTTTATACAAAAAAATTCAACAAAATTAATTTACAGTTTAACGGCTGTGCCGGAGATTGGTTTTAATAGTGCTCTTTATTCAATGAGACTCTGACACAAACTGAACCTTAAAGCTAACAAAAAATATTTCATAGCGGCCACGCAAATGTGCAGTGCTTGCCGCTATGCATGGGCTTCCGGCCAGACGTTGTGTCAGCAGTTTGGCCAGAGCGAGCTCTTAAATAATCGGACATTGCCGCTGATCGGTTAACTTCAGATAACTACTCCCCCTTCAAGAATGAGGCCGCCCTCGGCCGACCCTATTTGGGCAATCATCTCCTTCAGCTGGGACGCGGTTTTTCGGGCCTGAATGACTCGCCGATAGGTCAAGCCGATGCAAATTAAAGCACAGCATATTGCTTCCGCTATGAACACCAACTGATGTATGTAACTGATGGTGGTTAATCTCCTTCCCGAACTCTTTGATGTGCTCCAGATTACGTTCACTCAGTCGGTGAAGGTGAGGAAGGCTAAGAACGTTACGTTCCATGGTAACGTTCAGGGAAGGTGAGCTGGCCACTCCTGGAGCCCTCTTCTGGGCTGTGTCATGATTGACCAATAGGGTTTCGTTGACAATGGCACTCTTCTCAAAGGTGAATTATCTGGTTTTGAAAGCAATTGAAGGGCTTGTTCGTTGATTAGATTGTGTGGGTTAGCGACAGCTAACTGTGAATTGTGGCCACGCTTGAGAATGCCTCTTCTTCTTCTACAACGTTGAGTTGTTGCCTCGAGAGGGCATCCGCAACTAGGTTGGGCTTGCCAGGACTTTGGCATCGATGCGTTCTTTCCATCTTTGATTTTTGTATTCGGATTGCAATCCGAAACCGCGTAGGTCAGCGGTTGGTGGTCAGTGTAGATGTTTAAATCTTTGACCCCATAAAGGTTGTTTGGTCATTGATGATTTTCAATGCCATTAAAATAAAACAAAGAAGTTAATTAAGTTCAACGTTATAAACTTTATTCAGGCCGCATATGAAATTTGGATTTATGAGGATTTATGAACAATATGGGAAATCCAATTAAGGATGCGAGCGCAGTAAGAAGACGAACGAGCGTGGCGCCAACCTTCCAGAAGAGGCTGAGCGGATACTCGCTAACCTTAAACGCCGAATTAGCAAAGCCGAGCGGCCGAAAGAGAGTCGGCTTGCGACCAACAAAACATCAGTTACTACTTAATTATTATGTTTAAATTAGTTGCTTGCTGCTTGACCCGACATTCTCCCCCCAGTTGGGCCTTCTACTCCAACTTCATCCTTTAGGCACAAAAGGCACAGCTTAGTCAATGCTCGCTTGGTAATTCCAGATGAAGTTTTTATCACCGCCACTCGAAAGATACCATCCCGACCAGGGCTTAGCTCCATTATGCTCGCAAGCGGCCATTTCATCGGAGGTAGATTTTCGTCCTTTACTAGCACCACATCGTTCGGGGCCAAGGCAGGACCGGAGGCGCGCCATTTGAAGCGCTGCTGGAGAAGGCTAAGCTACTCCTCCTTCCATCGGTACCAGAAAGAATGCTGCAGGAAAGACACGCGCTACCAGCTGTCCAACCGGTTGAAGTTCAGCTTTCTGGGCTGTGTCATGATTGACCAATCGGGTTTCGTTGACAATGGCACTCTTTTCAAATGTGATAAGATATGTGCCCTTTATATGGACACAGGTGCCATTATCCACACACACGTGAGCCGAGCGATCATTTACAATTACTATCCCTTCATCAACGTAAGTGGTGTAAATCGCTTTGTTGGATCTCGCAATGCGGCGTGCCTCCAGCGTGAAGCTCTTGGGCGCATGATTTTCTGCGAGCCAGCCGGCAAAATGTAGCTTCTGATGTCGGGGAGCACTTTTCCACGGTGTGGATCTCTTTGTCTCATTCGGCAATGACGTTGTTTTCCAGGCTGAGCATGGTGTGGTGATGTGACGATGAGAAAACGGTGATCTTGCTGCAGGCCGTTTTTATCTTCGGAAACTTAATAATAAAATGTAATATGTTATCGGACTGTAAGATCTTAACGGACGATACGGACAAAGCATCTCTAATCGTGGTCTCGGTAGGCTCTTCCATCCACACACCTTCCAGGTCTGCATGATCTAGGATGCTGGGGCTAACAATATTAACTTTGGAAAGTGCCACTGCTAGCATCAACCCCTGCAGCTCCATTGCTATCATCCTATTTCGAGTTAAAAGCATCTCGAATAGGTGCCCAGTATCAATTTGGGATTTTTTTGCTGACCTCAGAAGTTGGTTGACGGTAGCGGAAATTTTATTGATTTGAATTTGTACTTTGTTGTTAATATTAACCTGCCTATTGTTTGCATTCGTTAATTGGAATTCATTAAATTTAATTCTTTCAAAATCTTCTGCGTCCGGCGTTCCTGCCACCACCTTTAGCGCAGTCCCTAAGAAGTCTAAACGTCTTGCTACCCTATGATGGATGCTCAAAGAGTCGAGCATGTCGCGTAGGTGGGCAACATCAACAACTAGGAGTTTCTGCATGTGGGATTGCGGGAACATGACGGTCATCCCATTAGTTTCTTCGATGACGCGCCTTATTCCGAGAGATTTGCTGAGTGCTTTACAAAAGCAAATTCCTCCTATATTAGGATTCGACCATCAACGATGGGAATGTATTTGGCTTTGGATTAGTCCGTGACGCGTGCCGATGTTGTGGTCAAAAGGAAAATCAGGGATATAGTTGAAAACCTGTAATTTGGATTGTTATGAATTTTGTTGAAGTTGGGTAGCCCACCACCAAAGCATGATTAAAATAATAAAGGGCGCAAAACTTATGCCAAGTGGCTAGGAAAAAGATAATAAAAAGATAAATTATCAGGCGAGCGATAAGATGGTCGCGCTCGGCCTACCTAAGGTTGTCTTTGTGGACCACCCTCCCCTTAATGAGGATTGTGGTCCCCATGTCCGCCTCAACGGTTTTCTCTTCACATAACGGTGGGAGTTTGTTGCCTAGGCGTCTGCTGGACTTCACTGGGACTTTTTCGCCAACCTCGAATACTCTATTTTGGCGGGAAGAGTTTTCCCTGTCCCGGAGCTTGTCTTGGGCGAGTTTAATTTTATCTTGTATTTCATATTGCGGCTCATCTGATTGTGCCTGCACCACGTCAGCCGGCCTCTTGTCGATCACCGAGTGGATAGAGTTGTTATATCTGGCCGTGACCAGAAGTATCAGCTCTACGGTATCGCTGATGCCATTATCGATCTTAAGACATCTAGCAAGCTCTACCAAAGTGCTGTGGAAGCGCTAAACTTGGCCGTTGGAGACATCGAAAAGGTTTTCCAGCATGGTCACGATGGAGTGCGAGTTCAACGATGGTTCGTTGTCGCAATATACGACATTGGCTAGTTTGAGATCCTCTATGGTTCTAGAGGGAACGGTTGGACTACGGCAAATTTTGAGAATTTGTCGATGCACGTAAGGAAATACTTTTTATCCGTAGAGAAGATGTCTATGTGTAGCATTTCTCCTACATTTCATTTCTCATTTCTCTCCTGCGAGCTCCTCCAGCAATGACTCCTCGCAAGTGAAGTCAATAATATGCCGTCTCTTGTTTCCAAAGAGAACGAAGCTCCGCTTTGACGGAGAGCGTGCTTTCTCCAGAATTATCTGGTTTTGAAAGCAATTGAGGAGCTTGTTCGTTGATTGGATTGTGTGGGTTAGCGACAGCTCACTGTGAATTGTGGCCGCGCTTGAGAATGCCTCTTCTTCTTCTTCAACGTTGAGTTGTTGCCTCGAGAGGGCATCCGCAACTAGGTTGACCTTGCCAGGCATGTAATGGACTCTGGCATCGATGCGTTCTTTCCATCTTTGATTTTTGTATTCGGATTGGAATCCGAAACCGCGTAGGTCAGCGGTTGGTGGTCAGTGTAGATGTTTAAATCTTTGACCCCATAAAGGTTGTTTGGTCATTGATGATTTTCAATGCCATTAAAATAAAACGAAGAAGTTAATTAAGTTCAACGTTATAAACTTTATTCAGGCCGCATACGAAATTTGGATTTATGAGGATTTATGAACAATATGGGAAATCCAATTAAGGATGCGAGCGCAGTAAGAAGACGAACGAGAGTGGCGCCAACCTTCCAGAATAGGCTGAGCGGATATTATTATAAGATATATATATTCCCGTTATTATTATAAGAAGAATAAGAAGAAACCACGCGGGATAAAGGCTGACCCATTCAAATAATTGTAAAACTAATCAACATAAATTAAGCAAGTAAAATAAAATGAAGTTCAATGCATAACTGTGTCTAGTCGTTTGGATTCAAAACCCCCGAGCAGAACTGTGCTCAACTATGACATTACGCCCATGAACGGCATTTGTCACAACATTTTTGGTGGCCCATGAGGGGATCAATCCACACACGACTCCACAATCCATGGTCATCTCCAACATTTCCATCAAAATCGTTAATGGAAACCTAATCTCAACACGGAACCATTATTCTCCTTTTCAACTCCTTTATTCTCTTTGACAAAGAGGAAGCCAAAATAACGGAATCAAACTTTGCATCGCACGTGTCGCGAAAACGCTTGCCCATTGTCGCTCTCTCACTTTGGAAGATACGTACGTAAGTGTGAGTGCATTCGCAAAATGAGCAAGCCCAAGCCAGCAAGCACTTCCAGTGCAGAATCTGAAACAATGGCAAAGGGTGGCAACGCCGACAGCTTGTTTGCGCTCCAGAAAGATCTTCACAGTCAGCTCAATCAACTCCAAGTAAACTTCAAGAAGGACAGCACGTCTCGGAAAACTAAGCCCTATTTCCAACTGCGCCTTTCCAAACTCAACTTAATAAGCCAGCAATTCAACAAGAATCATCAAGAGTTCGTAAGCGCTGGCTACCCCACACACCCTTACTTCGTCGATAATTTAGCGGACCAGTTCGAAGAGGAATTTATCACAGCGTTCTGTTTAATCTCTACGGAGTCCGAAACACTTTTCCCCACTCAGCTACCAGCGTGCGCCGAGCAACAAGCGACACCTGTTCCTAAAATGCTCGGCCCTGGTGCGGCAGTCCAACTTCCAAAGTTGCCAGTACCTAACTTTTCCGGAAAGTATACAGATTGGCCAGCTTTCCATGATCTGTTTATGCAACTCATCCACCAGAACCAGGCGTTGTCAAACATTCAGCGATTCCATTTTCTCAAGCAAGCATTGCCTAAAGAGCAGGACCAAGATGTACACCAAATGGAACTAACGGATGGCGCCTACACAATCGCATGGGATCTCATCATCAAACGTTATGATAACCCCCGTTTACAATTCATGCACCACATGAACGCCCTCTACGACTTACCCTTTATCTCAAGGGAGAGCTCATCAGAGATCAAACATATGCTGAACGTAACCAACGTATGCATCAACGAGTTCAATCGTCTCAAAACTAATATCCATTCTAGCACGCAATGGATAGTCCATCATTTGATCGCTAGATTACCTACGACAACTGTACAAGCCTGGGAGCATTGCTTGGGAAACTCCAGCGACATTCCGAGTTTCCTCGACTTGAAAACCTTCCTCAACAATCGCCTCGTCAGCATGAACATCATTGAGAACCGGAAATGTTCACAGCCCACGCACAACTCTACGATCAACAAATCGACAAACTATCCACGCCAAAATCCCAAGCAAAAGGGTTCCGGCTTCTACAAGGGCAGCACGTTCCACACCACGACTGGAACCAGCGGTCCCATCTCTTGCGTACACTGTAAGGGGCAACACATTTTGCGGCGGTGTCCTGATTTTTTATCTAAGGATTGCTTTGCCCGCAAACGAATCATTGACCATACAAAGGCATGCCTAAATTGCCTCAGCATCCATCATCCCTTGTCGCAGTGTGGCAGTAACAAGAATTGTTTACAATGCGGACAGCGTCACCATACCCTGCTTCACTTCCCCACGACGTATACCAGCCCATCACCGATTATTCAGAACGCAGCAAGCGAGAGCTCCGATCTTGCTCATCCTCCCGATTCCATTACAGTGCTGATGGCCACTGCCGCGCAGTCAACTCGATCCATTTTGCTCTAGTACAACTACATAATAACAGCACCGGACAAACTGCCGTTATTCGAGCCTTGATCGATCATGGCTCTGAGGGCACGTTAATCACAGAACGTGCCGCTCAGTTGCTGGGACTTCCACGTCACCAAGTCACAGCACAGATGACCGGGGTCGGTGATAACCCAAAGAACATCTGTAGATTTAGTACAGAGTTCTCCATAAGCTCATGTACGGACCCTCAATTTCACCATCTGGTGCGACCAGCGTATGTCCTCAACTCGATAACCTCTCATTAACCAAGAAGCAAAGTCAACGTGGACACTTGTCAGCATCTTCAGGGATTACACTTGGCCGATCCCACCTTTACCAGGCCAGGCCGCATCGACGCGTTATTTGGAGTAGATCTAATACCATATTTGTTGCTGCCAGATTTACGGAAAGGAGCTTCAAATCAACCTATTGCTCAACTCACTCAATTGGGTTGGATCGTGTTTGGCCATTGCAATGAAACAAGGGCAAATGTGGTAACCATTCGTTGCCATCAGACTAATCTGGATGCACTGGTAAAGGGTTTCTTCGATCTTGATCAAATCAGCTCTGAGAGGACCTTAACAGCAGAAGAACAATGGTGTGTGGATCATTTCCAGCGTACCTGCTTCCGACAACCCAATGGAAAATACCTGGTCCGGCTTCCGTTAAAAACTGAATTTGACAAGGAACAAGTCATCGGAAAGTCTCACCAAATCGCACTCAATAGATTCAATCTCTTAGAACGTCGGCTAAACAGAAACGGCAAACTGAAACCACAATATCACTCCACCATTAAGGAATATTTTGATCTTAAGCAACTCTCCAAAGTCACTACCGCAGAAACTCGACATCAAATGATCACTCCAAGAGGTCAACAGTATTTCTCATCATGTACTCTCCCACACCACGCCGTGATAAAGGAGGACAGTACAACGACCAAAGTTCGGGTGGTGTACGATGCATCATGTACCCCTTCGAACGGAAAATCCCTTAACGACATATTGTGCATCGGCCCACCGCTACAAAACGATTTAGGAGGAGTCATCATGAAATGGAGGCTACATCGTTACGTGTTTGCAGCAGATATCCAACGAATGTATCGCTGTATCGACATGCACCAGGAGGATGCTCAATTTCAACGCATCTTATGGAGGAATGATCAAAACGAAATAGCCGAGTACAGCCTAAATACTGTCACCTTTGGGACTGCATCAGCACCGTATACAGCCATACGCGTAATCCGTCAACTCGCTCACGAACTCCAGTCTTATTAAATGAAGTATATGTCGACGACGTCCAAACTGGTCACAATACTGTTCAGGGAGCATTGGAAATACGAAATCAACTCATTGCTACATTAAAATCGGCTGGAATGGAACTCAGGAAATGGGCATCAAATCATCCACAGATCTTATCCGGAATTCCTGACCAGCACATGGCTCAAAAGAGGCATGTAGAAGTAAATTTCCAGGAGACTATTAAAACTCTGGGACTTTATTGAAGCCCACACGAGGATTTATATAACTTCAAGGTTCGATTTGACCTTCCTGCCTCCTTTACTAAACGTTCCTTTCTTTCAGTAGTCGCTCGCCACTATCGCTCCCTTTGTAGGGGGGCGTTGGTTCCGCAAAAGATTCCAGGATTAGGGATGAAATGATAAATAAAAAAGTCGGGGCGTCTTCCAGTGGATATAACGCGGTCAGCTTTATTGGGCTGCTTACATCGAATACTAACTTAACTTAGAAAAGCAAACAAGGCAAAAGTAATAGAAAAAATACGATCGACGACGGCCGACGAAGGAGCGAGAGCGCAAAGGGGGGCGAGCGCGGATGCGCTCTTCAGCGCGGGTGCGCTCTTCAGTGCTGGTGCGCTCTTCAGCGCGGGTGCGCTCTTAAAGTTGCGGCACAACGGCCCCTCACGTAAACATCCTCCCCCCCTTGCAATCGCTCAGGTTGCAATAGATCCTTCGTCGCTAGCTATGCGTCACTGCAGCTAGAGGGCGTACACGGGTCGATGAAGGCCCCCGTGTCGAAGATCCGGGTCCCGGTGTTGTCGCTGTTCCGGGTCAGCAGCGACGATAGGGTGGGCGCAGCGACCGCGTCCTGCGGGGGCCCTCGAGGAGAGGCGGATGACGCGGGCGGAAGAGCGGTGGACGGCACCCGATGAGTGGCGGACGAAAGCAGTGGAGCGCTTGACGACTGCCAGCCAGTGGCGGAAGAATGCCGAGGAGTTATCGAAGAGTGCCGGGAAGTCTGCGGCCGTGGATCGGTTTGGGAATGCCGGAAAATGGCGGACGCAGGGCGAGAAACACCCGAACCGCGCCGGGAGTTGGCGGATGACGGCCGACGAGAGAGCGGGACACCCCGTGTACTGTCTCCCGGGGGCGGTGACCGGTGCTCCTTGTTCACGGGGTGCAGCAGCGTGTGGTGATCCTGACCACACGTCTTACAGCCGTCCCCACGCCGACAGGATCCGTCGGAGTGCTCGTGGGCCAGGCAGCTCGAGCAATAGCGGTTCACGAGAACCGCTCGGAGCCGCTCCTCGGCACTAAGGCGTAGGAAGCGCCGACACCTCTTCAATGGATGGATCCCATTGCAGACTCGGCATCGGTAGGATTGTGTACCTCGAGTACATCTGCTCTCCAGTGACGGATCAGTCGGATCATCAGCTGATTGCCACCGTGCAGCGTGATGCGATGTATAAATCGAAGAAGGAGTCGAGAAAGAGTTGTGCTCGCATCCTGAATCGAAACCCTGAACCTGTGAGTCACCGAGGCTGCGGGCAACTCGTACGGAAAAGACAGAGACGCTGCGGGGGTTAGCTGGAGACAATGGGCCTGTCAGCACCCATCCAAAAATGGTCTCCTGACCGAGAAGCGACCCGCAGATGTTAGCCTTGGAATTACAGAGGAGAATGGACGGCAGAATGTCAGCTCCTAATAACACATCGATTTGGGAGCTCTCAAAGAAGTTGGGGTCCGCCAGGGGAATGTCGGGCAGCCCCTTGAGAAGATCTCGCGAAAACGGATATGATGGCAGATTTCCTGCCAACTGCGGCAGAACGTAGGCCGCAGTCTCTAATTGTAGCCCGGGTCTAGACGGCGACCGAATGGAGAAATGGCACAATTTTGTAGACTGCGCGGAAATGGTCTGATTAAGGCCGGAAACTTGGGCTTGAATCGTCTTGAAGGGAGGCTTGACGAGGTTGAACAGTCGTTCCGTTATGAACGTCGCTTCGGAGCCTGAGTCTATCAGTGCTCGTGCCTGGACGGTGCACCCCAAATGGCACACGTTGATAAGGGCCGTGCCCAGTAGGACGGCTCCTGACCCGGAAGCGAAACACACCTGCACATTCGACTGATCCTCTGAGCCGTTTGTTGACGTAGGCGGACTTGGAGCGGTAAGCTGCGTAGGCGGACTTGGAGCGGTTGCGAATGGATTGCCGCGGTGCAAGAGGGTGTGGTGTCTGCTTTGGCATGTGGAGCAGGTATGGGCGCTCGTGCAGTCTCGCTGCTGGTGCCCTCGGGCAAAACAGTTTAAACATAACTGCTTCCTCCTTATGTAGTCAGAATCCCATTTACATCCATTTCTAGGAAACGCGGACATAAGCGAATGGGGTGGTCCTCCCTCGAACAGAGATCGCAGCCCTTTTGGCCCGGAACCACTCGAGTCTCGTATGAAGTGAGCCTCCGAGCAGGGGCAGTAGGAAGTCCCGACCTTGGCGGAAATTGCACGGAGCCACTAGGCCTGACGTCGTCGATGGCCTCCAGAGTGCGATGGCGCTCTGTCAGGAAGTTATCTAATTCCTTCCATGTTGGAATCTCGGCCTTATTATGTACGGATTGCTCCCACATAGAAAGTGTGACCTTGGGGAGTTTTGACGAAATCATAAATACAAGGAGACAGTCCCAAGCCTCAACATTAACGGAGGACATTTCTAGGGCTGTCAAACAACTCTGAATGGTAGCTTGCAGCTCCTTCAGCGCGACCCCGGACTCTTGAGAAATAGCCTGGATGTTGAAAAGGATCTTCAACTGGCTGTTGACCAATAGCCGCCGGTTCTCAAAGCGGTCTGTGAGGCTTTGCCATGCGGCGACAAACCCCTCATGGGTAAGCGGAGCCTTAGAAACAATGGTGTGGGCGTCACCACTTGTCTTGGACAATAAGTGGAACAACTTCTCTACCGGGGTGAGCCGCGAGTTTTGGATGTAAATGGCCGTAAACAAGTCTCTGAAGGTGGGCCACCGAAGATAATCACCCGCGAAGACCTCGGTATCCACCGGAGGTAACCGGCAGCCTGTAGGCGCGGGCGTGTGGACATTGACGGGAGCCTGAGTGGATTGGGAAGCAATTTTACCCCGAAGCTGGGCAATACATCTCGAATAGACGGAGTAACAGTAGCTGTACTTCGCTACCAGCACTGTCGAGGCGGCCGCATTGTCGTCGGACACGGCTAGCAAATCGGAGCAGCTCTCATAGCTCTTCTCCACCTTCTCCCATAGTGCCTGAATTTGGTCCCGATGAACTTCGCACATGTATTGAGAGCCTATTTCCGTTTCTGGGGCGCCCGGAGTACTTATGTTAGCCTCAAATTGGATAATTCGATCTGTTGTGGCGATGAACTTTTTCAACGCCACTTCGACCGCACTTGGAGCCATTTTTGCGACGGAATGAGTCTGCCTCTGTGAAGGACCGGGGGTTGTATTGACGGATTCGTCACTCCTTGCCCTTGGACTGGCACTGGTAGCCTCAGGCTTCAAAAGAGGCGTCCGCGGAGATGCGGATTGAGATCTGTCCAAACAGATGGCTGGGATCGAACGCGGCTTTTTGTCGTCTCCCGTGGGCATTCTCAGAGTCCAATTCGCTGATCAGCGCTTGTCGACTGACTCGCGCAACAGGTGCCCCGTACGAAGTGGTGGCCGGTCGCACTAATGTGATGAGAACGGTGAGATCGCGGATGAAAGGCAATTACAAGGAGCAAGTGCGAACTAGTGGCGCCGATATGGAAAGGAAAGTCGTGTGCGGCACAATTCGAATGTGGAAAGAAAAACTTCAGGCACCAGAAAAAACCCAAAAGGAGACGAGGTTTGTTCGGATTGTAGGCGGATGTTGCCTGATGCGGAGTAGAAGCAGAGTTGGAGGCACGAAAAAAATGGAAACTGAAAAACTGGAAACTTCGTACTGAATTTAATATATACTGAGATATTAAATTCTTAACTATTTTCGAATTTGCGGAGCCGGAAGGTCAACTTAACTTTGGCTTGAATTTAACACACAAAGATATAAATAATTAATTTTTGGCTAACTGTTGGATTTAAATATGATGGAGCCAGAAGGGTGGAGTTGAAAATCTTAATTTTTAATCAATTGAGGTTAATTATCACGAAGCTGGAACGGTGGAATTGAAACCTAAATATTTAATTAATTGAATTTAATTAACACGAAGCCGGGAAGATGGAATTAAAAAACCGCGGCTCTATTCGGACAGAAGGTGGATAATTAAATTAATTAATTATAATTTTCCGATAGTTAAATCTTCGACTTTAATTATTGAGTGGCCGGAAAGGTGAATTAAAAAACCTGGCCCTTAGCTCAAAGAAAAATAAACAGAACCGAAAAACACAACACGGCTAGGTCGAGAATTTAAGCGACACAATCACGGATTTGTAGTGAAATGGCGGTTTATAATTGTTAGTTTTAGAAAATGTAAAATATTTTTTTTTAATTTTATCGGCTATATATTTCCTGAAATTGGAGGCAGAAAATATTTGGAAATTATGTGGACATGCATGCAAGTAGGGCAAGGGCATGTGGGGCATATGATGGTACAGTAGAGCTTCGATAAGTGGACTGTATATGTTAAATTTTATCGGTTATATATTTCCTGGAATTGAAGGCAGAAAATATATGGACATGCATGCAGGTACGGATATATGTAAGGGCATGTGGGCATATGTTGGCACAGTGGAGCTTTGATAAGTGGACTGTATAATTGGGGGAACAGAAAAGTTATGTGGTGTAAAAAATGACACTGATTGAGGAAGATAAAAACAAATATTACGACAGCGGCGGACTGTTCGGTGAATTTGGAAATTCCGGAACTAATTCACACCGGTGGCCAATATTAATTATGCCTTCTTTTTGTCACCACACAATTTCACTGTTCACTTGCGATTTTTTTCGCGGATTAATTGCACCAAAAAAATATGTATGTGCGTATGTATGTATGCGGATGCACATATGCCTCGACCGTTGGCAAGCGAATGAATAACGGAGAGGCCGAACACGGCGAGGAATATGGGCAGCACACAAAACGGAGACGGATAGAAAAATTTGCCGAATTTTAAGATTATTATAGATTATTAGAAAATCTCAACCTGCCGTTGTGTCGGAAAACTCGGACTTGGAGTTGACACGGAGGGAAAAACAATCTTGCAGCAGTGTGAACGAAATTTAATGTTCGGATCACTGCTGAAGACCGGCAGAGAGATGGGGACGGAAAAATGTACTTATCTTTTGGCGGAACAGTGCCGAGAACTGCTGGCAGAAGAAAATCCAGTAATGATCCGGCTCGAAGGACCAATGATTGTAGGGGGGCGTTGGTTCCGCAAAAGATTCCAGGATTAGGGATGAAATGATAAATAAAAAAGTCGGGGGCGTCTTCCAGTGGATATAACGCGGTCAGCTTTATTGGGCTGCTTACATCGAATACTAACTTAACTTAGAAAAGCAAACAAGGCAAAAGTAATAGAAAAAATACGATCGACGACGGCCGACGAAGGAGCGAGAGCGCAAAGGGGGGCGAGCGCGGATGCGCTCTTCAGCGCGGGTGCGCTCTTCAGTGCTGGTGCGCTCTTCAGCGCGGGTGCGCTCTTAAAGTTGCGGCACAACGGCCCCTCACGTAAACAGATCCCTTAGGCTTTATAGTTCCTGTCACTACTACTGCAAAGAGTATTCTAAAGGACATCTGGCAGTGGCGACCCGAGACATCCGACAAGACCGAACCCGCTCTCGATTGGGACGCCCGTTACCCCCAATACTTCAAGCCCGATGTGAAGATTTCCGACATCATTTACCAAACATTGAACAGTTGAAAATACCTCGGTGGCTTGGTCACCAGACCGGTGAGCCACAGTCACACCAACTACACGTCTTTTGTGACGGCTCCTCGCAAGCTTACGCAGTCTGTGTTTATCTCCGAATACAATATCCATCCGGGAGAGTGAGCACCGCCCTCTTGACCGCACGGAGTCGAGTCACGCCCACGAAGCCGCTAACGATCCCTCGAATAGAACTCTCTGGTGCAGTGTTGGCTGCACAACTGGCTAAATGGGTACTAACGCAGTTTTCATCCACCGGAATTCCCATGTCAGTTAATTTCTGGACGGATGCATCAATCGTTTTATATTGGATTAAAGGAAATCCCACCCGTTGGAAGACTTTCGTCTCCAACCGAATTGGCAAGATTTTGGAATTAAGTACTACAACCCAATGGCAGCACGTACCTTCGGGAGAAAACCCAGCCGATTGCGCTTCAAGAGGTCTTACTCCTCACCAACTAGCCAGGCATGACATCTGGTGGTTCGGTCCCGAGTGGCTACGGCAGGATGAAAATCGGTGGCCGAAGAACACGTACTCTCCTCCCCCTGACCAACATCACGAAGAAAGACGACAACCAACCAACATCACAGCACATGTTTGTTCACTTGGCGACTCAATCATAACCTCTTACTCATCATATAACAAATTGTTATTTGTTATGGCTTACATCCACAGGTATCTGCATAACTTACGCCACCCACAAGAACTTCGTCATGTGGGCACGATTCGAGTACCAGAATTACGAGAAGCTCTACATAAAATCGTAAGGATGGTTCAGAAAGAAGCCTTTTCTCAAGAGATCAGCCGAGTCCTGACACGGAAATCTCTATCCAGGCACAGTGCCCTCAGCGCTCTTTGTCCGTTTTTAGACGACTTTGGGATTCTGCGACTCAAAGGACGACTGAAGAACGCTCGACAACTGTCCCAAGCACAGAAAAATCCGATCATTATACCCAAAATGCATCATTTTACTGACCTCGTAATCAAAAAATGCGCACCTAAACACTCTTCATGGAGGCACCGAGCTCACCTTAGCAACCATTGGCCACACATTCTGGATAGTCAATGGGAAACAAGCAGTAAAAAGAATTCTACGACAATGTGTCCAATGCTTCAAACATCGCCCAAAGCCAGCCTTTTTGAAGCCACTGGCGTCGACTACACGGGCGCCTTATACTTGAAAGCATCCAGATTCCACTGCTTTCAGTGCATCCAGTGTTTATATGTTTAGCAACCAAGGCGATACATCTAGAAGCGGTCACTGGACTATCTACTCAACACTTCCTTTGGGCTCTTCAACGCTTTATTGGACGTAGAGGTTTGTGCAAGCATCTATACAGCGATGGAGGAACCAATTTCATCGGCGCAGACAATTCCCTTCGCATATGGCAAAAGGAGTTTCGAAATTCCATCGACACGGACATCGCACCCACCCTTACGGCCCGTGGCATCCAATGGCATTTCAACCCACCGCACAGTCCTAATTTTGGGGGACTGTGGGAGGCGAATGTAAAGGCCGTCAAAACTCATCTGTATCGTTCCTTCAAACTCACTGCTATGACCTATGAAGAACTATCCACGGTGCTCACCCAAATCGAATCATGTTTAAACTCACGTCCACTCTGCCCCTTATCAGCAGATCCAAACGATTTGTCCCCACTTACTCCCGGGCATTTCCTTATAGGAGGACCTTTATTGGCACCTCCGGAACCTTCTCCTCCGGACGGTCAACGGCTCCTGAGACAATTTTGGCATCGATGGAGCGCCGATTGGCTTTCACATCTACAAGCACGTCCGAAATGGCGCCAAGAACGAACGAATCTGCAAATTGACGATCTAGTTGTAATCAAGGATGACCGGCTCCCCCCAAACGAATGGAAGATGGCTCGAATAATCGATTTGCATCCTGGAGAAGATGGACTAGTTCGCGTCGCCTCACTGAAAACCGTTTCTGGAACCTATAAGAGATCCCTGTCCAAGCTATGTCCATTGCCAATATCCACCAATCCTACTCCGAAACTTGAAGAAGTCCAATAATACAATAGAAGCTATATCATGCTGATCCCAGCATTCCAGGGGCGGCATGTACGGGCGTTATTTATCTTTTCGATTCATCGCTCTATCTTCAGCGAGCTTAGAATCCACCCAGATTTCTGTAATCTTTGCAAAGCTTTTCCTTGTCTGGTCTCTCCCCTAGTAAAGTTATTATTATAAGAAGAATCATAGAGCGATCGGAGTAGTGAAGGTCAGAGAAAACCACGCGGGATAAAGGCTGACCCATTCAAATAATTGTAAAACTAATCAACATAAATTAAGCAAGTAAAATAAAATGAAGTTCAATGCATAACTGTGTCTAGTCGTTTGGATTCAAAACCCCCGAGCAGAACTGTGCTCAACTATGACATTAGTTGAGCCCATGAACGGCATTTGTCACAACACCCGATTATATAAATTATTTCCGATTGAAATTTAAAATTTTCTGCCAGCGTTTTTTTGTTTTGGTTAGGAATTTTTATTCCGCACTTTTTGTGTTATATAGAAATATTCATTTATTTATTCACAAAAAACAGAAATGCAAACAATATTGGGACATTAATTGGTTTACAAAAAAATGGTTTATACATTTTATAATAGATAAAAAAAAGTTCATGCTAAACCGTCAGCCAACTAATGAAGATTAATTAAATTTAAAAAGTTGATGGGGCTGCAGTTTTTTGTTGGCGTAAGCCACAATATTTCACTATTCTTGTCTTTCTACTCATTTTTTTTTATACAAAAAAATTCAACAAAATTAATTTACAGTTTAACGGCTGTGCCGGAGATTGGTTTTAATAGTGCTCTTTATTCAATGAGACTCTGACACAAACTGAACCTTAAAGCTAACAAAAAATATTTCATAGCGGCCACGCAAATGTGCAGTGCTTGCCGCTATGCATGGGCTTCCGGCCAGACGTTGTGTCAGCAGTTTGGCCAGAGCGAGCTCTTAAATAATCGGACATTGCCGCTGATCGGTTAACTTCAGATAACTACTCCCCCTTCAAGAATGAGGCCGCCCTCGGCCGACCCTATTTGGGCAATCATCTCCTTCAGCTGGGACGCGGTTTTTCGGGCCTGAATGACTCGCCGATAGGTCAAGCCGATGCAAATTAAAGCACAGCATATTGCTTCCGCTATGAACACCAACTGATGTATGTAACTGATGGTGGTTAATCTCCTTCCCGAACTCTTTGATGTGCTCCAGATTACGTTCACTCAGTCGGTGAAGGTGAGGAAGGCTAAGAACGTTACGTTCCATGGTAACGTTCAGGGAAGGTGAGCTGGCCACTCCTGGAGCCCTCTTCTGGGCTGTGTCATGATTGACCAATAGGGTTTCGTTGACAATGGCACTCTTCTCAAAGGTGAATTATCTGGTTTTGAAAGCAATTGAAGGGCTTGTTCGTTGATTAGATTGTGTGGGTTAGCGACAGCTAACTGTGAATTGTGGCCACGCTTGAGAATGCCTCTTCTTCTTCTACAACGTTGAGTTGTTGCCTCGAGAGGGCATCCGCAACTAGGTTGGGCTTGCCAGGACTTTGGCATCGATGCGTTCTTTCCATCTTTGATTTTTGTATTCGGATTGCAATCCGAAACCGCGTAGGTCAGCGGTTGGTGGTCAGTGTAGATGTTTAAATCTTTGACCCCATAAAGGTTGTTTGGTCATTGATGATTTTCAATGCCATTAAAATAAAACGAAGAAGTTAATTAAGTTCAACGTTATAAACTTTATTCAGGCCGCATATGAAATTTGGATTTATGAGGATTTATGAACAATATGGGAAATCCAATTAAGGATGCGAGCGCAGTAAGAAGACGAACGAGCGTGGCGCCAACCTTCCAGAAGAGGCTGAGCGGATACTCGCTAACCTTAAACGCCGAATTAGCAAAGCCGAGCGGCCGAAAGAGAGTCGGCTTGCGACCAACAAAACATCAGTTACTACTTAATTATTATGTTTAAATTAGTTGCTTGCTGCTTGACCCGACATTCTCCCCCCAGTTGGGCCTTCTACTCCAACTTCATCCTTTAGGGACAAAAGGCACAGCTTAGTCAATGCTCGCTTGGTAATTCCAGATGAAGTTTTTATCACCGCCACTCGAAAGATACCATCCCGACCAGGGCTTAGCTCCATTATGCTCGCAAGCGGCCATTTCATCGGAGGTAGATTTTCGTCCTTTACTAGCACCACATCGTTCGGGGCCAAGGCAGGACCGGAGGCGCGCCATTTGAAGCGCTGCTGGAGAAGGCTAAGCTACTCCTCCTTCCATCGGTACCAGAAAGAATGCTGCAGGAAAGACACGCGCTACCAGCTGTCCAACCGGTTGAAGTTCAGCTTTCTGGGCTGTGTCATGATTGACCAATCGGGTTTCGTTGACAATGGCACTCTTTTCAAATGTGATAAGATATGTGCCCTTTATATGGACACAGGTGCCATTATCCACACACACGTGAGCCGAGCGATCATTTACAATTACTATCCCTTCATCAACGTAAGTGGTGTAAATCGCTTTGTTGGATCTCGCAATGCGGCGTGCCTCCAGCGTGAAGCTCTTGGGCGCATGATTTTCTGCGAGCCAGCCGGCAAAATGTAGCTCCTGATGTCGGGGAGCACTTTTCCACGGTGTGGATCTCTTTGTCTCATTCGGCAATGACGTTGTTTTCCAGGCTGAGCATGGTGTGGTGATGTGACGATGAGAAAACGGTGATCTTGCTGCAGGCCGTTTTTATCTTCGGAAACTTAATAATAAAATGTAATATGTTATCGGACTGTAAGATCTTAACGGACGATACGGACAAAGCATCTCTAATCGTGGTCTCGGTAGGCTCTTCCATCCACACACCTTCCAGGTCTGCATGATCTAGGATGCTGGGGCTAACAATATTAACTTTGGAAAGTGCCACTGCTAGCATCAACCCCTGCAGCTCCATTGCTATCATCCTATTTCGAGTTAAAAGCATCTCGAATAGGTGCCCAGTATCAATTTGGGATTTTTTTGCTGACCTCAGAAGTTGGTTGACGGTAGCGGAAATTTTATTGATTTGAATTTGTACTTTGTTGTTAATATTAACCTGCCTATTGTTTGCATTCGTTAATTGGAATTCATTAAATTTAATTCTTTCAAAATCTTCCGCGTCCGGCGTTCCTGCCACCACCTTTAGCGCAGTCCCTAAGAAGTCTAAACGTCTTCCTACCCTATGATGGATGCTCAAAGAGTCGAGCATGTCGCGTAGGTGGGCAACATCAACAACTAGGAGTTTCTGCATGTGGGATTGCGGGAACATGACGGTCATCCCATTAGTTTCTTTGATGACGCGCCTTATTCCGAGAGATTTGCTGAGTGCTTTACAAAAGCAAATTCCTCCTATATTAGGATTCGACCATCAACGATGGGAATAGTCCGTGACGCGTGCCGATGTTGTGGTCAAAAGGAAAATCAGGGATATAGTTGAAAACCTGTAATTTGGATTGTTATGAATTTTGTTGAAGTTGGGTAGCCCACCACCAAAGCATGATTAAAATAATAAAGGGCGCAAAACTTATGCCAAGTGGCTAGGAAAAAGATAATAAAAAGAGAAATTATCAGGCGAGCGATAAGATGGTCGCGCTCGGCCTACCTAAGGTTGTCTTTGTGGACCACCCTCCCCTTAATGAGGATTGTGGTCCCCATGTCCGCCTCAACGGTTTTCTCTTCACATAACTTCTCTTCCGTCTTCATCTAGCTTTCTTTGAGTTCGGACGTCTACTTTTTCGCTCATGTCGCCTCTCGTTTGCACCGAGTGCAGTGCAGAAGTTACTGCTACCCAACTTCGTTCGGTGCGCGTCGATCTGCCGGCGTGCCTATCACACCGCTTGTGTTGATTTGCCCTCGGAGGCTATAAAACTACTTATTAACATTCCGAACTTAAGGATGTAGTCTCATGTTCCGGCCTACTTTTTAGAGGTTATTTCAAGAAATTTTTTTTGTAATAATGCGATCGTTTCAATTTTTACATATGTTTTTATAGGCATTATAAACTATTTGAAAATATTTTGTTTATTTTATTGTTGTGTAGTTTAATACACTTAATAGCATGCCAAAGTATGCATATAAAAAAAAAAGGTAGGTCCCTGGCGCAGGTGATTTCGACTGCTAGAGTCATCCGAAACAAAAAATTAGAATAGATTATTGTTTTGTAAGCTTATGGCTCTGTCCCGTACTAGAATGAAATATTTTCATCAATAAACAACAAAATGGCGAACACACAAAAAAAAGAATTTGTTTTAATTTAAAAAATTTGTCTTAAATTAATGATAAAAAAAAACTAATCATTAAAAATAAATGATTCTAGTACGGGACAGAGGTGTTACTTTTTAGAACAACATATCCAAATTTCAGCTAGATCGGTACCATAGAATTTTGTGAATCACCTGCGCCGCACACAAAAATGTCGTTCCGAGAAAAACGCGTTTAAAGTTTAGACGCTACCGAGAAATTCATACTTTTCGGTGTAGGCGCGCTCTCGATTATGGGCTGTATCTCTGTCATTATTTGATATTTTTATTTGAAACTTTAACAGTACATTCTTAATAAACAATACTATCGAAATATGTGAAAAAAAAAATCGATTTTTTCAACCTTACACATGAGACTACATCCTTAATGTGGCAATGTGATAGCTGCGTCATTGGAAATGATTCGCATTCCAAAATTGATGAGCTAAATCATAAAGTTCTAGATCTGGAATCCCGCTTCGAAAGCCTTAATGCCAAAGTTGACCTAGCCCTGGTAAATGGAGCGGCTGTGCCCGCTGGACGCGCCTCCTCGGCTGGGGTGCAAGTTGTTGCTCCCCCTGCTATGCCCACCAGCACTGGGAGCATAAAGGCTACTCTGGGGCAGGCCCCAACGGCATCTAAGGGGGCTGTCCCGAAGAAGAAGTGGATCAACCCTAATAGGCGCATTGTGGGACAAGCTCCCAGTTGCGCTCAACTTCAAGTGCTTCCCACCTTGAAATATCTTCATGTGGGTAAATTCGCGACGTCTACCCAACCGGATGGACTGTGCAAATTTGTCGCAGATAAGCTGAACGTGGAGCCCAATGATTTAGTCTGTGCTAGGCGGATCAAAAAGGATGCTGACATCAACGCCCTCAAGTTCGTCAATTTTAAATTGGGAGTTCCGGAGCAAAATTTCCCAACAGTCTTTAATGACGATTTTTGGCCTATGTCGGTAAAAGTCAGCCGGTTTGTTCATAGAGAGCCGGCTAAGGTTATTGACCTCCCGGCGATTCTACCTTTACCGCATTTGCAATCTTCAAAAAACCCCCAGTAAGCGGCGCCGCTGTCGCCGTTACATCTTATTCTTCTCAAGCTGCGTCACCCCGATTGCTCTCTCCTGCGCTACCAACAACAATCGGCTTGGGCGTTCATGGTAACGGTTGACGCTGTCTTCAACTCCTCCAATAATTGGCTTCGTTTGCTGATCGATATTCTTCAACAACAACAACTTTTTTCAAGGCGAGTTGTTTATTTCTTATCTTCACTTGTGGATGCCCAGCAACAACAAGACGATGGTAATCGAGACGTTGGCAGCGCATCGCTTATCTTATCTCTTTTCGCTGGGCCTTTCGCTGGTGCTTTCTTTTCGCCGATGGAAGATTTATTTACGTTTTGGACCCGTGGGTGGATCTTTGCTGCGTTTGGATGTGCCTGACTATGAACGCTCAATGTTTTCACCTGGCACGGAATCTGCCTTGCTACTGGACTCTCGCAGGTCTACTAGATGAGTCTAATGGAAATTTCTATGTGTCCTTGTCGGCTATTTTGCAAGCTATGCGTATTGGATATGCCTCCACATGCACCAGCACCAGGAGTGCACTTTAACCATCACCGCCTTGCCGTCCAATTCCCAGTTTGGACTGTAGCTACTCGACGTCCTTGGACCCTAATAAAAGCCTAAAAGTTCTATTCCAAAATATATCGGGAATGAGAACCAAGACCCGGATGGTATTCCTCAATTCTTCTGCCTGCGATTTTGATGTAATCATCCTTGTGGAAACCTGGCTCAATGACAAATTCAGCTCCTCTGAGTTTTTCGAGCCTAATTTGTACCATGTATTTCGAAAGGACCGAGATGCATTCAGTACCCAGTGTGAGCGAGGTGGAGGTGTGATCATCGCTATCCGTCGATCTCTTCAGGCTACACCACTGCGCCTTCCGGTGGCCGACCCTATACTGGATCAGCTTGCGGTTTCAATCCAGGGCTTCCATGGCCCGTTCGTCATCATTGCATCATACATCCCTCCGAACAGCGCATTTAGTATATATCATGCGCATATGGAAAACATCACTAGTGTCTGTGCTAGAACGTCGGACCCTACCGCTTTGATGGTAGCTGGCGATTTCAACCTGAGCTCCATTGTCTGGTCTTGGGACCCGGAATCTCCCTGCATGCTACCTAGCAACGTTTACCAGAGTCATGAAATTGTAGTTTTAGATGATATTTTTAGTCTGGGCCTCTCCCAAGTAAATAATATTTTTAATGATTTATCCAAAATTCTTTATCTTTTATTTTTAAATAATTTGATTAATAGTAAAGTAGAATTATGCAATGTACCATTAAGTCCTTGTGATATGCACCACAAGCCGTTGGTAATTAATATTGAGTTTTATAGTTTTTTGCCTTCTGCTTCCCCCATTCCATATTATCATCTGAATGATACTAACTTGTCACTTATTAACGCCTCTATTTCAGCCTTTGATTGGGTTTCCCTTTTTTCGGATGGCTCAATCGATGATTGTTATACTAAGTTCTTGGTTGCCCTTTTTAATAATATTGATACTTATGCCCCTGTGAGGGTACGAAGATCCTATAGGCTTCCCTGGTATACAAAAGGTTTAAAAAACTTAAAGAATAGAAGGTATAAGCACTACAAACGATTTATATTGACAGGTGAGACTCGAGCAGGAGAGCTGTACCGGCAATTTAAGCGGAAATTTGATTTCCTTAATAAGTTCCTTTACAATCAGTATATATCCGATGTCGAAGCCTTCGATCCAATCCTAAAGCTTTTTGGCGGTTTGTTAACAGCAAAAAGTCAAAATCGGACATACCTTCATCCATATGTTATGATAATTTAGCAGCCGACAGGGCGTTTCTGATCTTTTTGCAAAATACTTTGCCTCTAACTTGGAGCCGAAGGTTCCTTGGAGTGATCATGAAACTCTTCTTAGCATTGAGCCTTTTCTTAATGTGAGTAACATGGACGTTTTGGACGGTGACCTAGTTGAAGTTACTGGACACCTGACCGAGTCGCTCACACCTGACGTGGACGGTATCTCCCCATTCGTTCTTAAGAGGAGTATCGCTTCTCTTTCTACTCCCCTTCAACTGCTGTTCTCCTTTTCTCTCTCTTTTGGTAGATTCCCCCACCGGTGGAAGATTACTTCTATAACGCCTATTCACAAAGGTGGCAGTAGGTGTGATGTTACCAACTATCGACCTATAGCCAAAATTTGCAACGTCGCTAAGATACTGGAGCGGATAGTAACTAAAAAATTGACTTTTCTGGCTCGCAATTTTATATCCCCCAACCAGCATGGTTTTTTGCCTGGGAGGTCCACTACCACTAACTTAGCGGTCTTCTCTAAGCACTGCTTTGAAGCTTTTGAAAACCGATTTCAGGTTGATGCCATTTACACCGACTTCTCCAAAGCCTTCGACAAAGTCTGTCATGCTGCCCTTCTGGCCAAATTATATAAGTTAGGTATTCATTCCTGCCTATTAAGTTGGTTCGAGTCTTATCTGGCTGACCGACCTTGCCACGTTACTATTGGAGACGCTATCTCAAGTCCATTTGTCACCTCCTCTGGTCTTCCGCAAGGCAGCTCTCTTGGACCTCTTCTATTTATCATTTTCATTAATGACATCTCGTCATGCTTTCGTCACTCGTACTTTTTAATGTATGCGGATGACCTTAAAATCTACAAAGCGATTAGCTGCATTAGTGATAGTTACTTGTTACAGGAGGATATATCCAGAGTTTACTCATGGTGCTCCCGCAATCTTCTTCCATTAAACTTATCTAAGTGTATGTTTACCCGTTACAGTAGGCGGTCTCTTGAATTCTGTACGGGTTATTCCATCAATAATTATAATTTGGCAGCTAAAGAAGAGGTGTTAGACCTTGGTGTCTTATTCGACAGCAAATTTAAATTTTCGGGTCACTTAGACTATATTTTACCTAAAGCGTATGCTATTCTGGGCTTTGTTAAGAGGCACGTGAACCAGTTCAAAAGTCCATACTCGAGCCTCAGCGTCTATGCTGCATTCATTCGTTCGAGGCTGGAATATGCCTCAATCATTTGGAACCCGGAGTGTAAAGTTCGTCCCAACAGAATTGAGCGACTCCAGAAAAAATTTTTAAAATTTGGACTTCTGCCTCTAAGGTTTCAGGATCCTGTTCCTTCATACCAGAGCCGTTGCCTTCTTCTGAGCGTTTGCACGTTGGGGGATCGGCGTAAACTGGCAGCGGTAACTTTTTAAATAATTTAATTGTCGATAACATTGATTGTCCTTTTTTGTAAGGACTCGTTAATTTTAATGTTCCTCAAAGGGATCTTCGTACCTTTGCCCCCTTTCGGGTGAAGTGTCATAGGGCCAATTATCTTTTAAATGAGCCGATAGAGCGGGCTCTTTCTTATTTTAATTCTTTGCCGCCTAGCCTCCGAATTGAGTGGGGCTCTGATAAGGGTGTGTTAAAACGCAAGTTATTAAGGCATTTATTAAGTTTTTGTTAATTTTGTAGTTTTATTTATTAGGTGAAAGTTGTTATGTTATGTAGCCATGTAAGGATTTGTCCGTTGGCGAAATAATTAAATAAATAAATAACGGTGGGAGTTTGTTGCCTAGGCGTCTGTTGGACTTCACTGGGACTTTTTCGCCAACCTCGAATACTCTATTTTGGCGGGAAGAGTTTTCCCTGTCCCGGAGCTTCTCTTGGGCGAGTTTAATTTTATCTTGTATTTCATATTGCGGCTCATCTGATTGTGCCTGCACCACGTCAGCCGGCCTCTTGTCGATCACCGAGTGGATAGAGTTGTTATATCTGGCCGTGACCAGAAGTATCAGCTCTACGGTATCGCTGATGCCATTATCGATCTTAAGACATCTAGCAAGCTCTACCAAAGTGCTGTGGAAGCGCTAAACTTGGCCGTTGGAGACATCGAAATGGTTTTCCAGCATGGTCACGATGGAGTGCGAGTTCAACGATGGTTCGTTGTCGCAATATAAGACATTGGCAAGTTTGAGATCCTCTATGGTTCTAGAGGGAACGGTTGGACTACGGAAAATTTTGAGAATTTGTCGATGCACGTAAGGAAATACTTTTTATCCGTAGAGAAGATGTCTATGTGTAGCATTTCTCCTACATTTCATTTCTCATTTCTCTCCTGCGAGCTCCTCCAGCAATGACTCCTCGCAAGTGAAGTCAATAATATGCCGTCTCTTGTTTCCAAAGAGAACGAAGCTCCACTTTGACGGAGAGCGTGCTTTCTCCAGAATTATCTGGTTTTGAAAGCAATTGAGGAGCTTGTTCGTTGATTGGATTGTGTGGGTTAGCGACAGCTCACTGTGAATTGTGGCCGCGCTTGAGAATGCCTCTTCTTCTTCTACAACGTTGAGTTGTTGCCTCGAGAGGGCATCCGCAACTAGGTTGGGCTTGCCAGGACTTTGGCATCGATGGGTTCTTTCCATCTTTGATTTTTGTATTCGGATTGCAATCCGAAACCGCGTAGGTCAGCGGTTGGTGGTCAGTGTAGATGTTTAAATCTTTGACTCCATAAAGGTTGTTTGGTCATTGATGATTTTCAATGCCATTAAAATAAAACGAAAAAGTTAATTAAGTTCAACGTTATAAACTTTATTCAGGCCGCATATGAAATTTGGATTTATGAGGATTTATGAACAATATGGGAAATCCAATTAAGGATGCGAGCGCAGTAAGAAGACGAACGAAAGTGGCGCCAACCTTCCAGAATAGGCTGAGCGGATACTCGCTAACCTTAAACGCCGAATTAGCAAAGCCGAGCGGCCGAAAGAGAGTCGGCTTGCGACCAACAAAACATCAGTTACTACTTAATTATTATGTTTAAATTAGTTGCTTGCTGCTTGACCCGACATTCTCCCCCCAGTTGGGCCTTCTACTCCAACTTCATCCTTTAGGGACAAAAGGCACAGCTTAGTCAATGCTCGCTTGGTAATTCCAGATGAGGTTTTTATCACCGCCACTCGAAAGATACCATCCCGACCAGGGCTTAACTCCATTATTCTCGCAAGCGGCCATTTCATCGGAGGTAGATTTTCGTCCTTTACTAGCACCACATCGTTCGGGGCCAAGGCAGGACCGGAGGCGCGCCATTTGAAGCGCTGCTGGAGAAGGCTAAGCTACTCCTCCTTCCATCGGTACCAGAAAGAATGCTGCAGGAAAGACACGCGCTACCAGCTGTCCAACCGGTTGAAGTTCAGCTTTCTGGGCTGTGTCATGAACGACCAATCGGGTTTCGTTGACAATGTAGCAAAATGTAGCTCCTGATGTCGGGGAGCACTTTTCCACGGTGTGGATCTCTTTGTCTCATTCGGCAATGACGTTGTCTTCCAGCCTGAGCATGGTGTGGTGATGTGACACTGGGAAAACGGTGATCTTGCTAAAGGCCGACTTTATCTTCGGAAACTTAATAATAAAATGTAATATGTTATCGGACTGTAAGATCTTAACGGACGATTCGGACAAAACATCTCTAATCGTGGTCTTGGTAGGCTCTTCCATTCACACACCTTCCAGGTCTGCATGATCTAGGATGCTGGGGCTAACAATATTAACTTTGGAAAGTGCCACTGCTAGCATCAACCCCTGCAGCTCCATTGCTATCATCCTATTTCGAGTTAAAAGCATCTCGAATAGGTGCCCAGTATCAATTTGGGATTTTTTTGCTGACCTCAGAAGTTGGTTGACGGTAGCGGAAATTTTATTGATTTGAATTTGTACTTTGTTGTTAATATTAACCTGCCTATTGTTTGCATTGGTTAATTGGAATTCATTAAATTTAATTCTTTCAAAATCTTCTGCGTCCGGCGTTCCTGCCACCACCTTTAGCGCAGTCCCTAAGAAGTCTAAACTTCTTGCTACCCTATGATGGATGCTCAAAGAGTCGCGCATGTCGCGTTGGTGGGCAACATCAACAACTAGGAGTTTCTGCATGTGGGATTGCGGGAACATGACGGTCATCCCATTAGTTTTTTCGATGACGCGCCTATATTTCGAGAGATTTGCTGAGTGCTTTACAAAAGCAAATTCCTCCTATATTAGGATTCGACCATCAACGATGGGAATAGTCCGTGACGCGTGCCGATGTTGTGGTCAAAAGGAAAATCAGGGATATAGTTGAAAACCTGTAATTTGGATTGTTATGAATTTTGTTGAAGTTGGGTAGCCCACCACCAAAGCATGATTAAAATAATAAAGGGCGCAAAACTTATGCCAAGTGGCTAGGAAAAAGATAATAAAAAGAGAAATTATCAGGCGAGCGATAAGATGGTCGCGCTCGGCCTACCTAAGGTTGTCTTTGTGGACCACCCTCCCCTTAATGAGGATTGTGGTCCCCATGTCCGCCTCAACGGTTTTCTCTTCACATAGCGGTGGGAGTTTGTTGCGTAGGCGTCTGTTGGACTTCAGTGGGACTTTTTCGCCAACCTCGAGTACTCTATTTTGGCGGGAAGAGTTTTCCCTGTCCCGGAGCTTCTCTTGGGCGAGTTTAATTTTATCTTGTATTTCATATTGCGGCTCATCTGATTGTGCCTGAACCACGTCAGCCGGCCTCTTGTCGATCACCGAGTGGATAGAGTTGTTATATCTGGCCGTGACCAGAAGTATCAGCTCTACGGTATCGCTGATGCCATTATCGATCTTAAGACATCTAGCAAGCTCTACCAAAGTGCTGTGGAAGCGCTAAACTTGGCCGTTGGAGACATCGAAATGGTTTTCCAGCATGGTCACGATGGAGTGCGAGTTCAACGATGGTTCGTTGTCGCAATATACGACATTGGCTAGTTTGAGATCCTCTATGGTTCTAGAGGGAACGGTTGGACTACGGAAAATTTTGAGAATTTGTCGATGCACGTAAGGAAATACTTTTTATCCGTAGAGAAGATGTCTATGTGTAGCATTTCTCCTACATTTCATTTCTCATTTCTCTCCTGCGAGCTCCTCCAGCAATGACTCCTCGCAAGTGAAGTCAATAATATGCCGTCTCTTGTTTCCAAAGAGAACGAAGCTCCGCTTTGACGGAGAGCGTGCTTTCTCCAGAATTATCTGGTTTTGAAAGCAATTGAGGAGCTTGTTCGTTGATTGGATTGTGTGGGTTAGCGACAGCTCACTGTGAATTGTGGCCGCGCTTGAGAATGCCTCTTCTTCTTCTACAACGTTGAGTTGTTGCCTCGAGAGGGCATCCGCAACTAGGTTGGGATTGCCAGGACTTTGGCATCGATGCGTTCTTTCCATCTTTGATTTTTGTATTCGGATTGCAATCCGAAACCGCGTAGGTCAGCGGTTGGTGGTCAGTGTAGATGTTTAAATCTTTGACTCCATAAAGGTTGTTTGGTCATTGATGATTTTCAATGCCATTAAAATAAAACGAAGAAATTAATTAAGTTCAACGTTATAAACTTTATTCAGGCCGCATATGAAATTTGGATTTATGAGGATTTATGAACAATATGGGAAATCCAATTAAGGATGCGAGCGCAGTAAGAAGACGAACGAAAGTGGCGCCAACCTTCCAGAATAGGCTGAGCGGATACTCGCTAACCTTAAACGCCGAATTAGCAAAGCCGAGCGGCCGAAAGAGAGTCGGCTTGCGACCAACAAAACATCAGTTACTACTTAATTATTATGTTTAAATTAGTTGCTTGCTGCTTGACCCGACATTCTCCCCCCAGTTGGGCCTTCTACTCCAACTTCATCCTTTAGGGACAAAAGGCACAGCTTAGTCAATGCTCGCTTGGTAATTCCAGATGAGGTTTTTATCACCGCCACTCGAAAGATACCATCCCGACCAGGGCTTAACTCCATTATTCTCGCAAGCGGCCATTTCATCGGAGGTAGATTTTCGTCCTTTACTAGCACCACATCGTTCGGGGCCAAGGCAGGACCGGAGGCGCGCCATTTGAAGCGCTGCTGGAGAAGGCTAAGCTACTCCTCCTTCCATCGGTACCAGAAAGAATGCTGCAGGAAAGACACGCGCTACCAGCTGTCCAACCGGTTGAAGTTCAGCTTTCTGGGCTGTGTCATGAACGACCAATCGGGTTTCGTTGACAATGTAGCAAAATGTAGCTCCTGATGTCGGGGAGCACTTTTCCACGGTGTGGATCTCTTTGTCTCATTCGGCAATGACGTTGTCTTCCAGCCTGAGCATGGTGTGGTGATGTGACACTGGGAAAACGGTGATCTTGCTAAAGGCCGACTTTATCTTCGGAAACTTAATAATAAAATGTAATATGTTATCGGACTGTAAGATCTTAACGGACGATTCGGACAAAACATCTCTAATCGTGGTCTTGGTAGGCTCTTCCATTCACACACCTTCCAGGTCTGCATGATCTAGGATGCTGGGGCTAACAATATTAACTTTGGAAAGTGCCACTGCTAGCATCAACCCCTGCAGCTCCATTGCTATCATCCTATTTCGAGTTAAAAGCATCTCGAATAGGTGCCCAGTATCAATTTGGGATTTTTTTGCTGACCTCAGAAGTTGGTTGACGGTAGCGGAAATTTTATTGATTTGAATTTGTACTTTGTTGTTAATATTAACCTGCCTATTGTTTGCATTGGTTAATTGGAATTCATTAAATTTAATTCTTTCAAAATCTTCTGCGTCCGGCGTTCCTGCCACCACCTTTAGCGCAGTCCCTAAGAAGTCTAAACTTCTTGCTACCCTATGGTGGATGCTCAAAGAGTCGCGCATGTCGCGTTGGTGGGCAACATCAACAACTAGGAGTTTCTGCATGTGGGATTGCGGGAACATGACGGTCATCCCATTAGTTTTTTCGATGACGCGCCTATATTCCGAGAGATTTGCTGAGTGCTTTACAAAAGCAAATTCCTCCTATATTAGGATTCGACCATCAACGATGGGAATAGTCCGTGACGCGTGCCGATGTTGTGGTCAAAAGGAAAATCAGGGATATAGTTGAAAACCTGTAATTTGGATTGTTATGAATTTTGTTGAAGTTGGGTAGCCCACCACCAAAGCATGATTAAAATAATAAAGGGCGCAAAACTTATGCCAAGTGGCTAGGAAAAAGATAATAAAAAGAGAAATTATCAGGCGAGCGATAAGATGGTCGCGCTCGGCCTACCTAAGGTTGTCTTTGTGGACCACCCTCCCCTTAATGAGGATTGTGGTCCCCATGTCCGCCTCAACGGTTTTCTCTTCACATAACTTCTCTTCCGTCTTCATCTAGCTTTCTTTGAGTTCGGACGTCTACTTTTTCGCTCATGTCGCCTCTCGTTTGCACCGAGTGCAGTGCAGAAGTTACTGCTACCCAACTTCGTTCGGTGCGCGTCGATCTGCCGGCGTGCCTATCACACCGCTTGTGTTGATTTGCCCTCGGAGGCTATAAAACTACTTATTAACATTCCGAACTTAAGGATGTAGTCTCATGTTCCGGCCTACTTTTTAGAGGTTATTTCAAGAAATTTTTTTTGTAATAATGCGATCGTTTCAATTTTTACATATGTTTTTATAGGCATTATAAACTATTTGAAAATATTTTGTTTATTTTATTGTTGTGTAGTTTAATACACTTAATAGCATGCCAAAGTATGCATATAAAAAAAAAAGGTAGGTCCCTGGCGCAGGTGATTTCGACTGCTAGAGTCATCCGAAACAAAAAATTAGAATAGATTATTGTTTTGTAAGCTTATGGCTCTGTCCCGTACTAGAATGAAATATTTTCATCAATAAACAACAAAATGGCGAACACACAAAAAAAAGAATTTGTTTTAATTTAAAAAATTTGTCTTAAATTAATGATAAAAAAAAACTAATCATTAAAAATAAATGATTCTAGTACGGGACAGAGGTGTTACTTTTTAGAACAACATATCCAAATTTCAGCTAGATCGGTACCATAGAATTTTGTGAATCACCTGCGCCGCACACAAAAATGTCGTTCCGAGAAAAACGCGTTTAAAGTTTAGACGCTACCGAGAAATTCATACTTTTCGGTGTAGGCGCGCTCTCGATTATGGGCTGTATCTCTGTCATTATTTGATATTTTTATTTGAAACTTTAACAGTACATTCTTAATAAACAATACTATCGAAATATGTGAAAAAAAAAATCGATTTTTTCAACCTTACACATGAGACTACATCCTTAATGTGGCAATGTGATAGCTGCGTCATTGGAAATGATTCGCATTCCAAAATTGATGAGCTAAATCATAAAGTTCTAGATCTGGAATCCCGCTTCGAAAGCCTTAATGCCAAAGTTGACCTAGCCCTGGTAAATGGAGCGGCTGTGCCCGCTGGACGCGCCTCCTCGGCTGGGGTGCAAGTTGTTGCTCCCCCTGCTATGCCCACCAGCACTGGGAGCATAAAGGCTACTCTGGGGCAGGCCCCAACGGCATCTAAGGGGGCTGTCCCGAAGAAGAAGTGGATCAACCCTAATAGGCGCATTGTGGGACAAGCTCCCAGTTGCGCTCAACTTCAAGTGCTTCCCACCTTGAAATATCTTCATGTGGGTAAATTCGCGACGTCTACCCAACCGGATGGACTGTGCAAATTTGTCGCAGATAAGCTGAACGTGGAGCCCAATGATTTAGTCTGTGCTAGGCGGATCAAAAAGGATGCTGACATCAACGCCCTCAAGTTCGTCAATTTTAAATTGGGAGTTCCGGAGCAAAATTTCCCAACAGTCTTTAATGACGATTTTTGGCCTATGTCGGTAAAAGTCAGCCGGTTTGTTCATAGAGAGCCGGCTAAGGTTATTGACCTCCCGGCGATTCTACCTTTACCGCATTTGCAATCTTCAAAAAACCCCCAGTAAGCGGCGCCGCTGTCGCCGTTACATCTTATTCTTCTCAAGCTGCGTCACCCCGATTGCTCTCTCCTGCGCTACCAACAACAATCGGCGTGGGCGTTCATGGTAACGGTTGACGCTGTCTTCAACTCCTCCAATAATTGGCTTCGTTTGCTGATCGATATTCTTCAACAACAACAACTTTTTTCAAGGCGAGTTGTTTATTTCTTATCTTCACTTGTGGATGCCCAGCAACAACAAGACGATGGTAATCGAGACGTTGGCAGCGCATCGCTTATCTTATCTCTTTTCGCTGGGCCTTTCGCTGGTGCTTTCTTTTCGCCGATGGAAGATTTATTTACGTTTTGGACCCGTGGGTGGATCTTTGCTGCGTTTGGATGTGCCTGACTATGAACGCTCAATGTTTTCACCTGGCACGGAATCTGCCTTGCTACTGGACTCTCGCAGGTCTACTGATGAGTCTAATGGAAATTTCTATGTGTCCTTGTCGGCTATTTTGCAAGCTATGCGTATTGGATATGCCTCCACATGCACCAGTACCAGGAGTGCACTTTCACCATCACCGCCTTGCCGTCCAATTCCCAGTTTGGACTGTAGCTACTCGTCGTCCTTGGACCCTAATAAAAGCCTAAAAGTTCTATTCCAAAATATATCGGGAATGAGAACCAAGACCCGGATGGTATTCCTCAATTCTTCTGCCTGCGATTTTGATGTAATCATCCTTGTGGAAACCTGGCTCAATGACAAATTCAGCTCCTCTGAGTTCTTTGAGCCTAATTTGTACCATGTATTTCGAAAGGACCGAGATGCATTCAGTACCCAGTGTGAGCGAGGTGGAGGTGTGATCATCGCGATCCGTCGATCTCTTCAGGCTACACCACTGCGCCTTCCGGTGGCCGACCCTTTACTGGATCAGCTTGCGGTCTCAATCCAGGGCGTCCATGGCCCGTTCGTCATCATTGCATCATACATCCCTCCGAACAGCGCATTCAGTATATATCATGCGCATATGGAAAACATCACTAGTGTCTGTGCTAGAACGTCGGACCCTACCGCTTTGATGGTAGCTGGCGATTTCAACCTGAGCTCCATTGTCTGGTCTTGGGACCCGGAATCTCCCTGCATGCTACCTAGCAACGTTCACCAGAGTCATGAAATTGTAGTTTTAGATGATATTTTTAGTCTGGGCCTCTCCCAAGTAAATAATATTTTTAATGATTTATCCAAAATTCTTGATCTTATATTTTTAAATAATTTGATTAATAGTAAAGTAGAATTATGCAATGTACCATTAAGTCCTTGTGATATGCACCACAAGCCGTTGGTAATTAATATTGAGTTTTATAGTTTTTTGCCTTCTGCTTCCCCCATTCCATATTATCATCTGAATGATACTAACTTGTCACTTATTAACGCCTCTATTTCAGCCTTTGATTGGGTTTCCCTTTTTTCGGATGGCTCAATCGATGATTGTTATACTAAGTTCTTGGTTGCCCTTTTTAATAATATTGATACTTATGCCCCTGTGAGGGTACGAAGATCCTATAGGCTTCCCTGGTATACAAAAGGTTTAAAAAACTTAAAGAATAGAAGGTATAAGCACTACAAACGATTTATATTGACAGGTGAGACTCGAGCAGGAGAGCTGTACCGGCAATTTAAGCGGAAATTTGATTTCCTTAATAAGTTCCTTTACAATCAGTATATATCCGATGTCGAAGCCTTCGATCCAATCCTAAAGCTTTTTGGCGGTTTGTTAACAGCAAAAAGTCAAAATCGGACATACCTTCATCCATATGTTATGATAATTTAGCAGCCGACAGGGCGTTTCTGATCTTTTTGCAAAATACTTTGCCTCTAACTTGGAGCCGAAGGTTCCTTGGAGTGATCATGAAACTCTTCTTAGCATTGAGCCTTTTCTTAATGTGAGTAACATGGACGTTTTGGACGGTGACCTAGTTGAAGTTACTGGACACCTGACCGAGTCGCTCACACCTGACGTGGACGGTATCTCCCCATTCGTTCTTAAGAGGAGTATCGCTTCTCTTTCTACTCCCCTTCAACTGCTGTTCTCCTTTTCTCTCTCTTTTGGTAGATTCCCCCACCGGTGGAAGATTACTTCTATAACGCCTATTCACAAAGGTGGCAGTAGGTGTGATGTTACCAACTATCGACCTATAGCCAAAATTTGCAACGTCGCTAAGATACTGGAGCGGATAGTAACTAAAAAATTGACTTTTCTGGCTCGCAATTTTATATCCCCCAACCAGCATGGTTTTTTGCCTGGGAGGTCCACTACCACTAACTTAGCGGTCTTCTCTAAGCACTGCTTTGAAGCTTTTGAAAACCGATTTCAGGTTGATGCCATTTACACCGACTTCTCCAAAGCCTTCGACAAAGTCTGTCATGCTGCCCTTCTGGCCAAATTATATAAGTTAGGTATTCATTCCTGCCTATTAAGTTGGTTCGAGTCTTATCTGGCTGACCGACCTTGCCACGTTACTATTGGAGACGCTATCTCAAGTCCATTTGTCACCTCCTCTGGTCTTCCGCAAGGCAGCTCTCTTGGACCTCTTCTATTTATCATTTTCATTAATGACATCTCGTCATGCTTTCGTCACTCGTACTTTTTAATGTATGCGGATGACCTTAAAATCTACAAAGCGATTAGCTGCATTAGTGATAGTTACTTGTTACAGGAGGATATATCCAGAGTTTACTCATGGTGCTCCCGCAATCTTCTTCCATTAAACTTATCTAAGTGTATGTTTACCCGTTACAGTAGGCGGTCTCTTGAATTCTGTACGGGTTATTCCATCAATAATTATAATTTGGCAGCTAAAGAAGAGGTGTTAGACCTTGGTGTCTTATTCGACAGCAAATTTAAATTTTCGGGTCACTTAGACTATATTTTACCTAAAGCGTATGCTATTCTGGGCTTTGTTAAGAGGCACGTGAACCAGTTCAAAAGTCCATACTCGAGCCTCAGCGTCTATGCTGCATTCATTCGTTCGAGGCTGGAATATGCCTCAATCATTTGGAACCCGGAGTGTAAAGTTCGTCCCAACAGAATTGAGCGACTCCAGAAAAAATTTTTAAAATTTGGACTTCTGCCTCTAAGGTTTCAGGATCCTGTTCCTTCATACCAGAGCCGTTGCCTTCTTCTGAGCGTTTGCACGTTGGGGGATCGGCGTAAACTGGCAGCGGTAACTTTTTAAATAATTTAATTGTCGATAACATTGATTGTCCTTTTTTGTAAGGACTCGTTAATTTTAATGTTCCTCAAAGGGATCTTCGTACCTTTGCCCCCTTTCGGGTGAAGTGTCATAGGGCCAATTATCTTTTAAATGAGCCGATAGAGCGGGCTCTTTCTTATTTTAATTCTTTGCCGCCTAGCCTCCGAATTGAGTGGGGCTCTGATAAGGGTGTGTTAAAACGCAAGTTATTAAGGCATTTATTAAGTTTTTGTTAATTTTGTAGTTTTATTTATTAGGTGAAAGTTGTTATGTTATGTAGCCATGTAAGGATTTGTCCGTTGGCGAAATAAATAAATAAATAAATAACGGTGGGAGTTTGTTGCCTAGGCGTCTGTTGGACTTCACTGGGACTTTTTCGCCAACCTCGAATACTCTATTTTGGCGGGAAGAGTTTTCCCTGTCCCGGAGCTTCTCTTGGGCGAGTTTAATTTTATCTTGTATTTCATATTGCGGCTCATCTGATTGTGCCTGCACCACGTCAGCCGGCCTCTTGTCGATCACCGAGTGGATAGAGTTGTTATATCTGGCCGTGACCAGAAGTATCAGCTCTACGGTATCGCTGATGCCATTATCGATCTTAAGACATCTAGCAAGCTCTACCAAAGTGCTGTGGAAGCGCTAAACTTGGCCGTTGGAGACATCGAAATGGTTTTCCAGCATGGTCACGATGGAGTGCGAGTTCAACGATGGTTCGTTGTCGCAATATAAGACATTGGCAAGTTTGAGATCCTCTATGGTTCTAGAGGGAACGGTTGGACTACGGAAAATTTTGAGAATTTGTCGATGCACGTAAGGAAATACTTTTTATCCGTAGAGAAGATGTCTATGTGTAGCATTTCTCCTACATTTCATTTCTCATTTCTCTCCTGCGAGCTCCTCCAGCAATGACTCCTCGCAAGTGAAGTCAATAATATGCCGTCTCTTGTTTCCAAAGAGAACGAAGCTCCACTTTGACGGAGAGCGTGCTTTCTCCAGAATTATCTGGTTTTGAAAGCAATTGAGGAGCTTGTTCGTTGATTGGATTGTGTGGGTTAGCGACAGCTCACTGTGAATTGTGGCCGCGCTTGAGAATGCCTCTTCTTCTTCTACAACGTTGAGTTGTTGCCTCGAGAGGGCATCCGCAACTAGGTTGGGCTTGCCAGGACTTTGGCATCGATGGGTTCTTTCCATCTTTGATTTTTGTATTCGGATTGCAATCCGAAACCGCGTAGGTCAGCGGTTGGTGGTCAGTGTAGATGTTTAAATCTTTGACTCCATAAAGGTTGTTTGGTCATTGATGATTTTCAATGCCATTAAAATAAAACGAAAAAGTTAATTAAGTTCAACGTTATAAACTTTATTCAGGCCGCATATGAAATTTGGATTTATGAGGATTTATGAACAATATGGGAAATCCAATTAAGGATGCGAGCGCAGTAAGAAGACGAACGAAAGTGGCGCCAACCTTCCAGAATAGGCTGAGCGGATACTCGCTAACCTTAAACGCCGAATTAGCAAAGCCGAGCGGCCGAAAGAGAGTCGGCTTGCGACCAACAAAACATCAGTTACTACTTAATTATTATGTTTAAATTAGTTGCTTGCTGCTTGACCCGACATTCTCCTCCCAGTTGGGCCTTCTACTCCAACTTCATCCTTTAGGGACAAAAGGCACAGCTTAGTCAATGCTCGCTTGGTAATTCCAGATGAGGTTTTTATCACCGCCACTCGAAAGATACCATCCCGACCAGGGCTTAACTCCATTATTCTCGCAAGCGGCCATTTCATCGGAGGTAGATTTTCGTCCTTTACTAGCACCACATCGTTCGGGGCCAAGGCAGGACCGGAGGCGCGCCATTTGAAGCGCTGCTGGAGAAGGCTAAGCTACTCCTCCTTCCATCGGTACCAGAAAGAATGCTGCAGGAAAGACACGCGCTACCAGCTGTCCAACCGGTTGAAGTTCAGCTTTCTGGGCTGTGTCATGAACGACCAATCGGGTTTCGTTGACAATGTAGCAAAATGTAGCTCCTGATGTCGGGGAGCACTTTTCCACGGTGTGGATCTCTTTGTCTCATTCGGCAATGACGTTGTCTTCCAGCCTGAGCATGGTGTGGTGATGTGACACTGGGAAAACGGTGATCTTGCTGCAGGCCGACTTTATCTTCGGAAACTTAATAATAAAATGTAATATGTTATCGGACTGTAAGATCTTAACGGACGATTCGGACAAAACATCTCTAATCGTGGTCTTGGTAGGCTCTTCCATTCACACACCTTCCAGGTCTGCATGATCTAGGATGCTGGGGCTAACAATATTAACTTTGGAAAGTGCCACTGCTAGCATCAACCCCTGCAGCTCCATTGCTATCATCCTATTTCGAGTTAAAAGCATCTCGAATAGGTGCCCAGTATCAATTTGGGATTTTTTTGCTGACCTCAGAAGTTGGTTGACGGTAGCGGAAATTTTATTGATTTGAATTTGTACTTTGTTGTTAATATTAACCTGCCTATTGTTTGCATTGGTTAATTGGAATTCATTAAATTTAATTCTTTCAAAATCTTCTGCGTCCGGCGTTCCTGCCACCACCTTTAGCGCAGTCCCTAAGAAGTCTAAACTTCTTGCTACCCTATGATGGATGCTCAAAGAGTCGCGCATGTCGCGTTGGTGGGCAACATCAACAACTAGGAGTTTCTGCATGTGGGATTGCGGGAACATGACGGTCATCCCATTAGTTTTTTCGATGACGCGCCTATATTCCGAGAGATTTGCTGAGTGCTTTACAAAAGCAAATTCCTCCTATATTAGGATTCGACCATCAACGATGGGAATGTATTTGGCTTTGGATTAGTCCGTGACGCGTGCCGATGTTGTGGTCAAAAGGAAAATCAGGGATATAGTTGAAAACCTGTAATTTGGATTGTTATGAATTTTGTTGAAGTTGGGTAGCCCACCACCAAAGCATGATTAAAATAATAAAGGGCGCAAAACTTATGCCAAGTGGCTAGGAAAAAGATAATAAAAAGAGAAATTATCAGGCGAGCGATAAGATGGTCGCGCTCGGCCTACCTAAGGTTGTCTTTGTGGACCACCCTCCCCTTAATGAGGATTGTGGTCCCCATGTCCGCCTCAACGGTTTTCTCTTCACATAGCGGTGGGAGTTTGTTGCGTAGGCGTCTGTTGGACTTCAGTGGGACTTTTTCGCCAACCTCGAGTACTCTATTTTGGCGGGAAGAGTTTTCCCTGTCCCGGAGCTTCTCTTGGGCGAGTTTAATTTTATCTTGTATTTCATATTGCGGCTCATCTGATTGTGCCTGAACCACGTCAGCCGGCCTCTTGTCGATCACCGAGTGGATAGAGTTGTTATATCTGGCCGTGACCAGAAGTATCAGCTCTACGGTATCGCTGATGCCATTATCGATCTTAAGACATCTAGCAAGCTCTACCAAAGTGCTGTGGAAGCGCTAAACTTGGCCGTTGGAGACATCGAAATGGTTTTCCAGCATGGTCACGATGGAGTGCGAGTTCAACGATGGTTCGTTGTCGCAATATACGACATTGGCTAGTTTGAGATCCTCTATGGTTCTAGAGGGAACGGTTGGACTACGGAAAATTTTGAGAATTTGTCGATGCACGTAAGGAAATACTTTTTATCCGTAGAGAAGATGTCTATGTGTAGCATTTCTCCTACATTTCATTTCTCATTTCTCTCCTGCGAGCTCCTCCAGCAATGACTCCTCGCAAGTGAAGTCAATAATATGCCGTCTCTTGTTTCCAAAGAGAACGAAGCTCCGCTTTGACGGAGAGCGTGCTTTCTCCAGAATTATCTGGTTTTGAAAGCAATTGAGGAGCTTGTTCGTTGATTGGATTGTGTGGGTTAGCGACAGCTCACTGTGAATTGTGGCCGCGCTTGAGAATGCCTCTTCTTCTTCTACAACGTTGAGTTGTTGCCTCGAGAGGGCATCCGCAACTAGGTTGGGCTTGCCAGGACTTTGGCATCGATGGGTTCTTTCCATCTTTGATTTTTGTATTCGGATTGCAATCCGAAACCGCGTAGGTCAGCGGTTGGTGGTCAGTGTAGATGTTTAAATCTTTGACTCCATAAAGGTTGTTTGGTCATTGATGATTTTCAATGCCATTAAAATAAAACGAAGAAATTAATTAAGTTCAACGTTATAAACTTTATTCAGGCCGCATATGAAATTTGGATTTATGAGGATTTATGAACAATATGGGAAATCCAATTAAGGATGCGAGCGCAGTAAGAAGACGAACGAGAGTGGCGCCAACCTTCCAGAATAGGCTGAGCGGATACTCGCTAACCTTAAACGCCGAATTAGCAAAGCCGAGCGGCCGAAAGAGAGTCGGCTTGCGACCAACAAAACATCAGTTACTACTTAATTATTATGTTTAAATTAGTTGCTTGCTGTTTGACCCGACATTCTCCCCCCAGTTGGGCCTTCTACTCCAACTTCATCCTTTAGGGACAAAAGGCACAGCTTAGTCAATGCTCGCTTGGTAATTCCAGATGAGGTTTTTATCACCGCCACTCGAAAGATACCATCCCGACCAGGGCTTAACTCCATTATTCTCGCAAGCGGCCATTTCATCGGAGGTAGATTCTCGTCCTTTACTAGCACCACATCGTTCGGGGCCAAGGACCGCAGGCGCGCCATTTGGAGCGCAGCTGGAGAAGGCTTAGGTACTCCTCCTTCCATCGGTTGAAGTTCAGCTTTGTGACATCAGGCTCGATAAAGCTGACTGACGGACCACCAGTTAAAAAATGAGACGGGGTCAGAACATCAAGGTCTGCAGGATTTTCTGAAAGAGACAATAAGGGTCGTGAATTTATAACAGCCCCAATATGGCACAGCAGCGTTCGCAGCTCCTCGAATCCGAGAACTGCATATCCGACAGCTCGGTAAAAATGGTGCTTGGCGGTTTAAACAGCCGTTTCGCACAGACCACCGAAATGCGGAAATCGAGGAGGAATAAAATGCCATTCGATGGACTCCATAGAGCACAACTCCAGCAGTGCCCGTTGATGCTCTTCGCTTAGAAATAATCGGCGCAGCTCCTTTAGCTCGTTTTTGGCTCCAACAAAGTTGGTTGCGTTGTCAGACCAAATATGTTGAGGCTCTCGGCGGGTGCATATAAACCGCTTTAAAGCCTGCAAAAAAGACATTGTGGACAGATCCCTCACAAGCTCCAGGTGGACGTCTTTGGTAGCAAAACAAGTGAAAATGGTAACGTAATATTTTACTGGAGCCTCATTACGCACTTCCGGCTTATAATAGAACGGTCCACAAAAATCCACACCAGTGACTCCAAAGACCTGGGAGCCGCTAACTCTTTGCTCCGGGAGATCAGCCATAATGTGCTCCAACAACCGAGGCTTAGTCCGGAAGCATCGGATGCATTTGTGTATGCCCTTCGTCACGGTTTTTCTCCCCCCAACTGGCCAATATTGGGACCGAATAATTGCCAACAGTGCGCGAGGCCCCGTATGTAAATTTCGCTCATGGAAGTCAACAATTATAGCCTGCGTAACTGGATGGCTTCTAGGAAGTATAATTGGATGCTGACTATCGAAATTCAACGATGAATTTTGCATTGTCCGAACTGCTAAAAATGAGGCAGGCTTCGTTCCATAGGTGACCGTTTCCAGCTTAAAAACCTGTAACTCATCCTGGGTGGAATCCCGCCAAAGAATACACTAAAGATAGCTGTCCTCAGGAAAAACCCTGACCCAACGATACATTTTACAAATATCTCCAGTAATGGCCACCCGATGGCATCGGAGCCATAGCACAATATGCAGTAACTTTGGCTGAATAACTGGGCCAGACATCAACACGTCATTCAATGAATATCCAGAAGTGGTGACAGCAGATCCATCAAAAACAACCCTGAGCTTGGTTGTTGAACTTTCCTCCTTTAAAACACAATGGTGTGAAAGAAAGTATTGACCAGTGACGCTCGCATCAGCAGGGACTGGAGACATGTGACCCAACTCCAAATACTCCTTTATGAAGGCAGCATATTGCTCCTTCAATTGAGGACGGCGACAGAGCTTTTTTTCGAGGGAAAGAAATCGTCGAGCGGCTTGGGGGTAAGACTCTCCCAGCAACTTAAAACTGCATTTTAACGGAAGCCTCACAGCGTAAGCGCCGGAATCCAGCCGAGCAACATGTTGCACGAAATGCGCATCGCAATGTAGCTCCTCCTTCGTCCGCTTCACAATAGGCTCGGAGCAGTCTTCGATTTCCCAAAATCGGCGGAGCAGAGAATCCAGCTGATCATCCAGCATTTTTGCGCTCTCCGGAACATCCTTGTGGGCAGTGGAAACGAGTGATCTTCTCTGGACATGTGAACCGCCTCCACACACGACCCATCCAAGTCGGGTTTTCTGCAGCAATGGCAGGCCGCCTGACAGCTTAATTTGCCCAACACACAGGAGCTCGTAAAACAGACTGGCTCCGATAAGAAGGTCGATGCGCTGTGGGCGGAAAAATTCAGGATCAGCCAAAGAAAGATTGCCAGGAATATTCCAGCTGGAGACATCCAAACTGAAGCTAGGCTGCAGGTCCGTGATATTGGCGGCGATGACGGCGTTAACCAGGGCCGAGTATTCGGAACAGTGGGACATCAACAGAGAATCCATCTGTCGCAAAACCGGTATCGCCAATACCAGACACCGCCATGAATGATTTGTACCTCTGGAGCTGCAGCTGACTTGCCAGCCGGGAAGTGATCACGATATATCGGCGCTGCGACCTTGAGCAACTAGTGCATTGGCAGTGGACGGCGAAGAGGCTACAGGCTCAGTGACCTTGGCTATGGCTGACGTGGGAGGACCAACCAAAGGCTGGTTGCTAGATGCCTGCGGCTCCAGGAAATGCAGCAGGCTGTGATGCCTCCTTCCACAACTGCGACAATTAGCAGCGAGGCACTCACGCATGTGATGGCCCGTTTGCAGACACTTCCGACAGAGACCGAGTCGCCTGGCCTCACCAAGGCGAATCTTAAAGGACATTGAGAGAAATCGGGGGCACGCAGACATTATATGGGACCATCCCCCGCATACGCACAGGTAGAGGAAAGCGAATTAGTAATAAGAAAGGATGATCTACAATGATTTGCACCTCGACGCCTTCCCACAGTGGCGGATTTAACGAAAAAGGCCCAGTGGGCAAAATTTGCCCCCCTGTAATATGGGAAAAAATTGGAAAAAAAAAAATCGAAGGTGTAACTTTCAGCAAGAGGGGCCCTGAAAGCCTTTCGTCGGGGGGGCCCAGTGGCGCCTTTGCCTTTGTTAAATCCGCCACTGCCTTCCCACATGGGCGCCCGGGCGCGTATGCAGCCATTGCCACGTCCATAGCCTCCAGCGTCCTACACCGCTGCTCCAAAAATTCGGCCATCGACTCCCAAGTAAGGATGGCGTCTGAACCTGAGGAGTTTTGACTCTCCTCCCACTTAGTCTGGGTAGCTGGGTCCAACCTTTGAAGCAGAACCTGGACGATGATGCAGCTGGCGATTTGAACTGATGAAACCAAATTCTTTAAGGCTCGCATATGGGCATTGAATTTGTCCGAAAGACCTCGAAGAGCTGAATCTCGTTCACGTGTGCCTCAAATATTAAACGACGGTTATTAAATCGGCTCTCCAGTCAATTCATAGTTCTCGTCGGAGACTTCCAAGGAACGAACTGCTTCGAAAGCGGACTCCCGAAGGCAAGATCGCAACCTTTGCAACTTTTCCACCTTACTAATACGAGGATTGCTGCCGACGATTGTAGAGAAGATCGAGTAAAATTCAGCCCATTCTGAGTATCCACCGCTGAACGTTGAAAACTTAAAGTTGAAAACTTTAACCTAACCCTGGGTCAGCCTGCATGGTGGACATTCCGTTGGCAAGGGTGGAGTGGGCAGCAATTCGAGATGAGCGAAGGGTCGTCTCGTGCTCAATTTCCGCCTGCATCGTCGCTACGAGCTCCGAAACAGTTCATCGAAGGTCACTGCTGATCTGCAAAATTTTCAAGCTCCACGTGGATGGCCTTGAAGTCGCTGAACATGGTGGCTATATGACCATGTCGCACGTGTAGCATGGCATCATCCACCTTGGAAATAGACTGAAGAGCTCCATGGATCCTCTGTAAGTCCTGGAGAATACACAGGGCTTTGCACTTTAAAATAGCACTCCGTGTTGGAGTGGGTGCTAACGATCACGTCGGGGTTCACCAATGTTTGGTCATTGATGATTTTCAATGCCGTTAAAATAAAACGAAGAAGTTAATTAAGTTCAATGTTATAAACTTTATTCAGGCCGCATATGAATTTTGGATTTATGAGGATTTATGAACAATATGGGAAATCCAATTAAGGATGCGAGCGCAGTAAGAAGACGAACGAGAGTGGCGCCAACCTTCCAGAATAGGCTGAGCGGATACTCGCTAACCTTAAACGCCGAATTAGCAAAGCCGAGCGGCCGAAAGAGAGTCGGCTTGCGACCAACAAAACATCAGTTACTACTTAATTATTATGTTTAAATTAGTTGCTTGCTGCTTGACCCGACATTCTCCCCCAGTTGGGCCTTCTACTCCAACTTCATCCTTTAGGGACAAAAGGCACAGCTTAGTCAATGCTCGCTTGGTAATTCCAGATGAGGTTTTTATCACCGCCACTCGAAAGATACCATCCCGACCAGGGATTAACTCCATTATTCTCGCAAGCGGCCATTTCATCGGAGGTAGATTCTCGTCCTTTACTAGCACCACATCGTTCGGGGCCAAGGACCGCAGGCGCGCCATTTGGAGCGCAGCTGGAGAAGGCTTAGGTACTCCTCCTTCCATCGGTTGAAGTTCAGCTTTGTGACATCAGGCTCGATAAAGCTGACTGACGGACCACCAGTTAAAAAATGAGACGGGGTCAGAACATCAAGGTTTGCAGGATTTTCTGAAAGAGACAATAAGGGTCGTGAATTTATAACAGCCCCAATATGGCACAGCAGCGTTCGCAGCTCCTCGAATCCGAGAACTGCATATCCGACAGCTCGGTAAAAATGGTGCTTGGCGGTTTAAACAGCCGTTTCGCACAGACCACCGAAATGCGGAGATCGAGGAGGAATAAAATGCCATTCGATGGACTCCATAGAGCACAACTCCAGCAGTGCCCGTTGATGCTCTTCGCTTAGAAATAATCGGCGCAGCTCCTTTAGCTCGTTTTTGGCTCCAACAAAGTTGGTTGCGTTGTCAGACCAAATATGTTGAGGCTCTCGGCGGGTGCATATAAACCGCTTTAAAGCCTGCAAAAAAGACATTGTGGACAGATCCCTTACAAGCTCCAGGTGGACGGCTTTGGTAGCAAAACAAGTGAAAATGGTAACGTAATATTTTACTGGAGCCTCATTACGCACTTCCGGCTTATAATAGAACGGTCCACAAAAATCCACACCAGTGACTCCAAAGACCTGGGAGCCGCTAACTCTTTGCTCCGGGAGATCAGCCATAATGTGCTCCAACAGCCGAGGCTTAGTCCGGAAGCATCGGATGCATTTGTGTATGCCCTTCGTCACGGTTTTTCTCCCCCCAACTGGCCAATATTGGGACCGAATAATTGCCAACAGTGCGCGAGGCCCCGTATGTAAATTTCGCTCATGGAAGTCAACAATTATAGCCTGCGTAACTGGATGGCTTCTTGGAAGTATAATTGGATGCTGACTATCGAAATTCAACGATGAATTTTGCATTGTCCGAACTGCTAAAAATGAGGCAGGCTTCGTTCCATAGGTGACCGTTTCCAGCTTAAAAACCTGTAACTCATCCTGGGTGGAATCCCGCCAAAGAATACACTAAAGATAGCTGTCCTCAGGAAAAACCCTGACCCAACGATACATTTTACAAATATCTCCAGTAATGGCCACCCGATGGCATCGGAACCATAGCACAATATGCAGTAACTTTGGCTGAATAACTGGGCCAGACATCAACACGTCATTCAATGAATATCCAGAAGTGGTGACAGCAGATCCATCAAAAACAACCCTGAGCTTGGTTGTTGAACTTTCCTCCTTTAAAACACAATGGTGTGAAAGAAAGTATTGACCAGTGACGCTCGCATCAGCAGGGACTGGAGACATGTGACCCAACTCCAAATACTCCTTTATGAAGGCAGCATATTGCTCCTTCAATTGAGGACGGCGACAGAGCTTTTTTTCGAGGGAAAGAAATCGTCGAGCGGCTTGGGGGTAAGACTCTCCCAGCAACTTAAAACCGCATTTTAACGGAAGCCTCACAGCGTAAGCGCCGGAATCCAGCCGAGCAACATGTTGCACGAAATGCGCATCGCAATGTAGCTCCTCCTTCGTCCGCTTCACAATAGGCTCGGAGCAGTCTTCGATTTCCCAAAATCGGCGGAGCAGAGAATCCAGCTGATCATCCAGCATTGTTGCGCTCTCCGGAACATCCTTGTGGGCAGTGGAAACGAGTGATCTTCTCTGGACATGTGAACCGCCTCCACACACGACCCATCCAAGTCGGGTTTTCTGCAGCAATGGCAGGCCGCCTGACAGCTTAATTTGCCCAACACACAGGAGCTCGTAAAACAGACTGGCTCCGATAAGAAGGTCGATGCGCTGTGGGCGGAAAAATTCAGGATCAGCCAAAGAAAGATTGCCAGGAATATTCCAGCTGGAGACATCCAAACTGAAGCTAGGCTGCAGGTCCGTGATATTGGCGGCGATGACGGCGTTAACCAGGGCCGAGTATTCGGAACAGTGGGACATCAACAGAGAATCCATCTGTCGCAAAACCGGTATCGCCAATACCAGACACCGCCATGAATGATTTGTACCTCTGGAGCTGCAGCTGACTTGCCAGCCGGGAAGTGATCACGATATATCGGCGCTGCGACCTTGAGCAACTAGTGCATTGGCAGTGGACGGCGAAGAGGCTACAGGCTCAGTGACCTCGGCTATGGCTGACGTGGGAGGACCAACCAAAGGCTGGTTGCTAGATGCCTGCGGCTCCAGGAAATGCAGCAGGCTGTGATGCCTCCTTCCACAACTGCGACAATTAGCAGCGAGGCACTCACGCATGTGATGGCCCGTTTGCAGACACTTCCGACAGAGACCGAGTCGCCTGGCCTCACCAAGGCGAATCTTAAAGGACATTGATAGAAATCGGGGGCACGCAGACATTATATGGTGTTCACGCTTGTTCAAAACCAGAACATGGTGATACAGCTGCTCGTAGCACAACAGTCCAAATAATCTATGCAGGCGTTACGAATATCAATGTGGAACGCCAATGGTGTCTCACGGCATAAACTAGAATTGTCACAATTCTTGACCGAAAACCATATTGACGTTATGCTACTGGTGGAAACGCATCTTACAAGCAAATACAACTTTCATATAAGAGGCTACACAATCTACCGCACAGATCATCCAGATGGGAAAGCCCACGGCGGAACTGGAGTTCTAATCAGAGAACGAATTAAACACCATTTTCACAAAAGGTTTGCAACAAACTTCTTGCAGGCCACATCGATACAAATTCAGTCAAGCAACGGAATCCTTTCAATTGCTGCCGTTTACTGCCCTCCTCGCTTCTCAATCTCGGAAGGACAATTTATGGACTTCTACAATTCACTTGGGGATCGATTTATAGCCGCAGGAGACTACAACGCCAAACATACGCACTGGGGATCACGTCTAGTGACTCCCAAAGGAAGACAATTGTACAATGCAATTATAAATGTGAAAAATAAACTGGACTACGTTTCCCCTGGAAGTCCCACATACTGGCCAACAGACTCACGAAAGCTCCCAGACCTTATTGATTTTGCAGTGACAAAAAACATACCTCGCAATCTAATAAGTGCCAAAGCAGTCTCGGACTTATCATCAGACCACTCGCCTGTGCTTCTAACGCTTCTTCAAAGCCCAGAAATAACCGAACACCCCTTCAGTCTGACGACGACAAAAACAAACTGGCTAAAATACAAAAAGTACGTGAGTGCCCACATAGAACTCGCCCCGGATTTTAACATGGAATCGGACATCGACTACACTACGAGCGCCCTGGAAGAAGTACTCGTTGCGGCAGCTAAAATCTCTACTCCTCATAGGAAAGAAGTAGACCGAAACAAACACTTCAAATCTAATCAGCAAATCGAACAGCTCGTGCGAGAAAAGAGGCGCACGCGTCGTGATTGGCAAAACAGCAGATCACCAGCTTCAAAACAACGCCTTAAGGAAGCAACCCGATCACTCGACCAGGCTCTTCACCAACAGGAAGAAAATGCACAGCTGAGGTACATCCAGAATCTCTCGCCAACAAGCACAAAGTACCCCCTGTGGAGGGCCCACCCAAATCTTAGTGCCCCAATTGAAACGACCACCCCGATAAGAAACTCTTCGGGATGCTGGGCTCGCAGCAACGAAGACCGAGCTGAAACATTCGCCACACATCTCCAAAGTGTCTTCCAGCCAAACCCAGCCTCAAATTCATTCCTCCTGCCAGTAATTCAGCCAGAGTCCTCCCCTCAGCCAGCCGCACCTCCATTCCGGCCGAACGAAATCGAAAAAGTCATAAGAGGGCTAAAACCAAAAAAGGCTCCCGGTGGTGACCTATTGACCCCAAAGATGCTGATCGAACTTCCAAAATGCGCTATAGAGGTCGTCTGCAAACTATTTAATGGAATCATTAATCTTGGCTATTTCCCAAAAAAGTGGAAGAAATCCATTATTATAATGATACCGAAGCCTGGAAAAGACCACACAATTCCGTCATCATACAGACCAATAAGCCTTCTATCTTGTTTGTCTAAACTGTTTGAAAAATGCTTGTTAACTCGCATAATACCACATTTGGAAGCTTGCAATATCATCCCGGCACACCAATTTGGCTTTCGAAGAAACCATGGAACCATCGAACAAGTGAACAGATTAACATCCGAAATACGCTCAGCCTTCGAACAACGAGAATACTGCAGCGCTATTTTCCTCGACGTATCTCAAGCTTTCGACCGAGTTTGGCTCATCGGACTCATGCACAAAATTAAAACGTATTTGCCAACATACACCCACAAGCTACTGGAATCATACCTCTTATTGAAGAGGGTGACTACACCATCGAAGCTGGAGTTCCACAGGGAAGCGCACTCGGGCCGTGTCTATATGTTTTGTATACTGCGGATATTCCTACGAGCGCACAACTAACAACGTCAACGTTTGCCGATGATACCGCTATTCTTAGTCACTCCAGATGCCCAACGCAGGCAACAACCCAACTGGCTAATCATCTCACAATAGTGGAAAGGTGGCTGTCCGACTGGCGCATTAAAATAAACGAACAAAAGTGTAAACATATAACGTTTACTCTTAATAGACAAACATGCCCTCCGCTTTTACTAAACGGTATGCAGATCCCTCAAGCTAACGACGTAACGTACCTTGGCGTTCACCTTGATAGACGACTTACCTGGCGTAAGCACATCGAATGCAAAAAGATGCATCTAAAACTGAAAGCCAGCAGCCTCCACTGGATCATAAACTCACGATCGCCACTGTGCCTAGACTACAAGTTACTACTGTACAATTCAGTCCTAAAGCCAATCTGGACGTATGGCTCCCAGCTGTGGGGGAACGCGAGCAGCAGCAACATAGACATCATACAGCGCGCACAATCAAAAATCCTGAGAACTATCACAGGGGCACCTTGGTATGTTCGCAACGAAAACATCCACCGGGATCTGGGCATCCTCGCAGTGAAAGACGAAATCCAGAAGCAAAAAGAGTCATACAAAGAAAAACTGTCTTCGCACCCAAATTTTCTCGCTCGGGGATTGACTCGGGTTTCTAGCGTATCCCGCCTTAGACGCAACGACCTCCCAACCCAGCAATCGATTTTTAGGGCCGTCTAACTCCGTATCAGTCAATATGACTGTTAGTTAAGTTAAAAATATAAGATTTGATACACCTCTTGTTAGTCTCGCAAAAAGAAGATTCAAGAAATAAAAGCAACGTTAAAATAAAAAAAAAAAAAAAAAAGACATTATATGGGACCATCCCCCGCATACGCACAGGTAGAGGAAAGCGAATTAGTAATAAGAAAGGATGATCTACAATGATTTGCACCTCGACGCCTTCCCACAGTGGCGGATTTAACGAAAAAGGCCCAGTGGGCAAAATTTGCCCCCCCTGTAATATGGGAAAAAATTGGAAAAAAAAATCGAAGGTGTAACTTTCAGCAAGAGGGGCCCTGAAAGCCTTTCGTCGGGGGGGCCCAGTGGCGCCTTTGCCTTTGTTAAATCCGCCACTGCCTTCCCACATGGGCGCCCGGGCGCGTATGCAGCCATTGCCACGTCCATAGCCTCCAGCGTCCTACACCGCTGCTCCAAAAATTCGGCCATCGACTCCCAAGTAAGGATGGCGTCTGAACCTGAGGAGTTTTGACTCTCCTCCCACTTAGTCTGGGTAGCTGGGTCCAACCTTTGAAGCAGAACCTGGACGATGATGCAGCTGGCGATTTGAACTGATGAAACCAAATTCTTTAAGGCTCGCATATGGGCATTGAATTTGTCCGAAAGACCTCGAAGAGCTGCTATTGAGCCACTTTTCAACAGACTGAGGCCCAGAATCTCGTTCACGTGTGCCTCAAATATTAAACGACGGTTATTAAATCGGCTCTCCAGTCAATTCATAGTTCTCGTCGGAGACTTCCAAGGAACGAACTGCTTCGAAAGCGGACTCCCGAAGGCAAGATCGCAACCTTTGCAACTTTTCCACCTTACTAATACGAGGATTGCTGCCGACGATTGTAGAGAAGATCGAGTAAAATTCAGCCCATTCTGAGTATCCACCGCTGAACGTTGAAAACTTAAAGTTGAAAACTTTAACCTAACCCTGGGTCAGCCTGCATGGTGGACATTCCGTTGGCAAGGGTGGAGTGGGCAGCAATTCGAGATGAGCGAAGGGTCGTCTCGTGCTCAATTTCCGCCTGCATCGTCGCTACGAGCTCCGAAACAGTTCATCGAAGGTCACTGCTGATCTGCAAAATTTTCAAGCTCCACGTGGATGGCCTTGAAGTCGCTGAACATGGTGGCTATATGACCATGTCGCACGTGTAGCATGGCATCATCCACCTTGGAAATAGACTGAAGAGCTCCATGGATCCTCTGTAAGTCCTGGAGAATACACAGGGCTTTGCACTTTAAAATAGCACTCCGTGTTGGAGTGGGTGCTAACGATCACGTCGGGGTTCACCAATGTTTGGTCATTGATGATTTTCAATGCCGTTAAAATAAAACGAAGAAGTTAATTAAGTTCAACGTTATAAACTTTATTCAGGCCGCATATGAAATTTGGATTTATGAGGATTTATGAACAATATGGGAAATCCAATAAAGGATGCGAGCGCAGTAAGAAGACGAACGAGAGTGGCGCCAACCTTCCAGAATAGGCTGAGCGGATACTCGCTAACCTTAAACGCCGAATTAGCAAATCCGAGCGGCCGAAAGAGAGTCGGCTTGCGACCAAAAAAATATCAGTTACTACTTAATTATTATGTTTAAATTAGTTGCTTGCTGCTTGACCCGACAAAGGTATTGGCGCAGGTTCTCTAGCGCCCAAACTATGGCTAACAGCTCCACTTCGTTGGTAGCGTAGTTAACTTCTCCGTCCTTTAAGGTCCTAGAGATCATAGTGATGGGACGCCCCTCTTGTGAAAGCACCGCGCCAATGCCATACGCTGAGGCATCTGTCGTTAGATCAAACGCCTTTTTATAATCGGGGTACCTGAGGATGACATCCTCAGAGGTCAGGATGTTACGCAGCTTTTCAAAAGCTTGCCGTTGCGGCTCGGTTAACTGTACCTGGATGCTTAGGGATCTGTGTCTGCTGACATTTCCAAGCTCCCCTTGTATAATGCTCGAAATGGGCTTAGGTATTGATGCAAAATCTTTAATTAAGCCAGCCAAGCCCATGAATGATCTTACTTCGAAAACGTTTTTAGGCTCAGGGAATTCTTTAATGGCCCTGACTTTTCCGGGTCTGTGGTCCCCTCGTTGGTGACTATAAACCCCAAAAATTTAACGCTTTTTTTTAAGAAGACCGATTTATGCGCTGACACTCTCATGTTAGCGTCGTGTAGGCTCTTTAGTACCCAGCCCACGTGTCGTATGTGGGCGTTTTCGTCCTCTGAGAAGACGATAACATCATCGACATAGACGTAGCAAAATTTGCCAATCTGTTCTCGCAGTATGTCGTCGATGGTTCTTTGGAAGATGCTGGCAGCATTTCTTAACCCGGATGGCAGTCGGCGAAACTCGTATTTTCCCCCGTTTACGAAAAAGGAAGTTTTCTCACGGTCACGTTCTGCCAGAATAATTTGGTGGTAGCCAGACTTCAAATCGAGCGTTGTGAAGTATTTGGCTTTGCCTAAATTCCCTAGTATCATAGGGATAATTGGCATAGGGTAGCGATCCGGTATTGTCCTCTTGTTTAATTTTCGAAAGTCTAATACTAGCCGCATTTTACGGTTTCCAGATTCGTCGGTGCCTTTTTTGTCTGCTACCCATATTGGGTTATTGTAGGGGAATCTCGACTTCTGGATTATGCCGTTTTTTAGTAGGTCTTGGATTTCGTCATTGGCGAAATCTGCCGCTCCCATCGGATACGGATAGGGTCTGGCATAAATGGGCTCCTCATCAACTGTCCTGATGGTGGCTACCACAGACGTGTTGTAAGGTAACGCCTCATTTGGGCTTGCGAAGGCGTTTTTCCTGTCGCTTAGCATGTTTGAAAATGCTCTTCTGACCAAAGGTGGCGCTAGAGCAGTCCACCTCAGTGAAATTTACATTGGGACATGATTGGAACTCTAGCTTTTCCGTCTCGGAGCCCCATCTGAGGTGACCGGAAGCTAGGTTAAGTAATGCTCCTGCTTGTTTTAGCAGGTCAAGGCCGATGATGGCATCAAAGGAGGACAAATCTGTATTCTCGGTGGAATGTACCGAGAATGGCGAATCTACTGGGCGGACGCCTTTCAACCCTTCGTATGGACGGATGAAATTTTTCGACGCGCCCGTGTCTATTAAAAGCTTCATTTCTACACCTGCTACTCTTTTTCTGATGACGGGTAGCAGGGACTTTCCCCTAAAAAATGGATGACGTCCGAATCGTAATCTTTAATAGCGTCGTCGTCAATTTCCTGAGCCGCGCTTGAAGCTGCGGCGGTATATTTGCTCCCGGTTTCGCTCGCGCCCTGCGCGACGTGATTAACCCTCTGCCTTTTGTGTGGGGCAGATCGATCGGACTCAGCCGGCTTCCTTTTTTGGTATGCCGGGGCTTGGGATGGCCTCAGCATCTTGGACAGCGATGGGTCGATGTCGATGTTGTGTTGTTTGACGTAGTACGGATTTTTTCCAGCGTTTGTTTGTGAATTTACCTGCGCAGGCGCCTGTCGGTATTCTTGCGCTTTTGGGTGCTGTTTTTTATCTTTGTCCTCTTGGCTTTTGGCAAATGAAGCCGCGAAGGAGTATCTTTCGTGGTTAGATTCCACTTCTTGTGCCAAAGCGAGAGCTGAAGGCATATCTTTCGGCTTTGCCGAAAAAAGGACATCCGTGAGGCTGCGCTTAAGCCCCGAGATAAATACTCGGAGTGCGTCCCGGAATTTGTCACATAAGACCTTTGCCGCCGAGGCTTCGTACGACATAGTGGCCTTGTTGGTAAGCAAGGTGAGTTTTTTCTCGACCTCCTCATAGAATTGTAGAAGGGTCATATTTCCCTGCCTAAGAGTACCCATTTCCTGCTCGATAACGTGCATCTGCCGCTTATCATTGTATGTAAAATCGAGTCGATTTATAATCGCGTCGAAATTCAGTACAGTGCCAAACGAAGACAGTATGGCATCGGCAGGGCCCCTTATATTATTCCTAATAATAATAACTGCCTGATAATGGCGCGAGCTATTTTCGTAATTTCGTAATTAATAATTTTCGTAATAAAAACAACAAAGTGCCACACACTGTATGTGCAGCCGTATCGTGTTCTCGAGAATGGAGTGGGGAAACAAAACGGAAAAGAAAAATAAATAACCAAAACTGCGCAGCTAATACCAAGAATTCTTGTGTAACAAAAAAGACATATAAAAGCTGAATTAAATACACCCGATTATATAAATTATTTCCGATTGAAATTTAAAATTTTCTGCCAGCGATTTTTTTGTTTTGGTTAGGAATTTTTATTCCGCACTTTTTGTGTTATATAGAAATATTCATTTATTTATTCACAAAAAACAGAAATGAAAACAATATTGGAACAATAATTGGTTTACAAAAAAATGGTTTATACATTTTATTATAGATAAAAAAAAGTTAATGCTAAACCGTCAGCCAACTAATGAAGATTAATTAAGTTTAAAAAGTTGATGGGGCTGCAGTTTTTTTTTGGCGTAAGCCACAATATTTCACAATTCTTGTCTTTCTTTATACAAAAAAATTCATGCAGACTTAGAGGTACTGTGTAAATAAAAGTGCTCACTTACATGGTTTTTTACGATGGGCGCCAATTAATATAATTAGATTTGTGTTTTAATGTGTAATAGTTGATTATCCCTCGCTGCAGTCGGTGATGGCTCAGACGTTGGAGAAATGTTGGGTTGTCACGGCACTTGAGGCGCGGTGACCAATTCAACAAAATGAATTTGGGCTGGTAAAGGCATAACGGCTGTGCCGGAGATTGGTTTTAATAGTGCTCTTTATTCAATGAGACTCTGACACAAACTGAACCTTAAAGCTAACAAAAAGTATTTCATAGCGGCCACGCGAATGTGCAGTGCTTGCCGCTATGCATGGGCTTCTGGCCAGACGCTGTGTCAGCAGTTTGGCCAGAGCCAGCTCTTAAATAATCGGACATTGTCGCTGCTCAGTTAACTTCAGTTAACTTACACAAAACATTTTATTGCTAAGACTTAATCTTATTTGTAAATATATGTCAAATTTATGCTGAAATATTAAACAATATAATACAACAAATAATATAATTTCTTTCGTCATTTCACCCAGTGACGAATACCCGAAGCTTGTTAGGGTAGCTAGCCTTAAAAGTTAGAAAAATCGAAATTTCTGTGCGCTGGCTTCGAAACGAAATCGCACGCACACATGCACCTGTGTATGTGAATATTTGACACGCATATATACACACAAAGATCAATCAAAGCGCAGAACAACCTTTTTCATTGCGCTCCTTTAAAAGACTGAGAAATAGAAGCATTCAATGAGAATATGAGCGTAAGATGAACGAGCGATGAGCGTAAGAAAAAAAATCGCCGCAATAATGTGTTTTTAATTTTATCATTAATCTAATGTAAGCCACTACAAACTCTCCAATTCACAATAATAACCAATTTACAAAGCACTGTTACAACCATGGACTGCAAATAAGACTTATGAGTTCAAAAAAATTGAACCACAAAAAAGCCCTTGTGGAGAGTGGGAAAAGGACACATATACCACTTTTAAACGGTGAATGCAGAAACACAATACACTTTTATTTCGATTTATAAGCCTAGTACTCTGACGACGAAAATCCGCTGTCACACGTGTGCTAGCGAAATCGCTCTTTATTTGGCTACTGAGCTAGTGACCAAAAAAATTAAGGATAAGGGTAATACTGAACAGCTGAATTTTACACCCCAAAATCAGCTGTTTATTTTTTCGGTCCGGCAACGTCTTTCAATTTGATAGCCATAATTTTCGTCGTCAGAGTACCGGCAAAATATAGGAGGCAAAAATTTCTTCTTCTTCCTTATTTTACACCGTTTTTTTTACATGGAGTTTGACAGCTGTCACACGTGTGACAGCGAATTTTCGTCGTCAGAGTACTAGGCTATATTGTTAAAATTTAAATATAACTCTTATTTTCTATTTTTATACCCTTGTAGACGGTATTATAATTTTGGTCAAAAGTGTGCAACGCAGTGAAGGAGACATCTCCGACCCTATAAAGTATATATTATTGATCAGGATCACCTCCTGAGTTGATATGAGCATGTCCGTCTGTCTGTTTCTACATGAACTAGTCTACCAGTTTTAAAGTTATCGACTTGAAACTTTGCACACACCCTTCTTTTTTTTTTGCTCGAAGTATATAAGTCAGAACGGCCAGGAGCGGCCGTTATACGTTATAAACTTTATTCAGGCCGCATATGAAATTTGGATTTATGAGGATTTATGAACAATATGGGAAATCCAATAAAGGATGCGAGCGCAGTAAGAAGACGAACGAGAGTGGCGCCAACCTTCCAGAATAGGCTGAGCGGATACTCGCTAACCTTAAACGCCGAATTAGCAAAGCCGAGCGGCCGAAAGAGAGTCGGCTTGCGACCAAAAAAATATCAGTTACTACTTAATTATTATGTTTAAATTAGTTGCTTGCTGCTTGACCCGACAAAGGTATTGGCGCAGGTTCTCTAGCGCCCAAACTATGGCTAACAGCTCCCTTTCGTTGGTAGCGTAGTTAACTTCTCCGTCCTTTAAGGTCCTAGAGATCATAGTGATGGGACGCCCCTCTTGTGAAAGCACCGCGCCAATGCCATACGCTAAGGCATCTGTCGTTAGATCAAACGCCTTTTTATAATCGGGGTACCTGAGGATGACATCCTCAGAGGTCAGGATGTTACGCAGCTTTTCAAAAGCTTGCCGTTGCGGCTCGGTTAACTGTACCTGGATGCTTAGGGATCTGTGTCTGCTGACATTTCCAAGCTCCCCTTGTATAATGCTCGAAATGGGCTTAGGTATTGATGCAAAATCTTTAATTAAGCCAGCCAAGCCCATGAATGATCTTACTTCGAAAACGTTTTTAGGCTCAGGGAATTCTTTAATGGCCCTGACTTTTCCGGGTCTGTGGTCCCCTCGTTGGTGACTATAAACCCCAAAAATTTAACGCTTTTTTTTAAGAAGACCGATTTATGCGCTGACACTCTCATGTTAGCGTCGTGTAGGCTCTTTAGTACCCAGCCCACGTGTCGTATGTGGGCGTTTTCGTCCTCTGAGAAGACGATAACATCATCGACATAGACGTAGCAAAATTTGCCAATCTGTTCTCGCAGTATGTCGTCGATGGTTCTTTGGAAGATGCTGGTAGCATTTCTTAACCCGGATGGCAGTTGGCGAAACTCGTATTTTCCCCCGTTTACGAAAAAGGAAGTTTTCTCACGGTCACGTTCTGCCAGAATAATTTGGTGGTAGCCAGACTTCAAAACGAGCGTTGTGAAGTATTTGGCTTTGCCTAAATTCCCTAGTATCATAGGGATAATTGGCATAGGGTAGCGATCCGGTATTGTCCTCTTGTTTAATTTTCGAAAGTCTAATACTAGCCGCATTTTACGGTTTCCAGATTCGTCGGTGCCTTTTTTGTCTGCTACCCATATTGGGTTATTGTAGGGGAATCTCGACTTCTGGATTATGCCGTTTTTTAGTAGGTCTTGGATTTCGTCATTGGCGAAATCTGCCGCTCCCATCGGATACGGATAGGGTCTGGCATAAATGGGCTCCTCATCAACTGTCCTGATGGTGGCTACCACAGACGTGTTGTAAGGTAACGCCTCATTTGGGCTTGCGAAGGCGTTTTTCCTGTCGCTTAGCATGTTTGAAAATGCTCTTCTGACCAAAGGTGGCGCTAGAGCAGTCCACCTCAGTGAAATTTACATTGGGACATGATTGGAACTCTAGCTTTTCCGTCTCGGAGCCCCATCTGAGGTGACCGGAAGCTAGGTTAAGTAATGCTCCTGCTTGTTTTAGCAGGTCAAGGCCGATGATGGCATCAAAGGAGGACAAATCTGTATTCTCGGTGGAATGTACCGAGAATGGCGAATCGACGCGCCCGTGTCTATTAAAAGCTTCATTTCTACACCTGCTACTCTTTTTCTGATGACGGGTAGCAGGGACTTTCCCCTAAAAAATGGATGACGTCCGAATCGTAATCTTTAATAGCGTCGTCGTCAATTTCCTGAGCCGCGCTTGAAGCTGCGGCGGTATATTTGCTCCCGGTTTCGCTCGCGCCCTGCGCGACGTGATTAACCCTCTGCCTTTTATGTGGGGCAGATCGATCGGACTCAGCCGGCTTCCTTTTTTGGTATGCCGGGGCTTGGGATGGCCTCAGCATCTTGGACAGCGATGGGTCGATGTCGATGTTGTGTTGTTTGACGTAGTACGGATTTTTTCCAGCGTTTGTTTGTGAATTTACCTGCGCAGGCGCCTGTCGGTATTCTTGCGCTTTTGGGTGCTGTTTTTTATCTTTGTCCTCTTGGCTTTTGGCAAATGAAGCCACGAAGGAGTATCTTTCGTGTTTAGATTCCACTTCTTGTGCCAAAGCGAGAGCTGAAGGCATATCTTTCGGCTTTGCCGAAAAAAGGACATCCGTGAGGCTGCGCTTAAGCCCCGAGATAAATACTCGGAGTGCGTCCCGGAATTTGTCACATAAGACCTTTGCCGCCGAGGCTTCGTACGACATAGTGGCCTTGTTGGTAAGCAAGGTGAGTTTTTTCTCGACCTCCTCATAGTATTGTAGAAGGGTCATATTTCCCTTCCTAAGAGTACCCATTTCCTGCTCGATAACGTGCATCTGCCGCTTATCATTGTACGTAAAATCGAGTCGATTTATAATCAGTGCCAAACGAAGACAGTATGGCATCGGCAGGGCCCCTTATATTATTCCTAATAATAATAACTGCCTGATAATGGCGCGAGCTATTTTCGTAATTTCGTAATTAATGATTTTTGTAATAAAAACAACAAAGTGCCACACACTGTATGTGCAGCCGTATCGTGTTCTCGAGAATGGAGTGGGGAAACAAAACGGAAAAGAAAAATAAATAACCAAAACTGCGCAGCTAATACCAAGAATTCTTGTGTAACAAAAAAGACATATAAAAGCTGAATTAAATACACCCGATTATATAAATTATTTCCGATTGAAATTTAAAATTTTCTGCCAGCGATTTTTTTGTTTTGGTTAGGAATTTTTTTTCCGCACTTTTTGTGTTATATAGAAATATTCATTTATTTATTCACAAAAAACAGAAATGAAAACAATATTGGGACAATAATTGGTTTACAAAAAAATGGTTTATACATTTTATTATAGATAAAAAAAAGTTAATGCTAAACCGTCAGCCAACTAATGAAGATTAATTAAATTTAAAAAGTTGATGGGGCTGCAGTTTTTTTTTGGCGTAAGCCACAATATTTCACAATTCTTGTCTTTCTATTTTTTTGTCTTTATACAAAAAAATTCATGCAGACTTAGAGGTACTGTGTAAATAAAAGTGCTCACTTACATGGTTTTTTACGATGGGCGCCAATTAATATAATTAGATTTGTGTTTTAATGTGTAATAGTTGATTATCCCTCGCTGCAGTCGGTGATGGCTCAGACGTTGGAGAAATGTTGGGTTGTCACGGCACTTGAGGCGCGGTGACCAATTCAACAAAATGAATTTGGGCTGGTAAAGGCATAACGGCTGTGCCGGAGATTGGTTTTAATAGTGCTCTTTATTCAATGAGACTCTGACACAAACTGAACCTTAAAGCTAACAAAAAGTATTTCATAGCGGCCACGCGAATGTGCAGTGCTTGCCGCTATGCATGGGCTTCTGGCCAGACGCTGTGTCAGCAGTTTGGCCAGAGCCAGCTCTTAAATAATCGGACATTGTCGCTGCTCAGTTAACTTCAGTTAACTTACACAAAACATTTTATTGCTAAGACTTAATCTTATTTGTAAATATATGTCAAATTTATGCTGAAATATTAAACAATATAATACAACAAATAATATAATTTCTTTCGTCATTTCACCCAGTGACGAATACCCGAAGCTTGTTAGGGTAGCTAGCCTTAAAAGTTAGAAAAATCGAAATTTCTGTGCGCTGGCTTCGAAACGAAATCGCACGCACACATGCACCTGTGTATGTGAATATTTGACACGCATATATACACACAAAGATCAATCAAAGCGCAGAACAACCTTTTTCATTGCGCTCCTTTAAAAGACTGAGAAATAGAAGCATTCAATGAGAATATGAGCGTAAGATGAACGAGCGATGAGCGTAAGAAAAAAAATCGCCGCAATAATGTGTTTTTAATTTTATCATTAATCTAATGTAAACCACTACAAACTCTCCAATTCACAATAATAACCAATTTACAAAGCACTGTTACAACCATGGACTGCAAATAAGACTTATGAGTTCAAAAAAATTGAACCACAAAAAAGCCCTTGTGGAGAGTGGGAAAAGGACACATATACCACTTTTAAACGGTGAATGCAGAAACACAATACACTTTTATTTCGATTTATAAGCCTAGTACTCTGACGACGAAAATCCGCTGTCACACGTGTGCTAGCGAAATCGCTCTTTATTTGGCTACTGAGCTAGTGTACCAAAAAATTAAGGATAAGGGTAATACTGAACAGCTGAATTTTACACCCCAAAATCAGCTGTTTATTTTTTCGATCCGGCAACGTCTTTCAATTTGATAGCCATAATTTTCGTCGTCAGAGTACCGGCAAAATATAGGAGGCAAAAATTTCTTCTTCTTCCTTATTTTACACCGTTTTTTTTACATGGAGTTTGACAGCTGTCACACGTGTGACAGCGAATTTTCGTCGTCAGAGTACTAGGCTATATTGTTAAAATTTAAATATAACTCTTATTTTCTATTTTTATACCCTTGTAGACGGTATTATAATTTTGGTCAAAAGTGTGCAACGCAGTGAAGGAGACATCTCCGACCCTATAAAGTATATATTATTGATCAGGATCACCTCCTGAGTTGATATGAGCATGTCCGTCTGTCTGTTTCTACATGAACTAGTCTACCAGTTTTAAAGTTATCGACTTGAAACTTTGCACACACCCTTCTTTTTTTTTTGCTCGAAGTATATAAGTCAGAACGGCCAGGAGCGGCCGACTACATCCCATAGCTGCCATATAACTGATTGATCGGAAATGCAATAACTTTGGTGCATTATGCAATTATAGAGTTCAGATTTCGTACGAATGCCATTTTTTGGCGAAATAATACAAAATTTCATAACAATCGGCCGACTATATCTTATAGCTGTCATATAACTGAACGATCCGAAATGGTAATTGGTAAAAATACCAACGTTGGTGTTCTTGAAGATAGAAACTTCGGACTTTTTTATATTTTTTATTGTAATTGGTTATATATGATATTCTCATAAGGATAGACAAAATATATCCAATTTTAGCGATATATATCCGGTTTAACTGCAAGGGTATATCAACTTCGGCTCCGCCCGAAGTTAGTTTTCCTTTCTTGTTTTGAACTTATTTTTTTATAGTCTTTCTATACAAATGAGCAAATTTTAGCAAAATGGGTGGGAAAATATTAAACATTTTTATTTAGAAAATTTAGAAAATTTCAAAAATTGGGGTTTTTTATTGGAAGAACCTTTAAGGGGTTAATTAACCCCCCCTAAAATTGTTAATTTAGCATTATTTAGGGAATATAAATATAAAATATAATATATAATATAAAATGTTACGTTTAGGTAGTATTTTTTATAGCTTGGAGAACGGGCATCCTTTTCGTATTGACAGTTTTTTAGATACGGTCCTACTGAGCAGAAATGTGCATGTGGAAATTTATAAGAAATAAACTATATAAGTCGTAATTCTGTAGATACTTCAGATACGACTGAGTATATTACTTCGCGACAGTTAAATTAAAGTAAATCAAGCTGGTTATTTGTAAATATCTACATTTTTAAAGTACATCTATATGTACATATGCGTCAGGTAAATAATAGTGGGGGAAAAATGGGGACAGCAACCAACATTACATGATGACATATCAAAAATATTGAAACCGCCTAAAATATAAAAAATGATACTTTTAGTGAGCTCGGTTTTTATTGCTTAAAAATTTTCTCCATACTGTAGTATATGAAAGTTAACACGCGCAGATAAAAAATTGTACATACGTATGTATGTACTTACATATGTATGTGCTTAGGCATATGCACTGTAATAATCCATGGTTTACACTCAGTGTTAAATTTCATCTTTCTTCTGGCGTTTCATCGCCACAAAGGCGACGTTGTTATATTTTTTATATTAAGCGAACAAGTATTTAAGAAATAAATTATATAGAAAAGCTACATATATCACATAAAAATTTTCAATCGGTTTTTTAATTGTCAATGTGGCAATTATGAATTTTATATTTTAAATATACTTTTATTTATCGAAAGTTGGACACAAAATTTCTCCCGGCAAAGCATTACATAAAACCTAAAAATTTCAGGGCAATTTCGTAAATTTTATCACAGCTCATTAAAAGGTAAAATAAACTAAGCTTACAAAAATTTTGATGTAAAAATAACTGAGTATATATTGTAGAATCAAATGGTTGTGTGACAATTCATATCAGCGGGTCCGAAATCGCCCTAGAAGTCTATTAAACGGCTAGACTACTCGTTTTGGAGATTTCTTACAAAAACTAATCTGGGTTATACGTAATGCAACAAGCTTTACCAAATATATCAACACAAACAGATATAGCCGTCATGCAGCCCCATTCAACTCAAAATATGGTATGTAATCAAACCGAACTCTAAGTTAATCAAAGTAAACTGTCATTCTTATGTATCGTTAATTTTATTTTTTTGACACAACACATTTTTAGTTAGTTTCTTTTTATTTTTTTTCTTTTCCGCGTATAAAATACGGATCGAATGAAGAAAAATAAACCTAACAAAATAAGAATCTAGGCCAAAATTCACTCAAATGACTTGCTAAGAAATAGATTTACCAAACAAAACAAGAAAGATTCCCGACTATATTAAACCCAGTACTCATGACTACCACCCACCCTTTAATTAACCTTTGAAGGTGGTCGGCAAGGCCCTATTCCAGGGGCATAGGAAATTTCTCTGCCCACGCTCTACTGCACACAAAAAGTATAATGCACAAATTACTATTCGTTAGTAAGTAATATTCGTTACTAATACCAAAGATTATACAGAACACATATGGGACATCTCATAGAAACAAGTGTTCTTATGGCGGGTATTATAGCTTTTATTATAGCTTTTTATATTATAATTTTTTCCAAAAGTGTGCAACGCAGTGAAGGTGACATCTCCGACCCTATAAAGTATATATTCTTGATCAGGATCACCTCCTGAGTTTATATGAGCATGTCCGTCTGTCCGTCTTTCTGTCTGTCTGTTTCTACATGAACTAGTCTACCAGTTTTAAAATTAACGACTTGAAACTTTGCACACACCCTCCTTTCCTTTGCACGCAGTATATAAGTCGGAACGGCCGGGATCGGCCGACCATATCCTATAGCTGCCATATAACTGATTGATCGGAAATGGTATAACTTTGTTGTTTATAGAGTTAGAGAGTTCAAATTGAACATGAGGGCAAATTTTTTTGGCAGAACATTTTTTGGCAAAACATTACGACATGCCAAATTTCATTAGGATCAGCCAACTATATCCTATAGCGGCCATATAACTGAACGATCGAAAATGACCCAACATTCGTGTTTTTGAAGATAGAAAGCTGGAATTTAATACAGATTATATTTTTGGTCAGTTAATCCGACCTACCAAATTTCATAACGATGGGCTGACTATATCTTATAGCTAGCATATAACTGAACGATCGGAAATGGTTTTTGATAAAAACACCAACTTTGGTATTTTTGACGATAGAAGTTTGGGACTTTTTTTTAGATTTTAAATTATAATAAATTGGGTTATATTATTATATTCTCATAAGGATCGGCCAACTATATCCGATGTTTGCGATACATATCCGGTTTTAACTGCAAGGGTATATAAACTTCGGCTCCGCCCGAAGTTAGCTTTCCTTTCTTGTTATACCCTTGAAGAGGGTATTATAATTTTGTCCAAAAGTGTGCAACGCAGTGAAGGAGACATCTCCGACCCTATAAAGTATATATATTCTTGATCAGGATCACCTCCTGAGTTGATATGAGCATTTCCGTCTGTCTGTCTGTTTCTACGCGAACTAGTCTCTCAGTTTTAAAGCTATCGTCTTGAAACTTTGCACACACCCTTCTTTCCTTTGCACGCAGTATATAAGTCGGAACGGCCCGGATCAGCCGACTATATCCTATAGCTGCCATATAACTGATTGATCGGAAATGGTATAACTTTGGTGTTTTTAGAGTTAGAGAGTTTTAGAATTCAAATTTTACAGGAAATTTATTTTTGGCAAATTAGTACGACATGCCAAATTTCATAAGGATCGGCCGACTATATCTTATAGCTGCCATATAACTGAACGATCGAAAATGACTCAACTTTCGTGTTTTTGAAGATAGAAAGCTGAAACTTAATACAGATTATATTTTTGACCAGTTGATCCATCCTACCGAATTTCATTAGGATCGGCCGAATATATCCTATAGCTGCCATATAACTGAACGATCGGAAATGGTATTTGGTAGAAATATCAACTTTTGTGTTTTCGAAGATAGAAGCTTGGGACATTTTTTTAGATTTTTTATTTTAGTTAATTGGTTTTATTATGATGTAATCATAAGGATCGGCCAACTATATCCGATGTTTGAGATATATATCCGGTTTTAACTGCAAGGGTATATCAACTTCGGCTCCGCCCGAAGTTAGCTTTCCTTTCTTGTTTTTGTTATCAACTTTTCTATAACTTTGGAAGACATAAAATTTAGTTCCGCTTAGAGGGGGCGGTGCCACGCCTATTTTCTCAAAATATGTTCCTTAGCTTACTAAGAACCCAAATCAGAAAACAGAACCCGTTTTTGTTTCGTTTTGAAGTTATTAATTTTGGCCAGAAAAAGTGGTCATCCGGCCTATAGTGCACTGGTCCAGACAACCCCTTTTGTTGCCCAAAATCCATTTTTAAGAGTTGAGATATCGAAGTGATTTTGATCGCATTGTATTAGAAAAAGACTCACGATTAATGTTGCATATGAACAACTTTCATAGATTTTGCTACATTCCTTAAACTACATCGTCTCAACCGTACAAATTGTCATAGAAATAGCATTTTTAAAAAGATGTAGAAAGTGAGTTCAGCCTAGTCCAACCCTGAACCTATTGACCGTCGCAGAGTAATTAATTCTTTTTCGATTGTATGTAGTCAAAATAACCACTTTCAACCACTATTTTGGAATAGCAATTTATAGCAGAAGTTTCCATAATTTGGTTGGGCTCCATCAGCCCTAGTTGTTCGGAATCCGACTCTTTCTCGGCCGATCAATTTAAAGGGGCCTATTCTAAGAGACTTAGCTCCACAATGTCTATGTCGGACCGCCATCTCCGCTATCGAGAGCTTAAGCTTCGCTATAGCTAGTCTTTTCTTACTTAAGCATAATAAATAAACTATAAACTAATTCAGCGGCTGCTGCCTGTCCCGAAACTCGACACGCCCAATTTCTGTTTATTACATTAAGTAACTGCTTGGCACCCTTAACTCGCCTATCATAAATAATGATTCATAACTTGATCATCCAGTTTCATCTGCCTGCTGAATAAACAGATTATAACGTGCAATTATTTAATTCGACTTATATTTTTCAGCGGATTGTTATTGAAAAATCTCAATGACCAAACAGGGGGACATTGGAGTCTCTAGACAAACTGTTCTTTAGCAGGAATTTAATTTTGATGAATACTCATCGAAAGTTCAAAAGCATAGCTCGCAAGTAACTATTAACCGACTGGTTCGGTCTCAAAATAAGTGCTGTAAGCTTAGTTTGTGAACAAAAATTTTGAGAGCAACCTTTGCACTGTTCCTATAAAATTTTGCTCGTTCAAATGAGCAATATTTTCTGCTACCGTTTGCTCTGTTCTTCTCAGGAGACGGGAGACGGGCCTTTGGGAGACGGTTCAAAAAGTCTCTTTTGCGTGTACATATGTGTAAATGTAAAACTTTGTGACATTTGTATGTGCCGACAAAATAATTAAAACAAAAATGGAACATGGAATAAACAAATTAAATTTTTATACAAATTTAAGGCTAAAATCGCAAAACTTTAGTGCGCTCGCATGTAGTTTGGTCCACTTCGGCTACTTAGGTATCTGTTCAGTATTAAGGGGAGGTTCTTTTGGATTTTTTCGAAAATTAAGCAAACTTTGAGAATGGATTGCGGGAAAATGAAAAGACATACGAACTTATGCTTTTGAACTTTTGATTCGTTGTTTAAAAAAAAAAATTCAATATTCAGGAAATTCAAAATGGCGGATCTCGTAGACCTCTATTTTTCTGTTTTGTCGAGTGTAGGGCCGCTGGTAGTGAACTTAAATTAGAAATGTATGTAATTTATTAAAATTGATGGAATTTCCTATGCCTTATACCTAACGAAAATTAATTTTGGTAAAAATAAACCAATTTTATGGACGTTAAAAAAAAAAATTGACATTTTTTCTCTTTTTTTTACTTTGATCTCGTTTAAAAATTATAAAAAAACAATAAGGTATAAAGCATACAAAAAAGTATGTACTTTTAAACATTTTTTGAATGAAGGAAATCGGATCAATAGAACGAGCCCTGTGCGCGAAAAGAGGTTTGAAAACATGGTTCCGAGAAAAACGCGTTTAAAGTTTTAAGAAACTTTGCCTTTAGATAGCTTTCTTGTTATCATGGGTATGTTTGAAACGCTCTAGCTCAAGAAATACGCGTCGCATCGAAATATCCCTTGGCACGTATATTCTACACATATTTAACTTTCATTTTATTAAAAAAAATCGATTTTTTCAAAAAAAATCCAAAAGAACCTCCCCTTAATTAAGTATTTAAGTATTTTTAGCTTTTCAATTCTAAGAAAACGATGGAGTTCAATAAATACCCAAAACCTTAACTATCTATAAGTTCTTAAGCTGAACTCAAATAAATATAATAGAAAAAAAATTGATTAAAAAAATTAATTTTTTTATTCACTTTTTAAGGAAAGTTATGTATCATAAGAATTTCGATCTCCCACAATTAGTGCTTCATGCAGCTACGTCCGTTGAATCGGAAGGATATAAATGTGATATAAAGGATATAAATATGAATCGTAAAATATGAATACTATTTTATATCTTTTATAACAAAACTTTTGGTTAATACAAACAAGTATTTTCTGCTATGCATAAAAAAAATGTGTGTATATGTCGGGCACGACTATCGATACTTTCGAGGGCTCAAAGTTTACTATTGTCGAATATAAATGGCGACCACTATCGATAGTTCTTCACCTTTAATTCACATTTTAGACTTGCCTTTGTGTTCGATTATGTAGAATTCTCCCGTAAAGCAGGCCATCCACAGGCGAGCGTGTTGGCGAGATCCACTCGTTCATACGGATAGACGGAGAGTCGGACACGGTTATATCGACTCTAGATATGTGGAATATATATACTATATGGGGTCGAGGATCATTCCTTCTCTATGTTGAGGATCATGTCTATGTTGCGTACAATCCCATGACTACAAAATACCCTCGTACCTTATCTGTACCGGGTATACAAAGGTTAAAAATTGTTCAAAATTTTAAGAAATTTATTTTGTCATATATTTCTCAGTAGAAAAATGTCTATTTTGTCCATCCGTTTTTATACCCTTGCAGAGGGTATTATAATTTTGTCCAAAAGTGTGCAACGCAGTGAAGGAGACATCTCCGACCCTATAAAGTATATATATTCTTGATCAGGATCACCTCCTGAGTTGATATGAGCATGTCCGTCTGTCCGTCTGTCTGTTTCTACGCAAACTAGTCTCTCAGTTTTAAAGCTATCGTCTTGAAACTTTGCACACACCCTTCTTTCCTTTGCACGCAGTATATAAGTCGGAACGGCCGGGATCGGCCGACTATATCCTATAGCTGCTATATAACTGATCGATCGGAAATGGTATAACTTTGGTGTTTTTATAGTTAGAGAGTTTAAATTTGACATGAGTGCTATTTGGCAAAACATTACGACATGCCAAATTTCATAAGGATCGGCCGACTATATCCTATAGCTGCCATATAACTGAACGATCGGAAATGACCCAACTTTCGTGTTTTTGAAGATAGAAAGGTGGAACTTTTTTTTAGATTTTTTATTGTAATTAATTGGTTTTATTATGATGTAATCATAAGGATCGGCCAACTATATCCGATGTTTGCGATATATATCTGGTTTTAGCTGCAAGGGTATATCAACTTCGGCTCCGCCCGAAGTTAGCTTTGCTTTCTTGTTTGGTTTGTCATTGCAGACCAATAAGAAAAAAATGGCATATACTTTTTCCACAATTGTTTTTCTGCTCGCTACTGAATGTGGTGAAGTGAGGAACATCCTATTAGGAGGCCCATTTAGAGCATATCTAACGCTTCTCTCCATGTTGACAGCCCGGAGCAGGATGCGGCTCCTCGCTTTCCATCTCAAAGCACTTTTTTTTAGCTGTGTGCACAACCACATTGCCCGGCGTACTCCCGGCTCCCTCCCTTGGGTTAGGGTAGTGTCTTCTTTGGTTCCTACTTTGGAGCTGTCGGGTTAGTAAATTTTTCACAAATGAATTTTTTTATCCACTCCTCGGAGCATTTTGCTGATTAAATCTTCTCATGGTTTCATGGTTTCATGGACGCGGACAGGAGCTGCCGCCATAGTGTCTGCTTCAAATTGCTTGTTTCCAGACACGCCAATTCGAGGTGGGACCTTCTCAGAATCGATCTAGCAATTTTAGACGAACAGGTGGACTCACTTGACTCACATTTCTGTGTCACTACTGACCCAGCGATCGAGTCGCGACTGGTGTATTAAAATAATGGAACAAAAGTGTAATCATGAGATATTTAATCTTAATATAAAAATATGTCCTTCATTTGCACTAAACGGTATGAACATCCCCCAAGCTAACGAAGTAACGTACCTTGGCGTCCACCGTCGATAGACGGTGACTAACCCGATGTCATCTCAGGAAAGATGCATGATCCATATGAACTGACCGAGAGAGAGAAAGAGCCACCGCTAGAAAGATGTCAAATCCAGAAAACGACAAATGCATGGTTGCGATTGACTGGATTGGACTGGTGGCAAGAAGAGATAAAGAGAGCTTATAGATCACCGATCATAACCTACCATACATTTACCATACCATTATATCATTAGATCAGTAATGTGTACTTTTCTAAGACCTAACTCCGTTGTTGCAGGAAATACATATTACAGCATATAATAATTTTTTTTTTTTCATTTCAAACGTTGCTTTTATTTCTTAAATTTTCTCTATTCTCATGAGGTGTATCAAATCTTATTTTTTTAACTTATCTAACAGTCATATTGTCTGATAAAGAGTTAGACGGCCCTAAAAATCGATTGCTGGGTTGGCGGCGGGATACGCTTGAAACCCGAGTTAATTCTCGAGCGAGAAAATTTGGGTGCGAAGAAAGTGTGTTTCTTTGTGTGACTCTTTGCTTTTGGATTTCGTCTTTCACTGCGAGGATGCCCAGATCCCGGTGGATGTTTTCGATGCGAACATACCATGGTGCCCCAGTGATAGTTCTCAAGATTTTTGATTGTGCGCACTGTCTATGTCACTGCTGCTCTATTGCAGCATCTCTAGATGTGGTATTATGCGAGTTAACAAGCATTTTACAAACAATTTAGACCAGAGGTCGGCACGGCCCTATCTCGGGGGCATAGGAAATTTCTCTGCCCGAGCTCTGCCACACACACACAGTATAAATGTGTGAAACGTCATGCTCACAGCCTACTTTCTGCTATTCGTTACTAACACTAATGCGGTAAAATCATATCAATGTATTGGGGTGCCGACCACTGTTCTAAAAAGTAACACCTCTGTCCCGTACTAGAATCATTTATTTTAAATGATTAGTTTTTTATTTATCATTAATTTAAAATAAATTTTTTTAATGTTTTAAAATTTTTTTTTGTGAGTTCGCCATTTTGTTTATTGTTGAAAATATTTCATTCTAGTACGGGACAGAGCCATAAGCTGACAAAAGAATAATCTATTGTAATTTTTTGTTTCGGATGACTCTAGCAGTCGAAATCAATCACCTGCGCCAGGGAACTACCACTTTTTATACCCTTATTATATTACAATAAGGTATAAAAAGGATATTATAATTTTGTCCAAAATTGTGCAACGCAGTGAAGGAGACATCTCCGACCCTATAAAGTATATATATTCTTGATCAGGATCACCTCCTGAATTGATATGAGCATGTCCGTCTATCTGTCTGTTTCTACCCAAATAGTCTCTCAGTTTTGAAGCTATCGTCTTGAAACTTTGCACACACCCTTCTTTTCTTTGCACGCAGTATATAAGTCGGAACGGCCCGGATCGGCCGACTATATCCTATAGCTGCCATATAACTATTTGATCGGAAAAGGTATAACTTTGGTGTTTTTAGAGTTAGAGAGTTCAAATTTGACACGAGAGCTATTTTTGGCCCATTACGATTACGGTTTATTTGGCCCATATAAACCATTACGACATGCCAAATTTCATAAGGATCAGCCGACTGAACGATCGGAAATGACCCAACTTTCGTGTTTTTGAAGACAGAAAGCTGAAACATAATACAGATTCTAGTTTTGGCCAGTTGATCCAACCTACCAAATTTCATTAGGATCGGCCGACTATATCCTATAGCTGCCTTATAACTGAGCGATCGGAAATGGTACTTGGTAGAAATATCAACTTTCGTATTTTTGAAGATTGAAGTTTGGGACTTTTTTCAGATTTTTTATTTTAGTTAGTTAGTTTTAATATGATGTAATCATAAGGATCGGCCAACTATATCCGATGTTTGCGATATACATTCGGTTTTAACTGCAAGGGTATATAAACTTTGGCTCCGCCCGAAGTTAGCTTTTCTTTCTTGTTTTTTAAAGATTTTTGTATATACAGTGGCGAAAAAATAAAAGCACCATTTCAATACATTGAAATGGTATTCCTCCAACAGTATAGAAATATTTTATGGTCAGATGAGAGCATGGTGGTTGTTTGGTGGAAAGGGATCCAGATCGTATGTCAGATGTCAAAGGAATGCAGAATATAAGCCTCAGTACACCACAAAGACCATTAAGCATGGAGGTTGTAGTGTGATGGTTTGGGCCTGCTTTTCCTATAACGGAGTAGGCCCGATACATTGGATCAAGACCATCATAGATCAGCACATTTACGTGGATATCATGGAGACATTTACGCATATTTTACATATAAGACGCTGCGCAGCTGTCATTTCCAATAAAGGACACACCACAAAGTATTAAATGAAGAATATAACATAGATTTATAATCTCAATATTGTAATCTCATGAATATTGGAAGTTCCTATAATAGTGGTGCTATTATATTTTTCGTTATGTTTTATGAGTTTAAATAAAGTTTCTTGAATAGTTAAAAAACTAAAACAAAAATAAAAATTTTTTTCACTTTCTGTTTCTTGGTTGCGATTTAATTTTAATAAGGTATTGCATATTTTGATAGAGCTAAAAATATAGGTAGGGTGACTACAAACATTGCTCGAGTAGGTGGTGCTATTATTTTTTTCACATCTGTATATATATTAGGTTGTCAAAAAAGTCTTGCGGTATTTTCGCGTAGTTCTTGTTTTATTCGTCGCATCGGGTCATACTATACGTTTTTGGAAAGCTCATTTCACGCGCTAACACGTGTTTGATTGTCTTGATTGATTGTCTTTGGAGTATTTCCGCTAGGTGCGTAAGTGTGTAGTTTGAGTTTTATTTGTCGCATCGGCTCACGCTAGCTTTTTAAACAGCTCTTTAAATACGCTTATACGTGTTTGTTTTATTATTGTTTGTTCTTAGTCGTTCGTGAGTTATAGCGTCGCAATCATGGAGCAAAATACAGAGAAAATAAGGCATATTTTACAGTTCTACTACGATAAAGGCAAAAATGCATCTAAAGCCGTCAATAAATTTGTGTAGTTTATGGACCCAATACAGTATCCGTTTCCACCGCAACGATGGTTTCAACGTTTTCGTTCTGGTGTAGAGGTGGTCGAAGATGCGCCACGCCCACGCCGAAAATTGCGATAAAATCGCTGAATTGGTCGAAAGAGAATTGGTTGGCTGGGCATGAGTCATCAAACCGTTATGAACCATTTGAAGATGCTTGGAGTCACTTAGAAGCTCGATGTATGGGTGCCACACGAATTGACGCAAAAAAACATCTTTGGCCATATCGACGCATGCGAATCGCTTGTAAATCGCAACAAAATCGACCCGTTTTTGAAGAGTATGGTGACTGGCGATGAAAAGTGGGTCACTTACGATAACGTAAGGCGCAAAGGGTCGTGGTCGAAAAGCGGTGAAGCGGCCGAGACGGTGGCCAAGCCTAGATTGACGGCCAGGATGGTTCTTCTGTGAGTGTGGTGGGATTGGCAGGGAATAATCCACTATGAGCTGCTCCCCTATGGCCAACTGGACCGCTTGAAGACAGCACTCATGCAGAAGAGGCCATCTTTGATCAACAGAGGCCGAATTGTCTTCCACCAGGACAAAGCCAGGCCACAAACATCTTTAGTGACGCGCCAGAAGCTCCGGGAGCTCGGATGGGAGCCTGTTTCTGTCCATGGCAAACGCGCTTGGTAGTCTGAAGTTGGCCACAAAAGAGTCCTGTGAAAATTGGCTCTCCGAGTTTTTTGCCAATAGGGAAGCGAGCTTCTATGAAATGGGGCATTTTGAAGTTGGCATCTGGTTGGGAACGCGTCAAACAAAACGGCGCATTTGACTTGAATCGCATTATTGTAATCAATTTTATGAACAATTGAAAGTTCAGTAAAAATACCGCAAGACTTTTAACAACCTAATATTATATATAATAGTAACAAGATTTTTGCGTCCGTTTTTTCCTTTTTTTTTTCTTAAAAATCGTAAAAGATATTTATTCATTTATATTTTTGTTAACATATATTATAGTATATATTATAAAAACAAACCAACAATTTTTTTAAAATTGACTAAGGTCAAAAAATTAATTCAATTTGCTCTCCTTAAAAAAAATAATAGAAACAAAATCGCAAAATTCATCAATCACAGGTATTTTCCTAAATTTTGCAATCGAAACGGGGTTTTAGCTAATATTTAGATTTTATAACTGCAATGCACTGACGATGCATACAATTTACCAGATTGGTGCAAATCGAGGGATTAATGGCATACCACTCGCATGGCACTTTTTGCCACAATTCTTCCTTATTTTTGGGCTTAAAGCCTCCAATTAGTTTTTTAATACAAATTAAGAAAGAAATTAAAAATTATTTTTGGGAGGTGCTACTTTGATGATGCAAAACACGTGCGGACTTTTTTTTTTTGCGAAGTGCAACAAAGTATGAATAAAACAAGAAAGGAAAACTAACTTCGGGTGGAGCCGAAGTTGATATACCCTTGCAGTTAAAACAGGATATATATCGCAAACATCGGATATAGTTGGCTGATCCTTATGAAATTATCATATTAAAACCAATTAATTACAATAAAATATCTAAAAAAAAGTCCAATCTTAAAAAATACCAAAGTTGGTATTTCTACCAAATACCATTTCCGATCGTTCAGTTATGTGGCAGCTATAAGATATAGCCGACCGTATGGTAGGTCGGATAAACTGACCAACAATATAATCTGTACTAAGTTTCATCTGTACTATAACTTCTATCTTCAAAAAAACGAAAGTTGGGTCATCTTAAATCGTTCAGTTTTATGGCAGCTATAATATATAATCGGCCGATCCTTATGAAATTTGGCATGTCGTATTATTTTGCCAAATATAGCTCTCATGTAAAATTTAAACTCTCTTTCTCTAAAAACACCAAAGTTTTACCATTTCCGATCAATCAGTTATATGGCAGCTATAGGATATAGTCGGACGATCCGGGCCGTTCCGACTTATATACTGCGTGCAAAGGAAAGAAGAGTGTGTGGAAAGTTTCAAGACGATAGCTTTAAAACTGAGAGACTATTTGGGTAGAAACAGACAGACGGACAGACGGTCAGACGGACAGGCGGACAGACCGACATGCTCATATCAACTCAGGAGGTGATCCTGATCAAGAATATATATACTTTATAGGGTCGGAGATGTCTCCTTCACTGCGTTGCACACTTTTGACCAAAATTATAATACCCTCTGCAAGGGCATAATAAAAAAAATTCAACAAATATCAAAAATAACTTAATACAAATAACAGAAATGATGAATATAAACTAATATTTTGTCGTAAAGCCTTTATTGGCTATAACAATGCTTGAGGAGAAACTGCGCCCACGCGTCCTGTACAAATTGGCAAAGCTGAGGCTTTGAAGTCGGGGATTTCTTTGCCACATATCTCTTGAGGTCCCTCCATAAATTTTTAATCGGACTGTGCTGGCCACGACATTGCTTTGGATCGTTATACTGCTGGAATGTCCATTTTAAGGGCTTAGCTCACTGTGCATAAGGAAGTATAACCATTTTGAGTATGTCGACATAGACGTGTTGGTCCATGATCCCATCGATCATATGTATAAGACCACGCCGCTGCACGAAAAAAAAGCACATACCAATATTTAAGGGCCACCTTGGCCCTAGAGAGCTTGGATATACCTTAAGAGCTTGGATATACCTTTTACCAAGTAATGGAACCTTTCGAGGGCTGCGCGCATTTAAATTTTCATTTACTAATCGACGGCGAATGGTGACGTCGCTGATCCAAAACTTCCTTTCCGCTTTTGCATCCCTAGAAAATTTCTTCTGTCCTCAATATCGGTGGTTTTTCGTTTGGACCCACGTGTTTCGGCCTTCCCCTCATATTTAATGGCATTAGATACCATTTTGGATGAACAATTTACCATATCTTGGAATTTTTTAAAGAGCTTTTCCTGACTTTCTAAGCTGAACCATAAAATTCCTCTCTTCCTTTGAACCAAAGATTATAAAGTTCATAGATAGGATATCTCATACAAAAAAAAAATTTTCTATGGCGGGTTTCAACGCTGAAACCCGCTGGAACGAGCGGCTGGCAGATAAGAGAGGAAAAGAGAGAATTCTATTTTTAGAACGTGTCTTTAGAAATCTTTGTAACGATGAAAGATTGAAACGTTCACATCGAACCAGTGTGAGGGCAAAGATATCAGAAATATCATCTACTATCTTTACTCTTGAGCTCTGTTTTTGGTATGGATTCTTGCGCTTACTTTAAAACCAATTTTAAGTATCATTAAATCAACTTGGACGGTAGCCTAGATGGTAGCCTAGATCCTGGGTTTGATTTCTTTAGTTTTTTACTTTTATTTTTATACCCTTGCAAAGGGTATTATAACTGAGTTGATATGAGTATGTCCGTCTGTCTTTCTGTTTCTACGCGAACTAGTCTCTCAGTTTTAAAGCTATCGTCTTGAAACTTTGCACACACCCTTCTATCCTTTGCACGCAGTATATAGGTAACAATATGGCTGCAAACGGTCAACATTTCAATTTCACGTTCAAAATCAAAGGCTAATTGTATTACAAAGTGGTTGCTGACAATGCCGAACGAATCTTATAAATTTGTACAAATCCACTTTACAGGGGGCGAGGACTCTACAAGTGCACTCGCCAATCGTGCACTCGCATGCGCGTTGCGACTACCATAATCTCAACGTCGGACATGAGAATTTTATATATTAGACTATTTGCCTTTGATTATAAGAACACATTCATCATAAACAGGTATTTTTAATTTACTAAAAAAAATGTTTTCTAGAAAACAAAAAGGGGCAAAAAAACTATTTCCGGGGTTGGCTAGTATTAACTAAAATAGTTTGGCATGAAAAGTTCTTTAAATAACTTTCCTATACCGGCGTTACAAAAATTTGCGTGGGCGGGACGAGGTGTGGCAAAATTTTGAACCAAACTTGAACTGCGTGACTATTGTAGGAATCTCCATGAGAAATCCTATAGCTCTATCTTTTATAGTCTTTGAGAACAACGCGTTCATACGGACAGATGGACAGTCGGACATGGCTATGGTATATCGATTCAGCCGGTTATGCTGATTAAGAACATATATACCTTATGGGGTCGGAGATGATTTCTTCTCTATGTTACATACCTTCACACGACTGCAATATACCAATATGCAATATGCAATATGCAATATGCAATATGCATTTTTCCGATGCAACCTCAAGGTTTTTGGAGTAGAAAAATATCTTCTACAGTCCCCTCTGTTAGCGCACCTAAAGACTCTTTCTTGAATAACTCCAATGTTTTTTATTCAATCGGTACAAAATTTAAGAGACATACAAACATATGTATATAGGATATGGTAAACATTTTGTTGCAAAAAAAATCTCTAGCTTAAAAATTTTTAATGTTATTAGGATTTTTTTTTTTAATTTTTACTTTTTTAAAATAGTTTTTTAGGGCATCACACGGAAAGAAAAACGCAATAAAATATTAACTTTTAATTTTAAAACCCACAAAAATTGGAACCGACACTGGTGAAACAAAGGAAGTCTAACATGTGAATAGATTTGTATCGGCATCACTGATTTATAATTAACAATCGTGCATTTCATTCTTCATTCATACATTTTTTTAAGCTTGTACTACTCCAAAAAATGTGTGATTTTTCTTACTGTCGAAAAAGAAAGTAATTTCTCTAAGAACTTATAAAAATCTAAATTTTACCAATTAACCAATTAAGTCCACGAATTTTATTATTTTGTAAAGTTTTTATTTTTACAATTTTTTAATCATAAATTCAACCCTACAACCAAACTTTTCACATAAAAGTTTTTTTTTCGTTACTGACTTCAACCAAAGATTATAAAGTACATAGATGGGACATCTCATACAAAGAAAAATTTTCTATGGCGGGTTCCAGCAGTGGAACCCGCTGGAACGAGCGGGTTCCATTGTTCGACATGTTAAGTTTGAGAAATTATTTGCGCGACAACGAATGAGGAATAGCCGAGTGGTAGAGTGCTTGGCTGGTGTGCAAAGTAAAACGAGTTCAAACCGGGCTCGGGACATCCATTTTTTTTAAATTTTAATTGTATTTATATTATATTTTTATTCTTTTAATGTGTTTTCCTAAATTTATAATCCAATACAAAAAAATACAAAATTGTAAAATCACCTTAACATCGTCTCAGTTCGTAGTGGAACCCGCTGTAAAAATGTCTATAAGTGCGGGTTCTACGGGCCGCGTCGTGGAACCCGCTCTCAAGTGCTTTCATTTTTTCCGTCGTGGAACCCGCTGTAATAATGAAAACATTTGAGAGCGGGTTCAACGACAAACGGCTGGCAGATGAGAGAGGGAAAGAGAGAATTCTATTTTTAGATCGTAACATCTTTGGAACGATTAAAGTTTAAAATGTTGTAATCGAACCAATGTAAGAGTTAAGAGATCAGAAATATCTTTTACTATCCTTACTCGTCAGCTCTGTTTTTTGGTAAGGATTCTAGCGCTTCCTTTAACACCAATTTTAAGTATCATAAAAACAACTTCGAGGGTATCCAAGATGGATAGTGCTCGGTCCTTATTTTGGGGTCCTGGGTTCGATTTCATTAGCGGGCGGTTGTTTCAATTTTGATAAATTTTTAGTTTTATGATTCTCTTTATATTTACTTTTATTTTTTAATTCATTTTTTTTTTTTAATTTTTTAATTGCATTATTATTTTTAATTGCATTCTATTACAATTGTTGTAAAAATAAGTGACTGACGTGTCGGATGACAAAATGCCAGAAGGTCTCCCTTGAAATTTTATTAGCAGGACATAACGAAGAGTAAAACAATTTTAAAATTGTAAAATTAAAAAAAAATAATACACTTAAAGAAAAATAAAAAAAAATAATAATAATTATAAAAGAAAGAAAAAGTTCAAAGTCCTTACGAAGATTTGAACACAGAAAAATTACACATAGAGTAACTACTCTATGCATTACGCTACCATCCTGTCTCGATCTGCGGCGATAAAATATAATATTTGTTCTACCAACTACCACATCGGCGCATCGGAAACAGAAACGAGAAATTGAAATTGAAATTTGGAAGCCAAAACATTTTTACTCCGTCGTGCGAGCAGTCACACATACATACATAGGTTCACATTTTTGTTGGCGGATACATGTAAAGAGTTCTAAAAATAGAATCGTATGCATGTGCGTTCTCATCTCACAAACAAGCTCGACGAAAAAAGTTGACCGTTTTGGGCCCTGATGTCCCATCTATGTACTTTATAATCTTTGCTTCAACGAACCCACCAGTGTCGGGTCTTGCAGGCTTTAAGGATGTTTATCTCATGTGTGACGTTGAAAAAAATCGATTTATTTTTTCACATATTTTGAAAGAACTGTTTATTGAGAATGTACTGTTGAAGCTTTAAATAAAAATATCAAATAATAACAGAGATACAGCTCATAATCGGGAGCGTCTAAACTTTAAACGCGTTTTTCCCGGAACGACATTTTTGTGTGCGGCGCAGGTGATTCACAAAATTCTATGGTACTGATCTAGCTCAAATTTGAATATGTTGTTCTAAAAAGTAACACCCTTACTAGAATCATAATGATTAGTTTTTATACCCTTGCAGAGGGTATTATAATTTTGGTTAAAAATGTGCAACGCAGTGAAGGAGACATCTCCGACCCTATAAAGTATATATATTCTTGATCAGGATCAGCTCCTGAGTTGATATGAGCATGTCCGTCTGTCGGTCTGTCTGTCTGTTTCTACGCGAACTAGTCTCTTAGTTTTAAGGCTATCGTCTTGAAACTTTGCACACACCCTTCTTTCCTTTGCACGCAGTATATAAGTCGGAACGGCCCGGATCAGCCGACTATATCATATAGCTGCCATATAACTATAACGGTGCGTGCACGCAGTATATAAGTCGGAACGGCCCGGATCGGCCGACTATATCATATAGCTGCCATATAACTGAACGATCGAAAATGACCCAACTTTTATGTTTTTGAAGATAGAAAGATGAAACTTAGTATAGATTCTATTTTTGGCCAGTCAAGATCGGCCGACTATATCCTATAGCTGCCATATAACTGAACGATCGGAAATGGTTTTTGGTAGAAATACCAACTTTGGTATTGTTAAAGATAGAAGTTTCGGACTTGTTTTAAATTTTGTATTATAATAAATTGGGTTATATTATCATATTCTCATAAGGATCGGCCAACTATATCCGATGTTTGCGATATATATACGGTTTTAACTGCAAGGGTATATCAACTTCGGCTCCGCCCGAAGTTAGCTTTCCTTTCTTGTTTATTTATCATTAATTTAAAATAAATTAAAAAAAAAATTTTTATGTGAGTTCGCCATTTTGTGGTTTTTTGATAAAAATATTTTATTCTAGAACGGGACAGAGCCATAAGCTTACAAAAGAATAATCTATTCTAATTTTTTGTTTCGGATGACTTTAGTTTTGGATGATGTCGAAATCACCTGCGCCAGGGACCTACCACTTTTTTTATATGCATACTTGGGCATGCTATAAAGTGTATTAAACTACACAAGAATAAATTAAACAAACTATTTTTAAATAGTTTATGATGCCTATAAAAACATACTTGAAAATTGAAACGATAGCATTATTTTTTATTACAACAATTTTTTTTTTGAAATAACCTCTAAAAGTAGGCCGGAACATGAGACTACATCCTTAACAATTCAGGCAGCTCCAATCAAGCTAGATACTTTTAAGAGCAGCGTCATTCTATGACATCTTCATGCATTTCTGCACTTTCTTCCCGCACTTTTACTCCTTCCAGCGCCCTTTCAGTCGATCGGTCTCTTGCTTTCTAAATCTCTAGTGTTATTGTTATTCTCTCGCCGTCCTTCCATATGAAATCTTTAGCGACTATTATTTAAATTCGGTAACATATGTAAATAAGCTCAAATATATGTAGAGAAAGGCATCCGTTGACTTCATTTAAGTATTAGACACTATTTATTCTTCGATGAATATAGTTTTTGATACAGTTTAGTTTTCTTAGTTTAACATTTTCAATATACTGAGATACACGCGACCTTCCTCTGCTGATGCTCAATCTCTACTCGTTCTCATTTTTCATGCTTTTTCAACACTAAAGAAAAGTGTGACGGAACTTATCGATTATAAAATAGGACTGCCAATCCTACATATATATAAAGTTGCGGAATGTTTGACATAAATTACAGTTACAGAAACTTAACAAGCAGCAAATTTTTTGGTGTATAAATTATTTTGTGCGTATTATCCCTACTCGAACACTTATTTTAGTCACAAATAGTTGAAGCATATTTTTTAACTATTCAATTATATTATTATTTTTATTTCATATCTTATAAATTACTCCTTATATCAAGAAATCCAGCATCATTCCCCTTATTGTAATCTGTTATAGATTTTATCATCCAATAAAAACCCTAAAAAGTATGCTCCACAGGTGAAATACTCTAAGCAACAATCCCTTCAACAACCTCTACAAACAATGCAAAGTCATTCAGCATCGCAGAGTCAGTTTCAGGTAAACAAGGCGTACAATGTGGTCTCAATGCTTAAGACAACAGCGAAAAATGGGCTAAAGAATAAAGAATACCTGTCTCATAAACTACAAACATTTCATCACATTCAACAGTCGCAGCAGCAGCAACAAAACTTTGCTAATGTTGTAAGCAGATCAGGAGCATCAGGAACACAACATTCAACAGTTATGTATAAAAGTGGTAGTCTAAGGACCACTAATAGTTGTCAAATAAATTCAGGAGATTTAAATTCACCAGCCATTTTCAATTTGTCAAGCCACAGAACGCTGACTGGAAGGGTTGAAGGGAATGCACGATTTTTAAATGTACCAGATATAACCAAAAGGGGTAGCCATATAAAAACAGCAACTCTCGTTGCAAGTAGCTCTGTTTCCGGAACAGGAAACGAGGCCGGCATTAGTATTGAATCCTCAAATCCTCAAAGCCAAATAAAAGCCCCCTTGAACACTGCCTTCAGCACGACAACATCGGGAACCTACATGAACAACAAGAACATCTTTGGCGTAAGCGTCAATTGTTTTGATACTATTAGAAAATACGATTTGAAGAACAGTAGCTTGGTATTAAATAATAATTACCAAACTTTAACAACAGAGGTAAATTAGAAAATCTGTTGTTTGGAAACCGATTTGAGTGTATTTTCTTTGTATACCCTTGCATTAGAGGGTATTTTAATTTTGTTCAATAGTTTATATATTCTTGATTAGGACCACCTTCTGAGTCGATTTAAGCATGTCCGTCTGTCTGCGTTATTCTAAGTTATTCTAGTATCTCCTTTTTAAGCTGTAGACTTTAAATTTTGCATACATTTTTTTCACACACTATCTAAGTCGGAAAGACTGGGATCGACCGACTATTCTCTATTGTTAACCTATAATTGAAAAAAAAATAAAAAAGAAAAGAAATAACTACGGTTTCTTTTGTTTGATATTTGGGAATATGAATTCAATATATATTTTTTTTTTTGGCCAACTGATCTTACCTTCCGAATTACACAAGAATCGGTTGACATACATATAACTCTGTCGGTAAAAGGCTTTTAACTGATCGATAGAAATGAAGTCAACTTTGTTGTTTTTAAGTTAGAGGGTAGAGACTTTCTACAAATTAATAACTTTGTTTCACACAATTTCAAAAAAAAAAATTTTCAAGAAGAATTGTTCCTTGTTCCTTTGAAGAATTGAATTCTTTTGAATTAACTTAAGGTTCGGAAAACTATGTATATCCCATATTTGCGATATTTATCCAATCTTAACTGCAAGGGTATATAAACTTCGGCTCCGCCCGTTGTTAGTTTTCCATTCTTGTTACTATTTTTATTATTTACCATTTTTAAATTGGTTTACAATTTGGTTAAACTTCCAAATAAATAAATCATATTTTTGTTTTACTAGTAAAAGATAAATATTATTTCTCAATTGGAATGTTAACATACATACATATGTATAAACTTTTATTTTTGAGATACTTTTTGATGGATATTAGATGCTACGTATCAGTGTTGGGCATTAATCAATTAATTTTTCAATTTTCTTATTGACTAAAAAAGTAATTGCAATTAAATTAATTACAATTAAATAAATCGCAATTGAACTTTTAATTGTTCCTTGCAATTAAATAATTTTATTAATGTTTGTTAATTGCAACTTACAATTAAAATAATTGCAATTAAATTTTTTATAATTTATATATATTTTTTTATATTTATTTTTTATTTTATGTTTTATAAAACAATTAAATCTAATAATTAACTTTATGTATCAAAATGAAATTTGTCAAGATTTAGGAAAATTTAGCTATAAGTGCTAAAATTTAGATGAAATTTTCAAGGCCTGCATTTCCAAACAAATGAGTGAAAATACAGTAGCAACAGTAGAAATAACAAAAAGTACCAAAGAAAACATTTTTTTTAATTTTGACTCTGACTCAGACTCGGATGTTTAAAACTCAGATAAAAATGTATGCTCTGACTTTTGATGTTGCATTGTTTTGCCGAGGAAAGCCAAGATTTACAACTTCTTAATAGATATCCTAAGATAATAATTGTTGTTATTAAATACGACACACCTTTGCCATCGTCAGCTGCAGTGGAGCGTCTTTTTTCTTTTGCGACAATGACAAATCTGCCAAAGAGTCACAAACTATCAGACAGTATGTTCGAGAAGAGAGTGATACTGAAGTGTAATTTAAATTATTACAAGAAATTTTAAATTGTTATTGTCTGTCTAATCATGTTCAATTAAATGTATTGATTATTATTTGGATTGGTCTTTTATTTTATTCGGTATTTTATAATTGTTATTTTTAATTAAATTTAACAAAACAATTGAAAATTAATAAATTGTTAATTACAGTTAACAAATAAATAATTGATAATTGAAAATTTTCACAATTACAGTTGATTAATTGTTAGTTGTTGTGGTTACATTTACCAATTAATTAATTTTTAATCTTTAATTGATCTTGCAATTAAAATTTGCCCAATACTGCTACGTATATTAATTTATTAATAATATATTATTAATTTGTCTCAAATATTAATTTGAGTATTGATATATTTGTAAAAAACTAAACTACGGCCCAAATTACCTTTATATTAAATTATATAACAATTTTTTCGTAAAAATGCTTAAAGATGTATTGAAAGTATTGCCCGTTGCCAGCGCCCACTTTCTTCCATCTTTCCGGCAATTTTTGGATCCCAGCTCGAAAAAGGAGTCCTCTTTTGACGCAATCCATGAAGCAATTCATTTTTCCAATTCTTTGAAGGATTGAAAATGTTGATCTGCTAGGCCGTGTATCATCGAAAAAAATTGGTGAAGGTCAGAAGGGGCGACATCTGGGGAATACGGCGGGTGGGACAAGATATTCCATTTTAGCGTTTCCAGGTACTTTTTGACCACTTTTGCGACGTGAGGCCGAGCATTGTCGTGTTGGAGGATGACTTTGTCATGTCGTTCTTTAAATTGTGGCCGCTTTTCTTTTAGCGTGCGTCTAAGGCTCATCATTTGCGTTCGATAGCTTCACCCGGTTTTAAGAGCTCGTAGTAAATCACACCGAGCTGATCCCACCAAATTCAAAGCAAAACCTTGGCGCCGTGGTTTTGCACCGCAAAAATGTTCGGTTTTGCCTTCGACGAAGAATCATTATCGTATCGAACCCATTTTCATCACCGGTTACGATTCTATGTAAAAATCCCCTACGATTTTGCCTTTGAAGCAGTTGCTCACATACAAATAGAAGGCGCTCGATGTCCCTCGGTTTCAGCTCGTACATCACACAGTTACCTTCTTTCTGAATCATGCCCAGGGCCTTCAGACGTTTTGAAATGGCATGCTGACATGCACTCCCAATTCAGTAAGCTCTTCTTGAGTTTGACAGGAATTTCCTTTAAGCAATGCTTCTAGTTGTTCATCTTTGAAGCTTTTGGAACGAAGTTTCTTATGGCGCGGTATGAGTTTGGCGGAGGAGGGCTAGCCGAGAAAAACCGTAACGTAACGTTAAACGGCTATCTGTCTGCTTTTTCTTCGTAGAGTGAGAGAATATAACCATTTTTCCACTCTCTCGCTCTCCACAGTCGAGCGTTTCTCCACTGCTCATGCTCCACACTACGCGAGGTTCACGAGTATAAATGATTCAAAATCATTTTTGTACATATAAAGTTGTAAATTGTGGTTGTAAATCATTTTTCGCCTTCATTCACTCCTCCTCTCCTTCATTGCCAAACATGCCAAAGGAACTTCGTTTCTCACGCGTGTCCCTAGACACACACTGATTTTTTTTTCTTTTCCACCACCATGTTTGTCTTCGACATCGAAATCACCATTTTTCAAAAGTTGAACACTTGGGAAACTGATGGGACATGTTCCAAATTTGGTTTTTAAAAGATAGAACTTTGAGAGTTTTTTTTAATGGTGTCCTAAGAAATTTATTTTATAATAAAATTTACTGAACGGTTCGACAACTGCATTCGATATTTGCGATATATATACGATATTAACCCGCTATTGCAAGAGGATAGAAATACAAGCATAAAAATACTGCATTATTTTATGGAAATATGTATTTGTTTAGAATTTACATATAATTTACATGTTTTTTGTTATCGTTTGGGGGAAAAAAAGCTATAGCCATATGTGGGTTTCTAAATATGAAGTCAAAAAATGAAATAAAAACAAGAAAGGAAAGCTAACTTCGGGCGGAGCCGAAGTTTATATACCCTTGCAGCTAAAACCGGATATATATCGCAAACATCGGATATAGTTGGCCGATCCTTATGAAATTTGGTAGGATGGATCAAAATATAATCTGTACCAAGTTCCAGCTTTCTATCTTCAAAACCACAAAAGTTGGGTCATTTCCGATCGTTCAGTTATATGGAAGCTATAGGATATAGTCGGCCGATCCTAATGAAATTTGGTAGGTTGGATCAACTAACCAAAAATAGAGTCTGTACTAAATTCCAGCTTTCTATCTTCAAAAACACGAAAGTTGGGTCATTTCCGATCGTTGAGTTATATGGCAGCTATAGAATATAGTCGGCCGATCCTTATGAAATTTGGCATGTCGTATTATTTTGCCAAAAATAGCTCTCATGTCAAATTTGAACTCTCTAACTCTAAAAACACCAAAGTTATACCATTTCCGATCAATCAGTTATATGGCAGCTATAGGATATAGTCTGCCGATCCCGGCCGTTCCGACTTATATACTGCGTGCAAAGGAAAGAAGGGTGTGTGCAAAGTTTCAAGACGATAGCTTTAAAACTGAGAGACTAGTTTGCGTAGAAACAGACAGACGGACAGACGGACATGCTCATATCAACTCAGGAGGTGATCCTGATCAAGAATATATATACTTTATAGGGTCGGAGATGTCTCCTTCACTGCGTTGCACACTTTTGGACAAAATTATAATACCCTCTGCAAGGGTATAATATGGTAAAATATACCTAACGTGACATATCGGTGCTTGCCAGGACCAATAAAATGTATTTATTAGGCTATTAAGTTTATGGAAATTCTCTTGCTCAATACCAGAAATGAAAACCCAACCATTGGGTGATTTGAATCCCCTTACTTTCTGCATTTGACAAAATTAATTTAATGCAATTAAATTCTATATCACCAAAGTCTTGTAATTTAACGTCTTCAAATGCAAGATTGGAGTTAGAGGTCTGCATGAAAAGCTAAAAAAATCATTTAAATGCCGAGACAAAAATTAATGAATGTGTGAGTGCGACTGTGTAAGTCTCACTCGCACAACATTGGGGGGACGAAACCCGAATTGAATGAGTTACAGTTACTGATCCCGTTCCAATTACAATTATGTTACGATACAACTATGCATATTTGCCTGTGTTTTAGACCAGGGGTGCCCAAGCTCTGCATACGGGAGCTGTGCAAACTCCCATACAACGCAAAAAATCATCAATACATTGGTGCGAGAATTTTTAATCTCATCCATGTGGGTGCACTGAAAAATAAAATTATAGTAACATTCACAAGGCGTTACAAAAAAAAAAAACATTCACAAAAAAAATCAATATAATAAAAAATACATTTCATTAAAGCAATTAAAACAAGAAAGGAAAGCTAACTTCGGGCGGAGCCGAAGTTGATATACCCTTGCAGTTAAAACCGGATATATATCGCCAAAATAAGATATAGTTGGCCGATCCTTATGGGAATATGAATATATAATCCAATTTATAAGAATACAAAAAAGTCCCAAACTTCTATCTTCAAACATACTAAAGTTTGTATTTCTACCAAAAACCATTTCCGATCGTTCAGTTGTATGGCAGCTATAAAATATAGTCGGCCGATCGTTATGAAATAGGTCGGATCAACTGACCAAAAATATAATCTGTACCAAGTTCCAGCTTTCTATCTTCAAAAACACGAAAGTTGGGTCGTTTCCGATCGTTCAGTTATATGGCAGCTATAGGATATAGTCGGCCGATCCTTACGAAATTTGGCATGTTGTATTATTTTGCCAAAAATAGCGCTCGTGTAAATAGCGCTCGTGTCGTTTGAACTCTCTCACTCTAAAAACACCGAAGTTATACCATTTCCGATCAATCAGTTATATGGCAGCTATAGGATATAGTCGGCCGATCCCGGTCGTTCCGACTTATATACTGCGTGCAAAGGAAAGAAGGGTGTGTGCAAAGTTTCAAGACGATAGCTTCAAAACTGAGAGACTAGTTCGCGTAGAAACAGACAGACAGACGGACATGCTCATATCAACTCAGGAGGTGATCCTGATCAAGAAAATATATACTTTATAGGGTCTGAGATGTCTCCTTCACTGCGTTGCACACTTTTGACCAAAATTATAATACCCTCTGCAAGGGTATAAAAATCCCTTTTTTTTTATAGATTAGTACGAAGTTGGATATCTATTTAGTTTCATAACCTCAACCAACCAATTTGGCATTAAGTGGACCAATTTCGCCGTATCCTTCGCCGTTATTTTACTCCATTCTTCCTGAATGACCCTTTTGAGCCTATCGCCTTGGTGTTTTGGCGAGTCCTGAGCTCCAATAGGTCCCATAGATGAATACAAAAAATCATTTTCCAGTCGTAACTTTTCAGCGCTTTGAAATAAATTGTGCTTTAAAATGTTGATATACTTCTTGTGATCCTTTGTGGATACAAGGAATTCCAGATTACCGACTCTACCAGCCGCTATACATACCCGAACGATTATACCACCACCACCGTGTTTGACGGTTGGGCCAATATTTTGGATATCTAGGGTTTTAATCTTTTTTCGCCATACCAGGTGACGCCATTTTATCCCAAATATACAAAATTTGCTTTTATCACTGAAAATATTTTATATTTGGGATAAAAGGGCGTAAAATTCAAGAAATACCCAAACCTTGCCCAAGCGTTTTTCTCAACAGTAGATAATAAATGAATGCATACCATCTCTATGCATATAAAACTGCGTTTACTTCATTGTTAATTATCGGTAACAAAAGTGATCGATAAATTTTTGGTAACAATTTTTTTTTAGCACCTTTGGACATTTGGCAACACAGTTCAAACGTTATTTGCGTTTTTTTTTTTTTTTTTCAAAATCAATTTTTTTTTCTTCTAATAATGAATATGTGGAAAATGTTTTATACCCACAAACCACATTTGCAGACATCGTTGCTTAAAAAAATTCCAGAGCAGTGAATTTGGAGTTGAGAATGAAGAATGACTGAATTGCAGGCGTTGCTTGATCAGGACGATGGCCAAACCCAAGAACAACTAGCAGAACAATTGAATGTTGACCAGTGCACCGTTGGAAGACGCCTTAAAGTCTTGGGAAAAATGTTAAATGTCGGCAGATTGGTTCCGCATGAGCTCAATGAACGCCAACCAGAGAACAGAAAAAAAAACTTGTGAAATTGCTTTGAAACGGTTCAAAAGGAAGTCGTTTTTGCATTGCATTGTCACTGTGGATGAAAACTGGATCTATTTTCAAAACCCCAAACGAAAAAAACTCTATGTTATCCCATGCCAGCCGGCCCAACCCCAATCGCGGCCAAACCGTTTCGGGTTTGAACCTCCTAAAACCAGGTGAAACCGGGTCGATTGCGAACGCTACCAGCAAAAATTGCAAGAATTGAAAGAATCTCTGCTCAAAAACGCCCAGAATACGCTAAAAGGCAGAACAAAGCAATTCTTCTGGACGACATCGCGCCATCACAACGGGCAAGAGGCTACCAATTAGCCACGTTTGGCTGGGAGTCCTTACCCCATGCGGCTTATTCACCTGACTTGGCTCTATCAGATTACCATTTGTTCTCCAGTTTGCGACACGGATTAGCCAACCAGCGCTTCGATTTCTATGAAGATCTTTAGGATTGGCTTGGATTGGTTTGGGTTCAAGGAAAAGGAATTCTTCTGGCGAGGAATTCATAAATTGCCCGAAAGATGGGCAAAATGTGTGGCTTCTGAAGGGGCATACTTCTAAGATTGAAATTGTCACAATTTACTTTTAATAAATCTAAGTTGTAAAAAAAACGCAGTGTCATATGCATAGACCTGATAGAGTGTATTAAAAACCATTCGAGACATTCGGCTGCATTCCCCATTTCAAAAGCACTCTTCTTACTTCCCACCCCAATTCAGTAGGTTTCAAAGCAAGAGAATGCCCATGAGTTAGAGTGCTCTCTTACTCTGTCATTCCCTCTCACTTAATTCATTGTGTCTCTGTCACTCATTCATTCTATTCCATTCGCATGTATTCTATGACTGTGGCAATAAGAAAGTATTCCTGCAGACCTCTAATTGGAGTCTACCGAAATGAGGACTCCTACCCTCCCTTCACGTCTAAAGAGCTAAAGGTCTCGCGCATTAACCAAGTTTCTGTAAAGGCTTTATTGTGGGATGCTAAGAAAGAACTATCAGAATATAGTTTAGGGAGTTTGCAACGAAGTCCAATCTACGAAACTGCATACTTTCGGTCTGTTCGACGTGATAGCCCGGTCCCAGAAATAATACAGATAGAATAAAACTTTATAAACCCTTTATTCAGAGGCCTTTCCAAATAAAATATAAATCACTCCTTGTTTCCAAAATGGCTTCCGCCCCGGACCCTTGCTGCTCCTCCTGGTTTCCGATCGGCTCCGTCGTCGGCGCTTCCTGTTGCCCGTTCCCGTTGTTATTATCGCGGCTGTTGCTCCGTCGCCGCTTCTGTTCCTCTTGCTACGTTGCCGTTGGTCGCCCTAAATGTCGCCCTTACGCTGGCCGCACGCAGGCCTTCCTACCTTTCGGAACACACCCTTGGGTCGTCTGCGACTGGTCAAAGACTTGGCTCGCTCGTCCGCTCCGCTACACCAAGAAAACACCTGGATCGGGTGATTCCTGGATCAAAAGTTGGCCGCTGCTCATCGCACCTCCGCTACACCAGAGAAATACTGCGCAAACGTGCTATCACTAACCATTTTAAAATAAATTTAAAATTCTATATTTTAAATTTGAAGGACAGGAAAGAGATATTGTATAGTAGAGACAATTGTAGTTCGAACATAAGACCCTAAAAGTTCGTGCTGTGCATATGTCGAACTACAATGGACTAAAGAGGACTAAAGCTTTTAGTCCTTCTATTGGGAATGTTAAAATTTAAGCCAGTTAGTAAATGCTGGTTATCTACAACCCCATTAATTAGGTTATGCAGTGAGTAAACTACACTAAGCATTGTCCTACAATTTGTTAAGCAGGGTAAGTTTATTAGTAAGAGTCTACTATTATAAGATGGAAATGAAGATTTGCATCCGAGTTTAGAATCCGAGAAAAAGTTAAGAAATTCTTTTGCACGGATTCTATGCGGTCCTGATGTACTCCATATTGGTATCTCCTGACGCATGAACCGTACTCCAGTATCGGACGGACCAAAGAAATAAATAAGGTTTTAGTTATGTATGTAGGGGTCGTTAAATTCTTTTGACCACCTTTTAATAAAACCAAGGACTTAAGCCTTATTAAACGTTGAGGAAATATGGTCGGCAAATTTAAGTTTAATGTCTAGCAGGAATTAATTACTCAGGAGGAGTTAACCTGAGTTAATTTCTCTAAGGCAATCCCTTAAGGGGGGACATCTGAGTAGAATTTTGAAAAAATCGAAATATTTTTTTTAGGGTCTTAAAAATAACATATCGAAAGATAGAGTCCGGCAAAAGTGTCTAAGTGTCGAAATTTTTAATTCTGCGGCGATGCCTCACAGGTATATCCCACAGTACTTAAAACTTTAAACGCGTTTTTTTTTATTTTGCTTACTTTTTTTTTTATCAACAATTTTGTGACGTTTTTTGTTCGTGAAAATTGAAAATTTTGTTCAATCACTCACTATTTTGCAAAAAAATCTATGTATCGAAAAAATCCTACGTGTGTCGATAGCCGTTGAGATACAGAAACTAACCAAACTTGATTTTTTGTTCTAGATCAAAAATTAAGGACGTTAGGTGTTCGGCCATGGACCCTCTTTAAAAAAATAAGGCCTACGAATAAGGGCTGCAGGGCCGCCATTTTGTTTTCAATTTATTAAAAAAAAATTGTATTGTGTACCTTAAATATAATATAATTAAGCCTCATTTATAAATTTTCGATTGGCTTTTTCATTTGGCCAAAAAAAATTCGAGAAAATCCCCTTTTTTTTGGCCTGTTACTCAGATGTCCCCCCTTAAACCCACAATTTAAGTATCCTTTTGAGTTCAAACTTTAACGGAATGGATTCTTAGCAACAAATTTTTTGCCTTCTTTTGCGCTTGTGCAAAATCACTACTGACTGCAGAAGAAGCGGACCTAAAAGTCGGTAATTTCTCTAAAAATTATCCGATTTGGCTGCTTTTTGATTTGTATGTGTATATTAGCCATTGGAACAGTTTGGCACATTTTCCTGAAACATTAAACAACTGGCGGTAACACCAGATTTTTGTTTTGGGGGCGGGAGTGTTCCAAATTTTGACAAAAACTTGATTTGTGCGGATATCATACGATCCCATGTTCTTATAGTCTTTGAGATCTACGCGTTCGTACGGACAGACGCGATGCGTCGCTGCCACCGCATCGCTGAATGAATTACACTGACAAAAAATTTCAAAAAAAAAATTTCCACACGTGTTACAGCGGCCGAACTCCATATACAAAAAACGGTGTGAAAAAAGGAAGAAGAAGAAATGTTTGCCTCCTAGATTTTGCCGGTACTCTGACGACGAAAATGATGGCTATCAATTTGAATGGCGTTGCCGGATGAAAAAAGTAAACAGCTGATCTCGGGGTGTAAAAATAATTAATTTGATTTATTTTGACACCCCAAACAGGGAGCGAAAATTGAAAGAGAAATATTAGAGAGAGAAAGAGAAAGAGAACAGCTGTTCAGTATTACCCTTTTCCTTAATTTTTTCGTCACACTAGCTCGGTAGCCAAATAAAGAGCGATTTCGCTAGCACACGTGTGACAGCGGATTTTCGTCGTCAGAGTACTAGGCTTAAACTTTCAAAAAAAATGTGTTCTTTTGGTTGTACTTTTATTATAATTATATTTTTATTTAAGTTATTTTTAACGGAGACTCTTTTATTACCCCAAAAAACACTTTGTTAAATTACAAAGCAGTTGTTGTTAAATTTTACTAAACACAGTTGTTAAATTTTGAATATATATTTTAAATGTTTGTAAAATCTAAATACAACAATTTTATAGACATCAATTTTCTATTTCATCTTTTGTTTTAGTACGTTTCAACGGGAAACAGCAGTTCTGGAAACAGTAGGTCAAACCCACAAAGCAGTGTGATTTTTCGAGGACCGCCACCGTCGTCCAACGCTCCACGTGGCGCCAACGGCAATGGAACACGCCATGTCCATGTCCAACCTATGTACTCTCAAAGCCTTCACCAAAATATGGTGCTACAACCATACACACAGTATAATCCGCGACAGCAGTCTTTTCCCGCTTCTCATATGCAATATGCTCCGCCTTTGTCGTACTACCAATACCAATATGTGCCAACTCTTCAGCAACAACCACCGCCACATTCGCGTAGCGCCGTGACGGTAAATACGAACGTCAATGTGGCGAACACTTTGCAATCAGTCCAATCTGTACAAAACGGTCCACTTAGTGGCCAAGGGCCTACATCATCACAGTTGCAACTGCTTACAAGCTCAGTGCCGACTGGAGCGAACACGGTGATTGGCGTAGGTGGACCTGGTAGTGGAATGGGACAGGTAGGTGTGGCACCTATGGTTGGTGTAATACCAGCAGCTGTGCAAACCCAAGCCGTGCCTGTACAACCCAGTAGACGTCGCCATCAGCATCGTCTACAAATTATAGATCCGGCCACGAAAAAGAATATATTAGATGATCTGGACAAGGTCAGTATCTTCATATCCCCACAAAAAACTTCATATTTTTTAAAATATTATTGTTTACATTAAAGACAACCACTAAATCTGAAAATTCAGACTTCTCTGAGCAAACAATAACAACATCTGTAACTGCAGTTCCTCCGGACTCGACAATAGGCATTTCCCTCCAAGATGCTATTGGGACAAATGTTGAATGTAATGTAGCCTTACAAAGCTCAGATTCTCGGATGACAACACCATATATAACTTTGGGTATGTTAAAAAAAACTTTTGGCTTAAATGCCTTAATAAAGATGTTTTTGCATTCTCATGTAAAATGCGCAAAAAGAAACAATTAAAAAAATAGTAAAACAAAAAAAAGGAGTTTTTACAGCTCAACTCGCACCCAGTGCCCTTCACGATATATTTGTAATTGCTCGCTGGTGTTTATCATTAGTCCATTGTATGAAAGTTTCGTCTAACTATCGAAATTTGGCGCACTGGGTAACTCCCTAAATTTTACTCAAATCAACTACAATGGCTAAAAAATATGGTACTAAAGGAACTAGTCCTTCTATTAAGAACGTTAAAATGTAAGCGTGTTAGTAAAGAATGGCTATCTATATCACATTTAATAATGTTGTGTAGAAAAACTACACCCAGCATTGTTCTACGATTTGTTATGGGTGTAAGTTCATAAGGAAGAGGCTGGTCGAAACGTCTATAATATTAGAAGATGTGTATTTAAAGTTCCTTAAATGGAAAAACTGGAAAATCTTTTGTACAGATTCTGTGCGGTCTTTATGTACTCCATATCTGGGACTCCAGACACATACTCCAGTATCGGACGCACCGAAGAAATAAATAAACTTTTATTAATTTTTTTGATCTTTTAATAAAAAATAATAATGAGCAACAATAAGGTCCCATCAACGCTCGTTGATGGTATCAATGGAATTGCATTGAAACTGTTACCACCTCCAAGCATAAAGCTATTGACAAAGATCGACAACAGATGCTTGGAAATTGGGTTCTTTCCGACTATTTTTCAACAGAGCATTGCCGCTACTGGTCTGATCCCCGATCACCAGTTTCGAATCAGGCGGTCCCACGGAACTCCAGAACAATTCCACAGAGTGGTGGAGTATATCCTGGACTCCTTTGAAACCAAGAAGTACTGCCTGGCTTTACTGCTGGACGTCAAACCAGCCTTCGATCGGGTCTGGCACACCGGTCTCCTGCTCAAGCTCAAGACAAGCCTGCCCCGACCACACTACCTCTTCTTGGAACGTTTACACGGCCGATCTCCCAGTCTTGTGTCTGCTGCCTGACCCGAAAATGATCTTGATATTGTCATAATCTTGTAAGGAATAATTTTTAGCTGGATGTATTTTCCTGTAATATATCGATATTTAACGGATGTGTTGCTAATTATATTAAAGGAACTGTGGAGCCATCTAGTGAAATCCAGTTTTCTTTGCTGGCTGCTTTGCGAATCTTAAGTTTATGTCTTTTGCCTATAAATGCAAATATTTGGAAGATAGTTTCATTAGTTCCGATTATATCTATTACCAACACTTTGAATAAGAATGACGTATTATTCCTAAAAGTATAAATTTTGACCAATGCACTATGGTCCAGATTCAGTTTTTTTTGGCATAAAGTCGATTTTTCAATGTTAATATATAGTTGTTTTCTTATTTTAATCTTAAAGTAAATTCGTCATACATTACTAAAATTGCAATTAAAAGCTTTAAAAGCGCCACCAAAGCTTTTTGAGAGTTTTGCGTTCTCCATGATTCGTGGAGCTTTTCCATGGAGAAAGTAACTAATTGGTCCAAATTGTACTTGTGAGTGTTGTTGTACAAGACAACCACAAACCAAAAACTCATCCCCCATCCCGCTAATCCCCCATCCCAAGGCATGTTTGAGTTTAGTCACAGCGAACTGAACTAATCAAAAAATTCAATTACTGAACTCATTCAATTGAACTCTCTAACTCTAAAAACACCAAATTTATATCATTTCCGATAAATCAGTTATATGACAGCTATAGGATGTAGTCGGCCGATCCCGGCCGTTCCGACTTATATGCTGCGTGCAAAGGAAAGAAGGGTGTGTGCAAAGTTTCAAGACGATAGATTTAAAACTGAGAGACTAGTTTGCGTAGAAACATACAGACGGACATGCTTATATCAACTTAGCAGGTGATCTCGATTAAGAAAATTTTTTTTTTTTTTTTTTTTTTTTTTTTTTTTTTTTGTAATAGCAGGGTAATGTTTATTTAAAACTGTCCATAAGGGACAACCATTAAATTTTATCACGTAAACTTCACGTATAGATAATTTTAAATATTAATATGGTAGAAAAAAAAATTAGAGTAGTAAGGGGAGGTCCAGCGGGTGTGTCCTTTTAAGTCTTCTGGGTTGCTCGCTGCTGTCCAGCAGGGAGCTGGCCAACCGGTTCGGGTGATTATGAAGCCTCTGCATGTAACGTGCGCTGCTTCTTTGTATCTCGTCCTTGACCCAAGGGAAATTGAGAACCTCGTGGATGGTGCGATTGTCATGATAGACGTGGGCCCCAGTCGCGATTCGAAGGGCTCTATTATCGAAAGCTTGATTAAGAATATGATCAAGAAAAAGAATCGGGATCGGCCGACTAAATACAGAATACACTTTACGTCCTCTTTCGGAGCTTTAGGGTCTTTCGGGGCTTCGAAAATAATCGCCAGGAATCGCTTGGCAGCTAATATTTGGTGACCCAGTCGTGATCCCCGCTACCGGTTCATGCAGTTGCAAGTGCATAAACACTCGTTTGTACTTGGTTCACAAATTTTTATACCCTTGCAGAGGGTATTATAATTTTGGTCAAAAGTGTGCAACGCAGTGAAGGAGACATCTCAGACCCTATAAAGTATATATATTCTTGATCAGGATCACCTCCTGAGTTGATATGAGCATGTCCGTCTGTCCGTCTGTTCGTCTGTCTGTCCGTCTGTCTGTCCGTCTGTCTGTCCGTCTGTCTGTTTCTACGCAAACTAGTCTCTCAGTTTTAAAGCTATCGTCTTGAAACTTTGCACACACCCTTCTTTCCTTTGCACGCAGTATATAAGTCGGAACGGCCCGGAACGGCCGACTATATCCTATAGCTGCCATATAACTGATTGATCGGAAATGGTATAACTTTGGTGTTTTTAGAGTTAGAGAGTTCAAATTTGACATGAGAGCTATTTTTGGCAAAAAATTACGACATGCCAAATTTTATAAGGATCGGCCGACTATATCCTATAGCTGCCATATAACTGAACGATCGGAAATGACCCAACTTTTGTGTTTTTGAAGATAGAAAGCTGAAATTTAATACAGATTCTATTTTTGGTCAGTTGATCCAACCTTCCAAATTTCATTAGGATCGGCCGACTATATCTTATAGCTGCCATATAACTGAACGATCGGAAATGACCCAACTTTTGTGTTTTTGAAGATAGAAAGCTGGAATTTAATACAGATTCTATTTTTGGTCAGTTGATCCAACCTTCCAAATTTCATTAGGATCGGCCGACTATATCTTAGAGCTGCCATATAACTGATTCATTGGAAATGCTTTAACTCCGGTTTTTTTTAGCGTTAGAGAGTTCGGATTTTGTACGAATTCTATTTTTGGCAAAAGAATACGAGCTACCAAATTTCATAAGGATCGGCCGACTATATCCTATAGCTGCCATATAACCGATTGATTGGAAATGGCATAATTTTGGTGTTTTTCGAGGTAGAAAGTTGGGATTTTCTATGGATTCTATTTTTATACCCTTGCAGAGGGTATTATAATTTTGTCCAAAAGTGTGCAACGCAGTGAAGGAGACATCTCCGACCCTATAAAGTATATATATTCTTGATCAGGATCACCTCCTGAGTTGATATGAGCATGTCTGTCTGTCTGTCTGTTTCTACGCGAACTAGTCTCTCAGTTTTAAAGCTATCGACTTGAAACTTTGCACACACCCTTCTTTCCTTTGCACGCAGTATATAAGTCGGAACGGCCCGGATCGGCCGACTATATCCTATAGCTGCCATATAACTGATTGATCGGAAATGGTATAACTTCGGTGTTTTTAGAGTTAGAGAGTTCAAATTTGATATGAGAGCTATTTTTGGCAAAATAATATGACATGCCAAATTTCATAAGGATCGGCCGACTATATCCTATAGCTGCCATATAACTGAACGATCGGAAATGACCCAACTTTCGTGTTTTTGATGATAGAAAGCTGGCACTTGGTACACATTCTATTTTTGGTCAGTTAATCCGACCTACAAAGTTTCATTAGGATCGGTTGACTATATCTTATAGCTGACATATAACTGAACGATCGGAAATGGTATTTGGTAGAAATATTAAATTTCGTATTTTTGAAGATAGAAGCTTGGGACTTTTTTTTAGATTTTTTATTGTAATTAATTGGTTTTATTATGATGTAATCATAAGGATCGGCCAACTATATCCGATGTTTGCGCTATATATTCGGTTTTAGCTGCAAGGGTATATCAACTTCGGCTCCGCCCGAAGTTAGCTTTGCTTTCTTGTTACACAAGCTTTTGCCGCAAGCCCCGCAAGTGTTCCTCCAGGGCTGAAGAAATGGAGGTGAAGTTACCGCTGCAGATGGCTGCAAGTATCGAAACAGTATGCTAGGGTATTGCTTGCCGTTTTAAATGAGAATTAGCGTCCCCCTCCACTAACGGCATTAGTTGAAACGCTCTCTGTTAAATTCTTAGCATTAATGTGGAACGCCAATGATGTCTCACGGTATAAAATCTAGTTCTTAAACGAAAATTGTCAAAATTCTTGAACGAAAACTATATTAGCGTTATGCTACTGGTGGAAACGCACCTTAATAACAAATAGAACTTTCAAAAAAGAGGCTGTACAATCTACCGTACAGATCATCCGGATGGGAAAGCCCACGGCGGAACCGGAGTTTAAATCAGAGGACGCATCAAACACCATTCTCACAAAAGCTTTGCAACAAACTTCTTGCAGGCCTCATCGATAAAAATTCAGTCAAGCAACGGAAGCCTTTCAATCGCATTCGTTTACTACCCTCCTCGCTGCTCAATCTTGGAAAGGATACTAAAATTCACTTGAGGATCGTTTAATGTTAGAAATACTCTGGACTAACAATCTTATAAGCGCCAAAGCAGTCTCGGACTTATCATCAGACCACTCGCATGTGCTATTAACGCTTGTACAAAGCCCATAGCAAAGGGGCGCACACGTCGTGATTGGCAAAACAGCAGATCACCAGCTTCAAAGCAAATCTTTAAGGAAGAAACCCGAGCACTTGACCAGGCTCTTCACCAACAGGAAGAAAATACACAGCTGAGGTTTATCCTGAATCTTTGGCCAACGTGTATCCCCTGTCGAAGGCCCACCCAAATGTATGTGCCCCAATTGAAACGACCACCCTGAGAAGAAACGCTTTGGAATGCTGGGCTTGCGGCGACGAAGACCGAGCTGAAACATTCGCTACACATCTCCAAAGTGTCTTTCAGCCAAACCCTGCCTCGAATTCATTCCTCCTGCCACTAATTCAGCCAGAAGCTACTCAGATAAGTCTTCTGCCTAACCTTCTATACTGTATCGCTATTTGTTTCGACGAGAAAACGGTGGTGTCCGTATTTACCACTTCAGCTATCTGGTCACCCTAACCTTGATAGACGAATAACCTTGCGTAAGTACATCGAATACAAGAAGATGCGCCTAAAACTGAATGCTGCCAGCCTCCTCTGAATCACGATCGCAATTTTTCTTGACTACAAGGGACTATTTTGCAATTCAGCACTAAAGCTAATCTGGATGTATGACTCCCAGCTGTGGAAGAACGTGAGCAGCAGCATTATAGACATCATACAGCGCACAATCAAAAATCTTGAGAACTATCACAGGGGCACCTTGGTATGTTCGTGACAAAAACATTCACCGGGATCTCGGCATCTCGCAGTGAAAGAAGAAATCCAGAAGCAAAAAATGTCCTACAAAGAAAAACTGTCTTCGCACCCAAATTTCCTCGCTCGGGGATTGACTCGGGTTTCTAGCGGATCCTGCCTTAGACGCAACGACCTCCCAACCCAGCAATTGATTTTTAGGGCCGTCTATCTCTGTATCAGTCAATATGACTGTTAGATAAGTTAAAACTACAACTTGTGGCCCAACGCAGGCCACAACCCAACTGGCTAATCATCTCATAATAGTGGAAAGGTGGCTGTCCGACTGGCGCATTAAAATAAATGAACAAAAGTGTAAACATATAACGTTTACTCTTAATAGACAAACATGCCCTCCGCTTTTACTAAACGGTATGCAGATCCCTCAAGCTAACGACGTAACGTACCTTGGCGTTCACCTTGACAGACGACTTACCTGGCGTAAGCACATCGAATGCAAAAAGATGCACCTAAAACTGAAAGCCAGCAGCCTCCACTGGATCATAAACTCACTGACTCATAAACTCAATCGCCACTGTACCTGGACTACAAGTTACTACTCTACAATTCAGTCCTAAAGCCAATCTGGACGTATGGCTCCCAGCTGTGGGGGAACAGCGCGCACGATCAAAAATCTTGAGAGCTTTCACAGGGGCACCTTGGTATGTTAGCAACGAAAACATTTGCCGATACATCTTCGGCGTTGAAGACATACCTAAAGTATCGCCACTTTAGGATTTGAATCGTCAGGTCGGATCGTTCAGACTGATCCCGTTTGCGGACGGGCTTGAAGCATTGAAGACCACTCGCACCTTGGTGGTCGTGCTTTCGGGCTTGAAGACGGCATGATGTGGAAGATAGTAGCGGAATTGCTCGCGGGAGAGACTTCGGTCATGTGGCCTAAGTCGATGTACTCCTGGATTACCGAGTCATAGCGGGTCTTAAGGGGCGGGTCCCTCTTCAGGCGCTGCTCATTACGCAGGAACTGAGCAAGGGCAAAGGACCGAAAAGCCGCTAGCTCGGAACCCTTCTGCTAGGGGTCGCGTAAGGGGAGCGTCACAACGTACTTGCCACACTCGTCTCATCTCGTCGTCTGCAAAAAATTGTGCTCGCAAACTGAATTCGATTCCGAACTTATCTGTGTGGGCACATCTTCCACCTCCCAGAATTTGGTGAGGAGCTGATCCAGTGAGTCACCGAGGCTGGGGGCCACTCGTGTGGAAAAAACAGACACGCTGCGGGGGTTTGCTGGAGATAATGGGCCTGTCAGCACCCATCCGAAAATGGTCTCCTGACCGAGAAGCGACCCGCATTAAGGCCGGAAACTTGGGCTTGAATCGTCTTGAAGAAAAGCTTGAAGAGGTTCAACAGTCGTTCCGTTATGAAAGTCACTTCGGACCCTGAGTCTATCAGTGGAAGCTGCACCCCAAATGGCACGCGTTGATAAGGGCCGTGCCCAGTAGGACGGCTCCTGACCCGGAAGCGAAACACACCTGCACATTCGACTGATCCTCTGAGCCGTTTGCTGGCGTAGGCGGACTTGGAGCGGTGGCGAACGAGTTGTCACGGTGCAGGAGGGTGTGGTGTCGGCAGTGGCATGTGAAGCAGGTATGGGCGCTCGTGCAGTCTCGCTGCTGGTGCCCTCGGGCAAAACAGGCAAAACATAACTGCTTCCTCTTAATGTAGTCTAAGCGCCCATTTACATCCATATCTAGGAAACGCGGACATAAGCGAATGGGGTGGTCTTCCCTCGAACAGAGATCGCAGCCCTTTTGGCCCGGAACCACTCGAGTCTCGTATGAATTGAGCCTCCGAGCAGGGGCAGTAGGAAGTCCCGACCTTGGCGGAAATTGTCCGGAGCCACTAGGCCTAACGTCGTCGATGGCCTTCAGGCGATGGCGCTCTGTTAGGAAGTTATCTAATTTCTTTCATGTTGGAATCTCGGCCTTATTATGTACGGATTGCTCCCGGAAAAGGATCTTAAACTGGCTATTGACCAATAGCCGCCGGTTCTCAAAGCGGTCTGTGAGGCTTTGCCACGGGGCGACAAACCGTTTATGGGTAAGTGGAGCCTTAGAAACAATGGCGTGGGCGTCACCACTTGTTTTGGACCTTAAGTGGAACAACTTCTCTACCGGGGTGAGCCGCGAGTTTTGGAGGTAAATGGCCGTAAACAAGTCTCTGAAGGTGGGCCACCGAAGATAATCACCCGCAAAGACCTCGGTATCCACTGGAGGTAAGCGGCAGCCATCGTCACTCTTTGCCCTTGGAATGGCACTGGACGCTTCAGGCTTTAAAAGAGGCGTCCGCGGAGACGCGGATTGAGATCTGTCCAAACGGATGGTTGGGATCGAACGTGGCCTTTGTTCGTCTCCCGTGCGCATTCTCAGACTCCAATTCGCTGGTCAGCGCTTGTCGACTAACTTGCGCAATAGGTGCCTCGTACGAAGTGGTGGCCGGTCGCACTAATGTGATAAGAACGGTGAGATTGCGGATGAAATGCGATTACAAGGCACAAGTGGGAATTAGTAGCGCCGATGTCGAAAGGAACGTTGTATGCGGCACAATTCGAATGTGGAAGCAAAAATTTTAGGAACCCAAAAAAACAAAGGGGACGAGGTTTGTTGAGATTCTAGGGGGATGTTGCCTGACGCGGAGTAGAAGCAGCGTTAGAGAGACGAAAAATGGACAAGTACCGGAAAATCCGTGCTCGTTCGGAAAAAATTGATGACGGTCTATATATGTATGTATATTTCGACAAGTGTGGCTCGTACTGAATTGAATATATACTGAATTCTTAACTATTTTCGAATTTGCGGAGCCGGAAGTTGGACTTAACTTTGGCTTGAATTTAACACACAAAAAAAATAAATAATAATAATAATTAATAATTAATTTTTGACTAATTGTCAGATTTAATTATTATGGAGCCAGAAAGGTGGATTTGAAACCTGAATCTTTAATTAATTGAATTTAATTATCACGAAGCCGGGAAGGTGGAATTAAAACCGCGGCTCTATTCGAACAGAAGGTGGATAATTAAAATAATTATAATTTTTCGATAATTAAATTTTCGACTTTAATTATTGAGTGGCCGGAAAGGTGAATTAAAAAACCTGGCCCTTGCTTGAACGGAAAATAGGAATTAAATAAATTTTAGTAGTTATAATTATAAATACATAAATTTATAATAAATTGATTTTTTTTTTTTAAATTTATTTATTACGCAGCCGGTTATGCCGTCGGCATAACGTACCCCAAAGGCAAAAAAACAAGAAAGGAAAGCTATTTTCGGGCGGAGCCCGGCTTGCCGAAGTTGATATACCCTTGCAGTTAAAACCGAATATATATCACAAACATTGGATATAGTTGGCCGATCCTTATGAGAATGTGATATTATAACCCAATTTATTATAATACAAAATCTAAAAAAAAGTCCCAAAGTTCTATATTCAAATATACCAAAGTTGGTATCTCTACCAAAAAGCATTTCCGATCGTTCAGTTATATGGCAGCTATCAGATATAGTCAGCCGAGCGTTATAAAATTAGGTAGGTCGGATTAACTGACCAAAAATATAATCTGTACTAAGTTCCAGCTTTCTATCTTCAAAAACACGAAAGTTGGGTAATTTCCGATCGTTCAGTTATATGGCAGCTATAGGATATAGTCGGCCGATCCCAGCCGTTCCGACTTATATACTGCGTGCAAAGGAAAAAAGGGAGTGTGCAAAGTTTCAAGTCGATAGCTTTAAAACTGAGAGACTAGTTTGTGTAGAAACAGAGAGACGGACATGCTCATATAAACTCAGGAGGTGAAATTGATCAAGAATATACAGTGGCGAGCACATGTGGATACATGTTTGTCACTTCAGACTTCAAGCTGTTGTAAAATCCGTAAAAATGAATAAATCTCTTTAATTTTTTTTTTCTAGTAATCTTTATTAATATCTTCTAGATATACAAGGAACTAATATTTAAATAATAAGTTGCTTATATGTATATTTTTTTATTATTTGAAAAAAGTCAATGTATCCACTTTTGCACGTTTTGGTTTTTTTTTAGTTTTTATTCAAATTTTAATATTTGGTCCAAAGACCCTTTGCCTTAATTACCTTTTTAATACGTTTGGGCATACTATCGACCAATTTCTGCAACATTTCATTTGGAATACTTTTCCATTCCGCTTGCATCCTGGCCCAAAGTTCATCAAATCCTTTTGTTGGACTCTCATGCTTTGCCAGCCGTTTCTTTAGCAGAGCCCATAGATTTTCAATGGGATTAAGATCCGGACTCTGTGCTGGCCACTGCATAAGTTTAAAACTTTGATGACCTAGCCAATTCTTCACGATTTTAGCCGTGTGTTTGGGGTCTCCATCTTGTTGAAAAGTGATTTCCTCAATGGGATAAGCACATTTTTCTATATATTCATGAAGATTGGTCTCCAAAATACGAAGATAGTCGTCCTTCTTCATTATCCCATCGATTTTCACGAACGGGCCACTGTTCCACCACGTAAAGCAGCCCCACACCATCAAGCCTCCTCCTCCATGCTTCATGGTTTCCTTAACTTGATGTTTTTTTAATTTTTCGTGGGGCCGGTGCCAGTAGTACTCCTTACCATCGGACTGAAAACGGTTTATTTTGGTCTCGTCTGACCAAATCACTTTTTTCAAGTCGTCTACCGTCCAGGACTTGTGTTCCTTGCAGAATTTAAGACGTGCTGCAACATTTTTGTCAGAGATTGCTGGTTTCTTCTGTTCAACTGACGATGTCAGACCGATTCTGTGAAGAGCTTCCTTGGGGGTTGTCTTGTTCTTATCGGTCAAGTGGTGCTCCATAGCTCGTGCAGCCCTATCCGTTAGGAGGCATGGTCGCGATTTAGGCGGATCAGGCGCGGTAACCTTGCGTCGTTTTCTGACTTGGAGGAAAGTTTGGTGACATATATCCAGTGCCTTGCAATTTCACGAGCTGACTTGCTCTCACTAATCTTAATCCTATTGAAAATCTATGGGTTCTGCGAAAGAAACGGCTGGCAAAGTATGAGAGTCCACCAAAAGGATTTGATGAACTTTGGGCCAGGATGCAAGCGGAATGGAAAAGTATTCCAAATGAAATGTTGCAGAAATTGGTCGAGAGTATGCCCAAACGTATTAAAATGGTAATTAAGGCAAAGGGTCTTTGGACCAAATATTAAAATTTGAATAAAAACTAAAAAAAGCCAAAACGTGCAAAAGTGGATACATTGACTTTTTTCAAATAATAAAAAAATATACATATAAGCAACTTATTATGTAAATATTAGATCCTTGTATATCTAGTAGATATTAATAAAGATTAATAGAAAAAAAAATTGAAGAGATTTATTCATTTTTACGGATTTTACAACAGCTTGAAGTCTGAAGTGACAAACATGTATCCACATGTGCTCGCCACTGTATATGGGCATTTCCTGGGGTCGCGAACGTACGTTCGTACGCAATTAGTGCCAAAAAATTGAAGAAAAAAACATTTTCTGATAATTTTTTTTTGTTTCCGATAGAATTTGGTGAGTTTTTTTCTTAGTGTAAATTATGGTTTTAATGGATTTTTCATTTTCATAATATTGGCAAAAAACATAAGGTTGCGAACGTACGCGAAATGGAAGTCGGTTTTGGCTTGCTCTAGCAAAATCAAAAAATCTGCGAATTGGAATGGAATATTTTAATGCAATAACTTTACTTTTAAAATAGAGGCATGTAGCTTTCTATCTATTTCCAATTAAATATCTGCATTAGTTTTTTTTATACCCTTGCTGAGGGTATTATAATTTTGTCCAAAAGTGTGCAACGCAGTGAAGGAGACATCTCCGACCCTTTAAAGTATATATATTCTTGATCAGGACCACCTCCTGAGTTGATATGAGCATGTCCGTCTGTCCGTCTGTCCGTCTGACCGTCTGTCCGTCTGTCCGTCTGTCTGTTTCTACGCAAACTAGTCTCTCAGTTTTAAAGCTATCGACTTGAAACTTTGCACACACCCTTCTTTCTTTTGCACGCAGTATATAAGTCGGAACGGCCCGGATCGGCCGACTATATCCTATAGCTGCCATATAACTGATTGATCGGAAATGGTATAACTTTGGTGTTTTTAAAGTTAGAGAGTTCAAATTTCACATGAGAGCTATTTTTGGCAAAATAATACGACATGCCAAATTTCGTAAGGATCGGCTGACTATATCCTATAGCTGCCATAGAACTGAACGATCGGAAATGACCCAACTTTCGTTTTTTTGAAGATAGAAAGCTGGAACTTGGTACAGATTATATTTTTGGTCAGTTTATCCGACCTAACAAATTTCATAACGATCGGCCGACTATATCTTATAGCTGCCATATAACTGAACGATCGGAAGATAGAAGTTTGGGACTTCTTTTAGATTTTGTATTGTAATAAATTGGATTATATATTCATATTCCCATAAGGAGCGGCCAACTATATCCGATGTCTGCGATATATATCCGGTTTTAACTGCAAGGGTATATACACTTCGGCTCCGCCCGAAGTTAGCTTTCCTTTCTTGTTTTTTTATAAATAAATTTATATTTTCTTTTTTTTTTTAAATTTTTTTATGCCACTTTAAAATTTAATATAAAAAAATTTTCTTGAAAAAGTCTGGATTTTTTGTTAAATATCAATAGTTTACACTAAAATGACTTAACACATATAGTTCCATCTACCTGCTTTCACTTTTTGCGAAGCAATTACTATAAAATTATGTTTTGGGTCGCGAACGTACGATTAGAACATAGTTAAAAATCAAAATACAAATGAAGAGGTAATTGAACATTTTTTCGCCCTCTTTAAATTTTTCTCGTCTTATTAGATTGTTATTAAGAGATCTAGTACAAATAGAGCAAACACATCATGTGTTTTCCTTGAGAAATAAATAAACATAGAAATGTCTTTAAAAGTAAAAAAAAGGTAAATATTACATTTTTTGACTTTTCCGGTTTTTATACCCTTGCAGAGGGTATTATAATTTTGTCCAAAAGTGTGCAACGCAGTGAAGGAGACATCTCCGACCCTATAAAGTATATATATTCTTGATCAGGATCACCTCCTGAGTTGATATGAGCATGTCCGTCTGTCCGTCTGTCCGTCTGTCTGTTTCTACGCAAACTAGTCTCTCAGTTTTAAAGCTATCGTCTTGAAACTTTGCACACACCCTTCTTTCCTTTGCACGCAGTATATAAGTCGGAACGGCCGGGATCGGCCGACTATATCCTATAGCTGCCATATAACTGATTGATCGGAAATGGTATAACTTTGGTGTTTTTAGAGTTAGAGAGTTCAAATTTGACATGAGAGCTATTTTTGGCAAAATAATACGACATGCCAAATTTCATAAGGATCGGCCGACTATATCTTATAGCTGCCATATAACTGAACGATCGGAAATGACCCAACTTTCGTGTTTTTGAAGATAGAAAGCTGGAACTTGGTACAGATTATATTTTTGGCCAGTTAATCCGACCTACAAAATTTCATTAGGATCGGCCGACTATATCCTATAGCTGCCATATAACTGAACGATCGGAAATGACCCAACATTCGTGTTTTTGAAGATAGAAAGCTGGCACTTGGTACACATTCTATTTTTGGTCAGTCAATCCGATCTACCAAATTTCATAACGATCGGTTGACTATATCTTATAGCTGACATATAACTGAACGATCGGAAATGGTATTTGGTAGAAATATCAACTTTCGAATTTTTGAAGATAGAAGCTTGGGACTTTTTTTTAGATTCTTTATTGTAATTAATTGGTTTTATTATGATGTAATCATAAGGATCGGCCAACTATATCCGATGTTTGCGATATATATCCGGTTATAGCTGCAAGGGTATATAAACTTCGGCTCCGCCCGAAGTTAGCTTTGCTTTCTTGTTTTTTTTTTAAAAGCTGAGATATGCTATGAATCCAATAGATTATGAAAATTTGGATATTTATTTATGAAAATACAAAAAAAGAATCGAGGAATATGGACTTTTTTTTTTCGGTCCTGGTTGACCATCTGCCGGAATAGTCGATAAACTTTGTGGGGTCGGAGATGTCTCCTTCACTGCGTTGCACACTTTTGACCAAAATTACCCTCTGCAAGGGTATCTTAAACTGGTTAAAAATAAATTATTTTATGACTTCATATAGACGCAGTTTAAGGAATTCTTAGTAAGAAAAGGAAAAATTCATAATTTTTGAATTTATTTTTAAAAACCGTGATTCACAAGATATTTTAAATTCTGTTCAAATTTACCACAGCTTAAAAATTTTGTTGGTTTTAGAATGTTTTTTTCATATAATGACAAGATAATTTTCTATATCATTTTTGTTTTGTCTAGATTCTTCAATACGCCAAGATGTTGGAAGTACTCCTGTCGTATCCGCAATGTCTGATGCGCCTTCTGTTGAAATTTATTCGATGCCTCAAAAAAATAAAAGCAAGAAGTATGTACAGTTATAAACCAATTAAAAATGTTCATATCCACATATATGCAATCTATTTTTTTTAACATCATGTAAAAAAGTTAGCAGAAGTTATCATTCCTTTAAAAACGAATTTCTATGAGTCCAATGTATGTTTGAGCATGTTAGTAGATGCTGACTATCTAATTCACCATAATAATGTTACATGGAAAAGAAAAAAACCTATTCTCAGTTTTTTACTGACAAAATTTTAATTAATACAAGAAAGGAAAGCTAACTTCGGGCGGAGCCGAAGTTTATATACCCTTGCAGCTAAAACCGGATATATATCGCTAACATCGGATATAGTTGGCCGATCCTTATGAAATTTGGTAGGATGGATCAAAATTTAATCTGTACCAAGTTCCAGCTTTCTATCTTCAAAAACACGAAAGTTGGGTCATTTCCGATCGTTTAGTTATATGGCAGCTATAGGATATAGTCGGCCGATCCTTATGAAATTTGGTACGTTGGATCAACTGACCAAAAATAGAATCTGTATTAAATTTCAGCTTTCTATCTTCAAAAACACGAAAGTTGGGTCATTTCCGATCGTTCAGTTATATGGCAGCTATAAGATATAGTCGGCCGATCCTTATGAAATTTGGCATGTCGTAATGTTTTGCCAAAAATAGCTCTCGTGTCGTGTTCTCGTGAACTCTCTATCTCTATTAACACCAAAGTAATACCATTTCCGATCAATCAGTTATATGGCAGCTATAGGATATAGTCGGCCGATCCCGGCCATTCCGACTTATATACTGCGTGCAAAGGAAAGAATGGTGTGTGCAAAGTTTCAAGACGATAGCTTCAAAACTGAGAGACTAGTTCGCGTAGAAACGGACAGTCAGACGGACAGTCAGACGGACAGACAGACGGACAGACAGACGGACAGACGGACATGCTCATATCAACTCAGGAGGTGATCCTGATCAAGAATATATATACTCTATAGGGTCGGAGATGTCTCCTTCACTGCGTTGCACACTTTTGGACAAAATTATAATACCCTCTGCAAGGGTATAAATATATTCTGCTAATATATAAGTATAATTTGTAGTTTGGGACTTTTTTTTAGATTTCGTGTTCTAATAAATTGGTTTATTATTATATTCTCGCTTATATAAAACGCTTTACAGTTTTAACTGTCGTATAAAAAGTGCTATGCAACGAGATCGGTTTTTTTGACATTCCGCAATATTAGCATTTTTGTGATAATGTGGAAGTATATACCGGTGACCGATTATCCAAAATCAGCACACTATTACGAATGATAAACATAAATTTTCAACATGGAACCTGGCAAAGAGCTTACAATAGACGAAAGTATGATTCCTTTTTTGTTTTTCGAGATATGTAAATCAAACTTACAAATTGTATGCTTGGACCCGATTTATATATGCTTGCCAAATATAGTCCAAATCGGAAACCTGTATCATACAGCTGCCATAGCAAAAATTGTAAACAGAAATAAGTACCAGTTTCAAGTAATATTCAAATACTTTAATAATAATACACTTTTGTAAACAAATTAGACGCCATATCAAAAAAAAATAAAAAAACATAAATTAAATCAAAAAAAAAAAGAAAACATAATAGTTAATCAAATTCTTCTAACAAATCTAACGTTAATTTCATTAAATTGGACTTAAATTTGCAAGGTAATTTCCTTAGTCCTGTAATAAATGGATCAGAAGGCAAAAGTAGTCTGATAATCAACTTGATTAATATTGCATAATTGCAGTTTTCTTCCGTTTGTATCTATTCCAAAAAGTAGCAATTCTTTTGCATATCCAATCAATTCGTTTTGGTAGTTGGCTTGCTCGGGAATGTAACCGTTGTTTTCAATTTGCTCTTGCATCTTAATCTTCCAGCGTTGGTGCCACCTTCTGCACACCAAAGATTAAAAATACATATATAGTCGTGTAAATGCACACTTATGGGAATCTCCTAAAAAGTGAATTTCAATGAAATAAGTAAATAAAAATATTTCAAAAACATTACAAACACGAGCGACGAGAACAAAACAAAAGCACAATAAGGAAAAACATTCCCTTGGTAAACGCTAGATAGCATCAGTATATTTCCGATTATATAAACATCTGCAAATTTTTGCAGCTGATTTTAGGCATACAGTACCCTAAAAGTCAGACGAACACATTAACATACATACTATTTGTGGGATTTCGTGGGATCACAACTAAAACTTTAACTAAACCATGATAAAATTATAATAATATAATAATTGTATAATGTAATATTTGTATCATGAACTAAACATGAAAAAGACGTTCAAAAAATAGACAAAAATGGGTAAATAGATCTAAAACAAATAAAATGTAATTAGTCAGATGCGAACGCCCGACCACTTTGAACTTCACTTTTGTTTTGACAAAAAGCTCACTAACGTAGCTGCAGCAGCAAAATTGAACACGTGTTCACACTTTGCATTCTATTTTTAGAATTTCCCGTTAGATTTCCGGAAAAAACTAGCTTGCAATGACAAAATGTGGTCAATTTAGAGACAAATTATTTACATGTTGACTTATTATTTTCAAGTCGATTTTTCGATTTATGGCCTACGGGCGCAACCACTGTGCGGTGGTACACGCCGCCTAATAAACGAATTGCTCGTGGACCACCAGTGGTCCACGCCGGGTAGAACGTGTTAAAACTATTTCTTTGTATTTTTCTGCATTGACCATACCCTAAACCATTAAAATTTATTCCGTTTTATATTTGGATATGCATCCCCATACCATAACATACGGTGAATGTTTTACTGTGGCTATGCAGTAATTAGCAGAATAGCTTTGCCCACGTCTACGGCGCACCTTGAGGATTCCATCAGATCCAATGAGATTAAATTTGGACTTATCTGAAAATAGCACTCTTGACCAATCAGAAGCACTCCAATTTTCCTTGTCCTTGGCGCAGCTTAGACGATTTTTTTTTATTCGCGGATTCAAAGTGGCTTTTTTGCAGGTGATCTTGTGAGCATTTCCATAGAGTTAAGCCGACGTTGAACAGTTCGCTCCGAAATATCTTTTGAAAACTGTTTGTGAGCCTCAGGTCTTATGTGCATTGCAGTTTTGAAACGATCCTGCAGGCTCGTCTTCATAGTAATGCGATCTTCTCGTGACGTGGTGCATTTACCTGTTCCTTCTTTCCTTTTTACTTCACCTGTCTCACGATATTTTTTTAAAAAGCGACGCACTGGGCTTTCATTGAAATGTGTTTCAGCCGATATTTGCCAATTTAACACATTTTGTTCAGCCAATAAAATAATTTTTTCTTTATCGCGATCAGTTGCTTTGGCATGATTTTACAGGTGTCTACAAAAAAAATTCTACCAAAAGCAACTTAAGGGGGGACATCTGAGTAGAATTTTGAAAAAATCGAAATTTTTTTTTTTTCGCTTAAAAAATTTTTTAGGGTTTTAAAAATTACATATCAAAAGATAGAGTCCCGCAAAAGTGTCTAAGTGCCGAAATTTTCCATTCTGCGGCGATGCCTCACAGGTATGTCCCACAGTAATTAAAACTTTAAGCTCGTTTTTCTCGAAACCACTTTTTTTGGGTTGGCCGAACACCTAACTCGAACAACTCTTAACCTATCGATCTAAAATTTTGACAGTATACTCAGAATACCTATGTCTATCGACACACGTAGGATTTTTTTACGTTTTTTTTATTTTGCTTACTTTTTTTTTTATCAACAATTTTGTGACGTTTTTTGTTAGTGAAAATGGAAAATTTTGTTCAATCACTTGCCATTTTGGAAAAAATCAATATATCGAAAAAATCCTACGTGTGTCGATAGCCGTTGAGATAAAGAAACTAACAAAACTTGATTTTTTGTTCTAGATCAAAAATTAAGGACGTTAGGTGTTCGGCCATGGACCCCCTTTAAAAAAATAGGGCCTACGAATAATGGCTGCAGGGCCGCAATGTTGTTTTCGATTTATAAAAAAAATTTTTTTTGTGTAGTTTAAATATAATATAATAAAACCCCATTTACAAATTTTCGATTAGCTTTTTTGATTTGGTCAAAAAAAATTCGAGAAAAACCGTTTTTTTTTTGGCCTGTTACTCAGATGTCCCCCCTTAAGCAACAGCGCTCTTCAAATGACGCCCTCCTAAAAAAATAATGCACAATGAATAAAATTTAGGGAAACCCCAGCACGGTGATTGCACAATTTTCAAATTTTTTAAGTGCGGTTTTTTTGCTCTCGTTGCTCCTTTGTTCTTGGAATTGCTCTGTCTATTGGGAAATGAAATGACATATACGTCTGTTGCTCTAAGCATAGGCAAAGGCTAAATACAAAAACAATTTTTTGTTTTTTCCTACTTTCTTTGATTGTTGCCGAACTAAACAACATCAATTGCATAGTCTCTCAGTTTTTCGTACTAATACAAAGGCATTTCGTTTGTGTATTGTCGAAAAGTTTTCACTGCAAAAAATCACTTTTGGTTGAGATCTTAGACAGAATGGTCGAGATCGGAGCTATGAATTTCTTTTTTGTGGAAAATTGTCTTTGCGATTTGCAATGTGATATTAGTTTTAAAATAAATACACCAACCGGAATCGAATTTTGGAAGATAGTCGATTTTCAAAAACATCCATTGTAGCATAATGAAATCTTACCAATATATTAAATGTTTGGCAGTACCTACATTTGCGAAAACGCCTTTTCAACTTTAAAACTTATAAAAATTAAAAACAGATCTTGACTAACGAATTCTCATTTAGAATCATTGTTAAAATTATCACTTACTAGTTTAAATATAAATATAGTAAATATATAGTGTTGAGTAATATTGAAGTAAAAAAGTAAGTAGTAATTTTGGATTTTTTTTTTAGATTTTATTTCATTTACATTTTTTTTTTCATCATAACTTTTTTCATTGAAAATGGTAACAAAATTTTTTTTCAGTATACCGACATGACTTGTAAAAAAATGTCTCGACCCAATGTATTGGTGATTTTTTGCTTTGGTATTAGAAATTGCTCTTCCGTATGCTGAGCTTGGGCATCTCTGGATTAGACCATGTAGTATCATGTAGTACCTCCATGTATCATTTAGTGCCATGAGTTTTTCACTATCAGCCTTCTGTACCATTAAAAACAAATTCCATACACATTCTATTTTTTCCTAATAAATTGGTTTTATAAAGAAATTCTCATAAAAATTGGACAACTACATCCGATTTGTGTGGCTTATATCCTATCTTAACTGCAAGGGTATAATGGCTCCGCCCGAAGTTAGCTTTGCTTTCTTGCTTTTTTTCGAGTAACTCCTGCTGCATACGTGCTAGACATTTTCATGAACGCACCTGCAGAAAACCTGCAATGAATTGACTGCGCAGCCGTTTCGGTTAAAGTGAGAGGGCGCACGAACGTCCGACTGCGTTGCACAGCATTGAAACGACGAAAGACGAATTAATGGCATTTAAATGCAATGGATGAAAAAAGATATATAATAAAAGATATATATATAATATAACTGAAAGAAATTTTTTGAAGAAAATAAACCTAATACTAAAAGTAAATATTTAAATTTATACAAGTAAATATTAATATAGTAGCTGGAATCTTCCGTCTCTTAAAAAATATTAGCTTTGGACTTATATTATTAATTTGCGCCTTAAATATATGAACATATGTACAGCTGGGATAAAAAATAATAGCACCTCTAGCATAGCATATGTTTAAACGGTCATCGTATTGTATTAAACTTGAAAAACAGAATATAAATATTTGAATATTTACATATTTGAGAATAAAAAAGTGCAGTTTCATTAAAAAAGTAGATCAGGTTAAGTTAAGAAGGCGATGCGAGAGGCCAATAACCGCCCACCCGCATCCACTGGAGTCGCTGGGACTTCTGGGTAACTTCAAGGGTGCAAGGGGACACTTCCTAAGGCGGCTCGCGGTCCGATCCAGCTTTCCAGATGAAACTAGTCCGCATTAAGCGATCTCCTCGAGATCTGTTAGGTCCGTAAGTGTGCTGCGCCAGGCCAGGCAGTGGCACAGCCGGTTTGTGACCGTTTCCTCCTCCTTTACATCCCTGCAGCTCCTACAGAAGTCGTAGTGTGGCAACGATAGTCTAGCCGCATGCGTACCAATCAGCCAGTTACTATACTCGGGCATATCATGCTCGAGTTTCTACAGTTCCTCTATTTTCTCAGTGCTACAAGGTCGAAACGTTGCTAAGGGAATGCCTACTTGTCCTTTGTCCAGGAGGAGAGGGTTATTAGTACCATTACTAATTCCACCCTCTTAAATTCGTAGTAGGTTGTTTACCGCAACGTTCCAGAGAAGGGGGAGTACACCTTCTTTCGGAGTGCCTCTCCTAACGAATCTTTGAGTAGACTCTCCTATGAGTAGACGCGATATTCGCCTCAAGTCTGTTTACCAAGATCTGCTTTATAAGGCGTATTGACCGTCTATTTCTAGTCTCGTCAGCACATTGAAAAGCAATAAGCGCATATTCCTTGTCACTGTGTGCCTTTTCGACGAAGTGATCTCATGAAGAACCGTCCCCGTGGAACGGAACTTCCTATACGCGTGCTGTGATCCCGAAATGTCATTTGGGATGATGGTAAGATAAATGTGGAGGCTAATGAGCCTCTCATAGTATGAAGACAACCTTCGTTCGCAGTCAAGTCTCTGGCACGATACTTGTCCTGTAGATTGCTGCGAAAATTTGTCCTAATCCAGGTGTTGGGATCGGGCGAGGTTTCTGCATTTTTTTTTAAGCAAACATGGATTTGGTTTTGCTTTCCTTTATTTTACTCAAATCAATGGCGCGCGCTAAAAAACTTCGTCAGTTTACCCCCGCCTCGTTAGCTTCAACTTGCGATCGCAGACGCCTCGTTCTTCCGCCATTTTACATATATCGATAAGCTTAACGTCTAGCATTTTTCAAAACTAATTCTAATCATTATTCAACACTAATTCTAACGTTTTCATTATTTATATATAAACTTAAATCTATAACAGCGGTAACACCAGATTCCGCCTGGGTTGTCTTCTCCGTTGAGCATCCTGGGAAATATGCGTTTGTAAGAGACTCTTAGGTTTCCTTGACGAACGTGGCCAGCTTCCATCCGAAGTTTTACATTACCCTACATTAGGTGTAAACATAGCGAGACCGCCGAGGTCCCCTGAATGCTGGTGCAGAACCTGGTCAAGGCTTTCCTCTTTGCCCTACACAGTTTCTTGTTATACTGCTTGAGGTCCGCTTTGTATGCCCCCCAAGCTACTTCTTTGTTCGCTGTGCCTTACGGGCCTTAGTTTTAAAAGGTGTAAGTCTTAGCGAACACCGTGGTGTTTTCTTCAACTTGCTACTGCCCGTTCCTTGTTGAAGGTTCCCCCAAGGATCTATCTAGCTCCTTTTTTTAGAGGTCCCAGTTTGCAGTCCTAGGATTGCCTAATGCTGAGTGAAGTTCTCGAAATTGACTACTAGTTCTATGTATTGGGGGTCTTTCACTAGGACTTTCCAGAGAACAAGATTGTCTAATAGAAAGTCTGAGTAAAGAGTGATGTGAAGTACCGCCCTTCTGTTCTTGTCGATGAAGGTTTGTTTTGAGCCCCGAAGAAGAAACTTCACCAGAAGTTTTGAGCTTAGGATAAAATCGAATATTGACTCACACCTCTTGTTAGTGTCAGTGCTTCCCAACTGATGATGATGAGCGTTGGCGTCGCACCCTATAATCAGGCCGATCTTCTGCTTCTCGCTTCCACCGTCTCCAGGATCTTTGCAGTGTCCTCGGTTAGCGTGAAAACTTCCTGCCTCCGTAGTCCTACTGCATCATCCACCTTGGCGACTCTCCAGTCCGCCGTGGGAGGTCTGGGGTGGATTCCTCCGATGAGTCCGCCATCATCGAAATGAAGGCTGATCTTCTATCCTTATTGATAATTCCTTTACGCTCGTTTAGGGGCCCCGCCGGTTGGTATAGAGTTTGACCCAGAGGTCTTCCTCTACACGCTGTTAGGTGATCCCATGGCTTGCCCCGCTTTGGAGAAAAAATTCCTTAGCACCATCCCCTTCACCGGCGCGTCCCCCTTCCGGATGTTTGGTTTTTGTGTAAGTTTGTAGAATTCAGGGTTTGGACTCACATGTAAGCGAGAAGGGCTTTGTCCATCGTGACATAGCCCACTTGTCATGATAAGCCTGGTTAAAAGTGGAGGCTAGGCTGGTTCCCCAGAGTTTGCATATTGACGTCCAGGCCCCCACAGTTACTGCAAGAAATTGCATGTGCGTTAGTTGGCTAACGCCCCTTCTAAAAAAGTTAAAATTATCCAAAACAAGAAAGGAAAGCTAACTTCGGGCGGAGCCAAAGTTGATATACCCTTGCAGTTAAAACCGGATATATATCGCAAACATCGGATATAGTTGTCCGATCCTTTTGAGAATATCATAATAAAACCAATTAATTACAATAAAAAATCTGAAAAAAAAAAAAACTATATTAAAGCTATTTAATTAAAGCAGCTATTAAATATAGACGGCCGATCGTTATGGAATTTGGTAGGCCGGGTTAACTGACCAAAAATAGAATCTGTACTAAGTTTCAGCTTTCAATCTTCAAAAACACGAAAATTGGGTCATTTCCGATCGTTCAGTTATAAGGCTGCTATACGGTATAGTCGGCTGATCCTTATGAAATTTGATAGGTCGGATCAACTGACCAAAAATATAATCTGTTCGAAGTTCCAACTTTCTATTCTCAAAAACACGAAAGTTGCGTCATTTCCGGACGTTTAGTTATATGGCAGCTATAGGATATAGAAGGTCTATTCTTACGAAATTTGGCATGTCGTATTATTTTGACAGACAGACGGACATGCATATCAATTCAGGAGGTAGTTCTGATCAAGAATATATATTCTTTATAGGGTCGTTTATTTTACTTTATAGTATGAGTATCATTCACTCAACCATTTAATTCTAATTAATTAATTTCATCGTATGCTGTAAGTAAAGTTTTACCCCGTATGTCATACGGCAACGTATGGAATCGCGGGAATTATGGAATTTAGAGTTAGAATTAGAGCAAAGCGAAGGTATGTAGTAGGGACCCTTGTAACCCGAACATAATAACCTGAAGGAATCATTCTATATAACGGGTATACACCGAACTACAATGGCTAATGAGTAGAGGACAAACATTTATAGTCTTTCTACTTGGAAAATTTAATTTTAATCTTGTTAGTAGAAGCTGGTTATATACCATTAAGAAGGTTGTGTTACAAATGGACACCTAGAATTGTTCTACAGTTTAATATTAGAACTTTTTTTTCGCGGTCTTTTAGAATTTAAAATGGTTTGTGCATCAATTAGAGCATTAGCTAGCATTTCTGTATTCATCATAAAGCTTAGAGGCCCAGACGACCGAGGGGCGCTCGAGAAACGATTAATTACTATATATTAAGCTGGTTGTAATTTATTAAGCTAGGAGTTAGTAAGGAAATTTAAAATTCTATACTTTAAATTTAAAGGACAGGAGCCAGATGTTATAAGAGTAGAGACCATTGTAGTTCGAACCTAAGACCCTAAAAGGGTAGTGCTGTGCATATGTCGAACTACAATGGCTAAGGAATAGATGACTAAAGTTTCTTGTCCTTCTATTAGGAATGTTAAATTTTAAGCCTGTTAGTAAATGCTGGCTATCTACATCCCTATTAATAAGGTTATGCAGAAAAACTACACCGAGCATTGTCCTACGATTTGTTAAGCTAGGTAAGTTTATAAGTAAGAGTCTACTATTATAAGATGGAAGGTGAAGATTCGCATCCCAGTTTAGACGACGAAAAAGTGAAAAGTCAAGAAATTCTTTTGTACGGATTTATGCGGTCCTGATGTACTCCATACTGGGGACTCCTGACGCTTGAACCGTACTCCAGTATAGGACGGATCAAAGAAATAAATAAGGTTTAAGTTATGTAGGGGTCGTTAAATTCTTTTGACCACCTTCTAATAAAACCAAGGACTTAAGCTTTATTAACCATTGAGGAAATATGGTCGGCAAATTTAATGTGTGTTTTTAAATGAGACTCTTTGTGTCCTTCCATCTAGGTAGCTGGAGATCCACGTTAAAAGATTAAATCCACGTTATAGAAAATCCCAGCATATTCAGTTCACTCAGCAAGAGCGAGTGATTGATTGAATCAAACGCTTAACTAAAGTCTGTGAAAATTACATCGGTTTGATATCCTTTACGAAAGCCATCTATGACAAAGGATGTCAACTCCAATAATACGCTTAATAAAGCCGTGCTGACAAGGAGAGATGATCGAAGAACAAAGGTGTTGCAAATGAGAAGTAACTAATTTTTCAAATAACTTTAAAATTGCCGACAATTTAGAGATGCCTCTGTAATTGGCGGCATTGGACTTTTTCCCTTTTTAAAGTGAAACTTCTTTAGGCGCGTCGGGGCAGATTGAAAATAGCCGAGTGAAACAGTAAGTTCGGAGCGTTACCAAAAACCGTCAAATATCGCTCCTTCCCACTCTCGCCTATTCGCTCTCTCGCATCGCAAGCGCTGAACGATGTGAGAGAGCCACCGAGACACGCCGTCTCTCCCCTCTCCCTTCTCTCTCGAATGCCTTTCTTTCTCTCCTGTTTGCTCTATAGCAAACTACCCACGCCGCGCATCAGCCGTTCAGTAAGTGTGATAAGAGGTTGGGATATTGCGTTGACCTGTGATTCGCACTGAACGAAGCGATATTCTTAATAGTTTTTAACAATATCGCTAAATCGAAGGAATATATATAATATAATCCAAGGTAAATATATATTAAGTAAATATATCAAATAAATATATCCAAAAACAAGAAAGGAATGGATGCTATATGATATAGTCGGCCGATCCTTATAAAATTTGGTAGGTTGGATTAACTGACCAAAAATATAATCTGTACTAAGTTCCAGCTTTCTATCTTCAAAAACTCGAAAGTTTGTCCATTTCCGATCGTTCAGTTATATGGCAGCTATAGGATATAGTCGGCCGATCCCGGCCGTTCCGACTTATATACTGCGTGCAAAGGAAAAAAGGATGTGTGCAAAGTTTCAGTCGACAGCTTTAAAACTGAGAGACTAGTTCACGTAGAAACAGACAGACGGACAAAGGGACAGACGGACATGCTCATATAAACTCAGGAGGTGATCCTCATCATTTTTATGTTCGTGAGGCACCTTGTAAACCAAGGAGGATTTGTTGAAGCGGACGGTTATTTCCATGACACAAATGAGTCAAAAAAAGCTATTTAAAGTACGGTAAAATTTTTTTAAGGTGGCATTTAGATCGGTGCTTTCCAGAATATCGGACCAATCATATGTATCGATAAGGCTATTAAGTTTGTGAAAATCAGTTTTACGGAAACAGCGAAACATTTTATTTTCCACTCATAGACACTCCTGATAGATACCAGAATTGGTTTTGTTTGATACCTCAAGCATGGGTTGATATTGGTCCTCTGGGGTTGAAAGGGGGAAAGCTATGGAGAGAGTGGTACCATCAGGATCAGACACAAAACATAAGTCTAAAAGCCGACCTAACGAATCTGTAACTTGGGTAATTCGACCTAGGGACATGTAAAACATGTCCGCGGTAAAGTCATGGTAAGTGATAAGGGATAAAGATGGTGAGTTATCGACGTTGGACCACTTTATTTCTGGGATATTAAAGTCGCCCACCGCTACAAGCTGGTCACGATCAGTCATAAGATTAAAAACGGATTGAATAGCGGACAAAGACGGTTTTGACGATGTATAATGTATAAAGAGTTCGCGGACAAAATGATTTTAATGCAAATAAATTCTATGACACCAAACTCTCTTCACAAGCAAGTTGGGAGTCTATCGAAATGAGGACTCCACCCCCTTTCGCTGAGGTCGATGCCTTCTAAAAGTGGTGTACTTACAGGAAAAAAATTCGGAGCTAAATTCGGAGTAAAGGCCATAATATGGGATGAAAAAAAAAGGAATATCAGAATATAGTTTGGGAAGTTTGCTACGTAGCTCCCTAGTATTCTGATAGGTAAGTGTTAGTGAAGATACTAGTTTCTTGGGTTAGTGGACAAAGAAGAGGATGGTCAGTGGTTCTAATGTCGGGAAGTTTCACTCCCACTGGTTTTAAAACTTTTTTTTTTACGGAACTAGGCTGATTTTCTTGAACGAAAATGTTGTTTGCCCAGATACTGGGTGAATAAATCGTCTTGAACATCAGCGCCGGCACACGAATCTTGAAAGAAGACGTGCGTCTTTCATAAATATATTTAAATTTCGCTAAGTCTTGCACCTTTATATTGGCTTTAGTTTTGGCTTTGATATAAGCCGAGATATTAATCTTTGAAGTATCAAAGCAAGCCGAGAAACATATATATGTTTCGATGGAGGAATTACCAGTTAGGGTTTTGGTGTCGCAGGTACGAGAACTGCAGCATCAGTCGGTGCCGGTGGTCCGGACTGTGGAATACCCTTTTGGGTGACTCTGACGGGGGTTTCATTTACTAGGACCTGTAGTATCACTTGAAGGGATACCATGGAGGACATATCAGACAATTGCTCATTTTCCGATAAAAACTTATTTTGATCGGGTATTCTTTTTGTTAGCTAATCTCAGCCATTAAAAAAAATGTTTTCATGGTTAGACCAAAATATCCAAAATAAAAGAATAACATTGATGCGTAATTAGAACAAAAACATCGACATGACAAAAAAATTGTTGGAAAATTGAAGCCTAGATAGATCTTTACCTTGTTTCTCTTCCATATTGAGTCCTGGATGGTGCTGCGAGTCTTCGTTTGTTGCTCATAATTGTTACTCATTTATCAGTCCCTAACAAAACACCACGGTAAAGCTCGGGACGAATAGAATGTGCGAGAGAAAAAGAGAGACCAGATCCAGCATTAGAACGAAGCTACACACGACCTCGGTTCGCAAACTGAGTCCCCATCATACCAGAAATGGTATATCCCAGCACGACCTATGGTTACACCTTAGAGTCTCATATCTAACGAGAGACTGAATTGCCTCCTCTCCGACAAATTCTTGCCAACGAATAAATGTAAGATAATAGGGAAATAACAAACGAGTATCTTTTAAAAAATTGACTGTCAAAATATAAGAACAAAATCGTCCAACGCAAAATACGTGGCTCTGATATCTCTCTAGGCTTCGCTTAAGTTTTTAAAAAGAAGTCAGCTTGGAAAATGGGATCTAATGGGACGATTTCTAATAGTACATTAGAAATATTGCCAAATGCATCTTTACCTTTGTTAATTCTCTCGGAGAGTTTTGGAGAGCTGGAGATTGCACTCCGAAACGCAGCCGTTAAAACTCTCGTCTCGTGACTACAATAGACAAACAGCTATACAATAAATGGTACAACAACTTTTTCCGGATAGCCCAACGTACTGGCCTACAGACCTTGAAAGTACTGCCTGACCAGTGATTACCGAAATTAATTGAATTAAATTTATTACCTATTTACCCCAATAAATGGGGTAAACATACTGAATTATTGAAAATAAATACTTGCGGCTCACGGAGATTTCTAAAATCTTAAAGGATCAACTAAAAACTAAAAAGGCACTGACTGTTATAATAATCCCAACTATGATAATAAAACTGCCAAACACCGCTATGGAGGTCATCTGAAAACTCTTCAACCTGATTATAAGACTTGGTCACTACCCAAATGTATAGAAAAAATCGATTGTTATAATGATTCTAAAACCAGGAAAAAGTCCTACAGAGCAAAATACCCGACTCAATCACTGAGTTTTTCAACACATAACGCTCACTTTTAACAGATAATCTCCTTTCAATAACCTTGAATAAAACTCAGGTACCGCAAGTTAGAAAAATAAGTTATCTAGGTGTCTACGATGGCGCAGGCGTATTGAATGTAAAAATTGCAACTGACGGTAAAGGCACATAGTCTATGCGGGACCTTGAATTGCAGATCTCTCCTTTGTAACCTCCCATCCGAGCCCCCGGAGCTTCTGGCGCGTCACCAAAGATGTGTGTGGCCTGCCGTTGTGATGGAAGACAATTCGGCCTCTATTAATCAAAGGTGGCCTCTTCTGCATGAGTGCTGCATTCATGCGATCCAGTTGGCTGTACAGGTTCGAATTGAGCGTTTGCCCATAGGGGAGAAGCTCATAGTGGATGATTCCCTGCCAATCCCACCAAAGGCTTGGCCACCGTCTGAGCAGCTTCACCGCTCTTTGACCACGACACACTTTTCATCGCCAGTCACCATTCGCTTCAAAAACGGGTCTTTTTTGTTGCGATTTAAGGTCAAATGTGTTTGGCGAGTAACAGGCGAAAAAAAAACAGATTTTCTGGAATTTTTTTTGGCCAAATCAAAAAGCCAATCGAAAATTTGTAAATGAGGTTTTATTATAATATATTTAAAGTACAAAATAATTTTTTTTTTAATAAATCGAAAAGAAAATGGCGGCTATGCATATGCCTTTCTTCGTAGGCCCTATTTTTTTAAATTAACGTCCTTAATTTTTGATGTAGAACAAAAAAAGAAGTTTGGTTAGTTTCTAATCATCAACAGCTATCGACACACGTAGGATTTTTGCGATATATTGATTTATTGCAAAATGCTGAATGATTGAAAAAAAGTTAACATTTTCACGAAAAAAAAAATCCAAAAAATTGTTGATAAAAAAAAAGTAAGCAATATAAAACAAGAAAGCAAAGCTAACTTTGGGCGGAGCCGAAGTTGATATACCCTTGCAGCTAAAACCGGATATATATCGGAAACATCGGATATAGTTGGCCGATCCTTATGATTACATCATAATAAAACCAATTAATTACAATAAAAACTCTAAAAAAAGTCCCAAGCTTCTATCTTCAAAAATACGAAAGTTGATATTTCTACCAAATACCATTTCCGATCGTTCAGTTATATGTCAGCTATAAGATATAGTCAACCGATCGTTATGAAATTTGGTAGATCGGATTAACTGACCAAAAATAGAATGTGTACCAAGTGCCAGCTTTCTATCATCAAAAACACGAAAGTTGGGTCATTTCCGATCGTTCAGTTATATGGCAGCTATAAGATATAGTCGGCCGATCCTTATGAAATTTGGAAAAAATAGCTCTCATGTCAAATTTGAAGTCTTTAACTCTAAAAACACTAAAGTTATACCATTTCCGATCAATCAATTTCCGGCCGTTCCGACTTATATACTGCTTGCAAAGGAAAGAAGGGTGTGTGCAAAGTTCAAGTCGATAGCTTTAAAACTGAGAGACTAGTTTGCGTAGAAACAGACAGACGGACAGACGACATTGATATGACATGCTCATATCAACTCAGGAGGTGATCCTGATCAAGAATATATATACTTTATAGGGTCGAAGATGTCTCCTTCACTGCGTTGCACACTTTTGGACAAAATTATAATACCCTCTGCAAGGGTATAAAAAATCGTGTCACGAAAAAAAAATCCACAAAATTGTTGATAAAAAAAAGTAAGCAATATAAAAAAAATCGTGTGTCGATAGACAAAGGTGTTTTGAATATACTGTCAAAATCTCAGATCGATAGCTTAAGAGTTCGATTTATGTTTCCGGCCGTCTCAAAAAAAAACGGTTTCGAGAAAAACTCGTTTAAAGTTTTAAGTACTGTGGCATATACATACCTGTGAGGCATCGCCGGAGAATGGAAAATTTCGACACTTAGAAACTTCTGCCGGACTCTATCTTTCGATATGTTATTTTTAAGACCCTAAAGAATTTTTTAAGCAGAAAAACAAATTTTCGATTTTTTAAAATTTCCCCCTTAAGGGGGGACATCTGAGTAGAATTTTGAAAAAATTGAAATTTTTGTTGTTCGCTTAAAAAATTCTGCGGCGATGCTTCACAGGTATATCCCACAGTACTTAAAACTTTAAGGGGTCACGCCACCCTGAAATTTTCAAAACATCGATTTTTTTTTTTACTTAATTTAAAAGAATATATTCTTACGCGTATTTTAAGACGTCCCCGAAGACAATATCTTGATAATTATGGAAGTTATGTTTATTTGAAGTCGGCACGGCAGGAGGGCACCTAAGACACTTCTTTTTCTTCTTTTGCGTTTTTCTCGAAACCACTTTTTTCAAGACGGTGGGCATGATAACGCAAAAACTGTTCAACCGATTGACTTGAAATTTGAAACACATCTTCTTACATGGATTTTCCACAGAGTGACGTAGGATTTTTTCGATCCAATGGATAGAAATTTGTTTATACAATTTTTAGTACGACATTTTTTGCCCAAAACATTGAGTCAAGTTTTGAAGTGCTCTCATTTGCGTAATTTTTTTTTTTCTAAAACGGCTACGTCACTCTTCCAAATTTATCACTTTTTAAAAAAAAATTTTGTTTACTTTTTTCTGATGAAAATTGACACGTGAATCATGCCCACCATCAAGGAGCACTCCGGAAAAACCCATGATCGCCGATGTTCATATCTCCGCCATTTTGAATTGAAAACAAATTTTTTTTTAGAATTTATAAAGCTCATTAGTTGTATTAAATAGAAATAAAAGTGGAAAAATCCTATCTCAACTAGTTTAGTCACAAGAAATTCCTGAAAAACCGTCCCGTTTCCACGCGGTCAGGGTGGCGTAACCCCTTAAACGCGTTTTTCTCGAAACCACTTTTTTTGAGTTGGCCGAACACATAACTCAAACAACTCTTAACCTATCGATCTAAAATTTTGACAGTATACTCAGAATACCTATGTCTATCGACACACGTAGGATTTTTTTACGTTTTTTTTATTTTGCTTACTTTTTTTTTTATCAACAATTTTGTGACGTTTTTTGTTCGTGAAAATTGAAAATTTTGTTCAATCACTCACTATTTTGCAAAAAATCAAAATATCGAAAAAATCCTACGTGTGTCGATAGCCGTTGAGATACAAAAACTAGATCAAAAATTAGGGACGTTAGGTGTTCGGCCATGGACCCCCTTTAAAAAAATAGGGCCTACGAATAAGGGACGCAGGGCCGCCATTTTGTTTTCGATTTATTAAAAAAAAAATTTTATTTTGTACTATAAATATAATATAATAAAACCTCATTTACAAATTTTCGATTAGCTGTTTTGATTTGGCCAAAAAAAATTCGAGAAAATCCGCTTTTTTTTGGCCTGTTACTCAGATGTCCCCCCTTAAAAGGGTTTAGCTCCTCAATGGTCGGGCTGCCCTCTCGGTTCTCTAGAGCTTTAGGATCGCAATTTGAATTCGGACCGCACTCGTACATTTTGTCACTGCTTAGACCCATAAACTGGTTTATCGTAAATTCATCGAGTTTTAAATACATGCAGAATAAATAACTAATATGTTTTAAAAACCTAATTTCGACCTTTTTTTTTTGAGTGGATTATTGTTATTGAAAAACCTCAATGACCATGTTGGAAATATGATCAGAAAATATGAGTTATAAATCTAATAAGACTCCCAGATCGTTGTCCTGGGTTCATTTTCTAAAGCGCACCAATGGGAATGTACATAACCTAGTGTGGACTAGATCGTGTTTGTGTTAATGTTTATAAATGTATTTTTTTTATAATGGTAATAAACACCATTTTTGAAAGTTATCCAAATCCGAATAAAGTCTAGAGTGCGCACAAGTGAATTTATATCAGTGGTCGGCCCGGCCCTATTCTGAGGGCATAGGAAAGTTCTCTGCCCGAGCTCTGCCACACACACACAGTATAAATGTGTGAACCGTCATGCTCACAGCCTACTCTTTGCTATTCGTTATTAATACTAATGCGTTAAAATCATATCAATGTATAGGTATGTAGTCTAAGGAGATATGCAGTCAAATCTCAAGAAAATCTATCACATAGCGTGAAATCATGATTTGAGTGATATTTTCGATATGCATAAGTATTAGTAACGAAAAGCTAAAAGTAGGCTGCGATCATGACGTTTCATACTTTTGTACTTGGCTGGAGAAATATAATAATCCATAACCACAAAAACGAGTTCACCTCAAAGCACCTTTTTTTCGAAGACGTTACCTACAACGTCTGCAGAATTTTGTAATCAAAGTTAAATTTACTTAAAACGAAACACAAATACAGCATTCGACCTCAGGAATTTTTTTTGTAGACCGTTTTGCCGAGTGACATGTCAACACATCACTGTCTGATGTTCTTAGATGAAAATGTTTTCTGGCCAAAAACTGGATGAACAACTACTCGTGTTAAAAATCAGCACGGGCACACGAATCTGGAAAGAAGACGAACGCCTAATATATTTATATCCTTGCAAAGGGAATTATAATGGTGGAACGCTCTGGACATAACCATGGTTTTAAACAGAATACGCCTACAACACAACAACCTCCCAGCCTAGTAATAATACTAATTTAGGCACAGAATAAATTAAAAAAATTTTATCCAGAAAGTTCAAAATTTTGAAAATTAAATCATAAAATTTTAGATGAGTTTCAATTCTTGCTCCTTGAAGTTTAATCCTTGCTCTCACTTAACAATTAACAACAAATGGTTGTTTATTAAAATTGGATTGAATAATCTGTTTTACATATTGATATTTTTTTTTTAGTTCATGCCGATTATTTTTCAATTTCACTTTCGTATTAAGTCTTGTGAATGTTCAAAGCAAGTCAGTTATTTAAACGCAATGAGTACTACAAACTATAAAAAAAAAACCAAAAAGGACGGCTTTTGTCGAGTTTCCCGACTATATTATATCCGGTACTCATATCTTCCACCCACAATTTGACTAACCGTTAAAGTTTAAACTGAAAAGGTATGGATTCTCAGCAACAAATTTTTGTTGCTTACTTTTGAAACAACTTGGTCGCTTATTTTTATTGACTTTATTCGCTTGTCCTTTCCTTTAAAAACTAGTGTACATACAAACCAAACCTGTTTTCCATAAAACCTCAGATTTAAAACAGATAAAAAATGTATTTAATTTATAATATGTTTTTATATAACAAAGTGTTAATTTTTTGTTTTAGAATTCCCATAGCGTCGAATAAAAATGTATTGGAATGTTCGGATGCTTCTTTATCTTGTAAGTAAATATTCTTTTTTTTATTTTTATCAGTAATTTAACAAAAAATATATATTTATAATAATACAGGGTGACAATAAATAACCCGGACAAACTTTGAAGCAATCTATTATAAATGTATTATGATGCAGCCCTTAAATAAATGCATTTATCGATAGCTTTTACTTTTCTGAAACAAATATATTTACATTTTTGTGATTCCCATCCATTTGATATTTCTTTCGGGATGTCTAACAATCGTTGTGCAATTTTAAAACTGTTTCAACATGGAAATCGCCAATGCGACATTGTTCGTTTGCTTGGCATACCAAAACAAACGGTCTCTGACGCTATCCGGCGATTTAATGAGCTTGGCCATGAAGGTGACCGTCCCGGACGAGGCAGACTATGTACCGCTAACACTTCCAGAATTCGCCAGATAGTGAAAAAGCGGATCACTCGGAATTGCAGAGTCTCGGTCAGAAAAATAGTTCGTGAAATCGGAGTGAATCGAGAAAGTGTTCGGTTGATAGCAAAAAATGAGCTTAATCTCAAGCCCAACAAGCTCCAAAAAATGCATCTTCTTACGGATGACAATAAGTGCGTGAGACTCCAAAGATGCCGTCAGCTAAAGCGTCGGGCCGCAGCTCAAAAATGGGAGCGTGTTCTTTTCACGGACGAGACATCCAACAGGCGCACAATCACAAAAATTACAGAAGCTGGTCTGCTAAAGCTCCAGGTACCTCTAAAATTATAGAGCGCCGTCAATGTGAGCAGTCTTTAATGGTTTGGGGAGGAAAATGCGCCACTGGCAAAACACCCCTTGTTTTCATCGATCAAGGGGTCAAAATCAATCAGGAAGTGTACCGTCGGGACATTTTGGAAACTATTGTGCTTCCTTGGGCCCAGCAGCACTTCGGTGATACGGAGTGGACGTTTCAACAGGATTCAGCGTCAGCCCATAGAGCCAAATTGACTCAGGACTGGTGAAAAGCCAATTGCCCGGACTTTATCACATGCAGTGAATGGTCACCTTACTCGCCAGATCTTAATCCGATGGACTAGAGTGTGTGGTCTATTTTGGAGTCCAGGGCATGTGCTTAACGCCACATAAGTTTGGAGGCGCTGAAGCAATCATTGCTCCGAGAACGGGATCGATTATCGGAAGAACCTCTTGCGGCCCATTGCGCCAAATTTCCAGAAACGTTTAGGGCTCTGCATCGCAGCCCAAGGAAGGCACTACGAAACCAGCTGAATATATGTTAACACAATACCTATTTAATAGTTGGGTATCTGCATTTTTTCTCAAATACAGTTCCTTAAAAAGTTATGATCAAAAATGTTTGTCCGGGTTATTTATTGTCACCCTGTAATAAAAAAAACAAGAAAGGAAAGCTAAATTCGGGCGGAGCCGAAGTTTATATACCCTTGCAGTTAAAACCGGATATATATCGCAAACATCGGATATAGTTGGCCGATCCTTATTGGAATATGAATATATAATACAATTTATTACAATACAAAATCTAAAAAAAAGTCCCAAACTTCTATCTTCAAACATACCAAAGTTGGTATTTCTACCAAAAACCATTTCCGATCGTTCAGTTATATGGCACCTATAAGATATAGTCGGACGATCGTTATGAAATTTGGTAGGTCGGATTAACTGACCAAAAATATAATCTCTACCAAGTTCCAGCTTTATATCTTCAAAAACACGAAAGTTGAGTTATTTCCGATCGTTCAGTTATATGGCAGCTATAGAATATCGTCGGCCGATCGTTATGAAATTTGGTAGGTCGGATCAACTGACCAAAAATATAATCTCTACCAAGTTCCAGCTTTATATCTTCAAAAACACGAAAGTTGAGTTATTTCCGATCATTCAGTTATATGGCAGCTATAGGATATAGTCGGCCGATCCTTACGAAATTTGGCATGTCGTATTATTTTGCCAAAAATAGCCCTCATGTAAAATTTGAACTCTCTCACTCCAAAAGTTATTTACACCGAAGTTATACCATTTCCGATCAATCAGTTATATGGCAGCTATAGGATATAGTTGGCCGGTCCGGGCCGTTCCGACTTATACACTGCGTGCAAAGGAAAGAAGGGTGTGTGCAAAGTTTTAAGTCAATAGCCTTAAAACTGAGAGACTAGTTTGCGTAGAAACAGACAGACGGACATGCTCATATCAACTCAGGAGGTGATCCTGATCAAGAATATATATAATTTATAGGGTCGAAGATGTCTCCTTCACTGCGTTGCACACTTTTGACCAAAATTATAATACCCTCTGCAAGGGTATAACAAGAAAGATAAGCTATCTTCGGGCGGAGCCGAAGTTGATGTACCCTTGCAGTTAAAACCGGATATATATCGCAAACATCGGATATAGTTGGCCGATCCTTATGAGAATATGATAATATAACCCAATTTATTATAATACAAAATCTAAAAAATGTCTCAACTTCTATCTTCAAAAATACAAAAGTTGGTATTTTTACCAAAAACCATTTCCGATCGTTCAGTTATATAGCAGCTATAAGATATAGTCGGTTAATCGTAATGAAATTTGGTAGGTCGGATCAACTGACCAAAAATAGATCTGTACGAAATAGAAATACGAAATCTTTACGAAATTCAAACTTTTTATTCTCAAAAACACGAAAGTTGCGTCAATTCCGATCGTTCAGTTATATGGCAGCTATAGGATATAGTCAGCCGATCCCGGTCGTTCCGACTTATATACTGCGTGCAAAGGAAAGAAGGGTGTGTGCAAAGTTTCAAGTCGATAGCTTTAAAACTGAGAGACTAGTTTGCGTAGAAACAGACAGACGGATAGAAAAACATTTTTATATCAACTCAGGAGGTGATCCTGATCAAGAATATATATACTTTATAGGGTCGGAGATGTTTCCTTCAATGCGTTGCACACATTTGGACAAAATTATAATACTCTCTGCAAGGGTATAAATAAAATGTTTCCAAAAAAATTAAATATAATATTAATATTAAGATTTTTTATTGAAATTGAAGGTGTTGGTTGCTTGTTATTAATTTCTTGCAGTTTACTAAAAACATAATTTTTGCTCTGGAGATGCTCTTTTCTTTGAGATATTGGATCATAGTTGGCGGGCCAAATGCCAACCCAATTGAGTTCCTTTTTTCTTTCATTTGCTTCTCTAAACTGGAGTTTGTAAGAGGCGATTGGTATTCCAGTACCCTCCATTTCAGACTGAAGTGGTGTCGTGGTTTCTATGCAAACCAATTCGTCTGCCATGAAGTTGCCTGTTATTTGCCATTTTATAGCCGCTTTGCTTTCTTTTTATATGTTGACTTCGCTCCGTGCAAGGTTTAAAGGATTGAGACTGTTTAGTGCTTTCCTTATTGCTATCACTTCAGCTTGTAAGACGCTGCAGTATTTGGGTTATTCTTAAGGGGTTATATACCTTTTTTATTTAAAAAAAAACGAAAATTTTTTTAGTGGTTTATCTTGAAGAACAACTCCTTGAGAACATTTTCCCAAATTTTCATAGAGATTGGAGCAGTAGAAAAAAAGTTACAGCGCTCCTAACCGCGCGCCTCATTGCGGCCTTGAACTGAACTTGAAACTTTAAACGCGAATATCTCGAAATGGTGTTTCTTGAAAAATGACTTTGCGGTGACAATGATTGACGGAAAACTACTAAACCGATTTACTTCAAATTTTTTTTAAAATGTTCGTAATGAAATTCTCTTGTGCTTGAACGATCGACTTTTCACGCGCAAACTTTTTTTTCGGCGAAATAAATTTTTTAGTAAAATTTCTAGAGACCAAAACGTTCATTTTTAGCATAAAACGCTGCCATATCCAAACAAAAACAAAAAATTTTAAAATCGATCGTTCAAGCACAAGAGATTACTCTAAACTAATGAAATTTTTTTACTTTTATGATTTAAGTTGACCTTTTTGACCTGGGGAACTGTCACCGCAAGGCTCTAAAAAAAAAAAGGCCTCTAAGGAAAACAGCCACCCCTTAAAAACTATTCAATATTTTTTCACCAAATTTTGCACAAACATTGTTAATAAAGTGTACTATCAAAATATTAAAACATCCGTGTAATTAAATAATTGCTACATACCTAAAAAAAAATTCAAACTTTCCTCTTTTTCTTCGAAAAAGAAGGTATATAACCCCTTAAGGAGGCTCTTATGGCTTCCTCCTACTTTAATTTCTAGTTTTGAGACTTTATTTTTCCATTCCTTCCTTCCGGGAATGATGATGCTGGAAAGAGTTTATATGTGTTCCTCGGGAGTACCATAGCCTGTGCTGCTAAGAATTTGGGTATTAAGTAAGTAAGCATTAATTAAATTAAGTTAAAGAGTGGAGTGTCCGGTGATGTTTGGGTTCCACTAGTGTGTTTGTCTTAGCCTGACTGTCGCCTCTTTCGCTTGTTCCATACCAGCTAGTTCTGGATTGGATAGGCTTAGTATGGCGTTTAGGGCTGCGTTTCGAGTGGTACTGAGGGTGCCACTGATGCATAGTGCTACCGCTCTCTGAATTTTTTAAAACTTGGTAAACCACATATGGTGGTTTTCTTTTTGAGGGCTGGCCACCATACCAAATATCCGGCAACATCCGCATCCTCCCTCTTCCATGCTACATAGAATCGAGTTGACATCTATGTTCCATAGAAGAGGGGAGAGGACTTCTCCTTGCGTGGTTCCTCTGCTGACGGCCCTTCAGAGGGTGGATGTGCCTAGGGTAGACATCCCTGTCCTGCATATTAGCAATTAATCAATGAGGGATGAAAAGTTGGGAAAATTAAATATAAAGCTTCTATAAATCATAGAAACAAATTTTTCTATGGAAGATTTTTTAGTTCCTTTTGAAATTAGTAGAGCATACCATATTTTAATTTTTGATTAAAGGAAAAGTCCAGTCCAAGTTAAGTTTTTTTTTAAATATTTAATGGTACGGAAGGCTGTTGGTGAAAAAATTATGGTCAAATATCAGCGCGAAATCATGAATTGAGTAATTCATGATTCAGATACCAACTCAACTTTCAGATATATTTCTGAACAAAAAAAACTTGGGGATAGAATATTAAGTGCTCTGAGTTCGAATTCAACTAAAACTTTTTTTTTGTTTTCATTTTTGGGTTTATTTAAAAAATATGAAACATGAAAAACTCATCTATAATGGGCGTTTAATATTTTTGCATTACTTAAGGGGGGACATCTGAGTAGAATTTTGAAAAAATCGAAAATTTTTTTTTTCGCTTGAAAAATTTTTTAGGGTTTTAAAAATGACATATCAAAAGATAGAGTCCGGCAAAAGTGTCTAAGTGTCGAAATTTTCCATTCTGCGGCGATGCTTCACAGGTATATCCCACAGTACTTAAAACTTTAAACGCGGTTTTCTCGGGTTGGCCGAACACCTAACTCGAACAACTCTTAACCTATCGATCTAAAATTTTGACAGTATACTCAGAATACCTATGTCTATCGACACACGTAGGATTTTTTTACGTTTTTTTTATTTTGCTTACTTTTTTTTTTATCAACAATTTTGTGACGTTTTTTGTTAGTGAAAATGGAAAATTTTGTTCAATCACTTGCCATTTTGGAAAAAATCCATATATCGAAAAAATCCTACGTGTGTCGATAGCCGTTGAGATAAAGAAACTAACCAAACTTGATTTTTTGTTCTAGATCAAAAATTAAGGACGTTAGGTGTTCGGCCATGGACCCCCTTTAAAAAAATAGGGCCTTCGAATAAGGGCTGCAGGGCCGCCATTTTGTTTTCGATTTATTAAAAAAAAATTTTTTTGTGTAGTTTAAATATAATATAATAAAACCCCATTTAAAAATTTTCGATTAGCTGTTTTGATTTGGCCAAAAAAAATTCGAGAAAAACCGCTTTTTTTTGGCCTGTTACTCAGATGTCCCCCCTTAAAAAATTTCATTGCAACTGTAAATGTAAACCTGGGTGCGTGAAATTATAGATATGTAATTAAAGTAAAAATTACAGCTAAAACGGAGCAATCGCAAGGCGAAAGAAAAAACAAGACGAAAAAATGACTGATCAACACAAAAAATCGAAGAGAAAAATCAAATTGACAAATACTCAAAATAATTTTATTTATAGAAATCTCATTCAAACGGTCTGTAATAACCTGATTAAATTGAAGCTCTAGAGAACCGAGAGGGCAACGCGACCATTACCTATGATGACCATAAACTATGTTCCTATCTTAGTATATTGATTTTCATTGATTCGGAAAAATCAACTTGTTTGTTTTGGAACTTGTTTTGAGAAAAGCGTTAAACCTTCAAAAATTTTCATAATTTTCCAATAAAATTGGTCTCGTTTTATTCAGCATTAATGCGACAATATTGATATGTGTCAAAAATGATAGCATATCTTGTAAGTCGTACCCAAAAAATGGCGTCATTTCGAACACTAAAAACACGAACGAAAAACACGAACAAAATGCCAAAATGTCAATTTCATGTGTAAAAACTGTATCCTTTTTGTTAAAAAAATGTAAGGCACAATGTAAGGCACAAAAGCTTAAAATCGGTCTAAAATTACGCGTTTAGGAATTTTTTAGACATATACGCCGCTGCCGCCGATTTTTGTCTTATTTGACGCGCCGCCGCCAAATTATGAAAATAACGGCGCTCCGCTGGTACAACACCGGTCTTCGGTGTTATTATTCTTTATAAAACTAAAAAAAAAAAATATATAAATCATAAAAATGGCCAAATACTCCATATAAATAATCTATTAATCGTTGAGATTGTCTCATCCCCGCTATGTCCCATCTCTAGAACATATGTTTGGTGTAGTTTACATTTTAAAGCTGTGTCACAGCTCAGTCCTCACAACGTATGTAAATAAATTAATTTTCATACATGAAAATTACGACACTTGCAAAGAAAGTTTAACTTAAATTTACAAATTGAAGAGATAAAAATAAACTGAATTGAAAACTGAACTTTAATTATGTCTAGGGAAAAGTATTAACTTGTAAATCAAAAGCGTTTTTACGCATACTGAATGAAACTTATTCAAGTCAAGGAAAAAGACTAATATTTTTATTTTTATTTGTTACTGAATTTTAATTTATTTTTATTTCATTTACTTATTAAATTTAATAAAGGCGTTATAGACTAAAATAATACAAAAATACTAATTTTATTTAATTTGAAAAAATTCTGTACGCCGCCGGCCGCCGGTTCTTTCTGACCACTACGCCGCCGCCGGTTCTTTCTGACTACTACGCCGCCGCCGACGAGTCATTTTGACCTCTACGCCGCCGCTGAAGCCTTTAACCATCGGCGTAAACCTCTAGAATTTTTAAGCCCAAAAAGTCACGAAAAACCGTTTTTTTTAAATAAATCAAGATTTTGATGGTTACAAATATTTCATATAACTGATTGATCGGAAGTGATATAACTTTGGTGCTTTTAGAGTTAGAGAGTTCGGATTTGGCAAAATAATACGACCTACCAAATTTTATACGAATCGGCCGACTATATCCTATAGCTGCCATATAACTGAAAGATAGTAAATGACCCAACTTTCGTGTTTTTGAAGATAGAAAACTGTAACTTATTAAAGATTCTATTTTTGGTCTGTTGATAAAGCTGAACGATCGGAAATTGTGTTTGGTAGAAATACCAACTTTGGTACTTTTGAAGATAGAAGCTTGGGACTTTTTTTTATACCCTTGCAGAGGGTATTATAATTTTGTCCAAAAGTGTGCAACGCAGTGAAGGAGACATCTTCGACCCTATAAAGTATATATATCTTGATCAGGATCACCTCCTGAGTTGATATAAAAATGTTCTTCTATCCGTCTGTCTGTTTCTACGCAAACTAGTCTCTCAGTTTTAAAGCTATCGACTTGAAACTATGCACACACCCTTCTTTCCTTTGCACGCAGTATATAAGTCGGAACGACCGGGATCGGCTGACTATATCCTATAGCTGCCATATAACTGAACGATCGGAATTGACGCAACTTTCGTGTTTTTGAGAATAAAAAGTTTGAATTTCGTAAAGATTTCGTATTTCTATTTCGTACAGATCTATTTTTGGTCAGTTGATCCGACCTACCAAATTTCATTACGATTAACCGACTATATCTTATAGCTGCTATATAACTGAACGATCGGATATTTTGTATATTTTAAGATAGAAGCTTGAGTCTTTTTTTTAAGATTTTGTATTGTAATAAATTGGTCATATTACGATATTCTCATAATGATCGGCCCACTACGTCTTATTTTTGCAATATATATACGGTTTTAATTGCAAGGGTATATCAACTTCGGCTCCGCCAGAAATTAGCTTTCCCTTCTTGTTCTTTCTTCAAAAACACGAAAAAGATCTTCCGATCTTTCAGTTAAATGGCAGGTATAGGGTATAGTCGGCCGATCTTTATAAAATTTGGTCGTATTATTTGTATTTTTTTTTTTCCAAAAATGGAATCAACCCACAATATTTCAACCATGGAAAACCAACACTCTAACTTTAAAAACTCCACTGTTATGGCATTTCCGCTCATTTCGTTACATGCCAGATATAGAATATAGTCAGCCGAGAGACTAGTTCGCGTATAAAATTTATACTATAAATAGACACCCAAACCGACATGCTTATACCAACTCAGGAGTTGATATATAGCAGTGGTCGGCACGGCCCTACCCCAAGGGCATAGGAAATTTCTCTGCTCGAGCTCTGCTCCACACACACACTATAAATGTGTGAAACGTCATTTTAACAGCCTACTTTCTGCTATTCGTTACTAATACTAATGCATTTAAATCCTATTAATGAATTGAGGTGCCGAAAACTGATATATAGACATAATAGAGTCAGATCTGTCTCCTTCATTGCGTTGCACATTTTTGACCAAAATCATACAGGCATGCTCCGGTTTTCACTTTCAGTTTTCGTTTTCGTTTTTTTTTGTTTTTATTTTATTTTTAAATATAGAGAAGAAATGCATTGAAAACAGATAAAACTTTTTTATTTTACTAATCCTTTCCACGAAAATTGATATGGTTATGTTAGCTCCCTTAGAAATAATTATTGGGACACTAATTATTTACAGTGTCCCAATAATTATTTCTAAGGGAGCTAACATAATATCAATTTTCGTGGAAAGTATCAGTAAAATAAAAAAGTTTTATCTGTTTTTAATGCATTTCTTCTCTATATTTACAAATAAAATAAAAACAAAAAAAATTAAAAATCATTTACAATTTTATTTAAAAAAAATAAAGTGTCCCAATATTTATTTCGTCCAGGTATAAGTAATCGAACTACCGAACTGAGCGGACGTGCTTTGTCCGAGCTCCGGGAAAACTTCACTTCGCTTATATTTTCGCCAATATAAGCGAAAAGACACTGAAATACAATTTATTAAAAGCGACAGACAAGCTTTTTTTTTTATAACAGTTGTAATGTGCTAAACCAAAACTAGTGCATTGTTGAAAAAAAAAAATACGTACCACGCAATGAGCTCATTGAGCAACGACCAAAAGAACGAGCGTAGAAGTTCAGTGAACCAAAGAAACTGCTTCTACTCTTACTTTTCAACCCGCGATACCGAAGTGGAAAAATCGGCGCTTAAAAGCAACCCGGCTTTACTGACCGCTGAAACCCAAAGGGCACGGTCTTGCTCACCCGCTCCCGCGTCATGGAGTTCGCAGTGTAAAACCCCCCCTCCAATATCGGAAACAAATTTCGCACCAACAACAAGCAGCGCTACAACTTCTGCAACAACAGCGAAAACCCCTGCAACTCAAAGTACCACGACGTCAACGACTACAGCGAGTACAAAAACAACAACCTCGGAAAGTGCCAAAGCGGCAACGGCCACACAGACTGGAATGGATCGCTACATCCAAATTAAGCGCAAGCTTAGCCCGCAGAGTAATCCGGCAGGCAACAAAACAAAAATTAACCGTGTCCTGAATAACGATAATGAACCAGACAGATCCACTACTAACAGATTTGCCCTACTGGCGGAGGCTGAGGAAAACCAACCAGCCCAAGACACCGCAAAAAAACCCAAGCCCCCTCCAATCTATATTAGGGAAAAAAGCTCGAGTGCCCTGGTCAACAAAATTGCGTCGTTGATCGGGAACGGTGAAAACTTTCATGTTGTTCCGCTTATCAAAGGGAACATCCATGAAACAAAGGTGCAAACCAAGACTGAAGAGCACTTCCGAATAGTGTCAAAATATCTGGACACTGTACAGAAAAACTATTACACGTACCAGCTGAAAAGCAGTAAGGGCCTACAAGTGGTAGTAAAGGGAATAGAACCTGATGTTACCGCCGAGGAAATAAAAACCGCCCTTAAAGAAAAGGGCTTCGCCGCCAAGAATGTTATTAACATTCTAAATAAAGATAAAAAGCCACAACCCCTCTTCAAGGTCGAGCTCGAGCCTGAAAGCAGGTCGCTGAAGAAGAACGAAGTCCACCCAATCTACAACCTGCAATATCTTTTGCATCGGAAAATCACTGTTGAAGAGCCACATAAACGTAACGGTCCAGTGCAATGCACTAATTGTCAAGAGTATGGACACACAAGGTCTTACTACACACTTCGGGCTGTCTGTGTAGTCTGCGGGGACGCCCACAAGTCCGCTTGCTGCACTACAAACAAGGACAGTACCGTGAAGAAATGTGGAAACTGCGGAGGCAGCCATACGGCAAACTATAGAGGATGTATTGTGTATAAGGAGTTAAAGAGTCGCATGCGTCAAGCGACCGCAACGCGCAACCAAAATCCACAGAATGCGTACGTTTCGTCAAAAACCACGCCAGACGTCTTCTTCGCCAAAGCTGCGAGATCCTCATTCGGTCCACTAAACACCACCAACGGCTTCTCCTATGCCGATGCTCTACGATCTGGAAGGGAAATTCCAATTCAGCCTAACTCTCAAAGCGCTCAACAGGCCCCAGAACAGCCACACAGCAAAACGGAAACTATGATGCTTACCCTCCAACAAAGTATGATGGAGCTTATGTCATTCATGAAAACGACCATGCAAACGCTTGTTCAAAACCAGAACATGGTGATACAGCTGCTCGTAGCACAACAGTCCAAATAATCTATGCAGGCGCTACGAATATCAATGTGGAACGCCAATGGTGTCTCACGGCATAAACTAGAATTGTCACAATTCTTGACCGAAAACCATATTGACGTTATGCTACTGGTGGAAACGCATCTTACAAGCAAATACAACTTTCATATAAGAGGCTACACAATCTACCGCACAGATCATCCAGATGGGAAAGCCCACGGCGGAACTGGAGTTCTAATCAGAGAACGAATTAAACACCATTTTCACAAAAGGTTTGCAACAAACTTCTTGCAGGCCACATCGATACAAATTCAGTCAAGCAACGGAATCCTTTCAATTGCTGCCGTTTACTGCCCTCCTCGCTTCTCAATCTCGGAAGGACAATTTATGGACTTCTACAATTCACTTGGGGATCGATTTATAGCCGCAGGAGACTACAACGCCAAACATACGCACTGGGGATCACGTCTAGTGACTCCCAAAGAAAGACAATTGTACAATGCAATTATAAATGTGAAAAATAAACTGGACTACGTTTCCCCTGGAAGTCCCACATACTGGCCAACAGACTCACGAAAGCTCCCAGACCTTATTGATTTTGCAGTGACAAAAAACATACCTCGCAATCTAATAAGTGCCAAAGCAGTCTCGGACTTATCATCAGACCACTCGCCTGTGCTTCTAACGCTTCTTCAAAGCCCAGAAATAACCGAACACCCCTTCAGTCTGACGACGACAAAAACAAACTGGCTAAAATACAAAAAGTACGTGAGTGCCCACATAGAACTCGCCCCGGATTTTAACATGGAATCGGACATCGACTACACTACGAGCGCCCTGGAAGAAGTACTCGTTGCGGCAGCTAAAATCTCTACTCCTCATAGGAAAGAAGTAGACCGAAACAAACACTTCAAATCTAATCAGCAAATCGAACAGCTCGTGCGAGAAAAGAGGCGCACGCGTCGTGATTGGCAAAACAGCAGATCACCAGCTTCAAAACAACGCCTTAAGGAAGCAACCCGATCACTCGACCAGGCTCTTCACCAACAGGAAGAAAATGCACAGCTGAGGTACATCCAGAATCTCTCGCCAACAAGCACAAAGTACCCCCTGTGGAGGGCCCACCCAAATCTTAGTGCCCCAATTGAAACGACCACCCCGATAAGAAACTCTTCGGGATGCTGGGCTCGCAGCAACGAAGACCGAGCTGAAACATTCGCCACACATCTCCAAAGTGTCTTCCAGCCAAACCCAGCCTCAAATTCATTCCTCCTGCCAGTAATTCAGCCAGAGTCCTCCCCTCAGCCAGCCGCACCTCCATTCCGGCCGAACGAAATCGAAAAAGTCATAAGAGGGCTAAAACCAAAAAAGGCTCCCGGTGGTGACCTATTGACCCCAAAGATGCTGATCGAACTTCCAAAATGCGCTATAGAGGTCGTCTGCAAACTATTTAATGGAATCATTAATCTTGGCTATTTCCCAAAAAAGTGGAAGAAATCCATCATTATAATGATACCGAAGCCTGGAAAAGACCACACAATTCCGTCATCATACAGACCAATAAGCCTTCTATCTTGTTTGTCTAAACTGTTTGAAAAATGCTTGTTAACTCGCATAATACCACATTTGGAAGCTTGCAATATCATCCCGGCACACCAATTTGGCTTTCGAAGAAACCATGGAACCATCGAACAAGTGAACAGATTAACATCCGAAATACGCTCAGCCTTCGAACAACGAGAATACTGCAGCGCTATTTTCCTCGACGTATCTCAAGCTTTCGACCGAGTTTGGCTCATCGGACTCATGCACAAAATTAAAACGTATTTGCCAACATACACCCACAAGCTACTGGAATCATACCTCTTCAATAGGGTATTCTCAGTGAGATGCAACGCAGCTACTTCGGGCGACTACACCATCGAAGCTGGAGTTCCACAGGGAAGCGCACTCGGGCCGTGTCTATATGTTTTGTATACTGCGGATATTCCTACGAGCGCACAACTAACAACGTCAACGTTCGCCGATGATACCGCTATTCTTAGTCGCTCCAGATGCCCAACGCAGGCAACAACCCAACTGGCTAATCATCTCACAATAGTGGAAAGGTGGCTGTCCGACTGGCGCATTAAAATAAACGAACAAAAGTGTAAACATATAACGTTTACTCTTAATAGACAAACATGCCCTCCGCTTTTACTAAACGGTATGCAGATCCCTCAAGCTAACGACGTAACGTACCTTGGCGTTCACCTTGATAGACGACTTACCTGGCGTAAGCACATCGAATGCAAAAAGATGCATCTAAAACTGAAAGCCAGCAGCCTCCACTGGATCATAAACTCACGATCGCCACTGTGCCTAGACTACAAGTTACTACTGTACAATTCAGTCCTAAAGCCAATCTGGACGTATGGCTCCCAGCTGTGGGGGAACGCGAGCAGCAGCAACATAGACATCATACAGCGCGCACAATCAAAAATCCTGAGAACTATCACAGGGGCACCTTGGTATGTTCGCAACGAAAACATCCACCGGGATCTGGGCATCCTCGCAGTGAAAGACGAAATCCAGAAGCAAAAAATGTCCTACAAAGAAAAACTGTCTTCGCACCCAAATTTTCTCGCTCGGGGATTGACTCGGGTTTCTAGCGTATCCCGCCTTAGACGCAACGACCTCCCAACCCAGCAATCGATTTTTAAGGCCGTCTAACTCCGTATCAGTCAATATGACTGTTAGTTAAGTTAAAAATATAAGATTTGATACACCTCTTGTTAGTCTCGCAAAGAGAAGATTCAAGAAATAAAAGCAACGTTAAAATAAAAAAAAAAAAAAAAAAGGTATAAGTAAGGGAAATACCCTTGGTATAATATATAAATAATATATATATGTAATAAATATATATAAACAGTTTATTTTAAAATTTGTTTCTTTAGTGTATAAATAAATACAAAAATATATTTTACAAGTAGGATTCTTTTAAAGTTAAAAGTGAAAAACATGTATTTACATGTCTCGCCACTGTACGTATATGTACATGTGTATGTAACGCATAGCTTCACAGCTGTAAACACTTCATCTTATCTGACTATATCTTTGATATACATATCTGTACCTTTGATATATATATCTTTATCTTTGAGTCTAAGTTCCAAATCGGATACTTCTACCTCTTATAGTCTCGTATATCCACGCTTTGAAAGTTGTAAAACTTAATGGGAATCGGAATATAATGCCTATTCTATATAAAGAATCGGCCATTTTAGCTGAAATTTATTTTCCATATTGAAACTTGCCAAAAAAAACAGTTCGGCATCTAAAAATTGTTTAATTTTTAAAACATTGAAACCAATATCCATGCAACATCCTTTAGCTCTTTCTTTTTTTTAGTTTTTTAGTCTCTAAAATTCACGCGTTCATACGAGGGATAAGAATAGTTTGCGAAATCCCCGCGATCAAGATCACGTTCGTGCGTCAATTTAACTTTATATTGCTTTAATTTTACTATTATTTAACTTCATCTTAAAAAGTTTAAATTTTTACTTGGCTTCTTATCTTTTCTAGCCGAACTTGTTGAAAATAAAAGGGAAAACAATCAACAAGCAACCGCACAGGATAATTTTTCCACAATTAACATACAGCGGCAGCCGGTATCTAATACTCAAATAAATGAGCAAATATTAACTGTATCAGAGAAGGAGAACGTTGGGAAAACTGTTTCATCATCTGTTTCTGATGTTATACCAGATGTACAGCGATCTGATGCTAATACGTCATCGCCAGAATCAGAATATACTAGTATAAATGAAGCTGCGCCAGTTAATACAATGAAGGTTTTGTATAATGCAAAAACTGAAATATTGGAAAACCATTTGCAGTCGAGTGCTAAAGGTAATCAGATTCATGACCAACCAAAACCAAAAAGTGTTCCTAATAAAACTGATAATTCCTCAATGGTAATTAAAGAAGAAAAATTGGAATCAGTTAAGTTGGACTCCATAAAATCCAAAGATATATCATCTGTTTTAATGGATTTTGAAATATCATCTAAAGAGACAAAGTCTCAAGATGTCCACGTAGATGATTTACAGAACCTTTCCCAATCTGAAGATAAAGATGAGGTGGAGCATGTGGCTGAGAATAAACATGATTCCCAAGACTATGAGCTTTCTGTGAAAAATGAACCCGCAGAAATGTTATCGGTGCCCCTTATTAACTATAATGAAGGTCAATGGTCTCCAAGTAATCCAAGCGGCAAAAAACAATACGATCGTGATCAGTTATTACTTTTGCGAGAGGCTAAGGCATCTCGGATCCAGCCTGAAGTTAAAAATGTTTCTATACTTCCTCAACCAAATTTAATGCCATCATTTATACGAAATAATAATAATAATAAGCGAGTACAGTCGATGGTAGGTTTAATTGGCAATCGCAGTTGTGAACCTGGAGGCAATTACATTGGAAAACAAGTATCGATGTCAGGTGTACAAGCAAGCGGGGGAAGAAACAGTATGAAAGGGATGATACATGTTAATTTATCATTAAATCAGGATGTTAAGTTAAATGAGAACGAAAACGCATGGCGACCACGACTGTTAAATAAATCAGAGGGAGATAGTAACTTAAAAGAAACCCAAGAAAAAGAAGATTTAGTACGCCGGGTTCGGGGTATATTAAACAAGCTAACGCCTGAAAGGTTTGACACGCTTGTTGAGGAAATTATCAAGTTAAAAATTGATACTCCAGATAAAATGGATGAAGTTATTGTATTGGTATTTGAAAAAGCTATTGATGAGCCAAATTTTTCTGTATCCTATGCCAGACTTTGCCACCGTCTTATTACAGAGGTAAAAGCACGCGATGAGCGAATGGAAAGCGGTACCAAATCTAATTTGCAACACTTCCGTAATGCTTTATTGGATAAAACCGAAAGAGAGTTTACTCAAAATGTTTCTCAAAGTACTGCTAAGGAGAAAAAACTGCAACCAATTGTAGATAAAATAAAAAAATGTAACGATGGAAATGAAAAAGCTGAACTTGAGGCTCTGCTTGAGGAGGAGGAACGAAAAATACGCCGCCGCTCCGGAGGCACTGTTCGATTTATTGGCGAACTTTTTAAAATATCCATGTTAACCGGAAAAATAATATACTCTTGCATTGATACTCTTCTGAATCCACACTCTGAAGATATGCTTGAATGTCTTTGTAAACTGCTTACTACAGTTGGTTCAAAGTTTGAACAGACTCCCGTCAATTCCAAAGATCCGACGCGGTGTTACTCACTTGAGAAGTCTATATCTAGAATGCAAGCAATCGCATCAAAAACTGATAAGGATGGCGCTAAGGTTAGCTCTAGAGTGCGTTTTATGCTACAAGATGTTATCGATTTGCGCAAGAACAAATGGCAGTCAACGCGTAACGAGGCCCCTAAAACTATGGGCCAAATCGAAAAAGAGGCCAAAAATGAGCAGCTCTCTGTTCAGTATTTTGGTAGTTTGCCTGGATCTTCTCCGATTGTGTCGCACGGGGGCCCTAGTAAAAGAGAAGATCGGGGAAATTCTAGATTTGGTGACTCCCGTTCGGGAGGTGGATATACTGGCAGTCACAGTCAACGTGGTGACAATGGTAACCTGAGACATCAGCAGCAAAATAATGAAGGTGGCAGAAATGGGCCTGGTGGGTCTGGTCACTCTAATGGAAACAACGATGACAACACTTGGCACGTGCAAACAAGCAAAGGAAGTCGATCCCAAGCCGTTGACAGTAACAAACTGGAAGGACTGGTAAGAAAATTTAATTAGAAATATGTATCTGATTATCTTTACCAATTTATTAAACTTTTATTATTTTAAAAAAGTCAAAACTATCGGACCAAAATTTGGAAACAAAAAAAATGGGCGGTGTAACGCAATTTATTTGGAATAATAACACGTCAAGACAATCATCAGCTCCAACATCAACGCCAACAAATCCTTTTGCAGTTCTATCATCGCTGATTGATAAGAATAATACTGATAGGGAACGAGATCGTGAACGCAGCGGGCCAAGAAACAAAGGCTCATACAATAAGGGATCCATAGAGCGCGACAGATATGATAGAGGTAATAACACAAAATTACAAATTTGGTTAACAATATTAAATTTATGTATGACTAAAAAGGTATTACCACGAGAACTGGATCATCTCATGGGTCAAGAGAGAACTCGTCGTCCCGCAGTGGTCAGCAGGTTCGCAGTTTAATCAATACATCGGTTCACAAATCGTCTAGTCAAACGAAATACCCACAGCAAGCTCCACCCCATAGACAAGCAGCCAAGGTGAGTTATGCACCCCGATACTTTTCTGTTCCATTCCTTTCTATCCCTTTCTATGTAGCGTTTGTATTAAGGGGACCTCACTTTCCGCTCACTGGAACTTGTGAAACCAAAAATTCCAACGGGATTAGAAAGAGTACATGTTGTTTGGCTCTCGTATGAACTAGGATTATTAACTTTGCTCAAAAATTAACAAAATGGCGGACCTTTGACAATTATTTTTAAAAATTATTTTAAGTTTAAGTTTTTTTAAGCTCCATTCAAGCTGAAAAGTAAAGAAGATCTTCACCGATTTGATTTATCCTAGTTCATACCAGAGCTATATATGTATAGAATAACGTGTTAAAATTTGGAACCGATTGGATTAATAGTTTTTGAGTAACCTCATGCGCCAGTCGTAAAAACTGTTTGAAGAAAAACGCGTTTAAAGTTTTGAGACGGCTCTCGCCGTCGCCTGAGGCCACCACCATAAATCGGCTATATCTTCAAGAGTTTTTGAGATTTTCACTGGAAATTTTCAGGGAACATTCTTGAATAGTTAATAGTTCGAATAAAATTTTAAAAAAATATCAATTTTTTGAAGCCGAGAATGGGGGGTCCCCTTAAAACTATACCAAGAAAAGTATTTTTTCAACATTCGCAAAATTTTTGGCACGTACGGAGGTCAAATTTTGTAATACTAGCAAGACGTAAGCTCTAAAAATATGAATCGTAATGATCAAATGGTCGTATGAAAACTATTTGAAAATTAATATTTTTATACCATTGCAGAGGGTATTATAATTTTGTCCAAAAGTGTGCAACGCAGTGAAGGAGACATCTCCGACACTATAAAGTATAAATATTCTTGATCAGGATCACCTCCTGAGTTGATATGAGCATGTCCGTCTGTCCGTCTGTCTGTCCGTTTCTACGCGAACTAGTCTCTCAGTTTTAAAGCTATCGTCTTGAAACGTTGCACACATCCTTCTTTTCTTTGCACGCAGTACATAAGTCGGAACGGCCCGGATCGGTCGGCTATATCCTATAGCTGCCATATAACTGATTTATCGGAAATGGTATAACTTTGGTGTTTTTTGAGTTAGAGAGTTCAAATTTGACACGAGAGCTATCTTTGGCAAAACATTACGACATGCCAAATTTTATAAGGATCGGCCGACTATATCTTATAGCTGCCATATAACTGAACGATCGGAAACGACCCAACTTTCGTGTTTCGTGTGAAACTTAGTACATATTCTATTTTTGGTCAGCTAAATAGAATCCAACCTGCCAAATTTTATTAGAATCGGCCGACTATATCCTATAGCTGCCATAGAACTGAACGAACGGAAATGGTTTTTGGAAAGAAATACCAACTTTGGTACTTTTGAAGATAGAAGTTTGGGACTTTTTTTTTAGATTTTTTATTGTAGTTTATTGGTTTTATTATGATTTAATCATAAGAATCGGTTTGCGATATATGTATATCCGGTTTTAACTGCAAGGGTATATCAACTTCGGCTCCGCCCGAAGTTACCTTCCCTTAGCTTCTTTCCTTTCCTTGCAAAGAAAAGAAGGATCGGTCGACTATATCCTATAGCTGCCATATAACTGAACGATCGAAAATTACCCAACTTTCGTGTTTTTGAAGATAGAAAGCTGAAACTTAGTACAGATTCTATTTTTTGATCAGTTGATCCAACCTACCAAATTTCATTAGGATCGGCCGACTATATCCTATAGCTGCCATATAACTGAAAGATCGGAAATGGTTTTTGGTAGAAATACCAACTTTGGTATTGTTAAAGATAGAAGTTTGGGACTTGTTTTAAATTTTGTATTATAATAAATTGGGTTATATTATCATATTCTCATAAGGATCGGCCAAATATATCCGATGTTTGCGATATATATCCGGTTTTAACTGCAAGGGTATATCAACTTCGGCTCCGCCCGAAGTTAGCTTTCCTTTCTTGTTTATACTTTTACGCTTATCACGTTCCGAAAATTTTGGTTGAACATAATGTACCGAATTAACAAAAAGTAGTTCAGACAGGCTTCATAAGAAACTTTATGCGCCGATTTTTTAAAAATTATCGTGAGAAAGGTGATAAAAAGAAAATACAGATCGGGAAAGAAGAAATTTACTGCTCCACGAAAAGATTGTGGTATTATGAGAATTAGCTACAGGATCAAGTAAAAAACTCATCTGAGTCCAATTTAAATTTAAACAAGAAAGGAAAGATAACTTCGGGTGGAGCCGAATTTTATATATGTTACGAATATTTATACGAAAAATGTTTTATATTTATACGAAAAACGAATTTTTTGCATATTTTGCGCTAGGGCGAAACCACAACTTCAGCCACCATACATACGGCCATGCTACTGATTCGGTATGGAAGCGGACTAAAAGCGAAAGTGGATCCCAAGCTCGAAATCTTATTGTTCTTATTGGGGTATATGGGTATATATGGATATATGGGTATATCTCCTCTAAAAATCGGCCGATTTGACGGATCCCTGTCCGTCTGTCCGTATGAACGCGTGGATCTCGGAGACAATCAGAGATAGACCTAAGGATCTGACATGGAGACAAATATAATGGCCATGTTCATGTTTGTTTCAAATTTTCCACGCCCCATCGCATATTTCTGTGGCTCGAGTACATGAAGGTTTTATGAAAAAAATGTATATCTGAAAAAAAAATTGCATTCAAATCGATTTTTAGAGGATATCAATAAAATTGAGAAATGTGCAACGTAAACTCCTTCATGTTGAATTTTTTTATTAATATTTATATTATCATATATTCATATATTTAGATAATAAATTTACAAATTGAATAAGCCGAGGTTTGTTGGTTATCTGTTAATTAGAACTTGTCAGTCTTATTCCTGGAGCAAGCCGGACATCTTCAATTGGTCTAGCTTAAAAGTAATGTTTCCAAGGGATGTTTTCTAAAATGATATCACTGAGAAAAATTTTCTCAGAAAATGTGTTGGAACAAGTTTTTTCCAAAGAAAATATAGATGGGGGAAGTATTCATTTATATAAGGATTTTTGGTAAAAAAGCATTTAAATAAAATAAAAATAAAATGAACTATTTGAGTGCCCATTCCAACTTTTGAATTAACGAAAAATTAAATAAAAAACTACGTTTTTTCGTTCAGTGACGGCTCTGCTCTCATTGCTTTGTGCTACTACGCATACACTCATATTCATATAAACACAAAATTCAAAATAAAACCAAATTTAAATTGCATATAATTTTAAATTTTCTTGCAACTGTATTTTAAAAAATTTTTTTTTTATTTTTCTCGCAGGCACAATCTTTGTTGGGCGCCATAAATGCTAGCTCAAGTGGAACTCAACGTGGTACCGAACAAGTTTCATTTTCGGGTGCTTCTATACCGGTGGCGCAAAGTCGATCGACTGCCCCAGAAGCAGTTTTTACAGACGCCAGTGAAACTGATCTAAAGCTTATCAAGTCAGTTGTTTCAGAAATGATTGAACTCGCTGCTGCCTCAAAAGCAGTGACGCCTGCGGTTATTGCATGTATAAAACTCATCCCTGAAGGACTGCGATGTAGTTTTATATATTATATATTAACTGATTATTTGCATTTAGCGAATGTCGGTAAACAGTATAGGCGTTATCTTGCTATTACTGTGGATTTACTAATAAAGCAGAATTACATCTCTGTGGATCATTTTAGACTGGCGTACAATGAATTTAGCGAGTACGCGAACGATTTAATAGTTGATATTCCAGAGCTATGGCTATATATTCTTGAGTTTGTTGGTAAATAATGCAAAAAATAATATCGTTTTTATCTATCTAAAGCCATATTTTTAGGTCCCTTGATTGTCAAGAATGTTCTAACGCTTTCAGAGTTGTGGAATAAAAAATTAAAAGACAATAGCCATTCAAACGTGTCTAAAAAGTTCCTCAAAACATATTTGTCATATTGCACACAAGAAGTTGGCCCGAATTTTACCCGTACTATGTGGGTCAAGTTTAAAATGCAATGGTCAGATTTTATGCCTGAAACTGACGTGAATGATTTTATTGAATCCAATGTGAGTTCCTAACATACAAATATTTTTATAATACTAATGGTATACCATTACCTGCAAACTATAATTATTAAAAATAATAATAATATTTACAGAGATTAGAATATGTGGAAAATGAATTAAAGTCACCAGTGTTTCGCCCGAGGGAGTGCCAAGAAAAACACGTTAAAAATGTGATAGAACATATTGAACATTTGTTAAAGGAAGGGACATCGGCAGATAGCATAATCGATTATAGTAACGTAAGTAAACTTTCAATATAGTATATATATACTAATCCGCGCTGTATACTTTTTATTAGGGAAATATTATGGTGGTAGACAAGCTTTTTATAAGAGGCTTAACCGAAACATTGAGCAATTTTTCAATCATCTACAAAGAAAACAGCTACAAACTTGAGTCCGAAACCTTCCAGAAGTTTTGTATACCAGTTTTACAGAGATACATTGATTCTAATGAAGATCATCAACTGGAATGTTTATATGCAATGCAACTCTTAGTGCATGGCTTGGAGCATCCGAGAGGTATAGAAATATATACGTTTGTACTTATAAATTTTTTGAACGTTTGTTTTGTGTTATTGATTTAAGGCTTGTTGGGTGAACTAATCGGCGAGCTTTATGACGGTTATGTAATTCAGAAAGAATCACTTTACAAATGGAGAGATTCCAAGGACCAGTCAGCTGGCAAGGGTATAATTTAATATTACAATATTTTCTAATTTACTTATTTATTTATACTTTTTATTCTTTATTCGATAGGAGTTGCTGTCAAAAGTCTTAATCCGTTCTTTAACTCATTAATCAATGATGAAGGCAACTGAAAAAATGATGTTTCCAACTGAAAAATGATGAAACACGAAATACAAACTAAAGCATACTTTAAATATTTGTAATAAAATTCTCAAAATCGAAAAGTGTGCAAAGAGGGTTCTGTTACCGAAAATATAGATTTCTATATGGATTAGTTTAATAGATTTTGTGGTTGCATAGACATAAAATTACTATATGCAAAAAAATAAAGCGGAAAGATAATGTAAATAATGCGGATCTAAATGAAATTAAACGAATAACCTTTTAGTGGAAAGAACCTGTGGTCTGTGGATGATCTGAGTAAAATTAGTAGGGTTACTAATGCGAAATAGTTTTTATGAAATAATGAACTTTTGAGCAGAATGGTTGGACATAGTTTTTGGAAGCCGAAGGCAGTTCGCCGATAAAAGATCCGTGTTGAAGTAAATCGTAGCGTTACCGAAAAGTAACGACGCCGACAAATTGCAAATGGCCGGCACTGTGGCTCCGTAGATGGAAGCGAACGAAATTGCGCAGTAACTGAGTGCAACATGATAACCCAAGAACCCGTTAGGCAGAAATTTCGTACGCCTGCGCAAAAATTGTTGGAGATCGGTCAAATGTTTGATCTCCATCTCTACACTGCTCTTAAAAAAATTTCTGACCTCAGATTAACCGCTACTAAATTACCCTTGAAGAGGGTATTATAATTTTTGTCAAAAGTGTGCAACGCAGTGAAGGAAACTGTACTAATCTCCGATCCTATAAAGTATATATATTTTTGATCAGGATTACCTCCTGAGTTGTTATGAGCATGTCCGTCTGACTGTTTCTACGCGAATTAGTTTCTCAGTTTTAAAGGTATCGACTTGAAATGGTATAAGTGTAGTATTTTTAGAGTTAGACATGAGAGCTATTTTTGGCAAAATAATACGACATGCCAAATTTCATAAGGATCGCCCGACGTTATCCTATAGCTACCTTATAACTGAACGATCGAAAATTACCCAACTTTCGTGTTTTTGAATATAGAAAGCTGGAACTTAGTACAGATTCTATTTTTAGTCAGTTAATCCTACCAAATTTCATAACGATAATTAACGGAATAACGTAATGAATTGGTTTTATTATGATATTCCCATAAGGATAGGCCAACTATATCCGATGTTTGTGATATATATCCGGTTTTGACTGCAAGGGTATATCACGTCCTAACTCCGTCCGAAGTTAGCTTATTCTTAAATCTTCTTTTTGCGATACTAACCTTTCATAGGAGGTGTATGAAATCTTATACTTTGTATCTTATAAATTTGAAATCTTTTGAATTTTATAGGCGGCCCTAAATATCGATTGCTGGGTTGGGAGGTCGTTGCGTCGCAGGCGGGATCCGCTGGAAACCCGAGTCAATCCCCAAGCGAGAAAATTTGGGTGCGAAGACAGTTTTTCTTTGTAGGACATTTTTTGCTTCTGGATTTCTTCTTTCACTGCGAGATGCCGAGATCCCGGTGAATGTTTTTGTCACGAACATACCAAGGTGCCCCTGTGATAGTTCTCAAGATTTTTGATTGTGCGCTGTATGATGTCTATAATGCTGCTGCTCACGTTCTTCCACAGCTGGGAGTCATACATCCAGATTAGCTTTAGTGCTGAATTGCAAAATAGTCCCTTGTAGTCAAGAAAAATTGCGATCGTGATTCAGAGGAGGCTGGCAGCATTCAGTTTTAGGTGCATCTTCTTGTATTCGATGTACTTACGCAAGGTTATTCGTCTATCAAGGTTAGGGTGACCAGATAGCTGAAGTGGTAAATACGGACACCACCGTTTTCTCGTCGAAACAAATAGCGATACAGTATAGAAGGTTAGGCAGAAGACTTATCTGGGTAGCTTCTGGCTGAATTAGTGGCAGGAGGAATGATTTCGAGGCAGGGTTTGGCTGCAAGACACTTTGGAGATGTGTAGCAAATGTCTCAGCTCGGTCTTCGTCGCTGCGAGCCCAGCATACCGATGAGTTTCTTATCAGGGTGGTTGTTTCAATTGGGGGCGCTAAGACTTGGGTTTGCGAGTTAAGACTCGCAGTTTCCACATTTCTTCACAGTACTGCCCTTGTTTGTAATGTAGTGAGCGGAGTTGTAGGCGTCCCCGCAGACTACACAGACAGCCCGAAGTGTACAGTACAACCTAATGTGTCCATACTCTTGGCAATAAGTGCATTGAACTGGACCGTTGCGTTTATAAGGCTCTTCCACTGTGATTCTCCGATGCAAAAAAATATTTAATATTTTGGTTTGTAAAATGGGCTGGACTTAGTTCTTCTAAGTTAACTTTGACTTAGTTCAGCGACCTGTTTTTTGGATCGAGCACAACATTGAAGAGGGATTGTGGCATTTAGTCTTTATTCCTTCCTGCTGCTTTCTTTTCACTAACTACTACTTTCTACTATTACTACTACTACACTAAAACTACTTCTCAGTAACTACTACTAATACTACACTAAAACTATTTTTCGTTGCATTGAAAATGATATTGATACCAGATATTGGGACACGATTCGGAAGTGCTCTTTAGTCTTTGCTTGCACCTTTGTTTTATGTTCCCTTTGATAAGTGGGACAAAATATATGTTGTAACCGTTCCCGATCAACGCAAACATTCGGTTGACCACGGCATTCGATCTTTTCTCTCTGATATAGATTAGAGGGGGGTTGGGTTGCTTGGGGTGTCTTGCGTTGGTAGGTTTTCCCCTACCTCCGCCAGTAGGGAAAATCTTTTGCTACTGGATCTGCCCGGTTCTTCGTCCATCTTCTGGACGCGGTTAATTTTTGTTTTAAATTGGGGCTTAATTTGGATGTACTGATCCATTCGGTGGGGGCCGTTTTGGAACTTTCGGAAGTTGTTTTTGTACTCGCTGTAGTTGTTGACGCCGCGGTACTTTTAGTTGCAGTGGTTGTCGCTGTGGTTGCAGAAATTGTAGCACTGCTTGTTGTTGGTGCGAAATTTGTTTCCGCCATTGGAGGGGGTGTTTTACACTGCGAACTCCATGACGCGGGTGAGCCATGACGGTGAGTTTCAGCGGTCAGTAGAGCCGGGTTTCTCTTAATCGCCGATTTTTCCATTTCGGTATCGAGGTTTGAAAAGTAAGGGTAGAAGCCGTTTCTTTGGTTCACTGAGCTTCTACGCTTCTTTTGATCGTTGCTCAAAGAGCAATGCACTTATTTATTTAAAAACACTATACGCAAGTTTTTGTTTTAACACATCACAACTTTTATATAAAGATTGTCTATTATTTTTATTAGATTGTGGTTCTTTTGGCTTCTATTTTTGGTTTCGTAAATGCGATTATTTCGCAGTTTTCCCGGAGCTCGGGCAAAGCACGTCAAAAATTGGAAAGTCAAACCTCAACGATATGCGCCGTACACCACGCCGAGAGTTGAAAAAAACAGCGCATGCCCATATTGTAAACCCTATGCAATGTTTGTCGCTTGGAATCCACCTCAAACGAGGATCAGCAAAACAATACATTGATGTACGAAAAGGTTTGTTCATGGTCAGAAATAAGGGCAATAAAGTTTTAGTTTTATGATTCTTTTTATATTTACTTTTATTTTTTTATTATTTTTTTTTTTTACGCTATTATTATTATTTTTAATTGCATTCTATAACAATTAAAGTAAAAAAGTGACGGACGTGTCGGATGACAAAATGCCGGAAGGACTCCCTTGAAATGTTATTAGCCGGACATAATGAAGAATTAAACAATTTAACAATTGTAAAATTAAAGAAAAACTTTACAATTAAAGAAAAAAAAAAATAATAATAATTATAAAATAAAGAAAAAGTTCAAAGTCCTTACGAGGATTTGAACACAGAAAAATTACACATAGAGTAACTACTCTACGCATTACGCTACCATTCTGTCTCGATCTGCGGCGATCAAAAATACTATTTGTTCTACCAACTACCACATCGGCGCATCGAAAACAGAAACGAGAAATTGAAATTGAAATTTGGAAGCCAAAACATTTTTACGCCGTCGTGCGAGCAGTCACACATACATACGTAGGTTCTAAAAATAGAATCGTATGCATGTACGTTCCCCCCTCACCAACAAGCTCGACGCAAAAAGTTGACCGTTTTGGGCCCTGATGTCCCATCTATGTACTTTATAATCTTTGGTTATAGCAAAGATTATACAGTACATAGATGGGACATCTCATACAAAGAAAAATTTTCTATGGCGGGTTCCATTGCGCGACAAGTTAACCCGCTCGTTCGCAAGTTTGAGAAATTTTTCGCGCGACAAAGAATGAGGAATAGCCCAGTGGTAGAGTGCTTGGCTGGTGTGCAAAGTAAAACGAGTTCAAACCTGGCTCGGGAAGTCAATTTTTTTTTAATTTTAAATCTATTTTTATTATATTTTTATTCTTTGTTTATGTGTTTTCCTAAATTTATAATCCAATAAAAAAAAATACAAAATTGTAAAATAACCTTAACATCGTCTCAATTCGTAGTGGAACCCGCTGTAAATGTCTATAAGTGCGGGTTCTACGGCATTTTGGCAGGCCGCGTCGTGGAACCCGTTGCTTTCCGTTGATTCCGTTGCTTGACTGAATTTGTATCGATGTGGCCTGCAAGAAGTTTGTTCCAAACCTTTTGTGAAAATGGTGTTTAATGCGTTCTCTGATTAGAACTCCAGTTCCGCCGTGGGCTTTCCCATCTGGATGATCTGTGCGGTAGATTGTGTAGCCTCTCATATAAAAGTTGTATTTGCTTGTAAGATGCGTTTCCACCAGTAGAATAGCGTCAATATGGTTTTCGGTCAAGAATTGTGACAATTCTAGTTTATGCCGTAAGACACCATTGGCGTCAAAAAATCAAAATTTTTCCACTGAGAAAAATTTTCTCAGAAATTGGGTTGGAAAAAGTTTTTTTTCATGGAGAATATAGATAGGGAAGCGTAGTTTTCCATTTGTTTAGGAAATGTTGCTAGCAAAGCTTTTTTTTAAAATAAAATACTCAACTTTAGTGCCCATTCCAACTTTTAATTCATTAACGAAAAATGAAATAAAAAAATAAGTTTTTTTCGCTCTGTGAATTCTCTGCTCTCAATGTTTTTCTTTGCTACGCACACACTCACATTTTAAACATGTGTTAGTTTTTCCTCCACTGGTTTAATGAGATTGATTTATCTCACACTCTAAAAAAATAACAAAATAGGGTATATTTAAATATTTATGCCGAATATTTTAAAAAGTAGAAAAACAAGAACGAAAAAATGATCTTGCCTCATCAACGTTACAGTTTCGATTATATTTTTCTCTAATCTTAAGCCGAACTTATCTATTGCGGCGAAGCGGGGTAAATTCACACAAGAGCGAATATGAGCTTTCGCTCCCGCTCCGCCCTAAGCTATCTTAGAGTAAGTTTAGAGACTAACAACTACACCGGCCCATCTGGCAGCCGCGCCAGCATGTGGACTGCAATCCTATACTCCGCTCCAAAGCTAGTTCTGACGATGGCGACCCTGACCCTTCCATCCGCGCCGGTGTGCGTTGCTCCTACTCTTCCTGTGAGCCACTGTTGTGGCGGTTGGTGATCCTCTGCGATCAGGACCAGCTCGCCCGTCCGGATGTGGTCCTCCTTGTTCTGCCACTTCGACCGCGCCTGTAGGCCCAAGACGTACTCCCGGAACCAAAACATTTGCTTGATTGACGAGACAAGCCGCCATCGCCGCAAGCACGTTAGACCCTGCTGGTCTGAGGTCCGCGGTGCTGGTGGGGCGATGAGCGACCCGCCTGTCAACAGGCGTCGCTTGGGTCCTGACTCAGAGCGGTCGTGAGTTCAGGACGGCCTCGACTCCAACGAGGACGGTCTGGTGCTCCTCCGCGGTTAGCCTGGCGTTCCCTACCGCACGTAGGAGTAGGTGTTTTGCAGACTTCACACCTGCCTCCCATAGTCCCCCATGTAGGGAGCCCGCGGAGGTATGAACGCAACTACGCATCCGTTTTTTGATGTGTATTGCGTGACCGCGTCGACCTTGTCCTCGATTCTCCGACGACGCTCTGCGAAGTGGCGACTCGCTCCGATGAAGTTCGTCGCGTTGTCGCAGTGCACGATCTGCGGACATCCTCGGCGCCCAACGAACCTTTAAAAAGCCAAAAAAAGGAATCAGTTGAAAGGTCGGAAACTACTTCTAAATGAACTGCCTTGGACGCAAAACAAACAAATAAGGCAATGTAGGCAATTTTCAATTTCGTATCAAATAAAAACCAACACCACATATAGAGGATAAGCGGAGAGAAAGAATTCTATCTAAGGGTAAATCACCCATGATTTGAGTCATCAGACGAGGCTTGCATTTAAAGCAGCGTAGGCATGACCGTACTGTCGGACTGCAGACTTCCTGCGCATTCCTGCGACTCACAAGTGCTCGTGGACCCACATGAAAATTCGACTCGTGCAAGTATCGGACGTAATTGAGAGCGTTTTGTCATCAATACTGGAAACTTGGCATCGTACGATATAGGAGCATTAGCTAGTCGCCCCCCAACCCGCAACAACGAAAAGGTAAGCCCAGCATCTGAAGATTCGTTTAAAAAGGGATTTAGCTTTTGTAAACTAGGGCTAACACTTAAATTTTTCCGGATATTTTCTATTTCATCTTGTTACTCGTGCTCTTGGACTATTTCGTCTATTTTCTTAAAGGCTTCATTATATTCGACAGGTGAGGGAACAATATCAGAATTCACTACTAATTTCTTCGATTTCCTTATAAAGCGGAACATATAAACGAACACTCGCAGCAGTTTTAGGTGAGAGGAATAACCTTCTATCACTTCCAATAAATCTGAGGTAGATACGATTGCGGTTAATCCGACCGCATTCTTTTTAGCTTCCATCTGTAGAAGTTCTGGTGACAGATCAAACCGGTGGCTCGTCGGCCACTTATCTTCCGGTTCCTTTAAAAACGATGGACCTGTAAACCAGATCGATTCTACAGTCTCCTTTACGTCTCCACCTCTGGACACTATATCTTCCGGATTCTGTTTAGTTAGTACATGCCGCCACGTGCTATCATCTGACCACTCTTGAATTTCAGCTACTCTGTTCGATACGAACGTTGACAACTACGATGGGTGGGAACGAATCCAATGAAGAGTACCTTCTGAATCCGACCAAAATACACTTTGTTCGATCGGAACTTTTATTAGAGGCTTTATCTTGCGGCAGAAATCTGCGAGAAGGTGAGCGGCACTTAGCTCAAGACGGGGGAGCGTCTTTGTCTTGAGCGGCGCTACTTTGGACTTTGCCGTCAACAATGAAACTTTAATACCTTCTGGAGATTCGCAACGAATATAGACGCAGGCTCCATAGGCTCTCATCGATGCGTCAGAAAAGGCATGAATTTGAATCGGTGACATCGACTAGGTAAACACGAATCTCGGAATTGAGATGTCCTCTAATTGCGACAAAGCAATTTGTATTTTGTTCCACGTTGTTTCTAAGTGCAGTGGAATTGACTCATCCCAATCTAGCTTATTTACCCAAAGTTCCTGCAATAGGATCTTTCCTTTTATAAGTATAGGGCTTAATAAGCCAAGGGGGTCAAACAGCTTCGATGTCACCGAAAGGATGTTCCGCTTGGTCGCCCTTTGACCCATGATTGTTAATTATTTTAACCAACTATTCAAATTGTTAGCTCTACTAATTTCAAGTACGTATGCGCCAAGAATTAAAAGGAGGGTGCCATATTCCAGCACAAGACGTAGATTTAAGCGAGCAGCTCTTTGAATTTTTGTTCTTTTTTGTGTGTAGTAACACAGTGTCACTGTCACTTTATGTTTATGTTTATTTTTTAAATATTTAGCACTACAGTCCACCCAGGGGCGCCAAAATGAGATTGAGATGAGATTGATTTATCTCACACTCTAAAAAAAATAACAAAAAAGGATGGCTGCCGAATATTTAAAAAAGTCGAAAAACGAGAACGAAAAAATGATCTTGCCTCATCAACGTTATAATTTCGATTATATTTTTCTCTAATCTTAAGCCTAACTTATCTATTGCGGGGAATTCACACAAGAACGAATATGAGCTTTCGCTCCCGCTCCACCCTAAGCTATCTTAGAGTAAATTTAGAGAATGATACATTGACTCACGCTTGAACAACGCTTTGAAATAGTGCAATTTTATTTCGAAAATAATGGTTCTGTGCAGAATATGTATGTCCTTTGAGAAATACGTATCGCGGACTATCTTCTTTTTATCGTCGACAAAATCGTCCATCAGCGCAATTAATTCGATTAACAATGGAACGTTTTCGCACCACGCCAACTCTTATTGATAACTTGCACCCCCAGAGACGGCGTACAGTGCATACAGAAGAAGCTATTGATACTGTAAAGCGCAGCATTGAGGAAGACCCGAATGAGTCCATCCGCCATCGATCGTATTTCGCGGAAGGATCTTGGTTTGGGTGCCTTCAAAATCCGACTCGTGCAAGAATTAAAGCTAACCGATCATCAAGCAAGGCGTAGATTCGTCGAATGAAGCCAAAATGAGATTTCCATTGTTCCCGATTTTCATAAGCGAATTTTGTTTAGCGATGAAGCGCACTTCTGGTTCTATGGCTACGTCAACAAACAAAACTGCCGCATTTGGAGCGAAGCTAGCCCTCAAGTGTATGTCAAAACACCGTTACATCCAGAAAAACTATCTGATTAGCTTAGTTTGGGGCTATGTAAAGTCATTGGTCTATTCGGATAAGCCACAAACGCTTGACCATTTGGAAGACAACATTCGCCGTGTTATTGCCGATAATATGTACGACCACAAATGTTCGAAAAAGTCAAATTTTCGATTCATAGAAATCAGCAAAACCGTTGAAGACCATTCGCCCTATGAATCCATGAAAATCCGAAAAACTTTCAACTCCGGTTGACCCTTGGAAGGGAGAGATCACAGGAACATTTTTTAAGAAATTTTCTTGGAACAATTTTTTTTCATAGAAAATGTAGATAGGAAAGCGTATATTTTCATTTGTTTAAGAGCTGTTGAATATATCTTAGCATATACCGAATACATCTGGTATATACATACGTCTACAAAAATCGGTATTACAAATCTATCATCGATCGGTCACACTTACGTGTGTTACCGCTTCTTCTTTGTAAAACTTGAAACTGGCTGGTTGTGTGTGCAAACGAAAAGAATAAAATTATTACAAATTGAATAACTTAATAAAACAGTGTTTTTATTTAAACAATTAATTCACAGGCTCAGTTTTACAACAGGTTATGGGCCCAGTTCACAAAAATCATATATTTCAAAGTTTAAGGGGGGAAATACAATTAAAAATTTATTTTTTTTCGAAAATTTTTTTTTTGTCTTAATGTACTCTAAATATGTCTGGGAATAAGCCTTTAAAAGCATAAAGCTGTCCGGTACTTATTTTCAAAGTAATACGCAATTTAGTGAGTGCGTGTCAGTGGTAAACTTTAGTGAGTGGTAAACTTTAAACGCTTCTACTGAAAAGTCGTGTTTTCAAAATCGCCGTGCAGTCACAGGTCAGAGATTTAATTTCAATCTAATGCGGTTTTTTGCTTTATGTTTGAAATGCAATTCTCCATAACATGAATTAAAGGATTTTTCATATTTATTTGTTATAACATATTTTTTTTTTGACGAACAAAGTCGAAAAAAAGTGTGTTTTTTTTAAACATTTTTTTCAATTTCAAATTTTTTCATGGAAAAACCATTTTTTTGCATATGAAATAATTCATGTTGTGCGCTGTACCTCTAAGTTTAATGCCCAGTGGCTGTTTTTTGTTTTAGACGTGATCCTGGGCCTGGAGACTGCACGGCGCAAAGTTTATCCCCCAAAACACGACTCCATATTATTGATCATAAATGGGCTTAATTACAATATTTTTCGAAAAACTTGACTGATTTTCATTGCCCAATAATTTCCTAATAACATGCAAAAAGAATCGCTAAGATTCATTCAATTCCCTACTTGCAATTTACTCCCAAAGATAGGCCTCATTTTAGGCCTTTTAATTGTATTTCCCCCCTTAATAAGAATTATAAGTTTTTTTTGTTCCCTTATACATTATTGTGAAATTCCAGCAAACAGCTTCGATGTCACCGAAAGGATGTTCCGCTTGGTCGCCCTTTGACCCATGATTGTTAATTATTTTAACCAACTATTCAAATTGTTAGCTCTACTAATTTCAAGTACGTATGCGCCAAGAATTAAAAGGAGGGTGCCATATTCCAGCACAAGACGTAGATTTAAGCGAGCAGCTCTTTGAATTTTTGTTCTTTTTTGTGTGTAGTAACACAGTGTCACTGTCACTTTATGTTTATGTTTATTTTTTAAATATTTAGCACTACAGTCCACCCAGGGGCGCCAAAATGAGATTGAGATGAGATTGATTTATCTCACACTCTAAAAAAAATAACAAAAAAGGATGGCTGCCGAATATTTAAAAAAGTCGAAAAACGAGAACGAAAAAATGATCTTGCCTCATCAACGTTATAATTTCGATTATATTTTTCTCTAATCTTAAGCCTAACTTATCTATTGCGGGGAATTCACACAAGAACGAATATGAGCTTTCGCTCCCGCTCCACCCTAAGCTATCTTAGAGTAAATTTAGAGAATGATACATTGACTCACGCTTGAACAACGCTTTGAAATAGTGCAATTTTATTTCGAAAATAATGGTTCTGTGCAGAATATGTATGTCCTTTGAGAAATACGTATCGCGGACTATCTTCTTTTTATCGTCGACAAAATCGTCCATCAGCGCAATTAATTCGATTAACAATGGAACGTTTTCGCACCACGCCAACTCTTATTGATAACTTGCACCCCCAGAGACGGCGTACAGTGCATACAGAAGAAGCTATTGATACTGTAAAGCGCAGCATTGAGGAAGACCCGAATGAGTCCATCCGCCATCGATCGTATTTTGCGGAAGGATCTTGGTTTGGGTGCCTTCAAAATCCGACTCGTGCAAGAATTAAAGCTAACCGATCATCAAGCAAGGCGTGGATTCGTCGAATGAAGCCAAAATGAGATTTCCATTGTTCCCGATTTTCATAAGCGAATTTTGTTTAGCGATGAAGCGCACTTCTGGTTCTATGGCTACGTCAACAAACAAAACTGCCGCATTTGGAGCGAAGCTAGCCCTCAAGTGTATGTCAAAACACCGTTACATCCAGAAAAACTATCTGATTAGCTTAGTTTGGGGCTATGTAAAGTCATTGGTCTATTCGGATAAGCCACAAACGCTTGACCATTTGGAAGACAACATTCGCCGTGTTATTGCCGATAATATGTACGACCACAAATGTTCGAAAAAGTCAAATTTTCGATTCATAGAAATCAGCAAAACCGTTGAAGACCATTCGCCCTATGAATCCATGAAAATCCGAAAAACTTTCAACTCCGGTTGACCCTTGGAAGGGAGAGATCACAGGAACATTTTTTAAGAAATTTTCTTGGAACAATTTTTTTTCATAGAAAATGTAGATAGGAAAGCGTATATTTTCATTTGTTTAAGAGCTGTTGAATATATCTTAGCATATACCGAATACATCTGGTATATACATACGTCTACAAAAATCGGTATTACAAATCTATCATCGATCGGTCACACTTACGTGTGTTACCGCTTCTTCTTTGTAAAACTTGAAACTGGCTGGTTGTGTGTGCAAACGAAAAGAATAAAATTATTACAAATTGAATAACTTAATAAAACAGTGTTTTTATTTAAACAATTAATTCACAGGCTCAGTTTTACAACAGGTTATGGGCCCAGTTCACAAAAATCATATATTTCAAAGTTTAAGGGGGGAAATACAATTAAAAATTTATTTTTTTTCGAAAATTTTTTTTTTGTCTTAATGTACTCTAAATATGTCTGGGAATAAGCCTTTAAAAGCATAAAGCTGTCCGGTACTTATTTTCAAAGTAATACGCAATTTAGTGAGTGCGTGTCAGTGGTAAACTTTAGTGAGTGGTAAACTTTAAACGCTTCTACTGAAAAGTCGTGTTTTCAAAATCGCCGTGCAGTCACAGGTCAGAGATTTAATTTCAATCTAATGCGGTTTTTTGCTTTATGTTTGAAATGCAATTCTCCACAACATGAATTAAAGGATTTTTCATATTTATTTGTTATAACATATTTTTTTTTGACGAACAAAGTCGAAAAAAAGTGTGTTTTTTTTTAAACATTTTTTTCAATTTCAAATTTTTTCATGGAAAAACCATTTTTTTGCATATGAAATAATTCATGTTGTGCGCTGTACCTCTAAGTTTAATTCTCAGTGGCTGTTTTTTGTTTTAGACGTGATCCTGGGCCTGGAGACTGCACGGCGCAAAGTTTATCCCCCAAAACACGACTCCATATTATTGATCATAAATGGGCTTAATTACAATATTTTTCGAAAAACTTGACTGATTTTCATTGCCCAATAATTTCCTAATAACATGCAAAAAGAATCGCTAAGATTCATTCAATTCCCTACTTGCAATTTACTCCCAAAGATAGGCCTCATTTTAGGCCTTTTAATTGTATTTCCCCCCTTAATAAGAATTATAAGTTTTTTTTGTTCCCTTATACATTATTGTGAAATTCCAGCAAACAGCTTCGATGTCACCGAAAGGATGTTCCGCTTGGTCGCCCTTTGACCCATGATTGTTAATTATTTTAACCAACTATTCAAATTGTTAGCTCTACTAATTTCAAGTACGTATGCGCCAAGAATTAAAAGGAGGGTGCCATATTCCAGCACAAGACGTAGATTTAAGCGAACAGCTCTTTGAATTTTTGTTCTTTTTTGTGTGTAGTAACACAGTGTCACTGTCACTTTATGTTTATGTTTATTTTTTAAATATTTAGCACTACAGTCCACCCAGGGGCGCCAAAATGAGATTGAGATGAGATTGATTTATCTCACACTCTAAAAAAAATAACAAAAAAGGATGGCTGCCGAATATTTAAAAAAGTCGAAAAACGAGAACGAAAAAATGATCTTGCCTCATCAACGTTATAATTTCGATTATATTTTTCTCTAATCTTAAGCCTAACTTATCTATTGCGGGGAATTCACACAAGAACGAATATGAGCTTTCGCTCCCGCTCCACCCTAAGCTATCTTAGAGTAAATTTAGAGAATGATACATTGACTCACGCTTGAACAACGCTTTGAAATAGTGCAATTTTATTTCGAAAATAATGGTTCTGTGCAGAATATGTATGTCCTTTGAGAAATACGTATCGCGGACTATCTTCTTTTTATCGTCGACAAAATCGTCCATCAGCGCAATTAATTCGATTAACAATGGAACGTTTTCGCACCACGCCAACTCTTATTGATAACTTGCACCCCCAGAGACGGCGTACAGTGCATACAGAAGAAGCTATTGATACTGTAAAGCGCAGCATTGAGGAAGACCCGAATGAGTCCATCCGCCATCGATCGTATTTTGCGGAAGGATCTTGGTTTGGGTGTCTTCAAAATCCGACTCGTGCAAGAATTAAAGCTAACCGATCATCAAGCAAGGCGTAGATTCGTCGAATGAAGCCAAAATGAGATTTCCATTGTTCCCGATTTTCATAAGCGAATTTTGTTTAGCGATGAAGCGCACTTCTGGTTCTATGGCTACGTCAACAAACAAAACTGCCGCATTTGGAGCGAAGCTAGCCCTCAAGTGTATGTCAAAACACCGTTACATCCAGAAAAACTATCTGATTAGCTTAGTTTGGGGCTATGTAAAGTCATTGGTCTATTCGGATAAGCCACAAACGCTTGACCATTTGGAAGACAACATTCGCCGTGTTATTGCCGATAATATGTACGACCACAAATGTTCGAAAAAGTCAAATTTTCGATTCATAGAAATCAGCAAAACCGTTGAAGACCATTCGCCCTATGAATCCATGAAAATCCGAAAAACTTTCAACTCCGGTTGACCCTTGGAAGGGAGAGATCACAGGAACATTTTTTAAGAAATTTTCTTGGAACAATTTTTTTTCATAGAAAATGTAGATAGGAAAGCGTATATTTTCATTTGTTTAAGAGCTGTTGAATATATCTTAGCATATACCGAATACATCTGGTATATACATACGTCTACAAAAATCGGTATTACAAATCTATCATCGATCGGTCACACTTACGTGTGTTACCGCTTCTTCTTTGTAAAACTTGAAACTGGCTGGTTGTGTGTGCAAACGAAAAGAATAAAATTATTACAAATTGAATAACTTAATAAAACAGTGTTTTTATTTAAACAATTAATTCACAGGCTCAGTTTTACAACAGGTTATGGGCCCAGTTCACAAAAATCATATATTTCAAAGTTTAAGGGGGGAAATACAATTAAAAATTTATTTTTTTTCGAAAATTTTTTTTTTGTCTTAATGTACTCTAAATATGTCTGGGAATAAGCCTTTAAAAGCATAAAGCTGTCCGGTACTTATTTTCAAAGTAATACGCAATTTAGGGAGTGCGTGTCAGTGGTAAACTTTAGTGAGTGGTAAACTTTAAACGCTTCTACTGAAAAGTCGTGTTTTCAAAATCGCCGTGCAGTCACAGGTCAGAGATTTAATTTCAATCTAATGCGGTTTTTTGCTTTATGTTTGAAATGCAATTCTCCATAACATGAATTAAAGGATTTTTCATATTTATTTGTTATAACATATTTTTTTTTGACGAACAAAGTCGAAAAAAAGTGTGTTTTTTTTAAACATTTTTTTCAATTTCAAATTTTTTCATGGAAAAACCATTTTTTTGCATATGAAATAATTCATGTTGTGCGCTGTACCTCTAAGTTTAATGCCCAGTGGCTGTTTTTTGTTTTAGACGTGATCCTGGGCCTGGAGACTGCACGGCGCAAAGTTTATCCCCCAAAACACGACTCCATATTATTGATCATAAATGGGCTTAATTACAATATTTTTCGAAAAACTTGACTGATTTTCATTGCCCAATAATTTCCTAATAACATGCAAAAAGAATCGCTAAGATTCATTCAATTCCCTACTTGCAATTTACTCCCAAAGATAGGCCTCATTTTAGGCCTTTTAATTGTATTTCCCCCCTTAATAAGAATTATAAGTTTTTTTTGTTCCCTTATACATTATTGTGAAATTCCAGCAAACAGCTTCGATGTCACCGAAAGGATGTTCCGCTTGGTCGCCCTTTGACCCATGATTGTTAATTATTTTAACCAACTATTCAAATTGTTAGCTCTACTAATTTCAAGTACGTATGCGCCAAGAATTAAAAGGAGGGTGCCATATTCCAGCACAAGACGTAGATTTAAGCGAGCAGCTCTTTGAATTTTTGTTCTTTTTTGTGTGTAGTAACACAGTGTCACTGTCACTTTATGTTTATGTTTATTTTTTAAATATTTAGCACTACAGTCCACCCAGGGGCGCCAAAATGAGATTGAGATGAGATTGATTTATCTCACACTCTAAAAAAAATAACAAAAAAGGATGGCTGCCGAATATTTAAAAAAGTCGAAAAACGAGAACGAAAAAATGATCTTGCCTCATCAACGTTATAATTTCGATTATATTTTTCTCTAATCTTAAGCCTAACTTATCTATTGCGGGGAATTCACACAAGAACGAATATGAGCTTTCGCTCCCGCTCCACCCTAAGCTATCTTAGAGTAAATTTAGAGAATGATACATTGACTCACGCTTGAACAACGCTTTGAAATAGTGCAATTTTATTTCGAAAATAATGGTTCTGTGCAGAATATGTATGTCCTTTGAGAAATACGTATCGCGGACTATCTTCTTTTTATCGTCGACAAAATCGTCCATCAGCGCAATTAATTCGATTAACAATGGAACGTTTTCGCACCACGCCAACTCTTATTGATAACTTGCACCCCCAGAGACGGCGTACAGTGCATACAGAAGAAGCTATTGATACTGTAAAGCGCAGCATTGAGGAAGACCCGAATGAGTCCATCCGCCATCGATCGTATTTTGCGGAAGGATCTTGGTTTGGGTGCCTTCAAAATCCGACTCGTGCAAGAATTAAAGCTAACCGATCATCAAGCAAGGCGTGGATTCGTCGAATGAAGCCAAAATGAGATTTCCATTGTTCCCGATTTTCATAAGCGAATTTTGTTTAGCGATGAAGCGCACTTCTGGTTCTATGGCTACGTCAACAAACAAAACTGCCGCATTTGGAGCGAAGCTAGCCCTCAAGTGTATGTCAAAACACCGTTACATCCAGAAAAACTATCTGATTAGCTTAGTTTGGGGCTATGTAAAGTCATTGGTCTATTCGGATAAGCCACAAACGCTTGACCATTTGGAAGACAACATTCGCCGTGTTATTGCCGATAATATGTACGACCACAAATGTTCGAAAAAGTCAAATTTTCGATTCATAGAAATCAGCAAAACCGTTGAAGACCATTCGCCCTATGAATCCATGAAAATCCGAAAAACTTTCAACTCCGGTTGACCCTTGGAAGGGAGAGATCACAGGAACATTTTTTAAGAAATTTTCTTGGAACAATTTTTTTTCATAGAAAATGTAGATAGGAAAGCGTATATTTTCATTTGTTTAAGAGCTGTTGAATATATCTTAGCATATACCGAATACATCTGGTATATACATACGTCTACAAAAATCGGTATTACAAATCTATCATCGATCGGTCACACTTACGTGTGTTACCGCTTCTTCTTTGTAAAACTTGAAACTGGCTGGTTGTGTGTGCAAACGAAAAGAATAAAATTATTACAAATTGAATAACTTAATAAAACAGTGTTTTTATTTAAACAATTAATTCACAGGCTCAGTTTTACAACAGGTTATGGGCCCAGTTCACAAAAATCATATATTTCAAAGTTTAAGGGGGGAAATACAATTAAAAATTTATTTTTTTTCGAAAATTTTTTTTTTGTCTTAATGTACTCTAAATATGTCTGGGAATAAGCCTTTAAAAGCATAAAGCTGTCCGGTACTTATTTTCAAAGTAATACGCAATTTAGTGAGTGCGTGTCAGTGGTAAACTTTAGTGAGTGGTAAACTTTAAACGCTTCTACTGAAAAGTCGTGTTTTCAAAATCGCCGTGCAGTCACAGGTCAGAGATTTAATTTCAATCTAATGCGGTTTTTTGCTTTATGTTTGAAATGCAATTCTCCACAACATGAATTAAAGGATTTTTCATATTTATTTGTTATAACATATTTTTTTTTGACGAACAAAGTCGAAAAAAAGTGTGTTTTTTTTTAAACATTTTTTTCAATTTCAAATTTTTTCATGGAAAAAACCATTTTTTTGCATATGAAATAATTCATGTTGTGCGCTGTACCTCTAAGTTTAATTCTCAGTGGCTGTTTTTTGTTTTAGACGTGATCCTGGGCCTGGAGACTGCACGGCGCAAAGTTTATCCCCCAAAACACGACTCCATATTATTGATCATAAATGGGCTTAATTACAATATTTTTCGAAAAACTTGACTGATTTTCATTGCCCAATAATTTCCTAATAACATGCAAAAAGAATCGCTAAGATTCATTCAATTCCCTACTTGCAATTTACTCCCAAAGATAGGCCTCATTTTAGGCCTTTTAATTGTATTTCCCCCCTTAATAAGAATTATAAGTTTTTTTTGTTCCCTTATACATTATTGTGAAATTCCAGCAAACAGCTTCGATGTCACCGAAAGGATGTTCCGCTTGGTCGCCCTTTGACCCATGATTGTTAATTATTTTAACCAACTATTCAAATTGTTAGCTCTACTAATTTCAAGTACGTATGCGCCAAGAATTAAAAGGAGGGTGCCATATTCCAGCACAAGACGTAGATTTAAGCGAACAGCTCTTTGAATTTTTGTTCTTTTTTGTGTGTAGTAACACAGTGTCACTGTCACTTTATGTTTATGTTTATTTTTTAAATATTTAGCACTACAGTCCACCCAGGGGCGCCAAAATGAGATTGAGATGAGATTGATTTATCTCACACTCTAAAAAAAATAACAAAAAAGGATGGCTGCCGAATATTTAAAAAAGTCGAAAAACGAGAACGAAAAAATGATCTTGCCTCATCAACGTTATAATTTCGATTATATTTTTCTCTAATCTTAAGCCTAACTTATCTATTGCGGGGAATTCACACAAGAACGAATATGAGCTTTCGCTCCCGCTCCACCCTAAGCTATCTTAGAGTAAATTTAGAGAATGATACATTGACTCACGCTTGAACAACGCTTTGAAATAGTGCAATTTTATTTCGAAAATAATGGTTCTGTGCAGAATATGTATGTCCTTTGAGAAATACGTATCGCGGACTATCTTCTTTTTATCGTCGACAAAATCGTCCATCAGCGCAATTAATTCGATTAACAATGGAACGTTTTCGCACCACGCCAACTCTTATTGATAACTTGCACCCCCAGAGACGGCGTACAGTGCATACAGAAGAAGCTATTGATACTGTAAAGCGCAGCATTGAGGAAGACCCGAATGAGTCCATCCGCCATCGATCGTATTTTGCGGAAGGATCTTGGTTTGGGTGTCTTCAAAATCCGACTCGTGCAAGAATTAAAGCTAACCGATCATCAAGCAAGGCGTGGATTCGTCGAATGAAGCCAAAATGAGATTTCTATTGTTCCCGATTTTCATAAGCGAATTTTGTTTAGCGATGAAGCGCACTTCTGGTTCTATGGCTACGTCAACAAACAAAACTGCCGCATTTGGAGCGAAGCTAGCCCTCAAGTGTATGTCAAAACACCGTTACATCCAGAAAAACTATCTGATTAGCTTAGTTTGGGGCTATGTAAAGTCATTGGTCTATTCGGATAAGCCACAAACGCTTGACCATTTGGAAGACAACATTCGCCGTGTTATTGCCGATAATATGTACGACCACAAATGTTCGAAAAAGTCAAATTTTCGATTCATAGAAATCAGCAAAACCGTTGAAGACCATTCGCCCTATGATTCCATGAAAATCCGAAAAACTTTCAACTCCGGTTGACCCTTGGAAGGGAGAGATCACAGGAACATTTTTTAAGAAATTTTCTTGGAACAATTTTTTTTCATAGAAAATGTAGATAGGAAAGCGTATATTTTCATTTGTTTAAGAGCTGTTGAATATATCTTAGCATATACCGAATACATCTGGTATATACATACGTCTACAAAAATCGGTATTACAAATCTATCATCGATCGGTCACACTTACGTGTGTTACCGCTTCTTCTTTGTAAAACTTGAAACTGGCTGGTTGTGTGTGCAAACGAAAAGAATAAAATTATTACAAATTGAATAACTTAATAAAACAGTGTTTTTATTTAAACAATTAATTCACAGGCTCAGTTTTACAACAGGTTATGGGCCCAGTTCACAAAAATCATATATTTCAAAGTTTAAGGGGGGAAATACAATTAAAAATTTATTTTTTTTCGAAAATTTTTTTTTTGTCTTAATGTACTCTAAATATGTCTGGGAATAAGCCTTTAAAAGCATAAAGCTGTCCGGTACTTATTTTCAAAGTAATACGCAATTTAGTGAGTGCGTGTCAGTGGTAAACTTTAGTGAGTGGTAAACTTTAAACGCTTCTACTGAAAAGTCGTGTTTTCAAAATCGCCGTGCAGTCACAGGTCAGAGATTTAATTTCAATCTAATGCGGTTTTTTGCTTTATGTTTGAAATGCAATTCTCCACAACATGAATTAAAGGATTTTTCATATTTATTTGTTATAAATATTTTTTTTTGACGAACAAAGTCGAAAAAAAGTGTGTTTTTTTTAAACATTTTTTTCAATTTCAAATTTTTTCATGGAAAAACCATTTTTTTGCATATGAAATAATTCATGTTGTGCGCTGTACCTCTAAGTTTAATGCCCAGTGGCTGTTTTTTGTTTTAGACGTGATCCTGGGCCTGGAGACTGCACGGCGCAAAGTTTATCCCCCAAAACACGACTCCATATTATTGATCATAAATGGGCTTAATTACAATATTTTTCGAAAAACTTGACTGATTTTCATTGCCCAATAATTTCCTAATAACATGCAAAAAGAATCGCTAAGATTCATTCAATTCCCTACTTGCAATTTACTCCCAAAGATAGGCCTCATTTTAGGCCTTTTAATTGTATTTCCCCCCTTAATAAGAATTATAAGTTTTTTTTGTTCCCTTATACATTATTGTGAAATTCCAGCAAACAGCTTCGATGTCACCGAAAGGATGTTCCGCTTGGTCGCCCTTTGACCCATGATTGTTAATTATTTTAACCAACTATTCAAATTGTTAGCTCTACTAATTTCAAGTACGTATGCGCCAAGAATTAAAAGGAGGGTGCCATATTCCAGCACAAGACGTAGATTTAAGCGAGCAGCTCTTTGAATTTTTGTTCTTTTTTGTGTGTAGTAACACAGTGTCACTGTCACTTTATGTTTATGTTTATTTTTTAAATATTTAGCACTACAGTCCACCCAGGGGCGCCAAAATGAGATTGAGATGAGATTGATTTATCTCACACTCTAAAAAAAACAAAAAAGGATGGCTGCCGAATATTTAAAAAAGTCGAAAAACGAGAACGAAAAAATGATCTTGCCTCATCAACGTTATAATTTCGATTATATTTTTCTCTAATCTTAAGCCTAACTTATCTATTGCGGGGAATTCACACAAGAACGAATATGAGCTTTCGCTCCCGCTCCACCCTAAGCTATCTTAGAGTAAATTTAGAGAATGATACATTGACTCACGCTTGAACAACGCTTTGAAATAGTGCAATTTTATTTCGAAAATAATGGTTCTGTGCAGAATATGTATGTCCTTTGAGAAATACGTATCGCGGACTATCTTCTTTTTATCGTCGACAAAATCGTCCATCAGCGCAATTAATTCGATTAACAATGGAACGTTTTCGCACCACGCCAACTCTTATTGATAACTTGCACCCCCAGAGACGGCGTACAGTGCATACAGAAGAAGCTATTGATACTGTAAAGCGCAGCATTGAGGAAGACCCGAATGAGTCCATCCGCCATCGATCGTATTTTGCGGAAGGATCTTGGTTTGGGTGCCTTCAAAATCCGACTCGTGCAAGAATTAAAGCTAACCGATCATCAAGCAAGGCGTGGATTCGTCGAATGAAGCCAAAATGAGATTTCCATTGTTCCCGATTTTCATAAGCGAATTTTGTTTAGCGATGAAGCGCACTTCTGGTTCTATGGCTACGTCAACAAACAAAACTGCCGCATTTGGAGCGAAGCTAGCCCTCAAGTGTATGTCAAAACACCGTTACATCCAGAAAAACTATCTGATTAGCTTAGTTTGGGGCTATGTAAAGTCATTGGTCTATTCGGATAAGCCACAAACGCTTGACCATTTGGAAGACAACATTCGCCGTGTTATTGCCGATAATATGTACGACCACAAATGTTCGAAAAAGTCAAATTTTCGATTCATAGAAATCAGCAAAACCGTTGAAGACCATTCGCCCTATGATTCCATGAAAATCCGAAAAACTTTCAACTCCGGTTGACCCTTGGAAGGGAGAGATCACAGGAACATTTTTTAAGAAATTTTCTTGGAACAATTTTTTTTCATAGAAAATGTAGATAGGAAAGCGTATATTTTCATTTGTTTAAGAGCTGTTGAATATATCTTAGCATATACCGAATACATCTGGTATATACATACGTCTACAAAAATCGGTATTACAAATCTATCATCGATCGGTCACACTTACGTGTGTTACCGCTTCTTCTTTGTAAAACTTGAAACTGGCTGGTTGTGTGTGCAAACGAAAAGAATAAAATTATTACAAATTGAATAACTTAATAAAACAGTGTTTTTATTTAAACAATTAATTCACAGGCTCAGTTTTACAACAGGTTATGGGCCCAGTTCACAAAAATCATATATTTCAAAGTTTAAGGGGGGAAATACAATTAAAAATTTATTTTTTTTCGAAAATTTTTTTTTTGTCTTAATGTACTCTAAATATGTCTGGGAATAAGCCTTTAAAAGCATAAAGCTGTCCGGTACTAATTTTCAAAGTAATACGCAATTTAGTGAGTGCGTGTCAGTGGTAAACTTTAGTGAGTGGTAAACTTTAAACGCTTCTACTGAAAAGTCGTGTTTTCAAAATCGCCGTGCAGTCACAGGTCAGAGATTTAATTTCAATCTAATGCGGTTTTTTGCTTTATGTTTGAAATGCAATTCTCCACAACATGAATTAAAGGATTTTTCATATTTATTTGTTATAACATATTTTTTTTTGACGAACAAAGTCGAAAAAAAGTGTGTTTTTTTTTAAACATTTTTTTCAATTTCAAATTTTTTCATGGAAAAACCATTTTTTTGCATATGAAATAATTCATGTTGTGCGCTGTACCTCTAAGTTTAATGCCCAGTGGCTGTTTTTTGTTTTAGACGTGATCCTGGGCCTGGAGACTGCACGGCGCAAAGTTTATCCCCCAAAACACGACTCCATATTATTGATCATAAATGGGCTTAATTACAATATTTTTCGAAAAACTTGACTGATTTTCATTGCCCAATAATTTCCTAATAACATGCAAAAAGAATCGCTAAGATTCATTCAATTCCCTACTTGCAATTTACTCCCAAAGATAGGCCTCATTTTAGGCCTTTTAATTGTATTTCCCCCCTTAATAAGAATTATAAAATTTTTTTTTGTTCCCTTATACATTATTGTGAAATTCCGAAATAAAATATGGCCGACAGAGCAAAGCGTAACATAAAACATTTTGATGGCGAAAAATATGCTATGTGGAAATTTAGAATTCGTGCACTTCTTGCCGAATTAAATGTGTTAAAAGTAATTGATGAGCAGGAACCAACGGAATTAGATGAAGATTGGAATAAAGCAGAAAGATGTGCAAAGAGCACTTTAATCAAGTATCTCGGTGACGCGTTTCTTAATTTCGCCATAGGCGCCGGAAAGACGGCGAGTCAAATTTTTAAGAATTTAGATGCGATATATGAGCGCAAAAGTCTTGCATCTCAGTTGTCCGTCCGCAAGCGTCTTTTATAACTAAAGTTAGGGAGTGAGACAGCACTAGTGAGCCACTTCAATGTGTTTGATGAGTTAATGAGTGAGTTAGCTGCTTCTGGTGCAAAACTCGAAGAGATGGACAGGGTGTCTCACTTATTGCTTACTTTGCCAAATACATATGATGGTGTAATTACAGCTATAGAAACATTGTCTTAAGAAAATTTAACTCTAGCGTTTGTCAAAAACAGATTGTTAGATCATGAGATTAGACTTAAAAATGAAAGCATTGATACTAGCAAGAAATTATGAAAGCAACTGTTAATAATAATAATAAACATAATTATAATTACAAAAATAATAACAACTATAAATACAATAAATATAAATATAATAAAGGCAATGTTGACCGCAAACCATATAAAGGAAAAGTTAAACCTAATATAAAATGCTATCATTGCAAAAAGGATGGGCGTATAAAAAAGGATTGCTATGCGTATAAAAGAATAATAAATGAACAAAATAAAGAAAATAACAATAATAACAAGCAAGCACAAACGGCAACAATCCAGTCAGGTTTCGCATTTATGGTGAATAGTGAACCAAATACAAATTCGAGCAAAAATTGGAACTTCATCCTGGATTCTAGAGCCACTGACCATTTAATCAATAATGTGGCAATGTTTGCTGATTATGTGGAATTGGAATCTCCAATAAGAATTGCTGTGGCTAAGCATGGACAATATATATTTGCAACCAAGCGGGGAATCGTCCAATTATACAATGGCCATCAAATAACGCTCGAAGACGTCCTATTCTGTGAAGAGGTTGCTGACAACTTGATATCTGTAAAGCGTCTTCAAGAGTCAGGTATGACTGTTGAGTTCAACAAAACTGGAGTAAAAATCACCAAGGGTGATATGATTGTGGCCGAAAGTACAGGTATGTACAATATACCAGTTTTAAAATTTACAGCATACACATTAAATGCACAAGATAAAAATATGTATCGTTTGTGGCATGAAAGGTTAGGGCATGTTAGTAAAGGGAAAATGTTAGAAATAAAAAGAAATAATTTATTTATTAATAATAATCTTCTGGATAAAGTATACCCTGTCGATGATATTTGTGAGGCTTGTGTAAATGGAAAACAAGCAAGGCTACCTTTTGAAAAATGTAAAATAAAAGATTTTATTAAGAGACCACTGTTTGTAGTTCATTCGGATGTGTGTGGTCCAATAACACCGACTACAATTGATGATAAAAATTATTATGTAATTTTTGTCGATCAATATACACACTATTGTGTAACATATTTAATGAAAAACAAATCAGACGTATTTAATATGTTTAAAGATTTTGTAGCAAAAAGTGAGGCCCATTTCAATCTTAAAATAGTTAATCTTTATATAGACAACGGTAGAGAGTATTTATCAAATGATATGCGTGAATACTGTGTTCAAAAGGGTATCAGTTATCATTTAACTGTGCCTCATACACCTCAATTGAATGGTGTATCTGAAAGAATGATTCGAACCATTACTGAAAAGGCTCGTGCTATGGTGAATGGTGCTAAGCTTGAAAAAAATTTCTGGGGTGAAGCTGTATTGACAGCAACATTCTTAATAAATAGAACTCCAACTAGAGCACTTGGAAATAGCACAAAAACATCGTATGAAATGTGGCACGAAAGAAAGCCAAACTTAAAGTTTATAAGAGTTTTTGGTTCGACTGTGTATGTCCACAACAAAACTAGAAAAAGGAAATTTGACGAAAAGTCAATAAAGGGTATTCTTGTTGGTTTTGATAATAATGGCTATAAATTATGGAATGTAGCTGAAAGAAAATTCTTTGTTGCTAGAGATGTAGTTATAGATGAGCGAAATATGATAAATTCTAGAGCTAAAAATTCTAATATGGATCTCCTGAATGATAGTAAGGAAAATAATATTACATATCTTCCGAATGAGAGTAAGAAGACTAATGAAAATAATTTCCTGAATGATAGTAAGGAAAATAATGAGATATATCTTCCGAATGAGAATAAGAAGAACAATGAAAATAATATCCTGAATGAAAGTAAGGACAAAAGTCAAGGCAAACTTCTGAATGATAGTAGGAAGAGTGAGCCAACAAATTTCCCGAATGAGAGTAAGGAAAGTAGTGAATTTGAAAAGCCTAGTGTTATTGTAAATAGTCAAAGCAACAAAGACTTAGTAAAGACCGGTGACGAGGAGGCTACTAGAAAGAGTATTAGACTACAGAATAAGCCTCGAATATCATATAAAGATCTTAACTCGTTCGTTTTAAATGCACATACACTTCTGAATGATGTCCCAAAATCATTTGATGAAATAGAGAACAGAAGTGACAAATCCCTTTGGGAAGAAGCTATTATGTCAGAATTAGATGCCCACAAATTAAACAATACGTGGACTATTGTGAAAAAGCCTGAAAATGTAAATATAGTAGATAATAAATGGGTATTCTCTTTTAAATATGGTAAGATACAAAGCAAGATTAGTAGCACGTGGATTCACCCAAGAGTATCTTATTGATTATGAAGAAACATTTGCACCTGTTGCTAGGATTACAAGTTTTAGAGTCATGTTATCCTTGTCAGTTCAATATAATTTAAAGGTATGCAAATTAAATAAATCAATTTACGGACTCAAACAAGCAGCCAGATGTTGGTTTGAAGTATTTGATAAAGCAATAAAAGAGTGTGGTTTTGAAAACTCACAAGTTGATCGTTGCATATATATTCTTGATATTGGTTCCATTGAGAAAAATATATATGTACTGCTGTACGTAGATGATCTTGTAATCGCAACAGCAGACATAGAAAGAATGACAAGGTTCAAAAGTTATTTAATGAAAAAGTTTAGAATGACAGACCTTGATGAAATTAGATATTTTATTGGCATAAAAGTAGAAGTAGGTCAAGATAGAATACACCTTAGTCAATGTTCGTATATTAAATCAATTTTAAATAAGTTTAAGATGAAATACTGTAAATCAGTTGATACACCTCTTCAAAGCAAGCTAAATTACGAATTATTAAATTCAGATGAGCAATCTGACGCTCCTTGTCGTAATTTAATAGGTTGCTTAATGTATGTTATGCTATGTACACGTCCAGATTTAGCGACTGCAGTTAATATTCTTAGTCGATATACAAATAAAAATAATGCAGAGCTATGGACAAGTCTGAAAAGAATTCTTAGATACCTAAAGGGTAGTATAGATATGAAAATGGTTTTCGAGAAAGATCCAAATGCTGAAAACATATTTAAGGGTTATGCAGATTCTGACTGGGGTGGAAATGAAAGTGACAGAAAGAGTACCACTGGTTATATTTTTAGAATGTTTAATTCTAATTTAATTTGTTGGAATACAAAAAGGCAAAATTCCGTAGCTGCTTCGTCGACTGAAGCAGAATACATGGCCTTATTTGAAGCAGTCAGGGAATCATTATGTCCCTATTAAAAAATATACATATTGATATTGAAAAACCTATAGTAATTTATGAAGATAATCAAGGCTTCATTAGTATAGCTAACAACCCATCATGCCATAAAAGGTCGAAACATATAGATATTAAATATCATTTTATAAGAGAACGAATAGAAACTAATGATATTTGTCTTGAGTATATTCCTACAGAGAATCAACTTGCAGACCTTTTTACAAAGCCGTTGCCAGCAACTACATTTCTACAACTGCGTGGGAAACTTGGTATCCTTAAAGACTGAATTAAATGCTAACTACATATATAATTTCTTATTATTAGATTACATACTCAAACAAAAAAAAAAAACAAAAAAAAATATGAAAATAATTTGATTTAATTTTAATTTGATTAATAATTTCATTTAATTTTAAAAGAAAAATAAAAAAAAAAAAAGAAGGAAAATGATTTTAAGTCAATATTATGTTTATGAACTTAAATCTGTAACCAATATTTTTAAATTTTTGAATTGTCAACAGAAACGAAACTGTAACTATTATTTAAGATATCAAAAGCGATTTGATTGGGTTTTTCGGGGTTTTTCCCCAATCCATGCAGCGAATGCTGAATCAGAAAATAGTAAACTTCCCCAGATGCACACAAGCCAAGTTGAATATATATAATTTAAGTAAAATATTTGTAATTCAATTTTTGAGGGGGCGTGTTGAATATATCTTAGCATATACCGAATACATCTATATACATACGTCTACAAAAATCGGTATTACAAATCTATCATCGATCGGTCACACTTACGTGTGTTACCGCTTCTTCTTTGTAAAACTTGAAACTGGCTGGTTGTGTGTGCAAACGAAAAGAATAAAATTATTACAAATTGAATAACTTAATAAAACAGTGTTTTTTTTTAAACAATTAATTCACAGGCTCAGTTTTACAACAAGAACTGTTTCTAGAAAGCTTTCTTTTATATAAAAAGTCACTAAGTTTTTTCGCTCCCTCTTTTGGTTCTCTTTCTCTGCCATAGAGCTTGTGGTTTTCTTGTACTCTTTGAAGTAGAGCTGGGAAACTATCTATGATGGTGCCATTCAATATTTTTGATGGTTTGGGAACAATAATTCGATACCTTCGATAGTATGGTATTTCTGTGTGGCGCTTTGTAAAAATTTAAATTATAAGCAATTTTTAATGTATCTTATATATAAAATTTTCGTGTCACAGTTTTTGTTTTGTCTGAAAATCCGCCAACATCTATTTTTCATCCTCTTAAATCCTGTTCGACATACCAATAATCGCATATAAAGTTTGATACTACCTCATCACACTAACAAACTCACGCTACCATAGCATTTTAACTCAATTTAAGCTGGGGCAAAAATCCTTCATCATTAAATACATTAATTATATTTATGAGTGTTTTGTACATTGAGCAATGCAAGAAAACGCAAAGGAGGTTTTTTGAGCCGTGATACAACTAGATCTGGAATCATGCGAAATAAAAGATCAGAAAGAACCGAGAAGCAAATCCAGTAACAATATACTGATGAACGTATTAAAATAGCGCAATTGCATCAATAAGAGCCAGAATATACACGAGCTGAATGCAATGTAGTCAGAATGCAATGTAGTGATTCATTCCTGCGTCTAGCATTCCAGTATGAGCCTGATATTGAGTATTATGCTCATTCAAAAATGCTAATTGGTGCTATGGACAAGAAATGTCCGCATTGGGCTCACTGCTGCCAATGTCAAATGAACCACATAAATTCTTACAAATCTACTTTATGGGCGGCGAGGATTCCAGAAGCGCACTTGCCAATCGCGCGAATGCACGTTGTGATTATTATAACCTTGATTCATTTAATGCCAGACGTATCGTCAGTGAACTAGATGCTCTATTGACCGAGCACAATGAATTGTTTAAAATATTCAAATCACATATGCACCAATTACAAAGCGATAATTACGCTATCGTCATTAATCCTGATAAAACACCAGCTGGAGATCATATTCGCCGACTAAATGCACCCGTTGTTAATGATGTTGCAGGAATCATGGTTGGCGATTGTACATCTGACTGAATTAAGATCAAATAATAAAGGAAGGAAAGCTAACTTCGGGCTGAGCCGAAGTTGATATACCCTTGCAGTTAAAACCGGATATATATCGCAAACATCGGATATAGTTGGCCGATCCTTATGAGAATATGATAATATAACCTAATTTATTATAATTAAAAATCTAAAAAAAGCCCCAAACTTCTATCTTCAAAAATACCAAAGTTGGTATATCTACCAAAAACCATTTCCGATCGTTCAGTTATATGGCAGCTATAAGATATAGTCAGCCGATCGGTATAAAATTTGGTAGGTCGGATTAACTGACCAAAAATAGAATGTGTACCAAGTGCCAGCTTTCTATCTTCAAAAACACGAAAGTTGGATTGTTTCCGATCTTTTAGTTATATGGCAGCTATAGGATATAGACCGCCGATCCTTATGAAATTTGGCATGTCATTTTATTTTGCCAAAAATAGCTCTCATGTAAAATGAACTCTCTAACCCCAAAAACACCGAAGTTATACCATTTCCGATCAATCAGTTATATGACAGCTATAGGATATAGTCGGCCGATCCCGGCCGTTCCGACTTATATACTGCGTGCAAATGAAAGAAGGGTGTGGGCAAAGTTCCAAGCCGATAGCTTTAAAACTGAGAGACTAGTTTGGTAGAACAAGACAGAAGGACAGACGGACATGAAATTATCAACTCAGAAGGTGATCCTGATCAAGAACATATATACTTTATACTTATGTATTTTTTTTTCTGCACAAGACGTCCATTCCGACTTACAATAGCGGACAATGAAATCCGGACACCTAAGTGCTTGCACTAAATGTGAACTTTGCATTAGTGTGGTAGGAGCGCGTGTTATTATATCAACTTGAATTTTTTCGTTATATCCGGAAGGTATTTAGCTTTCATGATCTAAAAGAAATTTTTTTATTATTATTCTTATGTTAAAAAAAATTTTTTTTCAAATATGTCCAAAATGACTGAAAATTTCCAAGGGGTCATATTGGCCTTACAATCGAAAATCTTAAGCTTCCGAGGAATAAGCTCTAACGTTGGATTTATTAAGTCTTCTTTTAAGAACTCTAAAGCATTTGCCAGGATCAGGAAAGAAAAAGAAGACCAACTACCACGAGGATCGTATCCTTTCAAGATTAGGCATGACTGATCGTTTCAAATCAGCAAAAAATGTAAGAAGTAAGTTCTTCCAGTTGAAAGGAGTCGAAATAAGCACTCGAACCGTTCAAAGGAACATTAAGGAGACTTCATGGCCGGCGAACAGCGAAAAACCCTGTCTTGACCGCAAAAATGGTCTAGAGAAGGTTGCAGTGGGTCAAAATGCACGAATCTTGGACTGTACATGATTGGCGAAACTTCATTTTTTGTAACGACAAAAATAATCCATTTGGCTTACAATAGTATGAGCTAGGTGCGTCCCAAACGCAACAAACGCTTCAAAAATAATTGCTTACGGCGAAAGGTGAGGCAAGGAGCATGCCGAATGGTCCGGGGGTGCTTTTCTTACTATATCGTTGGTGATCTGGCATAAATTGATGGAACTGTGAATGTTGTTCTAAGGTGTTCTGAATCGTCACCTTCTACCCTCAATGAAGGAGCATCTTTTTCGTGCCCCAAACATAATCTTTTAGGACGACTCAGGTCCTTGCTATAGTGCAAAAAAAAGGGATAAATTTTTTTTTAATTCTTTAAGGATTTGTTTAAACGATAATTAAAGTTTTAAATTTCTAGTATATTTTCTTTTTTTTTTCTTAAATTTAGGTAATCAATTATTTGCAGAAAAATCGATTATCAACCTTAGACTGGCCAGGGAGAAGTCCTGATTTCTATCCGATTCAATATCGTTGTCCTATTTTTAAAGTTAAAATACATAAAAAGAAACCCAAAAAAATTAAGAGAATTTAATTTAATAGTGGAAAGTTTCTGTTATAAAGACATAATTAAGAAAACTAACGAACTCTTGGTAGATTTTATGGTATCAAGAATTAACCCTTATTAAAAACTCAAGGAAGACCAACTAAATACTAAAGAACCAAATCAAAATTATTTTTGAATACGTTAAATACTAAGCTATTAATAAATAATTTTCTGAAAATGTTGTTACCAGGGAATAGTAATTTTTTTGGTTTCCTACATTTTTGTTATTTCCATCGAATATTTGTTATAGGAGTAGGACAGAATATTTGTATACGTTTTATTTGGAAATAAACAAAACTGAAATTAAAAGAAAACGTTTTAAATTAACATTTATATTAATTTCATCGATTTAAAACAAATTTACTCCATAAAGTAAACGATGGCTAAAAAAAAAACTAAAAAAGTAGTCAAATCAAATAAGAGGCTACACAATCTACCGCACAGATCATCCAGATGGGAAAGCCCACGGCGGAACTGGAGTTCTAATCAGAGAACGCATTAAATACCATTTTCACATCTTTTTATATCGGGATCGTTAAATAAACGCCATTGTACAATGCAATTGTAAATGTGAGAAATAAACTGGACTATGTTTCCCCTGGAAGTCCCACATACTGGCCAACCGACAAACGCAAGCACCCAGACCTTATTGATTTTGCAGTGACAAAAAACATACCCCGCAATCTAATAAGTGCCAAAGCAGTCTCGGACTTATCATCAGAGCACTCGCCTGTGCTTTTAACGCTTCTTTAATGCCCAGAAATAACCGTTCGGTTGAAACCCCTTCAGCCCCTTCAGAAATAACCACTTCAGCCTGACGACGCCAAAAACGAACTGGCCTAAATACAAAAGGTACATGAGTGCCCACACCAAACTCGCCCCGGAGCATTACATGGAATCGGATATAAACTACACTTCGAGCGCCCTGGAAGAAGTACTCGTTGCGGCAGTTGAAATCTATACTCTTCAAGGGAAAGAAGTAGACCGAAAATACTAGAAATCCAATCAGCAAATCGAACAGCTCATGAGAGAAAAGTCGTGATTAGCAAAACAGCAGATCACCAGCAAATGCCTTAATGAAGCAACCCGATCATTCGACCAGGCTTTTCACCAACAGGAAGAAAATGCACTGGTGAGGTACGTCCAGAATCTTTCGTCACCAAGCACAAAGCACAGACCGAACTATAACTATAACTATAACTATAACTATAACTATAACTATAACTATAACTATAACTATAACTATAACTATAACTATAACTATAACTATAACTATAACTATAACTATAACTATAACTATAACTATAACTATAACTATAACTATAACTATAACTATAACTATAACTATAACTATAACTATAACTATAACTATAACTATAACTATAACTATAACTATAACTATAACTATAACTATAACTATAACTATAACTATAACTATAACTATAACTATAACTATAACTATAACTATAACTATAACTATAACTATAACCAAAGATTATAAAGTACATAGATGGGACATCAGGGCCCAAAACGGTCAACTTTTTGCGTCGAGCTTGTTGGTGAGGGGGGAACGTACATGCATACAATTCTATTTTTAGAACTCTTTACATGTATCCGTCAACAAAAATGTGAACCTATGTGTGTATGTGTGACTGCTCGCACGACGGAGTAAAAATGTTTTGGCTTCCAAATTTCAATTTCGATTTCTCGTTTCTGTTTTCGATGCGCCGATGTGGTAGTTGGTAGAAGAAATAGTATTTTTGATCGCGGCAGATCTAGACAGGATGGTAGCGTAATGCATAGAGTAGCTACTCTATGTGTAATTTTTCTGTGTTCAAATCCTCGTAAGGACTTTGAACTTTTTCTTTCTTTTATAATTATTATTATTTTTTTTTCTTTAATTGTAATATTTTTCTTTAATTTTACAATTGTAAAATTGTTTAATTCTTCATTATGTCCGGCTAATAGAATTTTGTGTAGGGGGGCGTGGTTCCGCAAAAAGATTCCAGAAAGGTTTAGAATGAAATAAGAAGTCGGGGGCGTCTTTTTCGGTGCTATAACGCGGTCAGCTTTATTCGGCTGCTTACATGAGATTGAACTTAAAAACTAGTGGAAAAAAAAAAGAGATCGCCGACAGCCAACGAGCGAGAAGAGAGGCACAGAGGGGCGAGTGTGGACGCGCTCTTCAGCGCGGGTGCGCTCTTTAGCGCGGGTGCGCTCTTCAGCGCGGATGCGCTCTTCAGGTGAGTGGCACCACGGCCCCTCACCTAAACATTCCGCCCCCCTTGCAATCACTCGGGTTGCAATAGCTCCCTCGAAGTTATGGCTGGTGGCAGGCTCCGGATACGACCCATCCAAACACGGTGCTCTGGGCCACTGGGAGTCCGTCCTGGATCTTCAGGAAGCCCGGTTGAATAATCCGTGGGTACATATCTGCACCCAGGACGACGGAGATTGTCGCTGGCAGATGGAATCGCTCATCCGCCAGGGTCACGCCTCGGAAGTGGGCACGCACCGCCTCGCTCAGCTCCCGGGACGGCGTACGAACTCGCACGTGAGGCTCGATCTTGAACATGACCTCCAGCCGAACGCTGTCATCGGTCGTTGACCCCACGGTGGCGGAACACACCTGTTCGTCCCCCACGCTGGTAGTGGGCAGCCGGAAACACGCAGCGAGCGAGGCGTCGATGCAGCTCGAGGGCGTGCATGGGTCGATGAGGGCCCCCGTATCGAAGCTCCGGGTCCCGGTGGCGATCCGCACTAGTGCAGTCGGCAGCACGTTGACGCTGTTCCGTTGCAACAGCGATGAGAGGGTGGGCGCAGCGACCGCGTCCAGCGGGGGCCCTCGACGAGAGGCGGAACTTTGCCTAGGTGCGGATGACGCGGGCGGATGAGCGGGGGTTGGCAATCGAGGAGTGGCGGACGAAGGCCGAGGATGCATCGACGAGTGCCGGGACGTCGGTGGCCGTGGATCGGGTTAGGATTGCCGGAAAATGGCGGACCCAGGCCGAGGAGCACCCGAAACGCGCCGGGAGTTGGCGGATGACGGCCGGGCGCCAGACGTGACACTCTGTGTCCTGACTCCCGCGCTCCGTGACCGGTGCTCCTCTTGGCGTGCCTTGCGCCGAGCCCGCGGCTTCTCCACGAGATGCAGCAGCGTGTGGTGATCCTGTCCACACGTCTTACAACCGTCACCCCGACGACAGGATCCGTCGGAGTGCTCGTGGGCCAGGCAGCTCGAGCAGTACCGGTTCACAAGAACCGCTCGGAGCCGCTTCTCGGCGCTAAGGCGTAGGAAACGCCGACACTTCTTTAAGGCGTGGATTCCATTGCACACTCGGCAACGGTAGGATTGGATACCACGAGTACATCTGCTCTCCAGCGATGCTTGGGTGTTGCGTGGACGTGGCGACATCGTGTTGGCTATGGCTGACGGAAATATGATAAAGGAACAAAGAACATGATCAGAATCGGTGTAAAATGAAGGTTCGGAACTACGGGCAGAGCTACGGGACAGCACAATTGGACAGGAACATTGGAGCGGAAGAAATGTTGATCACTGTGGGTAGGCGGACGCGTCCAACGGAAGAAGCACGACCTTAACAACGGGCCGCTTTACAAGCCCTCGCGCAGTGTGGATGTCGATCACGCGGACATGGCCATCAAAGCCGGGATACACCGCGTCAACCCTGCCTAAACGCCACTCATTGGACGGAAGGTTGTCTTCCTTGATGACGACCATATCCCCAACGCGGAGGTCCCTCGTAGGGGCTCGCCACTTGTTTCTCTTATGGAGCTCCTTGAGATACTCCTCCTTCCACCGGAGCTGAAATTGCTGCTGAAGCGCCTTGAGGTGTTGCCAACGATTGATGATGGAACTGGTGTCCCCCTTTATCTCGGGCTCGACCGTGGCGAGAAGTGGTCCTCCCACAAGAAAGTGCCCGGGTGTAAGAGCTAGCAGGTCAGCAGGGTCTTCGGACATTGGCGCGAGTGGCCGCGAATTCAGACACGCCTCGATCTTCGCCAGGAGAGTAGCCAGCTCCTCAAAGGTGTATTTTCGCGTGGCGGCGGACTTGTAGAACAAGGTCTTGAAGCTCTTGACCCCTGCTTCCCAAAGGCCCCCCATGTGGGGAGCTCCCGGAGGAATGAAATGCCAGAGAAGCTGCTGGTGACTATAGGCACCAGTCACAGCCCCCTTTAGGCTCTGGAGAAAATCGCGGGATAGTAGAGCAGCTGCTCCCACAAAGGTCTTCCCGTTGTCGGACTGCACTTGACGGGGGCATCCTCTCCGGGACACGAACCGTGCGAAAGCCGCCAGAAATTTCTCGGTCGTAAGGTCCGACGTAGGCTCTAAATGGATGGCCTTAGTGGAGAAACACACAAACACCAACACATAACCCTTTGTGATGAGACAGGCCCTCCCCGTATAGTTTTTTATCTCGAAGGGACCGGCATAATCCACACCGGTGTGCGTGAACGGGCGCGAGAAGGACGTCCGTTCCTTGGGTAGCTCTCCCATGAGTTGCGTCTGCAACTTCTTCTTGTGGATGACACATACCTTACAAGAATGGACAACAGACTTGACCAAGTTCCTCACCCTTGGAATCCAGAACTTGGCCCGGCTCAGACGGATCATCAGCTGACTGCCACCGTGCAGCGTGATGCGATGTGTAAAATGAACCAGGAGTCGAGACAGCTGACAGTCGTACGGAAGGATAATAGGGTGCCGTTCGTCATAGTGGAGAAGCTCAGAGGACGTGACCCGGCCGCAGGCTCTCATAAGGCCTTGCGAATCCACGAAGGGGTTCAGATTCTGAATCGGACTGGATGCCGATATTGGACGCTTTTCGCTTAAGCAGCCCATCTCAGAGACGAAGTGTCTGCGCTGAGTGACGGAAACTAGAAGACGTTCAGCCGACGTTATCTCATTAGCGGTCAGGTGCTTTTCAAACGAAAGTCGAATCTTCCGCGCGCGCTGGATGAAGCGATTAACATAGGAAAGGACTCGTAATGCCTTGTCGAGTGTGGAAAAACGCTCAAGGAGATCTTCGGGGGGTACTTTCGCGACATGGACCTTGACTGCTCGCTTCTAGAGTTCAGTCACGGGGGTATCATAGCCTTGAGTGGGCCAGTCGCTGCGAGGCCTCTGCAGCCAGTCAGGACCGTGCCACCACAACTGGTTATCTGCAAGATCTTGGAGAGCTACGCCCCGGCTAGCGAGATCCGCAGGGTTATGCTCGGAGCGGACATGTGCCCATTTCTGCACGTCGGTGAACTGGGTGATCTTGGTCACCCGGTTGGCCACGAACGTTGTCCACTGGCACGCTGGCTTATGCAGCCACGCGAGGACAATAGTCGAGTCGGTCCAACAGTATAGGGCAGACGCGGCCCCTGGCATTTGTGGCAGAACGGCGGTGGCCATCTCGGACAACAACAAGGCACCGCACAGTTCTAGTCGAGGGAGCGAAACCGTCTTAACTGGGGCCACTCGAGTCTTTGCAGTCAGCAGGGTCACTATTACCGTGGACCCGATTTCGACACGAACGTAAATTGCTGCGCCGTACGCCTTCTGTGAAGCGTCGCAGAACCCGTGGTGTTCGACCTTTAGGTGTGGTCGGAACGCGACCCATCGAGGAACACGAATCTGATCGAGCACCGAGTAATTCTTTAGGAAGTCAACCCATCGCTGACAGAAATCTTGAGGGAGGGCGTCATCCCACCCTAGATCCAGAAGCCAAATGTCTTGCATGAACATTTTTGCCCGAACAATGAAAGGAGCGAGCCAACCTGCTGGATCGAACAATTTGGCAATTTGGGAGAGGACTTGGCGCTTTGTGAAAACTGAGCCGGAAGTCAATTCTGGCGGGACAAAAAAGAATTCATCAGTCGTCGCTTTCCACCGCACGCCGAGTGTCTTGGCCGTGCTCTCTGCATCGATGTCGAGAAAGTCAGCTCGGAGACGGTGATCGATCGGAATGTCGGCCAGGATTGCCTTGTTATTCGACGTCCATTTCCTAAGTGGGAACCCTGCTGACTCTAGGGCCCCTTTCAGCTCCCGAATCGAAGCTTGGGCTTCAGTTTTGGAGTCTGCCCCCGCGAGAACGTCATCAACGTACATAAACTGCCGGATAATTTGACTTGCCTGCGGATACTTCGACTCTTCGTCGTCAGCGAGCTGTCGCAGCACACGGATCGCCAGGAACGGCGCACAATTGACACCGAAGGTGACCGTTTTCAACTCGTAGTCGCGGATATCCCCATCGGGATTGCGAAACAAAATACGTTGGAGCGGAGTATGCTTGGGGTCTACCCAAATTTGCCGATACATCTTCTCGATGTCGGCGTTGAAGACAAACTTAAAGTACCGCCACTTTAGGATTTGAATCGTCAGGTCGGATTGTAAGACCGGGCCCGCGTAAAGAATGTCGTTCAGACTGGTCCCGTTTGCGGACGGGCTCGAAGCATTGAAGACCACTCGCACCTTGGTGGTCGTGCTTTCGGGCTTGAAGACTGCATGATGTGGTAGATAGTAGGTAGCGGAATTGCTCGCGGGAGAGACCTCGGTCATGTGGCCTAAGTCGATGTACTCCTGAATTACCGAGTCATAGCGGGCCTTAAGGGGCGGGTCCCTCTTCAGGCGCTGCTCGTTACGCAGAAACTGAGCAAGGGCAAAGGAGCGTGAAGCCGCTAGCTCGGAACCCTTCTGCCCGGGGTCGCGTAAGGGGAGCGTCACAACGTACTTGCCACACTCGTCTCTTTTCGTCGTCTGGACAAAATTGTGCTCGCAAACGGAATCCGATTCCGAGCTTATCGGTGTGGGCACATCTTCCACCTCCCAGAATTTGGTGAGGAGCTGATCCAGTGAGTCACCGAGGCTGGGGGCCACTCGTGTGGAAAAAACGGACACGCTGCGGGGATTGGCTGGAGATAATGGGCCTGTCAGCACCCATCCAAAAATGGTCTCCTGACCGAGAAGCGACCCGCATATGTTAGCCTTGGCATTACCGAGGAGAATGGACGGAAGAATGTCAGCTCCTATTAGTACATCGACTTGGGAGCTCTCAAAGAAGTTGGGGTCCGCCAGGGGAATGTCGGGCAGCCCCTTGAGACGATCTCGCGGAATCGGGTATGATGGCAGATTTCCTGCCAACTGCGGCAGAACGTAGGCCGCAGTCTCTAATTGTAGCCCGGGTCTAGACGGCGACCGAATGGAGAAATGGCACAATTTTGTAGACTGCGCGGAAATGGTCTGATTAAGGCCGGAAACTTGGGCTTGAATCGTCTTGAAGGGTGGTTTGACGAGGTTGAACAGTCGTTCCGTTATGAAGGTCGCTTCGGACCCTGAGTCTATCAGAGCTCGTGCCTGGAAGCTGCACCCCAAATGGCACACGTTGATAAGGGCCGTGCCTAGTAGGACGGCTCCTGACCCGGAAGCGAAACACACCTGAACATCCGACTGATCCTCTGAGCCGTTTGTGCTTCTGGCAGTCTGTGCGGGTCGAGCCCTTGCTGTCGTAGGCGGACTTGGAGCGGTGGCGAACGGATTGCCGCGGTGCAAAAGGGTGTGGTGTCGGCTGTGACATGTGAAGCAGGTATGGGCGCTCGTGCAATCTCGTTGCTGGTGCCCTCGGGCAAAACAGTTCAAACATAGCTGCTTCCTTTTAATGTAGTCCGAGCGCCCATTTACGTCCATTTCCAAGAACCGCGGACATAAACGAATGGGGTGGTTCTCCCTCGAACAGAGATCGCAACCCTTGGGGCCCGGAACCACTCGAGTCTCGTATGAGTGGAGCCTTCGAGCAGGGGCAGTAGGAGTTCCCGACCTTGGCGGAAGTTGCCCGGAGCCACTAGGTCTGACGTCGTCGATCGCTTCCAGAGTGCGATGGCGCTCTGTCAGGAAGTTGTCTAATTCCTTCCATGTTGGAATTTCGGCCTTGTTATGAACGGATTGCTCCCACATGGAAAGTGTGACTTTGGGGAGCTTTGACGAAATCATAAACACCAGGAGGCAGTCCCAAGCCTCAACATTGATGGCGGACATTGCTAGGGCTGTCAGACAACTCTGAATGGTGGCTTGGAGCTCCTTCAGCGCGACCCCGGACTCTTGAGAAATAGCCTGGAGGTTGAAAAGGATTTTCAACTGGCTATTGACCAGTAGCCGCCGGTTCTCAAAGCGGTCTGTGAGGCTTTGCCAAGCGACGACAAGCCCCTCATGGGTAAGCGGAGCCTTAGAGACAATGGCGTGGGCGTCTCCACTTGTTTTGGACAGTAAGTGGAACAACCTCTCTACCGGGGTGAGCCGCGAGTTTTGGATGTAAATGGCCGTAAACAAGTCTCTGAAGGTGGGCCAATATTTTCTCCCGAAGCTGGGCAATACATCTCGAATAGACGGAGTAGCAGTAGTTGTACTTCGATTCCAGCCCGGTCGAGGTGGCCACATTGTCGTCTGACACGGCTAGTAAATCGGAGCAGCTCTCATAGCTTTTCTCCACCTTCTCCCACAGTGCCCGAATTTGGTCCCGATGGACCTCGCAAATGTACTGGGAGCCTCCTTCCGTTTCTCTGGCGCCCGGAGTATTTATGTTAGCCTCAAATTGGCTAATTCGATCCGTTGTGGCGATGAACTTTTTCAGCGCCACGTCGACCGCACTTTGAGCCATTTTTGCAACGGAACGAGTCTGCCTCTGTGAAGGACCGGGGATTGTATTGACGGATTCGTCACTCTTTGCCCTTGGAATGGCACTGTACGCCTTAGGCTTTAAAAGAGGCGTCCGCGGAGAAGCGGATTGAGATCTGTCCAGACGGATGGTTGGGATCGGACGTGGCTTTTGGTCGTCTCCCGTGGGCATTCTCAGACACCAATTCGCTGGTCAGAACTTGTCGACTGACGCGCGCAATGGGTGCCTCGAACGAAGCGGTAGCCGGTCACTAATGTGATGAGACCGGTGAGATCGCGGACGAATTGCGATTGCAAGGCCAAGTGGGAATTAGAAGCGCCGATGTCGAGAGGAACGTCGGATGCGGCACAATTCGGATGTGGGAGAAACTTCAGGAAGCCAAAAAGAAAAATCCAGAAGGGCCAAGGATCGTTGAGATTCTAGGCGGATTTTGCCAGATGCGAAGTAGAAGCAGCGGTAGGGAAATGACGGAACGGAAAATGGACAAGGCCCGGAAAATTCGTGATCGTTCGGAAAAATAATTGATGACTGTCTATATAGATATGTCTGTATATTTCGACCAGTATGGCTCGTACGTAAATATTCAATTCCTGACTATTTTTCGAAATTGCGGAGCCGGAAAGGTGGACCTGACCTTGGCTTGGATTGAACACAGAGAAAAAAAAAAAATAATTAATTTTTTCCTAATTGGCGGATTTAATTATTATGGAAACAGACGGGTGGAGTTGAAAATTTCAATTCTTACTCAATGGAGGTTAAGGAACCCGAAGCTGGAACGGTGGAATTGAAACCGCGGCTAGGTTCAGAAGAAAGATCGACAATTAAATTATTTTATTATAATTTCTTTTTCGAAAATTAAATTTTCGATTTAATTATTGAGTGGCCGGAAAGGTGAATTCAAAAAACCTGGCCCTTTGCTCGGACGGAAAATACGAATTAAATAAATTTTTGTAGTTGTAAATATAAATAAATAAATTTATAATTAATTGATATTTTTTTTTAAATTTGTTTGGTTATATATTTCCTGAAATTGGAGGCAGAAAATATTGAGAAATATATGGGCATACATGCAAGTAGGGCAAGGGCATGTGGGACATATGATGGCACAGTGGAACGTCGATAAGTGGACTGTATGGTTAAATTTTATCGGTTATATATTTCCTGAAATCGGAGGCAGAAAATATTTGGAGATATGTGGACATGCATGCAGGTACGGATATATGTATGTAAGGGCATGTGGGCATATGTATGTTGGCACAGTGGAGCGTCGATAATGTGTAACGGCGGAAACGGAAAAGTTATGTGGTGTAAAAAATTGGGGATGAAAAACCAATATTACGACAGCGGCGGACTGTTCGGTGAACTTGGAGATTCCCGGAACCACTTTACACCGGCTGGCCAATATTAATTATGCCCTTTTATTTTTATATTTTTTTTTTCTTCACCACACACTTTCACTGTTCACTTGCCGATTTTTTTTTTTTTTTTTTGCGGATTAATTGCACGAAACACAATGTATGTGTGTATGCATGTACATATGCCTCGACCGTTGGCGAGCGAACGGATAACGGAACAGCCAAAAACGGCGAGGAATATGGCGAGGCACACACAACGCAGATGGATGGAAAATTTGGTAATTTTTTGTCTTAGAAAAGTCTCAAGCTGCCGTGGTGTCGGAAAACTCGGACTTGGAGTTGACACGGAGGGAAAACAATCTTGCCGCAGTGTGAACGAAATTTTATGTTCGGACCACTGCTGAAGACCGGCAGAGAGACGGAGACGGAAAAAATTTCGTACTTATCTTTTGGGCGGAACAATGCCTGAACTGCTGGTGGATCCAAAATATCCTGAATATCCTGGTATCCGGCTCGAAGGACCATAATGTGTAGGGGGGCGTGGTTCCGCAAAAAGATTCCAGAAAGGTTTAGAATGAAATAAGAAGTCGGGGGCGTCTTTTTCGGTGCTATAACGCGGTCAGCTTTATTCGGCTGCTTACATGAGATTGAACTTAAAAACTAGTGGAAAAAAAAAGAGATCGCCGACAGCCAACGAGCGAGAAGAGAGGCACAGAGGGGCGAGTGTGGACGCGCTCTTCAGCGCGGGTGCGCTCTTTAGCGCGGGTGCGCTCTTTAGCGCGGGTGCGCTCTTCAGCGCGGATGCGCTCTTCAGGTGAGTGGCACCACGGCCCCTCACCTAAACAAATTTCAAGGGAGTCCTTCCGGCATTTTGTCATCTGACACGTCCGTCACTTATTTTTACAACAATTGTAATAGAATAATAATAACGTAAAATTTAAAAGTAAATAAAAAAAAAAAAAAAAAAAAAATAAAAGTCAATATGAAAAGAATCATAAAACTAAAACTTTATCAAAATTGAAACAACCGCCCGCTAATGAAGACGAACCCAGGACCCCATGAATAAGGACCGCGCACTATCCATCTAGGCTACCCTTGAAGTTGATTTTATGATTCTTAAAATTGGTGTTAAAGGAGGCGCTAGAATCTATACCAAAAACAGATTTGACGAGTAAAGATAGTAAAAGATATTCCTGATCTCTTTACTCTTACATTGGTTCGATTACAACGTTTCAAACTTTCATCGTTCCAAAGATGTTACGATCTAAAAATAGAATTGTCTCTTTCCCTCTTTCATCTGCCAACCGTTTGTCATGGAACCCGCTCTCAAATGTTTTCATTTACAGCGGGTTCCACGACGGAAAAAATGAAAAAATTTGAGAGCGGATTCCACGACGCGGCCTGCCAAAATGCCGTAGAACCCGCACTTATAGACATTTTTACAGCGGGTTCCACTACGAACTGAGACGATGTTAAGGTGATTTTACAATTTTGTATTTTTTTTTTATTGGATTATAAATTTAGAAAAATACATTAAAATAATATAAATAGATTTAAAATTAAAAAAAATGGATGTCCCGAGCCTGGTTTGAACTCATTTTACTTTGCACATCAGCCAAGCACTCTACCACTCGGCTATTCCTCATTCGTTGTCTCGCGAAAAATTTCTCAAACTTAACTTGTCGCGCAATGGAACCCGCTCGTTCCAGCGCGTTCCACTGCTGGAACCCGCCATAGAAAATTTTTCTTTGTATGAGATGTCCCATCTATGTACTGTATAATCTTTGCTACGATTTGTGAACAATGTCAATAAAGAACATCGAGCTTGTGGCGAACTTACAGCAAAGGAATTGAATAATGCCGAAGACGTAATTTATGAAAAGATACAATCTGATTCCTTTTAAGTTGAAATTCAAAGTGTACAAAAAGGGAAAACTATAGGGAATTCAAGTCGTCTAAAATCATTGCCACTGCAGTTATCCACTGATGGATTGCTTAGATTGAAAGGTAGATTGGATAATTTAAATCAGAGGTCGGCACGGCCCTATCTCGGGGGCATAGGAAATTTCTCTGCCCGAGCTCTGCCACACACACACAGTATAAATGTGTGAAACGTCATGCTCAAAGCCTCCCTTCAGTACCAAAAATTCCTTCCCCGACGTTTCCTGGCGACATGTTCGAAAAACAGAAACAAATTGCATGGGCTTCGTTTACTCAAGTCCGAAACGAAAGGGGAAACGAAACTTCTACCTGCTTTCGGTTTTCGACGATGATTCTCGAAGCTTCTACGTCATATTTTCGGAGCAGCGGCACGCGACAGAGACAATTAGAGAGATGTAGATGGAGGGAAGGGAGAGAAAAAAAATCGGTGTCGAAAACCAAAAGAATGGAAGCGACGTCAGAATACCCTTTTTAAAATATGTTGAAATATTTATATATATTTAAGATTATATTTAATAAATTTTTCTTATCTAATCATATGGTATATTGAAATGTATTAATAATTGGCTTTAGGCAAAGCCAAAATGTTCATGTTTGATAATTTTCCTTGTGCGATTCTAATTACAAGGCAATGCGTTGGTCGACTATACCCTGGCACGCGCCAGAATTATCGGTTGTCAATTTTCGGTTTCGTCTTGCCTCTTCCCTTCTCTTTGCATTTGATGTTCAATTTGCATAAAAGTTACACGCGTTTGTTAAAGTTAAATTTTTTAAAAAACATTTAAGTGACCTGGTGATAATAACTAATTCTGGTGAGTAGTGCATATAATGAACTTATTTATTAGCAAGTAAGGATGTCGGAAATATATCAAAATATCAATATATCGATATATTTTCCCTTAAAAAAATATTATTATCGGAATATTTTTTGGGCAAAAATAGTCGATAATAATATTTTTGAGTTGGTATTTCCGATATTTTATGTTTGGTCACTCTTAAGCCAGAAATTGGCATTAAGTTATCTTATCACGCCTGGAAGTACGGTTCCATCTGAACGGTTGGCTTCTGCCATTAAATGTATTGTCTGTGACTCCCGTAGTCGAATGACAGACCAGCATATAACCGAAAGAGTTTTTTTAAATCATTGAAGAAAGATTTGTTTTGTAATTAAGAGTAATTAGGAGCATTAGGTAATAGGTAAGCAGGTAAGCAGGTAAGCATTAGCAATAATTAGGTAATTAGCATTATTTAGTACATATTCCATAAATTAATTAAGTTTTAAAAAACTTTTTTTTTATATTAAGTTTTTTTATAATTAAATTTGAATACAATGTCCTCAATAATTTTGTTATTTTTTATTTCAAATAACGTAAATAAAAGTTGCTTGAGAGTGGGTATAAATATTTGTTGTTTTTTAAATTCACTTTTTAAATAAAAAATAGCTCTTATTTGCAGTTCATGGCGGATGAAAACACATATTAAAACCTTTTTTAAATTTACAAATAACCTTTTTTCAATTTTAGCTGACCATAAAAAATATCAAAAATACTCGATATATCGATTTTTTTATGTGATATTTCTTAATATTATCGATTGATATTTTTTTCACTGCAAATATCGTCAATACGATATTTTTTTAAAAACCAACAACCCTATTAGCAAGGCCACCAGCACCGACGAGGCATTGGCTGCCTTAGATTTCGCCTTAGGCCGCGGCATGAAGGAAGAATGTGTAAGTATAATATTTATAAATTAAATATAAAAAAATTTTTAATACCTATTAATTTTTGCAGACCACCGCAGTGACAAATTTACTAAAGCGAGGACAATTAACAAAAACGTTAAAATATGTTGTCGTTGAGGACCTCATCGTGCAATATAACATCGACGGTGTTAGTGGGAAAAAAAGATTGAAGGGTTTCCCAAATTTTTATGGAGTTTTGATCGGTATGTATTTTAATTACAAATAATGTAAGCAATATCTAATTTCTATTTATTTTATTTACAGATAGTATATCCAAAGTGGTTCCGGGGACCTCGGCTGAGAAAATGTTGGGGCACGGTTTGACGGCCATCAAAAATAATAATAATAAAAAAAAAAAATTAAAATAAATAAATAAATAAAATAAGTAGATCTTTAATAAATAAATCTTTAGAATACATAAATTGTATTTATAGATTATAACAATTAATAATTTCTATAATAATAAATAATATTAATAATAATAAAATTTCAAATAAAATAATAATTTTGGTTGGAAGGGGGGGGGGGGGGGAATACCTCAGGGTATTCCTCAAAGAATACCGCAGGGATTCCGTGGGGTATTTCCTCAAAGATTCCTAAAAGAATACCCCAGGGATTCCTTGGGGTATTTCCTCAACGATTCCTCAGAGTATACTTCAGGGATTCCTTCGGGTATTTCCTCAACGATTCCTCAGAGTATACCTCAGAGATTCCTTGGGGTATTTCCTCAAAGATTCCTCAAAGAATACCCCAGGGATTCCTTGGGGTATTTCCTCAACGATTCCTTTGAGTATACCTCAGGGATTCCTTGGGGTATTTCCTCAACGATTCCTCAGAGTATACCTCAGGGATTCCGTGGGGTATTTCCTCAACGATTCCTCAGAGTATACCTAAGGGATTCCCTGGGGTATTTCCTCAACGATTCCTTTGAGTATACCTCAGGGATTCCTTGGGGTATTTCCTCAACGATTCCTCAGAGTATACTTCAGGGATTCCTTGGGGTATTTCCTCAACGATTCCTCAGAGTATACCTCAGGGATTCCCTGGGGTATTTCATAAACGATTCCTCAGAGAATACCTCAGGGATTCCTTGGGGTATTTCCTCAACGATTCCTCAGAGTATACCTCAGGGATTCCTTGGGGTATTTCCTCAACGATTCCTCAGAGTATACCTCAGGGATTCCTTGGGGTATTTTCTCAACGATTCCTCAGAGTATACCTCAGGGATTCCCTGGGGTATTTCATCAACGATTCCTCAGAGAATACCTCAGGGATTCCTTGGGGTATTTCCTCAACGATTCCTCAGAGTATACCTCAGGGATTCCTTGGGGTATTTCCTCAACGATTCCTTAGAGTATACCTCAGAGATTCCTTGGGGTATTTCCTCAACGGATCCTCAAAGTATACCTCAGGGATTCCTTGGGGTATTTCCTCAACGATTCCTCAGAGTATACCTCAGGGATTCCCTGGGGTATTTCCTCAACGATTCCTCAGAGTATACCTCAGGGATTTTGTTCGAAATGCTCTTCAAATACCTGCAGGAATCCTGCAGTATTCCTTGAGTTGTTCGAATTCCTCGATGTAAGGAACTTGTCTATGGAAATTCCTTGATGGTTTGTATGAAACATACCTAGAGGATTCCTCGGGTGGCAATACTAGTACCTAGACGATTCCTTAAGGAATCTTTGAGGTATGGTACTGAAGGGAAAAATAGAATCGTATGCATGTGCGTTTCCCCCCTCACCAACAAGCTCGACGCAAAAAGTTGACCGTTTTGGGCCCTGATGTCCCATCTATGTACTTTATAATCTTTGCTATAACTATAACTATAACTCCGGGTTATAACTATAATAACGATCTCCGGGTCCAAAAAGACACGGAGATCGAAGAAGATCTGGCACGTGTGGAACCTCTACTAAACTGGGTCCAAGCATCGACATATCTGGCGACGAGGATTTACAAAAAAATTAAACCACCCGTTCGGAATTAAATTCCAAAAACATAATCACTAACACGCACGCGTATTAAACATACGAAATACGACCAGAGAAATCCGTGAATAGCGGCTCAAGCCAGACATGATCAATAAAGCCAGACTAATCAGCACATAAGATAACGGCTCTACCCTCGTCTGATCGGTTCACCATTTCTTGTTGAGACCGAGCTTTGGCAATCATCATCGCCGCCGTTGCTTATCTTACCCTACAGAGACTGCTAGGTTGGAACATAAAATCAATCATCGTACTGCATTATATTTTGCGGGAGCTGTACTATTCAAAAAGACTGCTGCAAAAAAAATAAATACCGAAATAACTGCATCGTTTAATCTATATTTAAATTGTATAAAAAATATGAAAGATTTCGATGGATCAGATAAAAACCAGCTTCCAGATTTCATAAATCAAATAAATGACCTTATTCCAAACTTTGAAAGTTTTGATGAACAATGAAAACCCCTTTTACTTAATTACTTTAAAAAAAATGCATTGGATTAGTAAGACCCGTTTTGCATAGATACGGCAACATTATGGTAGATCCTGGAACCAATCAAAAGAGATTTTGATAAAACATTTTGGGGAAAAAGAAAGTAGCGATGTATTGATGGATACCCTAAAATTATGTAGAATAGATTCCACAATAGAGCAATATTACAATAAAATTATGAGATTTATATAAGATATAATCTCTAATCTAAACACAACTGATGGCCGAGGTTCTTTGGATCAGATTTAGAATGAAGAAGTCAGTCCTATTTATGCCGAGACCGCGAATGGTTGACAAAAATATTTAAGAAAAATCAAAAGTGTCTTGTAATTTTTGCGTTTAATAAATAAAGGTTTAACACCAAGTTGTGAAATTAAAAAATAAAATTTTCATTTTTTTAATTCACCGAACTACAAACAATTTAACTGGCGCCCAACTCAAGGGGCCGCGTCACATAAAGCTCCAAAAAATAGTTTAATGAAAAATAAGTTAAACATAAACGGAACTCGCGCGGTCAACAACTCAACATTTTTAGTGGAAAAATTAAAACATCCACCAAACGACACTACCAAGTGACAGTGATCGTTAACAATAAAGTAAATGGAAATTAATTAATGAAATAATCCATAAAGAGTGAATTAAAACAAAGGTGGACCGAAATTTTAAACCAAACAATTACAAGAACACAAAAACTAAAAATAATCAACGCGCAAAAAAAACAAACAAGAACAACAAAAACAAATAAAACGACAACAAAATAAACGGACATTCTCAAATAAAAACGACAACTCGCTCCAACAAAAAAAACTAAGGAAGGAAGACAGGACATTCTCTATCCATTTATCAACTATCAACCACCAAACTCAGGAGGTGATCCTGATCAAGAATATATATACTTTATAGGGTCGGAGATGTCTCCTTCACTGCGTTGCACACTTTTGACAAAAATTATAATACCCTCTGCAAGGGTATAAAAAGAGAAGGCTTCTAAAAAAAAGCATGTTCTTCTGCTGTGTGTTGTTGTAAATTTAAAAAAAAAATTATTTATTTAATGGTTACTTTTGTTAAATACATTTCTAATTTCTGTCATTATTATTTTAAGGCGAGTTTCCCGGAAAAAAACTCGTTTAACACTGATTGTTCCTATGGCAGCTATAACCTATAGTATCCAGATATTTACCGAAGTTTCCCATGTAATATACGAAAATTTCCAAAGTATTGTTATAATAAATATAAAAAATGTTTGGCCAAGTTTCAAGTTCCTACCTTAACTAAAAGTATTTTTGTCCGTTCTCCCTATACAAGCCGAATCACTGTGCTTTGTTACAAAGGCTGAAAGGGCTTTAAATATGTTTAATAAAGTATATAAACTGTGAGGGTGATTTTCACGAGCAAATTTTAAGACAAACAATTTCAGTTGTGTCCCATTGTGCAGATTGCAGTAGTCTCCAAAAGTGCACACTTGCCGTCCCCTTCTTTCCTATGCCTTTTTTAGAACCGTTAAAGCTCCCTGGCATGTGCAAGTAGGTTCGTTTTCGCTGCAAAGATAAGCCCAGTTTCACTTTCAAATCGTTCTTTGACTCAAGCGGATTGACCTAAGATTTCACCTTTTTAAGAATAAAACACGTGGAAATACCTAATTACACGTGTTCCGCAATCCATATATTTGAATTAAAGTGAATTTATGAAACTAGTTGCAACCAAACAAGTGCGAGTTTCAAGTGCAATTGAGAGTTGCTGTTTAATTTTCCCTGTGGGTCGGCCAATATCAGGTGAGAAAAAGAAACTGAAATTCGTGTGGAAGTTCTAATGGCCATGTATTTCGCAGAGCCATGGTGGCCTGGTATTTTGGCCGAGCACATATATAAAATATGTATAAGCCAGAAACGCAGGAATCCGAGATGAGGAATTAGAGCTATCGAGGATCGTTTTGGAGGAAAAGTAACGGAGCTTCATGAAACCCCCTCCGCTGTTCCCTGACATTACATAAGGACCACGAGGTTTCCATGAGGCGTGGAATCAACCCCCTCTCCTCTCGCCTACTATAAAAGTAGCTCTCGCGGATTTGTGTTCTGCTTTCTACCACGCTGCAGCCGTTATTTCCCCAAGAGAATTAACAGAAAAACGAATACCATGTAACCTCCACAGTTTTAGATGCATGGCTGATCTGCCACTGTAGGGAATGTAAAACCGTAAAGAAGTTTGAATCATATTTGTTAACTTCTAGAATGAATAAGTTTTTCTTGAAAGATTTTGCCTTATTTTAAACTAATTACGTACTACATCCTTTAATATCTATATATATATATATCTACATTATTATGAAGTAAACTTTAGAAAATACATATAAATACATAGCTGCATCGCAAGTCGACAGGCCTGCTGACCTCGAGGGACGAGCTGTAAGTACGGCATAGCCGCAACAACCTAACGAATATTTGTTAGAATGACATAGAAAAGAGATGTAAATATGTATATGAATATTTGGGATGAAGTGAAGTCATTTAAATAAAAGTAGAGTAATTTTCCTAATTTTCTAAATTCAAATCAACATACATTAAGTAAATCATAAAACTTAAATCATACTAAATCATTTTATGTTAAGGTTAGGTTAAGCCCTTTGAATAATGATGTTGGATTAGGATTAGAATTTGTTATAGTAGAAATAATGAACCAACTACTTAAAAAAAATATTGAATATAATGGAGTAATGAAATTATAATGAACCGCGTCTAAATATTTCTGTGGGGTTTCCCGAGACAAGCTAACGTAAAATGGGTTGCCCAATGATAATGGTGCAACAAGGTAGGGCGGGTAAAGAGGAGATCTATAACACCTGAGTTCTCCAAGCTAAGATCCTCATTCTCTCTCTCTCCCCCACCACTTTAGCCACTCCCTTCCCTTAAGCACTGTCGATTTCTTTTATTTGGTAACCCTCATTTTGGGAAGCACAAGAACCCTCCCTCTGGCCCTGAGCTAGGCCGGCAACAGACTGTGCGTGCTCCCGATCAGAACCAGGACGTTACAAACTTTAAAGCAGTCCTATCCCGATTGGACTTTATATATAGTGACAAACGACCAATACATGTTCTCGAGTCAGAACTAAGTATCCTCAGGCAAGGACGAATGACAGTTACTGAGTACTATAACGAAGTCAATAAAAAAATGACCTTACTAATAAACAAAACCATAATGACGTACGGAAAGGACAGTGTAATTACCAAAGAAACAAACAATTCAATAAGGAGAAATGCTCTACGAGTATTTATATCCGGACTTAATGGATCTATTTCAGAAACTCTTTTCTCATTAAATCCACCAGATTTGCCCAATGCTTTGGCAAAGGTCCAAGAATTAGAATCAAACAACTTCCGTGCTCAATTCGCAAATAGGTTTAATGGATTTAAAAATGAAAGTAAATATCGGGGAATCAACTTACGATTTGATTAATTACGGCAAAATAATAATACCACTAAAATGGGAAATAATTTTAATCATAACCAAAATTACAATTGGCCACAAAAGGGAAATTTTTGGCAAAATAATAATCAAAATAATAATCATAAGCAACAAGCTATCGAGCCAATGGATGTTGATCCACCGATTCAACTCCAGAATAAATCTAATAACAATCGGCAGCCGAGCCAAAATTGGCAGTCAAATAGTAACCAGGGAAGATATAATAATTGGCAGGCAAACGATAATCAAGGTAGATATAATTATAATTATCATCAAAATAAAAATCGTTCAAATTTTTATAACACAAATCAAAATAGAGACCAAACTCAAGCTTAAAAAAGGGAATCAGATGGAACAGAAAGTCAGCCAGCTATTAAAGTAACCAGATTAAATAATATTAATGAAGACCTTTTTTTAGACCAGACCCCTACAGAGGAATGCCTTATTTAAATAGGATAGATCGAAAAACCAAGAAGCAGCTAAAAGTTTTAATAGATACAGGAGCCACTGCTTGTTACATAAAAAGGGGAATTTTTGAAAATCAAAACGAGCTACCAATATACAAAAAGGTAACAACAGTTCATGGCTACTCAATTATTAGGTATTACCATATTATACATATATTTGAAACAAAACAATTATTTTATGAAATCGAAGGTTTAGAATCTGATATTCTAATTGGATTCAATTTATTAAGAAAAATTGGAGCTATAATAAATATAGATAAGGGAATCTTGGAATACAATGGGAAACAGGAGAAGTTAAAATATTATGATAATGAGGTGAAAAATGAAATACGTTTAATTGAAGAAAATAATATTCTTCCGTTAAAAGAATTTATTATAAAAAAGTATTTTGATGATAATGGTAGCGAAAAGACAGATTCATTATTTGTTGAAAATAGTGAGAAAAGCTTGGGAGTTAAAAATCCCGAGAACGCCGACGTAGAAATATCCGTCAACAAAAATACAAATATCTTGGGAACAAAAAATCCCGAGAACGCCGACGTAGAAATATCCGTCAACAAAAATACAAATGTCTTGGGAACAAAAAATCCCGAGAACGCCGACGTAGAAATATCCGTCAACAAAAATAAAAATATCTTGGGAATTAAAAATCCTGAGAACGCCGACGTAGAAATATCCGTCAATAAAAATAAAAATATTGTGGGAATTAAAAATCCTGAGAGTGCCGACGAAGTAAATACCGTCAAAAATCAAATAAATAATATAGGTACCGACCAATTAGGCGGACTGAGGGAAAAGATAGTTCACTATATTGACAAGGAGCATTCAAAGATAAATATGCAAATTCCTATTAGAACAGACATAAAGGGGGAAATAAATCTAATCCATGATAGGCCAATATACGGGAAGCAATATCCGTATGCTCTGTCTGTCAACGACTTCGTGAATAGCGAAATCAAACGAATGTTATCAGAAAAAATAATAAGGCCTAGCAGAAGCCCTTACAATTCACCACTTCTGGTAGTCCCAAAGAAAGTAGAGAATCAAGACGGAAGCCGTAAATTAAGACTTGTCATTGATTACAAAAAATTTAATGAAAGTACTATACCTGACAGGAACCCAATGCAAGACCCATCAGTAATTCTATCAAATTTGGGAAAAGCAAGATAATTTTCAACAATAGATTTAGAGTCAGGATTTCATCAGATACTAATGAAAGAATCTGATGTCAAAAAAAACAGCCTTTTCAATAAATAATGGAAAATACGAATTTTTAAGAATGCCATTCGGATTAACAAATGCGCCAAGAATCTTTCAGAGAGCAATGGACGATATTCTAAGAGAACAAATAGGGAAAACGTGTCATGTCTATATGGACGACATTATAATATTCTCAAACTCAATTGAACAACACTATAGAAAAATCTAAGTTTTTCAAACGCGAAACCCGTTTTCTAGGATACATGGTATCCTATAACGTCATCAAGACAGACCCAGAAAAAATTGAAACCATTAGAAAATATCCGCTTCCAGAAAATATTCGGGAACTAAGAAGTTTCCTAGGTTTTACGGGCTATTATAGAAAATTTGTTTCAAACTACGCCTACATAGCCAAACCTCTAACAAAATATCTTGGAGGTCATAATGGCAAAATCTCAAAAAGAATGTCAACAAATATATTGATTCAGCTGGATGAACCAGCAATTAAAGCTTTTAACGAGCTGAAAGAAAATCTCATTGCTCAAGTAGAATTTCTTATCTCGAATTCAGATAAATAATATTACTGACAGCGATATAGAACAAACAGACCAGTCAGACTCAGTCTTCAATATTAATGAAGACCATTTTTTAGACCAGACCCCTACAGAGGAATGCCTTATTTAAATAGGATAGATCGAAAAACCAAGAAGCAGCTAAAAGTTTTAATAGATACAGGAGCCACTGCTTGTTACATAAAAAGGGGAATTTTTGAAAATGAAAAACGAGCTACCAATATACAAAAAGGTAACAACAGTTCATGGCTACTCAACTATTAGGTATTACCATATTATAAATATATTTGAAACAAAACAATTATTTTATGAAATCGAAGGTTTAGAATCTGATATTATAATTGGATTCAATTTATTAAGAAAAATTGGAGCTATAATAAATATAGAAAAGGGAATCTTGGAATATAATGGGAAACAGGAGAAGTTAAAATATTATGATAATGAGGAGAAAAATGAAATACGTTTAATTGAGAAAATAATATTCTTCCGTTAAAAGAATTTATTATAAAAAAGTATTTTGATGATAATGGTAGCGAAAACACAGATTCATTATTTGTTGAAAATAGTGAGAAAAGCTTGGGAATTAAAAATCCCGAGAACGCCGACGTAGAAATATCCGTCAACAAAAATACAAATATCTTGGGAACAAAAAATCCCGAGAACGCCGAAGTAGAAATATCCGTCAACAAAAATAAAAATATCTTGGGAATTAAAAATCCTGAGAACGCCGACGTAGAAATATCCGTCAATAAAAATAAAAATATCTTGGGAATTAAAAATCCTGAGAACGCCGACGTAGAAATATCCGTCAATAAAAATAAAAATATCTTGGGAATTAAAAATCCTGAGAACGCCGACGTAGAAATATCCGTCAATAAAAATAAAAATATCTTGGGAATTAAAAATCCTGAGAGTGCCGACGAAGTAAATACCGTCAAAAATCAAATAAATAATATAGGTACTGACCAATTAGGCGGATTGAGGGAAAAGATAGTTCACTATATTGAAAAGGAGCATTCAAAGATAAATATGCAAATTCCTTTTAGAACAGACATAAAGGGGGAAATAAATCTTATCCACGATAGGCCAATATACGGGAAGCAGTATCCGTATGCTCTATCTGTCAACGACTTCGTGAATAGCGAAATCAAAAGAATGTTATCAGAAAAAATAATAAGGCCTAGCAGAAGCTTTTACAATTCCCCACTTCTGGTAGTCCCAAAGAAAGGAGAGAATCAAGACGGAAGCCGTAAATTAAGACTCGTCATTGATTATAAAAAATTAAATGAAAGTACTATACCTGACAGGTACCCAATGCAAAACCCATCAGTAATTCTATCAAATTTGGGAAAAGCAAGATAATTTTCAACAATAGATTTAGAGTCAGGATTTCATCAGATACTAATGAAAGAATCTAATGTCGAAAAAGCAGCCTTTTCAATAAATAATGGAAAATACGAATTTTTAAGAATGCCATTCGGATTAACAAATGCACCAAGAATCTTTCAGAGAGCAATGGACGATATTCTAAGAGAACAAATACGGAAAACATGTCATGTCTATATGGACGACATTATAATATTCTCAAACTCAATTGAACAACACTATACAGATCTAAACAAAATTATAAATATATTATTAAGGGCAAACATGAAAATCTTTTTAGAAAAATCTAAGTTTTTTAAACGCGAAACCCGTTTTCTAGGATACATGGTATCCTATAACGTCATCAAGACAGACCCAGAGAAAATTTAAACCATTAGAAAATATCCGCTTCCAGAAAATATTCGGGAACTAAGAAGTTTCCTAGGTTTTACGGGCTATTATAGAAAATTTGTTTCAAACTACGCCTACATAGCCAAACCTCTAACAAAATATCTTGGAGGTCATAATGGCAAAATCTCAAAAAGAATGTCAACAAAAATATTGATTCAGCTGGATGAACCAGCAATTAAAGCTTTTAACGAGCTGAAAGAAAATCTCATTGCTCAAGTAGAACTAGTTCAACCGGACTATAATAAAAAAATTTACCTTGACCACCGACGCTTCAGACGTCGCAATTGGTGCAGTATTATCTCAAGAAGGAAAACCAATTACTTTTATTTCAAAAACCTTGTCTAAAACAGAACAAGCTTATGCGACTAATAAGAAGGAACTTTTAGCGATAGTATGGGCTCTTAAAAATCTAAGAAATTACTTATACGCAGTAATTGGAATTGAAATTCAAACCGACCATCAAACTTTATCTTACACAATTTCGGACAAAAATCCCAATGTAGATATGAAAGGATGGTATTCTTTCATACAAAGTTTTACACCGAAAATAACATTTAAGCCCGGTGCAACAAATGTAGTTGCAGACGCATTATCTCGAATTCAGATAAATAATATTACTGACAGCGATATAGAACAAACAGACCAGTCAGACTCAGATCAGAACACACAGCATTCAGCTGAAAGTAGTTTTGAAAATGTAATACAAGAGACCCGTAAACCGTTAAATCAATTTAAACAACAACTGTTATTAACAACGGGGAGGTATACAATACATAAGTTACTGAAAATTTTTGACAGGACACGACATTTAATTGAATATGACACTCCAGAAAATTTAATAACTATATTAAGAGAGTATATTCCACCTAACATTACGGTAGGAATTTATTGTACCTTAGAGGACTTATTTCAAATTCAATTACCTTTAAAAAATAATTTCACAAACACATTCCTTTTTACAAGAATCTTTCTACAAGACGTGGAAAACGAGGAAGATAAAGCTATAATAATAGAAGAAAAGCACAGCCGTGCTCATAGGGGGCTAGAAGAGAATTACAAACAGATCAGTAAATTATATTATTGGCCAAACTGTTTTAAAAAATTAAAAGAATATATTAAAAATTGCGTGATTTGTAACGAAAATAAATATAACAGGCACCCAATAAAAATTCCAATTGGGGAAGCCCCAATTCCAAGTAAAGAAGGAGAAAATTTACACATTGATATATATTACGCGCAAGGTCTTACTTTCATAACTTGTATTGACGCTTACTCAAAATTTCTAGTAGTAAAAGAAATCCAAAATAAATTAAATATCGAAAATAAAGTAATGGAACTTCTTCAGCATTTTCCACAAGCAAAAGTAATAATGACCGATAATGAACCGAGCTTTACCTCGGCCCAATTTAAATCTTTCGCACAAAGGTGCAATTTAACTTTACATTACGCAGACCCGAGGCACAGCACGTCAAACGGACAGGTTGAAAGGGCACATTCTACATTAACAGAATTAGCTCGATGCATTTAATTTAACTGACTATTCCGAAATAATAATAAGAGCCGCTCAAGAATATAATCAGAGCATTCATTCTACAACGAACCAAAAACCTTTTGACGTATTATATAATAAAATAGAGCACGATAACATTCCTGAACTTTTGAAAAATACTCAAGAGAAAATGTTGGAAACACATAATGAAAACAGAAAAGAATATCATGTAGGACAGGTAGTCTATGAAAAGAAACACGGGGAAAGAAATAAACTTAAAACCAGATATAAAAAACAAATAGTTAAGGAAAATTTACCCAACAAAATAATAATCAACAATAGAAATATAACTATTTACAAAGATAATATAAAATTCTAAGTATTTATATATTATCCTTTTTTTCTTTCCTTTCCCAGAAAATGTTTTATCAGGTGCTCATACTACACCTTATTTTATTAACAAAATCAGAAATAATTGACTATACAAGTCACGAATATCTTCTATTTAAGGACAATAAAGACGTATTGACGTACGATTCATACGCAGATTTATTCCATGTAACTAACTTAAGCTTTTATAAAAAAATAATAAATTTACATTCAGAAATTATTAAAAGGGATACTAATAAAAGGTCACAATGGGAAATTAAATATGACATAAAAGTAGTAGAACTAATTTTATCACAATTAATATTGTTTATCACAATTAATATATTACAACTAGATCAAAAAGAGGGATAAATGAGTTAGGCACCGTGTGGAATAGTTAGATGGAACTCCGGACCATGATGATTTTATTACAGATCAGAATAAAATTAATGAATTAATTGAAAACAATAATAAGCAGTCTATTATCAATTCCCGATTATTCAAAGAAATGAAATCTCTTTCCGATGATTTTAAAAAAGTATTTATTAATCAAGATCTACCACTTCGAAAACATCGCTTGCGATTATTAACATTTGATCTGCAAAATTTAATTGACACAATCACTCTAGCAAAAATAGACGTTTTTAATACCAAAATTTTAAACAATGATGACATCTTGGAAATATTCAAACATAAACAAAAACCAGTAATTATAGCTGATTTAATGGACATCTCTTCTTTTAAAATCGCATTGCATAAAGAACTTTTAATAATTTATATAAAATACCCTATAATAAAAAACAGATGTGAAATATATCACGCTAGAGCGATTTCCCAAATCGATGGAAAACTAGTATTAAGCAATCAAGTCGCAAAATGCGAAAATATTTTTTACGAAATGTCTAATTTTAAGAACGAACTTTTTAATAATTATTGCACTCTAAGTAACAAAAAAACTTGTTTTACCCGATTATTAAATGGTGAGAAATCAACCTGTAAAAAAATAAGAGAAAAAAATAAAAAATAGACATCTTACAAGATGGTGCCATTCTTATAAATGGGAACAATATTGTTAACAACTCCCATTTAAACGGTTCGTTTTTAATAACATTTAATGGTACAACTAAAATTAATAATATCTCATATACCAATTTGGAAAATAAAATTCTTGAATACGTAACTACGAACCACTTTAAAAATTATGAAATATCCGATTACATATTATCAAATAACTCTGATCTTTCTTTAGATAATATAAACATTTTAAACCCATTCGTTAAAATTAAGAAAACTAAAATATCACTTACTTTTATATTATTAATTTTAATCATTATATATTTGATTCTTTCACTTATTATAAAATACAAAAATGCTATATTATTTGTAACCAAAAAACATCGGCCTGAACCAGAAAAATCTATTAACCAAGAAATTTTTTTAGAATTAAGAATTAAGAGATCATTTAAACGAATTTCATATTGAATCGGGACGATCCATTTTAGAAGGGGGAGAGTTATCCAACCCCTAAATACAGGCCACTTATGGCTTTTATAAACAATATTTTCAATCTCTGCATTTGCCTTTGGCTTGACCTTTGGCTCAATTATCCAACCCATAAATCCAGGCCACTTATGGCTTTCCACTTATGAATTTTATAAACAATATTTTCAAACTCTGTATTTGCCTTCGGCTTTGTCTTTGGCTCTGAGGTCCGATCTCGGTTCCCCATAAACAAATCAAAATCAAAAGTAAACATCAGCTTCCCTCCGAAGCCCAATCAATTACGCCTTTTGCGTTTCAAGTACCCACCAAATTGCATCGATCAGCTTAATCGAATTTCACAATAAGATGCGACAGTTTCATCTTAAGCCTCTAATCTAAACACAACTGATGGCCGAGGTTCTTTGGATCAGATTTAGAATTAAGAAGTCAGTCCTATTTTGACCGAGACCGCGAATGGTTGACAAAAATATTTAAGAAAAATCAAAAGTGTCTTGTAATTTTTGCGTTTAATAAATAAAGGTTTAACACCAAGTTGTGAAATTAAAAAAAAAAATTTTCATTTTTTTAATTCACCGAACTACAAACAATTTAACTTGCATATTCAACTGGTTATAGTTTTTTTTTTCTTTTTCTTTTATTTTTCTTTTCTTTTTCTTGTCTGGGGTCTTTTTCTTTTCTGATCCAGCATTTGCTGCAAAGAATTGGGAAAACCCAGTAAAACCCAATCAGATCAATCAAAAACGTAAATTAACGAGATTCACTTATATATATAAACAGCAGTGGTTAAACTAGTAATTATTTTCATTTGAATATTGTTAAATATATATATAATTAAATACCTTCTTCAAAATAGTTTGAAAAAATATATTTTTAATTGAGTTCCGGTTTTGATACAGTGTGATTCTTTAAAACTGCTTAGAATTTCAGAACAACTGTTTAAAATGTTAGAATTTCAGAACCAACTTATCTTTGGGGCTCTAAGTCCTTTTTATAGCTACCCTTGCTGAACCTTTGTTTGAAAGGCTTTGTTTTCTGAAGAAAATAGATTGAGTCGGAACTTTTACATGAGGTGTCAGTTGACTTGGAAGGCTTTGGGTCTCAATTAATCGAGGTGACAAGAAAATGTGAAATTTCCTGTGAAGTGGATTCCCATTTAAGAATGGTTTGAGCTGTTTAGTTTTAATTCACTTAAAAGGAGTGAGAAAGATTTGAGTCGGGATTCCTGTTTACCCAAATATGGTTTTGGTTTTCAATCTGAAGTGACTCTTAGTCACTTCGATAGTGACCCCAGGCGGTTAGTTTGGGGTATAACTGTAGGTCATGTTCTTTATTTTCTGAACTTTTAGTTTTTTCTTCGGGACTAATAACCTTTTGTTTTTTACAATTAATTATTATCCATTTTGGGTTTTTCTTAAATTTATAAATCAAATATATGATTATAATAATAATTATTATTGCTAGTAGTATTAATAAAATTGTTTGGGTTGTAAAATATTGTTTTGAATGGTTGTGGAATATTTCTTTGGCTACGATATAGGTTAAAGGTTCGAGTTTAGTCATGTTGTTGTTTACATAAATAGTTCGGGTGTAATCAAGCATAGTATTTGTTATTATTACATCTTCTATTTGTATAGAACAGTTGAATGTTTTATTATAATGTTTCCTTCTGCTATTAGATCTTTATTTATACAATTCTGATTTAACAAAGTTTTTGTCAAATTCCATGTTATTATAATGTTGGGTTCAATATAATTTAATTCGAAGTTCTATTAAATTTTTGTATATCTACATTCTGTATTTGTTTGTCTCAAGAGACCTTTTATACATTTATTATTTACTATTTCTTTTATTTTTACTTTAAAGACTTGCTGATTTTTTATTTAATATTCATCATGCAATGTTTCGATTATTATTTTCTGATTCTGATCCGGATACGGTAAGATTTTATAAATGGGGGTTTTAATAATAGTACGAGGAATATGGGAAATTATGAATATTTCGTTAGTATTAGCTTGTAATCAAGTAGATGTTTTGATATTTAACAATTTTTCTGAATTAATATGTTTAAGCGGGTCATGTTTTAGGAGCTTTGGGTTGAATATGCCTAATCTTGTACATTGCATTCCTAATTCAATGTCTTCTATGTATTCTGTAAATTCTTGTAAATTGAAAATAAGGATTGCTAACCTTTGGTTTTTAGTTAAACGATTGACTTTTTCTATTCCTTTATTAATTGCATCAATTACTTTATTTAATTCGTTGATCTGTATTAGACTTCTGCTTGAATGTATCCAAAATGACAAATTCTTCTATTAGTGGGCATTATTCTAAAAGTTGGCACACTTTTTTTCAGCACAGTATATTTGGGTGTGAATGAGTAGGGTAGTATTTTTTGTTTTATTTGACAGTTTTCACACTCATTCTATAGTTGTACAGCTATTAATGAGTACAGGTAACGACAAGTACAACGATATACTGTACTCACTCCAAGTGAGTATACTAAAAATGTTGTGCTACTTTGTTCCGACCTATAGAGTACACTGTACAGTATAGAATGAGTGCAGTGTTTTTAAAGCACAACACTACTGTACAGATCTGTTATGTCACAAATGAGCACATTCATGTAGGTTAACGTGAAGTCGTCAGCGTATCCAGTGAATTCAATTTTTTTATGTTTAGCTATTATTTTATTTAGTTGGTTAAAGTCGATTGCAAAGAGTATCACAGATAAGGGAGATCCTTGCGGTATTCCGTTGTGTAGTGGTTTCGGATTGGAGTACGATTTGTTTGCTAGGACTGTGATTTTTCTGTTGGTGAGGAAGATTATTATGTAGTTTAGGATAGTTGGTCCTATTTTCCAGGTGTGAAGTTCGTCGACGATGCTGTGGAGGCCTATTCTGTCAAAAGCTTTGGCGAAATCTAATGAGATGATCGAAATGTGGTTTTTTCTGGAAAGGGCCGTAGTTATCTGATAATATAGCAGAGCTAGAGGGTCAGAAACCGATTTTCCCTTTCTAAATCCTATTTGACGGTTATCAAGAAGCTTGCCATTTAGAGCTAGCCACCATAGCCGTTTTGCTATTATTTTATCGAGTGAAATGCAGGGGTTAAGCGAGATGGGTCGGTATGAGTTAATGTTGGTTTTGTCATTATTTGGTTTGAGTATGGGAATTACACTGCTTACTTTAAATTGCTGGGGGATATTTGATCGGAGGATGTTGTTGAAGAGATTAAGAAGTCTAATTTTTAGATTAGTGGGTGAGTACTTCAGCATTGGATAGCTTATGCGGTCTCTGCCAGGAGTTTTTCCCTTGAGTTGGTTGAGTGCAGCCTGTAGTTCTATAAGCGTTATTTCTTTTTCGATCTCAAGTGCTGTGGGTGACGGAATGTGTGTGTTAGGTTTTTTTGGGTTGGGTTTTTTTTCGTTGAATGAAATTTTCGTGGAAGTTGCTGTCGAGTGATGCATTTGACCAGTGTGTGCAGAGGTTATTGGCTATTTCATTATTGTCTAGAATGCTTTTTGTGTCAATGGGATTGGTAAGGCAGTGGATGGTGTGTCTGGTTTTCAGGCCGCAGAAACGGTTGATATTGGACCATATTTCTCCGATTGGAGAATTTGGGTTGATTTGCGCAGTGAGGTTTTCCATGGATTTCTTTTTTCTAATTTTTATTTCCCGTTTGAATTTAGCGTTGGCTTTTTTGTAAATTAGTATGTTTGTGGTTTCAATGTATCTGTTTAGATTTGTCCAAGCAATTTGTTTTTCATTTTGTTGTTTTTTGAGAGTTTGGTCCCACCATGGTACGTTCCTCTTTTTGTTAGAAGGGTGTGATTGGGGAATGGATTCGTTGGCAGATTGGATTATTATCTTGGTTATATTGGCGGTTTCTTTGTTTATATTAGCGCTGGGGGGTTTTTCGGCGGATAGTTTATCTGCGATTTCCTGGAAGAGTGGCCGGTTTGTCTTTTTTAGATTGAATCTTGCTCTTTCAGTGGGGTTGTTTACTCTATGTTCGTTAAACATTTCGATATGGATTGGATAATGGTCGCTGCCTGATAGGGAGGTATATCATCCGTATACCATTTGGAGCTCAGATTAAAAGGTGGAGATGCAATTGAGAGATCTATGTGCGTGAATATGTGATGGGTGGTGAAGTGGGTGGCTGAGCCATTGTTTAGAGTTGTGAGCGAAGATTGATTGATGTATTCAAATAAAATTTTACCCCTTTTATTGTTGGTTGGTGCGCCCCAGCTTCTGTGCAAGCTATTAAAGTCGCCAGTAATAAGTAGGGGAGATCTTAAATTGTCGTATATGTTTCTTAGGTTTTGTATTTTGTAGTTTTTGTTGGGTGGTATGTATGAAGATACTATCGTGAATTTAGTTTTGGACTAGGGATGTCGGAAATATATCAAAATATCGATATATCGATATATTTTCTCTTAAAAAAATATTATTATCGTGATATTTTTTGAGCAAAAATAGTCGATAATAATATTTTTGAGTTGGTGTTCTCCGATATTTGTTGCGAAAGAAAGGAAATGCAGGTTTACTTGAGTATGCCATTTTGTAGTTGGGAGACAAATCCGTTGGAATTCTGGAACTCACAAATTTCAACGATGCCGATGCTAGCGAAGGTTGCTTTAAGTTTTCTTATCACGCCTGGAAGTTCGGTTCCATCTGAACGGTTGGCTTCTGCCATTAAATGTATTGTCTGTGACTCCCGTAGTCGAATGACAGACCAGCATATAACCGAAAGAGTTTTTTTTAAATCATTGAAGAAAGATTTATTTTGTAATTAAGAGTAATTAAGAGTATTAAATAAGAGAATTAAGTAATTAGAATTATTAAGTACATATTCCATGAATTCCATGAAACATTTTTTTTTGTATTAAGTTTTTTTTTAAAAAAAAATTTGAATACAATGTCCTTAATAATTTTGTTATTTTTTATTTCAAAGAACTTAAATAAAAGTTGCTTGAGAGTGGGTATAAATATTTGTTGTTTTTTCAATTCACTTTTTAAATAAAAAAATATGTCTTATTTGCAGTTCATGGCGGATGAAAACACATATTAAAACCTTTTTTTAAATTTAAAAATAACCTTTTTTCAAATTTAGCTGACTATAAAAAATATCGAAAATACTCGATATATCGATTTTTTTGGGTGATATTTCTGAATATTATCGATTGATATTTTTTTCAAAGCAAATATCATCAATACGATATTTTTTCAAAAACCAACAACCCTATTTTGGACTGAATTGATACTGCTATTGAGTCAAAGTAAAAGGAGTTAATTGGTTCATTTTGTTGTTGCAGTGAGTTGTGGATGAGGAGAGAGACACCCCCAAAACTGTTGGTGGAAGTGTTTTCGTGATATAGCGTATAGTTGATCGGTATAGGTTTAGTTTTAGTGCAGTATAGGTGTGTTTCTTGAATAGATATTATCTTGGGACAGTGATTTTTAATGAGGATTTGTAATTGGCTATAATTGTTTATGTATCCGTCCATGTTTCACTGAATTATTTTGAGCATGGTGATGATTGAATAAGGAGTGGGTAAAATTTATAGCTCTAAATCTTCGTCTGTGCTTGTGTTATCTGTATTGTATGGTCATATGGAGGGGGGGATGTATGGTCATACTTGTACGCTCTCGTAGCCTATCCATAATCTTTTTGGTAAGGTTACTGTGCCGAACGTGAGTATTTTTTTATATACTTTGTTTTATTAATCTCAACAACAATTAACATACTTAATATAACCATAATAATAATAATAAGGGGGGGGGGGGAAAGGTGGTTGTTCATGGATGATGGATAGTGAGGGCTTGAGAGCGGGCGGGACGACCGCTAGGCATTGCTTCGCCCGCCACAGGCCCCAACTCTCCACCCTACCGCCTCTCCTGCTCGATGCTCCTGAGCCTCTGCATTAAAGCTGCAGCAAAAGTTGCTACTGCGTCCCACAGCATCTGGTTCTCCAGCATTACCTCCACTAGGTTTCCCGGGTGGATTGATCGGCCCGCCGTCGTCTCCAGTCGGTGGCGCTCTCGTGCAAACCGGCGGCACTCAAAGACAACGTGCCTGGCGTCCTCGATTATCGAACTCCCGCACTCCGGGCACCAGTCATCCTCCGTGTGGCCAAAACGCTTCAGGTATTGCCGGAAGCAGCCATGTCCACTCAGGACCTGGGTCAGGTAAAAGTCGACCTGCCCGTGGCTTCGCAGCACCCACCTTCTAAGGTTAGGAATGAGGGTGTGTGTCCATCGTCCCTTCGTCGACGCGTCCCAGCAATCCTGCCAGGCTGTGAGCGACCTCTCCTTGGCGTCCTCCTTTGCAGCTGTATTGGGGGTGCCGCCGGCACCCTCATTGCGAGCACGGGTTTCCTTTAGCTCCTTGAGCTCACGAGCGCGCTCCTTCAGCGGGACCATCCCCGCAATGACCAGAATGGCGTCGTCGGAGACTGTCCTGAAGCCGGACGCGACTCTTATAGCACCCAGCCTGTACACTGCATCTACCCCTCTCCTGTAGCTGGGCGTATTCATCGCCTCAGCCCAGATGGGTGCTGCATACAAAATTTGCGCCGAGGCAACGCTCACGAGGAGCCTTCTCCTGTTCTGCTTGGGGCCTCTGGTGTTTAGAAGGATCCTGGCAAGGCCTCTGGTAGTGGCTGCAGCCTTGTCCTGGATATAATCAAGGTGCTCGCGGAAGGAGAGCCGGGCGTCGATCATCACGCCCAGGTACTTTATGGCCCGCTGGGAGGTTATGGCCACACCACCAACCCGGATTGTCGCCGTTTCCAGCACCTTGCGGCTGCTGACCAGCACCGCTTCGGTCTTTTGCGGGGCTAGGCTTAGACCGGCATTTTGGAGCCACAACTCCATTGTCTCGATAGCCTTGTTCGCCGCTCTCTCCGCTTCCTCCCTGTGCTTGGCCACTATCACCAACGCTACGTCGTCTGCGAAGCCGACGACGTCGCATCCCGCTGGGAGCTGCAGCCTCAGGATTCCGTCGTACATGGCGTTCCACAGCAGCGGTCCTAGGACCGATCCTTGGGGCACACCCGCCGTAACGTCCGTGTCGACCAGTAGCACTCTGCAGCTAAAGTAGCTACTGACAACGTTCATTATGGCACTGGGAACGTTGAACCGTCGTAGGGCTGCCAGTGTTTTGCTCCAGTCCGCCGTGTTGAAGGCGTTCCTGATGTCCAGGGTGACTATCAGGCAGTATTGCTTGGAGCCACCTTTCCACCTGGTTCCCGCTATTGCGTTGCGAGCAATGCCGACCACCTCTGCTATGACATCCACCGTTGACCTTCCCTTCCGGAACCCATACTGCTTGGGGGACAGCCCTCCCGCCTCCTCTATGGCAGCTTCGAGCCTCGCCGCGATCACCCTCTCGAAGACCTTGCCCGTTGTGTCCAGCAGGCAGATTGGCCTATAGGACGACGCCTCCTCCCTTTGTTTCCCTGGTTTTAGGAGCAGCAGGAGCTTCTGTACCTTCCACCTGGTGGGAAAAGTGCCTTCGCGGATACATTTATTGTAGAGCTCCGCAAAGCTGCCCGGCTGCAGAGCTAGAGCCAGCTTCAGGGCTCGGTTAGGAACCGAGTCCGGGCCGGGTGCTTTGTTCGGGCCCAGGCCTCTCCCTATGGCCAGTACTTCCTCTTCCGTTACCTCCTCTGTCGCTTCATTGTCTGCTGGGGGGGTGGGAAGCTGGGTGACCTGGTTGCCGGCTGGAAACAGTGCTTGCACTATGGTCCTTAGCACGTTCGGGTCCGTGGGGGACTGGTTTCCTGCGCGCAGCCTATTCACCACTATCCGGTACGCGTTGCCCCATGGATTTTCCTCCGCTGAGTCACACAACTCCAGGAAGCATTTCCTTTTACTATCTCGGATGGCCACCTTCAATGCTTTGCGCCGGTCCTTGAAGGCTTGATGCCGCTCCTCAAAGGCGTCGCTGCCTCTCGCTCGCTGCATAAGCCTCCTTGCTCTCACGCACTCAGCTCGGATGGAGCCAATCTCCTCGCTCCACCAGTAAACAGGAGCGTGGTTTCTGCGGTAGCGGCTTCTCCGCTGCATGCTCGCCATGCACGCTGCCTCAAGCTTAGCTGCAAGGGTGTCAGCCATTTCGTTGGCTCCGCTTGGTGGGACGTTGCCGATGTCACGTGCTGCCTCGGTGAAGTTCCTCGCCTGGAGCGTACCGACTCTGTAGCCTTGGTTCCCTCTGTTCGGTTCCCTCGGTCGTTCTTGAGGGCTACCAATTGAGCACAATATTGCTTCGTGGTCGCTTGCCGTAAAGCTGCCGCTTATCCTCCAGTTAGCGCCCGTCGCTAGCGAGGGGCTCGCGAAGGTCAGGTAAATGATGGATCCTGCTCCGGCTCTGCTGAAGGTGTGCTGGTTTCCTTCGTTCAGCAGGACGAGATCGAGTGAGGCAAAGGTTTCTCTGACCACTCTCCCTCTCGCATTCGTCCTCGGGCAGCCCCAGTCCTGCGCCCATGCGTTGAAGTCCCCTGCTACAAGGACGTCAGAACGGCCTCTGATGTCATTTCCTAGGCAGTCCATCATGCGCTCAAACTCAATGGTGGTTAGGCTAGGTGCCATGTAGCAGCTGTACAGCCATGCCCCACCTATCCGAGCCCTTACAAATCCCTCCGCACTATGCACTGAGTGCATTGTCGCGCCGGTTGCGCCGCAGCTCCAGATGGCGGCCTTCCCCGATAGGTCAACTGCCCTGCGGTTGTCTGAGCCAGTCCTATGGGGCTCGCTTAGGAGCGCTATGTCCGCCTTCGTCTCCCTCGCCGTCTGCGACAGCACATCTTGGGCCGCCCTACAGTGGTTCAGGTTCAGCTGAAGCACTAACATCCTGTCGTCCTAGGTCCACCTCCTTTCGCTGACATGGGGCAACTTCTGCTTCCAGTCTGATGCCTCACATCCTTCCGGGCCTTATCTTCGCACGAGAAGCATCGAGGGTCCTTTTTGCAGGTGGCCGCCCTGTGGTCCGAGTCTCCGCAGCGGAAGCAACAGCCGCTTCTGTCCTTCGAGCTCTTACAAGCGCTTGCGATGTGCCCCATCCCAAGACACCTGTAGCAGCGAGCCACGGCCTCCTTTTCCCTCATATGGCATACTGTCCACCCAACCTTCACCTTGCCCACAGCAATGATGGCCTTGGCAAGGCTCGCGGGGAAAGCCACGATAGCGGTCTGCGACTTGCCATAACTGCTTCTCAGCTTCTTTACTTTTAAGGCGCCTTGGTCCACCGCTGCCTGCTGCGCGATAGCCCCGATGATGTCCTCTGAAGTAGCTAGTGCGTCGAGTCCTCTTAGCTCGACGAGTGACTCCTTGGTCTCCTCCGAGTACGCCCGCACCTCTGCCTTGCTCCCTAGGATCTCCTCGATGCAACCTTTGAGGGCCTGTGTGGAGCTCTCCTTCTTCCTGGCCAATTCCAGTAGCAGTCCGCCCTTGGCTGTCTTCCTCACTTTCTTGACGCAAGGGCCAAGGTCGTCTAGCTTCCCGTCCTCCCTGCGAGTTACCATGCTTAGGATCTGACTGTACGTCATGCCTGCTGCTTGGATTACTATGGCGTCGGGTCTGGCTCGTCTCCTCTCGCGATTTCTAGGCTTGGCCTTCGTCCATTCAGACGTTCTCCTGCTTGCTTCGCCGTCGCTTCCTTTGTCGGCAGCCGGGTTTGCAACTGCTGGCTTGGGCCTTGCCGCCGTGTTGGCCGTTGCTACTTTGGCCCCCGAGTCCCGGTGTGCACTCTTGGGGCCCGTGCTGTTAGGGATGCTGCCGGTCTGCACAGCCTGGTCCTGGGTCCAGACCTCCGTCGGAAGGGTCTGCTGCTCCTTCTCCGCGGTATCGATGCCGGCCCTCTCGCATCTGGGGCACACTGGCTTGGGCATGGTGGCCGGTCGCGCATGCTCCTCCGGAACACTTCCGACCAGAATGGAGTGGATGTCCTTCAATCTGGTTATCAGGCTCCTTTGCATTGCGGAAATATGCCTCTTATTTTTTTCTGTGACCCACGATAGCAGCTCGTTCACTATCGTGCCCAGCTCCGTCAGGCATTCTTCGCTTTTTGCCGGTGGGCTGCCAGCCTTATTTTTCTTCCTCTGGTCCTTGTCCGGGCTAAGCATCTTCCGTGGCCTCTTTGGCGTTTCCTTCTCTACCGCTGCTGGGCTGCCAGTGCCGGCTGAGCTGCCAGCCTGTGGCGCGAATAGCGGCGAGCGCCGCATTTTGTTGCTCTTTTTAAACGGGTCACCCGTTTTGGCACTCTTTAGCTCCTCTGCACTTGTAGTGTTCCTTTCCAGGGCGGCCAAGTGAGGCACCGCCTTGTCAGGTATGATTGGGGTGTTGTTTAGGGCCTCTAGAATCCTTGCCCTAGCCGTGGTCTCTCCCACGGGTGGATTTCCACTTCTGTGGCTGCCACCTGGAGTAATTTCGTTTTTCGACGACATTCCAAAATTGGGGGGGGGTTGCGCATTTTATACCTGCTGCCAGGTGTCTAGGCTGCAGACCACTTTGGTACAGACGCAGACCTCGCAGCCGCCCAATGTGGGACAGACGCTGCGAGGGTTTTTTCTCCGGCTCAGCTGAGCGCTAGCCTTCTTCGATTGGGGGGTTGGGGGGATGGGGAAAGTGGATAGAGCATGGCTAATGCATGCTGTGGTTTGGGGGTTTCAGCACTGCCTTCCATCGGTGCGCCTGGAATTTCCTCCTGGCGGGACCGATGGGAGTTATACCGCTCCTGCTCGGTCGCCAGAGCCCCTTTTGTGGGTGAACCGCCATAGCGGAGGGGTTGGCAGTTGGTCAGCTCCATGACCTTTGTCACCTCATGGCAGGCCAGAGTTTTCTAGCCCCTTCCGCTTTATGTTGGTCAAAGGACCTGAGGCAGCAGCCCTGAAAGGTATGCTACCCTTTTCCTTTGCCTTGGGTCGCTGGCGACCTCTAGCGGGCTCCTGTAGTCGCGTCATTCCGACGTTCGGCAGCCCTGGTGCCCTTGATCCGGGTCTAGCGCCCTCTACCGGCAGACACTGTTAGGGCGTTACCCAACACTGCCCGCCAGCTGGTTACGATCAGCTGCCATGACCTGTGCAATTTTGGAGGGGGCAGCCACGTTTGCTACAACTCGGAGAAAGGTGTCGCAAAGAGAGATCCTATAAGAGAAAGCTCTCTTCGCGCCTCTTACCTCGGCGGTTGGCGGCTATCCGAATCTTTACGGAGGCCATCTAGTGACCTATCCAGGGAGTGTTATGGATCGCTCGGCAGGTGAGTCCGTCCCCAGCTGTCCGGTCACCCATTTACCCACTCCTTTTCCAGATTCTGCGCCACTTGGGCGCGTCACTGGGGAGCGCCCGCGCGGCACGTCCGCTTTCTTCGACCCGCACTTCCAACCCCTCCCGAACGTGAGTTTAGGATTTTGCACACAGCATCTACTTTTTGGAACTTAAGTTCTTTTAAAATTTGGGTTTCTGCTAAGTACCGCAAATCGTTGGAGTAGATGACTCCTTTGGAAGTGTTTAAAGATCTGTGTTCTTCCGCACGAACTGAAAAGTTGTGAAAAGTTTCCATTTTAATTAGTTTCTGGGGTTGAAAAGAGTTTTAGGTTTTCACCAGTAGGGCTCCAGATTTTGTTTTGTGGCAAACTTCGACTGCAACACTGCATTCAAAGTCAACCACTTTTTTGATTAGGAATGGGTTAACCCTCTCATGCCCAAATTAAAATGGGCGTGACCCAAAATTTTTTGAGTAGACATATAAGCAACAATTTACCCCAATATCAATTAACAAAAATTTCAATGTCCTAGGTGTCCTGGTTCAAGAGCTTCAGGATGTATACGTATATGCAAACATATGCAAATTACAAACAAACTAAATAATATTTTCATGCGGGGTTTTGTTTTAAATACTCCCTTACCTTTCTTTATAAAGTTGCTAAACTTGGTATTAGGATAAAGTAATTATTTTAATGTTTATTTAACACTTTTCAAAATCCAAACTTTTTAAACTTTTTTTTGCACAATGAATTTGTCAGCTACACTCTCGGGAAAATAGCTAAATCACTGCCTCAGTTTCGGATGCCATTTCCCATAGGTCTGGTTTACATTATTGTTATGAAAATTTTCGTGCTGTCTTTCGTGCAGACTAAGAATGGATTTAAAGAGTTGATCACTGGTTTTCGTAAAATCAATGACCAGCTCTGTGCGCTTGACACTCAGTTTAGCGGACTTCAGCTGCTATCTGAGTCCCGCAAGCGTATAAAGTCCGCTGTTTGTGATCCGCCTCAGCCTGCTCAGCTGTCAATAACGCAGCCGCTCATATCTTTAGCCACCCCAAGAGCTAGAACTTAGAACAATTCGCCGTCCGAATTTCTCAAGGAAAATGAGCAATTGTCTGATATGTTCTCCGTGGTATCCCTTAAAGTGATACCACAGGTCCTAGTAAATGAAACCCCCGTCAGAGTCACCCAATAGGGTATTCCACAGTCCGGACCACCGGCACCGAATGATGCTGCAGTTCTCGTACCTGCGACACCAAAACTCTGAACAGGTGATTCCTCCATCGAAACATATATTTGTTTCTCGGCTTGTCTCTGATACTTCAGATATTTAGACCATGAGCCAAGTACAGTAAAAAAAATTTTTAAAACCAGAGGGGGTGTAATGGTGTGGGTGGGGTGGGACCAGAACCACTGACCACCTCTTCTTCGAACACAAATTAATATTCTCACTTACACCTACGTATCAGAATACTAAGGGGCTACGTAGCAAACTCCCTAAACTATATTGTAATAGTTCTCTCTTTGCATCCCATATTATAGGCTTTACAAACACTTAGTTAAAGCCGGAGATCGTTAGCTTCAAAGTTTTTCCAAGTAAGTACGCCACTTTTAGACGTGATCTACCACTGTTGAAGTCCTCATTTCGGTTAACTGAAGAGGTAAAATCAAAAGAGTATGGTCATTTAAAATTTCTTTGCATTAAAATGATTATAACTCACTATCTTTACGCATCATGACTGCACTAGGGTTGTTGGTTTTTAAAAAAATATCGTATTGATGATATTTGCAGTGAAAAAAATATCAATCGATAATATTAAGAAATATCACATAAAAAAATCGATATATCGAGTATTTTTAATATTTTTTATGGTCAGCTAAAATTGAAAAAAGGTTATTTGTAAATTTAAAAAAGGTTTTAATATGTGTTTTCATCCGCCATGAACTGCAAATAAGAGCTATTTTTTATTTAAAAAGTGAATTTAAAAAACAACAAATATTTATACCCACTCTCAAGCAACTTTTATTTACGTTATTTGAAATAAAAAACAAGAAAGGAAACCTAACTTCGGGCGGAGCCGAAGTTGATATACCCTTGCAGTTAAAACCGGATATATATCGCAAACATCGGATATAGTTGGCCGATCCTTATTAGAATATGATAATATAACCCAACTTATTATAATACAAAATTTAAAACAAGTCCCAAACTTCTATCTTTAACAATACCAAAGTTGGTATTTCTACCCAAAAACCATTTCCGATCGTTCGGTTATATGGCAGCTATAGGATATAGTCAGCCGATCCTAATGAAATTTGGTAGGTTGGATCAACTGATCAAAAATAGAATCTGTACTAAGTTTCAGCTTTCTATCTTTAAAAACACGAAAGTTGGGTCGTTTTCGATGGTTCAGTTATATGGCAGCTATAGGATATAGTCGGCCGATCCTTATGAAATTTGGCACGTCGTTATATTTTGCCAAAAATAGCTGGTGTCAAATTTGAAATCTCTAACTCTAAAAACACCAAAGTTATACCATTTCCGATCAATCAGTTATATGGCAGCTATAGGATATAGTCGGCCGATCCCGGTCGTTCCGACTTATATACTGCGTGCAAAGGAAAGAAGGGTGTGTGCAAAGTTTCAAGACGATAGCTTCAAAACTGAGAGACTAGTTCGCGTAGAAACAGACAGACAGACGGACAGACGGACAGACGGACATGCTCATATCAACTCAGGAGGTGATCCTGATCAAGAATATATATACTTTATAGGGTCGGAGATGTCTCCTTCACTGCGTTGCACACTTTTGACCAAAATTATAATACCCTCTGCAAGGGTATAATAACAAAATTATTAAGGACATTGTATTTAAATTTAATTATAAAAAAACTTATTATAAAAAAAAAGTTTTTTAAAACTTAATTAATTTATGGAATATGTACTAAATAATGCTAATTACCTAATTATCTTATTTAATGCTCCTAATTACTCTTAATTACAAAACAAATCTTTCTTCAATGATTTAAAAAAACTCTTTCGGTTATATGCTGGTCTGTCATTCGACTACGGGAGTCACAGACAATACATTTAATGGCAGAAGCCAACCGTTCAGATGGAACCGTACTTCCAGGCGTGATAAGATAACTTAATGCCAATTTCTGGCTTAAGAGTGACCAAACATAAAAAATCCAACTCAAAAATATTATTATCGACTATTTTTGCCCAAAAAATATTCCGATAATAATATTTTTTTAAGAGAAAATATATCGATATATTGATATTTTGATATATTTCCGACATCCTTAGACTGCACCGCGGGCCTAGGTGAGATTAACGATGTTAGAAATTCGTTAGGTCGGCTATTAGACTTATGCTTTGTATCTGATCCTGATTGTACAACTTTTTCCAGATATTCAAATAGTACTGACATGCATACGCTGCTTTTAATGCAGACCTCGTCTGATGATCCTGTGTGGCTTTTTTTGGCCCTATTGATACGACATTTAAAATTCATAGTAGTCCACCCTATAAGTCCTACATGTTTGTTTGTTTTGTTTGTTTTGCGTCCAAGGCAGTTCAGTTAGAAGTAGTTTCCGACCTTTGGAGTGCTTGCGCCGATGGCGGCTTGTCTCGTCAATCAAGCCAACGTTTTGGCAGCGATGGTCCCGGGAGTACGTCTTGGGCCTACAGGCGGGGTCGAAGTGGCAGAACAAGGAGGACGACATCTGGGTGGGCGAGCTGGTCCTGATCGCAGTGGATCACCAGCCACCCCAACAGTGGCTCACAGGAAGGGTAGGAGCAACACACGCCGGCGCGGACGGAAGGGTCAGGGTCGCCGTCATCAGGACTAGCTCTGGAGTGGAGTATAGGAGAGCAGTCCATAAGCTGGCGCGGCTGCCAGTGAGTTGAAGCCGGATGGAGCCATTCAACGGGGCCAGTGTTAACGGATTCGTCGTGGTCGATTGGATTTGATATTAATTTAAAGTTGTTTTTAATTTGAATTGTATTTCGTAGTTGAATTGTTAGTTCCTAGATCTAGTCTAAGATAGCTTAGGGCGGAGCAGGAGCGAAAGCTCATATTCGCTCTTGTGCGAATTCGCCCCGCTTCGCCGCGATAGATAAGTTAGGCTTAAGATTGGAGAAATGTAGACCGTATTATAACGTTGACGAGGCCACATCTTTTTCGTTTCGCTTTCTATATTTTTTATATATTTAGCAGCCACCTTTATTATTTATTTTTTGTGTTATCGTGAGAGATAAATTAATCTCATTCAACAATGAAGAAACAAAATTTTCTTTCCATAACGCTGAATATTATAGGAATTATATTTGCCACTGCCGGATTTAATTTACTCAGGATCCAAAGTAGTTTTATAACTTTGTAGATACTAAGCGAAAACATGTAACTTTTCCTCTTCTTCTTTCGTTTGAAAATTTATCTGCGAACTCTGATCAGGCAATTGCCTTTATATTCACATAATTTTTTTAAACAACTTACTCTATTCCTTAAATTACGGATCAGTCTTACGCATACATCATTCAATCTACAAATTATTATTTTCTGTCCGTCTTTCTCTGAGAATAGCCTATTATTACATCTTTAAAGGGTTAAACCCGTTTTTTTTCACCAACTATGTACTAAAATACTTATCCAGGGCTCTGTGCAAACCTCTACATAGATTTTTATACCTTTGCAGAGGGTATTATAATTTTGGTCAAAAGTGTGGAACGCAGTGAAGGAGACATCTCCGACCCTATAAAGTATATATATTCTTGATCAGGATCACCTCCTGAGTTGATATGAGCATGTCCGCTGGCCGTCTGTCTGTTTCTACGCAAACTAGTCTCTCAGTTTTAAAGCTATCGACTTGAAATTATTTTTTCTGGTTTGATTTTGCATGCCACGTTGTCTTGGGTTCAAGAAAAACCCACTTATTTTAATATTTTCGCCGCCAATCAAGTTTCGACAATCCAAGAGTTGACTAAAACAATAGAGGTATGTTCCCACGTCTTTGAACCCGGCGGACATCCTATCGGTGGTTGTCATCTCAACGATGTGGTGCTAGTCACTGATGAGATTATTTCGCCGATGAAATGGCCGCTGGCGAGAATCATGGAGATAGTCCACAACCCAGATGGGTTGTGTCTCAATTTTGCTCAGCCTTCTATCTAAGGTGGCCGCGCCTTAGAGACTCCTTGCTGCGGTTTTCAATTCTAGTCTCATTGCTGCTCGCTGTTGTTCGCCCACCTTGATAATTTTCCTCAGCTTGGAAGACACTGCAGTGATCAGGAAGTCCGGAAAAGACTCCGTGGCATAATTGGTCGGCCAAATCGGCCGACTATATCCTATAGCTGCCATTTAACTGATTGATCGAAAATGGTATAACTTTGGTGTTTTATAGTTAGAGAGTTTTCAAATTTTCCAGGAGAGCTATTTTTTGCAAAATAATACGACATGTGAAATTTCATAAGTATCGGTCGACTATACCCTATACAGTGGCAAATTTAAGGAAAATGGCCCTGTGGGCAAAATTTTTTCATGGCCCCACTTTCAGGGTTTTTAGAAACTTTGCCTTTAGATAACTTTCTTGTTATGTTTCTTGTTATGGGTATATTTGAAACGCTCTAGCTCAAGAGATACGCGTCGCATCGAAATATCCCTTGGCACGTATATTCTACAGATATTTAACTTTCATTTTATTAAAAAAAAAAAATCGAATTTTTCAAAAAAGTCCAAAAGAACCTCCCCTTAAACATACCGGTCGGTTCGGTTCACCTGTGAGGTGAGAAGAAAGGTAAGCGGGCCTGAATTTTTTTTATTTCGTTTTCGTTATAAAAAAATTATTTTTCTTTGCTTTTGTTCTCTGATTGGATACGTCGGTGTAAAATATAGGCGTTGGTGGCTGCCATAATCAATAATACGTGTTGTGGCATCTCAAGTTTTGCTGTGATATGATAGCGCCCATTATCAGAGCGTCCATGAGATCTATGCCGCCCATGTGAGCATTAACTAACGCACAATTTGGGGCCAATCAATATAAATGTGTCGCTTAGCCTTTCTGTCAAAGCGAGAAGCCTTTGAAGTTCCTTCACCAGGGTTTGTTTTTTCGAATGGCTTTATAGGTGGACCCACATAGGTGGACAAAAAGCGAACAGGCTTGCTGTCTTTCCAGAATACATTGGTTCTTTCGACACCATATGAGGACCAAACGTACTCTGTCGAAAACCCTTCGGAAATTAATTTATGGCAATATCGTTTGGTAGCTTGCAGTTTGGGATACGGTTTCCTCGCACCGCGCCAAGGTTTTAAGTACCTATCGCTCTTAGCAAAACAATCGCCTCGAGATGCTACATTGTTAACACGCTGTGAGGAGAATTAGCCTCCTCACACGCTAAGACAGCAATGGCCAATCAGTTTAGGGGGGCCGCGGGAGATAGGCCGAGGACCAATACGAACGGGGAATGGTAGGGTTTCACCATCAAGTACGAAGACGGAATCAACGTGGAACGTAACGGTTCCCGGAGCAGCAGCAGACGAATGGGAAGACCAGGTTACATCGCCCAGTGGGAAGACAGAATCAACGTGGAACGTAACGGTTCCCGGAGCACCAGCAGACAAATGGCAATGCAAGGTTACATCGCCCAGTGGGAAGACGGAATCGAGGTGTAACGTAACGGTTCCCGGAGCACCAGCAGACAAATGGAAATGCAAGGTTACATCGCCCAGTGGGAAGACGGAATCGAGGTGTAACGTAACGGTTCCCGGAGAACCAGCAGACAAATGGAAATGCAAGGTTACATCGCCCAGTGGGAAGACAGAATCGACGTGGAACGTAACGGTTCCCGGAGCACCAGTGGACGAATGGAAAGGCAGCGAGGGCAGTGAGGGGCAGAGCTCCATCATCGAGTGGGAAGACGGAGTCAACGTGGAACGTAACGGCTCCCGAGGCAACGGTGAGCACTATGAGCCCGCCGCGCAGCGGAGTTCAGGATGAGCGACAAGACTGGGGGCAGCAAAGGAGCAAGGAGCAACAGGAGAGGCGAAGGAGGCCAGCGGCACGTCGCATAGCAACAGCAGGGGTCAGCGGCCGAACGGAAAGGGGCAACGACCGCACGGATGGCAGCCCGCCAACGGGAAAGTGGCGTGATCTTGGAAGCAGGAGTAACGGCAGCCCGCCAACGGGAAAGTGGCGTGATTCTGGAAGCAGGATTAACGGCAGGAGCAGAATCCAGGAGGATTAACGGGTGCTCCAGTCAGTATAAAAGGAGGCCCACTGGAGCGGCTCGGGACGAGTCTTTTTAGGAAGCTTGTAGCGTTGAGTTGGAGGACCGCCTGTGGAGAGTCCGCCAGTCAAGTGTTAGAGCGTTTCTAAAAAGGATTCGGTTGTTTGAGTTGAAGGACCGCCTTTGGAGAGTCCAACAGCCAAACGTAAGGAGAACGAACGAGACAAGGAAAGAACAGTACGATGACAGTTACGTGGAAAGACCTAGGCGACAGGAGACGAGTTGGACCAGTTCCTGGCCACGGCAGGTAGCCTTGCTAGGAAGTGCAAAAAGGATAAGTCTGGCGCACGCCACTCGGACTCCTGACTCACAACCAACAGGCGTGGTCCTGCACCGGAAAGGACAGGCCAACTCAGGATCCCGAGCCCGGTTTCGCTCCGGAGGACGAGAAGGACAGGACGAGAGAGGATCGGCGTCGGTTGGTTTCCTCGAAAGCTACAGGGTAACAGAGTCGAGTGTGGGCTATTCCAAGTCAAAGCAGGTAGCCTTGCAAGGAAGTGAGGAAAGAACAAGTCTGGCGTACGCCACGCGGGTTCTTGACTGGCAACCAACAGGCGTGGTCCTGCAGGACGCGGATAAGCCAACTCGGGAACTCACGCCCGCTTTGGAACGCGATCGGGGAGGCTCCGATCACCTACCGAGCAGCTCTTGACCCGGGCCCAGTGGCGCGTACGCGCGGTGATCACCCGGACGAAAGGGAGGCGTGACGTACGGTCCTGGACAGGCGACTTCCGACCCCGTCGGAAACTGACAAGACTTCGGCGACTCCCAATCCAGGCCCGCCGGTGCGAAAAGGCACGGCGTCTCCTGGCGTAGAGGAGCCGGCTGTAGAGAGCTAACTCTGAACCAGGGCCGCTGGTGCGCATGCACAGCGGGTTGCGGGGACGACCACCAGTAGCCATCTCCCAAACCGGACTCGCCGGTGCGAAAAGCACGGCGTGTTTTCTGGCGTAGCGAAGCCTACTGCAGGCCTCACACCCCGAACCAGGTCCGCCGGTGCGCATGCACGGCGCATCTCCCTGGTGGTGCAGAGGTGACAGTCAGTAGCTATCTCCCGAACCAGTGTCGCTGGCGCGCAGAGCACGGCGTTCATCCTGGTGTAGCGGAGGCTACAGCCCGCCAACTCCCGAGCCCGGCGGTACAGCGCGTATCCCCGACGGCGTAGTGGAGGCTTTCAGTACATAGCCGAAGGCCAGACCAGATCAAAGAGGTGGAAGGCTTGACGACGGATCAACGAAGAGGAACCCCGGCAACGAGAGCAACAGCGGAAACACCAGCAACGGAGGAGATCACCCGGACGGGTACACCAAGGTCACCAAGGACGCACCAAGGGTCATTCCCGGGAACCCGCATAAATCACCATTGTAAGAGAGAGAGCAGAGAATAAAGAGATTGCACAAGGGAAAGCTACTTGTATTATTTTCTGGGCTTGGGCAATCACGTCGAATCTATAAATTCGGTGGAACGGATCCGCGAAACTCTGTGAGCTAGCCGCGGCAAATTGTGGCGAGCGGAAGCAGAAATAACAGTTCGTTACACCTGGCGCCCAAACTTCGTGATTGCATTTAGCCTAGAAAATAACGTAGCAGAAAGATGGGAAGAAAGAATTGGATCTACACATTGAGAAAGGAGGAGCTGAGCGAGGGTCTACCAGCAGACGGGACTGTGGAAGCAATGAGGTCCTCAGTGGCGAGGTGGGTCGACGAATCCAAGGAAGAGGAGGTACTGGCGTTAACGCACGGCCTAGAGGAAAGATTCGGACAAAGATCAACCCCCAGGCAGAGAGCAGCCAGCGAAACCGAGAAGTTTATAGAGAGCCTGGCGGTACCAGATCCAAGAATGGGAAGGAGCATAGAGCCGCAGTCAAGGAAGTATGTTCCGGCCCCGGTGGATTACGCCAAAGTAGCCAGACAAGTGCGGGACTGGTCGTTTCGTTTCGACGGTACAGGGGACCCGTTAGAGTTCCTGGACCGAGTAACGTAATCCGCAAAGACATACGGATTGGACATAAATACGATCCCCAGAGCCATGCCAGAGCTACTGCAGGGCAGGGCCCAAAGATGGTTCATCATGGAACCACGAAGAATGGCCAACATGGGCGAGGTTCAAGGCAAGCTTTGAGAATTTCTTCCTGCCGAAAGGATACTTCGAAAAGTTGGCGGACCAAGTTCGCCAACGGAAGCAGCGTCGTGGAGAGCCTTTCAAAGAATACATGGTGGACCTTCAGTCACTAATGAAACCATTAGGAAAAACCACGAAAGAAGTGATAGAGAGGCTCGTCGAGAACTGCATGCCAAGGATGAAGATGTTCATAAGGCCATACGCCTGCGCGTCGTTAGAGGAGGTGATGGGCCTAGCAGAGGAGTTTGAGGAATTAGCACAGGAGGAAGAGGCCTTTAACAGGCAAGTGGCCACAGAACAAAGGTGGAGCCACAGTCAGCCGCCCGTAAACGAGAGATATAAGAGAGAAGAATCGCAGCATAGCGAAGCGGCAAGGTACCAGAGGGACCAATGGAGCCAGAAAGGACAAAGGGACGAGTTCCACCACCAGGCCGTCCAAAACACACAATGGACACCGAGGTGGCAAAGAGAGGAACCGCGCCAAGGCCCACCGGAGCGACAGAACAGCATGAACCAAAGTTGGATGCCAAGATGGCAGCCTGAGACCCAGCATAGGCCGGCTCCGCAACAGCCTAGTCAGCAGTGGGCAGCAGGGCCAAGGCAGGGTTCTGTGGAAAACCCGGCTCAAGCATGCAACAGGTGCGGTGGCATGGGCCATTGGGCCAGCGGGTGCAGGAACCCACGAATTTTGTTCTGCAAGATGTGCGGCGCAATAGGGGTAAGGAGCACGGAATGCTGCCAGAGGGCGGGAAACGCGCAGCGGTCTCAGCAACAAGGAGGAGAGCCGGGATCGCACGGTGCTGCCTCTCAAAATTAATAGGAGGACTATCCGAGGAGGAGCAGCAGCTGACGGCAACCATCGAGGTCGAGGGCACAGAGATAAAGGCCATGCTGGACACGGGAGCAACGGCGAGTTTCATCTCTGAAGAGCTAGCGGAAAGGCCGGGGGTCACCGGGCAACGAATCGCAAAAAGGAAACTTGTGAAGCTGGCTAACGGGAGCCATACGGAGACACGCGTCGTGCTCCAAGCCAGGATAAGTTTCGGCGATCGCACAAAAACCCTAAACCTGCTGGTGATGCCAGGCATGGAGGACAATCTGGTGCTAGGATGGGATTTCCTCAGCGAGTTTGGCACAACCTTGACGTGCGCAGGCCACCGGATTTCAATACCCAAAAGGAAAAGATGGGCCGGCTGTCTGGAGGATAGACTGTCCGTAGCGGTAGCCGGATGCCCAGAAAAATGGGAAGAGGAACGTGTCAAAAGATTCATCGAAAGGGAACTGGAGGCGTTCGCAGGCCAGAAGGGCTGTTCGAACATAACGCAGCACAGGATCACGATGAAGGACGACACTCCCATAAAACAACGGTATTACCCCAAAAATCCAAAAATTCAGGGGGAGATAAACTCAAAGGTGGAGGAATTGCTGGAAAGGGATGCATCGATCCCTCAAATAGCGCGTAAAGTTCACCCATCGTAATGGTGAAGAAGAAAACGGGGCAATGGAGGATGTGCGTGGATTTCCGACAAATTAATGCAAAATCAATAAAAGATGCGTACCCGATGCCTCGCAAAAATTTCATTTTGGAGCAGCTGAGAGAAGCAAGGTTCTTCAGAAGTCTCGATTTGAAGGATGGGTACTGGCAGATCCCCCTAGAGGAAAGCAGCAGGAAATTCACCGCCTTCACCGTTCCAGGGAAGGGTCTATACCAATGGAAAGTGATGCCTTTTGGGTTGCACTCAGCCTCGGCAACGTTTCAAAGGGCCCTGGACCAGGTCATAGGCCCGGATATGGCTCCACACGCATTCGCGTATCAGGATGACATTATAGTGATCGGACGCACCAAGGAGGAGCATATGCGGAATCTAGAAGAGGTATTCAGGAGGTTGAGAGCGGCAAACCTGCGGATAAATACGGAAAAGTGTCATTTCTTCAGGCAGGAGCTGCTCTACCTGGGACACCGGATAACAAGCCAAGGGATCGGAATGGATCCGGGAAAGGTGGCCGCGATTACAGAGCTACAACCCCCGACGAACGTCAAGGGAGTGCGCCAGTTCATAGGGATGGCATCGTGGTATCGGCGTTTCGTCCCAGACTTCGCAGGAATAGCGAAGCCCCTGAACGACCTTCTGCGAAAAGGAACAAAGTGGGAGTGGACAACCAAGCACCAAGAGGCCTTTGAGACTTTAAAGTCACGGCTGGCGGAGGATCCAGTGCTAGCGTGCCAAGACTTCGAAAGAAAATTCGTGCTGCAAACGGACGCCAGCGACTACGGCGTCGGGGCGGTCCTGACCCAGGACACCGAGGAGGGCGAACGAGTGATCGCGTACGCCAGTCAAACGTTGATTGGGGCCGAGAAAAACTACTCCGCAACGGAAAAGGAGTGCCTGGCCATAGTATGGGCGATAAGCCAAATGAGGCCCTACCTGGAGGGGTACCAGTTCGACGTGATCACGGACCACATGGCGTTGAAGTGGCTCAATAACATCGAGAGCCCACTCGGCAGAATAGCGAGGTGGGTATTCGAACTACAGCAGTATGACTACGTCATCAGCTACCGGAAGGGAAAGCTCAATGTGGTGGCCGACGCTCTGTCCCGCCAGCCGGTAATGGAAAAATTTAGGAAAGCCATGGAGGTGGTCGCCAAAGTATGCGGGTGGATAAGCGCATTGAGGAAAAAGATGAGAACAAGCCCACAAAAATTCCCGGATTACGTGGAAGAGGGCGGTTTGATCTACCGCCACGTCCCGCACAGATCCGGAAGCGAGGAAGTCGCGTCATGGAAGCTGTGCGTGCCGCTGGAGATGAGGCAGCAGGTCCTCAAGGAAAATCATGACGCACCAACGGCGGGACACTTGGGCGTAAGGAAAACCATAGCCAGAGTGGCCGCTCGGTATTTCTGGCCAGGGATGCAGAGGGACATCCGGAAATACGTCAGGAGATGCGAGACGTGCCTGAAGTACAAGCCGAATCAGATGCAGATGGCCGGGCAAATGCTGACACAGGTTCCGGAGGAGCCATGGGCGACGGTGTGTGCGGATTTCGTAGGCCCACTGCCCAGGTCGAAACACGGCAATACGATGATCCTGGTGATAATCGATCGGTTTTCGAAATGGACGGAGATAGTGCCTCTTCGAAAAGCAACAACAGAGGCGCTGCAGAAGGCATTCAGGGAGAGAATTGTCGCTCGGTAATAATAACCGAAAATAATAATAACGGACAACGGGGTGCAGTTCACCAGTCGCAGCTTCAAGAAATTCCTCGGAGAACTTGGCGTACGCCATCAGTTCACCGCACCATATACGCCGCAGGAGAACCCCACGGAAAGAGCGAACAGGACGGTAAAAACAATGATCGCCCAGTTCGCTGGGAAAGAGCAAAGGAAGTGGGACGAACACTGGCCGGAGCTAATGTTGGCGGTAAATTCCGCAGTCTCGGAGTCCACGGGGTACTCGCCGTGTTTTATAACGCAGGGCAGGGAGCCAAGGATGCCGCGAGCCCTGTTCGACGAGAATGTGTTGGGCACGGGAGCCGAACAAGGAACACCCATGGAAAACGCGGCGAGACTCAAGGAGACATTCGAGATAGTAAGGAGGAATATGGAGCGAGCTGCCCAGGACCAGGCGCGACATTACAACTTGAGAAGGCGGAAGTGGATCTCAAAGGTCGGTGAAACTGTGTGGGCAAAGGAGCACCACCTATCAAAGGCGGCTGAAGGATTCGCGGCGAAACTGGCCCCTCGGTATGACGGGCCATATACGGTGGTGGATTTCGTTTCTCCAGTAATTGTCACGTTACGACACGGCAGGACAAGGAGGGAGAAGAGAGCCCATGTGAGCGAGCTAAAGGCTCAAGACACGGAAGAAACAGCAAAGGAATAACGAAAACGGACAAATACATTGTGTCCGCATAACGGGCACACAAAAAAAAAAAACAAAAACCCCCCAAAGAGGAGGAGAGCAAGCAACGGGAGCAGTAGCGGGACATTTCCAGCAACGGGATATGAATGCGCTATATAAGTGGAGACATGGGAGATGGTCGGCCTATTCGAAATCAACACGCAGCCGCAACAATGTCATCAAGCGCATCAATGATTGTGTCTTCCGACGACAGCGACATTGAGATCGTCGGCGATCCTTCATGGAACGCCAAGAAGGCAAGGGCAGAGTGGATGGTCCGGCGGGCAGCAGGAGGAGGAGGATGCATCCCGGTCGGGTCCTTCGAGGTGGAGCGGCGGCGCAGGAGCGAGGAGCTGGGCCTGCACCTGCGAGTGGAGTGGTGAAGTCTACGGAAGACATGGCGAGGGCCCGCGTCAGGGTTATTGCCCAAATGTGAAGGAGGAGCACGAAGGAGGCCAGGCAGCGGCGCATCGATGGACGCATGAGGGCAATGGTCAGGGCGAGAGCGAAAACGGCACGGCAGCGGCGGACCCGGAAAATAGTGGAAACTGCGAGGAGAAGGGCCGCCGCCGGAAGGGTGCGACAGGCAAGAAAATGGAAGGCGAAGATACCGCCGACGCCACGCCCCAGACCGGAGAGGCCGGAAGAGAAGCCATGCAGGGCGGCCCCGAGTTGGAGGAGGGTCCGGGAGGCGACGCCGTGGCCCGCGGTGCCCCCGACACCGTGTCTACAGGAGCGGAGAGAGGAGCAGCCGGTGGAGAAGGGGCCGTGGGTGTGGCCGGAGCCGCGGAGGCCTGCGCGGGCCCGGCAGATATCATGCCCAGAAAAACGGCCGGCAAGGCCGGTGCTGGAGCGGCAGGCATCGGTCGGAGGCGGGCGAGAGGTGCCGGAGGACAGTTGGCCGCCGGAGCTTGCCGCAAGAGTGAAGGCGGAGTTAACGAAACGGCGAGGAAAACCCGGAAGGTGGTGCATCCTGGCACAGGTGGGTGCCACATGCTTCCGGGTGCGAGGAGGCGGCAGAGGAGTAAGAGTGGTTAGGAGGAGTTGAAAAAAAAATAAAAAAAAAATAAAGCAATAATAAAAAACACAAAAAAAAAAAAAACTGAATAAATATATAAATAAGTATGAAGAAATAAAAAAAAATGAACAAGAAATATATCGGATTGAAAAAAAGGGGGGGGGGGAACAAAAGTTAGTATTTAGACAAAAAAAAAAAAATACAATAAAGAAAAAAAAAAAAAAAATAAAAAAAAAATAAAATAAAAAAAATAATATGAATATATATAGGATAGGAATAAAGGATTAAAAAAAAAAGGGGGGGGGGGGGGGAAATTTTTATAAAAGGGTTAGCATAGTTAGTATTCAAAAAAAAATTAGTATTAAAGGATTTATAAAAAAAAAAAAAAAAAAATAGTAGTTTTAGCATAGTTAGTATTTAAAAAAAAAAAAAATAAAATAAAATAAAAAATAGTAATATATAAATATAGGGTTAGTATTAAAAATTAAAAAGAAAAGGAAACAAAAAAAAAGAGGGGGAAAAGGGAAGGGAAAAAAAAAAAACCAAAAACGACCGAACAACGCCAGCGATAGGGGGAAGCCGTCTTCCGAAGGAGGGGGGAAGTGGATGGGCATCCACACCAAAGAGAAAAGCGATCAGTCACAGTTTTTTTTCGGTGAGCTGAGAGTGGCCACGAAGTTTTCGTTACGTTGGCAAGTGTCTCTATCGTTCCCGAAGAAGGGGGGAAGTGTGAGGAGAATTAGCCTCCTCACACGCTAAGACAGCAATGGCCAATCAGTTTAGGGGGGCCGCGGGAGATAGGCCGAGGACCAATACGAACGGGGAATGGTAGGGTTTCACCATCAAGTACGAAGACGGAATCAACGTGGAACGTAACGGTTCCCGGAGCAGCAGCAGACGAATGGGAAGACCAGGTTACATCGCCCAGTGGGAAGACAGAATCAACGTGGAACGTAACGGTTCCCGGAGCACCAGCAGACAAATGGCAATGCAAGGTTACATCGCCCAGTGGGAAGACGGAATCGAGGTGTAACGTAACGGTTCCCGGAGCACCAGCAGACAAATGGAAATGCAAGGTTACATCACCCAGTGGGAAGACAGAATCGACGTGGAACGTAACGGTTCCCGGAGCACCAGTGGACGAATGGAAAGGCAGCGAGGGCAGTGAGGGGCAGAGCTCCATCATCGAGTGGGAAGACGGAGTCAACGTGGAACGTAACGGCTCCCGAGGCAACGGTGAGCACTATGAGCCCGCCGCGCAGCGGAGTTCAGGATGAGCGACAAGACTGGGGGCAGCAAAGGAGCAAGGAGCAACAGGAGAGGCGAAGGAGGCCAGCGGCACGTCGCATAGCAACAGCAGGGGTCAGCGGCCGAACGGAAAGGGGCAACGACCGCACGGATGGCAGCCCGCCAACGGGAAAGTGGCGTGATCTTGGAAGCAGGAGTAACGGCAGCCCGCCAACGGGAAAGTGGCGTGATTCTGGAAGCAGGATTAACGGCAGGAGCAGAATCCAGGAGGATTAACGGGCGCTCCAGTCAGTATAAAAGGAGGCCCACTGGAGCGGCTCGGGACGAGTCTTTTTAGGAAGCTTGTAGCGTTGAGTTGGAGGACCGCCTGTGGAGAGTCCGCCAGTCAAGTGTTAGAGCGTTTCTAAAAAGGATTCGGTTGTTTGAGTTGAAGGACCGCCTTTGGAGAGTCCAACAGCCAAACGTAAGGAGAACGAACGAGACAAGGAAAGAACAGTACGATGACAGTTACGTGGAAAGACCTAGGCGACAGGAGACGAGTTGGACCAGTTCCTGGCCACGGCAGGTAGCCTTGCTAGGAAGTGCAAAAAGGATAAGTCTGGCGCACGCCACTCGGACTCCTGACTCACAACCAACAGGCGTGGTCCTGCACCGGAAAGGACAGGCCAACTCAGGATCCCGAGCCCGGTTTCGCTCCGGAGGACGAGAAGGACAGGACGAGAGAGGATCGGCGTCGGTTGGTTTCCTCGAAAGCTACAGGGTAACAGAGTCGAGTGTGGGCTATTCCAAGTCAAAGCAGGTAGCCTTGCAAGGAAGTGAGGAAAGAACAAGTCTGGCGTACGCCACGCGGGTTCTTGACTGGCAACCAACAGGCGTGGTCCTGCAGGACGCGGATAAGCCAACTCGGGAACTCACGCCCGCTTTGGAACGCGATCGGGGAGGCTCCGATCACCTACCGAGCAGCTCTTGACCCGGGCCCAGTGGCGCGTACGCGCGGTGGTCACCCGGACGAAAGGGAGGCGTGACGTACGGTCCTGGACAGGCGACTTCCGACCCCGTCGGAAACTGACAAGACTTCGGCGACTCCCAATCCAGGCCCGCCGGTGCGAAAAGGCACGGCGTCTCCTGGCGTAGAGGAGCCGGCTGTAGAGAGCTAACTCTGAACCAGGGCCGCTGGTGCGCATGCACAGCGGGTTGCGGGGACGACCACCAGTAGCCATCTCCCAAACCGGACTCGCCGGTGCGAAAAGCACGGCGTGTTTTCTGGCGTAGCGAAGCCTACTGCAGGCCGCACACCCCGAACCAGGTCCGCCGGTGCGCATGCACGGCGCATCTCCCTGGTGGTGCAGAGGTGACAGTCAGTAGCTATCTCCCGAACCAGTGTCGCTGGCGCGCAGAGCACGGCGTTCATCCTGGTGTAGCGGAGGCTACAGCCCGCCAACTCCCGAGCCCGGCGGTACAGCGCGTAGGCGCGTATCCCCGACGGCGTAGTGGAGGCTTTCAGTACATAGCCGAAGGCCAGACCAGATCAAAGAGGTGGAAGGCTTGACGACGGATCAACGAAGAGGAACAACAGCGGAAACACCAGCAACGGAGGAGATCACCCGGACGGGTACACCAAGGTCACCAAGGACGCACCAAGGGTCATTCCCGGGAACCCGCATAAATCACCATTGTAAGAGAGAGAGCAGAGAATAAAGAGATTGCACAAGGGAAAGCTACTTGTATTATTTTCTGGGCTTGGGCAATCACGTCGAATCTATAAATTCGGTGGAACGGATCCGCGAAACTCTGTGAGCTAGCCGCGGCAAATTGTGGCGAGCGGAAGCAGAAATAACAGTTCGTTACACCTGGCGCCCAAACTTCGTGATTGCATTTAGCCTAGAAAATAACGTAGCAGAAAGATGGGAAGAAAGAATTGGATCTACACATTGAGAAAGGAGGAGCTGAGCGAGGGTCTACCAGCAGACGGGACTGTGGAAGCAATGAGGTCCTCAGTGGCGAGGTGGGTCGACGAATCCAAGGAAGAGGAGGTACTGGCGTTAACGCACGGCCTAGAGGAAAGATTCGGACAAAGATCAACCCCCAGGCAGAGAGCAGCCAGCGAAACCGAGAAGTTTATAGAGAGCCTGGCGGTACCAGATCCAAGAATGGGAAGGAGCATAGAGCCGCAGTCAAGGAAGTATGTTCCGGCCCCGGTGGATTACGCCAAAGTAGCCAGACAAGTGCGGGACTGGTCGTTTCGTTTCGACGGTACAGGGGACCCGTTAGAGTTCCTGGACCGAGTAACGTGGTCCGCAAAGACATACGGATTGGACATAAATACGATCCCCAGAGCCATGCCAGAGCTACTGCAGGGCAGGGCCCAAAGATGGTTCATCATGGAACGACGAAGAATGGCCAACATGGGCGAGGTTCAAGGCAAGCTTTGAGAATTTCTTCCTGCCGAAAGGATACTTCGAAAAGTTGGCGGACCAAGTTCGCCAACGGAAGCAGCGTCGTGGAGAGCCTTTCAAAGAATACATGGTGGACCTTCAGTCACTAATGAAACCATTAGGAAAAACCACGAAAGAAGTGATAGAGAGGCTCGTCGAGAACTGCATGCCAAGGATGAAGATGTTCATAAGGCCATACGCCTGCGCGTCGTTAGAGGAGGTGATGGGCCTAGCAGAGGAGTTTGAGGAATTAGCACAGGAGGAAGAGGCCTTTAACAGGCAAGTGGCCACAGAACAAAGGTGGAGCCACAGTCAGCCGCCCGTAAACGAGAGATATAAGAGAGAAGAATCGCAGCATAGCGAAGCGGCAAGGTACCAGAGGGACCAATGGACCCAGAAAGGACAAAGGGACGAGTTCCACCACCAGGCCGTCCAAAACACACAATGGACACCGAGGTGGCAAAGAGAGGAACCGCGCCAAGGCCCACCGGAGCGACAGAACAGCATGAACCAAAGTTGGATGCCAAGATGGCAGCCTGAGACCCAGCATAGGCCGGCTCCGCAACAGCCTAGTCAGCAGTGGGCAGCAGGGCCAAGGCAGGGTTCTGTGGAAAACCCGGCTCAAGCATGCAACAGGTGCGGTGGCATGGGCCATTGGGCCAGCGGGTGCAGGAACCCACGAATTTTGTTCTGCAAGATGTGCGGCGCAATAGGGGTAAGGAGCACGGAATGCTGCCAGAGGGCGGGAAACGCGCAGCGGTCTCAGCAACAAGGAGGAGAGCCGGGATCGCACGGTGCTGCCTCTCAAAATTAATAGGAGGACTATCCGAGGAGGAGCAGCAGCTGACGGCAACCATCGAGGTCGAGGGCACAGAGATAAAGGCCATGCTGGACACGGGAGCAACGGCGAGTTTCATCTCTGAAGAGCTAGCGGAAAGGCCGGGGGTCACCGGGCAACGAATCGCAAAAAGGAAACTTGTGAAGCTGGCTAACGGGAGCCATACGGAGACACGCGTCGTGCTCCAAGCCAGGATAAGTTTCGGCGATCGCACAAAAACCCTAAACCTGCTGGTGATGCCAGGCATGGAGGACAATCTGGTGCTAGGATGGGATTTCCTCAGCGAGTTTGGCACAACCTTGACGTGCGCAGGCCACCGGATTTCAATACCCAAAAGGAAAAGATGGGCCGGCTGTCTGGAGGATAGACTGTCCGTAGCGGTAGCCGGATGCCCAGAAAAATGGGAAGAGGAACGTGTCAAAAGATTCATCGAAAGGGAACTGGAGGCGTTCGCAGGCCAGAAGGGCTGTTCGAACATAACGCAGCACAGGATCACGATGAAGGACGACACTCCCATAAAACAACGGTATTACCCCAAAAATCCAAAAATTCAGGGGGAGATAAACTCAAAGGTGGAGGAATTGCTGGAAAGGGATGCATCGATCCCTCAAATAGCGCGTAAAGTTCACCCATCGTAATGGTGAAGAAGAAAACGGGGCAATGGAGGATGTGCGTGGATTTCCGACAAATTAATGCAAAATCAATAAAAGATGCGTACCCGATGCCTCGCAAAAATTTCATTTTGGAGCAGCTGAGAGAAGCAAGGTTCTTCAGCAGTCTCGATTTGAAGGATGGGTACTGGCAGATCCCCCTAGAGGAAAGCAGCAGGAAATTCACCGCCTTCACCGTTCCAGGGAAGGGTCTATACCAATGGAAAGTGATGCCTTTTGGGTTGCACTCAGCCTCGGCAACGTTTCAAAGGGCCCTGGACCAGGTCATAGGCCCGGATATGGCTCCACACGCATTCGCGTATCAGGATGACATTATAGTGATCGGACGCACCAAGGAGGAGCATATGCGGAATCTAGAAGAGGTATTCAGGAGGTTGAGAGCGGCAAACCTGCGGATAAATACGGAAAAGTGTCATTTCTTCAGGCAGGAGCTGCTCTACCTGGGACACCGGATAACAAGCCAAGGGATCGGAATGGATCCGGGAAAGGTGGCCGCGATTACAGAGCTACAACCCCCGACGAACGTCAAGGGAGTGCGCCAGTTCATAGGGATGGCATCGTGGTATCGGCGTTTCGTCCCAGACTTCGCAGGAATAGCGAAGCCCCTGAACGACCTTCTGCGAAAAGGAACAAAGTGGGAGTGGACAACCAAGCACCAAGAGGCCTTTGAGACTTTAAAGTCACGGCTGGCGGAGGATCCAGTGCTAGCGTGCCAAGACTTCGAAAGAAAATTCGTGCTGCAAACGGACGCCAGCGACTACGGCGTCGGGGCGGTCCTGACCCAGGACACCGAGGAGGGCGAACGAGTGATCGCGTACGCCAGTCAAACGTTGATTGGGGCCGAGAAAAACTACTCCGCAACGGAAAAGGAGTGCCTGGCCATAGTATGGGCGATAAGCCAAATGAGGCCCTACCTGGAGGGGTACCAGTTCGACGTGATCACGGACCACATGGCGTTGAAGTGGCTCAATAACATCGAGAGCCCACTCGGCAGAATAGCGAGGTGGGTATTCGAACTACAGCAGTATGACTACGTCATCAGCTACCGGAAGGGAAAGCTCAATGTGGTGGCCGACGCTCTGTCCCGCCAGCCGGTAATGGAAAAATTTAGGAAAGCCATGGAGGTGGTCGCCAAAGTATGCGGGTGGATAAGCGCATTGAGGAAAAAGATGAGAACAAGCCCACAAAAATTCCCGGATTACGTGGAAGAGGGCGGTTTGATCTACCGCCACGTCCCGCACAGATCCGGAAGCGAGGAAGTCGCGTCATGGAAAATCATGACGCACCAACGGCGGGACACTTGGGCGTAAGGAAAACCATAGCCAGAGTGGCCGCTCGGTATTTCTGGCCAGGGATGCAGAGGGACATCCGGAAATACGTCAGGAGATGCGAGACGTGCCTGAAGTACAAGCCGAATCAGATGCAGATGGCCGGGCAAATGCTGACACAGGTTCCGGAGGAGCCATGGGCGACGGTGTGTGCAGATTTCGTAGGCCCACTGCCCAGGTCGAAACACGGCAATACGATGATCCTGGTGATAATCGATCGGTTTTCGAAATGGACGGAGATAGTGCCTCTTCGAAAAGCAACAACAGAGGCGCTGCAGAAGGCATTCAGGGAGAGAATTGTCGCTCGGTAATAATAACCGAAAATAATAATAACGGACAACGGGGTGCAGTTCACCAGTCGCAGCTTCAAGAAATTCCTCGGAGAACTTAGCGTACGCCATCAGTTCACCGCACCATATACGCCGCAGGAGAACCCCACGGAAAGAGCGAACAGGACGGTAAAAACAATGATCGCCCAGTTCGCTGGGAAAGAGCAAAGGAAGTGGGACGAACACTGGCCGGAGCTAATGTTGGCGGTAAATTCCGCAGTCTCGGAGTCCACGGGGTACTCGCCGTGTTTTATAACGCAGGGCAGGGAGCCAAGGATGCCGCGAGCCCTGTTCGACGAGAATGTGTTGGGCACGGGAGCCGAACAAGGAACACCCATGGAAAACGCGGCGAGACTCAAGGAGACATTCGAGATAGTAAGGAGGAATATGGAGCGAGCTGCCCAGGACCAGGCGCGACATTACAACTTGAGAAGGCGGAAGTGGATCTCAAAGGTCGGTGAAACTGTGTGGGCAAAGGAGCACCACCTATCAAAGGCGGCTGAAGGATTCGCGGCGAAACTGGCCCCTCGGTATGACGGGCCATATACGGTGGTGGATTTCGTTTCTCCAGTAATTGTCACGTTACGACACGGCAGGACAAGGAGGGAGAAGAGAGCCCATGTGAGCGAGCTAAAGGCTCAAGACACGGAAGAAACAGCAAAGGAATAACGAAAACGGACAAATACATTGTGTCCGCATAACGGGCACACAAAAAAAAAAAAACAAAAACCCCCCAAAGAGGAGGAGAGCAAGCAACGGGAGCAGTAGCGGGACATTTCCAGCAACGGGATATGAATGCGCTATATAAGTGGAGACATGGGAGATGGTCGGCCTATTCGAAATCAACACGCAGCCGCAACAATGTCATCAAGCGCATCAATGATTGTGTCTTCCGACGACAGCGACATTGAGATCGTCGGCGATCCTTCATGGAACGCCAAGAAGGCAAGGGCAGAGTGGATGGTCCGGCGGGCAGCAGGAGGAGGAGGATGCATCCCGGTCGGGTCCTTCGAGGTGGAGCGGCGGCGCAGGAGCGAGGAGCTGGGCCTGCACCTGCGAGTGGAGTGGTGAAGTCTACGGAAGACATGGCGAGGGCCCGCGTCAGGGTTATTGCCCAAATGTGAAGGAGGAGCACCAAGGAGGCCAGGCAGCGGCGCATCGATGGACGCATGAGGGCAATGGTCAGGGCGAGAGCGAAAACGGCACGGCAGCGGCGGACCCGGAAAATAGTGGAAACTGCGAGGAGAAGGGCCGCCGCCGGAAGGGTGCGACAGGCAAGAAAATGGAAGGCGAAGATACCGCCGACGCCACGCCCCAGACCGGAGAGGCCGGAGGAGAAGCCATGCAGGGCGGCCCCGAGTTGGAGGAGGGTCCGGGAGGCGACGCCGTGGCCCGCGGTGCCCCCGACACCGTGTCTACAGGAGCGGAGAGAGGAGCAGCCGGTGGAGAAGGGGCCGTGGGTGTGGCCGGAGCCGCGGAGGCCTGCGCTGGCCCGGCAGATATCATGCCCAGAAAAACGGCCGGCAAGGCCGGTGCTGGAGCGGCAGGCATCGGTCGGAGGCGGGCGAGAGGTGCCGGAGGACAGTTGGCCGCCGGAGCTTGCCGCAAGAGTGAAGGCGGAGTTAACGAAACGGCGAGGAAAACCCGGAAGGTGGTGCATCCTGGCACAGGTGGGTGCCACATGCTTCCATGCTTCCGGGTGCGAGGAGGCGGCAGAGGAGTAAGAGTGGTTAGGAGGAGTTGAAAAAAAATAAAAAAAAAATAAAGCAATAATAAAAAACACAAAAAAAAAAAAAACTGAATAAATATATAAATAAGTATGAAGAAATAAAAAAAAATGAACAAGAAATATATCGGATTGAAAAAAAGGGGGGGGGGGGGAAAAAAAGTTAGTATTTAGACCAAAAAAAAAAAAAAAATTAGTATTAAAAAAAAAAAAAAAAAAAAAAAAAAAAAAAAAAATATGAATAATAAAAAAAAAAATAATAATATGAATATATATAGGATAGGAACAAAGAAAAAAAAAAAATAAAAAAAAAAGGGGGGGATTTTTATAAAAGGGTTAGCATAGTTAGTATTCAAAAAAATTAGTATTAAAGGATTTATGAAAAAAAAAAATAATAGGTTTAGCATAGTTAGTATTTAAAAAAAAAAAAAATAAAATAAAATAAAAAATAGTAATATATAAATATAGGGTTAGTATTAAAAATTAAAAAGAAAAGGAAACAAAAAAAAAGAGGGGGAAAAGGGAAGGGAAAAAAAAAAACCAAAAACGACCGAACAACGCCAGCGATAGGGGGAAGCCGTCTTCCGAAGGAGGGGGGAAGTGGATGGGCATCCACACCAAAGAGAAAAGCGATCAGTCACAGTTTTTTTTCGGTGAGCTGAGAGTGGCCACGAAGTTTTCGTTACGTTGGCAAGTGTCTCTATCGTTCCCGAAGAAGGGGGGAAGTGTGAGGAGAATTAGCCTCCTCACACGCTAAGACAGCAATGGCCAATCAGTTTAGGGGGGCCGCGGGAGATAGGCCGAGGACCAATACGAACGGGGAATGGTAGGGTTTCACCATCAAGTACGAAGACGGAATCAACGTGGAACGTAACGGTTCCCGGAGCAGCAGCAGACGAATGGGAAGACCAGGTTACATCGCCCAGTGGGAAGACAGAATCAACGTGGAACGTAACGGTTCCCGGAGCACCAGCAGACAAATGGCAATGCAAGGTTACATCGCCCAGTGGGAAGACGGAATCGAGGTGTAACGTAACGGTTCCCGGAGCACCAGCAGACAAATGGAAATGCAAGGTTACATCACCCAGTGGGAAGACAGAATCGACGTGGAACGTAACGGTTCCCGGAGCACCAGTGGACGAATGGAAAGGCAGCGAGGGCAGTGAGGGGCAGAGCTCCATCATCGAGTGGGAAGACGGAGTCAACGTGGAACGTAACGGCTCCCGAGGCAACGGTGAGCACTATGAGCCCGCCGCGCAGCGGAGTTCAGGATGAGCGACAAGACTGGGGGCAGCAAAGGAGCAAGGAGCAACAGGAGAGGCGAAGGAGGCCAGCGGCACGTCGCATAGCAACAGCAGGGGTCAGCGGCCGAACGGAAAGGGGCAACGACCGCACGGATGGCAGCCCGCCAACGGGAAAGTGGCGTGATCTTGGAAGCAGGAGTAACGGCAGCCCGCCAACGGGAAAGTGGCGTGATTCTGGAAGCAGGATTAACGGCAGGAGCAGAATCCAGGAGGATTAACGGGCGCTCCAGTCAGTATAAAAGGAGGCCCACTGGAGCGGCTCGGGACGAGTCTTTTTAGGAAGCTTGTAGCGTTGAGTTGGAGGACCGCCTGTGGAGAGTCCGCCAGTCAAGTGTTAGAGCGTTTCTAAAAAGGATTCGGTTGTTTGAGTTGAAGGACCGCCTTTGGAGAGTCCAACAGCCAAACGTAAGGAGAACGAACGAGACAAGGAAAGAACAGTACGATGACAGTTACGTGGAAAGACCTAGGCGACAGGAGACGAGTTGGACCAGTTCCTGGCCACGGCAGGTAGCCTTGCTAGGAAGTGCAAAAAGGATAAGTCTGGCGCACGCCACTCGGACTCCTGACTCACAACCAACAGGCGTGGTCCTGCACCGGAAAGGACAGGCCAACTCAGGATCCCGAGCCCGGTTTCGCTCCGGAGGACGAGAAGGACAGGACGAGAGAGGATCGGCGTCGGTTGGTTTCCTCGAAAGCTACAGGGTAACAGAGTCGAGTGTGGGCTATTCCAAGTCAAAGCAGGTAGCCTTGCAAGGAAGTGAGGAAAGAACAAGTCTGGCGTACGCCACGCGGGTTCTTGACTGGCAACCAACAGGCGTGGTCCTGCAGGACGCGGATAAGCCAACTCGGGAACTCACGCCCGCTTTGGAACGCGATCGGGGAGGCTCCGATCACCTACCGAGCAGCTCTTGACCCGGGCCCAGTGGCGCGTACGCGCGGTGGTCACCCGGACGAAAGGGAGGCGTGACGTACGGTCCTGGACAGGCGACTTCCGACCCCGTCGGAAACTGACAAGACTTCGGCGACTCCCAATCCAGGCCCGCCGGTGCGAAAAGGCACGGCGTCTCCTGGCGTAGAGGAGCCGGCTGTAGAGAGCTAACTCTGAACCAGGGCCGCTGGTGCGCATGCACAGCGGGTTGCGGGGACGACCACCAGTAGCCATCTCCCAAACCGGACTCGCCGGTGCGAAAAGCACGGCGTGTTTTCTGGCGTAGCGAAGCCTACTGCAGGCCGCACACCCCGAACCAGGTCCGCCGGTGCGCATGCACGGCGCATCTCCCTGGTGGTGCAGAGGTGACAGTCAGTAGCTATCTCCCGAACCAGTGTCGCTGGCGCGCAGAGCACGGCGTTCATCCTGGTGTAGCGGAGGCTACAGCCCGCCAACTCCCGAGCCCGGCGGTACAGCGCGTAGGCGCGTATCCCCGACGGCGTAGTGGAGGCTTTCAGTACATAGCCGAAGGCCAGACCAGATCAAAGAGGTGGAAGGCTTGACGACGGATCAACGAAGAGGAACCCCGGCAACGAGAGCAACAGCGGAAACACCAGCAACGGAGGAGATCACCCGGACGGGTACACCAAGGTCACCAAGGACGCACCAAGGGTCATTCCCGGGAACCCGCATAAATCACCATTGTAAGAGAGAGAGCAGAGAATAAAGAGATTGCACAAGGGAAAGCTACTTGTATTATTTTCTGGGCTTGGGCAATCACGTCGAATCTATAAATTCGGTGGAACGGATCCGCGAAACTCTGTGAGCTAGCCGCGGCAAATTGTGGCGAGCGGAAGCAGAAATAACAGTTCGTTACACCTGGCGCCCAAACTTCGTGATTGCATTTAGCCTAGAAAATAACGTAGCAGAAAGATGGGAAGAAAGAATTGGATCTACACATTGAGAAAGGAGGAGCTGAGCGAGGGTCTACCAGCAGACGGGACTGTGGAAGCAATGAGGTCCTCAGTGGCGAGGTGGGTCGACGAATCCAAGGAAGAGGAGGTACTGGCGTTAACGCACGGCCTAGAGGAAAGATTCGGACAAAGATCAACCCCCAGGCAGAGAGCAGCCAGCGAAACCGAGAAGTTTATAGAGAGCCTGGCGGTACCAGATCCAAGAATGGGAAGGAGCATAGAGCCGCAGTCAAGGAAGTATGTTCCGGCCCCGGTGGATTACGCCAAAGTAGCCAGACAAGTGCGGGACTGGTCGTTTCGTTTCGACGGTACAGGGGACCCGTTAGAGTTCCTGGACCGAGTAACGTGGTCCGCAAAGACATACGGATTGGACATAAATACGATCCCCAGAGCCATGCCAGAGCTACTGCAGGGCAGGGCCCAAAGATGGTTCATCATGGAACGACGAAGAATGGCCAACATGGGCGAGGTTCAAGGCAAGCTTTGAGAATTTCTTCCTGCCGAAAGGATACTTCGAAAAGTTGGCGGACCAAGTTCGCCAACGGAAGCAGCGTCGTGGAGAGCCTTTCAAAGAATACATGGTGGACCTTCAGTCACTAATGAAACCATTAGGAGAAACCACGAAAGAAGTGATAGAGAGGCTCGTCGAGAACTGCATGCCAAGGATGAAGATGTTCATAAGGCCATACGCCTGCGCGTCGTTAGAGGAGGTGATGGGCCTAGCAGAGGAGTTTGAGGAATTAGCACAGGAGGAAGAGGCCTTTAACAGGCAAGTGGCCACAGAACAAAGGTGGAGCCACAGTCAGCCGCCCGTAAACGAGAGATATAAGAGAGAAGAATCGCAGCATAGCGAAGCGGCAAGGTACCAGAGGGACCAATGGACCCAGAAAGGACAAAGGGACGAGTTCCACCACCAGGCCGTCCAAAACACACAATGGGCACCGAGGTGGCAAAGAGAGGAACCGCGCCAAGGCCCACCGGAGCGACAAAACAGCATGAACCAAAGTTGGATGCCAAGATGGGAACAAAAGTTAGTATTTAGACCAAAAAAAAAAAAAAAAAAGTTAGTATTTAAAAAAATAAAAAACAAAAAAAAAAAAAGAAATAAAAAAAATAAAGAAAAAAAAAATAATAATAATATGAATATATATAGGATAGGAATACAGAATTACAAAAAAAAAAGGGGGGGGGGGGAAAATTTTTTTAAAAGGGTTAGCATAGTTAGTATTCAAAAAAAAATTAGTATTAAAGGATTTATAAAAAAAAAAAAAAAAAATAGTAGTTTTAGCATAGTTAGTATTTAAAAAAAAAAAAATAAAATAAAATAAAAAATAGTAATATATAAATATAGGGTTAGTATTAAAAATTAAAAAGAAAAGGAAACAAAAAAAAAGAGGGGGAAAAGGGAAGGGAAAAAAAAAAACCAAAAACGACCGAACAACGCCAGCGATAGGGGGAAGCCGTCTTCCGAAGGAGGGGGGAAGTGGATGGGCATCCACACCAAAGAGAAAAGCGATCAGTCACAGTTTTTTTTTTCGGTGAGCTGAGAGTGGCCACGAAGTTTTCGTTACGTTGGCAAGTGTCTCTGTCGTTCCCGAAGAAGGGGGGAAGTGTGAGGAGAATTAGCCTCCTCACACGCTAAGACAGCAATGGCCAATCAGTTTAGGGGGGCCGCGGGAGATAGGCCGAGGACCAATACGAACGGGGAATGGTAGGGTTTCACCATCAAGTACGAAGACGGAATCAACGTGGAACGTAACGGTTCCCGGAGCAGCAGCAGACGAATGGGAAGACCAGGTTACATCGCCCAGTGGGAAGACAGAATCAACGTGGAACGTAACGGTTCCCGGAGCACCAGCAGACAAATGGCAATGCAAGGTTACATCGCCCAGTGGGAAGACGGAATCGAGGTGGAACGTAACGGTTCCCGGAGCACCAGCAGACAAATGGAAATGCAAGGTTACATCACCCAGTGGGAAGACAGAATCGACGTGGAACGTAACGGTTCCCGGAGCACCAGTGGACGAATGGAAAGGCAGCGAGGGCAGTGAGGGGCAGAGCTCCATCATCGAGTGGGAAGACGGAGTCAACGTGGAACGTAACGGCTCCCGAGGCAACGGTGAGCACTATGAGCCCGCCGCGCAGCGGAGTTCAGGATGAGCGACCAGACTGGGGGCAGCAAAGGAGCAAGGAGCAACAGGAGAGGCGAAGGAGGCCAGCGGCACGTCGCATAGCAACAGCAGGGGTCAGCGGCCGAACGGAAAGGGGCAACGACCGCACGGATGGCAGCCCGCCAACGGGAAAGTGGCGTGATCTTGGAAGCAGGAGTAACGGCAGCCCGCCAACGGGAAAGTGGCGTGATTCTGGAAGCAGGATTAACGGCAGGAGCAGAATCCAGGAGGATTAACGGGCGCTCCAGTCAGTATAAAAGGAGGCCCACTGGAGCGGCTCGGGACGAGTCTTTTTAGGAAGCTTGTAGCGTTGAGTTGGAGGACCGCCTGTGGAGAGTCCGCCAGTCAAGTGTTAGAGCGTTTCTAAAAAGGATTCGGTTGTTTGAGTTGAAGGACCGCCTTTGGAGAGTCCAACAGCCAAACGTAAGGAGAACGAACGAGACAAGGAAAGAACAGTACGATGACAGTTACGTGGAAAGACCTAGGCGACAGGAGACGAGTTGGACCAGTTCCTGGCCACGGCAGGTAGCCTTGCTAGGAAGTGCAAAAAGGATAAGTCTGGCGCACGCCACTCGGACTCCTGACTCACAACCAACAGGCGTGGTCCTGCACCGGAAAGGACAGGCCAACTCAGGATCCCGAGCCCGGTTTCGCTCCGGAGGACGAGAAGGACAGGACGAGAGAGGATCGGCGTCGGTTGGTTTCCTCGAAAGCTACAGGGTAACAGAGTCGAGTGTGGGCTATTCCAAGTCAAAGCAGGTAGCCTTGCAAGGAAGTGAGGAAAGAACAAGTCTGGCGTACGCCACGCGGGTTCTTGACTGGCAACCAACAGGCGTGGTCCTGCAGGACGCGGATAAGCCAACTCGGGAACTCACGCCCGCTTTGGAACGCGATCGGGGAGGCTCCGATCACCTACCGAGCAGCTCTTGACCCGGGCCCAGTGGCGCGTACGCGCGGTGATCACCCGGACGAAAGGGAGGCGTGACGTACGGTCCTGGACAGGCGACTTCCGACCCCGTCGGAAACTGACAAGACTTCGGCGACTCCCAATCCAGGCCCGCCGGTGCGAAAAGGCACGGCGTCTCCTGGCGTAGAGGAGCCGGCTGTAGAGAGCTAACTCTGAACCAGGGCCGCTGGTGCGCATGCACAGCGGGTTGCGGGGACGACCACCAGTAGCCATCTCCCAAACCGGACTCGCCGGTGCGAAAAGCACGGCGTGTTTTCTGGCGTAGCGAAGCCTACTGCAGGCCGCACACCCCGAACCAGGTCCGCCGGTGCGCATGCACGGCGCATCTCCCTGGTGGTGCAGAGGTGACAGTCAGTAGCTATCTCCCGAACCAGTGTCGCTGGCGCGCAGAGCACGGCGTTCATCCTGGTGTAGCGGAGGCTACAGCCCGCCAACTCCCGAGCCCGGCGGTACAGCGCGTAGGCGCGTATCCCCGACGGCGTAGTGGAGGCTTTCAGTACATAGCCGAAGGCCAGACCAGATCAAAGAGGTGGAAGGCTTGACGACGGATCAACGAAGAGGAACCCCGGCAACGAGAGCAACAGCGGAAACACCAGCAACGGAGGAGATCACCCGGACGGGTACACCAAGGTCACCAAGGACGCACCAAGGGTCATTCCCGGGAACCCGCATAAATCACCATTGTAAGAGAGAGAGCAGAGAATAAAGAGATTGCACAAGGGAAAGCTACTTGTATTATTTTCTGGGCTTGGGCAATCACGTCGAATCTATAAATTCGGTGGAACGGATCCGCGAAACTCTGTGAGCTAGCCGCGGCAAATTGTGGCGAGCGGAAGCAGAAATAACAGTTCGTTACAACTGGCGCCCAAACTTCGTGATTGCATTTAGCCTAGAAAATAACGTAGCAGAAAGATGGGAAGAAAGAATTGGATCTACACATTGAGAAAGGAGGAGCTGAGCGAGGGTCTACCAGCAGACGGGACTGTGGAAGCAATGAGGTCCTCAGTGGCGAGGTGGGTCGACGAATCCAAGGAAGAGGAGGTACTGGCGTTAACGCACGGCCTAGAGGAAAGATTCGGACAAAGATCAACCCCCAGGCAGAGAGCAGCCAGCGAAACCGAGAAGTTTATAGAGAGCCTGGCGGTACCAGATCCAAGAATGGGAAGGAGCATAGAGCCGCAGTCAAGGAAGTATGTTCCGGCCCCGGTGGATTACGCCAAAGTAGCCAGACAAGTGCGGGACTGGTCGTTTCGTTTCGACGGTACAGGGGACCCGTTAGAGTTCCTGGACCGAGTAACGTGGTCCGCAAAGACATACGGATTGGACATAAATACGATCCCCAGAGCCATGCCAGAGCTACTGCAGGGCAGGGCCCAAAGATGGTTCATCATGGAACGACGAAGAATGGCCAACATGGGCGAGGTTCAAGGCAAGCTTTGAGAATTTCTTCCTGCCGAAAGGATACTTCGAAAAGTTGGCGGACCAAGTTCGCCAACGGAAGCAGCGTCGTGGAGAGCCTTTCAAAGAATACATGGTGGACCTTCAGTCACTAATGAAACCATTAGGAAAAACCACGAAAGAAGTGATAGAGAGGCTCGTCGAGAACTGCATGCCAAGGATGAAGATGTTCATAAGGCCATACGCCTGCGCGTCGTTAGAGGAGGTGATGGGCCTAGCAGAGGAGTTTGAGGAATTAGCACAGGAGGAAGAGGCCTTTAACAGGCAAGTGGCCACAGAACAAAGGTGGAGCCACAGTCAGCCGCCCGTAAACGAGAGATATAAGAGAGAAGAATCGCAGCATAGCGAAGCGGCAAGGTACCAGAGGGACCAATGGACCCAGAAAGGACAAAGGGACGATTTCCACCACCAGGCCGTCCAAAACACACAATGGGCACCGAGGTGGCAAAGAGAGGAACCGCGCCAAGGCCCACCGGAGCGACAAAACAGCATGAACCAAAGTTGGATGCCAAGATGGCAGCCTGAGACCCAGCATAGGCCGGCTCCGCAACAGCCTAGTCAGCAGTGGGCAGCAGGGCCAAGGCAGGGTTCTGTGGAAAACCCGGCTCAAGCATGCAACAGGTGCGGTGGCATGGGCCATTGGGCCAGCGGGTGCAGGAACCCACGAATTTTGTTCTGCAAGATGTGCGGCGCAATAGGGGTAAGGAGCACGGAATGCTGCCAGAGGGCGGGAAACGCGCAGCGGTCTCAGCAACAAGGAGGAGAGCCGGGATCGCACGGTGCTGCCTCTCAAAATTAATAGGAGGACTATCCGAGGAGGAGCAGCAGCTGACGGCAACCATCGAGGTCGAGGGCACAGAGATAAAGGCCATGCTGGACACGGGAGCAACGGCGAGTTTCATCTCTGAAGAGCTAGCGGAAAGGCCGGGGGTCACCGGGCAACGAATCGCAAAAAGGAAACTTGTGAAGCTGGCTAACGGGAGCCATACGGAGACACGCGTCGTGCTCCAAGCCAGGATAAGTTTCGGCGATCGCACAAAAACCCTAAACCTGCTGGTGATGCCAGGCATGGAGGACAATCTGGTGCTAGGATGGGATTTCCTCAGCGAGTTTGGCACAACCTTGACGTGCGCAGGCCACCGGATTTCAATACCCAAAAGGAAAAGATGGGCCGGCTGTCTGGAGGATAGACTGTCCGTAGCGGTAGCCGGATGCCCAGAAAAATGGGAAGAGGAACGTGTCAAAAGATTCATCGAAAGGGAACTGGAGGCGTTCGCAGGCCAGAAGGGCTGTTCGAACATAACGCAGCACAGGATCACGATGAAGGACGACATTCCCATAAAACAACGGTATTACCCCAAAAATCCAAAAATTCAGGGGGAGATAAACTCAAAGGTGGAGGAATTGCTGGAAAGGGATGCATCGATCCCTCAAATAGCGCGTACAGTTCACCCATCGTAATGGTGAAGAAGAAAACGGGGCAATGGAGGATGTGCGTGGATTTCCGACAAATTAATGCAAAATCAATAAAAGATGCGTACCCGAAGCCTCGCAAAAATTTCATTTTGGAGCAGCTGAGAGAAGCAAGGTTCTTCAGCAGTCTCGATTTGAAGGATGGGTACTGGCAGATCCCCCTAGAGGAAAGCAGCAGGAAATTCACCGCCTTCACCGTTCCAGGGAAGGGTCTATACCAATGGAAAGTGATGCCTTTTGGGTTGCACTTAGCCTCGGCAACGTTTCAAAGGGCCCTGGACCAGGTCATAGGCCCGGATATGGCTCCACACGCATTCGCGTATCAGGATGACATTATAGTGATCGGACGCACCAAGGAGGAGCATATGCGGAATCTAGAAGAGGTATTCAGGAGGTTGAGAGCGGCAAACCTGCGGATAAATACGGAAAAGTGTCATTTCTTCAGGCAGGAGCTGCTCTACCTGGGACACCGGATAACAAGCCAAGGGATCGGAATGGATCCGGGAAAGGTGGCCGCGATTACAGAGCTACAACTCCCGACGAACGTCAAGGGAGTGCGCCAGTTCATAGGGATGGCATCGTGGTATCGGCGTTTCGTCCCAGACTTCGCAGGAATAGCGAAGCCCCTGAACGACCTTCTGCGAAAAGGAACAAAGTGGGAGTGGACAACCAAGCACCAAGAGGCCTTTGAGACTTTAAAGTCACGGCTGGCGGAGGATCCAGTGCTAGCGTGCCAAGACTTCGAAAGAAAATTCGTGCTGCAAACGGACGCCAGCGACTACGGCGTCGGGGCGGTCCTGACCCAGGACACCGAGGAGGGCGAACGAGTACGGCGTACGCGACAGTCAAACGTTGATTGGGGCCGAGAAAAACTACTCCGCAACGGAAAAGGAGTGCCTGGCCATAGTATGGGCGATAAGGCAAATGAGGCCCTACCTGGAGGGGTACCAGTTCGACGTGATCACGGACCACATGGCGTTGAAGTGGCTCAATAACATCGAGAGCCCACTCGGCAGAATAGCGAGGTGGGTATTCGAACTACAGCAGTATGACTACGTCATCAGCTACCGGAAGGGAAAGCTCAATGTGGTGGCCGACGCTCTGTCCCGCCAGCCGGTAATGGAAAAATTTAGGAAAGCCATGGAGGTGGTCGCCAAAGTATGCGGGTGGATAAGCGCATTGAGGAAAAAGATGACAACAAGCCCACAAAAATTCCCGGATTACGTGGAAGAGGGCGGTTTGATCTACCGCCACGTCCCGCACAGATCCGGAAGCGAGGAAGTGGCGTCATGGAAGCTGTGCGTGCCGCTGGAGATGAGGCAGCAGGTCCTCAAGGAAAATCATGACGCACCAACGGCGGGACACTTGGGCGTAAGGAAAACCATAGCCAGAGTGGCCGCTCGGTATTTCTGGCCAGGGATGCAGAGGGACATCCGGAAATACGTCAGGAGATGCGAGACGTGCCTGAAGTACAAGCCGAATCAGATGCAGATGGCCGGGCAAATGCTGACACAGGTTCCGGAGGAGCCATGGGCGACGGTATGTGCAGATTTCGTAGGCCCACTGCCCAGGTCGAAACACGGCAATACGATGATCCTGATGATAATCGATCGGTTTTCGAAATGGACGGAGATAGTGCCTCTTCGAAAAGCAACAACAGAGGCGCTGCAGAAGGCATTCAGGGAGAGAATTGTCGCTCGGTAATAATAACCGAAAATAATAATAACGGACAACGGGGTGCAGTTCACCAGTCGCAGCTTCAAGAAATTCCTCGGAGAACTCGGCGTACGCCATCAGTTCACCGCACCATATACGCCGCAGGAGAACCCCACGGAAAGAGCGAACAGGACGGTAAAAACAATGATCGCCCAGTTCGCTGGGAAAGAGCAAAGGAAGTGGGACGAACACTGGCCGGAGCTAATGTTGGCGGTAAATTCCGCAGTCTCGGAGTCCACGGGGTACTCGCCGTGTTTTATAACGCAGGGCAGGGAGCCAAGGATGCCGCGAGCCCTGTTCGACGAGAATGTGTTGGGCACGGGAGCCGAACAAGGAACACCCATGGAAAACGCGGCGAGACTCAAGGAGACATTCGAGATAGTAAGGAGGAATATGGAGCGAGCTGCCCAGGACCAGGCGCGACATTACAACTTGAGAAGGCGGAAGTGGATCTCAAAGGTCGGTGAAACTGTGTGGGCAAAGGAGCACCACCTATCAAAGGCGGCTGAAGGATTCGCGGCGAAACTGGCCCCTCGGTATGACGGGCCATATACGGTGGTGGATTTCGTTTCTCCAGTAATTGTCACGTTACGACACGGCAGGACAAGGAGGGAGAAGAGAGCCCATGTGAGCGAGCTAAAGGCTCAAGACACGGGAGAAACAACAAAGGAATAACGAAAACGGACAAATACATTGTGTCCGCATAACGGGCACACAAAAAAAAAAAAAACAAAAACCCCCCAAAGAGGAGGAGAGCAAGCAACGGGAGCAGTAGCGGGACATTTCCAGCAACGGGATATGAATGCGCTATATAAGTGGAGACATGGGAGATGGCCTATTCGAAATCAACACGCAGCCGCAACAATGTCATCAAGCGCATCAATGATTGTGTCTTCCGACGACAGCGACATTGAGATCGTCGGCGATCCTTCATGGAACGCCAAGAAGGCAAGGGCAGAGTGGATGGTCCGGCGGGCAGCAGGAGGAGGTGGATGCATCCCGGTCGGGTCCTTCGAGGTGGAGCGGCGGCGCAGGAGCGAGGAGCTGGGCCTGCACCTGCGAGTGGAGTGGTGAAGTCTACGGAAGACATGGCGAGGGCCCGCGTCAGGGTTATTGCCCAAATGTGAAGGAGGAGCACGAAGGAGGCCAGGCAGCGGCGCATCGATGGACGCATGAGGGCAATGGTCAGGGCGAGAGCGAAAACGGCACGGCAGCGGCGGACCCGGAAAATAGTGGAAACTGCGAGGAGAAGGGCCGCCGCCGGAAGGGTGCGACAGGCAAGAAAATGGAAGGCGAAGATACCGCCGACGCCACGCCCCAGACCGGAGAGGCCGGAGGAGAAGCCATGCAGGGCGGCCCCGAGTTGGAGGAGGGTCCGGGAGGCGACGCCGTGGCCCGCGGTGCCCCCGACACCGTGTTCACAGGAGCGGAGAGAGGAGCAGCCGGTGGAGAAGGGGCCGTGGGTGTGGCCGGAGCCGCGGAGGCCTGCGCTGGCCCGGCAGATATCATGCCCAGAAAAACGGCCGGCAAGGCCGGTGCTGGAGCGGCAGGCATCGGTCGGAGGCGGGCGAGAGGTGCCGGAGGACAGTTGGCCGCCGGAGCTTGCCGCAAGAGTGAAGGCGGAGTTAACGAAACGGCGAGGAAAACCCGGAAGGTGGTGCATCCTGGCACAGGTGGGTGCCACATGCTTCCGGGTGCGAGGAGACGGCAGAGGAGTAAGAGTGGTTAGGAGGAGTTGAAAAAAAAATAAAAAAAAAATAAAGAAATAATAAAAAACACAAAAAAAAAAAAAAACTGAATAAATATATAAATAAGTATGACGAAATAAAAAAAAATGAACAAGAAATATATCGGATTGAAAAAAAAAGGGGGGGGAACAAAAGTTAGTATTTAGACCAAAAAAAAAAAAAAAGTTAGTATTTAAAAAAAAAAAAAAAAAAAAAAAAAAAAAAATGAAATAAAAAAAAAATAATAATAATATGAATATATATAGGATAGGAATACAGAATTAAAAAAAAAAAAGGGGGGGGGGGGGGGAAATTTTTATAAAAGGGTTAGCAAAGTTAGTATTCAAAAAAAAATTAGTATTAAAGGATTTATAAAAAAAAAAAAAAAAAAAAAAAAAAAAAGTAGTTTTAGCATAGTTAGTATTTAAAAAAAAAAAAAAAAAAAAAAAATAAAAAATAGTAATATATAAATATAGGGTTAGTATTAAAAATTAAAAAGAAAAGGAAACAAAAACAAAGAGGGGGAAAAGGGAAGGGAAAAAAAAAAACCAAAAACGACCGAACAACGCCAGCAATAGGGGGAAGCCGTCTTCCGAAGGAGGGGGGAAGTGGATGGGCATCCACACCAAAGAGAAAGCTCAGTCACAGTTTTTTTTTCGGTGAGCTGAGAGTGGCCACGAAGTTTTCGTTACGTTGGCAAGTGTCTCTGTCGTTCCCGAAGAAGGGGGGAAGTGTGAGGAGAATTAGCCTCCTCACACGCTAAGACAGCAATGGCCAATCAGTTTAGGGGGGCCGCGGGAGATAGGCCGAGGACCAATACGAACGGGGAATGGTAGGGTTTCACCATCAAGTACGAAGACGGAATCAACGTGGAACGTAACGGTTCCCGGAGCAGCAGCAGACGAATGGGAAGACCAGGTTACATCGCCCAGTGGGAAGACAGAATCAACGTGGAACGTAACGGTTCCCGGAGCACCAGCAGACAAATGGCAATGCAAGGTTACATCGCCCAGTGGGAAGACGGAATCGAGGTGGAACGTAACGGTTTCCGGAGCACCAGCAGACAAATGGAAATGCAAGGTTACATCGCCCAGTGGGAAGACAGAATCGACGTGGAACGTAACGGTTCCCGGAGCACCAGTGGACGAATGGAAAGGCAGCGAGGGCAGTGAGGGGCAGAGCTCCATCATCGAGTGGGAAGACGGAGTCAACGTGGAACGTAACGGCTCCCGAGGCAACGGTGAGCACTATGAGCCCGCCGCGCAGCGGAGTTCAGGATGAGCGACAAGACTGGGGGCAGCAAAGGAGCAAGGAGCAACAGGAGAGGCGAAGGAGGCCAGCGGCACGTCGCATAGCAACAGCAGGGGTCAGCGGCCGAACGGAAAGGGGCAACGACCGCACGGATGGCAGCCCGCCAACGGGAAAGTGGCGTGATCTTGGAAGCAGGAGTAACGGCAGCCCGCCAACGGGAAAGTGGCGTGATTCTGGAAGCAGGATTAACGGCAGGAGCAGAATCCAGGAGGATTAACGGGCGCTCCAGTCAGTATAAAAGGAGGCCCACTGGAGCGGCTCGGAACGAGTCTTTTTAGGAAGCTTGTAGCGTTGAGTTGGAGGACCGCCTGTGGAGAGTCCGCCAGTCAAGTGTTAGAGCGTTTCTAAAAAGGATTCGGTTGTTTGAGTTGAAGAACCGCCTTTGGAGAGTCCAACAGCCAAACGTAAGGAGAACGAACGAGACAAGGAAAGAACAGTACGATGACAGTACGGAGACGAGTTGGACCAGTTCCTGGCCACGGCAGGTAGCCTTGCTAGGAAGTGCAAAAAGGATAAGTCTGGCGCACGCCACTCGGACTCCTGACTCACAACCAACAGGCGTGGTCCTGCACCGGAAAGGACAGGCCAACTCAGGATCCCGAGCCCGGTTTCGCTCCGGAGGACGAGAAGGACAGGACGAGAGAGGATCGGCGTCGGTTGGTTTCCTCGAAAGCTACAGGGTAACAGAGTCGAGTGTGGGCTATTCCAAGTCAAAGCAGGTAGCCTTGCAAGGAAGTGAGGAAAGAACAAGTCTGGCGTACGCCACGCGGGTTCTTGACTGGCAACCAACAGGCGTGGTCCTGCAGGACGCGGATAAGCCAACTCGGGAACTCACGCCCGCTTTGGAGCGCGATCGGAGAGGCTCCGATCACCTACCGAGCAGCTCTTGACCCGGGCCCAGTGGCGCGTACGCGCGGTGGTCACCCGGACGAAAGGGAGGCGTGACGTACGGTCCTGGACAGGCGACTTCCGACCCCGTCGGAAACTGACAAGACTTCGGCGACTCCCAATCCAGGCCCGCCGGTGCGAAAAGGCACGGCGTCTCCTGGCGTAGAGGAGCCGGCTGTAGACAGCTAACTCTGAACCAGGGCCGCTGGTGCGCATGCACAGCGGGTTGCGGGGACGACCACCAGTAGCCATCTCCCAAACCGGACTCGCCGGTGCGAAAAGCACGGCGTGTTTTCTGGCGTAGCGGAGCCTACTGCAGGCCGCACACCCCGAACCAGGTCCGCCGGTGCGCATGCACGGCGCATCTCCCTGGTGGTGCAGAGGTGACAGTCAGTAGCTATCTCCCGAACCAGTGTCGCTGGCGCGCAGAGCACGGCGTTCATCCTGGTGTAGCGGAGGCTACAGCCCGCCAACTCCCGAGCCCGGCGGTACAGCGCGTATCCCCGACGGCGTAGTGGAGGCTTTCAGTACATAGCCGAAGGCCAGACCAGATCAAAGAGGTGGAAGGCTTGACGACGGATCAACGAAGAGGAACCCCGGCAACGAGAGCAACAGCGGAAACACCAGCAACGGAGGAGATCACCCGGACGGGTACACCAAGGTCACCAAGGACGCACCAAGGGTCATTCCCGGGAACCCGCATAAATCACCATTGTAAGAGAGAGAGCAGAGAATAAAGAGATTGCACAAGGGAAAGCTACTTGTATTATTTTCTGGGCTTGGGCAATCACGTCGAATCTATAAATTCGGTGGAACGGATCCGCGAAACTCTGTGAGCTAGCCGCGGCAAATTGTGGCGAGCGGAAGCAGAAATAACAGTCGTTACAACGCAAATGCATACATTTCTCTCGCCACATAATCTTACTCGATTTTTTTGTTATTGATTCAATACCTTTGTAAATAAAACTAATTATTTAAATTTAAATTTGGCTTACCAGCTCCACTGAACCCACCAGAATTTGACGAAGATGCGCACGCCAAATCTTCACTTGGTAATGGTGGTAATGGTGATCGCGGCCTGTTTGCAGTTTTTTGGGAATTGTTTTGGACATTTTCAACATTACTCTCAATAAATTATATAGTCTCAGCATCCTCTAAAGCAGTATTAAGAGCATCCATTATAGCAATATCTTCGTCCTCGTCCTCGTCCTGAACACTTCTTCATCCGATGAAACTGAGTCAAATATTTTGAGCAACTGTTCATCTGTCAAGTCGAACAGCTTGTACCGAAACCGGTTTGCCATTTTCTATAATATTTCTTATTCTATTAAGTAACATCACTCCATAAACAGAAACAGACACATAAATAGCAATCAATTGTGAAATTATCAGCTGGCAACAAAAGTTGTTTTGGATCCCCCACCATGCCTCAAGGCACGTATCGCTATTTCGTTATCACAACGCATGCTTTTTATATATTTGCAAATCTTTTACTTAATTTTAAAAGTAAATAAACTTACCTTTCAAGACAAAAAATTATGACCTTAAAAGATTTTATATATTTACTACTATTTGAACAGCAACACACAACAAACCGCAGACCAAATTTTAAGCGCGAAAATTATGATAACGTCATGATAAAACCAATTAATCACAATAAAAAATCTAAAAATAAAGTCCCAAGCTTCTATCTTCAAAAATACGAAAGTTGATATTTCTACCAAATACCATTTCCGATCGTTCAATTATATGGCAGCTATAGGATATAGTCGGCCGATCCCAATTAAATTTCGAAGGTTGGATTAACTGACCAAAAATAGAATCTGTACCAAGTTCCAGCTTTCTATCTTCAAAAACACGAAAGTTGGGTCATTTCCGATCGTTCAGTTATATGGCAGCTATAGGATATAGTCGGCCGATCCTAATGAAATTTCGTAGGTTGGATTAACTGTCCAAAAATAGAATCTGTACTAAGTTTTAGCTTTCTATCTTCAAAAACACGAAAGTTGGGTCATTTCCGATCGTTCAGTTATATGGCAGCTATAAGATATAGTCGGCCGATCCTTATGAAATTTGGCATGTCGTAATGTGTTGCCAAAAATAGCTCTCGTGTCAAATTTTAACTCTCTAACTCTAAAAACACCAAAGTTATACCATTTCCGATCAATCAGTTATATGGCAGCTATAGGATATAGTCGGCCGATTACGGCCATTCCGATTTATACACTGCGTGCAAAGGAAAGAAGGGTGTGTGCAAAGTTTCAAGACGATAGCTTTTAAACTGAGAGACTAGTTCGCGTAGAAACAGACAGACTGACGGACAGATGGACAGACGGACATGCTCATATCAACTCAGGAGGTGATCCTGATCAAGAATATATATACTTTATAGGGTCGGAGATTTCTCCTTTACTGCGTTGCACAATTTTGGACAAAATTATAATACACTCTGCAAGGGTATAAAAATTAAAAACTATGGGAAAAAACCAGCCTTACGTCTTAGATGGTTAACTTGAAGGATCTGCATACCATTTAGTGACAGCGGAAAGCATGTTTGGCTATTAGGAGTAATGCGTTTATTTTAATGCGCCAGTCGGACAGCCACCTTTCCACTACTATTAAATGATTAGCCAGTTTGGTTGTTGCTTGCGTTGGGCATCTAAAGCGACTAAGGATAGCGATATCGTCGGCGAACGTTGACGTTTTTAGTTGTGCGCTCGTAGGAATATCCGCAGTATACAAAACATATAGACGCGGGCCGAGTGCGCTTCCTTGTGGAACTCCAGCTTCGATGGTGTAGTCGCCCGAAGTAGCAGTGTTGCATCTCACTGAGAATACCCTATTGTAGAGGTATGATTTCAGTAGCTTTTGAGTGTATGTTGACAAATACTTTTTAATTTCGTGCATGAGTTCAAGTCCAAACTCGGTCGAAAACTTGAGATACGTCGACAAAAATAGCGATAAATTATTCAAGTGGTATACGAACTACCGAACTGAGCGGACGTGCTTTGTCCGAGCTCCGGGAAAACTGAAAAATACAGCTAATCAAAAAAAACTGGGGTAACCCAATATACTAAAAGCGACAAACAAGCTTTTTATAACAGTTGTGATGTGCTAAACCAAAACTAGTGCATTGTTCAAAAAAAAATTAAGAGCCACGCAATGAGCTCATTGAGTAACGATCAAAAGAACGAGCGTAGAAGTTCAGTAAACCAAAGAAACGGCTTCTTCTCTTATTTTTCAACCCGCGATACCGAAGTGGAAAAATCGGCGATTATAAGCAACCCGGCGTTACTGACCGTTGAAACCCAAAGGGCACGGTCTTACTCCCGCGTCATGGAGTTCGCAGTGTAAAACCCCCCCTCCAATATCGGAAACAAATTTCGCACCAACAACTAGCAGCGCTACAACTTCTGCAACAACAGCGAAAACATCTGCAACTCAAAGTACCGCGACGTCAACGACTACAGCGAGTACAAAAACAACAACCTCGGAAAGTGCCAAAGCGGTAACGGCCACACAGACTGGAATGGATCGCTACATCCAAATTAAGCGCAAGCTTAGCCCGCAGAGTAATCCGGCAGGCAACAAAACAATAATTAACCGTGTCCTGAATATCGATAAAGAACCAGACAGATCCACTACTAACAGATTTGCCCTACTGGCGGAGGTTGAGGAAAACCAACCAGCCCAAGACACTGCAAAAAAACCCAAGCCCCCTCCAATCTATATTAGGGAAAAAAGCTCGAGTGCCCTGGTCAACAAAATTGCGTCGTTGATCGGGAACGGTGACAACTTTCATGTTGTTCCGCTTATCAAAGGGAACATTCATGAAACAAAGGTGCAAACCAAGTCTGAAGAGCACTTCCGAATCGTGTCCAAATATCTGGACACTGTACAGAAAAACTACTACACGTACCAGCTGAAAAGCAGTAAGGGCCTACAAGTGGTAGTAAAGGGAATAGAACCTGATGTTACCGCCGAGGAAATAAAAACCGCCCTTAAAGAAAAGGGCTTTGCCGCCAAGAATGTTATTAACATTCTAAATAAAGATAAAAAGCCACAACCCCTCTTCAAGGTCGAGCTCGAGCCAGAAAGCAGGTCGCTAAAGAAGAACGAAGTCAAATCAATCTACAACCTGCAATATCTTTTGCATCGGAAAATCACTGTTGAAGAGCCACATAAACGCAACGGTCCAGTGCAATGCACTAATTGTCAAGAGTATGGACACACAAGGTCTTACTGCACACTACGGGCTAGACGTTCAACAAATGGCAAACCACGTGCGGAGGGCTGAGCTCGATCTCCACACTACAGCAAACGACTCGGCGGCGGCGCTTGCTACGGCCCTTGATGCGGCCTGTAACGCATGCATGAAGGCGCGCACGACCTTTGCTCGGCATCATAAACCAGCTCCGTGGTGGACAAGCCATATCTCGGCTCTTCGTAAGGAGTGCCTAAGGGCTAGAAGATCCCTGCAGCGAGCTCGTGGCACTGACGCGCAGGAGCAAAGACGCCTAAAATTCAAGGCAGCGAGGAAAACGCTGAAAAAGGCCATACGGGACAGTAAGCGCGAGCTGTTCCTCAAGTTATGCGACGAAGCCGAACTCGACCCATGGGGACAGGCGTATAAAATCGTAACAAAAAAAGTCAGGGCAGGGAGCCAGCCCCCTTCAGACCCGGTCGCACTGAGCGCCATAATAGACATATTATTTCCAAGCTGTCAAGGAGAAGGAACACGCCCGGCTATTGAGGACGTCGAAGAAGAGTCAGTGGAAGCGGTCACAGCAGAGGAGGTGCTAGCGGCTGCACGAAATCTAGCTCCCAACAAAGCTCCCGGCCCAGACGCGGTGCCAAACCGAGCACTCAAGGTGGCCCTGGCCCAAATACCAGAAAAGATTGCAGCAGTCTATAATCAATGCTTGCTGGAAGGATCCTTCCCGAAGGTGTGGAAGAAGCAGAGGCTTCTTCTACTAACAAAGCCCGGTAAGCCACCCGGTGATGCCGCGTCTTACCGACCCATCTGCCTCCTTGACACCGTAGGCAAGGTATTGGAGAAGATCCTGGCCACGAGACTCCAGGCGGCGATAAGCCGGGAGGGCGGACTGGCGGAGGAGCAGTACGGGTTCCGGAAAGGGAGGTCAACGATAGATGCCATCATGAGGGTGAAGACCCTGGCAGCAAGCGCCATCCAAGGCACCAGATGGGAGGGGGGAACCAAACAATACTGTCTGGTTACCACCCTGGACGTAAAGAACGCATTCAACACGGCGAGCTGGTCGCGGACTCTCGAAGCCCTGAAGGAGCTTAGGATCCCGGAGTACCTGTTGAAGATGGTGGATAGCTACCTGAGTGACAGAATACTCCTATACGACACGCGGGAAGGCCAGAAAGAGCGAGTGGTCTCCGCCGGAGTGCCGCAGGGCTCTGTGCTAGGCCCGCTCTTGTGGAATACGATGTATGATGGAGTACTCCGATTACCCATGGATGAGGGTACTACCATCGTTGGATTCGCCGACGACATAGCCATAGTGGTGGTGGCGAAGACTGTTCGCGGGGTGGAAACCCAAACAAACTCCGCGGTGGCGAGCGTAGAGGCATGGATGTCTAGGGCAGGCCTTCAGCTCGCTCCACAAAAGACGGAAGCAGTGCTAATTTCGAGCCGGAAGAAGGTTGAAACAGCGACAGTTCATGTAGGAGGAGTGGCCGTTACCTCGGGGAGAGCTCTAAAATACCTGGGGGTCTGGCTCGACACAAGGCTCTCGTTCCGGGAGCACCTCGAGTACGCCCACAGGAGGGCGAGCGAGACGACGAGGGCCCTCTCGCGGATGCTCCTCAATATCAGAGGCCCGAGGCAGGAAAGGCGCAAGCTCATCACTAGCGTGGTAAGCTCCCAAATCCTGTACGCTGCCCCAGTGTGGGCCGAGGCGATGGGAGTAAGGTCCTACGCACGAGGAATCGAGGCAGACTACCGCCTATGCGCGCTACGGACGTCCTGTGCCTTCAGGACGGTTTCGGACGACGCGGCCCTCGTGATCGCAGGTCTGATACCTCTAGGAGAGCTAGTCCGAGAGAGGAAGGAGCTGGCCAACATGGCTCAGGACAGCCCCTCATCGGCGTCGGACAGGAAGAGGGAAGCGAGAGCCACTAGCTTGGCAAACTGGCAACGACGATGGGAGGCATCTTCCAAGGGACGTTGGACATTTCGACTCATTCCGGACGTGGGAGAGTGGACCGGAAGGAAGCATGGCCAGGTAGACTTTTACCTCACTCAGGCCCTCAGTGGGCATGGGTGCTTCAGAAGCTACCTAAAGCGTTTTGGCCATGAAAGTGAGGACTGCTGCCCGTCATGCGGCAGTGGAGTCGCAGAGGACGCACTCCACGTCCTCTTCGATTGCAGGCGATTTGAGGAGGATCGCCTAACCCTGGAGGAGATATTGAAAGAGGCCTTTACACCAAGCAGTATGGTGCCTCAAATGCTCCAGACGCCGGTCAAATGGGAAGCGATAGCCGAATTTGTGGCCAAGATGATGACGGAGCCGAGAGCCCTGGAGAGGGCGCGTAATGGGCGGGAGGAGTAGGGCGCCAGAGGTGTGCGAAGCATTGCTTCACGGCCGTACCGCACAACTTAGGCCCATGCTCCTACAGCCCTGTCGGGGAACAACAATGTATAGTAGGCTTATAAGATAGTTTTAATTAATAAACACGAATATAAAAAAAAAAAAAAAAAAAAAAAAAACCACTACGGGCTGTCTGTGTAGTCTGCGGGGACGCCCACAAGTCCGCTTGCTGCACCACAAACAAGGACAGAACCGTAAAGAAATCCGTGCTGTATGGAAACTGCGGAGGCAGCCATACAGCAAACTATAGAGGATGTATGGTGTATAAGGAGTTAAAGAGTCGCATGCGTCAAGCGACCGCAACGCGCAACCAAAATCCACAGAATGCGTACATTGCGTCAAAAACTACGCCAGACGTCTTCTTCGCCAAAGCTGCGAGATCCTCATTTGGTCCACTAAACACCACCAACGGCTTCTCCTACGCCGATGCTCTACGATCTGGAAGAGAAATTCCAATTCAGCCTAACTCTCAAAGCGCTCAACAGGCCCCAGAATAGCCGCACAGCAAAACGGAAACTATGATGCTTACCCTCCAACAAAGTATGATGGAGCTTATGTCATTCATGAAAACGACCATGCAAACGCTTGTTCAAAACCAGAACATGGTGATACAGCTGCTCGTAGCACAACAGTCTAAATAATCTATGCAGGCGCAACGAATATCAATGTGGAACGCCAATGGTGTCTCACGGCATAAACTAGAATTATCACAATTCTTAACCGAAAACCATATTGACGTTATGCTACTGGTGGAATCGCATCTTACAAGCAAATACAACTTTCATATAAGAGGCTACACAATGTACCGCACAGATCATCCAGATGGGAAAGCCCACGGCGGAACTGGAGTTCTAATCAGAGAACGCATTAAACACCATTTTCACAAAAGGTTTGCAACAAACTTCTTGCAGGCCACATCGATACAAATTCAGTCAAGCAACGGAATCCTTACAATCGCTGCCGTTTACTGCCCTCCTCGTTTCGCAATCTCGGAAGGACAATTTATGGACTTCTACAATTCACTTGGGGATCGATTTATAGCCGCAGGAGACTACAACGCCAAACATACGCACTGGGGATCACGTCTAGTGACTCCCAAAGGAAGACAATTGTACAATGCAATTATAAATGTGAGAAATAAACTGGACTACGTTTCCCCTGGAAGTCCCACATACTGGCCAACAGACTCACGAAAGCTCCCAGACCTTATTGATTTTGCAGTGACAAAAAACATACCTCGCAATCTAATAAGTGCCAAAGCCGTCTCGGACTTATCATCAGACCACTCGCCAGTGCTTCTAACGCTTCTTCAAAGCCCAGAAATAACCGAACACCCCTTCAGCCTGACGTCGCCAAAAACGAACTGGCTAAAATACAAAAAGTACGTGAGTGCCCACACAGAACTCGCCCCGGAATTTAACATGGAATCGGACATCGACAAACACTTCAAATCTAATCAGCAAATCGAACAGCTCGTGCGAGAAAAGAGGCCCACGCGTCGTGATTGGCAAAACAGCAGATCACCAGCTTCAAAACAACGCCTTAAGGATGCAACCCGATCACTCGACCAGGCTCTTCACCAACAGGAAGAAAATGCACAGCTGAGGTACATCCAGAATCTCTCGCCAACAAGCACAAAGTACCCCCTGTGGAGGGCCCACCCAAATCTTAGCGCCCCAATTTAAACGACCACCCCGATAAGAAACTCTTCGGGATGCTGGGCTCGTAGCGACGAAGACCGAGCTGAAACATTCGCCACACATCTCCAAAGTGTCTTCCAGCCAAACCCATCCTCAAATTCATTCCTCCTGCCAGAAATTCAGCCAGAGTCCTCCCCTCAGCCAGCCGCACCTTCATTCCGGCCGAACGAAATCGAAAAAGTCATAAGAGGGCTAAAACCAAAAAAGGATCCCGGTGGTGACCTATTGACCCCAAAGATGCTGATCGAACTTCCAAAATGCGCTATAGAGGTCGTCTGCAAACTATTTAATGGAATCATTAATCTTGGCTATTTCCCAAAAAAGTGGAAGAAATCCATCATTATAATGATACCGAAGCCTGGAAAAGACCACACAATTCCGTCATCATACAGACCAATAAGCCTTCTATCTTGTTTGTCTAAATTGTTTGAAAAATGCTTGTTAACACGCATAATACCACATCTGGAAGCTTGCAATATTATCCCGGCACACCAATTTGGCTTTGGAAGAAACCATGGAACCATCGAACAAGTGAACAGATTAACATCCGAAATACGCTCAGCCTTCGAACAGCGAGAATACTGCAGCGCTATTTTCCTCGACGTATCTCAAGCTTTCGACCGAGTTTGGCTCATCGGACTCATGTACAAAATTAAAACGTATTTGCCAACATACACCCACAAGCTACTGGAATCATACCTCTACAATAGGGTATTCTCAGTGAGATGCAACGCAGCTACTTCGGGCGACTACACCATCGAAGCTGGATTTCCACAAGGAAGCGCACTCGGCCCGTGTCTATATGTTTTGTATACTGCGGATATTCCTACGAGCGCACAACTTGCAACCTCAACGTTCGCCGACGATACCGCTATCCTTAGTCGCTCCAGATGTCCAACGCAGGCAACAACCCAACTGGCTAATCATCTCACAATAGTGGAAAGGTGGCTGTCCGACTGGCGCATTAAAATAAACGAACAAAAGTGTAAACATATAACGTTTACTCTTAATAGACAAACATGCCCTCCGCTTTTACTAAACGGTATGCAGATCCCTCAAGCTAACGACGTAACGTACCTTGGCGTTCACCTTGATAGACGACTTACCTGGCGCAAGCACATCGAATGCAAAAAGATGCACCTAAAACTGAAAGCCAGCAGCCTCCACTGGATCCTAAACTCACGATCGCCACTGTGCCTGGACTACAAGTTACTACTGTACAATTCAGTCCTAAAGCCAATCTGGACGTATGGCTCCCAGCTGTGGGGGAACGCGAGCAGCAGCAACATAGACATCATACAGCGCGCACAATCAAAAATCTTGAGAACTATCACAGGGGCACCTTGGTATGTTCGCAACGAAAACATCCACCGGGATCTGGGAATCCTCGCAGTGAAAGACGAAATCCAGAAGCAAAAAGAGTCATACAAAGAAAAACTGTCTTCGCACCCAAATTTTCTCGCTCGGGGATTGACTCGGGTTTCTAGCGTATCCCGCCTTAGACGCAACGACCTCCCAACCCAGCAATCGATTTTTAGGGCCGTCTAACTCCGTATCAGTCAATATGACTGTTAGTTAAGTTAAAATATAAGATTTGATACACCTCTTATTAGTCTCGCAAAGAGAAGATTCAAGAAATAAAAGCAACGTTAAAAAAAAAAAAAAAAAATTATTCAAGCTCGATGGTTCCGTGGTTTCTTCGGAAGCCAAATTGGTGTGCCGGGATAATATTGCAAGCTTCCAGATGTGGTATTATGCGAGTTAACAAGCATTTTTCAAACAATTTAGACAAACAAGATAGAACGCTTATTGGTCTGTATGATGACGGAATTGTGTATTCTTTCCAGGATTCGGTATCATTATAATGATGGATTTCTTCCACTTTTTAGGGAAATATCCAAGATTATTGATCCCATCAAATAGTTTGCAGACGACCTCTATAGCGCATTTTGGAAGTTCGAAGTTCATTGGCGTCAATGGGTCACCCCCGGGAGCCTTTTTTGATTTTAACCCTCTTATGACTTTTTCGATTGAATTCGGGTGCAGCTGGCTGAGGGTTAGCCTCTGGGTGAATTACTGGCAGGAGGAATGAATTTGAGGCTGGGTTTGGCTGGAAGACACTTTGGAGAAGTGTAGCGAATTTTTCAGCTCGGTCTGTGCTTTGTGCTTGGTGGCGAAAGATTCTGGATGTACCTCAGCCGTGCATTTTCTTCCTGTTGGTGAAAAGCCTGGTCGAGTGATCGGGTTGCTTCTTTAAGGCGTTGTTTTGAAGCTGGTGATCTGCTGTTTTGCCAATCACGACGCGTGCGCCTCTTTTCTCGCACGAGCTGTTTGATTTTGTGATTACATTTATCCATACAGCAGCGGACAACGGTAGAAGCGGTAGAAAACGAGAAGTTTAACGCTGCATATATTGGTATGTACGCTGAATTATTTATGTATTATTTTAAATAAAAATGTTAGGCTGCATATATTTTTATAAATTTTGTCCACATGCAGTTTGTTAGTTATGTAGTATTTATGTTAGCTCTTCTAATTTTCAAGTACGTATGCGACAAGAATTGAAAGGAGAGTGCAATATTTCAGCAAAAGACTTGGGTTTAATTTGTTTTTTCTCGTTTTTAAATTTTTTTCACAAAAACCTGCGGTTTTGCCTAAGGATCTTTTAACCCTGCTGTTACTTTTCTCTTGCAGTCGATGCAGGTGCAAGACATGTGGAGGCTTTCTGTGGAGGCGGTGGGATAATCCTGGTTCCTGGCTAATTCTCGCGAATGTGACAAGCAACGTATTTTGTTTTGTTTATGTATAAAAACTGTGTCACTTACTCTGTTTATGCGATATGTTTATGTGTTAATACCCGATATGCGATATGTTTATATGTTTGTTATGTTATTACCAACTTAACGCTATACAAATCAGATGGCAGCGCCTTGAATAAAATTATTAATAATGAAATTTTCGGTTCATTGAAATTATTAAATTGTTTCACAATTCTAGCCGATTTGTGTGTGCAAATTAGAATAAATTTGGTAATCCCTTTCTGCGGTCGGTGACGTCAAAGGTGTGGGAAATGAGTTTGATCCCTGGCGGTTGCCGAGGGAATTCTTCGTTCTATCGGAAATTTATGGTGGGAGTTACTAACTCCGTTGTTAATGCCCTTAAGGCACGGTTACCAATTTGACAAATGAATTGACTTTAACGGCTGTGCCGGAGTATTGAATTTACCTATAACTTCATTATAAATTCGTGTAAAGCTTAGATACAAACTGGCTTAAATCGAACAAATATTGGATATCATAGCAGCCACGTAAATATGAAGTGTTTGCAGCTTTTGGATAATCGGACATTTCCGTCGCGCGGCTAACTAATCCCCCTTCAGGAATGAGGCCGCTCTCAGCCGACTCTATTTGGAAAATCCTCGCTTTATGTTGGGCCGCTGTTTTTCGGGCCTGGGTGACTCGCTGATAGGTTAAACCGATGCAGATCAATGCGCACCATATTGCTCTTACAATAAATACCATCTGATACGACCAATGGTAGTTGATCTCCTTCCTGAACACCTTGATATGTTCCAAGTAACACTCACTCAACCGGTGAAGGTATGGAAAACTGAGGGAAGGCGAGCTGGGAACTCCTGGAGCCCTTTTCTGAGCTGTCAGTGGAGAAAATGTCTATTTGTAGCATTTCTCTTACGTGAGATGGGATTGGTGTTTCACCAATCATGTTTTTTGGGATGTTTATCATATTTAACCTTAGCGCATGTCTTGCAATTTGCAACAATTTCAATCGTTAGCTTGACCATTTTTGGGATGTAATACTCTGAGGGTACCTGCTTTACGTTTTCTTGGGCCGATCTATAAGCCCTGTTGTGCTCGACAGGGAGCACAAAGCTGCGTTTTGACGGAAATCGTGCTTCTTACAGACTTATCTGGTTTTGGAGAAATTAAGAGGCTTGTCCGTAGATTGAATAGTGTGGGTTAGTAACAGCTCACTGTGAATAGTGGCCATGCTTGAGAATGCTTCTTCCTCTTCTAGAACGTTAAGCTGTTGTCTCGAGAGGGCATCCGCAACGAGATTTTCTTTAACAGGCTGGTAAAAACTTTGGCATTGCACTCGTCGATGAACCCTTTCCACTTTTTGATTCTGGTATTCGGATTGCATACGGAATACTTTTACAATAATTGGAAAGGCACAAGATTGCACTGACTTGTTTTGGGAAAAGCGTTATAACTTTAACAATTTTCATAATTTTGTAATGGGTCTGTTTTTATTCAGGAATGCGACAATATTGATATGTGTTAAAAATGATACCATTTCTTACAGTTGTACCGAAAAAACAATTTTATAAGGATCGGCCGACTATATCTTATAGCTGCCATATAACTTAACTCTAATTTATTTCTACCATATTAATATTTAAAATGATCTATAAGTGAAGTTTATGTGATAACATTTAATGGTTGTCCCTAAAGGACAGTTTTAAATAAACGTTATCCTGCTATTACAAAAAAAAATATAACTATATATATCAGTTATATATATATAACTGAACGATCGAAAATGACCCAACTTTCGTGTTTTTGAAGATAGAAAGCTGAAACTTAGTACAGATCCTTTTTTTGATTCAACCCACCAAATTTCATTGGGATCAGCCGACTATATCCTATAGCTGCCATATAACTGAACGATCGGAAATGGCATTTGGTAGAAATAGAAGCTTGGGACTTTTTTTTGATGATGTGTTAGATGATAGGTCTGAAACAGATGTTACTGTTTCAGTGCGTATTAGGCTTAGCTCCAATCTTCTTGTTACAGCGAATTCCATAATGAATGGGTGTTTTCCTAACTCGTTGTTAGAACTTTTTGGGGTAGTGATAACTTTGTATCATTGGCGATATTTAGGGTTCCCGAAACGAGAGCCCCAGACATTTTATTCACCGGCTGCATAAAGCTGTTACCTTAACAGTTGTAGAACAGTTGCGTAGTTGTAAGCGGGCTGCTATGTTTATGCGGACTGAAGTGACCTGAATGTAGTTGGTTTCAAAAGTTTTTAGAGAAATATGGCTTATTCACTTATTTATTATTCGGGATACCGGTACCTCCGTGCGCTTTGCAGTCCAAGTTGTTTTTTTTTTTTTTTTTTTTCGCGGTCTTTCAGAATTTGGAAATGGCTTGTGCATCAATAAGAGCATCAGCTAGCATTCCTGTATTCATCATAAAGCTTAGAGGCCCAGACGACCGAGGGGCGCTCAAGAAACGATTTGTTAGAGTATATTAAGTTATTGGTTAATTATTAAGCTAAGAGGAGTTAGTAAGGAAATTTAAAATTCTATATTTTAAATTAGAGGGACAGGAAAGAGATGTAATAGAGTAGAGACCATTGTAGTTCGAACATAATACCCTAAAAGGGTCATGCAGTGCATATGTCGAACTACAACGGCTAAGGAACAGAGGACTAAAGTTTCGAGTCCTTCTATTAGGAATGTTGAAATTTAAGCGTGTTAGTAAATGCTGGCTATCTACATCCCCGTTAATAAGGTTATGCAGAAAAACTAAACCGAGCATTGTCCTACGATTTGTTAAGCTAGGTAAGTTAATAAGTAAAAGTCTGCTACTGTAGGATGGAAGCTCAAGATTTGCATCCCAGTATAGACCTCTAAGTGCAAATATTAAAAAGTTCTTTTGTACGAATTCTATGCGGTCCTTATGTACTCCATATTGGGGACTCCAGACACATGAACCGTACTCTAGTATCGGACGGACCAAAGAAATGAATAAAGTTTTGGTTATATAGGGGTCATTAAATTCTTTTGACCACCTTTTAATAAAACCAAGGACTCCTTTAGCCTTATTAACCATTAAGGAAATATGGTCGGCAAATTTAAGTTTTATGTCTAATAGGATGCCGAGATCATTAACCTGGGTTAATTATTCTAAGGCAATCCCATTAATGGAATACGTAGCTTGCAGAGGGCAAGAACGATAAAAAGACATATGCTTTCATTTTGATCCATTAAGTATTAGATCATTAGCCAAACACCATTTTTGAAAGTTATCAAGGTCAGACTGAAGACTGCATTGGGCACAGATGGATTTATACTGAAGACAAAGCTTTACATCATCTGCATACATAAGAACTAGAGAGTTCGTTAAAGCAGGGGGCAAGTCGTTTATAAAAAGCGTAAATAATAACGGGCCAAGATGACTTCCTTGAGGGACGCCGGATGTAGCACGGACCAGACGGGACTGTATGTTTTTAAATAAGACTCTTTGTGTCCTTCCATCTAGGTAGCTGGAGATCCACGTTAAGAGGTCTTTAGGAAAACCCAGCATATTCAGTTTACTCAACAAAAGTGAGTGATTAACTGAATCAAATGCTTTGCTGAAGTCTGTGTAAATTACATCGGTTTGATATTCCTTACAAAAGCCGTCTATGACAAAGGATGTCAACTCCAATAAGTTTGTGGTGGTGGAGCGACGCTTAATAAAGCCATGCTGACAAGGAGTGATAATCGAAGAGCAAAGGTGTTGCAAATGAGGGGTAATTAATTTTTCAAATAACTTTGGAATTGCCGATAAGATAAGTTGAAAAGTCTTAGAAGAGGTTTGCACAGAGCCCTGGCGCAGTATTTTAGCACACAGCCTGGTACTCCGTCGGGGCCTGGCGAATAAATGGGTTTTACCCTTAAAAGACCAGATAATAAGAGGTTCTCAGAAAAAGACGGACAGAAAATAAGATTTGCTGCTTGAATGTTATATGCGTAAGGCTGATCAGTCAATTTAGGAGGAGAATAAGTTGTTTGAAAAAATTCTGCGAATAGATCGGCAATGGCCTGATCCTAAGTCGCAGAGGAATTTTCAAACGTAAGCAGAGGTGAAAAAGATACGTGTTTACGCTTAGTGTTTGCAAAATTATAAAACTGCTTTGGATCCTGAGTAAATTGAATCCGGCAGCGGTCAATATAATTCCTATAACATTCAGCGTTATGCACGGTAAAATTCGACCGAGCTAGTAGGTATCTTGAGAAATCAACACTACTGCAGGTTTTTTTATATTTAAGTAAAAGCTTATTTTTTTTATTTTTTAAGTTAGCGAGGCACCTTGTAAACCAAGGAGGATTTGTTGAAGCGGACGGATGTTTCCAAGGCACACATGAGTCAAAAAATGTATTTAAAGTAAAATAAAATTTTTCTAAAGTGACATTAAGATCAGTGCACGCCAGAATATCAGACCAGTCAAATGTATCGATAAGGCTATTAAGTTTCTGAAAATCAGCTTTACGGAAACAGCGAATCTTATTTACCACGCTCGGAGACATCTGATCGATACCAGGAGTGGTTTCGATTGAGACCTCCAGTGTGGGGTGATATGGATCCTCTGGGGCTGAAAGGGGAAAAGCTCTGGAGAGAGCGGTACCATCCGGATCAGATACAAAACATAAGTCTAAGAGCCGACCTAGCGAATTTCTAACATGATTGATCTGACCTAGGGACATGTCAAACATGCCCGCGGTGAAGTCATGGTAAGTTATAAGTGACAAAGATGGTGAGTTATCGACGTTGGACCACTTTAATTCTGGGATATTAAAGTCGCCCACCGCTACGAGTTGGTCACGATCCGTCATAAGATTAGAGACGTATCGAATAGCGGACAAATGCTGCCAATATGTGGGCGGTTCAGACATAGGAGGTATATATGAACATGTAATGTATAAAGCTTTCACGGACATAGTGATTTTAACGCAAATAAATTCTATGTCACCAAACTCATGGGATTTCACCTCTTCAGAAGCAAAAGTAGAGTCTACCGAAATGAGGACTCCACCTCCTCTTCGCTGAGATCGATCCCGTCTAAAAGTGGTGTACTTACTTGGAAAAACTTCGGAGCTAAAGATCTCCGGATTTAACCAAGTTTCTGTAAATGCTATTATATGGGATGCAAAGAAAGAACTATCAGAATATAGCTTGGGGAGTTTGCTACGTAGCCCCCTAGTATTCTGATAGGTAAGAGTTAGTGAGGAAATTAGTTTTTTGGGTTAGTGGCCAAAGAAGAGGTGGAGGGTTGGTCAGTGGTTCCGATATTGGGAAGTCTCACTCCCACTGGTTTATTAACTTTTTTTTTTACGGAACTAGGCTGATGTTCTTGGACGAAAAGATTCTCTGGCCAAAAACTGGGAGAACAAATCGTCTTGAACATCAGCGCGGGCACACGAATCTTATAAGAAGACGTGCGCCTTGTATAATTGTATTTAAATTTTTGTATGTCCTTCACCTTTATATCGGCTTTAGTTTTGGCTTTGATATAAGCCGAGATATCAATCTCTGAAGTATCAGGGGCAAGCCGAGAAACAAATATATGTTTCGATGGAGGAATCACCTGTAAGGGTTTTGGTGTCGCAGGTACAAGAACTGCAGCATCAGTCGGTGCCGGTGGTCCGGACTGTGGAATACCCTTTTGGGTGACCCTAATGGGGGTTTCGTTCCCTAGGACCTGTGGCATCACTTGAAGGGATGCCATGGCGGACATATCGGACAATGGCTCATTATCCCTGAGAAATTCTGACGAATTTTTCTCAGTTAAGGCCCTTGGGGTGGCCAGAGATATAAGCGGCTGCATTAATGTCGGCTGAGCAGGCTGAGGCGGATCAGAAACAGCGGATTTCTTACGCTTAGGGGACTCATTTAGCAGCTGAAGGCCACTAAATTGAGTGTCAAGCGCACAGAGCTGGTCATTGATTTTACGAAAACCAGTGATCAGCTCTTTATTCCGTAAATGTTCCGTTGTTGGTTCCGTAAATTATGGGAATACTCGCTGGCGTTTTGTTTTTTTAGTATTTCAAGAGAAGGTTTTAGTTTCATGCCAACTCTTAGAGGGTACATTGCTTCGACAGCGTTGAGTTCGTGAGCGTAGCTTCGAGTTTGGTCGGCGTTTGTGAGTCGTTTTTATTTTCTTGGTGGAAGAGTGGTGTCTGGTCAGGCAGAAGCCGCTGAATTAGTTTTTTTTTTCCCCCTTATTACTCCTCTTGGGAGCTTAGGGCCTCTACAAGGGTTCTTCACTCACTGCATTTTCTCTATTTCTCCTTTAAACTGCGCCAGTCTGGTTGATTCCATTAAAGTTCTCACGTTCCATTGTCCAATTCGAGTCCGTTTCGATGTGCGAATGGTCGTCCACGGGTTGGGGGGTGGTTGGTTTCTTCTCTTGTATTGGTTTCATTAATCAATTGTTTTTCAGTCGATCCGGTGATTAGCCAGGTGCGACCAATCCCAGAGGTGGGGCTGCCATCTGTCGATATCTGGGAGTACCGTTTTTCGACATCCCATGTTTAGTAGCGTCGGAGAAGAGTCCACTAAGCATAAAGATGCCGAAAAATTTTGAAGGTCATGATTGTCATGAGTGGGGTTCGAACCCACGACCCCACGCTTAGCGTGCAGCTATGCTACCCACTAGGCTATAGGGCCCCCCCCCCATGAATTAGTTTATAGTTTATTTAGTTGGTCTCAAGACGACTTTTTCTCGGCCGCTAGACTTCAACGGACCTATCTTAAGAGAGCTTTAGCTCCGCAATGTCTATTTCGGGCCGCCCTCTCCGCTATCGAGAGCTTTTACTGTGCTTTGTCTAGTCGGGCCGCACTCTCGGCTTTCATTAAGTCACTGCTTAGCACCTATGTATCATAAATATCATAATTGATGTTCTATCACAAATTGATCATCCAGTTTTATCTGCCTGCAGAATAAATAACTTGCAATTATGTCAATGACCAAACCAGGGGGTTTCTTTGATCTGCTAATTTTGGCGAGGGTAGACTTTAAAAACTGACATTCTTTGTTGCTGTTAAGGTCAACGCAGACTGAAAGAAGAGTGTAGAAACTTTTCGTATGCCTATATTCCTGGCAATGCACTGAACAGGAGCGATTATTTTATGAGGGTCCTCCAGTAAATCTAAGGTTCCGAAAGTTAAATAAAGTGAACTGAGTGCTTTTTTGGGTTTGTGCTCTCGTGCGCTAGTTCGATCCTAAATAGTGTCTGTGCGATGTTTGCCATGTAATCTGTAGGATTGTAGGACAGTACCTTTTTCAAGTGGTGTAGATTTTGGGAGAGGAAAAGTCAACGACGGTAATTACCTATGGTAGCGTAGTAGTGATTGTCCAAGCTGATATATTGCATCGATTTGTGAGTGGGGGGAAAGGGTATTGTGAGCTCCATGATTCTAAGACACATAGAAGTTACCGCTTTTTGGCTTCGGTAAGACTCTACGAAATTTGGTGATCCTGTTCAATATATATATTTTATGTACTTTTTTTATGTATACTTTATGCTCATATCAACGGAGGAGGTGATTATGATCAAGAATATGTATACTTTATAGGGTCGGAGATGTCTGCTTCACTGCGTTGCACACTTTTGACCTAAATTATAATACCCTCTGCAAGGGTATAAAAAGGGAAATCGGATGTCTTGAGCCTTATTTGAGCTCGTTTCCCTCCGCACATCAGCCAAGCACTCTACCACTCAGCTATCCCTGACTTGTTGCCGCGGGAAAAATTTCCTGCACGGTCCAGCGCTGAAACCCGCCCTAGGAACTCATTTGTTCTATGAGATAGGCCATCTGTATACTGTATAATTTTTGCATTACTGCAATGTATTAATAAGTTGTAGCGGAAGTCAGTCGAAGCATTTTTTGCGATGAACTTTTTGTCTGTGTCTATGTTGCACTTATTTCAAAGCGCTCAGTGTTACAGTAGTGTCGACTATATCAGTCGTTTGTCAACGTTTGGAAAAAAATAAATGAAAAATGAAAAAGGTGAATATGTTTATGATTTGAAAAAAAAATTAAAATCTTTTTTTATTACAGGCTGAAAAAAACTTTTAATAGCCATAAATATTACATTACAGTAGTGAAGTAGAACCATACTTTATTAATTTTTTACCGATCAATCTCGCCAAACACGACGTCTAATGTGCCAATAATGGCCACGACATCGGCTAACATATGTTGTTTTCCGATCTTCTCCAGCGCTGCCAAGTGGGCAAATCCAGGAGCCTTTATTTTACAGCGATATGGACGGCTGGAGCCATCTGAAACAATGTAAACTCCAAATTCTCCTTTTGGTGCTTCAATCGCCGTATAGGTAGCTCCTGGGGGCACTTGGTAACCTTGGGTAAATAGCTTAAAATGGTGAATAAGGGCTTCCATTGAAGTCTTCATTTCGGATCGTGATGGAGGGGCCACTTTCACATCATCCGCCTTAATTTCTCCAGAAGGCATTTTATTCAGACATTGATCAATTATTCGCAAGGATTGACGCATTTCCTCAACACGGCATAGGTATCGGTCGTAGCAGTCACCTTTTGTTCCGATAGGTACATCAAAGTCAACCAAGTCATATGCATCGTAAGGTTGCTGTTTACGAAGATCCCATTTAATTCCGGAGCCACGAAGCATGACACCGCTGAATCCAAAATTTAGAGCTTCCTCAGCAGTCACAACACCAATATCTTCGGTTCTCTGCACCCAAATTCGATTTGTCGTTAGAACATCCTCTACTTCGTCCAAGCGCTCGGAAAACTTTGAAGAAAATTCATAAATGTCGTCCAACAAACCAAGAGGGATATCCTACAATAAATCGGTGAGTAATTTTTACTTAATAACAAATGGAAATTTATTACTAATGAAACCCCTCCTGGTCGGATGTAGGCAGCATGCATACGGGCGCCAGAAACGCGTTCATAGAATTCCATCATCTTTTCTCGCTCCTCAAAAAGCCAAAAAAAGGGGGTCAAAGCACCAACATCCAGAGCATGAGTTCCCACAGCCATTATATGATTGAGAATTCTAGTAATTTCAGCAAAAAGGGCTATAAAACACGAAAAAGCAATTAAAACATTTGTGCATTTCCAGCATTATATGCAGAATGCGCGATAGGATTATTATTACTTATAGACTATTATGTAAAATTGGTAACATGAAGATTGAAGATTACCCCTCAATTATAAATTAAAATTTTTATTGGATTTCATTTTAATCAATTTTTTTTACCCTAAGTTATAAAAAATTTATAACAAGCAAAAACTAAAATTTTGACTAAGCAATCTGGCACTCAATATTGAAAATGTGTGTCAGGGCGAAAATGTTTCAATGTTCCTATTCCTATTATTAAAGTCAGTGAAAAAGTATTGTTACTACTAAAGTCGGTTATTTAGATGTACAAGTTAACTGAAGTTAACCAAGCAGCGGCAATGTCCGATTATTTAAGAGCTCGCTCTGGCCAAACTGCTGACATAGCGTCTGGCCGGAAGCCCATGCATAGCGGCAAGCACTGCACATTTGCGTGGCCGCTATGAAATACTTTTTGTTAGCTTTAAGTTTCAGTTTGTGTCAGAGTCTCATACAATAAAGAGCACCATAAAACCAATCTCCGGCACTGCCGTTAATTTGTAAATTTATTTGTTGAATTGGTCACCGCGCCTCAAGGGCCATGACAATGGGGCAAGTGCTTCCATCATAACTCCTGTCACAGGAAGGATCCCCCCGGCAACCGCCAGGGATCTCAAACACTGCCTATAAGGAGTGGCAACACCCCCCCTGCAACCGCAAGGGGTAATTATCAGAACACGTACCTCCTACATCTGCGGCATCACCGACTGCAGCGAGGGATAACCAACTACTACATTATTATACAAATCAATTTATATTTACTGGCGGCCATCGTAAAAGAACCATGTAAGTGAGCACTTTTATTTACACAGTTTTTCTAAGTTTTTTAATTTTGAAGGTCATGATTGTCATGAGTGGGGTTCGAACCCACGACCCCACGCTTAGCGTGCAGCTATGCTACCCACTAGGCTATAGGGCCCCCCCCCCCCATGAATTAGTTTATAGTTTATTTAGTTGGTCTCAAGACGACTTTTTCTCGGCCGCTAGACTTCAACGGACCTATCTTAAGAGAGCTTTAGCTCCGCAATGTCTATTTCGGGCCGCCCTCTCCGCTATCGAGAGCTTTTACTGTGCTTTGTCTAGTCGGGCCGCACTCTCGGCTTTCATTAAGTCACTGCTTAGCACCTATGTATCATAAATATCATAATTGATGTTCTATCACAAATTGATCATCCAGTTTTATCTGCCTGCAGAATAAATAACTTGCAATTATGTCAATGACCAAACCAGGGGGTTTCTTTGATCTGCTAATTTTGGCGAGGGTAGACTTTAAAAACTGACATTCTTTGTTGCTGTTAAGGTCAACGCAGACTGAAAGAAGAGTGTAGAAACTTTTCGTATGCCTATATTCCTGGCAATGCACTGAACAGGAGCGATTATTTTATGAGGGTCCTCCAGTAAATCTAAGGTTCTGAAAGTTAAATAAAGTGAACTGAGTGCTTTTTTGGGTTTGTGCTCTCGTGCGCTAGTTCGATCCTAAATAGTGTCTGTGCGATGTTTGCCATGTAATCTGTAGGATTGTAGGACAGTACCTTTTTCAAGTGGTGTAGATTTTGGGAGAGGAAAAGTCAACGACGGTAATTACCTATGGTAGCGTAGTAGTGATTGTCCAAGCTGATATATTGCATCGATTTGTGAGTGGGGGGAAAGGGTATTGTGAGCTCCATGATTCTAAGACACATAGAAGTTACCGCTTTTTGGCTTCGGTAAGACTCTACGAAATTTGGTGATCCTGTTCAATATATATACTTTATGTACATTTTTTATGTATACTTTATGCTCATATCAACGGAGGAGGTGATTATGATCAAGAATATGTATACTTTATAGGGTCGGAGATGTCTGCTTCACTGCGTTGCACACTTTTGACCTAAATTATAATACCCTCTGCAAGGGTATAAAAAGGGAAATCGGATGTCTTGAGCCTTATTTGAGCTCGTTTCCCTCCGCACATCAGCCAAGCACTCTACCACACAGCTATCCCTGACTTGTTGCCGCGGGAAAAATTTCCTGCACGGTCCAGCGCTGAAACCCGCCCTAGGAACTCATTTGTTCTATGAGATAGGCCATCTGTGTACTGTATAATTTTTGCATTACTGCAATGTATTAATAAGTTGTAGCGGAAGTCAGTCGAAGCATTTTTTCGCAAGCAGCGAGGGATAACCAACTACTACATTATTATACAAATCAATTTATATTTACTGGCGCCCATCGTAAAAGAACCATGTAAGTGAGCACTTTTATTTACACAGTTTTTCTAAGTCTGCATGAATTTTTCTTTGTGTATTAAAAAATAAAAAAAAAAGAAAGAAAGAAAGACAAGAATAGTAAAATATTGTGCCTTACGCTAATAAAAAACTGCAGCCCCATAAAATTTAAAAAAAAAAATTTTTAAATAATCTTTATTAGTTGGCTGACGGTTTAGCATTAACATTTTTTACCTATTATAAAATATTTAAGCCATTTCATTTGTGAACCAATTATTGTCCCAATATTGTTTGCATTTCTGTTTTTGTGAATAAATAAATGAATATTCCATATAACACAAAAAGTGCGGAATAAAAATTCCTAACCAAAACCAAAAAATCGCTGGCAGAAAATTTTAAATTTCAATCGGAAATAATTTATATAATCGCGTGTATTTAATTCAGCTTTTATATGTCTTTTTTGTTACACAAGAATTCTTGGTATTAGCCGCGCAGTTTTGGTTATTTATTTTTCTTTTCCGTTTTGTTTCCCCACTCCATTTTCGAGAACACGATACGGCCGCGCATGCAGTGTGGCACTTTCTTGTTTTTGTTGTTTTTTTTCTCTGTTTGCATAAGCGGCGGCTCAGTCCCCGCGCACCCCTCACCTTACCGCTACTTGACACAGCAGTAGCGCAACTTGACGAGCCCGCACACATAACTAAAGCGGCAGCTCAGCCCCCGCGGCCCCTTCACCAGTCCAATCGCCTCCATCGGCACATAATTCATACATAAATATTTTTTCTTTCGGGCGACTTTATAGCCGCAGCTCCACATGAGCAATCCGTTTCAACAATATAGAAACATAAGACAACTCTCTAGCGATTCTGAGTCGGAGACCGAAGGGCCGGCCAGATCTTCCACCCCTAAAAGCGTTAACGCTAGCGCTCCCATACTCGCGAACATGGCTTTCAGCCACCATACAGGCGGCCGTTCAACATGCTGTTCAAGAAGCCAATATCGAACACCAGCGTAGAGAAAACGAAATGCGCCTGGCTATACACCGTCTGACCGAACTGGTCAACGAAAGACAAATCGCTCCCGCCCAAGCGGAGGCTCCCCAAATAAAAAAATATGAGCCTATAGAAATTAGGAACGACATTAAGTGTGACGAGCCCCTAGACGCCGTCAAGTCCCCGAATTTTCGGGAGCACAGGAAGCATACGTCTCCTGGAGACAAGCGGCAGTAGCCGCATATTACATTTTCAGAAATTACGAACATAGCTCGCGCCATTATCATATTATTATTAGGAATAAAATAAGGGGCCCTGCCGATGCCGTACTGTCTTCGTTTGACACTGTACTAAATTTCGACGCGATTATAAATCGACTCGATTTTACTTACAATGATAAGCGGCAGATGCACGTTATCGAGCAGGAAATGGGTACTCTTAGGCAGGGAATTATGACCCTTCTCCAATACTATGACGAGGTCGAGAAAAAACTCACCTTGCTCACCAACAAAGCTACCATGTCGTACGAAGCCTCGGCGGCAACAGTTTTGTGTGACAAATTCCGGGATGACGCACTCCGAGTATTTATCTCGGGGCTTAAGCGCAGCCTCACGGATGTCCTTTTCTCGGCAAAACCGAAAGATATGCCTTCAGCTCTCGCTTTGGCACAAGAAGTGGAATCCAACCACGAAAGATACTCCTTCGCGGCTTCTTTTGCCAAAAGCCAAGAGGATAAAGATAGGAAACAGCACCCAAAAGCGCAAGAGTACCGACAGGCCTCTGCGCAGACAAATGCACAAACAAATGCTGGAAAAAATCCGTACTACGTCAAACAACACAAGGCGCAAGTACACTCCGCCCCACACAGTGGAGGCGCTCCTGAACCCATGGATATCGACCCATCGCTGTCCAAAATGCTTAGGCCATCCCAGGCCCCGGCGTACCAAAATAGGAAGCCGGCTGAGTCCGATCGATCTGCCCCACACAAAAGGCAGAGGGTTAATCACGTCGCGCAGGGCGCGAGCGAAACTGGGAACAAATATGCCGCCGCAGCTTCAAGCGCGGCCCAGGAAATTGACGACGACGCTATTAATGATTACGATTCGGACGTCATAAATTTTTTAGGGGAAAGTCCCTGCTACCCGTCATCAGACGAAGAGTAGCAGGTGTAGAAATGAAGCTTTTAATAGACACGGGCGCGTCAAAAAATTTCATCCGTCCATACGAAGGGTTGAAAGGCGTCCGCCCAGTAGATTCGCCATTCTCGGTACATTCCATCCATGGCGTCACCACAATAACAAAAAAATGCTTTGTTTCCATGTTTAACTTGAAGGCTACGTTCTTCATTCTACCAGATTTGTCCTCCTTTGATGCCATCATCGGACTTGACCTGCTAAAACAAGCAGGGGCATCTCTTAACCTAGCTTCCGGGCACCTCAGATGGGGCACCGAGACGGAAAAGCTAGAGTTCCAATCATGTCCCAATGTAAATTTCACTGAGGTGGACTGCTCTAGCGCACCACCTTTTGTCAGAAGAGCATTTTCAAAAATGCTAAGCGACAGGAAAAACGCCTTCGCAAGCCCAAATGAGGCGTTACCTTACAACACGTCTGTGGTAGCCACCATCAGGACAGTTGATGAGGAGCCCATTTATGCCAGACCCTATCCGTATCCGATGGGAGCGGCAGATTTCGTCAATGACGAAATCCAAGACCTTCTAAAAAACGGCATAATCCAGAAGTCGAGATCCCCCTACAATAACCCGATATGGGTAGTAGACAAAAAGGGCACCGACGAAGCTGGAAACCGTAAAATGCGGCTAGTATTAGACTTTCGAAAATTGAACGAGGGGACAATACCGGATCGCTACCCTATGCCAATTATCCCTATGATACTAGGGAATTTAGGCAAAGCCAAATACTTTACAACGCTCGATTTAAAGTCCGGCTACCACCAAATTATTCTGGCAGAACGTGACCGTGAGAAAACTCCCTTTTCAGTAAACGGGGGAAAATACGAGTTCCGTCGACTGCCATTCAGGTTAAGAAATGCTGCCAGCATCTTCCAAAGAACCATCGACGACGTGCTGCGAGAACAGATTGGCAAATTTTGCTACGTCTATGTCGATGATGTTATCGTCTTCTCAGAGGACGAAAACGTCCACATACGACACGTGGACTGGGTTCTAAAGAGCCTACACGACGCTAACATGAGAGTGTCAGCGCAGAAATCGGTCTTCTTCAAAAAAAGCGTAAAATTTTTGGGGTTTGTAGTCACCAACGAGGGGACCACGACAGACCCGGAAAAGGTCAGGGCCATTAAAGAATTCCCTGAGCCCAAAAACGTTTTCGAAGTAAGATCATTCATGGGCTTGGCTGGCTATTATAGATGCTTTTTTTAAGATTTTGCATCAGTAGCTAAGCCCATTTCGAGCATCATAAAAGGGGAGCTCGGAAATGTCAGCAGACACAGATCAAGAAGCATCCAGGTACAGTTTACCGAGCCGCAACGGCATGCTTTTGTAAAGCTACGTAGCATCCTGGCCTCTGAGAATGTCATCCTCAGGTACCCCGACTATAAAAAGGCGTTTGATCTAACGACAGATGCCTCAGCGTATGGCATTGGCGCGGTGCTTTCACAAGAGGGCCGTCCCATCACTATGATCTCTAGGACCTTAAAGGACAGAGAAGTTAACTACGCTACCAACGAAAGGGAGCTGTTAGCTATAGTTTGGGCACTAGAGAACCTGCGCCACTACCTTTATGGGGTCAAAGATTTAAACATTTACACTGACCACCAACCGCTGACCTACGCGGTATCGGATTCCAATCCGAATAAAAAAATTAAAAGATGGAAAGAACGCATCGATGAGTGTGGTGCCAAAGTCCATTACATGCCTGGCAAGGCCAACCTAGTTGCAGATGCCCTCTCGAGGCAACAACTCAACGTTGTAGAAGAAGAAGAGGCATTCTCAAGCGCGGCCACAATTCACAGTGAGCTGTCGCTTACCCACACAATTCAATCCACGGACAAGCCCCTCAATTGCTTTCAAAACCAGATAATTCTGGAGGAAGCACGCTCTCCGTCAAAGCGGAACTTCGTTCTCTTTGGAAACAAGAGACGGCATATTATTGACTTCACTGACGAGGAGTCATTGCTGGAGGAGCTCGCAACCATAATAGTTCCTAAAGGCGTAAACGCCATTCATTGCGATCTGCATACGCTCGCAGTGATACAGGACAAACTAATCCGACAATTCCCTGCCACCAGATTCTGGCACTGCAAATACCGAGTAACGGACATTTTTGCAGTTGATGAAAGGCGGGAAATTCTTACTGTCGAGCACAACAGAGCTCACAGATCTGCCCAAGAAAACGTGAAGCAGGTACTCTCCGAGTACTACTTCCCGAAAATGGCCAAGCTAGCGAACGAAATAGTCATTTCGTGCAAGACTTGCGCCAAGGCAAAATACGACAGGCATCCGAAGAAACAAGAGCTTGGCGAAACCCCAATCCCATCTCAAGTAGGAGAAATGCTGCACATAGACATCTTCTCCACGGATAAAAAATATTTCCTTACGTGCATCGACAAATTCTCGAAATTTGCCGTAGTCCAACCAGTTCCCTCTAGGACCATAGAGGATCTCAAACCAGCATTACTACAGCTGATGAATATTTTCCCTAAGGCCAAGGTCGTATATTGCGACAACGAACCATCGTTGAACTCGCACACCATCGTGACCATGCTGGAAAACCATTTCGGCGTTAGCATCTCAAATGCTCCGCCCCTACACAGTATCTCCAATGGACAAGTGGAGCGTTTCCACAGCACTTTGGTAGAGCTGGCTAGATGCCTTAAAATCGATAAAGGCATCAGCGATACCCTAGAGCTGATACTTCTGGCCACTGCCAGATATAACAAGTCCATCCACTCGGTCATCGACAAGAGACCGGCTGACGTGGTTCAGGCACAATCAGGTGAGCCACAATATGAAATTCAAGATAAAATTAAACTCGCCCAAGACAAGCTCCGGGACAGAGAAAACGCTTCCCGCCAAAATAGAGTATTCGAGGTTGGCGAGAAAGTCCTAGTGAAATCCAACAGACGCCTAGGCAACAAACACATTCCCATCGTTGATGGGCGAATTCTGATATGGGAGGAATTTGCCTTTGTAAATTGCCCACTCAGCAAATCTCTCGGAATATAGGCGCGTCATCGAAGAAACTAATGGGATGACCGTCATGTTCCCCCAATCCCACATGCAGAAACTCCTGGTTGGTGACGTCGCCCACCTACGCGACATGGTCGACTCTTTGAGCGTCCATCATAGAGTAGCAAGAAGCTTAGACTTCTTAGGGACTGCAGGAACGCCGGACGCAGAAGATTTTGAAAAAATTAAATTTAATCAATTCCAATTAGCAAATGCAAACAATAGGCAGATTAATATTAACAACAAAGTACAAATTCAAATCAATAAAATTTCCGCTACCGTCAACCAACTTCTGAGGTCAGCAAAAAAGTCCCAAATTGATACTGGGCATCTATTCGAGATGCTTTTAACTCGAAATAGGATGATAGCAATGGAGCTACAGGGTTTGATGCTAGCAGTGGCACTTGCCAAAGTTAATATTGTTAGCCCCAGCATCCTAGATCATGCAGACCTGGAAGGTGTGTGGATAGAAGAGCCCACCGAGACCGCGATTAGGGATGTTTTGTCCGTATCGTCCGTTAAGATCTTACAGTCCGATAACATATTACATTTTATTATTAAGTTTCCAAAGATAAAGTCGGCCTGCAGCAAGATTACCGTTTTCCCAGTGTCACATCACGACACCATGCTCAGGCTGGAAGATAACGTCATTGCCGAATGCAACAGTGAGATCCACACCGTGGAAAAGTGCTCCCCGACATCAGGAGCTACATTTTGCCGATTGGCTCGCAGAAGATCATGCGCCCAAGAGCTTCACGCTGGAGGCACGGCGCATTGCGAGATCCAGCAAAGCGATTTACATCCCATCACTTATGTTGATGAAGGAATAGTAATTGTGAATGATCGCTCGGCTCACGTGTGTGTGGACAATGGCACCTGTGCCCATATAAAAGGCACATATCTCATCACGTTTGAAAAGAGTGCCATGGTCAACGAAACCCGATTGGTCAATCATGACACAGCCCAGAAGAGGGCTCCAGGAGTGGCCAGCTCACCTTCCCTGAACATCACCATGGAACGTGACGTTCTTAGCCTTCCATACCTTCACCGACTAAGTGAACGTAATCTGGAGCACATCAAAGAGTTCGGGAAGGAGATTAATCACCAGCGACTACATCAGTTGGTGTTCATAGCGGGAGCAATATGCTGCGCTTTAATTTGCATCGGCTTGACCTATCGGCGAGTCACTCAGGCCCGAAAAACCGCGGCCCAGCTGAAAAAGATGATTGCCCAAATAGGGTCGGCCGAGGGCGGCCTCATTATTGAGGGGGGAGTAGTTAACTGAAGTTAACCAAGCAGCGGCAATGTCCGATTATTTAAGAGCTCGCTCTGGCCAAACTGCTGACATAGCGTCTGGCCGGAAGCCCATGCATAGCGGCAAGCACTGCACATTTGCGTGGCCGCTATGAAATACTTTTTGTTAGCTTTAAGCTTCAGTTTGTGTCAGAGTCTCATACAATAAAGAGCACCATAAAACCAATCTCCGGCACTGCCGTTAATTTGTAAATTCATTTGTTGAATTGGTCACCGCGCCTCAAGGGCCGTGACAACGGGGCAAGTGCTCCCATCATAACTCCTGTCACAGGAAGGATCCCCCCCGGCAACCGCCAGGGATCTCAACCACTGCCTATAAGGAGTGGCAACACCCCCCCTGCAACCGCAAGGGGTAATTATCAGAACACGTACCTCCTACATCTGCGGCATCACCGACTGCAGCGAGGGATAACCAACTACCATACTACATTATTATACGAATCCATTTATATTTACTTACATCTTAAATGAATAAATTGGTCGGTCTGAAATTTTTACATACAGGCATGCTCCGGTTTTCACTTTCGGTTTTCGTTTTCGTTTTGAAAACGAAAACGAAAAAATTGGTGCTCCCGTTTTCACTTTCACAAGACTTTTTCGAATTCCAAAACGAGAAAATTTGTCTCGCCTAAATGAAAAGTAATTGCCTTTTTCTATATTAAACCGGATCTTATTTGCAAAAGGAAAAAAATAGTTGACTTATTGGTTTATTGTCGTTCGTTTAAGACCTCTAGAAGATCAATTAGGCTTGTAATTATTTTTAAAACGAGTAATTTCTGACACCACCTCAAATTTGGATATCAAATTTTGCCGTCGGCAACAACAATTTTCGTTTTGGTGAACGACCGATAAGTCAGACACCGTGAGTCATCGCCTAAGCTGCCATAGTTTTGATAGAATGAAAAAACAATTTAAAAATACTTGTATAATCAAACGGATGGCGATAAATTTGTTAAAATTGGGTAAAATGTGTTTTTTTTTTAATTAATTAATTTAATTAATTAGTTATGTGCTAAAAGTGTATAAAAAAATTCTTGAATACACCGGAATGAAATGAAAATGAAATCCTTTGAAAAGGTGGCATCCCCTTAACTTGGCTTTTCCCCTTAATTCTTCTGGCTACGAAAGAAGCAATGGAATATAAAAAAGGCATTTTTTCACGTTGTTTGCTGCTGACCAAACCTCAGCGGTTTCGGCAGCAAGAAGTTATGAGAAATGAAACGTTTCGATAGCAAAACGATAACTAACAAGAAAGGAAACCTAACTTCGGGCGGAGCCGAAGTTTATATACCCTTGCAGTTAAAACCGGATATATATCGCAAACATCGGATATAGTTGGCCGATCCTTATGGGAATAGGAATATATAATCCAATTTATTACAATACAAAATCTAAAAAAAGTCCCAAATTTCTATCTTCAAAAATACGAAAGTTGATATTTCTACCAAATACCATTTCCGATCGTTCAGTTATATGGCAGCTATGGGATATAGTCGGCCGATCCTAATGAAATTTGGTAGGTTGGATTAACTAACCAAAAATAGAGTCTGTACTAAACGAAAATCTCGGTTTTGGTCCCAAAACGAAAACGAAAACCGAAAGTGAAAACCGGAGCATGCCTGATAATATTTTTTTTTTCTGTTTTTTACAATTTTTACACAATATTGTCCAGGTAATGACAAAGTAAATATTTTTAAACCATTTATTGAAATTGTTTTCGACAACTTAAGGGGAGGTTCTTTTGGATTTTTCCGAAAATTAAGCAAACTTTGAGAATGAATTGCGGGAAAATGAAAAGACATACGAACTTATGCTTTTGAACTTTTGATTCGTTGTTTATTAACAAGTAAAAAAAATATTCAATATTCAGGAAATTCAAAATGGCGGCTTCAAAATGGCGGATCTCGTAGACCTCTATTTTTCTGCTTTGTGGAGTGTAGGGCCGCTGGTAGTGAACTTAAATTAAAAATGTATATAATTTATTAAAATTGATGGAATTTCCTATGCCTTATACCTAACGACAATTAATTTTGGTAAAAATAAACCATGAAGACGTTTAAAAAAAAACATGACATTTTTTCTCTTTTTTTTTTTACTTTGATCTCGTTTAAAAATTATAAATAAACAATTTTTTATGCCAATTTTAGGTATAAGGCATACAAAAAAGTATGTACTTTTAAAAATTTTTTGAATGAAGAAAATCGGATCAATAGAACGAGCCCTGTGCGCGACAAGAGGTTTGAAAACATGGTTCCGAGAAAAACGCGTTTAAAGTTTTTAGAAACTTTGCCTTTACATAGCTTTCTTGTTATCATGGGTATGTTTGAAACGCTGTAGCTCAAGAAATACGCGTCGTATCGAAAAATCCCTTGGCACGTATATTCTACACATATGTAACTTTCATTTTATTAAAAAAAAAAAAAAATAGATTTTTTCAAAAAAATCCAAAAGAACCTCCCCTTAATGAAAAAATATAAACACAAAATAAAAATTGTTTTTTTCAAAGAGAAGACATTGGTACAAAAATAAGAATTTTATAAAGTCTTTCTTTCATTACCTTCAAGTACCTTTCATGTATTCTTTAAATTAATCAAAAATAAATATTCACTGAAAAAGCTCAATTTATTAACGTTTCTTACGATCTTCTTTGTAATCTTCGATCTTCGTAAGAAAATATAAATCTTTTATAATAATGCAGAAAATCAAAGTAAATGCTTGCCAAAGTCAAGTCGATGAATTTCATGCTCTGAAAATAATAGATCTAATTAAATTAGTAGAAATTCTTCTCGTCATTTCAGATTTGTTGGACAAACCATATTTTGATTACAATTTTATGGCACCAATAACAAATGAACAAAAATCAATTTAAATTTATATTTTTACACCAAAGTAGGTTTAAAATCCACAATTTTAAGAGAGACCGTAGTGCGTAAATTTATAATATACGTTCTATCTTCGCTGCTTTGTTGGTCGCGTAATTGTTAATATTGTTTTATAATGTCAAGGAACTGTAAAAAGAACTAAATATAAAAAAAAATGTATTTTTAAGCTTAGAAATAAAGTTCTTCTTTATAAATATTTTACAAATCAACAAATAAAAGTATAAAGGTAATACTTTTTAAGAGGCGAAATTTACCTTCACCTTCAATAAGGTGTTCAAAAACACGAAAGTTGGGCCAGTTTCCATTTTTTCGCAGTTATATGCGAAAAAATGTCTTTCAGTTTTAAAGCTATCGAATTGAAACTTTGCACACACCCTCCTTTCCTTTGCACGCAGTATATAAGTCGGAAAGGGCCAGATCGGCCGACTATATCCTATAGCTGCCATATAACTGATTGATCGGAAATGGTATAACTTTGGTGTTTTTAGAGTGAGAGAGTCAAATTTTACATGAGAGCTATTTTTGGCAAAAGAATACGACAAAAAAGTCCCAAATTTCTATCTTCAAAAATACGAAAGTTGATATTTCTACCAAATACCATTTCCGATCGTTCAGTTATATGGCAGCTCTGGGATATAGTCGGCCGATCCTAATGAAATTTGGTAGGTTGGATTAACTAACCAAAAATAGAGTCTGTACTAAATTCCAGCTTTCTATCTTCAAAAACACGAAAGTTGGGTCATTTCCGATCGTTCAGTTATATGGCAGCTATAGGATATAGTCGGCCGATCCTTATGAAATTTGGCATGTCGTAATGTTTTGCCAAAAATAGCACTCATTTTAAATTTGAACTCTCTAACTCTAAAAACACCAAAGTTATACCATTTCCGATCAATCAGTTATATGGCAGCTATAGGATATAGTCGGCCGATCCGGGCCGTTCCGACTTATATACTGCGTGCAAAGGAAAGAAGGGTGTGTGCAAAGTTTCAAGACGATAGCTTTAAAACTGAGAGACTAGTTCGCGTAGAAACAGACAGACAGACGGACAGACAGACGGACAGACGGACATGCTCATATCAACTCAGGAGGTGATCCTGATCAAGAATTTATATACTTTATAGGGTCGGAGATGTCTCCTTCACTGCGTTGCACACTTTTGGACAAAATTATAATACCCTCTGCAAGGGTATAAAAACTTGTGAAAACCGGAGCACCTAAAAACGAAAATCTCGGTTTTGGTCCCAAAACGAAAACGAAAACCGAAAGTGAAAACCGGAGCATGCCTGATAATATTTTTTTTTTCTGTTTTTTACAATTTTTACCCAATATTGTCCAGGTAATGACAAAGTAAATATTTTTAAACCATTTATTGAAATTGTTTTCGACAACTTAAGGGGAGGTTCTTTTGGATTTTTCCGAAAATTAAGCAAACTTTGAGAATGAATTGCGGGAAAATGAAAAGACATACGAACTTATGCTTTTGAACTTTTGATTCGTTGTTTATTAACAAGTAAAAAAAATATTCAATATTCAGGAAATTCAAAATGGCGGCTTCAAAATGGCGGATCTCGTAGACCTCTATTTTTCTGCTTTGTGGAGTGTAGGGCCGCTGGTAGTGAACTTAAATTAAAAATGTATATAATTTATTAAAGTTGATGGAATTTCCTATGCCTTATACCTAACGACAATTAATTTTGGTAAAAATAAACCATGAAGACGTTTAAAAAAAAACTTTTAGGTATAAGGCATACAAAAAAGTATGTACTTTTAAAAATTTTTTGAATGAAGAAAATCGGATCAATAGAACGAGCCCTGTGCGCGACAAGAGGTTTGAAAACATGGTTCCGAGAAAAACGCGTTTAAAGTTTTTAGAAACTTTGCCTTTACATAGCTTTCTTGTTATCATGGGTATGTTTGAAACGCTGTAGCTCAAGAAATACGCGTCGTATCGAAAAATCCCTTGGCACGTATATTCTACACATATGTAACTTTCATTTTATTAAAAAAAAAAAAAAATAGATTTTTTCAAAAAAATCCAAAAGAACCTCCCCTTAATGAAAAAATATAAACACAAAATAAAAATTGTTTTTTTCAAAGAGAAGACATTGGTACAAAAATAAGAATTTTATAAAGTCTTTCTTTCATTACCTTCAAGTACCTTTCATGTATTCTTTAAATTAATCAAAAATAAATATTCACTGAAAAAGCTCAATTTATTAACGTTTCTTACGATCTTCTTTGTAATCTTCGATCTTCGTAAGAAAATATAAATCTTTTATAATAATGCAGAAAATCAAAGTAAATGCTTGCCAAAGTCAAGTCGATGAATTTCATGCTCTGAAAATAATAGATCTAATTAAATTAGTAGAAATTCTTCTCGTCATTTCAGATTTGTTGGACAAACCATATTTTGATTACAATTTTATGGCACCAATAACAAATGAACAAAAATCAATTTAAATTTATATTTTTACACCAAAGTAGGTTTAAAATCCACAATTTTAAGAGAGACCGTAGTGCGTAAATTTATAATATACGTTCTATCTTCGCTGCTTTGTTGGTCGCGTAATTGTTAATATTGTTTTATAATGTCAAGGAACTGTAAAAAGAACTAAATATAAAAAAAATGTATTTTTAAGCTTAGAAATAAAGTTCTTCTTTATAAATATTTTACAAATCAACAAATAAAAGTATAAAGGTAATACTTTTTAAGAGGCGAAATTTACCTTCACCTTCAATAAGGTGTTCAAAAACACGAAAGTTGGGCCAGTTTCCATTTTTTCGCAGTTATATGCGAAAAAATGTCTTTCAGTTTTAAAGCTATCGAATTGAAACTTTGCACACACCCTCCTTTCCTTTGCACGCAGTATATAAGTCGGAAAGGGCCAGATCGGCCGACTATATCCTATAGCTGCCATATAACTGATTGATCGGAAATGGTATAACTTTGGTGTTTTTAGAGTGAGAGAGTCAAATTTTACATGAGAGCTATTTTTGGCAAAAGAATACGACATGCACAATTTTGTATTTATTTTGTCCGCGATTGGCCGCGAGATTGTCTATACAAACGTGGTTTCTTTGGTTTTGTTTTTGATACAATTTTTGATTTTTTGACACACAATAAAAACAATGCGTTAGGTTCAAAGCCTACACAGACACTACAAGAATTATGTGAAGTTCAATATCCGAAAAATAGCAACCGCGATTAAGTGTCGCTCGGAAGAAGTTTGTTTCGAGGTCCGAATTTAAAGAAAGTTTATTTAGAATTTACGGAAGAATAAGAATTCTTAGGTCATATGTACACTGAAGCGAATATGTTGTTGCAACTCCACACAATGTTATTAGTGTGTCTTACGGTCTCTTAACACATCGAGCAAGCTAGGAGTCATTTTCATGCGTCTTGTACACAGAAATATACATAGAAGTGCCTAAATGACTTACTGATTTACATTAGGAATCGCTTGAGTGATGTATTCAGAGATGAGGTTTTTAAATTAAAAATTGATGCTTCAGTTATGGGTCAAAGCGGAATATTCTTTTCGTGACATTGAAGCTGTTTGACCCCCATGGCTTATTGAGAACAATACTCATAAAAGTTAAGATCCTATTGGAGGAACTTTGGCTAAATAAGCTAGATTGGAAATTAGATTAGATTAGATTGGAAATAAGCTAGAGTGAATCATTCACTGCACTTGGAAACAGCGTGGAACAAAATACAAATTGCATTATCGCAATTATAGGACATCTTCATTCCGAGATTCGTGTTTGCCGAGACGATGTCGCCAATTCAAGTTCATGCCTTTTCTGACGGATCAATGAGAGCGTATGGAGCCGGCGTCTTTATTCGTTGAAGATCTGCAGAAGGTATTAAAGTTTTGTTCCTGACTGCAAACTCTTAAGAAGCGCCGCTCAAGAGAAAGATGCTCCCCAGCCTTGAACTATGTATATGGTATGATAGATATGATATGATATATAATATATGATACTATATATATGATTCTATATATATGATCTATATAGTATGATACCAAGTTTCCAGTATTTTCGACGAAGAGTTACGAGAAGAGTTATTTTTTCTTAATTTCGAGTTACGATTGATACTTGCAAGAGTCGAATTATCCGAATTACTCCGTCCATTTTCAATATGTGGTGTTGGTATTAATCTATTAATCTATATATATAAAAATCAATTGCTGTTCGTTAGTCTCGCTAAAACTCGAGAATGGCTGAACGGATTTATCTTATCTTGGCCTTGAATTATTCGTAGAGGTCTAGGGAAGGTTTAAAAGGTGAGAAAAATTCGAATAATTGCCGGGAAAATCCTCAAAACAGTATTTTTCTATTTCCCATACAAACGTTTTCTAAATAAAATGGAGAGTCAATTTTTAATTTATTACCGCTGTATAAAGTTCAAATTCGCATGCGCGTTGGAGGATCTAATATCGCGTTCCGAAACTCAACAAAAGTGAAAGTGAATCGCAAACGCGACAAAATTGCATAGTCTCACAGCTTCATATAGCTTCGAGAAAATTAATCGATGAGGCAGTACGAAGTCTGCCGGGTCAGCTAGTACGATATAAAAAATTCCTGTAGGCCATCCAATAAGTTCTACATTTATGAGTAGTTTCAATTGATTTCTTTTTCAATTGATGTCCGCCGACCGTGCACTGCGAGCGAACTTCACCGGAGCGAATCGTCTCTACGCGGAGCTGCGGCGGAGGATAGATGACGAGGTCGACTACGAAACGCAATAAGCATCAAGAAACGGATGTGTAATTCTGTTCATACCGCCCAGAATCCGTACATGGAAGGTAGGTGTGATGTCTGCCTACTCTATTTCGAAGAGCTCATACTGGGCCGGTTTTAAAAAAGACGGCAACAATTCAATAATTTAATTGAAGAAAATCTAAACTTTTTATTTAATATTTATACTAGATAAACTACAAAAAAATATCAATTAATATTTTTACTTAAAATGCAACCTTGCCATTTTTATCATTTTTCAAAGTTCAGTGGTTAAAAATATGGCATTTGTAACAATGTTGGAGCGAACATTTTGTTGACTTTATTTGCTTTGCAATTTCAGACGACAAATAAAAGTGGATTTTTAAGATCAAGGTATGTAAATTGAGCTTACTGAAAACATTTTATCAAATATAATTTTATAAATAAGGAAAAAAAGAAATAATTACCTCCACAGAAAAACCAAATTTATCAAATAATTTGATAAATTCTTGCTGAGGCATATAATGCTGAGGCCCCCCGAATGCTGAAGCACATAACACAGTGCGACAAAAATAAAAAAATTGGAGGAACTTTTGAAGAGACCCAGTAGGAATTGCTCATTAGGTTGAATATAGTATAAAACCGTGTTTGATATTTCCTAACACATTCAAAATCTTGATTTATTCAAAAAAAACGGTTTTTCGGGACTTTTTTGCTTTTAAAAATTCCTAAGGGCGTAAATTTAAACCGATTTTAAAATTATGGACGTTTTTTAATAGTTAAATGTTGTACCTTTTGAAAAAAAAATAGATCTTTAACTTATTTCAACAAAAAGGATACAATTTTTACGCAGGAAACTGACATTTTTAAATTTTTGTCGTGTTTTTGGACTTTGGCGCCATTTTTTCGGTAAAACTTCCAAAAAATGGTATCATTTTCGACACATATCAATATTTTCTCGTTAATTCTGAATAAAACAAGGTCAATTTCATTAGGAAATTATGAAAATTGGTGAAGTTATAACGATTTTCCCAAAACAAGTCACACACTTTTACACACTTTTACTCCAGAGTGCTAGTAAAATTGCACTGACTTGTTTTGGGAAAATCGTTGCGTCGGTCGATGCGGGTTTCTTCACTTGCAAAACTTTAAAGCAATCTTTTGAAGGATAACGAAAGATGTACTGTACCAATCGTTTTGAGATTAAGACGGAACAGAACTCCTTCAAATAATAGTTTACTTTACTTTATTTTATAAAAAATGTATTTAAAGAGCTGATCACTGGTTTTCGTAAAATCAATGAACAGCTCTGTGCGCTGGACACTCAGTTTAGTGGCCTTCAGCTGCTAAATGAGTCCCCTAAGCGTAAGAAATCCGCTGTTTCTGATCCGCCTCAGCCTGCTCAGCCGACATTAATGCAGCCGCTTATATCTCTGGCCACCCCAAGGGCTAGAACTGAGAAAAATTCGTCCGAATTTCTCTGGGATAATGAGCAATTGTCCGATATAGTTTAATGTTGATTGCCAACTTTCTGAGTTGGTACAAAAATGCTCTCATGACACTTGTCATTTGTTGTTTAATTATAATACGCGGATTTATATTTGTGAAATTCTGCGAGGTAAAAGCTCACTTATACAGCATGTGTACATACATATAGTATTTCTGTGTGTATGCATGTAAGTATATATGACAATATGTCCGCCATGGCATCCCTTCAAGTGATGCCACAGGTCCTAGGGAACGAAACCCCCATTAGAGTCACCCAAAAGGGTATTCCACAGTCCGGACCACCGGCACCGACTGATGCTGCAGTTCTCGTATCTGCGACACCAAAACCCTTACAGGTGATTCCTCCATCGAAACATATATTTGTTTCTCGGCTTGCCCCTGATACTTCAGAGATTGATATCTCGGCTTATATCAAAGCCAAAACAAAAGCCGATATAAAGGTGGAGGACATAACTAAATTTAAATATAATTATACACGGCGCACGTCTTCTTTCAAGATTCGTGTGCCCGCGCTGATGTTCAAGACGATTTGTTCTCCCAGTTTTTGGCCAGAGAATCTTTTCGTCCAAGAACATCAGCCTAGTTTCGTGAAGAAAAAAGTTAAAAAACCAGTGGGAGTGAGACTTCCCAATATTGGAACCACTGACCAACCCTCCACCTCTTCTTTGGCTACTAACCCAAAAAACTAGTTTCCTCATTAACTCTTACCTATCAGAATACTAGGGGGCTACGTAGCAAACTCCCCAAGCTATATTCTGATAGTTCTTTCTTTGCATCCCATATAATAGCATTTACAGAAACTTGGTTAAATCCGGAGATCTTTAGCTCCGAAGTTTTTCCAAGTAAGTACACCACTTTTAGACGGGATCGATCTCAGCGAAGAGGAGGTGGAGTCCTCATTTCGGTAGACTCTACTCTTGCTTCTGAAGAGGTGAAATCCCATGAGTTTGGTGACATAGAATTTATTTGCGTTAAAATCACTATGTCCGTTAAAGCTTTATACATTACATGTTCATATATACCTCCTATGTCTGAACCGCCTACATATTGGCAGCATTTGTCCGCCATTCGATACGTCTCTAATCTTATGACGGATCGTGACCAACTCGTAGCGGTGGGCGACTTTAATATCCCAGAATTAAAGTGGTCCAACGTCGATAACTCACCATCTTTGTCACTTATAACTTACCATGACTTCACCGCGGGCATGTTTGACATGGCCCTAGGTCAGATCAATCATTTTAGAAATTCGCTATGTCGGCTTTTAGACTTGTGTTTTGTATCTGATCCTGATGGTACTGCTCTCTCCAGAGCTTTTCCCCTTTCATCCCCAGAGGATCCATATCACCCCACACTGGAGGTCTCAATCGAAACCACTCCTGGTATCGATCAGATGTCTCCGAGCGTGGTAAATAAGATTCGCTGTTTCCGTAAAGCTGATTTTCAGAAACTTAATAGCCTTATTGATACATTTGACTGGTCTGATATTCTGGCGTGCACTGATCTTTATGTCACTTTAGAACAATTTTATTTTACTTTAAATACATTTTCTGACTCATGTGTGCCTTGGAAGTATCCGTCCGCTTCAACAAATCCTCCTTGGTTTACAAGGTGCCTTACTAACCTAAAAAATATTAAAAATAAGCTTTTACTTAAATATAAAAAAACCTGCAGTAGTATTGATTTCTCAAGATACCTACTAGCTCGGTCGAATTTTACCGTGCATAACGCTGAATGTTATAGGAATTATATTGACCGCTGCCGGATTCAATTTACTCAGGATCCAAAGCAGTTTTATAATTTTGCAAACACTAAGCGTAAACACGTATCTTTTTCACCTCTGCTTACGTTTGAAAATTCCTCTGCGACTTAGGATCAGGCCATTGCCGATCTATTCGCAGAATTTTTTCAAACAACTTATTCTCCTCCTAAATTGACTGATCAGCCTTACACATATAACATTCAAGCAGCAAATCTTATTTTCTGTCCGTCTTTTTCTGAGAACAACTTATTATCTGGTCTTTTAAGGGTAAAACCCATTTATTCGCCAGGCCCCGACGGAGTACCAGGCTGTGTGCTAAAATACTGCGCCAGGGCTCTGTGCAAACCTCTTCTAAAAGTTTTCAACTTATCTTTGGAAACCTCGATTTTTCCCCTTAAGTGGAAGGAATCATTTATAATTCCCCTACATAAAAAGGGGAAAAAGTCCGAGGCTGCCAACTACAGAGGCATCTCTAAGTTGTCGGGAATTACAAAATTATTTGAAAAATTAATTACCCCTCATTTGCAACACCTTTGCTCTTCGATCATCAGTCCTTGTCAGCATGGCTTTATTAAGCGTCGCTCCACCACCACAAACTTATTGGAGTTTACATCCTTTGTCATAGATGGCTTTTGTAAGGGATATCAAACCGATGTAATTTACACAGACTTCAGCAAAGCATTTGATTCAGTTAATCACTCACTCTTGTTGAGTAAACTGAATATGCTGGGTTTTCCTAAAGACCTCTTAACGTGGATCTCCAGCTACCTAGATGGAAGGACACAAAGAGTCTTATTTAAAAACATACAGTCCCGTCTGGTCCGTGCTACATCCGGCGTCCCTCAAGGAAGTCATCTTGGCCCGTTATTATTTACGCTTTTTATAAATGACTTGCCCCCTGCTTTAACGAACTCTCTAGTTCTTATGTATGCAGATGATGTAAAGCTTTGTCTTCCGTACAAATCCATCTCTGCCCAATGCAGTCTTCAGTCTGACCTTGATAACTTTCAAAAATGGTGTTTAGTTAATGATCTAATACTTAATGGATCTAAATGCAAACATATGTCTTTTTATCGTTCTTGCCCTCTGCAAGCTACTTATTCTATTAATGGGATTGCCTTAGAAAAATTAACCCAGGTTAATGATCTCGGCATCCTATTAGACATCAAACTTAAATTTGCCGACCATATTTCCTTAATGGTTAATAAGGCTAAAGAAGTCCTTGGTTTTATCAAAAGGTGGTCAAAAGAATTTAATGACCCCTATATAACCAAAACACTATTCATTTCTTTGGTCCGTCCTATACTGGAGTACGGTTCATGTGTCTGGAGTCCCCAATATGGAGTACATCAGGACCGCATAGAATCCGTACAAAAGAATTTCCTAACTTTTTTACTTAGAGGTCTAAACTGGGATGCAAATCTTCAACTTCCATCTTATAGTAGTAGACTCTTACTCATAAACTTACCTAGCTTAACAAATCGTAGGACAATGCTCGTTGTAGTTTTTCTGCATAACCTTATTAACGGGGATGTAGATAGCCAGCATTTACTAACACGCTTAAATTTTAACATTCCTAATAGAAGGACTCGAAACTTTAGTCCTCTGTTCCTTAGCCGTTGTAGTTCGACATATGCACTGCATGACCCTTTTAGGGTATTATGTTCGAACTACAATGGTCTCTACTCTATTACATCTCTTTCCTGTCCCTCTAACTTAAAATATAGAATTTTAAATTTCCTTACTAACTCCTCTTAGCTTAATAATTAACAAATAACTTAATATATTCTAACAAATCGTTTCTTGAGCGCCCCTCGGTCGTCTGGGCCTCTAAGCTTTCTGATGAATACAGGAATGCTAGCTGATGCTCTTATTGATGCACAAGCCATTTCCAAATTCTGAAAGACCGGCAAAAAAAAAAAAAATAAAAAATAATAATAATTTGTAATTATAGTTGTAATTAATTTTTACACAAACAAATCACCCGATAAAAAAAGCCCGACGTCACTACCATGAAAACTTGTTAATAAATTAATTTTTTTTTTGCGCTCGGATGATTTTGTGGAAAATTTTGGTGTATGCCGCCAATTCATCCTTTTTATACCCTTGCAGAGGGTATTATAATTTTGGTCAAAAGTGTGCAACGCAGTGAAGGAGACATCTGCGACCCTATAACGTATATATATTCTTGATCAGGATCACCTCCTGAGTTTATATGAGCATGTCCGTCTGTCCGTCTGTCTGTTTCTACGCAAACTAGTCTTTCAGTTTTAAAGCTATCGACATCAAACTTTGCACACACCCTTCTTTCCTTTGCACGCAGTATGGAAGTCGGAACGACCGGGATCGGCCGACTGTATCCTATAGCTGCCATATAACTGATTAATCGGAAATGGTATAACTGCGGTGTTTTTAGAGTTAGAGAGCGCTAAAATTTATTTTATTCATGTTAAAATTTTACATGAGAGTTATTTTTGGCAAAAGAATACGACATGCAAAATTTTGTAAGAATCGGCCGACTATATCCTATAGCTGCGATACAACTGAACGATCGGAAATGACCCAACTTTTGAAGATAGAAAGCTGGAACTTGTTACAGATTATATTTTTGGTCAGTTAAGGATGTAGTCTCATGTGTGAGGTTGAAAAAATCGATTTTTTTTTTTTCACATATTTCGATAGTATTGTTTATTAAGAATGTACTGTTAAAGTTTCAAATAAAAAATATCAAATAATGACAGAGATACAGCCCATAATCGAGAGCGCGCCTACACCGAAAAGTATGAGTTTCTCGGTAGCGTCTAAACTTTAAACGCGTTTTTCTCGGAACGACATTTTTGTGTGCGGCGCAGGTGATTCACAAAATTCTATGGTACCGATCTAGCTGAAATTTGGATATGTTTTTCTAAAAAGTAACACCTCTGTCCCGTACTAGAATCATTTATTTTTAATGATTAGTTTTTTTTTTTATCATTAATTTAAGACAAATTTTTTAAATTAAAACAAATTTTTTTTTTTGTCTGTTTGCCATTTTGTTGTTTATTGATGAAAATATTTCATTCTAGTACGGGACAGAGCCATAAGCTTACAAAACAATAATCTATTCTAATTTTTTGTTTCGGATGACTCTAGCAGTCGAAATCACCTACGCCAGGGACCTACCTTTTTTTTTTATATGCATAATTTGGCATTTAAACAAAATATTTTCAAATAGTTTATAATGCCTATAAAAACATATGTGAAAATTGAAACGATCGCATTATTTTTTATTACAAAAAAAATTTCTTGAAATAACCTCTAAAAAGTAGGCCGGAACATGAGACTACATCCTTAATCCGACCTACCAAATTTCATAACGATTGGCCGACTATATCTTATAGCTGCCATATAACTGAACCATCGGAAATGGTTTTTGGTAGAAATAGCAACTTTGGCATGTTTGAAGAAAGAAGTTTGGGACTGTTTTTAGATTTTGTATTGTAATAAATTGGGTTATATATTCATATTCCCACAAGGATCGGCCAACTATATCCGATGTTTGCGATATATATCCGGTTTTATCTGCAAGGGTATATCAACTTCGGCTTCGCCCGAAGTTAGCTTTCCTTTCTTGTTTTTCTTTGTTTTAGGCGCATCCGGCATTACTTCAAACTCGGCTTATTACCGGTAGAGATAATGGGGGTCAAGATAGCCACGCTATCAGCAATTAGGCTACACGAGACGACCATGGAAATGGACTGACTATGGACATACCAAGTTGGATCTACACCACTGCACGCCAACGGGGCTTCAGACTACTGCGTACCTGTTGATCATCCCACCTTAAAATACAAGGTTTCCATTCCAACAAGGGAGGAATGGGCCACACAAATCCCGGGACCAGCCGGTTCCCTCCATATTTGCACAGACGGTTCAAAATTGAATGGCCAGGTGGGAGGCGGTTTCCATTGCGAACGGCTGTGTCTAAATGAGTCCTTCAGACTCCCCGACCACTGTAGTGTGTTCCAAGCAGAACTAATAGCTATCGGGGAAGCACTTAGATCCCCAGCACTTACTGGCAATCAAGAAACAATCTGTATCTTTTCAGACAGTCAAGCGGCACTCAAAGCCCTTGACGGATTATCATCCAACTCCAGGACAGTAAATGACTGTCGCAGATCTCTTAACGAGATGGCAGAGCAGTATGACATCCACCTCATATGGGTGCCCGGACATAGGCACCACGAGGGAAATTGCGCCGACGAACTAGCAAGAGCAGGTACTACCAATCCAAGGAACCAGTAGGTATCCCCTTAGCTACGTGTAGGCTAAAATGCAGGGATCACTTTGACCGCGCATCACTGAGGAAATGGAGAAATCTCCAAAGCTGCAGGAACTCACGAATGATATGGCCCATCCGCGCTAGGAAGAGGTCAATGATGCTTATCGCCCTTATTAGGCAGGACTGTAGTCTGGCAGTCAAGGCCATTACGGGACACTGGTTAATAGGAGCACACGCGGCTGGACTAGCGGTGCCACATTACGACTACTGCAAGAGTTGTGATGATGTTGAAGAAGAAGAGACAGTCGCACACCTCCTGTGTTAATGTCCTGCGCTGGGGCGCAGCCGACTTAAAGCCGACTTGGGCGCAGCAATACTCACGGACCTAACAGACCTCGCGGAGATCGCTCCACGCAGACTCGCAGCTTTCATCCGTAAATCTGGATGGGACCGCGAGCCGCCGCAGGAAGGATAGAACACTCTTGGGCACATCAGTAAATAGGAAGGGAGAGGTCCTCTTGTAGGACCTCTGCCTGTGCGGTATCACAAGGAGCCCCAGCGGCTCAAGTGGGGGTCAGTCACTGGCCCCACATCCCCACCTCAACCTAACCTAACCTAGGCGCATCCGGAGATGGCATGGATAATACTAACCAATTTTTAATAATTACTATTCTTTAAATATTGTTTTATTAAATGGTATCAGTCTCTTAAAAAAAAAAATGATTGTGGTGGTTGCTGGGATCAGCAGAAGTAGAAAGATTTATTTTGTATATATACGCAATGCAGCTGCGCTCAATGAGCTATGAGCTGCGCTTCAGCTGAACATAAACATTGTTATCTTTTGTCGTTAATTACCGATACCGATTAATCTTCCCAAGTCAGGGCAAACATCGCTTCCATGATTTCTGAGATTCAAACTAACGAGCATATTGGAATATACTATACTGGAATATCGCGACTGGACTGGAATATCGCGAAAGACATGGTGCTCGTCGCTCCTAGCTTCCATGAGCCTCGCTACATCGACTTCTTGATTGGTGCTACTCTCTTTTTTTCGATCTGTTGTTGGTTGGACAAGACCAGTTGCGACCGGACCTTCAATTTTACTGAAAATGCAACTTGGATGGTTTGTTTCTGGTGGCGGCAGCCGATCTGGAGAAGCTACCTTAACCGCTTCTTGTCACTTGTCGGTTCTGGGAAGTGAAAACTTGTTAGAACCGCTGGTAAAGGTCACCAAGGGAGACCACGACTGAGGCTCACTTCGTCAACCATCATATAAGAAAGGATAGCGGTGCATACTCGGTTCGGCTTCCAATGAAACACAACTTGGAACTTTAAGGTGAGTCATATGATCCGGCTGTTCAGCGATTCCGAGTGCTTGAGAGAAAATAAAGTGGTCGCCCGCAGTTGAAGGCCAAGTTTGCATGCTGCATTTATGAAGGAGTTTCTAGATTTGGGTCATATGTCATTGGTTCCAGCCGCCTTGAGGAGCAGTTGCTTGTACTTTTTGCCTCAGCCCTAAGGAGGACAGGAGGACGAAACTCAGATTTGCAATAGACGAATTTGCTGTAACTGCCATAGGCTACTCCCTCAACGGTGTGTTGGCCGGTGACTGGGCCGGTCAATCCAAGCTGTTCCATCTTCTACTGCGGTTCCGGTCTCATGTTTAAGTGTGGCGTCCGACGATAGTTTCTTCGAATAAATTCTGTGGAGGAACTCTATGCAGGATGAGATATCAGTATTTAAGCTGGACACCGTCACTTATGGCACAAAGCCCGCTTCATACTTAGCAGTCCGTGCCATGTATCAGTTAGCAAAGGATCAAAAAGAGATAGCAAATGTTATGTCGAGAGAAGTTGTCATGGGACACTTGAAGATCATTGGCAAGATCATAATGTGATGATGAAAATTTATATATTGGACCAATGACGACTATCGCAATGCGTTAAAGTTCAGAAGAAAAACGGCTGGATTGTGCTGCTCAAGTGAAAAGTCAAACTGGGTTCATAACGCTACTGATTGAAGTAGGAATGATTGCGCCAAATCGACGATGCACTATACATTCAATTAACCACGTTATTTAAAAATATAAGATCAAGAATTTTGGATAAATCATTAAAAATATTATTTACTTGGGAGAGGCCCAGACTAAAAATATCATCTAAAACAGTGGTCGGCACCCCAATACATTGATATGTTTTTACCGCATTAGTGTTAGTAACGAATATCAGGAAGTAGGCTGTGAGCATGACGTTTCACACATGTATACTGTGTGTGTGTGGTAGAGCTCGGGCAGAGAAATTTCCTATGCCCCCGAGATAGGGCCGTGCCGACCTCTGATCTAAAACTATAATTTCATGACTTTGGTGAACGTTGCTGGGTAGCATGCAGGGAGACTCCGGGTCCCGCACCAGACAATGGAGCCTAATTGAAATCGCCAGCTACCATCAGAGCAGTAAGTTCCGACCTTCTAGCAGAGACACCAGTGATGTTTTTTATATGCGCCTGATAGAAAATAAATGCGCTGTTTGGAGGGATATAATTTAAATATATAAAATTTTAAGTACTGTGGGATATACCTGTAAGGCATCGCCGCCAAATGGAAAATTTCGACACTTTGACCGGACTCTTTCTTAGGGTATGTTATTTTTAAGACCCTAAAGAATTTTTTAAGCGAAAAACAAAATTTTTGATTTTTTAAAAATGTTTTTCAGATTTCCCCTCTTAATCATATTTTTGTTCCGTAATTACAGTGACGCAGACAATGCGCGGAAACCGTGGAGCTTCAGACAACTCCAATCCGCGTGCTGTCGTTCTATCCAGTTTCTATCTTCAAAAAATCGAAAATTGTGTCATTTCCGATCGTTCAGTTATATGGCAGCTATAGGATATAGTCGGCTGATCCTTATGAAATTCGTCGTATAACTTTGCCAAAAATAGCTCTCATGTAAAATTGGAACTCTCTAACTCTAAAACAGGGACCGTAAATAATGATTATGAGTTTAAAAAAATTGAAGCCCAAAACAGTCTCCAAAAAAATTGAAAAAAATTTTCATAAGTTAAATTTTTATGGCAAATTCAAAAACAAGATAAATTGTTTTTTTTCAATTTTATATGAAAAAAATTGATTTTTAATAATTAAAATTAATTTTAATAATAAAAAATTTGTAATAATTATTAAGTATCAATTTTTATATAAAAATTACGCAATAACTTTTATTTTGTAATTTTTATTATATAAATTGGAAAATAAAAATTATTCGATAACTTTTATTTTAAAAATTGAAAATAAAGATTGAATCTATATATCTTTTGATCCGTTGAAGCCAGATCCAATATATATATATATATATGATCAACACATCAATACCTTTCAGATGGTATATAATAAGTATGTATATATGTTTATCCGCTTATGTGCCTGTGCAGTATTGGCAGTATTCATAAATAACTATTTATAATAACTATACTATAATAACTAACCCAACTATTGTTGCGGCGGCTGAGAAAGAGTAGTTCATTAAATTATTAATCAAGATTAAATTAAGACAATTTATAAACGAATATTCACCAAAGCCCATAGATCCAAGCGTGAATATCATGAGCTATTGGGAGTTGAAAAAATTCACGTATCCACGCTTGTACCGTCTGGCTCAAATAGTACATGCAGTGCCTGCAACGCAGGTATCGGTTGAAAGGGCATTTTCGGCCATTAAATTAGTAATTACTGATCTTAGATGCAACCTTGCCGAAGACTCTGTGCAAAAGTTAATGTTCTTGAAATTAAATAATTAGCCATTTATATATTAAAAACTAATAAATTGTTGTAATTTAATCTTGATTAATAATTTAATGAACTACTCTTTCTCAGCCGCCGCAACAATAGTTGGGTTAGTTATTATAGTATAGTTATTATAAATAGTTATTTATGAATACTGCCAATACTTCACAGGCACATAAGCGGATAAACATATATACATACTTATTATATACCATCTGAAAGGTATTGATGTGTAGATCATATATATACATATATATTGGATCTGGCTTCAACGGATCAAAAGATATATAGATTCAATCTTTATTTTCAATTTTTAAAATAAAAGTTATCGAATAATTTTTATTTTCCAATTTATATAATAAAAATTACAAAATAAAAGTTATTGCGTAATTTTTATATAAAAATTGATACTTAATAATTATTACTAATTTTTTATTATTAAAATTAATTTTAATTATTAAAAATCAATTTTTTTCATAAAAATTAAGAAATAACTTTTATTTTGTAATTTTGTGCTTTTTTAATTATAACCGTTACAGTCCCTGCTCTAAAAACACCAAAGTTATACCATTTTCGATCAATCAGTTGTATGGCAGCTATAGGATATAGTCGGTCGATCTCGGTCGTTACGACTTATATACGGCGTGCAAAAGAAAAGAAGGGTGTGTGCAAAGTTTCAAGTCGATAGCTTTAAACTGAGAGACTAGTTCGCGTAGAAACAGACGGACAGACGGACATGCTCATATCAACGCAGGAGGTGATCCTGATCAAGAATATGTATATCCTCTTGCCTTGCCACCAAAGTATTGGTGATTTTTTTTTGTATGAGAGTTTGCACCACGTACAACTTACATCTTCTAATTAAAGCCGAGGTAACGCCTATCGAACCTAGAATTGAACTATATTTCAAATAAAATTCCTTTCGCTGAAAGATTACTACAACAACTACACATTTAATACACAGATGGATCCAAGTCCGAGCATAGAGTTTTTTTTAGTATACCTACTGACACAAATATAATAAAAACAGCACTCCTACCAGAATATACATATAAAGCTCTATCTTCACGGCAGAATTGGCAGCAATTTATTCAGCTTGCAATTACGCTATTTCTCAAAAGAAGAGATTCGTCAATTGCTGGAACTCACTATCACGAGATCTCAACAACTTTCAATCGAACAAAAAATTATTGTGGATCCCATGACACACGCACATAGCTGGAAACGACGCGACTAATGCAACTGCCAAAAAAGCTCATATCTTTCCACACATTTATGAACACAATTAGAAGGGCAAAAATTTTCAATTTTCAATTACCATCTAACCTGAAAATAAATAAAAACCTCAATCAAACGGTGAGTAAATAACCTGATCAAATTTGAGCAAAAAATATCGGTTTATCTCTGATTGAGACCCTTTAATTTAAAAACCAAAAGGTTGGTTTCTGACGAATTTTTAAAAAGGTCCTGTTTTGGAGTTTTGGCCATCATGGACCGGAAGGAGTATCTGGGACAAAGGGACGATGAGCTTTTTTTGTCCTTATCTGGACTATAAGGTGCTTGGCAGTTCTCGGTTCTGAACCTTCACCGAGTTACATCGCGCTGTCCTCTTCGCCTGGAGGAAGCCACGTAATCGCCGCTGCTCGATTCTATCGGTGCCGATCTCAGCCAGCTCTCATCGCCATTGTAGCCTCCAACCCTCAGAACGTGAAACGTCGAAGAACTTGAACTATACCCGTTAAAACTCCGGGTATAGACCGGATTTCATACCCAATGCTCAAACATTTTCCCTCTGAAGCTAAGTATCGCTTATTAGAAGTGTACAATAAAATGCTTGGTAACGGCTCCTAACCCCAATGCTTGGTAAAGGCTCCTAACCCCTCGTCTGGAAATCCTCTACTATAATCCCCACTTTAAAACCTAATAAACCAACCCACGAAATATCTTCCTTTAGTCCCATTTATCTCCTTCCCTGTTTAAGCAAGTCTTTTGAAAAAATGTTAACCAAAAGAATAATGAATGTGAGTATGTAAAAATATGAATAAAACAAGAAAGGAAAGCTAACTTCGGGCGGAGCCGAAGTTTATATACCCTTGCAGTTAAAACCGGATATATATCGCAAACATCGGATATAGTTGGCCGATCCTTATGGGAATAGGAATATATACTCCAATTTATTACAATACAAAATCTAAAAAAAGTCCCAAGCTTCTATCTTCAAAAATACGAAAGTTGATATTTCTACCAAATACCATTTCCGATCGTTCAGTTATATGGCAGCTATAGGATATAGTCGGCCGATCCTAATGAAATTTGGTAGGTTGGATCAACTGACCAAAAATAGAGTCTGTACCAAGTTCCAGCTTTCTATCTTCAAAAAAACGAAAGTTGGGTCATTTCCGATCGTTCAGTTATATGACAGCTATAGGATATAGTCGGCCGATCCTTATGAAATTTGGCATGTCGTATTATTTTGCCAAAAATAGCTCTCACCTAAAATTTGAACTCTCTAACTCTAAAAATACCAAAGTTATACCATTTCCGATCAATCAGTTATATGGCAGCTATAGGATATAGTCGGCCGATCCGGGCCGTTCCGACTTATATACTGCGTGCAAAGGAAAGAAGGGTGTGTGCAAAGTTTCAAGACGATAGCTTTAAAACTGAGAGACTAGTTTGCGTAGAAACAGACAGACGGACAGACAGACAGACGGACAGACGGACAGACGGACAGACGGACATGCTCATATCAACTCAGGAGGTGATCCTGATCAAGAATATATATACTTTATAGGGTCGGAGATGTCTCCTTCACTGCGTTGCACACTTTTGGACAAAATTATAATACCCTCTGCAAGGGTATAAAAAACCAAGATAATTTGTAAAATATTTTTAGTGTTTTTATAATACCTTTTTATGAATAGAGAACGTGCAACATAATTATATAATGGCATAGCACACTTGATTCTCTTCTGCATCGCCACCATTATGCATCTGATGCCCTTTCCACCAAAAATCATGTTACCATTCTGGCAACTGATTTTGAGAGGGCTTTTGATCGCATAGGGGTGCAACTTTCCCGGTGGGGGTAGGTCAAAAGACCTTCAACTTAGCGAAGGCTTTCATGATCAACCGTTAGAGTAACATTAAGTAAGAGTAAGAGTAAACTTTACTCTATCTAAATCAGGTGTGCCCAAGCTCAGCATACGGAAGAGCAAACTCCAATACCAATGCAAAAAATCACCAATACATTGTCTTGCACCAATGTATTGGTGATTTTTTGCATTGGTATTGTTTGGCAAGTCGGTACACTGAAAAAAATTATAGTACCATTTTCAATGGAAAAAAAGTAATACAAAAAATAGTATTGAAATAGAAATTTAAAAACTTTAATAAAATAACAAAAGAAGGAATACATAGCTTTGTTGTAAACCATTCTGTTTGAGATCTCAACCAAAAATGATTTTTGCAGTGAAAATTTTTCGACAATACAAAAACGAAATGCCTGTGTATTAGTACGAAAAACTGAGAGACTATGCATTTGTGGTTGTTTAGCTCGGTAACAATCAAAAATAGTAGGAAAAAACAATAAATTGTTTTTGTATTTTTTTTTTTAGCAATTCCAACAACAAAGGAGCAACGAGAGCAATGGGGCTGGGCACCCCTGATCTAAATTCTACATTCTGCACAATGGCATTCCAAAAGGATCGGCCCTCTCTGTGGTGTTGTTCATGATCGCCTTCCAATCTTTAAATAACATCATTTTAACATATAAGAAATTTAACCTTTCAATCTATTCAGATGATACCATTATTTTTTTCCAAAGATAAGAATACTCTACATAAAGTTCACAGATATGCTTAATGAAATACAAATATGAGGAAATACTTCCGGTGCTAAACGTTACATCTCTTACTTGCCTTACACCTCATACAATTTTGGGACGAACACAATCATACGACACAAACACTTATGAAACACAAATGTTCTGTTTGAAGCATGCTCGCAAATAACTGTTAACTTTTTTTTTCCTTATGAGAACCACCATAAAAAATTTTGACAATCACTCTCTCTCAGAGCAGAAGACTTACTTTCTTTTGATTTTGGTTTTTGGTTGAGTGTTTTACATTGAGCGATTCGTAAAATGCTTGCCTACTGAACATCGCTCACTGAGTGATATGATTGAAGTTCGCACAGAGACCCTCATTAAAAGACCGATTGACCGAAAAAGTATATTCAAAAAGTCTTTTCAGCACTTTGAATTCTGTTTGATGCATAGTGGTACAAAATGTAACTTTTTGAATGAATAAGTAATTTCATTTAATATTTTTTTTTCTATTATACTCATTTAAAGTTCAGCTTAACAGTAAAGGGGAAGGGTTTTGGGTATTTATTAATCTCCGTCGTTCGCTAAGAATAAATTGTAAAGCTGAAAATGCTCTCTCAACAGATACTTGAGTATTCAGGATGGCCAAGCGCACTCAAGTTTGGCGATTTTAGCCTTCCATTTGTATAATAATGTAGTATATCGTCACTCTAATTTTGTTTATTTCTCTTCCCATTTTTGTTTTATTTTTTCTGGATATCCAAATGTCACAAAGGCAGATGAAACAAGACTTCTTTTTTATAGCGTCGCAGATCTCTCCTTCACTGCGTTGCACACATTTGTTTAAAATTATTTTATTTTTAAATTCGAATGCAAAAACATAATTTTGTTAATGTTTCCACTTCTCTATCTTCCTCTTAAGCGAACGGTCGTGTTTTTTTTGTGCGCACTGCGTTAATGATAAATATTGGTAAACCGGTGTTTACTTACTTGTGAAGCTCTTGAGAATTTTAAGTGTTGAGAATCTTAACCTAAACCGTATCGCTTCGCGAGTGCTGCGGTATATTTGGAGGAGAATTAATAATTTGTCTAATTTCAATTCCAAGCATAGCTCAGCTCTGCTTCTTCCCCGTCTTATCTATATTTCTCATCCCAGCCTACCATCCATTGCTGGCTATATGAAAACGTCGTCCACGCCAAGTGTACGACTCGGATGCCATATTCCGTAGGTCTGGTATTCATTATTGCTGTTCATGAGACAGACCAAAAATGGATTTAATGAGCTGATCACTGGTTTTCGTAAAATCAATGACCAGCTCTGAGCGCTTGACACTCAGTTTAGTGGCCTTCAGCTGCTAAATGAGTCCCCTAAGCGTAAGAAATCCGCTGTTTCTGATCCGCCTCAGGCTGCTCAGCCGACATTAATGCAGCCGCTCATATCTCTGGCCACCCCAAGGGCTAGAACTAAGAACAATTCGTCCGAATTTCTCAGGGAAAATGAGCAATTGCCCGATATGTCCGCCATGGCATCCCTTCAAGTGATGCCACAGGTCCTAGTGAACGAAACCCCCGTTAGAGTCACCCAAAAGGGTATTCCACAGTCCGGGCCTGTTATGAATGTAATCATGCAGATGTCTTGTATCTACGTATCTAAAGTATCTGTATCTACATGACCTATAAGTCAAACAAAAAAAAACATTTTAATTTAATTTTTTTTATATTTAAAAAAACTACTTAAGATATAAAAATCTTCTAGTTTTTGCCATAGTCAAGCATGTCCTAAAAATTTTTTTCAAGAAAAAAAAAAATTTTTATTCATTCTTTTGTTTAAAGGTAAGCTATAAACGAAATAGATAAATCTGTAAAAGAACGATTTTTCAAAATATTCATTTTTTTTTTGTGTAATATATTATTTTTAAACATATTTATATTTAATTATTATTAAAATTGTATCAATTTAATAAATAAATTCCCTTGTTCATTACCTGTGGAATATATACAAGAAGGTCGAGTTTAAAGGCCCTCTGGCTTGGATATAAAATATGATGTATTAAACCGATAATGTGTATCGGAATTTTCCGATTGAATTATTTATGTATTTACCATTAATATTGTTTTGTACAAGAAAATTTAAAAGAACTTACTTCGGATATACTTGGCACGAAGTGGTACTTCAATGTTCAGAAGTTTTTCGACTGCCAATGAGTAACACTGTTCATTGCACATCATTGATACGTAGTCTAATCGATCAAAATAAGGTAACGCTTGTGTGTACGTTTTATACTCTATTAGTTTCTCAGTTCCTCGATGAAGAAGTCCGATGTGAGGATCAGCACGCATCACAGTCTATAAAAAAAAAAAATTAAAATAAGTTTTTAAGGTGGCTAAAATTACAACCTCTCCGTCCAGCTCCAAAACAAGTCGAAGTACTCCATGTGCCGCAGGGTGCTGCGGACCAAAGTTTAGGGTCAGGTTTCGAACAGACTTTTCGACAGGTATAACTTTACCTGACAAAGGAAAATCGTATATATGTTAAACAAGAAAATATATATGACAGTAATATAGAGCCCCCAAGAGGTGAGAAGTTGCCTCAGGGCCCCGGAGGTTCTAGTTACGGTTTTGCTTCTAAGTTAAATAATTTCTAAGTGTTTCTAATAAGCTTCTAAGTCAAATACAGCATAATTAATTTAATTACAAATTGAAAATCTCATAAATTTTATATTAAAATATTGTACCCGATCCAAATTGACGCTAATTAAATTATTACCGTCGAGTTTTTTTATTTTACAGGAACAGATTCACCAGTTTTTGTACCATTCTATATTGAATATTTGATATATAAATCCTATCAGCTTTAAAATTTAAAAATGGAGAGACTAGTTGACGTAGAAACATGCTTATATTGACTCGAATGTGATCCTAATCAAGAATATTATCGGAGATGGTACCTTCACTGGGGGAATAAAAATTACGTTAAATACATACTGTTCCACGGAGGTACTTTCCATAATGAAGTAACATCATCCGGGTACATTACCGGTCCACTGAATTGTTGCATAAATTCTGGATCGGGATACCATTTAGCAGCTCCACGTCGAGTTTGCTGAAAACTAATATGCGACAGAAATAATAAAATTGAACAAAATGCATTATTAAACCGATTCATTTTTTTCGAATTATGTAAGAGTGATTATTTACTTTTGAATGCCATACCTTGCTGACGTAGATGGAAAACTACTTTTTAAATGGGTCAATACAGGACTGACGGAACGTCTTGCAATGCTCGCAAACCCCATTGCTACAATCCCACTTTCCTGAAGTAATTTGAATATTAATGCTTTTTGGTTTTTTATTAACATATAAATCAGCGTTACCGTTTTTAAAAACAGACAATAAACAGGGCAATTGACTTAAGTCCGTCATACTAACGTCGCCCAGTTAGCGTCGATGGGAAACGTAGGAATTGAAACACGGCAACGAATTTTTCATTCAAACATTTCTGTTTTGTGATAAATCAAATAACACAGTGCGACAAAAAAAGAAAAGTTGGAGGAACTTTTGAAGAGACCTAGTAGGAATTGTTCATTATACTATCGAGTATGTATAGTATAAAACCATGTTTGAAATTTTTCATACACCCTCAAATCTTGATTTATTTCGAAAAAACGGTTTTTCGAAAGTGTTTTGCTCTTAAAATATCCTGAACGCGTAATTTTAGGCCGATTTTCAATTTTTTTACGTTTTTCATAGTTAAATATTCAATAGTTAAATGTTGTAGCTTTTGAAAAAAAAAATACATCTTTAATTTATTTAAACAATTGCATGCCAATTTCATCGCACCAAATGCGCCAATTTGAACAAAAATCATTAAATTAATATTTTCATATAGTTTTAAAATCTACAAAAAACTCCACAGTGGATCCAAAAGCCCTGGAATTTTAATAATAGGTCGATTAAATGAAACGATATTTCAATGAAACTTTGTTTTCAACCTATTTTACGAAAGTCCTCAAAATTTCATTATGCTACGTAAGTTTTTCCCACAGCTCCCATACAAATGTTAAAAAAAATCGTATACATGTACAGTATACATGTATACATACAGCTATATTTTTCTTAAAATTTTAACAAATAGATAAATAGAAATATAAATTTAGATATGTAATATAAAATTTAATCTGAATTATAATAATCAGAATCATTATTTATGTTTTCAAAATTTATTGAGGCCAGCAATGGCGTCATTAAAATTAATAGACTTTGCAGACCTGGATGAAGTTTTAGATAATGATGTAATTAGTGGATCAGAAGATACCAGCAAGGCGTGCATGACATCTTCCATTTTATTACGTCTACTATTTTTTCGAGAATGATTTTCCCTTATATTCCGGCAATCTGTATTTCTGGCTTCATGAGCTTCTTCAGACATCATACCAATAAGAAGACCCACATGATTTATGATGTCTGCACCATGTTTTAATATCTTATGGACAGAAGATGGCATGTAACATCATGGATATAATTCGACAAAGATTTCAGCTGTTTTCATGGCATATGACCTGAATGCATCATTATTGATTATTGATTATGCATCATTATTATTGTTTGGTCATTGATAATTTTCAATGCCAGTAAATAAAAATCAGAATTTAATTAAGTTAAACGTTATAAACTTTATTTGGGCTGCATATGAAATAAGGATTTGTATAAAATATTTGAAATCCAATTTAGGATGCGAGCGCAATAAGAAAACGAACGAGAGTGGCGCCAACCTTACAGAATAGGCTGAGCGAATGCTCGCTAACTTTAAATGCCGAATTACTAAAGCCGAGCGGCCGAAAGAGAGTCGGCTTGCGACCAACAAACATCAGTTGATTATTAATTATTATGTTTAAATTAGTCGTTAGCTGCTTGACCCGACATTCTCCCCCCAGTTGGGGCTTATAGTGCAACTTCATCCTTAAGGGGCAAAAGGCACAGCTTAGTCACTGCTCGCTTGGTAACTCCAGATGAGGTTTTTATCACCGCCACTTGAAAGATTCCATCTCGACCAGGGATTAACTTTATTTATAACAGCCCCAATGTACGGGCGTTATTTATCTTTTCGATTTATCGCTCCATCTTCAGCGAGCTTAGAATCCACCCAGATTTCTCCCTGTAATCTTTGCAAAGCTTTCCTTATCTGGTCTCTCCCCTAGTAAAGTTATTGTTTTAAGAAGAGTCGTAGAGCAAGCAAGGCGATCGAAGTAGTGGAGGAGGTCAGAGAAAAACCACGCAGGATTAAAAGATTACCCATTAAATATAATTGTAAATTAACCAACATAAATTAAGCAAGTAAATAAAATGAAGTTCAATGCGTAACTCTGTCTAGTCGTTTGGATTCAAAACCCCCGAGCAGAACTGTGCTCAACTATGACATTACGTCCATGAACGGCATTTGTCACAACATTTTTGGTGGCCCATGAGGGGATCAATCCACACACGACTCCACAATCCATGGGCATCTCCAACATTTCCATCAAAATCGTTAATGGAAACCTAATCTCAACACGGAACCATTATCTCCTTTTCAACTCCTTTATTCTCTTTGACAAAGAGAAAGCGAATATAACGGAATCAAACTTTGCATCGCACGTGTCGCGTTAACGCTTGCCCATGGTCGCTCTCTCACTTTGGAAGATACGTACGTAAGTGTGAGTGCATACGCAAAATGAGCAAGCCCAAGCCAGCGAGCACTTCCAGTGCAGAGTCTGAAACAATGGCAAAGGGTGGCAATGCCGACAGCTTGTTTGCGCTCCAGAAAGATCACAATCGCATGGGATCTCATCATCAAACGCTATGATAACCCCCGTTTACAATTCATGCACCACATGAACGCCCTCTACGACTTACCCTTTATCTCAAGGGAAAGCTCATCAGAGATCAAACATATGCTGAACGTAACCAACGTATGCATCAACGAGTTCAATCGTCTCAAAACGAATATCGATTCTAGCACGCAATGGATAGTCCATCATTTGATCGCTAGACTACCTACGACAACTGTACGAGCCTGGGAGCATTGCTTGGGAAACTCCAGCGATATTCTGAGTTTCCTCCACTTGGAAACCTTCCTCAACAATCGCCTCGTCAGCATGAACATCATTGAGAACCGGAAATGTTCACAGCCCACGCAAAACTTTACGATCAACAAATCGACAAACTATCCATGCCAAAATCCCAAGCAAAAGGGTTCCGGCTTCTACAAGGGCAGCACGTTCCACACCACGACTGGAACCAGCGGTCCCATCTCTTGCGTACACTGTAAGGGGCAACACATTTTGCGGCGGTGTCCTGATTTTTTATCTAAGGATTGCTTTGCCCGCAAACGAATCATTGACCATACAAAGGCATGTCTAAATTGCCTCAGCATCCATCATCCCTTGTCGCAGTGTGGCAGTAACAAGAATTGTTTACAATGCGGACAGCGTCACCATACCCTGCTTCACTTACCCACGACGTATACCAGCCCATCATCGATTATTCAGAACGCAGCAAACGAGAGCTCCGATCTTGCTCATCCTCCCGATTCCACTACAGTGCTGATGGCCACTGCAGCGCAGTCAAATCGATCCATTTTGCTCTAGTACAACTACATAATAACAGCACCGGACAAACTGCCGTTATTCGAGCCTTGATCGATCATGGCTCTGAGGGCACGTTAATCACAGAACGTGCCGCTCAGTTGCTGGGGCTTCCACGTCACCGAGTCACAGCACAGATCACCGGGGTCGGTGATAACCCATAGAACATCTGTAGATTTAGTACAGAGTTCTCCATAAGCTCATGTACGGACCCTCAATTTCACCATCTGGTGCGACCAGCGTATGTCCTCAACTCGATAACCTCTCATTTACCAAGAAGCAATGTCAACGTGGACACTTGTCAGCATCTTCAGGGATTACACTTGGCCGATCCCACCTTTACCAGGCCAGGCCGCATCGACGCGTTATTTGGAGTAGATCTAATACCATATTTGTTTCTGCCAGATTTACGGAAAGGAGCTTCAAATCAACCTATTGCTCAACTCACTCAATTGGGTTGGATCGTGTTTGGCCATAGCAATGAAACAAGGGCAAATGTGGTAACCATTCGTTGCCATCAGACTAATCTGGATGCACTGGTAAAGGGTTTCTTCGATCTTGATCAAATCAGCTCTGAGAGGACCTTAACAGCAGAAGAACAATGGTGTGAGGATCATTTCCAGCGTACCTGCACCCGACAACCCAATGGAAAATACCTGGTCCGGCTTCCGTTGGAAGCAGTCATCGGAAAGTCTCACCAAATCGCATTCAATAGATTCCATCTCTTAGAACGTCGGCTAAACAGAAACGACACACTTAAACAACAATATCACTCCACCATTAAGGAATATTTTGATCTTAAGCAACTCTCTAAAGTCACTACCGCAGAAACTCGACATCAAATGATCACTCCAAGAGGTCAACAGTATTTCTTTCAGTATTTCTATGTTCTCTCCCACACCATGCCGTGTTAATAAATAAATAAATAAATAAATAAATAAAGGAGGACAGTACAACGACCAAAGTTCGGGTGGTGTACGATTCATCATGTACCACTTCGAACGAAAAATCCCCTAACGACATATAATCCCTAACATAATCACCGCTACAAAACGATTTAGGAGGAGTCATCATGAAATGGAGGCTACATCGTTACGTGTTTGCAGCAGATATCCAACGAATGTATCGCTGTATCGACATGCACCAGGATGATACTCAATTTCAACGCATCTTATGGAGGAATGATCAAAACGAAATAGCCGAGTACAGCCTAAATACTGTCACCTTTGGGACTGCATCAGCACCGTATATAGCCATACGCGTAATCCGTCAACTCGCTCACGACGAACAACATCGCTACCCCTTAGCAACTCCAGTCTTATTAAATGAAGTATATGTCGACGACGTCCAAACTGGTCACAATACTGTTCATGGAGCGTATCCCAGGCTGTCTCCGATTTTGCTTGCTGGCAAAATTAAAGACCTTGCGGGCCTTGGTCTTAAAGGGCGCAAGTGTTTGCGACCACCATGGTGGTTTCTTTGACTTGTTATTGCCCGATCTGCTTTTGGGACAAGCTTTATTGAATGCCCTGGCGCACGCTGCCGTAAGCGTGTCCACCATGGCATCCGGGGCTTCCCCACTGTCAACGTCCCCTGTTTCCCCAAGGAACTTTCTAGTTTTTTCCTGTATAACTCCCAGTTCGCTTTCCTCGGTTTGCGTACCGTTAGTCGATTAATGTTCTCAAAATTGACCACTAATTCTATGTTTCGGTGGTCCGAGAAAGAGTGTTTCTCTAGGACTCCCCATCTAACAATGTTGTCTGCTAGGGAGTCAGAGTAAAAAGAGATGTCAAGTACTTCCCTTCAGTTCTTGACTATGAAGGTGGGTTCTGTACCCCTGTTACCCACCAGAAGATTGGAGCCTAGGATAAAATCGAAGATTGATTCACCCCTCTCGTTCATGTCCGTGCTTCCCCACTGATGATGATGGGCGTTAGCATCGCAAACTATGATCAGGTCGATCTTGTGCTTCTTGCTGTCTTCCACCAGCTGTTTGAGTAGCGCGTGCGGGGGGAGGGCCTCCTGGTCGTGACCCAAATACACCGAACATACCCTTAGAGGGCGATTTGGGCTCTCTGTGGCTGCAGCTACGAGGTCATCATTGCTGAAATTGGGTAGCAAAAAGAGGTTAAGGTTCTTTTTTGCGAGGATGCAGGCTCGCCTTTTACCTGTTGAATCGGCTTTGCAGGGCCTAAATGTCTCCAAGAATCCAGGGTTCCTGGAGGAGGGCCACATCAGCTCCACTCTCGGCGAGGTGGAGTACGAGGGGCAGCTGACGCCGCTTTAGTGTGATGGAGGTTTATCTGCAAGATTATCAGGGACATTCTTACAATTCTCCACCACAGTAACTTCTGCCTCCGTCTCGGAGCTCGGACATCGGAGGATGTCCTCATCCGACATTCCTTCCGGGTGCCCCTCTTCGGTCGGCTCCTCCAAGTCTGGCTCTTGCGTGTCTGCCTCCAGCCCGATACCTCCTGGCGACTCTCCAGTCCGACGTGGGAAGCGTCGGATTGCACATCCTAAGCATCGTTAGTATGGTTATTATTAGTATGGTATGGCTTTTCAGTGAGCCAAACTCGCGGCCTTGGTTTGCTTGGGATGCTTGGTTGCTTGGTTTGCCGCCCACGAGAAGGCGGGAAGGGGTTCGTCCATCATGACATAGCATGCTTGTCACGATAAGCCTGGGACGTCGGCCTGGGATAAGTCTGGGAGGTTAAAACTGGGAGGTCGGCCGGTCCCCCAGAGTTCGCATATTAGCGTCGGAGCCCCCCTTCGGACACGCATCCTTTGGCATATGCTGTTCCACCTTGGATTGGGGTGATTTAGTCAGCATCCTCGGCAGAGACATGACCTTACCGGGACCTGTTACCAGCCGCCCTCACGTGGAGAGTACAGTTGCACTACCAGCGGTGTACACAGTACGCAATTGCTTGCGTGTAGGTTCCCCTGTTGTACCCGTTGGCTGACGGCCTTTAAAAGGGATAGCTACAATATATTTTCCATTTGAATCTTTTTTAAAATATTTATACCCTTGCAGAGGGTATTATAATTTTGTCCAAAAGTGTGCAACGCAGTGAAGGAGACATCTCCGACCCTATAAAGTATATATATTCTTGATCAGGATCACCTCCTGAGTTGATATGAGCATGTCCGTCTGTCCGTCTGTCTGTCCGTCTGTCTGTCCGTTTCTACGCGAACTAGTCTCTCAGTTATAAAGCTATCGTCTTGAAACTTTGCACACACCCTTCCTTTGCACGCAGTATATAAGTCGGAACGGCCCGGATCGGCCGACTATATCCTATAGCTGCCATATAACTGATTGATCGGAAATGGTATAACTTTGACGTTTTTAAAGTTACAGAGTTCAAATTTGACATGAGAGCATTTTTTGGCAAAACATTACGACATGCCAAATTTCATAAGGATCGGCCGACTATATCCTATAGCTGCTATATAACTGAACGATCGGAAATGACCCAACTTTCGTTTTTTTGAAGATAGAAAGGATATCCAACGAATGTATCGCTGTATCGACATGCACCAGGATGATACTCAATTTCAACGCATCTTATGGAGGAATGATCAAAACGAAATAGCCGAGTACAGCCTAAATACTGTCACCTTTGGGACTGCATCAGCACCGTATATAGCCATACGCGTAATCCGTCAACTCGCTCACGACGAACAACATCGCTACCCCTTAGCAACTCCAGTCTTATTAAATGAAGTATATGTCGACGACGTCCAAACTGGTCACAATACTGTTCATGGAGCGTATCCCAGGCTGTCTCCGATTTTGCTTGCTGGCAAAATTAAAGACCTTGCGGGCCTTGGTCTTAAAGGGCGCAAGTGTTGTTAGTGTGATGGAGGTTTATCTGCAAGATTATCAGGGACATTCTTACAATTCTCCACCACAGTAACTTCTGCCTCCGTCTCGGAGCTCGGACATCGGAGGATGTCCTCATCCGACATTCCTTCCGGGTGCCCCTCTTCGGTCGGCTCCTCCAAGTCTGGCTCTTGCGTGTCTGCCTCCAGCCCGGTACCTCCTGGCTTGACCATCCGGAGGTGCTCCGTCCTCTCCAGGGCTTTTACGGTCTCCTCGTTGAGAGTGAGGACGACCTGCCTCCGCAGTCCCACCGCCTCCTCGACCTTGGCGACTCTCCAGTCCGACGTGGGAAGCGTTGGATTGCACATCCTAAGCATCGTTAGTATGGTTATTATTAGTATGGTATGGCTTTTCAGTGAGCCAAACTCGCGGCCTTGGTTTGCTTGGGATGCTTGGTTGCTTGGTTTGCCGCCCACGAGAAGGCGGGAAGGGGTTCGTCCATCATGACATAGCATGCTTGTCACGATAAGCCTGGGACGTCGGCCTGGGATAAGTCTGGGAGGTTAAAACTGGGAGGTCGGCCGGTCCCCCAGAGTTCGCATATTAGCGTCGGAGCCCCCCTTCGGACACGCATCCTTTGGCATATGCTGTTCCACCTTGGATTGGGGTGATTTAGTCAGCATCCTCGGCAGAGACATGACCTTACCGGGACCTGTTACCAGCCGCCCTCACGTGGAGAGTACAGTTGCACTACCAGCGGTGTACACAGTACGCAATTGCTTGCGTGTAGGTTCCCCTGTTGTACCCGTTGGCTGACGGCCTTTAAAAGGGATAGCTACAATATATTTTCCATTTGAATCTTTTTTAAAATATTTATACCCTTGCAGAGGGTATTATAATTTTGTCCAAAAGTGTGCAACGCAGTGAAGGAGACATCTCCGACCCTATAAAGTATATATATTCTTGATCAGGATCACCTCCTGAGTTGATATGAGCATGTCCGTCTGTCCGTCTGTCCGTCTGTCTGTCCGTCTGTCTGTCCGTTTCTACGCTAACTAGTCTCTCAGTTTTAAAGCTATCGTCTTGAAACTTTGCACACACCCTTCTTTCCTTTGCACGCAGTATATAAGTCGGAACGGCCCGGATCGGCCGACTATATCCTATAGCTGCCATATAACTGATTGATCGGAAATGGTATAACTTTGACGTTTTTAAAGTTACAGAGTTCAAATTTGACATGAGAGCATTTTTTGGCAAAACATTACGACATGCAAAATTTCATAAGGATCGGCCGACTATATCCTATAGCTGCTATATAACTGAACGATCGGAAATGACCCAACTTTCGTTTTTTTGAAGATAGAAAGGTGGAATTTAGTACAGATTCTATTTTTGGTCAGTTGATCCAACCTACCAAATTTCATTAGGATCGGCTGACTATATCCTATAGCTGCCATATAACTGAACGATCGGAAATGACCCAACTTTTGTGTTTTTGAAAATAGAAGTTTGGGACATTTTTAGGTTTGGTTTTTGTATTATAATAAATTGGGTTATATTATCATATTCTCATAAAAATCGGCCAACTATATTCGATGTTTGCGATATATATCCGGTTTTAACTGCAAGGGTATATAAACTTCGGCTCCGCCCGAAGTTAGCTTTCATTTCTTGTTTTTTTTTAATTTTCACAAATTTATTTCTAAGTCAATGCTATCCTCTTATTCTACCTCCCAACATCGGTCCATATGTCTTAGCTCGATACTGTAAAATTAGGGGATATAAATCCGCACCAATTAGAAGGTCAATTCGACAAGGTTTATCGAAATTGGGATCCGCTAAATAGAACAGGGGGGAAAACGTCAGGCTGTCTCAAAGGACCAAATGTTAAGAGGAGCCCCAAAATAAAGGTCGAACTCCAATGAGTTCCGTTTCAAAACTGATTTTATTCTGTACAATTCTCTTATAAGTAAGATACATGAAAATCTTAAACCTATTTAAAACTACTTATCAATGCACTGCACGTTGACATGCTATGCGACCCTTTCTCAAGTGCGATAAGCAGATGCGCTTATGTTTGTGTTATTTATGATGCTTATGTTTGTGGTATTTATGTTAGGCTGCAGGGGATCGGTTTTAGACCATGCTGTTTATCTCAGATTTCCATGGGTCCGATCCCTTGAAACTCTAACTTAAGAATTTGTATATAAAATAGTGTTCAATGCTTGAACATCTACAGAAGTTGAAATTTTTTATAAACAAGAAAGCAAAGCTATCTTCGGGCGGAGCCGAAGTTGATATACCCTTGCAATTAAAACCGGATATATATCGAAAACATCGGATATAGTTGGCCGATCCTTATGATTACATCATAATAAAACCAATTAATTACAATAAAAAATCTAAAAAAAAGTCCAAAGCTTCTATCTTTAAAAATACGAAAGTGGATATTTCTACCAAATACCATTTCCGATCGTTCAGTTATATGGCAGCTATAGGATATAGTCGGCAGATTCTAACGAATAATTTCGTAGGTTGGATCAACTGACCAAAAATAGAATCTGTACTAAGTTCCAGCTTTCTATCTTCAAAAACACGAAAGTTGGGTCATTACCGATCGTTCAGTTATATTGCAGCTATAAGATATAGTCGGCCGAGCTCTCGTGTGAAATTTGAACTCTCTAACTCTAAAAACACCAAAGTTATACCATTTCCGATCAATCAGTTATATGGCAGCTATAGGATATAGTCGGCCGATCCCGTTCCGACTTATATACTGAGTGCAAAGGAATGAAGGGTGTGTGCAAAGTTTTAAGTCGATAGCTTTAAAACTTAGAGACCAGTTTGCGTAGAAACAGACAGACGGACATGGTCATATTAACTCAGGAGGTGATCCTGATCAAGAATATATATCGGAGATGTCTCCTTCACTGCGTTGCACACTTTTGGACAAAATTGTTATACCCTCTGCAGGGGTATAAAAAGGGTACTACAAACATCGCTGGTTTTAAACATAAATTATGAATGCAACATCTACTCACACGTCACAAAACCTTTATTTTCGTTTACTAGATACCTTAAACTTTGAGAAAATGCTTAAATTGATTTTTAAACAGACAAAATCAAAAAAAGTGTCGGAAATATAAAAAGACATCGATCAAGCCAAATTCAATACCTGAAAATTGTATGGTACCATATGTTAGCTTTGAGAGCTTACATCTGATCTAGTTGATCAAATTTATAGGTTTTGTGTATTTTTTTTAACGATATCAAATTGTTTGATTATTGGTAGAAAACAAAATTTTAATGAATTTAAGCAGTTGAAAATTTGCTTGAAATTTGGTTGAAAAAATCAATTTTTTTTTCACATATTTTGAACGTACTGTTTATTAAGAATGTGCTTGTTTAAGTGAGGGGCCGGTGTGCCGCAACTTTAAGAGCGCACCAGCACTGAAGAGTGCACCCGCGCTGAAGAGCGCATCCGCGCTCGCCCTTCTTTGCGCTCTCGCTCCTTCGTCGGCCGTCGTCGAGCGTATTTTTTCTATTACTTTTGCCTTGTTTTCTTTCTTAGTTAAGTTTTTAATTCGATGTAAGCAGCCCAATAAAGCTGACCGCGTTATATCCACTGGAAGACGCCCCCGACTTTTTATTTATCATTTCATCCCTAATCCTGGAATCTTTTGCGGAACCAACGCCCCCCTACAAACATTGGTCCTTCGAGCCGGATAATTCCTGGATTTTCTTCTGCCAGCAGTTCTCGGCATTGTTCCGCCAAAAGATAAGTACATTTTTCCGTCCCCATCTCTCTGCCGGTCTTCAGCAGTGATCCGAACATTAAATTTCGTTCACACTGCTGCAAGATTGTTTTTCCCTCCGTGTCAACTCCAAGTCCGAGTTTTCCGACACAACGGCAGGTTGAGTTTTTTCTAATAATCTATAATAATCTTAAAATTCGGCGAATTTTTCTATCCGTCTCCGTTTTGTGTGCTGCCCATATTCCTCGCCGTTTTCGGCCTCTCCGTTATTCATTCGCTTGCCAACGGTGCCATACATACATACGCACATACATATTTTTTTGGTGCAATTAATCCGCGAAAAATTCGCAAGTGAACAGTGAAATTGTGTGGTGACAAAAAGAAGGCATAATTAATATTGGCCACCGGTGTGAATTAGTTCCGGAATTTCCAAATTCACCGAACAGTCCGCCGCTGTCGTAATATTTGTTTTTTATCTTCCTCAATCAGTGTCATTTTTTGCACCACATAACTTTTCTGTTCCCCCAATTATACAGTCCACTTATCAAAGCTCCACTGTGCCAACATATGCCCACATGCCCTTACATATATCCGTACCTGCATGCATGTCCATATATTTTCTGCCTTCAATTCCAGGAAATATATAACCGATAAAATTTAACATATACAGTCCACTTATCGAAGCTCTACTGTACCATCATATGCCCCACATGCCCTTGCCCTACTTGCATGCATGTCTATATAATTTCCAAATATTTTCTGCCTCCAATTTCAGGAAATATATAGCCGATAAATTAAAAAAAAAAAAATTTACATTTTCTAAAACCAACAGTTATAAACCGCCATTTCACTACAAATCTGTGATTGTGTCGCTAAAATTCTCGACCTAGCCGTATTGTGTTTTCGGTTCTGTTTATTTTTCTTTGGGGTACGTACAGGGTGCCGACGGCATAACCGGCTGCATAACAAAATAGATTAAAAAATCAATTAATTATAAATTTATGTATTTATAATTATAACTACGAAAATTTATTTAATTCTTATGTTCCGTTCGAGCAAAGGGCCAGGTTTTTTAATTCACCTTTCCGGCCACTCAATAATTAAAGTCGAAGATTTAATTATCGGAAAATTATAATTAATTAATTTAATTATCCACCTTCTGTCCGAATAGAGCCGCGGTTTTTAATTCCATCTTCCCGGCTTCGTGTTAATTAAATTCAATTAATTAAATATTTAGGTTTCAATTCCACCGTTCCAGCTTCGTGATAATTAACCTCAATTGATTAAAAATTAAGATTTTCAACTCCACCCTTCTGGCTCCCTCATAATTAAATCCGAGCCAGTTAGCCAAAAATTAGTTATTTATTTTTTGTGTGTTAAATTCAAGCCAAAGTTAAGTCCACCTTCCGGCTCCGCAAATTAAGAATTAGTTAAGAAAATAGTTAAGAATTTAATATCTCAGTATATATTAAATTCAGTACGAACCACACAAGTCAAAATATACATACATATATAGACCGTCATCATTTTTTTCCGAACAAGCATGAATTTTCCGGTACTTGTTCCATTTTTCGTGCCTCCAACTCTGCTTCTACTCCGCATCAGGCAACATCCGCCTACAATCCGAACAAACCTCGTCTCCTTTTGGGTTTTTTCTGGTGCCTGAAGTTTTTCTTTCCACATTCGAATTGTGCCGCGCACGACTTTCCCTTCCACATCGGCGCCACTAGTTCGCACTTGCTCCTTGTAATTGCCTTTCATCCGCGATCTTACCGTTCTCATCACATTAGTGCGACCGGCCACCACTTCGTACGGGGCACCTGTTGCGCGAGTCAGTCGACAAGCGCTGACCAGCGAATTGGACTCTGAGAATGCCCACGGGAGACGACAAAAAGCCGCGTTCGATCCCAGCCATCCGTTTGGACAGATCTCAATCCGCATCTCCGCGGACGCCTCTTTTGAAGCCTAAGGCTACCAGTGCCAGTCCAAGGGCAAGGAGTGACGAATCCGTCAATACAACCCCCGGTCCTTCACAGAGGCAGACTCACTCCGTTGCAAAAATGGCTCCAAGTGCGGTCGAAGTGGCGTTAAAAAAGTTCATCGCCACAACAGATCGAATTATCCAATTTGAGGCTAACATAAGTACTCCGGGCGCCCCAGAAACGGAAATAGGCTCCCAATACATGTGCGAAGTTCATCGGGACCAAATTCAGGCACTATGAGAGAAGGTGGAGAAGAGCTATGAGAGCTGCTCCGATTTGCTAGCCGTGTTCGACGACAATGCGGCCGCCTCGACAGTGCTGGAAGCGAAGTACAGCTACTGTTACTCCGTCTATTCGAGATGTATTGCCCAGCTTCGGGAGAAAATTGCTTCCCAATCCACTCAGGCTCCCGTCAATGTCCACACGCCCGCGCCTACAGGCTGCCGGTTACCTCCGGTGGATACCGAGGTCTTCGCGGGTGATTATCTTCGGTGGCCCACCTTCAGAGACTTGTTTACGGCCATTTACATCCAAAACTCGCGGCTCACCCCGGTAGAGAAGTTGTTCCACTTATTGTCCAAAACAAGTGTCCGCTTACCCATGAGGGGTTTGTCGCCGCATGGCAAAGCCTCACAGACCGCTTTGAGAACCGGCGGCTATTGGTCAACAGCCAGTTGAAGATCCTTTTCAACATCCAGGCTATTTCTCAAGAGTCCGGGGTCGCGCTGAAGGAGCTGCAAGCTACCATTCAGAGTTGTTTGACAGCCCTAGAAATGGCCTCCGTTAATGTTGAGGCTTGGGACTGTCTCCTTGTATTTATGATTTCGTCAAAACTCCCCAAGGTCACACTTTCTATGTGGGAGCAATCCGTACATAATAAGGCCGAGATTCCAACATGGAAGGAATTAGATAACTTCCTGACAGAGCGCCATCGCACTCTGGAGGCCATCGACGACGTCAGGCCTAGTGGCTCCGTGCAATTTCCGCCAAGGTCGGGACTTCCTACTGCCCCTGCTCGGAGGCTCACTTCATACGAGACTCGAGTGGTTCCGGGCCAAAAGGGCTGCGATCTCTGTTCGAGGGAGGACCACCCCATTCGCTTATGTCCGCGTTTCCTAGAAATGGATGTAAATGGGCGCTCTGACTACATAAGGAGGAAGCAGTTATGTTTAAACTGTTTTGCCCGAGGGCACCAGCAGCGAGACTGCACGAGCGCCCATACCTGCTCCACATGCCACAGCAGACAGCACACCCTCTTGCACCGCGGCAATCCATTCGCAACCGCTCCAAGTCCGCCTACGCAGCTTACCGCTCCAAGTCCGCCTACGTCAACAAACGGCTCAGAGGATCAGTCGAATGTGCAGGTGTGTTTCGCTTCCGGGTCAGGAGCCGTCCTACTGGGCACGGCCCTTATCAACGTGTGCCATTTGGGGTGCACCGTCCAGGCACGAGCACTGATAGACTCAGGCTCCGAAGCGACGTTCATAACGGAACGACTGTTCAACCTCGTCAAGCCTCCCTTCAAGACGATTCAAGCCCAAGTTTCCGGCCTTAATCAGACCATTTCCGCGCAGTCTACAAAATTGTGCCATTTCTCCATTCGGTCGCCGTCTAGACCCGGGCTACAATTAGAGACTGCGGCCTACGTTCTGCCGCAGTTGGCAGGAAATCTGCCATCATATCCGTTTTCGCGAGATCTTCTCAAGGGGCTGCCCGACATTCCCCTGGCGGACCCCAACTTCTTTGAGAGCTCCCAAATCGATGTGTTATTAGGAGCTGACATTCTTCCGTCCATTCTCCTCTGTAATTCCAAGGCTAACATCTGCGGGTCGCTTCTCGGTCAGGAGACCATTTTTGGATGGGTGCTGACAGGCCCATTGTCTCCAGCTAACCCCCGCAGCGTGTCTGTCTTTTCCGTAAGAGTTGCCCGCAGCCTCGGTGACTCACAGGTTCAGGGTTTCGATTCAGGATGCGAGCACAACTCTGTCTCGACTCCTTCTTCGATTTACACATCGCATCACGCTGCACGGTGGCAATCAGCTGATGATCCGACTGATCCGTCACTGGAGAGCAGATGTACTCGAGGTACACAATCCTACCGATGCCGAGTCTGCAATGGGATCCATCCATTGAAGAGGTGTCGGCGCTTCCTACGCCTTAGTGCCGAGGAGCGGCTCCGAGCGGTTCTCGTGAACCGCTATTGCTCGAGCTGCCTGGCCCACGAGCACTCCGACGGATCCTGTCGGCGTGGGGACGGCTGTAAGACGTGTGGTCAGGATCACCACACGCTGCTGCACCCCGTGAACAAGGAGCACCGGTCACCGCCCCCGGGAGACAGTACACGAGGTGTCCCGCTCTCTCGCGGGCGTCATCCGCCAACTCCCGGCGCGGTTCGGGTGTTTTTCGCCCTGCGTCCGCCATTTTCCGGCATTCCCAAACCGATCCACGGCCGCAGACTTCCCGGCACTCTTCGATAACTCCTCGGCATTCTTCCGCCACTGGCTGGCAGTCGTCAAGCGCTCCACTGCTTTCGTCCGCCACTCATCGGGTGCGTTCCATCGCTCTTCCGCCCGCGTCATCCGCCTCTCCTCGAGGGCCCCCGCAGGACGCGGTCGCTGCGCCCACCCTATCGTCGCTGCTGACCCGGAACAGCGACAACACCGGGACCCGGATCTTCGACACGGGGGCCTTCATCGACCCGTGTACGCCCTCTAGCTGCAGTGACGCATAGCTAGCGACGAGGGATCCATTGCAACCTGAGCGATTGCAAGGGGGGAGGATGTTTACGTGAGGGGCCGTTGTGCCGCAACTTTAAGAGCGCACCCGCGCTGAAGAGCGCACCAGCACTGAAGAGCGCACCCGAGCTGAAGAGCGCATCCGCGCTCGCCCCCCTTTGCGCTCTCGCTCCTTCGTCGGCCGTCGTCGATCGTATTTTTTCTTTTTTGCCTTGTTACTTTTGCCTTGTTTTCTTTCTAAGTTAAGTTTTTAATTCGATGTACGCAGCCAATAAAGCTGAACGCGCTTCTTTTGTAAATTACTGAAGACGCCCCCGACTTTTCATTTCATCCCCAATTCCGGAGTCTTTTGCGGAATCAACGCCCCCCTACAAACAATATAATTTTTATAATAAAAATTAAATCATCATTTTTATTGTTATTTTTTTTTTTTTGTAAAAATTGAAAAATATTTCTTATTCTTAATTATTATTATACAAATTGAAAATAAGAGTAATATTTCAATTTTAACAATAGAAATCGAAGTAAAAGTTTTTTGTTCTTTTGGATTTACCGTTAAATAATGGTATATGTGTCCTTTTCCCACTCCCCACAAAAGCTTTTTTGTGGTTCTATTTTTTTTTTCTCATAATTCTTATTTGCAGTCCCTGAATATAACACATAACCGTGTTTGAAATATTTTTAACACCTTCGAAATCTTGATTTATTTGGAAAAAAAACTTTTTCGTGAATTTTTTTGCGCTTAAAAATTCCTACACGCGTTACTTTAAACCGATTTTAAAATTTCCGATGTTTTTTAATAGTTACATGTTGTAGCTTTTGAAAAAAAAAAGATCTTACATTTTTTTAAACAAAAAGGATAACATTTTTACACAAGAAACTGACATTTTGACATTTTGTTTGTGTTTTTGGGACTTTGACGCCATTTTTTCGGTACAACTTAAAAGATATGCTATCATTTTTGACACATATCAATATTGTCTCATTAATCTTGAATAAAACGAGCCCAATTTCATTACAAAATTATGAAAATTGTTGAAGCTTTAACGCTTTTCCCAAAACAAGTCACACACTTTTACACACTTTTACTCCAGAGTGCTAGTAAAATTGCACTGACTTGTTTTGGGAAAATCGTTGCGTCGGTCGATGCGGTCATAGAAGGCTTTGGACTTTTTCATACATGGCTTTCGAATGGGATTTCAAACCGATGTTATTTACACAGACTTTATTTCCAACTGGAAACATGCTCAGGTAACCATGATACCTAAGCCTGGAAAACCCGAAGCCGATCTTGCCTCTTATCGTCCGATTAGTCTTCTATCGATATTCTCCAAAATACTCGAAAGAGTGTTTTTGAGTAGAGCATTGCCAGTACTGGACGAGGCTGGTCTGATCCCCAATCACCAGTTTGGCTTCAGGCGTTCACACGGAACCCCGGAACAATGCCACAGAGTGGTGCAGTGCATCCTGGACGCCTTCTAAACCAAGAAGTACTGCCTGACTGTAATGCTGGACGTCAAAGAAGCCTTCGACCGGGTCTGGCACTGCAGTCTCCTGCGTAATTTGAAGACTAACCTGCCCAGATCTTACTACCTCTTCCTGGAGTCGTTCCTGAAGGAGGTCCGCGCCGGAGTCCCCTAAGGCAGCGTTCTGCGCCCTTTATTATACAATGTCTACACGGCCGATCTCTTAGTCTTTCGGAGCTCTTGATGGGAGGTATAGGAGGGATGTACTTTTTTCGATTACCTCGAGAAATTCAGGAAAGGAAAAATAAAAAACCTTTCCAATAAGAATCAAAAAATTAAAAATGCTGCTCAACAAAATAGAAACAGAGTCCGATCTGATAAATATTGAAGGGCTTAATAATAAATATATGAGCAAAATTATGGAGCTCAAAGATGTTGATGAAATACACATTGAGCTTATGGATACCAAAATCCAAGAAAATATAGTTGAAAAGGTTCGAGGCCTACCAAAAATTGAGGTCCCCTATTTTTTTGAAAACTCCAAAGATTGGGACCATTTTTAAGAATTGTTACGAATTGCTCTACAACAGTATGAGGGCCAAGTTAAAAAATCGAGTGAAATCCAAAATTTAAAGGATGTCACAGAATTCTTCACAGAATTCACAGAAGCCTACCAAAAATTGAGGCCCCCAATTTTTTTGAAAACTCCAAAGATTGGGACCATTTTTACGAATTGTTACGAATTGCTCTACAACAGTATGAGGGCCAAGTTAAAAAATCGAATGAAATCCAAAATTTAAAGGATGTCACAGAATTCTTAAATCAACGGCTTCGTTGCCGTTGATCATTGCAACCAGTTCGTTGACATCAGTAACAAATGAGTTACCCACAAAGAAAATTATAAAAAATAAAACAAATAAGCAAACATGCCCGATGTGCCAAATGTCCGGGAATCAATTAGTTTATAGCTATAAATTTAAAGCATTAAGTCCACAGGAAAGAATGGAAGTTTTTAAAAAACGGAACTGGTGCGACTTATGTTTGAAGCACAGTTTGATGCTAAGTGCAATAGCTGGTTAAATGCTCGTTTTGCCATAGAAATAATCACCATAGCATGATTCACATAAAAAAGGCAATAGTGAATACGTGCAAGTTATCCAACCCGTAAATACAGACCACTTATGGCTTTTATAAACAATATTTTCAATCTCTGCATTTGCCTTTGGCTTTGTCTTTGGCTCAATTATCCAACCCATTAATCCAGGCCACTTATGTCTTCCCACTTATGAATTTTATAAACAATATTTTCAAACTCTGCATTTGCCAAGGCTAACATCTGCGGGTCGCTTCTCGGTCAGGAGACCATTTTCGGATGGGTGCTGACAGGCCCATTATCTCCAGCCAACCCCCGCAGCGTGTCTGTTTTTTCCGCACTAGTTGCCCGCAGCCTCGGTGACTCACTGGTTCAGGGTTTCGATTCAGGATGCGAGCAAAATTCTGTTACGACTCCTTCTTCGATTTACACATCGCATCACGCTGCACGGTGGCAATCAGCTGATGATCCGACTGATCCGGGCCTAATTCTAGATTCCAAGGTCATATTCAGCACGATGTCGCCACGCCCACGCAACGCCCCGTCACTGGAGAGCAGATGTACTCGAGGTACACTATCCTACCGATGCCGAGTCTGCAATGGGATCCATCCGTTGAAGAAGTGTCGGCGCTTCCTTCGCCTTAGTGCCAAGGAGCGGCTCCGAGCGGTTCTCGTGAACCGCTATTGCTCGAGCTGCCTGGCCCACGAGCACTCCGACGGATCCTGTCGGCGTGGGGACGGCTGTAAGACGTGTGGTCAGGATCACCACACGCTGCTGCACCCCGGGACCAAGGAGCACCGGTCACCGCCCACGGGAGACAGTACACCTGGTGTCTCGCTCTCTCGTCGGCCGTCATCCGCCAACTCCCGGCGCGGTTCGGGTGCTTCTCGCCCTGCGTCCGCCATTTTCCGGCACCCACAAGCCGATCCACGTCCATCGACTTCCCGGCGCTCGTCGGCAACTCCTCGGCATTCTTCCGCCACTGGCTGGCAGTCGTCAAGCGCTCCACTGCTTTCGTCCGCCACTCATCGGGTGCCGTCCACCGCTCTTCCGCCCGCGTCATCCGCGCCTAGGCAACTTTCCGCCTCTCCTCGAGGGCCCCCGCAGGACGCGCTCGCTGCGCCCACCCTATCGTCGCTGCTGAGACGGAACAGCGTCAACATCGGGACCCGGATTTTCGACACGGGGGCCTTCATCGACCGTGTACGCCCTCTAGCTGCAGTGACGCAGCTAGAGTACTGTTAACAGTACTGTTAAACAAACTCCCCTACAAACAGTACTGTTAAAGTTTCAAATAAAAATATAAAATAATGACAGAGATACAGCCCATATTCGAGAGCGTGCCTACATCGAATAGTATGAGTTACTCGGTAGCGTCTAAACTCTAAACGCGTTTTTCTCGGAATGACATTTTTGTGTGCGGCGCAGGTGATTCACAAAAATCTATGGTACCGACCTAGCTGAAATTTGGATATGTTGTTCTTAAAAGTAACACCTCTGTCCCGTACTAGAATCATTTATTTTTAATGATTCGTTTTTTTTTTTATCATTAATTTAAGATAAATTTTTTAAATTTTTTTAAATTTTTTGTTTTGTGAGTTCGCCATTTTGTTGTTTATTGATGAAAATATTTCATTCTAGTACGGGACAGAGCCATAAGCTTACAAAACAATAATCTATTCTAATTTTTTGTTTCGGATGACTCTATCAGTCGAAATCACCTGCGCCAGGGACCTACCTTTTTTTTATATGCATACTTTGGCATGCTATGAAGTATATTAAACTACACAAGAATAAATTAAACAAAATATTTTCAAATAGTTTATGATGCGTATAAAAACATATTTGAAAATTGAAACAATCGCATTATTTTTTACTCTATGGATTACGCTACCACCCTGTCTTGATCTGCAGCGATTAAAAATACTATTTGTTCTACTAACTACCACATCGGCACATTGAAAACAAAAACCAGAAATTGAAATTTGGAAGCCAAAACTTTGTTACGCCGTCGTGCGAGCAGTCACACATACATACAAAGGTTCACATTTTTGTTGACGGATACATGTAAAGAGTTCTAAAAATAGAATCGTATGCATGTTCGTTCCCCCTCACCAACAAGCTCGACAAAAAAAGTTGACCGTTTTGGGCCCTGATGTCCCATCTATGTACTTTATAATCTTTGCTAGAACATACACATTGTATTTTATGTGTATTACACAAGTAAAAACATCAAAACCCTCTCCTACGATCGTTTCATGATCTTTTTGTGCATTTCTATGCACCCATCCGTATATGTGTATATGTGCTCTGATTCACACTCAAGAAAGTTACCGAGTAAAAAAAAAACATACATAGAACAATAGAAAGAAATGTGTTGTGACAAATGCCGTTCATGGGCGTAATGTCATAGTTGAGCACAGATCTGCTCGGGGGTTTTGAATCCAAACGACTCCACAGTTATGCAATGAACTTCATTTTTATTTACTTGCTTAATTTGTTTTGGTTAGTTTAAAATTATTTTGAATGGGTCAGCTTTTAAACCCGCGTGGTTTTTTCTCTGACCTTCTCCACTACTTTTATTTTTCAATAACTGAATGCAGAAACATAATTTTATTTATTATATATGAATTGTTAGCTATAATGCACCGTTTTTCTGATATTAAATTTCTAGCATCTGAAAATGCTCTTTTATCTGAAAATGCCGGCGGTTCCGGCGTTTTTAATGCCATGCACGACGACAGCACCCGGATTGGAGTTGGCTCAAAATTGTGCTTAAATGCTTTTTAGCAACAATGCCGGCGCTCCAGTTTTACCTTCTAAAACTTGCTTCTAGCTAGTATAGACCATGGCCCAAGTCCAGAGACCCTTCCTCATACTAACTAGGGTTCCTGGACTAAGACGATGTGGGATCCATTCTCAGCCTTACATCCCTATCTATCACTGCGACTTCTGCCTCTCCGTCGTCGGATATATCTTCGTCATCTACTGCAGCGCAGCAAAGAGGCATCCGTAGTGTAGCTATCCTGGGCGTCTGAGGCGTTAATCCCTGAGGCCAGTTCCTCTGACCTGTCCCTAGGTGTTCCGCCTTCGGGGTTGCTACGGTCAATTACTCGTTCCATGAGAATGCGGTTTTTTCAATTTCTGAAAAGGACCTTTTTTAAAATCCTGTCCCATGACCATTTGTCTTGGCTTCGTGTCATATTATATAGCATCTAGTTTTATACAGTAAAGGAATAATATTTTTGCAAGTCACTGCAAGTCATCAACAACGAGAATGCCAAAATTCATCCAAATACTCGAAACAATTACTCTGCCTTCCCTCCTTGTATCCATTACGCTTTGGTTTAAACTTCACTCATTTCGCATACATCGAATGTGGAATCCATCTATGAAAATTTGTGGTACACCACATTTATGGTCACTCTTTTTCTGTTAGAATGTGATCAAAATCTCATTAATGAAATAAAATCTCGGAGTTGATCACTGGTTTTCGAAATATCAATGACCAGCTCTTCGCGCTTGTTTAGCGGCCTTCTCCCTAAAACTAAAAAACCCGCTGTTTGTGATCTGTCTTGGCCCGCTCAGCCGACATTAGCGCTCATATATTTAGAGTCTTATCTTAGAGTCAACAACAGGGTATTCCACAGTCCGGACCACCGGTACCAACCGATGCGGAAGTTTTGGTACCTGCGACACCAGAACCCTTACACTCCTCCATCGAAACATATATTTGTTTATCGGCTTGCCTCTGATACTTTAGAGCAGTGGTGGGCACGAAATCTAACGGTCGGAGCCGCAGCTCGGCCAAACAACAAATTACAACAACAACCACCACCCTCGCGATGGTTGTCATCGCGTTGTGCGCAAACGGACCCTTAATAATTGTTGTTGCAAACTCGGGACCGCGGGGTCGGGCCCGCTACCTGCTTCAAAATTTGGTAGCATTGTTTTTGTAAATCTTCACGGCTCACTGACCGCGCGACTCGATCGTCTGGCCCGATTTGCTGGCGCCAAAAATTACGAATAACGGGGGGAGCTTTGAGAGCCCGAGGAGCCATAGGCTTGCCCACCCCTGCTTTAGAGATTGATATCTCGGCTTAATTCAAAGCCAAAACAAAAGCCGATATAAAGGTGTACTTAGGTCAGTGGTCGGCACCCCAATACATTGATATGATTTTACCGCATTAGTGTTAGTAACGAATAGCAGAAAGTAGGCTGTGAGCATGACGTTTCACACATTTATACTGTGTGTGTGTGGCAGAGCTCGGGCAGAGAAATTTCCTATGCCCCCGAGATAGGGCCGTGCCGACCTCTGACTTAGGTGTACTAAATAAAAATATAAATATATAAGGCGCACGTCTTTTTTCAAGATTTTTGTGCCGCACTAATCACCCACTTTTTGGTAAAAGAACATGCCAAAACATTGACGTCCAAGAACACCAGCCTAGTACCATAAAGAAAAAAGTTAGAAATCAGTGGGTGTAACGCTTCCACATATTAGACCCACTGACCAACCTTCCAAATCTTCTTCCTGCTTGCTTCTTAAGAGCTTACTTGCTCTTACTTTTAAAAATTTATTTGCATTAAAATCATTTTTTCCGTTACTTCTTTAAACATTATATGTCATATAAAACTCCTTTATCTAAAGCGCCCACATAACCGTCAAACCGTTTTTAATCTTATTCCCGATTTTGTCCAGCTTGTAGCTTGATGGTACCACTCTTTCCTGAGCTTTGCCCCTTTCAACCCCATATCGCCCCAAGCTTACGTTTTCAATGGAAATCATATGTGGTATTGACCAGAAGTTTCCATCCGTGGCAAAAAAGTTTCGTTGTTTCCGTAAGTCTGATTTTCACAAACGTTAAAGCCTTATCGATACATCTGATTGGTATGATATTCGGACATGCCAAGTAAATGTCACTATAGAACAATTTTACGATACTTTCGATTACTTAGAGGAGGATGGATTGGTTTACAAGGTGCCTCACAAACTTAAAACATTCTAAAATAGGCTTTTACTTATATAATACATAAAAAAACCTGCAGTAGTATTGATTTTTCAATATATCTTCTAGCTTGGTCAAATTTTACTGTGCATAACGCTTAATGTTACAGGAATTAAATTCACCGCTGCCGGATACAGTTTATTTAGGATCCGAAGCTGTTATATTACTTGAAAACACTTTGAGTAAACATGTTTCTTTTCCAAATCTGCTTACGTTTGAAAATTCACCAGCGACCTCTGCGGCCTTTGCTGATGTATCCGCAAAATTCTTTCAAAAACTCACTCTCTGCCTAAAATGACAGATAAACCTTAAGCATACAACATTCAATCGGCAATCTTATTTTCTGCCCATTTTTACTAGTTCACTGGAGCTCATATCATAGAAGGCTTTGGACTTTTTCATACATGGCTTTCGAATGGGATTTCAAACCGATGTTATTTACACAGACTTTATTTCCAACTGGAAACATGCTCAGGTAACCATGATACCTAAGCCTGGAAAACCCGAAGCCGATCTTGCCTCTTATCGTCCGATTAGTCTTCTATCGATATTCTCCAAAATACTCGAAAGAGTGTTTTTGAGTAGAGCATTGCCAGTACTGGACGAGGCTGGTCTGATCCCCAATCACCAGTTTGGCTTCAGGCGTTCACACGGAACCCCGGAACAATGCCACAGAGTGGTGCAGTGCATCCTGGACGCCTTCTAAACCAAGAAGTACTGCCTGACTGTAATGCTGGACGTCAAAGAAGCCTTCGACCGGGTCTGGCACTGCAGTCTCCTGCGTAATTTGAAGACTAACCTGCCCAGATCTTACTACCTCTTCCTGGAGTCGTTCCTGAAGGAGGTCCGCGCCGGAGTCCCCTAAGGCAGCGTTCTGCGCCCTTTATTATACAATGTCTACACGGCCGATCTCTTAGTCTTGCGGAGCTCCTGAAGGGAGGTATAGGAGGGATGTACTTTTTTCGATTACCTCGAGAAATTCAGGAAAGGAAAAATAAAAAACCTTTCCAATAAGAATCAAAAAACTAAAAATGCTGCTAAACAAAATAGAAACAGAGTCCGATCTGATAAATATTGAAGGGCTTAATAATAAATATATGAGCAAAATTATGGAGCTCAAAGATGTTGATGAAATACACCTTGAGCTTATGGATACCAAAATCCAAGAAAATATAGTTGAAAAGGTTCGAGGCCTACCAAAAATTGAGGTCCCCTATTTTTTTGAAAACTCCAAAGATTTGGACCATTTTTAAGAATTGTTACGAATTGCTCTACAACAGTATGAGGGCCAAGTTAAAAAATCGAGTGAAATCCAAAATTTAAAGGATGTCACAGAATTCTTCACAGAATTCACAGAAGCCTACCAAAAATTGAGGCCCCCAATTTTTTTGAAAACTCCAAAGATTGGGACCATTTTTACGAATTGTTACGAATTGCTCTACAACAGTATGAGGGCCAAGTTAAAAAATCGAATGAAATCCAAAATTTAAAGGACGTCACAGAATTCTTAAATCAACGGCTTCGTTGCCGTTGATCATTGCAACCAGTTCGTTGACATCAGTAACAAATGAGTTACCCACAAAGAAAATTATAAAAAATAAAACAAATAAGCAAACATGCCCGATGTGCCAAATGTCCGGGAATCAATTAGTTTATAGCTATAAATTTAAAGCATTAAGTCCACAGTCCACATTCATATGTCTTTCCACTTATGAATTTTATAAACAATATTTTCAAACTCTGCATTTGCTTTCGGCTTTGTCTTTGGCTCTGAGGTCCGATCTCGGTTCCCCATAAACAAATCAAAATCAAAAGTAAACATCAGCTTCCCTCCGAAGCCCAATCAATTACGCCTTTTGCGTTTCAAGTACCTACCAAATTGCATCGATCAGCTTAATCGAATTTCACAATAAGATGCGACATTTTCATCTTAAGCCTCTAATCTAAACACAACTGATGGTCGAAGTTCTTTGGATTAGATTTAGAATTAAGAGAACTACCGCGGTCAACAACTCAACATTTTTAGTGTAAAAATTAAATCATCCACCAAACGACACTACCAAGTGACAGTGATCGTTAACAACAAAGTAAATGGAAATTAATTATTGAAATAATCCATAAAGAGTGAATTAAAACAAAGGTGGACCGAAATTTTAAACCCAACAATTACAAGAACACAAAACTAAAAAAATCAACGCACAAAAAAAAAAAAAAAAAACAAACAAGAACAACAAAAACAAATAAAACGACAACTCCAACAAGAAAAACCAAGGAAGGAAGACAGGACATTCCCTATCCATCATATCTACGATTAACCACCAACCACACAGAAGGAAGACCCCAACGGGACAATATCGTGAGGAATTAATTTATAATAATAAAAAATTAAAGATTATAATTTAAGATCAGTGAATTTGAGGAAAATAATATAAGATCTATATATTGCAAAAAGTAAGATTCGCGATTTAACAAATAATATAAAGAATAAATCTGGAAGATTTGATAAATAGCTTTGGTGAATTCAATTTAACAATGGCAATCAATTGAATGAAGTTAGCAGGAAAGTAGAATGTTTAGAAGGAAAGCTAGCCACAGATGCAAAAACTGTGGAAGATTATAAAACACAAACAATTGACCCAGCTATAAAATGCGATACAACACTTGAAGTGGTAAAATCCTTACCAAATTTCACAGGAGAACCAACACAATATGCAGGTTAAAGGTAAGCTGCAGAAACTGTAATGAGTCTCTATAAAATTGAAAGTGAACAATATTTTATCGCCTTAACAATTTTACGAAATAAAATTATGGGAGCTGCCCATGATGCTCTTACCAATCATGGCACAGTTTTAAACTTTAAAGCAGTGGTCGGCACCCCAATACATTGATATGATTTTACCGCATTAGTGTTAGTAACGAATAGCAGAAAGTAGGCTGTGAGCATGACGTTTCACACATTTATACTGTGTGTGTGTGGCAGAGCTCGGGCAGAGAAATTTCCTATGCCCCCGAGATAGGGCCGTGCCGACCTCTGCTTTAAAGCAATCTTATCCCGATTGGACTTTATATATAGTGACAAACGACCAATACATGTTCTCGAGTCTGAACTAAGTATCCTCAGGCAAGGACGAATGACAATTACTTAGTACTATAACGAAGTCAATAAAAAAACAAGAAAGGAATGCTAACTTCGGGCGGAGCCGAAGTTTATATACCCTTGCAGCTAAAACCGGATATATATCGCAAACATCGGATATAGTTGGCCGATCCTTATGAAATTTGGTAGGATGGATCAAAATATAATCTGTACCAAGTTCCAGCTTTCTATCTTCAAAAACACAAAAGTTGGGTCATTTCCGATCGTTCAGTTATATGGCAGCTATAGGATATAGTCGGCCGATCCTAATGAAATTTGGTAGGTTGGATCAACTAACCAAAAATAAAGTCTGTACTAAATTCCAGTTTTCTATCTTCAAAAACACGAAAGTTGGGTCATTTCCGATCGTTGAGTTATATGGCAGCTATAGGATATAGTCGGCCGATCCTTATGAAATTTGGCATGTCGTATTATTTTGTCAAAAATAGCTCTTGTGTCAAATTTGAACTCTCTAACTCTAAAAACACCAAAGTTATACCATTTCCGATCAATCAGTTATATGGCAGCTATAGGATATAGTCGGCCGATCCCGGCCGTTCCGACTTATATACTGCGTGCAAAGGAAAGAAGGGTGTGTGCAAAGTTTCAAGACGATAGCTTTAAAACTGAGAGACTAGTTTGCGTAGAAACAGACAGACGGACAGACGGACAGACGGACAGACGGACATGCTCATATCAACTCAGGAGGTGATCCTGATCAAGAATATATATACTTTATAGGGTCGGAGATGTCTCCTTCACTGCGTTGCACACTTTTGGACAAAATTATAATACCCTCTGCAAGGGTATAACAAGAAAGGAAAGCTAACTTCGGGCGGAGCTGATGTTGATATACCCTTGCAGTTAAAACCGGATATATATCGCAAACATCGGATATAGTTGGCCGATCCTTATGAGAATATGATAATATAACCCAATTTATTATAATACAAAATTTAAAACAAGTCCCAAACTTCTATCTTTAACAATACCAAAGTTGGTATTTCTACCCAAAAACCATTTCCGATCGTTCGGTTATATGGCAGCTATAGGATATAGTCAGCCGATCCTAATGAAATTTGGTAGGTTGGATCAACTGATCAAAAATAGAATCTGTACTAAATTCCACCTTTCTATCTTCAAAAACACGAAAGTTGGGTCATTTTCGATCGTTCAGTTATATGGCAGCTATAATATATAGTCGACCGATCCTTATGAAATTTGGCATGTCGTATTATTTTGCCAAAAATAGCTCTTGTGTCAAATTTGAAATCTCTAACTCTAAAAACACCAAAGTTATACCATTTCCGATCAATCAGTTATATGGCAGCTATAGGATATAGTCGGCCGATCCGGGCCGTTCCGACTTATATACTGCGTGCAAGGGAAAGAAGGGTGTGTGCAAAGCTTCAAGACGATAGCTTTAAAACTGAGAGACTAGTTCGCGTAGAAACAGACAGACAGACGGACAGACGGACATGCTCATATCAAATCAGGAGGTGATCCTGATCAAGAATATATATACTTTATAGGGTCGAAGATGTCTCCTTCACTGCTTTGCACACTTTTGACCAAAATTATAATACGCTCTGCAAGGGTATAATGACCTTACTAATAAACAAAACCATAATGACATACGGAAAGGACAGTGTAATTACCAAAGAAACAAACAATAAGGAGAAATGCTCTACGAGTATTTATACTTAATACTACGAGTATAATTAATAATGCTGCTCAACAAAATAGAAACAGAGTCCGATCTGATAAATATTGAAGGGCTTAATAATAAATATATGAGCAAAATTATGGAGCTCAAACATGTTGATGAAATACACATTGAGCTTATGGATACCAAAATCCAAGAAAATATAGTTGAAAAGGTTCGAGGCCTACCAAAAATTGAGGTCCCCTATTTTTTTGAAAACTCCAAAGATTGGGACCATTTTTAAGAATTGTTACGAATTGCTCTACAACAGTATGAGGGCCAAGTTAAAAAATCGAGTGAAATCCAAAATTTAAAGGATGTCACAGAATTCTTCACAGAATTCACAGAAGCCTACCAAAAATTGAGGCCCCCAATTTTTTTGAAAACTCCAAAGATTGGGACCATTTTTACGAATTGTTACGAATTGCTCTACAACAGTATGAGGGCCAAGTTAAAAAATCGAATGAAATCCAAAATTTAAAGGATGTCACAGAATTCTTAAATCAACGGCTTCGTTGCCGTTGATCATTGCAACCAGTTCGTTGACATCAGTAACATCATGAACAAATACCCACAAAGAAAATTATAAACAGGAAAGGAAAGCTAACTTCGGGCGGAGCCGAAGTTTATATACCCTTGCAGCTAAAACCGGATATATATCGCAAACATCGGATATAGTTGGCCGATCCTTATGAAATTTGGTAGGATGGATCAAAATATAATCTGTACCAAGTTCCAGCTTTCTATCTTCAAAAACACAAAAGTTGGGTCATTTCCGATCGTTCAGTTATATGGCAGCTATAGGATATAGTCGGCCGATCCTAATGAAATTTGGTAGGTTGGATCAACTAACCAAAAATAGAGTCTGTACTAAATTCCAGCTTTCTATCTTCAAAAACACGAAAGTTGGGTCATTTCCGATCGTTGAGTTATATGGCAGCTATAGGATATAGTCGGCCGATCCTTATGAAATTTGGCATGTCGTATTATTTTGCCAAAAATAGCTCTCATGTCAAATTTAAACTCTCTAACTCTAAAAACACCAAAGTTATACCATTTCCGATCAATCAGTTATATGGCAGCTATAGGATATAGTCGGCCGACCCCGGCCGTTCCGACTTATATACTGCGTGCAAAGGAAAGAAGGGTGTGTGCAAAGTTTCAAGACGAGTTTGCGTAGAAACAGACAGACGGACAGACGGACATGCTCATATCAACTCAGGAGGTGATCCTGATCAAGAATATATATACTTTATAGGGTCGGAGATGTCTCCTTCACTGCGTTGCACACTTTTGGACAAAATTAAAATACCCTCTGCAAGGGTATAAAAATAAAACAAATAAGCAAACATGCCCGATGTGCCAAATGTCCGGGAATCAATTAGTTTATAGCTATAAATTTAAAGCATTAAGTCCACAGGAAAGAATGGAAGTTTTTAAAAAACGGAACTGGTGCGACTTATGTTTGAAGCACAGTTTGATGCTAAGTGCAATAGCTGGTTAAATGCTCGTTTTGCCATAGAAATAATCACCATAGCATGATTCACATAAAAAAGGCAATAGTGAATACGTGCAAGTTATCCAACCCGTAAATACAGACCACTTATGGCTTTTATAAACAATATTTTCAATCTCTGCATTTGCCTTTGGCTTTGTCTTTGGCTCAATTATCCAACCCATTAATCCAGGCCACTTATGTCTTCCCACTTATGAATTTTATAAACAATATTTTCAAACTCTGCATTTGCTTTCGGCTTTGTCTTTGGCTCTGAGGTCCGATCTCGGTTCCCCATAAACAAATCAAAATCAAAAGTAAACATCAGCTTCCCTCCGAAGCCCAATCAATTACGCCTTTTGCGTTTCAAGTACCTACCAAATTGCATCGATCAGCTTAATCGAATTTCACAATAAGATGCGACATTTTCATCTTAAGACTCTAATCTAAACACAACTGATGGCCGAGGTTCTTTGGATTAGATTTAGAATTAAGAGAACTACCGCGGTCAACAACTCAACATTTTTAGTGTAAAAATTAAATCATCCACCAAACGACACTACCAAGTGACAGTGATCGTTAACAACAAAGTAAATGGAAATTAATTATTGAAATAATCCATAAAGAGTGAATTAAAACAAAGGTGGACCGAAATTTTAAACCCAACAATTTAAACACAAAACTAAAAAAATCAACGCACAAAAAAACAAAAAATAAAAAAACAAACAAGAACAACAAAAACAAATAAAACGACAACTCCAACAAGAAAAACCAAGGAAGGAAGACAGGACATTCTCTATCCATCATATCTACGATCAACCACCAACCATACAGAAGGAAGACCCCAACGGGACAATATCGTGAGGAATTAATTTATAATAATAAAAAATTAAAGATTATAATTTAAGATCAGTGAATTTGAGGAAAATAATATAAGATTTATATATTGCAAAAAGTAAGATTCGCGATTTAACAAATAATATAAAGAATAAATCTGGAAGATTTGATAAATAGCTTTGGTGAATTCAATTTAACAATGGCAATCAATTGAATGAAGTTAGCAGGAAAGTAGAATGTTTAGAAGGAAAGCTAGCCACAGATGCAAAAACTGTGGAAGATTATAAAACACAAACAATTGACCCAGCTATAAAATGCGATACAACACTTGAAGTGGTAAAATCCTTACCAAATTTCACAGGAGAACCAACACAATATGCAGGTTAAAGGTAAGCTGCAGAAACTGTAATGAGTCTCTATAAAATTGAAAGTGAACAATATTTTATCGCCTTAACAATTTTACGAAATAAAATTATGGGAGCTGCCCATGATGCTCTTACCAATCATGGCACAGTTTTAAACTTTAAAGCAATCTTATCCCGATTGGACTTTATATATAGTGACAAACGACCAATACATGTTCTCGAGTCTGAACTAAGTATCCTCAGGCAAGGACGAATGACAATTACTTAGTACTATAACGAAGTCAATAAAAAAACAAGAAAGGAAAGCTAACTTCGGGCGGAGCTGATGTTGATATACCCTTGCAGTTAAAACCGGATATATATAGCAAACATCGGATATAGTTGGCCGATCCTTATGAGAATATGATAATATAACCCAATTTATTATAATACAAAATTTAAAACAAGTCCCAAACTTCTATCTTTAACAATACCAAAGTTGGTATTTCTACCCAAAAACCATTTCCGATCGTTCGGTTATATGGCAGCTATAGGATATAGTCAGCCGATCCTAATGAAATTTGGTAGGTTGGATCAACTGATCAAAAATAGAATCTGTACTAAGTTCTATCTTCAAAAACACGAAAGTTGGGTCATTTTCGATCGTTCAGTTATATGGCAGCTATAATATATAGTCGACCGATCCTTATGAAATTTGGCACGTCGTAATATTTTGCCAAAAATAGCTCTTGTGTCAAATTTGAAATCTCTAACTCTAAAAACACCAAAGTTATACCATTTCCGATCAATCAGTTATATGGCAGCTATAGGATATAGTCGGCCGATCCGGGCCGTTCCGACTTATATACTGCGTGCAAAGGAAAGAAGGGTGTGTGCAAAGTTTCAAGACGATAGCTTTAAAACTGAGAGACTAGTTCGCGTAGAAACAGACAGACAGACGGACAGACAGACGGACATGCTCATATCAAATCAGGAGGTGATCCTGATCAAGAATATATATACTTTATAGGGTCGGAGATGTCTCCTTCACTGCTTTGCACACTTTTGACCAAAATTATAATACGCTCTGCAAGGGTATAATGACCTTACTAATAAACAAAACCTTAATGACATACGGAAAGGACAGTGTAATTACCAAAGAAACAAACAATAAGGAGAAATGCTCTACGAGTATTTATACTTAATACTACGAGTATAATTAATAATGCTGCTCAACAAAATAGAAACAGAGTCCGATCTGATAAATATTGAAGGGCTTAATAATAAATATATGAGCAAAATTATGGAGCTCAAAGATGTTGATGAAATACACATTGAGCTTATGGATACCAAAATCCAAGAAAATATAGTTGAAAAGGTTCGAGGCCTACCAAAAATTGAGGTCCCCTATTTTTTTGAAAACTCCAAAGATTGGGACCATTTTTAAGAATTGTTACGAATTGCTCTACAACAGTATGAGGGCCAAGTTAAAAAATCGAGTGAAATCCAAAATTTAAAGGATGTCACAGAATTCTTCACAGAATTCACAGAAGCCTACCAAAAATTGAGGCCCCCAATTTTTTTGAAAACTCCAAAGATTGGGACCATTTTTACGAATTGTTACGAATTGCTCTACAACAGTATGAGGGCCAAGTTAAAAAATCGAATGAATCCAAAATTTAAAGGATGTCACAGAATTCTTAAATCAACGGCTTCGTTGCCGTTGATCATTGCAACCAGTTCGTTGACATCAGTAACAAATGAGTTACCCACAAAGAAAATTATAAAAAATAAAACAAATAAGCAAACATGCCCGATGTGCCAAATGTCCGGGAATCAATTAGTTTATAGCTATAAATTTAAAGCATTAAGTCCACAGGAAAGAATGGAAGTTTTTAAAAAACGGAACTGGTGCGACTTATGTTTGAAGCACAGTTTGATGCTAAGTGCAATAGCTGGTTAAATGCTCGTTTTGCCATAGAAATAATCACCATAGCATGATTCACATAAAAAAGGCAATAGTGAATACGTGCAAGTTATCCAACCCGTAAATACAGACCACTTATGGCTTTTATAAACAATATTTTCAATCTCTGCATTTGCCTTTGGCTTTGTCTTTGGCTCAATTATCCAACCCATTAATCCAGGCCACTTATGTCTTCCCACTTATGAATTTTATAAACAATATTTTCAAACTCTGCATTTGCTTTCGGCTTTGTCTTTGGCTCTGAGGTCCGATCTCGGTTCCCCATAAACAAATCAAAATCAAAAGTAAACATCAGCTTCCCTCCGAAGCCCAATCAATTACGCCTTTTGCGTTTCAAGTACCTACCAAATTGCATCGATCAGCTTAATCGAATTTCACAATAAGATGCGACATTTTCATCTTAAGACTCTAATCTAAACACAACTGATGGCCGAGGTTCTTTGGATTAGATTTAGAATTAAGAGAACTACCGCGGTCAACAACTCAACATTTTTAGTGTAAAAATTAAATCATCCACCAAACGACACTACCAAGTGACAGTGATCGTTAACAACAAAGTAAATGGAAATTAATTATTGAAATAATCCATAAAGAGTGAATTAAAACAAAGGTGGACCGAAATTTTAAACCCAACAATTACAAGAACACAAAACTAAAAAAATCAACGCACAAAAAAAAAAAAAAAAAAAAAACAAACAAGAACAACAAAAACAAATAAAACGACAACTCCAACAAGAAAAACCAAGGAAGGAAGACAGGACATTCTCTATCCATCATATCTACGATCAACCACCAACCACACAGAAGGAAGACCCCAACGGGACAATATCGTGAGGAATTAATTTATAATAATAAAAAATTAAAGATTATAATTTAAGATCAGTGAATTTGAGGAAAATAATATAAGATTTATATATTGCAAAAATTAAGATTCGCGATTTAACAAATAATATAAAGAATAAATCTGGAAGATTTGATAAATAGCTTTGGTGAATTCAATTTAACAATGGCAATCAATTGAATGAAGTTAGCAGGAAAGTAGAATGTTTAGAAGGAAAGCTAGCCACAGATGCAAAAACTGTGGAAGATTATAAAACACAAACAATTGACCCAGCTATAAAATGCGATACAACACTTGAAGTGGTAAAATCCTTACCAAATTTCACAGGAGAACCAACACAATATGCAGGTTAAAGGTAAGCTGCAGAAACTGTAATGAGTCTCTATAAAATTGAAAGTGAACAATATTTTATCGCCTTAACAATTTTACGAAATAAAATTATGGGAGCTGCCCATGATGCTCTTACCAATCATGGCACAGTTTTAAACTTTAAAGCAATCTTATCCCGATTGGACTTTATATATAGTGACAAACGACCAATACATGTTCTCGAGTCTGAACTAAGTATCCTCAGGCAAGGACGAATGACAATTACTTAGTACTATAACGAAGTCAATAAAAAAACAAGAAAGGAAAGCTAACTTCGGGCGGAGCCGAAGTTTATATACCCTTGCAGCTATAACCGGATATATATCGCAAACATCGGATATAGTTGGCCGACCCTTATGAAAATTGGTAGGATGGATCAAAATATAATCTGTACCAAGTTCCAGCTTTCTATCTTCAAAAACACAAAAGTTGGGTCATTTCCGATCGTTCAGTTATCTGGCAGCTATAGGATATAGTCGGCCGATCCTAATGAAATTTGGTAGGTTGGATCAACTGACCAGAAATAGAATCTGTACTAAATTCCACCTTTCTATCTTCAAAAACACGAAAGTTGGGTCATTTCCGATCGTTCAGTTATATGGCAGCTATAGGATATAGTCGGCCGATCCTTATGAAATTTGGCATGTCGTATTATTTTGCCAAAAATAGCTCTCATGTCAAATTTGAACTCTCTAACTCTAAAAACACCAAAGTTATACCATTTCCGATCAATCAGTTATATGGCAGCTATAGGATATAGTCGGCCGATCCGGGCCGTTCCGACTTATATACTGCGTGCAAAGGAAAGAAGGGTGTGTGCAAAGTTTCAAGACGATAGCTTTAAAACTGAGAGACTAGTTCGCGTAGAAACAGACAGACAGACGGACAGACGGACAGACGGACAGACGGACAGACGGACATGCTCATATCAACTCAGAAGGTGATCCTGATCAAGAATATATATACTTTATAGGGTCGGAGATGTCTCCTTCACTGCGTTGCACACTTTTGACCAAAATTATAATACCCTCTGCAAGGGTATAACAAGAAAGGAAAGCTAACTTCGGGTGGAGCTGATGTTGATATACCCTTGCAGTTAAAACCGGATATATATCGCAAACATCGGATATAGTTGGCCGATCCTTATGAGAATATGATAATATAACCCAATTTATTATAATACAAAATTTAAAACAAGTCCCAAACTTCTATCTTTAACAATACCAAAGTTGGTATTTCTACCCAAAAACCATTTCCGATCGTTCGGTTATATGGCAGCTATAGGATATAGTCAGCCGATCCTAATGAAATTTGGTAGGTTGGATCAACTGATCAAAAATAGAATCTGTACTAAGTTCTATCTTCAAAAACACGAAAGTTGGGTCATTTTCGATCGTTCAGTTATATGGCAGCTATAGGATATAGTCGGCCGATCCTTATGAAATTTGGCACGTCGTAATATTTTGCCAAAAATAGCTCTTGTGTCAAATTTGAAATCTCTAACTCTAAAAACACCAAAGTTACACCATTTCCGATCAATCAGTTATATGGCAGCTATAGGATCCGGGTGCCGGATCCTATATACCATTTCGATATAGTCGGCCGATCCGGGCCGTTCCGACTTATATACTGCGTGCAAAAGAAAGAAGGGTGTGTGCAAAGCTTCAAGACGATAGCTTTAAAACTGAGAGACTATTTCGCGTAGAAACAGACAGACAGACGGACAGACAGACGGACATGCTCATATCAAATCAGGAGGTGATCCTGATCAAGAATATATATACTTTATAGGGTCGGAGATGTCTCCTTCACTGCTTTGCACCCTTTTGACCAAAATTATAATACGCTCTGCAAGGGTATAATGACCTTACTAATAAACAAAACCTTAATGACATACGGAAAGGACAGTGTAATTACCAAAGAAACAAACAATAAGGAGAAATGCTCTACGAGTATTTATATCCGGACTTAATGGATCAATTTCAGAAACTCTTTTCTCATTTCTCAAATCCACCAGATTTACTAATGCTTTGGCAAAGGTCCATGAATTAGAATCAAACAACTTCCGTGCTCAATTTGCAAATAGGTTGTATGGATTTAACAAGAAAGCAAAGCTAGCTTCGGGCGGAGCCGAAGTTGATATACCCTTGCAGCTAAAACCAGATATATATCGCAAACATCGGATATAGTTGGCCGATCCTTATGATTACATCATAATAAAACCAATTAATTACAATAAAAAATCTAAAAAAAAGTCCCAAGCTTCTATCTTCAAAAATACGAAAATTGATATTTCTACCAAATACTATTTCCGATCGTTCAGTTATATGGCAGCTATAGGATATAATCGGCCGATCCTTATGAAATTTGGTAGGTCGGATTAACTGACCAAAAATATAATCTGTACCAAGTTCCAGCTTTCTATCTTCAAAAACACGAAAGTTGGGTCATTTCCGATCGTTCAGTTATATGGCAGCTATAGGATATAGTCGGCCGATCCTTATGAAATTTGGCATGTCGTAATGTTTTGCCAAAAATAGCTCTCAGGTCAAATTTGAACTCTCTAACTCTAAAAACACCAAATTTATACCATTTCCGATTAATCAGTTATATGGCAGCTATAGGATATAGTCGGCCGATCTCGGCCGTTCCGACTTATATACTGCGTGCAAAGGAAAGAAGGGTGTGTGCAAAGTTTCAAGACGATAGCTTTAAAACTGAGAGACTAGTTCGCGTAGAAACAGACAGACAGACAGACGGACAGACGGACAGACGGACATGCTCATATCAACTCAGGAGGTGATCCTGATCAAGAATATATATACTTTATAGGGTCGGAGATGTCTCCTTCACTGCGTTGCACACTTTTGGACAAAATTATAATACCCTCTGCAAGGGTATAAAAATGAAAGTAAATATCGGGGAAACAACTTACGATTTGATCAAATACGACAAAATAATAATACCACTAAAATGGGAAATAGTTTTAATCATAACCAAAATTACAATTGGCCACAAAAGGGAAATTTTTGGCAAAATAATAATCAAAAGCAACAAGCTATCGAGCCAATGGATGTTGATCCACCGATTCAACTCCAGAATAAATCTAATAACAATCGGCAGCCGAGCCAAATTGGCAGGCATATAGTAACCAAGGAAGATATAATAATTGGCAGGCAAACGATAATCAAGGTAGATATAATTATAATTATTATCAAAATAAAAATCGTTCAAATTTCTATAACACAAATCAAAGTAGAGAGAGAAAATTCAAGCTCAAACAAGAAAGGAAAGCTAACTTCGGGCAGAGCCGAAGTTTATATACCCTTGCAGTTAAAACCGGATATATATCGCAAACATCGGATATAGTTGGCCGATCCTTATGGGAATAGGAATATATTATCCAATTTATTACAATACAAAATCTAAAAAATGTCCCAAACTTCTATCTTAAAAAATACGAAAGTTGATATTTCTACCAAATACCATTTCCGATCGTTCAGTTATATGGCAGCTATGGGATATAGTCGGCTGATCCTAATGAAATTTGGTAGGTTGGATCAACTGACCAAGAATTAAATCTGTACTAAGTTCCAGCTTTCTATCTTCAAAAACACGAAAGTTGGGTCATTTCCGATCGTTCAGTTATATGGCAGCTATAGGATATAGTCGGCCGATCCTTATGAAATTTGGCATGTCGTATTATTTTGCCAAAAATAGCTCTCATGTCAAATTTGAACTCTCTAACTTTAAAAACACCAAAGTTATACCATTTCCGATCAATCAGTTATATGGCAGCTATAGGATATAGTCGGCCGATCCGGGCCGTTCCGACTTATATACTGCGTGCAAAGGAAAGAAGGGTGTGTGCAAAGTTTCAAGTCGATAGCTTTAAAACTGAGAGACTAGTTCGCGTAGAAACAGACAGACAGACGGACAGACGGACAGACGGACAGACGGACATGCTCATATCAACTCAGAAGGTGATCCTGATCAAGAATATATATACTTTATAGGGTCGGAGATGTCTCCTTCACTGCGTTGCACACTTTTGACCAAAATTATAATACCCTCTGCAAGGGTATAAAAAGGGAATCAGATGGAACAGAAAGTCAGCCAGCTAATAAAGTAACCAGATTAAATAATATTAATGAAGACCATTTTTTAGACCAGACCCCTACAGAGGAATGCCTTATTTAAATAGGATAGATCGAAAAACCAAGAAGCAGCTAAAAGTTTTAATAGATACAGGGGATAAAAAGGGGAATTTTTGAAAATAAAAACGAGCTACCAATATACAAAAAGGTAACAACAGTAAAAAAGGTATACAAAAGGTAACAATTATAATATATAACAAGAAAGCAAAGCTAACTTCGGGCAGAGCCGAAGTTGACATACCCTTGCAGGTAAAACCGGATATATATCGCAAACATCGGATATAGTTGGCCGATCCTTATGGGAATAGGAATATATAATCCAATTTATTACAATACAAAATCTAAAAAAAGTCCCAAACTTCTATCTTCAAAAATACGAAAGTTGATATTTCTACCAAATACCATTTCCGATCGTTCAGTTATATGGCAGCTATAGGATATAGTCGACCGATCCTAATGAAATTTGGTAGGTCGGATCAACTGACCAAATATATAATCTGTACCAAGTTCCAGCTTTCTATCTTTAAAAACACGAAAGTTGGGTCATTTCCGATCGTTCAGTTATATGGCAGCTATAGGATATAGTCGGCCGATCTCGGCCGTTCCGACTTATATACTGCGTGCAAAGGAAAGAAGGGTGTGTGCAAAGTTTCAAGACGATAGCTTTAAAACTGAGAGACTAGTTCGCGTAGAAACAGACAGACAGACAGACGGACAGACGGACAGACGGACATGCTCATATCAACTCAGGAGGTGATCCTGATCAAGAATATATATACTTTATAGGGTCGGAGATGTCTCCTTCACTGCGTTGCACACTTTTGGACAAAATTATAATACCCTCTGCAAGGGTATAAAAATGAAAGTAAATATCGGGGAAACAACTTACGATTTGATCAAATACGACAAAATAATAATACCACTAAAATGGGAAATAGTTTTAATCATAACCAAAATTACAATTGGCCACAAAAGGGAAATTTTTGGCAAAATAATAATCAAAAGCAACAAGCTATCGAGCCAATGGATGTTGATCCACCGATTCAACTCCAGAATAAATCTAATAACAATCGGCAGCCGAGCCAAATTGGCAGGCATATAGTAACCAAGGAAGATATAATAATTGGCAGGCAAACGATAATCAAGGTAGATATAATTATAATTATTATCAAAATAAAAATCGTTCAAATTTCTATAACACAAATCAAAGTAGAGAGAGAAAATTCAAGCTCAAAAAAGGGAATCAGATGGAACAGAAAGTCAGCCAGCTAATAAAGTAACCAGATTAAATAATATTAATGAAGACCATTTTTTAGACCAGACCCCTACAGAGGAATGCCTTATTTAAATAGGATAGATCGAAAAACCAAGAAGCAGCTAAAAGTTTTAATAGATACAGGGGATAAAAAGGGGAATTTTTGAAAATAAAAACGAGCTACCAATATACAAAAAGGTAACAACAGTAAAAAAGGTATACAAAAGGTAACAATTATAATATATAACAAGAAAGCAAAGCTAACTTCGGGCGGAGCCGAAGTTGATATACCCTTGCAGCTAAAACCAGATATATATCGCAAACATCGGATATAGTTGGCCGATCCTTATGATTACATCATAATAAAACCAATTAATTACAATAAAAAATCTAAAAAAAAGTCCCAAGCTTCTATCTTCAAAAATACGAAAATTGATATTTCTACCAAATACTATTTCCGATCGTTCAGTTATATGGCAGCTATAGGATATAGTCGACCGATCCTAATGAAATTTGGTAGGTCGGATCAACTGACCAAATATATAATCTGTACCAAGTTCCAGCTTTCTATCTTTAAAAACACGAAAGTTGGGTCATTTCCGATCGTTCAGTTATATGGCAGCTATAGGATATAGTCGGCCGATCCTTACGAAATTTAGCATGTCGTATTATTTTGCCAAAAATAGCTCTCACCTAAAATTTGAACTCTCTAACTTTAAAAACACCAAAGTTATACCATTTCCGATCAATCAGTTATATGGCAGCTATAGGATATAGTCGGCCGATCCGGGCCGTTCCGACTTATATACTGCGTGCAAAGGAAAGAAGGGTGTGTGCAAAGTTTCAAGACGATAGCTTTAAAACTGAGAGACTAGTTTGCGTAGAAACAGACAGACGGACAGACAGACGGACAGACAGACGGACAGACAGACGGACAGACGGACAGACGGACATGCTCATATCAACTCAGGAGGTGATCCTGATCAATAATATATATACTTTATAGGGTCGAAGATGTCTCCTTCACTGCGTTGCCCACTTTTGACCAAAATTATAATACCCTCTGCAAGGGTATAATATGGTAATACCTAATAATTGAGTAGCCATGAACTTTTGTTACCTTTTTGTATATTGGTAGCTCGTTATACCCTTGCAGAGGGTATTATAATTTTGTCCAAAAGTGTGCAACGCAGTGAAGGAGACATCCCCGACCCTATAATGTATATATATTCTTGATCAGGATCACCTCCTGAGTTGATATGAGCATGTCCGTCTGTCCGTCTGTCTGTCTGTTTCTACGCGAACTAGTCTCTCAGTTTTGAAGCTATCGTCTTGAAACTTTGCACACACCCTTCTTTCCTTTGCTCTCCTCTAAGTCGGAACGGCCCGGATCGGCCGACTATATCCTATAGCAGCCATATACCTGAACGATCGGAAATGGTATTTGGTAGAAATATCAATTCGTATTTTTGAAAATAGAACCTTGGGACCTTTTTTTAATTTTTTTTTATTTTAGTTAATTGGTTTTATTATGATGGAATCATAAGGATCGGCCAACTATATCCGATGTTTGCGATATATATCCAGTTTTAACTGCAAGGGTATATCAACTTCGGCTCCGCCCTATTATAACTTTTATTTATTTGTTAGTTAGGCCAGTAAATAAACAATATTTATTGAAGTCTCAACCGCGTGTTGATTCATCCTCTTCTTGGCAGTTTTTTTAGGTTATAATCAGTTATGTGTTTATGATTCGATACTATCGTACTATCGATATAATATTTAAAGGGCCCTCTACTTGGCGGGTAATTTTGAATTAGAAACATTTATCTTTAACACTTTCCTTTGTGATAATTCAAAATTCTAAACTCTATATAATGGTGTTTTTCCCTCCTTCAGAAGAGTCCAATCTTGTTACAAAGAATCCGGAGACGAGTATTGAGGATCGGCTTCGTCATCATATCAGCGAGTTGTTCCTCAGTCGGGATGTGTTCGATCCCAAATTCTCCCTCAGTAATTCTTTCCCTGATAAAGAAATGCTTGTTGGCTATGTGCTTGGTCCTGATATGGAATTCGGGGTTTTGGGCCAGTCTCATGGCAGCAGCATTATCGACCTGGAGAATCGGGGCTCGGTCCAATCTGTCGATTTCCTGAAATAATCTTTTTAGCCAAATTATTTCTTTTGCCGCTTCATTTGCTGCTACGATCTCAGCCTCAGTAGTAGAAATGGCCACCATAGCCTGCCTTTGACTTTTCCATGAAATGGCTCCTGAAGCAAACATGATGATGATCCCTGATGTAGATCTTCCGGTCTTAGTACAGCCACCAAAGTCAGCATCGCTGTAGCATCCGAGGATTCCCTTCTTCTGTTTCCGATAGACTATCCCAACGTTGATTGTTCCGGATATGTAACGGAAAACCCTCTTCACTTGAAATGTTTTCTTTCGCCGGATTTTCAAGCGTTCTTGAAAGAAATCCGATGCTGAAAGCCAAGTCTGGCCTAGTTCCAAGCATGAGGTACATGAGAGCTCCGATGGCTTGGCGATAAGGGAACACAGTCGTCTCTCATTCTTTCCCTGCTGTCGTAGTTTCCAAATTCTTGAGAAGTGGGGTTGAAACAGCTTTGCAATCCATGGATCTGAATCGCTCCAAAATCCTTGTGGCATACCCTTGTTGACTTATTTTTAGTCCATTTTCTTGTTTCTTGATTTCAAGTCCCAAGAAGCACTCAGCCTTGCTTGAGACAATTTTGAACTCTGATTTTAGCTCGTCCAAAAATTCTTCCAAATCATGCGTATCTGTTGCTGCGGAGAGTCCGTCATCTACGTAAACAACGAGTAGAATCTTTTTGCCATTTCTTTCCCTGGTGTAGAGACATGGATCTGCCTCGCTGACTTTGAAATTGTGTTTCCGCAGGAAACCTCCGAAGCGTTCTTGCCAACATCTCGGCCCTTGCTTAAGCCCGTAGAGACTCTTCTTCATTCTGCAAACAAGCCCCTGTCCTTGCTCGTATCCCTCAGGTTGTTGCATGTAAATCTCCTTGTCATCCAATTCACCGTATAGAAAAGCTGTCGAGACGTCAAACTGGACCAAAAACATATTATTTTTGGCTGCAACGCTCAACACTGAGCGGATTGTTTCCATTCTTGCGACAGAGCTAAAAGTTTGGTCGTAATCAATCGCTCGTCTTTGGGCGAATCCTTTGATGACCAAGCGAGCTTTGTATTTGTCGATACTTCCGTCGGGGTGGGTTTTGACTCGATAGACCCACTTGCACGGAAGTGCTTTCGATCCTCTGGGGAGTCTTGTCAAGTCCCAAGTTTCATTCTGATGTAAGGAATCAATTTCCCTGTCCATTGCCTTTTTCCACTCGACGTTGCTGTTAATGGCTTCATGGAAGGAACCTGGACTCTCCAGCACAAAATTCTCGGCTGCTGCTACGTAGTCATCCAGATGCTCGGGTCTCTTCAACTTCGAACAATCCCTCAACCGCATTGATTGCATTTTTCTTTTGTTGTTATCTTCGTCAAAGCTTGATTCTACTCCGGTTTCGTAACTGCTTTCGTTTCCTGTCTCGGCTGTGTCTTCTTTCAAGTCTTGCTCCTGAAGTGTGTCTTCGTCCTCGCTCTTGTGCAAGTCCGCGTCTTCTTCTTCCTTGTCTTCATCCTCGCTCTGGTGCAGGCTCACGTCTTCTTCATCCTTATTTTTTACGTCCTTGGATTCAAAATATTGAAAAGGTAGGTCGACGCCTGGTTCACAATTGCTGAATTTCTCTTGAAATTTTACGTCCCTCGACACGACTACTTTGCGCTTCTCTGGTAAGTAAATACGATATCTCTCATCGCCGTCGTAACCCACCAGGTACCCCTTTTCAGCTTTTTCGTTCATCTTCTTCCTTTTTTGGCATGGAATGTGAACATAGCACGTCGATCCTACGATTCGAAGGTGTTTGATTCTTGGTTTCTTGCCCAGCCAAAGTTGGTAAGGGCTCAAACCCTTCAATGAAGATTTGCCCGTCCTATTGAGAACGTAGACTGCTGTGCTGACCAACGCGGCCCAAATTGCTTCTGGAAATTTTATTTCTGTATTAGAATACTTGAAGGTTCTCGCCATTTCGACTATCGTTCGATTCTCTCTCTCGACACCACCGTTTTGCGCTGGAGTATAGGGAGCGGTGAGTCGAAAAGTTATACCAGCTTCCTGAAGAGTTTCTCTTACTCCTGCACAGTCGAATTCTCCTCCATTGTCGCTCAGGAATTCCCGAATTGTGTGCCCTTGTTGCTTGGCGTGAGAAACCATGTGTCGCAGCACGTCCTTGACCTCTGATTTTTGCTTGACGATGTACCCGTATCGAAACCTGGTGAAATGGTCCTTAAAAACTACCAGATACCTCTTCTTCTGGAAAGAATCCTCAAATGGGCCGCAAACATCGCCTTACATCAGTTCCCCAGGCTTCATCGCTGGTTTCCTCGTTCCAAATGGCAATCGATGTGCCTTTTCAAGGATGCAAGGCTCGCAAAAGCTACTCTCAATCTTGATTTGAATGCCCATTTCTCTTTTGAGCATGTCCTTGATGTGATTCTTGTCCTGATGTCCCCACCTCTCGTGGTAGAGTTGGAGAATTGAAGTTCCTGAAGTTGCGACGTTGACATCGACGTTTCGTTCTGGAAGTATGGGCTCGATCGCTGCTCTGTAGAGTGTTCCTCCAACTTCTCTGGCTCCAACGAGGACAATCTTGTCGTTTATTTTGAGGGTGCACTCGGTTGCTGACGACTCAAAACGACTACTTGGATTATTGTCTTGGGCAGCCAAAACTGAAAACAGGTTCTTCATTATATTGGGAACAAACCATACATTTTTCAAAGAAAGAAAAATAATTTTTCCATTGACAATCGTTTTGACTTTGATTGTGCCCTGCCCCAAAGCTGACAAGGTTTCATTTCCAGCTGCTCTGATCCAACTCGGATTCTCAAACTTCTCAAAATGCTCGAAATACTTCGCAGTCTTCACAATGTGTTTTGTTGCACCGTTGTCTATCCACCAGTCGACCTCTGAGTTTGCCTCTGCTGCAAACACGCTATTGTGGACTGAGACGAGAGTTAACGTTGGTTTGCACAATTTCCTTGTTCAGCATTCTGGTAGCTCGGCTTCGGACGTCCATCCTTCTTCCATTTTATGCAGTTCCTGATCCAGTGTCCCTTTTTCTTGCAATAGTGGCAGGTATCTAATCTCCGACTAGATGCTCCTGAATCCTGACGATGCTCCTTTTTTGCTATGGTAGAAAAAGCCTTCTGGCTTTCCTTTTCGTCATTTTCTTTTGTTCTAAAATTTCTTTCAAACATGACAATTTGATTAGTTAACTCGTCGAAAGTCTTTTCTTCTTCTTTTATCAAGAGCATCCAACTTTGACGGAACGTTTCAAAGGTTTTTGGCAAAATATGTAGCGTTTTACAAACAAGTATTAAATCTGGCAGCTCAGTTTAATTTTTAGCCTTCAAAGCTTGATTTAGATAGACTACGCAATTTTGCTATGTGGGTTGATACATCGTTTCCTAGATTCCAAGAGAAAGCGAAAAACTCGTTGCATATCCTGAATACCTGGTCCTTCGCTGATTTTTCAGAGCTTCCCACGTATCGTGTGCTGTATCCTTGTCCATGATCTTCTGGTACACCGAGTCCGTGACCGCAGTGGTAATCATGGATTTTGCATAGCTGTTGGCCTTACGAAAAAAGTTCTTCACCCTGTGCTTCTTTGCATCTTCTGTTGAGGCACCTTCTGGCAATGGATCCGGTTTGACGATCTTTCCGTCCAACGCGTCGAGAGCACCGTCGTGATAATCTATCAGGTCCCTAATTTTTCTTTTCCAAATCGGCCAATCGGTCGCACCTGAGAGCTTCGTGACGTGCTTCGCCAAATCTATCGTAATCGAGCAAAATGTCTCTTTTTTCTTTTACTTTAAACTGAACAAAACGTTCCTGGGCCCATAACCTATTATAAATTTTATTTGTTTGTTATTTAGGCCAGTAAATAAACAATATTTATTGAAGTCTCAACTGCGTGTTTATTTATCCTCTTCTTGACAGCTTTTTTAGGTTATAATCAGTTATGTGTTTATGATTCGATACTATCGTACTATCGATATAATATTTAAAGGGCCCTCTACTTGGCGGGTAATTTTGAATTAGAAACATTTATCTTTAACACGCCCGAAGTTAGCTTTGCTTTCTTGTTTTTATTTTCAAAAATTCCCCTTTCTATGTAACAAGCAGTGGCTCCTGTATCTATTAAAACTTTTAGCTGCTTCTTGGTTTTTCGATCTATCCTATTTAAATAAGGCATTCCTATGTAGGGGTCTGGTCTAAAAAATGGTCTTCATTAATATTATTTAATCTGGTTACTTTATTAGCTGGCTGACTTTCTGTTCCATCTGATTCCCTTTTTATACCCTTGCAGAGGGTATTATAATTTTGTCCAAAAGTGTGCAACGCAGTGAAGGAGACATCTCCGACCCTATAAAGTATATATATTCTTGATCAGGATCACCTCCTGAGTTGATTTGAGCATGTCCGTCTGTCCTTCTGTCCGTCTGTCTGTCTGTCTGTTTCTACGCGAACTAGTCTCTCAGTTTTAAAGCTATCGACTTGAAACTTTGCACACACCCTTCTTTCCTTTGCACGCAGTATATAAGTCGGAACGGCCCGGATCGGTCGACTATATCCTATAGCTGCCATATAACTGATTGATCGGAAATGGTATAACTTTGGTGTTTTTAGAGTTAGAGAGTTCAAATTTGACATGAAAGCTATCTTTGGCAAAACATTACGACGTGCCAAATTTCATAAGGATCAGCCGACTATATCCTATAGCTGCCATATAACTGAAGGATCAGAATTGACCCAACTTTTGTGTTTTTGAAGATAGAAAGCTGGAACTTGATACAGATTCTAACCTACCAAATTTCATTAGGATCGGCCAACTTTATCCGATGTTTGCGATATATATCCGGTTTTAACTGCAAGGGTATATCAACTTCGGCTCCGACCGAAGTTAGCTTTCCTTTCTTGTTATACCCTTGCAGAGGGTATTATAATTTTGGTCAAAAGTGTGCAACGCAGTGAAGGAGACATCTCCGACCCTATAAAGTATATATATTCTTGATCAGGATCACCTCCTGAGTTGATATAAGCATGTCCGTCTGTCCGTCCGTCTGTCTGTCCGTCTGTCTGTCCGTCTGTCTGTCCGTCTGTCTGTTTCTACGCGAACTAGTCTCTCAGTTTTAAAGCTATCGTCTTGAAACTTTGCACACACCCTTTTTTCCTTTGCACGCAGTATATAAGTCGGAACGGCCGGGATCGGCCGACTATATCCTATAGCTGCCATATAACTGATTGATCGGAAATGGTATAACTTTGGTGTTTTTAGAGTTAGAGAGTTCAAATTTGACATGAGAGCTATTTTTGGCAAAATAATACGACATGCCAAATTTCATAAGGATCGGCCGACTATATCCTATAGCTGCCATATAACTGAACGATCGGAAATGACCCAACTTTCGTGTTTTTGAAGATAGAAAGGTGGAATTTAGTACAGATTCTATTTCTGGTCAGTTGATCCAACCTACCAAATTTCATTAGGATCGGCCGACTATATCCCATAGCTGCCATATAACTGAACGATCGGAAATGGTATTTGGTAGAAATATCAACTTTGGTATTTTTGAAGATAGAAGTTTGGGGCTTTTTTATACCCTTGCAGAGGGTATTATAATTTTGCCCAAAAGTGTGCAACGCAGTGAAGGAGACATCTCCGACCCTATAAAGTATATATATTCTTGATCAGGATCACCTCCTGATTTGATATGAGCATGTCCGTCTGTCTGTCCGTCTGTCTGTCTGTTTCTACGCGAACTAGTCTCTCAGTTTTAAAGCTATCGTCTTGAAGCTTTGCACACACCCTTCTTTCCTTTGCACGCAGTATATAAGTCGGAACGGCCGGGATCGGCCGACTATATCCTATAGCTGCCATATAACTGATTGATCGGAAATGGTATAACTTTGGTGTTTTTAGAGTTAGAGAGTTCAAATTTGACATGAGAGCTATTTTTGGCAAAATAATACGACATAATCCTTATGAAATTGAGTAGGTCGGATTATCTGACCAAAAATATAATCAATACTAAGTTCCAGCTTTCTATCTTCAAAAACACGAAAGTTGGGTCATTTCCGATCAATCAGTTATATGGCAGCTATAGGATATAGTCGGCCGATCCTTATGAAATTTGGCATTTGGCAAGAAAGGGGTGTGCAAAGTTTCAAGTTGATAGCTTTAAAACTGAGAGACTAGTTTGCGTCGAAACTGACAGACGGACAGACAGACGGACAGACAGACATGTTAAAATTAATAATATAAAAGTAAGTGATATTTTAGTATTCTTAATTTTAACGAAATTTAACGAAAGGGTTTAAAATGTTTACATTATCTAAAGAAAGATTAGAGTTAATGGATAATATGATATCGGATATTTCATAATTTTTGAAGTGGTTCGTAGTTACGTATTCAAGAATTTTATTTTCCAAATTGGTATATGAGATATTATTAATTTTAGTTGTAATTAAAAACTAAAATGTTATTAAAAACGAACCGTTTAAATGGGAGTTGTTAACAATATTGTTCCCATTTATAAGAATGGCACCATCTTGTATGATGTCTATTTTTTTTCTCTTATATTTTTACGAGTTGATTTCTCACCATTTAATAATCGGGTAAAACTATTTTTTTTTTTACTCAAAGTGCAATAATTATTAAAAAGTTCGTTCTTAAAATTAGACATTTCGTAAAAAATATTTTCGCATTTTGCGACTTGATTGCTTAATACTAGTTTTCCATCGATTTGGGAAATCGCTCTAGCGTGATATATTTCACATCTGTTTTTTATTATTGGGTATTTTATATAAATTATTAAAAGTTCTTTATGCAATGCGATTTTAAAAGAAGAGGTGTCCATTAAATCAGCTATAATTATTGGTTTTTGTTCATGTTTTAATATTTCCAAGATGTCATCATTGTTTAAAATTTTGTTATTAAAAACGTCTATTTTTGCTAGAGTGATTGTGTCAATTAAATTTTGCAGATCAAATGTTAATAATCGCAAGCGATGTTTTCGAAGTGGTCGATCTTGATCAATAAATACTTTTTTAAAATCATCGGAAAGAGATTTCATTTCTTTGAATAATCGGGAATTGATAATAGACTGCTTATTATTGTTTTCAATTAATTCATTAATTTTATTCTGATCTGTAATAAAATCATCATGGTCCGGAGTTCCATCTAACTATTCCACACGGTGCCTAACTCATTTATCCCTCTTTTTGATCTAGTTGTAATATATTAATTGTGATAAACAATATTAATTGTGATAAAATTAGTTCTACTACTTTTATGTCATATTTAATTTCCCATTGTGACCTTTTATTAGTATCCCTTTTAATAATTTCTGAATGTAAATTTATTATTTCTTTATAAAAGCTTAAGTTAGTTACGTGGAATAAATCTGCGTATAAATAGTACGTCAATACGTCTTTATTGTCCTTCAATAGAAGATATTCGTGACTTGTATAGTCAATTATTTCTGATTTTGTTAATAAAATAAGGTGTAGTATGAGCACCTGATAAAACATTTTCTGGGAAAGGAAAAAAAGAGGATGATATTATATATAAATTCTTAGAATTTTATATTATCTTTGTGAATAATTATATTTCTATTGTTGATTATTATTTTGTTGGGTAAATTTTCTTTAACTGATTGTTTTTTATATCTGGTTTTCTGGTTTCTGGATTTTCTCTTGAGTATTTTTTAAAAGTTGAGGAATGTTATCGTGCTCTATTTTATTATATAGTACGTCAAAAGGTTTTTGGTTCATTGTAGAATAAATGCTCTGATTATATTCTTGAGCGGCTCTTATTATTATTTCGGAATAGTCAGTTAAATTAAATGCATCGAGCTAATTCTGTTAATGTAGAATGTGCCCTTTCAACCTGTCCGTTTGACGTGCTGTGCCTCGGGTCTGCGTAATGTAAAGTTAAATTGCACCTTTGTGCGAAAGATTTAAATTGGGCCGAGGTAAAGCTCGGTTCATTATCGGTCATTATTACTTTCGCTTGTGGAAAATGCTGAAGAAGTTCCATTACTTTATTTTCGATATTTAATTTATTTTGGATTTCTTTTACTACTAGAAACTTTGAGTAAGCGTCAATACAAGTTATGAAAGTAAGACCTTGCGCGTAATATATATCAATGTGTAAATTTTCTCCTTCTTTACTTGGAATTGGGGCTTCCCCAATTGGAATTTTTATTGGGTGCCTGTTATATTTATTTTCGTTACAAATCACGCAATTTTTAATATATTCTTTTAATTTTTTAAAACAGTTTGGCCAATAATATAATTTACTGATCTGTTTGTAATTCTCTTCTAGCCCCCTATGAGCACGGCTGTGCTTTTCTTCTATTATTATAGCTTTATCTTCCTCGTTTTCCACGTCTTGTAGAAAGATTCTTGTAAAAAGGAATGTGTTTGTGAAATTATTTTTTAAAGGTAATTGAATTTGAAATAAGTCCTCTAAGGTACAATAAATTCCTACCGTAATGTTAGGTGGAATATACTCTCTTAATATAGTTATTAAATTTTCTGGAGTGTCATATTCAATTAAATGTCGTGTCCTGTCAAAAATTTTCAGTAACTTATGTATTGTATACCTCCCCGTTGTTAATAACAGTTGTTGTTTAAATTGATTTAACGGTTTACGGGTCTCTTGTATTACATTTTCAAAACTACTTTCAGCTGAATGCTGTGTGTTCTGATCTGAGTCTGACTGGTCTGTTTGTTCTATATCGCTGTCAGTAATATTATTTATCTGAATTCGAGATAATGCGTCTGCAACTACATTTGTTGCACCGGGCTTAAATGTTATTTTCGGTGTAAAACTTTGTATGAAAGAATACCATCCTTTCATATCTACATTGGGATTTTTGTCCGAAATTGTGTAAGATAAAGTTTGATGGTCGGTTTGAATTTCAATTCCAATTACTGCGTATAAGTAATTTCTTAGATTTTTAAGAGCCCATACTATCGCTAAAAGTTCCTTCTTATTAGTCGCATAAGCTTGTTCTGTTTTAGACAAGGTTTTTGAAATAAAAGTAATTGGTTTTCCTTCTTGAGATAATACTGCACCAATTGCGACGTCTGAAGCGTCGGTGGTCAAGGTAAATTTTTTTATTATAGTCCGGTTGAACTAGTTCTACTTGAGCAATGAGATTTTCTTTCAGCTCGTTAAAAGCTTTAATTGCTGGTTCATCCAGCTGAATCAATATTTTTGTTGACATTCTTTTTGAGATTTTGCCATTATGACCTCCAAGATATTTTGTTAGAGGTTTGGCTATGTAGGCGTAGTTTGAAACAAATTTTCTATAATAGCCCGTAAAACCTAGGAAACTTCTTAGTTCCCGAATATTTTCTGGAAGCGGATATTTTCTAATGGTTTAAATTTTCTCTGGGTCTGTCTTGATGACGTTATAGGATACCATGTATCCTAGAAAACGGGTTTCGCGTTTAAAAAACTTAGATTTTTCTAAAAAGATTTTCATGTTTGCCCTTAATAATATATTTATAATTTTGTTTAGATCTGTATAGTGTTGTTCAATTGAGTTTGAGAATATTATAATGTCGTCCATATAGACATGACATGTTTTCCGTATTTGTTCTCTTAGAATATCGTCCATTGCTCTCTGAAAGATTCTTGGTGCATTTGTTAATCCGAATGGCATTCTTAAAAATTCGTATTTTCCATTATTTATTGAAAAGGCTGCTTTTTCGACATTAGATTCTTTCATTAGTATCTGATGAAATCCTGACTCTAAATCTATTGTTGAAAATTATCTTGCTTTTCCCAAATTTGATAGAATTACTGATGGGTTTTGCATTGGGTACCTGTCAGGTATAGTACTTTCATTTAATTTTTTATAATCAATGACGAGTCTTAATTTACGGCTTCCGTCTTGATTCTCTCCTTTCTTTGGGACTACCAGAAGTGGGGAATTGTAAAAGCTTCTGCTAGGCCTTATTATTTTTTCTGATAACATTCTTTTGATTTCGCTATTCACGAAGTCGTTGACAGATAGAGCATACGGATACTGCTTCCCGTATATTGGCCTATCGTGGATAAGATTTATTTCCCCCTTTATGTCTGTTCTAAAAGGAATTTGCATATTTATCTTTGAATGCTCCTTTTCAATATAGTGAACTATCTTTTCCCTCAATCCGCCTAATTGGTCAGTACCTATATTATTTATTTGATTTTTGACGGTATTTACTTCGTCGGCACTCTCAGGATTTTTAATTCCCAAGATATTTTTATTTTTATTGACGGATATTTCTACGTCGGCGTTCTCAGGATTTTTAATTCCCAAGATATTTTTATTTTTATTGACGGATATTTCTACGTCGGCGTTCTCAGGATTTTTAATTCCCAAGATATTTTTATTTTTATTGACGGATATTTCTACGTCGGCGTTCTCAGGATTTTTAATTCCCAAGATATTTTTATTTTTGTTGACGGATATTTCTACTTCGGCGTTCTCGGGATTTTTTGTTCCCAAGATATTTGTATTTTTGTTGACGGATATTTCTACGTCGGCGTTCTCGGGATTTTTAATTCCCAAGCTTTTCTCACTATTTTCAACAAATAATGAATCTGTGTTTTCGCTACCATTATCATCAAAATACTTTTTTATAATAAATTCTTTTAACGGAAGAATATTATTTTCTCAATTAAACGTATTTCATTTTTCTCCTCATTATCATAATATTTTAACTTCTCCTGTTTCCCATTGTATTCCAAGATTCCCTTATCTATATTTATTATAGCTCCAATTTTTCTTAATAAATTGAATCCAATTAGAATATTATATTCTAGACCTTCGATTTCATAAAATAATTGTTTTCTTTCAAATATATATATATATATGATCCACCGATTCAACTCCAGAATAAATCTAATAACAATCGGCAGCCGAGCCAAAGTTGGCAGGCATATAGTAACCAAGGAAGATATAAAAATTGGCAGGCAAACGATAATCAAGGTAGATATAATTATAATTATTATCAAAATAAAAATCGTTCAAATTTCTATAACACAAATCAAAACAGAGAGCAAACTCAAGCTCAAAAAAGGGAATCAGATGGAACAGAAAGTCAGCCAGCTAATAAAGTAACCAGATTTAAATATTATTAATGAAGACCATTTTTTAGACCAGACCCCTACATAGGAATGCCTTATTTAAATAGGATAGATCGAAAAACCAAGAAGCAGCTAAAAGTTTTAATAGATACAGGAGCCACTGCTTGTTACATAAAAAGGGGAATTTTTGAAAATAAAAACAAGAAAGCAAAGCTAACTTCGGGCGTGTTAAAGATTAATGTTTCTAATTCAAAATTACCCGCCAAGTAGAGGGCCCTTTAAATATTATATCGATAGTACGATAGTATCGAATCATAAACACATAACTGATTATAACCTAAAAAAGCTGTCAAGAAGAGGATGAATAAACACGCGGTTGAGACTTCAATAAATATTGTTTATTTACTGGCCTAAATAACAAATAAATAAAAGTTATAATAGGTTATGGGCCCAGGAACGTTTTGTTCAGTTTAATGTAAAAGAAAAAAGAGACATTTTGCTCGATTACGATGGATTTGGCGAAGCACGTCACGAAGCTCTCAGGTGCGACCGATTGGCCGATTTGGAAAAGAAAAATTAGGGACCTGATAGATTATCACGACGGTGCTTTCGACGCGTTGGACGGAAAGATCGTCAAACCGGATCCATTGCCAGAAGGTGCCTCAACAGAAGATGCAAAGAAGCACAAGGAGAAGAGCGACTTTTTTCGTAAGGCCAACAGCTATGCAAAATCCATGATTACCACTGCGGTCACGGACTCGGTGTACCAGAAGATCATGGACAAGGATACAGCACACGATACGTGGGAAGCTCTGAAAAATCAGCGAAGGACCGTATTCAGGATATGCAACGAGTTTTTCGCTTTCTCTTGGAATCCAGGAAACGATGTATCAACCCACATAGCAAAATTGCGTAGTCTATCTAAATCAAGCTTTGAAGGCTAAAAATGAAACTGAGCTGCCAGATTTAATACTTGTTTGTAAAACGCTACATATTTTGCCAAAAACCTTTGAAACGTTCCGTCAAAGTTGGATGCTCTTGATAAAAGAAGAAGAAAAGACTTTCGACGAGTTAACTAATCAAATTGTCATGTTTGAGAGAAATTTTAGAACAAAAGAAAATGACGAAAAGGAAAGCCAGGAGGCTTTTTCTACCATAGCAAAAAAGGAGCATCGTCAGGATTCAGGATGCAGCTGGAAATGAAACCTTGTCAGCTTTGGGGCAGGGCACAATCAAAGTCAAAACGATTGTCAATGGAAAAATTATTTTTCTTTCTTTGAAAAATGTATGGTTTGTTCCCAATATAATGAAGAACCTGTTTTCAGTTTTGGCTGCCCAAGACAATAATCCAAGTAGTCGTTTTGAGTCGTCAGCAACCGAGTGCACCCTCAAAATAAACGACAAGATTGTCCTCGTTGGAGCCAGAGAAGTTGGAGGAACACTCTACAGAGCAGCGATCGAGCCCATACTTCCAGAACGAAACGTCGATGTCAACGTCGCAACTTCAGGAACTTCAATTCTCCAACTCTACCACGAGAGGTGGGGACATCAGGACAAGAATCACATCAAGGACATGCTCAAAAGAGAAATGGGCATTCAAATCAAGATTGAGAGTAGCTTTTGCGAGCCTTGCATCCTTGAAAAGGCACATCGATTGCCATTTGGAACGAGGAAACCAGCGATGAAGCCTGGGGAACTGATGTCAGGCGATGTTTGCGGCCCATTTGAGGATTCTTTCCAGAAGAAGAGGTATCTGGTAGTTTTTAAGGACCATTTCACCAGGTTTCGATACGGGTACATCGTCAAGCAAAAATCAGAGGTCAAGGACGTGCTGCGACACATGCGACACGCCAAGCAACAAGGGCACACAATTCGGGAATTCCTGAGCGACAATGGAGGAGAATTCGACTGTGCAGGAGTAAGAGAAACTCTTCAGGAAGCTGGTATAACTTTTCGACTCACCGCTCCCTATACTCCAGCGCAAAACGGTGGTGTCGAGAGAGAGAATCGAACGATAGTCGAAATGGCGAGAACCTTCAAGTATTCTAATACAGAAATAAAATTTCCAGAAGCAATTTGGGCCGAGTTGGTCAGCACAGCAGTCTACGTTCTCAATAGGACGGGCAAATCTTCATTGAAGGGTTTGAGCCCTTACCAACTTTGGCTGGGCAAGAAACCAAGAATCAAACACCTTCGAATCGTAGGATCGACGTGCTATGTTCACATTCCATGCCAAAAAAGGAAGAAGATGAACGAAAAAGCTGAAAAGGGGTACCTGGTGGGTTACGACGGCGATGAGAGATATCGTATTTACTTACCAGAGAAGCGCAAAGTAGTCGTGTCGAGGGACGTAAAATTTCAAGAGAAATTCAGCAATTGTGAACCAGGCGTCGACCTACCTTTTCAATATTTTGAATCCAAGGACGTAAAAAATAAGGATGAAGAAGACGTGAGCCTGCACCAGAGCGAGGATGAAGACAAGGAAGAAGAAGACGCGGACATGCACAAGAGCGAGGACGAAGACACACTTCAGGAGCAAGACTTGAAAGAAGACACAGCCGAGACAGGAAGCGAAAGCAGTTACGAAACCGGAGTAGAATCAAGCTTTGACGAAGATAACAACAAAAGAAAAATGCAATCAATGCGGTTGAGGGATTGTTCGAAGTTGAAGAGACCCGAGCATCTGGATGACTACGTAGCAGCAGCCGAGAATTTTGTGCTGGAGAGTCCAGATTCCTTCCATGAAGCCATTAACAGCAACGTCGAGTGGAAAAAGGCAATGGACAGGGAAATTGATTCCTTACATCAGAATGAAACTTGGGACTTGACAAGACTCCCCAGAGGATCGAAAGCACTTCCGTGCAAGTGGGTCTATCGAGTCAAAACCCACCCCGACGGAAGTATCGACAAATACAAAGCTCGCTTGGTCATCAAAGGATTCGCCCAGAGACGAGGGATTGATTACGACCAAACTTTTAGCTCTGTCGCAAGAATGGAAACAATCCGCTCAGTGTTGAGCGTTGCAGCCAAAAATAATATGTTTTTGGTCCAGTTTGACGTCTCGATAGCTTTTCTATACGGTGAATTGGATGACAAGGAGATTTACATGCAACAACCTGAGGGATACGAGCAAGGACAGGGGCTTGTTTGCAGATTGAAAAAGAGTCTCTACGGGCTTAAGCAAGGGCCGAGATGTTGGCAAGAACGCTTCGGAGGTTTCCTGCGGAAACACAATTTCAAAGTCAGCGAGGCAGATCCATGTCTCTACATCAGGGAAAGAAATGGCAAAAAGATTATACTCGTTGTTTACGTAGATGACGGACTCTCCGCAGCAACAGATACGCAAGATTTGGAAGAATTTTTGGACGAGCTAAAATCAGAGTTCAAAATTGTCTCAAGCAAGGCTGAGTGCTTCTTGGGACTTGAAATCAAGAAACAAGAAAATGGTCTAAAAATAAGTCAACAAGGGTATGCCACAAGGATTTTGGAGCGATTCAGATCCATGGATTGCAAAGCTGTTTCAACCCCACTTCTCAAGAATTTGGAAACTACGACAGCAGGGAAAGAATCAGAGACGACTGTGTTCCCTTATCGCCAAGCCATCGGAGCTCTCATGTAACTCATGCTTGGAACTACTTACGTATTATATATTATAATACGGTAATACCTAATAATTGAGTAGCCATGAACTGTTGTTACCTTTTTGTATATTGGTAGCTCGTTTTTATTTTCAAAAATTCCCCTTTTTATCCCCTGCATCTATTAAAACTTTTAGCTGCTTCTTGGTTTTTCGATCTATCCTATTTAAATAAGGCATTCCTCTGTAGGGGTCTGGTCTAAAAAATGGTCCTCATTAATATTATTTAATCTGGTTACTTTATTAGCTGGCTGACTTTCTGTTCCATCTGATTCCCTTTTTTGAGCTTGAGTTTGCTCTCTATTTTGATTTGTGTTATAGAAATTTGAACGATTTTTATTTTGATAATAATTATAATTATATCTACCTTGATTATCGTTTGCCTGCCAATTATTATATCTTCCTTGGTTACTATATGCCTGCCAATTTTGGCTCGGCTGCCGATTGTTATTAGATTTATTCTGGAGTTGAATCGGTGGATCAACATCCATTGGCTCGATAGCTTGTTGCTTTTGATTATTATTTTGCCAAAAATTTCCCTTTTGTGGCCAATTGTAATTTTGGTTATGATTAAAACTATTTCCCATTTTAGTGGTATTATTATTTTGTCGTATTTGATCAAATCGTAAGTTGTTTCCCCGATATTTACTTTCATTTTTAAACCCATACAACCTATTTGCAAATTGAGCACGGAAGTTGTTTGATTCTAATTCATGGACCTTTGCCAAAGCATTGGGTAAATCTGGTGGATTTGAGAAATGAGAAAAGAGTTTTTGAAATTGATCCATTAAGTCCGGATATAAATACTCGTAGAGCATTTCTCCTTATTGAATTGTTTGTTTCTTTGGTAATTACACTGTCCTTTCCGTATGTCATTATGGTTTTGTGTATTAGTAAGGTCATTATACCCTTGCAGAGCGTATTATAATTTTGGCCAAAAGTGTGCAAAGCAGTGAAGGAGACATCTCCGTCCCTATAAAGTATATATATTCTTGATCAGGATCACCTCCTGATTTGATATGAGCATGTCCGTCTGTCCGTCTGTCTGTCTGTTTCTACGCGAACTAGTCTCTCAGTTTTAAAGCTATCGTCTTGAAACTTTGCACACACCCTTCTTTCCTTTGCACGCAGTATATAAGTCGGAACGACCGGGATCGGCCGACTATATCTTATAGCTGCCATATAACTGATTGATCGGAAATGGTATAACTTTGGTGTTTTTAGAGTTAGAGATTTCAAATTTGACACAAGAGCTATTTTTGGTCGACTATATATTATAGCTGCCATATAACTGAACGATCGAAAATGACCCAACTTTCGTGTTTTTGAAGATAGAACTTAGTACAGATTCTATTTTTGATCAGTTGATCCAACCTACCAAATTTCATTAGGATCGGCCGACTATATCCTATAGCTGCCATATAACCGAACGATCGGAAATGGTTTTTGGTAGAAATACCAACTTTGGTATTGTTAAAGATAGAAGTTTGGGACTTGTTTTAAATTTTGTATTATAATAAATTGGGTTATATTATCATATTCTCATAAGGATCGGCCAACTATATCCGATGTTTGCGATATATATCCGGTTTTAACTGCAAGGGTATATCAACATCAGCTCCGCCCGAAGTTAGCTTTCCTTTCTTGTTTTTTTATTGACTTCGTTATAGTACTAAGTAATTGTCATTCGTCCTTGCCTGAGGATACTTAGTTCAGACTCGAGAACATGTATTGGTCGTTTGTCACTATATATAAAGTCCAATCGGGATAAGATTGGTTTAAAGTTTAAAACTGTGCCATGATTGGTAAGAGCATCATGGGCAGCTCCCATAATTTTATTTCGTAAAATTGTTAAGGCGATAAAATATTGTTCACTTTCAATTTTATAGAGACTCATTACAGTTTCTGCAGCTTCCCTTTAACCTGCATATTGTGTTGGTTCTCCTGTGAAATTTGGTAAGGATTTTACCACTTCTAGTGTTGTATCGCATTTTATAGCTGGGTCAATTGTTTGTGTTTTATAATCTTCCACAGTTTTTGCATCTGTGGCTAGCTTTCCTTCTAAACATTCTACTTTCCTGCTAACTTCATTCAATTGATTGCCATTGTTAAATTGAATTCACCAAAGCTATTTATCAAATCTTCCAGATTTATTCTTTATATTATTTGTTAAATCGCGAATCTTACTTTTTGCAATATATAAATCTTATATTATTTTCCTCAAATTCACTGATCTTAAATTATAATCTTTAATTTTTTATTATTATAAATTAATTCCTCACGATATTGTCCCGTTGGGGTCTTCCTTCTGTGTGGTTGGTGGTTGATCGTAGATATGATGGATAGAGAATGTCCTGTCTTCCTTCCTTGGTTTTTCTTGTTGGAGTTGTCGTTTTATTTGTTTTTGTTGTTCTTGTTTGTTTTTTTTTTTTTTTTTTTGTGCGTTGATTTTTTTAGTTTATGGATTATTTCAATAATTAATTTCCATTTACTTTGTTGTTAACGATCACTGTCACTTGGTAGTGTCGTTTGGTGGATGATTTAATTTTTACACTAAAAATGTTGAGTTGTTGACCGCGGTAGTTCTCTTAATTCTAAATCTAAAGCATTTTTAAGAACCTCGGCCATCAGTTGTGTTTAGATTAGAGGCTTAAGATGAAAATGTCGCATCTTATTGTGAAATTCGATTAAGCTGATCGATGCAATTTGGTAGGTACTTGAAACGCAAAGGGAGGGAAGCTGATGTTTACTTTTGATTTTGATTTGTTTATGGGGAACCGAGATCGGACCTCAGAGCCAAAGACAAAGCCGAAAGCAAATGCAGAGTTTGAAAATATTGTTTATTAAATTCATAAGTGGAAAGACATAAGTGGCCTGGATTAATGGGTTGGATAATTGAGCCAAAGACAAAGCCAAAGGCAAATGCAGAGATTGAAAATATTGTTTATAAAAGCCATAAGTGGTCTGTATTTACGGGTTGGATAACTTGCACGTATTCACTATTGCCTTTTTTATGTGAATCATGCTATGGTGATTATTGCTATGGCAAAACGAGCATTTAACCAGCTATTGCACTTAGCATCAAACTGTGCTTCAAACATAAGTCGCACCAGTTCCGTTTTTTAAAAACTTCCATTCTTTCCTGTGGACTTAATGCTTTAAATTTATTGCTATAAACTAATTGATTCCCGGACATTTGGCACATCGGGCATGTTTGCTTATTTGTTTTATTTTTTATAATTTTCTTTGTGGGTAACTCATTTGTTACTGATGTCAACGAACTGGTTGCAATGATCAACGGCAACGAAGCCGTTGATTTAAGAATTCTGTGACATCCTTTAAATTTTGGATTTCATTCGATTTTTTAACTTGGCCCTCATACTGTTGTAGAGCAATTCGTAACAATTCGTAAAAATGGTCCCAATCTTTGGAGTTTTCAAAAAAATTGGGGGCCTCAATTTTTGGTAGGCTTCTGTGAATTCTGTGAAGAATTCTGTGACATCCTTTATGTCACGAAATTTTGGATTTCACTCGATTTTTTAACTTGGCCCTCATACTGTTGTAGAGCAATTCGTAACAATTCTTAAAAATGGTCCAAATCTTTGGAGTTTTCAAAAAAATAGGGGACCTCAATTTTTGGTAGGCCTCGAACCTTTTCAACTATATTTTCTTGGATTTTGGTATCCATAAGCTCAAGGTGTATTTCATCAACATCTTTGAGCTCCATAATTTTGCTCATATATTTATTATTAAGCCCTTCAATATTTATCAGATCGGACTCTGTTTCTATTTTGTTTAGCAGCATTTTTAGTTTTTTGATTCTTATTGGAAAGGTTTTTTATTTTTCCTTTCCTGAATTTCTCGAGGTAATCGAAAAAAGTACATCCCTCCTATACCTCCCTTCAGGAGCTCCGCAAGACTAAGAGATCGGCCGTGTAGACATTGTATAATAAAGGGCGCAGAACGCTGCCTTAGGGGACTCCGGCGCGGACCTCCTTCAGGAACGACTCCAGGAAGAGGTAGTAAGATCTGGGCAGGTTAGTCTTCAAATTACGCAGGAGACTGCAGTGCCAGACCCGGTCGAAGGCTTCTTTGACGTCCAGCATTACAGTCAGGCAGTACTTCTTGGTTTAGAAGGCGTCCAGGATGCACTGCACCACTCTGTGGCATTGTTCCGGGGTTCCGTGTGAACGCCTGAAGCCAAACTGGTGATTGGGGATCAGACCAGCCTCGTCCAGTACTGGCAATGCTCTACTCAAAAACACTCTTTCGAGTATTTTGGAGAATATCGATAGAAGACTAATCGGACGATAAGAGGCAAGATTGGCTTCGGGTTTTCCAGGCTTAGGTATCATGGTTACCTGAGCATGTTTCCAGTTGGAAATAAAGTCTGTGTAAATAACATCGGTTTGAAATCCCATTCGAAAGCCATGTATGAAAAAGTCCAAAGCCTTCTATGATGTGAGCTCCAGTGAACTAGTAAAAATGGGCAGAAAATAAGATTGCCGATTGAATGTTGTATGCTTAAGGTTTATCTGTCATTTTAGGCAGAGAGTGAGTTTTTGAAAGAATTTTGCGGATACATCAGCAAAGGCCGCAGAGGTCGCTGGTGAATTTTCAAACGTAAGCAGATTTGGAAAAGAAACATGTTTACTCAAAGTGTTTTCAAGTAATATAACAGCTTCGGATCCTAAATAAACTGTATCCGGCAGCGGTGAATTTAATTCCTGTAACATTAAGCGTTATGCACAGTAAAATTTGACCAAGCTAGAAGATATATTGAAAAATCAATACTACTGCAGGTTTTTTTATGTATAAGTAAAAGCCTATTTTAGAATGTTTTAAGTTTGTGAGGCACCTTGTAAACCAATCCATCCTCCTCTAAGTAATCGAAAGTATCGTAAAATTGTTCTATAGTGACATTTACTTGGCATGTCCGAATATCATACCAATCAGATGTATCGATAAGGCTTTAACGTTTGTGAAAATCAGACTTACGGAAACAACGAAACTTTTTTGCCACGGATGGAAACTTCTGGTCAATACCACATATGATTTCCATTGAAAACGTAAGCTTGGGGCGATATGGGGTTGAAAGGGGCAAAGCTCAGGAAAGAGTGGTAGCATCAAGCTACAAGCTGGACAAAATCGGGAATAAGATTAAAAACGGTTTGACGGTTATGTGGGCGCTTTAGATAAAGGAGTTTTATATGACATATAATGTTTAAAGAAGTAACGGAAAAAATGATTTTAATGCAAATAAATTTGTAAAAGTAAGAGCAAGTAAGCTCTTAAGAAGCAAGCAGGAAGAAGATTTGGAAGGTTGGTCAGTGGGTCTAATATGTGGAAGCGTTACACCTACTGATTTCTAACTTTTTTCTTTATGGTACTAGGCTGGTGTTCTTGGACGTCAATGTTTTCGCATGTTCTTTTGCCAAAAAGTGGGTGATTAGTGCGGCACAAAAATTTTGAAAAAAGACGTGCGCCTTATATATTTATATTTTTATTTAGTACACCTAAGTACACCTTTATATCGGCTTTTGTTTTGGCTTTGAATTAAGCCGAGATATCAATCTCTAAAGCAGGGGTGGGCAAGCCTATGGCTCCTCGGGCTCTCAAGGCTCCCCCCGTTATTCGTAATTTTTGGCGCCAGCAAATCGGGCCAGACGATCGAGTCGCGCGGTCAGTGAGCCGTGAAGATTTACAAAAACAATGCTACCAAATTTTGAAGCAGGTAGCGGGCCCGACCCCGCGGTCCCGAGTTTGCAACAACAATTATTAAGGGTCCGTTTGCGCACAACGCGATGACAACCATCGCGAGGGTGGTGGTTGTTGTTGTAATTTGTTGTTTGGCCGAGCTGCGGCTCCGACCGTTAGATTTCGTGCCCACCACTGCTCTAAAGTATCAGAGGCAAGCCGATAAACAAATATATGTTTCGATGGAGGAGTGTAAGGGTTCTGGTGTCGCAGGTACCAAAACTTCCGCATCGGTTGGTACCGGTGGTCCGGACTGTGGAATACCCTGTTGTTGACTCTAAGATAAGACTCTAAATATATGAGCGCTAATGTCGGCTGAGCGGGCCAAGACAGATCACAAACAGCGGATTTTTTAGTTTTAGGGAGAAGGCCGCTAAACAAGCGCGAAGAGCTGGTCATTGATATTTCGAAAACCAGTGATAAACTCCGAGATTTTATTTCATTAATGAGATTTTGATCACATTCTAACAGAAAAAGAGTGACCATAAATGTGGTGTACCACAAATTTTCATAGATGGATTCCACATTCGATGTATGCGAAATGAGTGAAGTTTAAACCAAAGCGTAATGGATACAAGGAGGGAAGGCAGAGTAATTGTTTCGAGTATTTGGATGAATTTTTGGCATTCTCGTTGTTTATGACTTGCAGTGACTTGCAAAAATATTATTCCTTTACTGTATAAAACTAGATGCTATATAATATGACACGACGCCAAGACAAATGGTCATGGGACAGGATTTTAAAAAAGGTCCTTTTCAGAAATTGAAAAAACCGCATTCTCATAGAACGAGTAATTGACCGTAGCAACCCCGAAGGCGGAACACCTAGGGACAGGTCAGAGGAACTGGCCTCAGGGATTAACGCCTCAGACGCCCAGGATAGCTACACTACGGATGCCTCTTTGCTGCGCTGCAGTAGATGACGAAGATATATCCGACGACGGAGAGGCAGAAGTCGCAGTGATAGATAGGGATGTAAGGCTGAGAATGGATCCCACATCGTCTTAGTCCAGGAACCCTAGTTAGTATGAGGAAGGGTCTCTGGACTTGGGCCATGGTCTATACTAGCTAGAAGCAAGTTTTAGAAGGTAAAACAGGAGCGCCGGCATTGTTGCTAAAAAGCATTTAAGCACAATTTTGAGCCAACTTCAATCCGGGTGCTGTCATCGTGCATGGCATAAAAAACGCCGGAACCGCCGGCATTTTCAGATAAAAGAGCATTTTCAGATGCTAGAAATTTAATATCAGAAAAACGGTGCATTATAGCTAACAATTCATATATAATAAATAAAATTATGTTTCTGCATTCAGTTATTGAAAAATAAAAGTAGTGGAGATCGAAGTAGTGGAGAAGGTCAGAGAAAAACCACGCGGGATTAAAAGCTGACCCATTCAAAATAATTTTAAACTAACCAAAATAAATTAAGCAAGTAAATAAAAATGAAGTTCATTGCATAACTGTGGAGTCGTTTGGATTCAAAACCCCCGAGCAGATCTGTGCTCTACTATGACATTACGCCCATGAACGGCATTTGTCGGATAGGTACGGAGATATACGGATGGGTGCATAGAAAGGCACAAAAAGATCATGAAACGATCGTAGGAGAGGGTTTTGATGTTTTTACTTGTGTAATACACATAAAATACAATGTGTATGTTCTAGCAAAGATTATAAAGTACATAGATGGGACATCAGGGCCCAAAACGGTCAACTTTTTTTGTCGAGCTTGTTGGTGAGGGGGGAACGCACATGCATACGATTCTATTTTTAGAACTCTTTACATGTATCCGTCAACAAAAATGTGAACCTATGTGCATATGTATGTGTGACTGCTCGCATGACGGCGTAAAAATGTTTTGGCTTCCAAATTTCAATTTAAATTTCTCGTTTCTGTTTTCGATGCGCCGATGTGGTAGTTGGTAGAACAAATAGTATTTTTAATCGCCGCAGATCGATACAGGACGGTAGCGTAATGCATAGAGTAGTTACTCTATGTGTAATTTTTCTGTGTTCAAATCCTCGTAAGGACTTTGAACTTTTTCTTTCTTTTATTATTATTATTTTTTTTTTTATTCTTATTTTATTGCAATATTTTTCTCTAAATGTTACAATTGTAAAATTGTTTTATTCTTCATTATGTCCCGCTAATAAAATGCTAATAAAATTTTAAGGGAGTCCTTCCCGCATTTTGTCATCCGACACGTCCATCATTTTTTTTTACAACAATTGTAATAGAATGCAATTAAAAATAATAATAATAACGTTAAATAAAAAGTAAAAAATAAAATAAAAAAAAAGTAAATATAAAAAGAATTATAAAACTAAAACTTTCTAAAATTTTGAACAATTTTGAAATTTGAAACAAAACTAAAGAAATCGAACTCAGTCGAACCCCAAGAATAAAAAGCGCACACTATCCATCTAGGCTACCCTCGAAGTTGATCTAATGAGACTTAAAATTTTATTTAAAGTAAGCGCTAGAATTCATACCAAAAACAGAGCTGACGAGTAAGGATAGGAAAAGATATTTCTGATCTCTTTACTTTCATCGATCCAGACATGTTGCGATCTAAAAATAGAATTCTCTCTTTCCCTATCTCATCTGCCAGCGGGTTGTCATAGAACCCGCTCTTAAATGTTTTCATTATTACAGCGGGTTCCACGACGGAAAAAATGAAAACATTTGAGAGCGGGTTCCACGACGCAGACTGCCGAAATGCCGTAGAACCCGCACTTATAGACATTTTTACTGCGGGTTCCACTACGAAGTGAGACAATGTTAAGGTGCTTTTACAATTTTTTTTTTTTTTTATTGGATTACAACTTTAGGAAAACACATTAAAAGAATAAAAATAAATAGATTTAAAATTAAAAAAAATTGATGTCCCGAGCCTGGTTTGAACCCGTTTTACTTTGCTCACCAGCCAAACACTCTACCACTCGGCTTTTCCTCATTCGTTGTCACGCGAAATATATTGTAGTTCGACATATGCACACACCGACCCTTTTAGGGTCTTATGTTTGAACTACAATGGTCTCTATAGCATATCTTTCCTGTTCTTCCAATTTAAAATATAGATTTTAAATTTCCTTACTAACACCTCCTAGCTAAATAAATTACAAATAGCTAAACATATGCTAATAAATCGTTTCTCGAGCGCCCCTTGGTCGTCCTGGCCTGTAAACTCTATAATGAATATAGGAATGCTAACACATGCTCTAATCGATGCACAAGCCATTTCCGAAATTCTGAAAGATCGCGACAAAAAGTCTATTGGCCTTAAATGGACTATTCACCCAAAACAAGTTAAATAGCTCTATACGGCGGTCATTAGACCTAACCTATTCTACGGGAAAGTGGTCTAATGGTTTCCAGATCAATAGCTTTTGTCGGTAAGGAAGGAAGCGTTTTAAAGCCGTAATTATACCCTTGCAGAGGGTATTATAATTTTGTCCAAAAGTGTGCAACGCAGTGAAGGAGACATCTCCGACCCTATAAAGTATATATATTCTTGATCAGGATCACCTCCTGAGTTGATATGAGCATGTCCGTCTGTCCGTCTGTCTGTTTCTAAGCGAACTAGTCTCTCAGTTTTAAAGCTATCGTCTTGAAACTTTGCACACACCCTTCTTTCCTTTGCACGCAGTATATAAGTCGGAACGACCAGGATCGGCCGACTATATCCTATAGCTGCCATATAACTGATTGATCGGAAATGGTATAACTTTGGTGTTTTTAGAGTTAGAGAGTTCAAATTTGACATGAGTGCTATTTTTGGCAAAACATTACGACATGCCAAATTTCATAAGGATCGGCCGACTATATCTTATAGCTGCCATATAACTGAACAATCGGAAATGACCCAACTTTCGTGTTTTTGAAGATAGAAAGCTGGAACTTGGTACAGATTCTATTCTATATTCCGGTTTTAACTGCAAGGGTATATCAACTTCGGCTCCGCCCGAAGTTAGCTTTCCTTTCTTGTTTTCATTGTTCCAGTTGCAGAAAAATATAATAATAATAGAACATAATAATATACCCAACATTATAATGAGTAAAAAAGTAAATACTAAAGTAAGTAGTTATTTTACTGACATGGAGTCTAAAGTAAATAGTTATTTTACTGACCCTACTGATATGGTACTATTTCATTAGTCCCCGGGTAAACGATGTGGTGGCGATTGGCCCTATTTGCGGACATTTCATACGAAATTGGAAATGAGAAAATGCATTGTGTATAGAGATTAAAGTAGGTAGGGGTGGTCTGTGGTAATTCCATATTTTACAAGTTCCAAACTAGGGCCCAGTACTGCAGGGTCTGAATTAAACAAAAAGTGCCTTATTTTTTTTCATTATCTACAAAAATTGTACGACGAAGAAACAAAATAACACAAAACTTTGTGTTTTGCTATATTTTTTTTCTTTTGTCTACGCACACACTCAAATGTTAATAAAATTTGCGATTTGCCCACCGCTGCACTAAGGAAACCACTCTTTTTGGCCAAAAACCGTTTTTAATACCCTGTCAGAGGGTATTATGATTTTGGTCAAAAGTGTGCAACGCAGTGAAGGAGACAAATTCGACCCTATAAAGTATATTCTTATATAAGTATATTCTTGATCACGATCACCTCCTAAGTTGAAATGAGCATGTCCGTCTGTCTGTCTGTCTGTTTCTATGCAAACTAGTCTCTCAGTTTTAAAGCTATCGACTTGAAACTTTGCACATACCCTTCTTTCCTTTGCACGCAGTATATAAGTCGGAACGGCCGGGATCGGCCGACTATATCCTATAGCTGCCATATAACTGATTGATCGGAAATGGTATAACTTTGGCGTTTTAAGAGTTAGAGCGAGAGATATTTTTGGCAACACATTACGACATGCCAAATTTCATAAGGATCGGCCGACTAAAACTTATTACAGATTCTATTATTGGTCAGTTGATCCAACCTACCAAATTTCATTAGGATCGGCCGACTATATCCTATAGCTGCCATATAACTGAACGATCGGAAATGGTATTTGGTAGAAATATCAACTTTCGTATTTTTGAAGATAGAAGCTTGGGACTTTTTTTTAGATTTTTTATTTTAATTAATTGGTTTTATTATGATGTTATCTGAAGGATCGGCCAACTATATCCGATGTTTGCGATATATATTCGGTTTGAACCGCAAGGGTATATCAACTTCGGCTCCGCCCGAAGTTAGCTTTCCTTTCGTGCTATACCCTTGCAGAGGGTATTATAATTTTGTCCAAAAGTGTGCAACGCAGTGAAGGAGACATCTTCGACCCTATAAAGTATATATATTCTTGATCAGGATCACCTCCTGAGTTGATATGAGCATGTCCATCTGTCCGTCTGAGTTCAAATTTTACACGAAAGCTATGTTTGGCAAAATAATACGACGTGCCAAATTCATAAGGCTCGGTTGACTATATCCCATAGCTGCCATATAACTGAACGATCGGAAATGACCCAACTTTCCTGTTTTTGAAGATAGAAAGCTGGAACTTAGTACAGATTCTATTTTTGGTCAGTTAATCCGACCTACCAAATTTCCTACCATAACGATCGGCTGACTATATCTGCCATGTAACTGAACGATCGGAAATGGTATTTGACAGAAATATGAACTTTCGTATTTTTGAAGATAGAAGCTTGGGACTTTTTTTTAGATATTTTATTGTAATTAATTGGTTTTTTTATGATATTCTCATAAGGATCGGCCAACTATATCTGATGTTTGCGATATATATCCCGTTTTAACTGCAAGGGTATATCAACTTCGGTTCCGCCAGAAGTTAGCTTTTCTTTCATGTTTAGATTTTTTATTGTAATAAATTTGGGTTAATAATTTGGGTCTTAAGGGTTGACCAACTATATCCGATGTTTTCGATATATATACGGTTTTATCCGGTTTATATATCTTCTTTCCGAAGTAAGGGCTTTTCTTTCTTGTTTTTAAGTTGAAACATTGAAACAATTTTAAGTGTATTCACAATAAATCAGTCTCAGAGTTCGATTCATGTGTGCCGTGAAAATATCTGTCCGCTTCAAATAATCCTCCTTGGTTTACAAAGGGCCTCATAAACTAAAATAAAACTAAAAACAGACTTTTACTTAAATATAAAAAAGTGACAGCCTTAGGTTTTCCACTATATTAAATGGTACGATCATTTTTCACCGTCTGTAACGGTTTATGGTATAGAATTTTATTCGCTTCTGCCGGATTCAACTTACTCAGGATCCGGGACAGTTTTATTACTTCGTAAACACTCAGCGAAGTTTACAGATTTATCTACAACCTTTGATAAGGTCTTTTCCGATTTATTCGCACAATTTTTTTTAACCAAATATTAACCTCTTTAATCGTCAGATCAGCCATATGCATTAATATTCAATCAGCAAATCTTGTTTTGTGTCCATCTCTCTTTGATAAAAGTTTATTAATGGATTTTCAAGGGGTTAAGCCTGTTTATTCGCCAGGTCCCGATGTACCAGTACCAGGCTGTGTGCTAAAATACTTTTTCAGGGGTCTGTGCAAACTTCTACTTAGACTTCTTAACTTTTCTTTGGAAACTTCGACTCTTTTCCTTAACTGCAAGGAGTCTTTCACATTTTGATTGAATAAAAAAAGGGGAAAAACCAATGCTGCTAAATACAGAGGCCCTACCCTGTGTACCCTGTTCAAAAGTTATTTGAAAATATAATCACTGCTTATTTGCAACACCTTTGTTCTTCAATCATTTCTCTATGTCAGTCTGGTTTTACAAAGCGTAAGAAAAAATAGAAAAAATTAACTCAACTGTCAGTCTGGTTTTACAAAGCGTAAGAAAAAATAGAAAAAATTAACTCAACTTAACGAACTTAGACTTTTAAACTTTAAACTCAAATTCACCGACCATATTTCTACAATGGTTTAGTTTTATTAAAAGATGGTTCAAAGAATTTAACGAATACTACTTATTCGTAGGCCAATAATTACTTATTGGCTATTTATATCTCCTGTCCGTTTATTACGGTTCATGTTTCTGGATTCCACAATATGATGTTCACCAAGACCGCGTAGAATCTGTACCAAAAAAATATCTTACTATTTGCTCTTAGAGGATTTAACTAGGATTTAACATCTACACCTTCACTCGAAACTTAGCCGTCTTTTACTAATAAACTTACTCTCTTTAACAAATGGTAAAATGATTCTGGGTATATTTTTCTACTAATCTACTAACCCGCTAAAAATTAAACGTTATATATTAGTAGAAGGACTAAGAACTATTTTCCTCTACTCCTTAGCCATTAAGTCAATATATGTCCATTATGATAAAACGATTCTGGGTATATTTTTTTACTAATCTACTAACCCGCTAAAAATTAAACGTTATATATTAGTAGAAGGACTAATAACTATTTTCCTCTACTCCTTAGCCATTAGTTCAATATATGTCCACCATGATCCCTTGAGGGTATTTGGACTACAGTGGTCCCTACCATATAGCTCCTCTTTGCTCTACTTCTAACTTTAAAATTTCTATTATTCATGCCTTATCTGGTCAACACTCGTAATCTTCTACACTTTTCTTTGTCTCTCCGCGATTCGAGCCTTAATTTCATAATGAAAATAATTACGATAATCCTGCCCAAGCGTAAATTAACAAAGGAATGAGGTGGTAATTTCGCTTGGGAAATAGGCGTGAATTTGACGTTCAAAAGAGGCTGGAAATTCCTAGGGGAAAGAGGCAACAATTTTCTGCTTCAACCCTGGCATAGACTCACGTGTTCTTTTCGGTTTCATGCTGGTTTTCATTGTAAAATGTCGAAAAACTCCAAACAAAGTTCAGCGACATTTGAACTCCTGGCACCTAGGAATGGGAGGTCTTTTCCAAGTCGATTGGGATAAAGGGATGCTTTTTAAGAAAATATAGCCTCGTATTCATATATGGTACATAACTAATTTCTAAGAATTTGAAATAATTGTATATTTTTCATATCTAAGTCAAAAGAATCTATTGTTATTACGAAGTTTATTCACAAATCGACCGTTTCTTGCGAATCAGTCAAACTTTTTACATCAAAGTAAAGTTTTATTAAGGATTTAAGCAAAACACTGGTATGTTGTTTGTCGGCAATTTATGAAAAATTAGTTTGAATAAATATTTTGCATTCCCGTGTAATAAATTTTCACATTATATTGTACGATATTGTTTCGATTATTAACTGTCGTTTTCTTACACTGTCTCTTTCTCTCTCACTCTAAAGCTTTTTCTCTCCTGAATTATCATCTACCGCGCAGCCTCCTAGATATTTGATATAAAAAAATATTTTCAATTCTGATGTATTACATTTATTTGGATCTAAAAGTTTAATTTGTAATGTAACTTATAAATTAACACGAGGACATACATATGCCTAAAATTATGTTCGTTTGAGTGTAACTTGCATGTAAGTAACACACAATTGTGACAATAAAATCAAAAACAACGTTTTTCATTCAAAAAATTTATGGAGTGCTTTCTGTAAAAAGCAGTATATTAACGAAATGAGATGTTATTAAAAAATTTATTCAATATGTTAAAAAATAAGTATGTAATAAGCATACATATTTCAAAACAAAAAAAATTTGCCAAGTTCATATTTGAAATATGCCTAAAAGAAGGAACTGAGTTACTGAGTGAGTCTGCTTGCACGAAGCCGCGTCCATAAATACTTTTAAATGTGCTATCGCTATAAAACTTATATAAAGGAATGCCAACTTTGTGCGGAGCCTTATTGTATGTACCCAATCAGTTCAAGGGTTGTTCATGTGTATTAAAGTTATTTATCGGATCGGATATATGTATGTACATATATCGTAAATATCAACAAGAGATTTACCATTACTAATTAGAATTATGGGAATTATAAAAATTATAATAATAAAAGATGAAAGGACGGCTGTACTTATAACGGCGCGGTGGAAGATAAAACAGGAGGACAACACACCTTACTTTCTTCCACGTATACTTTAACTAAAACAATAATACTCTTAATAAAAACTAATAAAAAATGTTTTTTTAACTAAAGCGAAACAATTTCTGTTGCAGACTTTTGAGCTCGGGGAAAAAAAACTGCACTATAAGAAATTTGGACCCCTTTTTCTGGGTCCTTTTTTCCAAAAATCATTTTTTTAAAGTCAAAGAATTTAAATAATTTTAACTGCATATCATTCACAATAGATAAATTTTTAATGTTGCATGCCAGAAATTTCCATAGATGGCGCCACTGCGAAGAAATCAGCTGTTAAAAACAGCTGTTGATGTTGACATTTACATGAGCTTACAATTTACGATTTTGGGAGCGATTTTAAAAACGACAACAGTGAACATTTTATGTACAAAATCAAAAGTTTTGAAATGAATAATTTTCAATGTGGTTTGTATTATGTGTTTGTGTATGTGATGTGTCCAAAAAACCTGTTTTGTCTTTTTAATAAATGGAAAATGTAAGTAGTCTAGCAAAAAAATGTTTAGAATTAAATCTCATTTTTAAAAAGAGATTTAGCTAAGTCAAGCCGAGTCAAACATTGTAATTTAGTCCATGTTGTAGATTGTTTAATTTTCTTCATATGAGTGATATATGAAAAGGCACTTTTATGCGCTTATGAAGAAATTCATTATTTAAAGAGGCAACCTCAAAACCTTTGAATCTGTTAGCTGTGAGACTAGTGCAAAATGGATTTAAATTTAAAAAATTTTAAAGATTTTTAATAAAAAAAAACCATATCTACTTTTTCAAAAGAAGACTATAGCTTTATAAAACACTAAAAAAAAAACCATTAATATTTTTGGCAATAATACGACATGCGAAATTTCATAAGGATCGGCCGACTATATCCTATAGCTGCCATATAACTGTATTCTATATTCTATATTTAGATTCTATACTTAGTCAGTTGATCCGAACTACCAACCTTCATAACGACCGGCCGACTATATCTTATAGCTGCCATATAACTGAACGATCGGAAATGGTATTTGGTAGAAATACTTACATTGGAATTTTTGAAGATAGAAGCTTGGGACATTTTATTGTAATAAATTGGTTAGCCGATGTTTTACCTGCATGGGTATATCAACTTCAGCTCCGCCCGAAGTTAGCTTTCCTTTCTTGTTATTATTAATTAATTTAATATTAAATATTTTTTTTATTGAAATTTGAAAGTCGTCTTTACAAATGTTTTCCTATCACGGTTGCGTAAAGTCTTACGGGCTATACTTATGATTGAGCAGAGAAGGTTCCGCGCTTGAATGTGAAGGTTTACATGAATGTGTTATATTTGTCTTATTATAATTTTATATTTTATATTAATTAATTCGCTCATTAATCCTTGACTTTCAATTGCATCGGATGGAAGTCGCCGGGCGTGTCACGTTGATGTTCCGTCGGGGACGCAAGAGGCGGTTGTCCCCTCGCTTTTGTAGATTTTCTGCTGCTGTTGTGGCTCAGGCGATGCCGGTGCTGGTCTCCCCACAGGCTGTTGGTTTCCAGTGGCACAGGTAGCACTGCACAATGGTCCGGGGTAGTCCGGCGGCGGGTCTTTTCGGTAGTTGCTTGGGGGTTATAAATTCAATTATTTTTTGTTCATGAGTTGTTGGTATGGGTTCAGAGTGAGTTGCAGATTCTTGGGTTTCTTTTTTTGTTCATTTTATTTTCAGAAAGTCAAGGTTAGCTTGAATTTTTTGCGCTTTTGACCACGCTGGGGGAGGTGTACTTGTTTTTAGCAACCATTTGAGGTGTGCTATTTTTTAAGTAAAACTTCTAATGGGACGGTCTTGAAATCTCGATCGGCAACCTTTTTGGTGACGCTCGCTCTAACGTAGTAAGTAAGCGAGACGGACTACCTTACGTCGCGTCTATCGGGCGAGAATGAGAGCCCTTCGTGTATGGTGCGAGAATGAGACGGAAGACTTTCTGTCTTCCATGTCATTCTCTGCGTTCAGGCGGCGTCGCGATCGCGGAAAACTGCTGTTGGTTTCTAACACAGTGATCATAAGCAACGTATTTTGTTTTTTTGCGTGTCTTTATTACTTAAATCGAGAGTTTTGTGCAAATATGTCGGGTGCAGAAGTCGGGTGCAGAAAGGACAAAAACGTGGCGGGAGGAAAAAAGGGCGAGTGAAGGAATGGATCAGAGTAGAAAACGGAAAAAATGTAGAACTGAAATTGAACGAGATAGCAGGGAACGAAGGCAAACACGTGCTAACCTCTTACGTGACAGTGTGGACGATAGTGTAAATAATTCAGAGAATGAACTATGAGCAACGACTTCGACTCATCCTCCTCCTGATTGTGATGAACATAGTGGTGATCGATTACAATATTCAGACTTTAATAAGTTTAAAAGTGCACATAAGAACTTTCACCGTGATTTTATAAATAATCCATTCGGTTTCACGTGTCGTGTATGTGATAGATCATGGTTTAAAAATGACATTAGGATCTTTCATTAAAAATGAAAAAGAGGATTCCAAGCCATTAATTCAGTTCTTGCAACAGAAATTGTCATTGGAAATGAAAAAAATCACCATGGTACCACTATTGATGCAGTTTTCTCACGTTACATCGAAAGTTTGGAGTCAAGAGTCTTCATTACCTATTTTAGTTACCACAAACCTATCATTTCGTTCATGAGAGTCTACCAAAGAATGAAGGTAAAGCTGATTGAGATTTAATTCATCATATTCATATTCATTGAAAAGTTTTAATTTACTATCAAGAAGTGTTTGACACGTGATTAAAATGATTCCTCTAACAGAAAATTAAATAATTCTTACCGATCCAATCATTCAGTTTCACTTCTATCGCGTGTCTTTATGACACACCATTCTTTTTTTTTTTAATTTTCTGCGTACACCTTTGCGTTGCACTTCACTCTACTCACTCAGAGACATATTTTTTTTTTTTGCCATTATTCTCAATTTTTATTTTTTCCGGTTTTTAGTTTTGCAAATTTTGTTTCTGGGTTATGTTCTTTTCCTATCCTTCGACACGGTCACCATTTGGCCGAAATCGGTAGTTGGCCGATCTTTATGAGAATATCATAATAGAACCAATTAATTTATTGCTTCTTTCGTCAAAAATACTAAAGTTGGTATTTTTACTAAACACCAAATACTATTTCCGATCGTTTAGTTATATGGCAGCTATAGGATATAGTCGGCCGATCCTTATGAAATTAGGTAGGTCGAATTTTTTTGCCAAAAATAGACTTCATACAAAATTCGAAATATCTAAAAACACCGACGTTAAAGCATTTCTGATCAAGCGGCGTTGCACAGTGGTCCGGCTTGTATGAAAAGAGCTGACAAAATTCTTCTAGTTAAGGTAGGGACTTGAAACTTGGCTCAAAATATTTTTATTTTATTTATTTTATTCTAAAATAATATGTTAAAATCAGCCAGATCGGACAATTATATCATATAGCTGCCATATAACTAATTGATCGGAATTGCTATAATTTCGGTGTTATTAGAGTTAGAGAGTTTGTATGTTTGTATCCAATTTCGTATGAATGCTATTATTGGCAAAATAATACGACATACTCAATTTCGGGTAGATCGGCCGACTATATCCTATAGCTGCCATATAACTGAAAAAACGGAAATGACCCAACTTTTGTGTTTTTGAAGGTAGAAAGTTGGAACTTCGTACAGATTATATTTTTGGTCAGTTGATCCAACCCACCAAGGATCATAAGGATCGGCCGACTATATCTAATAGCTGCCATATAACTGAATGATCGGTTTGGTAGAAATACCAACTTTGGTATTTTTGAAGATAGAAGCTTGGGACTTTGTTTTAGATTTTTTATTGTATTTAATTGGTTTTATTATGATATTCTCATAAGGATCGTCCAACAATATCCGATGTTTGCGACATATATCCGGTTTTTCCAGAACAAAACACAAAATATGCACGAAAACAACAAAACGCAAAATTTGATCGAACACAAAAAAGGAAATAAGTCGGAAATTTGTTAAAAGTTACAGCTCTAATTTAAAACAAAGTCTAAGAAAACATTCACTAGTATTAATAAATCAGTTTCATTAAAGGGAAAGACAGCTATCACAACTTTTTCTTTATCTTAATTCCATGTATACACAAAAATTCGCCACTGGACACTAATTGAAACACAATCTTTAAATCAATAACACAACAAATAATGACATAAAAATTATTAAAAAAAAGAAAACAAAATAAAAACTATTAGTAAATGAACAAATAGTTTTGGAAAGGTAAACACAAGAATGAAACATGAAGACTGAGCAACAGCATAACAAGTAAATAAACCGCAAAACTGACCCTGAAAAAGTTAAGACAGTGTTAGTATTTTTACAAAATTAGGCACATAGGCAAATTTTAGCAGAACATTTTTACACATTTGTTACCTTTGGAGACCGACAAACACATTGGTATATCAACGAATTGTAGAATTTTGTGGGATCACTACTACAAAATTCAGCTAACATGAAAAATATGCTCAAAATATAGGCAAAAAACATGTGTTAGTTTACAATAATATAATAAAATCAATAATTATTATTAATACATCAAATTATATCTCATTTTATAGAAAATATCTTTAACTTAACTTATAGAAATCTTTAACTTCAAAATCTATTACAAATTATTTTAATTTGAACACGTAAATATGGATATGACCACTTCAAAGTTCGGTTTAATTGTGAAATATTCGCGATGCGCGCAGCTGCGCTATACAAATGAGCAATCTTCAAATAAATTAGAAAATCCCTTTAGGTTTCTAGCAAAATCGGGTTTGCCATGAAGAAGCTTGGACATTTTAGAGGCGATTTGTTTACTTTTCGTACATTTTTGCCGTTATAAATTTTTTTATTTTTGGCATATGGGAGCAAGCACTGTGCGTTGGCGCTTGTACATATGTTATGTTATGTCAACAAAACCTCTTTAAGTGAATATTAATATGTTTTGCTTTTTGGATTGAATCCGAAGCCTTTTGGATTGAAATTCATAATACCGCTGCAAATAGCCTTATCGCAATTATGGTAAAAACATAAACATTTAATTATTCAAATTCGGCTTAAATCAGCCTCATTTCAAAGTCCCAATTAGAGGTGGAGAACTATCGATAGTCGGCGCCATCGATAGCCGGCGAATGTTTTTCTTAAACCCTCGATAGTGCCATCGATAGTCACCGATACTGTCGTCCGACATTTAAATTTTTTATTTTTAAGTTATCAAGAAAATTGCTTAAGTTTAAACAATTTAAAAGTTTAAACTTTTCATCGCAAGCGCTGAACGATGTGAGAGAGCCATCGAGACACGCCGTCTCTCCCCTTCTCTCTCGATTGCCTTTCTTTCTCTCCTGTTTGCTCTATAACAAACTACCCACGCCGCGCATCAGCCGTTCAGTAAGTGTGAAACGAGGTTGGGATATTGCGTTGACCTGTGATTCGCACTGAACGAAGCGATATTCTTACGGTATTACGGGCGCAGCCGAAGTTTATATACTCTTGCAGTTAAAACAAGAAAAAATATAATCTGTACTAAGTTCCAGCTTTCTATCTTCAAAAACTCGAAAGTTGGTCCATTTCCTATCGTTCAGTTATATGGCAGCTATAGTCGGCCGATCCTTATGAAATTTGGCATGTCGTAATGTTTTGCCAAAGATAGCTCTCGTGTCAAACTTCAACTCTAACTCTAAAAACACCAAAATTATACCATTTCCGATCAATCAGTTATATGGCAGCTATAGGATATAGTCGACCGATCCCGGTCGTTCCGACTTATATACTGCGTGCAAAGGAAAGAAGGGTGTATGCAAAGTTTCAAGTCGATAGCTTTAAAACTGAGAGACTAGTTCACGTAGAAACAGACAGACAGACGGACAAAGGGACAGACGGACATGTTCATATCAACTCAGGAGGTGATCCTGATCAAGAATATTTATACTTTATAGGGTCGGAGATGTCTCCTTCACTGCGTTGCACACTTTTGGACAAAATTATAATACCCTCTGCAAAGGTATAAATATATCACATAAATGTACGATGAAATACATCACGAATGGGGGATTTTGAATACATAACCTTGTTAGCGTGTGGGTTTGAATAGAAAATTCCCTAAACTCGTAATTAATACACAGCTCCGGTAAATTGGTTTATCGCGTTCTTTCTGTCATCAATACGCTTTTTAATCGGAATATAAAATTGATTGAAAAAAACAAATATGGAAACCTGAATTCAACACGAGAGAGGGGGGAGAGATCTAAACCGGGGCTCGCATGCATGGAAAAATCAACTTAGAAGTTTCACTTCTGCCGTGCGTGAGTCTGACACACACAGTTTTTTTGTATGGAAAAAATTTAATTACTGAAGACTAGTTTTATAATGGAAAATCATTCATAAAAGATAAGCAAAAGAATATTTTATAATACTAATATTCTTATATATTATACCCTGCACTCATCCCTTCCACCCACACTTTAACTAACCTTTAAAAGCATATATTAAAACAAGAAAGGAAAGCTAACTTCGGGCGGAGCCGAAGTTGATATACCCTTGCAGTTAAAACCGGATATATATCGCAAACATCGGATATAGTTGGCCGATCCTTATTAGAATATGATAATATAACCCAATTTATTATAATACAAAACCTAAAAATGTCCCAAACTTCTATCTTCAAAAACACGAAAGTTGGGTCATTTCCGATCGTTCAGTTATATGGCAGCTATAGGATATAGTCGGCCGATCTTTATGAAATTTGGCATGTTGTAATGTTTTTCTAAAAAATGCTCTTATGTCAAATTTGAACTCTCTAACTTTAAAAACGTCAAAGTTATACCATTTCCGATCAATCAGTTATATGGCAGCTATAGGATGTAGTCGCTCGATCCCAGCCGTTCCGACTTATATACTGCGTGCAAAGGAAAGAAGGGTGTGTGCAAAGTTTCAAGACGATAGCTTTAAAACTGAGAGACTAGTTCGCGTAGAAACAGACAGACAGACGGACAGACAGACGGACAGACGGACATGCTCATATCAACTCAGGAGGTGATCCTGATCAAGAATATATATACTTTATAGGGTCGGAGATGTCTCCTTCACTGCGTTGCACACTTCTGGACAAAATTATAATACCCTCTGCAAGGGTATAAAAAAAACCAAACCATGAAAAAATTGTTTCCCAAATTTTTTTGCTTTGGAAATAAAAACGGGATCATGGATGCTTAATATCTGCCCTCGATACACTATAGGAAATTGTTTAAGAAACTTGAATAGAAACTTGAAATAGCACCACTTTCAAGTTATCGGTTAAACATGAATGATTGTACACGTGAATGTACAAAAATTCACCATTTAGGAGATAAAAATCCCACTTTAGTTTTTTTGAAGGTGGAAAACTGGAAAAGATTTTATATTTGGTCAGTTGATCAAATCTACCAAATCGTATAGCTATCAGCCGAATTTATCTTGTATAGCGGCCATATAACTGAACGATTGGAAATAGTTTTTTTAAAACTTACCAACTTTGGTATTTTTGAAGATAGAAGCGTGGGACTTTTTTTTATATTTTAAATTGTAATAAATTATGATATTCGCATAAGGATCGGCGAACTATTTCTGATGTTTGCGATATATATCCGGTTTTAACTTAAGGATAGTTAGAAGTTACCTTTCCTTTCTTGTTAAGAAGAATTGAACTGTGAAATTAAATGGGGCTTAAATTCGTATATGTTTTTAACCATTAAATGTTAAAATCACTTGTGTTGACCCGAAATAAAGTGAAATTCTTATTTACCTTTAAAACAATTTTTTAATAAAACGTACGTATACGAACTACCGAACTAAGCGGACGTGCTTTGTCCGAGCTCCGGAAAAACTGCACCATAATACAGCTAATCAAAAAAACTGGGGTAACCCAATATAAGCGAAAAGACGCTGAACTACAATTTACTAAAAGCGACAGACAAGCTTTTAATAACAGTTGTGATGTGCTAAACCAAAACTAGTGCATTGTTCAAAAAAAAAAGTAAGAGCCACGCAATGAGCTCATTGAGCAACGATCAATAGAATGAGCGTAGAAGTTCAGTGAACCAAAGAAACGGCTTCTACTCTTACTTTTCAACCCGCGATACCGAAGTGGAAAAATTGGCGATTTTAAGCAACCCGGCTTTACTGACAGTTGAAACCCAAAGGATCCACTACTAACTGATTTGCCCTACTGGCGGAGGTTGAGGAAAACCAACCAGCCCAAGACACCACAAAAAAACCCAAGCCCCCTCCAATCTATATTAGGGGAAAAAGCTCGAGTGCCTGGTCAACAAAATTGCGGTGTTGTTCCGCTTATCAAAGGTGTTGAACGGTGTTGTTCCGCTTATCAAAGGGAACATCCATGAAACAAAGGTGCAAACCAAGACTGAATAGCACTTCCGAATCGTGTCCAAAATTCTGGACATAGAAAAACTATTACACGTACCAGCTGAAAGGCAGTAAGGGCCTACAAGTGGTAGTAAAGGGAATAGAACCTGATGTTTCCGCCGCGGAAATAAAAACCGCCCTTAAAGAAAAGGGCTTCGCCGCCAAGAATGTTATTAACATTCTAAATAAAGATAAAAAGCCACAACCCCTCTTCAAGGTCGAGCTCGAGCCAGAAAGCAGGTCGCTGAAGAAGAACGAAGTCCACCCAATCTACAACCTGCAATATCTTTTGCATCGGAAAATCACTGTCGAAGAGCCACATAAACGCAACGGTCCAGAGCAATGCACTAACTGTCAAGAGTATGGACACACAAGGTCTTACTACACACTTCGGGCTATCTGTGTAGTCTGCGGGGATGCCCACAACTCCGCTTACTGCAACAGTCTAAATAATCTATGCAGGTGCTACGAATATCAAAGTGGAACGCCAATGGTGTCTCACGGCATAAACTAGAATTATCACAATACTTAACCGAAAACCGTATTGACGTTATGCTACTGGTGGAAACGCATCTTACAAGCAAATAAAACTTTCATATAAGAGGCTACACAATCTACCGCACAGATCATCCAGATGGGAAAGCCCACGGCGGAACTGGAGTTCTAATCAGAGAACGCATTAAACACCATTTTCACAAAAGGTTTGCACCAAACTTCTTGCAGGCCACATCGATACAAATTCAGTCAAGCAACGGAATCCTTCCAATCGCTGCCGCTTACTGCCCTCCTCGTTTCTCAATCTCGGAAGGACAATTTATGGACTTCTACAATTCACTTGGGGATCGATTTATAGCCGCAGGAGACTACAACGCCAAACATACGCACTGGGGATCACGTCTTGTGACTCCCAAAGGAAGGCAATTGTACAATGCAATTATAAATGTGAAAAATAAACTAGACTACGTTTCCCCTGGAAGTCCCACATACTGGCCAAGAGACTCACGAAAGCTCCCAGACCTTATTGATTTTGCAGTGACAAAAAACATACCTCGCAATCTAATAAGTGCCAAAGCAGTCTCGGACTTATCATCAGACCACTCGCCTGTGCTTCTAACGCTTCTTCAAAGCCCAGAAATAACCGAACACCCCTTCAGCATGACGACGCCAAAAACGAACTGGCTAAAATACAAAAAGTACGTGAGTGCCGACATAGAACTCGCCCCGAAATTTAACATGGAATCGGACATCGACTACACTACGAGCGCCCTGGAAGAAGTACTCGTTGCGGCAGCTAAAATCTCTACTCCTCATAGGAAAGATGTAGACCGAAACAAACACTTCAAATCTAATCAGCAAATCGAACAGCTTGTGCGAGAAAAGAGGCGCACGCGTCGTAATTGGCAAAACAGCAGATCACCAGCTTCAAAACAACGCCTTAGGGAAGCAACCCGATAACTCGACCAGGCTCTTCACCAACAGGAAGAAAATGCACAGCTGAGGTACATCCACAATCTCTCGCCAACAAGCACAAAGTACCCCCTGTGGAAGGCCCATCCAAATCTTAGCGCCTCAATTGAAACGACCACCCCGATAAGAAACTCTTCGGGATGCTGGGCTCGCAGCGACGAAGACCAAGCTGAAACATTCGCCACACATCTCCAAAGTGTCTTCCAGCCAAACCCAGCCGCACCTTCATTCCGGCCGAGCGAAATCGAAAAAGTCATAAGAGGGCTAAAACCAAAAAAGGCTCCCGGTGGTGACCTATTGACCCCAACGATGCTGAGCGAACTTCCAAAATGCGCGATAGTCTGCAAACTATTTAATGGAATCATTAATCTTGGCTATTTCCCAAAAAAGTGGAAGAAATCCATCATTATAAAGATACCGAAGCCTGGAAAAGACCACACAATTCCGTCATCATTCAGACCAATAAGCCTTATATCTTGTTTGTCTAAATTGTTTGAAAAATGCTTGTTAACTCGCATAATACCACATCTGGAAGCTTGCAATGTTATCCCGGCATACCAATTTGGCTTTCGAAGAAACCATGGAACCATCGAACAAGTGAACAGATTAACATCCGAAATACGATCAGCCTTCGAACAGCGAGAATACTGCAGTGCTATTTTCCTCGACGTATCTCAAGCTTTCGACCGAGTTTGGCTCATCGGACTCATGCACAAAATTAAAACGTATTTGCCAACATACACCCACAAGCTACTGGAATCATACCTCTACAATAGGGTATTCTCAGTGAGATGCAACGCAGCTACTTCGGGCGACTACACCATCGAAGCTGGAGTTCCACAAGGAAGCGCACTTGGCCCGTGTCTATATGTTTTGTATACTGCGGATATTCCTACGAATCAGCAACTAACAACGTCAACGTTTGCCGACGATACCGCTATCCTTAGTCGCTCCAAATGCCCAACGCAAGTAGTAGTGAAAAGGTGGCTGTCCGACTGGTGCATTAAAATAAACGAATAAAAGTGTAAACATATAACGTTTACTCTTAATAGACAAACATGCCCTCCGCTTTTACTAAACGGTATGCAGATCCCTCAAGCTAACGACGTAACGTACCTTGGCGTTCACCTTGATAGACGACTTACCTGGCGCAAGCACATCGAATGCAAAAAGATGCATCTAAAACTGAAAGCCAGCAGCCTCCACTGGATCATAAACTCACGATCGCCACTGTGCCTGGACTACAAGTTACTACTGTACAATTCAGTCCTAAAGCCAATCTGGACGTATGGCTCCCAGCTGTGGGGGAACGCGAGCAGCAGCAACATAGACATCATACAGCGCGCACAATCAAAAATCCTGAGAACTATCACAGGGGCACCTTGGTATGTTCGCAACGAAAACATCCACCGGGATCTGGGAATCCTCGCAGTGAAAGACGAAATCCAGAAGCAAAAAGAGTCATACAAAGAAAAACTGTCTTCGCACCCAAATTTTCTCGCTCGGGGATTGACTCGGGTTTCTAGCGTATCCCGCCTTAGACGCAACGACCTCCCAACCCAGCAATCGATTTTTAGGGCCGTCTAACTCCGTATCAGTCAATATGACTGTTAGTTAAGTTAAAATATAAGATTTGATACACCACTTATTATTCTCGCAAAGAGAAGATTCAAGAAATAAAAGCAACGTTAAAAAAAAAAAAAAAATAATAAAATATGATTTTTAACAAGAAAAGAAAGGTCGGAGCCGAAGTTGTAGTTAAGATGGACCCTTGTAGTTAATCAGATGGGTAATCTTGTAATCTTGATGTAAATCGCAACTATAGGTAGCCAACCCTTATAAGAATTTCATTATAAAACCAATATTTAAAAATTCAAAATTTAAAGAGTCCTAAGCTTCTATCATTGACTTATTGTTGACAAGGATCAAGCATATTCCCCAAGTGATAAAGTTTGAAATTTTGGTCGACATGTCGGTGAAGGTGTTTGAATAGCTTGAATAAGTACTTGAATATCAGTATTTAAATTATCCGGCAGGATGTAGTGAAAAAGTCACTATCCATGCTGCAGACTTTTTGGGTTATGCACAAAGCTAACGGTTTGTATCGCAAATCTCAGAAAGAGCGAGCCACATGAGGCACGGTGCATAAACACACTGTGCGCCAAGCATGCCGGCTGTGCAGCCAAAATTACAGAACTTTGCAGGAGTGTCGTCGAAGTTGCATCGAAGCAGCAGGATGTTCGTACAGGGTGTGGGAACGCTATTCCGGGTATGCCAGTGACTTTGTATGCGAATGGTACCTCAGTAAAATTGGTATATGTGCAAGATTTGTTTTCTACATTGCTCCTATTTTAATAGCTCTAGAAGTGTTTTGAGTACACACCATTTTTCTCCGACGTCCCTCAATTACACATCATTTATTAGTTTCTTATCTGTCCTTATCCTATTGCACCGTTAGCCCAAAGAATAACGCAAGGAGGGGAATTTAATAGAAAGTTGATATATGTGCAAAAAGCTTCATTCACGTTTGAAGTGGGTTCCGGCAAGGTCCTAGTAAAACAAAGATAACAAATTGGACTGTTTACATTTTAAAATTTAATTAAAAATTATCTTGAGCTATTAAAAATATGTTTGTATTAAATATCAAAAATGCCACGAGCAACTATGGCTGACTGTGGCATTAAAGTTGGTGCTATTGCTAAAACAATAAATAGGCATCGAAACACTGTAGGAAACTTTTTAAAGTCACCCCAAAAATATGCCGAAAACAATCACAAAGGTGCAATTCCAAAGATTGATAACCGCACTAAGCGGCACATTAGAGCTTTGGCAACTGCCAAAAATTTGAGCTGTGCCAAAATTAAGGCACAATTGAAGTTACCAATATGTAGGCAACGGGTGTAACAAATTTGCCGAAAAGATTTGCATCTCACATTCGAAGCAAAGGTCCCGAAACCTAAGCTATTGCGGCGGCAATAAAATGTCTCGACTAGCCTATTAGGAGAAATTTAAATTTTTGACCACCGAATTCCAAAATGTCATCTTCAGTGATGAACAAAAATTTAATTTAGATGGCCAAGATGGAAATCAAAAGTATTGGCGAGACCCCAGGCATCCCAGACAAACTTGCCACAGACGCAACCATGGTGGTGGTTCCCTTATGGTATGGGCTGCCTTTAGTTACTTCGAGAAATCGCCTATATGCTTTGTGCCATGTCGCATGAGCGCGGAAACGTATACTAATCTCTTGGAAAGTAAGCTAGTACCATTTTCCGAAGAGTTTTATACCGGACTTTTTTTCTTTCAACAGGATAACGCTCCTATACACGTAGCGCGGTATACGAAGACGTTTCTGGAAAGTAAATCAATCGATTTGATGCAGTGGCCAGCTTTAAGTCCGGACTTAAATCCGATCGAGGATCTTTGGGGCATCCTGTCAGCAAAACTTTTCGAAGGTGGAAGGAAATTAAGGATTAAGGATTTAAAGGCGGCCATTGTTAATGAATGGGCTCCATTGATATAGCTGTTCTCTAAAACTTAGCAAATTCAATGCTGAAGTGATTGAAATTATTAGATCAGCAAAAAGGAGACACGATACTATATTAATTAAAAAGTTAACTTATATTACAAAGTTATATAATATTTTTTTTGTCACTTAAATAGTTTTGCACATATATCAATTTTCTATGAATAATAGTTTTAAGTTCCTATATAAATATCAAACAATGATCTATTAAATATATGTGAAGTTCATTCAATTTGTACATTTACTACCTACATATATAAAATGAATAAAAAAAATCTAACATGAAGGAGTTAGAAAAAAATCAAGAAAAACACGTTACACATTTATCAATTTTACTGAGGTAGACAAGAGATAAAACGAAGATGGTAGATTCATCGACGGCTGATCTCTAACCTTGAGCAGTGTTATACTGGACAGCGAAATACACCGAGAGCGATGTGGAGCCTAATAAAATGGAAGACAAAGACCCTTCAACGATCAGACATTGAAAACCAGCCATTACAAGAATATTTCCGGTTTTCGGAGAGTACGCTCAGGCAGAGCACTAGCAGACGAATTTGTGATTTATCTTGACGGGAAAACTATTGGCATAGAAGAATAATCTTTCAAATAATCTATACATATGGGGTTTTAAAGCTGGATGAACGTGATAAAATGATTAAAGAGAACGACCGAGTCATATTCTCTTGCGGCAGTTATAATACGAAGCTAATCGTAAAAAAATTTCACCGCAGGCGCGAATCAAAACTCGTGGACAAACGCCCATCGGATGAGCTGCTGAGAGCCACTTTGATGGAGACGGAGGCGATTTTCAACTCGCGACACATTACAATCCAATGCAAAACGAAAACGAAGAGTCTCTGACACCAAAACATTTTCTGCTTGAAAGCTCAACTGGTAAACAACCGACAATTTACCCTTTACCTGTAGAAGTGCAGCTCAAGAAGAACTTGATGGAATCTTGAAGCGATAGCTTCAGCCACATGCAGAAGGGGATATTTTGTATGTTTGTGACTCCGGACAGCCACGTAGCCAGTGGCCGAAAGGACGGTGCGGGCGCTGCGCTTAGGACACAGTATGGCGTGAATACAAGGCCCGCAGCGAAATTGGCACCGAGGGTATCATTCTATCTTTCGAGGGAAATTTGGTAGATTCAAGGCGGAAAATACAAGTCGAACATTCGGATCGCAGATCGGAACATGCAAATGCATATGTGGACTAAAGGTCTGCATGAGCTATTCAACGACAAAAAACGACATTCAAATGCACAACCTTGAAAATGAATTGAGTGAGATAGAATGCTGAGACGAAAATAAATGAGTGAGTGCGACTGTGTAGGTCTCACTCGCACAACATTCGGGGGATGAAAACCGAATTGAATGAGTTGGAGTTACAGTTCGCATTCGAATTGTTTCGAATGCATTCTGGAATGTACCATACATACATATTTGCCTGTTTTTTAGACGCTGATAATAAAATATTTCAAAAGTAAAAGCAAGTCATTGTTTTTTTTCAGAAATATTCATTATCATGTTGTATATTTTATTTTACATATTTTACTTATAACAAGAAAGCAAAGCTAACTTCGGGCGGAGCCTAAGTTGATATACCCTTACAGTTAAAGCCGGATATACATATATCGCAAACATCGGATATAGTTGGCCGATCCTTATTACATCATAATAAATGATGATTATATGATTACTTTTATGATTACATCATAATAAAACAAATTAATAACAATAAAAAATCTAAACAAGAAAGGAAAGCTAACTTCGGGCGGAGCCGAAGTTGATATACCCTTGCAGTTAAAACCGATGGCCGATCCTTATGAGAATATGATAATATAACCCAATTTATTATAATATAAAATCTAAAAAAAAATCACAAACTTCTATCTTCAAAAATACCAAAGTTCGTATTTCTACCAAAAACCATTTCCGATCGTTCAGTTATATGGCAGCTATAGGATATAGTCGGCCGATCCTTATAAAATTTGGCATGTCGTAATGTTTTGCCAAAAAAAGCTCACGTCAAATTTTAACTCTCTAACTCTAAAAACACCAAAGTTATACCATTTCCGATTAATCAGTTATATGTCAGCTATAGGATATAGTCGACCGATCCCGGTCGTTCCGACTTATATACTGCGTGCAAAGGAAAGAAGGGTGTGTGCAAAGTTTCAAGTCGATAGCTTTAAAACTGAGAGACTAGTTCGCGTCGAAACAGACAGACAAACGGACAGACGGACATGCTTATATCAACTCAGAAGGTGATCCTGATCAAGAATATATATACTTTATAGGGTCGGAGATGTCTCCTTCACTGCGTTGCACACTTTTGGACAAAATTATAATACCCTCTGCAAGGGTATAAAAATGTAAAAATATTTTCAATATTTATTAATAAATAATTTTCCAACACAATTTTGCGCAAAAAAAATTTTGTAAAATAATTTAATTTTGAAAAACTAATTTCTAAAGTAAACTAAACTAAAAACACTAAGAAAATAATAATAACAGTTCAAAACCATAAGTTCAAAATACTTTCATTATAATTCACCATTCGGTCAATTCCCTCATTATGAAAGAAGCGTTTTGCTCAACAGAAGAAAATAAATGAATGCATAGAGCAGTGGTGCCCAAGCTCTGCATACGGAAGAGCAAACTCCCATACCAATGCAAAAAATCACCAATACATTTGTGAATTTTTTTCCCATCCATGTGGCTGCACTGAAAAATAAAGTTATAGTAACATTCACAAGGGGTTTAAAAATATCAATATAATAAAAAATACATTTTATTACAGTAATTAAAAAAAGGCCCTACCTAACAGCTTATTATTATACTATGACAAATATGCAGAGCTTCTTAGTTAAAAAAAATGTTCTGCGAAGAACAAATTCATCGTTACAGGTCGACCATTCTCGCAGAAACAAAAACAAGAATGAATTTCTTGCTGTGAAAAGTTTTCGGCTTTCGGCACAAAAATTCTCACACAAATGTATTGGTGATTTTTTGCATTGGTATGGGAGTTTGCTCTTCCGTATGCAGAGCTTGGGCACCACTGATTTAAAGTTATGGACTTGAAACTTTGCACCCACCCTTCTTTTCTTTGCATGCAGTATATAAGTCGAAACGGCCGAGATCGGCCGACTATTTCCAATATCTGCCATTTAACTGATTGATTCGCATATCGCATGAGTGCTATTTTTGACAACATAATACGACATACCAAATTTTATAAGAATTGGTTAACTTTATCCAAAGTATAGCTGCCATATAACTGAACAATCGGAAAAGACCCAACTTTCGTGTTTTTGAAGATGGAAAGTTGAAACTTTGTACAGATTTTGTATTTTGTACTTTTTTTGGTTAGTTGATCCGATCTACGAAATTTTACTATATATATAACTATATACAACTGTCGACTATATCCTATAGCTGCCATATAACTGAACGATCGGAAATAGTGTCCGGTAGAAATACCAACTTTGGTATTTTTGAAGATAAAAGCTTTGGAATTTTTTTTAGCTTTATTGTAATAAATTGGTTATACATATATTGATATTTTCCTAAGGATGGACCAACTATATCTAATGTTTTCGGTTTTCACTGCAAGGGTATATCAACTTCGGCTCCGCCCGAAGTTTGCTTTCCTTTCATTTTTCCCATTTGCATCTCTTATAGCGTCTCATTTTTACCTTTTTTATGCAGAGGACATGGCATGGGGTGTATTTGTAAAGAATAAATAGAATAACTGTATTTATTTGTAAATTATTTTATTTCAGAAGACACACTTGAGTCAAAGAATAAATGTATTTATTTCTAAATAAATAAATGTATTATATTCACGACAGTATTTTTTCATTCAGAAAGAAACGAATTTTTTTCAGTTTCAAGTGGACACTTAAGATCGATGGAAGTATTTATTTCAATGGAACTGCGAAACTGGGAACTGCAAAAAACATATTCAGGCATGCTCCGATTTTCACTTTCGGTGCTCCCGTTTTCACTTTCTCAAGATTTTTCGAATTCCAAAACGAAAAAATTTGTCGTGCCTAAATGAAAAGTAAATGCCTTTTTCTATATTAAATCGGATCTTATTTGCAAAAGGAAAAAAGTAGTTGACTTGTTGGTTTATTGTCGTTCGTTTAAGACCTCTAGAAGATCAATTAGGCTTGTAGTTATTTTTACGAGTAATTTCTGACCCCACCTCAAATTTGGATATCAAATTTTGCCGTCGGCAACAACAATTTTCGTTTTGGTGAGCGACCGATAAGTCCGACACCATAAGTTATCGCCTAAGCTGCCATACTTTTGATAGAATGAAAAAGCATGTTAAAAATACTTGTATAATCAAACGGATGGCGATAAATGTGTTGACGTTGGATGAAATATGTTTTTAAAAATTAATTAATTTAATTTAATTTAATTTAGTTATGGTATGTGCTAAAATGTATAAAAAAAATTGTTGAAAACACCGGAATTGAATGAAAATGAAATCCATTGAAAAGGTGTCATAATATGTGGGAAACAAGTGATTGCCTTTGAAAAACTGTTTTTTAAAAATGTGAGTAAAAAAGTTTATTTTTATAAAAAACAAAAATACTAATATATTGCTTGCAGGGGAAAACACAAATCATCGTATCAGGATGAAGTTTCTCTGTATTTTATGCAGGGTAACGAAAGTTTGGCGCGTGGATTCGCCAAAGGCGATCGTGTGGCTGCAGAAGCAAAATGGAGCGAGCTTGTCGGTGCGTTAAACGCAATTGGGCCTCCAATTAAAGATGTTGCTGGATGGAAAAAGGTATGAGTATCCCCAGAATTATGACAAACTAATATATTATAATATTACATTCAAGGTTTGGTGCGATTGGAAGGCCAATATTCGAAAGAAAATTGCCCAAAATAAGGCAGAGTTCAGGGCTACGGGCGGGGGTCCTTACTGCCAGCAACCGCTGACAGCCATGGAGAGGACGTGGCAAAGCTCTGCGGGCTTTTTGACATGGTCGAGGGAGTTGGTGCTGTGGCATATGGAGCACCAACCACCATTATAGTAGAAGAGGTGGCTAAGGAAAAAGCTGAGGAGATAGCCCCAGAGGAGGAGGAACCGAGCCGAAAGCGTCGCCGCACAGCTGCAGAATTTGATTTGCAGAGTCTGTGCATAGCTTAAGTAGAGGGAATAAAGCAAATTAATTTAACAATGACAAAGCATTTCCAAAAAGTGGAAAGTCTTCAACAAGAAGACTTGAATTTAAAAAAGGTGCATTACCAAAAAATGGAAAGTCTTCAACAACAAGACTTAAATTTAAAAAAGGAGCTACTTTCTAAGTTAGAACAAATTAAAAAAAAAAAAGAATAAATAGATTTTAATAACTGCAATGAATAATTTGTTTATTTATTTTGTTATATTGGCAGAGATAGTGCAATTTCGTCGCGTACAGATGGTCCGTCATCATTTCCTTCAATGTCGTTATCATTTATAGCCTGTTTAATATCCTCCAATTGAAAGTCGTCACCTATTGACAAATTCCGTCTTCTACATATGTTGTGCAAAGCACAGCATACGTTAATTATTTGGCAGCAAAAAATGGGCTGATAATTTAAGCATCGTTGTAAACAACGGAAACGGCTTTTAAGAATACAAATTGTTTGTTCTATTATGTTTCTGGCTGCAGCATGTCTTAAGAGGAGGGTAAGGTATTAAATTTTTTTTTTTCGTTTTTTTTTATTTTTAAATTGAATGCATAATATCTGAGGAATATTGTGTCAAAATTTCAAGTCAATTAAAGCAAAATTGACGAAGTTATTAGTTATTGACGAAGTTGCTTATAAACGTTTTACACTGGATTTTTTTGTGTTTAAAACTTTAAAGCGTTTTTCCAGCACCGAGTTATGAGGGGCACCACAACTCACGTTTTTAAAGTCGGTGCCCCTCATAACTTCAAAACTACTGCACCGATCCTTTTGAAATTTTAAACACTATTTCTGTACATATTTTAAACACTATTTTTGTACATATTTTATTTAACGCTGTCGAGTTTTTTTTTTTTTTTTGTTCATAATTTTGATTTTGCAATGACAAATTAACCGATTTTTTCCCAAAAAATTGAGTTTTTCACTTCAAAGTCTTCGAAAAAAAATAAAAAAATTGCAATTTTCAAAAAACCTTCACAGCGTTACCTGGGGCGAACTGTTATCTAACGAATGAATTTTCATTTTTTGATTACAAATGATCCAGCACCGAGTTATGAGGGGCACCGAAATTCAACTTTTTTTGGCGAAACGTCCAGACAATTGCTACCATTGCCATATTTTTAAATATTTTTTTGTAAAAATTTGATAAAACATTCTTCTAATGTCATACTTTAATATACCGTTGGTAAAATCTTAACGTAACTATAACCAATTTAGACATTATACTTACAACCATGGCGTTCATGCTGTAATAGCCCTTTCTGTTAAATAAAAAAGAGGCATTATTTACAGGTTTCTCTATTTTTATATGAGTTCAATATTTTATGTTTATTTCCAATAAACATAAATTAGAGGCGAGATTTTGAATGTTGTAAATGTGACTTACCGGTCGTCAGACATATTAAAAACACATGTATTCAGGGCCGTAGCTAGAGCCTCGGAGGCCCTGGGGCAACAAGTAAATTTGGGGCCCCCTATACGGAAGTCTTTTGCCCCGGCGGGGCCCCTTCCCTTCGGGGGCCCTGGGGCACCGCCCCACCTGCCCCATGCTAGCTACGGCCCTGGATGGGGACCAAACTTCAGTAAAAGAGTTCAGCAGTTAGTATCTACAACCCCTGTAAGTGTATACGAGTTAGAAAACCTTTATATGAACACATTTAACTGTTATGCCTCACCATTGTTTTTCTGCACTGCAACCCAAAAAGGAATAGTACTAACAACCATTCTTGATCAAGTTAGATCAAGAATAGATGACCATCCCATCTTAGGTAAAACAATTGTCATGATGGTTTCTAAGAAATAATTTATGTACGCACTGGGGATCTCGACTTGTGACTCCTAAGGGAAGGCAGTTGTACAATGCAATAATAAAAGCAAGCAACGAGCTGCAACTGCGTGTCAACTGGGACACCTACATATTGGCCAACAGATCCTAGAAAACTGTCAGACTTGATAGATTTTGCAGTCACAAAAAACATTCCTCGCAACCTGATAAGTGCCAACTCCGTACCAGATCTATCGTCTGATCACTCGCCTGTACTTCTTCATCTAAATCTACATCCAGTTGCGGTAGATAAACCATTTAGACTAACAACGAATAAAACCAATCGGCTTAAGCACAAAAAATATATAAGTTCGCACATTGAGTTGAATCCACGTTTGAATGACGAAGCTGATATCACCTTATCCACAAACACTCTTGAATCCGTCTGGGTCACAGCAGCTCGCGTATCAACTCCACAAACGCAAAAAACATCGTACAAAAATAGATACACGAACGTTAAAATAGAGCAGCTCGTTCTAGCAAAGCGACGCTCACGGCGGGAATGGCAATCCAACAGATCACCATCCGCAAAACAAAGGTTAAAAGACGCTACAAAGAGGCTCTCAGCTGCACTTCGTCATGAAGAAGAAAGGTCCCAAAAACATTACATAGAACAGTTATCCCCAAGTTCCCACTTTGGAGACCACACTCATCTCTCTGCGCACCAATCGAATCTGCAATGCCAATAAGGACATCCACAGGCAACTGGGCTCAAAGCGACGAAGAAAGAGCCGTAAGTTTTGCAGAGCATCTTCAAAATGTATTTCAGCCCAACACATCATCAAACGGGATCTCACTGCCAGCAACATCAGATATCGACATATCAACGTATGAACCTATTGTATTTAGGCCACATGAGTTACTCAAAATCATAAACGAACTCAACCCAAAAAAATCTCCAGGATGCAGATCGAATATCACCAAAAATGATTATTGAACTTCCTTTCTGTGCTGTTCGAGCTATTTGCCAGCTCTTCAATGCAATAACGAGACACGGACACTTTCCAGAGAGATCGAAAAAGTCGATCATTATAATGATACCAAAACCTGGAAAAGACCGCACGATCGCTTCATCATATAGACCAATTATTTTACTAACGTGTCTATCAAAACTCTTTTAAAAATGCTTCTTGGCACACATTACCCTATATCTCAGAACACACAGCAAAATCCCTTTTCATCAATTCGGTTTTCGAGAAAAACACGGAACCATTGAGCAAGTCAACCGCATAACCTCAGAAATCCGAAATACATTCTAACAATGGGAGTACTGCACTGCGATATTTCTGGACGTATCCCAAGCTTTCGACAGAGTATGGTTAGAAGGTCTAATGCACAAAATTATAGAAATGCTCCCAACCAACACTCAAAAACTTCTGAAGTCATACCTATACAACAGGAAATTCTCAGTAAGATGTTATTCAGCCATGTCCGATGACTACATCATTAGAGCCGGAGTTTCTCAAGGCAGCGTGCTTGGAACATCACTCTACCTTATCTACACTGCGGACATCCCAACGAGCAGGAATCTAACCACATCCACTTTTGCAGATGACACAGCGATCCTAAGCCGCGCGAGATGCCCCAAGCAAGCAACGGCGCAACTTGCTATACACCTGGTGGCGGTGGAGAAATGGCTATCCGACTGGCGAATCAAAGTTAACGAACAAAAATGCAAACACGTAACGTTCACTCTTATCAAGCAAGACTGCCCTCCACTTATTCTTAACAACACAGTGGTTCCGATATCAAATGCAGTAACATATCTTGGCGTACACCTCGATAGACGGCTTACCTGGCGCAGCCACATTGAAGCCAAAAGAACGCATTTAAAGCTCAAACCCAACAGCCTCCACTGGCTTATCAATAGCCGTTCGCCCCTTAGCTTGGACTACAAAGTACTCCTATATAACACCGTCTTGAAACCAATCTGGATGTACGGCTCCCAGTTGTGGGGAAATTCCAGTAACAGCAGTGTGGATATAATGCAACGAACTCAATAAAAAATTCTCAGAACCATCACCGGGGCCCCGTGGTACGTTCGGAATAAAAACATTCACAGGGACCTTCACATACCAAGGACCTTCACGTCAGAGAAGAGATAGCACAAATCAAAACAAAGTACTACAACAGGCTATCAGTACATCCAAATCATCTCGCGAGAGCCCTCACGCGAGTTTTCAGCAGTTCTCGTCTTCGCTGCAACGACCTCCCAATCCAGCGCTATATATTATGACCACGTAGTCTCTATTCAGTTCAAAACAAACTGTAAAATATTGTATTATTTTAAGGTTTGCAACCTTATTGTAAGACTCATAAAGAGTGATCCAATAAAAACAACCTAAGCTTAAAAAAAAAACAAGAAAGAAAAGCTAACTTCGGGCGGAGCCGAAGTTGATATACCCTTGCAGCTAAAACCGGATATATATCGCAAACATCGGATATAGTTGGCCGATCCTTATGAGAATATGACAATATAACCCAATTTATGATAATACAAAATTTAAAACAAGTCCCAAACTTCTATCTTTAACAATACCAAAGTTGGTATTTCTACCAAAAACCATTTCTGATCGTTTAGTTATATGGCAGCTATAGGATATAGTCGGCTGATCCTAATGAAATTTGGTAGGTTGGATCAACTGACCAAAAATAGAATATGTACTAAGTTTCAGCTTTCTATCTTCAAAAAGACGAAAGTTGGGTAATTTTCGATCGTTCAGTTGTATGGGAGCTATAGGCAAATTTGGTATGTCGAAATGTTTTGCCAAAAATAGCTCTTGTGTTAAATTTGAGCTCTCTAACTCTAAAAACACCGAAGTTATACCATTTCCGATCAATCAGTTATATGACAGCTATAGGATATAGTCGGCCGATCCGGGCCGTTCCGACTTATATACTGCGTGCAAAGAAAAAAAGGGTGTGTGCAAAGTTTCAAGACGATAGCTTTAAAACTGAGAGACTAGTTTGCGTAGAAACAGACAGACGGACAGACGGACAGACGGACATGCTCATATCAACTCAGGAGGTGATCCTGATCAAGAATATATATACTTTATAGGGTCGGAGATGTCTCCTTCACTGCGTTGCACACTTTTGGACAAAATTATAATACCCTCTGCAAGGGTATAACAAGAAAGCAAAGCTAACTTCGGGCGGAGCCGAAGTTGATATACCCTTGCAGCTAAAACCGGATATATATCGCCAACATCGGATATAGTTGGCCGATCCTTATGGGAATATGAATATATAATCCAATTTATTACAATACAAAATCTAAAAAAAGTCTCAAGCTTCTATCTTCAAAAATACCAAAGTCGGTATTTCTACCAAAAACCATTTCCGATCGTACAGTTATATGTCAGCTATAAGATATAGTCAACCGATCGTTATGAAATTTGGTAGATCGGATTAACTTAACAAAAGGAAAGCTAACTTCGGGCGGACCCGAAGTTGATATACCCTTGCAGTTAAAACCGGATATATATCGAAAACAACGGATATAGTTGGCAGATCCTTATGAGAATATCATAATAAAACCAATTAATTTCAATAAAATATCTAAAAAAAAGTCCCAAGCTTCTATCTTCATAAATACCAAAGTTGGTATTTCTACCAAAAACCATTTCCGATCATTTCCGATCATTCATTCTATAAGATATAGTCCGATCGTTCAGTTACATGGCAGCTATAGGATATAGTCGGCCGATCCTCATGAAATTTGGCACGGTTTATTATCGAACGAACAAAATTCGAACGCTCTTACTCCAAAAAGACCAAAGTTATAGCATTTCCGATCCATCAGTTATATGGCAGCTATAGGATATAGTCGGCCGGTCGTTCCGACTTATATACTGCGTGCAAAGAAAAGAAGGGTGTGTGCAAAGTTTTGAGTCGATAGCTTTAAAACTAAGAGACTAGTTTGCGTAGAAACAGACAGACGGACAGATAGACGGACAGACGGACGGACGGAAAGACGGACATGCTAATATTAATTCAGGAGGTAATCCTGATCAAGAATATATACACTTTATTGGGTCGGAGATGTCTCCTTCACTGCGTTGCACACTTTTGAACAAAATTATTACACCCTCTGCAAGGGTATAAAAAGATGTATTATGTATAAAGTGCCTTTTAGAATAGATGAGGAGTAATTCCATAACTAAATTCAATGATGTAATACATATGTGATAATTATAATTTTAATAAACCAATAATGGCTATAGTAGACGTTAAAACAGTGGATTCCACTGCTAACGTAATAAATAAAGTTGAACCAAATATTATTTATTTGGAATTCGTAAATAGAATGCTAATAATTATTGTTGTCATGCTTCATAAGAAATGTTTAAGGGGGGACATCTGAGTAACAGGCCAAAAAAAAGCGGTTTTTCTCGAATTTTTTTTGGCCAAATAAAAACAGCTAATCGAAAATTTGTAAATGGGGTTTTATTATATTATATTTAAACTACACAATAAAATTTTTTTTTAATAAATCGAAAACAAAATGGCGGCCCTGCAGCCCTTATTCGTAGGCCCTATTTTTTTAAAGGGGGTCCATGGCCGAACACCTCACGTCCTTAATTTTTGATCTAGAACAAAAAATCAAGTTTGGTTAGTTTTTTTATCTCAACGGCTATCGACACACGTAGGATTTTTTCGATATATTGATTTTTTCCAAAATGGCAAGTGATTGAACAAAATTTTCAATTTTCACTACCAAAAAACGTCACAAAATTGTTGATAAAAAAAAAAGTAAGCAAAATAAAAAAAAAATCCTACGTGTGTCGATAGACATAGGTATTCTGAGTATACTGTCAAAATTTTAGATCGATAGGTTAAGAGTTGTTCGAGTTAGGTGTTCGGCCAACTCAAAAAAAGTGGTTTCGAGAAAAACGCGTTTAAAGTTTTAAGTACTGTGGGATATACCTGTGAGGCATCGCCGCAGAATGAAAAATTTTGACACTTAGACACTTTTGCCGGACTCTATCTTTTGATATATCATTTTTAAGTCCCTAAAGAATTTTTTAAGCGAAAAAAAAAAATTTCGATTTTTTCAAAATTCTACTCAGATGTCCCCCCTTAAATATATGATATATAATATATTTGCATAGCAAACGAATTGGACAAAACTTAAAAAAAAAGAAAACAAAGCGCACAAACAACAAATATTAATGATTGAAAAAAAAAAATAAAATGGTTTTTAATAAGTAACGACAATAAAATTAAATAAAATAAAGTAAATTTATTATGTAGATTCAAGTATGGATACACGAAGAGCAATAAGCGAAACATATGATGGGGCCAGGGCCGTAGCTAGAGCCTCGGAGGCCCTGGGGCAACAAGTAAATTTGGGGCCCCCTATACGGAAGTCTTTTGCCCCGGCGGGGCCCCTTCCCTTCGGGGGCCCTGGGGCACCGCCCCACCTGCCCCATGCTAGCTACGGCCCTGCATGTATTACATCTTAATTGCTTAGATTTTCTTAAGTCAAATAACTTTTGCTTTCTTTTGGCTTCGAAAGATGCAATTGAAAATAAAAAAGGCATTTTTTCGCGTTGTTTGCTGCTGACCAAACCTCAAATCAGCTGTTTCGGCAGCAAGAAATTATGAGAAATAAAACGTTTCGATAGCAAAACGATAACTAAAAACTTGTGAAAACCGGAGCACCTGAAAACGAAAATCTCGGTTTTGGTCCAAAAACGAAAACGAAAACCGAAAGTGAAAACCGGAGCATGCCTGATTTACACATATCGGCTATTCCGGCGGATGGTCAACCAGGACCGAAAATAAATGTCCATATTCATCGATTCTTTTTTTGTATTTTCATAAATAAATATCCAAATTTTCATAATCTATTGGATGTATAGCATATCTCAGCTTTTTTTTTTTTTTAAAAAGCCCAAAAAGTCAAAAAATGTAATATTCACTTTTTTTTTACTTTTAAAGACATTTTTATGTTTATTTATTTCTCAAGGAAAACATATGATGTGTTTGCTCTTTTTGTACTAAATCTACTAATCTTTTTGTTCTACTCTTCTTTTTGTACTACTAATTCAAAGAGAGCGAAAAAATGTTCAATTACCTCTTAATTTGTACTTTGATTCTTATCTATGTTCCAATCGTACGTTCGCGACCCAAAACATAATTTTATTGTAATTATAATTATAATTACATATAATAATATATTATTATAAAAATAATATTATATAAAAAAAATTAAAAAAAAAAAAAAAAACAAGAAAGGAAAGCTAACTTCGGGCGGAGCCGAAGTTTATATACCCTTGCAGCTAAAACCGGATATATATCGCAAACATCGGATATAGTTAGCCGATCCTTATGAAATTTGGTAGGTTGGATCAACTGACCAAAAATAGAATCTGTACCAAGTTCCAGCTTTCTATCTTCAAAAACACAAAAGTTGGGTCATTTCCGATCGTTCAGTTATATGGCAGCTATAGGATATAGTCGGCCGATCCTAATGAAATTTGGTAGGTTGGATCAACTGACCAAAAATAGAATCTGTACTAAATTCCAGCTTTCTATCTTTAAAAACACGAAAGTTCATCTTCGGTCATTTCCGATCGTTCAGTTATATGGCAGCTATAGGATATAGTCGGCCGATCCTTATGAAATTTGGCATGTCATAATGTTTTGCCAAAAATTGGTCTCATGTCAAATTTGCACTCTCTAACTCTAAAAACACCAAAGTTATACCATTTCCGATCAATCAGTTATATGGCAGCTATAGGATATAGTCGATCCCGGCCGTTCCGACTTATATACTGCGTGCAAAGAAAAGAAGGGTGTGTGCAAAGTTTCAAGACGATAGCTTTAAAACTGAGAGACTAGTTTGCGTAGAAACAGACAGACGGACAGACGGACATGCTCATATCAACTCATGAGGTGATCCTGATCAAGAATTATAGGGTCGGAGATGTCTCCTTCACTGCGTTGCATACTTTTGGACAAAATTATAATACCCTCTGCAAGGGTATAAAAAGTTATATGGGGAAAAATTGTACGTTTGCGACCCGTACTTAATTTAATTTAAAAAAAAAACTAATGCAGATATTTAATTGGGAATAGACTCGATAGAATTCTACATGCCTCTTTTTTAAAAGCAAATTTATTGCATATTGCAAATATTCCATTCCAATTCGCAGATCTATTGATTTTGCTAGAGCAAGCCAAAACCGACTTCCATTTCGCGTACGTTCGCGACCTCATGTTTTTTGCCAATATTATGAAAATGAAAAATCCATTAGAACTAATTTACACTAAGAAAAGAACTCACCAAATGCTATCGGGAACAAAAACAAAAAAGTATCAGAAAATGTTTTTTTTTGTAGAACGATCAATAATATATGCACGTCTGTGCTCTTTGAATAGTATTTTTTTTATTTCTGATTTTAAATTCAAAGTATAAAGAATCCTCTAAGTCTAAATACATAAGTTTGGCGCGCGCTGCGCTGCCAGTTCAGCCGGCAGTATTGCCCCCCAAGGAATCCTCGGGGTATGTTTCATACAAACCATCGAGGAATTTCCATAGAAGAGTTCCTCGCATCGAGGAATTCGAACAACTCAATGGATACTGCAGGATTCCTGCAGTTATTCGAAGAGCATTTCGAACTAAATACCCAAGGGAATCCCTGGGGTATACTCTCAGGAATCTTTGAGGAAATACCCCAAGGAATCCCTGGGGTATACTCTGAGGAATCTTTGAGGAAATACCTAAGGAATCCCTGGGGTATACTCTGAGGAATCTTTGAGGAAATACCCCAAGGAATCCCTGGGGTATACCGTGAGGAAACTGTAAGGAATTCACACCACACCCCCTCCCCCCCCTTTTTCCCAATAAAAAAGAATTCAAAAAAATTAAAAATTTTTATTATTTTTATTATTATTATTATTACAAATTATTTTTATTATTTATTTATTATTACTAATTACCAATTATTATTTTTTTTTTGTTTTTTATTATTATTATTTTTTATGCACGTCAAAGCGTGCCCCAACACTTTCTCCGGCGATTTCCCCGGATCCACCATAGATATACTATCTGTAAATAAAATAAATAGAAATTAGATATTGCTTACATTATTTGTAATTAAAATACATACCAATCAAAACTCCATAAAAATTTGGAAACGCCTTTAATCTCTTCTTCCCACTTACTCCGTCAATATTGTACTGGACGATCCAAGAAAATATATTTTAACGATTTGGTAAGGGGTCCGCGCTTCAATATATTAATTTTATAATTAATTATAAAATGATTTAATTATAATAAATTATATTAGTTATAATTAATAGGTATTAAACATTTTTTTATATGTAATTTATAAATATTTTACTTACACATTCTTCCTTCATGCCGCGGCCTGAGGCGAATTCTAACGCTGCCAATGCCTCGTCAGTGCTGGTGGCCTTGCTAATAAATAAGTTTATTATATGCACTCACCAGATCACTTAAATGTTTTTTAAATTTAACTTTAAACGCAACAAACGTGTGTAACTTTTATGCAAATTGAACATCAAATGCAAAGATAAAGGGAGAGACAAGATGAAACCGAAAATTGACAACCGATAATTCTGGCGCGTGCTAGGGTATAGTCGAACAACGCAATGCCTTGTAATTAGAATCGCACAAGGCAAATAATCAAACATGAACATTTTGGCTTTGCCTAAAGCCAATTATTAATACATTTCAATATACCATATGATTAGATAAGAAAAATTAATTAAATATAATCTTAAATTTATATAAATATTTCAACATATTTTAAAAAGGGTATTCTGACGTCTCTTCCATTCCTTGGTTTTCGACACCGATTTTTTTTCTCTCCCTTCCCTCCATCTACATTTCTCTAATTGTCTCTCTGTCGCGTGCCTCTGCTCCGAAAATATGACGTAGAAGCTGCGAGAATCATTGTCGAAAACAGAAAGCAGGTAGAAGTTTCCCCTTTCGTTTCGGACTTGAGTAAACGAAGCCCATGCAATTTGTTTTTGTTTTTCGAACATGTCGCCAGGAAAAGTCGGGGAAGGAATTTTTGGTACTGAAGGGTATGTATGTCCATACGTGATATATTTATGAAATTAAAATTGAGTGTGAAATAAAAAGTTTTAATCTATCTTTGTGTACTAGTTGTTTTTTATTCTTATTATTTGATATTGTTATGTTATCTCTATCTCCTATTTGTTCTACCTTATAAGGACCTGTGTATTTAAAATCTAGTTTATGTCCTGTTTCATTTTTCAATAAAACCTGATCTCCTATTTTTAAATCAAAATCCAAACTAATTTTGTCGTAAATAATTTTTTGTTTTAGCTTATGAGCTTCTAGCATTAGTCTAGCTCTCTTAAATGCCTGCTCTAATCTAAATTTTGATTCCTTAGCGTAATCTTCTATATTGTAAAGGGGTTCTATTATATCTACGCTATTAAAATGTTTTGATAGATTTGACGTTTTACCAAAAACTAATTCATATGGACAATAGTCATGTGCCATAGAGGGTGTTGTATTGAAACAATAGGCGAAGTATTGTAGCCATACATCCCAATCCGTTTTGTCAACTGAGATGTATGAACGGATAAACTCATTGAGTGTTCTGTGGCTTCGCTCCACGGTACCTACAGTCTGGTGATGATGTGCAGTCGAAGTTATGTTTTCAATATTTAAATTTTTACATAAATTCCCAATAATTGAATTTTTATATTCCGTTCCCATGTCCGTAATGAACGTCTTCATTGGACCGTACTTTAGAATAAAATTTTCAAATATAGCTTTTGCTACTGTATTTGCGCTTTTATCAGGTATTGGTATTGCTACTAAGTATTTAGTTAAATCGCAGATGAGTGTTACTGCGTATTCGTTTCCATTATCAGATTTGGGTAGTGGACCAATCGTATCCACAATTACTCTATCGAAAGCTCTTTGCGGAGTTTCGGTTATGGTTAATGGGGTCTTAGTATGTTTAGTCGTTTTAGACTTTTGGCATGTAGGACATTTCTTTATGTACTCTTTTATGTCTTTGGACATATTTTTCCAGTAATAGTGTTTCTGGCCCTTGGCCAAGGTTTTTGTAATGCCTGTATGACCACCTTGTATAGGATCATCATGGAATGTAGACAATATAGCTTCATTATCTTTATTATTTTTTATTACGGTCACCGGGTTGAGTAGCGCTACTCTTAATGATTTCAGTATATAATTGCCCATATTTTTAAAATTATCAAATGAAACATGTTCAAAGATATTTTCCCACGGTGCCACTTTTAGTTGGCTGATTTTGTGATTACCGGAATTTGGTGAAAACCCGACATTAAGTCAAGGCAAGAGAAATATTTTGCTCTACCTAGTTGATCCAAAATATCGTCGATTTTAGGGAGCGGAAATTTATCAGACAAGAGTTTTTTTATTAATTTGCCGATAGTCAATTAATAATCGCCATTTTTTATTTTCCGAATTTGGAAGTGACTTTTTTGGTACTAACAATAGTGGGCTATTATATGGTGATACAGAGGGTTCCACTATTTTATCTTTAATGAGTTTTTGGACAAGCTTTTGAATTTCGTCTTGTTGACTATGAGGATTTCTATAATTTTTTTATATATACGGGTTCATCATCAGTTAATCTCAGTTTTTGTTTATAGAAATTATTGGTAGTGATTGATTCGGTTTCTAGTCCGAACACATCACTATACTGGGTGCATAATTTTGTGAGTTGTTCGTTGAATTGAGGAGGGAAGTTTTTGGAAAGTTTGGAACAACAATTTTTTCTCGGGTTTCTAAGTCAGTTTGTACTACTTCGTAGTTTGAAAATAGTTCATGCTGAATATTTTTAATATAAACTACTTGATCCTTATCTGTGGTATTTAATAGCCTTATATATGCATTCTGGGTTGTTGCTATGGTATTTGCTATATAGATACCATGCTGAACTTCTTGATTCGGTATTAATACACTGTCATTTTCTGAATTCATTTCAATTTTTCGGACGACTTGGGATCTTGCTGGCAGAATTATAGAGTTATTGCCAGAGCTATATGTTATTGGAACATAAATAGGATATTGGAGGTTATTTGGTCTTATTATAAGCCAGTCTTCAGATGGCTTGAAGTCTAATTGACACTTGTATCTTTTAATAAAATCGATTCCTAGTATTCCATCGCATGGAATAGCGAACTGCAAATTTACGATATGGAAATCATGTTGAATTATGTAATTTGAAGTTTGAATTTCAATAGAAGTTAAACCTTTTGATTTGGTAACTTCTTGACTTATCCCCTGTATGTTTATTATTTGATTATTTTTGATTTTTTGAAAAGCATCAGAATTTTCCTTTAATATGGATATTTCTGCACCTGTATCTAATAGAAAAACTAATTCTTTTCCTGTTGCTACGTTTGTGAAACTAACAAATGTACTTTGACTGAGATTTATAGTGTGAACTTTGGGGTTTCTTACTGTTGTATACCTAAAGGCGTCTGGGAGTTTCCCGAATCTGTATGGACTACCCTGACGTTATTGTTATGGTTGTTATTGCCATGGTTGTGGCTATTATTGCCATTATTATTATGGTTTCCACCACGGCCGTGTCCGCCGCGATTGTTTCCACCACGGCTGTTGTTGTTCATGCAGTTATTGTTATTATAGTTATTGTTTCCGTAGTAACCATTATTTTGGTTATTTCAATATTTTGGTAATATCCGTTATTGTTATATCTACCTCGATTATTACCTCTACCGCGATAATTGTTTTTGTAATTATTACCGCGATAGTTTTCTCGATAGGCGTATAATATGGAATTTGCATTGCCTGTCATTTCAGTACTGCATTGTATGTACTTCGTGACGGCTTCATTCATTGTTGCAAAATTACTTGCTTCCAATATTGTTTTAAGTCGGCCATGCTCACAATTTTTAACCATTGTGGAGATGGCTTCCTTGGTGCTGAATTTGTCAGCGTGCTCGGCCGATAGACCTTCATCAATATACGAAGCTTCTAGAAGCTTCCGTAGGTTGTCTATCTCTGTTGTAAACTTTTCTGTCGTTTTTACTTTCTGGCCGGTTTTTGCCATTTTGGCTTAAACCACGTCAGATGTTTCTCCGACTATAGTATCTTGCAGTTTTTTAATAATTGCTTCTATAGTCGTTTTGCTTTGGACTCTGTACAAAGTGGATCCAACTATTTTGGATTTAATAACTTCTACAGCCAAAGCTTCGAATGTGCCTTTCGTTAGGTTGACTAACCTCAAAGCTGTTATGAATCTTTGCAGGTGTAACCTTTGCCCTTTAAATTCTGGGATGGCACTCGATATTTCCCTAATGTATGCCCTTTGGGCAATTGTTTCGTCAGTCATTGTGGTAGGTTTTACTTCCAAAATGCTGCTGTCTAAATCTGAGTCTGTGTAGTCCTGGTCTGATAATTCAGATTGAATAAGGACTGCCGGAATTATAAGATTGTTTATATCTTTTTCTTCAATTTCGGGTTCCGTGGAGATAGGGTCATCAGTTTCAGCTTGTGCCTGTGATGATAAATCTGAATATTCTGACTCTTCACCAGTTTCTATTTTCAGGGGTGTGTTCAGGATCGTTGGTACTGAAATTGTTAGGTCGTACCTTTGCTTTATAAATATGAGATTGTCTCTTAATTTATTCAGATATTTTGACATCTGAGACCAATGGGCTTTGTCTAGCCTGTCTCTTTGGTCATGTATCAGTGTACGCGCTGTATTGAAGCGGTTTACTAATATTTCTGCATGCTTATTCACAGTGTTTATCTGTGCTGGCCTAGATCTTGATAATGACTTTTAAGATTTGTCAAAATCAATTTTTATACCATGAAATCTTTCATAAATTTCCTTCCATTCCATTATCTAATGGACTACGGATATAATATTATCGGGATATTTTCTTGGACAGGGTTATATTCATTTATTTTTGTTTCATTTCTATTTTATTAGACATAAAAATAGATTATACTTCATACTTTATAAAAATATATTCTGTACTTCAATATAGCATCCTAAAAATAATATATCTCCATATGGATATACATATTATAGGTGTTGTAGGTGTTTTATTTATTAACGGAACATCTTTTTAATAATTATTGTAGGCATTATTAGTCATTATTATTAATTATTGTAGGTGCTTTCTGTTTTTTTTTTTTTTTTTGTTTTTAAGTTTTATATTTTGTCCAGATCATTAGCCTGGCTTCTGTTTATGGCTCTTTTAGATATACATTTGTTGTGAAATATATAAGCCTTATACAAGATATATGCGCTCATAATTAATACAGTAATTAATAATAAGATGTTCGTTAGTTCTAGATCAATTGTTTTGGATTCAACTTTGTTTATTACATTAGCAGTGGAGTCCACCTGCTTTAATCTACTAACCCCATTTTGGGTGTCTTCTCGTTCGTTAATATATTTTTCCTTAATTTGATTGTGTAATTAAATTTATTATTAATTTGCCATTTATTTTGGCTCATTTAATTTTCTTAAGTTTCTTTGGGCTTTATGTTTGTGTAAATGTGTAACATTTAATGTGTTGAATGTGTAAATATGAAAATTGCCTTATTTGGCCATATTATAAAATTATTATTTATTTTTTTTTTTAACATAAAGAAACCTGCCTAGTTTTTTGTATGGTTTTCAGGCCACACGTTAATCGGGCAACATTGATATCGCTCAATTTTACAATTATTATATATATATACATAAAAAAAAAAAATGCATCGCAGTGCAATTCAAAAAAATATGCAACGCAGTGCTTTGGGTAAAGAAGGAAAAAAAATTTGATGGGCGCTCTAGGAAGCGCTGCCAGTCTGTTCTCCTTGGTAGTCAAGCGGGCTGGTCCTGGCTGTTGTCTTTTGATGGGGCACCGGTGCTGGCTTCACAGGTGCTTGGCAAGCATTCTCAGCAATAACTTTTACGCTTCGGCAACAAAACATTTATGACATTTATAAATCATTACCGGAACGCTGAATTGACATAAGATGTTAAGGGTGCTGAGGGGAAAAATCGATGACAAAGGATGTAACTTCTTTTCCTTCTTCTTGAGCGCACGGTAGTGTTTTTATACCCTTGCAGAGGGTATTATAATTTTGTCCAAAAGTGTGCAACGCAGTGAAGGAGACATCTCCGACCCTATAAAGTATATATATTCTTGATCAGGATCACTTCCTGAGTTGATATGAGCATGTCCGCTGGCCGTCTGTCTGTTTCTACGCAAACTAGTCTCTCAGTTTTAAAGCTATCGACTTGAAACTTTGCATACACCCTTCTTTCTTTTGCACGTAGTATATAAGTCGGAACGGCCCGGATCGGCCGACTATATCCTATAGCTGCCATATAACTGATTGATCGGAAATGGTACAACTTTGGTGTTTTTAGAGTTAGAGAGTTGACATGAGAGCTATTTTTGGCAAAATAATACGACATGCCAAATTTCATAGGGATCGGCCGACTATATCTTATAGCTGTCATATAACTGAACGCTGTCATATAATAGAAAGCTGGCACTTGGTACACATTCTATTTTTGGTCAGTTAATCCGATCTACCAAATTTCATAACGATCGGTTGACTATATCTTATAGCTGACATATAACTGAACGATCGGAAATGGTATTTGGTAAAAATATCAACTTTCGTATTTTTGAAGATAGAAGCTTGGGACTTTTTTTTTAGATTTTTTATTGTAATTAATTGGTTTTATTATGATGTAATCATAAGGATCGGCCAACTATATCCGATGTTTGCGATATATATCCGGTTTTAGCTGCAAGGGTATATCAACTTCGGCTCCGCCCGAATTTAGCTTTGCTTTCTTGTTTTGTTTCAAGAAAGCACTTCGTTTATAATACCTTTTTGTAAAGCTAAAAACTAGTTTGTAAACGTAAAAATTAAGTTTTGATTTTAGGGAAGTTTCAATCAATTTCAAAACCCGTATCGCTTCACGTGTGCTGTAATATATTTGGAGGCGAATTAATAATTTGCTTAGTTTTAATTTAAGCAAAGCTTGGATTTTTATTGCTTTCTTGGAAAAGAAGGGTTTAATCACTGTTTTGGCATTTCGTTTTGCTCATTCCAATCACTCCCTTAAAAGCTTCCGCTTTAGCTCTATTTGGCACATTGACTCAAGGCACATAGTTATTAAAATATTTTTATATTTTTATTATTATAACTAGCTGATCCACTGATCCCCTGCGAGTAATATTAACACATTCCCAAATGGTTGGACAGCTCCACGCGAATACCGCAATGATCGATCGAGAGCCTCCAGCGATTTTTTATGTACCATCGTGCATTCATCCCAAACAATGAGTTTACATCTTTGCAATACTTTTCCCATTCCGTAGCCAGGACCATCCAAAAAGAAGATGCTCCCAGCCCCACTATTTATCTTTAGCATGACATGATCATAAACCATTTCTTTGTTCATGGTTTAATTTCGTAATGTTGTATTGGTATTGCTACTAAGTATTTAGTTAAATCGCAGATGAGTGTTACTGCGTATTCGTTTCCATTATCAGATTTGGGTAGTGGACCAATCGTATCCACAATTACTCTATCGAAAGCTCTTTGCGGAGTTTCGGTTATGGTTAATGGGGTCTTAGTATGTTTAGTCGTTTTAGACTTTTGGCATGTAGGACATTTCTTTATGTACTCTTTTATGTCTTTGGACATATTTTTCCAGTAATAGTGTTTCTGGCCCTTGGCCAAGGTTTTTGTAATGCCTGTATGACCACCTTGTATAGGATCATCATGGAATGTAGACAATATAGCTTCATTATCTTTATTATTTTTTATTACGGTCACCGGGTTGAGTAGCGCTACTCTTAATGATTTCAGTATATAATTGCCCATATTTTTAAAATTATCAAATGAAACATGTTCAAAGATATTTTCCCACGGTGCCACTTTTAGTTGGCTGATTTTGTGATTACCGGAATTTGGTGAAAACCCGACATTAAGTCAAGGCAAGAGAAATATTTTGCTCTACCTAGTTGATCCAAAATATCGTCGATTTTAGGGAGCGGAAATTTATCAGACAAGAGTTTTTTATTAATTTGACGATAGTCAATTAATAATCGCATAATTAATAAGTCATTTTTTATTTTCCGAATTTGGAAGTGACTTTTTTGGTACTAACAATAGTGGGCTATTATATGGTGATACAGAGGGTTCCACTATTTTATCTTTAATGAGTTTTTGGACAAGCTTTTGAATTTCGTCTTGTTGACTATGAGGATTTCTATAATTTTTTTATATATACGGGTTCATCATCAGTTAATCTCAGTTTTTGTTTATAGAAATTATTGGTAGTGATTGATTCGGTTTCTAGTCCGAACACATCACTATACTGGGTGCATAATTTTGTGAGTTGTTCGTTGAATTGAGGAGGGAAGTTTTTGGAAAGTTTGGATAAAACAATTTTTTCTCGGGTTTCTAAGTCAGTTTGTACTACTTCGTAGTTTGAAAATGGTTCATGCTGAATATTTTTAATATAAACTACTTGATCCTTATCTGTGGTATTTAATAGCCTTATATATGCATTCTGGGTTGTTGCTATGGTATTTGCTATATAGATACCATGCTGAACTTCTTGATTCGGAATTAATACACTGTCATTTTCTGAATTCATTTCAATTTTTCGGACGACTTGGGATCTTGCTGGCAGAATTATAGAGTTATTGCCAGAGCTATATGTTATTGGAACATAAATAGGATATTGGAGGTTATTTGGTCTTATTATAAGCCAGTCTTCAGACGGCTTGAAGTCTAATTGACACTTGTATCTTTTAATAAAATCGATTCCTAGTATTCCATCGCATGGAATAGCGAACTGCAAATTTACGATATGGAAATCATGTGGAATTATGTAATTTGAAGTTTGAATTTCAATAGAAGTTAAACCTTTTGATTTGGTAACTTCTTGACTTATCCCCTGTATGTTTATTATTTGATTATTTTTGATTTTTTGAAAAGCATCAGAATTTTCCTTTAATATGGATATTTCTGCACCTGTATCTAATAGAAAAACTAATTCTTTTCCTGTTGCTACGTTTGTGAAACTAACAAATGTACTTTGACTGAGATTTATAGTGTGAACTTTGGGGTTTCTTACTGTTGTATACCTAAAGGCGTCTAGGAGTTTCCCGAATCTGTATGGACTACCCTGACGTTATTGTTATGGTTGTTATTGCCATGGTTGTGGCTATTATTGCCATTATTATTATGGTTTCCACCACGGCCGTGTCCGCCGCGATTGTTTCCACCACGGCTGTTGTTGTTCATGCAGTTATTGTTATTATAGTTATTGTTTCCGTAGTAACCATTATTTTGGTTATTTCAATATTTTGGTAATATCCGTTATTGTTATATCTACCTCGATTATTACCTCTACCGCGATAATTGTTTTTGTAATTATTACCGCGATAGTTTTCTCGATAGGCGTATAATATGGAATTTGCATTGCCTGTCATTTCAGTACTGCATTGTATGTACTTCGTGACGGCTTCATTCATTGTTGCAAAATTACTTGCTTCCAATATTGTTTTAAGTCGGCCATGCTCACAATTTTTAACCATTGTGGAGATGGCTTCCTTGGTGCTGAATTTGTCAGCGTGCTCGGCCGATAGACCTTCATCAATATACGAAGCTTCTAGAAGCTTCCGTAGGTTGTCTATCTCTGTTGTAAACTTTTCTGTCGTTTTTCCTTTCTGGCCGGTTTTTGCCATTTTGGCTTAAACCACGTCAGATGTTTCTCCGACTATAGTATCTTGCAGTTTTTTAATAATTGCTTCTATAGTCGTTTTGCTTTGGACTCTGTACAAAGTGGATCCAACTATTTTGGATTTAATAACTTCTACAGCCAAAGCTTCGAATGTGCCTTTCGTTAGGTTGACTAACCTCAAAGCTGTTATGAATCTTTGCAGGTGTAACCTTTGCCCTTTAAATTCTGGGATGGCACTCGATATTTCCCTAATGTATGCCCTTTGGGCAATTGTTTCGTCAGTCATTGTGGTAGGTTTTACTTCCAAAAAGCTGCTGTCTAAATCTGAGTCTGTGTAGTCCTGGTCTGATAATTCAGATTGAATAAGGACTGCCGGAATTATAAGATTGTTTATATCTTTTTCTTCAATTTCGGGTTCCGTGGAGATAGGGTCATCAGTTTCAGCTTGTGCCTGTGATGATAAATCTGAATATTCTGACTCTTCACCAGTTTCTATTTTCAGGGGTGTGTTCAGGATCATTGGTACTGAAATTGTTAGGTCGTACCTTTGCTTTATAAATATGAGATTGTCTCTTAATTTATTCAGATATTTTGACATCTGAGACCAATGGGCTTTGTCTAGCCTGTCTCTTTGGTCATGTATCAGTGTACGCGCTGTATTGAAGCGGTTTACTAATATTTCTGCATGCTTATTCACAGTGTTTATCTGTGCTGGCCTAGATCTTGATAATGACTTTTAAGATTTGTCAAAATCAATTTTTATACCATGAAATCTTTCATAAATTTCCTTCCATTCCATTATCTAATGGACTACGGATATAATATTATCGGGATATTTTCTTGGACAGGGTTATATTCATTTATTTTTGTTTCATTTCTATTTTATTAGACATAAAAATAGATTATACTTCATACTTTATAAAAATATATTCTGTACTTCAATATAGCATCCTAAAAATAATATATCTCCATATGGATATACATATTATAGGTGTTGTAGGTGTTTTATTTATTAACGGAACATCTTTTTAATAATTATTGTAGGCATTATTAGTCATTATTATTAATTATTGTAGGTGCTTTCTGTTTTTTTTTTTTTTTTTTTTTTTTTTTAAGTTTTATATTTTGTCCAGATCATTAGCCTGGCTTCTGTTTATGGCTCTTTTAGATATACATTTGTTGTGAAATATATAAGCCTTATACAAGATATATGCGCTCATAATTAATACAGTAATTAATAATAAGATGTTCGTTAGTTCTAGATCAATTGTTTTGGATTCAACTTTGTTTATTACATTAGCAGTGGAGTCCACCTGCTTTACATCTACTAACCCCATTTTGGGTGTCTTCTCGTTCGTTAATATATTTTTCCTTAATTTGATTGTGTAATTAAATTTATTATTAATTTGCCATTTATTTTGGCTCATTTATTTTTCTTAAGTTTCTTTGGGCTTTATGTTTGTGTAAATGTGTAACATTTAATGTGTTGAATGTGTAAATATGAAAATTGCCTTATTTGGCCATATTATAAAATTATTATTTTTTTTTTTTTTAACATAAAGAAACCTGCCTAGTTTTTTTTATGGTTTTCAGGCCACACGTTAATCGGGCAACATTAATATCGCTCAATTTTACAATTATTATATATATATACATAAAAAAAAAAAATGCATCGCAGTGCAATTCAAAAAAATATGCAACGCAGTGCTTTGGGTAAAGAAGGAAAAAAAATTTGATGGGCGCTCTAGGAAGCGCTGCCAGTCTGTTCTCCTTGGTAGTCAAGCGGGCTGGTCCTGGCTGTTGTCTTTTGATGGGGCACCGGTGCTGGCTTCACAGGTGCTTGGCAAGCATTCTCAGCAATAACTTTTACGCTTCGGCAACAAAACATTTATGACATTTATAAATCATTACCGGAACGCTGAATTGACATAAGATGTTAAGGGTGCTGAGGGGAAAAATCGATGACAAAGGATGTAACTTCTTTTCCTTCTTCTTGAGCGCACGGTAGTGTTTTTATAACCTTGCAGAGGGTATTATAATTTTGTCCAAAAGTGTGCAACGCAGTGAAGGAGACATCTCCGACCCTATAAAGAATATATATTCTTGATCAGGATCACCTCCTGAGTTGATATGAGCATGTCCGCTGGCCGTCTGTCTGTTTCTACGCAAACTAGTCTCTCAGTTTTAAAACTATCGACTTGAAACTTTGCATACACCCTTCTTTCTTTTGCACGTAGTATATAAGTCGGAACGGCCCGGATCGGCCGACTATATCCTATAGCTGCCATATAACTGATTGATCGGAAATGGTACAACTTTGGTGTTTTTAGAGTTAGAGAGTTGACATGAGAGCTATTTTTGGCAAAATAATGCGACATGCCAAATTTCATAAGGATCGGCCGACTATATCTTATAGCTGTCATATAACTGAACGCTGTCATATAATAGAAAGCTGGCACTTGGTACACATTCTATTTTTGGTCAGTTAATCCGATCTACCAAATTTCATAACGATCGGTTGACTATGTCTTATAGCTGACATATGACTGAACGATCGGAAATGGTATTTGGTAGAAATATCAACTTTCGTATTTTTGAAGATAGAAGCTTGGGACTTTTTTTTAGATTTTTTATTGTAATTAATTGGTTTTATTATGATGTAATCATAAGGATCGGCCAACTATATCCGATGTTTGCGATATATATCCGGTTTTAGCTGCAAGGGTATATCAACTTCGGCTCCGCCCGAATTTAGCTTTGCTTTCTTGTTTTGTTTCAAGAAAGCACTTCGTTTATAATACCTTTTTGTAAAGCTAAAAACTAGTTTGTAAACGTAAAAATTAAGTTTTGATTTTAGGGAAGTTTCAATCAATTTCTTGGGGACTTGGGGACTTTTTTTTAGATTTTTTATTGTAATTAATTGGTTTTATTATGATGTAATCATAAGGATCGGCCAACTATATCCGATGTTTGCGATATATATCCGGTTTTAGCTGCAAGGGTATATCAACTTCGGCTCCGCCCGAATTTAGCTTTGCTTTCTTGTTTTGTTTCAAGAAAGCACTTCGTTTATAATACCTTTTTGTAAAGCTAAAAACTAGTTTGTAAACGTAAAAATTAAGTTTTGATTTTAGGGAAGTTTCAATCAATTTCCAAACCCGTATCGCTTCACGTGTGCTGTAATATATTTGGAGGCGAATTAATAATTTGCTTAGTTTTAATTTAAGCAAAGCTTGGATTTTTATTGCTTTCTTGGAAAAGAAGGGTTTAATCACTGTTTTGGCATTTCGTTTTGGTCACTCCAATCACTCTCTTAAAAGCTTCCGCTTTAGCTCTATTTGGCACATTGACTCAAGGCACATAGTTATTAAAATATTTTTATATTTTTATTATTATAACTAGCTGATCCACTGATCCCCTGCGAGTAATATTAACACATTCCCAAATGGTTGGACAGCTCCACGCGAATACCGCAATGATCGATCGAGAGCCTCCAGCGATTTTTTATGTACCATCGTGCATTCATCCCAAACAATGAGTTTACATCTTTGCAATACTTTTCCCATTCCGTAGCCAGGACCATCCAAAAAGAAGATGCTCCCAGCCCCACTATTTATTTTTTGCATGACATGATCATAAACCATTTCTTTGTTCATGGTTTAATTTCGTAATGTTGGATTGGACATATGACTAGAGATCATGACTGTTGTAATTCGGTGCAAATCCACATCAAATGCTGCAGTCGCAGTTCGGGCAGGTGTTGGCATTCCCAATTGACTTAGCACTTTATTTGCAATAGCTAAGCACTTGTCTTCAATCCTTATCAAAGTTTTATTGTAAATTCCTTCTGTCAATTCCATGGTCATGTCAGAATTTTCTAGACGTACTCTGTGCAAAATATCCCCAGCCATATGCGAACGATATCTTTCTCATAACTCTGTTGGAGATGAAGGGAAGCAAGCAGTCAATATGATTGCAAACAATGAGCGAATTTGGTGCGGATGTGCCGTGTTGCACGCATCATGAATGCAGAAATCCCACTGTTGGTCGTTCTCCAACAAATTTAAGGCTTGGCACGCACTGCGGAAGGTGGCATGCGTAATTCCGTTGATATTTATTGAGGGAATGATATATTTGAGGGACCGGGCACATTCACCAACAGCATGCGAAGGAAGAAACATTCATCTTGATTAGGATGCACTGTATAAAGTCTACCGATTGTATTCTCTTTTAAGATGCCAGGTTGTCCTTCGACGGGCTCGCCTCATTTGCGTCGCGCGAACTTTTTTTTAGTGGCATTCCACGTGTAATAAGAGGGCACTTCTGAATACATCAAGGTTCTGGCATCTTCCTGGCATAAGGTGAAGAAGGAATTCAGAGTTGTCGCAGGCAGATTCAGGACTCTTTCTGATACATTTCGTTCGGTGAAATAGACACGTTGACTATTCTCCAAATGGACTGCCAAGTGAACTACAGCTGGATAGCGTTCATGAATGGGGAACGAAGAAATTCGCCATGCAGCCTCGTTGCTGCTTATATATCTTCCAGCCTGATATTGAGAGAATTCATCGACAATTCTTACTGCATTGCTGTCACCTTTTTCTGCCTTAACACCCAAAACTGCCATATCGCTGCCTTTATTCACGTTGGGTTGAGGGTACCACATGGGTAATGGATCATGTTCTTGATGACAACTGCATGCAAATCCGTATAAACCTCGGCCCGTGGAATCTCAACGCATATCACATCGTCGATTTCGTCTGGACTAATTTTATCACACAGCCAGATCAGTATGTGCGCATGCGGCAATCCTCTCTTCTGCCATTCTACTGAATACATCCAGCACCGCACAGATCAAAAAACTCCATGTTTCTGAATGAAATCCATCAGTGACTTAAGCTTTTGTCTGAAAACACGGGCTGTGATGTCATGCTTATCCGTAGACGATTGTCCAGGAAATAACAGCTGCACTATCTCGTCCCAAGCTGGATTGCATGTGAAGGTGATAAATAAGTCTGGACGGCCGTAGCAACGAACATATGCCATGGCATCTTAAGCATATTCTTGCATGTGGCGTGAACTACCTATGTATGAGGATGGCAAAATCGTGAGCTTTCCAACGTTGGTTGTATTACGGTCATTCATCACAGCATCCCGCAAATGAATATATTCCTCGGACCGAAGTTTCGTCTGATTCAATCGGAGGAACAGCAAACGTTCTGTTTAAGTTTTAGCACACATATCGACAATGTGATGAAACAACTGACGACATTTCAATATATGATTGTCATCGGTCCTCTGAACCATTAATCGGTATGAGTAAAAGTTCATCGCGCTGCACTTTTTATTCGTTTCTACACCATTGACTGGATCTACCATCCTTACATTGAAATGATATTCATCGGCACCATCCCAGAAGATGAGTGGATACTGCAAAGCATCGTAACAACGGTGAGTTTTTGCGACGTTTACCAATCGATCGTTTCGTCGATGGAGAACAATATCTCGAGGTTGGAACTGATCCCCGACTATGACAATTGCCACTTCGTCTATAGTTGGAGCATTATATCTCCTGATATGTTCTCCAGCAGGCGTTTTGTGTGCATGAATGACAATTTTATGGGTATCCGAAGGCATCATATCGATTGCTGTTTTGAACAAACGCACCAAATGGTTCCGTTCGTGAAAAAGCTTTTGTAGCTGCAAAATAATGGGCTTTTTCAGGGAGGTATTGATTCCATCACGTACATCGACTTCAGCTCCATCATCACCAATGAAGTACATTTGAAGAAATTAGTGTTCGCTGTCTGAGAACGGAAGCAAGGAACCGGCCTTGTGATAGATTTGTCCTTTGATTTTAAAAGTGGGCATGAATTGCGCAGTTATAATTTCCGCACCAAATGACGTCATTTGGAAGCAAGAGTTGATTCAGTTGTAGATCCAGCGAATAGAGAGTGCAGAGGCTCTGGTGGTGCTTCAAGTTGAGGCAATTTCACTTTTCCGGAAACGCAACACAATCCTTTTGGTTCGTTTTTGAATTTGAGAGCCTGACAGTGTGTGCAGACCTGATGCATCCGGCCAATAACGACATTGCGATTCGAGCTATAATTAACAGTTGGATTATGTCGGAATGCAAGACGATTGTATTGCAGGTTTTGATCTGTTGCAAGCTGTAAACGCGCTTCAGCTACCCTTGCAGGGCAATTATTTTGAGACCGAATCAAATCGATTTCTGCAGAACGCGACTGCCTAACTCTCAATCGTGTTCGCTCAAGCCTAGCTGCTCGTCTTTCTGCTGATTCCGTGTGCATCTGCATTGCTCTCAGCCGCTCACTCTCTCGGATGGAGGGATATGAATGACCGCTCTTCGTCAGTCATATTCGAAATGTTACGTCTTTTTGCTTCTGTATTGCGAGTATGACGACCCAAATTCGACTTCTTTGGTGGTATGACTTCGTTTCTAACTTAATCTGAACAAAAAAATTAAAATTTCTTCTTTACATACGTTGCTCGTGCCACGTGGTTCACATGCGTCTGCGGTTGCCCTTGGCGACTGTCGTGAAACGTGAAAAAACTGAGTTCAGCTGGCCGCCTGTAGAGGGCGCAGCAGTAGGGGCACGGGGAAACGCGAAAAAAATTATATATTCGCAAACGCAGATAAGCTATCAACATCAAAAGTAGACAATAACCGAGCTGGAACCTCAACGCATGTTGTGTCAAAATTTGGGCTCAGAACTTTTCAAGTCTATAAAGGAAGTACGAACATTTTTATATATATAGATTTATAATAAACTTCAAACTGGTCTGCTCAATGAATTCTTGTAATAAGACAATCTCGTCATCTTTGCTACTATCCATTGGTTATATTGGGCAAATTTCGTACCAAATCCCTTACAGGTTATTCCTTCATCGAAATATATATTTGTTTCATGGCTTACATCAAAGACACAATAAAAGCCAATATAAAGGTAAGGGACATAACTAAATACAAATATAAATTTGTATTTGATTTATTTACCCTGTTTTTGATAATATTTCCGTCCATACCATAAGCCTAGCACAGAAAGCGTAATAAAGAAAACCAATGGGTAATAAACCTCCACATGTTAGAACCACTGACCTTCCACCTCTTCTTCGTTCACTAATTCAAAAATCGAATATCGTTTTTAACACTTACCTATCAGAATACTAGGGGGATACTAGATATTTCTTTATTCGCATCTCACATTGAATCCTTTAAAGAAACTTCGGTTAAAGCCGGGGATCTTTAGCTCCGAAGTTTTTCCAAGTAAAAACACCACCTTAAGACGTGAAGACCTCTGCGAAGGGGGAAGGGGTCCTCATTTCGGTAGACTCCCATATCGATTCTGAGAAGGTAAAATAACAAGAGTTTATTGACATAGAATTTATTTGCATCAAAATCATTTTGTGTGCTTAATCTTTTTACATTACATGTTCATATATACCGCCTTCGTCCGAACCGGCCACATATTGGCATAATTTGGCCGCTATTCAATCCGATTTTAATCTTATGACCGTGACCAGCTTGTAGCTCTGGTTGACCTTTATATCCCAGAATTAGGGTGGTCTAATTTCGATAACTCACCATCTTTATCACATATCACGTACCATGACTTCACCGCGGGCATGTTTGACACGTCCCTAGGTCAAATTAACTATGTTAGAAGTTCGTTAAGAACTTTTAGACTTTTAGACTTAAGTTTTGTATCTGATCCTGATGATGCCACTTTCTCCACACTGTACCACTCTTGGCTTACAAGGTGCCCCACGAACTTCAAAAAATACTATAAACTGGCTCTTACTTAAAAACAGAAAAACCTGCATAAGTATAGATTTTTAAAAATATTTACTAGCTCGGTAAAATTGTATCGTGCATAACGCATAACGAATGTTACAGGAATTATATTCACCGCAGCCGGATACAATTTACTCAGGATCCGAAGCAGTTTTATAACATTGTAATCACTAAACGTAAACATGTATCTTTTCCACCTCTCCTTACGTTTGAAAATTCATCTGCGACCTCTGATCAGGCCATTGCCGATCTATTTGCAAAACATTTTCAAAAAATTTATTTTCCGTCTAAAACGACAGATCAGCCTTACGCATACAACATTTAATCAGTAAATCTTATTTTCTGTCATTTTTTTCGCGAGAATAGCTTGTTATCTGATCTTTGAAGGGTCAAACCCGCTTATTTGCCAGGACCCGATAGAGTACCACGGTCTGTCCCAAAATACTGTGCCAGGGCTCTGTGCAAACCTCTTTTTACACCTTAAGCTATCTTTGGAAACCTCGATTTTTCCCCTTAAGTGGAAGGAATCTTTCATAATTCCCCTACATAAAAAAATTAATAAGTCAGCTGCTGCCAACTACAGAGGCATCTCTTGATTGTCGGCAATTCCAAAGTTATTTAAAAAATGAATTGATCCTCATTTGCAACACCTTTTCTCTTCGATCATCTCTCCATGTCAGCATGGCTTCATTAACCGTCGCTCCACCACCACTAATTTACTGGAGTTGACAAACTTTGTCATAGATGGCTTTCGAAAGGGATTTAAAACCGATGTTCCTTACACAGACTTCAGCAAAGCATTTCATTCAGTCAATCACTTACTGTTGTTGAGTAAACTGAACATGCTGAGATTTCCTACAGACCTTCTAACGTGGATCACCTGCTATTTAGATGGAAGAACACAAAGAGTCTTTTTTTAAAATATACATTCCAGTGTAGGTATATATAAATATATATTTATATATATATATATATATATATATATATATATATATATAAAAGTCATCTTGGCCCGTTACATTTTTCTCTTTCTATTAACGACTTGCCCATGCTTTAACGAACTCTTGAGTACGCATGTATACATATGATATAAAGCTTTGTCTTCAATACAAATCCGCTCTGCCCAATGCAAACTTAAGTCAAATCTCAAACATTTTAAAATATAGTGATTAGCGAACGACTTAATACTTAATAAATTAAAAAGCAAAGTTGTTTTTTTATCGCTCTTACCCTCATCAGGCCATGTACCATATTTTCTCTATGGGATTGCCTTAGAAAAATGAACTCAGGTTAATGATCTTGGTGTCCTATTAGAATTAAAACACAGATTTGCTGACTTAAAACACAGATGTGAAAATATTCACGATGGTTAATGTGGAGATCCGTATCGGCAGCGAAGAGCGACGATGGGATTGACGCGCTCTCTCAAAAGAAGTAAGAAGAAGAAAAGAATTAATGTTCACCATTCGATCGGAGGCAGTTGACTGGTAACGCTCGCTGTGCCGGGACTAATAAAAGGAATTGAAATACCGAATTGAAACTGTTATTTAAATTGGGGATTTGGAGTCTTTACACTGGCGACGAGGAGAAAAACTGGAGTATAAATACTACCGGCCAAGTTAGAGAAAAAAAAACTAAATAAAGAAGTAACAGGAGAAAAATGGCGCGTGCCTCGCCGGTACATATATATATGTAGGAGGCGCAAAAAGGAAAACGGTAAGAAAAGAAAAGGTGGACAGCACAAGCCGATTAAATTCCGGCGGCTGCACTAAAAGAGTCTGTTCCTAAGAGAACGAGAGCAAAATAAGGGCGAACGCTATTTGTAATTTTCGCATTAGGAGAATCTTTTGTTTTTCGTTCAAATGGAACGAGATTAAGCAGCGTCAGCCGATTAAATTCCGGCTGCTGCATTAAAGGAGTCGGTTCCAAAGGGAATGCGATCCAGAGAAAAAAGAGCAGCGCTAGCGGATTAAATTCTTGCTGTTGCATTAAGAGAGCCGGTTCCAAAGGGAATGCGGAAGAGAAAAAAAATAAGAAGAGCGAAACATAATTTGAGATGTTCGCATAAAGAGTCTATTCAAAAGGGAATGAGACCAATAACACAAAAAAAATAAGGGATTGCTAATGGCCATCTAACTCTAATTACCTTTCAGGTTATACTAAACATGACGGAGTTAAAACCATTCCTGTGCCAGGGAATGGATAAAGCGCTATGGAGGACAGAGTGGGAGGCGTGGTTGCGCGCGTTTAATATATATATTGACACGGAGGAGATCACATCCGTATGTAAGAAGAGAAACAAGCTTCTTCACCTGGGTGGACCGCAGCTCCAGGCAGTAGTCTACAGCATTCCGGGAGCATTAATTCCTTTTGTCGAAGAGGAGCAAAATGATGTCTTAACACCTCTTATTACCAAATTGAACGAGTATTTTTCACCGCAACGCAACTCGGCTTTTGAGAGACATTTGTTTCGATCGATGACCCCAATAGAGGGAGAATGTTTCACAGAGTTTTTGATGAGGCTTCGCCGCCAAATAGTTAAATGTTCATTTGGAGAGACCAAAGAACAGATAGAGGATATCTGTCTAAAAGATAGGATCATCGATGTCTGGGCTTCATTCGAGCTAAAAAAGAAGCTATTGGAAAATGAATTTACTTTGGAGGAGGTCATAAAAACATGTAATATCGACGAACAAGTTAATAAACAAACGCAATCTATGATCCCGCAATCGAATGCAAATAGCATCAACAAAATAGTTCAGCGAAGCGCGAGTTCCGAATGTGGCAGATGTGGCCAAAAAGGGCACCAAGAAAATAGTTTGGACTGCCCAGCCAGAAACGCGAAATGCAGGAAATGCGAAAGGATTGGACATTTTTATCGGAAATGCCGTACCAGGAAGAGGAAGCCATACGACAAATGGGAAGGACCAGATAGAAAGCGACGACAACGTGATCATTCTATAATTAAGTCCATATCTAGTGACTCTAAAAGTTACTCGGATGGTCCAAACGACGCGGAATTATTCAGAGTGGAACATGGATCGTCACAAGAAGAAGAAATTCCATGTAAAATAAGGGGCAATGCAGTCACTATGATAATTGATTCGGGCTCGAAGTACAATCTAATAAGTCAGTCGGATTGGCGACAATTGTGCGAGAAAAGGGCAGTAATGTTTAACTCGCGCCCGGAATCAGCCAACCAGTTTCGCGCATATGCTTCTGATCATCTGCTTAAAGTGCTACAAGTTTTTGAAGCCCCGATTTCGGTGCTAAGCGATCCTGAACTGATTGCTACTTTTTACGTCATTGAAAATAGTAGACAATCGCTGTTGGGACGTGACACAGCAATCAAACTCAAGGTTCTAAAACTGGGTTTAGACGTACATCGAGTTGAAAAGGCCGAGCCTTTCCCCAAATGGCGTGATGTGTCGGTCAAGCTGTCCATTGATAAGTCAATAGTCCCAGTGAAGCAACCAATGAGGCGAGTGCCAACAGCGTTGGAAAGTAAAGTCACCGATAAATTGGAGGAAGCATTACATTTGGACATCATCGAACCAGTATTGGGCCCGAGCGCTTGGATTTCGCCAGTCGTGATTGCGTTTAAGGACGACGGGGATATCCGGGTATGCTTGGACATGAGACGCGCAAACAAGGCAATACAACGAGAAAACTACCCGTTGCCAACGTTTGAAACGTTTATGACTAAGCTGAAAGGTGCTAAGTATTTTTCGCGACTCGATTTAAAGAGCGCTTACCATCAGCTGGAGCTGACCGAGTCCAGCCGAGAAATTACTACCTTCATAACGCACCGCGGGTTATTTCGATATAAGCGGCTGATGTTTGGCGTGAATTCAGCCCCAGAAATATTTCAACGGTTAATGGAGCAAATGTTGGCCCCTTGTCAGAATGCTTTGAATTACATTGATGACGTGATCATATTTGGCAAAAATATTGAGGAGCACGACAAATCACTCGCAAAGGTCAAGGAAATATTTCGAGCTAATAACGAAGCACTAAATGAGAAGAAATGCGTATTTCGAGTACAGAAATTGAAATTTCTAGGTCATATCCTCTCGGACAAGGGGATCGAAGTTGACCCCGAGAAAGTAAAGGTAATTACAACGTTTAGAGCGCCCAAAAATAAAGAAGAGGTACGCAGTTTCCTCGGTTTAGTCACATACATTGGAAAATTTGTATCTGATCTGGCGGATAATACAGAGCCTTTGAGGAAATTACTGAAAAGCCATGAAACGTTCTGTTGGGGCAAACCACAGGAAGAAGCATTCCAGAATCTCAAAGCTAAGATTTCCACAGTTCCAATGCTGTCATATTTTAACCTGCAGGATAAAACGTGCTTGATCGCAGATGCCAGCCCAGTGGCCTTGGGAGCAGTGTTAGTGCAATTTGATAAATCGAATACTGCACGCATAATATCGTTTGCTAGTAAGAGTTTGTCGTCGGTGGAAAAGAGATATTCACAAACAGAAAAAGAAAGCCTGGCATTGGTGTGGGCGGTGGAAAAATTTTATTATTATTTAGCGGGATTAAAGTTTGATCTGATAACTGACCACAAGCCACTTGAATCAATCTTTAAACCAACTTCACGACCCCCAGCCAGGATTGAAAGGTGGTTGCTGCGATTACAATCTTACCGATTCCGTGTGGTGTATAAGGCAGGAAAGGAGAATATTGCCGACTCACTATCAAGACTTTGCGAAGTAACCGATGCAGACCCTTATGACTGGGCTGGTGAGGAACACATATTTCGCGTGGTGTCAACCTTAATTCCTAGATCGCTCTCCATATCGAAGGTCACAGAGATGAGCACTCAGGATGAGGAAATAATAGACGTGATGACATGCCTTGGTCAGGATTCATGGAACTCAAATATGTCTAGCTCGTACTATCCATTTCGTTTAGAACTCTCGATTGTGGGAAACATTCTATTGCGGGGCACAAGACTAGTAATTCCGCGGAAGTTACGTGGACTCGTACTTGAACTCGCTCATGAAGGGCATCCCGGGATAAGCGCTATGAAACGGAGGCTTCGTTCCAAAGTTTGGTGGCCGTGTATGGACAAGGACACAGATCAGTATGTTAAGGAGTGCCGCGATTGCCTGTTAGTATCAATGCCATCAAATCCGGCTCCCATGAAAAGACATTCGTTTCCGAATGGACCTTGGAGATGCGTAGCGACCGATCTTTTGGGCCCTTTACCAAATGGTGAGAATGTACTCGTATTAATAGACTATTACTCGCGGTATATGGAATTCAAACTTATCAAGTCGATATCATCGAAAACCATTATTGAGGAAATGGAAGAAATCTTTTCCAGATTGGGATTCCCGGAAACATTAACAACTGATAATGGGAGGCAATTTGTCAGCGTCGAATTTAAAAATTTTTGTGAAAGCAGCGGCATTCGGCTAATGCCAACTCCCCCATACTGGCCCCAGGCCAACGGCGAAGTAGAAAACATGAACAGATCTCTGGTGAAACGCCTAAAGATAGCTCATGCCAATAACGACAATTACAAAAAAGAAATTCAAAAATTTGTATTAATGTATAACGTCACTCCACACGGGACCACGGGCGCACCACCAACAGAGCTAATGTTTAACAGAGTGATAAGGGACAAAATTCCTAGCATACAGGACCTCGTGGGCGAAACGGTTGATTCAGAAGAGAGAGACAGGGACGTCTGGAAGAAAGAGAAAGGGAAAGAGTTAGCCGACAACGCTAGGAAAGCGGGAGTGATCGATATAAAAGTAGGTGACAAGGTTCTCCTAAAAAACGTAATATTCCCGCATAAGCTGACGCCAACATTCGATACGACCACATATGAAGTAACTAACCGAGAGGGAAATGTTGTCCAAATTTCTGGTGGTGGTAAGTCGTATACTAGGAATGTAAGCCACTTGAAAAAGATCATCGGCGCAGACTCATCGAAATCGTCTAACTCGGTGAGCCCCGATGTTGAGATATCTCCCTCAGCTATTCCTTTACAGCCGGTTGCCGAAACTCTGACGCCACAGGAAACTCCGGCATCAAAGGACCTCCCTGACCCGAACGAGAACCTGAAGCTCCGTCTGGAGAAAAAAGAAGGGGTGTGGAGATCCGTATCGGCAGCGAAGAGCGACGATGGGATTGACGCGCTCTCTCAAAAGAAGTAAGAAGAAGAAAAGAATTAATGTTCACCATTCGATCGGAGGCAGTTGACTGGTAACGCTCGCTGTGCCGGGACTAATAAAAGGAATTGAAATACCGAATTGAAACTGTTATTTAAATTGGGGATTTGGAGTCTTTACAGTTAATAAGGATTAGTGTGTCCTTGGTTTTATTAAAAGGTGGTCAAAAGAATTTAACGACCCCTATATTACTAAAAATTTATTTATTTTTTTGGTCCGTCCGATACGGCTCATGTTTCTAGAGTCCCCAATATGGAGTACATCGAAACCGCATAGAATTCGTACAAAAGAATTTCTTAACATTTGCATTTAGAGGTCGTAACACGCTTAAATTTCAATATTCCTATAGTTCTAATTGAAGGAATATAATTTGCAGTCCTCCTTACCTATTGTAGTTCAACATATGCACAACACGACTTTCTTAGGGTCTTATGTTCTCTACCCCTTTAAACTTAAAATCAAGTATTTCTAACTGTTAACTCCTCTAACTCCTAACTCCGAGGGGAAGTATTACTAACTTATTTTAGCTTAATAAATAACCAAGTACTTATAAATAGTTTCTTGTGCGTCCCTCGGTCGTTTGGGCCTCTAAGCTTTATGATGAATGCAGGAATGCTAGCTGATGCACTAATTGATGCAAGAACCATTTTCCAAATTCTAAACGACCTGAGGTGGCGAAATGCCACTTTGTTCGAGCCGCCCACATACTCGCACCATTTGTCCGCTTTTAATCAGTGATCAGCTGTTAGCTCTTGGAGACTTTAATATCCCAAAACGTAAGTGGTTTTTTGCAGATAATTTACCGTCTTTATCACAAGACCTCACCGCAGGGATGTTTAAAATTACCCTCGATCAAATTAAACATGTAAGAAATTTATTAGGTCGGCTGCTGGACTTATGTATTGTTACAGATCAAAATGGAATTACGCTTTCCAGAAAGTTGCGCCTTTCTAACCTTGGGGATCCATATCATCCCACTCCTAAGGTTTCATTCTAACACTATGCGAAATTTGACTACTTTTTCTGGTCAAAATTAATATGTATATCAGAAACGAAATAAGATATTTCAATTCGTTTTTTTTTTTATAGTGTTTTATATATCATAGCATGTATAATCTTTGATTTAATATAGAGAAGGAATCATCTCCGGCCTCACAAAGAATATATATTCTTGATCACCATCAATAGCCGAGTCGATATAGCCATGTCCATCTGTCCGTCCGTCCGCATGAACGCGTGGATTTCAGAGCTATAGGACTTGGCATGACCACGCAGTTCAAGTGTGTTTCAAATTTTTGCCCGCCCCCTCCCCCACAAATCGGGAATTCCTGCAGCACCAGTACAAGAAAGTTATTTTAAAAACTTTTAATGCCAAACTGTAGTTCTATAGATTCTATAGTTGATATATATCTGAAAAAAAATTTTTATCGAAATAGGTCGATTTTAATACGCATACAAATTCAATTTCCCATACAAACGCGTAAAATTTTGAACGCGTGGATCTCGAAGACTGTAAGAGACATCCTGTAAGAGATATCCGACTTGGATAAAGTCGCGCTGTAACCCGCCATAGAAAATTTTTCTTTGTATGAGATTTCCCATCTTTGTCCCACTTTATTATCTTTGGTATAATATAGTCCTTTTTTGTTAAACTGAGACTTTGCACACACCCTTCTTTCCTTTCCTGTGACTATATGCTATAGCTGCCATATTACTGAACGATCGGAAATGACCCAACTTTCGTGTTTTGGTAAGTAGAACTAAAATAAAGAAATAAATAGAAGTCAATGGAAGTTTCAACTTCGTACAGATTCTATTTTTGATCAGTTGATCCGACCTACCAAATTTCATAAGGATCGGCCGACTATAGCTGCCACATAACAATTGGAAATGGTATTTACCAAAAGATCGGAAATGGTATTTAGTAAAAATAACAACTTTTGTTGTTTTTGAAGATAGAAGTTTGGGACTTTTTTCGATTTTGTATTGTAACAAATTGGTTTTATTGTGATTTTCTCTTAAGGATCGGTCAACATATCCGATGTTTGCGATATATATCGGATTTTAACTGCAAGGGTATATCAACTTCGGCTCCGCTCGAAGTTAGCTTTCTTTTGTTGTTTTTTATTTTTTATGTTTTTGATTTTTTCAAATGCCTGAGCTTGTTGGGTCAGGCAACAGCCGCTGTTTTAATGTGATGTTTATTTATTGGGCTTAAATATGTATAAATCGCTCGGCTCCGCTCGAAGTTAGCTTTCTTTTGTTGTTTTTTATTTTTTATCTTTTTGATTTTTTCAAATGCCTGAGCCTGTTGGGTCAGGCAACAGCCGCTGTTTTAATGTGATGTTTATTTATTGGGCTTAAATATGTATAAATCGCTTAGTTCTCGTTCCTTTTCGTTAGAGAGTTTTGGCTCCACAATGTCTTGGTCGGGCCGCCTTCTCCGTTATCGAGGGCTTTAGCTTCGCAATGTTTAGTCGGCCACACCCGCTGTACATAACATTAAGTCCCTGCATGCAAATTATAAATACCGTACCGAAGTTTTATAAAAATATATATTTTTATTTAAAGTACTTTTGCAATTGTCGTACAGATAAACTTAAGGCTAATTTACGACTGACCAAGCTTGAGTTAATTGTCTTCCTTGTCGTCTCGGGATTGAAGTTTTCCAAGCTTCCTTAAGAACTTTCCGAAGTTAATTCCGAAGATAATTCCGAAGTTAGAACCCGAATGATTTTGCTGCGATCAGCATGGAAAATTTGGCTAGCAATTGGAATGCCAAAAAGGGGAATCGCGGTGGCATGATTCCAGCGGATGTTTAGTCTAATATTGTTTTGCTGGTGCCGACCGAATAGGGAGAGTTTGTTTATGTTTATGATTGACTCAAGCTTGGCTTGCCGTTTGTGTTGTAGGTGCGAGTGTGGGGATAAATGTGTAAGAGCTCGTAGGAACTCACTGCTCGTGGGAAGTGCAGAAATAATTGTTTATAATATTAATATAGATTAAATTTCTAGTTAATTCTCCCCCTCCTAAGATGAATCGTCCCGATTCATTACATTTGTGCGGCGAGGGAGGATATTCTATTATTAAGTTCTGTAAATGTTATTTCAATATTTCTTTCAGTTTCGTTTTCTGTTACAGTTTCAGTTGTGATTTCAGCTTTTGGAATTTCTATTTCTTTTTGGGTTTTGGTACATTTTATTTGAATTTGTTTTATTATTTTGGGTATGATTTTGCGTGATTTATATATGATTAAAAGGGTAAGTATAAAAATTAACAATATTAATTCCAGGGATATTTTTGTTTTTCCTAATTTTACAAATGGGTTAATAATGTTTATATTATCTAGACTTAATTCGGAATCATTAGAAAATATGTAATCCGTTATTATATAATTATTGTATTTGTATTGGGATATGTAATCTAACATTCTCTGTTTTTCGTTGATGTAATTTATATTATTAATAATTATGCTTTCATTAAATAAAATCAGAAATGCGCCCTTTAATTTGATTTCGTTTACAGTATTTTCTCCAGTGATGAGAATAGCGCCATCATCTAAGTTTTCCAATTGTTTAATTTTTTCTCGTATTTTTGAACAGTTTGCTTTTTTTCCATTTAAGAGATTTGTGAAACAAGAGCTCTCGTTTGAGAGTTTACAATAATTATTGTATATTTCTTCTTTAAAGTTTGTTATTTTATAAAATATTCCATTACAGTGTGCTGTCTTATCGTCTATTATTAATTTTCCGTTTATTTGGGCAATTGCCCTTGATGTATATAAGCTACAGATGTTATTTATAATTGGATATCTTATATATATTATAAGTAGGTCTTGGTTTTTTATTATTTTAAAAGTGGAGATGTCTAACAGATCTGTTAGTACAACTGGTTTATTTTCGTGTCTAAATATTTCTTTAATGTCTTTTTCATTTAATATTTTTGTGTTTACAATGTTTGCTTTTGCTAAAGTGATTGTATCGATTAAATTTTGAATATCAAGTGTGATTAATTGTAGTCGGTGTTGTCTTACTTTTGATTCTTTTTTAACAACGATTGTGTTAAGAATTTTTGTCATAAGCTGTACTTCTTGAAATATGCGTGAATTTCTTGTAAATTGTTTGTTATTGTTTTCTGTCAGTTCGTTAATTTTCGATTCTTGTTAAGTCGTCATGGTCTGGTGTACCTGAGAGCCATTTCCATGCTGTGCCCAATTCATTAATACCTCTTTTATTTCTGGATGGTAATAGTTGGGACATAAGGATTTTGATAATGTTTAGGTTTTGTGAAATATCCCATTCTAAGTCTGACTTTTTGCTGCTATTAGTAATGTTATCTTCAACTCTAATTATTTCTCTATAAAAACTAAGGTTCGTAATGTGGAATAGGTCCTCAAATGAATTGCACGTCATTACATCTTTTTCGTCTTTTAGCAATAAATATTCATTGTTTGTGTAGTCAATAATTTCCGAGTGACAAATGGTGATTAGAATGGTGAGTACGAATGCGATTTCCATCGTCTGTAAAGTATAAATTATTTAATATTATCTTTATGGATAACTCTCTTTCTATTATTAATTATTACTTTATTGGGTAAATTTTCCTGAACGACTTGTTTTTTAAATCTGGGACCTAATTTGTTTCTTTCTCCGTGTATTTTTTCGTAAACTACTTCTCCTACATGATAATTTTTTTCTAATTTATTTTTGTTATGATAATCTAATGTTTTAGATTGTGTTATCTGTAATTGTAGCGGTATATCGCTGTGATCTATTTTGTTAAATAGGATATCATAGGGTTTTTGATTTGTTACTGAGTGGATTGTCATGTTATAATTTTTTGCAGCTCTTATAATAATTTCAGAGTAATCTAAGAGGCGGTATTCCTCTTTAATACAGCGAGCTATTTCAGTTAAGGTTGAATGGACTCTTTCGACTTGTCCGTTCGAAAGGCTATGTCTAGGGTCTGAATAATGAATGGATATACCTGAACGTTTTAGGAATGATTTAAATTGTGCCGATGTGAAACTCGGCTCGTTGTCAGTCATAATTGTTTTTACTAATGGGAATGTTTGTAAAATTTCATATACTTTGCAGTCAATGTTCTTTTTGTTAGTGATTTCTTTTACCACTAGGTATTTGGAGTAGGAATCAATGCAAGTTAAGAAGGTAAGACTTTGTGCGTAGTAAATGTCAATATGTAAATGCTGCCCTTCTGATTTGGGAATGGGAGTTTCTCCAATAGGAATTTGTATTGGATTTCTGTTATATTTATTTGTGTTGCAAATTTTGCAATTTGTGATATATTCTTTTAATTTTTTGTATAAATTTGGCCAATAATACAGTCTGGAGATTTGTTTATAATTTTCCTCTAATCCTCTATGAGCTCGACAGTGGGTTTCTTCTATTATTATTGCTTTATCATCATTATTAATTATATCTTGAACAAAAATTTTTGTATATAGAAATTTATTTAAAAAATTGTTTTTTAATGTATGGTAATTTGTATTTCGTATAATACTTCAGGGGTGCAGTAAATTCCTGTGATAATATTGGGTTGCAGATATTCTTTTAGAATTGTAACTAAATTTTCTGGTTGGTCGTATTCGATGATATGGCGTCTATTTTCGAATACATTTATTTGTTCATGTATTGTAAAGTTTCCTTTTGCTATTAAAAGTTGTTGTTTAAATTGGTTAAGGGGCTTTTTTGTTTCACTTAAAATGTTATCGAAGCTACTTTCGGCTGAGTGCTGAGTACCGGTAATATCTGCATCTTCTTCGGAAATATTATTTATTTCGATTCGGGACAATGTGTCTGCTACTACATTGGTAGTACCCGGCTTATAATGAATTTTTGGGCTGAAGCTTTCTATGTAATTAAACCAACTTTTTATACCCTTGCAGAGGGTATTATAATTTTGTCAAAAGTGTGCAACGCAGTGAAGGAGACATCTCCGACCCTATAAAGTATATATATTCTTGATCAGGATCACCTCCTGAGTTGATATGAGCATGTCCGTCTGTCCGTCTGTCTGTTTCTACGCAAACTAGTCTCTCAGTTTTAAAGCTATCGACTTGAAACTTTGCACACACCCTTCTTTCCTTTGCACGCAGTATATAAGTTGGAACGGCCGGGATCGGCCGACTATATCCTATAGCTGCCATATAACTGATTGATCGGAAATGGTATAACTTTGGTGTTTTTAGAGTTAGAGAGTTCTAATTTGACATGAGAGCTATTTTTGGCAAAATATTACGACATGCCAAATTTCATAAGGATCGGCTGACTATATCCTATAGCTGCCATATAACTGTACGATCGGAAATGGTTTTTGGTAGAAATATGAACTTTCATATTTTTGAAGATAGAAGCTTGGGGCTTTTTTTTAGATTTTTTATTGTAATTAATTGGTTTTATTATGATGTAATCATAAGGATCGGCCAACTATATCCGATGTTTGCGATATATATCCGGTTTTAGCTGCAAGGGTATATCAACTTCGGCTCCGCCCGAAGTTAGCTTTGCTTTCTTGTTAATTCTACATTTGGGTTTTTATCTGAAATGGCGTACGAGAGTGTTTGATGATCCGTATGAATTTCTAGTCCTGATACTCCGTATAAGTAATTTCTTAGGTTTTTTAATGCCCATACTATTGCCAAAAGTTCTTTAGTCGCGTAATTTCTTTCAGTTTTATTCAATGTTTTATATATAAAAGTGATTGGATTTCCGTCTTGAGACAGTACTGCTCCTATAGCTACATTTGAGGCGTCGGTCGTTAATGTAAATTGTTTCGAATAGTCTGGTTGGACTAATTCGATCTGGCAAATTAAGTGTTCTTTGAGTTCGTTAAAGGCTTGAATAGCAGGTTCATCAAGAGTAATTGAGACATTTTTAGACATTCGTTTAGAAATTGTTCCATTGGAGCCTTCTAAAAATCTATTTAATGGCTTGGCAATGGTTGCATAATTTTTTACGAATTTCCTATAGTATCCAGTAAGACCTAGGAAACTACGTAGCTCATTGATATTTTTAGGAATTGGATATTTGGAAATGGTTTCTATTTTTTCAGGATGGGTTTTAATAATATTTTGTGCTACAACATATCCAAGAAATGAGGTTTCTAATTTAAAAAATTTTGATTTTTCTAATGAAATTTTCATGTTTGCTTTATGTAGAATGTTAATAACTGAGTTAAGATCATTAAAATGTTGTTTTAGAGAGTGGGAAAAAATAATTATATCGTCCATGTAAACATGGCAAAATTTCCCCACATGTTCCCTAAGTATATCGTCCATTGCTCTCTGGAAGATGCGAGGCGCGTTTGTTAGCCCAAATGTCATTCTTATGAATTCGAATTTTCCATTGTTAATGGAAAATGAAGTTTTTTCGACGTCTGATTCTTTCATGAGGATTTGGTGGAATCCTGATTCTAAGTCAATGGTACTAAAATATTTTGCTTTTCCTAAGTTAGATAAAATAACTGAAGGGTCCTGCATGGGATACCTGTCTGGAATGGTGCTGAGGTTCAATTTTCTAAAATCAATGCAAAGTCTGTGTTTGGGGGTGCCGTCCTCGTTAGTACCTTTTTTTGGTACTATGATGACTGGTGAATTGTACGGACTTTTGCTGGGTCTAATAATTTGATCTTCGATCATGCGACTTATTTCTTGGTTGACAAACTCGTTTAGTGCTTGAGAGTAAGGATATTGCCTTGAGTAAATGGGTCTATCATTAACTGTGTCTATTTCACAGCGGACATCGGTTCGAAATGGTAGATTCGTGTTTATATCAGAATGTACCTTTTTAATAGTATTTATAATTTTTTCAGTGTAGTTTGCTATTTCGGTTTCAGCGTTTTCAAATGTTTTGATGTCGGCGCTTTTTTTAACTACGCTGTCTTTATTTTCGTATGCCAAATTGTTTATTTCATTTATGTCGGATTTGGCTTCGACGAAATGCTCGGGATCTAAATGTCCCAAACTATTTGATTCATAATTGTCAGAATTGTTGTTGACAGTGCTTTTGGAATCGAAGTGTTCCAAACTATTTGTGTCGGTATGAACATCGACGGCGTGTTCGGGGTTTATGTACCCCAAACTTTCTGTTCCAACTGTGTTTTTCATTAGAACACTTGTGGAATTTAAGTATTTATCTAATATAAATTTTTTTAGAGGAAGTAGTGTTATTTCCTTTTTCATTTCTAATAGATTAAGTTTTTCCTCATAATTTAATTTTTCAATTTTTCCTTTAAATTTTAATGTGTCATTGCTCATGTCAATGACCGCTCCTATTTTTTTTAGTAAATTGTACCCTACTAATAAATCTGCCTTCAATCCGTCTATTTCATAAAAAATGTGTTTTGTGTCAAAAATTGTTATGAAATGGTATATTTTAATTACTGAGTACCCGTTAACTGTCGAGACTCTTTTATAAATTGGCAATTCTATTCCATTTTTGTAAATACCTTTTTTTATGTAGCAAGCTGTGGCTCCTGTATCTATTAAAATATTAAATTTTTTGTTTATTTTTTTATCAAATCGAAAAATGTGTGGAAGGCCTACTGTTCTCTTAAAAAATGGTCTTCTTCAATATTGTTTATGCGCATTTGTTTGTTTTTCGGTTGAGCTGATGACTCAATTTGCGTGCGTTTGGCTGCCTGCTCTGGTTGTTGAAAAGGTTTCCTTTCCTGATTAAAGGAATTATTTTGGAAACTATTTTTGTTTTGGTATTGCCCACCATTAGGTGCTGCTTGATTATACTGGTTTTTATTTAGGGTTTGGATGCTGGTGTCCAGTTCCATTGGTTCGCTCTTGTTTTGAAAAGTATTATTCCCTTGTGTCCAAACATTATTATTTGGATAATTATTGGAATAAAACCGAGCATTATTGTTTTGATAGTTATTTGCGTATTGATTGCTATTATTTTGGAAAGTATTAGTTTTGTTTTGAGAAGCATTGTTATGAAAATGGTTGGGGTTGTGGTAATTGGAATTTTGTCTATTAAAATTCTGGTGGCTATCATTGTTTTTATTCAGGCGCAATTGATTGCCTTGATTATAACCATCAAATTTATAATTGGAATCATTGGGAGTTCGTAAGTTGTCGTTAAAATGACGCTGATGAGGTGCGCTGAAACGATAAGCCAACTGTGCCCTCATCTGGTTACTTTCCATTTCTTGCACTCTGGCTAAAGCGTTTGGCAAGTCTGGAGGACTGAGGGAAAAGAGCATACCGGAAATTGGGCCGTTCAGGCCAGTTATAAATACTCTTAAGGCATTTTGTCTGTGTCTGAGATTTGTTTCTGTAGTTATGGGATTATCTTTCCTATAAGTCATTATGGTTTTATTTATTAATAAGGTTAACTTTTTATTAACCAAATTATAAAAGCCCATAACTGAGAATTTGTTTTGTGTCAGGACACTTAATTCTTGTTCGATAATGTGAATTGGCCTCTTATCGCTGAAAACGAAATCTAGCCTGGCCAAAATTGCGTCAAAGTTTAGAACAGTTCCATGATTTGTTAAAGCATCATTTGCTTTGCCTGTTATTTTGTTTCTTAAAATAGTTAAGGCTACAAAGTAGCGTCGGCTTTTGCGGACATAAAGTCCCATCACTGTTTCGGCGGCTTCCCGCCAGGCTCATAATTTTCTAAATTTCCAGAGAATGTGGGCATGGATTTGACGACTTCTAATGTTTCGTCGCATGGAATGTTGTCGTCGATCGGTTCTATTTCGTATTCTGTCACTAAGTTGGATCTTGAGTCTAGAAGGGCTCGTAAGTTTTTAATTGCGTCTTGTAACGGTGATACGTTACTGGCAATTAGTCGGACAATTAAGTCTGTTGTTAGCGTTTGTTCGGGGGCTTGTTTGTTGATGTTAGCACTGTGGCTAGTAGACGGACCGTTTGTATCTGTCAAGTTTAGTAAAGCATTTATTAGTTCGTCCAGGATTATTTACTTGCGTTTTTGCGGAACGACCTTTCTTATTTTTGTAGATTGGTTTCACAGTTTTTTTTTTATTTTTTTAAGTTTTTATTCATCTAGGATTTTAAAAAAATTTGACATAATATTTATTTACTAATACGAATATATGTATCCGCATATAGGTTTTGAAAAAAGAAAAACAAAATTGTTCATTATCTAAATATATAATATATATAAATTATATTGGTAAATCTATCCTCACGGTGTACTTTAAAATCCTGAAGAAGAGTCGATAGTTTTATCCTATGAGGTTCCTCAAATGGTCCGTTTAGTCTTCCTTCCTTCCTTGTCTTGTAGGACTTCCTTTTTTTTTTTTTACTTAAATTTTTGTGCGTTTGCGTTCGTTTAAGTTGGTTTTTTTTTTACTGTTATTACTGTCAATACATTTTTTTTATATCAGGATTTTTTTACTGATGTCAAAATGATTTTGCGAAATGTTTTATTGATATTATTTTGTATTTTTTAATAAAGTGAATAAAACTTTATTATTAAAATGTTTGTATCGAATTGATTTTGTTTTTTGTAATCGTTTTATTTTCCGGTGTATTTTGTTGAATTTTTATTCCTTTTCTTATCTGATTTTCTCTGAGTCACTGAGTCTTACTTTTTTATTTGATTCTTGAAACTTGTATTTTTCAATTAATGGATTGCCTTATTTTTGCACTTTCTTATATATATTTTTTTCTTTCACTGGTGCGATTTTTAAATTTTGTACATAGAAGCCTTTTGTAAATTCAGGCCTATGATTTAATTTTTTAGGGCACTCGCGAATATCTTTTTTAATATCGATATTTTTTTAAAGACGCGTGCCCCACGTTGGGCGCCAATTTGCAATTTTGCAATTGTCGTACAGATAAACTTAAGGCTAATTTACGACTGACCAAGCTTGAGTTAATTGTCTTCATTGTCGTCTCGGGATTGAAGCTTTCCAAGCTTCCCTAAGAACTTTCCGAAGTTAATTCCGAAGATAATTCCGAAGTTAGAACGCGAATGATTTTGCTGCGATCAGCATGGAAAATTTGGCTAGCAATTGGAATGCCAAAAAGGGGAATCGCGGTGGCATGATTCCAGCGGATGTTTAGTCTAATATTGTTTTGCTGGTGCCGACCGAATAGGGGGAGTTTGTTTATGTTTATGTTTGACTCAAGCTTGGCTTGCCGTTTGTGTTGTAGGTGCGAGTGTGGGGATAAATGTGTAAGAGCTCGTGGGAACTCACTGCTCGTGGGAAGTGCAGAAATAATTGTTTATAATATTAATATAGATTAAACTTCTAGTTAATTTGCACCATAAACTGGTCTATCAATGATGATCATCCGGTTTTATCTGCATGCAGAATAAACATTCTTATTACGTTGAATTCAATTAATTCGTCTTTATATTTTTGGTGTGGATTGAAAAATCTCAATCTCAATGACCAAACAGAGTGGTAGGCAAACTCTCATTTTCCATAGCTCGCCTGCATAGGGTGGAAAATAGGCCGCAGCGCTGGCTTCACACTGACAGTGTGTCTGTCAGAAATTTTTTTAAAAGCATTCTCATTTGCTCTTATTTTGCCTCACCTGAAAGCTCCTTGTTGTAACAAGTTTTCTCAATAGAAAAAATATATACGAAAGCGTAGTTTTTCTTTTTAAGAAAAAAAAGAAAAGAAAAAAAAACAAAGTATGCTTCGACTTGAAAATTTAGGTAAGTGATGGAAAAGCAACAAAAAAAAAAAGAACGCAGAGCATTCACTGAGCGAAAAAAAGTAGTTTTTTTTGTTTCGTTTTTCGTTAAGTCAAAAGTTTGAATGGGTACTAAAAATGAGATACATTATATATTAAAAAATGTTTTTCTAGCAACAAAAGAAAAACTTTTTAAAGTTTTTTAACTTTTTAAAAAAGTAGTTTTTTTTGTTTCGTTTTTCGTTAAGTCAAAAGTTTGAATGGGTACTAAAAATGAGATACATTATATATTAAAAAATGTTTTTCTAGCAACAAAAGAAAAACTTTTTAAAGTTTCTTTTTAAGGTTTTTCTTTTTGTTGCTAGAAAAACATTTTTTAATATATAATGTATCTCATTTTTAGTACCCATTCAAACTTTTGACTTAATAAAAAACGAAACAAAAAAAACTAACCTTTAAACTTTTAAAAGTTTTTCTTTTTGTTGCTAGAAAAACATTTTTTAATATATAATGTATCTCATTTTTAGTACCCATTCAAACTTTTGACTTAACGAAAAACGAAACAAAAAAAACTACTTTTTTTCGCTCAGTGAATGCTCTGCGTTCTTTTTATACCCTTGCAGAGGGTATTATAATTTTGGTCAAAAGTGTGCAACGCAGTGAAGGAGACATCTCCGACTCAATAAAGTATATATATTCTTGATCAGGATCACCTCCTGAGTTGATATGAGCATGTCCGTCTGTCCGTCTGTCTGTCTGTTTCTACGCGAACTAGTCTCTCAGTTTTAAAGCTATCGTCTTGAAACTTTGCACACACCCTTCTTTCCTTTGCACGCAGTATATAAGTCGGAACGGCCGGGATCGGCCGACTATATCCTATAGCTGCCATATAACTGAACGATCGGAAATGGTATTTGGTAGAAATATCAACTTTCGTATTTTCGAAGATAGAAGTTTGGGACTTTTTTTAGATTTTGTATTGTAATAAATTGGATTATATATTCCTATTTCCATAAGGATCGGCCAACTATATCCGATGTTTGCGATATATATCCGGTTTTAGCTGCAAGGGTGTATAAACTTCGGCTCCGCCCGAAGTTAGCTTTCCTTTCATGTTTTTTTGTTGCTTTTCCATCACTTACCTAAATTTTCAAGTCGAAGCATACTTTGTTTTTTTCGGTTAATTTCTGATATAAAACAAGATGACAAAGACGGCTAAAAGTTATTTACAAGAGCTCTAGTATATAACCAAACTCTTACGATTTTACCTCTTCAGAAGCAAGATTGGAAGTCTACCGAAGTGAGGCCTCCTCCTCCCCTCCCTTACAATTGTGTACCTAGTTGGAAAAATTTCGGAGCAAAAGATCTAACCCATTTTTTGAAACACCAAAAGATCTAACAAATTTTCTGAGTTTGCTATGTAGCGCGCTTTTATTCTGATATGTAAGTGCTAAAGAAGTTTTGGAAGTGCTATGGAAGTTTTATTCCCACTGGCTTGTCAATTTTTTTCTTTACGGTGCAAGGCTGATATTTTTGGACAAAAATGTTCTATGGACAAAAAATGGGTGAACTAATCGTTATAAACATCAGAGCGGGCACTAGAGTCTTGAAAGAAGACGTGCGCATTATATATTTGTATTTGTATTTACTTATGTTCTCTACCTTTATATGGGCTATTGTTTTGGCTTTGATGTAAGTCGAGATATTATTTTCTGCAAGCTGAGAAACCAATTTATGTTTCGATAGAGGAATCACCTGTAGGCATTTTGGTTTCGCAGGTTTGAAAAATGAAACATCAGAACCGATGGTCCGGACGATGGTTTACTCCCTAAACGGGAGTTTCGTTCAATTGAAATCACCTGAAGTGAAGCCACGAAGAACTTATCGGACAATTGCTCATTTATGTATACTATGAACTTCGGATGGTCAATTATTCTCAGTTCTCAGGCTAAAGCGGATCACTAATAGCGGATTTCTTAAGCCTTGGCGACTCATTTAGCAGCTGAAGGTCAAGCGCACACAGTTGCTGTTCACTGCGCCGAGTAGTCTGAGCTTGCACTGAAAACCCATCAGTGGATAACCCGGATTGCCTATACACAAACACTTGATTTTTGGAATCGACAGGCATTTTGGAATGCCTCGACAAGGCAATAAAACTCCATCTGGACCAGGATGAAACCTATGTCGTAAGTGTCCGGCATCGCTGCTCGAGGAAGGCTGGAATGAACTCCCATGATGGGATGGAATCCAAAAACTTAGGTCAGCCTGGACTTATTCCACTTGCACTGTGTGGCACCGTCAACCTTCTGCAATAGCAATCTGCTTAGTTGTACCCTTGATAGCTTGGGTTCACATATGCGTGTCAAACATGTCGGAAAGTTCGCGAAGCCTAGTCGATGAGCATTCTACGGCCTTTTTCTGCATTATATCTTTTATGTGAGCTTAAAATATAAGTCGGTGATTACTAAACCTTGTGTTAAGCAGCTCTAAGACAGCCCTCATTTGTTTCTGTCAGTTCCAACGAACGCACAATTTTCAAGACCGACTCAAGAAAAGAGGACCGCAGCCGGTGAAGTTTCCCCACTTGACCTATGAATGGGTTTGTGTCAACCATGGTGGAGAACCTCCCAAAACACTAAAAAACTTTTAGTGAGCTCTTTGAGTGAGGAGCTGCAGTGGCGCCAAAGTCCTGCCAAATGACGCATCAAAATTTGGATCGGAACTAATGTTATCCAGCGTTGAACTCGCAAGCAACAAGCTGGAGCCCCGAAAAAAATCTCCAGAATAAAAGGTGGCGCCTTCGCCAAATGTGGTTTCCGCGCAGATCGCTCCTGAATTCCATATCGTCCAACTCAGACAGCTCTTTTTTCGTGCTCTTGAAATTCGCGACGATGCCTTACAATTCGCTAAGCTGCACGTTCAGCACTGCTTCGGAAAATGTCTCTCATGCTTTCAATAAAGAAATTCTTGGATATCCTTAAAGAGGACAACGCCTCAGAAAGATCTTCCTTCCACGAGATGCAGACTCGAAAAAAGGATTCATTTTTCGCATCAAAAAACTTATTTTAGTTTGTTTATTTATTGATAGTTTACGGTCCACTATGAAACTGGTATATAACGAGTTATGCATGAAACAGTGGATGTAAAATATTATTGATAGTTTACGGCCCATTATGAAACTGGTATATAACGAGTTATGTATGAAACAGTGGATGTCAAATATGCAAATGTAAAAAAATAATTCAGTTTTTTTCGGTTAATTTCTGATATAAAACAAGATGACAAAGACGGCTAAAAGTTATTTACAAGAGCTCTAGTATATAACCAAACTCTTACGATTTTACCTCTTCAGAAGCAAGATTGGAAGTCTACCGAAGTGAGGCCTCCTCCTCCCCTCCCTTACAAATGGTTGGAAAAATTTCGGAGCAAAAGATCTAACCCATTTTTTGAAACACCAAAAGATCTAACAAATTTTCTGAGTTTGCTATGTAGCGTGCTTGTATTCTGATAGGTAAGTGCTAAAGAAGTTTTGGAAGTGCTATGGAAGTTTTATTCCCATAGCACAAAATTGTATCCTTTTTGTTGAAATAAATTAAAGATCTATTTTTTTTTTCAAAAGCTACAACATTTAACTATTAAAAAACGTCCAAAATTTTAAAATCGGTTTAAAATTACGCGCTTAGGAATTTTTATGAGCAAAAAAGTCCCGAAAAATCGTTTTTTCTAAATAAATCAAGATTTTGAGGGTGTTAGAAAAATTTCAAACACGGTTTTATACTATACTCGACCTAATGAACAATTCTTACTAGGTCTTTTCAAAAGTTCCTTCAATTTTTCTTTTTTTGTCGCACTGTGTAACTAAAATTTGATTGTATGCGTAACAGAAAAAAACATTGGGAGCAGAGCATTTACTGAGAGAAAAAAAAGAAATTTTTTTTTTAATTTTTTGTTAAGATAAAAGTTTAAATTTATTATTATTATTAACAATGAACTGTTATTTCTATATTATTATAACTAAGAGTAAGGATAAATTAAGTTAAAAGATATTCCATAATTTTGGATTTAATTACATCTAGGGATAGTTCAGGGGACATTAAATGGGATAACGAGTTATAATTTTTACAAATAACGCGGAATGGATCGTGTTCCGCAAAATTAGATCTAGAAATTGGTAACCAAAGGGGTCGGAATCATCTAGTTACTCTATTAGGCACAGAAAACATTATTTTTTCAAGAAGTACTTGTGAGTCAACCTGTCCAAGAATAAGCACATGAAGCAGCATAACCCCAGCACAAGTACGGCGCTCTTTTAAAGGAGGTAGGTTTAGTAATTTTAACCGGCAATTATACGACGGGAGGGAAGTGGCAATATCCCAGTTTAAGCCTTTTAACGCAAATAGCAGAAACTGCTTTTGGACTGATTCAATCCTCCTTTGGTGAACAAAGTATTGCGGACTCCAAACGCTAGAACAGTATTCTAAGATAGGACGAACCAACGATACGTATAGAGTTTTAGTTGTGAAAGGATCATCAAATTCTTTAGACCAACGTTTGATAAAAGCTAGCACGCCTCTGGCTTTATTCACTGTTAGTGATATGTGGTCGTTGAAGGACAACTTATTGTCAAAAATTACTCCAAGATCGTTAATTAGGAAAACACGATCTAAGACGTTATTCCCAAGAGAGTACGAAGCGATGTGAGGCACACTGCGATTGAACGTCATAACCTTACACTTAGAGCAGTTAAGCAAAAGGAGATTGTTTGAGCACCACAAGAAGACTTCGTTAAGGTCTAGTTGCAAGTGTCTATGAAGGAAATGGTCTGAGAAAGAAAGACATAACTTGACATCATCAGCATACATAAATGTAGTAGCATAGTTTACAACACTAGGTAAATCGTTGACAAAAAGAACAAACAGAAGAGGTCCTAAGTGACTACCTTGTGGGACACCAGATGAAACATTTATAATCTGTGATGAACTGTTTTTAAACAAAACACGCTGCGTGGGGTTCGATAGATAAGAGGTCAACCATTGTACTATATGAGGAGAAAACCCCAAAAGACATAGCTTATGAAGGAGGAGATGGTGGTTAACAGAGTCAAACGCTTTACTAAAGTCAGTGTACACCACATCAGTTTGTATGCGGCTCAGAAAACCTCTGTGGATAAACGAAGTGAATTCAAGAAGGTTAGTTGTGGTAGAGCGATGCTTGACAAAACCATGCTGTGAAGTGGAAATAATACTTTTACAAAAATGTTGCAGTTGGAAAGTAACCAGTTTCTCAAGCAGTTTGGGAATCGCAGATAGCTTAGCAATCCCCCGGTAGTTCTCAATAAGTGCTTTAGAGCCTTTCTTATGAAGCGGAATAATAAAAGATTCATTCCATCTCTTGGGGAGACATGCCAGCTCCAAGGATAAGTTGAATAAGATAGTGAGAGGATAGCAAAGGATATCAGAACAGTACCTTAGAACACAGCTAGGAACATTGTCAGGACCAGCAGAGAATGATATATCTATTGTTGAAAGAGCTTCGAACAGATCCTGAATTCGAAATTTTGTAAAGTAAATGTTGTTTATATGTGGTAATTTATAAGGATAAGTAGAATTGTGGTTATATGAATCGGACGAATAGGTGGTTTGAAAAAATGACGCAAAGAGATTAGCAATACCTTGCTCAGAAGAATGTGAAATATTTTTATATGATAGGGAAGGAGGAAAAAGATTTGATTTACGTTTCATATTGACAAAAGAGTAGAAGGAGCTTGGATCATTTCGAAAGTTTACCTTACAATTCATGATATACTGCTTATAGAGTAGATCGTTGAGAATAATAAACTGGTTGCGAACATAAAGAAAGTTTGACTGGTGGCACATCGATCCTGACTTAAGAAACTTTTTGTAAGCTCTGGATTTCCTGTTCTTAAGACGAGAAAGGTGTTTATTATACCAAGGTGGTTTTGTAGACAATGATACAGGGACTTCCGGAACAAATTTGTTCAAGGCATTATGAATTATTTCGTAAAACGAATCCGTAGCTGCTTCCATTGTGTTTATAGATGAAAGAAAATTCCAATCGATTTCAGCTAAATGATTCCGAAGGGCAATAAAATCAGTCTTTCTGAAGCATTTGAAACGAGGTTTAGCATTAAAGCAAGCATCATTGTGAGGCACATCAATTAACACCGATGCTAATAGTGTAGGGTGGTGAATGTCTTCAGGAAGCGATAGCGGCGGGGACCGAATGACTGTCACAGAGGATGACACATTAGAAAAAATAAGGTCGAGAAATCTGCCATGAGTGTTATGAATTGGATTAATTTGGAGCAGGGCAAGATCGGTTAAGCCATCGATAAAGTCGTTATGACAACTGGAAAGCAAGGAATTGTCTACCTCAGACGGGATCCAGGAAATGATGGGAAGGTTGAAATCTCCCATGATTAGGATTAAATCACGGTCCTTGGCCAACGAAGAGACAGACCTAATGGCATCAAGATGGTGAAAGTACACAATATCTTCAGCCATGGGAGGAATGTAGGAACAGGTCAGAAAAATATGAGACGAGCCAGTTAAAATTTTCACCGCAATGAACTCAATTCCGAACTCGTTCGTGAAAGGAATAATTTCAGAAGGGTACTTATTAGTAACAGCAATGAGGACACCACCTGCAAAAGTTGGACGATCCAATCGAAACACTATGAATTTGGAAACAAGAATTTCATAATCAGAGACAGAGGAGTTAAGCCAAGTTTCAGTAAGCACGATAGCATCAAAATCAAAAGAAGCACTCTTTGTAAAAAACTGGCTCAGCTTACCCAGAATACTTCTAACGTTTTGATAGCAGCAGGAAAATACTATGTTATTCAGTTTTTTGAAGCAGTTTCTGCAGGGATAGGATTCTGAGCGTCTTTTGCTAGGAATTCATGAACGATACTGTGCTCAGGCCAGGCTACAGGATCAAGTGCTTTTTCAAGGTAGGAATCAGGTAGAACTATTTTAAAAGAAGATATAGAACGCTTATGCTTAAAGTTAAACTTAAAAATAGCTATTTCATTTGGAGCTACCTTAAGATGGTTTAACAGGTGACTCTTGATATCATCAACAGTAGCATCCGGCATAAGCCGAGAGACAAAAATGGCCTTACGAGGAGCAACCGCCCTCAGCGTAAGTCCAGAAGATCTAACTTCAGGCGCCACACCAACCAGAGGCCTTGGAGACATCACAGCTAGAGCAGAGGGTAGGTTGTCCAACGATGGGGGTTGTCCAACGATGTCCAACGATGGAGGCTCCAAGATGAGAGGTGGCTCGAGATTTGTACTTGGTACGCTGATCGCTTCTTGCAAGGGATGAATATTAGAGTGCCCTGAAGGAAGGCTCATCAAGTCCCTTGGTACTGGAACAGCATAAGTAGGTAGACTAGTAGGCGACGGTAAAATGTTTGGTGTTGAAAATTCATCGACTTGTACAGCATGGGATGTAGGGGTATTCAATAATTTAGCAGTCAGCAGGTTGTTGTTCGGAATTTTTCGTCTGGGGGATTCACTTAACAACTTTAGCCCAAGGAATTGAGTTTCAAGAGCGAGGAATTGCTCATTAAGGGCCGAGAATTGCTTGCGGACATCTAGGAAACCATTTCTCGTCTGTTTCATAAAAGTCCGCATCTCTGACTCAATTTCTCTACAAGCGATGCAAGACCATGTCAGGCCAATTTTCTTGTTGATAAGGTCACTTATCCGTCCATTATGTCCTCCTCCAGCACATTTAATATGTGAGCAGTTATTGCAGAGCCAACAAGACAGGTATGAGTCACCCGTGATGGTTCCACCAAATTCACATTTTTTTGCTGTGCAAGTAAGACTCATTTTTGGCTTCTTTTTGACGGAATGCAGACCACTGTAATAGCGTGTAACGAATTTAGGCTCTCTGATGCACTCTGTAGCCGAGAGTGGACGATCAGATCGGATGTAAGAGATGACGTTACAAAAGAGATGTGCAACGAAGGTTCGGCGTCGTGAAGAACAACAAACTCCACAGTAACTATGATTGTAACGGGTTACGTCCGGAGAGTACAGCTCGGAGAGACTTATGTTGGAGAATATAGTTAAAGCGCAACAGAGATAACTTTAACCGATTAAATGTATAAATTGGAAATAAATAGTTCAATGAACTTAATAAGTCGAATTTATTTTTAGGGATTAATTTTTATATTTCAACTTGTCGCAGAAGGAGAAAGCTTGAGTTCAAGATCGAAAGAATTGCAAACTGGCAAGAGCGATCGAAGAAACACGTCCGGGTACGGCAAGTGAATATACAGAACTATGGGCACTAAAATAGTGCATTTTATTTTAAAGAAAGCTTTTCTAGCAACTGTTCTTAAACAAATAAAAATCAACGCTTCTCTATGATTCTTAAACATTCTTATACCCCTTAGAGGGTATTATAATTTTGGTCAAAAGTGTGCAACGCAGTGAAGGAGACATCTCCGACACGGGGTCGTACGATTAAATCCTATAGCTGTCGTATAACTAATTGATCGGAAATGCTATAACTTTGGTTTTTTTAGAGATGGGGAGTTCGGATTTGGAATGAATGATGTTTAAGGCGAAAATTAAACGCATAAAATTTCATAAGGATCGGCCGACTATATCCTATATCTGTCATATAACTGATCGATTGGAAATGACACAATTTTCGTGTTTTTGAAGATAGAAAGATTCTATTTTTAGTTGATCTAAGCTACCAAATTTAATAACGATCGGCCGACTATACCTTATAGCGGCCATATAACTGAACAACTGAAAATGTTCTTTGGTAAAAAAAAAAATTTTTATAAATAGAAGCTTGGGACTTTTTTTATCCATATATCTAATCTTGATAATACCATTCTTTCCATAGCTATGTCCCTTCGACCCAGAGGATCCATATCACCCCATGCTTGAATTTTCAACTGAAACCATTTCTGATATCGATCAAAAGTTTCCATGCGTGGTAAATGAGATTCGCGTTTTTCGTAAGGCTGAATTTCACAAACCTTATAGCCTAATCGATACATTTTATTGGTCCAATATTCTGGCTTGCACCGATGTATAAAAAAAAAAAAAAAAATCAGACTTTAACTTAAATATAAAAAAAATTCAGTTGTATAGATTTTTTAAGATATCTGCTAGCTTGGTCAAATTTCACCGTGCTATTAACGCTGAATGTTATAGGGATCATATACGCCGCTGCCAGATTCAATTTACTCAGGATCCGAAGCAGTTTTATAATTTTGTAAGCACTTAGCGAAAAAATGTATCTTTTCTTCCTCTGCTTACATTTGCAAAATCATCTGGGACCTCTCATCAGCCCATTGCCGAGCTATTTGAAATTTTATTTTAAAAAAACTTACTCTCCGTCTAAATTGAAAGATCAGCCTCACGCATATAAAATTCAATCAGCAAAACTTATATTCCGTACGTCTTTCTCCGAGAATATCTTATTATAAGATCTCACAAGGGTTAAGCCCGTTTATTCACCAGACCCCAATGGAGTACCAGATAGTTTTCTAAAATGTGCCAGGGCTCGTAGAAGGATCTTTGGAAATAGCATATCAGGAAGCTTGCAATATTAGCCCGGCACACCATTATGTCTTCCGAAAAAACCTCAGTTTGGCTTAATTGACTCTTGGACAGAATGAAAACGATTTGCCAACATTTACCCACATGCTACTGGAATCATACCTCTACAACAGGGTTTTCTCAGAGAGATGCAATGCAGCTACTTCGGGCGACTACATCATTGAAGCTGGAGTTCCACAAGGAAGCGCACTCGGCCCTTGTCTATATGTTTTGCATACTGCGGATATTTTACGAACGAAGAACTAACACGCCAACGTTATGTTACCCAAGCAAGAAACGAACTCGTTAATCATCTTAGAGTAATGGTGGCTGTCTGAATTAAGATAAAATGAGAGACGCAGGTTACTTAACATTGGTCTGAGTCCGTATCCGTAAGCGAAAATTAGAGCGCGAATTATAAAGAAATGGGGCTTCGGGCCACGAGCTTGGAAGTAACAAGTTGATTCAATTGCTCTGCCTGATTAAAGCTAACGCAGTAGGATTATCGCGAGGAACATACCCGAGCTTGGGGGTTGGTCCAAAGTACAGACGGCAACGAATAGATTAAAGATTTATGCGGTGATGAAAGCGCTTTCAGCATGCCACCTGTAGGGTGGAGTGATGCAAAATTTAAGGGTCGGCAAATGCTTCCCAGACTCGTTAGGACATTTACAACAAAATAAAAATAACCCACTCACTGTCGCCTGCCTTTGTGTCACTTTTCCCTCATCGTGGCATCAACGCGATCGCGAATGACCTGCGGGAAGCAACAGCCTTCTAGCAAATTCAACACCTTTGTTCTCTTCTACGTACTTCGGGCGCCGCTAGCTTTATACCCACGTGTTTGGGCTCGCCTTTGCCAGGTCTATGACCTGAGCTCCGCCGTAAAAAGATGAGGTTTGGCGCGATCCTCGATGAGAATACGGTTAATTTCGGTCCTCTATCCGCCTACTCCGTTCCTCCTTGTTTTTCCTGGGCTGTCCCAAATGGTATGCGTCCCCCGCGATGCCTGCACCGGAAACCTTCCACCTTTCGTCTTCTTGCCTTCTTCTTCTGGTGCCCACGGCTACAGTTGATCAAAGTTTCACCGCCCGTGATTCACACCAATATAACCGCTAAGGCTCCGTTATTCAATAATTCTAGGCAAAACTCTATTAAAGCTTCTAGCTGACCTCACTGACCGACACTCACCTCAGTGCTTCACGTCCACGCTTTGCTGTGAACGCCGGCTTGCCCGGACAAAATCCACTTCTCCCGCTGCGAGCTGCATATCCTCACAGATTTAGAGACTCGTGCTCCGCAATCGTCCCTGGGGCAGTTCCCCTAACCGTTATCTGACCTTTGTACCACGTTTTTCTTCCTTTCTTTGTGTCGAATACTTTTTTTCTCCTCCTTCTCTTTAAATTCACTTGCTTTGCTGTCGGCGGCTGAAAGTGAAAAGAACGCACGCTTCCTATGACCCTCCGGCATTTTCCCACACTCGTTTGATCCTACCCAATCCTCCCTGATGCTGGGGTGCCAACTCCTAAGGCTTTATTCCCAAAAAATGCAAAAATTTCCGTTTGTTGTGTAAAAATGTTGTACTTTTTGTTGAAAAAAATTGAAGATCTGTTTTTAGATCCAAAGCTACAACATTAAACTATTGAAAAACGCCAGAAGTTTTAAAATCGGCTAAAAATTATGCGTTTAGAAATTTTTAAGAACAAGAAAAACCCGAATAAAGTTCTTTTTTTTTAAATAAATAAATGTTTAATAGTTTTTTAAGTAGTTAATAGTAGTTAATTTAGTAGTTAAGTTAGTAGTTAATTTAATAGTTTTTTTTTATAGTTTATAGTTTTTTTAAATGGAAATTTTGTTATATTCGACCTGATAAACAATACGTTTTATGCCACTTTATAACAATGGTGGGCGAAACGCACACATGAAACTCACTACTCTGCTGACAAAAGATTATATAACAAGGCTGCATCTGAGCTTAATGAACTGCTGTCGAACTTACGCAATGAATCTCTAGCTGCGTCTCTGAGAAACTTAGACCCTAATTCCTGCAACAACCTATGGAGGGCGACCAAATACCTAAAAAGAAACGTTAACATTCGTAATAGCAATGGAACTTGGTGCAGGTCTGACAACGAACACGCGGAAGCATTTTCACAACATCTGCATTCCGTGTTTCAGCCAAACGACATCAATAATCCAATGACAAAGAATAAAGTAGAATACTTTCTTGAGTCACCCTGTCAAATGAGCTTGCCTATTATAAACATCAAGTATGAAGAAATTGTGACAGAAATCAAATGCTTGAACAACAAAATGTACCAGGTCCTGACAAAATAGACGGCATTACCCTCAAAACTTTACCACCAAAATGCATTCGATTTCTCACTATCATATTTAACGCAATTCTCAGACTAGAACACTTCCCAAGTCAATGGAAATGCGCAGAGATCATTATGATCCTAAAGCCATTCAAAACAGAAACAGAATTGCTATCATACCGTCCCATTAGTCTGCTGACAATATTGTCGAAAGTATTTGAAACAAGAAAGCAAAGCTAACTTCGGGCGGAGCCGAAGTTGATATACCCTTGCAGCTAAAACCGGATATATATCGCAAACATCGGATATAGTTGGCCGATCCTTATGATTACATCATAATAAAACCAATTAATTACAATAAAAAATCTAAAAAAAAGTCCCAAGCTTCTATCTTCAAAAACACAAAAGTTTATATTTCTACCAAATACCATTTCCGATCGTTCAGTTATATGGCAGCTATAGGATATAGTCGGCCGATCCTAATGAAATTCGGTAGGATGGATCAACTGGCCAAAAATAGAATATGTATTAAGTTTCACACCAATATATAGTTTCACACCGTGGTTCACACCAATATAACCGCTAAGGCTCCGTTATTCAATAATTCTAGGCAAAACTCTATTAAAGCTTCTAGCTGACCTCACTGACCGACACTCACCTCAGTGCTTCACGTCCACGCTTTGCTGTGAACGCCGGCTTGCCCGGACAAAATCCACTTCTCCCGCTGCGAGCTGCATATCCTCACAGATTTAGAGACTCGTGCTCCGCAATCGTCCCTGGGGCAGTTCCCCTAACCGTTATCTGACCTTTGTACCACGTTTTTCTTCCTTTCTTTGTGTCGAATACTTTTTTTCTCCTCCTTCTCTTTAAATTCACTTGCTTTGCTGTCGGCGGCTGAAAGTGAAAAGAACGCACGCTTCCTATGACCCTCCGGCATTTTCCCACACTCGTTTGATCCTACCCAATCCTCCCTGATGCTGGGGTGCCAACTCCTAAGGCTTTATTCCCAAAAAATGCAAAAATTTCCGTTTGTTGTGTAAAAATGTTGTACTTTTTGTTGAACAAAATTGAAGATCTGTTTTTAGATCCAAAGCTACAACATTAAACTATTGAAAAACGCCAGAAGTTTTAAAATCGGCTAAAAATTATGCGTTTAGAAATTTTTAAGAACAAGAAAAACCCGAATAAAGTTCTTTTTTTTAAATAAATAAATGTTTAATAGTTTTTTAAGTAGTTAATAGTAGTTAATTTAGTAGTTAAGTTAGTAGTTAATTTAATAGTTTTTTTTTATAGTTTATAGTTTTTTTAAATGGAAATTTTGTTATATTCGACCTGATAAACAATACGTTTTATGCCACTTTATAACAATGGTGGGCGAAACGCACACATGAAACTCACTACTCTGCTGACAAAAGATTATATAACAAGGCTGCATCTGAGCTTAATGAACTGCTGTCGAACTTACGCAATGAATCTCTAGCTGCGTCTCTGAGAAACTTAGACCCTAATTCCTGCAACAACCTATGGAGGGCGACCAAATACCTAAAAAGAAACGTTAACATTCGTAATAGCAATGGAACTTGGTGCAGGTCTGACAACGAACACGCGGAAGCATTTTCACAACATCTGCATTCCGTGTTTCAGCCAAACGACATCAATAATCCAATGACAAAGAATAAAGTAGAATACTTTCTTGAGTCATCCTGTCAAATGAGCTTGCCTATTATAAACATCAAGTATGAAGAAATTGTGACAGAAATCAAATGCTTGAACAACAAAATGTACCAGGTCCTGACAAAATAGACGGCATTACCCTCAAAACTTTACCACCAAAATGCATTCGATTTCTCACTATCATATTTAACGCAATTCTCAGACTAGAACACTTCCCAAGTCAATGGAAATGCGCAGAGATCATTATGATCCTAAAGCCATTCAAAACAGAAACAGAATTGCTATCATACCGTCCCATTAGTCTGCTGACAATATTGTCGAAAGTATTTGAAACAAGAAAGCAAAGCTAACTTCGGGCGGAGCCGAAGTTGATATACCCTTGCAGCTAAAACCGGATATATATCGCAAACATCGGATATAGTTGGCCGATCCTTATGATTACATCATAATAAAACCAATTAATTACAATAAAAAATCTAAAAAAAAGTCCCAAGCTTCTATCTTCAAAAACACAAAAGTTTATATTTCTACCAAATACCATTTCCGATCGTTCAGTTATATGGCAGCTATAGGATATAGTCGGCCGATCCTAATGAAATTCGGTAGGATGGATCAACTGGCCAAAAATAGAATATGTATTAAGTTTCACACCAATATATAGTTTCACACCGTGGTTCACACCAATATAACCGCTAAGGCTCCGTTATTCAATAATTCTAGGCAAAACTCTATTAAAGCTTCTAGCTGACCTCACTGACCGACACTCACCTCAGTGCTTCACGTCCACGCTTTGCTGTGAACGCCGGCTTGCCCGGACAAAATCCACTTCTCCCGCTGCGAGCTGCATATCCTCACAGATTTAGAGACTCGTGCTCCGCAATCGTCCCTGGGGCAGTTCCCCTAACCGTTATCTGACCTTTGTACCACGTTTTTCTTCCTTTCTTTGTGTCAAATACTTTTTTTCTCCTCCTTCTCTTTAAATTCACTTGCTTTGCTGTCGGCGGCTGAAAGTGAAAAGAACGCACGCTTCCTATGACCCTCCGGCATTTTCCCACACTCGTTTGATCCTACCCAATCCTCCCTGATGCTGGGGTGCCAACTCCTAAGGCTTTATTCCCAAAAAATGCAAAAATTTCCGTTTGTTGTGTAAAAATGTTGTACTTTTTGTTGAAAAAAATTGAAGATCTGTTTTTAGATCCAAAGCTACAACATTAAACTATTGAAAAACGCCAGAAGTTTTAAAATCGGCTAAAAATTATGCGTTTAGAAATTTTTAAGAACAAGAAAAACCCGAATAAAGTTCTTTTTTTTAAATAAATAAATGTTTAATAGTTTTTTAAGTAGTTAATAGTAGTTAATTTAGTAGTTAAGTTAGTAGTTAATTTAATAGTTTTTTTTTATAGTTTATAGTTTTTTTAAATGGAAATTTTGTTATATTCGACCTGATAAACAATACGTTTTATGCCACTTTATAACAATGGTGGGCGAAACGCACACATGAAACTCACTACTCTGCTGACAAAAGATTATATAACAAGGCTGCATCTGAGCTTAATGAACTGCTGTCGAACTTACGCAATGAATCTCTAGCTGCGTCTCTGAGAAACTTAGACCCTAATTCCTGCAACAACCTATGGAGGGCGACCAAATACCTAAAAAGAAACGTTAACATTCGTAATAGCAATGGAACTTGGTGCAGGTCTGACAACGAACACGCGGAAGCATTTTCACAACATCTGCATTCCGTGTTTCAGCCAAACGACATCAATAATCCAATGACAAAGAATAAAGTAGAATACTTTCTTGAGTCACCCTGTCAAATGAGCTTGCCTATTATAAACATCAAGTATGAAGAAATTGTGACAGAAATCAAATGCTTGAACAACAAAATGTACCAGGTCCTGACAAAATAGACGGCATTACCCTCAAAACTTTACCACCAAAATGCATTCGATTTCTCACTATCATATTTAACGCAATTCTCAGACTAGAACACTTCCCAAGTCAATGGAAATGCGCAGAGATCATTATGATCCTAAAGCCATTCAAAACAGAAACAGAATTGCTATCATACCGTCCCATTAGTCTGCTGACAATATTGTCGAAAGTATTTGAAACAAGAAAGCAAAGCTAACTTCGGGCGGAGCCGAAGTTGATATACCCTTGCAGCTAAAACCGGATATATATCGCAAACATCGGATATAGTTGGCCGATCCTTATGATTACATCATAATAAAACCAATTAATTACAATAAAAAATCTAAAAAAAAGTCCCAAGCTTCTATCTTCAAAAATACGAAAGTTGATATTTCTACCAAATACCATTTTCGATCGTTCGATTGGCTGATCCTAATGAAATTTTGTAGGTCGGATCAACTGACATAAAATATAATCTGTACCAAGTTCCAGCTTTCTATCTTCAAAAACACGAAAGTTGGGTCATTTCCGATCGTTCAGTTATATGGCAGCTATAAGATATAGTCGGCCGATCCTTACGAAATTTGGCATGTCGTATTATTTTGCCAAAAGTAGCTCTCATGTCAATTTTATGAGATTATACCATTTGTTATACCATTTCCGATCAATCAGTTATATGGCAGCTATAGGATATAGTCGGCCGATCCCGGCCGTTCCGACTTATATACTGCGTGCAAAGGAAAGAAAGGTGTGTGCAAAGTTTCAAGTCGATAGCTTTAAAACTGAGAGACTAGTTCGCGTAGAAACAGACAGACAGACGGACAGACAGACGGACAGACGGACAGACAGACATGCTCATATCAACTCAGGAGGTGATCCTGATCAAGAATATATATACTTTATAGGGTCGGAGATGTCTCCTTCACTGCGTTGCACACTTTTGGACAAAATTATAATACCCTCTGCAAGGGTATAAAAATACTATTGAAGAGAATGTTGCCAATTCTGTAGAAACTTTCCATCATTCTCGAATATCTATTTGAATTCAGGAGAGGTTACGGGACACCGGAGTAATGTCATAGGGTCATTAATAAAATAGTATCCGCATTCGAAAACAAAAAGTACTGCACTGATGCATTTCTTAATGTACAACAAGCGTATGAGCGAGTCTGGCACAAAATAAAGCAAAAACAAGAAAGCAAAGCTAACTTCGGGCGGAGCCGAAGTTGATATACCCTTGCAGCTAAAACCGGATATATATCGCAAACATCGGATATAGTTGGCCGATCCTTATGATTACATCATAATAAAACCAATTAACTAAAATAAAAAATCTAAAAAAATGTCCCAAGCTTCTATCTTCAAAAACACAAAAGTTTATATTTCTACCAAATACCATTTCCGATCGTTCAGTTATATGGCAGCTATAGGATATAGTCGGCCGATCCTAATGAAATTCGGTAGGATGGATCAACTGGCCAAAAATAGAATATGTATTAAGTTTCACACCAATATATAGTTTCACACCGTGGTTCACACCAATATAACCGCTAAGGCTCCGTTATTCAATAATTCTAGGCAAAACTCTATTAAAGCTTCTAGCTGACCTCACTGACCGACACTCACCTCAGTGCTTCACGTCCACGCTTTGCTGTGAACGCCGGCTTGCCCGGACAAAATCCACTTCTCCCGCTGCGAGCTGCATATCCTCACAGATTTAGAGACTCGTGCTCCGCAATCGTCCCTGGGGCAGTTCCCCTAACCGTTATCTGACCTTTGTACCACGTTTTTCTTCCTTTCTTTGTGTCAAATACTTTTTTTCTCCTCCTTCTCTTTAAATTCACTTGCTTTGCTGTCGGCGGCTGAAAGTGAAAAGAACGCACGCTTCCTATGACCCTCCGGCATTTTCCCACACTCGTTTGATCCTACCCAATCCTCCCTGATGCTGGGGTGCCAACTCCTAAGGCTTTATTCCCAAAAAATGCAAAAATTTCCGTTTGTTGTGTAAAAATGTTGTACTTTTTGTTGAAAAAAATTGAAGATCTGTTTTTAGATCCAAAGCTACAACATTAAACTATTGAAAAACGCCAGAAGTTTTAAAATCGGCTAAAAATTATGCGTTTAGAAATTTTTAAGAACAAGAAAAACCCGAATAAAGTTCTTTTTTTTAAATAAATAAATGTTTAATAGTTTTTTAAGTAGTTAATAGTAGTTAATTTAGTAGTTAAGTTAGTAGTTAATTTAATAGTTTTTTTTTATAGTTTATAGTTTTTTTAAATGGAAATTTTGTTATATTCGACCTGATAAACAATACGTTTTATGCCACTTTATAACAATGGTGGGCGAAACGCACACATGAAACTCACTACTCTGCTGACAAAAGATTATATAACAAGGCTGCATCTGAGCTTAATGAACTGCTGTCGAACTTACGCAATGAATCTCTAGCTGCGTCTCTGAGAAACTTAGACCCTAATTCCTGCAACAACCTATGGAGGGCGACCAAATACCTAAAAAGAAACGTTAACATTCGTAATAGCAATGGAACTTGGTGCAGGTCTGACAACGAACACGCGGAAGCATTTTCACAACATCTGCATTCCGTGTTTCAGCCAAACGACATCAATAATCCAATGACAAAGAATAAAGTAGAATACTTTCTTGAGTCACCCTGTCAAATGAGCTTGCCTATTATAAACATCAAGTATGAAGAAATTGTGACAGAAATCAAATGCTTGAACAACAAAATGTACCAGGTCCTGACAAAATAGACGGCATTACCCTCAAAACTTTACCACCAAAATGCATTCGATTTCTCACTATCATATTTAACGCAATTCTCAGACTAGAACACTTCCCAAGTCAATGGAAATGCGCAGAGATCATTATGATCCTAAAGCCATTCAAAACAGAAACAGAATTGCTATCATACCGTCCCATTAGTCTGCTGACAATATTGTCGAAAGTATTTGAAACAAGAAAGCAAAGCTAACTTCGGGCGGAGCCGAAGTTGATATACCCTTGCAGCTAAAACCGGATATATATCGCAAACATCGGATATAGTTGGCCGATCCTTATGATTACATCATAATAAAACCAATTAATTACAATAAAAAATCTAAAAAAAAGTCCCAAGCTTCTATCTTCAAAAATACGAAAGTTGATATTTCTACCAAATACCATTTTCGATCGTTCGATTGGCTGATCCTAATGAAATTTTGTAGGTCGGATCAACTGACATAAAATATAATCTGTACCAAGTTCCAGCTTTCTATCTTCAAAAACACGAAAGTTGGGTCATTTCCGATCGTTCAGTTATATGGCAGCTATAAGATATAGTCGGCCGATCCTTACGAAATTTGGCATGTCGTATTATTTTGCCAAAAGTAGCTCTCATGTCAATTTTATGAGATTATACCATTTGTTATACCATTTCCGATCAATCAGTTATATGGCAGCTATAGGATATAGTCGGCCGATCCCGGCCGTTCCGACTTATATACTGCGTGCAAAGGAAAGAAAGGTGTGTGCAAAGTTTCAAGTCGATAGCTTTAAAACTGAGAGACTAGTTCGCGTAGAAACAGACAGACAGACGGACAGACAGACGGACAGACGGACAGACAGACATGCTCATATCAACTCAGGAGGTGATCCTGATCAAGAATATATATACTTTATAGGGTCGGAGATGTCTCCTTCACTGCGTTGCACACTTTTGGACAAAATTATAATACCCTCTGCAAGGGTATAAAAATACTATTGAAGAGAATGTTGCCAATTCTGTAGAAACTTTCCATCATTCTCGAATATCTATTTGAATTCAGGAGAGGTTACGGGACACCGGAGTAATGTCATAGGGTCATTAATAAAATAGTATCCGCATTCGAAAACAAAAAGTACTGCACTGATGCATTTCTTAATGTACAACAAGCGTATGAGCGAGTCTGGCACAAAATAAAGCAAAAACAAGAAAGCAAAGCTAACTTCGGGCGGAGCCGAAGTTGATATACCCTTGCAGCTAAAACCGGATATATATCGCAAACATCGGATATAGTTGGCCGATCCTTATGATTACATCATAATAAAACCAATTAACTAAAATAAAAAATCTAAAAAAATGTCCCAAGCTTCTATCTTCAAAAACACAAAAGTTTATATTTCTACCAAATACCATTTCCGATCGTTCAGTTATATGGCAGCTATAGGATATAGTCGGCCGATCCTAATGAAATTCGGTAGGATGGATCAACTGGCCAAAAATAGAATATGTATTAAGTTTCACACCAATATATAGTTTCACACCGTGGTTCACACCAATATAACCGCTAAGGCTCCGTTATTCAATAATTCTAGGCAAAACTCTATTAAAGCTTCTAGCTGACCTCACTGACCGACACTCACCTCAGTGCTTCACGTCCACGCTTTGCTGTGAACGCCGGCTTGCCCGGACAAAATCCACTTCTCCCGCTGCGAGCTGCATATCCTCACAGATTTAGAGACTCGTGCTCCGCAATCGTCCCTGGGGCAGTTCCCCTAACCGTTATCTGACCTTTGTACCACGTTTTTCTTCCTTTCTTTGTGTCAAATACTTTTTTTCTCCTCCTTCTCTTTAAATTCACTTGCTTTGCTGTCGGCGGCTGAAAGTGAAAAGAACGCACGCTTCCTATGACCCTCCGGCATTTTCCCACACTCGTTTGATCCTACCCAATCCTCCCTGATGCTGGGGTGCCAACTCCTAAGGCTTTATTCCCAAAAAATGCAAAAATTTCCGTTTGTTGTGTAAAAATGTTGTACTTTTTGTTGAACAAAATTGAAGATCTGTTTTTAGATCCAAAGCTACAACATTAAACTATTGAAAAACGCCAGAAGTTTTAAAATCGGCTAAAAATTATGCGTTTAGAAATTTTTAAGAACAAGAAAAACCCGAATAAAGTTCTTTTTTTTAAATAAATAAATGTTTAATAGTTTTTTAAGTAGTTAATAGTAGTTAATTTAGTAGTTAAGTTAGTAGTTAATTTAATAGTTTTTTTTTATAGTTTATAGTTTTTTTAAATGGAAATTTTGTTATATTCGACCTGATAAACAATACGTTTTATGCCACTTTATAACAATGGTGGGCGAAACGCACACATGAAACTCACTACTCTGCTGACAAAAGATTATATAACAAGGCTGCATCTGAGCTTAATGAACTGCTGTCGAACTTACGCAATGAATCTCTAGCTGCGTCTCTGAGAAACTTAGACCCTAATTCCTGCAACAACCTATGGAGGGCGACCAAATACCTAAAAAGAAACGTTAACATTCGTAATAGCAATGGAACTTGGTGCAGGTCTGACAACGAACACGCGGAAGCATTTTCACAACATCTGCATTCCGTGTTTCAGCCAAACGACATCAATAATCCAATGACAAAGAATAAAGTAGAATACTTTCTTGAGTCACCCTGTCAAATGAGCTTGCCTATTATAAACATCAAGTATGAAGAAATTGTGACAGAAATCAAATGCTTGAACAACAAAATGTACCAGGTCCTGACAAAATAGACGGCATTACCCTCAAAACTTTACCACCAAAATGCATTCGATTTCTCACTATCATATTTAACGCAATTCTCAGACTAGAACACTTCCCAAGTCAATGGAAATGCGCAGAGATCATTATGATCCTAAAGCCATTCAAAACAGAAACAGAATTGCTATCATACCGTCCCATTAGTCTGCTGACAATATTGTCGAAAGTATTTGAAACAAGAAAGCAAAGCTAACTTCGGGCGGAGCCGAAGTTGATATACCCTTGCAGCTAAAACCGGATATATATCGCAAACATCGGATATAGTTGGCCGATCCTTATGATTACATCATAATAAAACCAATTAATTACAATAAAAAATCTAAAAAAAAGTCCCAAGCTTCTATCTTCAAAAATACGAAAGTTGATATTTCTACCAAATACCATTTTCGATCGTTCGATTGGCTGATCCTAATGAAATTTTGTAGGTCGGATCAACTGACATAAAATATAATCTGTACCAAGTTCCAGCTTTCTATCTTCAAAAACACGAAAGTTGGGTCATTTCCGATCGTTCAGTTATATGGCAGCTATAAGATATAGTCGGCCGATCCTTACGAAATTTGGCATGTCGTATTATTTTGCCAAAAGTAGCTCTCATGTCAATTTTATGAGATTATACCATTTGTTATACCATTTCCGATCAATCAGTTATATGGCAGCTATAGGATATAGTCGGCCGACCCCGGCCGTTCCGACTTATATACTGCGTGCAAAGGAAAGAAAGGTGTGTGCAAAGTTTCAAGTCGATAGCTTTAAAACTGAGAGACTAGTTCGCGTAGAAACAGACAGACAGACGGACAGACGGACAGACAGACATGCTCATATCAACTCAGGAGGTGATCCTGATCAAGAATATATATACTTTATAGGGTCGGAGATGTCTCCTTCACTGCGTTGCACACTTTTGGACAAAATTATAATACCCTCTGCAAGGGTATAAAAATACTATTGAAGAGAATGTTGCCAATTCTGTAGAAACTTTCCATCATTCTCGAATATCTATTTGAATTCAGGAGAGGTTACGGGACACCGGAGTAATGTCATAGGGTCATTAATAAAATAGTATCCGCATTCGAAAACAAAAAGTACTGCACTGATGCATTTCTTAATGTACAACAAGCGTATGAGCGAGTCTGGCACAAAATAAAGCAAAAACAAGAAAGCAAAGCTAACTTCGGGCGGAGCCGAAGTTGATATACCCTTGCAGCTAAAACCGGATATATATCGCAAACATCGGATATAGTTGGCCGATCCTTATGATTACATCATAATAAAACCAATTAACTAAAATAAAAAATCTAAAAAAATGTCCCAAGCTTCTATCTTCAAAAACACAAAAGTTTATATTTCTACCAAATACCATTTCCGATCGTTCAGTTATATGGCAGCTATAGGATATAGTCGGCCGATCCTAATGAAATTCGGTAGGATGGATCAACTGGCCAAAAATAGAATATGTATTAAGTTTCACACCAATATATAGTTTCACACCGTGGTTCACACCAATATAACCGCTAAGGCTCCGTTATTCAATAATTCTAGGCAAAACTCTATTAAAGCTTCTAGCTGACCTCACTGACCGACACTCACCTCAGTGCTTCACGTCCACGCTTTGCTGTGAACGCCGGCTTGCCCGGACAAAATCCACTTCTCCCGCTGCGAGCTGCATATCCTCACAGATTTAGAGACTCGTGCTCCGCAATCGTCCCTGGGGCAGTTCCCCTAACCGTTATCTGACCTTTGTACCACGTTTTTCTTCCTTTCTTTGTGTCAAATACTTTTTTTCTCCTCCTTCTCTTTAAATTCACTTGCTTTGCTGTCGGCGGCTGAAAGTGAAAAGAACGCACGCTTCCTATGACCCTCCGGCATTTTCCCACACTCGTTTGATCCTACCCAATCCTCCCTGATGCTGGGGTGCCAACTCCTAAGGCTTTATTCCCAAAAAATGCAAAAATTTCCGTTTGTTGTGTAAAAATGTTGTACTTTTTGTTGAACAAAATTGAAGATCTGTTTTTAGATCCAAAGCTACAACATTAAACTATTGAAAAACGCCAGAAGTTTTAAAATCGGCTAAAAATTATGCGTTTAGAAATTTTTAAGAACAAGAAAAACCCGAATAAAGTTCTTTTTTTTAAATAAATAAATGTTTAATAGTTTTTTAAGTAGTTAATAGTAGTTAATTTAGTAGTTAAGTTAGTAGTTAATTTAATAGTTTTTTTTTTATAGTTTATAGTTTTTTTAAATGGAAATTTTGTTATATTCGACCTGATAAACAATACGTTTTATGCCACTTTATAACAATGGTGGGCGAAACGCACACATGAAACTCACTACTCTGCTGACAAAAGATTATATAACAAGGCTGCATCTGAGATTAATGAACTGCTGTCGAACTTACGCAATGAATCTCTAGCTGCGTCTCTGAGAAACTTAGACCCTAATTCCTGCAACAACCTATGGAGGGCGACCAAATACCTAAAAAGAAACGTTAACATTCGTAATAGCAATGGAACTTGGTGCAGGTCTGACAACGAACACGCGGAAGCATTTTCACAACATCTGCATTCCGTGTTTCAGCCAAACGACATCAATAATCCAATGACAAAGAATAAAGTAGAATACTTTCTTGAGTCACCCTGTCAAATGAGCTTGCCTATTATAAACATCAAGTATGAAGAAATTGTGACAGAAATCAAATGCTTGAACAACAAAATGTACCAGGTCCTGACAAAATAGACGGCATTACCCTCAAAACTTTACCACCAAAATGCATTCGATTTCTCACTATCATATTTAACGCAATTCTCAGACTAGAACACTTCCCAAGTCAATGGAAATGCGCAGAGATCATTATGATCCTAAAGCCATTCAAAACAGAAACAGAATTGCTATCATACCGTCCCATTAGTCTGCTGACAATATTGTGGAAAGTATTTGAAACAAGAAAGCAAAGCTAACTTCGGGCGGAGCCGAAGTTGATATACCCTTGCAGCTAAAACCGGATATATATCGCAAACATCGGATATAGTTGGCCGATCCTTATGATTACATCATAATAAAACCAATTAATTACAATAAAAAATCTAAAAAAAAGTCCCAAGCTTCTATCTTCAAAAATACGAAAGTTGATATTTCTACCAAATACCATTTTCGATCGTTCGATTGGCTGATCCTAATGAAATTTTGTAGGTCGGATCAACTGACATAAAATATAATCTGTACCAAGTTCCAGCTTTCTATCTTCAAAAACACGAAAGTTGGGTCATTTTCGATCGTTCAGTTATATGGTAGCTATAAGATAGCTGTAAAATTTGAACTCTGTAACTCTAAAAACACCAAAGTTGTACCATTTCCGATCAATCAGTTATATGGCAGCTATAGGATATAGTCGGCCGATCCGGGCCGTTCCGATTTATATACTGCGTGCAAAAGAAAGAAGGGTGTGTGCAAAGTTTCAAGACGATAGCTTCAAAACTGAGAGACTAGTTTGCGTAGAAACAGACAGACAGACGGACAGACAGACGGACAGACAGACGGACAGACGGACATGCTCATATCAACTCAGGAGGTGATCCTGATCAAGAATATATATACTTTATAGGGTCGGAGATGTCTCCTTCACTGCGTTGCACACTTTTGGACAAAATTATAATACCCTCTGCAAGGGTATAACAAGAAAGGAAAGCTAACTTCGGGCGGAGCCGAAGTTTATATACCCTTGCAGCTAAAACCGGATATATAGACGCAACATCAACATCGCAAACAAGTTGACCGATCCTTATGATTACATCATAATAAAACCAATTATTTACAATAAAAAATCTAAAAAAAAGTCCCAAGCTTCTATCTTCAAAAATACGAAAGTTGATATTTCTACCAAATACCATTTCCGATCGTTCAGTTATATGGCAGCTATAGGATATAGTCGGCCGATCCTAATGAAATTTGGTAGGTTGGATCAACTGACCAAAAATAGAATCTGTAATAAGTTTCAGCTTTCTATCTTAAAAAACACGAAAGTTGGGTCATTTCCGATCGTTCAGTTATATGGCAGCTATAAGATATAGTCGGCCGATCCTTACGAAATTTGGCATGTCGTCTTATTTTGCTAAAAAAAGCTCTCACCTAAAATTTTAATTCTCTAACTCTTAAAACGCCAAAGTTATACCATTTCCGGTCATTCAGTTATATGGCAGCTATAGGATATAGTCGGCCGATCCTGGCCGTTCCGACTTACATACTGCGTGCAAAGGAAAGAAGGTTGTGTGCAAAGTTTCAAGTCGATAGCTTTAAAAGTGAGAGACTAGTTTGCGTAGAAACAGTCAGACGGACAGACGGACATGCTCATATGAACTCTGGAGGTGATCCTGATCAAGAATATATATACTTTATAGGGTCGAAGATTTCTCCTTCACTGCGTTGCACACTTTTGGACAAAATTATAATACCCTCTGCAAGGGTTTATTGAAGCATCCGAACTCCTGCAGCGTGAGCTAAGCCTAATTGAAGACTAGTTTCTTCGATGGAAAATTAGGGTCAACTCCCTAAAATCAGTCTAAATCACGTTTTCATTAAGACCAGGCAGCTACCCAAATGTTGCACTTAACGGCTCACCAATTCCACAAACTACATGTGTAAAGTATCTCGGGTTGCATCTCGCCGCAGATTAACATGGAAAAATCATATCAAAGCAAAATGTTAACAGCTCAGACATAAAACACTAAAAATCCGCCTCTACAAAGCCATACTAAAGCCCATCTGGACCTACGCGATACAGCTATGGGGAACTGCTAGCAACTCGAATATTGAAATTCTTCAGCGTTACCAATCCAAAACTTTGAGACAAATTGTCAATGCTCCATTCTACGTATCTATTGCAAACATTCATAAAGATCTCAACATCACAATCATAAAAGAAGAAATAAATAAAATTAGTAAGAAATACATCAACATCGAATAATTTAGCCTTAAATATAGTGGAAAATAACTGTTAAGCTTCTTACTGTTCCAAATGCCGATCTTGAGAAGCCTAGTCATTAAAATAAATTATGGGATTGAAGATGGTTGGTTTGCTCTCTTTTTAGCTCTGCCACCGCAGTTAATATGGTCGCCATTGCTGAGGCGATTTGCTATACAGTGCTGCGCAAGTCCATTAAAATTTTCATTATTCTGGATAAGTCTCAAGTATCCTGATGAACGGTGAGGATTTGATGCCTTGTCTTTGTCCAAGAACTTATTTGGCGCCGAAAGCTGGAAATTCTTTTTCATAAAATGGCATAGTCTACTGGGAGCGATTTTGAGCGTTGTATGAAAGAAAGGTACCAGAGGGACTTCGTGCAGCCTAAGAGAAGGATACCCTCGTCTTGCAAAGTTGTTGGAAATGAAGAGCCTGTTTCTGTAAATTTACTCTCAATGGTAGAGAACCTTTTACTGCCATGATAAGTACTTTTTCATGTTAACTCGACAGGATTGGTCATAAGCGACAGTAAGGATCGTTGACAGTTTTGGCTTTGCAAGAGGAAGAGCCAGTAAAATGACTATTGCCACAACGGCCGCAAGTTGGTGCGGCAAGTTGGTTGCTTAAAGCCGTATTTCTTAGTGTGGTCAAAAGCAAAACAACGGAAGCATCATATTGGCGATCATATTATTTTAAATATGTCGTTGTTGTGTGTAACATGTAACGAGGTGTTGAGAAGGACCCGTCCTTGCTGGGGCACGCTATAGAGTCCGGCTCTTGCTCGTCGGCTTGGGGGTGGTGGTTTTGTTTCGGACAAATCGAAAAAGTAACATATTCATAATCTAAAGTCGAGAATTGAGCGAGCTGAGCGACAAATTAATTGCAAGATAGAAACGGTAGAAATGTATATAAGTTCCAAATTAACAGAGAGAATTTAGAAGGTTACTAGCGTGAAAGTGTAAACGGGGCGATACTGGTGTAGATGTGGTCGCGATTTGCCCTCCCAACCTATGATTCCCATCCTTGAGATCAACTCTGGTGACCCGTTTTACTCACGACCGCTAAGACATTAGCTGAGTTCAGATACTTAAAGTTTAGTTTATATCAAGTAAGTACACCACTTTTAGACGTGATCGACCTCTGCGAAGGGGGGTGGACTTGCTCCTGAAGGGGTGAAATTTGTCCGCTATTCAATCCGTCTTTAGTCTTATGACCGATCGTGACCAGCTTGTAGCTCTGGGTGACTTTATTATCCCAGAACTAAAGTGGTCTAATGTCGATAACTCACCATTTTTATAACTTATCAAGCCATTTTTCTAGGTCAAATTAACCATGTTAGAAATTCGTTGTGTTTTCAGTTATTGCATAAGACTTATGTTTTACCATATATCTAATCCTGATGCTACCATTCTTTCCATAGCTATGTCCCTTCGACCCAGAGGATCCATATCACCCCCATATTCCATGCGTGGTAAATGAGATTCGCGTTTTTCGATACATTTGATTAGTCCAATATTCTGGCTTGCACCGATGTATAAAAAAAAAAAAAAACAAAGACTTTTTTTTAATATTTTTTTAAGTCTAAAAATTTAAAATTCAATCAGCAAAACTTATATTCCGTACGCCTTTCTCCGAGAATATCTTATTATAAGATCTCATAAGGGTTAAGCCCGTTTATTTACCAGACCCCAATGGAGTACCAGATAGTTTTCTAAAATGTGCCAGGGCTCGGAAAAGGATCTTTGCAAACCTCGATTTTTCTCCCTTAGTGGAAGGAATGCAATAGCCATTCCCTCAAGTAGAAAGACGTTATGTATTATTTATGTACTTTTAATTCTTGTAAGGTTGTGCTTTTACTAGTATATGAGATTTAATTTCTGTCTGAAAATCTAATTGACAGTTTTTTTTTAAATTAAAACGATTCCTGGAGTTTCATCACACAGAGTTGCAAATGTTAAACTTTAAATAAGAAAATCAAGTGGAATGTTATTGTCTTGATTTATTGTATTATAGTTATTTATTATCTTATTATTGTATTTGAATAAAAGTTAATCCTTTATAGATTTTGTAACTTCTTGTACTTTGTTGTATATTTATTATATAATCAGTTTAAATGAACTGAAAAACATTTACAAATTGAAACAAATTTAAAATTTATGAGTATCATCACATTGTTATTGTTTTTATACCCTTGCAGAGGGTATTATAATTTTGGTTAAAAGTGTGCAACGCAGTGAAGGAGACATCTCCGACCCTATAAAGTATATATATTCTTGATCAGGATCACCTCCTGAGTTGATATGAGCATGTCCGTCTGTCCGTCTGTCTGTCCGTCTGTCTGTCTGTTTCTACGCGAACTAGTCTCTCAGTTTTAAAGCTATCGTCTTGAAACTTTGCACAAACTCTTCTTTCCTTTGCACGCAGTATATAAGTCGGAACGGCCCGGATCGGCCGACTATATCCTATAGCTGCCATATAACTGATTGATCAGAAATGGTATAACTTTGACATTTTTAAAGTTAGAGAGTTCAAATTCGACATGAGAGCTATTTTTGGCAAAACATTACGACATGCCAGATTTCATAAGGATCGGCCGACTATATCCTATAGCTGCCATATAACTGAACGATCGGAAATGACCCAACTTTTGTGTTTTTGAAGATAGAAGTTTGGGACATTTTTAGGTTTTGTATTATAATAAATTGGGTTATATTATCATATTCTTATAAGAATCGGCCAACTATATCCGATGTTTGCGATATATATCCGGTTTTATCTGCAAGGGTATATAAACTTCGGCTCCGCCCGAAGTTAGCTTTCCTTTCTTGTTATTATTATTAGAGTATCACCACCATTTTGTTGGCTATTTCCTCTATAATTTCCTCCTTAGTTGGTTGCATTGTGTATTTATAGCTTGTACAGATAGTGAGTATAGTGAATACAGATGAAAGATCTGAAAGGCATTCAGATTTTAAGGAATGTTTTTGGTAACCGCAAAGTCTATTAAGGGGTTATATACAGTTGTACCGAGCAAAAATATGGATTTTTATCGATTTTTTTTTGACACCATAGAAAATATTTATGAAAAATGTTTTACCGACGTTTTTTAGTACATGTAGCCGAATTCCCGGATTGTCTTTTTTCCATGGTGTCTTGCGGTGGACATGATTTCTCGAAAACGGTTCATCCGAAATCCAAAATTCAAAAAGAGGGATTTTTAAAAATTTTGACTAAAAAAAAAATGGCGACGTTTTTAACAAAAAATGTACTTTTTCAAGGTATAAGATTTTCGTTTTTTGTGCTTTAAAAAAGGAGTTTTCAAAAAAATCACGGCTAAATCATCTCGTTCACGGACTAGCTAATATCATAATAAATAAGTGGTCAAAATTTGGTGTTGATCGGATTAGTAGTTTTTTAGTAATCGTGTCCACCGCAAAGGTAATTTCCCAAAAAAAAGATTCTGAGATAATCGCGTTTAAAGTTTCAAGTTTGTTCAAGTTTTATATGCAGATATTGTGCTATAAGTAGCTACAGCTTCGGTTCTAATGCTCCGATCGTTATGAATTTTTGTGAGAATATTCCCAATAGAATATACTTAAAGAACATGCAATAAAAAAAAATGGATTTTTTCATGTATCACAACTGTATATAACCCCTTAAATCGGATAGTTTCTTTGGGTCTGCCCAACGTATGTTGGTGTGCCATAAGAAACATAGTCGAGCTTCTTCTTGGCTTTGATAATTGCGCTATAGAGCTCCTATCCTTTTGAAGTCTCGAGACGAGATCACCAGTGTGTGTGATTGACATTCTAGTCTTCTGCTGCTATGAAGTGGTCTCCTAGTGAGTTGAAAAATTGCATAAACTCATCTTCAGCTATAGTGAAGCGAGGGGAATGGTATACGGCGGCTAGTGTAAATTAGTTGCCTGTATTTAGTTTTATATTCATAGACGTGGCCTGTAGGTAGTTTTTAGCCAATTTGTTATGATAGTGAAGCTTAATACGACTTCACATTAGAATTCCAGTCCCATCATGTACCTTACCGTCTGGCTGATTTGTTCCGTAGAAGGAATATACACGTAGTTGAAAATTGTATTTGCTTGTAAGGTGTGTTTCAGAAAGCAGCATTACGTCGATATGATTGTCGGGTAGAAATTGAGCTTACTAAAGTTTATGCTGTAAAACAGTGTTGCTCATCCCGTTGCTCTCGCTGCTCATTTGTTTTTGCAAATGCTCATGCATACGGAGTTGTGTGTGACTGCTCACGCCATACGGTTCCGTTGCTTACGCCTTAAGCTTCGTTGGTCCCAGCATAGGCAAAGGGCAAATACAATAACAATTTTTTTGTGTTTTCCCTATTCTCCTCATTCGTGCTAATCCGAGTGCATTTTGTTGATGGAGTGCCGAAAACTTTTCACTGCAAGAAATTCATTCTTGTTTTTGTTTCTGCCAAAATGGTCGACCTGAAGCGATGAATTTGTTCTTTGCAGAACATTTTTTTAAGTAAGAAGCTCTGTCAGTGCACCCACATGGATGGGAAAAAAACTCTCGCACCAATGTATTGATGATTTTTTGCATTGGTATAAGATTTTGCTCTCCCGTATGCAGAGTTTGGGCAACACTGCTGTTAAACGTCGTTAGAGTTTTACGTAGATATTCGTAGGGAAGTCATAATTTGGATTGTTGTGAAACCAGCATTTGAATCAATACATTTTGGTTTCGCATTAAATCTTGAATAGCTGGGCGCATAAATGACATAAATTCTATAAGGCTTTGTTGTAAGTTCCGTATCATAGCTTAAAAGTTGCTGCTTCAGTGATTGATGTTGCTGAGTATGCTAATTGCAGAAATGAACTTTTTGAGGCAGGGGTAGCCAGTCCTGCTATTAAAGCGCTTGTTTATAGAACTATGGGTTCTAGTGATGATTTGACTGCAGTTGAGAAGAAGACTTCAGAATTTGATCTGGAGGCTGTCAACTATATATTTTATATATATAGTTTCTATTGCAGCTAGGCTAGCATTACCACGGGCTATTTTGAGTTGAGAACTTAGGTTGCTGAACTTTCTTTTGATTTGGATGTAACGATCCATACCAGTCTCCAAAGCTGGCTTAATATACAGCGACAGACGTGTTAATATTTGCGCTGCTAGCTGATGATGTCGTTAAACGTGCTGTCGATACAGTTGCCGTTGTTTTTGTTGTTACGGTCGACGTTGATAAAGAAACTGCTGTTAAGGATGTAGTCTCATGTGCCGGCCTACTTTTTAGAGGTTATTTCAAAAAAATTTTTTTTTAATAAAAAATAATGCGATCGTTTCAATTTTCAAATATGTTTTTATAAGCATCATAAACTATTTGAAAATATTTTGTTTAATTTATTCTTGTGTAGTTTAATACACTTTATAGCATGCCAAAGTATGCATATAAAAAAAAAAGATAGGTCCCTGGCGCAGGTGATTTCGACTGCTAGAGTCATCCGAAACAAAAAATTAGAATAGATTATTGTTTCGTAAGCTAATGGCTCTGTCCCGTACTAGAATGAAATATTTTCATCAATAAACAACAAAATGGCGAACTCACAAAACAAAAAATTAAAAAAAATTAAAAAAATTTATCTTAAATTAATGATAAAAAAAAAACTAATCATTAAAAATAAATGATTCTAGTACGGGACAGAGGTGTTACTTTTTAGAACAACATATCCAAATTTCAGCTAGATCGGTACCATAGAATTTTGTGAATCACCTGCGCCGCACACAAAAATGTCGTTTCGAGAAAAACGCGTTTAAAGTTTAGACGCTACCGAGAAACTCATACTTTTCGGTGTAGGCGCGCTCCCGATTATGGGCTGTATCTCTGTCATTATTTGATATTTTTATTTGAAACTTTAACAGTACATTCATAATAAACAATACTATCCAAATATAAAAAAAAAAAAAATTGATTTTTTCAACCTCACACATGAGACTACATCCTTAAGGTGGGGGTAATGGACCGCGCTTAATCAGAGCTTGCCTTATTTTCAATGGCTTTAAAAGAAAATTACCCGTTGTTTTTTTTTGTACTGAGACCCGTCTCTCGTCTTGCTCACGTTGACGTTGTGTGCGAACTAGAGGTCTGCATGAATAGCTAAAAAACGACATTCAAATGCACAACCTTGAAAATGAATTGAGTGAGATAGAATGCTGAGACGAAAACTAATAAATGAGTGAGTGCGACTGTATAGGTCTCACGCGCACAACATTCGGGGGATGAAAACCGAATTGAATGAGTTAGAGTTAAAGTTCGCATTTGAATTGTTTCGAATGCATTCTAGAATGTACGATACAACTATGAATATTTGCCTGTTTTTTTAGACGCTGATAATAAAATAATTCAAAAGTGAAAGCAAGTCATTGTTTTTTTCAGAAATATTCTATATATTTTGTATATTTTATTTTACATATTTTTCTTATAAGAATGTAAAAATATTTTCAATATTTATTAATAAATAATTTTTCAGCACAATTTTGCCGCTAAAAAAAATTTGTAAAATAATTTAATTTGGAAAAACTTAAGAAAACTAAACAGAAAATAATAATAACAGTTAAAAGACATAAGTAAAAAATACTTTCATTATAATTCACCTTTCGGTCAATTCCCTAATCCAAAAAACACTAAGAAAATAATAATATTAGTTAAAAACCATAAGTTAAAAAAACACTTTCATCATAATTCACCTTTCGGTCAATTTCCTCATTATTAAAGAAGTATTAAAGAAGCGTTTTGCTCAACAAAAGAAAATAAATGAATGCATAGAGTGTGTTAAAAACCATTCGAGACATTCGGCTACATTCCTCATTCCAAAAGCACTCTTTTTACTTCCCACCCCAATTCACTCGGTTTCAAAGCAAGAGAATGCCCATGAGTTAGAATGCTCTCTCACTCTCTCACTCCCTCTCACTCAATTCGTTGTGTCTCTTACACTCATTCATTCTATTCCATTCGGATGTATTCTATGGCTGAGGCAATAAGAATGTATTCCTGCAGAACTCTAGTGCGAACGTCGTTTAGATTCATTGTAATCAAGGTTGATTTCATTAGAGCTTTATAATAATTAGTTATCCAATCAATATAAACTTTCGCGATTTCATCGCAGAGAGCGTCTTTTCGAGTTATTGTAGATTTATTCATCAGTCACTGCACTTTTATGATTTTATTGAATTGTTTCTCCCGAAGCACAATAAATACACGTATGCATGCGACTAATAACACAGTCCAGTTTCATTCTAAGCTTTAAGGAGTAAAGACGTGTGACTAGTGAGCAAACCCCAGACCCAACTCTTATCAGTTAAAAACAATAACTACTACAAAAACAAGTGTACAAGTGCACAAAACAAATATTGAAAAAAAGCAATAAAAAACAACAAATCCACTGATCAGTTCCAAAAACCCAAGCAGGGCACCTGCCCTACAACAACAACAATGCCTCCCGATATAAATAGGCTTTTTAAGTCAAGCGACACCGGCCCCAAATTCATCATCATAAAAAGAACAGACAATAAAACATTTGAACACGTATGTCCCTTCCTAATTAAAAAAGTTATTGACTATACATGCAATGGTGTAGTGGAATGCAAAAAAACAAGAATTGGCGATCTACTTATCAAGACCAAGAACACACTCCAAGCCATTAAACTCAAAAAGCTGAGCACCTTCCACGAATTTCCCGTATCAGTTAATGAGCATAATACCCTCAACTTCTCCAAGGGAGTAATTTACTCCAATGACCTAAGAAACATTGAAGAAGAAATTATACTGCAAGAACTTAAATCGCAAAACGTTACAGAAATACGGAAAATTAAGAAAATGGACAAAAACGAACTAAAAGAAACCGGACTCATAATCATATCCTTCGCATCACTGACTCTCCCAGAGGCAATGATGATTGGTTATGAAAAAGTAAACATACGCCCATACATACCACTCCCACTCAGATGCCGCAACTGCCTCAGACTTGGCCACCCCACAACAGCTTGCAAATCAAACACATTATGCAACAACTGCTCCGCAGAGAAACACACATCCATTGACGAAACTTGCACCAACGAAAAGTTCTGCATAAACTGCAAATTCGACCTCCCAACCAACAAACACAGCCCAATTGTCAAAGCATGCCCAGCGTTCATAAAACAAAAAGTGCTGACATCAATTAAAACCCTTGAAAAAGTTGACCACAAAACAGCCGTCAAAATTTACCACACCCGACACATACACCAACCAGCACTATACTCTACCATATTAGCAGAACAACCATCCAAAAATGCAACAATACCCCCAAAACCACCTTCTCACTTCTCCGATCACCAAACTGCAGGCAAAACAACCAACAACAAAGAAAAGCAACATCATCCGACGACCTCGAAGTACCCATGGACACCACCCCCACATTAGCCTCAACATCAAAATCGAAATCAACATCAACACTCAGCTCATCCCTATCAGAAGAACTCAAACTCAAAATTTTCACAAACAAACAAAACACCCTCGCCAAGCCCCTCAAATCTAAAGAAAAAAATGAACAAAAACCCAAGAAAAACAACAAAATCACAAACCATTTACTTAACAGCGATAGCGACAGCATTTAAACTTAGACTACATACAAGATAATACCATATAGACTATCAACCAAATCTTAATTTTAACTATGCTAAAAGTCCTCCAATGGAACTTAAACGGGTACATTAACAATTATAGCCAGTTGCAAGTCCTTATCAAAAACCACAACCCAATAATAATATCACTACAAGAAACCCACCTTCTCTCCACCCAAAACATCCCTATCCCAATTAACTATACCTTCTACCACGAAAATACGGCTATAAACGGATATGGAGGTGTAGCACTTCTAATCCACAACTCAATACAACAGCAAATCGTACCGACTAATGCAATTGACTTTGACACTATAGCAGTAAAAATTCACTCCAAAATAGAATTCACCATAATCTCATCGTACATACCACCCAGCAAACCTTTTAAAATACAAAACCTCAGAAACATTTACGACAGTATACAACCACCGTTCCTAATTACAGGAGATTTTAGCAGTTGGCATAGAAGTTGGGGCTCACAGTCCAACAATACCAGAGGCAACATAATATTTAAATATATTAACCAATCCTCACTAATAACTCTCAACAACGGATCACCAACTCATTTTACTACGCACCATACCTTCACCCACATAGACCTTTCCATTGCATCACCCTTACTCTCCCTTACCTCCAAATGGTACACAGATAACTCCCTATCGGGCAGTGATCACTATCCCATTTATATCGACATGTTTGAACAGAGCATCACCTGCCCTGTTGAAAGACCCAGATTCAACCTTAAAAAAGCTAAAAAAGCCTTAAAAAGCTGGCCCCTTTTTCAAGAGATTTCCGAAAAGTTATCCAACGAAAGACCTCCCAGCCCAAACATAAACAAAGAAGCTGCCAACATAACTAAAATAATTATTCAAGCAGCCAATGAAACCATTCCCCAATCACATAAATTTAAAATAAAGAAAACTGTTGCATGGTGGGACCCAACCCTTCAACAACTCCAAAACAAAAAAAGCTTATGTTGGCGTACTCTAAACCGAAACATTGACATGACAAACATACTTGAATACAAAAAAGCAAATGCCAAACTTAAGCGGGAAATAAAAATCAAGAAACGAACATCTATTCAAGACTTTACAGCTGAAATAAGCCCTAAATCCTCCACTATCAAAATATGGTCAAACATAAACCGCTTCTGTGGCCTAAAAACACAACACAACATTCATTGCCTTACTGACCCCAACAACCCCACACAAAACATACTTGATAATAAGGAAATAGCCAACACACTTAGTACCCATTGGTCAAACTCATCACTCGACAACAATTTTTCCTCAACCTTCATTCAACAAAAATCACATTCAACCCACGACTCCTCACACACCCCATCTACTATTGCCTTTAGTATTGAAAAAGATATTACCATGATCGAAATGCTAGCTTCCATCAATCAACTTAAAGGCACGACACCAGGACGAGACCAATAATAAAAAACCTATCTCCAAGCCTACTGATAAGACTTCTCAACCTTTTTAATAACATCCTTAACTCACATATCCCCCAACAGTTTAAAGTTAGCACTTTTATACCCATACCCAAACCAAATTTGGATAAAACCTCCATTGACTCTTATCGCCCTATCTCCCTCGACCCATGCATAGCAAAAGTCATGGATAAAATTATATCTAAACGGCTTTGGTGGCTAGCTTCAAACTGCAAGTTATTAGACAGCCGTCAGTTCGGATTCAAAAAGGGAAAATCGATCTCTGATTCTCTAGCCATACTAGATTATCAGATAACCTCCTCCCTGTCAACAAAAAACCATGCCTCTATCATTTCTTTAGACTTTGCCAAAGCCTTTGACAGGGTAGGCATTCACAGCATCATGGATGAACTCAAAGATTGGAAAATAGGTCCAAAAATAGCCAAATATATATTCAACTTTCTTACCAATAGAAAAATATCAGTCCTTACAAATAAGGTATACTCATCCTCACAACCCTTAGACAACGGCATACCCCAAGGCTCACCGTTGTCGGTTATCCTGTTTGTTATAGCCTACAACAAGTTAAACCAAATAATAGCCAAAAAAAAGAATTGCCAATTCACCGCCTATGCAGACGACTACACTATAATACATAAAAGCTTAACATAAAGTATAAAGCTTAACAAACAAATAACTAATCTCAACTTAGATCCACTATTTAGGAAAATCCTAATATGGTGTGACTACTCAGGAGCCAAACTGTGAGACACCAAATGTAAACATTTGCATGTATGCAGGAAAAGAAACTGCAACTTCACTCTCCTCCCATCTAACATAACTCTAAAGGATGTAGACACCCTAAAAATCCTAGGAATAACAATTAATAAAAAATACAAATGGAACAATCACATCGAAAACTTAACTTTACAACTATCAAAAAGACTCAACATAATAAAATGCCTATCCAGTAACAAGTTTGAATGTAATGTTAGCACTATCCTTTATGTGGTAAAAGCAATCTTGATGTCCAAAATCGACTATGGAATACATTTATATGGCAATGCCCCCAAGTCCTTCCTAAACAAAATTAAAACTTTATACCACACAGCTATCCGTCATACCTTCTCCGCTTTTCGTACAACACCAATAAACAATTTATTACTTGAAACGGACATAAGACCCTTGGAATTTAGAACATTACACGCCACCCAAAAAAACTTCAAAATAATTTTAAATTCCAAGCACTCACCTATCGAAAAAATTTATAAAAACCTAACTAAAACCAAGAAGATTCCAAAAATCCCCTCCTCCCTCTATAACACTATTAAACTCTGCAACCAACTAAACATAACAATGGCCCCCATAACTACCAAGAAAGAAAAAACACCACACTGGCTGGGCAGCCAAACAATCACTAACACCTCCTTAAATTCATCCAACAAAACAAAAACAACCCCGATCGCCTATCAACAAAATTTTAAAGAAATCGTTAATCAAATGAAAAACCGTACATTTCTCTATACCGACGGCTCAAAATCACCTAAAGGCGTTTCATATAGCGTCACCACAGATAATGAAATAATTCTGTACAAACTACTCCCTGAATTCTCTTCCATTTTCACAGCGGAAATTGCAGCAATCCTTGCCGCATGTATATACGCCAAACAAAATAGAGGAAAATACGTTATATGCACCGACTCCCTCTCCTCCTTAAAAGCAATTAATAACACTAACAACCAAAACTATTACACAAGCGAAATACGAAACATAGTAGGCAAATACAAAACGGACAAACTAACTTTACTTTGGATACCCGGTCACTGCGGTATAAAAGGTAATGACCTTGCAGACACAACAGCTAAAAACTCCCACAACTTCCCTCTTGTCACTGAATGCAATTACAACCCATCAGATATAAGTAAATACATCATTAAAAACTTACAAACTCTGGACTGCACCACACTTACAAAAGCATCTCCTTACTACAAATTAAACTGCCACGAAAAAGCTACCCCTGAGATAGTAAAAAACACTTCACGGGCAGAATTCAAAAAATTCAGCAGAATCAGACTTGGACACACCAACTTAACCCACAACTACATCCTTAACAAATCCCCACCAACCCTCTGCCCCAATTGCAACATACCCCTTACTATTTGCACCCCTTACACATTTTTATTGAGTGCCCTCTCTATGATAATGAAAGAATCAACCACCTTGATAATACAATAGAGAAAATAACTTCCTACAGAAACTTAAATAAAACAATAGACTTCCTAAAAGCTACGAACCTGTACCACCTAATTTAATAGCATAACTTCCCCTAACTTCTACTTAATACCTACATTTATATAATGATATTACTACTTAAGCATTTGAATTAGAACAAAATCTTGCAAACAATCACTTTAAATCTTAACTCAAATAAGCTTAAGGCCTCAGTTGCTATAGCTTTAATTATCAAACTAAGTGCGAATTTGTAATTTTCGTTTAGCTGTTAATAATAATAATAATAATAATAATAATAACACAGTGCGACAGTTCTGTATATTCACTTGCCGTACCCGGACGTGTTTCTTCGATCGCTCTTGCCAGTTTGCAATTATTTTCGATCTTGAACTCAAGCTTTCTCCTTCTGCGACAAGTTGAAATATAACAATTAATCCCTAAAAATAAATTCGACTTATTAAGTTCATTGAACTATTTATTTCCAATTTATACATTTAATCGGTTAAAGTTATCTCTGTTGCGCTTTAACTATATTCTCCAACATAAGTCTCTCCGAGCTGTACTCTCCGGACGTAACCCGTTACATTCATAGTTACTGTGGAGTTTGTTGTTCTTCACGACGCCGAACCTTCGTTGCACATCTCTTTTGTAACGTCATCTCTTACATCCGATCTGAATCTGATCGTCCACTCTCGGCTACAGAGTGCTTCAGAGAGCCTAAATTCTTTACACGCTATTACAGTGGTCTGCATTCCGTCAAAAAGAAGCCAAAAATGAGTCTTACTTGCACAGCAAAAAAATGTGAATTTGGTGGAACCATCACGGGTGACTCATACCTGTCTTGTTGGCTCTGCAATAACTGCTCACATATTAAATGTGCTGGAGGAGGACACAATGGACGGATAAGTGACCTTATCAACAAGAAAATTGGCCTGACATGGTCTTGCATCGCTTGTAGAGAAATTGAGTCAGAGATGCGGACTTTTATGAAACAGACGAGAAATGGTTTCCTAGATGTCCGCAAGCAATTCTCGGCCCTTAATGAGCAATTCCTCGCTCTTGAAACTCAATTCCTTGGGCTAAAGTTGTTAAGTGAATCCCCCAGACGAAAAATTCCGAACAACAACCTGCTGACTGCTAAATTATTGAATACCCCTACATCCCATGCTGTACAAGTCGATGAATTTTCAACACCAAACATTTTACCGTCGCCTACTAGTCTACCTACTTATGCTGTTCCAGTACCAAGGGACTTGATGAGCCTTCCTTCAGGGCACTCTAATATTCATCCCTTGCAAGAAGCGATCAGCGTACCAAGTACAAATCTCGAGCCACCTCTCATCTTGGAGCCTCCATCGTTGGACATCGTTGGACAACCCCCATCGTTGGACAACCTACCCTCTGCTCTAGCTGTGATGTCTCCAAGGCCTCTGGTTGGTGTGGCGCCTGAAGTTAGATCTTCTGGACTTACGTTGAGGGCGGTTGCTCCTCGTAAGGCCATTTTTGTCTCTCGGCTTATGCCGGATGCTACTGTTGATGATGTCAAGAGTCACCTGTTAAACCATCTTAAGGTAGCTCCTAATGAAATAGCTATTTTTAAGTTTAACTTTAAGCATAAGCGTTCTATATCTTCTTTCAAAATAGTTCTACCTGATTCCTACCTTGAAAAAGCACTTGATCCTGTAGCCTGGCCTGAGCACAGTATCGTTCATGAATTCCTAGCAAAAGACGCTCAGAATCCTATCCCTGCAGAAACTGCTTCAAAAAACTGAATAACATAGTATTTTCCTGCTGCTATCAAAACGTTAGAAGTATTCTGGGTAAGCTGAGCCAGTTTTTTACAAAGAGTGCTTCTTTTGATTTTGATGCTATCGTGCTTACTGAAACTTGGCTTAACTCCTCTGTCTCTGATTATGAAATTCTTGTTTCCAAATTCATAGTGTTTCGATTGGATCGTCCAACTTTTGCAGGTGGTGTCCTCATTGCTGTTACTAATAAGTACCCTTCTGAAATTATTCCTTTCACGAACGAGTTCGGAATTGAGTTCATTGCGGTGAAAATTTTAACTGGCTCGTCTCATATTTTTCTGACCTGTTCCTACATTCCTCCCATGGCTGAAGATATTGTGTACTTTCACCATCTTGATGCCATTAGGTCTATCTCTTCGTTGGCCAAGGACCGTGATTTAATCCTAATCATGGGAGATTTCAACCTTCCCATCATTTCCTGGATCCCGTCTGAGGTAGACAATTCCTTGCTTTCCAGTTGTCATAACGACTTTATCGATGGCTTAACCGATCTTGCCCTGCTCCAAATTAATCCAATTCATAACACTCATGGCAGATTTCTCGACCTTATTTTTTCTAATGTGTCATCCTCTGTGACAGTCATTCGGTCCCCGCCGCTATCGCTTCCTGAAGACATTCACCACCCTACATTATTAGCATCGGTGTTAATTGATGTGCCTCACAATGATGCTTGCTTTAATGCTAAACCTCGTTTCAAATGCTTCAGAAAGACTGATTTTATTGCCCTTCGGAATCATTTAGCTGAAATCGATTGGAATTTTCTTTCATCTATAAACACAATTGAAGCAGCTACGGATTCGTTTTACGAAATAATTCATAATGCCTTGAACAAATTTGTTCCGGAAGTCCCTGTATCATTGTCTACAAAACCACCTTGGTATAATAAACACCTTTCTCGTCTTAAGAACAGGAAATCCAGAGCTTACAAAAAGTTTCTTAAGTCAGGATCGATGTGCCACCAGTCAAACTTTCTTTATGTTCGCAACCAGTTTATTATTCTCAACGATCTACTCTATAAGCAGTATATCATGAATTGTAAGGTAAACTTTCGAAATGATCCAAGCTCCTTCTACTCTTTTGTCAATATGAAACGTAAATCAAATCTTTTTCCTCCTTCCCTATCATATAAAAATATTTCACATTCTTCTGAGCAAGGTATTGCTAATCTCTTTGCGTCATTTTTTCAAACCACCTATTCGTCCGATTCATATAACCACAATTCTACTTATCCTTATAAATTACCACATATAAACAACATTTACTTTACAAAATTTCGAATTCAGGATCTGTTCGAAGCTCTTTCAACAATAGATATATCATTCTCTGCTGGTCCTGACAATGTTCCTAGCTGTGTTCTAAGGTACTGTTCTGATATCCTTTGCTATCCTCTCACTATCTTATTCAACTTATCCTTGGAGCTGGCATGTCTCCCCAAGAGATGGAATGAATCTTTTATTATTCCGCTTCATAAGAAAGGCTCTAAAGCACTTATTGAGAACTACCGGGGGATTGCTAAGCTATCTGCGATTCCCAAACTGCTTGAGAAACTGGTTACTTTCCAACTGCAACATTTTTGTAAAAGTATTATTTCCACTTCACAGCATGGTTTTGTCAAGCATCGCTCTACCACAACTAACCTTCTTGAATTCACTTCGTTTATCCACAGAGGTTTTCTGAGCCGCATGCAAACTGATGTGGTGTACACTGACTTTAGTAAAGCGTTTGACTCTGTTAACCACCATCTCCTCCTTCATAAGCTGTGTCTTTTGGGGTTTTCTCCTCATATAGTACAGTGGTTGACCTCTTATCTATCGAACCGCACGCAGCGTGTTTTGTTTAAAAACAGTTCATCACAGATTATAAATGTTTCATCTGGTGTCCCACAAGGTAGTCACTTAGGACCTCTTCTGTTTGTTCTTTTTGTCAACGATTTACCTAGTGTTGTAAACTATGCTACTACATTTATGTATGCTGATGATGTCAAGTTATGTCTTTCTTTCTCAGACCATTTCCTTCATAGACACTTGCAACTAGACCTTAACGAAGTCTTCTTGTGGTGCTCAAACAATCTCCTATTGCTTAACTGCTCTAAGTGTAAGGTTATGACGTTCAATCGCAGTGTGCCTCACATCGTTTCGTACTCTCTTGGGAATAACGTCTTAGATCGTGTTTTCCTAATTAACGATCTTGGAGTAATTTTTGACAATAAGTTGTCCTTCAACGACCACATATCACTAACAGTGAATAAAGCCAGAGGCGTGCTAGCTTTTATCAAACGTTGGTCTAAAGAATTTGATGATCCTTTCACAACTAAAACTCTATACGTATCGTTGGTTCGTCCTATCTTAGAATACTGTTCTAGCGTTTGGAGTCCGCAATACTTTGTTCACCAAAGGAGGATTGAATCAGTCCAAAAGCAGTTTCTGCTATTTGCGTTAAAAGGCTTAAACTGGGATACTGCCACTTCCCTCCCGTCGTATAATTGCCGGTTAAAATTACTAAACCTACCTCCTTTAAAAGAGCGCCGTACTTGTGCTGGGGTTATGCTGCTTCATCTGCTTATTCTTGGACAGGTTGACTCACAAGTACTTCTTGATAAATTATTCTTTTCTGTGCCTAATAGAGTAACTAGATCATTCCGACCCCTTTGGTTACCAATTTATAGATCTAATTTTGCGGAACACGATCCATTCCGCGTTATTTGTAAAAATTATAACTCGTTATCCCATTTAATGTCCCCTGAACTATCCCTAGTTGTAATTAAATCCAAAATTATGGAATATCTTTTAACTTAATTTATCCTTACTCTTAGTTATAATAATATAGAAATAACAGTTCATTGTTAATAATAATAAATAAATAAATTAATAAATATTGAAAATATTTTTAAATTTTTATAAGTGAAATTTGTAAAATGAAATATACAAAATAATAATGAATATTTTTGAAAAAACAATGACTTGCTTTCACTTTTGAATTATTTTATTATCAGCGTCTAAAAAACATTCAAATATGCATAGTTGTATGGTACATTCTAGAATGCATTCGAAACAATTCGAATGCGAACTGTAACGTTAACTCATTTAATTCGGTTTTCAACCCCCGAATGATTAATTATGATCATATAATGATCATTCATTAATTTTCGTATCAGCATTCTATCTCACTCAATTCATTTTCAAGGTTGTGAATTTGGATGTAGTTTTTTAGTTATTCATGCAGACCTCTAGTACAAAACCGTGTTTAAAATATTTCTAACACCCTCAAAATCTTGATTTTTCAGAAAAAACGTTTTTTCGGGACTTTTATGCTCTGAAAAATTCCTTAACGCGTAAGTTTAAGCGGATTTTAAAATTTCCACGTTTTTTAATAGTTATATGTTGTAGCTTTTGAAAAAAAAATATATATCTTTAATTAATTAAAACAAAAAGGATACAATTTTTACACAAGAAACTGACATTTTTGAATTTGTCGGACTTTGACACCAAGAAATGGTGTCATTATTGACACATGTCAATATTGTCTCATTAATCCTGAATAAAACGAGACCAATTTTATTACAAAATTATGAGAATTGTTGAAGTTATAACGCTTTTTCTAAAACAAGTCAGTGCAATCCTTCTAGCGTTCCGATATTTGCGATATACATGTGTACTATATGGTATATGATTTTAACTGCATGGATATATGCAGTTTACGCACAACTTAAGCTAAATTTTTGAAATTGTTTTCTATTGTTCAATGGGATAAGCGATTGCCAGGGCTTTAGAAAAACTTAAAGACTAGAGGGGGGACATCTGAGTAGAGTTTTAAAAAAAATCGAAATTTTTTTTCGCTTAAAAAATTCCTTAGGGTCTTAAAAATAACATATCAAAAGATATAGTCTAAGTGTCGAAATTTTCCATTCTGCGGCGATGCCTCACAGGTCCCACAGTACTTAAAACTTTAGACGCGTTTTACTCGAAACCGCTTTTTTTGAGTTGGCCGAACACATAACTCGAACAACTCTTAACCTATCGATTTAAAATGACAGTAGTATTCAGAATACCTATGTCTATCGACACACGTGGGATTTTTTTTTATATTGCTTACTTTTTTTTTATCAACAATTTTGTGACGTTTTTTGTTCGTGAAAATTGAAAATTTTGTTCAATCACTCACCATTTTGCAAAAAATCAATATATCGAAAAAATCGTGTGTCGATAGCCGTTGATGTACAGAAACTAACCAAACTTGATTTTTTGTTCTAAATCAAAAATTAAGGACGTTAGGTGTCCGGCCTATTTAAAAAAATAGGGCCTACGAATAAAGGCTGCAGAGCCGCCATTTTGTTTTCGATTTATAAAAAAAAATTTATTTTGTACTTTAAATATAATATAATTAAGCCTCATTTATAAATTTTCGATTGGCTTTTTCATTTGGCCAAAATAAATTCCAGAAAGTCCGCTTTTTTTCGCCTGTTACTCAGATGTCCTCCCTTAAAGCCGTTGTCATTCAAACCTTTTGCAGCATATTGAAAGTGAGTAATGCATTGGCTACTTTAGTGGTTTAAGAGCGTTTTTTACATCTAATTGGAAATATTTGGAAATTTGTACAACAAACCTTCATTTGGACGATACTCAAGAGATCGTACATATATTCTACAGTGTTATTCTTTAACATAGATTTTGTTTTCAGCTCCATCGCAATAACTAAATATTTTTCAACCTGACCATGTCATGGGAGAGTGTTGCGTCCAAGGATTTTTTGAGGTAGTGAAATATATTACGACTTGTTTAATAATGTGTTTCTTAACAAATGAATTTTTCATTTTAGCATTCCAACTAGTCATAATTTGTCTGCAACACATTTACTTGCATCCCCTGATGGTTCGCGATACCTTTTAGAACATTCAACCGGTTTGAATCTTTAAAATGTAGTATAGTAACATTATTATATTTTATCTTGTACTTAGGTGCGTGTCAATTTAATGGAAGCTTTTCTCGCGTGGCAGGACCCGGATCTTCTCGAGATGCAACTGGTTCTAGGCATATATGGAATCGTTACGGATTATTGGGTTCGGGTTCAGTTACAAGTTGTTTTTCGGCATGTCAACGAAGTCTTAAACAATATATAGCTAAACGAAAGGTAATTGGTTTACTTTTTATTTTTTATCATGAATGTACGGTTTTTTTTTTCTCAGATTGAACGAGGCCGACAGTTATATGAACAAAACCACCAAACAGCAGCTGTCCGAACCTGGCACAGCGCTTTGAAAGGGGACTGCCAAAGGGAGGATTGCTTCCAGCTTCTTGGGTACCTTTATCAGGCTCATATGGATTGGGGAAAATTTCGGGAAGCTATTGAATATGGTCATCAGCAACTAGGGTTTGTATTAAAGCATATATAACGTGAAAATAAAGCTTACATTTCAGCTGTCAAGTGATACGAGAATTGTTTATAAACTCTATTAGGCAAAAAAAAGAAATGTTAAAAATCTTAACGAGAGGGTACAAGCAGAATTTTTTTTGATTCCGAGCTATAATTCATTTAGATGAATTAAAGATGATTTAGCTTCCTTTACATGGCGTAACAGGTGACTCGTGACATCATCAACAGTGGAATCCTGCATAAGGCGAAAGACTAATATGAGCTTACAGGAATCAACCACTCTCAGCGTAAGCTCAGAAGATCCATGATCAATATTAGTCTGCCCAGTCCCTTGATACTGAAACAACACCAGTTGGTAGGCAAGTAAGCGTCAGTAAAATATTTAGCATCGAAAATTGATCAACTTGTACCACATGGGAAGTAGGGGTACTTAATAAACTGTTAGCAGGTTGCTTGGAATTAAGCTTCTTGTGATTCGCTTAATAACTTTAAGCCAGTGGTCGGCACCGCAATACATTGATATAGTTTAAACGCATTAGTGTTAGTAACGAATAGCAGAAAGTAGGCTGTGAGAATGACGTTTGACACATTTATACTGTGTGTGTGGGGCAGAGCTCGGGCAGAGAAATTTCCTATGCCCTCGGGATAGGGCCGTGCCGACCTCTGCTTTAAACCAAAGAATGGTGCTTCAAGTGCAATTGTTTACTGTACAAACTTACTCCAGTCAGTACGGATGTAACGGGTTACGTCGTAAGAATAAGACTCAGTGTGAGTTTATGTTTAGGAATATAATTATAGCGCGACAGAAAAAATTTTCAAAGATTTATTCTATATAAATAAACCAAAAAGTTCAATAACACAGCCACAAAAAAAATATTTTTTCGGGTCTGGAGGTCAGACTATGTTTACTATATGTTTTCGGGTTCGCTGAATCCGAATCCGACTTCAAAAACTAAAAATGATAAAATTTTTATTTTCCGATTCGGATTCAGTGACTCCAAAAACATATGGTAAACATGATCTGAGGCCAGAACTCGGGAAATAAAAATTTTATCAAGTTTTTGAGGTTATGTCGTAACGCTGACATTCTGGAGTTTTTTAGACCTTGGATTCGTATTCAGCGACCCTGAAAACATATAATAAACATGGTCTGACCCACGGACACGAATATAATTTTGTATGAGGTTTTTTGAGGTTATGTCAGAACCCTGACGTGCTGGGGTTTTTTGGACCTCGGATTCGGATTCAGCGACCCCGAAAACATATAGTAAACACGGTCTGACCTCCAGACCCGAAAAAATATTTTTTTTTGTGTGGCTGTGTAATTATTATAAGTCAAATATAATTTGAGAGTCTAACGCTATATTCACATCTTCATTCTTAGACGTGACAACCTCTGTGAAGGGGAGGATTATACCCTTGCAGAGGGTATTATAATTTTGGTCAAAAGTGTGAAACGCAGTGAAGGAGACATCTCCGATATTCCTGATCCTGATATTCTTGATCAGGATCACCTCCTGAGTTGATATGAGCATGTCCGTCTGTCTGTCCGCCTGTCTGTCTGTCTGTTTTTACGCAAACTAGTCTCTCAGTTTTAAAGCTATCGTCTTGAAACTTTTCACACACCCTTCTTTCCTTTGCACGCAGTATATAAGTCGGAACGACCGGAATCGGCCGACTATATCCTATAGCTGCCATATAACTGATTGATCGGAAATGGTATAACTTCGGTGTTTAGAGAGTTCAAATTTTACATGAGCGCTATTTTTGTAATTGTAATACGACATACAAAATTTCGTAAGGATCGGCCGACTATATCCTATATCTGCCATATATTGGAAATGACCCAACTTTCGTGTTTTTGAAGATAGCTGGAATTTGGTACAGATTCTATTTTTGGTCAGTTGATCCAACCTACCAAATTTCATTAGGATCAGCCGACTATATCCTATAGCTGCCATACAACTGAACGATCGGAAATGGTATTTGGTCGAAATATCAACTTACGTATTTTTGAAGATAGAAGCTTGGGACTTTTTTTAGATTTTTTATTTTAATTAATTGATTTTATTATGATGTAATCATAAGGATCGGCCAACTATATTCGATGTTTGCGATATATATCCGGTTTTAGCTGCAAAGGTATATGAACTTCGGCTCCGCCCGAAGTTAGCTTTCCTTTTTGTTTCTTATGATTTTAATCTTATGTCCGATTAAGATTAACCATGTAAAAATTTCAATAGGTCGGCTGTTGGACTTGTGTTTTGTTACAGACAGGGACTGCGAATGTACCATACATACATATTTGCCTGTTTTTTAGACGCTGATAATAAAATATTTCAAAAGTTAAAGCAAGTCATTGTTTTTTTTCAGAAATATTCATTATCATGTTGTATATTTTATTTTATATATTTTACTTATAACAAGAAAGCTAAGCTAACTTCGGGCGGAGCCTAAGTTGATATACCCTTACAGTTAAAACCGGATATACATATATCGGAAACATCGGATATAGTTGGCCGATCCTTATGATTACATCATAATAAAACAAATTAATAACAATAAAAAATCTAAACAAGAAAGGAAAGCTAACTTCGGGTGGAGCCGAAGTTGATATACCCTTGCAGTTAAAGCCGTTGGCCGATCCTTATGAGAATATGATAATATAACCCAATTTATTATTATATAAAATCTAAAAAAAAATCACAAACTTCTATCTTCAAAAATACCAAAGTTCGTATTTCTACCAAAAACCATTTCCGATCGTTCAGTTATATGGCAGCTTTAGGATATAGTCGGCCGATCCTTATGAAATTTGGCACTTCGTATTGTTTTGCCAAAAATAGCTCTCATCTCAAAAACTATATTAAATAGTTTTTAAGGGGTGGCTGTTTCCCTTAGAGGGCTTTTTTTTTTAGAGCCTTGCGGTGATAGTTCCCCTGGTCAAACAGGTCAACTGAAACCATAAAAGTAAAAAAAATTTCATTAGTTTAGTGCAGGACTGCAAATAAGACTTATGAGTTCAACAAAATTGAACCCAAAAAAAGCTCTCGTGGGGAGTGGGAAAAGAACACATTTTTTAACGGTGAATCCAGAAACGCAATAAACTTTTATTTCGATTTCTATTGCTAAAATTGATATATAACTCTTATTTTCAATTTTTAGAATAATAATTAAGAATAAGAATTATTTTTCAATTTTTATAGAAAAAATAAAAATAAAAATTATGATTCAATTTTTATTAAAAAAATTAAATATAAGTGTTACGATTCAATTTTTATTATAAAAATTGAAAATAAAATTGAATGCGAATAACTTCTGAACCGAGTGGACTATTAAAAAACCTCTTACATATTTATGATCTGTGGCGCAGTACCTTTCAAATGATGTATCGAATGTTCTTAAAGGACATAATCAAGGATTCCTCAATTATTCAATTTATTTAGTAAATAAATAAATATTTATTTATTTATCTGTAGCTAACAGATTAAGATGGAATTGCTCTTTCCAGAACGGTTCCCTTTTCTAACCTTGAGGATCCAAATCATTCTACTCTTGAGGTTTCATTATTTCTATCGACCTTAAGTTTATTATTTGACTCCAGCATGCCATGGAAATATCCGTCCGTTTTTACAAGTGCCTTTTGGTATAAAATTTAAATAAGAAAACATTGAAATTAGAGTCTTAAAATACTGGTTAATCAAGATACTCGGTAGATACTCAAGGTAGCTCGGTCTAACTACACCATGCATACGGCGGAATGTTCTATTGGCCACTCCTGGATTCAGTGTACTCATGATCAAAAGCCGTTGTTTAATTTTGTTAACACTAAAGGAAACATGTATCTTTTCCTCCCCTCCTCCTTTTAAATCAAACACTACGCGTTCCCATCCATATTTTTTATAAAAAAAAAAACTTGTTTCTCTTTTTAATTATTTAAAACATTTTTCTCCGTGAAAACTTTTAAAGTGTGGGCTCTCATGTCAAAACTTTTTTTTATTGAATAAATGGCATTATTAGAAACTTCGCTAAGTGAAACTCATATTTTCATATTTTCCCGAATCTATATCTGCAATTTTCACGCAAGCATAAGATAAGTGATTTAAGGGCTGAACCAAATACATGGTACTCTCTTTGGTGGGCTTAAGTTTTTAAGTTAGTTGAGTTAACTTTGAAGTTAGTAACTAACTTAGTTGGCGTAGTTGGCATCCCGGGAGCGGGAGGATAGGCAGCCTACGTCGCAGCCCTATTGCGTAGTAGGACCATAGCAGGGAAATAGGTGTTGCTGGTTTTGGCGATCTGGCAATCGGCGTAAAGCTAGAATTGAAATCAAAAATTAGAAAGCAGTGTGGAATAGCGTTCTTTTGCGTTTTGCGGCCAATATAAAGTTAAGTATAAAAATTTAAAAAAATAAGTCGCATTATTTGATTTGCCACCGACTTGCCGCTAGCATTACTCCATTCTCGAGGACTAAGAGGGGACTTTTTTTTACCTCTGATGTCTGTGAGGTCGGGCATTCTTTATTATTGAAAAAGCCTTTTTCTCCTTTCTTCTTAAGCAAACGGTCGTGTGGTTTTTTGTGCGCACTGCGTTTATGATAAATCTTGCTGTGACCTTCTGACGCCAAAGGTGTGGATCGAACTTTCAAAATGCGCTATAGACGTCGTTTGTAAACTATTTAATGGGATTATTAATCTTGGCTATTTCCAAAAAAAAGTGGAAGAAGTCCATCATCATAATGATACCGAAGCCTGAAAAAGGCCACAAAATTCCGACATCGTATAGATCAATAATCCATTTTGTACCATTTCTAGAAGCGTGCAATATTATCCGGGTACCCCAATTTGCGGTGAACAGATTAACTTCCAAAATAAGCTCAGCCTTCGAAAAGCGAAAATACTGTAGCGCTATTTTTCTCGACGCATCTCAGGCTTTCGACCGAGTTTGGCTTAATGAACTCAGGCACAAAATGAAAACGTATTTGCCAACATTTACCCAACTCTCTAGTCTCGTTTCGGAACAAGGTCACATAGATCGTTTTAAATATTCCATTCACTTACAGACTCACTTTTAAAACATGTTATGTTTTATAATACATAGATAATACATTTTCAGAAGTTACAGGATGAAAAATTGGTTGGTGACTTATTGTTTAAAATTGTATGTTAAGATACTTTAACGAATTTAATTAGACTGTTTCCTATTTTATTGTTAGAGTGGGCCCCCTGCTGATTTCCAATCTCCTGTCGCCTGTAATAACGACCGGTGTGTTCGTAATTTGTAAAGTAAAAATGTTTTTTAGATTTATAATTGTGAATGGATTATTGCTGCTACTCCTCGTGCTGCGTTGCCTTAGGTTCTCCTAACCATCGCCTTTTCGCTGGCCATGCGCGGGCCATCCTACCTTTCGGAACACTCCCTTGGGTCGTCTGCGACTGATCAAAGACTTGGTAGCGATCTTCTTTAGGATGTAACTCGGTTATTTGACCCATCTTCTATTCGTTTGGGGGGAGCCGGTCATCCTTAATCACAACTAAATCATTAATTTGCAGATTGGTTCGTTCTTGGCACCATTTCGGACGTGCTTGTATATGTCAGAGCCAGTCCGCGCTCCATCGATGCCAGAATTGTCTCAGGAGCCGTTGACCGTGTCCTCCTATGATGAAAGATTCTTGTAATTCTGCTACTTGATTCGCGCCTACATGAGGAAGTCAGGAACGCAGGTAGTCAGGTAGTCAGTACGCAGGTGGCGTAAGTTTGTAGATACCTTTGGTTTTCTCCTGAAGGTATATATTGCCATTGGGCTGTTGTACTTAGTTCCAAAATCTTGCCAATTCGGTTGAGACGAAAGTCTTCCAACGTGTCGGATTTTCGATAGTTCGATGGATGCATCAATCCAGAAGTTAACGGACATGGGAATTCCGGTGGATGAAAACTGCGTTAGTTCCCATTTAATCAATTGGGCAGCCAACACTCCAACAGAGAGTTCGACTCGAGGAATTGTTAGTGGCTAAGTGGGAATGACTCGACTCCGTCCTGTCAGTGCTTACGCTCCCGGATTGATATTGTATTCGGAGGAAAGTATGTACAGGCTTGCGAGGAGCCGTCACAAAAGGCGTGTAGTTGATGCGACTGTAGGTATTTTCCATTTCTCAATGTTTGGTAATTGATGTCGGAATTGTTCATATCGGGCTATAAGGATTGAAGCAGGGACCGTAGTTATTATAATTTTTAAAATAAAAATTAAAAAATAAAAATTATTTGTTGATTTTTATGACATAAATTGAAATATAACTCTTATTATAACTCAGGTTCCGTGTTGTCGGATGTCTTGGGTCGCCACTGCCAGTTGTCCCTTAGAATACTATAAAGCCTTAGGGATCGTAAAGGCGAGCGACTACTGAAAAAAGGAACGTTTCGTTAAGGAGGTCGGAATGTCTAATCGAACATTGAAGCTATAGAAATCCTCGTGTGGACTCCAATAGAGATTTAATAGTCTCCTGGAAATTTACTTCTACATTTTTTTTTCCATGTTCTGGTCAGGAATTCCGAATAAGATCTGTGGATGATTTGATGCACATTTTCTGAGTTCCATTCCTCCCTATTTTTGTGTAGCAATAAGTTGATCTCGTATTTCCAATGCTCCATGAATAGTATTGTGACCAACTTGAAAGTCGTCAACATATACTTCATTTAATAAAACTGGATTTGCTAATGGGTACCGATGTTGCTCGTCGTGAGCGAGTTGACGGAACACGCGTATGGCTGCGTATGGTCCATAGAATGCGTTTAAATAGAGCACCATCCTGGTGCATGTCGATACAACGATATATTCGTTGGTTATCTTCTGCAAACACGTAAGGATGTAGCCTCTATTTAATGATGACTCCTCCTAAATCATTTTGTAGCAGTAGGGCGATGCACAATATGTGCTGTCTTCCTTTACCACGCCGTGGTGTGCGAGAGTACATGCTAAAAAATACTTTTGACCTCTTGGAGTAATCATGGTATTTCGAGCTTTTGCGGACAAAATATTCCCTGATGGTGGAGTTTTATTGTTGTTTGAGGGTGTCATTTCTGTTTGGCCGACGTTCTAAGAGGTAGTATCTATTTAGTGCAATTTGTTGATACTTTCCGATGACTTGTCCCCAGTGAAATTCATTTTTTAACGGAAGCCCTGGTCCTGGTACGCTGCAAATGATCTTCTCACCATTGTTTGGTAAAGGTTCTCTCAGAGCAGATTTGATCGAGATCAAAGAAAAATCCTTTACCAGTGCACTCAGATTATTCTGATGGCATCGAATGGTTACTACATTTTTCTTTGTTTCATTGCTATGGCCAAATACGATCCAAACTAATTGAATGAGTTGAGCAATCGGTTGATTTGAAGCTCCTTTTCGTAAATCCGGCAAATAAAGCGTCGATGCGGCCTGGCCTGGTACATTGCTTCTTGGTAAACAAAAGGTTATCGAGTTGAGGACATTCGCTGGTCACATCAGATGGTGAAATTGAGGGTCCGTACATGAGCTTATGGAAAACTCTGTACTTTATTTACTGGTGTTCTTTGGGCTATCACCGATCCCGGTGATCTGTGCTGTGACTTCCAGTAACTGAGTGGCACGTTCTGTGACTAACGTGCCCTCAGAGCCATGATCGATCAAGGCTCGAATAACTGTTGTTTGTCCGGTGTTATTATTATGTAGTTGTACTAGAGCTGTGGCCAGTAAAATGGATCGAGTTGGCTGCGAGGCAGTGGCCATAAGCAATGTAGTGACATCGGAAGGTTGAGCAGAACCGGAGCTCTCCGTTGCTGCGTTGTGAGTAATCGGTGATGAGCTTGTATACGTCGTGAGAAAATGAAGCAGGGTATAGTGGCGATGTCCGCATTGAAAACCATTCTTGTTGCTGCCACACTGTGACAAGGGATGATTGACGCTGAGGCAATTTAGACATGGGTTTGTATGGTCAAAAATTCGTTTGCAGGAAGAGCAATCCTTGGACAAGAAATAAGGACATCGCCGCAAAATGTGTGACCCCTTATAGTTTATGTAAGAGATGGGACCGCTGGTTCCAGTCGTTGTGTGGAACGTGCTTCCCTTGTAGAAGCCGGAACCCTTTTGCTTGGGATTTTGGCGTGGATAAATTAACGATTTGTTAATCACAGATTTTTGCGTGGGCTGGAAACATTTCCGGTTCTCAATGATGTTCATGCTGACGAGGCGATTGTTGAGGAAGGTTTCCAAGGCGAGGAAACTCGAAATGTCACTGGAGTTTCCCAAAAAAAGAAAATTGAGAAAATGGAAACGCTGAATCTGTAAACTTTCCAGAAAAGTTAGCTACTGGCAACTTTGGATGTTGGACTGCCGCACCGGCAGTAGCCAGCGCTTACAAACTTTTGATGATTCTTGTTGAATTGCTGGCTAAATAAGAAAGAAAGGCGCGAAAGGCGAGTTTGGAAAGGCGCAGTTGGAAATAGGGCTTTGTTTTCCGAGAAGTGCTGTCCATCTTGAGTTGGTTGGAGTTGGTTGAGCTGATTATGAAGATCTTTCTGGAGCAAAAATAAGCTGTCGGCGTTGCCACCATTTGCCATTGTTTCGCATTCTGCACTGGAAGTGCTCTCTGACTTTGGCTGGCTCATTTTGCGTATGCTCTCACACTTATGTATGTATGGTCTTCCGAAGTGAGAACGCGACAATGGCTAGTCGGAACTTCATTTATTTACTTACTTGCTAATTCTGATAAATTACACTTAATTCTGACAATTAATTCTGAATGGGTCAGCTCGCTAACTATCCCTCGTAGTTTACACCCTGACCTTCTCCTTCACTCCTTGCCTTTCTTGCTTTACGACTCTTCTTAAACAACTACTTTTCAAAGGGGAGAGAAAGACAAGTAAAGCTTTGCGGAGATTACAGAGAGAAATCTGGGCTCGCTGAAGATGGAGCGATAAATGGAAAATAAAAATAACGCCCATACAGTTTGTCTTTAATACAAATCCGCTTCTGCCCAATAAATGAGTCAAAAGGCATGCGCATCGTTCTTTTCCTCTCCAGGCTACGAATTTTCGTTATGAAAATGCTTTAAAAAACTTAACTCAGGTTAATGATCATGGTGTCCTATTAGACTTAAGATTTTAATTTGGTGACCATATTTCCACAATGGTAAATAAGGCTAAAGGTGTCCTTGGTTTTATTAAAATGTGGTCAAAAGAATTTAATGACCCCTATATAACCAAAACATTATTCATTTCTTTGGTCCGTCCTATACTGGAGTACGGTTCATGTGGCTGGAGTCCCCAATTTGAATTACATCAAATCCACATAAATTCCGAACAAAAGAATTTCTTATTTCTCTTCCTCTAAGAATTTCCCTCTTACCAGACCCTTACTAATAAAATAACCACCCTTAATTAATCGTAAGAAAATGCTGGGATGAGATTTTCTAAATAACCTCATCAATGGTGATTTAGATAGCCAGCATTGACTAACACGCTTAAATTTTAAAATTCCTAATAGAAGGACTAACAGAAGGCCATTGTAGTTCGACATATGAACAACACATCTTAAGGTGTTATGTTCGAATTATTTCTCGAGCACCCTTTCATCGTCTGGGCTTCTTAGCTTCTGGGCTTCCAAAATTAGGAAATGGACCACGTTCCCTCAGAAGTCACAGCAAGAGAAAAGCTTAGCCGTTCAGTAGGATTTTATTGGGGAAAGAGACCAACGTGACCACGTGTAATGGATATCAAACTGCTCAAAAAAGCAAGAGGACAAAGGAGCTAGTAAAAACTGGTATCCGGCCACGCCTGGAGATTAGCATCTAGAGCCCGTCGTCCCCTAAAATAAATAAATGCTTGCAGGGACGGGCTGGCTCGAGGTGTCTCTCGCACGGATCAGAGTGACAAGCAAAGCAGAAAGAAGAAAAGCGAAAGCCAGAGTGTATTGTCGGGAGGCAGATTAAACGATAGCGGAGTTTGGCATCAAAGCGGCACCGACACCCGTGAAAGTGTCCGTCTGCACGTTATGTAATAAAGAAGTTCCCAATTTACCGCAGGCCAATGCATCGGAGGTGCCCAGGGGTTATAGCTTCACCATCGTTTGGGTTTGAGCCGACAGCGATAATCGGTCGCGAATTCAGCACTGCTTCAACTTCTACAATCACCGTCTGGAGCTCGTCTTCCTTTAGTAACGCGTTACCCACAGCTCGGAGAAACAAGTGTTTAGACGATTTAACGGCCGCCACCCAAAGCCCTCCAAAATGTGGGGCTCTGGGAGGGATAAAGATAAATTCAAATCGACGAGGTACTCCAAATGCTGTCATAGCAATGCAATTTCTTGATGGGTCCGCGTCGTCCGATAAATCTAGATAAGCACATAATGAATGTATTAGCGGTGAGATCTTTTACAAGTTCAAGATGACCGGAGTTGTGTTGTAAGGTGGCTAGTTGCTATATTCCGAATCTCTAACTCTTCACTAATGTTAATTTGGTGAGTTTTTGCGATAGACTTGTAATTTTTCATCCTTATACTGCCTCCATACTATCAGTTGAAAATTACGATGGGATTCAGTTATTTCCACTTGTCTGTACATTTTGACGATATCTGCTGTAATATCGTATTTGCAAAGATGAAACCTTTCTAATGTAGCGTATAGACACGGCTATATAGTTGGTCCGATCATCAGCACTTCGTTCAATGACACTTGAGAGCTTGTCTTACTCGATGCATCGAAAACCACTCTAAGTTTAGTGCTTGAACTTTGCGGTCTGAGCACACATTGATAAGGAATGAAGAAATGAGACTCAGTCGGAATTTCGTCATTGACCAACGTCATGTGGCCTAAGGAAATGTACTCCTTCATAAAGGCAACGTACGTGGAATTTATTTCTGGGTAATTGGATCCTCCTTTCCTCCTTTCTAGTGATAAGAACCGCCTTTTTGCAATTTCCGGAGGGTAACCGAACCATACTCTCCATCAATGCTCCTTCGCACATAATTTGCTCCGGATTGTAAAGTTTATTCTGTGCAATGCTCGGGAGACTTTCTATATCCCCGAATTTTCGGAACAACATGTCCACAATGCAATGATCTTGAACCGCGCTTAACATAGAGGTAGCCTGTCTGAATTTTTTGTTTGATGACTTGCACCGACCTGATACGATCTATTCAAAAACGGAGTTTAGTAGGACTGGACCATGTGTTTCTTGCTTAAATTTCCCTTACTTTAACAACTTGAAAAATGCGTCAGCTCCAAGCAATATGTCAATTCTCTGAGGTTTGTGGAACAGTGGATCGGCTAACTTTATGTTGTCAGGGAGGTTCCAGTCTAACACTTGAACTGCCCTCTCTGGTTGGGACGATGATATTGACTTCAGAACAATAAGTTCAGCTTCTAATTGAAATGCCTGTGTTTGGGAGTGTATAGTATAAAGTTTATCTGTGACCCGGAATCTAAAAGCTCACGAGCAATATGTATTTGACCATTGCTACCTGTAATGTTAACAAGGGCTGTATCTAATACACTCTAATTTGAGTCGGTTGTCAATGAGTGGTGGACAGAAGAGGCTTTCAAAGGTTGTGTCACAATCAGGTCTTGATTGGAAGCTATGTATCTTTGAAGCAGTGAATGATGTGGTTTCGAACACACGCGGCACTTAAAGGATTGACATGATTGGTATTGGCAACGGACAAGGAAGTTTTACTAAAGGTCTTTAAAAAATTTGGCCGCCCCAGCTTATTAGACTTTTGCGTGCTTGACGTAGCTTCATCTGTTGCTAAATGTTGGTAGCGCTTATGAAGTGTATCTTGGCAGTCCTGCCAAAGGGGGATGTTTTGAAAGTTAAAACTTTCTTCCCATCTAGATTTAGTTTTTGCGTCCACTTTTGTCATGACAATGTGTATATGCAATGCATTTGCTATAACCTTGTCACTGCCTAGTGAAAGCAAGGATTCGTAGATAGCTGTGAAAGTATCTATCATGTGATGCAGTGACAAGGCGGACGGACCCTGCATTCAGGGAATGTCGAAAAGGCGTGAATTAAAATAAAAAAAAAATTAAACACTGATTGTCATACACCCGATTCAAGGCGGCCAGTGCCTTTGGGTAATTGGTCTCAGTTATTTGGAATGCTTTCACGGCCCCTTACGCTTCTTTCTCCAAACATGACAACAGGTGATTAAATTTTTCGACGTCGCTTAGAGTTCGATCGCTATCTATCGACTGGTGAATAAACCAATAAAGTTTTTATACTCTGAGTAGCATCCGAAAAACTTAAGTAAATTCATTCGAGGTAAATTTTTACCTCGGGTCGAGTTAAGTAATGGTGGTATTTGATTTTGTACATTAGCCGACATATAAAGAGGTTTTGTGGCTAAATACTTATCCTCAAGCTCAGCTCGCGAGGACAAAACCGGATTAATAGACTCAATTTCCTCTTGAATGTTAAATTCACGATTTATGCAATTGTTTAAAATGTCTAATCTGCACTCTAATTCGCTGCCTCGAATGGAGAAAACTTTTGGTTGCATAAACTTTTCCATGCGGTCTATACAACCCTTAACACTTTCAAGACGCGAGAGTAATGAATTAGCACAATCGATGCCATCATTGACATCATTTACACTTAAACTGTGCTGACGTTGCTTCGGAGCCATGATGCAATTTACGCTAAAATGTCAATATAAGGTAATCTTTGCCACCCCCTGATTTAATTGAAATTAAATTCCAAGTAGAGAGCACAGCTATCTAGTGTTGCGATAGGGTATATCGATTGAACTTATTTTAACCTTGGAACTTTGATATAACTGTACCCTAATTGCATGTGAGCTGAAGTGCAAGCGGGAGCCGTTACTGCAGCAGAGAGACAAATTGATTTTCAGGGCCTTCGCCGAGGCCAGTGGCGCGCCTCTTGGTGGTGGAGCGGCGGTGTCCTCGCTAAGCCGTCGCCACGGATCAGTCTGGGCTGCAGCTTCCTTGCGCCGCATTGGGAGGGTTTGCGATCTTTGGTCCGTCTTCGCAGTATCTGCCTGACCGCACCTACCTTTGACTGAACTCTGGGTCCATCTGCATGTAGGAGGCTCCGTTGGCAATGGTGCCCACTCGGGCAGCAATTGGAGCAGAGGTATCGATTTCGGCATGCATCGTCGCTACGAGCTCGAAAACAGTCTATCGCAGCTCGCTTCTGACCTCCGAAACATCCAAAGAAGTCATCGTTCAAAGCAACAACCTAGCCATGTCGAGCGGGAAGCTCAGCATCGTACACATTGGACACTGGCTGGAGGGTCAAGGAACCCTCTTAAATCCTAGAGTTGCGTTGCGTTGTATTTAAAAAAAGGCACTCCGCCCTGGATTGGGTGCTCCTGTATCGCTCAAAATTTATTTGTTTTCCGGGTCTAGTTTGGTTTTGTTTTAGTTTTAGTAAAATATAGTTAATTATATTAACTAGATCACGTTGGAGTCACCAATTCGGTCATTGAGATTTTTTAATGACAAACCGCTCCAAAGTAAAAACGAATAAATTTATATAAACATAAGAAGAATTTTTACTCTGCATGCAGATTAAGCTTGATGATCAAACATTGATGGACTAGTTTATAGTGCATGTAGAGAATGTAATCGAGAGTGCGGCCCGACTAGACATTGTGGAGCTAAAACTCTCTAAAGAAAGGTTCGTTGAAGTCAAGTGGCCGAAAAGAAGTCGGCCTAATAAATAAATTTTACACTACAACAGCGGCTGCTGCTTGACCCGACAACCCTGTCTTATCAATTAACAACAAAACCACTGTACAACAGGTATACCCGGTCATACCTATCAATAAGTTTTTATTGAAGACATAAGTAGACGATGATAGTAGACATAAACATTGAACCCTTTTCCCTATTCACAAACCAGTGCCCATCGTGGAAACCTGAATGTCAGCATAAAATTGTAAACAATCAAAATTATTAAACCAAAGTCCGCTCACAGCTTAGTTGTCGTCGATCAAAGCTATAGGTGTAAGAATATTGAATTGATAAAATCAGTTTGTAATTGGCAAACCAACTAATGAAAATAGCAAAACGCATTCTCGATAATTAAATAAATTAAATTATTATATTAAAATATTAATTTTAATTTTTTTATTTTATCGGGAATTAAAATAAGAAAATGTCGGAGTCGGTAGAGTACAATTATTTTAGTTTGTTAAAACAAAACAAGAAAGGAAAGCTAACTTCGTAGAAGCAGAAGCAGAAAGCCTTTGAAGCTATTGTAATACAAACCAAAAATTACCCTCACTTTATAATTGCTGGTAATTCCTTTATAATAATAATAATACCTTCGGGCGGAGCCGAAGTTGATATACCCTTGATTGATATTTACCCTATAAAACCAATTAATTACAATAAAAAATCGAAAAAAAACCCAAACTTCTATCTTCAAAAATACCAAAGTTGGTATTTCTACCAAATACCATTTCCGATCTTTCAGATATATGACAGCTATAAGATATAGACGGCCGATTGTTATGAAATTTAGTAGGACGGGTTAATTGACCAAAGTTGGGTCATTTCCGATCGTTCCATAATAACTGCCATTTTACTGGCAGTTATAGGATATAGTCGGCTGATCCTTATGAAATTTGGCATGTCGTATTATTTTGCTAAACATAGCTCTCATGTAAAATGTTCTCGAACTGTAAAAACACCGAAGTTATACCATTTCCGATGAATCAGTTATATGCCAGCTATAGGATACAGTCGGCGGATCCTGGTCGTTCCGACTTATATACTGCAGGCAAAGGAAAAAAGGGTGTGTGAAAAGTTTCAAGTCGATATCTTTAAAACTAAGAGACTACTTTAAATAGAAACAGACAGACGGACCTGAAGTCTGTAGGAGATGATGCCCTGATCAAAATTATAATACCCTCTGCAAGGGTATAAAAAGGCCGCGATCTGGTATCCGTCAAAATCGAATCTTCAAAAAGATTTTGAAAGGAAACAATACTTAAATCACGATTAAAGGCCCCGAGGATTCAACTCATCTAAGCCAACTTAGACAAAAAATTACCTATATTAAGAACATAGTAGTATAGTTTATTAATACTATACTATATTATAGTACTATATATTTACTATACTATAGTAGTATAGTAGTATAGCTTATTGTAATTCAGACAAACAGTAAGTAAAATCTAGAGGTCGGGTTTTCTTCCTCACGCTACAACTCCATAACGCACGAATCGATTTCCAATTTCTTCGGTTCCACAAACCGATTTCCACTTTGGCCTTGCATTTTTTGGAAAGATTTCGGGCTCCATAAGGCTTATAGCAAAGTATTTTCAGAAAATATTTAAACAGAAATGTGGAGAAATCTTTTTTTTCATACAGCGCCAATATACATATTGTGCAAATTTGTATTCAATTTAAACAGCAGGCATTTGTAAATTATGTGGATAGTGCATTTGGGGCTAAATCTCTGTCACCCCTCTGTCCATAGTCCTCCTAAAGGACAACGTGCTAACATCGGCCGCCTCATAATAAAGGGTTTTTCAATAGGGGCGCTTGAACTTTTTTTTTTGAATAAAACTCAAACGTTTTTACTTTTCAACTAACTCACACGAGGTGTCAAATCACACGAGAGCGGCGGCCACTCGACCGGTCCATTTCGCGAAATAACACGCTTATCGAACTTAGTTTTCAATTTTGCGATTGTAGCGTGTGTTGTGTGGCATGTGGCCCTGTACTGTTGAAAATAAATGTCGTCCACGTCCATTTCATCCAATTGCGGCAAAAAAAAATAGTTTATCATATCGCGGTAGCGATTTCCATTCACAGTAACGTGGCGATCGTTATCGTCGACGAAAAAAGGGCCAATTGATGCCGCCGGCATGTAATCCGCACCAAACAGTAATTTTTTCGGGATGCAACGGTGCCTCACGAACAACGTATGGGTTGCTTCCTGCCCAGTAACGCATATTTTGCTTGTTGACAAATCCATTTTGACAAAAGTGAGCCTCATCCAAAAGTGAGCCCAAATGCCCGTAATGCTCTTAAAGTAGCAGTAAGATAACGATTATTTTGATAAAAAATTGGCACAATTCGCAATCGCTGTTCAGGTGTGTAGCGTTCCATGATTTAATGTATACTAATGAAGTTTCATATGTCAAGAGAACAAGAAAAAACATGTCGTCGTTCGCCGTCCCTATCGGAAAAAAGTTGAAGCACACCTATTGAAAAACCCTTTATATGCAAGACAGAAATAAGGATTTTTTCCATACAAAAGGGCTAAAGTTTTGAACGGCTCTCAAAGACTATAGTATAAGAGATAGATAGATCAGTTAGCAGATTGGGAACTTAGGATCGTATGATATGAGCAGTGGCGGATTTAAGGAAAAAGGCCCAGTGGGTAAAATTTTTTCTGGGCCCCCTTGTCACCCCATACACCCCATGCACCCAAAAGTTATTTGATTTTATATTCAATTAACGATAGTTATCAAGCATTGCAATTATTCTGATAACAGGGGGCCTCTGAATGAAAATTGAACTTGTGCTGTCCACAAGAGACTCCCCGAAACATTTTTTCAACAAAAAAATAAAAAAACAAGAAAGGAAAGCTAACTTCGGGCGGAGCCGAAGTTTATATACCCTTGCAGTTAAAACCGGATATATATCGCAAACATCGGATATAGTTGGCCGCTCCTTATGGGAAAGTTGGGTCAAAAACACGAAAGTTGGGTCATTTCCGATCGTTCAGTTCTATGGCAGCTATAGGGTATAGTCGGCTGATCCTTACGAAATTTGGCATGTCGTATTATTTTGCCAAAAATAGCTCTCATGTAAAATTTGAACTCTCTAACTCTAAAAACACGAAAGTTATACCATTTCCGATCAATCAGTTTTATGGCAGCTATAGGATATAGTCGGCCGATCCGGGCCGTTCCGACTTATATACTGCGTGCAAAAGAAAGAAGGGTGTGTGCAAAGTTTCAAGTCGATAGCTTTAAAACTGAGAGACTAGTTCGCGTAGAAACAGACAGACGGACAGACGGACATGCTCATATCAACTCAGGAGGTGATCCTGATCAAGAATATATATACTTTATAGGGTCGGAGATGTCTCCTTCACTGCGTTGCACACTTTTGGACAAAATTATAATACCCTCTGCAAGGGTATAAAAATCGAAGGTGTAACTTTCAGCAAGAGGGGCCCTGAAAGCCTTTCGTCGGGGGGGCCTAGTGCACAAGCGCGCCTTTGCCCACCTGTTAAATCCGCCACTGGATATGAACGCAGATTAAGTTTGTGACAACATTTTGCCACGCCTCCATTAAAGCGCCAGTTCGTTAATGTTTTGATGATAAACTGTTCCAATGGATTATCTACACCTACATGTAAAAACAGTAAAAACACCTACATCAGCCAAATCGGATACTTTTAAGAGGAGTTATAGACTTTTTAGTCTATTTAGTGTTATAGTACGGGGTCTACAGTTGTTGTTTTGCCCAAACGCAAAACGATGCAACAAAAATTTGTCACTGGTAATCCATACCGTTAAAAGTTAAACTTTATAGGTTAGTTAAATTGTGGGAGAAAGAGATGAGTACCGGGTATAATTTAGTTGGGAATTTTTATATTTTGGGACCCCTATTAGTCTCTTCCAAATGTATATCATATTTCTGTTTTATTTTCCTGTCTTCCTAAACGGATTAACAACTTTTGGTCTACGTTTTGTATCTTTTTCTACTTTTTTATAATTTTATCTGCATCGTATGATTCCAGTTTTTCATTAGTTTTTATTTTCTCTTGATTTCTTACGTTCGATCAAATCTATATAACAATAAAAAATTACAAAATTGTGTGCGAGTAACCGCCTCAGCAGCCACCCTCGGCGGTTCCCCACCGAAACCCACACGACAGCCAAAAGTAACCAAATACTTTGTTGGCAATAAAGTTGCCAACCAAACATAAACCGCTCCAATTTAAAATCCATTCCGCTAGTTTAGTAAAGTGCATGTAGACATTTGGGTATTTTAAGACGAATGTTAGAAATACAGAATCAGTTCGTGAATAATCTTAAACCCAACCACAAGTCGAATCTTAAATTTGAAAACGGGGACTCCAACCCAACTGGACACATCTACTTGTTAATCCATGTGTCGTTAACTAGCGCAGTCGGTAGCCCTTCGCACAAGGACAGATTCTACCCAGGATTGAAGAAGGATCTGGGACGACGAAGGATGACAAGGATTCACAGAATTTTATTTATCATTATTGTGTAAAAGTGAGTAGAGTAAAATGGGTGCAATTGAGTGCAAAAAATACAGGAAAAGGAGAAATTAAACAAACATAGCAATCGAAGAATGTTGTAATTAGAGGAGATAAACCCGGTAATTCGGACCACAGCACAGTGCCCGATTTAGCTATTCTAGCGTCAGATTAGGCAATTTTTGAACTGTTAAAATTCATTAAAATTTTGTTTTCTACCGATAGTCAAATAATTGAATATTGTTGAAAAAAAAAAATACCAAAACCTATAAACTTGATCAACTAGATCAGCTGTAAGCTCTCAAAGCTAACATATGGTACTATACAATTTTCAGGTGTTGAATTTGGCTTGATCGATGTATTTTTATATTTGCGACACTTTTTTTTGATTTTGTCTGTTTGAAATCAATTTTTCTCAAAGTTCAAGGTATGTTGTAAACGAAATTAAAGATTTGTGACCTGTGAGTAGACGTTGCATTCATAAATTATGTTTAAAACCAGCAATGTTTGTAGTACCCTTTTTATACCCTTGCAGAGGATATTATAATTTTGTCCAAAAGTGTGCAACGCAGTGAAGGACATCTCCGACCCTATAAAGTATAAATATTCTTGAACAGGATCACCTCCTGAGTTTTAATGAGCATGTCCGTCTGTCCGTCTGTCCGTCGGTCCGTCTGTCCGTCTGTCTGTCTGTTTCTACGCGAACTGGTCTCTCAGTTTTAAAGCTATCGTCTTGAAACTTTGCACACATCCTTCTTTTCTTTGCACGCAGTATATAAGTCAGAACGGCCCGGATCGACCGACTATATCCTATAGCTGCCATATAACTGAACGATCGAAAATGACCCAACTTTCGTGTTTTTAAAGATAGAAAGCTGGAACTTAGTACAGATTATATTTTTGGTCAGTTGATCCAAACCTACCAAATTTCATTAGAATCGGCCGACTATATCCTATAGCTGCCATATAACTGAACGATTCGAAATAGTATTTGGTAGAAATATCAACTTTCGTATATTTGAAGATAGAAGCTTGGGACTTTTTTTTAGATTTTTTATTTAAGTTAATTGGTTTTATTATGATCTAATCATAAGGATCGGCCAACTGTATCCGATGTTTGCGATATATATCCGGTTTTAACTGCAAGGGTATATCAACTTCGGCTCCGCCCGAAGTTAGCTTTTCGTTCTTGTTTATAACAAATTTCAACTTCTGTAGAGGAAAACTGTGTGAAGGTCACCTCGGCCCGAAAAGCCTATATATTTGGTAAACTATGGATCGTCTAGTGTATAAGTTATCCATGTTCAGCTGCCCAAACTTGTCCCTGTTAAATTTAGCGATATTTTCAGCAATCATGTCCGCCTGTAAACAAGCCCCTTTTGCAGTATGGCATTGGGAAGCAGACGCCACAAAGAAGAGATCTGTAGTATTTGATCACATTTTTAGCTCTACAGTTGATTAATACAAATGTTCCGAGATGGACTTGACATCGATAGAATGTACCATTAAAAATTTTTGCAAAACTCTATCTAAAAGATGGAAAAAATCGAATAGATGTAAGGAGTGTTTCGAGAGGAAGAACTCGGGTTGGTTAACCGAACATTTGGTTCTTTTGGATGAGCATTGCATATTATAGATATTATATTATAGATTCACGGAGCGGATATTATAGAAAATGTACCACTTCCGATCGGAATGATGACAGTAGAAGCCTTAGAAGCCCGAAACAAACATGTATGCAATTTTCGCTTAATTATATGCGTAAAAACTCTCGCCAAGACACAATGGAGGATCTTTTGCATTTATTGTTAGTATCGTCAGATCCACTAATTACAAGCTTTTCCAAAAGCTCGGCCAATTACTCCAGCGAGCAATTTCCTTTCAGGCCAATGGCCAAAATCTTTTTCTGGACCTCAATGCTCAAAAAGAAAATTCGGATTATGACTCAGAAAAAATAATTTAGATTCAGACTAGGAAAATTAAAACTAGTTTATTTCGTAAAACTGCAACTTAAAAAAAAAAAAATTTTATTAAGAAAAATTAAAAATTTTACCTAATTAAAATTACTAAATTTTATTTCTTATTGGGTTAACATTCCAAAAAAATTTCAAATATTTAAAAATTATCATTATTTTTAATGATATTCCACATCTGACTAGCACCGTAGGTACCAGCACCTGTCCGCTGAAGTGACTGGCAAGCCAAAACAGGAAAAAACTGGGTCCGGCAAGCACCACAATAAAAGTTCGTTGGCTTGCTCCGCTTCCATAGTCTTGCCCAGTGTAGTCCGTTCGCTCGCCTTGCTGTAATGCAACGGTTAGAGTTTGTCAAGTCAGCCTCATTATGTTTAAATTATCTGCGAAAAGGTCACACGGTTGCGAAATGTAAATCGACTAGGTATTAAATTTGTGCAAGATCGCACCACAAACTTCTGCACCGATTTACTGTGACCGAAAATAACTTGGCGTTACCACCACCAAATGAACATCCTCCTCCAGCGCTACATCTTGATGGCCCTTCTACGTCACATGCTTTGCATGCGTCATCCCTAGAAAGGGTTTTGTTAGCGACGTCGATCGTAAGCGTTAGAACTTAAAATGGCGAGCACATATTGGCCCGAGCATTACTTGACTGGGGCCACAAATGAACTTTATTACTGAAGATCTTGCTCAACGCAAGATCTGTAGGGAGGAATCGTGTATCAACTTGCTTGGAATTGGTCAAACAAATTCCCAGGTTAAGAAAAAGATACACACTGTGGTGAAGTCAACAATTAATGGTAGAGAGTTTCCGTTCGACTTTTGGATTTTGAGAACTATCTCGGGTTATCACCCCGACCAGTCAGTGAACGTGAAAGATTGGGACCTACCAAAAAACTTGCCGTTAGCAGACCCATATTTTTATAAACCTAAGCGGATAGACATGTTAATTGGAGCTGAGTCATTTTTCGAACTGTTGTCCGTTGGCCAAACAAAACAAAGTCCAAACCATCCCATCCTCCAAAAAACTCTCCTTGGATGGATAGTATTGGGAAAATATAAGGCTAATATATCAACTCCTCAACAGCCTGTCTCTAGCCTGAATTGCCAAGAAAAACTACTCGAGTCGATAGATGGCAATTTGAAAAAATTCTGGTCGTTGGAAGAAGTACCAACTTCTTAAAAGCTTTTGTCACCTGAACAAGAGTTATGTAAGTTCTGATATTAAACCGGATCCAAGCGTTTTGGGAAACTCGTTCGAGGTAGCCAAACGCAGGTTTTTGTCGCTCAGATAATTTCGAGGTCAGAATTTAAAGAAAATGTATTTGAAATTTATGGAAGAATACGAAACCTTAGGTCTTATGTCGCCTACAAGCAATGATGTTCTTACTACTCCACACTATGTCATACCTCATCAGTGTGTCTGATGATACCTCATCATACCTCAAAGCACATGGACCAAATTATAAAAAGTGTTTGATGCGTCTTGTAAGACATCAACGCAGAAGTACCTACACAGTACAGAAGATCTGTTGATGGTTGGTCCTTCAATTCAAGAAGAGTTGTATTCAACTCTTCTTCGGTTCCGGCCATAACCCCAGACCCATTCCTGGCCATAAGATGTTTGAAGATGTTGAGTGAATTTGCGAAAAAGAGATTCCCCCGAGCTGCCGAAGTTATTGGTCCCGGCTTTTACGTCGACGACATGTTAACGGGGGCTGGTTGCATTAAGGAGCTAAAGACAATTAAGTCTAAAGTAACTCCGAGACTGGCTTTTACCGAGCCGATGTCACCTATATCCATTCATGCCTTTTCTGACGTATCGATGAGAGCCTATGGAGCCTGCGCACAGTGGCCGATTTGGCTATTCTACCGTCAGATTAAGCCAATTTTCAACTGTTAAAATTCAATAAAATTTTGTTTCCTCCCGATAGTCAAATAATTGAATATAGGTAAAAAAATACCAAAAATTATAAACTTGATCAACTAGATCAGCTCAAAGCTAACATATGAATGGTACTTTACAATTTTCAGGTGTTGATTTTGGCTTGATCGACGACTTTTTATATATGTGACATTTTTTTTGATTTTAGGTGTTTCAAATCATTTTTAGAATTTTCTCAAAGTTTAAGGTATGTAGTAAACGAAAATATATGTTTTGTGACTTGTGAGTATATGTTGCATTCATAATTTATGTTTAAGACCAGTAATGTTTGTAGTACCCTTTTTTATAACAAATTTCAACTTCTGTAGAGGAAAACTTTGTGAAGGTCGCCTCGGTTCACAAAAAGCGTATATATGTGGTAAACTATGGTTCGTCTAGTGTATAAATTGTCCAAGCACTTTTTGTAGTATGGCTTGGGGAAGCAGACGCCACAAAGAAGAGTTTTCGCTTGAGCCATACGCGTAAAAACTCTCACCAAAACACCATGGAGGATCTTTTGCATTTATTATTAGTATCGTCAGATCCACTAATTACAAGTTTTTCTAAAAGTTCGGCCAATAACTCCAGTAAGGCAGTTTCCTTTGGGATTGAAGGCCAAAATCTTCTTCTGGACTAAAATGCTGAAAAAGAAAACTCGGATTCTGACTCAGAAAAAAATTTTGATTCAGACTAGGACAATTAAAATTAGTTTATTTCGTAAGACTTCAACTTAAAAAAATTAAAATTTATCAAAAAAAATTACAAAGTTTACTTAATTAAAATTACTAAATTTTATTTCTCATTGGGTTAACATTCCATTAAAATTTCAAACATTTAAAAATTATCATTTTTTTTAATGATATTCCACATCTGACGCTAAATTACCCAAATCGGCCACTGTGTACAGGCAGGGCAAGGCGAGTGAGTAATAAACAAGTGCATGTTGTTCGAAGCCGAACAAAGGCACGGTGAGAGAAATCAGGCAAAAGGTATAAACATATTGTTAATTCTAATATAACCACATATCCTAATATAACCAATTTATTACAATAAAAAATCTTCAAAAAAAGGCGCTTCTATCTTCAAGAATACAAAAGTTGGTATTTTTATCAAATACCGTTTCCGATTGTTCAGTTATACGGCAGCTATAGGATGTAGTTATATGGCAGCTATAGGATATAGTTGGCCGAGTCCGGCCGTTCCGACTTACAACTGCGTGCAAAGGAAAGAAGGGTGTGTGCACAGTCGATATCTTTAAAACTAAGAGACTAGCTTGCGTAGAAACAGAAAGATGGAAAAAGGGACAGACGGACTGACGGACATGCTTATATCAACTCAGTAGGTGATCCTGATCAAGAATATATATACTTTATAAGCTCGGAGACGCCTCCTTCACTGAGTTGGACACTTTTGGACAAAATGTTAATACCCTCTGCAAGGGTATAAAAATATTGATCACCCATTAAGGACAAGAAATCGGAGCAGGATTTGATTATGAAGTTAACCCATATTAGGGAAAAGAAGCTAGAATTGGAGGCCTTATATACCAAAATCATTATACACCAAAAACCCTGAAAATTCGAGAGAGAAGTCCAAATGGTATCAAGAAATGACCTTAAACACTTTTATGTCAGCCTTACTCAAACTCAAACTATTCCGGGCCATCGTATAACTCTGGAAATTCAAGGCAGTCGAATAACTCTGCCAACTCAAGGCAGTCGTATAAATCGACTGGTAACTCAGAGAGGGGTGGAAATCGGCCGTCAATCAGTGTCCAGTTGCATAACATCCAAGAGGATGATGCAAATTTTTTGTTACCGGCCTCGAACAACCAACATAATATTAAGGGAATACAAGGGGTTGTTCCTATCCCAGTAAAAGTAACTGATGGGGATTTTTTGCTAAGCAAAACAGCAGTGAAGGAGATATGATTATTTCAAAGAAGATTTACAGGGCTATAGTTTAGAAGAACCTCTAAATTTGGTGGAATTTAAAACCGAGCAATATTTCGAACTCAATAATATAGTGGAGATAGATAAAAGAGATTAAAACATACCGTTCGACAAGATCAGGATGGAAAATTTAAATTGCAAAGAGCTCAAAGGGCCTCATAAAATTTGCAGGAAATACTCGAAAGTATTCCATAAGAAAGGGGATACATTTTCTTACACCAATGCGGTGAAACACCAAATTAGAACGAATGATGACATACCGGTGTATGTCAGGCCGTAAAGGTACGCATTTAAGGAGAGAAAAGAAGTTAGAAAACAGCTAGAGAAGTTACTAGATCATAAGATTATTAGACATAGTAACTCGCCATGTGCGCCGGTTTGGCTAGTGCCCAAGAAACAGGACGCCTCGGAAGGGAGGAAATGGAGAATGGTGGTGGACTATAGGAAATTAAATGAGAAATTAGTAAAGGACAGATACCCCCTACCAATAATAAACGACAAAATGTTGGATTTTGCGAGCGGTTACCACCAAATAGAGGTGAAAGAGGAAGATATTCTAAAAACAGTGTTCTTTGCTGAAGGAGGACATTTCGAGTACGTGCGAATGCCTTTCGGACTGAATAACGCTTCAGCAACCTTTCAAAGACTAATGAATATTATTTTTGTTCTCCGCATCGCTGCAAGAATACATCGGAGCAAATGATATGATCTTACAATTTCCCAACTTTGAAAGCGACGACTTCCCGAAACCATTCATCCTTACCACGAATGCAAGCAACTATGCGATTGGCGCCGTATTATCCCAAGGAAGTTAGGGAACCGACAGACCTATAGCTTATGCTAGTAGAAGCTTATCAGAATCAGAGGTGAACTATCCGAAAAGTCTTTTCAGAAATAAGTTACGAATAATCTGGATGGAGAACAATTTTGATTACGAGACAGTTGGCCGTAAGTTAAAATAAATCCTAAAACCCAACAGAACGGTGGTGTTGATTCCCGAAAACTTGGTGATAACAATACAGAATGTATGTTGTAAATACTGTATAATGTAAATACAGTCTTTTTACCAGACATAACAGAAGTGAGCGAACAGGAACGAGTCATTAAGGAGTACCATAAAATGAGCAACCATAGAGGAATAGACGAAACGTAGCCCACTTCAAATAAAAGGTGTTTTTCTTGCACATGAAAAAGGCAGTTACACAGCAATACAAAATTGTGACCGTTGCCAAATTCAGAAGTACGATAGGAAACGAAATAGGATTAAGTGCAGTCTGACGGAGACACCGGGGAGACCTATGGAGATAGTGCACATAGATCTGTATTTTGTGAAAAAAGAAAACGTACTAACCATAATAGACAAATTTTCGAGGTACGCTCGAAAAGACAGCGTTTTGAGCTCTACGAGCTCTCGCGCTGGAGATTCCAGCAAAATAAAGTTTAGGTATAGAAAAGGCAGTAAAAAGTTTCATGGCCTTATTCGGAGTACCCATAAAGATAGTTTGTGATCAGGGAGCAGAATTCTCGTCTTACCTCTTTAAAGACTTTTGTAGGCAGTACAATTTGGAACTTTACACAACGTCTTTTCAGCAGTCGTCGAGCAATTCCACGGTCGAAAGGCTGCACTCCACGATTACGGAAATATACAGGCTTATAAGATAGAAGACAAATAAATTGGAAATCAGTCATGAGGAGGTTCTAAATGAAGCATTTATAACGTAAAAAACGCTATTCATTCAGTTACTAAGTTGACACCACAGGAGTTATTTACTAGTAAAACACATAATTTCTTAAATATCGTGGCTTTTAACAACAAACACGATTATTTGCACAAAATCAATGCGTTTTAAGCGGAACTTTACCCGAAAATCAAGGAAAGGGTAGAACAACAGAAAACCAAGAGAATTGAATCAGCGAATGCAAATAGACAGGAACCAGACCCAGTACACCCGGAAGAGACGATATTTAGGACGAAGAACAGGAGCCGTAAGCTTACGCCTCGGTTCCTAAAACACAAGGTGATGGAAGACAATGGGTTAATATTAACGTCAACTAGGCCACAGAAGATTCACAATGAAAAAATCAGAAGATTAACCAGACCAAATGAATAAATTGTGACAGAAGGTTAAGAACCATGGTCGCGGGAAGAAACTTCGAGGGAGACCGTTGGCGCAGATCAACTTGGGTTCGGCGAGAATAGTACAGACGCACAAAACATTTGCAAACATAGTAAAACTTCAAGAATATTAAGAAGCAGTAGAAGGCATAGAGCAAACGATCAGGGACATAGTTGAGGATACAGAAACAAAAGATCAGGTGAAAGCACTTTAACAAATTACAAATTATTAAGACAAGATTGGAAGCTACATATATAACCAAGGAGTGGGAGAACGAGGGAATTAATAAACGGTTTAGGTTCAGTCGTCAAATCGATAACAGGGAATCTAGACGCAGAAGACTCGGAAAGGCTAGAAACAGAGATAAGGAGAATGCAGGAAGAAGAACATTATATCAATATATCGTCAAAAATCTAACTCAATACATTTCCTTGACTTAATGTCAAGGCTCCATCAGATAGAGCTAGACAAAAAATCTAAAGATATAACTTCCTTTTCAACGAGTAATGGCTCTTATCGCTTCACCCGATTACCTTTTGAATTAAAACTACCGCCAAAAACTGCATTCTCTGGACTTTAACCCTCGCAAGCATTCTTTTATATGGATGATTTAATTGTAATTGGTTGTTCCGAAAAACACGTGCTTAACAATTTCATTAGTGTTGTTGACATGTGTAGGAATAACAACTTAAAGTTAAATCCTGCAAAATGCAAATTTTTCGTGCATGAAGTCACATTTCTGGGACATAAATGCACAGATAAAGGAATCTTACCAGACGACGCAAATTTTGATGTCATATTAAACAAAAAAGGAAAGCTACATAACTTCGTTGATATACCCTTTCAGCTAAAACCAGATATATATCGTAAACATTGGATATAGTTGGCCGCTCCTTATGAGAATATCATAATAAAACGAATTAATTGCAATTAAATTTCTAAAAAAAAGTCCCAAGCTTCTATCTTCAAAAATACCAAAGTTGGTATTTCTACCAAATACCATTTCCGATCGTTCAGTTATATGACAGCTATAAGATATAGTCGGCCGATCGTAATGAAATTTGGCATGTCGTAATGTTTTGCCAAAAATTTGGTAGGTTGGATCAACTAACCAAAAATAGAATCTGTACTAAATTCCACTTTTCTATCTTCAAAAACACGAAAGTTCGGTCATTTCCGATCGTTCAGTTATATGGCAGCTATAGGATATAGTCGGCCGATCCTTATGAAATTTGTAATGTTTTGCCAAAAATAGCTCTCATGTCGAATTTGAACTCTCTAACTTTAAAAATGTCAAAGTTATACCATTTCCGATCAATCAGTTATATGGCAGCTATAGGATATAGTCGGCCGATCCCGGTCGTTCCGACTTACATACTGCGTGTAAAACAAAGAAGGGTGTGTGCAAAGTTTCAAGTCGATAGCTTTAAAAATGAGAGACTAGTTTGCGTAGACAACAGACAGACGGACAGACAGACGGACATGCTTATATAAGCACAGGAGGTGATCCTGATGAAGAATATATATACATTATAGGGTCGGAGGGTTGCACACTTTTGGAAAAAATTATAATACCCTCTGCAAGGGTATATAAATATGCAGTCCTTCATGACTCAGACACCGCTAGACGATTTATTTAATTTTGTAATTATTACACACGATTCATCAAAAATGTTGCCGATTATGCGAAGCATACAAGGTTAAATAAAAACAATTTTACATTTGAATGGACTGATTAATGTCAAAATGCATTTGAATATCTCAAAGCTGTTATAGTACTCGGATTTCACAAAAGAATTTTGCATCGAAAGCATTTACAAAAGGGGAAAGTAACAAGAATGCAACGTATGATACTTGAATTAGAGGAATATGATTTTACAGTAGAGTACAGTTCCCCCCAGCATTCATAGAGTAAAGACGTGTGTTCGATAATTACCTTCATTAATCCAGCTTAGACCCCGTTACCGCTCGTATATCATTTCCCTTATACGTCAAGTATAGTATCAAGTACCAAGTAAGTGAGTGATATAATGTCAAGTATAAAGTCAAGTGATATAATGGAAGAGTCATCTGCTCGCTCGCAACCTAGAAATAGGAGCGATAAATTTCAGACCCATGGAAATATAAGATCCCAAATCCGCGCCCGCCATTTAGATCAATCTTACTTCCTTGCACGTATGCCTGATCAAAAAGCGATCACCAGCTCCATGGTGACAATTAGCAGTTATTCCACTACTAGTGTTATCTGCACCATTACAAACGCCAAAACAATCTGGGGCAATACCTTTACGTACACCGTGGCTGCAACTGCGACCAGCTGCATATGCCCAACTATGTATCCACTGACAAATGTTTCAACTCTGATAGCGAATAAATCAAGTAATTTAAACGAAAAGACAGCCGAAAACGCAATGACGTGGCTCAGTTCACTTTAGATGTTCTCACTTCGCCCCCGATCCGCAAAACTAAGTTGCAGACCACAATGGCACTCAACAAGCCGGCCGATTCTTCCTCTTCAAACGCATTGGGTAATAATCGGGTAAATTACGATTCTGGCTGCTGAAGCAGAACATATGGATCAGGACCAGGAGGATGTTGACTCTATCAATGGGGATACACATTTGTGTTTTTCGAGTTTGAGAGTTTAAATTTTACACGCAAAATATTACATGCTAAATTTTATAAGGATCGGCCGACTATATCATATAGCTGCCATATAACTGGTTGCAATAGCTTGCAGAGGGCAAGAACGATAAAAAGACATATGCTTGCATTTTTATCCATTAAGTATTAGATCATTAGCTAAACACAATTTTTGAAAGTTATCAAGGTTATATATTAGGTAATATAAAGTAAATATTTTCCCAAAATATTTTCTCTCGTGTAAAATTGGAACTCTCTAACTCTAAAAACACCAAAGGTATACCATTTCCGATTAATCAGTTATATGGCAGCTACAGGATATAGTCGGCCGATCCCGGCCGTTCCGACTTATATAATGCGTGCAAAGGAAAGAAGGGTGTTTGCAAAGTTTCAAGTCAAACGCTTCAAAACTGAGAGACTAGTGAAGTGAAGGAGACATCTCCGACCCTATAAAGTATATATATTCTTGATCAGGATCACCTCCTGAGTTGATATGAGCATGTCCGTCTGTCCGTCTGTCTGTTTCTACGCAAACTAGTCTCTCAGTTTTGAAGCTATCGACTTGAAACTTTGCACACACCCTTCTTTCCTTTGCACGCAGTATATAAGTCGGAACGGTCCGGATCGGCCGACTATATCCTATAGCTGCCATATAACTGATTGATCGGAAAAGGTATAACTTTGGTGTTTTTAGAGATAGAGAGTTTAAATTTGACACGAGAGCTATTTTTGGCAAACCATTACGACATGCCAAATTTCAAAAGGATCGGCCGACTATATCTTATAGCTGCCATATAACTGAACGATCGGAAATGACCCAACTTTCGTGTTTTTGAAGATAGAAAGCTGAAAATTAGTACAGATTCTATTTTTGGCCAGTTGATCCAACCTATCAAATTTCATTAGGATCGGCCGACTATATCCTATAGCTGCCATATAACTGAACGATCGTAAATGGTACTTGGTAGAAATATCAACTTTCGTATCTTTGAAGATAGAAGCTTGGGACTTTTTTTTAGATTTTTTATTGTAATAAATTGGTTTTATTATGATGTAATCATAAGGATCGGCCAACTATATCCGATGTTTGCGATATATATCCGGTTTTAACTGCAAGGGTATATCAACTTCGGCTTCGCCCGAAGTTAGCTTTGCTTTCTTGTTTTTGTACGTTTTGAATGTGAAAATTTTATTCTTAATATTATCGCACTGCTACCCAATCAGCAGTCCAATCTAATCAGTTTTTACAATTTTGAACAATGCTTAGTCCAAGCGTTAATTAGGGCAAGAAGTGATTTAATGGTTTTTCATTTTATTTTATTTTTATTTATGTTTATGTGGAGGATGACGAAATGGCTAGGTCAAGATCCGGTTTGGTAGGTCTTGAGGGTGGTGTCAATTCAGTCTTCTCTTGACTCGATTACTTGCATCAGCGGACCTGATAGCAGCAGTACCAAGTTATTAGCAAGGCTGTTGAGGTGCTCATTCAGACTTTCTATGTATTTCCGCGCAAGTTTCTGCAGCTTGTCTCCGAGCTTGGGCACGTTGAGATCTCGTTCGGTGTCTCTGGTTCGCATAAACCACGGAGCTCCAGAGATCCTTCAAAGAGTTTTCACTTGCAAAACCCGGATTTTGTTCAGGTTGGTTTTTGCAGCAATACCATAAACCTGGAGTCCGTAGAAAATACTTGGCGCTAATATGAATTTGTATATTTCCACCTTACATCCAAGTGCAAACTTTTTGCGTGGTGAGCATTTGGGACATCCGAGATCATCCGAAATCTGTGATCGCTGCCTTTGTCAGATAATCTCTAGCTTTCGCACATTTTCTTATTCTACTTATTTCAATTTGCATATGTACATATGTACAAGTTAAATTGTTTGTAGTTCGGTGAAATAAAAAAATTTTATTTTTTATTTTTTAATTACACAACTTGGTGGTAAACCTTTATTTATTAAACGTAAAAATTACAAGACACTTTTGATTTCTCTTTAATATTTTTGTCAACCGTTCGCGGTCTCGGTCAAAATAGGACTGACTTCTTAATTCTAAATCTGATGCAAAGAACCTCGGCCATCAGTTGTGTTTAGATTAGAGGCTTAAGATGAAACTGTCGCATCTTATTGTGAAATTCGATTAAGCTGATCGATGCAATTTGGTGGGTACTTGAAACGCAAAAGACGCAATTGATTGGGCTTCGGAGGGAAGCTGATGTTTACTTTTGATTTTGATTTGTTTATGGGGAACCGAGATCGCACCTCAGAGCCAAAGACAAAGCCGAAGGCAAATGCAGAGTTTGAAAATATTGTTTATAAAATTCATAAGTGGAAAGCCATAAGTGGCCTGGATTTATGGGTTGGATAATTGAGCCAAAGATCAAGCCAAAGGCAAATGCAGAGATTGAAAATATTGTTTATAAAAGCCATAAGTGGCCTGTATTTAGGGGTTGGATAACTCTCCCCCTTCTAAAATGGATCGTCCCGATTCAATATGAAATTCGTTTAAATGATCTCTTAATTCTGTTAAAAAAATTTCTTGGTTAATAGATTTTTCTGGTTCAGGCCGATGTTTTTTGGTTACAAATAATATAGCATTTTTGTATTTTATAATAAGTGAAAGAATCAAATATATAATGATTAAAATTAATAATATAAAGGTAAGTGATATTTTAGTATTCTTAATTTTAACGAATGGGTTTAAAATGTTTATATTATCTAAAGAAAGATCAGAGTTATTTGATAATATGTAATCGGATATTTCATAATTTTTAAAGTGGTTCGTAGTTACGTATTCAAGAATTTTATTTTCCAAATTGGTATATGAGATATTATTAATTTTAGTTGTACCATTAAATGTTATTAAAAATGAACCGTTTAAATGGGAGTTGTTAACAATATTGTTCCCATTTATAAGAATGGCACCATCTTGTATGATGTCTATTTTTTTATTTTTTTCTCTTATTTATTTACAGGTTGATTTCTCACCATTTAATAATCGGGTAAAACACGTTTTTTTGTTACTTAGAGTGCAATAATTATTAAAAAGTTCGTTCTTAAAATTAGACATTTCGTAAAAAATATTTTCGCATTTTGCGACTTGATTGCTTAATACTAGTGTCACCGCTTGGCCGATCACGGGAATGCCTTATAACACTCGCAAATAGGACAGTTGTTGAAGTGATGTGTAACGAGCGTTTTATTCTAAAAGACAATGGTTCTTAACCTGATACATAATTACTTATCCTACATACCGCAGTTTCTCTTCCCGTTTCTGTGATGACGCAAATCGATGTGTTTATCCGCCAAATATTGTTTTCCTGTTTACCCGATTTTAGTGCGACCAAATAACCTAAACTAAATACTAGACTTCATAAAAATACTGACTTCATAAAAATCCTGACTATCGATAGCCTAATCCGTTCCGCGACATCCCCACCCCCGTGAAGCAGCTGAACCTCTTGGCCTCGCGGTCGGCTCCAACGAAGTTCTTCCCATTGTCGCTCCTTATCCTAACCACTGGTCCACGGCGGCTCATGAAGTTCCTCATGGCGATTATGCAGGAGTCGGTGGACAAATCGTGAGCCATCTCCAAGTGGATAGCCCTCGTGGTCAGGCACGTAAACAGTGCCACCCACCTCTTCTCTGTGCGACGTCCAATTGTCACAAAGACCGGCCCAAAGTAGTCCAGGCCAGTAGACTTATATGGCCATCCGTTGGCCTCTAGCCGATCCGCAGGTAGGGGGCCCATCTCGGGCTGTGTGGGTCGTGCCTCCGCAGATTGCAAACGTTGCATTTGCTCACCACCCTCCGTAGCAGTCTCCGCAAGTTCGTTATCCAGAACTTGCTCCGAATCGATCCGATCGTCGCCTCCATGTTTTGGTGGCACATCTTTTCGTGGTGTTGCTGCACGATCATCTCTGCCAGCGCCTCCTCGTGAGACAGTATGATCGGCACACACGTCTGTGCACACAGTTGTATGGCACACACGTCGCGTCGTCGATCCTTCCACTGGCTCTCAATACTCCGTCCTCGTCAAGGTATGGGGACAGTCCGTGCAGTCGGCTGTCCTTGGCGACGTTTCCTTGGCTTTCCTCAGCAAACGCTTCTCGCTGCGACTGCCGTATCAATGCGCGTTCTGCTTCAGCGCACTCGATCGCGGTCAATCCGTAGACCTCTTCATCGCGACGTATTCCACGGCATCGTCGAACAAATCTGAGCGCCCACGCAGTCGTCCTCACCAGTCGATTATAGCTGGAGAACCTTTGCAAGGATATAAAGTTTACCGTGACCAAGGCAAACTCACATTTCATTTCCTCGTCGTCGGTCGTCGGAGGAATCCAGTCCTCGCTCGATCTCGGCCAGCTCTCCTCTGGTCCTCGTAAAAACGGCGGTCCGTTTAGCCATCGCGAACCGATGCTCAGGTCCACGGCCTTGTCGCGTCATCCGCCACGTTTTCGGCGGACGGGATCCATCTCCACTGGGACGCCTCTGTCGATTCCAAAATCTCCGCCACCCGGTTTCCGACGAACTGTTTGTACCTCCGGTGGGTGTTGCTTATCCAGTGCAACACAGTCTTGGAGTCCGTCCATAGCGCACAGCTGCTGATCGCCACACCGTGCTCCTGCTTGACAGTGTCCATCAATCTCGTGCCCAATACCGCTGCTTGGAGTTCCAGACGCGGGATCGACATGGTTCTCATCGGGGCGCATTTCGTTTTGGAGCTTATGAAGTGCGCCTTCACGTCTCCGTTCTCGTACGTGGCCCGCCAGTAGGCCGCTGCTGCGAACGCCGATTGGCTGGAGTCCACGAAGATGTGCAGCTGTAGCGTCCGCACTCGTCCGCCGCCGAAGTAGTGGCGCGGGCATCGGAACTCCTGGATCCGACTCATCCCTTGCCGCCAATCCTCGAAGGCTGCGGCCAATTCATCCGGTAGCGGCTCGTCCCAGTTGACTCCTCTCCGCCAAATCTCTCTCAGCAGCAGTTTGGCAGTCACTATGTAGCAGCTCAGGAATCCAATCGGGTCAAACGTAGACATCACCAAGCTTAGGAACTCCCTCTTGGTAGGGACTCGTTCCCCCGTCATCACGTTCCTCGGGACTCGATGGTACTTGACGCCGAACTTGAACTCATCGGTAGCCGGCTGCCAGTACATCCCAAGCACCTTCTCCTCAGCTTCGGTCCATCCGACGCTGGCGATGGGCTCAAGTGGGTTCAGCGGTTTGACCACACTTGCCGAACTGGAGGTAAATCGGCACAAATCAAAACCTGCTTCAGCGTGAATTTCTCTCACCCGTGTCGAGATGGCGATAGCTTCGTCCTCGCTGGCGAAACTGTCGACGTAGTCATCCACGTAGTGAAATTCGTTGATGGCCAGGGCTGCTCGCGGGTCCGTGCTGCTATACCGCAAGGCATTCACGGTCTTCACGTAGTCCGCCGAACATGGTGAGCAGGCCGCTCCGAACGTCATTACTGCCATCTCGTATACGTCCGGCTCTCGCTGGTCGTCTCCGTCTCTCCACAGAAACCTCTGGGCGCATCTGTCCTTCGGCTGCATCAGTACCTGATGAAACATCTCCTTGATGTCTGCACAAACTCCAACCGCTCCTTCCCGAAAATGGAAGAGCACTGCTGGGAGGGGCTTGTAGCGCTGTGGGCCTTTCAGTAGCGCTGAATTCAAGGACACACCGTCCACCTTGGAAGCTGCATCGAAAACCAGCCGGATTTTCCCAGGCTTGTTCGGGTTTTCCACTCCGAAGTGCGGCAGGTACCACACTTTGCCCTCCTGAAACCTCTGGACTTCCTGGGCCTCCAGTCGTCGTGCGTATCCCTTCTTGACATAATCGTCCATTATCCGGATGTAAGCCGACGCGAAATCCACATCGCGCTTCATTTTACGCTCTATGTTGACGAGCCTCCTGAGGGCCATGCTGTAGCTCTCCGGCAATCTCACTTCGTCGTCCTTCCATAGCAGCCCGGTCTCGTATCTCTGGCCTACACGTTTGGCCGTCTTCTCCAGGGTGCTCAGGGCCCGTGCGTCGCCGCTATCTCCGACTGACGGCTCCAGGTCCACTCTGCCAGCTGCGACTGGCTGCACCGGCTTCGCTCCGAAATTCTCGGTCTCGAAGTAGTCGCTGACCATCTTCTCCAGAAGATCATCCTGGGGCACGGCTAGGAGGCACGAATTCAGAAGCGGCGAGCTCGGCTTTCCGTTCACCGGTCCATATACCACCCATCCAAGTGCGGTGTCTGCTGCAAACGGCCCTCCAGATCCATAACTTTTGGTTCCGAAGGGTACTCCTAAATGCGCATGATCCAGTCCAATTAGGATCCTCGGCGTCGCATTGTTGTACGGCATCACCGGCAGACGCGTGTTCGCCTTCACTGCTTGTACATCCTCCTGACGCAGGCTCTGCATCGAAAGGTTCAGATTGGCCACTCCGTACACATTTTTCAGCCCATGGCGCTTTGGTTTTCCCGCTGCGCTGATCTGCAGGCTGACCACCTTCGTGTGCTCTTTGGCGGATTTTCCACCAAACCATTGCACATTCAGCTGTCGACTCTCGCCTTTCAGGTTCAGGCTGCGGATGAGTTCGTCGTCGATGAGTGTGACAGACGATCCTTCATCCAGCAGTGCGTACGTGTCGACCTTCGTATTCTCGCCGTACAGCGTCACGGGTAGAATCCTGAACAGCAGGTGGCATCCAATTGAGTCGATGTTGAGGTTTCGGTGCGGCAACTCCTGGCGATCGTACGCCGATCGCCCTTCATCCGGCTCACGTCGCGCGTCTACAACTGCGGCCGACGTAGGATGGTTCCTTTCGCTGGAATCCACTGACCGTGGCACTCTCCTCCGATTGTTGCCGTCTCTGTACGGCTGTCGGTCCTGATCCCTCCTGTGGCCCCCATCTGCGACTGGCGGCCGTTTGGATCGTACTTCGTGGAGCAGGTGGTGATGCCTCATCTGGCATCCGAGGACGTTGCATCCGCGGCTCTTCCTGCAGAACCGGGACATGTGTCCGGGCTCCAGGCACGAGAAGCACAGTCGTCGCTTCCTCGCGGACTCGATCCGTGTCGTTGTAGAGGCGCTGATGAAGTCCTTGCAGTCCCTGACCTGGTGCTGTCCCTCGCATATAGGGCAGCATATAGAGCCACTCGCTCAGGTGCGCCACCGTCGGATACGGCTGTATCGTGGCCGCGTGCCTTGCCCAGTCCAACCTCTTGCTTAGCGGCAACTTGGCTATCAGCTCCTCCATTAGGGTTGGGTTGGCTAGGTGCTGGCTGCCGGTCGCGGTCGACTGCAGGAACGCTGACAGGTTGCTAACCTTCGTCGCGAACGGCACGATCCTCGCGATGTTGGCCTCCTGAATCGGCTGCACTTCGCGCACGCTCTCCAATTGGCTGCGGATCAGTTGCTCCGGGCGTCCATACCGGAATCGTAGCTGCTCCATAACAGCTTGTACGTTGCTGGGATGGATGAGCAACGACTTCACTGTTTCGCGAGCCTCTCCCTTCAGGGCTTTCACTAGCCTCTGGTTGTTCTCCAACTCGGTGCACTGGTAGGCTGCAGTTGTCTCCGTGAACGCACACAGGAATATTGGCCATTCCTCTGGCTGACCCTCGAAATAGGGAAGATCAGGTAGTCTGCGTGGCGTCCATCCTTGTATGCTTGTCGTCGGCGCTCCATATGATATGGGCGATGGCGCAGGTACCTCTGGGTGAACATAACCTAGCACCGGCTGTGCTGCGGCGGTCACACAAGATGGCGGAGAATAGCGCAGCCTTGTTGTTGTCGACACAGGTTGCCCGTTTGCCCAATGGCCGCCAAGCGTCGGCGCCAAATTCGCACTCCATTGTGGCGGCAAATTTGTACTCACTTGTGCCGGCAACTGCAGCGATGGCGTCACTCCGAGATCCGTTTGCAGATTGTCCCTCATCTGCCTGGGCAGGTTTTCGCTCAAACTCTGCCGTGGCGCTGCTCCATGATGTGGCAGCGTTCCACTCGAACATGGCGGTGTATTCGCTGCACCGCTCACTCCAACGCCGCGTGCCCCGATTCCAACGGGATCTCTGGCGGCCTCTGCTTGTCCTCCACTTGCTCTTGCCTTCGCCAGCTCCGACTCCAGACGTGCGATCCTTTCCATTAAGGCCGCCACTACAGTTGTGGGATCCGTAATCTGCCCCGTCGCTTCGGGCTGCAGGTTACTTGCCGCTTTCCTGGCGGCTGTTCCACTTTCCTTCGGAGTCTGTGGCCTCTGTCGATCACCAGCCACACTCGCAGAGCTGGTCGCGGTGCCAGTTGCTGTGGCCGTGGTGGTCGCAGTTGCGGGAACGCCCGAGGCTTCCAGCCTGGGCCTCCGTCTGGGTGAGTGCTTCGTGGGCATCATCTTGCAGAGTGCGAATAAAAGAATTTGTCACCGCTTGGCCGATCACGGGAATGCCTTATAACACTCGCAAATAGGACAGTTGTTGAAGTGATGTGTAACGAGCGTTTTATTCTAAAAGACAATGGTTCTTAACCTGATACATAATTACTTATCCTACATACCGCAGTTTCTCTTCCCCTTTCTGTGATGGCGCAAATCGATGTGTTTATCCGCCAAATATTGTTTTCCTGTTTACCCGATTTTAGTGCGACCAAATAACCTAAACTAAATACTAGACTTCATAAAAATACTGACTTCATAAAAATCCTGACTATCGATAGCCTAATCCGTTCCGCGACAACTAGTTTTCCATCGATTTGGGAAATCGCTCTAGCGTGATATATTTCACATCTGTTTTTTATTATTGGGTATTTTATATAAATTATTAAAAGTTCTTTATGCAATGCGATTTTAAAAGAAGAGATGTCCATTAAATCAGCTATAATTACTGGTTTTTGTTCATGTTTTAATATTTCCAAGATGTCATCATTGTTTAAAATTTTGTTATTAAAAAGTCTATTTTTGCTAGAGTGATTGTGGCAATTAAATTTTGCAGATCAAATGTTAATAATCGCAAGCGATGTTTTCGAAGTGGTAGATCTTGATCAATAAATACTTTTTTAAAATCATCGGAAAGAGATTCTATTTCTTTGAATAATCCGAAATTGATGTTATTGCTTATTATTGTTTTCAATTAATTCATTAATTTTATTCTGAACTGTAATAAAATCATCATGGTCCGGAGTTCCAGCTAACCATTTCCACACGGTGCCTAACTCATTTATCCCTCTTTTTGATCTAGTTGATATTAATTGCGATAAAATTAGTTCGATTACTTTTATGTCATATTTAATTTCCCATTGTGACCTTTTATTAGTATCCCTTTTAATATTATCTGATTCCAAATTTATTATTTCTTTATAAAATCTTAAGTTAGTTACATGGAATAAATCTGCGTATGAATCGTACGTCAATACGTCTTTATTATCCTTAAATAGAAGATATTCGTGACTTGTATAGTCAATTATTTCTGATTTTGTTAATAAAATAAGGTGTAGTATGAGCACCTGATAAAACATTTTCTGGGAAAGGAAAGAAAAAAAGGATAATATATAAATACTTAGAATTTTATATTATCTTTGTAAATAGTTATATTTCTATTGTTGATTATTATTTTGTTGGGTAAATTTTCCTTAACTATTTGTTTTTTATATCTGGTTTTAAGTTTATTTCTTTCCCCGTGTTTCTTTTCATAGACTACCTGTCCTACATGGTATTCTTTTCTGTTTTCATTATGTGTTTCCAACATTTTCTCTTGAGTATTTTTCAAAAGTTCAGGAATGTTATCGTGCTCTATTTTATTATATAATACGTCAAAAGGTTTTTGGTTCGTTGTAGAATGAATGCTCTGATTATATTCTTGAGCGGCTCTTATTATTATTTCGGAATAGTCAGTTAAATTAAATGCATCGAGCTAATTCTGTTAATGTAGAATGTGCCCTTTCAACCTGTCCGTTTGACGTGCTGTGCCTCGGGTCTGCGTAATGTAAAGTTAAATTGCACCTTTGTGCGAAAGATTTAAATTGGGCCGAGGTAAAGCTTTAATTTATTTTGGATTTCTTTTACTACTAGAAACTTTGAGTAAGCGTCAATACAAGTTATGAAAGTAAGACCTTGCGCGTAATATATATTTTTTTTATTTTTTCCGGTCTTTCAGAATTTGGAAATGGCTTGTGCATCAATAAGAGCATCAGCTAGCATTCCTGTATTCATCATAAAGCTTAGAGGCCCAGACGACCGAGGGGCGCTCAAGAAACGATTTGTTAGAATATTAAGTTATTTGTTAATTATTAAGCTAAGAGGAGTTAGTAAGGAAATTTAAAATTCTATATTTTAAGTTAGAGGGACAGGAAAGAGCTGTAATAGAGTAGAGACCATTGTAGTTCGAACATAATACTCTAAAAGGGTCATGCAGTGCATATGTCGAACTACAACGGCTAAGGAACAGAGGACTAAAGTTTCGAGTCCTTCTATTAGGAATGTTAAAATTTAAGCGTGTTAGTAAATGCTGGCTATCTACATCCCCGTTAATAAGGTTATACAGGAAGACTACACCGAGCATTGTCCTACGATTTGTTAAGCTAGGTAAGTTTATGAGTAAGAGTCTACTACTATAAGATGGAAATTGAAGATTTGCATCCCAGTTTAGACCTCTAAGTGAAAAACTTAGGAAATTCTTTTGTACGGATTCTATGCGGTCCTGATGTACTCCATATTGGGGACTCCAGACACATGAACCGTACTCCAGTATAGGACGGGCCGAAGAAATGAATAGTGTTTTGGTTATATAGTCATTAAATTCTTTTGACCACCTTTTGATAAAACCAAGGACTCCTTTAGCCTTATTAACCATTAAGAAAATATGGTCGGCAAATTTAAGTTTGATGTCTAATAGGATGCCGAGATCATTAACCTGGGTTAATTTTTCTAAGGCAATCCCATTAATAGAATAAGTAGCTTGCAGAGGGCAAGAACGATAAAAAGACATATGTTTGCATTTAGATCCATTAAGTATTAGATCATTAGCTAAACACCATTTTTGAAAGTTATCAAGGTCAGACTGAAGACTGCATTGGGCCGAGATGGATTTGTACTGAAGACAAAGCTTTACATCATCTGCATACATAAGAACTAGAGAGTTCGTTAAAGCAGGGGGCAAGTCGTTTATAAAAAGCGTGAATAATAGCGGGCCAAGATGACTTCCTTGAGGGACGCCAGATGTAGCACGGACCAGACGGGACTGTATGTTTTTAAATAAGACTCTTTGTGTCCTTCCATCTAGGTAGCTGGAGATCCACGTTAAGAGGTCTTTAGGAAAACCCAGCATATTCAGTTTACTCAACAAGAGTGAGTGATTAACTGAATCAAATGCTTTGCTGAAGTCTGTGTAAATTACATCGGTTTGATATCCCTTACAAAAGCCATCTATGACAAAGGATGTCAACTCCAATAAGTTTGTGGTGGTGGAGCGACGCTTAATAAAGCCATGCTGACGAGGAGTGATGATCGAAGAGCAAAGGTGTTGCAAATGAGGGGTAATTAATTTTTCAAATAACTTTGGAATTGCCGACAACTTACAGATGCCTCTGTAGTTGGCAGCCTCGGACTTTTTCCCCTTTTTATGTAGGGGAATTATAAATGATTCCTTCCACTTAAGGGGAAAAATCGAGGTTTCCAAAGATAAGTTGAAAAGTCTTAGAAGAGGTTTGCACAGAGCCCTGGCGCAGTATTTTAGCACACAGCCTGGTACTCCGTCGGGGCCTGGCGAATAAATGGGTTTTACCCTTAAAAGACCAGATAATAAGTTGTTCTCAGAAAAAGACGGACAGAAAATAAGATTTGCTGCTTGAATGTTATAGCATAAGGCTGATCAGTCAATTTAGGAGGAGAATAAGTTGTTTGAAAAAATTCTGCGAATAGATCGGCAATGGCCTGATCCGAAGTCGCAGAGGAATTTTCAAACGTAAGCAGAGGTGAAAAAAATACGTGTTTACGCTTAGTGTTTACAAAATTATAAAACTGCTTTGGATCCTGAGTAAATTGAATCCGGCAGCGGTCAATATAATTCCTATAACATTCAGCGTTATGCACGGTAAAATTCGACTGAGCTAGTAGGTATCTTGAGAAATCAATACTACTGCAGGTTTTTTTATATTTAAGTAAAAGCTTATTTTTTTTATTTTTTAAGTTAGTAAGGCACCTTGTAAACCAAGGAGGATTTGTTGAAGCGGACGGATATTTCCAAGGCACACATGAGTCAAAAAATTTATTTAAAGTAAAATAAAATTTTTCTAAAGTGACATTAAGATCAGTGCACGCCAGAATATCAGACCAGTCAAATGTATCAATAAGGCTATTAAGTTTCTAAACATCAGCTTTACGGAAACATTGAATCTTATTTACCACGCTCGGAGACATCTGATCGATACCAGGAGTGGTTTCGATTGAGACCTCCAGTGTGGGGTGATATGGATCCTCTGGGGATGAAAGGGGAAAAGCTCTGGAGAGAGCAGTACCATCAGGATCAGATACAAAACACAAGTCTAAAAGCCGACCTAGCGAATTTCTAACATGATTGATCTGACCTAGGGACATGTCAAACATGCCCGCGGTGAAGTCATGGTAAGTTATAAGTGACAAAGATGGTGAGTTATCGACGTTGGACCACTTTAATTCTGGGATATTAAAGTCGCCCACCGCTACGAGTTGGTCACGATCCGTCATAAGATTAGAGACGTATCGAATGGCGGACAAATGCTGCCAATATGTAGGCGGTTCAGACATAGGAGGTATATATGAACATGTGATGTATAAAGCTTTAACGGACATAGTGATTTTAACGCAAATAAATTCTATGTCACCAAACTCATGGGATTTTACCTCTTCAGAAGCAAGAGTAGAGTCTACCGAAATGAGGACTCCACCTCCTCTTCGCTGAGATCGATCCCGTCTAAAAGTGGTGTACTTACTTGGAAAAACTTCGGAGCTAAAGATCTCCGGATTTAACCAAGTTTCTGTAAATGCTATTATATGGGATGCAAAGAAAGAACTATCAGAATATAGCTTTGGGAGTTTGCTACGTAGCCCCCTAGTATTCTGATAGGTAAGAGTTAATGAGGAAACTAGTTTTTTGGGTTAGTAGCCAAAGAAGAGGTGGAGGGTTGGTCGGTGGTTCCGATATTGGGAAGTCTCACTCCCACTGGTTTTTTAACTTTTTTCTTCACGGAACTAGGCTGATGTTCTTGGACGAAAAGATTCTCTGGCCAAAAACTGGGAGAACAAATCGTCTTGAACATCCGCGCGGGCACACGAATCTTGAAAGAAGACGTGCGCCGTGTATAATTATATTTAAATTTAGTTATGTCCTCCACCTTTATATCGGCTTTTGTTTTGGCTTTGATATAAGCCGAGATATCAATCTCTGAAGTATCAGGGGTAAGCCGAGAAACAAATATATGTTTCGATGGAGGAATCACCTGTAAGGGTTTTGGTGTCGCAGGTACGAGAACTGCAGCATCAGTCGGTGCCGGTGGTCCGGACTGTGGAATACCCTTTTGGGTGACTCTAATGGAGGTTTCGTTCCCTAGGACCTGTGGCATCACTTAAAGGGATGCCATGGCGGACATATCGGACAATTGCTCATTATCCCTGAGAAATTCGGACGAATTTTTCTCAGTTCTAGCCCTTGGGGTGGCCAGAGATATAAGCGGCTGCATTAATGTCGGCTGAGCAGGCTGAGGCGGATCAGAAACAGCGGATTTCTTACGCTTAGGGGACTCATTTAGCAGCTGAAGGCCACTAAACTGAGTGTCCAGCGCACAGAGCTGTTCATTGATTTTACGAAAACCAGTGATCAGCTCTTTAAATCCATTTTTGGTCTGTCTCATGAACGACCTCATTTCGCCTTGCACAGCACGACAATTCTCACAACAATAATGTATCCCAGACCTACGGGAAATGGCATCCGAAACTGATGCAGTGAAACCGGCACACTTGGCGTGCACGACGTTTTCACATAACCAGCAATGGATGCTAGGCTGGGATGTGGAAATTGTCTTGTTACAAAACTTAATGGCACAGACCAGTTTAAATTCCATTTTATTTATTTTTTATTTTTTTTTTTTTTTATTTAATAAAACAAAAATTAATATTTAAAAAGTTAAAAAACACAATACCTTGAACCACTGTGCCAAACAAGAAGCCGAAGCGGGAGCTTTGAAAGAGTGCAAAAGAGAAATGCAGAAATATTGATAAGGCGGCGAGGAAGCAGAGCTGAGCTATGCTTGGAATAGAATTTAGGCAAATTATTAATTCGACTCCAAATATACCACAGCACTCGCGAAGCGATACGGTTTAGGCTTTAAGAGGGTTATGATTCACAAGTATGTAAACACCGGCTTACCAATATTTTTAATAAAACGCAGTGCGCACAAAAAAACACGACCGTTCGCTTGAAAGAAAGAGAGGGAAGTGATAAGAGATATCAATGTGTAAATTTTCTCCTTCTTTACTTGGAATTGGGGCTTCCCCAATTGGAATTTTTATTGGGTGCCTGTTATATTTATTTTCGTTACAAATCACGCAATTTTTAATATATTCTTTTAATTTTTTAAAACAGTTTGGCCAATAATATAATTTACTGATCTGTTTGTAATTCTCTTCTAGCCCCCTATGAGCACGGCTGTGCGTTTCTTCTATTATTATAGCTTTATCTTCCTCGTTTTCCACGTCTTGTAGAAAGATTCCTGTAAAAAGGAATGTGTTTGTGAAATTATTTTTTAAAGGTAATTGAATTTGAAGTAAGTCCTCTAAGGTACAATGAATTCCTACCGTAATGTTAGGTGGGAGATACTCTCTTAATATAGTTATTAAATTTTCTGGTGTGTCATATTCAATTAAATGTCGTGTCCTGTCAAAAATTTTCAGTGACTCATGTATTGTATACCTCCCCGTTGTTAATAACAGTTGTTGTACTGATTTAACGGTTTACGGGTCTCTTGTATTACATTTTCAAAACTACTTTCAGCTGAATGCTGTGTGTTCTGATCTGAGTCTGACTGGTCTGTTTGTTCTATATCGCTGTCAGTAATATTATTTATCTGAATTCGAGATAATGCGTCTGCAACTACATTTGTTGTACCTGGCTTAAATGTTATTTTCGGTGTAAAACTTTGTATGAAAGAATACCATCCTTTCATATCTACATTAGGATTTTTATTCGAAATTGTGTGAGATAAAGTTTGATGGTCGGTTTGAATTTCAATTCCAATTACTCCGTATAAGTAATTTCTTAGATTTTTAAGAGGCCATACTATCGCTAAAAGTTCCTTCTTATTAGTCGCATAAGCTTGTTCTGTTTTAGACAAGGTTTTTGAAATAAAAGTAATTGGTGAGTAACTTCTTGAGATAAAACTGCACCAATTGCGACGTCTGAAGCGTCGGTGGTCAAGGTAAATTTTTTATTATAGTCCGGTTGAACTAGTTCTATCCGAGCAATGAGATTTTCTTTCAGCTCGTTAAAAGCTTTAATTGCTGAATCAATTAAAGCTGAATCAATATTTTTGTTGACATTCTTTTTGAGATTTTGCCATTATGACCTCCAAGATAGTTTGTTAGAGGTTTGGCTATGTAGGCGTAGTTTGAAACAAATTTTCTATAATAGCCCGTAAAACCTAGGAAACTTCTTAGTTCCCGAATATTTTCTGGAAGCGGATATTTTCTAATGGTTTCAATTTTCTCTGGGTCTGTCTTGACGTTATAAGATACCATGTATCCTAGAAAACGGGTTTCGCGTTTGAAGAACTTAGATTTCTCTAAAGAGATTTTCATGTTTGCCCTCAATAATATATTTATAATTTTGTTTAGATCTGTATAGTGTTGTTCAATTGAGTTTGAGAATATTATAATGTCGTCCATATAGACATTATGCGGATATTGCTTCCCGTATATTGGCCTATCATGGATTAGATTTATTTCCCCCTTTATGTCTGTTCTAAAAGGAATTTGCATATTTATCTTTGAATGCTCCTTTTCAATATAGTGAACTATCTTTTCCCTCAGTCCGCCTAATTGGTCGGTACCTATATTATTTATTTGATTTTTGACGGTATTTACTTCGTCGGCACTCTCAGGATTTTTAATTCCCAAGATATTTTTATTTTAATTGACGGATATTTCTACGTCGGCGTTCTCAGGATTTTTAATTCCCAAGATATTTTTATTTTTATTGACGGATATTTCTACGTCGGCGCTCTCAGGATTTTTTTGTTCCCAAGATATTTTTATTTTTGTTGACGCATATTTCTACGTCGGCGTTCTCGGGATTTTTAACTCCCAAGCTTTTCTCACTGTTTTCAACAAATAATGAATCTGTGTTTTCGCTACCATTATCATCAAAATACTTTTTTATAATAAATTCTTTTAACGGAAGAATATTATTTTCTTCAATTAAACGTATTTCGTTTTTCTCCTCATTATCATAATATTTTAACTTCTCTTGTTTCCCATTATATTCCAAGATTCCCTTATCTATATTTATTATAGCTCCAATTTTTCTTAATAAATTGAATCCAATTAGAATATCAGATTCTAAACCTTCGATTTCATAAAATAATTGTTTTGTTTCAAATATATTTATAATATGGTAATACCTAATAATTGAGTAGCCATGAACTGTTGTTACCTTTTTGTATATTGGTAGCTCGTTTTTATTTTCAAAAATTCCCGTTTTTATGTAACAAGCAGTGGCTCCTGTATCTATTAAAACTTTTAGCTGCTTCTTGTTTTTTCGATCTATCCTATTTAAATAAGGCATTCCTCTGTAGGGGTCTGGTCTAAAAAATGGTCTTCATTAATATTATTTAATCTGGTTACTTTATTAGCTGGCTGACTTTCTGTTCCATCTGATTCCCTTTTTTGAGCTTGAGTTTGCTCTCTATTTTGATTTGTGTTATAAAAATTTGAACGATTTTTATTTTGATGATAATTATTATTATATCTACCTTTATTATCGTTTGCCTGCCAATTATTATATCTTCCCTGGTTACTATTTGACTGACAATTTTGGCTCGGCTGCCGATTGTTATTAGATTTATTCTGGAGTTGAATCGGTGGATCAACATCCATTGGCTCGATAGCTTGTTGCTTATGATTATTATTTTGATTATTATTTTGCCAAAAATTTCCCTTTTGTGGCCAATTGTAATTTTGGTTATGTATTTGATCAAATCGTAAGTTATTTCCCCGATATTTACTTTCATTTTTAAATCCATTAAACCTATTTGCGAATTGAGCACGGAAGTTGTTTGATTCTAATTCTTGGACCTTTGCCAAAGCATTGGGCAAATCTGGTGGATTTAATGAGAAAAGAGTTTCTGAAATAGATCCATTAAGTCCGGATATAAATACTCGTAGAGCATTTCTCCTTATTGAATTGTTTGTTTCTTTGGTAATTACACTGTCCTTTCCGTATGTCATTATGGTTTTGTTTATTAGTAAGGTAATTTTTTTATTGACTTCGTTATAGTACTCAGTAACTGTCATTCGTCCTTGCCTGAGGATACTTAGTTCTGACTCGAGAACATGTATTGGTCGTTTGTCACTATATATAAAGTCCAATCGGGATAAGATTGCTTTAAAGTTTAAAACTGTGCCATGGTTGGTAAGAGCATCATGGGCAGCTCCCATAATTTTATTTCGTAAAATTGTTAAGGCGATAAAATATTGTTCACTTTCAATTTTAGAGACTCATTACAGTTTCTGCAGCTTCCCTTTAACCTGCATATTGTGTTGGTTCTAATGTGAAATTTGGTAAGGATTTTACCACTTCAAGTGTTGTATCGCATTTTATAGCTGGGTCAATTGTTTGTACTTTATAATCTTCCACAGTGTTTGCATCTGTGGCTAGCCTTCCTTCTAAATATTCTACTTTCCTGCTAACTTCATTCAATTGAGCGTTTATTAACCTGTTTATCAATTCTACTGTTAAACTGCCGGCTGTGACTACACTGCCTGCAGAAAAATTTGGTGCTGAACCTCCGGTTGCCATTGTTAGATTTAGTTCACAAAAGCTATTTATCAAATCTTCCAGAATTATTCTTTATATTTTTTTGTTAAATCGCGAATCTTACTTTTTGCAATATATAAATCTTATATTATTTTTCTCAAATTTACAGATCTTAAATTATAGTCTTTAATTTTTTTATTATTTTAAATTAATTCCTCACGATATTATCCCGTTGGGGTCTTCCTTCTGTGTGGTTGGTGGTTGATAGTTGATAAATGGATAGAGAATGTCCTGTCTTCCTTCCTTAGTTTTTTTTGTTGGAGCGAGTTGTCGTTTTTATTTGAGAATGTCCGTTTATTTTGTTGTCGTTTTATTTGTTTTTGTTGTTCTTGTTTGTTTTTTTTGCGCGTTGATTATTTTTAGTTTTTGTGTTCTTGTAATTGTTTGGTTTAAAATTTCGGTCCACCTTTGTTTTAATTCACTCTTAATGGATTATTTCATTAATTAATTTCCATTTACTTTATTGTTAACGATCACTGTCACTTGGTAGTGTCGTTTGGTGGATGTTTTAATTTTTCCACTAAAAATGTTGAGTTGTTGACCGCGCGAGTTCCGTTTATGTTTAACTTATTTTTCATTAAACTATTTTTTGGAGCTTTATGTGACGCGGCCCCTTGAGTTGGGCGCCAGTTAAATTGTTTGTAGTTCGGTGAATTAAAAAAATGTAATTTTTATTTTTTAATTACACAACTTGGTGTTAAACCTTTATTTATTAAGCGTACTTTTGATTTCTCTTAAATATTTTTGTCAACCGTTCGCGGTCTCGGTCAAAATAGGACTGACTTCTTAATTCTAAATCTGATCCAAAAAACCTCGGCCATCAGTTGTGTTTAGATTAGAGGCTTAAGATGAAGCTGTCGCATCTTATTGTGAAATTCGATTAAGCTGATCGATGCAATTTGGTGGGTACTTGAAACGCAAAAGGCGTAATTGATTGGGCTTCGGAGGGAAGCTGATGTTTACTTTTGATTTTGATTTGTTTATGGGGAACCGAGATCGGACCTCAGAGCCAAAGACAAAGCCGAAGGCAAATGCAGAGTTTGAAAATATTGTTTATAAAATTCATAAGTGGAAAGCCATAAGTGGCCTGGATTTATGGGTTGGATAATTGAGCCAAAGATCAAGCCAAAGGCAAACGCAGAGATTGAAAATATTGTTTATAAAAGCCATAAGTGGCCTGTATTTAGGGGTTGGATAACTTACATACCATACATGTACCGTGTATAACATGCATACATGTATATGTATGCTGGTGTGTCAACGCCAGTTCTATGTCTGCATGACGAACGGTGTGCAAAAAGGATAGTGCAATTGAAAAATTTATGTGCTTTTTATGCGTTTATTTTTTCTTATTTGTATATATTTTATTTCCTTTCACTTTCATTATTAAGTATTATTTACCTCGTCGCCAATGTTTTACCCGGTGACCGTACCAATAATGGAAACAATTGTTAATTATATTCATATATATATTTATGAGCGGTGGTCTGTTCACTCCGGCTGTAAGAATTAGATTAGAATACAAGAAAAGAAAAGAGTCAAAGTAGTGGCTTATTGAGAGTCATAATGAGTGGCTCTCTCGCTCTCAGAGATCACCTGAGGTACAGACTCCCACAGATGTCAATGTTTTTACAGCTATCCAAAATGCGTCAGAGTTGGCTGTATAAATTCTGGAAACATCAAATGCGAATTAAGTAGTTTTAGGAGCCATTGCTACGATCATGAGATTTTTCTAATAAGACGGGATCGCTTAAGTTTGGTACGCAAATAGCAGGTATCTTGTTGGATTTTGCGGATTGATTGTCACCACCAGGTGACCAACCAATTGTCACCAATCCTCATTGATAGAGTCAACTCCCTCCTGGTCCTGTTCCATTGGTTCTGCTGCATCAGCCAGAATCGTGAATCGATTGTTACCCAATGCGTTTGAAGAGGAAGAATCGGCCGGCTTGTTGATCGCTGCTGTGGTCTGCAACTTAGTTTTGCGGATCGGGGGGGAGTGAAGACAGGTATAGAGCGCTGAGCCACGTCATTGAGTTTTCAGCTGACTTTTCATCCAGGAGCTAGGAAGAGACATTTACTTGGTTAATTCGTTAACAGATTTTTTACATTTTTCATCGCAGACATAGTTGTCGGCGCAGTCGCAGCCACGGTGTAAGTAGAGGTATTGCCCAAGATTGTTTTGGCGTTTGTAATGGTGAAGATAACACTAGTAGTAGAGTTACGGCTGATTGTCACCATGAAGCTGGTGATTGCTACTTGTAAGGCATACCTGCAAGGTAGTCAGATTGATATGAATGGCGGGCGCGGATTTGGGATCTTATATTTCCAGGGTCTGCACCAGCTATTTGTCTCATCTTTCCAAATTTATCGCTCCTATTGCTAGGCTGCGAGCGAGCAGATGACTCTTCCATTTTATCACTTGACTTTATATAATTATGAGGTATAAAGGAAATGATATTCACAGTTCAAAATCAAAAGTCTGCAAAATAAGTTGTAAACAAACTCCCGATTACGCAACGCGTAGAGCGATGAGTTTAAGCACCACGCTTTAAGTCTCGCTTATCGCTTTTGGATTTCTCGACAATAGCAGCCATCGCTTTGCTGCGGGCAAAAATAGACTTCTTGTGCAAGGTGTACACACGATCGGTAATGGGGTCTAAGCAGGATTAATTGAGGTAATTATCGAACACACGTCTTTACTTTACGAATGCTGGGGGGGAACTCGCGAGTTCAAGTGTAAGATGTCCAGCACCTTGAGGGCATAAGGTTTAAACGGTTGGTCATCGCTCTTATGCTGCCCAGCTACAGCCACATATGAACGTATGAATGACATAAACATGTGGATGCAAAATGTATATTAGAATGCATAAATAAGTGAAATATATTTCACTTATATATATATTTTGAAGATAAAAAGGCTGCGAAGCTGCAAAGGGGAAGAGCGGCAGAGCTGCTCAGAAAATAAAAAAATAAGGTAATTATAAGGTAATTTTTTCGGCAGAAAATAAGGTAATTAATGAAAGAAACTAAAAAGGTTCAATTAATTATAGCAGAGCATTTACAGAACGAAAAAACGTAGTTTTTTATTTCATTTTTCGTTAATTCAAAAGTTGGAATGGGAACTAAAATAGTGTATTCCAAAAGTTAAAATGGGCACTAAAATAGCGTTCTAAAACAAATGAAAATTACGCTTCCCTATCTATATTTTCTATGGAGAAAACTTGTTCCAACCCAATTTCTGAGAAAATTTTTCTTAGTGGAAACATTTTGATTTATAAGTTTGGGCTGTCAAATGAGTGAAAATGAGAGAAAACAAGAAAGGAAAGCTAACTTCGGGCGGAGCCGAAGTTTATATACCCTTGCAGTTAAAACCGGATATATATCGCAAACATCGGATATAGTTGGCCGATCCTTATGAAAATATGATAATATAACCCAATTTAATATAATACAAAAACCAAACCTAAAAATATCCCAAACTTCTATCTTCAAAAACACGAAAGTTGGGTCATTTCCGATCGTTTAGTTATATGGCAGCTATAGGATATAGTCGGCCGATCCTTATGAAATTTGGCACGTCGTAATGTTTTGCGTAAAAACGTCAAAGTTATACCATTTCCGATCAATCAGTTATATGGCAGCTATAGGATATAGTCGACCGATCCGGGCCGTTCCGACTTATATACTGCGTGCAAAGGAAAGAAGGGTGTGTGCAAAGTTTCAAGACGATAGCTTTAAAACTGAGAGACTAGTTTGCGTAGAAACAGACCGAACGACAGACAGACAGACGGACAGACGGACAGACGGACATGCTCATATCAACTCAGGAGGTGATCCTGATCAAGAATATATATACTTTATTCGGAGATGTCTCCTTAACTGCGTTGCACACTTTTGACCAAAATTATAATACCCTCTGCAAGGGTATAAAAATTAAAATAAGTAAATAAATAAAATAAGTAGAATAAATCTTTAGAATAAATAAATTGTATTTATAGATTATAACAATTAATAATTTCTTATATTAATAAAATTTCTAATAAAATAATAATTTTGGTTGGAAAGGGGGCCCCCCCCCTGGGGTGAAAAGTTCCTTACAGTTCCTCAAAAGTTCCTCAGTGAATCCCTTATGAATATTTCCACCTATTTCCTGTAAGATTCCTCAGAGAATACCCCAGGGATTCCTTCGGGTATTTCCTCAACGATTCCTTAGAGAATACCCCACGGATTCTTTGGAGTATACCCCAGGGATTCCTTGGGGTATTTCCTCAACGATTCCTCAGAGTATACCTCAGGGATTCCCTGGGGTATTTAGTTCGAAATGCTCTTCGAATAACTGCAGGAATCCTGCAGTATTCCTTGAGTTGTTCGAATTCCTCGATGCGAGGAACTCTTCTATGGAAATTCCTTGATGGTTTGGCAATACTAGTACCTAGACGATTCCTTGAGTAATCCTTGAGGTACGGTGCTGAAGGGCTACTTTCTGCTATTCGTTACTAACACTAATGCGGTAAAATCATATCAATGTATTGGGGTGCCGACCTCTGATTTAAATGATGATGAGTATGACATAAACGCTAAAAATCCGATTCTATTGAGTAATGACCACCCAATAACTACACTTCTAATCTATTACTATCATCAACAAAACTGTCACATTTGTACCGAAACCGTCATTTTCAATTTGCGAATGAAATACTGGATAACACAGCCACACAAAAAAAAAAAAGGGTTGGGAGATCAGAGTACACTATCCCCATGTATTTTGGACCGCTGAACACGAATCTGAAGTCCGTTTTGGTCCTGCAGGTGTACGTTTCTTCCTAACCTCAAAAAAAGTTTTACATTTTTGGAGGTATGCGACTTTTTTTTTAATTTATTGGATTTTCATGAAACTGGGTACCCAGGGGTTTTTGGGGTCGCTGATTACGAATTTGAAGTCAGATTTTCCAAATTCAATATGGCGGATTCAATGTGGCGGAAAATTGAAATTGAATTTTTTTTTAAAATTCGTCCACCATATTGAATCCGCCATATTGAATTTGGAAAATCTGACTTTAGATTCGTAATCAGCGACCTCAAAAACCCCTAAGTACACAGTTTCATGAAAATCCAAAAATTTTTCAAAAATTCGTCCGCCATATTGGATCCGCCATATTGAATTTTGAAAATCTGACTTCAAATTCGTAATCAGCGACGCAGTAAAGGAGACATCTCCGACCCTATAAAGTATATATATTCTTGATCAGGATCACCTCCTGAGTTGATATGAGCATGTCCGTCTGTCCGTCTGTCCGTCTGTCGGTCTGTCGGTCTGTTTCTACGCGAACTAGTCTCTCAGTTTTAAAGCTATCGACTTGAAACTTTGCACACACCCTTCTTTCCTTTGCACGCAGTATATAAGTCGGAACGGCCGGGATCGGTCGACTATATCCTATAGCTCCCATACAACTGATTGATCGGATGTTTTTAGAGTTGCAGAGTTCAAATTTGACATGAGACATGGCTATTTTTGGCAAAACATTACGACATGCCCAATTTCATAAGGATCGACCGACTATATCCTATAGCTGCCATATAACTGAACGATCGGAAATGACCCAACTTTCGCGTTTTTGAAGATAGAAAGCTGGAATTTAATACAGATTCTATTTTTGGTTAGTTGATCCAACCTACCAAATTTCATAAGGATCGGCCGACTATATCCTATAGTTGCCATATAACTGAAAGAACGGAAATGACCCAACTTTCGCGTTTTTGAAGATAGAAAGCTGGAATTTAATACAGATTCTATTTTTGGTTAGTTGATCCAACCTACAAAATTTCATAAGGATCGGCCGACTATATCCTATAGTTGCCATATAACTGAAAGAACGGAATTGACCCAACTTTTGTGTTTTTAAAGATAGAAAGCTGGAACTTGATACAGATTCTATTTTTGGTCAGTTCATCCAACCTACCAAATTTCATAAGGATCGGCCAACTATATCCGATGTTTGCGATATATATCCGGTTTTAACTGCAAGGGTATATCAACTACGGCTCCGCCCGAAGTTTGCTTTCCTTTCTTGTTACTTGTATGGCTACCCGGGCTGTTCATCTAGAAATAGCAGAGGACTTGTCTTGCAACGCATTTATTCATGTTTTTCGTCAGTTCGGTTGCCGTCGTGGTTTTCCAATAGAATTATATTCAGACAATGGAACCAATTTTAAACGAGCAAGCAAGGATCTTAAATTGATTATAGATAACTGGTCAAAAAACGAAATGACTAAATTTTTGTCACAAAAAAATTGCACCTGGACATTCAACCCTCCTTTGTCGCCTCATATGGGAAATGCTTGGGAAAGATTAATTCAATCAGTTAAGAAATATTTATGTTTTTTACTTAAGGAACGATTTCCGAAGGAACATACCCTTAAAACATTATTTTGCGAAATTGAATTCATGATGAATAGTCGTCCTCTTTTGTTTGTGTCTTCTGATTTACCGGATTCTGAATTAATTACGCCAAATGACTTGTTGATCGGACCTAACTATATAGAATCTTTCCACTGTGATGTATCGGATGGAGACATGAAATTGTTAAACATGTGAAGGGCTTCTCAAAGACTGGCTGATATTTTTTGGATTAAGTGGAGTAAAGAATATAGACAATTTCTATTGTGCAGCCGCAAGTGGGTTAAAAAATTTGATAATTTGAAAGAGGGTGATATTGTGCTGGTCATAGATCCAGATTTACCAAGAAATGTTTGGCCTAAAGGCATCATTGTTAAAACTTATCCAGCCAAAGATAATTTTGTTCGAATCGTAGATGTTAAGATAAAAGACAACATTTTTAAAAGACCTATCGTTAAGTTAATTAAATTAGACGTTAAGAAAACTTTGTAAAGCTAAGTAAGTATTGCCAAATGGATTTTTCTTACCAGGCAATACTTGGGAGGAGAATGTTATATTAATATTACTATTTCATTTTATTTGAATTTGAAAAGATGACAACGGGAAAAGACAGTGTTAAAAAATACCTAACAATTAAGTTCCAAAAGACTATATAACTATAACTATAACTATAACTATAACTATAACTATAACTATAACTATAACTATAACTATAACTATAACTATAACTATAACTATAACTATAACTATAACTATAACTATAGCTATAACTATAACTATAACTATACCTATAACGATAACTATAACTATAACTATAACTATAACTATAACTATAACTATAACTATAACTATAACTATAACTATAACTATAACTATAACTATAACTATAACTATAACTATAACTAGAACTATAACTATAACTATAACTATAACTATAACTATAACTATAACTATAACTATAACTATAACTATAACTATAACTATAACTATAACTATAACTATAACTATAACTATAACTATAACTATAACTATAACTATAACTATAACTATAACTATAACTATAACTATAACTATAACTATAACTATAACTATAACTATAACTATAACTATAACTATAACTATAACTATAACTATAACTATAACTATAACTATAACTATAACTATAACTATAACTATAACTATAACTATAACTATAACTATAACTATAACTATAACTATAACTATAACTATAACTATAACTATAACTATAACTATAACTATAACTATAACTATAACTATAACTATAACAATAACTATAACTATAACTATAACTATAACTATAACTATAACTATAACTATAACTATAACTATAACTATAACTATAACTATAACTATAACTATAACTATAACTATAACTATAACTATAACCAAAGATTATACAGTACATAGATGGGACATCTCATACAAAGAAAAATTTTCTATGGCGGGTTCCAGCAGTGGAACCCGCTGGAACGAGCGGGTTCCATTGCGCGACAAGTTAAGTTTGAGAAATTTTTCGCGAAACAACGAATGAGGAATAGCCGAGTGGTAGAGTGCTTGACTGGTGTGCAAAGTAAAATGAGTTCAAACCAGGCTCGGGACATCCATTTTTTTTTAATTTTAAATCTATTTATGTTATTGTTTTATTATTTTAATGTGTTTTCCTAAATTTATAATCCAATAAAAAAAAATACAAAATTGTAAAATCACCTTAACATCGTCTCAGTTCGTAGTGGAACCCGCTGTAAAAATGTCTATAAGTGCGGGTTCTACGGCATTTTGGCAGGCCGCGTCGTGGAACCCGCTCTCAAATGTTTTCATTTTTTCCGTCGTGGAACCCGCTGTATAATGAAAACATTTGAGAGCGGGTTCCACGACAAACGCCTGGCAGATGAGATAGGGAGAGAGAGAATTCTATTTTTAGATCGTAACATCTTTGGAACGATGAAAGTTTGAAACGTTGTAATCGAACCAATGTAAGAGTAAAGAGATCAGAAATATCTTTTACTATCTTTACTCGTCAAATCTGTTTTTGGTATAGATTCTAGCGCCTCCTTTAACACCAATTTTAAGAATCATTTTAAGAATTTTAAGAAATTTTAAGAAAATCAACTTCAAGGGTAGCCTAGATGGATAGTGCGCGGTCCTTATTCATGGGGTCCTGGGTTCGTCTTCATTAACGGGCGGTTGTTTCAATTTTGATAAAGTTTTAGTTTTATGATTCTTTTCATATTTATTTTTATTTTTTTATTTTTTTTTTTTTTATTTACTTTTAATTTTTACGTTATTATTATTCTATTACAATTGTTGTAAAAATAAGTGACGGACGTGTCAGATGACAAAATGCCGGAAGGACTCCCTTGAAATTCTATTAGCCGGACATAATGAAGAATTAAACCATTTTACAATTGTAAAATTAAAGAAAAACATTATAATTAAGGAAAAATAAAAAAAAAAAATAAATATAAAAGAACGAAAAAGTTCGAAGTCCTTACGAGGATTTGAACACAGAAAAATTACACATAGAGTAACTACTCTATGCATTACGCTACCATCCTGTCTCGACCTGCAGCGATTAAAAATACTATTTGTTCCACCAACTACCACATCGGCGCATCGGAAACAGAAACGAGAAATTGAAATTGAAATTTGGAAGCCAAAACATTTTTACTCCGTCGTGCGAGCAGTCACACATACATACATAGGTTCACATTTTTGTTGACGGATACATGTAATGAGTTCTAAAAATAGAATCGTATGCATGTGCGTTTCCCCCCTCACCAACAAGCTCGACAAAAAAAGTTGACCGTTTTGGGTCCCATCTATGTACTTTATAATCTTTGCTATAACTATAACTATAACTCCGGGTTATAACTATAATAACGATCTCCGGGTCCAAAAAGACACGGAGATCGAAGAAGATCTGGCACGTGTGGAACCTCTACTAAACTGGGTCCAAGCATCGACATATCTGGCGACGAGGATTTACAAAAAAATTAAACCACCCGTTCGGAATTAAATTCCAAAAACATAATCACTAACACGCACGCGTATTAAACATACGAAATACGACCAGAGAAATCCGTAAATAGCGGCTCAAGCCAGACATGATCAATAAAGCCAGACTAATCAGCACATAAGATAACGGCTCTACCCTCGCCTGATCGGTTCACCATTTCTTGTTGAGACCGAGCTTTGGCAATCATCATCGCCGCCGTTGCTTATCTTACCCTACAGAGACTGCTAGGTTGGAACATAAAATCAATCATCGTACTGCATTATATTTTGCGGGAGCTGTACTATTCAAAAAGACTGCTGCAAAAAAAATAAATACCGAAATAACTGCATCGTTTAATCTATATTTAAATTGTATAAAAAATATGAAAGATTTCGATGGATCAGATAAAAACCAGCTTCCAGACTTCATAAATCAAATAAATGACCTTATTCCAAACTTTGAAAGTTTTGATGAACAATGAAAACCCCTTTTACTTAATTACTTTAAAAAAAATGCATGGGATTAGTAAAACCCGTTTTGCATAGATACGGCAGCATTATGGTAGATCCTGGAACCAATCAAAAGAGATTTTGATAAAACATTTTGGGGAAAAAGAAAGTAGCGATGTATTGATGGATACAATAAAATTATGTAGAATAGATTCCACAATAGAGCAATATTACAATAAAATTATGAGATTTATATAAGATATAATCTCTAATCTAAACACAGCTGATGGCCGAGGTTCTTTGGATCAGATGTAGAATTAAGAAGTCAGTCCTATTCATGCCGAGACCGCGAATGGTTGACAAAAATATTTAAGAAAAATCAAAAGTGTCTTGTAATTTTTGCGTTTAATAAATAAAGGTTTAACACCAAGTTGTGAAATTAAAAAATAAAATTTTCATTTTTTTTATTCACCGAACTACAAACAATTTAACTGGCGCCCAACTCAAGGGGCCGCGTCACATAAAGCTCCAAAAAATAGTTTAATGAAAAATAAGTTAAACATAAACGGAACTCGCGCGGTCAACAACTCAACATTTTTAGTGGAAAAATTAAAACATCCACCAAACGACACTACCAAGTGACAGTGATCGTTAACAATAAAGTAAATGGAAATTAATTAATGAAATAATCCATTAAGAGTGAATTAAAACAAAGGTGGACCGAAATTTTAAACCAAACAATTACAAGAACACAAAAACTAAAAATAATCAACGCACAAAAAAAACAAACAAGAACAACAAAAACAAATAAAACGACAACAAAATAAACGGACATTCTCAAATAAAAACGACAACTCGCTCCAGCAAAAAAAAATAAGGAAGGAAGACAGGACATTCTCTATCCATTTATCAACTATCAACCACCAACCACACAGAAGGAAGACCCCAACGGGACAATATCGTGAGGAATTAATTTAAAATAATAAAAAAATTAAAGACTAAAATTTAAGACCTGTAAATTTGAGAAAAATAATATAAGATTTATATATTGCAAAAAGTAAGATTCGCGATTTAACAAAAAAATATAAAGAATAATTCTGGAAGATTTGATAATTAGCTTTTGTGAACTAAATCTAACAATGGCAACCGGAGGTTCAGCACCAAATTTTTCTGCAGGCAGTGTAGCCACAGCCGGCAGTTTAACAGTAGAATTGATAAACAGATTAATAAACGCTCAATTGAATGAAGTTAGCAGGAAAGTAGAATGTTTAGAAGGAACTCTAGCCACAGATGCAAACACTGTGGAAGATTATAAAGTAAAAACAAGAAAGGAAAGCTAACTTCGGGCGGAGCCGAAGTTTATATACCCTTGCAGTTAAAACCGGATATATATCGCAAACATCAGATAAAGTTGGCCGATCCTTATGGGAATAGGAATATATAATCCAATTTATTACAATACAAAATCTAAAAAAAGTCCCAAACTTCTATATTCAAAAATACGAAAGTTGATATTTCTACCAAATACCATTTCCGATCGTTCAGTTATATGGCAGCTATGGGATATAGTCGGCCGATCCTAATGAAATTTGGTAGGTTGGATCAACTGACTAAAAATAAAATCTGTATTAAATTCCAGCTTTCTATCTTCAAAAACACGAAAGTTGGGTCATTTCCGATCGTTCAGTTATATGGCAGCTATAGTCATATATAGGATATATCTATAGGATATAGTCGGCCGATCCTTATGAAATTTGGCATGACGTAATGTTTTGCCAAAAATAGCTCTCATGTCAAATTTGAACTCTCTAACTCTAAAAACACCAAAGTTATACCATTTCCGATCAATCAGTTATATGGCAGCTATAGGATATAGTCGGCCGATCAAGGCCGTTCCGACTTATATACTGCGTGCAAAGGAAAGAAGGGTGTGTGCAAAGTTTCAAGACGATAGCTTTAAAACTGAGAGACTAGTTCGCGTAGAAACAGACAGACAGACGGACAGACAGACGGACAGACGGACATGCTCATATCAACTCAGGAGGTGATCCTGATCAAGAATATATATACTTTATAGGGTCGGAGATGTCTCCTTCACTGCGTTGCACACTTTTGACAAAAATAATAATACCCTCTGCAAGGGTATAAAAAGAGAAGGCTTCTAAAAAAAAGCATGTTCTTCTGCTGTGTGTTGTTGTAAATTTAAAAAAAAAATTATTTATTTAATGGTTACTTTTGTTAAATACATATCTAATTTCTGTCATTATTATTTTAAGGCGAGTTTCCCGGAAAAAAACTCGTTTAACACTGATTGTTCCTATGGCAGCTATAACCTATAGTATCCAGATATTTACCGAAGTTTCCCATGTAATGTACGAAAATTTCCAAAGTATTGTTATAATAAATATAAAAAATGTTTGGCCAAGTTTCAAGTTCCTACCTTAACTAAAAGTATTTTTGTCCGTTCTCCCTATACAAGCCGAATCACTGTGCTTTGTTACAAAGGCTGAAAGGGCTTTAAATATGTTTAATAAAGTATATAAACTGCGAGGGTGATTTTCACGAGCAAATTTTAAGACAAACAATTTCAGTTGTGTCCCATTGTGCAGATTGCAGTAGTCTCCAAAAGTGCACACTTGCCGTCCCCTTCTTTCCTATGCCTTTTTTAGAACCGTTAAAGCTCCCTGGCATGTGCAAGTAGGTTCGTTTTCGCTGCAAAGATAAGCCCAGTTTCACTTTCAAATCGTTCTTTGACTCAAGCGGATTGACCTAAGATTTCACCTTTTTAAGAATAAAACACGTGGAAATACCTAATTACACGTGTTCCGCAATCCATATATTTGAATTAAAGTGAATTTATGAAACTAGTTGCAACCAAACAAGTGCGAGTTTCAAGTGCAATTGAGAGTTGCTGTTTAATTTTCCCTGTGGGTCGGCCAATATCAGGTGAGAAAAAGAAACTGAAATTCGTGTGGAAGTTCTAATGGCCATGTATTTCGCAGAGCCATGGTGGCCTGGTATTTTGGCCGAGCACATATATAAAATATGTATAAGCCAGAAACGCAGGAATCCGAGATGAGGAATTAGAGCTATCGAGGATCATTTTGGAGGAAAAGTAACGGAGCTTCATGAAACCCCCTCCGCTGTTCCCTGACATTACATAAGGACCACGAGGTTTCCATGAGGCGTGGAATCAACCCCCTCTCCTCTCGCCTACTATAAAAGTAGCTCTCGCGGATTTGTGTTCTGCTTTCTACCACGCTGCAGCCGTTATTTCCCCAAGAGAATTAACAGAAAAACGAATACCATGTAACCTCCACAGTTTTAGATGCATGGCTGATCTGCCACTGTAGGGAATGTAAAAAAGGAAAGAAGTTTGAATCATATTTGTTAACTTCTAGAATGAATAAGTTTTTCTTGAAAGATTCTGCCTTATTTTAAATTAATTACGTACTACATCCTTTAATATCTATATATATATATATCTACATTATTATGAAGTAAACTTTAGAAAATACATATAATTACATAGCTGCATCGCAAGTCGACAGGCCTGCTGACCTCGAGGGACGAGCTGTAAGTACGGCATAGCCGCAACAACCTAACGAATATTTGCTAGAATGACATAGAAAAGAGATATAAATATGTATATGAATATTTGGGATGAAGTGAAGTCATTTAAATAAAAGTAGAGTAATATTCCTAATTTTCTAAATTCAAATCAACATAAAATAACTAAATCATAAAATTTAAATCAAACTAAATCATTTTAAGTTAAGGTTAGGGTAATCACTTGGAACTAGAATGTTGGATTAGGATTAGAATTGTTATTTAAGGAATAATGTACCAACTACTTAAAAACATATTGAATATAATGAAGTAATGAAATTATAATGAATCGCGTCTAAATATTTCCGTGGGGTTTTCAGAGACAAGCTAACGTAAAATGGGTTGCCCAATGATAATGGTGCAACAAGGTAGGGCGGGTAAAGAGGATTTCTGTAACACCTCTCCCCCCCACCACTTTGGCCACTCCCTTCCCTTAAGCACTGTCGATTTCTTTTATTTGGTAACCCTGATTTGTGGAAGCACAAGAACCCTCCCTCTGGCCCTGAGCTAGGCCGGCAACAGACAGTGCGTGCTCCCGATCAGAACCAGGACGTTACAGATTAAATGGCGCCCAACCGTGGAGCCGACGTTGGAGTCAACCGTGAAGCCAACGTGGGCAATCGTGGTAAACGTGGTTACAAGGTATATAGTACAGGATGACCATACGTGAAGACCGATATGTAGATTTTTTCCCTCACAATTTCATCCGTTCCCAATAATCCATTATAGCTAAAAGTTACAATTTAAATCAGGAGATCTTTGGATGACACAGTTTGGTAATAGCCAATCTAGTGGCCAAGAGTCACGTTTATTAAATACATATATCGTATTTCTTGTATTTCATCAGGCTTTACAATATCAGTCTTGGATTTTTCGTCCTGAGTCTATATCGGTTCGTCACCAACTGAATGTAATTCCTAATATTAATTTCGGAAATCAATTAAAATTGGAGATCATTTTTGCTGAGCATTCTTGGCAAGACTCTCTTTTCATTGACAGTTTCCACATTTCCATGTGGAGATAGCATGTAAACACAAATTCCATCGCCAATGCATATTATCGTGGTTAGATAATAATGAAACTTGTCCGATTTGTCGAAGTGTTTGTCAGCGAGATCAGGTTGAAAGCCAGACTTCGACTAATGCAGAAGCGAACGTTCCCCACTCTAGGACAACCAGAGCTGGTGGAAACAATAGCTCAACCTTCGGAACTAATCCTAGAAATAGACCTAATACCCGATCACACCAAAGACCGAATGCAAATGTAAGCCCCCGAACGAGTCTAGGAGCTTCATCGCGTCAGGAGGTAACAAATACTCAGGCTACTGCCGATTCCAATGGTATTAGTGAAGAAAGAATTCAACAATTGATAGCAAGTTCTATGGAGTCATTTCGTATAAGCATGACAGCAACCTTGTCCGAAGAAGTTCGTACAACCCTTAATAGCTTGTCGTTAAACGGTCAGCTCTCATGTCAAATTTGAACTCTCTAACTCTAAAAACACCAAAGTTATACCATTTCCGATCAATCAGTTATATGGCAGCTATAGGATATAGTCGGCCGATCAAGGCCGTTCCGACTTATATACTGCGTGCAAAGGAAAGAAGGGTGTGTGCAAAGTTTCAAGACGATAGCTTTAAAACTGAGAGACTAGTTCGCGTAGAAACAGACAGACAGACGGACAGACAGACGGACAGACGGACATGCTCATATCAACTCAGGAGGTGATCCTGATCAAGAATATATATACTTTATAGGGTCGGAGATGTCTCCTTCACTGCGTTGCACACTTTTGACAAAAATAATAATACCCTCTGCAAGGGTATAAAAAGAGAAGGCTTCTAAAAAAAAGCATGTTCTTCTGCTGTGTGTTGTTGTAAATTTAAAAAAAAAATTATTTATTTAATGGTTACTTTTGTTAAATACATATCTAATTTCTGTCATTATTATTTTAAGGCGAGTTTCCCGGAAAAAAACTCGTTTAACACTGATTGTTCCTATGGCAGCTATAACCTATAGTATCCAGATATTTACCGAAGTTTCCCATGTAATATACGAAAATTTCCAAAGTATTGTTATAATAAATATAAAAAATGTTTGGCCAAGTTTCAAGTTCCTACCTTAACTAAAAGTATTTTTGTCCGTTCTCCCTATACAAGCCGAATCACTGTGCTTTGTTACAAAGGCTGAAAGGGCTTTAAATATGTTTAATAAAGTATATAAACTGCGAGGGTGATTTTCACGAGCAAATTTTAAGACAAACAATTTCAGTTGTGTCCCATTGTGCAGATTGCAGTAGTCTCCAAAAGTGCACACTTGCCGTCCCCTTCTTTCCTATGCCTTTTTTAGAACCGTTAAAGCTCCCTGGCATGTGCAAGTAGGTTCGTTTTCGCTGCAAAGATAAGCCCAGTTTCACTTTCAAATCGTTCTTTGACTCAAGCGGATTGACCTAAGATTTCACCTTTTTAAGAATAAAACACGTGGAAATACCTAATTACACGTGTTCCGCAATCCATATATTTGAATTAAAGTGAATTTATGAAACTAGTTGCAACCAAACAAGTGCGAGTTTCAAGTGCAATTGAGAGTTGCTGTTTAATTTTCCCTGTGGGTCGGCCAATATCAGGTGAGAAAAAGAAACTGAAATTCGTGTGGAAGTTCTAATGGCCATGTATTTCGCAGAGCCATGGTGGCCTGGTATTTTGGCCGAGCACATATATAAAATATGTATAAGCCAGAAACGCAGGAATCCGAGATGAGGAATTAGAGCTATCGAGGATCATTTTGGAGGAAAAGTAACGGAGCTTCATGAAACCCCCTCCGCTGTTCCCTGACATTACATAAGGACCACGAGGTTTCCATGAGGCGTGGAATCAACCCCCTCTCCTCTCGCCTACTATAAAAGTAGCTCTCGCGGATTTGTGTTCTGCTTTCTACCACGCTGCAGCCGTTATTTCCCCAAGAGAATTAACAGAAAAACGAATACCATGTAACCTCCACAGTTTTAGATGCATGGCTGATCTGCCACTGTAGGGAATGTAAAAAAGGAAAGAAGTTTGAATCATATTTGTTAACTTCTAGAATGAATAAGTTTTTCTTGAAAGATTTTGCCTTATTTTAAATTAATTACGTACTACATCCTTTAATATCTATATATATATATATCTACATTATTATGAAGTAAACTTTAGAAAATACATATAAATACATAGCTGCATCGCAAGTCGACAGGCCTGCTGACCTCGAGGGACGAGCTGTAAGTACGGCATAGCCGCAACAACCTAACGAATATTTGCTAGAATGACATAGAAAAGAGATATAAATATGTATATGAATATTTGGGATGAAGTGAAGTCATTTAAATAAAAGTAGAGTAATATTCCTAATTTTCTAAATTCAAATCAACATAAAATAACTAAATCATAAAATTTAAATCAAACTAAATCATTTTAAGTTAAGGTTAGGGTAATCACTTGGAACTAGAATGTTGGATTAGGATTAGAATTGTTATTTAAGGAATAATGTACCAACTACTTAAAAACATATTGAATATAATGAAGTAATGAAATTATAATGAATCGCGTCTAAATATTTCCGTGGGGTTTTCAGAGACAAGCTAACGTAAAATGGGTTGCCCAATGATAATGGTGCAACAAGGTAGGGCGGGTAAAGAGGATTTCTGTAACACCTCTCCCCCCCACCACTTTGGCCACTCCCTTCCCTTAAGCACTGTCGATTTCTTTTATTTGGTAACCCTGATTTGTGGAAGCACAAGAACCCTCCCTCTGGCCCTGAGCTAGGCCGGCAACAGACAGTGCGTGCTCCCGATCAGAACCAGGACGTTACAGATTAAATGGCGCCCAACCGTGGAGCCGACGTTGGAGTCAACCGTGAAGCCAACGTGGGCAATCGTGGTAAACGTGGTTACAAGGTATATAGTACAGGATGACCATACGTGAAGACCGATATGTAGATTTTTTCCCTCACAATTTCATCCGTTCCCAATAATCCATTATAGCTAAAAGTTACAATTTAAATCAGGAGATCTTTGGATGACACAGTTTGGTAATAGCCAATCGAGTGGCCAAGAGTCACGTTTATTAAATACATATATCGTATTTCTTGTATTTCATCAGGCTTTACAATATCAGTCTTGGATTTTTCGTCCTGAGTCTATATCGGTTCGTCACCAACTGAATGTAATTCCTAATATTAATTTCGGAAATCAATTAAAATTGGAGATCATTTTTGCTGAGCATTCTTGGCAAGACTCTCTTTTCATTGACAGTTTCCACATTTCCATGTGGAGATAGCATGTAAACACAAATTCCATCGCCAATGCATATTATCGTGGTTAGATAATAATGAAACTTGTCCGATTTGTCGAAGTGTTTGTCAGCGAGATCAGGTTGAAAGCCAGACTTCGACTAATGCAGAAGCGAACGTTCCCCACTCTAGGACAACCAGAGCTGGTGGAAACAATAGCTCAACCTTCGGAACTAATCCTAGAAATAGACCTAATACCCGATCACACCAAAGACCGAATGCAAATGTAAGCCCCCGAACGAGTCTAGGAGCTTCATCGCGTCAGGAGGTAACAAATACTCAGGCTACTGCCGATTTCAATGGTATTAGTGAAGAAAGAATTCAACAATTGATAGCAAGTTCTATGGAGTCATTTCGTATAAGCATGACAGCAACCTTGTCCGAAGAAGTTCGTACAACCCTTAATAGCTTGTCGTTAAACGGGATTCCACGAGAAAACCCAGAAGAACCGCAATGAGATGGGATTTTCCTACACCCTTGGCCCATCCTCGTATAAGTTTAGACAGTGGAACACGATCCAATCAATTTAACAGACGTAACAATAATTCGCCGGTAGTTCAGGAACCTTTTCGAGACTTCTCGGATAAAACTGCTGGAGTTATCTCGAATTGGCATATCAAATTTACAGGGTTGCTTAGTGATATCTCAGTAGAAGACTTTATTTATAGAGTTAACATCTCTCTCTGCTTAACATCTCAAAGTTTAAATGGAAATTTTGTATTGCTCTACAAATTTGGACATTTACTTTTTGCTGGACCAGCTTTAAATTTTTATTGGCGCTGTTACAGATCTAATGAGGAAACCACCTGGTTCGATCTATGCACTCGTTTAAGAGAAAGGTACAAAGATCAACGTACAGAAAGGGACATTAAAGATACTTTACGTAGACGAAAACAGGGTCGAAACGAAAGTTTCGATGAATTCTTAGATGCCATCATTGTCAGCATTGAGACGAGAGTGTCACAAACATGAGGCATTCTTTGGCAACAATAAGTATAAGCAAGGGAATTTACAAAACAATTTTAGACGTACAGTTAATTCCGTCTCGTTAGAGGATTAACAAGATGAAGTTTCGGACTTAGAGATAGATAACCAGAAGGTGTTTGCAATAAAGACTTCCATGAAGTGCTGGAATTGTGATGATCCAGGGCACAGGTATTTGGATTGTCTAAAACCTCGGCGCGTGTTTTGTTACGGATGTGGAGCTTTAGATACCTATCGACCAAAATGTGTTAAATGTAATCCGCATTCGGGAAACGATCCACAGGACATCCGCAATTCACACAAGAAGGATGTCCGCAACTAAATTCTAGCGAAAATCGAATTATACTTTCAAATCCAAATAAACCAGAACCGTTAGTTAGAAGAAGTTAGTCATAAAATCAGGAAGCCGTATCACATTAGACTTAAAGAATACGAGTTAAGAAGATCTGAATTGTTTTCAATTAAATATCATAATTCACGATCATCTAGGCGAATGCGAAAATTTTGGAACAGTTTGAAAAAGTCTACAACGCATACAGTATCGAGCCTTTCACAAAATGCTCAAGATAATCGTCCAGTCCATTTGTTAAGCTTCACATTTTCGATCAACCTTATTATGCATTATTAGATAGTGGTGCCAACAAAAGCATCATAGGTGAAGAATTAGCAAAAACAATAGTAGATTCAAAGCAATATCAAAAACAAAAAGGAAGAGTTTGTACAGCAGACGGGAAACGTCAGGAAATTGCAGGTGCAATAGTTATATCATTATATCATTGTTATATAACAACCTTCAAAACGATTTTGAGTTTTTAATTGTTCCTTCTATATCATTGGACATTATATGTGGAGTTGACTTTTGGAATCGATTCGGAATTTCTATAAACTATCAATCCAATCTTCTCGAAGTACATGCGATAGAAACGAGTAGCGACAAACTATCATTATCAGCCACAGAAAACCGCAAGTTACAGAACGTCATTGAGTTATTTCCTACATCTGAATGTGACGGATTGGGTTTAACAAAGTTGGTAGAGCACGTAATCGACACAAAGGATACGCGTCCGGTTAAACAGCGTTATTATCCTATTTCGCCAGCCAAAGAGAAACTTTTGTGTAGCGAAATTGACCGAATGTTAGAGTTAGACATTATTAAACAAGAAAGGAAAGCTAACTTCGGGCGGAGCCGAAGTTTATATACCCTTGCAGTTAAAACCGGATATATATCGCAAACATCGGATATAGTTGGCCGATCCTTATGAATACATCATAATAAAACCAATTAACTAAAATAAAAAATATAAAACAAGAAAGGAAAGCTAACTTCGGGCGGAGCCGAAGTTTATATACCCTTGCAGTTAAAACCGGATATATATCGCAAACATCGGATATAGTTGGCCGATCCTTATCTGAATAGGAATATATAATCCAATTTATTACAATACAAAATCTAAAAAAAGTCCCAAACTTCTATCTTCGAAAATACGAAAGTTGATATTTCTACCAAATACCATTTCCGATCGTTCAGTTATATGGCAGCTATGAGATATAGTCGGCCGATCCTAATGAAATGCGGTAGGTTGGATTAACTGACAAAAAATAGAAAGCTGTATTAAATTCCAGCTTTCTATCTTCAAAAACACGAAAGTTGGGTCATTTCCGATCGTTCAGTTATATGGCAGCTATAGGATATAGTCGGCCGATCCTTATGAAATTTGGCATGACGTAATGTTTTGCCAAAAATAAAAATATAAAAATGTCAAATTTGAACTCTCTAACTCTAAAAACACAAAAGTTATACCATTTCCGATCAATCAGTTATATGGCAGCTATAGGATATAGTCGGCCGATCCGGGCCGTTCCGACTTATATACTGCGTGCAAAAGAAAGAAGGGTGTGTGCAAAGTTTCAAGACGATAGCTTTAAAACTGAGAGACTAGTTCGCGTAGAAACAGACAGACAGACGGACAGACAGACGGACAGACGGACATGCTCATATCAACTCAGGAGGTGATCCTGATCAAGAATATATATACTTTATAGGGTCGGAGATGTCTCCTTCACTGCGTTGCACACTTTTGACCAAAATTATAATACCCTCTGCAAGGGTATAAAAAGCACCTCCATCGGAATGGTCTTCACCGATTGTCCTATTAGTAAAACCAGGAAAGGTAAAGTTTTGTCTGGATTCAAGAAAATTGAATAGTGTTACCGCAAAGGACACATATCCTATGCCGCACTTAGAAGGTTTATTGAGTAGACTTCCTGCAGTTCGATGCGTTTCAAAAATCGATTTAAAAGACGCGTTTTGGCAAATTTCTTTAGAAGAGAAATCTCGACCAAAAACCGCGTTTGTTGTCCCAAATCGACCGCAATACCAGTTTAAGTGCATGCCTTTTGGTTTGTGTAATGCACCCCAAACAATGTGCAGATTAATGGATCAGGTTATACCATATCAATTAAAGTCTCACGTGATGGTTTACCTAGACGACCTATTGGTATTGTCTTCTACTTTGGATGAACACCTGACTCACTTAACCGTAGTTACTTAAACGTAATGCAGGGTTGACCATCAATAAAGCCAAAAGTCAATTCGGCTTATCTAAAATGGAATATATAGGATATGTAGTAGGAGAGGGCACTCTACAACCGAACAACGACAAAGTCCGTGCCATTTCAGACTATCCTGTGCCTGCAACGCAGAAACAATTACGACAATAGTTTTTCCACTCACAGAATTATTGAAAGGAAAATGCCTAACATGGAACGACGATGCACAGAAATCTTTTAAAGCCATTAAAGATAAATTATGTTTATCGCCAGTATTAATTAGTCCCAATAACGACAAACCTTTCATCATTCAGTGAGATGCATCCATCTATGGAGTAGGAGGATTATTGGCGCAGTGTGACGAAGACGGATACGAGCGGCCAATCAGTTATATGTCCAAAAAGCTTAACAAGGCTCAGTGAAATTATTCAGTAACCGAATTAGAGTGTTTAGCGGTAGTTTTAGCCATCGATAGATTTAGAATGTACATCGAAGGACACCCCTTTAAAGTAATCACCGATCATGCTAGTTTAAGTTGGTTAATGAAAAAGAACGACTTGAGAGGTAGACTAGAAAGATGGGCCATGAAACTTCAAGGATACCAGTTGACCATAGAACACCGAAAGGGAAGTGAAAATGTTGTACCCGATGCCATCTCTCGATCTTTCGAAGGAGATGTGAACGTTGCCAATGTAGACATCGAAGTATGGCCCGAAATAGATCTTCGTTCCAATGCGTTCCAGTCTTCGGAATATAAAGAACTGATCGACAATTACAGTCGACAGTTTCAATTAACATGCCCGACTATCAGGTAGTTGACAACTTGCTTTATCATCGTCGTAACTTTTCCAGAGGCGATCTGGATAAAGACGATCAGTGCTGGAAGTTGGTAGTCCCAAGGCAATTGAGAACAGAAGTTATTAGAGCAGCCCATGATCAACCATCCGCTTCGCATTGTTGCATGGCAAAGTGCTTAGAGAGAATCCGCAGAACTTTCTCATGGTCAGGAATGGTTATCAATATCCGCCAATGTGAGGTATGTCAAACTTGCAAACATCCCACACAGAAAATGAAAATTCCAATGGGACAGCAAACTAAAAGCGAGAGACCTTTTCAGAGACTATATCTCGATTTCATCGGTCCTTTTCCTAGAACCAAATGAGGATATATAGGAATATTCATAATTTTGGATCACTTCTCAAAATTCACCTTCTTGAAGGCTGTAAAGAAATTTACATGGGAGATTGTTGTTAAAATCCTTAAAGAGGATATTTTCGATTGCTTTGGAGTGCCACAGATAGTAGTTACTGACAACGGTAGACAGTTTAAGGGAAATTACTTCTCTGCGTTTTTGCATCGGTACGGAGTCCAACACCGGTGCACAGCAGCATATGCTCCTCAATCCAACGCTGCAGAACGAGTTAATAGATCTATTAACGCGGCATTAAGATCTTACATTCGGTCTGATCAGAGGGAAAGGGATAAGTACTTGAGTAGCATTAATAGCGCCTTGCGAAATAATCAACATCAGTCGATTGGAATGCCCCCATATTTAGCCGTTTTTGGACAAAACATGATTACTCATGGTAACGATTACCAACTTTAAGAAAAATTGGGATTAATTAATGAGGGATCCACTACCCTTAATCGATTAGAAAACTTTTCCAATATTCCAGGTGACATTCAAAAACATATGTAGAAAGCCATTCAGACCAACAAACGTACCTATGATTTGCGAAGCCATCACCGGACATTTAATATTGGCCAGATAGTAACGAAGAGAAACTTTAAGCTAAGCAATGCCGTAGGGATTTGCAACGCTAAGCTAGCGCCTGTTGGAGTAAAAGTCCGAGTAAAGAAAAAGTGCGGACAATCGCTGTATTTACTAGAAGACTTATCAGTAAAAGAATTAGGGACCTTTCATGCTAAAGACATTTGGTAAAGATCACCCTTTTTTCAGCTTTGAGCCGAAAAATAAATTTTTCATTCCAACCTGTGGGTGTGAGGGTGATTTTCACGAGCAAATTTTAAGACAAACAATTTCAGTTGTGTCCCATTGTGCAGATTGCAGTAGTCTCCAAAAGTGCACACTTGCCGTCCCCTTCTTTCCTATGCCATTTTTTTTTGAACCGTTAAAGCTCTCTGGCATGTGCAAGTAGGTTCGTTTTCGCTGCAAAGATAAGCCCAGTTTCACTTTCAAATCGTTCTTTGACTCAAGCGGATTGACCTAAGATTTCACCTTTTTAAGAATAAAACACGTGGAAATACCTAATTACACGTGTTCCGCAATCCATATATTTGAATTAAAGTGAATTTATGAAACTAGTTGCAACCAAACAAGTGCGAGTTTCAAGTGCAATTGAGAGTTGCTGTTTAATTTTCCCTGTGGTTCGGCCAATATCAGGTGAGAAAAAGAAACTGCAATTCGTGTGGAAGTTCTAATGGCCATGTATTTCGCAGAGCCATGGTGGCCTGGTATTTTGGCCGAGCACATATATAAAATATATTTAAGCCGGAAACGCAGGAATCCGAGATAAGGAATTAGAGCTATCGAGGATCGTTTTGGAGGAAAAGTAACGGAGCTTCATGAAACCCCCTCCGCTGTTCCCTGACATTACATAAGGACCACGAGGTTTCCATGAGGCGTGGAATCAACCCCCTCTCCTCTCGCCTACTATAAAAGTAGCTCTCGCGGATTTGTGTTCTGCTTTCTACCACGTTGCAGCCGTTATTTCCCCAAGAGAATTAACAGAAAAACGAATACCATGTAACCTCCACAGTTTTAGATGCATGGCTGATCTGCCACTGTAGGGAATGTAAAAAAGGAAAGAAGTTTGAATCATATTTGTTTACTTCTAGAATGAATAAGTTTTTCTTGAAAGATTTTGCCTTATTTTAAATTAATTACGTACTACATCCTTTAATATCTATATATATATATATCTACATTATTATGAAGTAAACTTTAGAAAATACATATAAATACATAGCTGCATCGGAAGTCGACAGGCCTGCTGACCTCGAGGGACGAGCTGTAAGTACGGCATAGCCGCAACAACCTAACGAATATTTGTTAGAATGACATAGAAAAGAGATATAAATATGTATATGAATATTTGGGATGAAGTGAAGTCATTTAAATAAAAGTAGAGTAATATTCCTAATTTTCTAAATTCAAATCAACATAAAATAACTAAATCATAAAATTTAAATCAAACTAAATCATTTTAAGTTAAGGTTAGGGTAATCACTTGGAACTAGAATGTTGGATTAGGATTAGAATTGTTATTTAAGGAATAATGTACCAACTACTTAAAAACATATTGAATTTAATGAAGTAATGAAATTATAATGAATCGCGTCTAAATATTTCCGTGGGGTTTCCAGAGACAAGCTAACGTAAAATGGGTTGCCCAATGATAATGGTGCAACAAGGTAGGGCGGGTAAAGAGGAGATCTATAACACCTGAGTTCTCCAAGCTAAGATCCTCATTTTCATCCTTCCCCCCCACCACTTTGGCCACTCCCTTCCCTTAAGCACTGTCGATTTCTTTTATTTGGTAACCCTGATTTGGGGAAGCACAAGAACCCTCCCTCTGGCCCTGAGCTAGGCCGGCAACAGACAGTGCGTGCTCCCGATCAGAACCAGGACGTTACAAAACAATAGGAAAATTTGTACTGGCTATATGAAAACAGACTCTATAATATACCCATTTATGAAGAATATTCCCCAAGGGTATACAAAATTCGGTACCGTCCGAAGCTAGCTTTCCTTTCTGTTTTTTTGGGAATAAAATAATTTATATATATATTTTTTCTATATTTTAGTATTTCAGAAGAGTTGGATTCGGCCAACATGCGAGCTGAGACATACCTTAACCTAAGTCGAGCACATGCCAGTTTAGGAGGCTTGGAAAGATCATTGAGTTATGCTCGACATTCCCTTTATAACGAATGCGGAACAAAATGTCGGAGTGGTCTCGTTCATTTAACTGTTGCCAGAGTTTATCTTGAAATGGGTGGTTTTTCTAGGGCATTAGAAGGTCTACAAGGCGCTTTTAAGGTTGCAACGGCTATTGGCGATCCATCACTAGAGCTTCAGGTGTACGTAGCGCTATCTGAGCTTTTTGGACGACTCCAGGATAATGAAAAGAGTGCCATCTATGCCTCTAAAGCGTACGATCTATCACGTTCCCTACAATTAGGTGATCTAAACTCATGTTACCATAGAGCTGCATTGTTGCGTATGGCTGTATCCTTGAGAAAACAAGGTGAACTAGGTGATGCACAGGACTATTGTAAGGTAAAAGGACCTATTGATTCCGATACAGAACTTTTTTGCATATGAGTTTTTCAGGAGGCAACCAAACTGTCCCTTATGTCTGGAGATCAAGCAACATATACTCGAAGTATTCGTGTCATGGGAGATATTTACCGAAAAAAAATGGAATTAGATGTAAGTGTTTTATTTTATTTTTATACCCTTGCAGAGGGTACCCTTATAATTGTTTCTATAATTATAATAATATAATTGTTATAATATAATTGTAAAAAGTAAGCAACGCAACTCTTGATCCTGAGTTGATATAAGCATGTCCGTTTGTCTGTCCGTCTCTTTGTTTCTACGCAAACTAGTCCCTCAGTTTCAAAGCTATCGACTTGAAACTTTGCACACAGTTTTTTTTGCACGCAGTATATAAGTCGGAACGGCCGGGATCGGCCGACTATATGCTATACAAAGCTAACTTCGGGCGGAGCCGATGTTGATATACCCATGATACAATTATATAAGGTAGTCCATTCGTTGACTTAAGTCCCTTATTATACCCTTGCAGAGGGTATTATAATTTTGGTCAAAAGTGTGCAACGCAGTGAAGGAGACATCTCCGACCCTATAAAGTATATATATTCTTGATCAGGATCACCTCCTGAGTTGATATGAGCATGTCCGTCTGTCCGTCTGTCCGTCTGTCTGTCCGTCTGTCTGTCCGTCTGTCTGTCCGTCTGTCTGTTTCTACGCGAACTAGTCTCTCAGTTTTAAAGCTATCGTCTTGAAACTTTGCACACACCCTTCTTTCCTTTGCACGCAGTATATAAGTAAATATAAATTGATTTGTAGGTAAATATAGTAGTAGTTAGTTATCCCTCGCTGCAGTCGACGATGCTGCAGACGGCGGAGATATTTGTGAGATGATTTCCCCTTGCGGTTGCAGGGGGGGTGTTGCCACTCCTTATAGGCAGTGGTTGAGATCCCTGGCGGTTGCCGGGGGGGATCCTTCCTGTAACAGAAGTTATGATGGGAGCACTTGCCCCGTTGTCACGGCCCTTGAGGCGCGGTGACCAATTCAACAAATGAATTTACAAATTAACGGCAGTGCCGGAGATTGGTTTTATGCTCTTTATTGTATGAGACTCTGACACAAACTGAAACTTAAAGCTAACAAAAAGTATTTCATAGCGGCCACGCAAATGTGCAGTGCTTGCCGCTATGCATGGGCTTCCGGCCAGACGCTATGTCAGCAGTTTGGCCAGAGCGAGCTCTTAAATAATCGGACATTGCCGCTGCTTGGTTAACTTCAGTTAACTACTCCCCCCTCAGGAATGAGGCCGCCCTCGGCCGACCCTATTTGGGCAATCATCTCCTTCAGCTGGGCCGCGGTTTTTCGGGCCTGAGTGACTCGCCGATAGGTCAAGCCGATGCAAATTAGAGCGCAGCATATTGCTCCCGCTATGAACACCAACTGATGTAGTCGCTGGTGATTAATTTCCTTCCCGAACTCTTTGATGTGCTCCAGATTACGTTCACTCAGTCGGTGAAGGTATGGAAGGCTAAGAACGTCACGTTCCATGGTGATGTTCAGGGAAGGAGAGCTGGCCACTCCTGGAGCCCTCTTCTGGGCCGTGTCATGATTGACCAATCGGGTTTCATTGACCATGGCACTCTTTTCAAACGTGATGAGATATGTGCCTTTTATATGGGCACAGGTGCCATTGTCCACACACACGTGAGCCGAGCGATCATTCACAATTACTATTCCTTCATCAACATAAGTGATGGGATGTAAATCGCTTTGCTGGGTCTCGCAATGCGCCGTGCCTCCAGCGTGAAGCTCTTGGGCGCATGATCTTCTGCGAGCCAATCGGCAAAATGTAGCTCCTGATGTCGGGGAGCACTTTTCCACGGTGTGGATCTCACTGTTGCATTCGGCAATGACGTTATCCTCCAGCCTGAGCATGGTGTCGTGATGTGACACTGGGAAAACGGTAATCTTGCTGCAGGCCGACTTTATCTTTGGAAACTTAATAATAAAATGTAATATGGAAATTAATAATAGTAATATGTAATTTGGAAACTTAATAATAAAATGTAATATGTTATCGGACTGTAAGATCTTAACGGACGATACGGACAAAACATCCCTAATCGCGGTCTCGGTGGGCTCTTCCATCCACACACCTTCCAAGTCTGCATGATCTAGGATGCTGGGGCTAACAATATTAACTTTGGCAAGTGCCACTGCTAGCATCAAACCCTGTAGCTCCATTGCTATCATCCTATTTCGAGTTAAAAGCATCTCGAATAGATGCCCAGTATCAATTTGGGACTTTTTTGCCGACCTCAGAAGTTGGTTGACGGTAGCGGAAATTTTATTAATTTGAATTTGTACTTTGTTGTTAATATTAATCTGCCTATTGTTTGCATTTGTTAATTGGAATTGATTAAATTTAATTTTTTCAAAATCTTCTGCGTCCGGCGTTCCTGCCACCACCTTTAGCGCAGTCCCTAAGAAGTCTAAACTTCTTGCCACTCTATGATGGACGCTCAAAGAGTCGAGCATGTCGCGTAAGTGGGCGACGTCAACAACCAGGAGTTTCTGCATGTGGGATTGCGGGAACATGACGGTCATCCCATTAGTTTCTTCGATGACGCGCCTATATTCCGAGAGATTTGCCGAGTGCTTTATAAAGGCAAATTCCTCCCATATCAGGATTCGCCCATCAACGATGGGGATATATTTGGCTTTGGAATAGTCCGTGACGCGTGCCGAAGTTGTGGCCAAAAGGAGAATCAGGGATATGGTTGAAAACCTGTAATTTTGATGTGTTATGAATTTTGTTGAAGTTGGGTAGCCCACCACCAAAGCATGATTAAAATAATAAAGGGCGCAAAACTTATGCCTAGTGGCTAGAAAAAAGATAATGAAAAGTGAGATTATCAGGCGAGCGATAACATGGTCGCGCTCGGCCTACCTAAGGTTGTCTTTGTGGACCACCCTCCCCTTAATGAGGACTGTGGTCCCCATGTCCGCTTCAACGGTTTTCTCTTCACATAATGGTGAGAGTTTGTTGCCTAGGCGTCTGTTGGACTTCACTAGGACTTTTTCGCCAACCTCGAATACTCTATTTTGGCGGGAAGCGTTTTCTCTGTCCCGGAGCTTGTCTTGGGCGAGTTTAATTTTATCTTGAATTTCATATTGTGGCTCACCTGATTCTGCCTGAACCACGTCAGCCGGTCTCTTGTCGATGACCGAGTGGATGGACTTGTTATATCTGGCAGTGGCCAGAAGTATCAGCTCTACGGTATCGCTGATGCCTTTATCGATTTTAAGGCATCTAGCAAGCTCTACCAAAGTGCTGTGGAAACGCTCTACTTGTCCATTGGAGACACTGTGTAGGGGCGGAGCATTTGAGATGCTAACGCCGAAATGGTTTTCCAGCATGGTCACGATGGTGTGCGAGTTCAACGATGGTTCGTTGTCGCAATATACGACCTTGGCCTTAGGGAAAATATTCATCAGCGGTAGTAATGCTGGTTTGAGATCCTCTATGGTCCTAGAGGGAACTGGTTGGACTACGGCAAATTTCGAGAATTTGTCGATGCACGTAAGGAAATATTTTTTATCCGTGGAGAAGATGTCTATGTGCAGCATTTCTCCTACTTGAGATGGGATTGGGGTTTCGCCAAGCTCTTGTTTTTTCGGATGCCTGTCGTATTTTGCCTTGGCGCAAGTCTTGCACGAAATGACTATTTCATTCGCTAGCTTGGCCATTTTCGGGAAGTAGTACTCGGAGAGTACCTGCTTCACGTTTTCTTGGGCAGATCTGTGAGCTCTGTTGTGCTCGACAGTCAGAATTTCCCGCCTTTCATCAACTGCAAAAATGTCCGTTACTCGGTTTTTGCAGTGCCAGAATGCCTCTTCTTCTTCTACAACGTTGAGTTGTTGCCTCGAGAGGGCATCTGCAACTAGGTTGGCCTTGCCAGGCATGTAATGGACTTTGGCACCACACTCATCGATGCGTTCTTTCCATCTTTTAATTTTTGTATTCGGATTGGAATCCGATACCGCGTAGGTCAGCGGTTGGTGGTCAGTGTAGATGTTTAAATCTTTGACCCCATAAAGGTAGTGGCGCAGGTTCTCTAGCGCCCAAATTATAGCTAACAGCTCCCTTTTGTTGGTAGCGTAGTTAACTTCTCTGTCCTTTAAGGTCTTAGAGATCATAGTGATGGGGCGCCCCTCTTGTGAAAGCATTGCGCCAATGCCATATGCTGAGGCATCTGTCGTTAGATCAAACGCCTTTTTATAGTCGGGGTACCTGAGGATGACGTCCTCAGAGGCCAGGATGTTACGTAGCTTTTCAAAAGCTTGCCGTTGCGGCTCGGTAAACAGTACCTGGATGCTTCTGGATCTGTGTCTGCTGACATTTCCGAGCTCCCCTTTTATGATGCTCGAAATGGGCTTAGCTATTGATGCAAAATCTTTAATAAAGCATCTATAATAGCCAGCCAAGCCCATGAATGATCTTACTTTGAAAACGTTTTTGGGCTCAGGGAATTCTTTAATGGCCCTGACCTTTTCCGGGTCTGTCGTGGTCCCCTCGTTGGTGACTACAAACCCCAAAAATTTTACGCTTTTTTTGAAGAAGACCGATTTCTGCGCCGACACTCTCATGTGAGCGTCGTGTAGGCTCTTTAGAACCCAATCCACGTGTCGTATGTGGGCGTTTTCGTCCTCTGAGAAGACGATAACATCATCGACATAGACGTAGCAAAATTTGCCAATCTGTTCTCGCAGTACGTCGTCGATGGTTCTTTGGAAGATGCTGGCAGCATTTCTTAACCCGAATGGCAGTCGACGGAACTCGTATTTTCCCCCGTTTACGGAAAAGGAAGTTTTCTCACGGTCACGTTCTGCCAGAATAATTTGGTGGTAGCCGGACTTTAAATCGAGCGTTGTAAAGTATTTGGCTTTGCCTAAATTCCCTAGTATCATAGGGATAATTGGCATAGGGTAGCGATCCGGTATTGTCCTCTCGTTCAATTTTCGAAAGTCTAAAACTAGCCGCATTTTTCGGTTTCCAGCCTCGTCGGTGCCCTTTTTGTCTACTACCCATATTGGGTTATTGTAGGGGGATCTCGACTTCTGGATTATGCCGTTTTTTAGAAGGTCTTGGATTTCGTCATTGACGAAATCTGCCGCTCCCATCGGATACGGATAGGGTCTGGCATAAATGGGCTCCTCATCAACCGTCCTGATGGTGGCTACCACAGACGTGTTGTAAGGTAACGCCTCATTTGGGCTTGCGAAGGCGTTTTTCCTGTCGCTTAGCATTTTTGAAAATGCTTTTCTGACCAAAGGTGGTGCGCTAGAGCAGTCCACCTCAGTGAAATTTACATTGGGACATGATTGAAACTCTAGCTTTTCCGTCTCGGTGCCCCATCTGAGGTGCCCGGAAGCTAGGTTAAGTGATGTCCCTGCTTGTTTTAGCAGGTCAAGTCCGATGATGGCATCAAAGGAGGACAAATCTGGTAGAATGAAGAACGTAGCCTTCAAGTTAAACATGGAAACAAAGCATTTTTTTGTTATTGTGGTGACGCCATGGATGGAATGTACTGAGAATGGCGAATCTACTGGGCGGACGCCTTTCAACCCCTCAAAGCTTCATTTCTACACCTGCTACTCTTCGTCTGATGACGGGTAGCAGGGACTTTCCCCTAAAAAATTTATGACGTCCGAATCGTAATCATTAATAGCGTCGTCGTCAATTTCCTGGGCCGCGCTTGAAGCTGCGGCGGCATATTTGTTCCCAGTTTCGCCCGCGCCCTGCGCGACGTGATTAACCCTCTGCCTTTTGTGTGGGGCAGATCGATCGGACTCAGCCGGCTTCCTGTTTTGGTACGCCGGGGCCTGGGATGGCCTAAGCATTTTGGACAGCGATGGGTCGATGTCCATGGGTTCAGGAGCGCCTCCACTGTGTGGGGCTGAGTGTACTTGCGCCTTGTGTTGTTTGACGTAGTACGGATTTTTTCCAGCATTTGTTTGTGCATTTGTCTGCGCAGAGGCCTGTCGGTACTCTTGCGCTTTCGGGTGCTGTTTCCTATCTTTATCCTCTTGGCTTTTGGCAAAAGAAGCCGCGAAGGAGTATCTTTCGTGGTTGGATTCCACTTCTTGTGCCAAAGCGAGAGCTGAAGGCATATCTTTCGGTTTTGCCGAGAAGAGGACATCCGTGAGGCTGCGCTTAAGCCCCGAGATAAATACTCGGAGTGCGTCATCCCGGAATTTGTCACACAAAACTTTTGCCGCCGAGGCTTCGTACGACATGGTAGCTTTGTTGGTGAGCAAGGTGAGTTTTTTCTCGACCTCGTCATAGTATTGGAGAAGGGTCATATTTCCCTGCCTAAGAGTGCCCATTTCCTGCTCGATAACGTGCATCTGCCGCTTATCATTGTACGTAAAATCGAGTCGATTTATAATCGCGTCGAAATTTAGTACAGTGCCAAGCGAAGACAGTACGGCATCGGCAGGGCCCCTTATTTTATTCCTAATAATAATAACCGCCTGATAATGGCGCGAGCTATGTTCGTAATTTCTGAAAATGTAATATGCGGCTACTGCCGCTTGTCTCCAGGAGACGTATGCTTCCTGTGCTCCCGAAAATTCGGGGAGGGACTTGACGGCGTCTAGGGGCTCGTCACACCTAATGTCGTTCCTAATTTCTATAGGCTCATATTTTTTTATTTGGGGAGCCTCCGCTTGGGCGGGAGCGATTTGTCTTTCGTTGACCAGTTCGGTCAGACGGTGTATAGCCAGGCGCATTTCGTTTTCTCTGCGCTGGTGTTCGATATTGGCTTCTTGAACAGCATGTTGAACGGCCGCCTGTATGGTGGCCGTCATCTGTTCCATGCTGAAAGCCATGTTCGCGAGTATGGGAGCGCTAGCGTTAACGCTTTTAGGGGTGGAAGATCTGGCCGGCCCTTCGGTCTCCGACTCAGAATCGCTAGAGAGTTGTCTTATGTTTCTATATTGTTGAAACGGATTGCTCATGTGGAGCTGCGGCTATAAAGTCGCCCGAAAGAAAAAAAAAATTTATGTATGAATTATGTGCCGATGGAGGCGATTGGAATGGTGAAGGGGCCGCGGGGGCTGAGCTGCCGCTTCAGTTATGTGTGCGGGCTCGTCAAGTTGCGCTACTGCTGTGTCAAGTAGCGGTAAGGCGAGGGGTGCGCGGGGACTGAGCCGCCGCTTATGCAAACAGAGAAAAAAACAACAAAAACAACAAAGTGCCACACTGCATGCGCGGCCGTATCGTGTTCTCGAAAGTGGAGTGGGGAAACAAAACGGAAAAGAAAAATAAATAACTTGGCTTTTGGCAAAAGAAGCCGCGAAGGAGTATCTTTCGTGGTTGGATTCCACTTCTTGTGCCAAAGCGAGAGCTGAAGGCATATCTTTCGGTTTTGCCGAGAAGAGGACATCCGTGAGGCTGCGCTTAAGCCCCGAGATAAATACTCGGAGTGCGTCATCCCGGAATTTGTCACACAAAACTTTTGCCGCCGAGGCTTCGTACGACATGGTAGCTTTGTTGGTGAGCAAGGTGAGTTTTTTCTCGACCTCGTCATAGTATTGGAGAAGGGTCATATTTCCCTGCCTAAGAGTGCCCATTTCCTGCTCGATAACGTGCATCTGCCGCTTATCATTGTACGTAAAATCGAGTCGATTTATAATCGCGTCGAAATTTAGTACAGTGCCAAGCGAAGACAGTACGGCATCGGCAGGGCCCCTTATTTTATTCCTAATAATAATAACCGCCTGATAATGGCGCGAGCTATGTTCGTAATTTCTGAAAATGTAATATGCGGCTACTGCCGCTTGTCTCCAGGAGACGTATGCTTCCTGTGCTCCCGAAAATTCGGGGAGGGACTTGACGGCGTCTAGGGGCTCGTCACACCTAATGTCGTTCCTAATTTCTATAGGCTCATATTTTTTTATTTGGGGAGCCTCCGCTTGGGCGGGAGCGATTTGTCTTTCGTTGACCAGTTCGGTCAGACGGTGTATAGCCAGGCGCATTTCGTTTTCTCTGCGCTGGTGTTCGATATTGGCTTCTTGAACAGCATGTTGAACGGCCGCCTGTATGGTGGCCGTCATCTGTTCCATGCTGAAAGCCATGTTCGCGAGTATGGGAGCGCTAGCGTTAACGCTTTTAGGGGTGGAAGATCTGGCCGGCCCTTCGGTCTCCGACTCAGAATCGCTAGAGAGTTGTCTTATGTTTCTATATTGTTCAAACGGATTGCTCATGTGGAGCTGCGGCTATAAAGTCGCCCGAAAGAAAAAAAAAATTTATGTATGAATTATGTGCCGATGGAGGCGATTGGAATGGTGAAGGGGCCGCGGGGGCTGAGCTGCCGCTTCAGTTATGTGTGCGGGCTCGTCAAGTTGCGCTACTGCTGTGTCAAGTAGCGGTAAGGCGAGGGGTGCGCGGGGACTGAGCCGCCGCTTATGCAAACAGAGAAAAAAACAACAAAAACAACAAAGTGCCACACTGCATGCGCGGCCGTATCGTGTTCTCGAAAGTGGAGTGGGGAAACAAAACGGAAAAGAAAAATAAATAACCAAAACTACGCGGCTAATACCAAGAATTCTTGTGTAACAAAAAAGACATATAAAAGCTGAATTAAATACACGCGATTATATGAATTATTTTCGATTGAAATTTAAAATTTTCCGCCAGCGATTTTTTGGTTTTGGTTAGGAATTTTTATTCCGCACTTTTTGTGTTATATAGAATATTCATTTATTTATTCACAAAAACAAAAATGCAAACAATATTGGGACAATAATTGGTTCACAAATGAAATGGTTTAAATATTTTATAATAGGTAAAAAATGTTAATGCTAAACCGTCAGCCAACTAATAAAGATCATTTAAAAAAAAAATTTTTTTTTTTTTTTTTATTTTATGGGGCTGCAGTTTTTTATTAGCGTAAGGCACAATATTTTACTATTCTTGTCTTTCTTTTTATTTTTTAATCACAAAGAAAAATTCATGCAGACTTAGAAAACTGTGTAAATAAAAGTGCTCACTTACATGGTTCTTTTACGATGGGCGCCAGTAAATATAAATTGATTTGTAGGTAAATATAGTAGTAGTTAGTTATCCCTCGCTGCAGTCGACGATGCTGCAGACGCCGGAGATATTTGTGAGATGATTTCCCCTTGCGGTTGCAGGGGGGGTGTTGCCACTCCTTATAGGCAGTGGTTGAGATCCCTGGCGGTTGCCGGGGGGGATCCTTCCTGTAACAGAAGTTATGATGGGAGCACTTGCCCCGTTGTCACGGCCCTTGAGGAGCGGTGACCAATTCAACAAATGAATTTACAAATTAACGGCAGTGCCGGAGATTGGTTTTATGCTCTTTATTGTATGAGACTCTGACACAAACTGAAACTTAAAGCTAACAAAAAGTATTTCATAGCGGCCACGCAAATGTGCAGTGCTTGCCGCTATGCATGGGCTTCCGGCCAGACGCTATGTCAGCAGTTTGGCCAGAGCGAGCTCTTAAATAATAGGACATTGCCGCTGCTTGGTTAACTTCAGATAACTTATAAGTCGGAACGGCCCGGATCGGCCGACTATATCCTATAGCTGCCATATAACTGATTGATCGGAAATGGTATAACTTTTGTGTTTTTAGAGTTAGAGAGTTCAAATTTGACATTTTTATATTTTTATTTTTGGCAAAACATTACGTCATGCCAAATTTCATAAGGATCGGCCGACTATATCCTATAGCTGCCATACAACTGAACGATCGGAAATGACCCAACTTTCGTGTTTTTGAAGATAGAAAGCTGGAATTTAATACAGCTTTCTATTTTTTGTCAGTTAATCCAACCTACCGCATTTCATTAGGATCGGCCGACTATATCTCATAGCTGCCATATAACTGAACGATCGGAAATGGTATTTGGTAGAAATATCAACTTTCGTATTTTCGAAGATAGAAGTTTGGGACTTTTTTTAGATTTTGTATTGTAATAAATTGGATTATATATTCCTATTCAGATAAGGATCGGCCAACTATATCCGATGTTTGCGATACAGACAGACGGACAGACAGACAGACAGACGGACAGACGGACAGACGGACATGCTCATATCAACTCAGGAGGTGATCCTGATCAAGAATATATATACTTTATAGGGTCGGAGATGGCTCCTTCACTGCGTTGCACACTTTTGGACAAAATTATAATACCCTCTGCAAGGGTATAATAAGAGAAAGCAGCGCTTAATCCATCCAGTTATGTTTATTAGATCCATCCAGTAATCAAGATTTTTAGGGTGTTAGAATTATTTCAAACACGGTTTTGTACTGAATTCGACCTAATAAACAATTCCTACTAGGTTTCTTCAAAAGTTCCAAATCACTGTCGCATTGTGTAATTATTAAACTATGTATTTAAAACCTTTTTTTTTATTTTGAAATGTGTGGTTTTATTTAAAACTGTCCAACAGGGACAAAACTTGGCTGTGAAACTTAAGTTAGAGGTGGAAAAATAAGAATGTCGAAGATTTATTCCAAATGAAGTCCAGCGGGTGAGTTCTTAGCAGCCGCCGCATTTGTTCGCTGTTGTCGAGGAGAGTGGTCGCCAACTCGTTGGGGTGGTTGTGTAGCCTCTGGATGTACTTGCTGCTGCTTCTCTGTATCTCCTCCTTCACCCATGGGAAGCGAAGCACCTTATGGATTGTCTGGTTGTCGTTGTAGACGTGTGGCCCAGTGGCGACACGGAGAGCCCTTTTTTAAAATGTCTTTCCGAATAATAGTCCGAATATTAGTCTTGCTGGCCGTGCCCCAAAGTGGGATCCCGTATGTCCAAATTGGCCAAATAATCGCCTTGTAGATTAGGATTTTCGAAGAGGTCCTTAGCTTCGACCTCCTACCCATCAGTTAATAGTACGCCTTTAATATTACTACATACTGCTTTCGCTTTTTGACTAGGTGAGGCTTCCAAGTAAGCCTCCTGTCTAGCATAAAGCCCAGGTATTTTGGGTTTTCTACTAGTGGGATGGGGGAGCTGTTGAGGTGGACCAATCCAATAAAGTTAATCCAGTTAAAAATCCAAGTAAGTATTCCTGTATGAAATTCCGAAAGATTAAGTTTATTGAAAAGGAGTATATTTATTGAATGCGCATTGTAGAACATTATCGGGTCAAGCAGCAGCACGGCGTTTAATGTTTATGTTTAAATAATGTTTATATAATGTTTAGTGTAATGATTAGTGTAATGTTTATTTATTAGGCTTAAGTTTGTACAAAAGCTTTGTTATTCGCAAGCCGACTCTCTCTCGGCCGCTCGACTCAACGGGATTTCTATAGAGAGTTTTAGCTCGGCAATGTCTAGGTCGGGCCGCCCTCTCCACTTTCGAGAGCTTTAGTTCGAGGTGACTTGTCGGGCCGCCCTCTCTGTGTATATTACTTTCGTCCCTGCATGCACCATAAGCTGGTCTATCTGCGGATCATCCGGCTTCATCTGCATGCAGGAATAAACATTTTTTATAACGTTCAAAATAAACAAATTCGTCTTTTTATTTACGGCATTGAAACGCTCAATGACCAAACAAACATAAATAAGAAAATTGAGGATTAAATCTACAAATAAGAGATAAGTGTTTTTTATTAATTAACATTGATCATGAGCATGAGATCCCGTATTAAGAACATTAAAATTAAATGTTGCAGAGCGACTGATTCGCAACAAAACCAAGTGAAAGCGTGAGAAGAAGCGTCAACGCGAGACAAAACCGCTGACCGGTGACCGCTTGAATGCACGAAAATGGTTGATGCCGAAACCGAGAAACAGAGGGTTGGCAATGATAAAAACTAAAAGCATGACGTCACAAAGGATACGCAAATGTAAACAAGCTAGTTTCAGTCAGTTTTTTCTTCTCAGGAACATCCGAGGATAGCGGGGAGGGATAAATTGCCACTAATGGACTCAGCAAGACAAAGCTCCAGCCCAGTCGGGCCCTAATTTGTGGACTACGGATTAGTGACAAAAATGATTTCCGACAAAAACGAATCACCTGCATTGTATAACTATTTAGGACTTCGTGACAGGACCAGCAGGATCGAGCGATCAATAATAACATGGAGCGCTGCCCGGCTTAGAAAATGACTTCAAACCGCTGAACCATAAAATAAAACCTTATCTTGTAATCCCTTATGATACAAATTTTTTCCCTCATATCTTTCAAAAACTAGGCTAGAGGTACGAGATATTTGCGGCAAAGGCCGCGTTCATAAGGGGGAATATTCGATGATGCCTTCATCCACAGCTGCGGGATAGGACAGCTTATTAGAGACAAATTCGCGCCACTCACAGTGGCCGTTTAGAGACCACCAAATTTTATACACGTAAAGGAAAAAAAAAAAATTTTATAAAGGTCTACTGTTATTAGCAATTTTACGTGTTCCCAATGAAAGCATGGCGCGTTAGCTGCATTTGCCACATCAACAGTCTTGCTTCTTTAGGAACTCCAAATGGACTACCCCATAAAAATGTAAATTCGCAAATTTTCTCGGATTGCTACTACTAAGCAATCTTTTATGGCTCTGAGTCCAAAAATCTCATTTACGAAAATAAAATAAATATTTCTTTTAAAAGACGCAATGAAACCTTATTTTTCCATTGTTAGTTTTGAAGAACCGAACTGCTGAAGCGAAAAATTGGACGAAGGTTAAGTTGAACTCAGCATACTCTGAATATCCTTCACTGAAGGTAAGGTGGGAAATGTGGAGAATGCTCAATGCCCTCCGTGGCTGGCTTTAAACAAATTTCTTATGTATTTACTGAAATTATATTTATTTGGTCAATATTAAAGAAATTTGTTTAATTAACTTGTTGTTTGCTGAGTTATGTATTGGTATCAGGTACTAACAAAAAGGCTTTTGTGAAACCTGGTTTTTTTTTTCGCCACAAAAATTGTTAAATAAGTCAAAGTTTGGATGAAACTTCGATAATTCAGAAACAAAATTTTACAATAAATTAGGTACTTCACAACATTTTGACAAACAGTTTCTTTCCAAGAATGCTGCTTAAATTAATGTAATATAAAAGTAATAATGTTTCCTATGACAACCGAGCGCTATGGTAAATGAAATTTCCCAACAAAAACAAATCGTAATGATTGTCAATGATAAATCAAATAAACTTACTTATATCTTAACCGTGACCAATTTTAGATCTACTATAACTCAGAAGAAAATGACGGCATTGAGATAACCACAGCGAATAGGGGCAATCTTAAGGATAGATAAAATAATAAAATTGGTGACTGTTAAATAAAGATACCGGTTTTGGTTAGTAACTTTGCCACTTCTTTCTACTTTGCTACCTCCATCTTCACCATCCAATTGGTTCTAAAAGAAATAAATGCAATAAACAAACTCAAATCTTAACCGTAACCAATTCGATATATATTAAATATACTATAAATTAGAGGAAAAGTGACAGCTATAAAATCGCTACAGCGAAAAAAGGACATTTTTATAAAAGATAGAATAAAAAGTAACGAAAATTTCGTTACTTTAATGAAATAACGAGACCTTTAATTAAGATGTCGGTTTTGGTAAGCTTAAAATTTATGCTCACCATCCGATTGTCTTGTCTGGTCTTGTAACTTATTGAACTTAAAAATTGTCCCTTTCAACACTTAAAGCATGCACTCTAGCTAGATCTTTACCAAGATATTCGAAAATCACGGAAGTTGGAGCATCTCTTGCTGATGACTTGAGATTGAACTTGAGATTGGATTTCCTTTATTCCAAAAAAGTTTGGGAGAACATATTTTGTGTATGCCTGGAACCTAGAATACTTGGTCAACTCGGAACCACTACATGGCGCTACCAAAAAGCGATCGCAAATGAAGCATACCCGGCAGCGCGGTTGGCCTAGTGATAGGTGCAGATTCGTATTTCCTGAAGCAGGTAGAAACAGCTCACCAATCACGACAACTCACAGGAAAACATTCCCCCAACCACCCTAAAAACCCCTTACCCATCTCAAAACCCTCTTTCCGCCCGACAGCGGGAGCCTGGAATACTAACAGCATATAGACTACCAATTTTATACAACGAAAATGAAGTGCCGCTTACCCGTACGGCCTAACCTGAAACGCCCTAATCCGCGTCCATCTGACGTCGGGATCGACGGGATTGATGGCGATCTGTCGGGATCGATGGCGCCAATGCTTATGTATCGTAAGAGTCGGAGAGACTCTTTGCAATTTTGCAGTTGCAAAGTAACAAGTTTATCCAGCAGTTTGGAAATATCTTAGTAATTCCGCAGGGAATTGGAGCTCAAGCCAATGATGAATAACCATCGAACTACCGAACTGAGCGGACGTGCTTTGTCTGAGCTCCGGGAAAACTACACCATAATACAGCTAATCAAAAAAGTGGGGTAACCCAATATAAGCGAAAAGACGCTATACTACAATTTATTAAAAGCAATAGACAAGCTTTTTAGAACAGTTGTGATGTGCTAAACCAAAACTAGTGCATTGTTTAAAAAAAAAAAGTGCCACGCAATGAGCTCATTGAGCAACGATCAAAAGAACGAGCGTAGAAGTTCAGTGAACCAAAGAAACGGAAAGAACCCCATCCAATATCGGAAACAAATTTCTCAACAACAAAGAGCAGTGCTACAATTTCTGCAATCACAGCGACAACCACTGCAACTCAAACTGCGTGTTCCACCAGACATTTGGAAGGAAAAACCTTCACCAACCAGCAAATTCCTCATAATATCAAGAACCGATGAGACATCCTTTGCAGGAGTCTCCCCCTTTAATATTAAAAAAGTCATTGATATAACATGCGGGGGTGTAGTTGTCAGCTGTAAGAAGTTACGCGACGGAAACCTTCTCCTACAAACAAAAGACATTAATCAAGCTGAAAAACTTCTCAAACTCACGAACATACTCCACATAAACGTATCAGTCTCAGAACACCGAACGCTCAACTACTCAAAGGGTATAATATACTCCAACGACCTGCGAGGTATTGAAGAAGAAGAGATCCTCGAAAACCTAAAAAGCCAAAAAGTGACCGCAGTTAGGAAAATTATGAAGACCCTTATAGGAGAGCCAACCGAAACTGGACTAATAACACTAACTTTTGAAAAATTAGACCTACCGGATTACATATATATAGGATACGAAAGAGTTCAAGTTCGCCCTTATATACCAGCCCCAATCCAATGTCACAACTGCTTACCCTCCAAAAAGTAGACACCAAATCGGCCTGGTCCATCTACAGGAGTTTCTCTTCCTGATCCCTGACGACGGATCCCTTTATGCATCGGTAGCAAGCTCGACGCAAAACAACATACCAAATCATCATCGATCATCACAAAATACCCCTTCGACATCAGCAACAACCTCCCAACTTCCACCGACAGTAAAAGACACCGGCAGACCCATTATAGAATATGACGAAAAGGAAGATGAAAATATGGTAACAGACTCAAGCGACGAAAATATCAGTAAGGATAGGACAATAAGTAAAGTAAATGTTTTCCCTAGAAACATAAGCCAAAGAACCAAAAGAAATCTAATTGATAAAGAACAAGAAAGGGAAGCTAACTTCGGGCGGAGCCGAAGTTGATATACCCTTGCAGCTAAAACCGGATATATATCGCAAACATCGGATAAAGTTGGCAGATCCTTATGATTACATCATAATAAAACCAATATACTACAATAAAAAATCTAAAAAAAAAGTCCCAAGCCCAAGTCAAAAGTCTTCAAAAATACGAAAGTTGATATTTCTACCAAATACCATTTCTGATCGTTCAATTATATTGTAGCTATAGGATATAGTCGGCGGATTCTAATAAAATTTGGCAGGTTGGATCAACTGACCAAAAATAGAATATGTACTAAGTTTGAGCTTTCTATATTCAAAAACACGAAAGTTGGGTCATTTCCGATCGTTCAGTTATATGGCAGCTATAGGATATAGTCGACCGATCCTTATAAAATTGCATGTCGTAATATTTTGCCAAAAATAGCTCCCGTGTCAAATTTTAACTCTCTAACTCTAAAAACACCGAAGTTATACCATTTCCGATCAATCAGTTATATGGCAGCTATAGGATATAGTCGGCCGACCCGGGCCGTTCCGACTTATATACTGCGTGCAAAGGAAAGAAGGGAGTGTGCAAAGTTTCAAGACGATAGCTTTAAAACTGAGAGACTAGTTTGCGTAGAAAATCAATCAATCAATACACAAATCAATACACTTCCATAATACTTCTACAAGTCCTATTTTCATACCCTTGCAGAGGGTATTATAATTTTGTCCAAAAGTGTGCAACGCAGTGAAGGAGACCTCTCCGACCCTATAAAGTATATATATTCTTGATCAAGATCACCTCCTGAGTTTATATGAGCATGTCCGTCTGTCTGTCCGTCTGTCTGTCTGTCCGTCTGTCTGTCCGTCTGTCCGTCTGTCTGTCTGTCCGTTTCTACGCGAACTAGTCTCTCAGTTTTAAAGGTATCGTCTTGAAACTTTGCACACATCCTTCTTTCCTTTGAACGCAGTATATAAGACGGAACGGCTCGGATCGGCCGACTATATCCTATAGCTGCCATATAACTGATTGATCGGAAGTTGTATAACTTTGGTGTTTTTAGAGTTAGAGAGTTAGAAATTTAACAAGAGAGCTATATTTGGCAAAACTTTACGACATGCCAAATTTCATTAGAATCGGCCGACTATATCCTATAGCTGAAATATAACTGAAGATAGGAGCTTGGGACTTTTTTTTTAGATTTTTTATTGTAGTTTATTGGTTTTATTATGATGTAATCATAAGGATCGGCCAACTTTATCCGATGTTTGCGATGTATATCCGGTTTTAGCTGCAAGGGTATATCAACTTCGGCTCCGCCCGAAGTTAGCTTTCCTTTCTTGTTGATATTGTTTCTACCATAATAACTAGTCAAACTAACTAATTTCTACCAAAAACACCTCAGCATATATACCACCTCAAGTCAACTTCAATTTTAACAACTTGCAACAAAAAAGGGAACACTATTAACAAGATGATTGATACTTCCGGTCTAGTAGTTCTGAACGATGGCTCTTCCACTCACTTTAGCACTCACAACACATTTACCCATATTGACATTTCACTCTGCTCTCCTTACCTTTCTCCTTATGCAAACTGGAAAATTGACCAAGACCTCCATGGCAGTGATCACTTTCCCATTATCACTTCTTTGTTTTAAACAACCACCAACCAAAACACGGAATGTTTTGTGTCGTACACAAAACGAAAATTCCTACAACAATATGCCAACTGGAACAAGTTCGAGAAATTAACAGCAACATTAAATCCAAAGCTTCAACCCAGTTCAAATATAAACCAAGAAGCAGCAAACTTAAAAAAAATAATTTTACAAAGCGCCAATGAATCTTTTCCCCAATCCGTGGTTACTAATTCTGAACACAATGTCCCCAGGTGGAACCCTAAGCTAGCCCTTCTTCGTAAATCAAAACAAGGATTCCCTGTATTTATAAATAGTTTGTACAGCTTTTGCTTCTATTCTTTAAGTTTTTTAATCCTTTTTATTTATTTATTTATTTCCCCAACGGACAAATTCTTACATGGCTACATAATAACAACTTACAACTAATAAATAATACTAACAAAAACTTAATAAATGCCTGATTACCTTGCGTTTTAACACACCCTTATCAGAGCCCCACTCAATTCGAAGGCTAGGCGGCAAAGAATTAAGATAAGAAAGAGCCCGCTCTATCGGCTCATTTAAAAGATAATTGGCCCTATGACACTTGACCCGAAAGGGGGCAAAGGTACGAAGATCCCTTTGAGGAACATTAAAATTAACGAGTCCCAACAAAAAAGGACAATCAAGGTTATCAACGATTAAATTATTCAAAAAAGTTAACGCTGCCAGTTTACGCCGATCCTCCAACGTGCAAACATTCAGAAGAAGGCAACGACTCTGGTATGAAGGAACAGGATCCTGAAACATTAGAGGCAGAAGTGCAAATTTAAAAAATTTTTTCCGCTCAATTCTGTTGGAACGAACTTTACACTCCGGATTCCAAATGATTGAGGCATATTCCAGCCTCGACCGAATGAATGCAGCATAGACGCTGAGGCTCGAGTATGGACTTTTGAACTGGTTCACGTGCCTCTTAACAAAGCCCAGCATAGCATACGCTTTAGGTAAAATATAGTCTAAGTGACCAGAAAATTTAAATTTGCTGTCGAATAAGACACCAAGGTCTAACACCTCTTCTTTAGCTGCCAAATTATAATTATTGATGGAATAACCCGTAAAGATTTCAAGAGACCGCCTACTGTAACGGGTAAACATACACTTAGATAAGTTTAATGGAAGAAGATTGTGGGAGCACCATGAGTAAACTCTGGATATATCCTCCTGTAACAAGTAACTATATGCAGCTAATCGCTTTATAGATTTTAAGGTCATCCGCATACATTAAAAAGTACGAATAACGAAAGCATGACGAGATGTCATTAATGAAAATGATAAATAGAAGAGGTCCAAGAGAGCTGCCTTGTGGAAGACCAGAGGAGGTGACAAATGGACTTGAGATAGCGTCTCCAATAGTAACGTGGTAAGGTCGGTCAGCCAGATATGACTCGAACCAACTTAATAGGCAGGAATGAATACCTAATTTATATAATTTGTCGACTTTGTCGAAGGCTTTGGAGAAGTCGGTGTAAATGGCATCAACCTGAAATCGGTTTTCAAAAGCTTCAAAGCAGTGCTTAGAGAAGACCGCTAAATTAGTGGTAGTGGACCTCCCAGGCAAAAAACCATGCTGGTTGGGAGATATAAAATTGTGAGCCAGAAAAGTCAATTTTTTAGTTACTATCCGCTCCAGTATCTTAGCGACGTTGCAAATTTTGGCTATAGGTCGATAGTTGGTAACATCACACCTACTGCCACCTTTGTGAATAAGCGTTATAGAAGTAATCTTCCACCGGTGGGGGAATCTACCAGAAGAGAGCGAAAAGGAGAACAGCAATTGAAGGGGAGTAGAAAGAGAAGCGATACTCCTCTTAAGAAAGAATGGGGAGATACCGTCCACGTCAGGTGTGAGCGACTCGGTCAAATGTCCAGTGGCTTCAACTAGGTCACCGTCCAAAACGTCCATGTTACTCACATTAAGAAAAGGCTCAATGCTAAGAAGAGTTTCATGATCACTCCAAGGAACCTTCGGCTCCAAGTTAGAGGCAAAGTATTTTGCAAAAAGATCAGAAACGCCCTGATCCGAGTCGGCTGCTAAGTTACCATAACATATGGATGAAGGTATGTCCGATTTTGACTTTTTGCTCTTAACAACCCGCCAAAAAGCTTTAGGATTGGACCGAAGGCTAGCTTCGACATCGGATATATACTGATTGTAGAGGAACTTATTAAGGAAATCAAATTCCCGCTTAAATTGCCGGTACAGCTCTCCTGCTCGAGTCTCACCTGTCATTATAAATCGTTTGTAGTGCTTATCCCTTCTATTCTTTAAGTTTTTTAAACCTTTTGTATACCAGGGAAGCCTATAGAATCTTTGTACCCTCACAGGGGCATAAGTATCAATAACATTAAAAAGGGCAACCAAAAACGTAGTATAACAATCATCGATTGAGCCATCCGAAAAAAAGGAAACCCAATCAAAGGCTGAAATAGAGGCGTTAATAAGTGACAAGTTAGTATCATTCAGATGATAATATGGAATGGGGGAAGCAGAAGGCAAAAAACTATAAAACTCAATATTAATTACCAACGGCTTGTGGTGCATATCACAAGGACTTAATGGTACATTGCATAATTCTACTTTACTATTAATCAAATTTTTTAAAAATATAAGATCAAGAATTTTGGATAAATCATAAAAAATATTATTTACTTGGGAGAGGCCCAGACTAAAAATTTCATCTAAAACTACAATTTCATGACTCTGGTGAACGTTGCTAGGTAGCATGCAGGGCGATTCCGGGTCCCAAGACCAGACAATGGAGCTCAGGTTGAAATCGCCTGCTACCATCAAAGCGGTAGGGTCCGACGTTCTAGCACAGACACTACTGATGTTTTCCATATGCGCATGATATATACTAAATGCGCTGTTCAGAGGGATGTATGATGCAATGATGACGAACGGGCCATGGAAGCCCTGGATTGAAACCGCAAGCTGATCCAGTATAGGGTCGGCCACCGGAAGGCGCAGTGGTGTAGCCTGAAGAGATCGACGGATAGCGATGATCACCCACCACACCACCACTCGCTCACACTGGGTACTGAATGCATCTCGGTCCTTTCGAAATACATGGTACAACGAGTAGCTACAGTCCAAACTGGGAATTGGACGACAAGGCGGTGATGGTGAAAGTGCACTCCTGGTACAGGTGCATGTGGAGGCATATCCAATACGCATAGCTTGCCAAATAGCCGACAAGGACACATAGAAATTTCCATTAGACTCATCACCCACAGGTTCAAAACGTAAATAAACATCTTCCATCGGCGAAAAGAAAGCACCAGCGAGTAGCCCAGCGAAAAGAGATAAGATAAGCGATGCGCTGCCAACGTCTCGATTACCATCGTCTTGTTGTTGCTGGGCATCCACAAGTGAAGATAAGAAATAAGCAACTCGCCTTGAAAAAAGTTGTTGTTGTTGAAGAATATCAATCAACAAACGAAGCCAATTATTGGAGGAATTGAAGACAGCGTCAACCGTTACCATGAACGCCCACGCCGATTGTTGTGGGCGTTCCAAATTATTCTTTAAATACAAACTTCAATCTGCCTTAGGAAGAATAGTGCGTATCTCTATAGATCATAGTTTACCCTCTACTCCACTAAAATTCATTAACAATAAGACCGCCCCTAATTGGCAACTAAATGATAATTTAATAAATCTTACTCTCACTACTTACAATAAGTACATCAGCCCATTAATATATCAAAAGCTATTCACTGAAATTAAAATACTCTAAAGGACTTCGAATTTATTTATACAGACGCTTCTAAAACAGAGAACACAGCCAGCTTCAGCATCACCTCGATTAACAAATGTATATTCTACCACACTATACATCAGTCTACTCAGCCGAGTTAATAGCAATTTTCCAAGCCATAACCCTACACAAAAACTTAAAAAAAACCCCATCTGCTCTGATTCACTTTCTTCTTTCCGTCCGTAATATATCCGCAACACTCTTTACAATAACCCAAAAATAAAGTTAATTTGGATACCTGGACTTGTCCAAATTACAGGCAATGAATTCGCAAATACATCTGCAAAAGCGGCTTGTTCTAGACCCCTCCATATGACATCAAACCTTAACTTTCGAGACATCAATAGATACCTAAAATTTACTTCCAAAAACATTTTCCATGATTCATTTTCAAAAACTTCAACTTGGTATAAAGAAATACACAAAAATAAAACCTTCATAGAACTGAATGCCAAAAAACTCACCTACAACAGAAACGATATAATAAAATTCACCAGAATCCGCCTAGGTCACTCCAGACTCACACACGCACATCTTTTTGACCGTAATCCGGTACCAAATTGCCAGTTCTGCAACAGTAAAAACAACACAATAAAAAACGTTCTAACCGACTGCCCTTAGTTAGAAACAATATTTTCCAAAACGCCGATCCTATATTATCAATTTCCTTCCCCACAACAGAATCCTTTGATAAAATCATTCAATATCTCAAGCAAACAATAACATATAACCTAATTTAATTTTTTTAGTTTAATCTGTACATTAATAAGAAACATAATCTACATGTATATTCTAACTGTAAAACAAGAACATATAACCTAATATTAATTTCTAGTTTAATCTGTACATTAATAAGAAACGCATTCTACCTACATATTCTATTCTACAAAAAACAAATCTAATATCTACATAAGCATATTATTCCTATCACTATAAGTAAGCCGAAGGCCTTGCTGATATGGCTTTAGTCATAAATTAGCTTATAATTTTAATTATAACCTAATTATTCATAATAATAATAATAATACTGCACACTTCGGGCTGTCTGTGTAGTATGCGGGGACGCCCACAACTCCGCTTACTGCACTACAAACAAGGACAGAACCGTGAAGAAATGTGGAAACTGCGGAGGCAACCATACAGCAAACTATAGAGGATGTGTGGTGTACAAGGAGTTAAAGAGTCGGACACGTCAAGCGACCGCAACGCGCAAGCCAAATCCACAGAATGCGTACATTGTGTCAAAAACTACGCCGGACGTCTTCTTCGCCAAAGCTTCGAGGTCGTCATTCGGTCCACTAAACACCACCAACGGCTTCTCCTATGCCGATGCTCTACGCTCTGGAAGGGAAATTCCAATTCAGGGGAACACCATTTTCACAAAAGGCTTGCAACAAACTTCTTCAAGGCCCCATCGATACAAATTCAGTCAAGCAACGGAATCCTTTCAATCGCTGCCGTTTACTGCCCTCCTCGTTTCTCAATCTCGGAAGGACAATTTATGGACTTTTAAAATTCACTTGGGGATCAATTTATAGCCGCAGGAGGCTACAACGCCAAACATACGCATCCCCAGTGCGGCCAACAAACTCACGAAAGCTCCAAGACCTTATTGATTTTGCAGTGACAAAAAAAATACCTCGCAATCTAATAAGTGCCAAAGCAGTCTCGGACTTATCATCAGGCCACTCGCCTGTGCTTCTAACGCTTCTTCAAAACCCAGAAATAACCGAACACCCCTTCAGTCTGACGACGCCAAAAACGAACTGGCTAAAATACAAAAAGTAAGTGAGTGCCCACAAGGAACTCGCCCCGGAATTTAACATGGAATCGGACATCGACTACACTACGAGAGCCCTGGAAGAAGTACTCGTTGCGGCAGCTAAAATCTCTACTCCTCATGGGAAAGAAGTAGACCGAAACAAATACTTCAAATCTAATCAGCAAATCGAACAGCTCGTGCGAGAAAAGAGGCGCACGCGTCATGATTGGCAAAACAGCAGATCACCAGCTTCAAAACAACGCCTTAAGGCAGCAACCCGATCACTCGACCAGGCTCTTCACCAACAGGAAGAAAATGCACAGCTTAGGTACATCCAGAATCTCTCGCCAACAAGCACAAAGTACCCCCTGTGGAGGGCTCACCCAAATCTTAGCGCCCCAATTGAAACGACCACCCCGATAAGAAACTCTTCGGGATGCTGGGCTCGCAGTGACAAAGACTGAGCTGAAACATTCGGCACACATTTCCAAAGTGTCTTCCAGCCAAACCCAGCCTCAAATTCATTCCTCCTGCCAGTAATTCAGCCAGAGTCCTCCACTCAGCCAGCCGCACCTTCATACAATCGGCTGAATGAAATCGAAAAAGTCATAAGGTAAAACCAAAAAACCTAGTGGTGACCTATTGACCCCAAAGAAGCTGATCGAACTTCCAAAATGCGTCTGCAAACTATTAATGGAATCATTAATCTTGGCTATTTCCAAAAAAAGTGGAAGAAATCCATCATTATAATGATACCGAAGCCTGGAAAAGACCACACAATTCCGTCATCATACAGACCAATAAGCCTTCTATCTTGTTTGTCTAAATTGTTTGAAAAATGCTTGTTAGCTCGCATAATACCACATCTGGAAGCTTGCAATATTATCCCGGCACACCAATTTGGCTTCCGAAGAAACCATGGAACCATCGAACAAGTGAACAGATTAACATCCGAAATACGCTCAGCCTTCGAACGTATCTCAAGCTTTCGACCGAGTTTGGCTCATCGGACTCATGCACAAAATTAAAACGTATTTGCCAACATACCCCCACAAGCTACTGGAATCATACCTCTACAATAGCGAATTCTCAGTGAGATGCAACGCAGGTACTTCGGGCGACTACACCATCGAAGCTGAAGTTCCACAAGGAAGCGCACTCGGCCCGTGTCTATATGTTTTGTATCTGCGGATATTCCTACGAGCGCACAACTAACAACGTTCGCCGATGATCCGCTATCCTTAGTCGCTCCAGGTGCCCAACGCAGGCCACAACCCAACTGGCTAATCATCTCATAATAGTGGAAAGGTGGCGCATTAAAATAAACGAAAAATTCGATAATAGTACAAATTCGATAATAGTTCAAACTTAGTCTAGGAAACTGGATCAGCTGGGTCACAAGCGAGGATGATGTATACCCGACGAATCGGCGTTTCTCTGCGGCACCATTCTCTCCGTGTCAGCGTAGGCAGATAAGCTGCTCCCTTGAGGCTTCGGCCACGGCTTCACTTCCTTCTAGGCTTCGGCCACGCATTGAGCGATGAGCGACTAAGCGACGCTCTCTCGAGCAACGTTAACAACTTGCAACAAAAAAGGGAACACTATTAACAAGATGATTGATACTTCCGGTCTAGTAGTTCTGAACGATGGCTCTTCCACTCACTTTAGCACTCACAACACATTTACCCATATTGACATTTCACTCTGCTCTCCTTACCTTTCTCCTTATGCAAACTGGAAAATTGACCAAGACCTCCATGGCAGTGATCACTTTCCCATTATCACTTCTTTGTTTTAAACAACCACCAACCAAAACACGGAATGTTTTGTGTCGTACACAAAACGAAAATTCCTACAACAATATGCCAACTGGAACAAGTTCGAGAAATTAACAGCAACATTAAATCCAAAGCTTCAACCCAGTTCAAATATAAACCAAGAAGCAGCAAACTTAAAAAAAATAATTTTACAAAGCGCCAATGAATCTTTTCCCCAATCCGTGGTTACTAATTCTGAACACAATGTCCCCAGGTGGAACCCTAAGCTAGCCCTTCTTCGTAAATCAAAACAAGGATTCCCTGTATTTATAAATAGTTTGTACAGCTTTTGCTTCTATTCTTTAAGTTTTTTAATCCTTTTTATTTATTTATTTATTTCCCCAACGGACAAATTCTTACATGGCTACATAATAACAACTTACAACTAATAAATAATACTAACAAAAACTTAATAAATGCCTGATTACCTTGCGTTTTAACACACCCTTATCAGAGCCCCACTCAATTCGAAGGCTAGGCGGCAAAGAATTAAGATAAGAAAGAGCCCGCTCTATCGGCTCATTTAAAAGATAATTGGCCCTATGACACTTGACCCGAAAGGGGGCAAAGGTACGAAGATCCCTTTGAGGAACATTAAAATTAACGAGTCCCAACAAAAAAGGACAATCAAGGTAATCAACGATTAAATTATTCAAAAAAGTTAACGCTGCCAGTTTACGCCGATCCTCCAACGTGCAAACATTCAGAAGAAGGCAACGACTCTGGTATGAAGGAACAGGATCCTGAAACATTAGAGGCAGAAGTGCAAATTTAAAAAATTTTTTCCGCTCAATTCTGTTGGAACGAACTTTACACTCCGGATTCCAAATGATTGAGGCATATTCCAGCCTCGACCGAATGAATGCAGCATAGACGCTGAGGCTCGAGTATGGACTTTTGAACTGGTTCACGTGCCTCTTAACAAAGCCCAGCATAGCATACGCTTTAGGTAAAATATAGTCTAAGTGACCAGAAAATTTAAATTTGCTGTCGAATAAGACACCAAGGTCTAACACCTCTTCTTTAGCTGCCAAATTATAATTATTGATGGAATAACCCGTAAAGATTTCAAGAGACCGCCTACTGTAACGGGTAAACATACACTTAGATAAGTTTAATGGAAGAAGATTGTGGGAGCACCATGAGTAAACTCTGGATATATCCTCCTGTAACAAGTAACTATATGCAGCTAATCGCTTTATAGATTTTAAGGTCATCCGCATACATTAAAAAGTACGAATAACGAAAGCATGACGAGATGTCATTAATGAAAATGATAAATAGAAGAGGTCCAAGAGAGCTGCCTTGTGGAAGACCAGAGGAGGTGACAAATGGACTTGAGATAGCGTCTCCAATAGTAACGTGGTAAGGTCGGTCAGCCAGATATGACTCGAACCAACTTAATAGGCAGGAATGAATACCTAATTTATATAATTTGTCGACTTTGTCGAAGGCTTTGGAGAAGTCGGTGTAAATGGCATCAACCTGAAATCGGTTTTCAAAAGCTTCAAAGCAGTGCTTAGAGAAGACCGCTAAATTAGTGGTAGTGGACCTCCCAGGCAAAAAACCATGCTGGTTGGGAGATATAAAATTGTGAGCCAGAAAAGTCAATTTTTTAGTTACTATCCGCTCCAGTATCTTAGCGACGTTGCAAATTTTGGCTATAGGTCGATAGTTGGTAACATCACACCTACTGCCACCTTTGTGAATAGGCGTTATAGAAGTAATCTTCCACCGGTGGGGGAATCTACCATAAGAGAGCGAAAAGGAGAACAGCAATTGAAGGGGAGTAGAAAGAGAAGCGATACTCCTCTTAAGAAAGAATGGGGAGATACCGTCCACGTCAGGTGTGAGCGACTCGGTCAAATGTCCAGTGGCTTCAACTAGGTCACCGTCCAAAACGTCCATGTTACTCACATTAAGAAAAGGCTCAATGCTAAGAAGAGTTTCATGATCACTCCAAGGAACCTTCGGCTCCAAGTTAGAGGCAAAGTATTTTGCAAAAAGATCAGAAACGCCCTGATCCGAGTCGGCTGCTAAGTTACCATAACATATGGATGAAGGTATGTCCGATTTTGACTTTTTGCTCTTAACAACCCGCCAAAAAGCTTTAGGATTGGACCGAAGGCTAGCTTCGACATCGGATATATACTGATTGTAGAGGAACTTATTAAGGAAATCAAATTCCCGCTTAAATTGCCGGTACAGCTCTCCTGCTCGAGTCTCACCTGTCATTATAAATCGTTTGTAGTGCTTATCCCTTCTATTCTTTAAGTTTTTTAAACCTTTTGTATACCAGGGAAGCCTATAGAATCTTTGTACCCTCACAGGGGCATAAGTATCAATAACATTAAAAAGGGCAACCAAAAACGTAGTATAACAATCATCGATTGAGCCATCCGAAAAAAAGGAAACCCAATCAAAGGCTGAAATAGAGGCGTTAATAAGTGACAAGTTAGTATCATTCAGATGATAATATGGAATGGGGGAAGCAGAAGGCAAAAAACTATAAAACTCAATATTAATTACCAACGGCTTGTGGTGCATATCACAAGGACTTAATGGTACATTGCATAATTCTACTTTACTATTAATCAAATTTTTTAAAAATATAAGATCAAGAATTTTGGATAAATCATAAAAAATATTATTTACTTGGGAGAGGCCCAGACTAAAAATTTCATCTAAAACTACAATTTCATGACTCTGGTGAACGTTGCTAGGTAGCATGCAGGGCGATTCCGGGTCCCAAGACCAGACAATGGAGCTCAGGTTGAAATCGCCTGCTACCATCAAAGCGGTAGGGTCCGACGTTCTAGCACAGACACTACTGATGTTTTCCATATGCGCATGATATATACTAAATGCGCTGTTCGGAGGGATGTATGATGCAATGATGACGAACGGGCCATGGAAGCCTTGGATTGAAACCGCAAGCTGATCCAGTATAGGGTCGGCCACCGGAAGGCGCAGTGGTGTAGCCTGAAGAGATCGACGGATAGCGATGATCACACCACCACCTCGCTCACACTGGGTACTGAATGCATCTCGGTCCTTTCGAAATACATGGTACAACGAGTAGCTACAGTCCAAACTGGGAATTGGACGGCAAGGCGGTGATGGTGAAAGTGCACTCCTGGTACTGGTGCATGTGGAGGCATATCCAATACGCATAGCTTGCCAAATAGCCGACAAGGACACATAGAAATTTCCATTAGACTCATCACCCACAGGTTCAAAACGTAAATAAACATCTTCCATCGGCGAAAAGAAAGCACCAGCGAGTAGCCCAGCGAAAAGAGATAAGATAAGCGATGCGCTGCCAACGTCTCGATTACCATCGTCTTGTTGTTGCTGGGCATCCACAAGTGAAGATAAGAAATAAACAACTCGCCTTGAAAAAAGTTGTTGTTGTTGAAGAATATCAATCAACAAACGAAGCCAATTATTGGAGGAATTGAAGACAGCGTCAACCGTTACCATGAACGCCCACGCCGATTGTTGTGGGCGTTCCAAATTATTCTTTAAATACAAACTTCAATCTCCCTTAGGAAGAATAGTGCGTATCTCTATACATCATAGTTTACCCTCTACTCCACTAAAATTCATTAACAATAAGACCGCCCCTAATTGGCAACTAAATGATAATTTAATAAATCTTACTCTCACTACTTACAATAAGTACAACATCAGCCCATTAATATATCAAAAGCTATTCACTGAAATTAAAATACTCTAAAGGACTTCGAATTTATTTATACAGACGCTTCTAAAACAGAGAACACAGCCAGCTTCAGCATCACCTCGATTAACAAATGTATATTCTACCACACTATACATCAGTCTACTCAGCCGAGTTAATAGCAATTTTCCAAGCCATAACCCTACACAAAAACTTAAAAAAAACCCCATCTGCTCTGACTCACTTTCTTCTTTCCGTCCGTAATATATCCGCAACACTCTTTACAATAACCCAAAAATAAAGTTAATTTGGATACCTGGACTTGTCCAAATTACAGGCAATAAATTCGCAGATACATCTGCAAAAGCGGCTTGTTCTAGACCCCTCCATATGACATCAAACCTTAACTTTCGAGACATCAATAGATACCTAAAATTTACTTCCAAAAACATTTTCCATGATTCATTTTCAAAAACTTCAACTTGGTATAAAGAAATACACAAAAATAAAACCTTCATAGAACTGAATGCCAAAAAACTCACCTACAACAGAAACGATATAATAAAATTCACCAGAATCCGCCTAGGTCACTCCAGACTCACACACGCACATCTTTTTGACCGTAATCCGGTACCAAATTGCCAGTTCTGCAACAGTAAAAACAACACAATAAAAAACGTTCTAACCGACTGCCCTAAGTTCAGATCCATTAGAAACAATATTTTCCAAAACGCCGATCCTATATTATCAATTTCCTTCCCCACAACAGAATCCTTTGATAAAATCATTCAATATCTCAAGCAAACAATAACATATAACCTAATTTAATTTTTTTAGTTTAATCTGTACATTAATAAGAAACATAATCTACATGTATATTCTAACTGTAAAACAAGAACATATAACCTAATATTAATTTCTAGTTTAATCTGTACATTAATAAGAAACGCATTCTACCTACATATTCTATTCTACAAAAAACAAATCTAATATCTACATAAGCATATTATTCCTATCACTATAAGTAAGCCGAAGGCCTTGCTGATATGGCTTTAGTCATAAATTAGCTTATAATTTTAATTATAACCTAATTATTCATAATAATAATAATAATACTGCACACTTCGGGCTGTCTGTGTAGTATGCGGGGACGCCCACAACTCCGCTTACTGCACTACAAACAAGGACAGAACCGTGAAGAAATGTGGAAACTGCGGAGGCAACCATACAGCAAACTATAGAGGATGTGTGGTGTACAAGGAGTTAAAGAGTCGGACACGTCAAGCGACCGCAACGCGCAAGCCAAATCCACAGAATGCGTACATTGTGTCAAAAACTACGCCGGACGTCTTCTTCGCCAAAGCTTCGAGGTCGTCATTCGGTCCACTAAACACCACCAACGGCTTCTCCTATGCCGATGCTCTACGCTCTGGAAGGGAAATTCCAATTCAGGGGAACACCATTTTCACAAAAGGCTTGCAACAAACTTCTTCAAGGCCCCATCGATACAAATTCAGTCAAGCAACGGAATCCTTTCAATCGCTGCCGTTTACTGCCCTCCTCGTTTCTCAATCTCGGAAGGACAATTTATGGACTTTTAAAATTCACTTGGGGATCGATTTATAGCCGCAGGAGACTACAACGCCAAACATACGCATCCCCAGTGCGGCCAACAAACTCACGAAAGCTCCAAGACCTTATTGATTTTGCAGTGACAAAAAAAATACCTCGCAATCTAATAAGTGCCAAAGCAGTCTCGGACTTATCATCAGGCCACTCGCCTGTGCTTCTAACGCTTCTTCAAAACCCAGAAATAACCGAACACCCCTTCAGTCTGACGACGCCAAAAACGAACTGGCTAAAATACAAAAAGTAAGTGAGTGCCCACAAGGAACTCGCCCCGGAATTTAACATGGAATCGGACATCGACTACACTACGAGCGCCCTGGAAGAAGTACTCGTTGCGGCAGCTAAAATCTCTACTCCTCATGGGAAAGAAGTAGACCGAAACAAATACTTCAAATCTAATCAGCAAATCGAACAGCTCGTGCGAGAAAAGAGGCGCACGCGTCATGATTGGCAAAACAGCAGATCACCAGCTTCAAAATAACGCCTTAAGGCAGCAACCCGATCACTCGACCAGGCTCTTCACCAACAGGAAGAAAATGCACAGCTGAGGTACATCCAGAATCTCTCGCCAACAAGCACAAAGTACCCCCTGTGGAGGGCTCACCCAAATCTTAGCGCCCCAATTGAAACGACCACCCCGATAAGAAACTCTTCGGGATGCTGGGCTCGCAGTGACAAAGACTGAGCTGAAACATTCGCCACACATTTCCAAAGTGTCTTCCAGCCAAACCCAGCCTCAAATTCATTCCTCCTGCCAGTAATTCAGCCAGAGTCCTCCCCTCAGCCAGCCGCACCTTCATAAAATCGGCTGAATGAAATCGAAAAAGTCATAAGGTAAAACCAAAAAACCTAGTGGTGACCTATTGACCCCAAAGAAGCTGATCGAACTTCCAAAATGCGTCTGCAAACTATTAATGGAATCATTAATCTTGGCTATTTCCAAAAAAAGTGGAAGAAATCCATCATTATAATGATACCGAAGCCTGGAAAAGACCACACAATTCCGTCATCATACAGACCAATAAGCCTTCTATCTTGTTTGTCTAAATTGTTTGAAAAATGCTTGTTAGCTCGCATAATACCACATCTGGAAGCTTGCAATATTATCCCGGCACACCAATTTGGCTTCCGAAGAAACCATGGAACCATCGAACAAGTGAACAGATTAACATCCGAAATACGCTCAGCCTTCGAACGTATCTCAAGCTTTCGACCGAGTTTGGCTCATCGGACTCATGCACAAAATTAAAACGTATTTGCCAACATACACCCACAAGCTACTGGAATCATACCTCTACAATAGCGAATTCTCAGTGAGATGCAACGCAGGTACTTCGGGCGACTACACCATCGAAGCTGGAGTTCCACAAGGAAGCGCACTCGGCCCGTGTCTATATGTTTTGTATACTGCGGATATTCCTACGAGCGCACAACTAACAACGTTCGCCGATGATCCGCTATCCTTAGTCGCTCCAGGTGCCCAACGCAGGCCACAACCCAACTGGCTAATCATCTCATAATAGTGGAAAGGTGGCGCATTAAAATAAACGAAAAATTCGATAATAGTACAAATTCGATAATAGTTCAAACTTAGTCTCGGAAACTGGGTCAGCTGGGTCACAAGCGAGGATGATGTATACCCGACGAATCGGCGTTTCTCTGCGGCACCATTCTCTCCGTGTCAGCGTAGGCAGATAAGCTGCTCCCTTGAGGCTTCGGCCACGGCTTCACTTCCTTCTAGGCTTCGGCCACGCATTGAGCGATGAGCGACTAAGCGACGCTCTCTCGAGCAACGTTAGTGAGCGATCGCTTTGAGTGAAGTGGCCAAGCACGAAGCGACATCACTCAAGTTGATTAGTTATAAAAATTCCTTGTTTCAAAGAGGTTCTACGACATCTGTTTAAAAACCGTTATAGTAAATAAAGGCAATTAAAAAGAATACAGTGGGTTCGGCGTTCATCCCATTAATCCATGGAGATCGATTTTAGCAATACTTACGCATGTCAATGGATTTATTTCTTTTGCTTTTAAGTACAACCTCCGAACAGCGGCGTTGTACAGCCAAAATTAAAGTTTCTGCGCAAATTTTTTGCATTGTTTAAAAAAAAAAATTATCTGACGCTCAAGAACTTTGCTTGTCGCTCAGCGGCTTCGTGACAACTCCAATGCTCTCTCATAAGCTTTAATATTTTACGTCGCTTGAGAGAGCGTCGCTCAGTTGCTCAATGCGTGGCCGAAGCCTTAAGCGAACGGTCGAGGTTTTTGTGTGCGCACTGTGTTTATGATAAATATTGCGGTAAACCGGTGTTTACTTACATGAGAATCGAATTTTGAGAAACTGTGTGAAACCGTCTTACACGCCAAGTGTGCCGGGTTCACTGCCTCAGTTTCGGATGCCATTTTCCTTAGGGCGAGATAATTTAGCGAGAGCTTGTTGCAACATTATTGTTGTGATAATTGTCGTACGGTCCAAGACGAAATGAGGTCTTTCATGACACAGAAAAAGAATGGATTCAAAGGTTTGATCACTGGTTTTCGAAAAATCAATGACCAGCTCTGTTCGCTTGTCACTTAGTTTGTGATCCGCCTCAGCCTGGTCAAAAAGTTTTAAGAACAATGGGAGTGAAACTTCCCCATATTAGAACGGACGCACCTACCTTCCACCTCTTCTCTGTGCACAAATCCAAAAACACATATCGTCAATATCAATTGAGTACACCACATTTAGACGTTATCGGCTTCTTCGAAGGGGAGTGAACTTTATTCTGAAGAGGCGAAATCTCATAGTTTGGTGACAAAACTTATTTGCATCAAAATCATTTTTCCGCTAAATCTGTATACATTACATGTTCATATATACCGCCTTCGTCCGAACCGCACACATATTGGCATCATTTGTCCGCTATTCAATCCATTTTTAATCTTATGACCAATCGTGACCAGCTTGTAACTCTGGGTGACCTTAATATCCCAGAATTAAAATGGTCTAATGTCGATAATTCGCCATCTTTATCACTTATCACGCACCATGACTTCCCTGAGGGAATATTTGAAATTTTCCTAGGTCAAATTAACCATTATAAAAATTCGTTAGGTCGGCTTTTAGACTTATTTTTTGTATCAGATCCTGATGGTACCACTCTCTCCAGATCTTTGCCCCTTTCAACACCAGAGGACCCATATTACCCCACTCAGAAGGTTTCAAATGAAACACTTTCTGGTATGGATCAAAAGTTTCCATGCGTGGCAAATAAAATTCGCTGTTTCCGTAAGGCGGATTTTAACAAGCTCAATAGCCTTATCGATACATTTGATTGGTCCGATATTCTGGAATATACCGATGTAAATGTCACCTAAACAAAATTTTAACATACTTTAAATACATTTTTTGACTCATTTGGGACATGGAAATACCCGTACGCTTTAACAAATCCTCCTAGGTTTACAAGGTGCCTCACGAAATTAAAATGTTTATTTAGTGTAATAATGTTAATGTTTAGTGAAATGATTAGTGTAATGTTTATTTATTAGGCTTAAGTTTGTACAAAAGCTTTGTTGATCGCAAGCCGACTCTCTCTCGGCCGCTCGACTCAACGGGATTTCTATAGAGAGTTTTAGCTCGGCAATGTCTAGGTCGGGCCGCCCTCTCCACTTTCGAGGGCTTTAGCTCGAGGTGACTTGTCGGGCCGCCCTCTCTGTGTATATTACTTGAGTCCCTGCATGCACCATAAGCTGGTCTATCTGCGGATCATCCGGCTTCATCTGCATACAGGAATAAACATTTATAACGTTCAAAATTAATTAAACTCTGCGTTTTATTTACGGCATTGAAAACCCTCAATGACCAAACAGTCATATTGACTGATACGGAGTTAGACGGCCATAAAAATCGATTGCTGGGTTGGGAGGTCGTTGCGTCTAAGGCGGGATACGCTAGAAGCCCGAGTAAATTCCCGAGCGAGATAGCTTGGGAGCGAAGACAGTTTTTTTTTTTGTACGACTCTTTTTGCTTCTGGATTTCGTCTTTCACTGCGAGGATGTCCAGATCCCGGTTGATGCTTTCGTTGCGAACATACCAAGGTGCCCCTGTGATAGTACTCAAGATTTTTGATTGTGCGCGCTGTATGATGTCTATGTTACTGCTGCTCGCGTTCCCCCACAGCTGGGAGCCTTCTTGTCTATTAAGAGTAAACGTTATATGTTTACACTTTTGTCCGTTTATTTTAATGCGCCAGTCGGACAGCCACCTTTCCACTATTGTGAGATGATTAGCCAGTTGGGTTGTGTCCTGCGTTGGGCACCTGGAGCGACTAAGGATATCGGATCATCGGCGAACGTTGACGTTGTTAGTTGTGCGCTCGTAGGAATATCCGCAGTATACAAAACATATAGACACGGGCCGATTGCGCTTCCTTGTGGAACTCCAGCTTCGATGGTGTAGTCGCCTGAAGTAGCTGCGTTGCATCTCACTGAGAATTCGCTATTGTATAAGTCCGATGAGCCAAACTCGGTCGAAAGCTTGAGATACGTCGATGAAAATAGCGCTGCAGTATTCTCGCTGTTCGAAGGCTGAGCGTATTTCGGATGTTAATCTGTTCACTGGTTCGATGGTTCCATGGTTTCTTTGGAAGCCAAATTGGTGTGCCGGGATAATATTGCAAGCTTCCAGATGTGGTATTATGCGAGCTAACAAGCATTTTTCAAACAATTTAGACAAACAAGATAGAAGGCTTATTGGTCTGTATGATGACGGAATTGTGTGGTCTTTTCCAGGCTTCGGTATCATTATAATGATGGATTTCTTCCACTTTTTTTGGAAATAGCCAAGATTAATGATTCCATTAATAGTTTGCAGACGCATTTTGGAAGTTCGATCAGCTTCTTTGGGGTCAATAGGTCACCACTAGGTTTTTTGGTTTTAGTCCTCTTATGACTTTTTCGATTTCATTCGGCCGAAATGAAGGTGCGGCTGGCTGAGGGGAGGACTCTGGCTGAATTACTGGCAGGAGGAATGAATTTGAGGCTGGGTTTGGCTGGAAGACACTTTGGAAATGTGTGGCGAATGTTTCAGCTCAGTCTTTGTCACTGCGAGCCCAGCATCCCGAAGAGTTTCTTATCGGGGTGGTCGTTTCAATTGGGGCGCTAAGATTTGGGTGAGCCCTCCACAGGGGGTACTTTGTGCTTGTTGGCGAGAGATTCTGGATGTACCTCAGCTGTGCATTTTCTTCCTGTTGGTGAAGAGCCTGGTCGAGTGATCGGGTTGCTTCCTTAAGGCGTTGTTTTGAAGCTGGTGATCTGCTGTTTTGCCAATCATGACGCGTGCGCCTCTTTTCTCGCACGAGCTGTTCGATTTGCTGATTAGATTTGAAGTATTTGTTTCGGTCTACTTCTTTCCCATGAGGAGTAGAGATTTTAGCTGCCGCAACGAGTACTTCTCCCAGGGCGCTCGTACTGTAGTCGATGTCCGATTCCATGTTAAATTCCGGGGCGAGTTCCTTGTGGGCACTCACTTACTTTTTGTATTTTAGCCAGTTCGTTTTTGGCGTCGTCAGACTGAAGGGGTGTTCGGTTATATCTGGGTTTTGAAGAAGCGTTAGAAGCACAAGTCTGATGTGGTCTGATGATAAGTCCGAGACAGCTTTGGCACTTATAAGATTGCGAGGTATTTTTTTTGTCACTGCAAAATCAATAAGGTCTGGAAGCTTTCGTGAGACTGTTGGCCAGTATGTGGGACTTCCAGGGGAAACGTAGTTCAGTTTGTTTTTCACATTTATAATTGCATTGTACAATTGTCTTCCTTTGGGAGTCACTAGACGTGATCCCCAGTGCGTATGTTTGGCGTTGTAGTCTCCTGCGGCTATAAAACGATCCCCAAGTGAATTGTAGAATTGAGAAATGACGAGATTGAGAAACGAGGAGGGCAGTAAACGGCAGCGATTGAAAGGATTCTATTGCCTGACTGAATTTGTATCGATGTGGCCTGCAAGAAGTTTGTTGCAAACCTTTTGTGAAAATTGTGTTTAATGCGTTCCTGATTAGAACGCCGTGGGCTTCCTATCTGGATGATCAGTGCGGTAGATTGTGTAGCCTCTTATATGAAAGTTTTATTTGCTTGTAAGATACGTTTCCACCAGTAGCATACCGTCAAGCCGTCACGTGGTTTTCGGTCAAGAATGGTGACAATTCTAGTTTATTCCGTGAGACACCATTGGCGTTCCACATTGATATTTGTAGAGCCTGCATAGATTATTTAGACTGTTGTGCTACGAGCAGCTGTATCACCATGTTCTGGTTTTGAACAAGTGTTTGCATGGTCGTTTTTATGAATGACATAAACTCCATCATACTTTGTTGGAGTGTAAGCATCATAGTTTCCGTTTTACGGTGTGGCTGTTCTGGGACCTGTTTAGCGCTGTGTGAGTAAAGCTAAATTGGAATTTCCCTTCCAGAGCGTAGTGCATCGGCATAGGAGAAGCCGTTGGTGGTGTTTAGTGGACCGAATGACGACCTCGCAGCTTTAACGAAGAAGACGTCCGGCGTAGTTTTTGATACAATGTACGCATTCTTTGGATTTGGCTTGCGCGTTGCGGTCGCTTGACGCATGCGACTCTTTAACTCCTTGTACACCATACATCCTCTATAATTTCCGCGGCGGTAACATTGGGTTCGATTCCCTTTACTACCACTTGTAGACCCTTGCTTCTTTTCAGCTAGTACGTGTAATAATTTTTCTGAGCACCGTCCACCGTCCTTATAAGAGAACTTTACAAAATAAAATCAGTTTCCAAAGGAACTCATTGAAGTAAGACCCTTTATGTGGGGCTCCTCTTAACTGTGGCCGAGGCCGCTTTGGCACTTTCGGAAGTTGTTGTTTTTTTACTCGCTGAAGTCGTTCACGTCGCTGTACTTTTAGTTGCAGTGGTTGTCGCTGTGCTTGCAGAAATTGTAGCACTGCTTGTTGTTGGTGCGAAATTTGTTTCCGCCATTAGAGGGTGTGTTTTAGACTGTGAACTCCATGACGCGGGTGAGTAGAATGGGTGAGCAAAACCGTGCCCTTTGGGTTTCAGCGGCCAGTAGAGCCGGGTTTCTCCGGGCTGTTGCATATACGCAACTTTGTATTTATGAGCCTCTATCTCCCGTATTTCAATTCCTTTTGTTTTGATTCTTTCGCATGTATAGCTGCATGTATTGAGGGAGATTATACATATTCGTTCGGTGGACTGCTGCACACGCGTTCTCTTTGTATTTTCCCGAGAGTGTAGTTGACAAATTCATTGTGCAAAAAAAAGTTTGAAAAGTTTGTTTTTTGAAAAGTTAAATAAACATTAAAATAATTTCTTCATTCTAATACTAAGTTAAGCAACTTTATAAAGAAAGGTAAGGGAGTATTTAAAACAAAACCCCTTATGAAAATATTATTTAGTTTGTTTGTAACTTGCATATGTTTGCATATACGCAACATTCTGTAGCTCTTGAACCAGGACACCGAGGACATTGAAATTTTTGTCAACTGATATTGGGGACAACTCTAGCTTATATGTCTAGTCAAAAAGTTTTTCGCCACGCCCATTTTAATTTGGGCATGAGAGGGTTAATCGCCATTGTTTTCACTACGGTATCTCGGGTTCTTTTGATCGTTTCTCAATTTGCTCATTGCGTGGCATTTATTTATTTACAACAATGCACTAGTTTAGGTTTAGCACATCACATCTGTTAAAAAAAGCTTGTCTATTGCTCGTAATAATTTGTGGGGACCCCAGTTTTTTTTTTGTTTGATTAGCTGTTTTATGTTGCAGCACCCGAAGCTCGGGAAAAGCACGTCCGCTCAGTTCGGTAGTTCCATGGTTTTTTTGATGATAATTTTTTATGTTTGAGGTGACTTTTCTCGGTCATAAATGCACAGATAAAGGAATACTTCCAGATAACAAGAAATATGATGTCATCATGAATTACCTAGTGCCTCACAATGCGGACAGCGCTAGACGTTTTGTGACTTTTTGCAATTATTATAGACGATTCATTGAAAACTTCGCCGAATATTCCCGGCACATAATATTCCCGGATTATGCAAAAAGAAATTTCCCTTTGAATGGACAGTTGTATGCCAAGACGTATTGCAATATTTAAAAACCAAACTAATGGAACCAACATTGTTACAATACCCCGATTATAATATATAATTCTGTATAATTAACTCAAGACCACGATGGCCTGCTTGCTAGATCTTTTATTAAGAGAGAAAGTAATAAGTGTACTTCTGAGTGAATAAGTGTACTACTGAACCGGAATTAGCTGCAATACACTGGTCAATATAACATTTAAGACCATATATTAGATTTCTTAATTAGGACAGACCATAGACCTTTAATATACCTCTTCTCAATGGTCAATCCCAGTTCTAAACTGACAGGTGTGAGGCTTGAATTAGAAAAATATGATTTCCCAGTTGAATACTTAAAGGGAAAAGGGAACCACGTATCTGATGCGTTATCAAGAATAACCATCAAAGACCTACAAAATATAACTGGAAATATCAATAAAGTCACTACAAGATATCAGAATAGACAGAAAATCCGCGCGGAAAATAAAGAAAAAGAATTGCCTACGCAACCTTTAGATACAGCTTCTAGACCCAACGTATATGAAGTCATAAACAACGACGAAGTACGTAAAGTAGTGACATTGCATGCAATAGATTTGTTATGTTTATATAAACATGGTAGAAAAATTACTGCAAGATACGATGTTAGCGAACATATTTTATAAGCATGGTTCCCACGCTGACCGCTTATATACATAAGTGCATGCACATTTCTCTGCCCGTTTTACATATTGTTACTTAATTACATATGTATATAAAATATAAAAAACGGCTGTGCTGCCGCTGCGTCGACAGCTAGCAAGTCTTAGTCTAAGAAAACCCAGAGCACCGACACGACATGTCGCTCTCCTGAAATAAAAAGACATAATACAAAATCAAACCAAAAGTATTCTCTTATTATTATTTGAGTGCAGGTATTTACAACCCCTGTTAGTGTATAGGAGTTAGAGAGCCTTTATATAGGCATATTTAACTGTTATGCCTCATCATTGTTTCACTGCACTGCAACCCAAAAAGGAATAGTACTAACAATCATTCCGGGTGTGCAAGTTTGATCAAGAATAGATCACCATCCAATCTTAGGTAGAGCAATAGTCATGATCTAAGAAATAATTCAAATCTATAATATAATGGAGTATAATGAATTATCAAAAGAATTGTCAAATATTAAAGCCGACTTTGACAAATCGAATAAGTCACTAACCCAAAATAGACCGATACAGAAAAACACAGTTAGAAAACACGTAGAAATATAAGTGAAATGCTTTAATGAAGCACAAATATTAATATATGAGCACAGAGATAAGTTTAATAAAGATCATTGGTCTCAAGTATGAAAGTTTTTGGTCAGACTAAGATCCAATTTAACAACCAGAGAAAGGTTTAAGTTAGATATATCAATACCTAATATACTTAAAACGTCAGTAATAATTGATACTGGTGAAGAACCAGAATCAAAAGAAGTTATTAATATTGACCAAGAGGATTTGGAAGACGAAGAAATAAATAATCTCACTATCCCAGCTAAACTAATGTCTGATTTGGACATGTTTAAGGATTCAGACGCTAGCTCGAGCATAGTTGAAGAAAAATAATAACAATAATAACAAGAAAAAAAAGCTAACTTCGGGCAGAGCCGAAGTTGATAAACCCTTGCAGTTAAAACCGGTGTAAATCGAAAATATCGAATAAAGTTGTCCGATCCTTATGAGAATATCAAAATAAAACCAATTAATAAAAATAAAAAATCTAAAAAATAAAACCCAATCTTCTATCTTCAAAAATATAAAAGTTGGTATTTTTACTAAACACCAAATACCTCTTCCGATCGTTCAATTAAATAGCAGCTATAAGATAAAGTCGACCGATCGGTATGGAATTGGTAGGTTGGATCAACCGATCAAAAATAGAATCTGTACTAAGTTCCAGCTTTCTATCTTAAAACACACAGAAATTTGGTCATTTCCGATCGTTCAGTTATATGGCAGCTAAAGGATAAAGTCGGCCGATCCTTATCGTGCCATAAAATTTCTTGAAACGTTTTGGGGATGAGTCGTGAGTCAGCGAAGTTTGTTCCGAAATTACTCAATTTTGACCAAAAGAATCGTCGCATGAGCATCGCTCAAGAGCTGTCTTTAACCTTACTTTTTTAACACCGTACTTCAGAGGTTGAGCAGATGACAAGACCTCTAAAATTGCGTACATAACGTGCGGCTTAACCCTTGAGTTAGACAGAAGTTATTCTACACTGTCTGCAGTTATGGCAATGACAAGGAATTGCAGAAGTGATAAGGTAAAACTTATTATGCAACACCATGCAACACTTCAACACAATAAATGATGCCACATCAAAGTTCGTAAATAGTTACACGCAAGCAACCGGACAGCCAAATACGGTCCTTTATTATATAAGTTATCCATAGCATTGGGGAAACCGCGGACGTAGAAATTTCAGAACTAACTTTCATGGTCGTAATAATAAATACAACAACTGCAAAAGTACCAATTATAATAATAATTGGCCAATACAGAGGAAACAATCGAGGATGAGGTAACTCAACTCGAGGCCACAATAACGATGACACCCATAAAAATGTAAGAGTAACCCAAACCCAAGAGTACCCAACCTCTATTGAGACACAGATAACTAAATGTATAATCCAACACAACTTTCATATCCTGGATTTACATTTTTTTATTCCATGCGATGGCATATTAGGAACTAACAATTAGACTTCAAGCCATCTGACGATTGGCTTATAACCAGACCCGATAACCTTAAATTTTTAATTTATGTGCCGATAACATACAGTTCTGGCAATAACTCAATACTTCGGCCAGCAAGATCTGAGAAGAAGTGATTAGAAAAATTCAATTAAAGTCCCAAGAAGACAGTGTATTTATTTCAAACCAAGAAATGAAACATGATATTTACATAGCTAGTACCACAGCAACAACAAACAAGAAAGGAAAGCTAACTTCGGGCGGAGCCAAAGTTGATATACCCTTGAAGTAAAAACCGGATATATATCGCAAACATCGGATATAGTTGGCCGATCCTTAGGTTGGATCAACTGACCAAAACTAGAATCTGTACCAAGTTCCAGTTTTCTATCTTCAAAAACACAAAAGTTGGGTCAATTCCGATCTTTCAGTTATATGGCAGCTATAGGATATAGTCGGCCGATCCTTATGGGAATATGAATATATAATCCAATTTATTGCAAAACAAAATCTAAAAAAAGTCTCAAGCTTCTACATCAAAAATACCAAAGTTGGTATTTCTACCAAAAACCATTTCCGATCGTTCAGTTATATGGCAGCTATAAGATATAGTCGGCCGATCCTTATGAAATGTGGTAGGTTGGATCAACTGACCAAAAATAGAATCTGTATTAAATTCCAGCTTTCTATATTCAAAAACACGAAAGTAGGGTAATTTCCGTTCGTTCAGTTATATGGCAGCTATAGGATATAGTCGGCCGATCCTTATGGGAATATGAATATATAATCCAATTTATTACAATACAAAATCTAAAAAAGTCTCAAGCTTCTATCATCAAAAATACCAAAGTTGGTATTTCTACCAAAAACCATTTCCGATCGTTCAGTTGTATGGCAGCTATAAGATATAGTCGGCCGATCGTTATGAAATTTGGTATAGAGAATATAGAGAATAGAATATAATCTTTACCAAGTTCCAGCTTTCTATCTTCAAAAACACGAAATTTGGGTCATTTCCGATCAATCAGTTATATGGCAGCTATAGGATATAGTCATACGATCCGGGCCGTTCAAACTTATATACTGCGTGCAAAGGAAAGAAGGGTGCGTGCAAAGTTTCAAGACGATAGCTTTAAAACTGAGAGACTAGTTTGCGTAGAAACAGACAGACGGACAGACGGAAATGCTCATATCAACTCAGGAGGTGATCCTGATCAAGAATATATATACTTTATAGGGTCGGAGATGTCTCCTTCACTGCGTTGCACACTTTTGGACAAAATTATAATACCCTCTGCAAGGGTATAAAAATACAGTGATATATTCGGATCGAAAACAGAACCACTCGGATCGAACAAATAGTACAAATAATTTCTACAAACGGAAACTGAGATTAAAGGATGATGAACCAGTATTTGTCAAAAGTTATAGAAAACCACAGAGTCAGATGACCGAGATACAGAAGCAAGTCGAAAAATTGATTACCGACGGAATGTTCGAACCTTCTGTGTTTCAGTACAATAGCCCATTATTACTTGTCCCCCATTCAAAGAAATGGCGATTAGTGATTGATTATTGTCAAATAAACAAAAAACTATTGTCCGATAAATTTTCACTCCCTAGAATTAATGACATTTTAGATCAACTAGGGCGAGCAAAATATTTTTCGTGTCTTAACCTTATGTCAGGATTCCACCAAATTTAACTCGAAAAAAGTTCACGAGATACAAGTCGTATCGTTTCACGCGATTACTTTTCGGTTTAAAAATAGCGAAAATAGAAAAAATCATTGGGTGGTCATATTTTGTTTGCACTTAGAAGCGCTGATCACTTCAATATTCAATGTTTATGACTGATACAATTTGATACTCTGTTAGTACAGTGTATATTCGTTATATGCGCACGCTACATCTCCCTTCTTTTTATACCCTTGCAGAGGGTATTATAATTTTGTCCAAAAGTGTGCAACGCAGTGAAGGAGACATCTCCGACCCTATAAAGACAATACAGGGTGCGCCATCTAGACAGGACCTATTGAAATGTTTAATACCTCCGCCATTTTTCAAGCCAACCAGATTCTGAAACGTCAGCTTATGCCATTTTAGACATGGATTGACTCACAGCAAAAAATCGGGCTGAAATTGTAGCGCTGTACATCGAAAGCAATCGTTCAATTGTGAAAACTGTGCGATGCCGAGCCTGATTTTTGGGACCGAATTTTGATGACGGACAAAGCTCATTTTTCGCTCTCTGGCGGGGTCAATAAACAAAACTGTCGAATTTGGGGAACAGAGAACCCACACATCATTCACGAAACACCATTGCACGACGTAAAAGTTACTGTTTGGGCCATTTGGGCCATGTATTGGACCATTTTTTTTCAAAGTTGGAGAAACCGTCGACGGTGCACGCTATTCTGAGTGAATTGTCAATATATTCTTTCATCATTCTTTCAATGGAGTTTGGTGCAATCTTTAATCTGTATTATATATTTTGGGCTCAGAAGCTTTTTCTAGGGGTTGCTTTGGCAACGAAGTTAACGGGAATTCCCTTTAATTACTTTTACTTCCTGCGACGGATTCATATCAGTTCGTTTTCAGTTTAGTTTATTCTCAGTATTCTCAGTTTAGTTTATTTTTTTCCGTTTATTTTCAGTACGTTTCTGCTTAATGTTTTTAATTCGTCAATTGTTATTCTTTATAGAGGAGTTGTCTGCCACATAGTTGTTCTTTCCCTTTAGGTATTCTGCTGTAAATTATATTGTTCTAGTTCTAATCTCATCCTTGCTAATTTTGAAGTGGGATTTTTCGTTGAAAATAGGTATGTTAGGTGTTTATGGTTTGTTTTAATTGTAAAGTTTTTTCCATATAAAATATATTTTCCTGTAAGATCTATTCCATTATATGATTCCATTATATGAATACTGCTCTGCATGCTTTTTTGCTTGCGTCTGTTGTTATGCAAAATTCCCTATTGATGTCAGGATATTGTATTGTTGGGTGAATCAATGCATTTTTGAAATTATTAAATGATTCTTTAAACTCTGATATCCAATTAAATTTGACGTTTTTCTGTCTTGTGTCTTGATTTAGGTGTCTCGAATATGTAGAGAAATTTGGAATGAATCGTCTATAGTAATTAAAACAAGAAAGGAAAGCTAACTTCGGGCGGAGCCGAAGTTGATACACCCTTGCAGTTAAAAGCGGATATATATCGCAAACATCGGATAAACGTTGCCGGTCCTTATGAGAATATCATCATAAAACCAATTAATTACAATAAAATATATAAAAAAAAGTCCCAAGCTTCTATCTTCAAAAATATCAAAGTTGGTATTTCCAAAGTTGGATGTCTCCTTCACTGCGTTGCACACTTTTGGACAAAATTATAATACCCTCTGCAAGGGTATAAAAAACAACGAATCTTCTTGCTTCATCCGCATCGGAAGAAACTAGGTATTTTTGTATTACTTCGTATTTTTTTCATCAGGTAAAATTCCTTTGTCTGTCTGTCGTGTATAAGGATGAACAATTATCTGGATGTAATTTAAGATTGTGTTTTCTGCATAGATTAAATACATTGGTTACATTTTTTATCATATGCTTTTAGGAAGAACCTATTAAAATTAAATCATCTATGTAAAGGAAAGCTTGGGATGAAACCCGAGGGCACAGGAAATTTCTCTGCCCGAGCTCTGCCACACACACCCAGTATAAATGTGTGAAATGTCATGCTCACAGCCGACTTTCTGCTATTCGTTACAAAAACTAATGCGTTAAAATCCTATCAATTCGGTGCCGACCCCTGGCTTAAAACGATACGAATCATTGCGTTGAAAATGACGTGATATCTGTAGAGTTTTCTTCCAATTTTATATGGTGAAATCCGGAAATTAAATCTAGACATGAGAAAAATTTAGCTCTACCAAGCTGATCTAATATATCTCCTATTCTTGGTAGTGGGAATTTATCAGCTAGCAGTTTTTTCGAGTCGATTAATAATCTCCAACGTTTTTCTTCTGACCCAGGGATCGATTTTTTTGGTATAAGTATTAGTGGGCTATTGTATTCCGATACCGATGGTTCTACTTGTCTGTCTATTTCTTTCTTTTGTCTGTGAGGTATTCTATAATTATACCCTTGCAGAGGGTATTATAATGTTTTTCAAAAGTGTGCAACGCAGTGAAGGAGACATCTCATCTTGGGAAGTCTTCTGCTACTATTTGAAAGTGATGAGGTATGAATTTCCTGCTTGTTGTTCTATATTTCTTAAGCCTTGTGATTCAACAGCCCCTTCACCTATTCCTATTTATCCATAGTTATCAGCATTTATTTTTTAGGGTACATATATCAGAACCGGTATCTATTATATATATAATATATAATATTTTTGGCTGATAGTTTTTAGACATTTGGACATAAATATTTTGACTTAGGTTTATTTTGTATACCTGTACTATTTTCTGTGGTTTCTTTTTCTCAAGGGAGGTATTTAGTTTTCCTGTCCTACTTCAATTGCCCTTACTTGGGCATTAGAGTTTTCCCGGGAGTTGTTGTTTCCTCCTCTAGTTATCGTTATAAGTGGGTGTATAATGTTGGTTATAGTTTTGATTATTATTTTGGCCATGGTAGTTTCCTCTGTAGTTATTAAAATTGCCTCTACCCCGATAATTTCCTTGGTAGTAGAATCATCTGCACCGTGGAAAATTACCTTGATAGTAACCTCTACCATTGCCTCTGTAATAATTTCCCCTATAACTTGTGTACATTGTACTGAGGCTATTAATTCGTTGTGTGCAACAGTATGTATGTATTTTTTGAAACATTCATTGTACTAAATGTGCTTGCCTCCAATATAGTTTTTGCTTTACCGCTTTCGCAGTTTTTAATTTTATTGTTTGTATCGCTCCTTTGTGCTGAATTTGTCAGCATGTTCAGCACTTAGTCTTTCATTGATGTAAGATGCTTCAAGAGATTTGCGGATGCGCTCCAGTTCATTTGTGAATTGGGTTGCCGTCTTACCTCTTTGATATATATTGCTCATTTTGGCTTTAAGCACATTGGATGAATCGCCAATTATAGTCAATTGTAGTTTTTCTATTATGGCTTTGATAGTAGTTTCATTTTGTACTTTGTATAGTGCTGCTCCCACTATTTTGGACTTGATAACTTCTACAGCAATGTTTTCAAATGTGCCTTTAGTGATATTGATAAGTCTCGATGCGGATATGAATCTTTGTAGATGGATTTTCATTCCATCGAGTTCTGGTATCGCTGAACTCACTTCTTTAATGTACGCCATGATGTATCAATGTATCTGTCATGATTGCAGTAGCTTCTTCGGAGTCACTATTTGTTAAATTGGCTCTGATTCTGAACTACATTGATTTGGCAATTCGTTAAGTCTAGCTGGTCTTCTCTTTTTAGAGTGTGGTCTCTTATATTTAGTTCATTATCAGAGAACTTTGTTTCGTCTGATTCTGAATTGTCCTTTTCTAGGCTTATACTTGGATCACTTCCACTTTCTATTGGGGTGTTTATTATTGTAGGAATTTATATATCAAAGTCATATTTGTTTTTTATGACATGAAGGTTATCTTTAGGTTTTATTAAAAATTTTGAGTCCTCTGACCAACTTTTTTCTAAGAAACTATTTTTATGCTCTTAAATCAATAGTCTTGCTTCATTAAAACAATCTACTAAAATAGTTGCATGTTTATATATTGTTTGGTTTTTGGTATCCCTATTTTAAGATACCCATTTGTATGATTTATCAAATTTGAGTTTTATTTGTTTTATCGTTTCTCTTGTATTTAATCTTGTATCTCTTGCCAATCCATTAGGATTTTTTAGTTGACAGAGTGAAACAATACATAGGTATATTTTGTCCATACTCTATCTAGGTTATTAGCTCTGCTCATGTATCATGTATAGTATTTTGTTGCGTTTAACATACAAAATAAGAAGAAAAAAATGTGCTACAGTAACAGAAGTTTATATTAACAAAAACAACAATAATGAATTGGTATCATCAGTGTGATAAATTATTTTTACATTATTGACAACGTCAGCCTTGTTGTCTTTGGTTTGGCTATCGTCTGATTCAAACCAACCCATTTTTTTTTACCTTTTTAACAATATCAATGTTTGCCAATTTTTTTGAATGTTCTGGCTCTTACACCGCTATTTCTTCTAGGCATATTATGTATTTATATTTATAAAAATTTAATTTTAATTTGATCTGTTTTAATACATTCCTAAAATTAAGAAATTATATTTTAGCAACTATTAAAAATAATAATTTATTTTTTTTACATGTCCCTGCCTAAGAAAAAATAAATTTTTGTGTTATTTCCATGTACTACAATACAATGTTGTGTTTAAAATAATAATGCATCGCTGTGCATTGTTAATGCAACGCAATGCATATTTTTTTTAAATTATATATAAATTAAGAAAATAGTGTTTTTTCTTTATGTTATCCAACGGTGGTGCAGGGGGTCGGATTGTATTCTAAACTACTGCACTGTTTCAAATTTTAATTTTATTTCGTATTTGTTGTGATTTTTTTTCAATTGTAACTTTTATTATTTCGGCACTTTGTTGGTTCGTTGAGTTGCTTTTAATTTAGCAACTTTTACTCACGTCGGCATATAGGTTTGAACATTCCCAAAATAAGTTCAGTTCAATTTGGGGGTTTTTATTGTTTATTCAAATTATTTATGTGTTCCGTAGAGCGGTTAGTTTTCTATTGATTACATTTTTAGTTCTTAATTCAAATGGTAATTCTAAGCTTCACGGGCTGCGCCTCGCAGTGTCGCGGCTGCTTATGTGCATACTATATAGAATTGCAAGACTTGCAACGTGCACATAAATACCTTCACCTTCAAGTGCCTTCACACAGCTTAGCTGGTGGGAAAATATTCAGTAACTATAAAAATTCATTGGATGGTCATATTTAGTTTGCACTTAGAAGCGCTGACCACTAATGTTCAATGTTTATGAATGATACAATTTGATACTCTGTTAGTACAGTGTATATTCGTTATATGCGCACCCAACATAATAGTTATAGGTTGCTCCGAAAAACATAAAAAACTTAATAGATGCTTTTGTGAAATGCAGGAAAAACAATCTAAAGTTACATCCAGAAAAATGCTAATTTTTTATGCATTTTTATACCCTTGCCCTTTACCCTTATAATTTTGTAGAAAAGTGTGCAACGCAGTTAAGGAGACATCTCCGACCCTATGAAGTATATATATTCTTGATCAGGATCACCTCCTGAGCTGATATAAGCATGTCCGTCTGTCTGTCCGTCTGTCTGTTTCTACGAAAACTAGTCTCAGTTTTAAAGCTATCGTCTTGCTACGTCTTCCGTCTACGATCGGAAATGACCCAACTTTCATTTTTTTGAAGATAGAAGTCTGAAACTTAGTACAGATTAAATTTATACCAAATTTCATAATGATCGGCCCACCGTATCTTATAGCTGCCATATAACTGAACGATCGGAAATGGATATTGGTAGATATACAAACTTTGGTATTTTTGAAGATAGAAGCTTGGACTTTTTTTTAGATATTTTATTGTAATTAATTGTTTTTATTAGGATATTATCATAAGGATCGGCCAACTTTATCCGATGTTTGCGATATATATCCGGTTTTAACTGCAACTGCATCAACTACGGCTACGCTCGAAGTTAGCTTTGCTTTCTTGTTTCTTGTTGTTATACTTTTTGGTGTATCATAGTTTTCTAATGCCTCGTAATCTATTTTATCTACTTTGACTATTTTGGTTGTATAACTTAACTAACAGTCATATTGTCTGATACAGAGTAACACGCCCTAAAAATCGATTGCTGGGTTGGGAGGTAGTTGCGTCGCAGGCGCGATCCGCTAGAAATCCGAGTCAATTCCCGAGCGAGAAAATTTGGGTGCGAAGGTTTTTCTTTGTATGACTCTTTTTGCTTCTGGATTTCGTTTTTCACTTCGAGGATGCCCAGATCCCGGTGGATGTTTTCGTTGCGAAAAGGACTGAATTGTAGAGTAGTAGCTTGTAGTTTAGGTACAGTGGCGATCGTGAGTTTATGATCCAGTGGATGCTATAGTCGTCTATCAAGGTGGACGCCAAGGTACGTTACTTCGTTAGCTTGAGGGATCTGCATACCGTTTAGTGAAAGCGGAGGGCATGCTCTTTTATTAAGAGTAAACGTTATATAATATGTTTACACTTTTGTTCGTTTATTTTAACGCGCCAGTCGGACAACCACCTTTCCTCAACTATTAGATGATTAGCCAGTTGGGTTGTGGCTTGGGTTGGGCATCTGGAGCGACATAAGATAGCTCGAAGTGTTCTTAGGAGTATCCGCAGTATACAAAACATATAGACACGGGCCGAGTGCGCTTCGTAGTGGAAATCCAGCTTCTAATGTCTAGTCGCCCGAAGTAGGTGCGTTGCATCTCCCTGAGAATACCCTATTGAAGAGGTATGATTCTAGTAGCTTGTGGGTGTAAGTTGGCAAATACGTTTTAATTTTGTGCATAAGTCCAATGAACCAAACACGGTCTAAACTTGAGATATGTCGAGGAAAATACCGCTGCAGTATTCTCGCTGTTCAAAGGATGAGCGTATTTCGGGTGTTAATCTGTTCACTTGCTCGATGGTTCCGTGGTATTGAAAGCTTTCAGATGTGGTATTATCCGAGGTAAGGCTCGGTAGCTCGATAGAAGGCTTATTAGGGGTAGCTGAATTACAAGCAGGAGGAATGAATTAAAGGCAGGGTTGGGCGAGATGTTGAAGATGTGTAGCGAATGTTTCAGCTCGGTTTTCATTGCTGCGACCCCAGCATCCCGAAGAGTTTCCCATCGCACAGTGGTTCCGCCAGAGGCCAAAAATACAAAAAAGTAATAATGACGAAGCAAATTGCCTCTAAAATGTTCATACTTCTTGATGGCAACCCTGTTTTTTCTGAAAATCTAACGGGCAATTCTAAAAATAGAATGCAAAGCGTGATCATGTGTACATTTTTGCAGCGCAGCTGTACTTAGCAAGAATTTTTACAAAACAAAATTGCGCTTCAAAGTGGTCAAACGTGTGATATAGTGATCAGATTTTCATTATTCAAAATGCATTTGGAAGTTGAAGGTATTTACTTTAAATTTCTATATTAAGAATTAAATAAATCCAACAAATTTTTTTGTGAAATTAACAAAGTCGATCTAATATTTTTTGTGTATTTTGTGAACGTATTTTTTATGTTTACCTAAAGTTTTAGTTGTGTCCCCCCCCCGATTCCCCCATAAATATTATGTTCATCGTATTAATCAGAGTTTTTACTTAATAAAAGTATTTAAGTCAGCTGCCGAAACATGACGATGTGTGTGAAACAATCAATAATAATTAGATTATAATCTAAAGCATCTTTTTATTTCTTCAAGGTCAAACTTTTCCAGCAGAGCACCTGTGCTTGTTTTGTGTGTTTGTCTTCGTCTTTACTTGTGGTTTACATTGTGTATAAAAACTTCGTAATATTTAAAAATTTTTGTTTTTAAATTTTAATTTCATAGGCAATATAAGTCAGTGTGTGTTCGCACGCCTACATAATTTTTATACCCTTTCAGAGGGTATTATAATTTTGTCCAAAAGTGTGCAACGCAGTGAAGGAGACATCTCCGACCCTATAAAGTATATATATTCTTGATCAGGATCACCTCCTGAGTTAATATGAGCATGTCCGTCTGTCCGTCTGTCTGTCCGTCTGTCTGTCCGTCTGTCTGTCCGTTTCTACGCGAACTAGTCTCTCAGTTTTAAAGCTATCATCCTGAAACTTTGCATACACCCCTCTTTTCTTTGCACGCAGTATATAAGTCGGAACGGCCCGGATCGGCCGACTATATCCTATAGCTGCCATATAACTGATTGATCGGAAATGGTATAACTTTGACGTTTTTAAAGTTAGAGAGTTCAAATTAGACATGAGAGCATTTTTTGGCAAAACATTACGACATGCCCAATTTTATAAGGATCGGCTTACTATATCCTATTGCTGCTATATAACTGAACGATCGGAAATGACCCAACTTTCGTGTTTTTGAAGATAGAAAGGTGGAATTTAGTACAGATTATATTTTTGGTCAGTTGATCCAACCTACCAAATTTTATTAGGATCGGCCGACTATATCCTATAGCTGCCATATAACTGAACGATCGCAAATGACCCAACTTTTGGGTTTTTGATGATAGAAGTTTGGGACATTTTTAGGTTTGGTTTTTGTATTATAATAAATTGGGTTATATTATCATATTCTCATAAGGATCGGCCAACTATATCCGATGTTTGGGATATATATCCGGTTTTAACTGCAAGGGTATATAAACTTCGGCTCCGCCCGAAGTTAGCTTTCCTTTCCTGTTAATATATGGTGCTTCAAAAAAGGCACACACGCTGAAAAATTACGACAAGTATTGGCTGATGTCCAACAAAATTTGATAAACAACGGCTTTCGAGATGAACTAAATGCGTTTATTCAACCAATTAAGTACATTTGCAAAAAAATTGATGATTTTTGGAAGCGTTATAAATGCAAGAAATCTTCTATTTTACAATATGAGTCTGATTGGCTCACTAAAACGGAGTCAATTTTATTGAAAACTGCAAAAAATGTACCTCATGAAAATGCGTTAAGTGCTTCACGCGGACGTAAAAAACTAAATTATATGGAGTCTTCAACGAGGACTAAGCGTCGGCGTATAGCTCATTTGGTCGATATTGATGAGACCGCTGTCTCTGCATTACGCAACGAAAACCAAGCCCAAAATGTATTGCCAGCGGATCCCACAGAAGTCATTTCTCTTTTAATGGAGACCGGAATGACCAAACACCAATATTTGTTGATTCGGAATTTTGTAAACAGCAAAATATTATTAGATTTTTTTCCCAGCTATCAAAAGCATTTTAAGCTCTAAAAATGGTAGATATCCGGACAAAATATCTGTAGACGAATCATACGCAGAAGTAGAACTTCAAAGCTTGTTAAATAACACAGCCTCGAGTATACTTGAGCTTCAATCTAATGTTATTGAAACAATTGCAGATGATTCTGTTTCTAATCTGTTATTAATTAGAAAATGGGGGTTCAATGGAAGTACGGGCCGTAGCGAGTACAAGAAAATGTTTTCCAATAATGATGTAGACGACAAAAGTTTATTTGTTACATCTTACGTGGCTCTTCAACTTATTTCAAAAACTGATCAAAAAGTAATTTGGAAAAACCCTCGGCCTTCGTCAACTCGTTATTGCAGACCTATTCGATTCCAGTTTAAAAAAGAGACGACCGAAGTATCAAAATCAGAGGAGAAATATTTTAGGGAGAAAATAAAATTTCTAATACCTACAGAACTATGTGTCCAAAAGAGAAAAATATTCGTTGAGCATAGCTTACAATTAACTATGGTAGATGGAAAAATTTGTAACGCTTTAAGTGAATCGCACTCCACTAAATGTTATGTTTGCGAAGCCAAGCCAACGAAGATGAACAATTTGAATGAATGTTTGGAAAAAAAGGTATCAAAAAAATATTTCGAGTTTGGCTTTTGGCCACTGCATGCAAAAATAAGATTCTTTGAATACTTTCTTCACCTTTCTTATAAGTCAGTCATAAAAATGTGGCAGGCCAGAAGACTCCAACAAAAGCAAAAAGTTTCAGAAAGAAAGAGAGAAGTTCAACGGGATTTTCGAAATAAAATGGGCTTAATAGTGGACCAGCCTGGAGATGGTGGCAAAGGAACATCCAACGATGGCAATGTAGCGAGAAAATTTTTTTGGAATCCTCGGTTGTCTGCAGAAATTACAGGCCTTAATGAAAATTTGATTCATCGTTGTTCCACCTTACTGCAAGCTTTGGCATCGGGACACAAAATCAACGTACACAAATTTAATGAATATGCCCTCGATACTGCCAAAGGGTTAATCAAGGAGTATCCCTGGTACTATTTGCCTGCGACGGTTCACAAGGTGCTTATTCACGGATCTGCTATTATAGAGCATGCAATGGTTTCAATTGGAGAGCTCTCAGAGGAAGCTGCAGAGGCGAACAACAAAGAAATAAAGAAATGCAGACTGAATCATACCCGCAAAATGTCACGAATACTTACAAATACAGACAAATTGAATTATTTGCTTTTACGGTCTGACCCATATATTACTGGGCAGAGAAATATTGAAAAAAATGACAATTTAAAATTATTTCCCTCAGTTCATAGCTTGCTTGAGGAGACATCCTAAAATTTTTTTTGTATAATTTTGAAGTTACAACCATTGTAAATTTTGTTTAGTACTTAAATGGCTCATAAATTGTTATTGCTTAATTATTTGTTAAATTTTATTGTTTGGGGCTCAGTGGTTGGCGGATTTATTCAACTACAAACACTATTTACGAAGCTTGGGAAAACTTTCAGCCCTCTTATCTTATTAAAGCATTTTTGGCCGCGCTTCCATACAAGCGGAACCACACTGCATCGGGGTGGTCGTTTCAATTGGGGCGCTAAGATTAGGTGAGCCCTCCACAGGGTGCACTTTGTGCTTAGTAGCGAGAGATTCTGGATGTACCTCAGCTTTGTATTTTCTTCCTGTTGGTGAAAAGACTGGTCGAGTGATCGGGTTGCTTCCTTAATGCGTTGTTTTGAAACTGGTGATCTGCTGCTTTTCCAATCATGACGAGTGCGCCTCTTTTTTTGCACGAGCTATTCGATTTGCTGATAAGATTTGTCGTATTTGTTTCGGTCTACTTCCTTCCCATGAGGAGAAGAGATTTTAGCTGCCGCAACGAGTACTTCTTCCAGGACGCTCGTAGTGTACTCGATGTCCGATTCCATATTAAACTCCGGGGCGAGTTCTATGTGGGCACTCACGTTCTTTTTTTATTTAAGCCAGTTCGTTTTTAGCGTCGTCAGACTGAAGGGGTGTTCGGTTATTTCTGGTCTTTAGAGAAGCGTTAGACTTCTTCACTTATTACTTTGCACTTATTAAATTGCGAGGTAAGTTTTTGTCACCGCAAAATCAATTAGGTCTGGCAGCTTGCGGGAGGCGGTTGGCCAGTATGTGAGACTAGTCCAGTTAAGTGAAACATAGTCCAATTTATTTGTCACATTTATAATTGCATTGTACAATTGCCTTCCTTTGGGAGTCACTAGTCTTAATCCCCAGTGCGTATGTTTGGCGTTGTAGTCTCCTGCGGCTATGAAACGATCCCCAACTGAATTGTAAAAGACCATAAATTGTCCTTCCAAGATTGAGAAGAGAGGAGGGCAGTAAACGGCAACGATTAAAAGGCTTCCGTTATTTGACAAATTTTTACCGATGTGGCCTGCAAGAAGTTTGATGCAAACCTTTTGTGAAAATGGTGTTTAATGCGTTCTCTGATTAGAACGCCGTGGGCTTCCTATCTGGATGATCAGTGCGATAGATTGTGTAGCCTCTTAATTAAAAGTTGTATTTGCTTGTAAGATACGTTTCCACCCAGTGTTTGAAAAGCTACCCTACTACCGTAGTTTTTCGATTTGCTCTTGCTACAGCTGTCACTTTTTTCCAGAGTGGGAGCAGAGCCGTAGCAGAAAAATGAAAATTGACTGCTCTGCTCTGCTCCGAGCTACGAAAAGTTCGAAGCTATTGCTAATGTTATTTTTGTGCTCCTTGGAGCCATAGCCGTAGCCAAAAATCTAGAGCGAGAGCAGAGCAGAGTCAAAAATATTTTTTCATGTGCTACTGCTCTAGCTTAGTTTTGATTTTTGTTTTTTTCTCCCCTGATTTTTGTGCACCTTCACTGTGTGACCACTTTCTTTACCTCCTTTCTTCCTTACTCACTTTCTTTACCCTTGTAAGAATGATATTCAGCCATGTATTTATTATTCTATTTAAAAATTTATTTAATAAATAATTAATCGTTGTCTTCAAATAAACTCAAGTTGTCGATCGCATTATCTAAATGTGTTGAGTTTAGGCGAACAAGGAGTATATTTTCTAATGTGTCGTGGCCTAAACGATTTCTGTTGTCCGACAGCACCAGTTTTAATGAAGAAAATGCCCGCTCTATTGTTACCTATAAATGTTTGGAAATTAAAATTATGTTTCGAATTAAGTAATAGTTCTTACTTGAGTTGGTGGTATAGCAAAACATATTTTGCTTAGTTCGTAGAGCTCTGCATCGCATGATTTCCTCTCTTTCCAAAAATGTAAAACATTTGTACTGGATTTCATATACGGTAATTTTAATGTTTCAATCTTTGCATGTACATCGGTTGACTCATTTGGCATAACGCTTACACTTAAAAAATCATCCAAAATATCAAAATTACTTTTACTATTGCTGTCCTCTGAAGCAATTGAGCTAGTAGACGATGACAATGTTGCAATGGGACTATGCATTTTGATGCGCCCACAATGTTTTATTTTGATTGTGCCCACAATGTTTTTAAGAAACTGACTGCCCTTTCCTTTTGAGAGCTGTCCAGAATATGATGGAATCTTGGGTCTAAGTATAAACAAGCTTCGAAGCCAACATTAGATGTTAATTTCTTGGTCCGTGTTTCCATACTTTCAATAAGCGCCTCTCCAATTGTACAAATAATTGAAAATTTGATTAGTGGTCAGTTTGCAGACCAACCACAGAGCATAAAAATTCCCATAGTGAAGTTGCTCCTCTTGAAAGTGCACTATGGTCTTTTGTAGTGGAGCCATAATAGTCACATACGACTCCATAAATTCCCATAACATTTCATTAACTATAAAATCGTCATCTCTTGATTTGTTCTCGACAGTTTCAATAAGGCTTAAAATACTTTTCGCCTTACTGAGTTGGTCAACCATGTTGTATGTTGATCCCCATCTAGTTGGACAATCCAATTGAGGCCATTTAAAATTTTTCAGTTCAAACAAGTCACGGTAACCATTTGATTGCTTCCGAATGTATTTCGTAAGATTTCGGCACATTAACAAATATTCTCTAATATTTACATTTTTTTTCACGTCGAGTGCACAAAGCTGTCCAGTGTGTGCTGCACAGCGACATATTTGTATATCACCTACAAGCGCAGTTTCAGTTTTTCCAAAAAGCTCGATTTGCTTAATGTACTCGACGTTCTCTTGAATACCGGCATCTTCCATGTCATCTTCGCTCAAGTTCATTTCTGATAAAATTTTCGTCGTCTTTACTTCACGATTTGGCTTAGAGATATTCCGTATTTGTCTAATACAGATAGAATCTCCTTGGCAAGATTTTTGGCTGAACTTGACCCAGCTCCTCTGAGTTCCACCATTCCAAGAACTCGCGATTTTATTTCATCTGAACTAATGAATTGAGCCGAATATATTCCGATCAAGTCGCGTTGCACTATCAATTTTTAATGATAGAATCCGATGTTTACATTCGTTATGTATTTCTTGTCGAATTTTTTCTGCTACCTGTCGAAGAACAGATTTGCACTTTGTTCCATTTAATGAAAAGTTTTTCCCACTTTTTTCTTTTAGACCTTGACATATGGATCAATTATGTTACGCATATTGTCTGAATTTAGCACATTAAATGGAACGCTATTCTCGGTGACTAGACCAATGTAGGACCGGATTAATTGTTTCTTTTTTCAATCAATTGTTTTTTATTAATTTGAACTTTAATTTGCTGATGTTTAACTATTTTTTTTGGCTGCATGCCACTAGAATCATTTTCTTTTTGTTCAGGTCGAATGTCATGCAACATTAAATGTTTCTTTAAATTAAAGGCACGATCTTTTTTTAACATTCGAAAACATTTTTTGCATTTAACGAGCCCGTTGTCACCCTCCTCAAAATATTTGAAAATATTGGACGATTTATTGGTCAGAGACATATTAGCACCTTGAATTCCAAATTACAAGTGACTAGAGGTGGGCGCAGGCCTGTATTTTGGGGCCCGGAACGCACGAAAACAAAATCTTTTTTGAGAGGCCCGGCCCGGCCGAACACGAAACTTTTTCATCAAGGCCCGGGCCCGGCCCGGCCCGGCACGAAACTTATTTAAACATATTTCAAAATTTAAAAGACATGTTATTTATGTATACATATATATAAGTTCATATTTATTAATCCTAATTCATGTTTTTATTTTTATTTTATTTTTAAAAGTTTATGAATTTCACAATATGGCCAAATTTTAAATAGTGGTGTGCAAACAAGTAAAATATTGTTTAAGCAAATCGATAGTAACATCGATAAGCAATTAAAATACGATTAATGGCGGTTGCAATTCGAGAATAAAAAAAAATAGCGCGGTCAAATCAAAATTGTTTTAAGGCCTATTTCGGGTTTTTACGGGCCGGGCCGTTTTGAAAAGGCCCGGGCCAGCACGAAGCCCGCACGAATCTTAATTTTAAGGCCCGGGCCCGCTTCGGGTCTGTGTAAGCCCGCGGGCCACGAAAAAAGCCCGGCCCGTGCCCACCTCTTCTTTAAACATCTTATTTAGGGCTTGCATATCTATCAATATAGGTTTTAAAAATATCAAATATAACAAGTTGTCACCATTGCAATACAATTCATGCAAAAGTTTTGCCTTGTGACAACTTGTGGCTTGTAAAGAAAAATGTAATTTCAGCTCGGTCCACTGATCCAAAATCCTTGTAACTGCTCGTTCAATTGACAGCCATCTGGTATCAGAAACTCTTGGAATCTTTAATGGAGCCTATTTAAAAAAAATATAATTTTAATTATATTTTAAAGAAATCAACAAAAACGGCTTTTACAAATATTTTATAAAACAACATCTAAAACATGGGTTAGCTAAAACGCAGTGGCATATTAGTGAGTTTGTTGGGACAATCACAAGTACAAATTTTGAATTAATATATACCTGGTCATTATTCAGACATTGGTATAATTTTTTGTAATTAATTTGCCGAATAGAGCTTTTGGCGAACCACGAATATGTATCGTGAACAAGGAATTCTAAAGATTCTGGAATATTTGAATCTAGCGAATGGTTTACTGCTAGTTGAATGGAGTGGCAGACGCACTTAATTAAAATCATAGACGGAACATCCTTTTAAGTTCTGAATAGACACTATTCCTTGACCCTATCATCACGTTGGCATTGTCTGTCCCTATGCCAATAAGTTTTTGAATATTTAGATTATGTCTCAAAAGTTCATTGCGCACGCCTTCTGCTATTGTTTTAGAATCTCCAGCCTCTATAGATAACAAACTTAAAAAAGTTGACACCATTTCACCTTTCTTATAATAAAAAAAATGTATGGCAAGTCCTATATAAATAAACGCAAACACAATAATAATAAAAGAAAATGAGTGAGTATTAAAAATATAAATTACATACCAACTAGTTTTGTCACACTAATGTCCGTTGACTCATCTATTAGCAGACTGAATGAAGAATCACCTATCTCCTTACGTAGTTCCTCATTGAAATGAACTGCTAAAACATTAGAAATAATGCTAGTGCACTTATTGCGGCCCAGTTTAATATTTGAAGCTGCAGAGCACTCCTTAAATTTTTGCACGCATAATTGGCTAAAGTGATCTATTGGGGCTATAGATGTGTGTTCTGCAACATATAAGCATAATGCTGCTTCCTGCTCCGATGTTTTAGAGGGCACCGCTGAAAACTGAAGTTTATTCTTTTGTTGGAAGCTGCCGCTCATCGAAAAATGTTTTTTTGTCTGTGCATGCGACTAGATGTCATGAAGTTTCGCGCCAATACTGCATTTGCAGTAGCAGCAATATGCTTTTGTGGCATCTGTCGTATCTTTGCGTATCCAATCCTTAAACTCCGCATTCTGCAACCACGCGTCGCGAAAATTTTGCTTATATGTAACTTTTGGCATTATCTAACTTGCTTTTGAAATATTTTTTACAGTATTCCCTTCACCGTTTCACAATTTCACAAAGTTCTATCTTATCGATAGAAGATCTATTGATACTATTTTGAAAGTGCCAAAAGTAGCCAAATCATTAAAAAAAATGCTAGATTTCTAGCTAATAGCATTTTTTAAAATCTTATAGCTTTCGCAGTTTCAAAATAGCTAGATCTAGCAATAAAATAGCTAAAATGGCAACACTGCTTAAGAGAAAGAGAGTGAGCTATTGAAGTGAGTCGCGTCATTCTCAGTATGAATCTCAGTAGCTGAGATTCTGGAGTTAACGAAGGTGGCCCAATAAAGATGGCTACCGTCCGTCAATAACGGGGCGGATGATGCGACTTGCGATTAAGCATGGTCCTAAGTGAAGAATTACGCTTGCAAGGAGAACCGGCACTCCTGAAAGGACCAGAAAGCATCTGGACAGGATCGGAGAAAAATGAAGAAAAATGCCGAGTGCGTTTGTGCTCATCGGAGCAAGTGACACGTTTATATCGTTGCAGGGGTTCCCGTGCTACTGGCGATTGAAGAGGACTACCGCCTAGGTCCTAATGTTCACACGTCGATGCCGTGGACAACGAGATGAGCTTGAGATCTCCGGCCCCACTGTGGCTGAGTGTGAGGCAGAAGAAAATTTTTTGGTCCGCAGAGTGCAATCCGCACAGGAAAAAAAAATTGGCGCCAAAGTAGCGCGTCTTGGAGATCTTTCTGAAAGAGGCGGAGAATATTGTTAATTATCGTCCGCTCACCAACCTGCCGGTGATTGCGGACCAGGAAACCTCTGTTACACCGAATGATCTGCTCAAGGGAGCAGCTTATCTGCTGGATACCCCCGGCCGGGATGGAGGCATTGTAAAGGAAGGATCCACAAGGGAACAGTGGCGCATCGCGAGGATGCTGAGGGACAAATTCTGAAAGAGGTGGGTCTCGGAGTACCTGCCCACGCTGACACGGAGAGAGAAGTCTTCGTTTGTGACCCAGCTGTGAAGCGTCGAGACTGTCGGAAAGGCGTCGTAGAGAAAGCCTTTGCTGGAGTGGATAAAGCAATCAGGCGAGCCAGAAAGCGAATCATGGGTGGAGATCGGTCTCCCCGCTTCAAAGTTGGCGGTTATGGATTTGAGTGAAGATGTTTTTTACGGAGGTGAGAATGTCGTGGGTCGAATGCGATATCGATAGTTTAGCTTAGTATTTTCTTATCGTTTGGTATTGTGCTCTAATACAGTAATCGGACACACTAATATTAAGTTGGCACGCGTGGTGAGTTTGTCGTTAAGAGTCATGGACTGCAGTAAGGCATTTCCTTGACTAAGTTTGAACTCTTATCGAATTTGTTACTCCCCACAGAATAAAATATATGTTATACGTTATTCGTTGAATATACAACTCGGCAGTGTTGGCAATACCAAAGTTGGTATTTTTACCAAATACCTTTTCCGATCGTTAAGTTATTTATATTTTTTTTTATTATGACAACAGGGACCATTAAATATTATGACAGAAAAATTGGCTTATGTGTAACTTAAGTAAGAGAAGAAAAAATAAGAATGTCTAAGAGTTATTCCAAATGAGGTCCAGCGGGTGAGTTCTTAGCAGCCTCCGCATCTGTTCGCTGTTGTCGAGCAGAGTGGTTGCCAACTCGTTGGGGTGGTTGTGTAGCCTGTAGTATGCACATATATTGAGTACCCACTGTACCGAGAGTACTTAAAGGGTGCGCACTGTAACACTTTGTTGCAGTGTTTACATTATCCAAAGTCCCGGTCATAAACCCTAAGTGGCCGAAATATGAACCGATCGTTATGCCTTAGCCCGCACACAGAAAGTGCTAGTGTCAGCATAATCGTAACAAACGGTCAGCATATGCATACCCCTCGCGCCTCCACTTGAGAGCGCATAACAACATATATTATTATATTCCTTTATATATAAGTACATAGCCGTCTCTCTGCCGCCGCCTGCGAGCAGCGCTGCTACGAGACTTAGCCTTACTTAGACTTAAGAAATATTGTAAAAGAACAGAGACATTTTGAACGTTGGAGCGGCACCTCAGCTGCTCCTCCCAAATAAAGACCAACTAAAACCAATCCCCTGGAGTTATCCTATCACATGGCGACCGTGACAGCGATGGAAGGACATCGAGGGATTAAAAGGATGTACCCAGGAGGATACCCATAATCAGAAAATCATTGGAAAATTACTGGAAAATTACTGAAAAATTACTGGAGAATTACTGGAATATTACTGAAAATTACTGAAAAATTACTGGAGAATTACTGGAATATTACTGGAGAATGAAAAATAAATCGACAAAAATCTGAGTGAGTAGAGTAAAAGCAATGGGCAATCGCGGAGGAGTCGCGAAAAAAATAAAAAAAAGAGTAGCACACCTAAAGTGGCTACTCTACGTAAACACTCCACCTCCCGCGTGGGCTACAGCCCAAAAACTTCAAACAGAACTAGATTTTCTGAAAGAAGAATTATTAAACAAGAAGAAAAGCCCAAAAATTGCCGCCACTCACTCAGTATCGATTAAGAAAATTAATGAAAAAATAATAACAAAACCTCCACCACCAAAGCAACTACCAAAACTAAAAAAGACGTGCCCGAAGGATTGCCCTGGACCACTGGACAGCCCTCACTGCAACCAAACCTGTGCGAGGACCGGCACCGGTAACGCCTGAGTCCAAAAGGCCCCGGACAGCAGCAGCAGCAAATAGAGTGCGGGAATACGCCACCTCCTGCGCCACCGAGGGAACGTCAGCGTAGCCAAACCGGCGACGACCAGCTGACGTGGAAAAAAAAAAAGGAAATCAACTGAGGAGAATTTTTTTCTTACCCATGCACTGCGTTGCATAATTTTTTTTGATTGCACTGCGATGCATATTTTTTTTTATACTATAACATTTTTTTGAAAAATTGAGCGGAACCTCTTTTGCCCAATTTGAAAGTATGGCCCGTATAGCTGTACAAATAATAGGTAGGAAAAAATGTTAGATAAGAAAAAAAGACAAAATTTAGAAAATTTTTTTAAAAAAAAAAATACGACAAATCCCAAAAATTTATGTAAAATTTTAATGAAAGAAAAAAATAAATTCAAAATAGCATAAATTCCTAAAATTTATGAAACATTTTAATACCCTTTTAATGAGAAGTAATAGCATAAGTAAAACAGATCAAATAAATGATTCTGACTATTACTTCCCAGAAAAATTAAGTTACATTGCAAAACATGACTCAGAGAAAAATATAATTGAAATCGGAAAAACAAAAACATATAAACTATCTAAAATGGGTTTAGTAGACACGAAAGTCGTAGATTCCACGGCAAATGTCGTTAATAAAATTGAACCAGGAAAAATCGATCTTCAAACAATTACAATATTGTTAATGATAATCGTCATTATAATGTTAGCAAGCGTTTTGCTAAAATTATATAAATTACACAATAAATGTCTAAAGAAAAAATTCCAGAGTCAAGCAAATGACCTGGACAAAATCTAAATAAAAAACCAAAAAAAAAAAAACAAAATTATTATACACAAATGTAAACACTTACAATCTAAGACAATGAAATAAAAGAAAATAAATATTAAAATATATTACGTAATTATCTCTACAAAAGTATGGCTAAACTAAAGGCATGGATTGGAAAAAATTGTACGAGGAGTTATCAATAATTAAAACAAATTTTGACAAATCGTACAAGTCCCTATCTCAGAATAGACCCATTCAAAAGAATACGGTTAGGAAGCACGTTGAAATATTAGTAGAGTGCTTTAATGAAGCGCGTATGCTAATACATGATCATAGAGAAAGATTAAATCAAGATCATTGGTCACAGGTATCGAAACTTTTGATACGACTACGATCTAATTTAATATTTATTAAACAAAAGTTCAGCTTAGAAATATCGTTACCAACCGTTCTAAACACTCCAATAGCAGTTGACACTGCACCTGACTCGGAATCAGCAGAAACGAAAGAATCTGAGTCAGAAGAGCTTCCCAAAGTAAACCCCAAAATAGAAGATACAGATTTAAATAATCTTACTATTCCGGCGGTATACACTGATCTGGATAACTCTACAGATTCAGATACTTCGAGTGTCATAGAATACAAGATAGATAAATCCATCACAATGGCACAATCAAATATTGATTTTATTAATACAGCATCTAAGCTTATACCAGTTTTTGATGGTAAGGCTGAAAATTTAACAAGTAGTATGCACATATATTGAGTACCCACTGTACCGAGAGTACTTAAAGGGTGCGCACTGTAACACTTTGTTGCAGTGTTTACATTATCCAAAGTCCCGGTCATAAACCCTAAGTGGCCGAAATATGAACCGATCGTTATGCCTTAGCCCGCACACAGAAAGTGCTAGTGTCAGCATAATCGTAACAAACGGTCAGCATATGCATACCCCTCGCGCCTCCACTTGAGAGCGCATAACAACATATATTATTATATTCCTTTATATATAAGTACATAGCCGTCTCTCTGCCGCCGCCTGCGAGCAGCGCTGCTACGAGACTTAGCCTTACTTAGACTTAAGAAATATTGTAAAAGAACAGAGACATTTTGAACGTTGGAGCGGCACCTCAGCTGCTCCTCCCAAATAAAGACCAACTAAAACCAATCCCCTGGAGTTATCCTATCACAAGCCTCTGGATGTACTTGCTGCTGCTTCTCTGTATCTCCTCCTTCACCCATGGGAAGCGAAGCACCTTATTGGATTGTCTGGTTGTCGTTGTAGACGTGTGGCCCAGTGGCGACACGGAGAGCTCTTTTTTAAAATGTCTTTCCGAATAATAGTCCGAATATTAGTCTTGCTGGCCGTGCCCCAAAGTGGGATCCCGTATGTCCAAATTGGCCAAATAATCGCCTTGTAGATTAGGATTTTCGAAGAGGTCCTTAGCTTCGACCTCCTACCCATCAGTTAATAGTATGCCTTTAATATTACTACATACTGCTTTCGCTTTTTGACTAGGTGAGGCTTCCAAGTAAGCCTCCTGTCTAGCATAAGGCCCAGGTATCTTGGGTTTTCTACTAGTGAGATGGGGGAGCTGTTGAGGTGGGCCGGTGGGCAATTTCCTTAACGGAGAGATAATGTGATGGCGGGTTCAGTTATATGGCAGCTATAGGATATAGTCGACCGATCCTTAAAAAATTTGTAGGTCGTATCAACTAACCAAAAATATAATCTGTACAAAGTTCCAACTTTCCATCTTAAAAAACATGAAAGTTGTGTCATTTCCGATTATTCAGTTATATGGCAGCTATAGGATATAGTTCACCGATCCTTACGACCCTCTAACTCAAAAAACAACAAAGTTACAGCATTTCCGATCAATCAGTTATATAGCAGCGATAGGATATAGTCGGTCGATCTCGGCCTTTCCGACTTATATACTGCGTGCAAAGGAAACAAGGGTGAATGCAAAGTTTCAAGTCGATAGCTTTAAAACTGAGACTAGTTTACGTAGAAACAGACAGACAGACATGCTCATATCAACTCAGGAAGTGATCCTGATCAAGAATATATATACTTTATAGGGTCGGAGATGTCTCCTTCACTGCGTTGCATGGGTATAAAAACTATCATTTATTTTCCCATTTATTATCCCCTAAAATATATGTAATGTAATATGTAATGTATATGTAATATGTAATCGAATCAATTATTATGGATTCTCGTATAGATTAATTTATCTTTCATTTTAATTATTATAATCTAGAAAAACATATGATTGTTAATAATAAAAAATATTAAATTATAAAAAAGTCTCAAACTTCTATCTATAAAAATACCAAATTTGGTATAAAAATACCAAATTTGGTATTTTTTTCCAAATATTATTTTCGATCGTTCAGTAATATGGCTCCTACTATAGTCTTTTTATGAAACTTGGTATGTTGTATTATTTCTCCAAAAATAGAATCCATAGAATCTCGACTCTTTAAATATGAAAACAGCACCATTCCGATCAATTAGTTATATGGCAGCTAGGATGGGATAGGATAAAGTCGGCAAGTTTATATCGAAAGAGTTTTAGGTTCGAAGAGTTTTATATTATATTTGTCCCAAAGGTAGACAACAGAAAAACAAAGATGATGGCGTATGCGTTGGGTGCTTCATTGGGATGCTGCGTTCGCTTTAGCAGCTTAATTTTTGTGACACAAACCAATGCTGTCTTTAAAAACCGCTATGACATTTTCGATAGTATTGAGTACCACCGGCACCGCAGACGAGTATACTAGTAATTCTGAAAAGAGCCACTGCTGCAGATCTCTGCATCAGCCCGAAAGCATCGCTGCGCGACAAAAAATTTCCTGTGCGCCTAGAAGCTTGAAAACGTTGTTGAGAACAAACGTTTTTATATGCGCTTATACTTATTTGAGTATTTAAGTACGTTTTTTTGCATGTAAGATAAGAATGTAAGACACTAAACTAGTAAAGTGTGTAATCAATAAAGCCCGATAAATTTTGTTTATTCTTGTTTTAGCGTGCTTTACGACAGTATGAACAGGCTATGGGGACGTCGGCTAATTTAGGAGATCGTATGGCACAAATGGAAGCTATGGATGGGGCAGCCCGCTGTTTGGAGACTCTACGTATTCAAAATAAAATTTGCAATTGCAGGCCGCTTGAGTTTAATACACGTCTTTTGGAAGTAGCTAGTTCTATTGGAGCTAAGGTAATTTCTTGTATAATGCCTTTAATTTAATTCTTTAAGGTACACTAATTAAAATTTGTTATTCATTATTCAAAAAATTTTTTTTTCTATAACAAAAATTTTTTGAAGAAAATAAAACAAAGTTTTCCGTATAAGTGTCTTTACTTTTAGTTCCTGGTCATCTTGGTCAGGGCCAAGATTGACCTTCAGAAAAACAAAAATATTACAATAGAAATAAAATATATATTATTCCCTTTTACATCAAAGTTATGTAAACAAAACAAACAAGAAAGCGCCGAGAAGCCGAAACGGGAAGAGCCGAAGTTTATATACACTTACAGTTAAAACCGGATATATATCGCAAAAATCGGATATAGTTGGCCGATCCTTATGAAAATACCATAATATGGTATTCTCCAATTTACTACGATACGAAATCTAAAAAAAGTCCCAAACTTCTATCTTTAAGAACATTATAGTTGGTATTTTTACCCAAAAACATTTACGATAGTTTAGTTATATGGCAGCTACAAGATATAGTCGGACGATTGTTATGAAATTTGGTAGGTGGGATCATTTTAGCCAAAATAGAATCTGTAATAAGCTTTTTTGTCAAACAACAAAAACACGAAAGTTGGGTCATTTCCGATTTTTCAGTTATAAGGCAGCTATAGGATATAGTCGGCCGATTTTTATGAAATTTGGTGGGTCGTATAATTTTGCCAAAAACAGCATTCATGCATTCGAACAATCGAAATTCGAACTTTCTAACTCAAAAAACACCGAATACTTCCGTTTCTCCGTATATGGCAGCTATAGGATGTAGTCGGCCGATCCCGGCCGTTCCGACTTATATGCAAAGGATAGAAGGGTGTAGCAAAGTTGCAAGATGATAGCTTTAAAACTGAGAGTCTACTTTGCGTAGAAACAGCTCATATCAACTCATATCATATCATTTCATTTTAACTTAAGAGAATTAAGAAAATATATTTTAATAAAACAAAAACAGGCTGGGAAAAGTAGAATGTGACAGTCAAAACTCCAATAAGTGAGCGTCATTGTAAAAGATAAATTTACAATGTACAAGTGCGCATTGTGTCACTATATTTTGACGATTTCATTAATCGGAAACTCAGCAATTCTGGCTCAAGCTATTGTTGGTGCTAGGTGTAGTCATAATTTTGTGGTGTAGTTCATGACCTAATATTTTGTTTATTGTTGTTTTTATTTGGTATATGGTAAAATTCCATGAGGTAGGTTCTGGTGAGGTTCTTCTTTTGTTACCTTTAATTTTTGGAGTCCACAAAGATCGCTTATATCCCAAGATGTAGACACATATCAGTACCAGTATTACGATTGAAATATACGAAATGTATTCGAAAAGGCTGCATACGAAATGGTTGTCTGGAATGCTTATGACGGATTTTAATTCTGAACGCACTTTTCTATGGAAAAAACTTGTTTCAACCAAATTTATAAAAACATTTTTCTCAGAGAAAACATTTTTTTTTGCTTAAGTTTGGACTGTCAAATGAGGCCGCATGGGAGCCAAAGAGAGAGCTTCTAAAAAAAAATTAAAAGTTCTCACACTTTCAGTGTGTCACAATCGCTGCAGAAAAACTTATATATTTACGCGTGCTATGGAAAATGAGAGTTCGCCCCCCACATGTCTATGGACACAGAGATGTTTCCAAATCAACTGAAAGAAGTTCGTATCTCAGTAGTCATAGTGCCAAATGTCGTCAAGCTGATATTGCCATTGCGTGCTGTGCAACCAGAAGGCATGCTCAACGTGCCAGTTGCCTTTATGTTAATGGGCGATAAAATTCAGTTGCATACAGGTTGAAGTTCCATTGATCTTTTTGATGCAAAGATCTATTGGTTAGATTGGTGGGTTTTCAACAATATTGCTCTGATATTTTGTTCCACTTGTTTTTATTAAATAATTGGAATTCGCATCGACTGTCAACATTGCAAGCCGTTTGATGGTGGAAACAGATATGCTGCTCAACTTCACCAGTTATGGTGAAGTTATTACATTCACTTTCATCGAGCCCCATAAAGCTATCTCTGTGGGCTGTGACGGCAATTGTAGTTGTTTGAAAATTGTATAAGGTCCAACCTTTTGAATCCCAATTTGTAATGGGAACGATGGTTACTCTGCATCCGCTGTAGTCCATTTGCAAGTACACTCATTGAGCTGTGAACTGGAGGAAGAAATCCTCATTGCTTTTTACTTTCGCGATATTTTTGACCATATGTTCTGCGTACGTGGAAAAAATTTATTCAGTACAGTTCCAATGATATTTATCTGTAATCGTCGTTGTTGGGAGTGACGGATTATGTTATTTCCTGAACCAAGCCCCGCGTACAGATGGTTATAATGGTCTAACATTGATCTGCTTGATGCCGTGCTTTTCAATTCTTGACACTTGTGTGAATTCAGTCACTATTATAGGCCGTGCCATGACTGGTGGAAGCATCGGGTAGCGGATAGTTTTCCCGTGACCGGATTGCTAGATGATTCAGGCATTTTGTTGCCATGTTGTTTTTGTGCCGTGTGCGACTGTTTCAAGTTTCGCCAAACTATGAGTTGATTTAATTGATCGTCCGGGTTAATTTATACTTGACGGTACATCTTTTCTAAGTTCGCCGTGAATACATATTTATGGGTTCGGAACCATGGCAGTATAGAGAAAAGCTCGCTCTGAACTGAAGGACCCGTATGTAACATTCAATGATTTTTGACATGACGTTTTACAGGACGCATCAAATAATACTTGCAGTTTGATCCTACTGCTGTCAGCCTTCAAGACGCAATTATGAGGAATTAACCAATGAGCCTGGGTACATGGGTATATGGCTTGATAGCATCAGTTTCATATGTGCCAAAGCTTTGTACTTTTCCATGAAGTCCGAATAACCTTTCCGAACGTCACCAGTCAAGCGTCGCTCAACTGCTAGATATCATTTGATATCAATGTCTTTTGACTCTCCTAGAGCTGAAGGGCGTTCGGCAAAAGGGAGCTTTAAAATAAAACGTCTATCGGCTGCTCTTTTCAGGTTTTCTACAAAGTATTTCTGACAATGTATTTCTGTCGGTGATCGATGTCTCGTTTGATTCTCCAGGTTGTCCAATTTCCGAAACCTTTCAATCAAAGCGTAAGTTTCTTCTCCAATACTGATTCCACCGGACACGGCCGATTGAGTTCTGGACTATTCTTCTTCCTGCGACAATCCATCCAAGTTTTGTAAGTTGGAGCATGGCACCATCTCTTCCAAAATTTTGTTCATTCGGAAAGAGTAACGAGTAGTAGTGTTCGGTTCATATTACTAGATCAATTCTCCCAGGTTTGTCGATCTGGGGATCCGCTAATGCACACTCATTGGGTATTTCCAACTCGCAATGAGAGAATGCTTGGTCAGCTAGAATGTGCGGAAAGGCAAAGGTCCGCTGGGTAAAATAACCATGAAGAGACCTTACTAGAATAATAACTCTTGTACTGTTTACTTTTGGCTGTCTACCAATACCTTCGACTCGAAGTTTGGCACAGTGGCATTTTAACGAAAACATGGATGCCAGTCGTTCGGTGATGAAATTGATATGCGATCCTTTATCCAGCAGTGCTCGAAACTTTGCTGCCTGTCTGTTATGTGATTGGACTGCTACCTTTGCTGTGGAAAAAAGGTTGTAATTTTTATTGATTACTGCACCTTCTGCTGGTGCTGGACGGTTTTTAGTTTCTGGATGTAACAAAGCATGATGCCTTTTGTCACACTAAAAACAATTTCATCCTCGATCCTCGCGGCTAGCTTATAGAGTTTGCGGCTGTGTTCCACCGAATTTATAGATCGACGTGATTGCCCGAGCCCAGAAAATAATTCAAATAGCTAGAAATTTCCACACTGTTTATTTAGACATTTCGTCCAGAATACAAAGGCTTGCTCTCAATCCCGCTCCGTATTCTCGACCTCGCACTTCCGTTTCTCCAGGAATCCACCGCGCATACGCGCTAGCGGGGCGGGATTGGAAGTTGGCTGCGGGCTTTCGCCCCCGCTACATTTGGATACCGCGCATACGCGCTAACGCCAGGATTGAGAGTTTGGATGCAGACTGCTGCCTCTGCTACACCGGGACATCGCGCATATGCGCTAGTGCCAGGATTGGGAGTGCCTGTGTCGCCCCCGCTACACTTGGGATTTACCAGAATTCGCGCATACGCGCTATAGAGCCAGGATTGGAAGTTGTCAGTGGTCGTCGCGCGAGTTAGCGAGTCCGGAGTTTGGAATGAGGGCCTGGTGATCGGAATACTCTCATTCGGTCTCTGACTTGGGCGTGATCTCACGAGTCGGCCTATCCTTGTTTCGCAGGACTACGACTGTTGGTTGCGATTCGCCAGACTTATCCTTTCCTCACTTCCTGTCTCGTCCTTTACGTTTTATGAATACCGGGCGTGCGATCCCGAGTCGGCCTATCCTTGTGTCGCAGGACCACGCCTGTTGGTTGCGATTTCAGGAGTCGGTAAGGCGTACGCCAGACTTATCCTTTCCTCACTTCCTTGCAAGGCTACCTGCCGTGTTCGGGAATGGCCCAACTCGACTCCACTACCCTGGGTTGTCTCGTGTCTCGTCCTTTACGTTCTTCTTTCTCCGTGTTGTCGGACTCTCCAAAGGCGGTCCTCCAACTCAACGTTACAAGCTTCCTAAAAAGACTCGTCCCGATCTGCTCCAATAGGCCTCCTTATATACTGATCGGAGCGCTCGTTAAGCGTCTGCTGTTGCTATGCTGTTGCCATGCTGTTGCCAGGGCCAGCAGCACTTTGCGTCGCAACCCCCCTTTGCTCCTTCTTCCTCCGCTGCTGCTCAACCCGCCACACTTGTCGCGTTGTTGCAGTGCACGATTGGCGGACATCCTCGGCGCCCAACGAACTTTTGAAAAGCCAACAAAAAGTAATCAAAGGTCGGAATCTACTTCTCAATGAACTGCCTTGGACGCAAAACAAACAAATAATGCAATGTAGGACTTGTAGAGTGGCCTATCACGAATTTTCAATGTCTTATAACCAGGGCCAATTAACACCACATATGGAAAAAATAAAAGGAGAGCAAGAATTCTATATAAGGGTAAATTTTAAGATCCATATGCGCAGTGGGCCCACTCACAAATGCTCGTGGGCCCACATAAAAATTCGACTCGGGCAAGTATCGGACGTAGCTGTGATTAAATTTAGTGTTTTGTCAAAAATACTGGAAACTTGGCATTGTACGATATAGGAGCATTAGCTAGTCGCTCCTCGACCCGCAACAACGAAAAGGTAAGCCCAGCCTCAGAGGATTCATGTTTTCATTCATTAGCGGGAATTTTTTTTTTTGTGTTTTGTTCCACCAATCTAAATTATTTAACCAAAGTTTCTACAATAGGATCATTCCTTTTCTAAGTATGGAGCTCAATAAGCCAAAGGGGTCCAACAGCTTGGATTTCACCGAAAGAATGTTCCGCTTAGTCGCCCTAAGACACGTTCGGATTCGAATCCGATACCGCGTAGGTCAGCGGTTGGTGGTCAGTGAAGATATTTATATCTTTGACCCAATATAAGTGAATAAAGCCAATATAAACTATGGCTAACAGCTCCCTTTTGTTGGTAGCGTAGTTAATCTCTCTGTCCTTTAGGGTCCTAGAGCTCATAGTAATGGATCGTCCCTTTTGGGAAAGTACTGCGCCAATGCCGGTCGCTGAGGCATCTGTCGTTAGATCAAATAGCTTCTTGTAATCGGGGTATTTAAGGATGACATCCTCAGAGGCTAGGATGTTGCAGCTTTTCGAAGGCTAGCCGTTGCGGCTCGGCAAACTGTACGTGGATGTTTCTGGATCAGTATCTGCTGACATTTCCATGTTCCCCTTTTAAGATGCTCGAAATGGGCTTAGCTATCGCCGCAAAATCTTTAATAAAACATCTATAATATCCAGCCTATCCCTTACCATGAATTAGCCATGAATTAACTTACTTCAAATACGTTTTTGGGCTCCGGGAATTCCTTGATGGCTCTGACTTTTTCCGGGTCTGTCGTAGTCCCATCTCTTAAGAATCCAGTCTACGTGCCGTATGTGAGCGTTTTCGTCCTCTGAGAAGACGATAACATCATCGACATAGACGTAGCAAAATTTGCCAATCTGTTCTCGCAGTAAGTCGTCGATGGTTCTTTGGAAAATGCTGGCAGCATTTCTTAACCCGAATGGCAGTCGACGGAACTCGTATTTTCCCCCGTTTACGGAAAAGGAAGTTTTCTCACGGTCACGTTCTGCCAGAATAATTTGGTGGTAGCCGGACTTTAAATCGAGCGTTGTGAAGTATTTGGCTTTGCGCAAATTCCCTAGTATCATAGAGATGATTGGCATTGGGTACGGATCCGGTATTGTCCTCTCGTTTAATTTTCAAAAGTCCAATACCAGCCGCATTATGCGGTTGCCAGATTCGTCGGTGCCCTTTTTGTCTACTACCCATATTGGATTATTGTAGGGGGATCTCGATTTCTGGATTATGCCGTTTTTTAGAAGGTCCTGGCATGATTGGAATTCCAGCTTTTCTACCTCGGAGCCCCATTTGAGGTGTCCGGAAGCTAGGCAAAGCGATGCCCCTGCCTGTTTTAACAGGTCAAGGACGATGATGGCATCAAAGGAGGACAAATCTGGTAAGATGAAGATCGAGCCTTCAAGTTGAATAGGGATACGAAGCATTTTTTTGTGATCGTGGTAACGCCATGGATAGAATGAACTGAAAATGGCGAATCTACTGGGCGGACGCCTTTCAACCCTTCGTATGGACGGATGAAATTCGCCTGCGCCCCGGTTTCGCCTGCGCTTTGCGCGACGTGACTAACCCTTTGCCTTTTATATGGGGCCGATCGATCGGATACGGCCTGATTTGGTATGCCGAGGCTTGATACGGCTTAAGCATCTTGGAAAGTGATGGGTCAATGTCCATGGGTTTGGGGGTGCCTCCACTGCATGGGGCAGAGTGTACTTGCACCTTGTGTTGTTTGGTGTAGTTCGGATTCTTGCTAGTGTTTGTCTGACAATTTGTCTGCACAGGAGCCTGTCGGTGTTCTTGCGCCATTGGATATTATTTTTTATCCTTGTCCTCCTGGCCAAACGTTGACGCGAAGGAGTATCTCTTGGTGTTAGATTCCACTTCTTGCGCCAAAGCGAGAGCCAGAGCTTTTCGGAGTGCGTCATCCCGGAATTTGTCACACAAAACTTTTTCGTCACACAATAAGCCGAGGCTTCGTACGACATGGTAGCTTTGTTGGTGACAAAGGTGAGTTTTTTCTCGACCTAGTCGTATCATAGTATTGCAGGAGGGTCAGATTCCCCTGCGTAAAAGTATCCATTTCCTGCTCAATGCCGTGAATCTGACGCTTATGACTGTACGTAAAGTCGAGTCGATTTATAATCGCGTCCAATTAAGTACATTGCCAAACGAGGATAGCACGGCATCGGCAGGGCCTCTTATTTTACTCCAAATAATAATAATTGCCTGATAATGGCGCGAGCTATTTACGTAATTCCTAAAAATATAATACGCGGTGTGGAAAATCTGACCGACCCTTTGATCTCGGAGAATTGCCTTGTATTCCTATTCCGGCGGAAGGGGTTGCTCATGTGGAGCTGTAGCTACAAATCGCCGAAAGCATTAATTCATGCTCAAATTGCATGCAGAGGCATTTGGGCTGGTAAGGGCCGCGGGGGCTGAGCCGCCGTTTTTTAGTTATGTGTGCGAGCTCGTCGACCTGCGCTTTTGCCTTGCTAAATAGAGGCAAGGTGATAAAAGCTGAATTAAATGCAAAAAATTATATAAATTATATTGGATTGGAAATTAAATTTGAGCCAGCTATTCTTTTGCCCTGTTTAACAATTTCTTATTTCGCAACTTGGTGTTGTTGTATTAAAATAATTATTTATTTATTCACTATTTATTGATTACTGCACCTTCTGCTGGTGCTGGACGGTTTTTAGTTTCTGGATGTAACAAAGCATGATGCCTTTTGTCACACTAAAAACAATTTCATCCTCGATCCTCGCGGCTAGCTTATAGAGTTTGCGGCTGTGTTCCACCGAATTTATAGATCGACGTGATTGCCCGAGCCCAGAAAATAATTCAAATAGCTAGAAATTTCCACACTGTTTATTTAGACATTTCGTCCAGAATACAAAGGCTTGCTCTCAATCCCGCTCCGTATTCTCGACCTCGCACTTCCGTTTCTCCAGGAATCCACCGCGCATACGCGCTAGCGGGGCGGGATTGGAAGTTGGCTGCGGGCTTTCGCCCCCGCTACATTTGGATACCGCGCATACGCGCTAACGCCAGGATTGAGAGTTTGGATGCAGACTGCTGCCTCTGCTACACCGGGACATCGCGCATATGCGCTAGTGCCAGGATTGGGAGTGCCTGTGTCGCCCCCGCTACACTTGGGATTTACCAGAATTCGCGCATACGCGCTATAGAGCCAGGATTGGAAGTTGTCAGTGGTCGTCGCGCGAGTTAGCGAGTCCGGAGTTTGGAATGAGGGCCTGGTGATCGGAATACTCTCATTCGGTCTCTGACTTGGGCGTGATCTCACGAGTCGGCCTATCCTTGTTTCGCAGGACTACGACTGTTGGTTGCGATTCGCCAGACTTATCCTTTCCTCACTTCCTGTCTCGTCCTTTACGTTTTATGAATACCGGGCGTGCGATCCCGAGTCGGCCTATCCTTGTGTCGCAGGACCACGCCTGTTGGTTGCGATTTCAGGAGTCGGTAAGGCGTACGCCAGACTTATCCTTTCCTCACTTCCTTGCAAGGCTACCTGCCGTGTTCGGGAATGGCCCAACTCGACTCCACTACCCTGGGTTGTCTCGTGTCTCGTCCTTTACGTTCTTCTTTCTCCGTGTTGTCGGACTCTCCAAAGGCGGTCCTCCAACTCAACGTTACAAGCTTCCTAAAAAGACTCGTCCCGATCTGCTCCAATAGGCCTCCTTATATACTGATCGGAGCGCTCGTTAAGCGTCTGCTGTTGCTATGCTGTTGCCATGCTGTTGCCAGGGCCAGCAGCACTTTGCGTCGCAACCCCCCTTTGCTCCTTCTTCCTCCGCTGCTGCTCAACCCGCCACACTTGTCGCGTTGTTGCAGTGCACGATTGGCGGACATCCTCGGCGCCCAACGAACTTTTGAAAAGCCAACAAAAAGTAATCAAAGGTCGGAATCTACTTCTCAATGAACTGCCTTGGACGCAAAACAAACAAATAATGCAATGTAGGACTTGTAGAGTGGCCTATCACGAATTTTCAATGTCTTATAACCAGGGCCAATTAACACCACATATGGAAAAAATAAAAGGAGAGCAAGAATTCTATATAAGGGTAAATTTTAAGATCCATATGCGCAGTCACTCACAAATGCTCGTGGGCCCACATAAAAATTCGACTCGGGCAAGTATCGGACATAGCTGTGATTAAATTTAGTGTTTTGTCAAAAATACTGGAAACTTGGCATTGTACGATATAGGAGCATTAGCTAGTCGCTCCTCGACCCGCAACAACGAAAAGGTAAGCCCAGCCTCAGAGGATTCATGTTTTCATTCATTAGCGGGAATTTTTTTTTTTGTGTTTTGTTCCACCAATCTAAATTATTTAACCAAAGTTTCTACAATAGGATCATTCCTTTTCTAAGTATGGAGCTCAATAAGCCAAAGGGGTCCAACAGCTTGGATTTCACCGAAAGAATGTTCCGCTTAGTCGCCCTAAGACACGTTCGGATTCGAATCCGATACCGCGTAGGTCAGCGGTTGGTGGTCAGTGAAGATATTTATATCTTTGACCCAATATAAGTGAATAAAGCCAATATAAACTATGGCTAACAGCTCCCTTTTGTTGGTAGCGTAGTTAATCTCTCTGTCCTTTAGGGTCCTAGAGCTCATAGTAATGGATCGTCCCTTTTGGGAAAGTACTGCGCCAATGCCGGTCGCTGAGGCATCTGTCGTTAGATCAAATAGCTTCTTGTAATCGGGGTATTTAAGGATGACATCCTCAGAGGCTAGGATGTTGCAGCTTTTCGAAGGCTAGCCGTTGCGGCTCGGCAAACTGTACGTGGATGTTTCTGGATCAGTATCTGCTGACATTTCCATGTTCCCCTTTTAAGATGCTCGAAATGGGCTTAGCTATCGCCGCAAAATCTTTAATAAAACATCTATAATATCCAGCCTATCCCTTACCATGAATTAGCCATGAATTAACTTACTTCAAATACGTTTTTGGGCTCCGGGAATTCCTTGATGGCTCTGACTTTTTCCGGGTCTGTCGTAGTCCCATCTCTTAAGAATCCAGTCTACGTGCCGTATGTGAGCGTTTTCGTCCTCTGAGAAGACGATAACATCATCGACATAGACGTAGCAAAATTTGCCAATCTGTTCTCGCAGTAAGTCGTCGATGGTTCTTTGGAAAATGCTGGCAGCATTTCTTAACCCGAATGGCAGTCGACGGAACTCGTATTTTCCCCCGTTTACGGAAAAGGAAGTTTTCTCACGGTCACGTTCTGCCAGAATAATTTGGTGGTAGCCGGACTTTAAATCGAGCGTTGTGAAGTATTTGGCTTTGCGCAAATTCCCTAGTATCATAGAGATGATTGGCATTGGGTACGGATCCGGTATTGTCCTCTCGTTTAATTTTCAAAAGTCCAATACCAGCCGCATTATGCGGTTGCCAGATTCGTCGGTGCCCTTTTTGTCTACTACCCATATTGGATTATTGTAGGGGGATCTCGATTTCTGGATTATGCCGTTTTTTAGAAGGTCCTGGCATGATTGGAATTCCAGCTTTTCTACCTCGGAGCCCCATTTGAGGTGTCCGGAAGCTAGGCAAAGCGATGCCCCTGCCTGTTTTAACAGGTCAAGGACGATGATGGCATCAAAGGAGGACAAATCTGGTAAGATGAAGATCGAGCCTTCAAGTTGAATAGGGATACGAAGCATTTTTTTGTGATCGTGGTAACGCCATGGATAGAATGAACTGAAAATGGCGAATCTACTGGGCGGACGCCTTTCAACCCTTCGTATGGACGGATGAAATTCGCCTGCGCCCCGGTTTCGCCTGCGCTTTGCGCGACGTGACTAACCCTTTGCCTTTTATATGGGGCCGATCGATCGGATACGGCCTGATTTGGTATGCCGAGGCTTGATACGGCTTAAGCATCTTGGAAAGTGATGGGTCAATGTCCATGGGTTTGGGGGTGCCTCCACTGCATGGGGCAGAGTGTACTTGCACCTTGTGTTGTTTGGTGTAGTTCGGATTCTTGCCAGTGTTTGTCTGACAATTTGTCTGCACAGGAGCCTGTCGGTGTTCTTGCGCCATTGGATATTATTTTTTATCCTTGTCCTCCTGGCCAAACGTTGACGCGAAGGAGTATCTCTTGGTGTTAGATTCCATTTCTTGCGCCAAAGCGAGAGCCAGAGCTTTTCGGAGTGCGTCATCCCGGAATTTGTCACACAAAACTTTTTCGTCACACAAAAAGCCGAGGCTTCGTACGACATGGTAGCTTTGTTGGTGACAAAGGTGAGTTTTTTCTCGACCTAGTCGTATCATAGTATTGCAGGAGGGTCAGATTCCCCTGCGTAAAAGTATCCATTTCCTGCTCAATGCCGTGAATCTGACGCTTATGACTGTACGTAAAGTCGAGTCGATTTATAATCGCGTCCAATTAAGTACATTGCCAAACGAGGATAGCACGGCATCGGCAGGGCCTCTTATTTTACTCCAAATAATAATAATTGCCTGATAATGGCGCGAGCTATTTACGTAATTCCTAAAAATATAATACGCGGTGTGGAAAATCTGACCGACCCTTTGATCTCGGAGAATTGCCTTGTATTCCTATTCCGGCGGAAGGGGTTGCTCATGTGGAGCTGTAGCTACAAATCGCCGAAAGCATTAATTCATGCTCAAATTGCATGCAGAGGCATTTGGGCTGGTAAGGGCCGCGGGGGCTGAGCCGCCGTTTTTTAGTTATGTGTGCGAGCTCGTCGACCTGCGCTTTTGCCTTGCTAAATAGAGGCAAGGTGATAAAAGCTGAATTAAATGCAAAAAATTATATAAATTATATTGGATTGGAAATTAAATTTGAGCCAGCTATTCTTTTGCCCTGTTTAACAATTTCTTATTTCGCAACTTGGTGTTGTTGTATTAAAATAATTATTTATTTATTCACAGAAAAAAACGGAAGTGCAAACAATATTGGGAAGTAAAGTAAATATCCCGAAAATGGTGTATAAAAAATAATATAACAAGAAAGGAAAGCTAACTTCGGGCGTAGCCGAAGTTTATATACCCTTGCAGTTTAAACCGGATATATATCGCCAACATCGGATATAGTTGGCCGAACCTTATGGGAAAAGGAATATATAATCCAATTTATTACAATACAAAATCTAAAAAAAAGTCCCAAACTTCTATTTTCAAAAATACGAAAGTTGATATTTCTACCAAATACCATTTCCGATCGTTCAGTTATATGGCAGCTATAGGATATAGTCGGCCGATTCTAATGAAATTTTGTAGGTCGAATCAACTGACCAAAAATATAATCTGTACCAAATTCCAGCTTTCTATCTTCAAAAACACGAAAGTTGGGTCATTTCCGATCGTTTAGTTATATGGCAGCTATAAGATATAGTGGGCCGATCCTTACGAAATTTGGCATGTCGTCTTATTTTGCCAAAAATAGCTCTCACCTAAAATTTGACTCTCTAACTTTAAAAACACCAAAGTTATACCATTTCCGATTAATCAGTTATATGGCAGCTATAGGATATAGTCGACCGATCCGGGTCGTTCCGACTTATATACTGCGTGCAAAGGAAAGAAGGGTGTGTGCAAAGTTTCAAGACGATAGCTTTAAAACTGAGAGACTAGTTTGCGTAGAAACAGACAGACGGACAGACAGACAGACGGACAGACGGACAGACGGACAGACGGACATGCTCATATCAACTCAGGAGGTGATCCTGATCAAGAATATATATACTTTATAGGGTCTGAGATGTCTCCTTCACTGCGTTGCACACTTTTGACCCAAATTATAATACCCTCTGTCGGGTCAAGCAGCAAGCAACTAATTTAAACATAATAATTAATCAGTAACTGATGTTTTGTTGGTCGCAAGCCGACTCTTTTTCGGCCGCTCGGCACTGCTAATTCGGCGTTTAAAGTTAGCGAGCATCCGCTCAGCCTATTCTGGAAGGTTGGCGCCACTCTTGTTCGTCTTCTTACTGCGCTCGCATCCTAAATTGGATTTCAAATATTGTTCATAAATCCTAATTTCATATGCGGCCTGAATAAAGTTTATAACGTTGAAATTAATTAAATTCTGATTTTTTATTTACGGCATTGAAAACGCTCGATGACCAAACATTGGTGAACCCCGACGTGATAGTTAATATATTTATATACATATAAACAAATTAATAAAACAAAAACAAGAAAGGAAAGCTAACTTCGGGCGGAGCCGAAGTTTATATACCCTTGCAGTTAAAACCGGATATATATCGCAAACATCGGATATAATTGGCTGATCCTTATGGGAATAGGAATATATACTCCAATTTATTACAATACAAAATCTAAAAAAAGTCCCAAGCTTCTATCTTCAAAAATACGAAAGTTGATATTTCTACCAAATACCATTTCCGATCGCTCAGTTATATGGCAGCTATAGGATATAGTCGGCCGATCCTAATGAAATTTGGTAGGTTGGATCAACTGACCAAAAATAGAGTCTGTACTAAATTCCAGCTTTCTATCTTCAAAAACACGAAAGTTGAATCATTTCCGATCGTTCAGTTATATGACAGCTATAGGATATAGTCGGCCGATCCTTACGAAATTTGGCATGTCGTATTATTTTGCCAAAAATGGCGCTCGTGTAAAATTTTAACTCTCTAACTCTAAAAACACCGAAGTTATACCATTTCCGATCAATCAGTTATATGGCAGCTATAGGATATAGTCGGCCGATCCGGGCCGTTCCGACTTATATACTGCGTGCAAAGGAAAGAAGGGTGTGTGCAAAGTTTCAAGACGATAGCTTTAAAACTGAGAGACTAGTTTGCGTAGAAACAGACAGACGGACAGACAGACAGACGGACAGACGGACATGCTCATATCAACTCAGGAGGTGATCCTGATCAAGAATATATATACTTTATAGGGTCGGAGATGTCTCCTTCACTGCGTTGCACACTTTTGGACAAAATTATAATACCCTCTGCAAGGGTATAACAAAACAATTTTGTAAACAGTGTTATGTGAAAAATTATCATACGTGGCTAATAAGTTTGTTTACAATAATAAACAAATTATAATATATTATTATATTATACATACATACAGGCATAAACATAAACGTTAGTTAACAAGCACACATACATATTTACGATCCACAACGCGAGTGCATTCGCCCGCGCATAGACTTCATACATACAAACATACGATCCACAACGCAAGTGCATTCGCTTGCACATAGCTTCATATATATATACATTCCACAATTCCGCTACGGTTCTGGGCGCACAGTGGGACAGATCGTGTTCGCCGCGAGCAAATAAAATTTATTTCGGGTTGTTCGGAACTGAATATAATAAATCATGAACTCCAGCGGCGCCGTCACAGGAGCACCCACTCCAACCCGGAGTGCTATTTTAAAGTGCAAGGCCCTGGGTATTCTCCAGGACTTACAGAGGATCCAAGGAGCTCTTCAGCCTATTTCCAAGGTGGATGATGCCATGCTACACGTCCGACATGGTCAGATAGCCACCATCTTCAGCGACTTCAAGGCCATCCACGGGGAGCTTGAGGATTTGGACATTTTGCAGATCAGCAGTGACCTTCGATGGACTGTTTCGGAGCTCGTAGCGACGATGCAGGCGGAAATTGAGCACGAGACGACCTTTCGCTCATCTCGAATTTGCCCACTCCACCCTTGCCAACGGAATGTCCACCATGCAGGCTGACCCAGGGTTAGGTCAAAGTTTTCAAGTGCTGCCTCCTTTGCCGTAGGGAACGTAGGGAGCGCTCAGCGGTGGATACTCGGAATGGGCTGAATTTTACTCGATCTTCTCTACAATCGTCGCCAGCAATCCTCGTATTAGTAAGGTGGAAAAGTTGCAAAGGTTGCGATCTTGCCTTAGGGAGTCCGCTTTCGAAGCAGTTCGTTCCTTGGAAGTCTCCGACGAGAACTATGATGTTGCGCTGAATTTATTGGAGAAACGATTTAATAACCGTCGCTTAAAATTTCAGGCACACGTGAACGAGATTCTGGGCCTCAGTCTGTTGGAAAGTGGCTCAATAGCAGCTCCTCGAGGTCTTTCGGACAAAATCAATGCCCATATGCGAGCCTTACAGAATTTGGGTACTTCAGTTCAGATCGCCAGCTGCATCATCGTCCAAGTTCTGCTTCAAAGGTTGGACCCAGCTACCCAGGCCAAGTGGGAGGAGAGTCAAAACTCCTCAGGTTCAGACCCCATCCCTATTTGGGAGTCGATGGCCGAATTTTTGGAGCAGCGGTGTAGGACGCTGGAGGCTATGGACGTGGCCATAGCTGCATACGCCCCGGGCGCTCATGTGGGTAGGCGTCGAGGTGCAAATAATAGTAGATCATCCTTTATTGTTACTAATTCGCTTCCCGCGCTATGCGGGGGATGGTCCCATATAATGTCTGCATGCCCCCGATTTCTATCAATGCCCCCTGAGATTCGCCTTGGTGAGGCCAGGCGACTCGGTCTTTGTCGGAAGTGTCTGCAAACGGGCCATCACATGCGTGAGTGCCTCGCTGCTAATTGTCGCAGTGGTAGAAGGAGGCATCACAGCCTGCTGCATTTCCTGGAGCCGCCGGCATCTAGCGGCCAGCCGTTGGTTGGTCCTCCCACGTCAGCCATAGCTGAGGTCATCGAGCCTATAGCCTCTTTCCCGTCCACTGCTAATGCACTAGTTGCTCAAGGTCACAGCGGCGATATATCGATGCTTGCTACAGCGAACATTTTTGTTCGTAGTCGCGCTGGATCCCTTGTTCCATGCCGAGCTCTGTTGGATTCTGGATCTCAGGTGCACGTGATCACTTCCCGGCTGGCAAGTCAGCTGCAGCTCCGGAGGTAAAAATCATTCATGGCGGTGTCTGGTATTGGAGATACCTGCTTTGCGACAGATGGATTCTCTGTTGATGTTCTCCTACGTTCCCACTGTTCCGAGTACTCGGCCCTAGTTAACGCCGTCATCGCCGCCAATATCACGGACCTGCAGCCTAGCTTCAGTTTGGATGTCTCCAGTTGGAATATTCCTGGCAATCTTTCTTTGGCTGATCCTGAATTTTTCAGCCCACAGCGCATCGACCTTCTTATCGGAGCCAGTCTGTTTTATGAGCTGTTGTGTGTTGGGCAAATTAAGCTCTCAGCCGGCCTGCCATTGCTGCAGAAAACTCGACTTGGATGGGTCGTGTGTGGAGGCGGTTCACATGTCCAGAGAAGATCACTCGTTTCCACTGCCCACAAGGATGTTCCGGAGAGCGCAACAATGATCAGCTGGATTCTCTGCTCCGCCGGTTTTGGGAAATCGAAGACTGCCTCGAACCTATTATGAAGCGGACGAAGGAAGAGCTAGATTGCAATGCGTATTTCGTGCAACATGTTGCTCGGCTGGATTCCGGCGCTTACGCTGTGAAGCTTCCTTTAAAATGCGGTTCTGAGTTGCTGGGAGAGTCGTACCCCCAAGCCGTTCGACGATTTCTTTCCCTCGAAAGGAAGCTCTGTCGCCATCCTCAATTAAAGGAGCAATATGCTGCATTCATAAAAGAGTATTTGGAGTTGGGTCATATGCCTCCAGTCCCTGCTGATGCGAGCGTCACTGGTCAATACTTTCTTCCACACCATTGTGTTTTAAAGGAGGACAGTTCAACAACCAAGCTCAGGGTTGTCTTTGATGGATCTGCTGTCACAACTTCTGGATATTCATTGAATGACGTGTTGATGTCTGGCCCAATTATTCAGCCAAAGTTACTGCATATTCTGTTAAGGTTCCGATGCCATTACTGGAGATATTTGTAAATTTTATCGTTGGTCAGGGTTTTTCCTGAGGACAGCTATCTTCAGTGTATTCTTTGGTGGGATTCCACCCAGGATGAGTTACAGGTTTTTAAGCTGGAAACGGTCACCTATGGAACGAAGCCTGCCTCATTTTTAGCAGTTCGGACAATGCATCAGTTGGCAGATGATGAGCAATTAATGTTTCCAAAGGGGGCCGAAATTCTGCGTCGCGACTTTTATGTGGATGATCTGCTTTCCGGAGGCGACTCTATAGATGAAGCTATTAGCATAATGCAAGATCGGGAGTCTTTCCTAAATTTTGATGATGGCAGTAACTTCACAAAGACACTGGGTCTTGCTTGGGATCCTGCAACTGACCGCATGCTATTTTCTTTTGAAGGGATTCAGTCAATCTCAAAGCCCACTAGGCGCATCGTGCTTTCTTCAGTCGCTCGGCTTTATGACCCCTTAGGCCTTGTTGGTCCTGTAATTTCAAAGGCAAAGATCTTTCTCCAGAAACTGTGCCGTAAGAAGTTGTCCTGGGATGAAAGTCTTCCTCAAGCCCTTCACTGCGACTGAAATATGATTTGTAGCAGCTTTGTTAGTACGCAGCGCACCGAATTCCCTAGATGGGTTCTAACATCGAAATCCGAGGTGGAGGTCCATGGATTCTGTGACGCCAGCATTGAGGCGTATGGGGCATGCGTTTATGTCGTGTCCAAGGGCGCAGGATCTGCCAGCTATTTACTCTGTTCGAAGTCCCGAGTTGCACCGTTAAAGACTGTTACGGTGCCGAAGCTGGAGTTATCGGGAGCTGAGTTGTTGGCTCGACTTATGTCGGAAGTAGAGCAGTTGAAGGTCTACGTTGGAAAGTATTTTTGCTGGTGCGATTCTGCTGTGGCTCTGTCTTGGATTCGAGAAGAACCCTATCGGTTTAATGTTTTCGTCGCCAATCGAGTTTCGACCATTCAGAAACTAACTAGAGAAATGGAGTGGCGGTATGTTCCCACTTCTTTCAACCCAGCAGATATCCTGTCGCGTGGTGCTCTTCCCAATGAATTGGTTGAGAATAAGCTGTGGTCTCACGGTCCTCCGATTCTCATTGGATCCCAAGAGGCGTGGCCAACCCCGGTCCCATTTGAGAGATCAACCCTGTAGTTACGTGCAAGGGTCCTGCTCATTCAGTCTCCGTACGTGGATATAACAGCGGTTTCTAAGCGTTATATAACGCTAATTCGTTTCCAGCACTGCAGAGGGTATTTGCTTACGTATACAAGTTTTCTCAACGAATTCACCACAACGGTGTTACGGCTAGCGATATAAAATCTGGAACACAGCTGTTATTGCGGCTAGTGCAGCGTGTGCATTTTTGGGAGGACATAAAGGCTCTTCAAAATGGAAAAGAGATAGCGGTATCCAGTGCCCTTACCTCATCCTCCCCCTTCTTGGACAAATTTGGACTTTTGCGCGTAGACGGTCGGCTAAAAAATTCGTCGTTGGATTTTGATAGTCAGCATCCAATTACGCAGGCAACTTCCAAGAAGCCATCCAGTTACGCAGGCTATAATTGTTGACTTCCATGAGCGAAATGTACATACGGGACCTCGCGCACTGTTGGCAATTATTCGGTCCCAATATTGGCCAATTGGGGGGAGAAAAACCGTGACGAAGGCAATACACAAATGCATCCGATGCTTCCGGACTAAGCCTCGGTTGTTGGAGCACATTATGGCTGATCTCCCGGAGCAAAGAGTTAGCGGCTTCCAGGTCTTTGGAGTCCCTGGTATGGATTTTTGTGGACCGTTCTATTATAAGCCGGAAGTGCGTAATAGGGCTCCAGTAAAATGTTACATTAGCATTTTCATTTGTTTTGCTACCAAAGCCGTCCACCTGGAGCTTGTAAGGGATCTGTCCACAATGTCTTTTTTGCAGGCTTTGAAGCGTTTTATATGCACCCGCCGAAGGCCTCAACATATTTGGTCTGACAACGCAACCAACTTTGTTGGAGCCAAAAACGAGCTAAAGGAGCTGCGCCGATTATTTCTAAGCGAAGAGCATCAACGGGCACTGCTGGAGTTTTGCTCTATGGAGTCCATCGAATGGCATTTTATTCCTCCTCGATCTCCGCATTTCGGTGGTCTGTGGGAAGCGGCTGTTAAAACCGCCAAGCACCATTTTTACCGAGCTGTCGGATCTGCAGTTCTTGGATTCGAGGAGCTGCGAACGCTGCTGTGCCATATTGGGGCTGTTATAAATTCACGACCCTTATTGTCTCTTTCAGAGAATCCTGCAGACCTTGATTTTCTGACCCCAGCTCATTTTTAAACTGTTGGTCCGTCAGTCAGCTTTATCGAGCCTGATGTCACAAAGCTGAACTTCAACCGGTTGGACAGTTGGCAGCGCGTGTCTTTCCTGCAGCAGTCTTTCTGGTCCCAATGGAAGGAGGAGTACCTAAGCCTTCTCCAGCAGCGCTCCAACCTCCGATGAAATGGCCGCTTGCGAGAATAATGGAGTTAATCCCCGGTCGGGATGGTATCTTTCGAGTGGTGGTGATAAAAACCTCATCTGGAATTACCAAGCGAGTTGTGACTAAGCTGCGCCTTTTGCCCCTTAAGGATGAAGTTGGAGTAGAAGCCCCAACTGGGGGGAGAATGTCGGGTCAAGCAGCAAGCAACTAATTTAAACATAATAATTAATCAGTAACTGATGTTTTGTTGGTCGCAAGCCGACTCTCTTTCGGCCGCTCGGCTTTGCTAATTCGGCGTTTAAAGTTAGCGAGCATCCGCTCAGCCTATTCTGGAAGGTTGGCGCCACTCTCGTTCGTCTTCTTACTGCGCTCGCATCCTAAATTGGATTTCAAATATTGTTCATAAATCCTAATTTCATATGCGGCCTGAATAAAGTTTATAACGTTGAAATTAATTAAATTCTGATTTTTTATTTACGGCATCGAAAACGCTCGATGACCAAACACCCTCTGCAAGGGTACAAAAATGAAATAGTCACATGAAAATTTAACGTGTCAATGCTAAACCATCAACCAAATTAAGGAAATAAATTTATGTGAAAACGTTAGTGGGGCTGCAGATTTTATCTGCCAGTGAAAGGAACAAATTTCACATATTGTGTCTTATTTTTTTTTATTTGGAAAATTTAATGCAGACATAGGTATTTAGAGTAAGGCTTTACATACAGTTGTGATAGATAAAAAAATCGATTTCTTTTTTATTGCATATTCGTTAAGTATGTATATACTGTTGAGAATACTCTCATCACGATTGGAGCATTAGAACCGAAGTTGTAGCTATTTATAGTGCACTACCTTCACATCAATCTTGAACAAACTTGAAACTTTAAGCGCGATTATCTCAGAATCTTGTTTTTTCGAAATTACCTTTGCGGTGGACACGATTACTAAAAAACTATCAATCCGATCAACACCAAATTTTTACCACTTATTTATTATGATAATAGCTAGTCCGTGAACGAAGGATTTTCAATTTTTTTTTAAACTCCTTTTTAGAACATAAAAATCAAAAATCTTATACCTTGAAAAAGTACGTTTTTTGTTAAAACCGTCGCCATTTCGCGGACTATGCAATACAATATACTAACGAAATTTTTTGGAATTTTTGATTTTGGATGAACCGTTATCGGGATATGATGTCCACTGCAAAACACCATCGAAAAAAGACGATATTGGAATTCGGCTATAACATTTTTATTATTTAATATTTTTTTATGAAAAAATTTAAATAAGTACCCAGAAACATGTACTAAACAACGTCGGCAAAACATTTTTAATAAATATTTTCTATGGTGTCAAAAAAAATCGATAAAATATAATTTTTTTGCGCGGTACAACTGTATATAACCCCTTAAAGTGCTCACTTAAATGATTTTTTACGTTGGGCGCCAGTTACTTAAATTATGGGGTGGTAGATTAAAATTGGTTATCCCTCGCTGTGATTATGACACAGCCTCGGTTATGACAGGAATTATGGTGGGAGCACTTGCTCCGTAATCACGGCCCTTGAGGAGCGGTGACCAATTCAATAAAATGAATTTACTATTTAACGGCTGTACCGGAGTACAGTTGGTCCCAATGCCTTCTTTATTGAATGAAGCGCAATTACAAACTGAAACTTAAAGCTAACAAAAATATATTTCATAGCAGCCACCCAAATATGCAGTGTTCGCCGGCTATGCATGGGCGTCCGGCCAGACGCGGTGTCAGCAGTTTCAGGACATTGACATTGCGCGGTTAACTTCAGTTAACTTATAAGTCGGAACGGCCGATTACATCATAATAAAACCAATTAATTACAATAAAAAATCTAAAAAAAAAGTCCCAAGCTTCTATCTTCAAAAATACGAAAGTTGATATTTCTATACCATTACCATTTCCAAATACCATTTTCGATCGTTCAGTTATATGTCAGCTATAAGATATAGTCAACCGATCGTTATGAAATTTGGTAGATCGGATTAACTGACTAAAAATAGAATGTGTACCAAGTGCCAGCTTTCTATCATCAAAAACACGAAAGTTGGGTCATTTCCGATCGTTCAGTTATATGGCAGCTATAGGATATAGTCGGCCGATCCTTATAAAATTTTGTAGTTCGGATTAACTGACCAAAAATATAATTTGTACCAAGTTCCAGCTTTCTATCTTCAAAAACACGAAAGTTGGGTCATTTCCGATCGTTCAGTTATATGACAGCTATAAGATATAGTCGGCCGGTCCTTATGAAATTTGGCATGTCGTATTATTTTGCCAAAAATAGCTCTCATGTCAAATTTGAACTCTCTAACTCTAAAAACATCAAAGTTATACCATTTCCGATCAATCAGTTATATGGCAGCTAAAGGATATAGTCGGCCGATCCCGGCCGTTCCGACTTATATACTGCGTGCAAAGGAAAGAAGGGTGTATGCAAAGTTTCAAGTTGATAGCTTTAAATTGAGAGACTAGCTTGCGTAGAAACAGACAGACGGACAGACGGACATGCTCATATCAACTCAGGAGGTGATCCTGATCAAGAATATATATACTTTATAGGGTCGGAGATGTCTCCTTCACTGCGTTGCACACTTTTAGACAAAATTATAATACCCTCTGCAAGGTTATAAAAATTGAGTTAAATTACTAGTTAATAATTGAATAATAAATTGCTGTGCACGCACGTGAAAGTGAGGTTATGCCCGAACGCTCACGGTGAGGTGCATCACCTGGGACAACAAAGAAATGGTGATGGAGCCTGTCTTTGTTACACAAAAATTATACTTGAGGCAGTCTCCACTTTTCCGCACTAAAATTATTTGCACTCGCCCGCCTAGGAGGGCACCATCTTGAAATCACAAAAAATGTTTATTTCACTACACTGCACTATGGGGTTTTTTACCTGTTTTTGTGGCATTAATTAATAACTTGGTCAGTTTTTGAGATATCGACATGAAACTTTACCAATCGTTATTATTTGATCGTTCGGATCAGGAAACTATATCCTATAGCTCCCATAGGAACGATTTGGTAAAAGTAAAGATAAATTAATGAAATTTAAGGAGCTGATATTTGTTGCTATTTTAATACGATATAGCAATTTTGAACCAAATCGGATAACGCTTTCCCTGGGAACTATCAGTTTAAAATACCGGATTTCAGTGTTCTTCCATACAAATGCATATAAAAGTTGAAAAAGAAAAATTTCTTCATACAGTAGTATTAATATTATTATTCATTTTTTTCATTTTCTACAATATATCAATATTATCTAAAAAAAAACAAGCTGGAATCGTTAAATTCGTCATCATCGAGACAAACATTATTTTCTTGTTCGTACGAAAGCATCTCAATTACCTCAATTGGAAGTAAAAGACTCTTTAGTTTTTTATGCATCTCGATAAATTAAGGACGAAATAATTGGATCTGATGTATCCATAGCTCTGTTAAACACATCAGCGAAGGAATGTAATCGGTTGTGCTTTCTTGAATGGTGACGCCTGTCTGATTTATACAGCTTGTTTCAGAACTCAGACGTTTCTTCTCCAAATTAGATTAAAAATTAATGGCTTTTTTCTTTCAAAACGGCATTATCCACATTGTTATGTGCATGGCGTTCAAAAAAACATTGTACAGCCATTTGATGCTCAGCTCGGCCCCTTTCGCTGTTCCAAGCAGCGACCAAATCGGCTTTGGAGAAAGTGAGGTTATCTAAGAAAAATTCAAATTGCTCCAATAGTGGAGAAAAGTGCATAATAAGACTAACAGCCTTTGCTCAGTATTGACAACGCTACAACATACACTTGGACGCATTGAAAACTTTTTATTCCTTCTATTTCAAAACTCTTCCCAAAGTTGAAATTTGTTTCGCAAAATTCAGCTTAAGGTGCATCTATAAAATGACAAAATGTTAGTATAGACACGCACAATTTAAACAGTTAATACATTTAACATGCAGTACAAACCTGTGAAATCAGTGTCCATTACTGTTCTTCTTTTTAAATGGAGTTTTAAGCAAATAATCTAATTTCACAAATCATTATGTGAAAATTGCAAACGTGACTGCAAAGATGACTTTGCAGCTGTTATGCTAACATATGCTGTTAAGAATTAACATTTTGAGTATGAGGCATAATAATTTGATGTTTGCTTAATACATTCCCATTAATTTTTTTTTAAATCAGAGAACTTTCAAAAAATGATTAAATGCCACATAAAGTGGTCAAAAACCCCATAGTGCACTGGGGTCATTTTAGGCTTAGAGATCTACTTATTGATATGCCTCAACAAAGGCTGCACGGGAGAACGTTTCCTCTTGGCCATCGTTCCGTCTTGGCCACCTGTGAGCTTGCGCGCATAAGATTGAGGTTTTGCATGAACTCTCGTGGCAATATTTTTGACCTGGGCCAATAATGGGCAATATTATTGCAATGGGCAATAGCGTTTTCCTTCTGCAAATTAAGCCAATGCACTAGTTAAGTAAGCGCACCACGCAGGGGTAACTTATCTTACGCACACACACAGCAGCATGGAACTTTGAATTTTGGCCCGCAAAATTACACCGATTGGTTGGTCTGTCGGTTGGTGATGCACACTTCGTGGGTACGGGGTACTATCCGTGCTTCACGACACTGTTTGCACTTTCTTATGGGTGTGGGATCCAATTGGAAACGTTAACAATTGTTAATTGTAATTGTTAATAACATTCTTTTTCGACAGTTAATACATACTATCAATAAAAAAAAATACTAACTTCCTATATCTTCCAAATCCTTCAGCTTTTGTTGGGGGGTGTATATTTTGGGCTGATGTAAGCAACGCTGTCTTCAGCCAACGGGTACAACAGGGGGACCTACGCGCAAGCAATTGCGTGCCGTAACTGTGTACACCGCTGGTAGTGCGACTATACTCTCCACGTGAGGGCGGCTGGTAACAGGTCCCGGTAAGGTCATGTCTCTGCCGAGGATGCTGGCTAATGGTAGTCGGGCGGGGAGAAGAACACTCCCTTCCTTAAATTACCCCAATTCAAGGTGGAACAGCATATGCCGAAGGATGCGTGTCCGAGGGGGGGCTCGGACGCTAATATGCGAACTCTGGGGGACAGGCCGACCTCCCAGTTTTAACCAGGCTTATCGTGACAAGCGGGCTATGTCATGATGGACGAACCCCTTCCCGCCTACTCGTGGGACCAAAACATGAATAACACTCTACAAAATAAAAACCAAAGCGGAGAGCGGAACTCCCTAAAAAAGACCGGAAATGGGGCCAACGGCCCGTCAAACTCCAAGGCCCTCAAAAGCCAAGGAGTTGCTGAGATGGAGAAGCCCCCCACAGAGGGGCAACATCTGGAGGCGGGACGCGCCGGTGCGGAGGAGGTTGCCAAGGCAACTTCTCCCAAAGCGGGGCTAGCTATGGGACCACCGAACGGTGTGGAGAGGAAGACCCCAGGGTCAACCTCTAAACCAACCGGCGGTGCCCCTAAGGCGAACCCTGGTCCGGAAGCGTCTCACTCGACGCAGCGTAAAGGATCCTACAAGGACAGAAGAAGAGCAGCCTTCATTCTGATGAGGGCGGACCCATCGGCCGAAGCCAACCCGGACCAGGCCGAGATTATTAAGTGGGCAAGGGAGATCCTACCCGACTTCAATCCGGAAAAGGCGGGAGAAAGGCTGGATCCGAAGAGACGCACTGGGTCAGACCCTGCCAAGGAGGCCGCGCAAAGCGCGAAGAGGCAGAGGTCCACAGAGGGAGAAGCCCCCCAGGCCAAGAAGAGGAAGGCCCAGCCGCAGCCGCCCAACCGCTCGTTCGCTGAGGTGACGAAGGGAAGAACCCTAATTGGAGTCCTGGACAAGGGCTCCAAGGATGAGATGCTGCGAAGTGGAGGACCCCCACCAGAATGCGAAGACGCAGGATGGTACCAGGGTAGCGTCAAGGTGATTGCTTGCCAAGACGCGCGATCGGTGGAGACTTACAAGCGGATGATTGCATCGCTTGGAGAGGTCTACCCTGGAGCTAAGCTGGTGGCGGTTGACTGGGACGAGATCCCCAGCAAACCGAGGGCGCGAGTGTGGCTCACAGAAAAGCCAGCCGACCCTAAGACCATCCTGACAATGCTTAGGATGTGCAACCCGACGCTCCCCACGGCGGACTGGAGAGTCGCCAAGGTCGAGGAGGGGGTGGGATTGCGGAGGCAGGTCGTCCTCACACTAAACGAGGAGACCGTAAAAGCCCTGGAGAGGACGGAGCACCGGCTTAAATACGGATTCGAGCATGTCTCGGTCCGTATATATAAATCTGATGCGAAGGCCAAGCCAGGAGGTAGTGGTCTGGAGGCAGACACACAAGAGCCAGACTTGGAGGAGCCGACCGAAGAGGGGCACCCGGAGGAAATGTCGGATGTGGAGGAGGACATTCTAGAAGGGTACACCTCGGAGGAGAGCGACTTGGCAAGGGCGCATGGTGGTGTCGGAATGGAGGACTCTCTGCTGGGCTCCGAGACGGAGGCAGAGATAACTGTGGTGGAGGTTTGTAAGGAAGTCCCTGACGATCTTACAAATAAACCTCCACCACAGTAAAGCAGCGTCAGCTGCCCTCCTTCTCCACCTCGCCGAGAGTGGAGCAGATGTGGCCCTCATCCAGGAACCCTGGATCCTAGGAGACAGGATTCTTGGGCTGGGGGCGTCGGAGTTCAGGCTCTGCAAAGCCAACACTACAGGTAAAAGGCGAGCCTGCATCCTCGCAAAAAAGAACCTTAACCTCTTTTTGCTACCCAATTTCAGCAATGAAGACCACGTAGCCGCAGCCGTAGAGAGCCCAAATGGCCCTCTAAGGATATGTTCGGCGTATATGGGCCACGACCAGGAGGCCCTTCCCCCGCACCCGCTGATCAAACAGCTGGTGGAAGACAGCAGGAAGCACAAGATCGACCTGATCATAGGTTGTGATGCTAACGCCCATCATCATCAGTGGGGCAGCACTGACACAAACGAGAGGGGTGAGTCAATCTTCGATTTTATCCTAGGCTCCAATCTTTTGGTGGGTAACAGGGGTACAGAACCCACTTTCATAGTCAAGAACAGAAGAGAAGTACTTGACGTCACTCTTTACTCTGAATCCCTAGCAGACAGGATTGTTAGATGGGGAGTCCTAGAGAAACACTCATTCTCAGACCACCGATACATAGAATTAGTGGTCAATTTCGAGAACTTTAATCGACTAACGGTACGCAACCCGAAAAAAGCGAACTGGGAGTTATATAGAAAGAAGCTAGATAGTTCCTTGGGAAATCCTCCAACAGGGAATGTGGATAGTAGGGCAGCCCTGGATGCCATGGTGGATACGCTCACGGCAGCGTGCGCCAGGGCATTCAATAAAGCTTGTCCCAAAATCAGATCGGGCAAAAGCAAGTCAAAGAAACCACCATGGTGGTCGCAAACACTTGCGCCCTTTAAAACCAAGGCCCGCAAGGCCTTCAATTTTGCCAGAAAAACAAACTCGGAGACAGCCTGGGAGTCGTACAAAGCGGACCTTAGGCGATATAACAAAGAGCTTCGCAAGGCAAAAAGAAATGCCTGGGCCGAGTTCTGCACGAACATTCAGGAAACATCAGAGGCCTCTCGACTCAGGAAGGTCCTTGCAACTACTGCACCAAATGTAGGATACATTAAAACCTCAGAGGGCAACTGGACATCGTCCAGCAAAGAAACCCTAGAGGCTCTCATAGAGACACATTTCCCGGGATGCTCTCGAGAAGACGCAACCCTGGAAATGCAGACACAGGGGAATAGCCCACCCACCAACAATACCTATTGAACAATACCTATTGAATGATAGATATCTCAGCTGGGCAATAAATAGCTTCAAGCCCTTCAAATCCCCGGGTCCAGATGGCATTGTCCCGGCTCAACTAATTAAAGCCGGTCCCAACCTGAAATCATGGGTCAAGACAGCTTTCTCAGCAATCTTCAGGATGGGCATCGTACCCCAAATGTGGTTGCGGACGAAAGTCGTATTTATACCCAAGGCGGGAAAACCATCTCACTGCACCCCCAAGGACTTCAGACCAATAAGCCTGTCGTCCTTCCTTCTCAAGACAATGGAGAGACTAATCAGCCTCCATATTAATCTTACTATAAACCCAGATGATATCTCGGGATCACAACATGCGTATAGGAAGGGCCGATCCACGGAAACGGCACTCCACGAAATCACTACTTTTGTCGAGAAGGCACTTAGTGATAAGGAATACGCACTCATTGCTTTTCTAGACATAGAAGGTGCGTTCAACAACATCCTACCAAGCTCGATAACCAATGCGCTGACAGGACTAGGAATAGATAATCAATCCGTACGCCTTATTAAGCAGATCCTGGTAAACAGGACTGTTGAGGCGTCACTAGGAGGAGAATCTATTCATAGATACGTCAGAAGAGGCACCCCGCAAGGAGGCGTACTCTCACCCCTACTCTGGAACGTGGCGGTTAATAGCCTACTGCGATCCCTTGAAGGGGGTGGTTGCAAAGTTATCCGCTTACGCGGATGATGTCGCAATTGCCTTCTCAGGAAAATTTCCCCAGACTCTATGTGACCGCATGACGGACAAACTTAGGGTCCTCTCAACATGGGCAGCTAGAAATGGACTAGGTGTGAACCCATCCAAAACAGAGCTCGTCCTCTTCACCAGGAAGTACAAAATACCAAACTTAAGGCTTCCAAAACTATTAGGAGAAACACTTTCTCTTAGCGATAGCGCCAAGTACCTAGGGATTACGCTAGACAGGAAACTGGACTGGAAATCAAACACTATGGATAGAGCCAACAAAGCTACAATCGCGCTCTATACTTGCAGAAAAGCCATTGGTCTTAAATGGGGAATGTCACCAAAAATAGTAAGATGGCTTTACACAGCGGTCATAAGACCCATCCTCTTCTACGGGGTGGTGGTATGGTGGCCCGCTCTCACCAACTCCACAATCAGGGAGAAGCTTAGGAAACCTGTCGTACCTGGTACTGCGTACCTGTCGATAATCCCACCTTAAAATACAAGGTCTACATTCCAACAAGGGAGGAATGGGACACACAAATCCCGGGACCAGCCGGTTCCCTCCATATTTACACAGACGGTTCAAAATTGAATGGCCAGGTGGGAGGCGGTCTCCATTGCGAAAAGCTGTGTTTAAATGAGTCCTTCAGACTCCCAGACCACTGTAGTGTTTTCCAAGCAGAAGTAATAGCTATCGGAGAAGCACTCAGATCCCCAGCACTTATTGGTAATCAGGACACAATCTGTATCTTCTCAGACAGTCAAGTGGCACTCAAAGCCCTTGACGGTCTTTCATCCAACTCCAGGACAGTGAATGACTGTCGCAGATCTCTTAACGAGATGGCAGAGCAGCATGACATACACCTCATATGGGTGCCCGGGCATAGGGACCACGAGGGTAACTGCGCCGCCGACGAACTAGCAAGAGCAGGTACTACCAATCCTCTCCTACCGGAGAAGGAACCAGTAGGTATCCCCTTAGCTACGTGTAGGCTAAAATGCAGGGATCACTTTGACCGCGCATCACTGCGGAAATGGCGAAACCTCCAAAACTGCAGGAACTCCCGCATGATATGGCCAATCCGATCTAGGAAGAGGTCAATGATGCTCATCGCCCTGAATAGGCAGGACTGTAGTCTGCCGATCAAGGCCATTACGGGACATTGGTTAATAGGAGCACACGCGGCTAGACTAGCGGTGCCTCATTATGACTACTGCAGGAGCTGTGGAGACGAAGAAGAGGAAGAGACAGTCGCACACCTCCTGTGTCAATGCCCTGCGCTGGGGCGCATCCGACTCAAATTCCTGGGCGCAGCAATACTTACAGACCTTACAGACCTCGCGGAGGTCGCTCCACACAGACTCGTAGCCTTCATCCGTAAATCCGGATGGGACCGCGAGCCGCTTCAAGAAGGATAGAGCACCCTTGGGCACATAAGTAGTGGGAAGGGAGAGGTCCTTTTGTAGGATCCTTGCCTGTGCGGTATCACAAGGAGCCCAAGCGGCTCAAGTGGATGGGGGTCAGAAACCGGCCCTCATCGCCGCCTCAACCTAACCTAACCTAACGCTGTCTTCGGTCCCCGCTGAAACCTGCATAATTCATTTCAAACAAAACAATTTACATTCCTGATCAACTTTTCAGCTACTCGAAGCTGAAGCGGCACAGACGGTGGCCAAGCCTAGATTAACGGCCAGAAAGGTTCTGCTGTGAGCTTTGTGAGGTAGCCTGTCTTATGAGTCCACTTAATCAAAAAGCATGGGCCAAGCACAACATATTTTTCCCAATTGTTACCAAAATTTTCTTAGTATTCTTGGAAAGTTAGGCCCTATACCTTTATCATACTAGTTCGTCTTTTGGCTTTGACGCAATAGCCATTACTGAAACCCGGCTTAATTCATCTGTCACCGATCAGAAAATTCTTGTTCCCAATTACTCTATCTACCGTCTCAACGCCGAGAAAACTTACTTTTTTGGAGTCCTATTTGATTCGGTCTGGGTTTTTTCGAATCCAGTTGGTACAATTACGTATTACGATTTCAAAAAGGATAACCAGATCGTTTTCAGCGTTTAATCAATAATTTTATCTCTTAATACCCTTAACTAAATTTGACATAAATCAAAAATGTATTCATTTATGACTTGCTCAACCATTCAATATTAGTCGCATGTAGACAGGTATTTATTGTGCTTCTGGAAAAAGTATTCAATTATATCATTAAAGTGCAGTAACTGGTGTAACAAATCTACAATAACGCAAAAAGTCGCTATCTGCGATGAAATTGCGAATGTTTTTGTTGAAAGGTAATTAATTAATATAAAACCATACAATTAAAACTCTAATTAACTCAACCTCGATAACAACGAATCTTAAATAAGTTCGCACACATCGTCAACGAGATCAGGACGAACGACTGTTCCTAGTGCAAAGAAACTTGTCTTTTAAAGAAACCGAAAATCAGCTAGCAGCGTAAATACTAATACGTTTGCCCCTGTGCTGCCCGAAAAAGAGTTTTTTTTTTTTTTTTTTTTTTTTAAATGTGTGTATTTATTTAACATTAACGGGTATACTGCTACCTTTGTGGCAGCTTGAACAGGTTGTAATTTACAGGGGAATATCAATAAGTACGTATCAATGATTATACATTAATTCTATATGTAATTAATTCTATTTTCTATATATAATTCTAAATTATTTTAATTTTACATTTTTAACTACAACGGCTATATGAATCTTAAAGGAAGGTCATGTGGATGGTATCTTTTTAATCTTCTTTTTCTAGGTCTCCATGTTAGCCTCTTCGCTAGGGAGTTAGGATGAAAGCCAAGGCGTTCATGATATTTTTCTGAATGTATACGTATTACATCGCCTATCTTTGGGATTTTAAGATCTCTTTCTATATCCCTAGTTCTCATGAACCAGGGGGCATTACAAATCGATCTGACTATCTTACTTTGCGCTACTCGTATTTTTTTCAGGTTTGACTTAGACGCTATGCCGTAGACTTGTAATGCATACTTCCAGATTGGGCTGAGAATAGATTTGTAGATCCTAACTTTGTTGGAAAGTAAAAGCTTATTTCTTGGTGATAATAACCAGGACATACTTGCTGCCTTTGAAAGCACCGCCTGCTTTATCATCGTTGTGTGCCTCTGGAAGTTAAGTCCTCTATCCAAAATCACACCAAGGTACTTGTAGTAGGCTTCGTGACGAAGCACAGAGCCAAGCATGGAGATGCCTGGGCAGATTTTTGGCCTTGTGGAGAATGTGACACAAGCACATTTGCTGCAGTTGATGCCTATGCTCCAATCTGTAGTCCACTTTTCAAAACGTGTCACGTACTCTTGCAGACCCAAGGTTGCGATTTCTATGCTTGGACTTCTGACCATAACAGCAGTGTCGTCAGCGTACGTTGCGATCAGCATGTTACCATCGTCGACTTGGGTACAGGCCCAGGAGTCTGGCATATCTGATGTGTACAGAGAGTAAAGCGTCGGACCTAGTACACTACCTTGTGGTACACCGGCTGAGATTGTGCGTTTTGACGACTTTTCTCCATCGAAAACCACACTGAATTTTCTCACCGATAAGAAGCTCTGAACTAGGAGAAAAAGCTGAGGCGTTAGGAGGTTTTTCAGCTAGCTTAGAAGACCATCGTGCCATACCCTGTCAAAGGCTTGTTGAATGTCCATGAACACAGCAACTGCATACATTTTGTTTTCCATGGCTTCAAGAGCGAAATTGACCACGCGATATAGCTGTTCAGGTGTGCCATGACTCTTTCGAAAGCCAAATTGCCACTTTGGAATAGCTCTGCTTACCCTTTCTAGTGCAAGGATGCGATTCAGAATGACTCTTTCCATCATTTTACCCAATGCAGGTAAGAGACTAATTGGCCTGTATGCATCTACCTCAGTGGGTTGCTTTCCAGGCTTGGGTATCATCGTGATGATAGCATTCTTCCATGCTCTCGGGTAATGACTCAGCCTTAGGACGCTGTTAAACAATAGGACTATAAATAGTAGTGCCTTGATGGGAAGAATCTTCAGCGTTTTATTGTCCAGAAGGTCCTCTCCTGGTGCTTTTTTGTTTTTGAGGTTTCCGATCTGTGCCTTGACTTCTTCCAAGGTTACAGGCTTACAGGGAAGAGCCATTTGAAATGGTGTGTCCAGTTGTGTTTCTACAAACATTCGGTTTTCCAGTGGAGCTAGATCTAGCGGCTTAAATCTATTTTCCAGATTATCAGCAAAGATATCCGCCTTCTGCTGACTTGACCTACACCAACCGCCAGCGGGATTTCTGAGTGGAGCCTTTGGGATGACCTGTCTCTAAAATCGACTTGTGAGTTTCCATAAGGAGTAATTGGTAGATGCATCTGGACTCGCATTTTCCAACATCTGGTCTATATGGTCCTGCTTGTTCTTGGTCAGGACTTTGCTTAGCCGGTTTGACAGTCTTTTATAAATCCTGTGGAAGCGAATATCTCCTGTGCTTGTGTATTGTCGACGGACTTTTCTTCTAAGCCGTATGAGAAGTAGAGCATTTTGTGGGAACAGATTGTTGCTATTGTGATTCGAACGGTGACTTTGGTTCGGGGTAGCAGCTGTCGCAGCAGTGTGTATATTTTCCATGAAAGCTGCCACCGCAGCTTCAAGATCGTCTGGATTGTTGATGACCGTGTTGAGGTTAATGCTTCTGTCCAGGGACTCCTTAAACTTTTCAACAGAGGAGCCGGGCGGGAGTATTGATTTCTTTTTTGGCTTGCATTGCGGTCTTTGGCTTAGCGTTGCGACGATGGCCAAATGATCCGAGGACAGCTCGTATTTGGTTTCGATTGCAAGTTTGTGGAGTGGTACCCCATTTACGATGAAGAAGTCCAGGGCGGTTGGTGTGAGCCTGGTATTTGAAGAATAGAAAGTAGGTTCCCCAGTAGCTAGAACTTGGCTTGAGCTTGAAACTATGGCCTCTTGGAGACGCTTTCCCCGGCAACAGGACCTTAAATTTCCCCACCATTGATGCTTGGCTTTAAAGTCACCTCCAGCTAAAAATTTTGGACCTAGAGAGGCTAGTAGCTGGTCAAAATCTTGTTTTGTCCAAGGCTCGCTGGGCGGAAGATACAAGGAAGCTATTTTAAGTAGACCTCCATTTGTTTGAATTTCAATGCAAGCTAGCTGTAAGTCTGTTCTCGTCGTGGGCTCACTCTGCGTATGGATAATGCCGGTCTTGATAAGGATAGCAGAGCCGCCTTTAGCAGTGTTGCTAGGGTGATTGGCAAAATATTGGTCATAACCAGGAATGTAAAAGTTAAGACCGGGACGCATGTGCGTCTCGGTAATGAGCATTATATCTATTGAGGTATCAATAAGGAAAAGACGAAGTTCTTCAATTTTCTGTACTATACCTCTTGCATTCCATAATCCGATTTTTATTTTTGCCAATGTCATTTCCTAGAAATTAAAACCTGAACTAGGTCGCGAAAAGCCTTGTTCGACTCTATCGTTTCCATGACCAATTTGAAGAGTTGATCCAGCCTAGTGTTTATGTCGACGATTGCCTTTTCCAGAGTAGACAAGCTCCTGTTGGGGTTGCGGTCGCCTCCTGGTATATGTGTGGCAGACTCGGAGCTACGTCACTCGTACTTCTCGGAAGGTTATTCCTTGGAATGTCTGCATAAGAGACGCCGTCTCTGATGGCTGAATAGAGAATAGTTGTCCGCGTTGGCTTTCGTTGGTCCTGCCGTTGAGTTGCTTAGCCTTATTCCAGATTTTAGTTTCCTGCTTAGTTCCATCCTGACTTTGCAGCCTTTAAAACCTGCAGGGTGATTTTCACCGCAGTTTGCACACAAACATTGATTGTTCGTGATTGCCTCACAAGATTTGGAGTTAGTATGATGATCTCCGGCACAATTCCCACACACAGGCTTTATGAAGCAGCAATTTTGAGTGTGCCCAAAATTTTGGCATTTAAAACATTGGACAAGGTCCTTGTTTCGGGTAGCCTTTTCCACTGTTACTCTATGCCTCCCGATTTGCTCAATTTTAAGCGACTCGGCGACATTCGTAGTTTTCTTGAGATTGACAAAAAATAGATTTTGTCTATCATCAACATTAACGTCGGCCGTAGGGCCGCGACTGCCAGGCTTTCTTGGACAGTAGATATTTACAACCTCGAAACCTTTGCCCGTGAAGCAACGCTCGATTTCCTCCTTTGGAACCGTGGAATGTATGTTCCTTAGCACCAGCTTAAATGGCTTGTCCTCACGGAGTTGATGATACCAAAACTTGCAATTTAAAGCAGTCAGGTTACGAACCACCTTGCGGAAGGACTCTGCACCGTCAGTGTATATGCGAGTAATTCCGAATTTCGATGTACGAATCTCATAACTACTTTCTGTAATGATTTCATTAAGAGTTCGTTCCAGAGTGAGGATGTCAGTGACCTTTGGAACACATATGGGTGGAGGTTTTTGGCTTAAAATTTGCGGTTGGCCAATAGGATCATTCGTCTCCTCATTTGTCTCCATCTCCTCAATTGGGTTCGTTTCTTCAGCCAGAGATGCGAATCGGTTGTTGCGCAGTCCATTGGACGTCGAAGGAAGATTTAAATTGCCCATTTCTTTACGTCATCTCTTTCTTTACCGCAGCTTGTAGGGTTTCATTTCCTGCTGCGAGAGGTACTTGTTGCTTGAAACGAGCACCCCATAGCGGGTAATATCGGGACATTGTTGGTTTCTATAGGCAGAGGCCCTCCTGAAGAAACTGCTGAAGAGACTGGGCTGCTATATGAAGAAGCTGCGACGGTGAACGTGGTGGTACCAGAACTGGCACTCGTAGCTGTAACGGTGTTGGTAACAGGTGTTGCAGAGCTAGTTTTAACTGCGTCTGAGATTCGTTGACCAAGGGAGTCCAATTGCCGTTGAGCCAAGTCTCTTGCAAGACTGGCTCTAAGTTCCGCTGGAGATTGGCCAGCGATTTTCTTCATCTTCTCAAATCCGGGCAGTTCTTTCTGAAAAGGCGGATAAGAAGGTGTGTTGTCATCCATTTATTAATTTACTATAGTTTTCGATTACGAAAATTATAGAAATCAAATTCAAAATCTTCAAAAGTCTTTGCTTCTTATCTCTCGCTGGGCAGTGGAAGCGCAAGCGAGATACAAGACCGAGCCCAATGGGCAAATTCGTACACAGCGCTTGCACTATGCTCGAGTGGTAAATAGGTCGGACTCGGTAAAGACCCCGGCGGTACGGAGTCTAAAAATAGATTACGCGCAGATAAGCACAACAGAAGAAGTTGAGGATCACTCTGTGGTTGCTAATTAGGAGCTTAACACGACCGTACGATACAAGTGCACAAACTCGAGTGCCCGAAAAAGAGAATGAAAACAATAAATTTATTAAGCGGGCTGTGCAGATTAGTATGGATCGTTACATCCAAATCAATAGGAAACAAAGGTTAAGGCGGCCGAATCTACTGAAGTCCAGAAAAGGAAGGCAAAGCCTCCGCTTTTTTATATACTATACGACAAAGTAGTTCTTTTGTTCTTGTTAACAAAGTGGTTGAGCTTTTAATGTTCGAGTATTTACATATACTTCAAACTAGAAAATGATCAAATCATCAGTCGTTAGGCGAATGAAGTTCTTATGTTCTTGTCAACAAAGTTATTGAGGTTTTAATGTTCGAGTATTTATTAAACACTATATACACATACTTCAAACTAGAAAATAATCAAATGATCAGTCGTTAGGGGAATGTGCATATGTACTGAAGATGGAATCCTGCAGTATTGATTCCCGCGTGAGTTTTCAAGTTCGGTCATGCTATCGAAAGGTGAAGAAGGTTGCCACAATACACCCCTCCTAGAGTTCCAGTTGTGAAAGGTACTTTGCTGGGAATCTTACTCGTCGTCCTGATCTTAATAACTGCTCAATTGTCTGGACAGTTGGCGCTGTCGTCTGCTCCTGTGTCGGAGGCATTTCGTCTTTGAAGATGTATGCTTTTGTCCTTGTTATCCTTTGTGTGGCCTTTGAGCCTAATATATTTGTCGTGATGTGTATATTTTTCGTACACTTCGTACGGACCCTCATAGTTTGCTTCAAACGGGGTTTTGACTCGATCCACTCTGACGAAGACGTGGGTACAATGGTTTAGATCCGGGTTCACAAATTCTTGCGGTGTATGATGGCGCACTGACTTAGTGGTTGGCAGCTGAGATATGATTTTTTGAAGAGCCTTAGTGAACTCGGACTTGTGTTTTTGTGTGCTTGGTGCAAAAAATTCGCCAGGGACCCGTAGTGCGGTGTCATAAACAATTTCAGCTAGGCTCAACCCGATGTCGCTTTTGATTGTTGTACGTAGGCCTAGTAGGATTAATGCTAGGAACTGCTTCAATTGATTGGATTGGCGCATTTTAAGGCAGCTTTTAACGTTCCATCATACTGTTGTCTTGTGGGTGGTACGCCGTCGCACTATGGGGCCAACGACCACTTTTTGTGGCCATAAGTCATTTTTCAAAAGTCCTTCAAGAAAGGATCTAATGACGTTATTAACTTAAGATAACATCAAGCTTTAATGATGCATAACAGAAAAGTTAACAGAGATCGACACTGTTATGTTTTTAGCTGTCAAAGTTCACTGTTAGTGCCGATAAAAAAACACGTGGTAGATTATCAAAATATTTGCGTTTTTTAAAAGAGTTTTAGTAGACTAAAAGGATTTAAAACATTAATATTTGATATGCAGTCGAACCAAAGGGGTTTGTGTTTGTGGGTGTCAATTGTAGGAATTGATCGTGTTGTTTTTGTAATGTGTGTATTTGTGTACCCCCTGAAAAGGTAAAAGCTAAATTTAAGTACATTTTTCAAATGGAGTAAACAAAAAAATTTAACCTAGTTTCACCTTAATATTTGTACGGTGTTGTAGTGTCTTTCGTCCTCTTTCAAATGAATGTAGTCTTAAGCTGCACATGTTTGAATTTTTTATGGTATTTTGATTTTTAGGTCAGTGCCTGAGCAACGATAAATTGTTCGATAAATGGAAATCAGCTGCTACGAAAAGCTGCAAGAAGTCTGCTACTTTGGATTGCTTTAGGAAAAGTGTAAATGGGCCTATATCTGAAGACCAAGATACAAAATTAGTAGTCCAAAGCGAACAATTTTGCTTTATAAATAAAATAATAGTCTCAGAAACTAAGGCCGAGGTCCCTTTACAAAATCTTCTTGAACATACAGCTGCACGGATTGTCCAGTTACAAGAACCAGTTCTTCTTAAAGTTTTGGAAGAGCAAGGAACAAATTTTCTAACAACAGATCTTATACTTAGCTATGGATTTGATGGTAGCTCTGGGCAGTCAAATTATAACCAGGGTAATTCTAACTGTCAAAATCAAATTGATTCAAGCTTATTTGCAACTACAATAACCCCTTTAAGAATGGTTGATCCATCTGGGAACATAATATGGAATAACCGAACTCCACAGTCTGTGAGATTTTGTAGACCACTGAAACTGGAATTTTTAAAGGAGACGAAGGAAACCATTTTAAAAGAAAATAATAGTTTAACCGAGCAAATCCAGAAACTTCAATCCCTAAAAGTTATTTTTGGAGGTGGAAAAATAGTTTATATTAAGTTTCGTCTGTATTTAACGGTTATAGACGGGAAAGTTTTAAACGTTTTGACTGGTACCAAATCCACCCAAGCCTGTCCAATTTGCGGTGCTTCTCCTTTAGATTTTCTGGGAAATGAAAATTTTAAGTGCGAAAAATTTTTACCACATTTGAACAATACGGTTTAAGTCCGCTTCATTGTTGGATACGATTTTTCGAATTTATTTTACACGCTGGGTATAAATGCGAGGTCAAAAAGTGGCGCATAGTAGATGAAGCGGAAAAAAAACTTGTAATTATAAGAAAGAAACAAATTCTAGATTTGTTCTGGAAAAATATATGTCCCTAAAAGTAGACGTGGCAAAAGTAGGGTTTGGAAGCTCTAATAACGGAAACATATCTCGCCGAGCCTTTTCTAACCCATAAATGTTTTCGGAAATAACAGGAATCGACCTCCAGCTAATAAAAAATATGGGAATTATCCTTATATGCCTTTCAAGCCAATTACCCATAAATGTAAAAAAATTCGAAAAATTTTGCCATAGCACTGGAGAGATAATTGTTGATAAGTATCCTTGGCTTCCGATGACAGCGACTGTTCATAAGATCCTGGTTCATTCGAGTGACATAATAGAAAACACAATAATTCCAGTGGGATCCTTCGGAGAAGAAGGAACAAAATTTACAAGTCTGATCGGCTTCACCATGCAAGAAAAACCAACAGAATAGAAAATTTTACGGATGTTTTTCAAAGAGCATTGGACACATCCGATCAACTCATTTCTACCGTTAATTTATCAAAGCGTATACAGACTCAGAAGCAATTAAGCCTACCTTTAATAGTTACTGAATTGCTTGATGGCGTAAGTTGTACTTCAGATACGCATTTAGAGGAACTTTTAGATGATCAATTTGAATTTTCTTTTGATATGGAACTGCAAGCCGAAGAACAAATACAATAAAAATAGAAATGAGGTACTTAAACATAATATTTGAATTACTCTACATGAATTTTAAAATCTACTATTTACAGCTCGTCAAGCCTGACATTAATGCAAATGGATATTTTAAGGAGCACTAGTGCCTTTTTATTATTCAATAAATAAATATAGACAAATAAACATATATTTTTATGATTTTTTTACGGAATTTTATGATGAAATATTATAATAGGTATATCTTTAAAAAAAAAGGTGGTGTCACGCCCATTATCATAAAACATATTTATTTTTATACCCTTGCAGAGGGTATTATAATTTTGTCGAAAAGTGTGCAACGCAGTGAAGGAGACATCTCCGACCCAACAAAGTATATATATTCATGATAAGGATCACCTCCTGAGTTGATATGAGCATGTCCGTCTGTCCGTCGGTCCGTCTGTCCGTCTGTCTGTCTGTCCGTTTCTACGCGAACTAGTCTCTCAGTTTTAAAGCTATCGTCTTGAAACTTTGCACACACCCTTCTTTTCTTTGCACGCAGTATATAAGTCGGAACTTTATCCTATAGCTGCCACATAACTGATTGATAGGAAATGGGATAACTTTGGTGTCTTTAAAGTTAGAGAGTTCAAATTTGACACAAAAGCTATTTTTGGCAAAATATTACGACATGCCACATTTTTTAAGGATCGGCCGACTATATCCTATAGCTGCTATATAACTGAACGATCGAAAATGACCCAACATTCGTGGACCCAACTTTTTTGAAGATAGAAAGTTGAAACTTAATACAGATTCTATTTTTGGCTAGTTGATTCAACCTACCAAATTTCATTAGGATCGGCCGACTATATCCTAAAGCTGCCATATAACTGAACGATCGGAAATGGTTTTTGGTAGAAATACCAACTTTGGTATTGTTAAAGATAGAAGTTTGGGACTTGTTTTAAATTTTGTATTATAATAAATTGGAGTATATTATCATATTCTCATAAGGATCGGCCAACTATATCCGATGTTTGCGATATATATCTGGTTTTAACTGCAAGGGTATATCAACTTCGGCTCCGCCCGAAGTTAGCTTTCCTTTCTTGTTTTATTATAAACTCAAATCCGAAAACCAAACCGAAATATCTCGTTTCGTTTTTGAGATATTAATTTCGGACACAAAAAGTGTTCGTTGGCCCCATAGTGCGTCGTATGCAGGTGCTTAAAACCACAAATTTTGGCAAGCTCTTGGAATATTGTTGTTTTGAATTGTCGACCTAATTCCGTTGGGATGTGGAAAGGGATTCCCCTTTCCCCTGTGGAAGGGAAATCAGCCCGGAATCAACTGAGGGAAACTGTCGACTGAGGGAATTGCTGACAGTATCCGTTCCATGAAGGTAGTGGGACGACGAATTCGATATTGATGTGTTGGAAACGGGCATCGCTGGCGCCATATTCTCCCCGTGGTGGTTTGGTGTGTCGTTGAATTTTGGCATTTTTACAAGGGTTTTTAGAAACATCTTTTGTCAAGCGGGGCCAAACGAATTGTTTGCCGATCAACTTGTTCGTTGCCTTAACACCTGGATAGCCCTGCAACCATGATTTGGCGTAGGCATTTGGGGACAAACGGGCGTATCTGGCTATTGGTGACGTGGCAGCACAATTGCTTGTTTGAGCCTGAAAAAGACAATTTTCTTAGCGAAATGGTATTTTCTGCATGAAAATTGAGTAGCGATTGTAGTTCATCATCGTTTTCCATTTTTTTTGTCCCCACAGATTTGCGGGTATCGGTGCTGAATTGGCTGATCCAGTTTACTGGCAAGTCTTGGTGATGCTTTCTCGCTGTTTTGACTAAGGGCGTACATCAGCGGCTTGTATTCGGGAAAAATTATGAAGTTCCTGCCTTCCAACGCGTACTTGAAGTGAAAAATGGCCTGATAGATAACAGTCATCTTTCTATGGTGCTATAAAGAGCTGCTCAAAATCAAGTCTCTTTATTCACTATGTCTGACATTTATGAAAATTCAATTCTTCTTTGTTGAAAATGGACCCGAGTGTTATGTTAATTTTTGAGAATACTAGACTCTCTTCTAGGTTTTCTTCTAATTTCTCAAGTTTTTCTGTATTGTAGGCTTATTTATTTAAATGTTGCAGTTTTCCGAGGTTAGTTGCTTCTTAATCTAAAACTTTGAAAATGGTGTTTTACGCTTTGCTGAAGAAATCTTCAATAATTGTGTGTTCTTCATTTATATGTTTAGTGATTTTTGAAAAACGTAAAAGGACTTCTTGGTTGGAATGATTCTGTATTGCGTCCTTGAGCATGTGAGTAAGTGTGAGCTTGGGATATTCATAAAAAGTGGGATATTGTATTGGGTATTGGGTATTGGGTATATTGTACTAGTGCAGTTTTTGTCACTTAGCTGTCGTTAGAGTCACGTGGTTATTTTTCCTGACGCGATGTTTCGTGAATCTAGGTGTTATTTTATTGCGTTATTATATTTTATTTATTTTTTTCCGAATAGGTAGGGTCTGAAGTGGCCGACGGCCCACACGATGGCGAGCATTTCTTTTTCTATTGTGGCGTACCGTGTTTCGGTGTCGCACAACGTCCTGCTAGCGTACGCAACGGGTTTGTCGCGGTTTTCGGGTCATTGTGAGAGGAGTGCGCCAATAGCAAAATTACTAGCGCTTATTGTTAATTTAACGGTTTTTTCGAAGTTGGAGTATTGTTAAATCGGTTTATTGCAGAGTAGAGTTTTATCCATTTCAAACGTTTTTACAAATTCTTCGTTTATAACTACCGACCTTGCAAAATCTTTTATGAATTTCCTGTAATAACCAAGGAGGCCCAGGAAAGACTTAATCTGTTTGGTGTTCTTTGGGCAGGGGAAATTCTTAATCGCTTCTATCTTATTAGGTTTCGGTTGGACCCCTTCTTGGATCACTATGTGGCCGATGAAGTCGATTTCTTTGCGTAGGAAATTTTATTTTGATGGTTGCATTTTTAAATAAGTTTTTTCGAGTTTGCCCTCCGTCTAATGAAAATGCAGTTATGCATATCTCTTTAGGGTCCATTTCCATCTGATGGAACCCACTGGCTAGGTCGAATGTGAAAAAATATTTCGTTCTACCCAGTTTATCTAGGATATCAGTGATATTCGGAATTTGTGTTTGAATATTTTGAATATTTTAATATTTTTGAATTTTTTGAATATCTTGAAGATAAAAGTTTTTTTTTTTTTTTTAGATTTTGTATATTTGGTATTAAATTTGTAATACTATGGTATTCTCATAAGGATTGGCCAACTATATCCAATTTTTGCGATATATATCCGGGTTTAACTCCAAGGGTATAGCAACTTCGTCTCCGCCCAAAGTTAGCTTTTCTTTCTTGTTTTTTCTGAAGTATTCATTATTATTTTGTATATAAGAATATGTGCAATATTTAATATTAAGTACATATTTTTTCAACAAAATTTTGCCGCTAAAAAAATGTAAAAATATCCTAGGAGATTATCTATCACAGATTCAGTGCCGAGCGTACGAAAAAATAAAATAATTTATTATAAAACAAACCTCGGAGATCATCTAACGCAGAAAAAGTGCCAGGCGTATGAATACGTAAAATACTTTTAATCAGCCAATAACTATTTATAGAGGTTGTAGGAGTGGACACTTAGGATTGGTAGTAGTCTCAATTTTAAACATGGAAAGCCCTTTCCATACCGATTCCGGTAGACCATTAGTCCCAGCGATTAGCACCATGACCAGTCCGTCCAAAATCCTGAAACCAACTGACCTCTTCGCTTTCATCAACCAATATCCTACGTACGACGGACCACCAGGAAACTTAGAAAGTTTTATTGAAAGTGTCGGGGAGAAAATTATATTAATTCAGAGTGCCCTAAGGTGTATTGCTTTTATGGGCAATCAGAAATAAAATTAAAGCAAAATCCAACAAGGCACTTACGCTGTCAGGAGCTCAATTAGAATGGTATAATATAGAAAATAATCTCTGCAAATTTTAAGCACCAAAAAAGACTGTGGCAATGCTTATAAGGGATATACAAACATTCCCCCAAGATTCTACGGTAGGAAAATAAAACTTGGAAATTCCCTCGTCTAAGGGAACAACTCAGTTCAGTTGTAGAAGATCCGACCCAAACGGATAACTCAAACCTACTGTACCACAAAAATTGATTGAACGCTTTCCTCGTCGGACTTAAAGAACCACTTCGCTCCACTGTTAGAGCACAACGCCCTATAAGTCTTGAAAAAGAATATTAAATATACCGAGCAGAGCAAGCCTTCTTATCACAGTGTGATGGTACCCACACGTTTATTAACCGCAACAACCCAGACCAAAATACTTAAATAGACTTAAATTATCAAACTATTTAAGTCATTTCCAAACTTATTACATAATGACGATAAAGCTCTATCCTTAACGAATGTAATAAAGCACAACATTCCAACGGCAGACTCAATCCCAATTTATACAAAATCTTACAGATACCCCTGTACGGTCATTTTCGTTGTCGTAATGTTCATTACGTTTTCAGTGCATACCACAACCCTACAATCGATACCTGATTGATGTCTATCGATCTCGAGACCCCGGTCCCTTTGGAAAGCGGGACATCTCTAGGTTTCTTCCTTACGACTTCTAAGCTTACGACTGAACACACATTTTTTGTTACATTTACCCATTACACATTACACATTTTGTTATATCTAAAATCAATTCAAATTAAATTCAGTGACATATCCAACCCTGTGTTTTTATAAAACGGCAACAGCAAAGTCCCCATAGCAGACTTCTGCTAATCATTGACTCCCGTCTATCGGCGCAGTCACAACATTTTTTGGTGGCCCATGAGGGAACCTGTTGTTAAATGTGCCAATGAATGGAATTTGAATTGATTTGGAACTAACAATTGGGCTCAAATTAATCTGAAACAAACGGCTATTAACCTATGCCACGTGGAACCACGCTGCGAGACGAATAACGGACAAAGGAAGGAGAGATTGCTGCGAGACGAATAACGGACCAAAGGAACGACGAATTGAAGCTGGAAACTGCTACACAGACTGACTGGAAGCCGGTGAGTGTTTGTATGTGAGGGCTGTGATTTCAAGCGTGCTGTTGTAAATTCAATAAAACTATGGGTATCGACGATGAAAAGACAGGCACACAAGCCAATCCTTCCCCATCCGACCAGTTTGCTGGTTTGCACGCGAGACAGAAGGATTTATGGAACAGGTTGACGCAACTCGAGCGTAACTTCAAGAAGGATAGTCAATCCCAAAAATCCAAACATTATTTTCTTCAGCGACTTAGCACGTTAAAGGATTTATCCACCTTGTTTGAAGCGAATCACCAACAATTGGTCGATCAGCTGTGTCCCAGTCAACATGTATATTTCTCAGACAACCTATACGAGCGGTTTGTTGAAGAGCACCAGCACATCTTCTGCAACATCTCGGAAGAATACGACAACAAGTTCTCAGTGATAGCCCAAGGTTCCCCACCAATCGAGTCCGTCACTCCAATTTTATCATCCAACATTCCGCTTCCGAAGCTTCCAGTTCCACGCTTTTCGGGAAGCTTTACTGATTGGCCCTCGTTTTACGATGGTTTCCTACAACTCATCCATGACAACAACACTCTCTCTAACATCCAGAAGTTTCACTTTCTCAAGCAGGCCTTGCCCAAAGGACGGGACCAGGATGTCAGTCACATGGCATTAACGGATTCTGGGTATACGGTAGCCTGGGATCTCCTCGTCAAGCGCTACAACAATCCACGTCTCCACTTTATGCACACCATGGCGGCACTGTATGGGCTTGAGTCGGTTCCCAAGGAAGCTTCAGAAGGTATCAGGCGCGTGCTAACCCTGGCTAATGTTTGCATTAGTGATCTTCGACGTTTAAAAATAAACATTGATTGCTGCGATCACTGGCTAGTGCATCATCTGTTAACCAAACTACCAAGCAGCACTACGCAAGCGTGGGAGCACTCATTGGGGAGCTCCACCGAGATTCCAACCTTTTCGATGTTGGAGACTTTCCTGCTGGAGCGCTTAGTTAGCATCGACCTAATCGAAAATCGAAATGAACCACTTGGAACTCGTTCAGCACCAGGACAATCTTCCCATCCACGTGCGCCTAACCGATCCAACTTCAATTCCACTAACCGCCACAGTTTTCATGTGACTACGGAAGTGGGAGCACCCCAGTGCACTCTCTGCCAAAGAAACCATGTTCTCCGGAGATGCCCCAGTTTTCTCACGAAGGATTGCTTTGCTCGTAAGACGATCGTCGATCACATAAAAGCATGCCTCAATTGTCTCAGCACAGGCCACGCGCTAAGTCACTGCGGCAGCACTCGCAATTGCTTACAGTGCGGCCAACGCCACCATACGCTACTGCATTTTCCGAACATAGCAACCCAGCCTACCAACTCTGCCCTATCGCGACAGCCAACGAACGGTGTCCAGAGCGCGCAGGGCACCCAACAGAGCGTAGCATCCCGCTCATCTGTTTTGTCTCAACAGCACAGCTTAGCCCCCGGCTTAACTGCTTCGAACGAGACGCAACTCCTCAGCGCAGTTGCCACCTATCAAAATCCATCCACCACGATTCTCGCCACGGCCCTAATCCGAATTGTCAACGACCAAACGGGACAATCTGTTTTAGCCAGAGCGTTGATTGACGGAACGTTGGAAGGAACACTTATCACCGAAAGCTTAGTACAGACGCTGGGTCTCTCACGCACCCCTATATCTGCGGAAATAACAGGGATCGGCGACTCCTCTCACAATCGTTGTCGACATAGTACCAATTTTGTCCTAAGCTCGATTTCAGGTTCCCAGTTCACATCGTTTGTATCCACTGCATTTATTCTCCGTACACTTACAGGGCACCTTCCAAAATCGGATGTCGACCCTCGCTCATTCCAACACCTTAAAGGATTGCAACTCGCCGATCCCAATTTTGCCCGCTCCGGTCGTATTGACGTGCTTGTGGGCGTTGATCTTATTCCACAATTGATGCTCCCAGAAGTTCGACGAGGAACTCATGAGGAACCAATCGCACAAAACACTTTCTTGGTTGGATTGTTTTTGGACCGGTGAGGAAATCCATGACACACTCCATAACTGTCCGTTGTAACACCACGACGCTTGATCATCTGGTGCAAAGGTTCTTCGAACTAGATAGCGTGCCGTCTGAACGCCAACTCACCACAGAGGAACGATGGTGTGAAGAACACTTTCGTCAAACCCATGTTCGACAGCCCAACGGGAAATACATGGTTCGCTTACCACTGAAAACCTTGTTCGACCCGTCACAAGTTCTAGGCCGATCAAAACATATAGCCTTAAATCGTTTCTACACACTAGAGCGAAAATTGCAGCAGCGCGATAAGCTTCATCAACAATATCTCCAAGCAATCGAGGAATATTTTGACTTACAGCAAATACAAGATGTCACTACAAGCGAAGACAGTCACTCTCATATCAACACAAATGGGAAGCTCGGCGTCTTCTGCAGCACGATTCCACACCATGCAGTCCTGAAGGAGGACAGCCTGACGACTAAACTCAGGGTAGTCTACGACGCCTCTTGTAAGAGCTCCAACGGGAAATCACTGAATGACATTTTATGTACTGGCCCAGCTCTACAGAACGATTTGGGAGGAGTGATACTAAATTGGCGTTGTTATCGCTATGTTTTCGTAGCGGACATCCAAAGGATGTACCGATGTATCGAAATGCATCCAGAGGACTCTCAATTCCAGCGCATTTGGTGGCGTGACAAAACCGGAAAGTTAAAAGAGTTCCGTCTCACCACAGTTACTTTCGGAACAGCATCAGCGCCATACACAGCGATTCGGGTGATCCACCAAATAGCTCAGGACGAACGAGAAAATTATCCGCTAGCAGAAAAGGTACTGAAAAGGGAGATTTATGTTGATGACGTACAAAGCGGCCATGAGACCACGGACGGTGCCATTCGAGTGCGAAACGAGGTCATAGCAGCCCTCCGCTCGGCTGGTATGCATCTTCGAAAATGGGCAGCGAACCACCCGGCGTTGCTTAGTGATATTCCTAAAGTAGACCTCTGCAACCACTCAATCTTCGAAATGGACAATAAAGACAGCATTAAAACGCTTGGACTGTACTGGCAGCCAAACCCGGACGTCTACAGATTCAAAATCCATTTCTCGATCAATCCCACACTTTCGAAAAGGGCTCTTTTATCAACAGTGGCGCGGCTCTTCCATCCATTAGGATTTTAAGCACCCTTGATAGTCATGTCAAAAATTCTCCTCAAGGACGTATGGAGCTTCCGTATGCAGCAAACTGATGGCACTTACCGTGCACTCGATTGAGACGACATGCTACCAGAGTTTTTGGCAGCGCGTTGGCAGCGATATCTCGAACATCTTCCAGAAGTTCAACACATTCGCATACCACGCTGGTTCGGTTGCGATTTCAGCAATGTGATATCTCTTCAATTGCACATGTTCTCCGATGGGTCGTCCCTCGCGTATGCAGCGTGTGCCTACCTTCGAGTACTCGACACTGCTGGAATGATACATACACACTTAGTCGCAGCTCGCACTAGGGTTACACCAACAAAGCCTCTCACCATACCGCGAGTGGAGCTTTCCGGAGCAGTTCTAGCTATCAAACTCGCCACATGGATCCAGCAGCAACTTCACGTGCCTCAGATGCGGGTCACAGTGTACTACTGGTCAGACGCCATGATCGTGCTTCACTGGATATATGGAGATCCATGCAGGTGGAAGACTTTTGTAGCCAATCGAATTGGCAGCATCCAAGAGGTCAGCTCTGCTTCCCAGTGGGGTCATGTGTCTACGCAGGACAACCCTGCGGATTGTGCAACGCGCGGTTTAACCCCACTCCAGCTCGCGCAGGATAAGCTCTGGTGGAGCGGCCCAGACTGGTTGCAGGAACCCGAAGATCATTGGCCCAAGGTAACTCTTACTTCTCCAGATTCGAGCACAATCTGCGAGGAACAGGCAGCAAAAGTTATCCACGCTCACACCTGTGCATCCACTGATTCCTTTGTTAAGTCATTTTCGTCATACAGTCGACTTGTATTTTCCACAGCATTCATTAATCGCTTTATCCATAATACTCGCTGCAAAAGGGAGGCTCGGCTTTCCGGACCAATTAGCGTAAAGGAGTTTTCCAAGGCAATGTATACTCTGGTTCGCGTTGTCCTCATAAAAAACGCCCATCTGAACACCATGCATGGGGGTGTGCAACTGACCCGTGCGATCATCCATCAGCAGTTTTGGATCATTAATACCAAACAAGCGGTAAAAAGAGTTCTCCGACAGTGTGTGGCTTGCTTTCAGCATCGCCCTAAACCCTCTCGACAATTAATGGGTGATCTTCCATACCATCGTGTTAATCCGCCGAAAAGAGCGTTCGAAGCTACAGGTGTGGATTACACAGGATCTATCGATGTCAAGGCCTCGAGGTTCAGAGGACACACTACATACAAGGCCTATATTGCTGTATTCATTTGCCTCGCCAGTAAAGCTATCCATTTGGAGCTGGTGACAGGACTCACAGCACAACATTTTCTCTGGGCTCTCCAACGGTTCATTGGACGCCGCGGTTTTGTGCGGCACATGTACAATGACTGCGGCATAAATTTTATAGCAGCAGATAAATCCCTACAGTTGTGGTCTAACGAGTTCCGGCAGGAAATCAACCAGACAGTCGTCCCAGAACTCACAAAGCGCTATATTCAGTGGCACTTTAACCCCCCACACAGCCCAAACTTCGGAGGACTTTGGGAGGCTAACGTCAAAGCCGTAAAGTATCATCTTCATCGTTCCTTCAAAGGATACCCAATGACTTATGAACAATTATCAACCGTTCTTATCCAGATAGAGGCCTGTCTTAACTCTCGGCCATTATGCCCGTTAACCGCGGATATTAACGATCTGCAAGTATTGACTCCAGCTCATTTTCTCATCGGAGACTCCATGCAATCGCTTCCCACCCCCAGTGACAAGGACAAGTCGCTCAACACACAGTTCATGGAGGGACAACGGATCCTACGCCAGTTCTGGAAAAGGTGGAGCTTAGATTGGTTGTCTCACCTTCAGGCACGCCCTAAGTGGAGACAAGAGGAAGAAAACCTGCAGGTCAATGACCTAGTTATTATCAAGGACGACAGGACAGGTCCAACCGATTGGAAACTAGGTCGTGTTACAGAATTACACCCTGGAGCCGATGGGATGGTACGAGTTGCAACAATCTATACAGGTTCGGGTACATATAAGCGATCAGTATCCAAGATCTGCAGATTACCCATCCCGAATTACACGGAAGCTAAAGTCGAGGAAGCTAATCTTGAACAATAGTGATACACGCATTTGATCTCACATCCATACCACAGCAAACATTTCACCTGTTTTTTTCAGTTACCATTAGAAGGATGTCTTAATGCTGGACCCAGCATTGCGAGGCGGCATGTACGGTCATTTTCGTTGTCGTAATGTTCATTACGTTGTCAGTGCATACCACAACCCTACAATCGATACCTGATTGATGTCTATCGATCTCGAGACCCCGGTCCCTTTGGAAAGCGGGACATCTCTAGGTTTCTTCCTTACGACTTCTAAGCTTACGACTGAACACACATTTTTTGTTACATTTACCCATTACACATTACACATTTTGTTATATCTAAAATCAATTCAAATTAAATTCAGTGACATATCCAACCCTGTGTTTTTATAAAACGGCAACAGCAAAGTCCCCATAGCAGACTTCTGCTAATCATTGACTCCCGTCTATCGGCGCAGTCACAACAACCCCTGTATGAAGTTTGACGGTATTTTTATAAAAAACATTTCTAGTTGAAAAAGTTGGGTTTCGTGAAAAGCATGGAACAAGGTTAGCCGGATATCATCATAAATTCGGAACGCCATCGAAAAACGAAGTCTCACATGGCGCCGGCAAATTGAAGCCAAAAGAACAATCCAGCAGCCCCCCTTAGCTTATCCACGCTCGGTCTTCCCCCAGCCTAGAATATTAAGTCCTGGTGTGGGGCAATTGGGGGGGAATGCCAGAAATAGCAATATTGACAGAAGTGATCGCAAAACAGAAGGTAAAAGTACTTTAGTAGTGAGAGGTCTAACAAGGTTGAGACACCAATTACATCTTCATCGCAATTATTTACCTACCATTGACCGTCTTGAGGGACGCGCAACCAGAGTGTAGTCTTAGTATACTGTTAGCAAAATTTTTAATTAAATGATTCGAAAACTTATTGTTAGTCTCTAAGTTATGAGTAGATTCAATTAATATTCAAAGTTAATACAAAAAAAATCACAAATAACCTAAATTATCAGCTCTTTGTCGGTTAGAATTAAGCCAAGGTTACAATTCTGTAGTCTGCCTTCTTCTATCGGAACAGAAAATGAAATTACTCCACATTTATTATAGAAAACTCGTTAACCAAGCAGCAATATATTAATATACGCTTAAAGTGTACCGAAAAATAATGGAATATATATCCAAGCTACGAAATAGTGAGAAAAGCTATGGAAAAGTGTCGGCCTAAAGAAATAAGCGTATCAGATAGTGTTACCGAAACGCCAATGCAAAATGATCTCGGAACATTTTATATCAAAAGCCAGTTTTCCAACAATTCCAACAAGCTATGGTTTTGACGGTTCAACCGGGCAGAATTTTTTTTGTATTAACGTTGCTTTTATTTCTTAAATCTTCTTTTTACGAGACTAGCAACTGGTGTATTAAATCTTATATTTATAACTTAACTAAAAAAAATAACGACTGATACTGACTTAGACGGCCCTAAAAATTAAGTGCTGGTTTGGGAGGTCGTTGCGTCGAAGTTGGAATCCGCTGGAAGCCCGAGTCAATTTCCGAGCGAGAAAATTTGGGTGCGAAGACAGTTTTTCTTTGTATGACTCTTTTCGCTTCTGGATTTCGTCTTTCACTACGAGGATGTCCAGATCCCGGTGGATGTTTTCGTTGCGAACGAAAAGTTGATAGTGATAGTTCTCAAGATTCTTGATTGAGCGCGCTGTCTATTTGCTGCTGCTTGCGTTCCCCCACAGCTGGGAGCCATACGTCCATATTGGCGTTAGGACTGAATTGTAGCGTAGGAACTTGTAGTCCAACTTGTAGTATAATTATAGCATCTTTTTGCATTCGATGTGTTTACGCCAGGTAAGTCGTCTATCAAGGTGGACTCCAAGGTACGTTACTTCGTTGGCTTAAGGGATCTGCATACCGTATAGTGAAGGCGGTGGGGATCTTTGTCTATTAGGAGTAAACGTTATTTGTTTACACTTTTGTTTTGCAGTGCGCCCACCTTTTCACTACTATTAGATGATGAGCGAGTTTGTTTTGTGCTTGGGTTAGCCATCTGGAGCGACTTAGGATAGCGGTATAACCGGCGAAAATTGACGTCGCCCGAATTAGCTGCATTGCATCTCACTGAGAATACCCTTGTTTATGAATAGTGGACTGTATTATGGTTTTTATTATAGTTTTATGCATTTATTTTTTTTTACTATTTAGCGGGTTTACAATGTTTTTAAGCGGGGTTGCTATCAGCGAGCGGTTGCGGTTAATGTCAACAATAGACTTCGGCCGGCTTGCAAAACGTGCAGAAAAAGAACTGAAAAACGATCGCGTGATGTTCTAATACTAACGCATTGCACTGCAATTTCGGCTATGCGTGTGAGCTTAAAGCTCCCAAATGGTAAACAAAACAATGATGTGCGCAAAAATAGGTACGATAATAAGAAATTAATTAACAAGTAAAGAAGCAAATGTAATACTATTTAAATGCAAAATAAAGACGAACTATTTCTCAACAACCCTATTGTAGAGTTATGATTCCAGTAGCTTGTGGGTGTTGTTGACAAATACGTTTTAATTTTGTGCATGAGTTCATTAAGCCAAACTCTGACGAAAGCTGGAAATACGTCGAGAAAAATAGCGCTACAGTATTTGCGCTGTTCAAAGGCTTAGGGTATTTTGGAAGCTTCACTTCATCTGTTCATTTGCTCGATGGTTCCGTGGTTTCTTCGAAAGCCAAATTGGTGTAGAAGATAGAAGGTTATTGGTCTGTATGTTGACGGAATTGTGTGGTCTTTTCCAGGCGGTATCATTATAATGACGGATTCCTTTCACTTTTTTGGGAAAAATCCAAGATTAATGATCCCATTAAAGAGTTTGCAGACAACCTCTATAGCACATTTTTAAAGTTCGATCACCATCTTTGTCGTCAGTAGGCCCCCCCCGGGACATGTTTTTTTTTTTTTTGCTTTCTTATGGATCAGTTTAGGGAATAAAGGATCAGTTGGCTGAGGGGTTGCTGAATTACTGGCAGGAGAAATGAATTTGAGGCAGGATTGGGCTGAAAGGCACTTGGAGCACGTAGTGTAGCGATGTCCGTTTACATGTTAAGCTCCGGGACGAGTTCGATGCAGTTCGTTTTCGGCGACGTCAGGCTGAAAGGGTGTTCGGTTATTTCTGGGCTTTGAAGAAGCGTTAATAGCATTGGCAAGTGGTGTAATGATAAGTCCGAGACTGTTTTGGCACTTATTAGATTGCGAGATATGTTTTTTGTCACCGATATATCAATAAGGTCTAGGAGCTTGCGTGGGTATGTTGGCCAGTATGTGGGACTTCCAGGGAAAACATAGTCCAGTTTATTTTTCACATTTAGAATTGTATTGTACAATTGCCTTCCTTTGGGAGTCACTACAGGTGATCCCCAGTGCGTATTTTTGGCATTGTAGTCTCCTGCGGCTATGAAACGATCCCCAACTGAATTGTAGAAGACCATAAATTGTCCTTCCGAGATTGAGAAGCGAGGAGGGCAGTAAACGGCAACGATTGAAAGGCTTCCGTTACTTGACAAATTTGTACCGATGTGGCCTGCAAGAAGTATGTTGCAAACCTTTTGTGAAAATGGTGTTTAATGCGTTCTCTGATTATAACGCCTTGGCTTTTCCATCTGGATGATCTGTGCGGTCATAGCCTCTTATTTGAAAGTGATATTTGCTTGGTTTTCATTCAAGAATTGTGACATTTCTACTTTATGCCGTGAGACACCATTGGCGTTGCACATTGATATTCGTAGATTCTGCATAGATTATTCAGAATATTGTGCAACGAGCAACTGTATTACTGTTTTGAACAAGTTGTTTCCGTTTTGCTATTTGGCTGTTCTGGGGCCTGTTGAGCGCTGTGTGAGCTAGGCTAAATTGGATTTTCCATTCATGATCGTATAGCATCGGCATAAGCGAAGCCATTGGCGAAGAAGACGTTTGGCGTAGCTTTTGACGCAACGTACATATTCTGTGGATTTTGATTGCGCTTTACGGTTGCATGCGAATCTTCAACTCCAAGTACACCTATATATCCACAATCCGTTAAATATTACAGGCTGCTAAAGATTGAGTTTGTATGTATAAGGCGGAACAATTGAGAGTCGTAGTTTGATTCGACGTACACATAACGCTCATCCATGGAAAGGTGTTCAAGACTTTAACGGGCACTATTCATCACAATCCTGTTCAATTTGTGGTGCCAGTCAAAAGGATTTTAAAAAAAAACAGAGGTTAACAGTCAAAAGTTCAAGCCTTAACCCAATTCTTGGCAGTACGCAGTTAGTTCTCTCCGGATTAGATTAGCATGGATTAGGTTTTTGAAATACGTTCTCAACATCTCACATCGGGTTAGTATTCAAAAGGGCGAATTAGTACGGTCTCTGACAAAGAAACAATGATGGTACGCATAAGGGACATTGAGCGAAAGCTTTGGTCTGAAATGGGGCTGAATATTAACAAACCAACTCAGATTCTGTACATTCTAGAATGGCAATACGGCACGAAGAGCGTTTTCGGACGCTAAATTATTTTCCTCAATTTTAGAACTGAATGAAGAATTTTATTTATTTATTTATTTTCTCAAACGGATAATCCTTACATGGCTACAAAATAACAACTTACAAACTAATACATAATAATACAATTCTAGAACAAACTTAATGGGCTCCTGATTAACAAGCGTTTGAAGACAACCTTATCAGACCCCCACTTAATCGGAGGCTAGGCGGCAAGGAGTTATAATATGAAAGTGCTCGCTCAATCGTCTCATTAAAAAGATAAATCCTCCAACATGCAAACATTGAGAAAAAGGCTCTGGTATGAAGGTTAAGGGTCCTGACCTTAGAGAAGAGACAGAAAAGCAAATTTTAAAAATTTCTTTTGGAGTCGCTCTATTCTGTTGAAACGAACTATACAAGCTGGATTCTAAATGATTGAAGCACCTCGACCGAACAATTGCAGCGTAGACGCTGAGGCTCGAGTGTGGACTTTTAAATTGGTTGACGTGCCTTTTCACAAAGCCCCGCATAGCATACGGTTTAGGCAGAATATAGTCTAAGTGCCAAACTATAATTATTGATTGAATAAGATGTGCAGATGTCAAGAGACTCCTTACTGTAACGGGTAAACAGGCACTTCAATAAGTTTAATAAAAGAAAACTACGGGAGCACCATGAGTAAACTCTGGATATATCCTCCTGTAACAAGTAACTGTCACTAGTGCAACTAATTTTTTTTATTTGTACTCCAGTCGCCGCGCTGCTAGCGATTCCGCTACCCTCCGCCCTTTGGCCTTGAGAAACACCCCCTTGGGTCGACTACGACTGATCTGACGGTTGGCTGCGGTCGGTCGCCTCCGCTACACCGGGACACCGTGCATACGCTCCGGTGCCAGGTTTGGGAGTTTGTTTGCTGACTGCCGCCTCCGCTACACCGGGACACCGTGCATACGCTCCGGCGCCAGGTTTGGACGTTGCCGTGTGACGTCTCCGCTACACCAGGACACCGTGCATACGCTTCGGTGCCAGGTTTGGAAGCCGCCGTGTGCCTGATCGTATTGTCGCGCTCCCGCTACACCGGGACACCGTGCATACGCGCCGGCGAACCCGAGCTTGTAGTGGCGGGGCTGGTGACCAGGGTGTTCTCACTTGGTCTGTGACTTGGACGCGAGTTCTCGAGTCGGCCGATCCGTGTTTCGCAGGAACACGCCTGTTGGTTGCGATTCCAGGAGTCGGTAAGGCGTACGCTAGACTTATCCTTTCTTCACTTCCTTGCAAGGCTACCTGCCGTGTTCGGGAATGGCTCAACTCGACTCTGACGCCCCGGGCTTGTAGAGGAAACCGTCCAGCAACGGATCCTTGTCTCCCTTGTTCTGTACGTCTCGTGGTTACCGGGCGTGTGATCCCAAGTAGGCCTCCTTGTTTCGCAGGACCACGCCTGTTGGTTATGATTTCAGGAGTCGGTAAGGCATACGCCAGACTTATCCTTTCCTCACTTCCTTGCAAGGCTACCTGCCGTGTTCGGGAGTGGCTCAACTAGGTCTCCCCACCCTGGTTCTGTCTTGTGTCTCGTCCTTTACGAGTCGTGTACACCGGGCGTGCGATCCCGAGTCGGTCTATCCTTGTCTCGCAGGACCACGCCTGTTGGTTGCGATTTCAGGAACTCGACTACACGACCCTGGGTTTCCAGAGGAAGGTCCAGAAATGGATCCTTTCCTTATTGTCTTATTCGCTCTCCCCGCGCTTGGCTGTCGGACTCTCCAAAGGCGGTCCTTCAACTCAAACAAACCGAATCCTTTTTAGAAACGCTCTAACACTTGAATGGCGGACTCTCCACAGGCGGTCCTCCAACTCAACGCTACAAGCTTTCTAAAAAGACTCGTCCCGAGCCGCTCCAATGGGTCTTCTTTTATACTGACTGGAGCGCCCGTTAATCCTCCTGGATTCTGCTCCTGCCGTTAATCCTGCTTCCAGAATCAAGCCACTTTCCCGTTGGCGGGTCGCTGTCCGTGGCCCCTCGTTTCCCCCGGCCACGGATCTCTGCTGCTGGTATGTGTTGCACCGGTGGGCTTCCAGGGCCCGTTGCACTCTTCGTCGCCACCCCCCCCTCTGCTCCTTGCCGCTCACCCCGCCACACTTTCTAAGGCACGCCTGCGCATCGTGCTGATTCCCCCACTGGACTACTTTCCCAACGTTGCCCTGGGACCCGTTACGTTCCACGTCGATTCCTTCTTCCCCCGGGTGGCGCCGTTTACCCTTTCACCGGCCACAGTTACGTTCCACGTAGATTCCGTCCTCCCACGGGTAGCCCTTCGCCGGAACCCACGGTAGCTGGCTTTCACCCTTCCCCCCAACCCCCTGTACTGATCCTGGCGACATTCTCTTGGGCTGCCCGGGTTGATGACCGGTAGTTGACCCCCTTTTCCGCCTCCTCGGCCCCCTCTTTGCCCCTGGATATCTGTCTTAGCGTAAGGGGAGACTAAATCTCCTCACAAGGAGTTAGTAGGGAAATTTAAAATTCTATATTTTAAATTAGAGGGACAGGAAAGAGATGTAATAGAGTAGAGACCATTGTAGTTCGAACATAATATAGGGTATTGGTCATGGGTCATGCAGTGCATATGTCGAACTACAATGGCTAAGGAACAGAGGACTAAAATTTCGAGTCCTTCTTTTAGGAATGTTAAAATTTAAGCGTTTTAGTAAATTCTGGCTATCTACATTCCCGTTAATAATTCTTCTAAAAAATTCTTTGTACGGATTCTATGCGGTCTTTATGTACTCCATATTGGGGACTCCAGACACATGAACCATACTCCACATGAACCGGACGGACCAAAGAAATAAATAATGTTTTGGTTATGTATGGGTCATTAAATTCTTTTGACCACCTTTTAATAAAACCAAGGACTCCTTTAGCCTTATTAACCATTAAGGAAATATGTTCGGAAAATTTAAGTTTTACCTGAGTTTACCTGAGTTAACCTGAGTAAATTTCTCTAAGGCAATCCCATTAATAGAATACGTAGCTTGCAGAGGGCAAGAACGATAAAAAGACATATGTTTGCATTTTGATCCATTAAGTATTAGATCAATAGCTAAATAGCATTTTTGAAAGTTATCATGGTCAGACTGAAGACTGCATTGGGCAGAGATGAATTTGTACTGAAGAAAAAGCTTTACATAATCTGCATGTATAAGAACTAGAGAGTTTGTTAAAGCAGGAGGCAAGTCGTTTATAAAAAGCATAAATAATAACGGGCCAAGATGACTACCTTGAGGGACGCCAGATGTAGCACGGACCAGACGGGACTGTATGTTTTTAAATAAGACTCTTTGTGTCCTTCCATCTAGGTAGCTGGAGATCCACGTTAAGAGGTCTATAAGAAAACCCAGCATATTCAGTTTACTCAACAAGAGTGACTGATAAACTTAATCAAATGCTTTGCTGAAGTCTGTGTAAATTACATCGGATATCCCTTACAAAAGCCATCTATGAAAAAGGATGTCAACTCCAATAAGTTTGTGGTGGTGGAGCGACGCTTAATAAAGCCATTCTGACAAGGGGTGATAATCGAAGAGCAAAGGGCTTTAAAGATTTTAAAGTCATCTTCATACATTAAGAAGTAGGTATGACGAAAGCAAGACGAGATGTCATTAATGAAAATGATAAATAGAAGAGGTCCAAGAGAAGAGAAGACTTGTGGAAGACCAGAGTAGGTGACAAATGGACTTGAGATAGCTTCTCCAATAGTAACGTGGCAAGGTCGGTCAGCCAGATAAGACTCGAACCAACTTAATAGGCAGGAATGAATACCTAATCTATACTACTTGGCCAGAAGGGCAGCATGACTCACTTTGTCAAAGGCTTTGAAGAACTCAGTGTAATTGGCATCAACCTGAAATCGGTTTTCAGAAGCTTCAAAGCCGTGCTTAAGGAAGACCGCTAAATTATGGTAGTTGTAGTGGACCTGCTGGTTGGGGGATATTAAATTACGCCAGAAATGTCTTTTTTTAGTAACTTTCCGCTCCAAGATCTAAGCGACTATCTAAGCGATAGTTGATAACATCAGACCTACTGCCACCTTTGTAAATAGTCGTTACAGAAGTAATCTTCCACCGATAGAGGAATCTACCAGATGAGAGCGACAAGGGGAACAGCAGTAAAAGGGGGGTATAAAGAGAAGCGATGGATGTCCGATTTTGACTTTTTGCTGTTAACAAACCGCCAAAAATCTTTAGGATTAGATCGGAGGCTCGCTTCGACATTGGATTAATGTATAGTGGTTGTAAAGAAACTTTTGTAAAAAATTCAAATTCCCGCTTAAATTGCAGGTACAGCTCTCCTACTCGCGGCTCCCTGTATTTGTAAATCGTTTGTAATCCGTATCCCTTATATTTTTTAAGTTTTTTAAACCTTTTGTATACCAGGGAAGCCCATAGGATCTTCGTACTCTCCCAGGGGCATAAGTATTAATAATATTAATACGAAACGAAAGCTAATTTCGGGCGGAGCCAAAGTTGATATACCCTTGTAGTTAAAACCGGAGAGTGGGCCGATCATTATAAGAATATCATAATATAACCAATTTATTAAAATACAAAATTTAAAAAAAAAAAACCCCAAGCTTCTATCTTCAAATATACAAAAGTTGGTATTTTTACTAAACACCAAATACCTCTTCGGATCGTTAAATTTAATGGCAGCTATAAGATAGTCGACCGATCGTTATGAAATATGTTATGTCGGATCAACTGACCAATAGAATTTCTACGAAGTTTCAGCTTTCTATCTTCAAAAACACGAAACTTGGGTTATTTCCGATCGTTCAGTATGGAAATATGGAAATTTGGCATGTCGTATTATTTTGCCAAAAATAGCTTTCGTGTAAAATTTGAGTTCTCTAACTCTAAAAAAACCAAAGCTATACCATTTCCGATCAATTAGTTATATGGCAGCTATAGGTTATAGTCGGCCGATTCCGGGTGTTCCGACTTATATACTGCGTGCAAAGGAAAGAAGGGTGTGTGCAATGTTTCAAGTCGATAGCTTTAAAACTCAGAGACTAGTTCGCGTAGAAACAGACAGACGGACAGACAGATGTACATACATGCTTGATATACGTACAGCGTAGCTATAATTGAAGCGTGTGTCCTTTTTTTATCGTTACTCGAAAACGGGAGATGCAAAAAAATATCTCATTTTGTGCATTAAACATTGTGCTATCATTCCTAATACTTTGTTTTGATCGTTTTCGATTTCGCATTCTGCTACAAGCGCCGAAACAAAAAATTTAAAGGTGTCGTATAATTTTGGGCAGGAGTGATCCTGAGGAAATACGACAGGAACTCAGTTGGTGATCCTGATCAAGTATATTTATACTTTATAGGGTCTAAGAGGTCTCCTTGACTGAGTTGCACACTTTTGACCAAAATTATAATACCCTCTGCAAGGGTATAAAAAGCATCCCCAGACCATTTGCCATGCTCCTTGCCTCCTTGCGTTTGTCGCATTTGGGGCGCACGTAGCTCATAGTATTGTAGGGAAAAAGGTTTATTTTTGAGTCGTTAGAAAAAATGACATTCCGCCAATCATGTACAGTCCAAGATTCGTGCATTATGGATTCGTGCATTTTTACGGTCAAGACGGGATTTTTCGCTGTTCGCCCGCCATGAAGTCCTGCCTCCTCAATGTTCCTTCAAACGGTTTGAGTGCTTATTTCGACTTCTTTTGACTGGCAAAACTTTCTTCTTACATGTTTTGCGGATTTGAAACGATCAGTCATGATAAATCGCGACAGGATTCAATCCTCGCGGTAGTTGGTCTACTTCTTCTTTTCTGAGCCTGGCAAATGGTTTAGAGTTCTTGTTTTCTCAAAATTTTGTAAGGAATTCTCGAAAGAAAACTTTCTAAATCCAACTTTGGCGCTTATTCATCGGAAGCTTAAATTTTCTGATTGTAAGGCCAATATGGCCGCTTGGGCATTTCATTTTCGACATGTTTCATAAAAAAAAAACAAGAAAGGAAAGCTAACTTCGGGCGAAGCCGAAGTTTATATACCCTTGCAGTTAAAACCGGAAATATATCGCAAACATCGAATATAGTTGGCCGATCCTTATAAGAATATGATAATATAACCCAATTTATTATAATACAAAACCTAAAAATGTCCCAAACTTTTATATTCAAAAACACGAAAGTTGGGTCATTTCCGATCGTTCAGTTATGTGGCAGCTATAAGATATAGTCGGCCGATCCTTATGAAAATTGGCATGTCGCAATATTTTGCCAAAAATAGCTCTTGTGTCAAATTTGAACTCTCTAACTCTAAAAACACCAAAGTAATACTTTTTCCGATCAATCAGTTATATGGCAGTTATAGGATATAGTCGGCCGATCCGAGCCGTTCCGACTTATATACTGCGTGAAAAGGAAAGAAGAGTGTGTGCAAAGTTTCAACACGATAGCTTTAAAACTGAGAGACTAGTTCGCGTAGAAACGGACAGACAGACAGACGGACAGACAGACGGACAGACGGACATGCTCATATCAACTCAGGAGGTGATCCTGATCAAGAAGATACATATATACTTTATAGGGTCGGAGATGTCTCCTTCACTGCGTTGCACACTTTTGGAAAAAATTATAATACCCTCTGCAAGGGTATAAAAAGAGCAACCAAGAACTTAGTATAACAATAATCGATTGAGCCATCCGAAAACAGGGAAACCCAATCAAAAGCTGAAATAGAGGCATTAATAAGTGACTAAATATGTTTTATATAAAACTCAATATGAATTACTAACGGCTTGTGGTGCACACCAAATGGACTTTATGGTACATTGCATAATTCTACTTTACTAATAACCACGTTGTTTAAAAATATAATATCAAGAATTTTAGATAGATCATTAAAAATATTATTTACTTGGAAGAGGCCCAGACTAAAAATATCATCTAAAACTACAATTTAATGGCTTTGATAAACGTTGCTGGGTAGCATGGAGGGAGAATCCTGGGTAGCATGGAGGGAAACTCAAAGCAGTAGGGTCCGACGTTCTAGCACAGACACTAGTGATGTTTTCCATATGCGCCTGATAGATACTAAATGCGCTGTTTGAAGGGATACACGACGCAATGATGAAGAACGGGCCATGGATGCCCTGGATTGAAACGGCAGCCTGATCCAGTAGAGGGTCGACCACGGAAGGCGTAGTGGTGTAGCCTGAAGAGATCGACGGATAGCGATGATCACACCACCCTCTCGCCCACACTGTATACTGAATGCATCTCGGTCTTTTCGAAATACATGGTAGAAGGTAGGCTCGAAGAACTCAGAGGAGCTAAAGTTGTCTTTGATCTACATTTCCACAAGGATGATTACATCAAAATCGCATGCAGAAGAATTCTGGAATACCATCCGGGACTTGTTCCTCATTTCCTTTATATTTTGAAATATAACTTTTAAGCTTTTATTGGGGTCCGAGGACGAGTAGCTACAGTCCCAACTGGGAATTGGACGGCTAGGCGGTGCATGTGGAGGCATAGCTAATACGCATAGCTTTAAAAATAGCCAACGAGGACACATGGATCTTTCCATGAAACTCAACCTGCGAGTAGACCTGCGAGTGTCCAGTTGCAAGGCAAATCCAGTGCCAGATGAAAACATAGAGCGTTCATAATCAGGCTCATCCAAACGCAGCAAAGATCTACTCTCACGTCCAAAAGGTAAATAAACATCTTCCATCGGCGAAATCAACAGAATTCAGGAAAATCAAAATAAAAACACCTCCTTTGGATTTAAATAAAAACACTGACGGATCTAACAGACATGGATCGACAGGATATGCTATCACCTGTCCGTGATAGCTATCACCTGTCCGTGCCACTTTTAGTTCCGTACTAAAAAGTGGCATCCTACCTCCCCTTACCACCCTTACCCTCCTTGACCATTAACAACATCTTTATCTTCGTCTCAGATTGGGGCACAAAAAACTAACGCATTCGCATTACATAACCAAAACTCCCCCACCACCTTGTCCTTTTTGCAATTCACCAGAAATTACACTTTCTCACCTTCTAATATCATGTCCTATCATTGTACAAAACAAACTTCCGTTCTTCCTTCAAAATTCACCTATCTCCGCAATATCTCACCCAACACCTGAAAATATAAGTTCTATTCTATTGAAAATGCTAATATACATTTTGACATTTAAATATTAGTTTTAAAAAGTTAATTTAACTCAATATTATTATACACTATGCAAACCAAGAGAAAGCAAACTAAACAAGAAAAGAAAGCTAACTTCGGGCGGTGCCGAAGTTGATATACGATCAGTTAAAACCAGATATATCGCAAAAACCGGATATAGTTGGGCGATCCTTATGAGAATATTATAATAAAACCAATTAATTAAAATAAAATATCTAAAAAAAAACCCATGCTTCTACCTTCAAAAATACATAAGTTGGATTTTTACTTAACACCATATACCTCTTCCGATCGTTTAGTTATATGGCAGCTATAAGATATAGTCGACCGATCGTTATGATCGGTTTTAACTGCAAGGGTATATAAACTTCGGCTCCGCCCGAAGTTATCTTTCCTTTCTTGTTGTTAATTACATTTATAATTTCTGTCAATAAATTTCCAAAGTTTATTTGCATCAAAATAAAAAACAATACATTTTCATTTAAAAACCGATTGTTTTCATATAAAAACCGATTGTTGTCATGTCTGGCTGGTTTGAACATATTATTTTAGGATATATGTAAGTCCCTACCTCAACTAGAAATATTTATGGCCGGTCTCTCCATACAAGCCGGACCACTGTGCGATGTAATAACAATAATAATAATAAACTCAGCGTAATTGCAATGTTTTTGAATGAAAAATTACAAAAAAAATGTTTACCCAAAAATATTAAAAGAAGAAACAAGTTTCCGCAGATCCGCATAGGATTCAAACTCGTGACAATAAGTTCTAAGCCCAGCATCTCTATACTCTTAACCGGAGCTGGGCTCTTTGGATATTTATTTCCACTTTAAGTGAACTTAGGTTGTTTAGAAGCCGCAGACGACGAGCCGTAAAGAAATTTATTAAGGGCTGATATTTGTTTATCTGAGCAGACGATTGGAATTATTATATGTGTTTGGTCATTGAGCGTTTTCAATGCCGTAAATAAAAAGACGAATTTGTTACTTTTGAACGTTATAAAAAATGTTTATTCCTGCATGCAGATCAAGCCGGATGATCCGCAGATAGACCGGCTATGGTGCATGCAGGGACTCAAGTAAATACAGAGAGGGCGGCCCGACTGGTCACTGCGAGGCTAAAGCTCTCGAATAATGGAGAGGGCGGCCCGACCTAGACACTGCGAGCTGAAACTCTCTATAGAAAGCTTGTTGAGTCGAGCGGCCGAGAAAGAGTCGGCTTGCGATCAACAAACCCTTTGTACAAACTTAAGCCTAATAAATAAACATTACACTAATAATTACACTAAACATTACATAAACATTATTTAAACATTATTTAAACATAAACATTAATCGCCGTGCTGCTGCTTGACCCGACAATATGCATAAGATTGAAATTTCTAAGCGACAAAAATTTTGCTAAAAAAATCCAATTAAATTTAAAACTAATATCTTCAGAAGGTTGAAATTAATTAGAGCGTTCCAAATGTCTTCAAAGATATCCAATGAAATTGAGAATGCTGACTGGGATTATTGCATTCTGAAGTTGTGTATAAATTAGGTAAGAAGACCAGTAGGGTTGGCATTAATGGAGGAGCAAGGAGTGGAGGGCTGCGCTACACGCAAAGTGTAGCGGGCCCATAAAGTCCACATAGCAATAGCAGAGGTCAGTGGCCGGAAAGGGCGAGGAGGCACGGACGGCGACCCGCCAACGGGAAGGAGGCGTGATTTTAGAAGCAGGATTAACAGCAGGAGCAGAATCTAGGAGGATTAACAAGCTCTCCAAGCAGTATATAAGGAGGCCCATTGGAGCAGATGGAGACTTAGATGGAGAGTCTTTTTAGGAAGCTTGTAGCGTTGAGTTGGAGGACTGCTTTTGGAGAGTCCCGCATTCAAGTGTTAGAACGTTTCTAAAAAGGACCCGGTAGCTTGAGCTGAAGGACCGCATCTGGAGAGTCAAATAGGCCAAGAAGAGTAGAGTGTGAAGGACGAGCTAAGAAAGGATCCGTTGCATTCCCAACTCGGTCTTTGGCGGCAAACTCCCTATTCGGTCTTTGACCTGTCACGGATCCTGTAGCGCGTATTTGCACAGGTGAGTGAAGACCCAAGGTCGTGTTTTGAAAGGTAGCAAAGCCTGCGTGCGGCCAGCGAAAGGGCGACATTTTGGGGAACCAACGGCAACGCAGAAAAAGCAACAGCAGTGGCGACCAACAGGAACGGAAACAGAAAGCGCGAAGGTTTTTTGAATAAAGAGGTTTAAAGTTTTATGCTATCTGTATTATTTCTGGGCTATTACGTCAAAATGTAAATTTGGCAACAGCAGTGGCGACCAACAGGCACGGAAAACAGAAAGCGCGTAGGGTTTTTGAATAAAGAGGTTTCGAGTTTTATGCTATCTGTATTATTTCTGGGCTATCACGTCAAAATGTAAATTTGGTGGAATAGACCTACAAACTCTGTGAGATAGAATTCAGAATTCTTGCGAAGGTTTTTACTATTGAAAGTTAATAGACATGTCCCATTTAGGAGAGATTTGATAACAATATTTTAACGGCTTATAAGAATGGCACCATCTGTAGAATGTCTATTTGTTTACACTTTCTTTTTATTTTTGTACAGCTGTTTTTTTTGCGGTTTAGAATATGGGTAAAACATAATTCATCTTGAATAAAAAGAAAATGTTTTTTATGGATGGATGGATAAAAGAATGGTGTGTGCAAAGTTTCCAGTCGATAGCTTTAAAACTGAGAGACTAGTTCGCGTAGAAACAGACAGACGGACATGCTCATATCAACTCAGGAGGTGATCCTGATCAAGAATATATATAATTTATAGGGTCGGAGATGTCTTATTCACTGCGTTGCACACTTTTGGACAAAATTATAATACCCTCTGCAAGGGTATAAAAAGAGATTCAAACTAAGCCAAACATTGTAATTTAGTCCACGTTGTAGATTGTTTAATTTTCTTCATATGAGTGAAATATGAAAGAGCTCTTTTATGCACTTTTGAAGAAATTCATATTTTAAGGAGGCAACCTCTAACCCTTTTATGTGAATCTGTTGGCTGTGAGAATAGTGCAAAACTGATTTTAATTTTAAAAAATTTAAAGATTTTTTATTAAAAAAAAACAAGAAAGGAAAGCTAACTTCGGGCGGAGCCGAAGTTTATATACCCTTGCAGTTAAAATCGGATGTATATCGCAAACATCGGATATAGTTGGCCGATCCTTATGAAATTTGGCATGTCGTGTTATTTTGCCAAAAATAGCTCTCATGTCAAATTTGAACTCTCTTACTTTAAAACAAGAAAGGAAAGCTAACTTCGGGCGGAGGCGAAGTTGATATACCCTTGCAGCTAAAACCGGATATATATCGCAAACATCGGATATAGTTGGCCGATCCTTATGAGAATATGATAATATAACCCAATTTATTATAATACAAAATTTAAAACAAGTCCCAAACTTCTATCTTTAACAATACCAAAGTTGGTATTTCTACCAAAAACCATTTCCGATCGTTCAGTTATAAGGCAGCTATAGGATATAGTCAACCGATCCTAATGAAATTTGGTAGGTTGGATCAACTGACCAAAAAATTGGTATTTTTGGTAAAACATTACGACATGCTAACTTTCAGAAGGATCGGCCGACTATATCTTATAGCTGCCATATAACTGAACGATCGGAAATGACCCAACTTTCGTGTTTTTGAAGATAGAAAGCTGGAACTTAGTACAGATTATATTTTTGGTCCGTTGATCCAACCTAACAAATTTCATTAGGAAATTATGAAAATTGGTGAAATTATAACGATTTTCCCAAAACAAGTCAGTCCAATCTTGCTAGCGTTCCGAAGTAATGGTGTGCCGTTCCATTTCCATTATTCCTTTCTTTTACACACTTTTACTCCGGAGCGCTAGTAAAACTGCACTGACTTGTTTTGGGAAAAGCGTTATAACTTCATATAACCATTTCTTGGAAGTTGTACCGAAAAAATGGCGTCAAAGTCCGAAAAACACTACAAAAATTAAAAAATGTCAGTTTCTTGCGTAAAAATTTTATACTTTTTGTTAAAATAAATTAAAGATCTATTTTTTTTTTAAAAGCTCCTACATTTAACTATGGAAAAACGAAACGGTTTTAAAATCGGTTTAAAATTACGCGTTTAGGAATTTTTAAGAGCAAAAAAGTCCCGAAAAACCGTTTTTTCCAAATAAATCTCTTGATTTGAGGGTGTTTGAAAAATTACAAAACATGGTTTTATACTATACTCGACCTAATGAACCATTCCTACTAGGTCTCTTCAAAAGTTCCAAATCACTGTCGCACTGTGTAATTCTTTACGCGTTTAAACAGGATAAACTCCTTTCCCCAGACCAATTTGTAGCAGGAGTGGAAAGTGCAATGCGGAGAGCTACATCCAAGATAGGGTATACATTAGGCAGACTTTGATTCCTCAAAAAAGCTGAGAGACTGAGTAGTGAGTTTGATTCAGGCTTCACTACACACTCTGCAGATTTATCAGAGAAAATGTGACTTTGAAAATGCACACATTCTTGAATTAAATCGTCCTGTAAATCATTGGTATAATATTTTGCGAGTGACTGAGCTTTTTCTGTAACTGTTTGTGTTGAAAGTTGAGTCATTTTTGTTAAAAATGAAAATTTGTCTTTGAAGTTTTAGTAAACTCTGCCTATTTCAGTTCTCAGTCTATCAAGGATGACCAAAAAAGGGCCGTCCATATATTGCGTGACGCGCCTGGGGGGGGAGGGGGTCCGGGTTAACGTCACGGTTTGTGGTCACGGGAGTCTAACCTCGTGTCATGGTTTGTCACGCAGCGGGGGGAGGGGGTCAAAAAAGTCTGAAATTCGCGTCACGCAATATATGGACGGCCCCAAAGGTATTCACCCTGAAATAATCTTTAGAGCTAGTAGGCATTTCAGGTTCTTCATTCGTTGTTTAATCCGTCATCTCCTTTCTTTTTACTTACTTTACATTGATATTCCTTCATATAATATATCCCTTTGCCTCATTTTGCGGGACCGGTTCCTCTCTACTGTCATTTCCAATCATTTATAAAACTGTATTTACTTCATCCCAGGAATATTTTAGACTTTTACAGGCATCTGGTTTAGTCGACCAAAGAGTGAGGTATAGATCTTGAAGTATCTTTCAATTTAATCAGGGAAAATTTTCGTATAATGAGTGTTAATAGTAAAATATATTAGAGCAGGGAAGCTCAAATTTTTCTTATGGCAGAGCTTTTACTAACACAGACACAAGAAAACGTGTATATATGTGTATATATGTGTGTCATATATACTTACATGCATACACACAGAAATCCTATATGTATGTACACATGCTGTATAAGTGAGCTTTTACCTCGCAGAATTTCACAGCTTCGAAAGCCTAGATCATAAGTTAGTCTTAAGCTGATCACGACTCAGAGCGGATGTTTAATTGAAGAATTAATAAAGTTATTAATTATACTATAAACATAAACCCGCGTATTATAATTAAACAACAAATTACAAGTGTCATGAGAGCATTTTTGTACCAACTGAGAAAGTTGGCAATCAACACTAAACTGGCGACGAGGATTTAAAACATAAAACTACAGCTACCTAATATCGACAATTATAAATTCTAAAATTGCGTGTTCCAGTACAATATTTTACATTAACAGAGGGAAAAATATAGTATTGGACATCGCTAAATACAAAGCGCACACGTGGTAAAAGCACCTTACGTAACACGCAGAACAAGATAAGAAGGAGGAACGAAAAACTAAGACGAACGTGGAGAAGGTAAACTACAAGCTTTTCTTACCGCTACGACTGGAAACTGTGAACAAGGCGATCGGTGCGAAGCAGCAATTGACAAACCGTGGTTCTAAACATAAATTAAAACTTTTTCTTGTCTGGGTAATTTACACATAAGTTAAGTTAAGCTAAGTTAAAAATGGATGCTACTAGTATTAACGCCTTTAATTTAACTTTGAACTGCTTGAAAAATGTACAAGACTTTGATGGTACCGACGTTAACCAATTGCCAGACTTTATTTCGCAAATTGAAGCAATTATGCCAACGCTCGCCGGTTTCGACGATGCAACGGGAAAAATATTATTCGGCTTTGTACGAAATAAATGTGTAGGAATATCAAGACCAGTTATTCACAGGTACGGTAAAATCGAAAATTGGGATAAACTCAAAGAAATTTTGCTAAAAAACTTCGGAGAAAAAGAAAGCAGCGATAACTTAATGGACATGCTTAAAATGTGTAGGGTAGACGGTACAATAGAACAATATTATGATAAAATTAACGACGTTTCAAATCGCTTGCATAATCGTATACTTACACACAACGACGAGACATACAGCACAGGCGAAATAAACAGAATTGCCTTGCGAGTATTTAGAGATAACTTGCCAGAGCCGACTAAGACTATGATTTTCGCTAGAAACCCCGAAACATTAGGTGAGGCCTATAAAATCATCGAGGATGCTAGACATCAGAATTATACGATTTACGGACCTTTCCGGAAAACTAATAAAAATAGTAAACCAAACTATAGGTCAAATTTCAGCGATGATAATAAAAATTCTAATGAGCAACTAATACCCGAGACGGACGATTCTAATAAAGGCCAGCAAACCCACTTCAAACCTGGCAATAATAAACTCAGTACCAACTCAAGGTTCCAGGATAGCCAAAAACAGGCAAAAGACACTTCAGCTAGCGCATGCTCAAAAATGTCAACAAATAGCCGAAACAGCCAGTCCTCTGGGCAAAATAAACTGTTTTCGGAACCAATGGAAATTAATCAATCGAGTGGAAATTTTCAATCGGTAGGGTCAGAAGATTACCCTATATAGAAATTAAAACTCACGTTAGGACACTACTTTTCGTTATAGATACTGGAGCAGAGTTCAGCATCATTAACGAAAACGTCTGTAACCCAAAATGGAAAACCAATGTTGATATAAAAATACGAGCTCTAGGAAACGAAATAAAAATAAAAAAATTATGTAGATTCCCATCATTTAAGGAATTTAATATAAAAAATTATTGGTGTGAATTCCTCGAATATAATTTCCATCAAAATTTCGACGGGCTAATAGGAGGGAACCTTCTAAACGATTTAAATGCCATCATAGATTATCCTAACAAGAAGTTAATAATTAATAACGTCACTCTAAAACTTTTTATACAAGACGACATTAATATAACACACAAACTTATAACTCTTAATAACTCAATCCAAAAAATCGATGTCAATCAGGAATCAAAAACCTTGCTAGAAGAGCTTGTACATGAATATGATTGCCTCTTTTATAGGAATTATTAAAATCTGACCTTTACTAACGAAGTCAAACATAGCATTAAAACAAGAAACGATATTCCATGTTACTCAAAAGCTTACAAATATCCTGAGATCCATACTGAGGAGGTTAACAGACAAATAGACGAGATGCTCGAGCAAAAAATAATTAGACACTCTAATAGTCCATATAATAGTCCGTTATGGGTGGTCCAGAAGAAGACAGATGCCTCAAATCTCAAGAAGTGGCGGTTAGTTATAGACTACCGTAAATTAAATAAAGAGACAATCGAGGATCGTTTTCCTATACCCAATATTGACGAGATTTTTGACAAATTAGGTGGATGTAAGTTTTTCACAAGCTTAGATCTCGCTAAAGGGTTTTACCAAATCGAGATGGATCCGGATGACATACATAAGACAGCATTTTCTACATCCAGTGGGCACTACGAATTCTTGCGTATGCCATTCGGATTAAGAAACGCTCCGTCCACATTCCAACGCCTTATGAATAACGTACTTAGGCCATTCATAGGACACATATGTTTGGTATATATGGATGATGTTCTCATTTTTTCTAAGAGCATAGAAGAACATGTTGAACATATCAAGGCCATATTTGATTGTTTATTGAAATTAAACCTAAAACTACAGATTGACAAGTGTCAATTTGCAAAACAAGAAATCGAGTTTTTAGGGCACATAGTGAATCAAGAAGGGCTAAAACCTACTAAAACCAAAATCGAAGCAATTAACAAAATCAAACTACCATCAAATCAAAAAGAGATTAAAAGTTTCTTGGGCATGACAGGGTATTTAAGACGGTACATAAAAGATTATTCAAAAATTGCACAGCCCCTTATAAAATATTTGAAGAAAAATTCGAGAGTAAACTTAGAAGACGAAGACTTCGTAGAGGCATTTGATAAACTTAAATTACTAATCACAAGCGAACCAATTGTAGTATACCCCGACTTTAAAAATCTATTTACTCTCGTCACGGACGCAAGCAACTATGCGTTAGGAGCCGTCTTAATGCAAGATGATAAAGTCATTTACTATGCGAGTCGAATGCTCAAAACTCACGAACTAAACTATAGTACGATCGAGAAAGAGCTCCTAGCCATTTACTGGGCAACCAGATATTTTAAGCATTACCTGTACGGAAGGAAATTTGTGGTAAAAACAGACCATAAACCTTTGGTTTGGCTAAACAATTTAAAAGAGCCAAATCTAAAACTTCAACGTTGGAAAATTCAGTTAAATGAGTTTGATTTCGATATAAGCTTTATCAAAGGAAAAGAAAACGCTCTGGCGGATGGCCTCAGTAGAATCCCAAGCTCCAATAGCGCAAAAGTAGACGAAGACGAAATATGATCGCCGCCCAATTAGATATAATTATTGTATAACCGAATCATCTGAAAAACTGAATGATATAATTCATATGGATATATGGTTTCCACAACGAAATATCATGTACCTTACTACAATCGATAAATTAAGTAAATATGCAACAACACATTTTTTAAAAGACCGATCATGGATTTCTCTGCTTAACGCAATTAAACTAAGACTCCAATATCTAGGAAAACCTAAGAAAATTGTTACGGACAATGAATTTAATATACTAACAATTAGGGAATACCTCCAGGACAATGATGTCCAGATCCATTTCACGACCCCATACAAAAAAACTGGAAATTCAGATATTGAACGCCTTCATCTAACTTTAAACGAACACATACGGTTATTCAATGCGGATCCTAACAATAAAGATAGCCTGGAAGACAAAGTTTTAAAGGCTATAATATCATACAACAACACAATCCATAATACAACTAACATTAGGCCAATCGATATTCTAAATAATTTACTCTCTTCTGAAGACATCGAAAAACTATCTAAAAAGATAGCAGACAATAAAATAAAGCTTATGTCAAAACAACCTATAGAATCTAATGATAATTTTAAGAACGATTTTGTCAAAAATAATAAAGTAGGTAAATCACAACCAAAATATAAACGTATTGAAGGTTATGAGCAACAGGGTAATTATCTCGTATCTGTCGACAACCCGAATCATAAAATTTATAAGGATCAAGTTAAACGAATATATAACCACCAAGACGTTAATATGTAAGCTCGATAAAAATATTGTAAGATACAATTAATTTTCAACAAAGATATTGTCGAAACTTGCGCGCGGGGTGTCATATATACTTACATGCATACACACAGAAATCCTATATGTATGTACACATGCTGTATAAGTGAGCTTTTACCTCGCAGAATTTCACAGCTTCGAAAGCCTAGATCATAAGTTAGTCTTAAGCTGATCACGACTCAGAGCGGATGTTTAATTGAAGAATTAATAAAGTTATTAATTATACTATAAACATAAACCCGCGTATTATAATTAAACAACAAATTACAAGTGTCATGAGAGCATTTTTGTACCAACTGAGAAAGTTGGCAATCAACACTAAACTATATATGTAGCGGCGCTTTTGTGTTGGGGCGCAGCTGTGCACTGAGAGAAAAAAAAAAACAGTTTAAAATATTTATTTTTAGTTTTTTTTTTTCTTTATTTGGTTTAAAAAAGATTCAACATTTTTATTAATTTAAGTGGTTGATAAATTCAATTGGGCTTATTATTCCAGATTATTATTATTTAACGATTTCTATAATTATTTTTTATTAATTTTAAGGTTCAAAAAACCCTTTCACAAAAAATGTAACATAACACTTATGATGGTCCACCACGAAATAAATCAAAGGCCAACGCAGACAGAAGAATAAGTTCCAGTGCATGTGCACGGTGCTTATGGGCGCACTACCCATAATCACAGAGCATCTACAATAACAAAAGTGCACTCAGTGTATAGGCGTTGAGCACCTCTGTATTAGAGTATTGATTGCACACTATTGTGTTGCATACTGTGTCAATAAAAACTGAGCTTAACAACAAAGTATATTGAGAATCGCTGTGATTTTTTATTTATTAGTCTTTACGTATTTTGTTTAGGTAAGTAAAGTAGGTATTCAAAGACAAGACGATTTTCCAAACAAAACACTGGCGCGGGCGTTGAGCGTAGGGCGCGCGCCGCGCAGACGACTCGGCGAGTGTGGGAGGGAATCGGGGGTTGTTACGTTGAGACACTGCCGCGCCGATCGCCTTCACCCGCTGTGCTACTCTCATTTATTACAGTGGAAGTTCAGTGGAAGTGGTTGACTTTTATCCTCTTAAGTTGAGTGACGGCCTATGCGGCCTATTTATAAATCCAGGACTGAAAAGAGGTAACGCTGTTTGTTAATATAATATATATTTTTATACCCTTGCAGAGTAATACCCTCTAATTTTGTCCAAAAGTGTGCAACGCAGAGAAGGAGACATCTCCAACCCTATAAAGTATATATATTCTTGATCAGGATCACCTCCCGAGTTGATATGAGCATGTCCGCCTGTCCCTCTGTCTGTCTGTCTGTCCTTCTGTCTGTCTGTTTCTACGCGAACTAGTCTCTTAGCTTTAAAGTCTTGAAACTTTGCACACACCCTTTTTTCCTTTGCACGCAGTATATAAGTTGGAACAGCCCGGATCGGCCAACTATATCCTATAGCTGCCATATAACTGAATGATCGGAAATGATATAACTTTGGTGTTTTTAAAGTTAGAGAGTTCAAATTTAACACGAGAGCTATTTTTGGCATTACAACATGCCAAATTTCATCAGGATCGGTTGACTATATCTTGTAGCTGCCATATAACTGAACGGTCGAAAATAACTCAACTTTCGTGTTTTTGAAGATAGAAAGCTGAAACTTAGTACAGATTGTATTTTTTCAGTTGATCCAACCTACCAAACTTCATTAGGATCGGCCGACTATATCCTATAGCTGCCATAGAACTGTTACCATAGAATTTTTATAATAAAAATTAAAATATAATTCTTATTTTCAATTTTTATAATAAAAACTGAACAATAATTTTTATTTTTAATTTTTTTTTATAAATATTTAAAAATATTTCTTATTCTTAATTATTATAATAAAAAATGAAAATAAGAGATATATTTCGATTTTTGTCATAAAAATAAACGAATACTTTTTATTTTATAATTTTTTTTTTTTTTTTTTTTTTTTTTTTTTTATTATAGCTTTGCTTTTATTTATTGAATCTACTCTTAATTTTGAGACTAACAATAAGTTGACGAATCTTAACATTAAAATTTAACTAACAGTATACTAAGACTGCATTCTGGTTGCGCGTCCCTCAGGTCGGTCGCTGGGTGGGTAAGTCATTGCGACGAAGGCGTGATTGGTTGCTCAACCTTGTTAGACCTCTCGCCAGGTGGTTAGGGTGCACCGATAGCTTGGTTAAGTACTTTACCTTCTGTTCTGCGATCGCTTCTTTGACTGGTCGAATGTTTAAGTCGCGGTGTATGTTTTCGTTGCGAACGTACCACGGTGCCCCGGTGATTGTTCTCAAGATCTTCGACTGAACTCTTTGAATTATGTCAATGTTGCTATTGCTGGCGTTCCCCCATAACTGGGAGCCGTACATCCATATAGGTTTTAGTACCGAGTTGTACAGCAGGACTTTATGTTCAAGGCTAAGAGGTGACCGAGCGTTGATAAGCCAATGAAGACCGCTGGCTTTTAGCTTTAGGTGTGTTCTTTTGGCTTCAATGTGCCGGCGCCATGTGAGTCTTCTGTCGAGATGTACTCCTAGGTATGTTACTTCGTTTGCTTGTGGGAGTAGAGTGTTGTTTAGTGGTATCGGCGGGCAGTTTTGCCTGTTCAGAGTGAACGTAACATGCTTGCATTTTAGTTCGTTCACTTTAATTCGCCAGTCTGACAGCCATTTTTCGACATCGACCATATGATGAGCTAGCTGCGCAGTTGCTTGAATCGGGCATTTTGAGCGGCTAAGAATAGCTGTGTCATCGGCAAACGTGGATGTTGTTAGACGTGTGCTTGTCGGGATATCTGCTGTGTAGAGGACATATAATATTGGCCCTAGCACGCTGCCTTGAGGAACTCCAGCTCCAACAGTGTACTCATCGGATATAGCGGTATTGCACCTCACGACAAATTTTCTGTCGTGAAGGTAAGCCTCCAAAATCTTGTGGGTGCTGTAGGGGAGCATTGTCTTGATCTTGAACATTAGACCTTCCAGCCAGACTCTATCGAATGCTTGAGAGACATCTAAAAATATGGCAGTACAGTACTCTCGTTTTTCGAACGCGTTCCGAATTTCGGATGTTATCCGGTTGACCTGCTCAATTGTTCCATGCTTTTCACGAAACCCAAATTGGTGTGACGGGATTCCTTCCTGGATTCTCAGGTATGTGTTTATCCGAGTCATTAGGCATTTTTCAAAGAGTTTAGATAGGCAAGAGAGTAGGCTTATAGGTCTATACGACGTGGGGATAGTGTGGTCTTTTCCCGGCTTTGCTATCATTATTATAATTGACTTTTTCCATCTCACTGGAAAGTGGCCAAGTTTTGCGATGGCATTAAATAGCTGGGTGAGAGTGCAAACGGCACAGTATGGGAGCTCAATGATCATTTTGGGAGTTATGAGGTCGCAGCCCGGGGATTTTTTCGGATTCAGTTGTCGTTTGATGATGTTAACGATTTCGTTTGGGCGAAACTCAATCGGCTCATGTTGAGGCTGGGGCTCATCTGATAGAGTCGGCAAAGTAAACGCATTGGTGGCAGGATTTGGTTGGAAGACATTTTTAAGGTGTTTGGCAAACGTACTGGCTCTGTCTGCGTCGCTGCGCGCCCACCCGCCTGTGGAATTTCTAATAGGCATCACGGTTTCTTTCGGTGAGCTCAGAGTTGGGTGAGCTCTCCATAGTGAGTGTTTCGTACTGTTAGTTGACAATTGCTCTATGTAGCGGTGGTGGACATACGTTTCTTCTTGCTGTAGAGCTTGATCAAGTTGACGTGAGGCATGTTTGAAGCGTTGCTTAGCAGATGGCGATCTGTGACATTGCCATTCTCGACGTAAGCGTCGCTTTTCGAGGACGAGCTGTTCGATTTGTAGATTTGTCTTCTTTTGATTGCGTTGTGTGTTTATAATTTGAGGTGTTGAAACTCGAGCTGCAGAGACGAGTACAGACTCCAGCGAATTAACAAAACTGTCTACGTTGGCTTCGTCGCTGAGGTGAGGACTCAGCTCAATGTGTGAGCTGATGTACTTCCTGTACCTAACCCAATTGGTTTTATGCGAGGTCAGATTTGATGATTGATCCCATGTTCCTGGGTGTTGGAGTAGAGTAAAAAGGACAGGCGAGTGATCAGATGAAAGATCCGAAAGGCATTCGGCGCATATCAGATTTTTAGGAATGTTTTTGGTAATCGCAAAGTCAATTAAAACGGGAAGTTTCTTTGGGTCTGCCGGCCAGTATGTTGGTGTGCCAGAAGAAGCACAGTCTAGCTTGTTCTTAGCTTTGATAATTGCATTATAGAGCTGCTTTCCTTTTGGGGTTACGAGACGAGATCCCCGGTGTGTGTGCTTGGCATTGTAGTCTCCTGCTGCTATGAAGTGGTCTCCGAGTGAGTTGAAAAATTGCATAAACTCATCTTCGGCTATGGTGAAGCGTGGGGAGCAGTATACGGCAGCTAGAGTTAATTGCTTGCCAGTATTTAGGTGTATATTTATTGACGTGGCCTGTAGGTAGTTTTTTGCAAATTTCGTATGATAATGGTGCTTGATACGGCTTCTGATTAAAATTCCAGTCCCGCCGTGTGCTTTACCGTCTGGATTATTTGTTCCATAGAATGAATATCCTCGTAGTTGGAAATTGTATCTGTTCGTAAGATGTGTTTCTGAAAGCAGCATTACGTCGATTTGATTGTCTAGTAGGAATTGCGCTAACTCGAGTTTATGCTGCGAAACGCCGTTATCGTTCCATGTAGATATTCGTAGGGAAGTCATTATTTGGATTGTTGTGAAACCAGCATTTGTATTAATAATTTTGGTTTCGCATCAGATCTTGCATAGTTGTACGCATAAACGACATGAACTCCGTAAGGCTTTGTTGTAGACTGCATATCATTGCTTCAAAGTTACTTTTTGACTGCTCCGGAAGTTGATACTGCTGAGCCGTGTTCGGTTCTTGGTGTGCTGATTGCGGCAGTGAGCTTTTTGAGGCTGGGGTAGCCAGTCCTGATTTTAAAGCGCTTGCGAATGTGACATTTTTGTCAGAGTTTATAAGTCCTAGTGAGGATCTGGCTGCGGTCGAGAAGAAGACTTCAGGGTTTGTCCTGGAGGCTATGAACTGATTATTTTGGGTGCGGGCAGTAAGTCCCCTCTGGTGGATGCGACTTTTCAGCTCCTTATAAACTGGGCAACCTCTATAGTTAGCAGTGTGATTTCCACCGCAGTTGCCGCACTTTTTCGAGTTTTGGTCATCTTTGCTCGCTGGGCAGTGTGCGGAGTCATGAAGCTCACCAAAAACTACACAAACTGGGCGCAGTTTACAGTAAGACCTTGTATGGCCACATTCTTGGCAGTTCGCACATTGTACCGGGCCATTGCGTTTGTGCGGCTCCTCAACTGTAATTCTGCGGTGCAGCAGGAACTGAAGATTGTATATAGGGTGCACTTCGTATTTCTTGAGGGGCTTAGTTTGTGGTTCGAGTTCAACCTTAAAGAGTGGCTGCGGCTTTCTATCCCTGTTAGAGATATTGAACACTGTCTTAACGCTAAATCCCTTCTCTTGTAGCGCCTTTGTTATCTCTGCAGGCGGTACTTCGGGCTCTATGCCCTTAAGTACGACTTGCAAGCCCTTGCTGCTTTTTAGCTGATACGTATAAAAGTTCTTTTTTTTTGTCGGTGAGGTATTTTGATAATACTCTGTAATTATCTTCAGACTTCGTTTGAACTTTTGTTTCCTGGATATTGCCCTTTACGAGTGGTATTATGTGAAAGTTGTCCTTGCCAATGAGCCCTATAATTTTGTTGACAAGAACGTTGGAACTTTTTTCTCGTATGTATATTGGCGGGGGCTTAGGCTTCCTTTTTTCGACTTCTGTAGATTCGGCGTCATCCTCATAGTCTGCCAAGATTTTAAAACGGTTTGAGTTCGTGGGCGTTTCTATTGCGGCTATGTTAGCATTGCCACGGGTTATTTTGCGTTGGGAGTTTAGGGGGCTCAGCTTCCTTTTGATTTGGATGTAACGATCCATACCAGTCTGCACAGCCGGCTTAATATTTTCTTTGTTTTTGTTCTCTTTTTCGGGCAGCACAGCGGCTGAAGTATCAATGTTTGCGTTGCTAGCTGATGACGTCGTTAAACGCGCTGTCGTTACAGTAGCGGTTGTTGTTGTTGTTACGGTTGACGTTGTCAAAGAGGTTGCGGTGCTAGTTACTGCGCTCTTTGGCTGCAGAGACATCGATGGTAGCGAGGGGGAGCAAGAACGCGCTCTCACGCTCTCTACGTTTAAGAATTCGGTCAAGTTTGGGGTAATTGACCGTGTTTGGGATGAGCTTGCATTACTTTCGGTTGCTTTGAAAGTGAAGTAAGCGTTGTTTCTTTGTACTGAGAGCCGTCTCTCGTCTTGCTCACGTTGGCGTTGTGTGCTAACGTCGTTTAGACTCATTGCAATCGAAATTGATATTGTTCGACTTTTAAATGTTATGTTTTATATTAATTAATTAATTAATCAATATAAACATTAGCGATTTCATCGCTGAAAGCGTCTTTTCGCGTTGTTGTTGATTTACGAAACCAGTCACTGCACTTTTTGATATTGATGAATGTTTTTTTTTCCCGGAGCACAATAAATACACGTCTGCATGCGACGACGACTCACGATCACGATTTTTATTTTAAAAATTATAATTATTACTGTCCCTCGAAAAACACATAGTAAAGTGTAAGCATATCATACAACTAAAAAAAATACTTGTTGCAGCACTTTGTCAAATTAATTCATGTCTCCTTCTTGATATACATTATATGGATATATTATGGATATACTTATATTATACATTACATGGATAAAAAATGAAAAAAAATTATAAGTGTATCATTAATAATGATAATGATTCATTATAAAGTTAAATATAATTATATTATATAGTATTATTATATAGTTATATAACTAAAGGTATAAAAAAAGTAGCGAAAGATAATTATCTTAGCCGAATTTTAACATTGGTCCACCCGTAGCCAGCCTAACGCTCCACCGCTCCGCCATTCCTGACGAACATCTCTGCAGATAAATATTTGAGCTTAAACCGTTGTCAAAGAAAATAAAAAATCGCGAAAAAATCATGAAGTAAATATAGTAGACGGTATATTTCATATAAGTGGATGTCTTGAGCCTGATTTAAACACGTTCACTCCTCACACCAGCCAAGCACTCTACCACTCGGCTCTCCCAGACTCGTTTTCGCGCGAAAAAATTTCGAGCGATTGCATAAGAAAAAGGTTGCAGTGGTTTATAGCTCGTTCTCGCCCAATTATTTCCCATCGCTTCTCGCGCGCGCTTTAAGATGAACCTTAAATTTAGCTGGAACCCGCCATACGAAAACTCTTGTTTCTATGAGATATCCCATCTATGCACTGTTTTATCCTTGATAGAAGCTTGGGATTTTTTTAAAATTTTTGTATTCCTGTAATTTCTATAATATAATTTGTTTTAAATATGAAAATCTTATAAGGATCGGGAAACTATATGCGACGTTTCGATAAATATCTTATCTTAAATGCATGCCAGCGTGCCTCGCGCACTACAAATGCATTTGTGTTGTTTTAAATAGTGTTCCCTCGTTGTCATAAAAGGTGGCCTGAAAATTTTAGAGTATTTACTGAGCAAATAAAAACCTAGTTTTTTTTATCGGTAATTCAAAAGTTTGAATGGGCACAAAATAATATATTTTATTTTAAAGAAAGCCTTGCTAGAAACAGTTCTTAAAAAAATGAAAAACTACGCATTCCTATCTATATTTTCTATGGATCTAACTTGTTCCAACCCAATTTCGGAGAAAATTTTTGTTAGTGGCACCATTTTTCTATCTACAAAAGTGCCCTACCAAGTCAACCCTTCCTAACGCAGCTCTCGATCCCATCCAGCTTACCGGATGAAGGCAACAAGTCCGCTTGGAACGATCTCCGTGAGGTCTGTTAGGTCTATAAATGTTGCTGCCACAGAAATTAAGTGACAGTCTCCTCCTCCTCCAAATCCCTGCAGCTCCTACATGTAGCATCCCTGCGTACTGTTGCACCGATAGTCTCCGCGTGCCTATTAACCAGTATCCCGTGATGGCCTTAACCGCTAGACCGCAGTCCTGCCTGATCACCGCTTGATCAAGGAAGATTTTTAATTATTGATCATTTTCCTAGAAAATGAGCATTATGATGTTTTTCTAGAGCGGATGGGCCATATCATGCGTGAATTCCTGCATTTCAGCCTACACGTTACTAAGGGAATGCTTACTTGTTCTTTCGGTATTCATCTAATTCATCAGCGGCGCAATTTCCCTCGTGGTCCCTATGTCCTGGCACCCTTATGAGTTTGGTGCCATTCTTCTCTGTCATCTTGTTGAGAGATCTGCGACAGTCATTCACTGTTCAAAAGTTGGATGAACATCCGTCAAGAGCTCTGAGAGCCGCTTGACTATCTGAGAAGATACAAATAGTGCATTGCCAGTAAGTGCTGGAGATCTAAGTACTTCCCCTATAGCTATTACTTCTGCTTGGAACACACTACAGTATTCGGGAGTCTAAAGGACTCATTTAGACACAGCCGTTCGCAGTGGAAACCGCCTCCCACCTTGCTATTCAACTTTGAACCGTCTGTGTAAATATGAAGGGAACCGGCTGGACCCGGGATTTGTTTGGCCCATTCCCCCCTCGCTGGGATGGATACCTTATATTTTAGGGTGGGGTGATCGACAGGTATACCGTAGTCTGTAGCCCCCGTAGCACAGTGGCCGATATGGATATTCTAGCATCAGATTTGGAAACAAATTTTCAAGTGTTAAAATTCATTAAAATTTTGTTTCCTACCGATAGTCAAATAATTGAATATCGTTAAAAAAGTATCAAAACCTATAAACTTGATCAACTTGATCAGCTGTAAGCTCTCAAAGTTAAAATATGGTACTATATAATTTTCAGGTGTTGAAAGGTTTGAATTCAGGTTTGAAGGAATTTTCAGGTTTGAAATCAGTTTAAGCATTTTCTCAAAGTTCAAGGTATGTATTAAACGAAAATAAATATTTGTGTCCTGTGAGTGCATTCATAATTATTGTTTAAAACCAGCAATGTTTTTAGTACCCTTTTTTATAACAAATTTCAACTTCTGTAGAGGAAAACTTTGTGAAGGTCACCTCGGCCCGAAAAGCGTATATTTGTGGTAAACTATGGAGCGTCTAGTGTATAAATTATCCATGTTCAGCAGCCCCAACGTGCCCCTGTTAAATTTAGCGATATTTTCAGCAATCATGTCCACCTGTAAACAAGCCCCTTTTGCAGTATGGCATGGGGAAGCAGACGCCACAAAGAAGAGATCTGCAGTATTTGATCACATTTTTAGCGCTATAATTGATAAATACAAATGTTTCGAGATGGACTTGACATCGATAGAATGTACCATTAAAAATTTTTGCAAACCTTTATCTAAAAGATGGAAAAAATCGAATAGATGTAAGGAGTGTTTCGACAGGAAGAACTCGGGTTGGTTAACCGAACATGTGGTTCTTTTGGATGAGCATGGTACGGATATTATAGATATCATATTATAGATTCACGGAGCGGATATTATAGAAAATGTACCACTTCCGATCGGAATGATGTCAGAAAAATCCCGAAACAAAGATTTAAGAAATTTTCGCCTAAGCCATACGCGTAAAAACTCTCGCCAAAACACAATAGAGGATCTTTTTCATTTATTGTTAGTATCTTCAGATCCACTAATTACAAGCTATTCCCAAAGCTCGGCCAATAAATCCAGCAAGGCAGGCAGTTTCCTTTGAGATTGAAGGCCAAAATCTTCTTCTGGACTACAATGCTTAAGAAGAAAATTTGGATTCTGACTCAAAAAAACATTTAGATTTAGACTACGACAATTAAAATAAGTTAATTTTGTAGAACTGCAACTTAAAAAAATTAAAAATAAAAAAAAAATTTATATAAAACAATAAAAAATAAAATATTTTAACAAATTAAAATTACTTAATGTTTTTTCTTATTGGGTTAACATTCCATAAAAATTTCAAACATTTAAAAATTATCATTATTTTTAATGACATTCCACATTTAACGCTAAATTATCTTGACCCTCACTACCTCTACATTTTATACGTCGAATATGAGTTCTGGTGCATCAGTTGGTATGGCACGGAGGCTGCCTGTAATGGAGATCTCCGCCATCCCTTGCGTTTTTCTAAACCCGTCTCTACAAATGTTTGTTTGAGCATTTGTTGTTACAAATGAGTTTGTTAGAGCAGGCCACCAGACCACTACCCCTTAGAATAGGATAGGTTTTATGACTGCTGTATACAACCATCTTACTATTTTTGGAGATCTTCCCCATCCAATGGCCTTGCGGCAGGTATAAAGCGCGGTTTGCTGGCGGCGCCCTCGATATAACTACAAGGGAGGAGGCCAAGGAGAAGTCGTTCACAGCCTGGCAGGAGGTCGCTCACAGCCTGCTGGGACTTATCGACGAAGTGACGATGGACGCACACCCTCATTCCCAACCTTAGAAGGTGGGTGCGCCGAAGCCACGGGTAGGTTAATTTTTACCTGACCCAGGTCTTGATTGGTCATGGCCGCTTCCGGCAATACCTGAAGCGCTTTGGCCAGGCGGAGGAGGACTGGTCCCCGGAGTGCGGGAGAGCGATAGTCGAGAACGCCAAGCATGTTGTCTTCGAGTGCCGCCGGTTTGCACGAGAGCGTCACCGACTGGAGACGACGGCGGGCCGCTTAGTCCACCCAGGAAACCTTGTGAAGACAATGCTGGAGAACCAGATGCTCTGGGACGCAGTAGCATCTTTTGCTGCAGCGTTAATGCATTGCCCGTCCCGCCCGTTCTCAAGCCTTTTTTATCCATTACCCATGACCAACCACTCCGTTCCTAGCCCGTTCTTATCTGCCCATGCTGAGAGAACCCTTAGTTTGTCCGTCATGCGGTCGCATAGAACCTGGGAAAATTTTCCAGAGAAGGCAATTGAAAATCATCCGCATAAGCAATAACGTTGCAACCACCACCTTCTAGGGATCGTACTATGTTGTTAACCACCACGTTCCAGAGTACACCTACATGCGGAGTGCCTCTACTGGAGTATCTTTGAATACCCCTACTCTCGTCAACGCATTGATTACACAGTGCGACAAAAAAAAATTGGAGGAACTTTTAAAGAGACCTCGTAGGAATGGTTTATTAGGACGATTCTAACACAAAAGTGTGTTTGAATACAAAAATCTTGATTTATGTGGAAAAACCCGTTTTTTCGTGACCTTTTTTGCGCCTAAAAATTCCTACACGCGTAATTTTAAACCGATTTTAAAATTTCCGACGTTTTTCGATGTTAAATGTTGTAGCTTTTGAAAAAAAAAATTTATCCTAAAAATTTTTAATCAAAAAGGATAAAATTTGTACACAAGAAACTGACATTTTGGCATTTTGTTCATTACCAATTTCATTACAAAATTATGAGAATTGTTGAAATTATAACGCTTTTTCCAAAACAAAGCTTTACTAGCGAAGTTAAAGGCTTGGTTATAAGAGGCGCAAGAGTTTGCGACCACCATAGTGGTTTCTTCGACTTGCTACTGCTCGGTCTGCTTTTGGGACATACCCTACTAAATGCCTTGGCGCAAGCAGCCGTTGGCGTGTCCACCATACCGTTCATATCATCCCTGCTGTTAGCGTTCCTTGTTAACGTTCCTTAGAAGTTCCCGCAAGGATCTCGACAATGAAGGTTGGTCTCCTTAGCTCCTGTTTTCTACCAGAAGTTTTGCGATCGTTACGATTTTTTTTTGCGAGAACGCAGGCCCGCCTTTTAACTGTAGAATCAGCCTTATAAAGCCTATAATCCGACGCCCATGAAACCTGGCTTCAAGGATCCAGGGTTTCTGGATGAGGGCTACATCATCACCACTCTCAGCGAAACGGAGTAGAAGGCCAGCTGATGCCGTCTTACTGTGGTGGAGGTTTATTTGCAAGATTCTCTTCTGCTAACCTCTACTTCCGTCTCAAAGCTCAGCAGAATGTCCTCCTCCAAAGCCCTCTAAAAGCCCTTGCAAACCGATCTCCTCCGAGATGTACCCTTCCAGGATGTTCTCCTCCTCATCCGACATTCTTTCCGGGTGCCCGCATACTTTTATGCAAGGCCGTGAAGCTAGATTAGAGTTTTTAATCTAAAACTCCATTTTCATAAAAAATTTAATAGAAACTCCAAAGTAATTTACGAAAATATGGTTGAACTCACTTAAGGGGACCCCCCCCCATTCTCGATTTTAAATTTTGACGATTTTCAATGGGCTGGCAAATGAACATAAATTATTTTTTAGGGTTGTAACTGTGCTTACATATATTAAGACACAAAAAGGAAGAAAATCATTTCACAGAATTTTTTTTTTGTTTTGTTTTTGTTGTTGTTTTTTGTGATCAAAGAAAAGCCCTTCTTTTCGGCGGCGCATGTGATTTCCGCTCACTGGAACATCTGAATCCAAAAATTCCAATTGGATTAGAAAGAGTACATGTTTGGCTCTCGTATGAACTAGGATTATTAACTTCGCTCAAAAATTAACAAAATGGCGGACCTTTGAAATTTTTTTTTGAAAATTTTCATTTTTTTCAGCCACAAATCGAGTTGAAAAGTAAATAAGATCTTCACCGATTTGATTTATCCTAGTTCATACGAGAGCTATATATGTATAGAATAACGTATTAAAATTTGGATTAATATTTGATAACCGATTGGATTAATAATTTTTGAGTAAACTCATGCGCCAGTCGTAAAAACACTGTTTCGAGAAAAACGCGTTTAAAGTTTTGAGACGGCTCTCGCCGTCCCCTGACGCTTCCACCATAAATCGGCTATATCTTCAAGAGTTTTTGAAATTTTTACTTGAAATTTTCAGGGAACATTCTTGAATAGTTACAAGTTCGAATTAAATTTAAAAAAAAAATCGATTTTTTAAAACCGAGAATGGGGGGGGTCCCCTTAAATAAAATCAAGAAAATTATCTTGAGCTTTTCCTTAAATCAAATTAAAAACATCGTATGATCTGCTGATTTCAATAAGAAAAAAATTCTTCCAAAAGCTAAAGTTTTGGACAAAAAAAATTTAGACATATCGCTCGAGTATATCCTATAGGTACCACACAAATTATCGGACCACATTTAGAACGCGTTGCTGTTTTCAGTTTCAAACTTTTTTATTAAAGTTTTATTACATTTAAATAATATTTTAAGAAAAGAAGGTTTGGTTTCATATCCGCCAACAAATATTAATTCGTTTGTTCGGATTATTTCTCGTAAATTTCATAGAAATTACAAAAAAACCATAATATTAATAAGAAACTAAAATACAAATTATAGCTAAAGAAAAAAACATTTTAGAAATTAAATATTAAGATATATGTACATTAATTTAAATCTTCGTGTAGTTCAAATTCTGATGGTGATAAAATGGACTTTTTTGAATGCGGGGGGAGATTTTTTTGGATTCAGTGACATAAGGATCTGAGCTCAGAAGCAATCTGTGCATCAAATCTGTATTTTTGTCAATCCGATAAGTCTTTCGTGTGTGCTGCCTTCTAAACATTGAAAGCTTCACGATCGTTAACTACAAGCGGCAAATTTATTAATGTTTGAAAGCTCAGCAATTCCTCGTCTCTTAGTTCTTTTTGATGAATCACTAAAGTCAACTTTCGGACGTCCCCGTCCGAAGAAATATTAAAAAAAAATTTACGTCGACCAGCACGCCATAATTAAGACGAAAAAGAATTCAAAGTACAATAAATTTTGGTACTAAAATTTGAAATACAAATGTTCTAAGAGACGACTAATCAAATCTCATACTCATAGAATGGGCAAAAGCAAAAAAAATAAATTCTATCCTATTATCAGAAATATAAAAAAATAATGTGAAAGGTTTCATAAAATGGTTTTGAATGTTGTTTATGAATATTAAATGTTGAACGAATAAAATTTAAAAAAATTAACTCTGTTCTTCAAATTTAAATCAATAAGCTCGGGCTTCACTCCCGAGAATTATATTTTTTTAAAACTCCACTAAATATTTTAGCATAATTAACTTATATGCTCTTACGTATGTTTACAAATATATTCAGCCAAAAATGGTTCGCCGCTATATGATTACGTTTATGCAAATTATGAAATAAGTGTGTACTAGACATGGGTTATTGGATATTTTAAGCTCTAAATTAAATAAATAATTTATATATTACCTATTCATACAAATCTTCTTTGTCGGATCCGCCCACATACTGGCATCATATTTCCGCTATTCAGTAATAATCTTGTCAGATTGTGAGCAGGTGTTAGCTTTGAGTGACTTTTATATCCCAGTACTCAATGTTGATAAGTCACTCACTCTTTCTCAGATATCCCTCACAACTTCACCGCAAACATGTTGGACTTGGCACTAGAAAAAATAAGTCTCATTATGTCGCCTACTAGACTTGGATTTGTTTCAGATCCAGATGTAAATACGCTTTTCAAAATGGTCCACCGAATTAAACCAATACTTCTATCGACCTTAAATAGCCACTTAAAAAATATTTAGTTTGTTTCATCTATTAGGCTGACTTAATGAAACTAAACGACTAAATTTTGGAATTTGATTAGTCCGATCTACTGTCATATGAAGACAGTGATATATCACCTTACACAAATTTTATTACACTTCATATTCATTCATTGATTTTAGCATGCTTTGCCAATATAGGTCCGTTTCAACAAATCCGCCTTGGTATAAAAGACATCTGTTAAATTTAACAAAAATTCAAGTTGGTCGTTTAAATAAACATAAAAAATAGCTGTGCAGTTACTTACTTAAGATGCTGAATAGCTCGGTCTAACTTCACCGTGCATAACGCGTTATGTTAAAGGAGATATATTTGTCACTGCCGGATTCAGCTTATTCAGGATCCGAAGCAGTTTTATAACTTTGTAAAGTTTACAAAGTAATTGTTATAATTTTTAAAATAAAAATTATAAAATAAAAATTATTTATTGATTTTTATGACAAAAATTGAAATATAACTCTTATTTTAAATTTTTATAATAATAATTAAAAATAAGAATAATTTTTCAACTTTTATAAAAAAAATAAAAATAAAAATTATAATTCAATTTTTATTAAAAAAAGTTGAAAATAAGTGTATAAAAAAATTATTTTTTTTTTTTTTTTTTTTTTTGTAATAGCAGGGTAATGTTTATTTAAAACTGTCCATTAGGGACAACCATTAAATTTTATCACGTAAACTTCACGTATAGATAATTTTAAATATTAATATGGTAGAAAAAAAAAATTAGAGTAGTAAGGGGAGGTCCAGCGGGTGTGTCCTTTAAAGTCTTCTGGGTTGCTCGCTGCTGTCCAGCAGGGAGCTGGCCAACCGGTTCGGGTGATTATGAAGCCTCTGCATGTAACGTGCGCTGCTTCTTTGTATCTCGTCCTTGACCCAAGGGAAATTGAGAACCTCGTGGATGGTGCGATTGTCATGATAGACGTGGGCCCCAGTGGCGATTCGAAGGGCTCTATTTTCGAAAGCTTGCATAGTTCGGACATTCGTCTTGCTCGCAGTTCCCCAGAGCTGTATGCCGTACGTCCAGATAGGGCGTATTATTGCCTTGTAAATGAGGAGTTTAGTGGAAGTTCTCAGCTTCGATCTCCTACCCATAAGCCAGTAGAAGGATCGAAGTCTTTGATTAGCCTGTTTCCTCTTCTTAATCAGATGGGGCTTCCAGGTGAGCCTCCTGTCTAGGGTGAATCCCAGGTACCTGGGATTGTCTACCTGTGGGATTGGAGAGCCGTTAAGGTTAACTGGAGGGCAGTTGCCTTTGCAGAGAGAAAATGTGGAGGCAGTGGACTTCTCATTATTGACGGCAATGTTCCATGGCTTTTGCCAGTCGCTGAGCAAGTCAAGCTGCAATTGCATCGTATCGGCTGCCGCCAATGCGCTATCGGCGGTGGTAAGGAAGGCGGTGTCGTCTGCATAGGTTGCTGCGAGCAGGTCAGGCCTCTGAAGAACAGGGGGGTCGGCCGTGTAAGCATTGTACATCAACGGGCCAAGAACGCTGCCTTACACTTCATATTTATTCATTGATTTTAGCATGCTTTGCCAATATAGGTCCGTTTCAACAAATCCGCCTTGGTATAAAAGACATCTGTTAAATTTAACAAAAATTAAAGTTGGTCGTTTAAATAAACATAAAAAATAGCTGTGCAGTTACTTACTTAAGATGCTTAATAGCTCGGTCTAACTTCACCGTGCATAACGCGTTATGTTAAAGGAGATATATTTGTCACTGCCGGATTCAGCTTATTCAGGATCCGAAGCAGTTTTATAACTTTGTAAAGTTTACAAAGTAATTGTTATAATTTTTAAAATAAAAATTACAAAATAAAAATTATTTATTGATTTTTATGACAAAAATTGAAACATAACTCTTATTTTAAATTTTTATAATACATATAATACTTATAATACTTATAATATTTTTATAACTTTTATAAAAAAAATAAAAATAAAACTAAAAAAAAAAAAAAAAATAAATAAAAATAAATCACTTCCCTCTCTTTCTTTCAAGCGAACGGTCGTGTTTTTTTTGTGCGCACTGCGTTTTTGATAAATATTGGTAAACCGGTGTTTACATACTTTGTGAATTAAATCTTGTGAATCATAACAATCTTAAAGCCTAAACCGTATCGCTTCGCGAGTGCTTTGGTATATTTGGAATCGAATTAATAATTTGTCTAAATTCTATTCCAAGCATAGCTCAGCTCTGCTTCTTCCCCGGCTTATCTATATTTTCTGCATTTCTCTTGTGCACTCTTTCAAAGCTCCCGCTTAGGCTTCTTGTTTGGCACAGTGGTTCAAGGTATTGTGTTTTTTAACTTTTTAAATATTAATTTTTGTCTTCTTAAATTAAAAAACAAAAAATAATAAATAAAATGGAATTTAAACTGGTCTGTGCCATTAAGTCTTGCAACAAGACAATTTCCACATCCCAGCCTAGCATCCATTGCTGGTTATGTGAAAACGTCGTGCACGCCAAGTGTGCCGGTTTCACTGCATCAGTTTCGGATGCCATTTCCCGTAGGTCTGGGATACATTATTGTTGCGAAAATTGTCGTGCTGTGCAAGGCGAAATGAGGTCGTTCATGAGACAGACCAAAAATGGATTTAAAGAGCTGATCACTGGTTTTCGTAAAATCAATATCCAGCTCTGTGCGCTTGACACTCAATTTAGTGGCCTTCAGCTGCTAAATGAGTCCCCTAAGCGTAAGAAATCCGCTGTTTCTGATCCGCCTCAGCCTGCTCAGCCGACATTAATGCAGCCGCTTATATCTCTGGCCACCCCAAGGGCCTTAACTGAGAAAAATTCGTCAGAATTTCTCAGGGATAATGAGCAATTGTCCGATATGTCCGCCATGGCATCCCTTCAAGTGATGCCACAGGTCCTAGGGAACGAAACCCCCATTAGGGTCACCCAAAAGGGTATTCCACAGTCCGGACCACCGGCACCGACTGATGCTGCAGTTCTTGTACCTGCGACACCAAAACCCTTACAGGTGATTCCTCCATCGAAACATATATTTGTTTCTCGGCTTGCCCCTGATACTTCAGAGATTGATATCTCGGCTTATATCAAAGCCAAAACTAAAGCCGATATAAAGGTGGAGGACATACAAAAATTTAAATACAATTATACAAGGCGCACGTCTTCTTTCAAGATTCGTGTGCCCGCGCTGATGTTCAAGACGATTTTTTCTCCCAGTTTTTGGCCAGAGAATCTTTTCGTCCAAGAACATCAGCCTAGTTCCGTAAAAAAAAAAGTTAATAAACCAGTGGGAGTGAGACTTCCCAATATCGGAACCACTGACCAACCCTCCACCTCTTCTTTGGCCACTAACCCAAAAAACTAATTTCCTCACTAACTCTTACCTATCAGAATACTAGGGGGCTACGTAGCAAACTCCCCAAGTTATATTCTGATAGTTCTTTCTTTGCATCCCATATAATAGCATTTACAGAAACTTGGTTAAATCCGGAGATCTTTAGCTCCGAAGTTTTTCCAAGTAAGTACACCACTTTTAGACGGGATCGATCTCAGCGAAGAGGAGGTGGAGTCCTCATTTCGGTAGACTCTACTCTTTCTTCTGAAGAGGTGAAATCCCATGAGTTTGGTGACATAGAATTTATTTGCGTTAAAATCACTATGTCCGTTAAAGCTTTATACATCACATGTTCATATATACCTCCTATGTCTGAACCACCTACATATTGGCAGCATTTGTCCGCCATTCGATTCGTCTCTAATCTTATGACGGATCGTGACCAACTCGTAGCGGTGGGCGACTTTAATATCCCAGAATTAAAGTGGTCCAACGTCGATAACTCACCATCTTTGTCACTTATAACTTACCATGACTTCACCGCGGGCATGTTTGACATGTCCCTAGGTCAGATCAATCATGTTAGAAATTCGCTAGGTCGGCTCTTAGACTTATATTTTGTATTTGATCCGGATGGTACCGCTCTCTCCAGAGCTTTTCCCCTTTCAGCCCCAGAGGATCCATATCACCCCACGCTGGAGGTCTCAATCGAAACCACTCCTGGTATCGATCAGATGTCTCCGAGCGTGGTAAATAAGATTCGCTGTTTCCGTAAAGCTGATTTTCAGAAACTTAATAGCCTTATCGATACATTTGACTGGTCTGATATTCTGGCGTGCACTGATCTTAATGTCACTTTAGAAAAATTTTATTTTACTTTAAATACATTTTTTGACTCATGTGTGCCTTGGAAACATCCGTCCGCTTCAACAAATCCTCCTTGGTATACAAGGTGCCTCACTAACCTAAAAAATAAATAAAAATAAGCTTTTACTTAAATATAAAAAAACCTGCAGTAGTGTTGATTTCTCAAGATACCTACTAGCTCGGTCGAATTTTACCGTGCATAACGCTGAATGTTATAGGAGTTATATTGACCGCTGCCGGATTCAATTTACTCAGGATCCAAAGCAGTTTTATAATTTTGTAAACACTAAGCGTAAACACGTATCTTTTTCACCTCTGCTTACGTTTGAAAATTCCTCTGCGACTTCGGATCAGGCCATTGCCGATCTATTCGCAGAATTTTTTCAAACAACTTATTCTCCTCCTAAATTGACTGATCAGCCTTATGCATATAACATTCAAGCAGCAAATCTTATTTTCTGTCCGTCTTTTTCTGAGAATAACTTATTATCTGGTCTTTTAAGGGTAAAACCCATTTATTCGCCAGGCCCCGACGGAGTACCAGGCTGTGTGCTAAAATACTGCGCCAGGGCTCTGTGCAAACCTCTTCTAAGACTTTTCAACTTATCTTTGGAAACCTCGATTTTTCCCCTTAAGTGGAAGGAATCATTTATAATTCCCCTACATAAAAAGGGGAAAAAGTCCGAGGCTGCCAACTACAGAGGCATCTCTAAGTTGTCGGCAATTCCAAAGTTATTTGAAAAATTAATTACCCCTCATTTGCAACACCTTTGCTCTTCGATCATCACTCCTTGTCAGCATGGCTTTATTAAGCGTCGCTCCACCACCACAAACTTATTGGAGTTGACATCCTTTGTCATAGACGGCTTTAGTAAGGGATATCAAACCGATGTAATTTACACAGACTTCAGCAAAGCATTTGATTCAGTTAATCACTCACTTTTGTTGAGTAAACTGAATATGCTGGGTTTTCCTAAAGACCTCTTAACATGGATCTCCAGTTACCTAGATGGAAGGACACAAAGAGTCTTATTTAAAAACATACAGTCCCGTCTGGTCCGTGCTACATCCGGCGTCCCTCAAGGAAGTCATCTTGGCCCGTTATTATTTACGCTTTTTATAAACGACTTGCCCCCTGCTTTAACGAACTCTCTAGTTCTTATGTATGCAGATGATGTAAAGCTTTGTCTTCAGTATAAATCCATCTCTGCCCAATGCAGTCTTCAGTCTGACCTTGATAACTTTCAAAAATGGTGTTTAGCTAATGATCTAATACTTAATGGATCAAAATGCAAGCATATGTCTTTTTATCGTTCTTGCCCTCTGCAAGCTACGTATTCCATTAATGGGATTGCCTTAGAAAAATTAACCCAGGTTAATGATCTCGGCATCCTATTAGACATAAAACTTAAATTTGCCAACCATATTTCCTTAATGGTTAATAAGGCTAAAGGAGTCCTTGGTTTTATTAAAAGGTGGTCAAAAGAATTTAATGACCCCTATATAACCAAAACTTTATTCATTTCTTTGGTCCGTCCGATACTAGAGTACGGTTCATGTGTCTGGAGTCCCCAATATGGAGTACATAAGGACCGCATAGAATCCGTACAAAAGAACTTTTTAATATTTGCACTTAGAGGTCTATACTGGGATGCAAATCTTCAGCTTCCATCCTACAGTAGCAGACTTTTACTTATTAACTTACCTAGCTTAACAAATCGTAGGACAATGCTCGGTGTAGTTTTTCTGCATAACCTTATTAACGGGGATGTAGATAGCCAGCATTTACTAACACGCTTAAATTTCAACATTCCTAATAGAAGGACTCGAAACTTTAGTCCTCTGTTCCTTAGCCGTTGTAGTTCGACATATGCACTGCATGACCCTTTTAGGGTATTATGTTCGAACTACAATGGTCTCTACTCTATTACATCTCTTTCCTGTCCCTCTAATTTAAAATATAGAATTTTAAATTTCCTTACTAACTCCTCTTAGCTTAATAATTAACAAATAACTTAATATACTCTAACAAATCGTTTCTTGAGCGCCCCTCGGTCGTCTGGGCCTCTAAGCTTTATGATGAATACAGGAATGCTAGCTGATGCTCTTATTGATGCACAAGCCATTTCCAAATTCTGAAAGACCGCGAAAAAAAAAAAAAAAAAAAAAAATATGTTTCAATTTTTATTAAAAAAAATTTAAAATAAGTGTATAAAAAAATTGAAAATAAAAATTGAAATCGAATAACTTCTGAACCGAGTGGACTATTAAAAACCGCTTACATTTTCATTATCTGTGGCGCAGTACCTTTCAAATGATATATCGAATGTCCTTCGATGAAGGACAAAATCAAGGATTCCTTAATAATTCCATAAATAACAGTGTTCATTACAAAAGGAAGACTCGATTATGTGAATTATGTGAAGAAACATTTTTTAATAATGGCATCTGCAATGACAATATTACTCTTTATTAAAAAACAGGTCCTTAAAATGCTTTAATCATGGATTTCTCAATTATTCAATTTATTTAGTTATATTTCTACTTTTTTGTTTTTAAACAAGTTAAATTTTATTGTAGTCGCCGGAATCGTTCAAAACCATTTGAACATAACCGGGCGCTTAGAAGGTAGGGTGAATATGGTACATATGGGATATGGGCCTAGACTTTATACAATAATTTACAGTTATTTACATTAGTTTACAATATTATTGAACAACACGGGAAAACAGATCGCTGGGGTGAAATCTCTTTAAGCGCCTAAGAGTTTGCGGGTCGGCCAGCCTGCTAGCCAGTGGATTTGGGTGACTCGTTAGCCTGTCCGAGTACCGTCGGCTGTGTTGGTTTAGGAGGTCGCCCACCGGGATGTGGGCGATGGTTTGGATGGCCTGGTTTGTCACATACCAGGGAAGTCCGGATGCCCGTCGAGCAGCACGTGCCTGCACTACCCTCAGCCTGTTTAGCTGGTGCTTGGATGCGGTGCCGCATACCTCGATCGCATACGTCCAGGTTGGCGTGAGGATTGCTTTGAGCAGCAAAACTTTCGTCGAAAGCTGGAGGCTTTTGGATCCCAGGAGCCAGTCGAGCTTTTGTAGTTTGCGAACACATTTGGCTTTGATCGCCGTGATGTGGGTGTTCCATATGAGCCTGTGATCTAGGTGTACACCTAAGTAGCAGTGAGAGGTGGCGTTATTGATAGCGTCACCATTGAACGTATGTACGATGTCGATCACGAGTCTTAGGGAAAAAATGACGCAAGCCGACTTGCTGCAATTTATGGCAATGTTCCATTGCCTGGTCCAGCGCTCCATTGCATTCAGCCAGTCCTGAACAGCAGCCGAGGCTGACAGCTGAGACGTGTGGGATGCAAGCAGGGCCGTGTCGTCGGCGTAAGTAGCCAGAAGCATACGGGCGTCTGTGGTGGGCGACGGAACTGGCATATCACTCGTGTACATGGTGTATAGGAACGGACCAAGTACACTTCCTTGGGGCACTCCTGCGTGAATGTGTGCCAAGCTGGATCGTGAGTCGCTTACTGCTACAACGAAGGTTCGGTCGGCAATGAAGGACCTCAGGATGGCGAAATAGGGTGTAGGGAGAAGTTCCTTGATTTTGTAAAGAAGGCCCTCGTGCCACACCTTGTCAAAGGCTTGCTTTACGTCGAGAAAGACGCCTACAGTGTGCAGTTTATGCTCGAGTCCATGGGTGATGTGGTTGACCAGGCGATGGACTTGTTCTGGGCAGCCGTGGGATTTTCTGAAGCCGAACTGATGTTGCGGAATATGGCCTTCTACTTGTTGTAGCTCCAACAGTCGGCTGAGTAGAATCCGCTCGAACACTTTCGAGAAAGTGGATAACAGGCTGATTGGGCGGTAGGAGTCGATGCGAGATAGTGGCTTGCTTGGCTTCGGGATCATGATGATCCGGGCTTGCTTCCACTGTCTTGGAAAATGTCCCAGGCTTAGCATGGCGTTGAAAATTTTCACCAGCGCTAGCACTCCTTTGGGTGGAAGAGCCTTGGCCGCTCGATTGTCGATGCCATCGGGTCCAAGAGTCTTTTTTAAATTGAGCGCCTTTAACTGCAGCGTGACTTCTTGCGGCGTGGTGTGTCTGATGGGGCGCGATGGCTGAGAGGGAGCGCGTAAGAAGTTTGCAACCTCATCGCGGTGTGAAGCGTCTGGAAGTTGAAAAGGAGTAAAGGTGGCAGACAGATGTTCCGCAAAAGCGTTGGCTTTGTCGGAGTCGTTCTTAAGCCACCGGCCAGTGTGGCTTTTTATTGGGGATTGTACGAGTGGCTGTCTTTTAATTCCTCTTGTTAGCTTCCATATCGAAAAATCGCTGCAGTTGTCCGGGCCAGCTCCCTCCAGCAGGGTATCGATGTTCTTTTGGCGGGTTTTCGCTAGCAACCTGCGCAGTCTATTAGTAATGCTAGATAGACGCTGCATAGTTGCAGGATCGCCTGACGCAATGAATTGCCTTCTGAGGTGCCTTTTTAGATCCAGGAGTGCCCTTGCCTCTGGGGTTAGTATTGGTGCCCTTCTATTAGATGGGTGACCAGATTGGCGCCGAGGTGGCGTAGCTCTATGGGCGGCTTCAGTAATTGTAGAGGTGAAGCTATCTACGTATGCGTCCAGATCGCTGCAGGTTGCTATTGGTGTGTTGAGCACGGTGTGAGCATCGATGTAAGACTTAAAAGTGGCAACGTTTGCATGCGCAGGTAGCATTTTGGGGACTCCTTTATGGAATTGAGCTTCTTCGTCTATTATGAAGAGCAACGGGAGGTGGTCGGAAGATAGCTCGGTGAGTGCTCTGAAAGTGACCTGCTGTTGTCTGAAGCCTTTTGAGATGCCAAAGTCAATTGCACTGGGGGTGGCGTTTGCACGATAGGGGTAGCATGTAGCTTCTCCGGTTGCTACAATGTCGACATTGACATTGGCCAAGACAGAGCTGAGGGTCCGGCCTCTGGCACACATCCTGTAGTTGCCCCACCATCTGTGTTTGGCATTCCAGTCACCTGCAGCAAGAAACTTATCTCCGAGACGGGAGAGGAAAGTCGTGAAGTCTGCTTCCGTCCACCTGAAAGCAGGGGGGCAGTACACCGAAGCAACGTTAAACCTCCCTCTTCTTGTAGATATCTCGATGGAGACGGCTTGTATGTGCTCTTCCGAAAGAGTGAAAGAGAGTTGATGGGCTATGGCTGACTTGACGAAGATCGCTGTGCCCCCATGTCGCCGGTCATCCGGATGATCGGCTTTGTGCAAAGTGAATCCAGGGATCCTGAGGGTGGACCGCGAACAGAGACGGACTTCTGACAACAAAAGGATGTCTATTTCGTAAAGCTCTATGAAAGCAATGATCTCGTTTGCTTTCGAGCTCATCCCATTGGGGTTCCAGCAGGCTATTTTAAGAGCTCCCATTGCGGAGGGTAGAGGAGGGTGGACGCGTCTGCAGGATTGTTTGCATTAGAGTCTCTACTAGGGACATCATCCTGTCGAGCCTCATGAAAAGCTGTTCCAGTTTGGCATTCAGAGCGGCGTTTTCGGTGGAATGTGTTGGAGGGGGAGTATTTTCCATCACTTTGTGAGGGATAGGTAGGTTTCTTCTGGCTACACTTGCAAATGATTCCTTACCAACGTTGGGTGAGAGATCGGTTGAAGGAAACGTATTCGATTCTGTGGCTGCTGTGAGCCTTGATTGAGCACTTTGCTTAAATGCGACTTGCAGATATTTGCGGCATCCTCTAAAGTTGGCCGCGTCAGAGCTGCCGCAGTGAAAGCAGCACCTAGGGTCGTCCTTCCCAAGCTTGCATTCCAGGGTAGGGTGGTATTCACCGCATTCTCTGCAGATGTAATGCCGTGTGCAGTATGCTTTTGTATGTCCGTATTCCTGACATCTATGGCATTGTACGGGACCGAATTGCTTGCGTGGCTTCTCCCAGGTGACTACGTGTCTGCAAACAGCAGAGATGTTCTTAAGAAGCTTGTTGTTGTCAGCCTTCTTGATGTCCACAAACCTCATGTTAAGCGGAAGCTGTGTTACCTTATTGCGAGGGGTATAGATGCGCAGAACGCAGTGACCCTCTTCCTGCAGGCACTCAATAATATCCTCTGATGGGACATCATGGTGAATGTTCCTCATTACCATGCGAAAGGGTCGGTCTTCTGGCAGCTGGTGGTGGTGGAAAACAGTTCCTTTTGCGCGGAAGTGTCTGGCAACAAGCCTGTAGGCGTCGGAGGAGTTGCACTGAATGGCACAGTCACCTGAGTTCAGCGCTTTGATGGAGTAAGAGTCTCCAATAAGAGCATCCAGCTCTCTGCAGAAGGCAGAGTAGCTAACCACACCGGGAACCATAATCCTTGGAACCTTGGGAGATCGAGCTGCTTGCGGTGCTGCTGTTTGGGCTTGCCCTGAATTTTTCCGGCTGCACAGTTGCGTCGCACTTCGTTGTGGCGCGGTTTATCGCGGCTTGCGAAGTAGAAGGCCCGACGTCCATTTCTTCCTTGTCGCTTAGGGTTATGAAGCGGTTTCCAGAATTAGCGGTATGGCTTGTCTTCTTGTGACTGACCTTGGGAGAGAGAGCGGTACCTGCTCTCTTCTTAGCTGCACCTTTGATTGGCTTATCGGTGACTGGCTGCCAGCCTGGGGTGGGGTTGCATGATAGTGTGCTAGTGGAAGCAGGATCATGCCTCGTACTGGATGCAGCGGAACACAAGCTGCCATTCGAGCTTGTTGTAAACGTCATTTGAGATGTGATCGAGGACGTTACAGTACAAGTTGTGATGCAGCTTGTGGGAGCCCATCTGGTTGTACTGCCACCGTTTAAGCAGCTGTCCGTTAGACCGTCTCGCAAACTATCTCGTAGTTCGGCGGGAGTTGCTCCAGCAGTGTTCCTCATTGATTTAAAATCAATGGAATGTTTTTGATTAGATTTATCCATTTTTAGCAATTAGCAAAAACTTTACCAGATAAAGTTAAGTAATTAACTAAGATGGGACACAAACCGGTTGAAAGCTTAAAGCTTCAACAGTAGATCGCCTCGTGGAGATCAGTGGACCACCAGCAATTGCCGGGGCCCAGTGCTTGTGAAAAAAAAACTGTGGAATCACCTATAGCTGATTCACTTGGGCTAACGTGAAGATAGGTAGGACAATTGCAGTCCTACAGTGAAGGAACTTCCCGAAAGCTTTCGGTTTTATGTTTGAATACACTTGATAAATCACCAATAACACGTCTTACTCTTGCAAAAGCTCGACTCGGATATGAGTTATATTTCTACTAGAAATTTTCAAGTGTGGGCCAACCATGTAAAAGTACAGACCGAGTTTATTAAAATTATTTCGATTATATTGAAATATTTGTTGTATTAACTTCGTTTCAAGCCAAAGCTTATAAAAATCGCCGAAATATAATTCTTCGCTTTGCAATTTTTGAGTGGCTATAAAAACAGGTTCTAGTGCCGCCAACAGCAAGTTAATTTCCTCCCAATTTGATTCCGTTAACTGCAATGTTTCACTTAGGTTTTCTTTTGAAAACTTCTTGTATACGCATACGTTTTTCAACATAGTGTACGTTGAGATCCACCTTGTTGGCACATCCGGTAGAGTATTGTAATATTTAAGTGTAATGTTATGCATTTAATTTGTTTACCTATAAGTCGGAGTTCGCAATGTTTTTATTATGGATCGTGCGCTATCGACAAGGAATCTCCGACTCCTTACTTTTAGCAGGCCATGAACAGCTAATTGCATGGAATGGGCGGCACATCTAATGGAATGTATAGAGTGAACGCGAATATCTTTCATAAGGTCGTCATCGTCAAACTCATCACAAAATTCAGAATTCAATTCTTTGTTCATGAAGTCGATCGCTTTAATGACATTCTTGCCATTGTCTGAAGTGACAGTGTAGACTTGCTCCTTTCTTATTAAAAACTCGTTCAGCACATTTTCAATTTTCATGCTTCATGCAGCTCAATCACGCCAAGCGTCTTTACTTCAATGCGGCGGTCTCGTTAGTATTTGACATTGATTCCCAATTTACCCCTGTTGACCCACACTAGAAATATAACTAAATAATTTGAATAATTGAGGAATCCTTGATTATGTCCTTTAAGGACATTCGATACATCATTTAAAAGTTTCTGCGCCACAGATAATAAAAATGTAAGCGGTTTTTTAATAGTCCACTCGGTTCAGAAGTTATTCGCATTCAATTTTTATTTTCAATTTTTATAATAAAACTTGAATCGTAACACTCATTATCAATTTTTTTAATAAAAATTGAATCATAATTTTTATTTGTATTTTTTTTATAAAAGTTGAAAAATAATTCATATTCTTAATTATTATTATAAAAATTTAAAATAAGAGGTATATTTCAATTTTTGTCATAAAAATCAAGAAATAATTTTTATTTTATAATTTTTTTTTTTTAAATTATAACAATTACGGTCCCTGTTGTAAACACTAAACATAAACATTTACCTATCCCTCCGCTGCTTACGTTTGAATATACATTGGTGAATACCTATCAAGAATTTGACGATATAACTCAGACCTACACTTATAATATCCAAGTAGACAACCTTATTTTTTGGCCATCTTTTTCTAAAAGTGGTTTATTAACGAATCTTCTTATGGTGAAGACTGTTTATTCGCCCGTGTTTTGAAGAACCGCCGAATCATTGCGCCGTCTTTTTTAGCTCCTCATCCTATCTCTGGAAACTTCGATATTTCCCCTCATGTGGAAGGAATTTTACATTTTTCCATTGCAAAAAAAAGGGAAGAGTAATCAGATGCTGCCAATATAATGCCAAAGCTTTTTAAGCTTTTCATGTTTTTTTTCTTGTCAGGATGATTTTATGAAGAGTCGCTCCACTAACACCATCTTAAAACCAACTTTATTGTCATAGATCGATACCGAAGTGGCATAGAAATAGATGTAATTTACATTGACCTTAGTAAAGAATTTGACTCTGTAACCTACTTGATCCTTTTAAGTAAATTCATATTTTTGGTTTTAAAAATTGATCTCCTCAATTGAAATTGAGTCAATCCAACGTGACTCTTTTAAAGACGTTAAGGAAGACATCTTGGCAACAATCTGTTCATTAACGATTTACACCTTGCATTAACTAACTCAATGGTTCTTATGTACGCTGATGACGCTAAGCTTTGTCTTCCGTATAAATTAACTAATCCGCAATTTAGACTTTAATCCGATACATACAGGTTAATCTAATTTCCGAATCTGATCTTTCTGATTTTTGCACTAAGCGTTCTTCAACAAACCGTTAAACAAAGCTCGTTTTCTTAAACAACATTAATAATTGCTGTTGGGGGGCGTTGCTTCCGTAAAAGATTCCAGGAGTAAAGATGAAATGAGAAGTCGGGGGCGTCTTTGGTAAATTCAAAAGAAACGCGTTCTGCTTTATTTGGCTGCTTACAGGAGACTAACATAACTAGTACAATAAAATGACGATCGACGACATCCAACGACCGAGAGAGAGTGCACAGAGGGCGAGGCCGCGCTCGTCAGTGCGGGTGCGCTCTTCAACGCGGGTTCGCTCATCAGCGCGAATGCGCTCTTATCCACAGCTGAGCGGCACCACCGCCCCTCACCTAAACATTCCGCCCCTTTGCAATCGCTCGGGTTGCAACAGCTCCCTCGTTGTTATGGCTGGTGACAGACTCCGGACACGACCCATCAAAAAACTGTGGTCTGGACCACTGGCAGCCCATCCTGAATCTTCAGGAATCCCGGCTGCATAATCCGCGGGTACATAGCCGCGCCCAGGACGACGGAGATTGTCGCTGGCAGATGGAATCGCTCATCCGCTAATGTCACGCCTCGGAAGTGAGCACGCACCGCCTCGCTCAGCTCTCGGGACGGCGTATGATCGCGGACGTGAGGCTCAATCTTAAAGATGAACTCCAGCCTAACGCTAACGTCGGTCTTTGACCCCACGTTTTTTTTTTTTGTTTAATCGTTTATTAACAAAAAATAACTTAAAACTAAACTCTAACAATGAGGTGTCTCCCAAGTTCCTGTACCCCTGCGGTAATGCCGCTAGGCTTTGCTTCGCAGAGCCAGAATTGGCGTGCCTAAGCGCCTAACTACTTTTGTTTGTTTAGGCTAGCCTAAACAGCCTAAACAGCAACCTCCTTCCAATGAGGTCCACTGTCGATACATCCCCTAGGAGTCTCCGCCTGGGGACTGAAAAGCGTGGGCAGTCCAGAACCACATGTTCCGCCGTCTCGTCTACCACACATTCAGGGCACCTTGGGTCGTCGTAACTCCTAAAGCATCCGTGGCCGCTGAGAACCTGCGTGAGCCAGAAGTTCACTTCTCCGTGACTTCTCTGTAGCCAATTCTTTAGGTCGGGGACTAGTTGGTGGGTCCATCGTCCTTTGGTCGATTCGTCCCATCGCTGTTGCCACTTCTGTATACTCGAAGCTCTCGAGTTCTCTTTAAGCCGACGGCGTGTCGCTGCCGGAGTTAGCCCGTTCAGAGCTACTAGGGCCAGATATAGCTCTTTTCGATCCGCCGCGAGCAGGTCGAATGGCACCATGCCTGCTATGACGAGAGCTGCGTCGTCGGAGATCGTGCGGTAGCCCGAGCACACCCTTAAGGCGCACAGTCTATATGTGCTGGTCAACCCTTTGGTATACGACCCTGTCTTGGCTGCATCAGCCCACACGGGGGCTGCGTAGAGAATCGTTGCGCTGCAGACGGGCTGGAGAAGTAAACGACGTCCTTGCTTCGGGCCCCTAAAATTGAGCATGATCCTCCCTAATGCTCTGGCGACATTCGGTGCCTTGCGATTTGCTTCTGCGAAGTGCTCCCTGAAGCTAAGCCTCGTGTTCAGCGTTACTCCAAGGTACCTGATGGCCCTGGTTGATTCGACCACATGTCCTCCTACATTGATTGAAGCCGTCTCTACTCGCTTCCTGCTCGAAATCAGGACAGCCTCCGTCTTGTGGTGGGCTAGGCTTAGCCCTACCTGTTCCAGCCAACCGATGGCGTTTGCAATTGCAACATTGCAGTGCTCCTCTACTTCCTGTATCGTCTTGGCGACGGCGACTACCGCGATGTCATCCGCGAATCCGACTAGGTGTGTCCGTTCCGGGAGGTCGAGTCTGAGTACATAAGGTACGACCTTATGATCTCCACAATACTAGTCGGCACGAGGAGATTTCGCAGTGCCTCCACTATGACATCCCACCTGGCTGTATTGAATTTTTTATGTCCAGCGTGGCGATCAGGCAGTACTCCTTACTTCCGCCCGCCCATCTGGTCCCCTCGATTGGCTTGGCTCCAATCCTCCTGACCAAGTAAATTGCGTCGACCGTGGAACGGTGTTCCCTGAATCCGTATTGTAATGGGGAGAGATCTCCCGCGCGGAATACAGCCTCCTGGAGTCTCCGGGATATGCAGCGCTCTAGGGCTTTGCCGGCATGGTCAATGAGGCAGATCGGCCTTAAGGATGGATCCTCCGGCGGCTTACCTGGCTTTGGGAGGAGGACCAGGCTTTGTACTTTCCATCTTCTAGGGAAAACGCCTTCCCGTAGGCATGCGTTGAAGACCCTGGCGAACCGGTCCGGGCACGCAGTCATCGCCACTTTGATTGTGATGTCTGGGATCCCATCTGGACCAGGAGCTTTTCCGACCTGGATAGCCTTAGGGACTTCCACCAGGTTCTCTTGCTCCACTCGGCCCAGGAGACTCCACTCCACTCGGCTGCTTCGGGAAGGGGTGCTCCAAAATTGCTCTTATTGTTTCGGCATCTTTCGGAGCGATCGGGTTTGCCTGCTTCGCTTTCTTGACAACTGTCCGGTAAGCCGATCCCCACGGATCTTGCTTTGCAGCGTCGCACATCTCGAGAAAGCACTTAGTCTTTGCCTCCCTTATCAGCTTCTTCAGAATCTTCCTCTTTGCCGCGAAGTCCTCTCTTTTTTGTTCGAAGTCCGGCCTTCCTCTGGCTCTTTGGTGCAACCTTCTGGTTCGGAGGCACTCTCTGCGCGCATGGGCTATCTCCGGGGACCACCAGGGCACCGGTTCATGGTGCTTTGAATACCCACGGCTACACCTCATGCTGGCTCGGCAGGCCTGTAGAACCGCAGCCATGGTGTTGTGAACTTCGCATTCGACGTCGCCTAAAGGATCTGGAATCCTTAGTTCCTGTGCGAATTTTAGCGGTTGCAATGTAGCCGGGTTGAATCTTGGTGGCTTCGCTGCTGTGGAAGCTTGCTCTCTATCTTCTATGTCGCAGACTATGTATTTATGGTCGCTCGCAGTGTAGTCATCACTGAGGGACCACATTGTCCTCCGAAACAAACCACTGCTGCAGAAGGTAAGGTCCACTTTTGAACCATACCCCGCCTTGCTGAACGTGTTTTGGGAGCCGGTGTTCAGCAGGGCTACGTCAAGAGTCGCAAAGGTCTCTTGGAGCCCCAGTCCTTCGCCCAGGCGTTGAGATCGCCAGCGATCACCTGGGATTTGTGCCTTGCGTCCTGGGCTATCTTGCGTCTTGGGATATCGTGTGGGGGTGAACTGCTGCAGTGTTAGGCGCGGGGGGTGGTAGCAGCTGTAAAGCCAGAACGCGCCCACTTTGGCCCGGATGAAACCTACTCTGGGTTGTACACTTTCGGGTTGTCTGCCTGGCGCCCAAATAGCCGCTGTCTTGGAGGAGTCCAGGATATAGCTTTGCATCTCGACTTTCTTGTACGGCTCACTTATTAGGGCTATATCAGCCCGCTTCTCTCTTAAAACCTGCTCGAGTAGGCTATGGGCTACTTCGCAGTGGCTTAGGTTGATCTGAATGATCCTCATTCTCTGCTTTGTGTCGCTGCATCAAGTTTGCCGAGAGGGCATCTCTTGCTGCCAGCTACGTGGGCACGCTCTGCCTTGTTTGCAGCTGCACAGAGGAAGCACTCAGCCGCGTTTGTGCAGGAAGCTACCTTGTGACCTGGCTTTCCGCATCTGAAGCACCAGTCGCTTCTGTCAGTCCGCTCTTTGCAGAAAGCGGCGATGTGCCCGAAACTGAGACATCTGAAGCAGCGACGCTGGGCCGTGCGCTCCCTGACCCTGCACATGGTCCATCGTATCCTAATCCTGCCTTCGGACAGGATCTTCGATGCCAGGCTTGGCTCCACTCCCAAAAAGGCTACCTGTGTTCCAGAGAAACCAGGGCGAAGGGACTTCACCCTGATGGCCTCCTCCTGTCTGCTCGTTCGGGCTTTAATAGCTCCCACTATTTCGTCCTTCGAGGTAAGGTCGTCCAGGTCGCGGATCTTAATGGTGGTCTCGCCTGTGACCGCACGAACGCTCGCTGCCTCGCCCAGCACCTGGGAAAGCGTCTGTCGCATCTTGAGAGCGTTTGCATCCTTTGCTGCCAGTTCCAGCCTTTTGCCGTGCGCCGAATCTTTCTAACGTTTTGGCTGACCATTTGATCATTAAGTTTGCCATCTTGCCGTTGGGTGACCAGTTTGAGGACATCACTGTATGTGGTTCCTGCGTTCCCCGTTATTATGAGTACGTCGGGGCGGCTCTTCTTGGGCTGGCTTAGCTTGGCGTCCTTTTTGCCATTTTGGTTTGCCCTATTAGGTGGCATCTCTCGTGGGCGTTTCGTCCTAGCAACTTGGCTGAACGACGCTCGCTCCGGTGAGGTCTGAGTAGCTTCCTCGACTCGGGAACTGCTGCAGCCCGGTGCTTCCCCGCTGCAGCCGCACCTGGCCCTTCCTTCCTGGCTCGGGGGAGTGAAGTTCTGGTCCCTCAGCAGCTCTTCCAATTCCTTCAGTCTCGCGAAGGAGTTCTTTATGACCTGGTTTATGCTTCGTACCTTTTGGTCGTTCACCTTAGCCAAAAGGTCTTCCAGGATCGCGCCCATCTCGTCTATGGGGGTTAGCGGCATTTTGGATTTTTTCCCCGGTTGGGAATTTCCTGGCGGAGACTGCTCGTCCCGATGCCTTTTCGGGGTGTGATCGCTCCCCGTCTGCTTAGGGGGGTTCTCTTTATTTTATTTCCATGCCCGAAAGCCTGGAGCTCCTCTAGGGTCTCACTTATAGCTGATGCTGCGTCACCGGCCAAGTGCGCCGCCGGTGGAGCAGTTTTTTTTTGGAATGTAAGGTAGGGCCTCAAGAACCCTTGCCCTGACCGCGGGGATTCCCGCTGGTGGATTTCCACTATTGTGGGTGCCACCTGTAGTAATTTTGTTGTAATCTTCCATTCCGTTTTGTTCTAAGTCGCATTTTATACTTGCTGCCAGGTTTTTCAGTTTATACCTCCTGCCAGGTGAGATAGCTGCCGACCAATGTGGCGCAGACGCAGACCACGCCGCCGCCCATTGTGGGTCAGACGCAGCGTGGGCTTATCTGGATGGGGGAGTTGGACGAAGGAGAAGGAGGGACATCCATCGAAGCTACGATGGGAGTTATACCGCCCCTACTCGGTCGCCAGTGCCCCAATTCACGTGTGTACCGCCGAGGCGGTGGGGTTGGCATTTAGTCTGCTCCGCGACCTTTAACACCGTTTGTCACCGCCGCGGTGTGTACGCCGCGCCTTGGTGTATGCTCTACTTAGCTCAAGGGGAGAACTAAGAGCTGCTACAGGCGCCCTCTGCCAGCGTCGGCTTACGCTAACTGCCGCCCTCTACCGGAGGGGGGGTCAGTGGAGGACAGTCGTTTCCCAGCACTATAGATCAGCTGTTATAGGGAGCCGCGGCCTCTACCAGCGCCAAGTGTTTGCCGCGGATTTTCCCGCGGAACAAGGGCAGAGGAAACCACTGGAAAAGAGTAGCGGAGAAAAAGCAAGAGAGGCCCTGCTTACCCCTTTCACCCCTGACCTAGGAGTCAGGATCGGAGCAGATGCCACCAGCGTTCTAGGAACTCCCCTCCTGTGACAGGTGAGCATAGCTTGCACCTCGCAATGGTCACCTGACGTCTTGTTTTTACTTTACGATTGCAGCACGACCGGGAAAAGCTACGTTTACTCGAAGCGCGCCCGCGGTGAGTCCGCACTGTGCAACCGTCAACTTCAGGCCTGGCTTTCCGCATCTGAAACACCAGTCGCTTCTATCTGTCCGCTCTTTGCAGAAAGCAAAGACCCCACGGTGGCTGAACACACTTGTTCGTCCCCCACGCTGGTAGTGGGCAGCCGGAAGCACGCCGCGAGCGAGGCGTCGATGCAGCTCAAGGGCGTGCACGGGTCCATGAGGGCCCCCGTGTCGAAGATCCGGGTCCCGGTGTCTATGCGCACTAATGCAGTCGGCAGCACGTTGACGCTGTTCCGCTTCAGCAGCTACGAGAGGGTGGGCGCAGCGACCGCGTCCAGCGGGGGCCCTCGACGAGAGGCGGAACATTGCCTAGGTGCGGATGACGCAGGCGGGTGAGCGGTGGATGGCCACCGATGAGTGGTGGACGAAAGTCGTAGAGCGGTTGACGGCTGCCGGCCAGTGGCGGAAGAATGCCGAGGAGCTATCGACGAGCGCCGGGAAGTTGGTGGCCGTGGATCGGTTTGGGAATGCAGGAAAGTGGCGGACGAAGGCCGAAAGACCCCCGAACCGCTCCGGGAGTTGGCTCCGGGAGATGACGGCCGGGTGCCAGCCGAGACACTCTGTGTCCTGTCTCCCGCGATCCTTGACCGGTGCTCTTCTTGGCGTGCCTTACGCCGAGCCCGCGGCTTCTCCACGAGGTGCAGCAGCGTGTGGTGAACCTGACCCCACGTCTTACAGCCGTCCCCACGCCGATACGATAAGAAGCGCCGACACTTCTTCAAGGCGTGGATCCCGATGCAGACTCGGCAACGGTAGGCTTGAATACCTCGAGTACATCTGCTCTCCTGCGATTGGGCGTGGCGACATCGTGTTGACTATGGCTGGCGGAAATATGATGAAGGAACAAATAACATTATCAGAATCGGTGTGAATGATGGTTCGGAACTACGGGCAGAGCTACGAGACAGCACAATAGACAGGAACATTGGAGCGGAAGAAATGTTAATTACTGTGGGTAGGCGGACGCGTCCAACGGAAGAAGCACGACCTTAGCAACGGGCCACTTTACGAGCCCTCGCGCGGTGCGGATGTCGTCACTCGGACACTACCTAAACGCCACTCATTGGACGGAAGGTTGTCTTCCTTGATGACGACCATATCCCCAACGCGGAGGTCCCTCGTAGGGGCTCGCCACTTGTTTCTCTTATGGAACTCCTTGAGGTACTCCTCCTTCCATCGCAGCCGAAATTGCTGCTGGAGAGCCTTGAGGTGTTGCCAGCGATTAATGATGGAATATGTGTCCCCCTTTATCTCGGGATCGACCGTGGCGAGAAGTGGGCCTCCCACAAGAAAGTGCCCGGGTGTAAGAGCCAACAGCAGGGTCTTTGGACATTGGCGCGAGTGGCCGCAAAGTCAGGTATGCCTCGATCTTCGCGAGGAGAGTACTTGGGTAGCTCTCCTATGAGTTGCGTCTGCAACTTCTTTTTGTGGATGACAAGATTAGACGTCGGACTTGACCAAATTCCTCACCCTTGGAATTCAGAATTTGGTCCGGATCAGACGGATCGTCTGCTGATTGCGTGATGCGATGCGTGAATTGAACCAGAAGTCGAGACAGATGGCAGTCGTACGGAATTATAATAGGGTGCCGTTCGTCATATTGGAGAAGCTCAGAGTACGTGACCCGGCCGCAGGCTCTCATAAGGCCTGCAAATCCACGAAGGGGTTCAGATTTTGAATCGGACTGGATGCCGATATTGGACGCTTTCCGCTTAAGCAGCCCATCTCAGAGACGAAGTGTCTGCGCTGAGTGACGGAAACTAGAAGACGTTCAGCCGACGTAACCTCATTAGCGGTCAGGAGCTCTTCGAACGAGGATCGAATCTTCCGCGCGCGCTGGATGAAGCGATTAACATAGGCAAGGACTCGTAATGCCTTGTCGAGTGTGGAAAACCGCTCAAGAAGATCTTCGGGGGGCGCCTTCGCGACATGGACCTTGACTGCTCGCTTCTCGAGTTTAGTCACGGGGGCATCATTGCCTTGAGTGGGCCAGTCGCTGCGAGGCCTTTGCCGCCAGTCAGGACCGTGCCACCACAACTGGTTATCCGCAAGATCTTGGAGAGCTACGCCCCGGCTAGCGAGATCCGCAGGGTTCTGCTCGGAGCGGACAGGTGCCCATTTCTGCACGTCGGTGAACTGGGTGATCTTGGTCACCCGGTTGGCCACGAACGTTGTCCCCTGGCACGCTGGCTTCTGCAGCCACGCGAGGACAATAGTCGAGTCGGTCCAACAGTACTGAGCAGACGCGGCCCCTGGCATCTTTGGCAGAACGGCGGTGTTCTAGCCGAGGGAGCGACACCGTTTCAACTGGGGCCACTCGAGTCTTTGCAGTCAGCAGGGTCACTATTACCGTGGACCCAACCTCGACACGAACGTAAATTGCTGCGCCGTACGCCTCCTGGAAAGCGTTGCAGAACCCGTGGTGTTCGACCTTTAGGTGTGGTCGGAACGCGACCCACCGAAGAACACGAATCTGATCGAGCACCGAGTAATTCTTTAGGAAGTCAACCCATCGCTGACAGAAATCTTGAGGAAGGGCGTCGTCCCACCCTAGATCCAAAAGCCAAATGTCTTGCATGAACATTTTTGCCCGAACAATGAAAGGAGCGAGCCAACCTGCTGGATCAAACAATTTGGCAATTTGGGGGAGGATTTGGCGCTTCGCGAAAGCCGAGCCGGAAGTCAATTCTGGCGGGACAAAAAAGAACTCATCAGTCGTCGCTTTCCACCGCGCGCCGAGTGTCTTGGCCGTGCTCTCTGCATCGATGTCGAGGAAGTCAGCACGAAGAAGGTGGTCGCTTGGAATGTCGGCCAGGATTGCCTTGCTATTCGACGTCCATTTCCTAAGTGGGAACCCTGCCAACTCTAGGGCCCCTTTCAGCTCCCGAATCGCAGCTTGGGCTTCAGTTTTGGAGTCTGCCCCCGCGAGAACGTCATCAACGTACATAAAATGCCGGATAATTTGGCTTGCCTGCGGATACTTCGACTCTTCGTCGTCAGCGAGCTGTTGCAGCACACAGATCGCCAGGAACGGAGCACAATTGACACCGATGGTGACCGTTTTCAACTCGTAGTCGCGGGTATTCCCATCGGGATTGCGAAACAAAATACGTTGGAGCGGAGTATGCTTGGGGTCTACCCAAATTTGCCGATACATCTTCTCGATGTCGGCGTTGAAGACAAACCTAAAGTATCGCCACTTTAGGATTTGAATCGTCAGGTCGGATTGTAAGACCGGGCCCGCGTTAAGAATGTCGTTCAGACTGGTCCCGTTTGCGGACGGGCTCGAAGCATTGAAGACCACTCGCCCCTTGGTGGTCGCGCTTTCGGGCTTGAAGACGGCATCATGTGGAAGATAGTAGGTAGCGGAATTGCTCGCGGGAGAGACCTCGGTCATGTGGCCTAAGTCGATGTACTCCTGGATTACCGAGTCATAGCGGGCCTTAAGGGGCGGGAACCTCTTCAGGCGCTGCTCATTACCCAGGAACTGAGAAAGGGCAAAGGCCCGAAAAGCCGCTAGCTCGGAACCCTTCTGCTCGGGGTCTCGTAAGGGGAGCGTCACAACGTACTTGCCACACTCGTCTCTTCTCGTCGTCTGGAAAAAATTGTGCTCGCAAACTGAATCGGATTTCGAACTTATCTGTGTGGGCACATCTTCCACCTCCCAGAATTTCGTGAGGAGCTGATCCAGTGAGTCACCGAGGCTGGGGGCCCCTCGTGTTGAAAAAACAGACACGCTGCAAGGGTTGGCTGGAGATAAAGAGCCTGTCAGCACCCATCCAAAAATGGTCTCCTGACCGAGAAGCGACCCCCAGATGTTAGCCTTGGAATTACCGAGGAGAATGGACGGAAGAATGTCAGCTCCTATTAACACATCGACTTGGGAGCTCTCAAAGAAGCCAGGGGAATGTCGAGAAGCCCCTTGTGACGATCTCGCGGAATCGGATATGATGGCAGATTTCCTGCCAACTGCGGAAGAACATAAGCCGCAGTCTCTAATTGTAGCCCGGGTCTAGACGGCGACCGAATGGCACCGAAATGGCACAATTTAGTAGACTGCGCGGAAATGGTCTGATTGAGGCCGGAAACTTGGGCTTGAATCGCCTTGAAAAGAGGCTTGACGAGGTTGAACAGTCGTTCCGTTATGAAAGTCGCTTCGGAGCCTGAGTCTATCAGTGCTCGTGCCTGGACGGTGCACCCCAAATGGCACACGTTGATAAGGGCCGTGCCCAGTAGAACGGCTCCTGACCCGGAAGCGAAACACACCTGCACATTCGACTGATCCTCTGAGCCGTTTGCTGGCGTAGGCGGACTTTTAGCGGTGGCGAACGGATTGCCGCGGTGCATGAGGGTGTGGTGTCGGCTGTGGCATGTGAAGCAGGTATGGGCGCTCGTGCAGTCTCGCTGCTGGTGCCCTCGGGCAAAACAGTTTAAACATAACTGCTTCCTCCTTATGTAAGCAGAGCGCCCATTTACATCCATTTCTAGGAAACGCTAACAAAAGCGAATGGGGTGGTCCCCCCTCGAACAGAGATCGCAGCCCTTTTGACCCGGAACCACTCGAGTCTCGTATGAATTGAGCCTCCGAGCAGTAGGAAGTCCCGACCTTGGCGGAAGTTGCCCGGAGCCACTAGGCCTGACGTCGTCGATTGCCTCCAGAGTGCGATGGCGCTCTGTCAGGAAGTTGTCTAATTCCTTCCATATTTAAATTTCGGCCTTATTATGTACGGATTGCTCCCACATAGAAAGTATAACTTTTGGGAGCTTTGACGAAATCATAAACACCAGGAGGCAGTCCCAAGCCCAACATTGATGGAGGATATTGCTAGGGCTGTCAGACAACTCTGAATGGTGGCTTGCAATGGTGGCCTTCAGCGCGACCCCGGACTCTTGAAAAATAGCCTGGATGTTGAAAAGGATCTTCAACTGGCTGTTGACCAATAGCCGCCGGTTCTCAAAGCGGTCTGTGAGGATTTGCCATGCGGCGACAAGCCCCTCATGAGTAAGCCCCTCATGGTAACCCCTCACCTCTCTACCGGGGTGAGCCACGAGTATTGATGTAAATGGCCGTCCCCAAGTCTCTGAAGGTGGGCCACCGAAGATAATCACCCGCGAAGACCTCGGTATCCACCGTAGGTAACCGGCAGCCTGTAGACGCGGGCGTGTGTACATTGACGGAAGCCTGAGTGGATTGGGAAGCAATTTTCTCCCGAAGCTGGGCAATACAACTCGAATAGACGGAGTAACAGTAGCTGTACTTCGCTTCCAGCACTGTCGAGGCGGCCGCATTGTCGTCGGACACGGCTAGCAAATCGGAGCAGCTCTCATAGCTCTTCTCCACCTTCTCCCATAGTGCCTGAATTTGGTCCCGATGAACTTCGCACATGTATTGGGAGCCTATTTCCGTTTCTGGGGCGCCCGGAGTACTTATGTTAGCCTCAAATTGGATAATTCGATCTGTTGTGGCGATGAACTTTTTCAACGCCACTTCGACCGCACTTAGAGCCATTTTTGCAACGGAGTGAGTCTGCCTCTGTGAAGGACCGGGCTTTTTGTCGTCTCCCGTAGGCATTCTCAGAGTCCAATTCGCTGGTCAGCGCTTGTCGACTGACTCGCGCAACAGGTGCCCCGTACGAAGTGGTGGCCGGTCGCACTAATGTGATGAGAACGGTGAGATCGCGGAGGAAAGGCAATAACAAGGAGCAAGTGCGAACTAGTGGCGCCGATGTGGCAAGTAAAGTCGTGTGCGGCACAATTCGAATGTGGAAAGAAAAAACTTCAGGCACCAGAAAAAACCCAAAAGAAGACGAGGTTTGTTCGGATTGTAGGCGGATGTTGCCTGATGCGGAGTAGAAGCAGAGTTGGAGGCACGAAAAATGTGCTTGTTCGGAAAAAAATGATGACGGTCTATATATGTATGTATATTTCGACTTGTGTGGTTCGTACTGAATTTAATATATACTGAGTTATTAAATTCTTAACTATTTTCGAATATGCGGAGCCGGAAGGTGGACTTAACTTTGGCTTGAATTTAACACACAAAAATATAAATAATTAATTTTTGGCTAACTGTCGGATTTAAATATGATGGAGCCAGAAGGGTGGAGTTGAAAATCTTAATTTTTAATCAATTGAGGTTAATTATCACGAAGCTGGAACGGTGGAATTGAAACCTAAATATTTAATTAATTGAATTTAATTAAGGGGTTATATACCTTTTTTATTTTCAAAAAAACGAAAATTTTTTTAGTGGTTTATCTTGAAGAACAACTCCTTGAGAACATTCTCCCAAATTTTCATAGAGATTGGAGCAGTAGAAAAAAAGTTACAGCGCTCCTAAACGCGCGCCTTGTCGCGGCCTTGCACTGAACTTGAAACTTTAAACGCGAATATCTCGAAATGGTGTTTCTTGAAAAATGACTTTGCGGTGACATGGATTGGCGGAAAACTACTGAACCGATTTACTTCAAATTTTTTTTAAAATGTTCGTAATGAAATTCTCTTGTGCTTGAACGATCGACTTTTCACGCGCAAACTTTTTTTTCGGCGAAATAAATTTTTTAGTGAAATTTCTAGAGACCAAAACGTTCATTTTTAGCATAAAACGCTGCCATATCCAAACAAAAACAAAAAATTTTAAAATCGATCGTTCAAGCACAAGAGATTACTCTAAACTAATGAAATATTTTTACTTTTATGGTTTAAGTTGACCTGTTTGACCTGGGGAACTGTCACCGCAAGGCTCTAAAAAAAAAAAGGCCTCTAAGGGAAACAGCCACCCCTTAAAAACTATTTAATATTTTTCCACCAAATTTTGCACAAACATTGTTAATAAAGTGTACTATCAAAAAATTAAAACATCCGTGTAATTAAATAATTGCTACATACCTAAAAAAAAATCCGAACTTTGCTCTTTTTCTTCGACAAAGAAGGTATATAACCCCTTAACACGAAGCCGGGAAGATGGAATTAAAAACCGCGGCTCTATTCGGACAGAAGGTGGATAATTAAATTAATTAATTATAATTTTCCGATAATTAAATCTTCGACTTTAATTATTGAGTGGCCGGAAAGGTGAATTAAAAAACCTGGCCCTTTGCTCGAACGGAACATAAGAATTAAATAAATTTTCGTAGTTATAATTATAAATACATAAATTTATAATTAATTGATTTCTTAATCTATTTTGTTATGCAGCCGGTTATGCCGTCGGCACCCTGTACGTACCCCAAAGAAAAATAAACAGAACCGAAAAACACAATACGGCTAGGTCGAGAATTTAAGCGACACAATCACAGATTTGTAGTGAAATGGCGGTTTATAATTGTTGGTTTTAGAATATGTAAAATATTTTTTTTTTTTTAATTTATCGGCTATATATTTCCTGAAATTGGAGGCAGAAAATATTTGGAAATTATATAGACATGCATGCAAGTAGGGCAAGGGCATGTGGGGCATATGATGGTACAGTAGAGCTTCGATAAGTGGACTGTATATGTCAACTTTTATCGGTTATATATTTCCTGGAATTGAAGGCAGAAAATATATGGACATGCATGCAGGTACGGATATATGTAAGGGCATGTGGCCATATGTTGGCACAGTGGAGCTTTGATAAGTGGACTGTATAATTGGGGGAACAGAAAAGTTATGTGGTGCAAAAAATGACACTGATTGAGGAAGATAAAAAACAAATATTACGACAGCGGCGGACTGTTCGGTGAATTTGGAAATTCCGGAACTAATTCACGCCGGTGGCCAATATTAATTATGCCTTCTTTTTGTCACCACACAATTTCACTGTTCACTTGCGAATTTTTCGCGGATTAATTGCACCAAAAAAATATGAATGTGCGTATGTATGTATGCGGATGCGCATATGCCTCGACCGTTGGCAAGCGAATGAATAACGGAGAGGCCGAAAACGGCGAGGAATATGGGCAGCACACAAAACGGAGACGGATAGAAAAATTTGCCGAATTTTAAGATTATTATAGATTATTAGAAAAATCATAACCTGCCGTTGTGTCGGAAAACTCGGACTTTGAGTTGACACGGAGGGAAAAACAATCTTGCAGCAGTGTGAACGAAATTTAATGTTCGGATCACTGCTGAAGACCGGCAGAGAGATGGAGACGGAAAAATGTACTTATCTTTTGGCGGAACAATGCCGAGAACTGCTGGCAGAAGAAAATCCAGTAATTATCCGGCTCGAAGGACCAATGTTTGTAGGGGGGCGTTGGTTCCGCAAAAGATTCCAGGATTAGGGATGAAATGATAAATAAAAAGTCGGGCGCGTCTTCCAATGGATATAACGCGGTCAGCTTTATGGGGCTGCTTACATCGAATTAAAAACTTAACTTAGAAAGAAAACAAGGCAAAAGTAATAGAAAAAATACGCTCGACGACGGCCGACGAAGGAGCGAGAGCGCAAAGAGGGGCGAGTGCGGATGCGCTCTTCAGCGCGGGTGCACTCTTCAGTGCTGGTGCGCTCTTAAAGTTGCGGCACACCGGCCCCTCACGTAAACAAGTACATTCTTAATAAACAGTACGTTCAAAATATGTGAAAAAAAAATTGATTTTTTCAACCTCACACATGAGACTACATCCTTAAGCAAATTTTCAACTGTTTAAATTCATTAAAATTTTGTTTTCTACCAATAATCAAACAATTTGATATCGTTAAAAAAAATACACAAAACCTATAAATTTGATCAACTAGATCAGATGTAAGCTCTCAAAGCTAACATATGGTACTATACAATTTTCAGGTATTGAATTTGGCTTGATCGATGTCTTTTTATATTTCCGACACTTTTTTTGATTTTGTCTGTTTAAAAATCAATTTAAGCATTTTCTCAAAGTTTAAGGTATCTAGTAAACGAAAATAAAGGTTTTGTGACGTGTGATAAGATGTTGCATTCATAATTTATGTTTAAAACCAGCGATGTTTGTAGTACCCTTTTTATACCCCTGCAGAGGGTATAATAATTTTGTCCAAAAGTGTGCAACGCAGTGAAGGAGACATCTCCGATACATATTCTTGATCAGGATCACCTTCTGAGTTAATATGACCATGTCCGTCTGTCTGTTTCTACGCAAACTGGTCTCTAAGTTTTAAAGCTATCGACTTAAAACTTTGCACACACCCTTCTTTCCTTTGCACTCAGTATATAAGTCGGAACGGGATCGGCCGACTATATCCTATAGCTGCCATATAACTGATTGATCGGAAATGGTATAACTTTGGTGTTTTTAGAGTTAGAGAGTTCAAATTTCACACGAGAGCTCGGCCGACTATATCTTATAGCTGCAATATAACTGAACGATGGGTAATGACCCAACTTTCGTGTTTTTGAAGATAGAAAGCTGGAACTTAGTACAGATTCTATTTTTGGTCAGTTGATCCAACCTACGAAATTATTCGTTAGAATCTGCCGACTATATCCTATAGCTGCCATATAACTGAACGATCGGAAATGGTATTTGGTAGAAATATCCACTTTCGTATTTTTAAAGATAGAAGCTTTGGACTTTTTTTTTAGATTTTTTATTGTAATTAGTTGGTTTTATTATGATGTAATCATAAGGATCGGCCAACTATATCCGATGTTTTCGATATATATCCGGTTTTAACTGCAAGGGTATATCAACTTCGGCAATTTTCAAAAAATTCGTGGATTTTCATTTTTGAAAATTCGTCCGCCATATTGAATTTGGGAAATCTGACTTTAGATTCGTAATCAGCGACCCCAAAAACCCCTAAGTACCCAGTTTCATGAAAATCCAAAAATTGTTCAAAAATTCGTCCGCCATATTGGATCCGCCATATTGAATTTTGAAAATCTGACTTCAAGTTCGTAATCAGCGACCCCAAAAATCCCTGGGTACCCAGTTTCATGAAAATCCAATAAATTAAAAATAAAGTCGCATACCTCCAAAAATGTAAAACTTTTTTTGAGGTTAGGAAGAAACGTACACGTGCAGGACCAAAACGGACTTCAGATTCGTATTCAGCGGTCCAAAATACATGGGGATAAGGTACTCTGATCTCCCAACCCGGACACTTTTTTTTTTTTGTGTAATTAAATGAATTGTGGAGGATGTAATTATAAATATAAAAATTTATAATTTATTAATTTCCTTATTTTGAAGTAAGTAGTAGTTTAATGGAATAGCCGTTTATAATTGTTGGTTTTAGGAAATTAAAAATTTTTTTTTTAATTTTATCGGTTATATATTTCCTGAAATTGGTGGAAGATAATGTTTTGAAATATATGAACATGCATGCAAGAAGGGCAAGGGCATGGGGGGCATATGATGGCACAGTGGAACGTCGATAAGTGGACTGAATTTGTTTAATTTTATCGGTTATTTTTTTCCCGAAATTGAATTGAATTGCAGAAAATATATGGACATACATGCAGGTACGGATATATGCAAGAGCATGTGGGCATATGTTGGCCCAGTGGAGCGTCGATAATATGTAACTGGGGGAACGGAAAAGTTATGTGGCAAAAAAAATGAGCAAGAAAAACAAATATTACGACAGCGGCGGACTGTTCGGTGAATTTGGAAATTACCGGAACCACTTCACACCGTCTGTCCAATATTAATTATGCCCTTTTTTTTCCACCACACACTTTCACTTTTTACTTGCGGATTTTTTTTTTTGCGGATTAATGCACCAAAAAACAATGTATGTGTTTATGCATGCACATATGCCTCGACCGTTAGCGAGGCGAGGAATATGGCGAGGCACACAAAACGGAGACGGATGGAAAACTTTGTAGGATTTTTAGAAAATCTCAAGCTGCCGTGGTGTCGGAAAACTCGGACTTGGAGTTGACACGGTAGGAAAAAAGAACAAATCTTGCAGCAGTGTGAACGAATTTTAATGTTCGGACCACTGCTGAAGACTGGCAAAGAGACGGAGACGGAAAAATTTCGTACTTATCTTTTGGCGGAACAATGCCGGGAACTGCTGGTCGTGAATATCCAAAAACACATCCGGCTTGAAGGACCAAAAAATGTTCTAGGGGGGCGTTGCTTCCGTAAAAGGTCTTCCGTAAAAGGGGGGAGTTAAAAAACTAGTTAGACTAGTTAAAACTTAACTAGTTCAATAAAATGACGATCGACGACAACCAACGACCGAGAGAGAGTGCACAGAGGGGCGAGAGCGGATGCGCTTTTCAGCGCGGATGCGCTCTTATCCACAGCTGAGCGGCACCACGGCCCCTCACTTAAACAATAACAGTAATTTATGCATGCAGCATATACTAACACACTTAAAATTTGATTTTCCTAGTTGACGGACTACAAATTTTTTCTCCTCTATTCTATAGTAATTGGAGATCCTTATAAAGATATTAATGTTTCAACTACAACTATAATACTTTTTATGTTATTATGTCGCTAGTACAGAACTTCGCTTTGCTCTAATTCTAACATTAAAACATATATTTTTATTGCCATATCTGAACAACACACTTCCTTTAAGCCATCTTCACTTTTCTTTACTATCGGATCTATCTCAACGACTCGAGCTTTTTCCATCCTCGGTGCTTTTACGTGGATGGTCAAACTAGGCACCGTTAGGTATACTGGCTAAGTAATATGTGTCATTTGCGTTATATGGGTGATTTTGCTCTATCCCACTCCCACAGTGGGGAAGTCCCAATGCGTTTTTAAAGCAGTCTCACTGCTTTGGCTTCCAGTCCCAAAGTGGGGCAGCCCCACTACGTTTCCAATGTGTTCTCTCCAATCCAGTCGCTTATCCTGGCGGCGTCGGCTTCGACGCTGTATGTGGCATCATCATCACTGTGGGCTTGTAAGCTTATTATACATCGAAGATGCACTTAATTGTAAGATGGCCTGCTTTGGCTCGGTGGCCTGGGATTAGCTTCGACGTGTCAGTGGTTGTTAAGGTGAGGGGCCGTTGTGTCGCTCAGCTGAACTTAAGAGCGCATACGCGCTGAAAAGCGCACCCGCGCTTAAAAGCTCATCCGTGCTGAAGAGCGCATCCGCACTCGCCCCTCTATGCATTCTCCCTCTCTCGTCGGCCGTCGTCGATCGTCCGCTCTTGTTTATATTTACGTTTAGCGTTTATGCTTTCTAAGTTAAGTTCAGAATCCAATGTAAGCAGCCCAATAAAGCTGAACGCGCTTCTTGTAAATTTAACGAAGACGCCCCCGACTTTTCATTTCAACTTTACTCCTGGAACCTTTTGCGGCAAAAGCGCCCCCCTACAACATTTTGGTCCTTCGAGCCGAATAATTCCTGGATTTTCTTCTGCCAGCAGTTCCCGGCATTGTTCCGCCAAAAGATAAGTACATTTTTCCGTCTTCTTCTCTCTGTCGGACTTCAGCAGTGGTCCGAACATTAAATTTCGTTCACAATGCTGCAAGATTGTTTTTCCCTTCGTGTCAACTCCAAGTCCGAGTTTTCCGACACAACGGCAGTTTGAGATTTTCTTCAAATTTTTCACATTTTTCCATCCGCCTCCGTTTTGTGTGCTGCCCATATTCCTCACCGTTTTCGGCCTCTCCGTTATCCATTCGCTTGCCAACGGTCGAGGCATATGTGCATCCGCATACATACATACACACTTACATATTTTTTTGGTGCAATTAATCCGCGAAAAATTCGCAAGTGAAGAGTGAAATTGTATGGTGACAGAAAGAACGCATAATTAATATTGGCCAGCCGGTGTAAATTAGTTCCGGAATTTCCAAATTCACAAAACAGTCCACCGCTGTCGTAATATTTGTTTTTTATCTTATACAGTCCACTTATCAACGCTCCACTGTGCCAACATATGGCCACATGCCCTTACATATATCCGTACCAGCATTCATGTCCATATATTTTCTGCCTCCAATTCCAGGGAATATATAACCGATAAAATTTACCATATACTGTCCACTTATCGACGTTCCACTGTGCCATCATATGCCCCACATGCCCTTGCCTTACTTGCATGCATGTCCATTTATTTCCAAATATTTTCTGCCTCCAATTTCAGGAAATATATAACCGATAAAATTAATAAAAAAAAAAACTTTAAACCATAAAACCCGCGTAAATTCTCGAGCTAGCCGCCTTAGAAGCCGTGTTGTGTTTTTTTTTGGTGCTGGTTTTTTTCCTTGGGGTACATACAGAGTGCCGACGGCATATTAGGCTGCGTAACAACTACCTTCAAAAAAGGAATCAAATAATTATAAATTTATAATTATAACCACCACAATTTATTTAATTATTACTTCTGTTTGAGCGAAAGGCCAGGTTTGTTTTAAGTCACCGTTCCGGCCACTCAACAATTAAAATTATTTAAAAAAATTAATAATCGAAAATTAGTAATAATTTAATTATCAACATTCTGTGCGAATAAAGCCGCGGGTTCAATTCCACCTTTCCGGCTTCGGGATAACTCAATCCAATTAATTAAAGATTAAGGTTTAAAATCCACCCTTCCATAATAATTAAATCCGACAATTAGCCAAAAATTAATTATTATTGATTTTTTTTTTTTTTTTTTGTGTTAAATACAAGCCAAGGTCAAGTCCACCTTTCCGACTCCGTAAGTTCGAAAAGAGTTAAGGATTTAATATCTACGCAGGAACCACTCTTGTATACATATACATATATACATAGTTCGTCATCAATTTGTTTTTCGAACGAGCATGAATTTTTCGGTACTTGTCCATTTTCCGTGCCTCCAACGCTGCTTCTACTCCGCATCAGGCAACATCCGCCTACAATCTGAGCAAACCTCGTCTCCTTTTGGGTTTTTTCTGGTTCCTGAAGTTTTTCTTTCCACATTCGAATTGTGCCGCACACGACGTTCCTTTCGACATCGGCGCCACTAGTTCGCACATGCTCCTTATAATTGCATTTCATCCGCGATCTCACCGTTCTCACCACATAAGCGCGACCGGCCACCACTTTGTACGAGGCACCTGTTGCGCAAGTCAGTCGACAAGCGCTGACCAGCGAATTGGACTCTGAGAATGCCCACGGGAGACGACAAAAAGCCGCGTTCGATCCCAGCCATCCGTTTGGACAGATCTCAATCCGCATCTCCGCGGACGCCTCTTTTGAAGCCTAAGGCTACCAGTGCCAGTCCAAGGGCAAAGAGTGAAGAATCCGTCAATACAATCCCCGGTCCTTCACAGAGGCAGATTTGCTCTGTTGCAAAAATGGCTCGAAGTGGCGTTGAAAAAGTTCATCGCCACAACAGATCGAATTAGCCAATTTGAGGCTAACATAAATACTCCGGGCGCCAAAGAAACGGAAGTAGGCTCCCAATACATGTGCGAAGTCCATCGGGACCAAATTCGGGCACTGTGGAAGAAGGTGGAGAAAAGCTATGAGAGCTGCTCCGATTTGCTAGCCGTGTCAGACAACAATGCGGCCACCTCGACAGTGCTGAAATCGAAGTACAGCTTCTGTTTCTCCGTCTATTCGAGGTGTATTGCCCAGCTTCGGGAGAAAATTGCCTCCCAATCCACTCAGGCTTTCCGTCAATGCCCACACGCCCGCGTCTACAGGCCGGTTACCGGTTACCTCCAGTGGATACCAAGGTCTTTGCGGGTGATTATCTTCGATGGCCCACGTTCAGAGACTTGTGGACGGCCATTTACATCCAAAACTCGCGGCTCATCCCGGTAGAGAAGTTGTTCCACTTATTGTCCAAAACAAGTGGTGACGCCCACGCCATTGTTTCTAAGGCTCCGCTTACCCATGAGGGGTTTGTCGCCGCATGGCAAATCCTCACAGACCGCTTTGAGAACCGGCGGCTATTGGTCAACAGCCAGTTGAAGATCCTTTTCAACATCCAGGCTATTTCTTAAGAGTCCGGGGTCGCGCAAAAGGCCACTATTGCAAGCCACCATTCAGAGTTGTTTGACATTCCTAGAAATGTTCTCTGTTGATGTTGAGGCTTGGGACTGTCTCCTGGTATTTATGATTTCGTCAAAGATCCCCAAAGTCACACTTTCTATGTGGGAGCGATCCGTACATAATAAGGCAGAGATTCCAACATGGAAGGAATTAGATAACTTCCTGACAGAGCGCCATCGCCAAGGTCGGGGCTTCCTACTGCCCCTGCTCGGAGGCTCACTTCATACGAGACTCGAGTGGTTCCGGGCCAAAAGGGCTGCGATCTCTGTTCGAGGGAGGACCACCCCATTCGCTTTTGTTAGCGTTTCCTAGAAATGGATGTAAATGGGCGCTCTGCCTACATAAGGAGGAAGCAGTTATGTTTAAACTGTTTTGCCCGAGGGCACCAGCAGCGAGACTGCACGAGCGCCCATACCTGCTTCACATGCCACAGCCGACACCACACCCTCCTGCACCGCGGCAATCCGTTCGCCACCGCTAAAAGTCCGCCTACGCCAGCAAACGGCTCAGAGGATCAGTAGAATGTACAGGTGTGTTTCGCTTCCGGGTGAGGAGCCGTTCTACTGGGCACGGCCCTTATCAACGTGTGCCATTTGGGGTGCACCGTCCAGGCACGAGCACTGATAGACTCAGGCTCCGAAGCGACTTTCATAACGGAACGACTGTTCAACCTCGTCAAGCCTCTTTTCAAGGCGATTCAAGCCCAAGTTTCCGGCCTCAATCAGACCATTTCCGCGCAGTCTACTAAATTGTGCCATTTCGGTGCCATTCGGTCGCCGTCTAGACCCGGGCTACAATTAGAGACTGCGGCTTACGTTCTTCCGCAGTTGGCAGGAAATCTGCCATCATATCCGATTTCACGAGATCGTCTCAAGGGGCTGCTCGACATTCCCCTGGCGGACCCCAACTTCTTTGAGAGCTCCCATGTCGATGTGTTATTAGGAGCTGACATTCTTCCGTCCATTCTCCTCGGTAATTCCAAGGCTAACATCTGGGGGTCGCTTCTCGGTCAGGAGACCATTTTCGGATGGGTGATCCGGGGAAAATTCTGGATTCCAAGATCATATTCAGCACGATGTCGCCACGCCCACGCAAAGCCCAATCACTGGAGAGCAGATGTACTCGAGGTACACAATCCTACCGATGCCGAGTCTGCAATGGGATCCATCCATTGAAGAAGTGTCGGCGCTTCCTACACCTTAGTGCCAAGGACTGTTCTCCGAGCTGTTCTCGTGAACCGCTATAGCTCGACCCACGAGCACTCCGACGGATCCTGTCGGCGTGGCGACGGCTGTAAGACGTGTGGTCAGGACCACCACACGCTGCTGCACCCTGTGACCAAGGAGCACCGGTCACGGAGCTTGGGAGACAGTACACGGGGTGTCTCGCTCTCTCGTCGGCCGTCGTCCGCCAACTCCCGGCGCTGTTCGGGTACTTCTCGGCCTTCGTCCGCCAGTCGTTCCGGCACTCACAAGCCGATCCACGGCCATCGACTTTCCGGCGCTCGTCGGCAACTCCTCGGCATTCTTCCGCCACTGGCTGGCAGTCGTCAAGCTCTCCACTGCTTTCGTCCGCTACTCATCGGGTGCCGTCCACCGCTCGTTCGCCCGCGTCATCCGCGCGTAAGCAACTTTCCGCCTCTCCTCGAGGGCCCCCGCAGGACGCGGTCGCTGCGCCCACCCTATCGTCGCTGCTGAACCGGAACAGCGTCAACATCGGGACCCGGATCTTCGACACTGGGGCCTTCATCGACCCGTGTACGCCCTCTATCCGTGTACTTTTCATTTCAACTTTACTCCTGGAACCTTTTGCGGCAACAGCGCCCCCCTACAACAGTGGTGTCTGGCTTTTCTTCTGCTTTGGCGCACTCTCTTATGTATATGACTTTTCTGATATGAAGGTCATAAGTCTTTTTATTCAGTCTCGACAGGGACTCATCTATATTTGCATACATTGTTGGAATAGTGTTGACTCAAAGAACTTTCTAGTCGAAAAGCATCCACCATGCGTAGAGGATGGACCAGCAGAGATATCTTTGCAAACGCTGTGATGAAAGGCTCGACAGTCTCTCGGTCTTTATGGTTACGAGCTTATGGCTTGTGTTCTTAGTTCTACGCGTCTGCCCTCAAGTCTCTTGGGCCAATAGGTAGTATCCCGTTTCGAAACTTTAGGCCTGGGTTTTGTCTTAACGCATATGTGCATTAAATGACTTAATTATTATTATTTATGGCACGTGGGACTAAGACTATCATAATACCATAATATAAAATGTAGTAAAAAAGAAAAAAACAAATACAAATTAAAAGCAAGCAAATAAAAAAATGGTCGCGAAAAGTCTTCTTCAAAATTTTCTTGAATGGCCGTGAACAATTCCCGCAGGAAGGCGCATGCAATGTATCTTTTATACAGAGTCGTATGTTCTTTTGTATTAAAGAACAACGAGACTCATGACTATTTTACTGCCACAAGACTTAATTCGAGGCCGCTAGTTTTTGTCTCTGGTAATCTCTTTAATCTAAATTTCCTGACTCCTTTTCTTTTTTGGCACGGAGGTCCTCATTTCAGCTTCAGAGAGCCAGACTTAGGAAAGCAAAACATCAACCGATCAGATGTGTTTGCCCATTGATATTTTTCCATGACTCCTCAAATATTTGAAAATTAAAAGAAGCCGAAATTTGATATTTTAAACGTAATGAAAATATATATTCTGCATGCAAAGAATATTGGATGCTCTGACAATTGACCAATTTATTGTGGGAATGATAAGTGCAGTGTATGCGGCACAGCTTAGACATTGCGGAGCTAAAACTTCCTATTATCGGGATGGTGGCCCGACCTAGTCATTGAAAATCTGAAGCTCTCTAAGATGGACCCTTTTGAGTTACCGAGCACTTTTGGTACCTGAAAGCTTTCCCAGTTCCCCATATAATAAATCTTTCAATTAAACTCCCTTTATTGCGGTTATAAGGAGACCGGAGCGGGGGTCAAACCCGGTGGTCTGAGCGGCGCGATGAGCTTGAGAAAAGTGAATTTTTTCGATGCTTGGCGGCTAACGGATTGCATGTAGGGGTCGCACACCATGGCCAAAGAGAGATAGGGACTTAACTTAGGAATTTCAGAATTCATGGCTATTAAGAATCTGATGTTTTAATATATATAAAACCAGAAAGAAAAGCTTACTTCGGGCAGATCCGAAGTTGATATACCCTTGCAGTTAAAACAGGATATATATCGCAATAGTGGGATGTAGTGGCCCGATCATTATGAGAATATCACAACATAACCAATTTATTAGAATACAGTAACAAATCTTAAAAAAAAAACCCCAAGTTTCTATCTTCAAAAATTCAAAAGTATTTTTACTAAACACCAAACACCATTTCCGATCGTTCAGCTATAAGATATAGTCCGCCGATCGTTATGAAATTTGGTAGCTTGGATCAACTGACCCAAAATAGAATCTGTATGTTCCAGCAGAAAGTTTCAACTATCTATTCTCAAAATGGTAAAAGTTGCGTCATTTCGGATCGTTTAGTTATATGGATGCTATATGATATAGCCGGCCGATCCCGGCCGTTCCGACTCATATACTACGTGCAAAGTTTCAAGACGATAGCTTTAAAACTAAATGACTAGTTTGCGTAGAAACAGACAGACGGACAGACAGACTCTGGAAGTGATCCTGATCAAAAATATATATACTTTGCAAGGGTATAAATATATAATATAATAACATATTATAATATAATAATAAATTATAATAAAAGCAAAAAAATAATAACTAATCTTATCACTATCCTATCCTTATCACACTATACTGTAGAAACTTTCATCCTGTACAGTAAAAATTAAATCGCAGATTTAAATAAGTGTTCATACTTTAGTATTTAAGTAAACCAAATATGGCCCGTTTGGTTTGTACGAGTCTTGGACTTGTAACTTATGCAGCATTGCGGATATTAAAAAACGTTAAATAACTCAACAAGAATATGGAATGCCTGGAATATATGTATATGTATATGTATATGTATATGTATATGTATATGTATATGTATATGTATATGTATATGTATATGTATATGTATATGTATATGTATATGTATATGTATATGTATATGTATATGTATATGTATATGTATATGTATATGTATATGTATATGTATATGTATATGTATATGTATATGTATATGTATATGTATATGTATATCTACATGTATATGTATATGTATATGTATATGTATATATAAATACATATGTATATGTATATGTTTATGTATATGTATATATATATGTATATGTATATGTATATGTATATGTATATGTATATGTATATGTATATGTATATGTATATGTATATGTATATGTATATGTATATGTATCTGTACATGTCTATGTATATGTATATGTATATGTATATGTATATGTATATGTATATGTATATGTATATGTATATGTATATGTATATGTATATGTATATGTATATGTATATGTATATGTATATGTATAGGTATATGTATGTGTATATGTATATGTATATGTATATGTATATGTATATGTATATGTATATGTATATGTATATGTATATGTATATGTATATGTATATGTATATGTATATGTATATGTATATGTATATGTATATGTATATGTATATGTATATGTATATGTATATGTATATGTATATGTATATGTATATGTATATGTATATGTATATGTATATGTATATGTATATGTATATGTATATGTATATGTATATGTATATGTATATGTATATGTATATGTATATGTATATGTATATGTATATGTATATGTATATGTATATGTATATGTTTTTTTACCAAGTAAACATAAAAAATTTTGTAAAAGTTGTAAATAATAATAATATTAACATATTTTTTTCTTTGCAGTTTTTGGTCCGAAAAATTCGTTGTCGTCTGGCCCTAATTTATCGTTCGCTGGGGGACGAGGATCAATGTAACATTCATTTTCGACTTGCAAATCAAACAGATGTTGCGTTGGGATTGAATTGCGGTGGATGCGGTGAATCGTTTGGCCTTCAGCCTGGAAACCTTGAGGCCTTACCTTGCGCACACATTTTTCACGCAAAGTAAGATATACAAATAATTCTTGACAAAATATATAGTTAGCAAACAACGGTCCTTAGTCCCTAGTACTCCATTGTATTTTTACAATCAAAATCAAAATCAAAATCATCAAAAACCGAGTCGATATAGCAATGTCTATCTGACTTTCTATCTGTTTCTATCAGATCTATACAATTTTGCATCAAGAGTCCTACAATACCCACGCAATGAAAGTTTCATTGGCACATACATATCTGTATTTGAAGCCAAATACAAATTACTGTTATTATTTTATTATCCACGAAAGAAAAGTCTACTTTATCGGTGGATTTTTAGAGGAGTTTTAGATGTAATGTTTTGATTCCGATACTTGCTTGTTTCATTTTACTAACTTTTCATGGTTCTCGGAGGCCCAAAAGGAACTTTTTTTAGGAGAGTTAAAGACATTTATATTTTGCTTAAGTACTGGATTGCTTTGTTATTAGTTTTAAAACACACGAAAGTATCCAAGGTACGGCACGTAAAAGTTTTTAAGGCACGTAAATAATATATTTTTAACTATTTTCGATGGGGATTCTTTTTCCTAATTCTTGAGAGCATATGAATATCCTGATTAATTACAGCCGAACCATTTTTTCCGAACCATTCCAATAGTTAGAGCAAAGATTATAAAGTACATAGATGGGACATCAGGGCCCAAAACGGTCAACTTTTTACGTCGAGCTTGTTGGTGAGGGGGGAACGCACATGCATACGATTCTATTTTTAGAACTCCTTACATGTATCCGTCAACAAAAATGTGAACCTATGTATGTATGTGTGACTGCTCGCACGACGGAGTAAAAATGTTTTGGCTTCCAAATTTCAATTTCAATTTCTCGTTTCTGTTTTCGATGCGCCGATGTGGTAGTTGGTAGAACAAATAGTATTTTTGATCGCCACAGATTGAGACAGGATGGTAGCGTAATGCATAAAGTAGTTACTCTATGTGTAATTTTTCTGTGTTCAAATCCTCGTAAGGACTTTGAACTTTTTCTTTCTTTTGTAATAATTATTTTTTTTTTATTTGTCTTTAATTGTAATATTTTTATTTAATTTTACAATTGTAAAAATTTTTTAATCTTTATTATGTCCCGCTAATAACATGCTAATACAATTTCAAGGGAGTCCTTCCGGCATTTTGTCATCCGACACGTCCGTCACTTATTTTTACAATAATTGTAATAGAATGCAATTAAATAATAATAATAACGTAAAAATTAAAAAAAAAAAAAATAAATAACTCAGTATAAAAAGAATCATAAAACTTTATCAAAATTGGAAAAACAGCCCGCTGGTGTAATCGAACCCAGGACCCCATGAATAAGGACCGCGCACTATCCATCTAGGCTACCCTCGAAGTTGATTTTATGAAACTTAAAATTGGTGTTAAAGGAGACGCTAGAAACTATACCAAAAACAGAGCTGACGAGTAAGGATAGTAAAAGATATATCTGATCTCTTTACTCTCACATTGGTTCGGTTACAACGTTTCAAACTTTCATCGTTCCAAAGATGTTACGATCTAAAAATAGAATTCTCTCTCTCCCTATCTCATCTGCCAGCCGTTTGTCGTGGAACCCGCTCTCAAATGTTTTCATTATTACAGCGGGTTCCACGACGGAAAAAATGAAAACATTTGAGAGCGGGTTCCACGACGCGGCCTGCCAAAATGCCGTAGAACCCGCACTTATAGACATTTTTACAGCGGGTTCCACTACGAACTGAGACGATGTTAAGGTGATTTTACAATTTTGTATTTTTTTTATTGGATTATAAATTTAGAAAAATACATTAAAATAATAAAAATATAATATAAATAGATTTAAAATTAAAAAAAAATGGACTTCCCGAGCCTGGTTTGAACTCGCTTTACTTTGCACACCAGCCAAGCACTCTACCACTCGGCTATTCCTCATTCGTTGTCGCGCGAAAAATTTCTCAAACTTAACTTGTCGCGCAATGGAACCCGCTCGTTCCAGCGGGTTCCACTGCTGGAACCCGCCATAGAAAATTTTTCTTTGTATGAGATGTCCCATCTATGTACTGTATAATCTTTGGTTAGAGTTTGCATGCACAAGCCTCTTGCAGAACAATAAAAACTTTAAAGCAATCGGCTTTTAATGTGACTCCGAAAAATGTATGTGAAATGTATGGTGAAATATTAAAAAATATAATATAACAACTAATATTATTTTTTTGGGTTTTTCACCCTTTAACAAATACCCGAATTTTCTTAGGGTAGAAAACCTGAAAAGTTAGAAAAATCGATACTTGTGTGCGCTGGCTTCGGCACGAAATCACACGCACACATTCAGCCGGGTAGGTGAATGTATGGGAAAAAAAAATCAATATGATAATCAATCAAAGCGCAGACAAACCTTATTTATGATGCTCCTTTCAGAGACTGAAAAACAGAAAACATTCAATAAGAATATGAGGTTAAGATGAACGAAAGGTGAGCGTAAGAAAGAGAGTAAGATCTCTTTCATGGGCATGATGGGGCCTGTCGTGCCTCTTGTTAGCCAAATACAAGGCGACACAACTGTTCCAAATCCATAAATGGAACATCTCATAGAAACAAAAGTGTTCCTATGGCGTGTTCTTTTACTAGAAGTCGCTAAAACGAGCGACTCTTACATACAAGTCGTTCATGAGAGTATGGCAACATTAATGCATATTCCTTGTGTACTTTGTGTACAATGCGACGATCTACAGGGCCACTGATTCTTTGGCAATCGCCATGCCGTGAATTCTATAGCACCTGTTTGGCCAATTGCAATAAACAGTTGACTAGGGAGCTTCACTTGGAAAAGCGGAAAGTCTCTAATGGACTGGGTTAAAGTGGTTAGCTCTTTCGTTTTACCATCTGTCTAAAATGATGAAAGTTTAAAGAATTATTGACTTTATCCACCTTTGTCTCTAGAGCGGCATTTTTCTTGAAGACCTGCCTAAACTCCGTTGAAGGCCAGTCAACTCAACTGCGTGTAACACACCACAAATCAAAGTTTTTTAGCTCACTAAGAGGAAGATTCCTTTTGCACAGGCCTTTGGATCCTCACTAGTAAAAACATTTCTCATTGGAGAAATGGCATTGGCCAATGGATATTTTGGCATTGGCCAAAAAATATCTTCCATCTATTGACGTCAATACACTGTAGAAGAAGAACTGTAGCATCCGTCCAATAGAAAGAATAAGTCCGGTCGAGAAGGTCATTTAGCCCTTTAGAGTTGCATGTTCCATACTTGAGCCACAGAAAAGTCATAAGATACAAAAAACCCATCAAAAACTGGAGACCCCATGGTCAAACCACTTCGCTTTGCTCGATATGCTTATCCTTATGGTAAAACTAGCTGGTATCTTAAAATAGATATACAATTTGAACGAATCTTATTTATAAGCCCCTTGAAAGTGTCCGAGTTCACTAATGTTTTAAAGGAATCGAAAGACTGTATAATTTCCGATACCTGGTGTTTATCAAGACTATTTTTTCTCTCACACAATAAATAATAAATAAAAAATAATTGGTGGCTGCTAAATCAAAGAGAAATAAAAAGAACGATGCTGCCTTTTCAATGCTATATTTTTTTCTAATCTTAAGCCTTGTAACGAACCGTTCTTCTGCTTCCGGCTTTTCTGTTTCCAACAACTCACCGCGGCTAGCTCACAGAGTTTGTAGGTCTATTCCACGGAATTTATATTTCGACGTGATTGCCCGAGCCCAGAAATAATACAGATAGTATACAAATTTGTAAAGCCTTCATTCAGAGGCCTTTCCAAATACAATATGAATTACTCCTTGTTTCCAAAATGGGTTCCGCTCCGGATCCTTGCTGCTCCTCCGGCTTTTCGCTCAGCTCCGTCGTTGGCGCTTCCTGTTGGCCGTTCCTGTTGTTATGTTCGCGGCAGTTGCTCAGTCACCGCTGCTGTTCATCTTGCTACGTTGACGTTGGTTTCCTCAATGTCGCACTTTTGCTGGCCGCACGTAGGCCTTCCCACCTATCGAAAAATGCCCTTGGCTCGATTGCGACAGGTCAAAGACTGGGCGTCGCTCGTCCGCTCCGCTACATCAAGGAAACAGAGCGCATACGCGCTAGCCAGTCTGGATCGGGTGATAGCAGCTGACTGTCGCTTCCGCTACACCTGGAAACACTGCGCATACGCGCTAGCGAGTCCGGAACGGGGGTAAGCTGGTGGTCGTCGCACCTCCACTTGACCTGGGAAACACTACGCGGTAGTGCGTCCGAATCGGGAGTTGGCCGGTGGTCGTCACGCCCCCAATACACCAGGAAAATACCGCGCATACACGCTACTGAATCCGGATCGGGAGCTTATTGACTGGTGACCGGAGTGTTCGGTTTCATAACTGGCGTGAGTTCACGAGTCGGCCTATCCTTGTCTCGCAGAATCACGCCTATTCGTAGCAATTCAGGAGTCAGTCAGACTTGTCCCTAACTCGCTTCGTGGCAAGGTTAAATGCCGAGGTCGGGAATAGCCCAATTTGACTATTATACCCTGGGCTTTAGAGGAACCGTCCTGCAACGGATCCTTCCTTAGATCGTCCTTCAGCTCAAGCTACCGGGATCTTTTTAGAAACACTTTAACACTTGAATGTCGGACTCTCCATAGGCGGTCCTCCAACTCAACGCTACAAGTTTCCTAAAAAGACTCGACCCGATTCGCTCCAATAAGCCTCTTTATATACGGCTTGGAGCGCCCGTTAATCCTGCTAGAATCCGTTGGTGGGTTGCCGTCCGTGCCCCCTCGCCTCTCCAGCCGCGGACTCTGCCGTGGCTATGCGGTGCACCGGCGGGCTTCCAGGGACCACTACACTTTGCGTCGCCCTCCTCCACTCCTTGCTCCTTTACTGATGCTCATCCCGCCGCACATTCTAAACACGGCTGCGCTCCGCACTGATCCCCCCCTCATTTGACTAACTTTCCATTGTTATACTGACGCTCCGGGAACCGTTACGTTCCTCAATGATTATGTCTTCCCACGGAGTGGCTGCGCCTTGCCCTCCACCGTCCCTTCTTCCCCTCCTCCCCACGGCTAGGCTCCTGATCTTCAGTTTCCCTTTCGCTTGTACTGAGCCTTGGCATACTCCCCGTGGTTGCCCGGTTGTGGATTAAAGAATCCTAGCAATAGCTTTGTCATAATTACTCTCGATGACTTGAAATGCCTTTATAGTTCTAAGGCTTTACCAGAGAGGCAAGGAATTAAATGGATAAATTTCTCGATAACAGGAATTTTCACATCTTTGTCTACTAATGTCTCAAAGAAACTCATAAAATTTTTTAACTCCGAATAGTTTGCACCGAATTTTGAGTTGGGGCAGCAGACATTGCAGTAGCTGGAGGGGAATCTTCAGCTGCAGTGAAGCCATTTAATAATGACATCACCCTTGCCTTATCCATTATATCTAATTCTTCTAACTCTGCTCCAAATTCATCTTTGCCATCTAAATGCTCGATCTAGTCTTGCAACTCATTAGCCTTCAAAATTGTCTCATTTAAAACCTGAAGCCTGCACTGTAACTATTTACCTAATAAATATTAGGTAGAGACCTACCTAATATTCTTTTTTGTTTCTATTTGTAGAAGTTCTGGTAACGGATTAAACTGGGGGCTCGTTGGCCACTTATCTTTGTTTGGCCGAAATTCCTTTAAGAACGATGGACCTGTAAACCAGATCGATTCTACAGTCTCCTTTACGTCTCCACTTCTGGACAACATATTTGCCGGGTTCTTTTTAGTTGGTTTATGCCGCCACGTGCTTTCATCTGACCCCTCTTGAATTTCAGCTACTCTATTTGAAACAAACGTTGACAACGACGATGGATGTTAAGAAATCCAATGAAGAGTTACTTCTGAATCCGACCAAAATACACTTCGTTCGATCGGAACTTTTAGTAGAGTCTTTATCTTGCGGCAGAGATCTGCGAGAAGGTGAGCGACAGATAACTCAATACGGAGACGAGTCTTAGTCTTGAGCGACGCTACTTTATACTTTCTTTATACTTTCTTAGTCAACAACAAAAGTTTAAAGCCTTTCAGACTCGTCACGAATATAGACGTAGCCTACATAGGCTCTCATCGATGCGTCAGAAAAGGGATCAATTTGCGACGAATCTCGAAATTGTGATGTCCTCTAGTTGCGACATGGCAATATGTATATTGTTCCACGATGTTTCCAAGTGTAGTGGAATTGACTCATCCAATATAACTTATTTAACCAAAGTTCCTGCCATAGGATCTTTTTTTTTCAAAGTATGGCCAAATGGGTCAAACAGCTTGGATTTCACCGAAAGAATTTTCTGTTTAGTCGCCTTTTGACCCATAACTGAAGCATACATTTCGAATTTCAATATATCATCTTTGGGAACCCACGCAATTCCTAATGCCTTAGTAATCTCTGAGTTAAATCTCTGAGTTAAAAACTGTTATTGGCTTAACCGAGCTCTTGAATGCAGTATCTTTAGGCAAGTTTAAAAACCTCTTGATCACGCAACCGTGTGTTTGCTGACAACTTATACATGGTGAGGCTGACTTTACAAGCTCAAACCGTTGCATTAAATCAAGGCGAGCGACCGGACTACACTGGGCACGACTATGCCCTTGTGCGTTACAATAACTGCAAGTTTGTTTATTGTAGGAAGAGGAGCAAGCCAACGAACTTTTCTTATGTTACTTGCTGAACCCAATTTTTTCCTGTTTTGGCTTGCCAGTTTCTTCCGGTATGGGCGTTATTAATCTTTTCGATTTATCGCTCCCTCTTCAGCGAGCTTAAAATCCACCCAGATTTCTCCCTGTAATCTCCGCAAAGCTATACTTGTCTTTTCTCTCCCCTAGTAAAGTTGTTGTTTAAGAAGAGCCGTAGATCACACAATGCGATCGGAGTGGTGGAGAAGGTCAGGGGGAAACCACGAGGGGCTAAAGCTGTCCCATTCAGAAGTAATTGTAACCTAACCTATATAAACAAAATTAATTAATTTGTAAGTAAATAAATAAATGAAGTTAAATGCATAACTCTGGCTAGTCGTTTGGGTTCAAAAATCTCCCGAGCAGAACTGTGCTCAACTTTGACATTCAGCCCATGAAAGGCATTTGTCACAACATTTTTGGTGGACCATGAGGGGAGCGATCCACCCACGACTCCACAATCCATGGTCATCTCCGACAGCTCCATCTAGGTCGTGAATGGAAACCTTATCTGAACACGGAACCATTATTCTCCTTTTTAACTCCTTCATTCACTTCGACAAAGAGGAGGAAAAAATAACGGAATTAAGCTTTGCATCGCACGTGTAAACAAAGCCCTAGCTCAACCTTCCAATGCCACTACAGTGCTGATTTTACTGGCCACAGCTCTAATACAACAACATAATAACAACAACGGACAAACAACAGTTATTCGAGCCTTGATCGATCATGGCTCTGAGGGCACGTTAATCACAGAACGTGCCATTCAGTTACTGGGACTTCCACGTCACCGAGTCACAGCAAATGGATCACCGGGATCGGTGATAACACCTGAAGATTTAGTTCAGAGTTTTCCATAAGCTCATGTTCGGGCGCTCAATTTCACCATCTGGTGCGACCAGCGTATGTGCTTAACTCGATAACCTCTCATTTATCAAGGAGCAAGGTCAACGTGGACACTTCTCAGCATCTTCAGGGATTACACTTGGCTGATCCCACCTTTACCAGGCCCGGCCGCAGCGACGGTTTATTTGGAGTAGATCTAATACCATATTTGTTATTGCCAGGTTATCGGAAAGGAGAATTTACTTCGATGCCATCGAAAATGCCTCGATGGCTTGGTCACCAGACCAGTTAACCTAAGTCAAATTAACTACACTCCTTTTGTGAGGGCTCCTCGCAATCAAACGCAGCCTGTGTTTATCTCCGAATACAATATCAATCCGGGAGAGTGAGCACGGCCCTATTGACAGCACGGAGTCGAGTCACGCCAACTAAGCCACTAAAAATTCCTCGAATCGAACTCTCTGGTGCACGGTTGGCTGCCCAACTGACTAAATGAGTACTAGAGCAGTTTTTATCCACCGGAATTCCCATGTCCGTTAATTTCTGGACTGATGCATCAATCGTTTTAGATTGGATTTAAGAAAATCCGAAACGTTGGAAGACTTTCGTCTCAAACCGAATTGGCATGATTTCGACACTAAGTACGTCAGCTCAATGGCAGCACGTACCTTGGGAAATCCCAGCCGATTGCTTCAAGGGGTCTTACCCCTCACCAGCTAGCCAGGCACGACATCTGGTGGTTCGGTCCCGATTGGCTACGGGAGAATAAGAATCGGTGGCCGAAGAACGCGTTCTCTAACCAACCTGACCAACATCACTAAGAAAGAAGACAACCAACCAGCGTCATAGCTCATGTTTGTTAAGTTGACTACTAAATCATCACCTCTTATTCATCATATAACAAATTATTATTGGTTATGGCTTACGTGCAAAGGTATCTGCATAACTTAGGCCACCCACAAGGACTTCGTCATGTGGGCGCGATTCGAGACCCAGAATTACGAGAAGCTCTGCATCAAATCGTAAGGATGGTGCAGAAAGAAGCCTTTTCTCCAGAGATCAGCCGAGTCCTGGCAAGAAAATCTATATCCAGGCACAGTGCCCTCAGCTCTCTTGCCCATTTTTAGACGACTTTGGGATTATGCAAGTCAAAGGGCGGCTAAAGAACGCTCAACAACTGTCCCAAGCACAGAACAATCCGATCATTTTACCCAAAACGCATCATTTTACTGACCTCGTGATCAAAAATGCGCACCTGAACACTCTTCACGGAGGCACTGAGCTCACCTTTGCAACCATTTGGTACACATTCTGGATAGTCAATGGGAAACAAGCAGTAAAAAGGATTCTACGACAATGGGTCTAATGCTTCAAACATCCCCCAAAGCCTGCCTCACAGTTTATGGGGGATCTGCCACTACATTGAGTCATACTGCTATCATACTGCAAACATACTGCTATGACCTATGAAGAACTATCCACGGTGCTCACCCAGATCGAATCAGGTTTAAACTCACGTTCACTCTGTCCCTTATCAGCAGATCCAAACAATCTGTCCCCACTTACTCCCGGGCTTTTCCTCATTGGAGGACTTTTATTGGCACCCTCGGAACCTTCTTTTTCGGACAAGTCCATCAACGCACGCTTGTCGACGGTCAACGGCTCCTGAGACAATTTTGGTATCGATAGAGCTCATATTGGCTCTCACATCTACAAGCACGTCCGAAATGGCGCCAAGAACGAACCAATCTGCAAATTGATGATTTAGTGGTAATCAAAGATGACCGGCTCCCCCCAAACGAACGGAAGATGGCTCGAATAATCGGTTTGCATTCTGGAGAAGATGGACTAGTTCGCGTCGCCTCACTGAAAACCGTTTCTGGAACCTATAAGAGATCGCTGTCCAAGTTATGTCCATTGCCAATATCCACCACTACTACTCTTAAATCTGAGGAAGTCCAATAACACAATAGAAGCCATATCATGCTGATCCCAGCATTATATTTATCTTTTCGATTTATCGCTCCGTCTTTAGCGAGCTTAGAATCCACCCAGACTTCTCCCTGTAATCTTTGCAAAGCTTTACTTCTCTTTTCTTTCCCCTAGTAAAGTTGTTGTCTAAGAAGAGTCGTAGATTAAGCAAGGCGATCGGAGAGGTGGAGAAGGTCAGGGATAAACCACGAGGAATTAAAGCTGACCCATTCAGACCCAGTAACTGTAACCTAACCAACATAAACAAGATTAATTAATTAGCAAGTAAATAAATAGATGAAGTTCAATGCATAACTCTGGCTAGTCGTCTGGCTAGTTTGGATTCAAAAATCCCTTGAGCAGAACTGTGCTCAACTATGACATTCCACCCATGAAAGACATTTGTCACAACACCTACGATTTAATAATTTTTCGAAATCGGAACATAGTGGCAGTTCCACATAATTCAGTGGCTCTTCCTATTTTTGTCTAGTTACAGGATCCAATATACTCAAAACTCATTAAAGAATTATCGAGTTTGCAATTTTAGTGTCATCTCGTAAGGATAAAAATGACCCGTAAATCGACGACACTCAAACGATAAGACCTCTCAACGATGTCCCAGATGGCTGAGAAACTTTCGGAAGGCTAAATAATTAGCTTATTTGTTTCGCAAAAATGAGACATTTACTCTTTTTATACCCTCAGGATCACCTCCTGAGTTGATTTGAGCATGTCCGTCTTCCCGTCTGTCTGTCCGTCTGTCTGTCTGTTTCTACGCAAACTAGTCTCTCATTTTTAAAGCTATCGACTTGAAACTTTGAACACACCCTTCTTTCCTTTGCACGCAGTATATAAGTCGGAACGGCCCGGATCGGCCGACTATATCTTATAGTTGCCATATAACTGACGATCGAAAATGACCTAACTTTCGTGTTTTTGAAGATAGAAAGCTGAAACTTAGTACATATTCTATTTTTGGTCAGTTAATCCTGCCAAATTTCATTAGAATTGGCCGACTATATCCTTTAGCTGCCATATAACTGAACGATCGGAAATGGTATTTGGTAGAAATATTAACTTTCGTATTTTTGAAGATAGGAGCTTGGGACTTTTTTTAGATTTTTTATTGTAATTAATTGGTTTTATTATGATGTAATCATAAGGATCGGCCAACTATATCCGATGTTTGCGATATATATCCGGTTTTAGCTGCAAGGGTATATCAACTTCGGCTCCGCCCGAAGTTAGCTTTGCTTTCTTGTTTTTGTGTTAAAAAAATTAAGATCCATTTTTTACAAAAGCTACAACATTTAACTATTGAAAAAGTTGTACATTTTAAAATCGGCGTAAAATTACGCGTTTAGGAATTTTAATGGCAAAAATTACACGAAACCCCGTTTTCTCTAAATAAATCAAGATTTTGAGCGTGTTAGAAATATTTCCAACTGTTTGTACTATATTCGACCTAATAAACAATTCCTACTTGGTCTCTTCAAAAGTTCCAAATCACTTTCGCACTGTGTAATTATTAACATAATAGTTCATAATTATTATTCGAATAATGTTGTTAGTCGAACAAGTATCCCCAACCAATTTGTAGGGTAGCGCGTCACTTGGCATTCCTTTAAAATAAAATGCGCCAAACTAATGGATATACATACACACACAGTAGCGGATAACGGTAGAAAAACGAAATGTTTACTGCTGCATATATCTGTATGGGATTATGAGCTTTGGCTCCTGCTCCGCCCTAAGCTATCTTTACTAGATTTAAATATACAGGGTGGCCCACAAAAGATTTGCTTTTCAAAATCACTATAAAAAAACAAGAATACATATATTAAAAAAAATTTTTTTTATTGGATATTGGAATTGAATTGAATTATGTATTGTATGAAACGCCACTTCGTTCATATGGCTGACTCAGCTGGCTTTACAGTAGCCCATTCGTTCGACCCAATATTTAAACACATTTTTGATGGTATGGCCCTTAGTGGCCGTGATGGTCACTTTAATCTTGTGCTTTATGTCGTCAATCGTCTTTAGGTGGGTGGCGAAACACTTATTCTTGACGGCACCCCTAAAAAATAGTCCAACGGGGTCAAATCGCACCTGCGGCCAAATCAGCCAGTTGACATGGCCGTTTCGGTGGATTATGCGATTTTCGTACGTACCGCGCAAAAGATCGATTGTGACGTTGGCTGTGTGGCACGTAGCGCCGTCCTGCTGGAACCATATGTCGTCTATGTCTTCCTCCTTCTTTCGGACACTAGCGGACACCATTAACGTTTAGGTTAGGTTAGGTTAGGTTGAGGCGGCGATGCGGGGCCAGTGACTGACCCCCCATCCACTTGAGCCGCTGGTGCTCCTTGTGATACCGCACAGGCAAGGGTCCTACAAGAGGATCCCTTCCTATCTACTTATGTGCCCAAGAATGTTCTATCCTTCCTTCGGCGGCTCGCGGTCCCATCCAGATGTACGGATGAAAGCTACGGGTCTGCGTGGAGCGATCTCCGCGAGGTCTGTTAGGTCCGTGAGTATTACTGCTCCCAAGAATTTGAGTCGGCTGCGCCCCAGCGCAGGGCATTGACACAGGAGGTGTGCGACTGTCTCTTTCTCTTCTACGTCCCCACAGCTCCTGCATTAGTCATAATGTGGCACCGCTAGTCTAGCCGCGTGTGCGCCTATTAACCAATGTCCCGTAATGGCCTTGACCGCCAGACTACAGTCCTGCCTATTAAGGGCGACAAGCATCATTGACCTCTTCCTAAAGCGGATGGGCCATACATGCGTGAGTTCCTGCAGTTTTGGAGATTTCTCCATTTCCTCAGTGATGCGCGGTCAAAGTGATCCCTGAATTTTAGCCTACACGTAGCTAAAGGGATACGTAGGGGATACCTACTGGTTCCTTCTCCGGTAGGAGAGGATTGGTAGTACCTGCTCCTCCCAGTTCGTCGGAGGCGCAATTACCCTCGTGGTCCCTATGCCCGGGCACCGATATGAGGTGGGTGTCATTCTGTTCTGCCATCTCGTTAAAAGATCTGCGACAGTCATTTACTGTCCTGGAGTTTGATGAGAATCCGTCAAGGGCTTTGAGTGCCGCCTGACTTTCTGAGAAGATGCAAATTGTTTCTTGATTGCCAGTAAGTGCTGGGGATCTGAGTGCTTCTCCGATAGCTATTACTTCTGCTTGGAACACACTACAGTGATCAGAGAGTCTGAAGGACTTATTTAGACACAGCCGTTCGCAATGGAAACCGCCTCCCACCTGGCCATTCAATTTTGAACCGTCTGCGTAGATATGGAGGGAACCGGCTGGTCCCGGGATTTGTGTGGCCCATTCCTCCCTTGTTGGAATGGAAACCTTGTATTTTAAGGTGGGATGATCGATAGGTACGCAGTAGTCTGTAGCCCCTTTGGCGTGCAGTGGTGTAGATCTAACTTGGTATGTTCATAGTCAGTCCATTTCCATATGCCCATCTCGCGTAGCCTAGTTGTTGATAGCGTGGCTATCTTGACCCCCATTATCTCTACCGGTAATAGGTTGAGTATGAAGTCTAGGGCATCCGTCGGTGTAGTACGTAGGCTGCCTGTGATACAGACCTCCGCCATCCTTTGCGTTTTCCTAAGTTTCTCTCTTATTGTGGAGTTTGTGAGAGCAGGTTACCAGACCACCACCACGTAGAAAAGGATGGGTCTTATGACCGCTGGGTAAAGCCATCTTACTATATTTGGGGACGTTCCCCATTTACGTCAAGCGTAATCCCTAGGTACTTGGCGCTACCGCTAAGGGAGAGTGTTTCTCCTGATAGTTTTGGAAGCCTTAAGTTTGGTATTTTGTACTTCCTAATGAAGAGGACGAGCTCGGGACGAGAGGGACGAGCACCTTGGATTGGGGTGATTTAAGGAAGGGAGTGTTCTTCTCCCCGCCCAACTACCATTAGCCAGCATCCTCGGCAGAGACATGACCTTACCGGGACCTGTTACCAGCCGCCCTCACGTGGAGAGTATAGTCGCACTGCCAGCGGTGTACACAGTTACGGCACGCAATTGTTTGCGTGTAGGTCCCCCTGTTGTACCCGTTGGCTGACCATTAACGGTTACGGAGTCTCCTTCTTTGTTTGCAAAGACCACATACCGCACCAAACAGTCACTCGTTGTGGATGCGTTGGCTTCTTTAAGACAACATGTGGATTTTTTAAACCTCAAATGCGACAGTTTTGCCTATTTACATAACCACCGAGGTGGAAATAAGCCTCATCAGAAAACACGATTTTTCGGTAAAAATGGTCATCACCAAAAATGGACCAAGCGCTCCTGAGCCCATTCAGAGAACCGAAAACTTATTGGATGGTCATGCGGCTTAAGCTACTGAACCAACTGAATCTTATATGGCCTTAGACAGAGGTCTTTGGTTAAAATCCGTTACTGGGAAGTGCGCGAAATGACCAACTCTTGAGCAAGGTGCCGAGTTGACGTCAACGGAATTTCATTGACACTTTCGGCCACCGCACTATGGGCCGAAAAGCCGTTTTTTGGCATAAACTCAAATTTTATTTTAATTTTAATTTTTTGTTTAACTTTTGAGAGTTTTATTTAAAATCTGTCCACAGCAGAGACAATAACTAAATTTTTTGTGTGAGCCTTGACAAAAGGAATTTGAGACATACAAGTTACATACAAGACTCTAAAAAAAAAAATAATTTGCTTCCTCTTAAGTCTTCTCGTAATGGTGCTGTTATCCAGAAAATTGGTGGCATACATTTTAGTTCGCTTTTGGGGACTAAAAAATTAAAAATTGATTTAAGGGGACCCCCCCCATTCTCGGTTTTAAAAAATCGATTTTTTTTTAATTTAATTCGAACTTGTAACTATTCAAGAATGTTCCCTGAAAATTTCAAAGAAAAATTTCAAAAACTCTTAAAAATATAGCCGATTTGTGGTGGAAGCCTCAGGCGACGGCGAGAGCCGTCTCAAAACTTTAAACGCGTTTTTCTCGAAACAGTGTTTTTACGACTGGCGCATGAGGTTACTCAAAAACTATTAATCCAATCGGTTCCAAATTTAAACACGTTATTCTATACATATATAGCTCTCGTATGAACTAGGATAAATCAAATCGGTGAAGATCTTCTTTACTTTTCAACTCGATTTGTGGCTGAAAAAAATTGACATTTTCAAAAAAAAATTTCAAAGGTCCGCCATTTTGTTAATTTTTGAGCGAAGTTAATAATCCTAGTTCATACGAGAGCCAAACATGTACTTTTTCTAATCCCGTTGGAATTTTTGGATTCAGATGTTCCAGTGAGCGGAAATCACATGCGCCGCCGAAAAGAAGGGCTTTTCTTTGATCACAAAAAACAACAACAAAAACAAAAAAAAAAAAAATTCTGTGAAATGATTTTCTTCCTTTTTGTGTCTTAATATATGTAAGCACAGTTACAACCCTAAAAAATAATTTATGTTCATTTGCCAGCCCATTGAAAATCGTCAAAATTTAAAATCGAGAATGGGGGGGGTCCCCTTAATAGTGATTTGTTAAAAACATAATATTTTAAGCTTTAAGGCACTTGGAGTCACTTTAAAGCAGTGGTGGGCAAACTCTCATTTTACATAGCACGGGAGTATAGGGTAGGAAATTCTGCCGCAGCGCTGCCGGCACACTGACAGTGTGAGCACTCTCAAATTTTTTTTAGAAGCTCTCTCATTTGCTCTCATTTTGATTCATTTGACAGCCCAAACTAAAAATCAAAATTTTTGCACTTGGAAAAATTTTCTCAGAAATTGGGTTGGAAAAAGTTTTCTTCATGGAGAATATAAATAGGGAAGCGTAGTTTTTCATTTGTTTAAGAAATGTTGCTAGCAAAGCTGTTTTTTAAATAAAATACTCAATTTTAGTGCCCATTCAAACTTTTGAATTAACGAAAAATTAAATAAAAAAAAACGTTTTTTTCGCTCAGTGAATTCTCTGCTCTCATTGTTTTTCTCTGCTACGCACACACTCAAATTTTAAACATGTGTTAGTTTTGCCCACCACTGCTTTAAAGTAAACCTTACCACACCATGATCTTTATTTTCTCTAAAGAAACTTTTAGCTTTTGATGTTTGCTTTAATTGACTCACTAGCTGCAAGATGTGAACATTTTCCCGCGTTTTTTGTCGCTTTAAAAAAACGACACTAAGCAGCTGACTTTAAAAAAGCCTAGAAAATTTGGGGCATTCCGAAAAAATCTTTACAAAATTTTTGTATATCATTCTAATATTAAAGATAACAAAAAATTAAGCAAAATTAAATTATTTCAGAAAAAATTATTACTATTAATAATACTGCCAAAAATTTGGCGTATGAAACGCCACTTCGTTCATATGGCTGACTCAGCTGGCTTTACAGTAGCCCATTCGTTCGACCCAATATTTAAACACATTTTTGATGGTATGGCCCTTAGTGGCCGTGATGGTCACTTTAATCTTGTGCTTTATGTCGTCAATCGTCTTTAGGTGGGTGGCGAAACACTTATTCTTGACGGCACCCCTAAAAAATAGTCCAACGGGGTCAAATCGCACCTGCGGCCAAATCAGCCAGTTGACATGGCCGTTTCGGTGGATTATGCGATTTTCGTACGTACCGCGCAAAAGATCGATTGTGACGTTGGCTGTGTGGCACGTAGCGCCGTCCTGCTGGAACCATATGTCGTCTATGTCTTCCTCCTTCTTTCGGACACTAGCGGACACCATTAACGTTTAGGTTAGGTTAGGTTAGGTTGAGGCGGCGATGCGGGGCCAGTGACTGACCCCCCATCCACTTGAGCCGCTGGTGCTCCTTGTGATACCGCACAGGCAAGGGTCCTACAAGAGGATCCCTTCCTATCTACTTATGTGCCCAAGAATGTTCTATCCTTCCTTCGGCGGCTCGCGGTCCCATCCAGATGTACGGATGAAAGCTACGGGTCTGCGTGGAGCGATCTCCGCGAGGTCTGTTAGGTCCGTGAGTATTACTGCTCCCAAGAATTTGAGTCGGCTGCGCCCCAGCGCAGGGCATTGACACAGGAGGTGTGCGACTGTCTCTTTCTCTTCTACGTCCCCACAGCTCCTGCATTAGTCATAATGTGGCACCGCTAGTCTAGCCGCGTGTGCGCCTATTAACCAATGTCCCGTAATGGCCTTGACCGCCAGACTACAGTCCTGCCTATTAAGGGCGACAAGCATCATTGACCTCTTCCTAAAGCGGATGGGCCATACATGCGTGAGTTCCTGCAGTTTTGGAGATTTCTCCATTTCCTCAGTGATGCGCGGTCAAAGTGATCCCTGAATTTTAGCCTACACGTAGCTAAAGGGATACGTAGGGGATACCTACTGGTTCCTTCTCCGGTAGGAGAGGATTGGTAGTACCTGCTCCTCCCAGTTCGTCGGAGGCGCAATTACCCTCGTGGTCCCTATGCCCGGGCACCGATATGAGGTGGGTGTCATTCTGTTCTGCCATCTCGTTAAAAGATCTGCGACAGTCATTTACTGTCCTGGAGTTTGATGAGAATCCGTCAAGGGCTTTGAGTGCCGCCTGACTTTCTGAGAAGATGCAAATTGTTTCTTGATTGCCAGTAAGTGCTGGGGATCTGAGTGCTTCTCCGATAGCTATTACTTCTGCTTGGAACACACTACAGTGATCAGAGAGTCTGAAGGACTTATTTAGACACAGCCGTTCGCAATGGAAACCGCCTCCCACCTGGCCATTCAATTTTGAACCGTCTGCGTAGATATGGAGGGAACCGGCTGGTCCCGGGATTTGTGTGGCCCATTCCTCCCTTGTTGGAATGGAAACCTTGTATTTTAAGGTGGGATGATCGATAGGTACGCAGTAGTCTGTAGCCCCTTTGGCGTGCAGTGGTGTAGATCTAACTTGGTATGTTCATAGTCAGTCCATTTCCATATGCCCATCTCGCGTAGCCTAGTTGTTGATAGCGTGGCTATCTTGACCCCCATTATCTCTACCGGTAATAGGTTGAGTATGAAGTCTAGGGCATCCGTCGGTGTAGTACGTAGGCTGCCTGTGATACAGACCTCCGCCATCCTTTGCGTTTTCCTAAGTTTCTCTCTTATTGTGGAGTTTGTGAGAGCAGGTTACCAGACCACCACCACGTAGAAAAGGATGGGTCTTATGACCGCTGGGTAAAGCCATCTTACTATATTTGGGGACGTTCCCCATTTACGTCAAGCGTAATCCCTAGGTACTTGGCGCTACCGCTAAGGGAGAGTGTTTCTCCTGATAGTTTTGGAAGCCTTAAGTTTGGTATTTTGTACTTCCTAATGAAGAGGACGAGCTCGGGACGAGAGGGACGAGCACCTTGGATTGGGGTGATTTAAGGAAGGGAGTGTTCTTCTCCCCGCCCAACTACCATTAGCCAGCATCCTCGGCAGAGACATGACCTTACCGGGACCTGTTACCAGCCGCCCTCACGTGGAGAGTATAGTCGCACTGCCAGCGGTGTACACAGTTACGGCACGCAATTGCTTGCGTGTAGGTCCCCCTGTTGTACCCGTTGGCTGACCATTAACGGTTACGGAGTCTCCTTCTTTGTTTGCAAAGACCACATACCGCACCAAACAGTCACTCGTTGTGGATGCGTTGGCTTCTTTAAGACAACATGTGGATTTTTTAAACCTCAAATGCGACAGTTTTGCCTATTTACATAACCACCGAGGTGGAAATAAGCCTCATCAGAAAACACGATTTTTCGGTAAAAATGGTCATCACCAAAAATGGACCAAGCGCTCCTGAGCCCATTCAGAGAACCGAAAACTTATTGGATGGTCATGCGGCTTAAGCTACTGAACCAACTGAATCTTATATGGCCTTAGACAGAGGTCTTTGGTTAAAATCCGTTACTGGGAAGTGCGCGAAATGACCAACTCTTGAGCAAGGTGCCGAGTTGACGTCAACGGAATTTCATTGACACTTTCGGCCACCGCACTATGGGCCGAAAAGCCGTTTTTTGGCATAAACTCAAATTTTATTTTAATTTTAATTTTTTGTTTAACTTTTGAGAGTTTTATTTAAAATCTGTCCACAGCAGGGACAATAACTAAATTTTTTGTGTGAGCCTTGACAAAAGGAATTTGAGACATACAAGTTACATACAAGACTCTAAAAAAAAAAAATAATTTGCTTCCTCTTAAGTCTTCTCGTAATGGTGCTGTTATCCAGAAAATTGGTGGCATACATTTTAGTTCGCTTTTGGGGACTAAAAAATTAAAAATTGATTTAAGGGGACCCCCCCCATTCTCGGTTTTAAAAAATCGATTTTTTTTTAATTTAATTCGAACTTGTAACTATTCAAGAATGTTCCCTGAAAATTTCAAAGAAAAATTTCAAAAACTCTTAAAAATATAGCCGATTTGTGGTGGAAGCCTCAGGCGACGGCGAGAGCCGTCTCAAAACTTTAAACGCGTTTTTCTCGAAACAGTGTTTTTACGACTGGCGCATGAGGTTACTCAAAAACTATTAATCCAATCGGTTCCAAATTTAAACACGTTATTCTATACATATATAGCTCTCGTATGAACTAGGATAAATCAAATCGGTGAAGATCTTCTTTACTTTTCAACTCGATTTGTGGCTGAAAAAAATGGACATTTTCAAAAAAAAATTTCAAAGGTCCGCCATTTTGTTAATTTTTGAGCGAAGTTAATAATCCTAGTTCATACGAGAGCCAAACATGTACTTTTTCTAATCCCGTTGGAATTTTTGGATTCAGATGTTCCAGTGAGCGGAAATCACATGCGCCGCCGAAAAGAAGGGCTTTTCTTTGATCACAAAAAACAACAACAAAAACAAAAAAAAAAAAATTCTGTGAAATGATTTTCTTCCTTTTTGTGTCTTAATATATGTAAGCACAGTTACAACCCTAAAAAATAATTTATGTTCATTTGCCAGCCCATTGAAAATCGTCAAAATTTAAAATCGAGAATGGGGGGGGTCCCCTTAATAGTGATTTGTTAAAAACATAATATTTTAAGCTTTAAGGCACTTGGAGTCACTTTAAAGCAGTGGTGGGCAAACTCTCATTTTACATAGCACGCGAGTATAGGGTAGGAAATTCTGCCGCAGCGCTGCCGGCACACTGACAGTGTGAGCACTCTCAATTTTTTTTTAGAAGCTCTCTCATTTGCTCTCATTTTGATTCATTTGACAGCCCAAACTAAAAATCAAAATTTTTGCACTTGGAAAAATTTTCTCAGAAATTGGGTTGGAAAAAGTTTTCTTCATGGAGAATATAAATAGGGAAGCGTAGTTTTTCATTTGTTTAAGAAATGTTGCTAGCAAAGCTGTTTTTTAAATAAAATACTCAATTTTAGTGCCCATTCAAACTTTTGAATTAACGAAAAATTAAATAAAAAAAAACGTTTTTTTCGCTCAGTGAATTCTCTGCTCTCATTGTTTTTCTCTGCTACGCACACACTCAAATTTTAAACATGTGTTAGTTTTGCCCACCACTGCTTTAAAGTAAACCTTACCATACCATGATCTTTATTTTCTCTAAAGAAACTTTTAGCTTTTGATGTTTGCTTTAATTGACTCACTAGCTGCAAGATGTGAACATTTTCCCGCGTTTTTTGTCGCTTTAAAAAAACGACACTAAGCAGCTGACTTTAAAAAAGCCTAGAAAATTTGGGGCATTCCGAAAAAATCTTTACAAAATTTTTGTATATCATTCTAATATTAAAGATAACAAAAAATTAAGCAAAATTAAATTATTTCAGAAAAAATTATTACTATTAATAATACTGCCAAAAATTTGTGCTTTTGGACCATAGTACACCGCTACGATATTTTCGATCAATCGAACTGGACGAGCACATAAACGTGTTTTTTTATCCATCAACGATCGAGTCTCACGCTATCCACAAACTGCCACAAAACTATCAACCAACTACGTGGATGGCGTTTTATTTTTTCCGAATTTCGACCGCAATTTTCTTGCAGTTTCGGTTGAAGACTCTTCACTTTGGAAGAAAGTTTTCAATATTTTCCGATTTTCTTCGAGCATAAACTTAACCATTTCGTAAACCGCAAAACTTATGCTAAATATCTGACACATTGAAAATGACATTCGAAATGTCATTGGAAATGTCAAAGTCAAAAGCAAACGCTAGATGGGCCAGCCTTTACTATACTAACAATGCAATTATAGCAACAATTCAAACAATAACAATTCATATTTAAAAACAACTCTAAAAACTTAGTAAAACGGCGATTAAAAAATCTTTATTAAACAAGGACAAAAAATCGAGCTATTCCTTAAGGGGAGGTTCTTTTGGATTTTTCCGAAAATTAAGCAAACTTTGAGAATGGATTGCGAGAAAATGAAAAGACATACGAACTTATGCTTTTGAACTTTGATTCGTTGTTTATTAACGATTAAAAAATATTCAATATTCAGGAAATTCAAAATGGCGGCTTCAAAATGGCGGATCTCGTAGACCTCTATTTTTCTGCTTTGTCGAGTGTAGGGCCGCTGGTAGTGAACATAAATAAGAAATGTATATAACATAACTATATTGAATATTTTTTAATTTTTAATTTATTAAAATTGATGGAATTTCCTATGCCTTATACCTAACGACAATAAATTTTGGTAAAAATAAACCAATCTCATGGACGTTTAAAAAAAAAGTGACATTTTTTCTCTTGTTTTTTACTTTGATCTCGTTTAAAATTTATAAATATACAACTTTTATGCCAATTTTAGGTATAAGGCATACAAAAAAGTATGTACTTTTAAACATTTTTTCAATGAACGAAATCGGATCAATAGAACGAGCCCTGTGCGCGACAAGAGGTTTGAAAACATGGTTCTGAGAAAAACGCGTTTAAAGTTTTTTGAAACTTTGCCTTTAGATAGCTTTCTTGTAATCATGGGTATGTTTGAAACGCTCTAGCTCAAGAAATACGCGTCGCATCGAATTATCCCTTGGCACGTATATTCTACACATATTTAACTTTCATTTTATTAAAAAAAAAAAAAATCGGTTTTTTCAAAAAAATCCAAAAGAACCTCCCCTTAAGATCAAGCAGAGTGCAAAACCAGGTAAAAACAAGGTAACAGAGCCAATATTGCATATGTTAAGGGTATCCTATTTATGACCTGAAATACATACCTGCTGCAAAGATGTCTCACAGTACAAGAACCTCACACACCATGGAAAAACGGCCACGAGTGTTAACAAGACTGTCCCATTATTGCCCTGGCAACAAAGATGATCCAAGTACCTAAAAATGAGGAAACTGTGGAGGAAATTACATTGCTAACTACAGAGGCTGCCCCGCATACAAGGAGCAAAAAACTCGAATGCAGGAGTCACAGCAGTACTTTATCTTACAAAAGCAGATCTTCATTGGGTCTTCAAAACACGACAGAAAACTGCTCGCATTCCAAATAATAAAATAATCGATTCGGGATGTTCGAATAATATTGAAGATGTTAACGACTCAAACTAAGGTTAACGCAATTTCTCCAAGAAAATTACGTTGACATTATGCTGCTGCAGAAAAACATTTTTCAGACCAGCCAGACGGTTCTCTGCCACAGAACAGACCAGCCAGACGGCAGAGCTCACGGAGGAATAATTATCAATGATTTGATAATTATCAATAATATTAGTATATTAATATAATATTATTATAATTATTAATTATATTATTTTTTATTAATATTATATAATATTTAGAATCTATTATAAACCGCATCAAGAACAATGTTCACCAAAGTCTTACAACAAACTATATGCAAGTCAAATCGATAACGCTACTGTCGCACAGCAGCAATATGAATATTGGTGCAGTTTACAGGCCGCCTTGCTTACAATCTCGGAGACTCGCATTAACTCGCATTTTCATTAACTTCATCAGCAAAAGAAGGACAGATTCTAACAGCTGGCAATTTTAACGGAAAACATATGGACTAGCAATTTAAACGAACTGGCTAAAATATAAGAAATATAATTGATTTAGACTCACAGCTTAACTTCGAAGCTTCACAGCTTAACTACCAGTCATTATAATAATTCCAAACAGCAATAAGGCAAAATGAATCTATCATTGGACAGCCCAATAAGTAGGCTATCATGTCTTTCCACGTTCGCTTACGACACCGCCATTTTGAACCGCTTGAAATGTCCAACTCGAGCAACAGAGCAGCTAACGGATAATTTAGTGTTAGTCAAAATTAATCAGTATAATTAATATAAGTATTAATTAGTATACGATATATTACATCTGATTCGACAATATTACGATATTACGATATTACGACGAGGTCATACATTTAGTTAGGTCAAAGAAGAAAGATTTGATAACTTATTATTAGTCTCACCCCGTACTTACTTACCCATTATTATCGCAAAACACTGCTCCCGATGGATGTCATTATAGCTACTTACTTGCCAGTCGACATACGGACTGGAACTAACAATTGTGGCATGTTCATACGCACTTTTTGGCAATAAACTAACTGCTTCAATGCCGGAGCATCCAGTTCAGATTTTTTGTTGCATTAAGTGAAAGCAAACTCAAAGTAAATTCGTAAATTCTTCAACACATTATCTAAGCAAGGGTACAAAAATCCAAAATGAAACAAAGGAAAAAGAACGTCTCCAAAATTGTGTATGTATTGCTGTTTTATTTTCCGCAATCTACATTAATTAGTTTACGCACAGCTCGAGGGTGGCTATATATATTTTTGGTATAATAATAAAAACGCGAATATTGATGATTAAAAATGGTTTTATTGTTTTTCAAAGTATTCTCCAGCAAGACTTATACACTTTTGCATGCGCTCAAACCAATTATCGAAGCACTTTGTCCACTCCGATTGAGACACCTGTATTGCGAATGACCCATCAATTCGACATTTTGGGCGGTCAAAGAGGCGCTGGTTTGAGCTGATGTGCTCGCATTGTCATGGTGCAGAATGATCCGTATTCTCTCCGTCCTATGTTGCTCAAGCGGAACAGTTGCCACATGACCTGTTTTACCGAAGAAACAGGCCACCATTTGCTTCGAAGTGCTTCTTTCACGAAGAACTTTCGTTGGATTTGGCTCGTCTTCAAAGACCCACACGGTCGAATGCTGTTTTGTTTCGGGCTCATAAGCATAGATCCATTATTCGTCTGATCTTATAAACGTCTTTGAAAAACCGCGATTGTATTTTTGTACCCTTGAAGAGGGTATTATAATTTTGGTCAAAAGTGTGCAATGCAGTGAAGGAGACATCTCCGACCCTATGAAGTATATATATTCTTGATCAGGATCACCTCCTGAGTTGATATAAGCATGTCCGTCTGTCCGTCTGTCTGTCTGTCCGTCTGTCTGTTTCTACGCAAACTAGTCTCTCAGTTTCAAAGCTATCGTCTTGAAACTTTGCACACACCCTTCTTTCATTTGCACGCAGTATATAAGTCGGAACGGCCCGGTCGGCCGACTATATCCTATAGCTGCCATATAACTGATTGATTGGAAATGGTACAACTTTACTGTTTTTAGAGTTAGAGAGTTAAAATTTTAAACAAGAGCTATTTGTGGCAAAATAATACGACATGCCATCCGACATGACATGCGATCCAAAAAGGATCGGCCTACTACATCTTATAGCTGCCATATAACTAAACGATCGAAAATGATCCAATTTCGTGTTTTTGAATATAGAAAGCTGAAACTTAGTATAGATTCTATTTTTGGTCTGTTGATCCAACTTACCAAATTTCATAGGATCGGCCGACTATATCCTATAGCTGCTATATAACTGAACGATCGGAAATGGTATTTGGTAGAAATATCAACTTTCGTATTTTTGAAGATAGATGCTTGGGACTTTTTTTTAGATTTTTTATTTGAATTAATTGGTTTTATTATGATGTAATCATAAGGATCGGCCAACTATATCAGATGTTTGCGATATATTTCCGGTTTTAACTGCAAGGGTATATCAACTTCGGGTCCGCTCGAAGTTAGCTTTGCTTTCTTGTTTTTTCTTGTGTTGCACGAAAATAAAAAAAAAGCAATTAAAATAAGAACAATAAATACATATGTAGATAATACATAAGGCGGAGCAAAAAAAAAAGAAAAGTAATAGAGAGACCTCTATTACCTGGTGTACTGGGCATAAAGCATTGTTGCTCTGAAAACCGTTTGAAAGAGAAGTCTGCGTGCTTGTGTAACGAACTGTTTTTCTGCTTCCCGCTCGCAACAATTTTCCGCGTCTAGTTCACAAAGTTTGTGGGTCTGTTTCACCGAATTTATAGTTCGACGTGATTGCCCAAACTCTTTATTTGGAGCAGTGGGGGGCAAAACGCACAAATGTTTAAAATTTGAGTGTATGCGTAGCAGAGAAATGCGTAGCTCTATGAGAGCAGAGCATTTACTGGGCGAAAAAAACGTAATTTTTTATTTCGTTGATTCATAAGTTTGAAAGTGCTCACACTGTCAGAGTGCTGCTGATTAAGGGACCTAATTAAGGGCCCTCTGAAACGTTGCCGCGGCTCAGTAAAACCCGAAAGGCATCACCTTCCACTGATACAGACCTCCTTCTGGTACGGTGAAGGCGGTATACTTCTTGCTTCCTTTCTCTAGAGGGATCTGTCAATAACCGTCCTTGAAGTCTTGGCTGCTGAAGAATCTCGCCTCCCTAAGTTGCTCCAAAATGTAATTGATCGGTGGCATCGGGTAAGCATTCTTTATCGATTTTGCGTTAATCTGCCGGTAGTCTTGCATCCTATCTCCAGCAGCTCTTCCAGCTACGCGTTTATCTTTCCCTGTATTTTTGGGTTTTTTGGATATGGCGGGGCCTTATGGGCATGTCGTCCCTCATGGTAATCCTGTGCTGCGTTATGTTTGAACAGCCTCTTAGGCCAGATAACGCCTCCAGCTCTCTCTCAATGAAAATCTTATCGCGTTCCTCTTCCCATTTCTCTGGGCATCGCCACTGCGATGGACAGCCGCCCCATCTCTCCCTTTTGGTTATAGTAATGTGGTGCCCGGCGCATGTCGCTGTTGCGCCAAACTCGCTGAGAAAATTCCATCGTAGCACCAGACTGTTCTCCCTGGCATCACCAGCAGGTTCAAGGTCTTTGTCTTGTCACCGAAGATTATTCTTGCCTGGACACATTCCGATACAGCATTCCTGGATGTGTGTCTCCGTATCGCTTCCATTGCGTTGTCCGGTGATTTCCGGGCTGAGTGATAGTTCCTCCGAGATAAATCTCGCCGTTGCTCGTGTATCCAGCATGGCCTTTACTTCCGTGCCTCCGACCTCAATGGTGGCTGTCAACTGCTGCTCGTCTCCGGGCATTAATTTTAAGAGGCAGCAATCCATGCGATCCCTGCTCTCCTTCCTTTTGCTGGGAGCGCTGCGAATTTCCCGACCGCTGGCAGCATTCCTTGCTCTTACCCCTGTCGCGCCGCACATCTTTTTTTTTTGTTGTATAGCTTTGCTTTTATTTATTGAATCTACTCATAATTTGAGACTAAGAATAAGTTGACGAATCTTAACATTAAAATTTAACTAACAGTATACTAAGACTGCATTCTGGTTGCGCGTCCCTCAGGTCGGTCACTGGGTGGGTAAGTCATTGCGACGAAGGCGTGATTGGTTGCTGAACCTTGTAAGACCTCTCGCCAGGTGGTTAGGGTGCACCGATAGCCTGGTTAAGTATTTTACCTTCTGTTCGGCGATCACTTCTTTGACTGGTAGAATGTTTAAGTCGCAGTGTATGTTTTCGTTGCTAACGTACCACGGTGCCCCGGTGATTGTTCTCGAGATCTTCGACTGAACTCTCTGAACTATGTCAATGTTGCTATTGCTGGCGTTCCGCCATAACTAGGAGCATCCTTATAGGTTTTAGTACCGAGTTGTACAGCTGGACTTTATATTCAAGGCTAAGAGGTGACCGAGCGTTGATAAGCCAATGAAGGCTGCTTGATTTTAGCTTTAGGTGTGTTCTTGTGGCTTCAATGTGCTGGCGATCCACTGTGAGTCTTCTGTCGAGCTGTACTCCTACGTATGTTACTTCGTTTGCTTGTGGGAGTAGAGTGTTGTTTAATGTAATCGTCGGGCAGTTTTGCCTGTTCAGAGCGAACGTAACCTGCTTGCATTTTAATTCGTTCACTTTAATTCGCCCATCTGATCGCCATTTTTCAACATCAACCATATGAAGAGCTATCTGCGCAGTTGCTCGAATCGGGCATTTTGAGCGGCTAAGAATAGCTGTGTCATCGGCAAACGTAGATGTTGTTAGTCGTGTTCTTTCGGGATGTCTGCTGTCAAGAGGACATATAATATTGGCCCGAGCACGCTACCTTAAGAAACTCTAGCTCCAACAGTGTAATCATTAGATATAGCAGTGTTGCACCTCACAACAAGTCCTCAAGGTGAGGACTAAGCTCAATGTGTGAGCTAATGTACTTCTTGTACTTAATCCAATTGGTTTTATGTGAGGTCAGTTTTGATGATTGATCCCATGTTCCTGGGTGTCAAAGTAGAGTAAAAAGGACAGACGAGTGATCAGATGAAAGATCCGAAAGGCATTCGGCGCATATCAGATTTTTAGGAATGTTTTTGGTGATCGCAAAGTCTATTAAATCAGGAAGTTTCTTTGGTTCTGCCGGCCAGTATGTTGGTGTGCCAGAAGAAACATAGTCTAGCTTGTTCTTAGCTTTGATAAGTGCATTATGGAGTTGCTTTCCTTTTGGGGTCACGAGACGAGATCCCTAGTATGTGTGCTTGTCATGGTCACCGAGTGAGTTGAAAAACTGCATAAACTCATCTTCGGCTATGGTGAAGCGTGGAGGGCAGTATACGGTTGCTAGAGTTAATTGCTTGCCAGTATTTAGGTGTATATTTATGGATGTGGCCTGTAGGTAGTTTTTAGCAAACTTCGTATGATAATGGTGCTTAATACAGCTTCTGATAAAATTCCAGTCCCGCCGTGTGCTTTACCATCTGGATAATTTGTTTCATAGAATGCATATCCTCGTAGTTGGAAATTGTATCTGTTTGTAAGATGTGTTTATGAAAGAAGTCGATTTGATTACGTCGATTTGATTGTCTAGTAGGAATTGCGCTAACTCGAGTTTATGCTGCGAAACGCCGTTAGCGTTCCACGAGATATTCGTAGGAAAGTCATTATTTGGATTGTTGTGAAACCAGCATTTGTATTAATAATTTTGGTTTCGCATCAGATCTTGCATAGTTGAACGCATAAACGACATAAACTTCGTAGGGCTTTGTTGTAGACTGCATATCATAGCTTCAATGTTACTTTTTGGCTGCTCCGGTGGTTGATTCTGCCGAGCCATGTTCGGTTCTTGGTGTGCTGATTGCGGCAGTGAGCTTATTGAGGCTGAGGTAGCCAAACCTGATTTTAAAGCACTTGCGTATGTGACATTTTTGGCAGAATTTATGGGTCCTAGTGAGGATCTGGCTGCACTGGAGAAGAAGACTTCAGAGTTTGACCTGGAGGCTATCAACTGATTCTTTTGGGTGCGGGCCGTAATTCCCCTCTGGTGAATGCGAGGGGAGCTTTTCAGCTCCTTATAAACTGGGCAACCTCTATAGTTAGCAGTGTGATTTCCACCGCAGTTGCCGCACTTTTTCGAGTTGTGGTCATCATTGCTCGCTGGGCAGTGTGCGGAGTCATGAAGCTCACCACAAACTACACATACCGGGCGCAGTTTACAGTAAGATCTTGTATGGCCATATTCTTGGCAGTTCGCACATTGTACCGGGCCATTGCGTTTGTGCGGCTCCTCAACTGTAATTCTGCGGTGCAGCAGGAACTGAAGATTGTATATAGGGTGCACTTCGTATTTCTTTAGGAGCTTAATTTGTGGTTCGAGCTTAACTTTAAAGAGTGACTGCGGCTTTCTATCCCTGTTAGAGATATTGAACACTGTCTTAGCGCTAAATCCCTTCTCTTGTATCGCCTTTGTTATCTCTGCAGGCGATACTTCGGGCTCTATGCCCTTAAGTACGACTTGCAAGCCCTTGCTGCTTTTTAGCTGATACTTATAAAAGTTATTTTTTTTGTCGGTGAGGTATTTCGACAACACTCCGTAATTATTTTCAGACTTCTTTTCAACTTTTGTTTTCTGGATGTTGCCCTTTACGAGTGGTATTATGTGGAAGTTTTCCTTGCCAATAAGCTTTATAATTTTGTTGAAAAGAACGTTGGAACTTTTTTCTCGTATGTAAATAGGCGGGGGCTTAGGCTCTTTTTTTTCGACTTCTGTAGATTAGACTGCCAAGATTTGAAAACGGTTTGAGTACGTGGGCGTTTCTATTGCAGCTATGTTAGCATTGCCACGGATTATTTTGCGTAGAGAGTTTAGGGGGCTCAGCTTCCTTTTGATTTGGATGTAGCGATCCATACCAGTCTGCACAGCCGGCTTAATATTTTCTTTGTTTTTGTTCTCTTTTTCGGGCAGCGCAGCGGCAGAAGTATTAATGTTTGCGCTGCGAGCTGATGACAACGTTAAACGCGCTGTCGTTACAGTTGCGGTTGTTGTTTTTGTTACGGTTGACGTTGTCAAAGAAGTTGCGGTGCTAGTTACTGCGCTCTTTGGCAGAGACATCGATGGTAGCGAGGTGGAGCAAGAACGCGCTACGTTTAAGAATTCAGTCAAGTTTGGGGTAATTGACCGTGTTTGGGATGAGCTTGCATTACTTTCGTTTGATTTGAAAGAGAAGTAAGCGTTGTTTGCATCTTCTAAGGATGCGCAGGCGTATGGCTTTATAAACATTTTAATTCTTGGTAGTTTTCGACGAGCCTCTCGATTACCTCTTTCGTGGTTTTTCTTAGTAACTTCATAAGAGACTGAAGATCCACCATGTACTCTTTAAACGGCATTCCATGTCGCTGCTTCCGTTGACGAACCTGATTCGCAAACTTTCGCAAAGTATCCTTTCGGCAGGAAAAGTTTTCAAAGCTTGGTTCCACTGGTTTCGTGGTTTTCAAAGGTCTGTTATTACTGAATTTATAGTTCGATGTGATTGCCCGAGCCCAGAAATAATACAAATAGCATAGAACACCCCGTTGGGTTGTCTGCGACTGATCAAAGACTGGGCAGCGCTTTTCCACTCCGCTACACCAGGGAAACATCGCGAATACGCGCTAGCGTGCCTGGATTGGGAGCACCTCCGCTACTCCAGCTACTGCTGACTGCCACCTCCGCTACACCTGAACACCCCCCTTCCCCCCTTTGAGCCTGGATTGGGAGTTGGCTGCTGACTGCCACCTCCGCTACACCTGGACACCGCGCTTACGCCCGGATAGTGAGCCTGGATTGGGAGTTAGGTGCTGATTGCCGCCTCCGCTGCACCTGGACACCGCGCATAAGCTCTAGCGAGCCAGAAATGGGAGTTGCTAGTGGTTGTCGCGCCCCGCACTACACCTGGGAACACCGCGTATACGCGCTAGCGTGCCAGGATTGGAAGTTGCCGTCGATGACCGTGAGTCGCACTCTCGTTACACCGGAGACACCCCGCGCGTACGCGCTAGCGAGTCCGGAGTTGGGAGTGTTCTCGATGGTACTCTAATTGGGCGTGAGATCGCGAGTCGGCCTATCCTTGTTTTGCAGGACTACGCCTGCTGGTTCCAATTTCAGGAGTCAATAAGGCGTACGCCAGACTTTTCCTTTCCTCACTTCCTTGCAAGGCTACCTGCCGTGGTCAGGACTCCTTTCCTAGCTCATTCTTTACGTTCTGCTCTCTTTGGGCTGTTGAACTCTCCAAAGGTGGTCCTCCAACTCTACGCTACAAGCTTTCTGTTATTCCTTCCTTTCGTTATTCCTCCTGGATTCTGCTACTGCCGTTAATCCTGCTTCCAAAATCTCGCCACTTTCCCGTTGGCGGGTCGCCGTTCGTGCATCCTCGTGCTCTTCCGTTGATACTAACCTCGCCGCATTTTCTGCTACTGCCGTTAATCCTGCTTGCAAAATAACGCCACTTTCCCGTTTGCGGGTCGCCGTTCGTGCATCCTCGTGCTCATCCGTTGATGCTAACCTCGCCGCACTTTCTTTCGCACTATTTCTGCTATTTTTGACCCCCTCCCCCCTGGTAATCAAAAGTAATCATTTAATGAACCCCCTCCCTCCCCACAATAATTACGTAACCACAAAAAAAAAATATACAAATTTGTTCTTTAAATCTATATTTTCAAAAGAAGATTCCAGCCAATCTTTAATATTGTTTATTACTGAAAGTTGGCTTGTCAAAATCTGTTCATCTCCTACATTTTTGTGAATTATTGAGTGCTGAGTAGCTGATTTTTGTGATGCAAAATACAACCCACACGTTTTGCATATACGTTTTTGATGGACAATTCAAGTCGTCGGAAATCTGGAGTGAAAGAGGGGAGTGTGATATTAGCACATTCAATATATAAAATGTAGATAAAGCTTACCTGAAAATATTTGTTGCGTTTATTTATTGATTTAGAAAATTTCCCTTCTCATAGTTCTCGGAAACCATTATTTCAGAGACACCCTAAGCAACACGTATAGGAGGAGGGCAAAATCTACCAGGTGGAATTTGAGGAATTCCACTTTTAAATTCTCCTCAACATTCTGCAGAACGGCATTTCACAATTTGCAGAGAGTATTGACTCTCACGAACATGTTCTTGATAACAGTACTGATCTATGTCATCTAGTTCTGCCTCTTCTTCGTTAGGTAGGCAATATTTAGCAGTAACAGGAAAGTCATTGAGAACCATGTTGCCCCAAACTTTGGCCAATGTTCCCCCTGCGAATTCAAAAATTTCCTCTAAGTCGAAGTCTTAAATTAAAATGCTGAAATAAAAATGCATTTTACAATATATAATAGCTATTACTTAGATAACAATTTTACCTGGAGCTTTTGTGGCAACAGAAATTGCACCCAAATTGTATGCCTTAAAATGTTGTACTGCATTGGAAATAACCTTCCCATACCTAGGATTTTCATCAGGGCCACCCTTTGAAGTTATAATCACCACAGGCTTGACTAGTCCTTCATCGGTCCCTGCTATTGATTTAAAAGACTCTTCACAATACCGTCGAAATCTCTAGCATGAGTTCCAGCAGTAGATGAAAAATGCTTTCCACTTCTTATGCTTATAAATATGGGGCCAAAAAAATCAACAGCTTTCCAGTCTCCCATTTTTGTGGACTTATAATTACCCCCACATAAAGTGATGGGATTAGCTTATGCCTTGGGGAAACAACCCAATCGTAATCTGGCAGCTTGACCTGGTATTCAAGATGCATAAGCAGCGGTGCTTGCTTATTTGCAGCAGTCAAACCAATTGGCACCCTAGCCTTGTCGTCTTGTGACAAAAAAAACACTTGAGCAGGGCCGAAAACAGAGGCAACGTTTTCAAGATATTTTATAGATGCTGTATCAAAATATCCATCTATATGCTGCTAGTGATAATCTGCTTGGGCTCGACAAAGCTTTACCGGTACCATTCTCAATTGACTTTTTCCTTTAATCGAGGAAGAGCATCTGGGCCATAGTCTTAGATAGGTTGCGCTTCTCGACAAGTTAAACCCTTCTTTTTTGAGCTCTTCATGGAGATCAGAAAAGGTTTTCACACTTCTAACAAGGTTAACAACAACTTCTAACTTCTAACACTTCTAACAAGGTGCGCCTCCTGTCATTAGCTTCACTTCCAAACATGGCTATTTCCAAAATAGTTTTATGGAGAATCGGGGGTCTGACGTCTGTAGATCGTTGGCTACAAAGACTTTTATGAATTTCGTCAAATAGGCAACTCAATTTTTGTTTTTTATTCTGCCTGTATTTATTTTGAGCTTCTGCAATTTGTTGCTTGCGCTTAAGGCTTTTCCTTTCCTTTTCAATTTCTTGCCTAGTTTTAACAAGCTCCTTTTGGATTTCACTAGACTTTGTTACATTATTTGCCTGCGCTAGGACTGTTGCTCTCTACGTTAATGATACAATATTTGCCTTGCCTTTTCTTGCGCAGGCTTTCAGTAGCTTATTTCGCTGTTGACATTAGTTTTTGACTCTTCATCTACAATAGTAAAGTATTTAAGTGATATAGTTGGTCTGTTGACTAATATTTTGGATTATTATTTACTTGCCCTGATCATTGTTCAGATCGATGGAATTGTCATTTGAATCGATCACTGATTGAGGAATATGAGTTTCATTTTCATCTAAAGTTTGCTGACACCTTAGATCGATAGAATTTTCATTATCGATCGCTGAGTGAGGAACATCGTTTTTGGGAGTACTTATATTCTGTAAATAGTTTAAAAAAATATAATTTGTCCACCAGCATGAAAAGCACGCGTTTGTCATAATTTATAACACTATTTTTTTATTTTGATAGCACTATGAATGCATATGTAAAACGAACTAAATTAAATATATTTAAAATATCGTACATACCTTTGAAGCATTCATAAAAAATAACATCGTTTTGATTTTTTTTGTAGGACCTGATTTTGATATTTTTTTATAACTTTTTTTATATGTTTGAAAATATTTTTGTTCTTTTTTTTGCTGATTTCCATATTGCCGTTTCTTCCTTTTGGCAATCCGACGGTCTTTTATCTGGATATCGCAGCTTGTAATATTTAAAAAACGATTGAAATAGTTCACTTAGGTTTGATTCCATTGCAAAACACACGAGCACATGACACAACCGAAACTTTAAAACAGATTACCGCAAATTCCATAATTTCACAACGAACGGCTGATTTTCGAAATACATATAATAGAATATGTATATCGACTTATGTAATTATAGAGTTGCATTCGGTACTTATTGACGAAGTAATCGGGATAAATCGCGAAACCAATTATTGAATAAATACTTTTAACAACAAAATTTGTATAAAATGATTACGTAATTATTGTCCAAGACCCCTCCCTCCCCATGTAATCAAACATAATCATTTCCTAAAAGATTACGTAATATATGAACAGCCTCAAAATATGCTTTGTTTCAGTACTCTTTATGGTAAACTTTGTAAAGGCATCAACGATCCAGAATATGTTCGTTCCTCTTTGAACGCTTTGGAAACGGTTCTAGGTGATCATCTATCGTACAAATGGGATGGGTTTTATGTCGCTGTAGTAATACTCTCCTTTATGGCTTTTACTTAGCGCGCATCCTATGCATGACTTTGTAGAGACGAAATTTATCTTGATGAAGCTCTTGACGAAATTTTACATTCCAAAACCAAAACAAATTAAAAAATCGTTAAGTAATCGTAATCGTTCAATCTTTGCATACATCATCGCGAAAGAATTGATACTAATAAAGATGTCATCAATGTAATGTATCTTCTGCTTTTAGGGGATACTTCAATTTGCTTATAGCCGCTATTCAAATCCAGTGATATAAAGTACTTAAATAGCTTTGCCTCCTGAAGACGTTCTTCGATATTAGGGACTCGAAAATTCTCTTTCTTTAACAGTTTGTTTAGGCGTCGGTTATCAACCCACAGTCGATCACTACCGTTCGGCTTCTTGATGAGTATCACCGGGCTGGCATAGATGGCTGGACAATATCCTGCTGCATCAACTCTCCCAGCATCGCCTTTCCCAAAAAAAAGGCTTGTTGGAAAAGGTCTACGTCAGCTACGTATACTTTGTCATCTGTATAGCCTCTTCTTTGGTAAAGATACATGATCATCCACATATGCCGCTTATTTTCATAGAGCAGTTATGCCGATCTGCGTTTAATTCTTAAGCAACTGACTGTCGCAAAATACTCTCGCAAATGCGACTTGTCCTGATATGATGCTCCTAAACGCAATACCCTTGTAGCTTGGCAACTTTCTGTGATTGGATGAAACGTATTAAATTTGCCGCTGCGGGGCTTCTGCTCCTTACAGCTGACACACGTCTTAGCTGGCTTGGTGCCGCTACTTTGCTTTATCTCTATATAGGTGAATTTAGGTAAAAACTCCTTTTTGGTTTTTTATTAATCGGCCTTTGTTTACAAAATAAGATTCGGCAGCTTCTCTAAGAAAAATTGTTGAAAAAATGTATAGCTGCAATGCTGTTTTGCAACTCTCGGTGCTGCAAACCTGCGAAAACATATCTTATAGCAGCTTCTTCGCTAAAATTGTACCGCACTCCTAGGGCTGACATTACGAAATAGTTTTCTTTCACTGTCTCTTTAGCTCGTCTGGTTGCATTGGCCATGTTAAAATGCACTTCTTTTTCTTCCAGGCTTGTTTCAAACTCGTCCTTCTTAGCTTTCGCGAAGTCACTCCATGTTGTATGTACTACTGGCGATGAATCGAACGACAACTTCGCTGGTCCCTTGATCCTTGTATTAATTGCAAGTAATACAAAATTCTCGTCCCATCGATATGCACTAACCACTTTGTCGACACTGGTGACCTGGTGCACTGAAATGGCGTTCTCGTCTTCTGGATTAAGCTCTGGCAAAGTGTCTGCAATCTCTTTTACAGAAGCATGTCTAACGTTGTTTGCTGCTTGTAGAGTAAGCATAGCTTCACCTCTGACATTCCGAATGACTTCCTCAGCCTACTAGATCCTGTCTCTGCATCTGCATTCTACCTCACCAACTGCGCCATCATATTTTTCAGCTCTGTCATCTCATTTTGCAGTTGTGAAATTTCTGCCGTTTGTGCCGTCATCAATTCCTCTCGATGGCTCACGTTCCACTGGATGAGGAGTTTAACTCTCAGTACTAACTCTGCGCTGGTTCCCGCAGCTGCTGGATTTCGTTCTCTCAATAAAAAACCTCATCTTGAGTTCAGCTATATTGACTATTTTTCGTGTTGCTCTCCAAACTTCTTTTCTCCAATCAAAATTTCACCACGACTTTTATATACACACAATCTCTTCATATATATACTGTCCGCTTCTTCTTAAAGTTGAATCCGAGTAACGAGAAATTTCTGGGACTGCTTTCCATTGCCTATTTTCCGGCGATTCTGCCCTTTTTACCAAATTTTACGACTTTCACTCCGATTTTCGCATATCCAACATAAGAGTAACCCCCTTCTGAACTGTTAAGTGATGGCTTTTTCGAGTGGTTTCGCAGGTTTATTGATACATTTAGCTTTTTATACAAATAGCTTTATTGTTATACCCTTGCAGAGGGTATTATAGTTTTGGTCAAAAGTATGCAACGCAGTGAAAGATACATATCCGACCCTCATAAGTATATTCTTGATCAAGATCACATCCTGAGTTTATATATGCTGGTCCGGCTGACCGTCTGTCTGTCTGTTTCTTGTCTCTCAGTTTAAATACTATTGACTTGAAACTTTTTACACACCCTTCTTTCCTTTACACTCAGTATATAAGTCGGAACGGCCGGGATGGGTTGACTATATATCCTATGCTTAGGTGCAATATAAATGTATATGGAAATTCCACAACTTTAGTGTTTTTTGAGTTAGTTGGAATTCGAACGTCTATATCCTTGAGCTCCCATATAACTAAATAACGGTCGGAAATTGTATTTGGTAAAAATACCAACTTTGTTATTTTTAAAGGTAGAAGCTTGGGTCTTTTTCTTAAATTGTGCATTCGAATTAATTGATTTTATAATAGAATTCGATTTACATTGCGATTTGTATTCGTTCTTAACTGGGAGGGTATTTCAAATTCTCTCTTGTGCGAAATCGCCCGGCTTCGCCGCAATAGATAAATTAGGCTTAAGCCTAAAAAGAAATCGTAAAGATCGAATTATAACGTTGAAGAGGCCACATCTTTCGTTTTCGCTTTCTTTATTTTTTTATATTTAGCAGCCACCCTTATTTTTATCGCTTATTGTGAGAGATAAACTAATCTTATTCAAAAAATGTGTTTGATCGCTGTCTTACTTTTGCAATAAAATAATTAAATAATAATTAAATAATAATTAAAATAATTAGTAAAATTGAAAAACCTTTTAAATTTTGTTGCCATTTTTAATACCAGAATACACTATAAACACAAAATATTTAATAATTTCCAGCATTCCATTTTTCGGTCATGATTGACCTGTTTCTGGCAATGACCATGTTAACGGATTCGTCGTGTTTATAAAATAAATTTTATATTGAATTGTTATTAATTTGAAATTTGTTTTTACATTGAATTGTTTTTTAGTTGAATTGTTAGTTATCTAAATCTAGTACAGTGGGGGGCAAAATCTCATTCTCTATTGCCCGCGTGCATAGGGAAATTCTGCCGCAGCGCTGCCGACACACTGACAGTGTGAGCACTCTCAAATTTTATTAGAAGCTCTCTCTTATTTGCTCTCATTTTGACTCATTTGACAGCTCAAACTTAAAAATCAAAATGTTTACACTGAGAAAAATTGTCTCAGAAATTGGGTTGTAAAACGTTTTTGCCATAGAAAATATATAGAAAGAAGCGTATTCATTTGTTTAAGAACTTTTGGTAGCAAAGCTTTCTTTAAAAGAAAAAAACCCTTATTCTAGTGCTCATTCCAACTTTTGAACTAACGAAACATAAAATAAAAAACTACGTTTTTTACGCTCAATGAATTCTATGCTCTCATTGTTTTTCTCTGCTAATTTTTAACATGTGTGCATTTTGCCCTCCAACGATCTAGTATAAGATAGCTTAGGGCGGAGCCCTAATTCGCCCCGCTTCGACGCAATAGATAAGTTAGGATTAAGACTAGAGAGAAATAATTCAGATCGAATTTTAACGTCGAAGAGGCCACGCGTTTGCCACCATTATTTTTATTTTCTATCGTTTATTGTGAGAGATAAACTTTGGGTGGACTTTGTGCTAAATATTTAAAAATTTTAAAATAGAACAGAATAGAAAGCGACTGTGTTTTTGTTATACAAAAAATATATACAAACATTCAAACAAAAAGCTGCTGGCGACGTGACCGCGAAATGCAACTTCAATTTCAACAAATTCACCGCGTGTCCATGTCCATGTCCTGTTCCTGCATCGTCTGCACCAGGAAAGTGGCAGCGGGATTGAAGGATCCTAAGAGAACCGCAGAACCGCAGGTATTTGCGCAAAAAATTGAAAGTCGATCACGGAGAATGCCTTTAACAAACGTTGGACAAATTGTTGGAGCTCGATTCGTTCGTTTTATTCTGGAATAATTTGCAATATCTACTTAGCTCTTACATTTACTTAATTGACTAACGTACCGCAGTTTTCTGTTCCCTCTCCTTGTGATGGCGCAAATCGGTGTAATTGTTCGCCAAATATTGTTTACCTTCCGTTCCGCGACAAGTAGAGCTAAACATTTTAATAGTTTGATTAAAATAATTAACTATTAACTAATTTAATAATTATAAATAAAATTTAATAATTATAAATATCAATATAAAATACAAATTTAATTTATTAAATAATTAAAAATAATGAAAATAAAAAATATTTTATATAATAAAAACTTATTTTTTTAAACTAATTAATAAAACAAAATACAAAAATTTTATTTAAAAATAAAAATAATAAATTTTTAAATATTTATCGTTTTTGTCTGTTTATTAAAAATAAATAAAATCAGAATATGGATAATAATAAACAGAAATTAAAATCCACGACCCTTGACTTTAGAAGATGATTATTTGTCAGAGTAAAAAGCATTCGCCGTTTAGAGGAACGTTTGAAAGCTGGTTTAGTTCTCCTAGTAAAGACCGAGTTACAGTCAGGTTTAAATGAGGCTTCAGGTTTTAAATGAGACAATTTTTAAGGCTAATGAGTTGCAGGACCAGATCGCGCATTTAGATGGGAAAGATGAAATTGGAGCAGAGTTAGAAGAATTAGATATAATGGCTAAGGCAAGGGTGATGTCATTATTAAATGCCTTCACTGCAGCTGAAGATTCCCCTCCAGCTATTGCAATGTCTGCTGCACCAACTCAAGCTCGACTTCCCAGTTTGGCATTGTCAAAATTCGGTGCAAACTATTCGGAGTTAAAAAATTTTATGAGTTTCTTTGAGACATTAGTAGACAAAGATGTAAAAATTCCTGTTATCGAGAAATTTCTCCATTTAATTCCTTGCCTCTCTGGTAAAGCCTTAGGAACTATCAAGGCATTTCAAGTCATCGAGAGTAATTATGAAAAAACTATTGCTAGTCTAACATGAAAGGAAAGCTAACTTCGGGCGGAGCCGAAGTTGATACACCCTTGCAGTTTATACCGGATATAATTCGCAAACATCGGATATAGTTGGCCGATCCTTATGAATACATCATAATAAAACCAATTAATTAAAATAAAAAATCTAAAAAAAGTACCAATCTTCTATCTTCAAAAATACGAAAGTTCATATTTCTACCAAATACCATTTCCGATCGTGCAGTTATATGGCAGCTAAAGGATATAGTCGGCCAATTCTAATGAAATTTGGCAGGATTAACTGACCAAAAATAGAATATGTACTAAGTTTCAGCTTTCTATCTTCAAAAACACGAAAGTTAGGTCACTTTCGATCGTCAGTTATATGGCAACTATAAGATATAGTCGGCCGATCCGGGCCGTTCCGACTTATATACTGCGTGCAAAGAAAAGAAGTGTGTGTTCAAAGTTTCAAGTCGATAGCTTTAAAACTGAGAGACTAGTTTGCGTAGAAACAGACGGACAGACGGACATGCTCATATCAACGCAGGAGGTGATCCTGATCAAGAATATGTATATCCTCTTGCCTTGCCACCAAAGTATTGGTGATTTTTTTTTTTATGGGAGTTTGCACCACGTACAACTTACATCTTCTAATTAAAGCCGAGGTAACGCCTATCGAGACTAGAATTGAACTATATTTCAAATAAAATTCCTTTTGCTGAAAGATTACTACAACAACTACACATTTAATACACAGATGGATCCAAGTCCGAGCATAGAGTTTAGACGCTTAGTCCTCGTTGAAGACTCCATAAAATTTAGTTTTTTACGTCCGCGTGAAGCACTTAACGCATTTTCATGGGGTACATTTTTTGCAGTTTTCAATAAAATTGACTCCGTTTTAGTGAGCCAATCAGACTTATATTGTAAAATAGAAGATTTCTTGCATTTATAACGCTTCCAAAAATCATCAATTTTTTTACAAATGTACTTAATTGGTTGAATAAACGCATTAAGTTCATCTCTAAAGCCGTTGTTTATCAAATTTTGATGAACATCAGCCAATACTTGTCGTAATTTTTCAGCGTGTGTGCCTTTTTTGAAGCACCATATATTAACAGGAAAGGAAAGCTAACTTCGGGCGGAGCCGAAGTTTATATACCCTTGCAGTTAAAACCGGATATATATCCCAAACATCGGATATAGTTGGCCGATCCTTATGAGAATATGATAATATAACTCAATTTATTATAATACAAAAACCAAACCTAAAAATGTCCCAAACTTCTATCATCAAAAACACAAAAGTTGGGTCATTTGCGATCGTTCAGTTATATGGCAGCTATAGGATATAGTCGGCCGATCCTAATGAAATTTGGTAGGTTGGATCAACTGACCAAAAATATAATCTGTACTAAATTCCACCTTTCTATCTTCGAAAACACGAAAGTTGGGTCATTTCCGATCGTTCAGTTATATAGCAGCTATAGGATATAGTAGGCCGATCCTTATAAAATTGGGCATGTCGTAATGTTTTGCCAAAAAATGCTCTCATGTCTAATTTGAACTTTCTAACTTTAAAAACGTCAAAGTTATACCATTTCCGATCAATCAGTTATATGGCAGCTATAGGATATAGTCGGCCGATCCGGGCCGTTCCGACTTATATACTGCGTGCAAAGGAAAGAAGGGTGTATGCAAAGTTTCAAGATGATAGCTTTAAAACTGAGAGACTAGTTCGCGTAGAAACAGACAGACGGACAGACAGACGGGAAGACGGACATGCTCAAATCAACTCAGGAGGTGATCCTGAGGGTATAAAAAGAGTAAATGTCTCATCTTTGCGAAACAAATAAGCTAATTATTTAGCCTTCCGAAAGTTTCCCATTTCCCGAAAGGGTGTCGTCGATTTACGGGTCATTTTTATCCTTAGGAGATGACACTAAAATTGCAAACTGGATAATTCTTTAATGAGTTTTGAGTATATTGGATCCTGTAACTAGACAAAAGTAGGAAGAGCCACTGAATTATGTGGAACTGCCACGATGTTCCGATTTCGAAAAATTATTAAATCGTAGGTGTTGTGAAAAATGTCTTTCATGGGTGGAATGTCATAGTTGAGCACAGTTCTGCTCGAGGGATTTTTGAATCCAAACTACTAGCCAGAGTTATGCATTGAACTTCATTTATTTATTTACTTGCTAATTAATTAATCTTGTTTATGTTGGTTAGGTTACAGTTACTGGGTCTGAATGGGTCAGCTTTAATTCCTCGTGGTTTATCCCTGACCTTCTCCACCTCTCCGATCGCCTTGCTTAATCTACGACTCTTCTTAGACAACAACTTTACTAGGGGAAAGAAAAGAGAAGTAAAGCTTTGCAAAGATTACAGGGAGAAGTCTGGGTGGATTCTAAGCTCGCTAAAGACGGAGCGATAAATCGAAAAGATAAATATAATGCTGGGATCAGCATGATATGGCTTCTATTGTGTTATTGGACTTCCTCAGATTTAAGAGTAGTAGTGGTGGATATTGGCAATGGACATAACTTGGACAGCGATCTCTTATAGGTTCCAGAAACGGTTTTCAGTGAGGCGACGCGAACTAGTCCATCTTCTCCAGAATGCAAACCGATTATTCGAGCCATCTTCCGTTCGTTTGGGGGGAGCCGGTCATCTTTGATTACCACTAAATCATCAATTTGCAGATTGGTTCGTTCTTGGCGCCATTTCGGACGTGCTTGTAGATGTGAGAGCCAATATGAGCTCTATCGATACCAAAATTGTCTCAGGAGCCGTTGACCGTCGACAAGCGTGCGTTGATGGACTTGTCCGAAAAAGAAGGTTCCGAGGGTGCCAATAAAAGTCCTCCAATGAGGAAAAGCCCGGGAGTAAGTGGGGACAGATTGTTTGGATCTGCTGACAAGGGGCAGAGTGAATGTGAGTTTAAACATGATTCGATCTGGGTGAGCACCGTAGATAGTTCTTTATAGGTCATAGCAGTGGGTTTGAAGGAACGATACAGATGAGTTTTAATGCCACTGGAAATGCCACTGGATTCCATGGGGCGTAAGAGTGGGTGCGATGGTGGTGTGGATGGCATTTCGAAACTCCTATTTCCAGATGCGAAGAGAATTGTCTGCTTCAATGAAACTGGTTCCTCCATCGTTGTATATCCTCCATCCAATAAAGCGTTAAAGATCCCAGAGGAAGTGTTGAGAAGATAGTCCTGTGACTGCTTCTAGATAGTCCTGTATCGCCTTGGTTGGTTGCGATATAGGCCTTGTATGTGGGATGCCCACGAAATGTGGAGGCTTTCAAGTAAAAGGCGCCCGTGTAGTCGACGCCAGTGGCTTCAAAAGCTCGACCAGATGGGTTGACTCAATGTAGTGGCAGATCCCCCATTAACTGTGAGGCAGGCTTTGGGGGATGTTTAAAGCATTAGACCCATTGTCGTAGAATCCTTTTTACTGCTTGTTTCCCATTGACTATCCAGAATGTATACCAAATGGTTGCGAAGGTGAGTTCATGCCTCCGTGAAGAGTGTTCAGGTGCGCATTTTTGATCACGTGGTCAGTAAAATGTTTCGTTTTTGGTAAAATGATCGGATTGTTCTGTGCTTGGGACAGTTGTTGAGCGTTCTTTAGCCGCCCTTTGATTTGCATAATTCCAAAGTCGTCTAAAAATGGGCAAAGAGAGCTGAGGTCACTGTGCCTAGATATAGATTTTCTTGCCAGGACTCGGCTGATCTCTGGAGAAAAGGCTTCTTTCTGCACCATCCTTACGATTTGATGCAGAGCTTCTCGTAATTCTGGGTCTCGAATCGCGCCCACATGACGAAGTCCTTGTGGGTGGCCTAAGTTATGCAGATACCTTTGCACGTAAGCCATAACCAATAATAATTTGTTATATGATGAATAAGAGGTGATGATTTAGTAGTCAACTTAACAAACATGAGCTATGACGCTGGTTGGTTGTCTTCTTTCTTAGTGATGTTGGTCAGGTTGGTTAGAGAACGCGTTCTTCGGCCACCGATTCTTATTCTCCCGTAGCCAATCGGGACCGAACCACCAGATGTCGTGCCTGGCCAGCTGGTGAGGGGTAAGACCCTTGAAGCGCAATCGGGTGCCATTTTCCCAAGGTACGTGCTGCCATTGGGCTGACGTACTTAGTGTCGAAATCTTGCCAATTCGGTTTGAGACGAAAGTCTTCCAACGTTTCGGTTTTTCTTAAATCCAATCTAAAACGATTGATGCATCAGTCCAGAAATTAACGGACATGGGAATTCCGGTGGATAAAAACTGCTCTAGTACCCATTTAGTCAGTTGGGCAGCCAACCGTGCACCAGAGAGTTCGATTCGAGGAATTTTTAGTGGCTTAGTTGGCGTGACTCGACTCCGTGCTGACAATAGGGCCGTGCTCACTCTCCCGGATTGATATTGTATTCGGAGATAAACACAGGCTGCGTTTGATTGCGAGGAGCCCTCACAAAAGGAGTGTAGTTAATTTGACATAGGTTAACTGGTCTGGTGACCAAGCCATCGAGGCATTTTCGATGGCATCGAAGTAAATTCTCCTTTCCGATAACCTGGCAATAACAAATATGGTATTAGATCTACTCCAAATAAACCGTCGCTGCGGCCGGGCCTGGTAAAGGTGGGATCAGCCAAGTGTAATCCCTGAAGATGCTGAGAAGTGTCCACGTTGACCTTGCTTCTTGATAAATGAGAGGTTATCGAGTTAAGCACATACGCTGGTCGCACCAGATGGTGAAATTGAGCGCCCGAACATGAGCTTATGGAAAACTCTGAACTAAATCTTCAGGTGTTATCACCGATCCCGGTGATCCATTTGCTGTGACTCGGTGACGTGGAAGTCCCAGTAACTGGGAGCCATGATCGATCAAGGCTCGAATAACTGTTGTTTGTCCGTTGTTGTTATTATGTTGTTTTATTAGAGCTGTGGCCAGTAAAATGGATCGAGTTGACTGCGCGGCAGTGGGCATCAGCACTGTAGTGGCATTGGAAGGTTGAGCTAGGGCTTTGTTTACACGTGCGATGCAAAGCTTAATTCCGTTATTTTTTCCTCCTCTTTGTCGAAGTGAATGAAGGAGTTAAAAAGGAGAATAATGGTTCCGTGTTCAGATAAGGTTTCCATTCACGACCTAGATGGAGCTGTCGGAGATGACCATGGATTGTGGAGTCGTGGGTGGATCGCTCCCCTCATGGTCCACCAAAAATGTTGTGACAAATGCCTTTCATGGGCTGAATGTCAAAGTTGAGCACAGTTCTGCTCGGGAGATTTTTGAACCCAAACGACTAGCCAGAGTTATGCATTTAACTTCATTTATTTATTTACTTACAAATTAATTAATTTTGTTTATATAGGTTAGGTTACAATTACTTCTGAATGGGACAGCTTTAGCCCCTCGTGGTTTCCCCCTGACCTTCTCCACCACTCCGATCGCATTGTGTGATCTACGGCTCTTCTTAAACAACAACTTTACTAGGGGAGAGAAAAGACAAGTATAGCTTTGCGGAGATTACAGGGAGAAATCTGGGTGGATTTTAAGCTCGCTGAAGAGGGAGCGATAAATCGAAAAGATTAATAACGCCCATACCGGAAGAAACTGGCAAGCCAAAACAGGAAAAAATTGGGTTCAGCAAGTAACATAAGAAAAGTTCGTTGGCTTGCTCCTCTTCCTACAATAAACAAACTTGCAGTTATTGTAACGCACAAGGGCATAGTCGTGCCCAGTGTAGTCCGGTCGCTCGCCTTGATTTAATGCAACGGTTTGAGCTTGTAAAGTCAGCCTCACTATGTATAAGTTGTCTGCAAACACACGGTGGCGAAATGTAAATCGACTAGGTGTCAAATTTGTGCAAGATCGCACCACAAATTTGTGCAATACTGTGACCGAAAATATCTAAGCATAGCCACCACCAAATGAAAATCATCCTTCAGTGCAAAAACTTGATGGTCCCTCTACGTCACATGCTTTGTATGAGTCATCAAGAGGTTTTCAAGAGGTTTTCAAACTTGCCTGAAGATACTGCATTCAAGAGCTCGGTTAAGGCAATAACAGTTTTTAACTCAGAGATTACTTAAGCATTAGGAATTTCGTGGGTTCCCATAGATAATATATTTAAATTCGAAATGTATGTTTCAGTTATGGGTCAAAAGACGACTAAACGGAAAATTCTTTCGGTGAAATCCAAGCTGTTTAACCCATTTGGCCATACTTTGAAAAGAAAAGATCCTATGGCAGGAACTTTGGTTAAATAAGTTATATTGGATGAGTCAATTCCACTGCACTTGGAAACAGCGTGGAACAATTACATATTGCCGTGCCGCAACTAGAGGACATCCCAATTTAATGATTCGTCGTAAATTGAACCTTCATCCCTCATTATTGAGTCATGGGTCAAAAAGCGACTAAACGGAAAATTCTTTCGGTGAAATCCAAGCTGTTTGACCCATTATGCCATAATTTGAAAAAAAAAGATCCTATTGCAAGAACTTTGGTTAAATAAGTTTCATTCGGATGAGTCAATTCCACTGCACTTGGAAACATCGTGGAACAATATACATATTGCCATGTTGCAACTAGTAGTGTAGTGGGTAGTGTAGCTGCACGCTAAGCGTTGGGTCGTGGGTTCGAACCCCACTCATGGCAATCATGACCTCCAAAGTTTTTCGGCTTCATTATGCTTAGTGGTCTCTTTTCCGATGCTACTAAACATGTGAGGTTGAAAAACGGTATTCCCAGATATCGACAGGTGGCAGCCCCACCTCTCGGATAGGTTGCACCTGGCTAATCACCGGATCAACCGAATAAAAACCGATTAACGAAACTAATACAAGAAGAGAAGAAACCAACCACCCCCCCAACCCGTTGACGACCATTCGCATATCGAAACGGACACGAATTGGACAATGGAACGTGAGGACTTTAATGGAACCAACCAGACTGGCGCAGTTTGAAGGAGAAATGGAGAAAAAGCAGATCGCAATCGCAGGCATCAGTTAGATGAGGTGGAGAGGCATCGGGACAACAACAACATCAAGCGGCAATCTAGTGATGCACAGCGGGACCAAGGATGGAGGCAGGAGCGGAGTCGGGATATATGTGTCCAAACAGTACAAACAGGCACTAATTTCCTGGAGCCCAGTATCCGACAGAATCATCATTGCCAGATTCCGATGCAAAGCTAGACACATCACCAGTGCTATGCCCCAACAGAAGACGCCAGCGATGACATCAAAGACGACTTCTACAACGCCCTCACATCCTCACTCACTAGGATCGAAAGAGGTGACATAAAAATTCTCATGGGAGACTTCAATGCGAAAATCGGCCCCAACAACAACGGATTGGAAACAATCATGGGCCGACATGGTGTTGGCACACGCAGCAATAATGGTGACAGGCTAATCGACTTATGTCAGACCTTCCAACTGGTTATTGGCGGGACTGTATTCCCCCACAAGGAAATCCATAAATACACATGAACCTCTCCGAATGGACATACTCGCAACCAAATCGACCACATCTGCATAAGTAGGAAATGGAGACGCTCGATGATGGATGTTAGGAATAGGAGAAGCGCGTCTATCGACAGTGACCACGAGCTGATAATCGGAGAGCTTTTAATTAAGCTCAGACGAAACAGCAACACTGTCAACAGGACCACAAGAAGACCGCCTCCCATTAACGTACAACGGCTGAGTGACTCCAACCTATCCACCAGAATGGCCACAACGTTGCGTGAACAAATGACAACACAACCGTTGAATCACTCATGGGAACAAACATGCAGTATACTGAGGAGCACCGCGGAGGAGATGCTTGGCACCTGACAACGCAGGCGCACGGATTGGATATCAGCGCACACTTGGGAACTTATCAGCAAACGGAACAGCCTAAAGTCGAAAGCAGATCATGACTGCAGAGCTCGCGACGAACACAAACAGCTCTTTGTAAACAGCAAGACTCGAACAACATGCGCTCACTGTACCAGATAATTAGTCAACTGACCGGAAGCTGCCATAGGCGAACCCAACCAGTGCGGGAACCAGATGGAAGACTCCTTACTGATGATGAGGCAAAACTCCAGAGATGGCGACAGCACTTTAGGGAGATCAGCTGCACAGAACAACCGAGCAGCACGCAAGATAACTTCAGGAGTATTGTACCGAGCAATAACCTCAGAATATCACCCACGGCACCATCAATTAGAGAAATAAAGGATGCAATCAGGAAATTAAAACGCAACAAAGCGGCTGGAGATGACGGCATACCGGCCGAACTTCTCCAGATTAACACGCAACTAATGGCCGAAACACTGCATCCACATTTCAATAATATATGGGAAAGTGAGCGGACCCCAACATCCTGGAAAAAAGGAATCATCATTAAGCTACCGAAGAAAGGAGACGTCAGTGACTGCAACAACTGGCGAGGCATTACCCTGTTGAACACAAGTTACAAGGTACTAGCCACTCTACTAAACGAACGTCTTCAGGAAAAAATAGAGCCAACAATACGAGATGAACAAGGATGTTTCAGGCCACACAGGAGCTGCGTAGACCAGGCAAACACACTGCGCGCAATAACCGAACAAAATGTGGAATGGCGCTCGCCGCTGTACCTCCTGTTCATAGATTTCCAGAAGGCATTCGATTCGGTAGACAGAGCAGCGATATGGAGGGCTCTTGCAAGAAAGGGAGGGAAAATCATAAACATAGTGAAAGCTATGTATGATGATGCTGAGCTGGCGGTACTGCACAACGGGAAAATTAGTGCACCCTTCCAGACGAACACAGGCGTCAAGCAAGGATGTCCTCTATTACCACTTCTGTTCAACTTGGTAGTCGACGAAATTATGAGAGAAGTATGCATGAACAGACGCGGAATCACCTGGAACTTCACCCGACATCTAGAAGACTTGGATAACGCGGATGACATATGTCTCTTGGCTCACAAATTCGAAGACATTCAAGCCAAAGCTAGGGACCTCGAGATCCGAGCCAGCGCAGTAGGCTTAAAGATCAACGCATCAAAAACGAAAGCTATGCGGATCAACAACTCCAACACAAACAACATCACAATCGGAGATAATACCATCGACTTCGTGGACAGCTTCACCTACCTCGGTACTATCATAACATCAAATGGTGGAGTGGAAAGTGATGTGGAGAACCGACTGCGCAAAGCGAGGTCTGCATTTGGAAGACTACAACGAGTATGGAGAAACCAGCAGATAAACAGAAAAACAAAGCTGCGCATATTCAACTCGTGTGTAAAATCCATACTGCTATACGGATCGGAGACGTGGCTGACCACTCAAAGGATATTGATGAAGTTGCAGGCTTACATCAATAAGTGCCTAAGAATAATACTTGGGGTATTCTGGCCAGATAGAATATCCAATGAGGACTTATGGCACTGCACAGGAGAGGTCCCAATCCAGGAACAAATAAAGAAACGGAAATGGAAATGGATTGGCCACGCTCTGAGGAAGGAACCAGGAAGCATCGTAAGAATGGCTCTGGAATGGAACCCACAAGGAAGCAGAAGAGTGGGTCGCCCAAAGATGACCTGGCGCCGTACAGCACTCCTAGAAATATCCCGGAAGAACATCAGCTGGGACACAATAAAGCAAACAGCGGCAAATAAAGTTAGGTGGAGAGCCCTTGTAGAGGCCCTAAGCTCCCAAGAGGAGTAATAAGGAAAAAAAAAAAAAAAAAAAAAAACTAGAGGACATTGCAATTTCGAGATTAGTCGCAAATTGATCCCTTTTCTGACGCATCGATGAGAGCCTTTGGAGGCTTTGTCTATATTCGTGGCGAGTCTTTAAAGTTTAAAGGATGGTGCGCATGCTATAGTAGTTGAATCGCTCACAGAACTCATTGCTGATGATGAAGGCCACCGACTTGGGATACGGAACGGGGGCCGCATTCTTTGCGCCTTCTTCCGATTTCGAAATCGCTTTCGAGTCTTTTGGCTCCTAAATTTGACCGTTTTTACCGTTATCCCCGCTCATTTTCGTTTCAGTTTCAGTTATTTTTCCTTCAAAGCTGGTGATCCTCTGCGATCAGGACCAGCTCGCCCGTCCGGATGTCGTTCTCTTGGTGCTGCCCCTTCGACCGCGCCTGCTGGCTTAAGACGTTCACCCGGGACCATCGGGGCAAAAACATTTGCTTGATTGACTGATACCGTTCCGTATCCCAAGTCGGTGGCCTTCATCATCAGCAATGAGTTCTGTGAGCGATTCAACTACTATAGCATGCGCACCATCCTGGTGCTGTACCTCACCAACAAGCTGGGCTACAACGAGGAGACCTCCACCGTGCTCTTCCACATCTTCACCATGCTAGTCTACATCTTCCCCCTGATCGGAGCCCTCATCGCCGACAAATGGCTGGGAAAGTACAAGACCATATTGTACTTGTCGCTGGTCTACAGCCTGGGCTCCATGGTGGTGTCCTTTGGCGCCATCCTCCTGCCCGGAATGCCCACCAATTCGGTCACCATTGTGGGCTTCCTGCTGATCGCCATAGGCACTGGAGGCATCAAGCCTTGCGTCTCGGCCTTTGGCGGCGACCAGTTCCCGCTGCCCGCCCAGAGACTAGAGCTGGCCAAGTTCTTCTCGGTGTTCTACTTCGCCATCAACGCCGGCTCGGTGATCTCCACGACAGCGACTCCCATCCTGCGGGCGGATATCCACTGCTTTGGTGAGCAGGACTGCTTCTCCCTGGCTTTTGGCGTCCCCGCCGTCTTCATGATCGTCTCGGTGCTAGTCTTTGTGGCGGGAAGGCGCCTCTACCGCTGCCAGCCCCCGGCGGGTAACATGATCTTTGGGGTCTCCAAGTGCATCGCCGACGCCTTCAGGGGCTGGTGCAAGCGCAGCAAGTCCGAGCCGGAGAAGAGCTTCCTGGACTACGCCATACCGACAGTGGGCCCCAAGCTGGTGGAGGAGACCAAGTGCCTGGCCCGGATTCTGCGACCCTACCTACCCTTCCCCGTGTTCTGGGCGCTCTTTGACCAGCAGGGCTCCCGCTGGACCTTCCAGGCCACCCGTATGGATGGCAATGTGATGGGCTACCATCAAGCCCGACCAGATGCAGGTGGTCAACCCGCTGCTGATCCTGGCCTTCATACCGCTCTTTGACTACATAGTCTACCCGCTGCTCCGCACCATCGGCATCCGGCGGCCGCTGTAGAAGCACACCATTGGCTTGCTCCTTGCCGCACTGGGCTTCTTCTTCTCCGCCGCCCTGGAGATGAAGATGGAGCAGGCGGCCTTCGCCACTGCCCCTGCGGAACAGAACACCGGTCACCTGCGTGTGTACAAGGGGATGCCCTGCAAGTAGGAGTTCACCTCCGGCCTGGGAGCGTCGCCGGAACAGCTGCCGCGGGCCATCGAACCTCTGGGCATGTGGGCGGACCTGTCGCTGATCGTACCAGAGGCCAGGGGGTACGACTTCAAGGCCCTGCGCCTGCGCCCTGGAAAGTCTGTGAGCTACTTCCTGGCTGGAAACAAGCTGTCAGAGTTCAGCGACGGCCTGGAGATGCCGCCGAGTGCCAGCAGCCCCTGGTAAGGGCTCTGCTCAATACGCCCTCCGACGAGGGGTCTGTGCTTCTCAGGGCCAAGGGCTCAGGCCCCGAGCCACTCATCCCGATCAACCGGATGTTGTAGCAGCTCTACTTCGAGACGAGGGAGGGCGGCCTCTACAGCCTGGTGGTGGAGGGAAACGCCAACGATGGCTACCAATATAACCTACTCGAGGTGGTGGCACCCAGCGCCGTGTCCATTCTGTGGCAGCTGCCCCAGATCGTGGTGATGACGGCGGCGGAGATCATGTTCTCGGTGACCGGACTGGAGTTCTCCTTCACCCAGGCGCCGCCCAGCATAAAGAGCGTCCTCCAGGCCTGCTGGCTCCTCTCGGTGGCCATCGGCAACATGATAGTAGTGGTCATCGCCGAGTTCAAGTTCACCAGCTCCCAGTCCGGCGAGTTCGCCCTCTTCGCCTGCCTCATGCTGGTGGACATGGTGATCTTCCTGTGGCTGGCTCGCAGCTACCAGTACAAGAATCTCAGCGAGGAACCCGAAGCGTACTCTACTACCAGCGAGGCGCCGCCGCCGCCCAAGCCACAATCCATTCTCCGGGAAACAAGATCACCGGCTGGCCGCCGGGCTTCTAGAGGAAAGCATTCGCCACGCCCGCCCAGCGGTATGGAGGCGGAGCTGGGATACGGAGCCTATCGTAACCATGCCTACGACAACGACTTTTCCGAGGCCTGAGTGTGGACCGCATCACCCGCATCCATACTTACGCATCCCCACCATTGAGCATCCCCACCATTTAGCATCCCGCCCACGTCCGCCCCTATTTGCATTTAGTATTAGGCGCCCCTGTATTTATTTCGTTTGTTCGCATTTAATGTATAGTCTCTGATTATGTTCGTCTATACGTTTGCCTTTTTTTTATCAAATTGTTTGTAAATACTTTTTATACGCCGATCCGAGCCAGTGGTTTTTATATTAAACTATCTCATTCAACAAATGTGCTTGATTGCCGTCTTACTTTTAAAGTATAAATAATTGGTAAAATTAAAATAACTTTTTAATTTTTTTGTCATTTACAATACCTGAATAAACTAATTGTTATAAAGTTTTTTATAAAGAAAAGTAAGTATTAAACCACTGCCAAATTTAAAAAAAAATTTTAATTTTTTTCCATTTTAAAAGCCAAAATTTCTTTAAAACCAACTAGATATTTTATGAAATTTATTTAGCAGCCACAAAGCTATAGAATATAGTTTCCGATCCTTATAAAATTTGGTAGGTTGTATGATTTACACCCAAGCTATGGCATTTCCGATCAATCAGTTATATGGTAGTTAAAGGATAATGTTGGCTGATCTCGGCCGTTCCGGGAAAGAAGGGTGTGTTCAAAGTTTCAAGTCGATAGCTTTAAAACTATGAGACAAGTTCGCATAAAAACAGACAGACAGATAGACGGAAGGCAGACGGACATGCTAATAGGTTAGATTAGGTTGGGGCGGTGATGTGGAGGCCAGGATTTGACCACCCGTATCCACTTGATTCGGTGAGGGTTCTTATGATACAGCATAGGGATGGGGTCCTCCAAGGGAACCCCATCCTTTCTACTAAAGTGCCCAAACAGGCTCGGGGTCCCATCCAGTTTTCAGCATAAAAGGAACAAGTCCGCGTGGAAAGATCTCCGTGAGGCCTGCTAGGTTCATAAGTGTTGCTGCACCCAGGAGATTGGTTCTACTACGCCCAAGCGCACAGCAATGGCACAGGAGGTAAGTGACCGTCTCCTCCTCCTCCACATCCCTGCAGCTCCTACAGTAGTCGTAATGTGGCACCGATAGTCTCAGCGTGCGTTCCCATTAACCAGTCTGATGGCCTTAATCAAAAGGAACCGTGATGGCCTTAATCGCTCAACTGTGGTCCTGCCTATTAAGGGAGATACGAATCATTGATATTTTCCTAGAGTGGATGTGCCATATAATGCGTGAATTTCTGCAACTTTGGAGATTCCTCCATTTTCTCAGTGCTAACAGGTCAAAGTGATCCCGGCATTTCAGACTAAACGTTACTAAGGGAATGCCTACATGGCCGTTAATCGAGGGTCTGAAGGACTCATTTCGACAACGACGCTCGCAGTGGAAGCCGCATCCCATCTGGCCATTCAACTTCGGGACATCCGTGTATGTATGAAGGGAACACGGTTGTCCCGGGATTTGAGCAGTCCATTTCTACCTCGATTAAATGGAGACCTTATAGTTTAATGTGGGATGATCGACGGGTATACAGTAGTCCGTAGCCGCCATAGACGTGGAACGGTATAAGTCGAACTTTGTGTGTCCATAGTTAGTCCTTTTCCATAGGCCCGCCTCGCGCAGCCTGATTACCGATAGCGTGGTTACCTTGACCCCCAATATCTCAAAAAGTTATAGATCGAGTATGAAGATAAGGGGTCAGTTGGTGTGGTAAGAAGACTGCCTGATATGCAGAACTCCGCCATCCCTTGCGTTTTTCTAAACCTGTCCTTACATATGAAGTTTGTTAGAACAGGCCACCAGACCACTACCTCGTAATAGAGGATAGGTCTAACGAACGCTATTTACAACCATCTTACTATTTTTGGAGACATACCACATTTGAGTCTAATGACCTTGAGGCAGATTTAGAGCGCGGTAGTCGCCTTGTTTGCTCTATCCATAGTGCTTAGCTTTCAGTCCAGGTACTTGGCGTTACCACTAAAGGTAAGTGTTAACCCTGAGAGTTTTGAAAGCCGTAAACTCAGTATTTTTACTTCCTAGTGAAAAGGACAAGTTCGGGCTCAGATTCACTTACTCCTAGCCCGTTCATATTTGCCCATGCTGAGAGAACCCTCAAATTGTCCGTCATGGCATCGAGTCTGGGACAATTTTCCAGAAAGGGCAATTGCGACATCATCCGCATAAGCGGAGGCAACCACCACCTTCTAGGGATCTTTGTAGGTTGTTAACCGCTAATAGAAACCATATTTAACATAACATTGATATTTTTTCTCAGGAGACTAAATATAGAGTAAATAATGATTAAAGGAAATTAGAAAATTAATAAGATGTTATATGATAGATATATCAGTAGGTGATAAAGTCTTATTAAATAGGAGAAATTAATATTATTATAACGAATAATAAAAACGAAAAACAAACAGTTCATAAGGATAGATTAAAAAGGTTTATTTCTTACTTTATTTCTTACTTCTTACAAGGAGGCTTGAGCTTACTTAGAACCAAGGAAAAATGTTAAAATTAGAAACAACTGAACATTGAGAATGACGCCTTTGTTGCTGCTGCTGCAATAAAAAGGAACAAAAAAAGGACATATTTTTCCTCTTACAAAAGAGTGAAAGTGTTGGCGACCACCATGGTGACGTCTTCGACTTGCTACTGCCGGATGTGCTTTTGGACAAACCCTATTAAATTCCTAGGAGTAAGCCGCCGTTAGGGTGCCGACCACGGCGTTAAGATTTTCCTTTTCGTTAACGTTCCTTGTTGAAGGTTCTCTATCTTTTTCTTCTTGTAAAGCTTCCAGCTTGCTTTCCTAGGATTGCGTATTGGAACCTGGGTGAAGTTCTCGAAATTGTTCACTTATTTTATGTATCGGTGGTCTGAAAAGAAGTGTTTCTCTAAGACTCTTTCTTTCTCTAACAACCTTGTCAAGAAAGTCTTCAGGAGGCGAAAGCAGCGAATTAGTGCTTTTTTGAGGAAGAAAACCCGTAGGACTATTTCATTAGGAGCTATCTTAATATGGTTTAACAGGTCACTCCTGGCATGATCAACAATGAGCGTCCAACATAAGGCGAGACAAAAATATGGCACTTGGGAGCTGCCGCCCTCAGCGTAAGCCCAGAATATCTAACTATGGGCGCAACACCAATCAGAGGCCTTGGAGACAGCACAGCAGGTACAGCATGTAGGTTGTCCAACGATGGAGGCTCCAAGATGATAGGAGGCTAAAGATTTTTACTCGGTACACTGATCGCTTCATGCAAGGAATCAACATCAGTGCGCCTCGTCTGAGAGGCTCAACATGTCCCTTTGTAATGGTAGTGTAGTAGGCGATGGTTAAATATTTGGTTGTCAGTGACATCCTTGAGATTCTCCACCACAGTAATTTTTTCTTAAATTTCGGAGCTCAACAGAAAGTCCTCCTCCATCCTGACTTCTTGAAAAGCCATTGTTAAGTCGCTCTCCTCCCATTCAGGAAAATCCCGAAATTCCTAAAAGGCGCCCCTCTTCGGTCGGCTCCTCCAAGTGCTCCTGGCACCCAATGTATATACCCGGACCGTCACGTGCTCGAAGCTGTACTTTATCCGGCATCCTGTCTTTTCCAGGATTGACGCACTGTTCTCGTTTTGCAAAAAATAAACTATTCCGATTCTCCACCTTGGCGACTCTCCAGTCCGGTAAGTGTCGAGTTGCACATCTTTTACTTCTGTATATTCACTTGCCGTACCCGGACGTGTTTCTTCGATCGCTCTTGCCAGTTTGCAATTATTTTCGATCTTGAACTCAAGCTTTCTCCTTCCGCGACAAGTGGAAATATAACGATTAATCTCTAAAAATAAATTCGACTAAATAAGTTCATTAAACTATATATTTCCTATTTATACATTTAATCGTTTAAAGTTATCTCTGTTGCGCTTTAACTATATTCTCCAACATAAGTCTCTCCGAGCTGTACTCTCTGGACGTAACCCGTTACATCATAATCTGTGGAGTTTGTTGTTCTTAACGACGACAAGCCTTCGTTGCACATCTCTTTTGTAACGTCGTCTCTTACATCCGATCTGATCGTCCACTCTCGGCCACAGAGTGCTTCAGAGAGCCTTAATTCTTTACACGCTACTACAGTGGTCTGCAATCCGTCAAAAATGAGTCTTATTTGCACAGCAAAAAAATGTGAATTTGGTGGATCCATCACGGGAGACTCATACCTGTCTTGTTGGCTCTGCAACAACTGCTCACATATTAAATGACCTTATCAACAAGAAAATTGGCCTGACGTGGTCTTGCATCGCTTGTAGAGAAATTGAGTCAGAGGTGCGGACTTTTATAAAACAGACGAGAAATGGTTTCCTAGATGTTCGCAAGCAATTCTCGGCCCTTAATGAGCAATTCCTCGCTCTTGAAACACAATTCCTTGGACTAAAGTTGTTAAGTGAATCCCCCAGACGAAAGATTCCGAACAACTACCTTTTGACTGCTAAATTATTGAATACCCCTAAATCCCATGCCGTACAAGTCGATGAATTTTCAACACCAAACATTTTACCGTCGCCTACTTGTCTACCTACTGATGCTGTTTCAGTACCAAGGGACTTGATGAGCCTTCCTTCAGGGCACACTTATATTATTACAAGTATTCTGGGCCAATTTTTTACAAAGAGTCATTCTTTTGATTTTGATGCTATCGTGCTTACTGAAACTTGGCTTAACTCTTCTGTCTCTGATTATGAAATTCTTGTTTCCAAATTCATAGTGTTTCGATTGGATAGTCCAACTTTTGCAGGTGGTGTCCTCATTGCTGTTAGTAATGAGTACCCTGCTGAACTTATTCCTTTCCCGAATGAGCTCGAAATTGAGTTCATTGCAGTGAAAATAACTGGCTCGTCTCATATTTTCCTGACCTGTTCCTACATTCCTCCCATGGCTGAAGATATTGTATACTTTCATCATCTTGATACCATTAAGTCTGTTTTTTCGTTGGTCAAGGACCGTGATTTAATCCTAATCATGGGAGATTTCAACCTTCCCATCATTTCCTGGATCCCGTCTGAGGTAGACAAGTTCCTGCTTTCAAGTTTTCATAACGACTTTATCGATGGCTTAACTGATCTTGCCCTGCTCCAAATTAATCTAATTAATAACACTCATGGCAGATTTCTGAACCTTATTTTTTTACCCTTGCAGAGGGTATTAAAATTTTGTCCAAAAATGTGCAACGCAGTGAAGGAGACATCTGCAACCCTATAAATTATATATGTTCTTGATCAGGATCACCTCCTGAGTTGATATAAGCATGTCCGTCTGTCCGACTGTCCGTCTGTCTGTTTCTAGACGAACTAGTCTCTCAGTTTTAAAGCTATCGACTTGAAACTTTGCACACACCCTTCTTTCCTTCGCACGCAGTATATAAGTTGGAACGGCCGGGATCGGCCGACTATATCCTATGGCTGCCATATAACTGATTGATCGGAAGTGGTAAAACTTTGATGTTTCTAAAGTTAAAGACTTCAAATTTTACAAGAGAGTTATTTTTGGCTGAATAATACTATATGTCAAATTTCATAACGATCGGCCGACTATATCTTATAGCTGCCATATAACTGAACGATCGGAAATGGTTTTTGGTAGAAATACCAACTTTGGTATTTTTGAAGATAGAAGCTTGAGACTTTTTTTAGATTTTGTATTGTAATAAATTGGATTATATATTCATATTCCCATAAGGATCGGCCAACTATATCCGATGTTTGCGATATATATCCGGTTTAAACTGCAAGGGTATATAAGCTTCGGCTCCGCCCGAAGTTAGCTTTCCTTTCTTGTTTTTTTTTAGATTTTGTATTGTAATATATTTGTTTTATTTTAATATTTTCATAAGGATCGGCTAACTGTATTCGATTTTTGCGGTATATTTATCCTTTTTTAACTGCAAGGGTATATCAACTTCGGTTCCGCCCGAAGTTAGATTTTCTTTCTCGTTTCTAATGTGTCATCCGCTGTGACAGTCATTCGGTCCCCGCCGCTATCACTTCCTGAAGACTTTCACAATCCTACACTATTAGCATCGGTGTTAATTGATGTGCCTCACAATGAAGCTTTCTTTAATGTTCAACCTCGTTTCAAATGCTTCAGAAAGACTGATTTTATGGCCCTTCGGAAACATTTGGCTGAAATCGATTGGAATGTTCTTTCGTCTATAAACACAATTGAAACAGCTACGGATTCGTTTTACGAAATAATTCATAATGCCTTGAACAAATTTGTTCCTGAAGTCCCATTATCATTCTCTACAAAACCACCTTGGTATAATAAACACCTTTCTCGTCTTAAGAACAGGAAATCTAGAGCTTACAAAAAGTTTCTTAAGTCAGGATCGATGTGCCATCAGTCAAACTTTTTTTATGTTCGCATCCAGTTTATCATTCTCAACGATCAACTTTATAAGCAGTATATCATGAATTGTAAGGTAAACTTTCGTAATGATCCAAGCTCCTTCTATTCTTTTGTCAATATGAAACGTAAATCAAATCTTATTCCTCCTTCCCAATCATATAAAAATATTTCACATTATTTTGAGCTAGGTATTGCTAATCTCTTTGCGTCATTTTTTCAAACCACTTATTCGTCCGATTCATATAACCTCAATTCTTCTTATCCTTATAAATTATCACATATAAACAACATTTACTTTTCAAAATTTCGAATTCAGGATGTGTTCAAAGCTCTTTCAATAATAGATATTTCATTCTCTGCTGGTATTATAAATATGTGGTAATTACCACATATAAACAACATTTACTTTTCAAAATTTCGAATTCAGGATGTGTTCGAAGCTCTTTCAACAATAGATATATCATTCTCTGCTGGTCCTGACAATGTTCCTAGCTGTGTTCTAAGGTACTGTTCTGATATCCTTTGCTATCCTCTCACCATCTTATTCAACTTATCCTTGGAGCTGGCATGTCTTCCCAAGAGATGGACCGAATCTTTTATTATTCCGCTTCATAAGAAATGCTCTAAAGCACTTATTGAGAACTACCGGGGCATTGCTAAGCTATCTGCGATTCCCAAACTGCTTGAGAAACTGGTTACTTTCCAACTGCAACATATTTGTAAAAGCATTATTTCCACTTCACAGTATGGTTTTGTCAAGCATCGCTTTACCACAACTAACCTCCTTGAATTCACTTCGTTTATCCACAGAGGTTTTCTGAGCCGCATGCAAACTGATGTGGTATACACTGACTTTAGTAAAGCGTTTGACTCTGTGAACCACCATCTCCTCCTTCATAAGCTGTGTCTTGTGGGGTTTTCTCCACATCTAGTACAGTGGTTGACCTCTTATCTATCGAACCGCACGCAGCGTGTTTTCTTTAAAAACAGTTCATCACAGATTATAAATGTTTCATCTGGTGTCCCACAAGGTAGTCACTTAGGACCTCTTCTGTTTGTTCTTTTTGTCAACGATTTACCTAGTGTTGTAAACTATGCTACTACATTTATGTATGCTGCTGATGTCAAGTTATGTCTTTCTTTCACAGACCATTACCTTCATAGGCACCTGCAATTAGACCTTAACGAAGTCTTCTTGTGGTGCTCCAACAATCTCCTTTTACTTAACTGCTCTAAGTGTAAGGTTATGACGTTCAATCGCAGTGTGCCTCACATCGTTTCGTACTTTCTTGGGAAGACCGTCTTAGATCGTGTTTCTCTAATTAACGATCTTGGAGTCCTTTTTGATAATAAGCTGTCGTCCAACGAACACATATCATAAACAGTTAATAAAGCCAGAGATGTGCTAACTTTTATCAAACGTTGGTCTAAAGAATAAGCCTTATGAGCAACTAAAACTCTATATTTACCGTTGGTTCGTCCTATCTTGGAATACTGTTCTAGCTTTTGGCGTCCGCTATACTTTGTTCACCAAAGGAGGATTGAATCTGTCCAAAAGCAGTTTCTGCTATTTGTATTAAAAAGCTTAAGCTGGGATACTGCTGCTTGCCTCCCGTCGTATCATTGCCGGTTAAAACTATTAAACCTACCTCTTCTTTTTCTTCTTCTTAAAAAATTAGTGTTCTCTGTTCCTAATAGAGTAACTAGATCCTTCCGACCCCTTTGGTTACCATTTTCTAGGTCTAATTTTGCTGAACACGATCCATTTCGCGTAATTTGTAAAAATTATAACTCATTGTCCCATTTATTATCCCCTGAACTATCCCTAGATGTAATTAAATCCAAAATTATGGAATATCTTTTATCTTAATTTATCCTTACATTTAGTTATAATAATCTAGATTTTAGAATAACAGATAATTGTTAATAATAAATAAATAAATAAATAAAAAAATGTTATCAATGTAAGGTTGCGACTTGTAATTAATAGAAACATTATAGCGATAGCGACATTGATAAACGATGGGCTATGGTAAAAAACGTTGAATTTTGCTTTGGGTGCCTGAGATGAGGCCATGATTCAGGCAATCAGGCAAAAGTATGCTAGAAGAAGATTAATTGTAGACCCTAAGCTTGTACGTTCCATTATAACAGTATGGTACACCAAGATGCTACTACTGCAGCCCCTACTGTTAATGATTGGAAAGCAAAGAAAATTGGATTCCACTAGTTTGCTTCACAGTTCCTAAAATAGAATTACCAACACAATTGGTATCCAAATATCGACTTTGTACAGGAAATCATATATCATCAGCTAAAAAATCCTCCAATAAAAGGTTACGAAAATATCGAGCCCAGTATATTAATTGGAATAGGCAACTGCCATGTTACCAAAAAGATTCAAAGCTTACAAAAAGAAAATAACTTGATAGCCGTAAAGGCTGTTTTGGTCTGGCTAGTATATGGATCTACTCAAGGAAAATCAGTATTGTTTTGAAACTTAAGTATTTCATGCGGACTTAAAAATCAAAAACAATGAAAAGGAAATGAACGAGCTTATAAAATAGTATTTTACTACGGACAACTTTTGCATTAAAATCCCGAAAAATCCCATTGAATCATTCGAATAGGCCATAACACTCCTATTAAAAAAAGGTTATGTTAAGTTAAGCCATTGAAAGAGGAAGCAAAGAAAGACCAGAATGTTATATATGTTACTAGGGGTGTTATATATGTGACTACATTAATATAAGCATGTCCGTCTGTGCGTCGGAAGTTCCGACTAGGAACAAGTAGGAACGGTCGAAATCGGCCGACTATATCCTATAGCTACCATATAACTGATTGATCGGAAATGGTATAACTTTAGTGTTTTTAGAGAGTTTGAATTTAAAGTTAAAATTTCACATGTGAACAAAATAATACGACGTGCCAAATTTCATAAGGATCGGCCGTCTATATCCTATAGCTGCCATATAACTGAACGATCGGAAATGACCCAACTTTCGTGTTTTTGAATATAGAAAGCTGGAACTTAGTACAGATTCTATTTTTTTGGTCAGTTTATCCGACCTACCAAATTTCATAACGATCGGTCGACTATATCATGTAGCTGGCATATAACTGAACGATCGGAAATGGTTTTTGGTAGTAAGACCAACTTTGGTATTTTTAAAGTTAGAAGTTTGGGGTTTTTTTTTATGATTTTTTATTGTAATTAATTGGTTTTGTTGTGATATTTTTACAAGGATCGGCAAACTATATCCGATGTTTGCGATATATATCCGGCAAGGGTATATCAACTTAGCTTTCCTTTCTTGTTGAAGATAGAAGCTTACGACTCTTTTTTAAATTTTCTATTCTTTTTTTTTTTTTTTTTTTTTTTGTAAATTAAGTTGATTTCTAGCTCAGTAGAGGGGGAAGAATTCCTTGGCCGTCCCGTGAAGACGGGTAAACGCCAACGCCTATGTGTGAAAATAAAAATTTTAAGATACTTGTTATGACAATGCGAACAAATTATAAATTGAGGCTTGATGATGTGGATGGGAAATAAACGATAATGAAGATAGATGCGATAGTCAACTATTTAAAGTGACCGTGTTAATACATGCAAGTTATCCAACCCCTAAATACAGGCCACTTATGGCTTTTATAAACAATATTTTCAATCTCTGCATTTGCCTTTGGCTTGATCTTTGGCTCAATTATCCAACCCATAAATCCAGGCCACTTATGGCTTTCCACTTATGAATTTTATAAACAATATTTTCAAACTCTGCATTTGCCTTCGGCTTTGTCTTTGGCTCTAAGGTCCGATCTCGGTTCCCCATAAACAAATCAAAATCAAAAGTAAACATCAGCTTCCCTCCGAAGCCCAATCAATTACGCCTTTTGCGTTTCAAGTACCCACCAAATTGGATCGATCAGCTTAATCGAATTTCACAATAAGATGCGACAGTTTCATCTTAAGCCTCTAATCTAAACACAACTGATGGCCGAGGTTCTATGGATCAGATTTAGAATTAAGAAGTCAGTCTCATTTTGACCGAGACCGCGAACGGTTGACAAAAATATTTAAGAAAAATCAAAAGTGTCTTGTAATTGTTACGTTTAATAAATAAAGGTTTAACACCAAGTTGTGTAATTAAAAAATAAAAATTACATTTTTTTAATTCACCGAACTACAAACAATTTAACTTGCACATGCTGGTTGTTAATAGTTATCTATAGTTAATATAATTAATTATCTCCAGTGACATAAAGAAGTTAAAAGGCGCCTTATAAATCTATATTAGCCAGTTTAATGAAATTAGTTATTGAGCTGTAATTTTCAACTGATTCTTGAGAAAAAAAATCGATAAATGTTATCGTATTTTAGAAGGAGCGGGAAGTTCCTGCGAATATTATCGTATTTGGAACAATTTAAAATTATGTGTGAAATATCTTCTATTGTATTGAAATTGCAATCGCAGTTGGGACTGTCATGGACTTTTAGTTTGTATAGGGTATATTTATCAAAAGAATGACCGCTGAGGATTCTATTAATTTGTATGATCTGCAATCTATTAAGATTGCAGTTTTCAGATTGGAACCATGGTTTGGGTAAGGTATATGGATGCAAAAATAATTATAGTCGCGCTCCCAATCAGTTTAAATTTTATTGAAGATGTGAGTGATAGCATCATTGATCGTGTATAAATATCAGATACACGATCAAGGATCCCAAGGTATTGGCGTTTTTTGCAGCAGAGTCAGCAACTTCATTTCCTTTGATATTCAAATGGCTCGGAATATGATGTAGTTGAATAACCAATATATTGTTATACATTTTTTTGAGTATATCAGCCACAATGCGATTAGAAGAATTCCGCTTTTGAAGGGCTTGAATAGCACCCAAACTATCCGTTGGGATAGCTACCCTTGTAATATGTTGGTCAATTGCAAATTCAATGGCTTTCTCTAAGGCTGTAAGCTCTGCAGTAAGTGAAGAGAACTTCTTATTCATATAAAAGCTTTTAGTTGTGTTACTATTGACATGATAAAAGGAACACCCAGTAAAATTATCTCTAATAGAGCCATCCGTGTAAATTATTTCGAAATTTTGGCTAGTTAATAAACAATGTTTTTCTCTAAAAAGAATGTCTACCACGTCAGAGCTGCTAGATTTCTTGTTATGGCAAGAACCCTTAAAAAAATTAGAATAAAATGTTAAAAACTGAGGATTAGAAAATGAGCAATCTACATAGGTTAAAGAATCAAAAATGTCTTTAAATTCTAAGTATGTTTTGATACAACTAGTGTTTTTGGCGGCGAAGTTGTTTTTAAGTAGTAAAACAGCTGGGAGATTAGGAGTGAAAATTTTAGCTAATTCCTTAGCTGTAGCTAGGTGGTAAATAATATTTACAGAAGTGGATTTTAATAGTCCAAGGGATTTCCTTAGGTAGAAATTAGTATGTATTTGGATACTATACTTAATCACTAGATTGTTGCACATAATATTTAAAGAACGTCTCCTATTGTTAAAATGTATCACAGATGATTTGGAAGGATTAAAAGTTAAATTAATCGTATCACAAGTTTCTTTAAAAAGATTCACCTTTTGTTCAAGAATTTCTCTTGCAGTCATGAAGTCTTTGTCAAAAGCAATAAGAAAAAAATCGTCCGCGTATTGAAAAAGTAGACTTTTATGATCAATAATAGTATGAAGGACGGTTGAGTACAGGTTAAAAAGAATAGGACTGAGGCAACTTCCTTGACTAACTCCTTTGCTTACAATGACCTCGGATTTTCCCAAGACCAGGATTCTTTTTCTTAAAAAGTCAGTAATGAAATTAATGTAGCGGTGGTTGAAACCAAAATCAACAAGAACTTTGCAAAGAATGGAGATATTGACAAAGTCAAAGGCTTTCCTCAGGTCCAGTACTGCTGCCAAAACATGAAAGACCTTGGCTTTAAGACTAGCAACATTGTTTATCACATCATTAATGCATTGTGCTGTTCAGCGGTTTCTCCTGAGGGCGTAAGACCTGTCAGGAAGTAATTGATTTTTTGTAATGTGTTCTTCTAAGCTATTTTTAACAAGACCTTCAAGGCACTTAAAAACTACACTTAACAAACATTTAAGTCTATTGTTAGTAATGATAGAGGAATCTAATTTTTTTTTTTGGAACAGGTACGATTTTAATTTTTTGCCATATATCGGGTATTTGGTATTTAAAAATATCATTCAACATGGAAACAAAATTTTGAATTTGTTCGGGTGGTAAAGATAGAAGCATACTATAAGAAATGTTATCCAATCCCTTCGAAGAATTTGGGTTTCGAGTCTTAAGAAAGTCTAAGACTTCATTAGGAGAAAAGTATTTTCTATTTATGGATCCAAGTTCAAAATTGGGGAAATTATAATTTATACAGCCTAGGGTATCAGGAGCTATTGCAATTTGCTGAACAAAAATTTGACGAACCTGGTCGTCAAAAAGTTTAGGTGTGGGTTTAGTTTGTCTATAATATTTTAAGGGTTTGATTTTTTCCCATAACTCTTTTGGAGACTGGGTGTTCGATATCGAGTCCGCTAGAGTATTCATGTTTTCTTTGCGAACTTTATAAAAACAAGAAAGGAAAGCTAACTTCGGGCGGAGCCGAAGTGTATATACCCTTGCAGTTAAAACCGGATATATATCGCAAACATCGGATATAGTTGGCCGCTCCTTATGGGAATATGAATATATAATCCAATTTATTACAATACAAAATCTAAAAAAAGTCCCAAACTTCTATCTTCCGATCGTTCAGTTATATGGCAGCTATAAGATATAGTCGGCCGATCGTTATGAAATTTGTTAGGTCGGATAAACTGACCAAAAATATAATCTGTACCAAGTTCCAGCTTTCTATCTTCAAAAACACGAAAGTTGGGTCATTTCCGATCGTTCAGTTGTATGGCAGCTATAGGATATAGTCAGCCGATCCTTACGAAATTTTCGTATTATTTTGCCAAAAATAGCTCTCATGTGAAATTTGAACTCTCTAACTCTAAAAACACCGAAGTTATACCATTTCCGATCAATCAGTTATATGGCAGCTATAGGATATAGTCGGCCGTTCCGACTTATATACTGCGTGCAAAAGAAAGAAGGGTGTGTGCAAAGTTTCAAGTCGATAGCTTTACAACTGAGAGACTAGTTTGCGTAGAAACAGACAGACGGACAGACGGTCAGACGGACAGACGGACATGCTCATCTTTGGAAAAATCTTTTATAACTTTTTTAGGCTGCCCCATATGGGCGATTTGGCATTAATATCGCCCCCACTAACGAGGGACCATTTAGTTTAGTAGCTATGGACATAGTTTCCTTGAGTCCTGCTTTAAAATCATTTATGCTCAAATTAGGTGGGGCATATACGCTGAATATGTTAAAGTTGTGCCTAAGGTTTTTATTTGATATACCGATAGATTCGATTTTTGAGTTAATACTTAGGATTTTTATGTTAATATTCTTTTTCACGTAAATCCCTACGCCCCCATAACCATCCTCACGAGGCTTGCAAATGAAATTATAGTTAGCTAGACTACACATTGCATTATCCACTACCCAAATTTCAGATAGGATAGCAATGTCAATATTGTTATTAATAAAAAAAAGTTCCAACAACTGTTTGTTATTTTGTGAAGTTAAGCTTCATTAAGCTTAATTAACTCCATCAAGTTCCATTCGGAACGTTCTGACGGCTGGTCACATATAAGCACTTTTTTTTCCTAAACTGTCAAAAAAAAAAAAAAGAGAACTTTCCATTTTAAAAGTTGCAACTTTGCAACATCGAGGAAGATTCTGCATAGACGGAGGAATTTCAAAATTTCATAAAGGAGGGATTTAATATTATTACAACGGGAGGAAATCCCCTTAAGTCAAAAATGCCCCCTCAGCCACGGCAATGACCCTGCGCTCTGATGCGGCTAATATTAAAAAAAGAAAAACATCGGATCCAGAAATTTCTCAAAAAGTTCAGGAAGAAATGGAAATGGACAACGGCGATTCCTCCAAACCACAGCAAATACCGCTTAGCTATAAAAGCAATCATAAAGGTCCTTATATTGTTTATATTGGCAAACTCACTAACGGTGACAGTACTAGAGAGAACCGTGAACCTATTAATGCCCTCGAACTAAATGCAACTATTTTTAAGCTTAAACTTAAAGATATAGTAAAAGTCAATAAAATAGGCTACGGGCGTTGTAAGGCAGAGTGCAAGACAGCTAAAGCAGCTAATGATTTATTAAATTCTGATTTAAAAAAAGAGGGCTACGACCCTAAAATTCTTAGGCATTTCATTTTTAAAACTGGTATCATTTTTCAAATTCCAATTAAATTTACTACTGACGATTTAAAAGAATTTTTTTCATCCCCAGTGCCTATTCACGAAAATATTAGAGTTAATAGAAAAAATGAAAACAAAGAATTTGTCCCCACGTCCAGGGTTAAGATTATTTTTTAAGGCTCCCAGATTCCAGAGGAAATTGACTTCCTTTATACAAAGATCAAAGTGAAACCTTATGTTCCTTTTAGCCAATGTTTTAGGTGCTTCAGATTTGGGCATTTTGCTCAACACTGTAAGCAGTCTGAAGAGAAGTGTCGCAATTGTTCCCTTTCTCATCCAAGAGAAGAGACATGTACGACACTTAAATGTATAAACTGCCACTTCTCCCACACCGCTACCTCACTTGAATGTCCGGCAAGATAAAGAGCGTTTGCCATACAGAAATGTATGACATCGCAAAACCTATCTAGAGTGGAAGTTGGAATGAGATATCCTGCTCTTTTTGATAAACTAGCTCCATCCACTCCTTAGATTTTTAATACCAACGAATTCCCTCTACTAGAAACCCCTAAAAATTCTGCATCCCCGGTTTTGCAGGATAACACTAAACTAGCTGCTGAATCTATTCACAAATATTTACCCTACAACAAAATAGCTAAAAATTATAAAAACAAGTCAATCGAAGGAAGAAAGTCGCTAGAGACGATTTCCAATTGGAAACAAATTATAAAAGATCACGAAATTTCTCTTGAGGAAAGATTTGTTCCCCTTCAAGGGGCTCCTCTTTCCAATCAACCGGCTGATTCTAGCTCTTTGCCACCTTCAGCCAGTTCTTATCAGAACTCAGCCTTAAAAACAGCTGAGAACAGTTTAATCAACATTTCTTCGGAGATTGCCTCCTTCCTTTTAATAAACAATCCGAACAACTCAGGTAATACCAGATCTTTTCTCGAATCCTTAAGGGATATTATAGCCAAAGCCAACTCTGAAATCGATATTAACAAAATGAAATCTATAATGTCTTAATCTCTCATCATGATTAAGCCTATAGAAATAATATAATATTCAAATTTTCTATTCTAATAAATTGAATTTAAAACAGAGGTCGGCACCCCAATACATTGATATGATTTTACCGCATTAGTGTTAGTAACGAATAGCAGAAAGTAGGCTTTGAGCATGACGTTTCACACATTTATACTGTGTGTGTGTGGCAGAGCTCGGGCAGAGAAATTTCCTATGCCCCCGAGATAGGGCCGTGCCGACCTCTGATTTAAAATAAAGTTCTCATAATGATCGGCCAACTAAATCCGATATTTGTGATTTAAATCCGATCTTAACTGCAAGGGTATATCAACTTCGGCTCCGCTTGAAGTTAGCTTTCATTTTTTGGTTTTTTAATTGTTTTTACTTGGTAAATTTAATATATGCCTGCGCATACATAAAAGCACACATGTACTTACAGACATAAGGATATGTACAGTTTGACAATAAATAACCCGGACAAACATTTTTGATCATAACTTTTTAAGGAACTGTATTCGAGAAAAAATGCAGATACACAACTATTAAATAGGTATTGTGTTCACATATATTCAGCTGGTTTCGTAGTGGCTTCCTTGGGCTGCGATGCAGAGCCCTAAACGTTTCTGGAAATTTAGCGCAATGGGCCGCAGGAGGTTCTTCCGATAATCGATCCCGTTCTCGGAGCAATGATTGCTTCAGCGCCTTCAAACTTATGTGGCGTTAAGTACATGCCCTGGACTCCAAAATAGACCAAACACTATAGTCCATCGGATTAAGATCTGGCGATTAAGGTGACCATTCACTGCATGTGATATAGTCCGGGCAATTGGCTTTGCACCAGTCCTGAGTCAATTTGGCTCTATGGGCTGACGCTAAATCCTGTTGAAACGTCCACTCCGTATCACCGAAGTGCTGCTGGGCCCAAGGAAGCACAACAGTTTCCAAAATGTCCCGTCGGTATACTTCCTGATTGATTTTGACCCCTTGATCGATGAAAACAAGGGGTGTTTTGCCAGTGGCGCATATTCCTCCCCAAACCATTAAAGACTGCTCACATTGACGGCGCTCGATTATTGCAGAGGTACCTGGAGCTTTAGCAGACCAGCTTCTGTCATTTTGGAGATTGTGCGCATGTTGGATGGTGAATATCTCCTCGTCCGTGAAAAAAATACGTTCCCATTTTTGACCTGCGGCCCGACGCTTTAGCTGACGGCATCTTTGGAGTCTCACGCGCTTATTGTCATCCGTAAGAAGATGCATTTTTTGGAGCTTTTAGGGCTTGAGATTAAGTTCATTTTTTGCTATCAACCGAAAACTTTCTCGATTCACTCCGATTTCACGGGCTATTTTTCTGACCGAGACTCTGCAATTCTGAGTGATCCACTTTTTCACTATCTGGCGAATTCTGGAAGTGTTAGCGGTACATGGTCTGCCTCGTCCAGGATGGTTACCTTCATAGCCAAGCTCATTAAATCGCCGGATAGCGTCAGAGACCGTTTGTTTTGGTATGCCAAGCAAACGAACAATGTCGCATTGGCGATTTCCTTGTTGAAACAGTTTTAAAATTTCGCAACGATTGTTAGACATCCCGAAAGAAATATCAAATTGATGGAAATCACAAAAATGTAAATATATTTGTTTCAGAAAAGAACAAGCTATCGATAAATGCATTTATTTAAGGGCTGCATCATTGATAATATTGTTATATTTATGATATATTCTATGTACATGCACAATTGACATTTTTGTTTCTTGGAGTTTTTGCTTATACTGCAACTGCTTTTATACCCGGTACTCGCACAGTTTTGTTTTTGCTTTTGGTTGGCAGTCTTTCAGTCAGAAAGATAACGGCCACGCTAACATGGAGAGATGATCGAAGAGCAAAGGTGTTGCAAATGAGGAGTCATTTAGAGATCACTCTGTAGTTGGCAGCAACGGACTTTTTTCATTTTTTTCTATGGGAACTATGAAAAATTCCTTCCCCTTTGAGGGAAAAATCCAGGTTTCCAAAGATAAGTTGAAAAGTCTTAGAAGGGGTTTGCACAGAGCCCTGGCACAGTATTTTAGCACACAGCCTGGTAATCCGTCAGGGCCTGGCGAATAAATGGGTTTGACTTTTAGAAAATCAGATAATAAGCTATTCTCGGAGAAAAACGGACAGAAAATAAGATTTGCTGATTGAATGTTGTATGCGTAAGGCTGATCTGTCTATTTAGGATAGAATAGATAGATCGGCAATGGCCTGATCCGAGGTCGCAGATGAATTTTCCAACCTCTATGTAATTTCCACATAGCCCTGGCACACTAATTTAGCATTCAACCTGATACTTCATCGGAGCCTAGCGAATAAACGGGTTTGGCCCTTAGAAGTTCCGATAATAAGCTTTTCTCTAAAAAGAAAAGATACATTTATCCCCTTGGTGCTTACAATGTTATAAAACTGGTTCGGATTCTAAATAAATTGAGCCCGTACGGTAAAATTAGACCAAGTAAAAGCCTGTTTTATTTTTTTTAAAGTTCGTGAGACAAATTCGGATGCTTTCGGATGAGCACGATTGAGAACAATAGATAAAACACGAAAAATTGTTATGGTAATTGCCCTTTGCCCTGCTGGGAGTCAGACATGCATATGACTTTGCATTTACCATATAAAATAGCAATTCAACAACAAAGGAGGAATAGGAGTGGGCACCCTTGGTTTACAGGAACGGATAATATATTCTTATAATACTTTTTTATAAAATTATTTATATAATTTTTAATAATATTTATTACGGATAATATATTCTTATAATACTTTTTTATAAAATTATTAATATAATATTTAATAATATTTATTAAAAAATAATTTTTTAATTTCAATATAGATGCGCCTTTGATGTAATGCGACGACGTGACAAAAATGCGTCTCGATCATGTCCAGCCTGTAACAAGCTCATAAGTTCCCGTATGCACCTTTGTAGCAGTGTTCCGACAGCGGTGGAGTCTGAAAGTACCGACGGAGGAAGCGCCGTTACTGTTGACATAAAGTCAAACCTTTTGTCCATTGATGGTCTCCTGGAAATTGACTCTGAAACATTTTTGCCATCGTCAATATTTACTAATAAAAATAAACCGGTTCCGGATAATGAAAATTTAACTTTTTTGTCTCCAAAAGTTATGTATAACAGTGACTTATCATTAGCTTCGTTAAGCATGCGAGCATCCAGCCTTACTATAGATAGCGCCCAAAATGCAACATCATCGGTTTAGGGTGATCATGAAAACGTGACTTATTAAATTTGCTTGCTGCAAAGTCGGCCACAAAATTATCGTGTTTTAAATATTGCATTTTAAATGCCCTAAAAAGATAACAAAATTAAGGACTTTAGGCCTTTAGACTAATAAGGCCTTTATTATTTCCTAAAATATTCTTAATGTCTATTTCCTAATAATATTATTATTTAAATTACTTAATATTTATTTTTATTACTTAATATTTCCCTATTTATTTAAAAACTAAAGTACCTCATTGAAGCTTACATTTTGTAAATTTAAATGCATTGTTAAAAGTTAAAAATGGCTCAAAATATGTAATATTTGTAGATATTTTCTTAAATAAACACAATGTTACAATGTTAATATAAATTGCCATAAATTTAAGGTGAGAAGGCGCGGGGGTGCATGCATGGGTTTAAAATGTACTAATATGTAGAACAGTGGGGGCAAAACGCACACATGTTTAAAATTTGAGTGTAAGCGAAGCAGAGAAAAACAATGAGAGAAAAGCATTCACTGAGCAAAAAAACGTATTTTTTTTTAAATTTTTCGTTAAGTCAAAAGTTGGAATGGGCACTTAAATAGTGTATTTTATTTTAAAGAAAGCTTTGCTAGCAACTTTTCCTAAACAAATGAAAAACTACTCTTTCCTATCTATATTTTCTAAGGAGGAAACTTTTTCCGACCCAATTTTTTTTTTTTTTTTTTTTGTGCGGTCTTTCAGAATTTGGAAATAGTTTGTGCATCAATAAGAGCCTCAGCTAGCATTCCTGTATTCATCATAAAGCTTAGAGGCCCAGACGACCGAGGGGCGCTCGAGAAACGATTCGTTAGTACATATTAAGCTATTTGAAATTTGGCTAAGGAACAGAGGACTAAAGTTTCGAGTCCTTCTATTAGGAATGTTAAAATTTAAGCGTGTTAGTAAATGCTGGCTATCTACATCCCCGTTAATAAGGTTATGCAGGAAGACTACACCGAGCATTGTCCTACGATTTGTTAAGCTAGGTAAGTTTATGAGTAAGAGTCTACTACTATAAGATGGAAGTTGAAGATTTGCATCCCAGTTTAGACCTCTAAGTGAAAAACTTAGGAAATTCTTTTGTACGGATTTTATGCGGTCCTGATGTACTCCATATTGGGGACTCCAGACACATGAACCGTACTCCAGTATAGGACGGACCAAAGAAATGAATTGTGTTTTGGTTATATAGGGGTCATTAAATTCTTTTGACCACCTTTTGATAAAACCAAGGACTCCTTTAGCCTTATTAACCATTAAGGAAATATGGTCGGCAAATTTAACTTTGATGTCTAATAGGATGCCGAGATCATTAACCTGGATTAATTTTTCCAAGGCAATCCCATTAATAGAAAAAGTAGCTTGGAGAGGGCAAGATCGATAAAAAGACATATGTTTGCATTTTGATCCATTAAGTATTAGATCATTAGCTAAACACCATTTTTGAAAGTTATCAAGGTCAGACTGAAGACTGCATTGGGCAGAGATGGATTTGTACTGAAGACAAAGCTTTACATCATCTGCATACATAAGAACTAAAGAGTTCGTTAAAGCAGGGGGCAAGTCGTTTATAAAAAGCGTAAATAATAACGGGCCAAGATGACTTCCTTGAGCGACGCCAGATGTAGCACGGACCAGACGGGACTGTATGTTTTTAAATAAGACTCTTTGTGTCCTTCCTTCGAGGTAACTGGAGATCCATGTTAAGAGGTCTATAGGAAAACCCAGCATATTCAGTTTACTCAACAAGAGTGAGTGATTAACTAAATCAAATGCTTTGCTGAAGTCTGTGTAAATTACATCGGTTTTATATCCCTTACAAAAGCCATCTATGACAAAGGATGTCAACTCCAATAAGTTTGTGGTGGTGGAGCGACGCTTAATAAAGCCATGTAGACAAGGAGTGATAATCGAAGAGCAAAGGTGTTGCAAATGAGGGGTAATTAATTTTTCAAATAACTTTGGAATTGCCGACAACTTAGAGATGCCTCTGTAGTTCGCAGCCTCGGACTTTTTCCCCTTTTTATGTAGGGGAATTATAAATGATTCCTTCCACTTAAGGGGAAAAATCGAGGTTTCCAAAGATAAGTTGAAAAGTCTTAGAAGAGGTTTGCACAGAGCCCTGGCGCAGTATTTTAGCACACAGCCTGGTACTCCGTCGGGGCCTGGCGAACAAATGGGTTTTACCCTTAAAAGACCAGATAATAAGTTGTTCTCAGAAAAAAAACGGACAGAAAATAAGATTTGCTGCTTGAATGTTATATTCGTAAGGCTGATCTGTCAATTTAGGCGGAGAATAAGTTGTTTGAAAAAATTCTGCGAATAGATCGGCAATGGCCTGATCAGAAGTCGCAGAGGAATTTTCAAACGTAAGCAGGGGTGAAAAGAATACGTGTTTACGCTTAGTGTGTAACGAACTATTATTTCTGCTTCCGCTCGCCATAATTTGCCGCGGCTAGCTCACAGAGTTTCGCGGATCCGTTCCACCGAATTTATAGATTCGACGTGATTGCCCAAGCCCAGAAAATAATACAAATAGCTTTCCGTTGTGCAGTCTCTTTATTCTCTACTCTCTCTGCTTACAATGGTGATTTACGCGGGTTCCCGGGAATGATCCTTGGTGTATCCTTGGTGACCCTTGGTGTATCCGTCCTGGTGATCTCCTCCGTTGCTGGTGTTTCCGCTGTTGCTCTCGTTGCCGGGGTTCCTCTTCGTTGATCCGTCGTCAAGCCTTCCACCTCTTTGACTTGGTCTGGCCTTCGGCTATGCACTGAAAAGCCTCCACTACGCCGCCGGGGATACGCGCCTACGCGCTGTACCGCCGGGCTCGGGAGTTGGCGGGCTGTAGCCTCCGCTACACCAGGATGAACGCCGTGCTCTGCGCGCCAGCGACACTGGTTCGGGGGATAGCTACTGACTGTCGCCTCTGCACCACCAGGGAGATGCGCCGTGCATGCGCACCGGCGGACCTGGTTCGGAGTGTGCGGCCTGCAGTAGGCTCCGCTACGCCAGGACCACGCCGTGCTTTTCGCACCGGCGAGTCCGGTTTGGGAGATGGCTACTGGTGGTCGTCCCCGTAACCCGCTGTGCATGCGCACCAGCGGCCCTGGTTCAGAGTTTGCTGTCTACAGCCGGCTCCTCTACGCCAGGAGACGCCGTGCCTTTTCGCACCGGCGGGCCTGGATTGGGAGTCGCCGAAGTCTTGTCAGTTTCCGACGGGGTCGGAAGTCGCCTGTCCAGGACCGTACGTCACGCCTCCCTTTCGGCCGGGTGACCACCGCGCGTACGCGCCAATGGGCCCGGGTCAAGAGCTGCTCGGTGGGAGATCGGAGCCTCCCCGATCGCGTTCCAAAGCGGGCGTGAGTTCCCGAGTTGGCTTATCCGCGTCCTGCAGGACCACGCCTGTTGGTTGCGAGTCAGGAACCCGCGTGGCGTACGCAAGACTTGTTCTTTCCTCACTTCCTTGCAATGCTACCTGCTTTGACCGGGAATAGCCCACACTCGACTCTGTTACCCTGTAGCTTTCGAGGAAACCAACCGACGCCGATCCTCTCTCGTCCTGTCCTTCTCGTCTTCCGGAGCGAAACCGGGCTCGGGATCCTGAGTTGGCCTGTCCTTTCCGGTGCAGGACCACGCCTGTTGGTTGTGAGTCAGGAGTCCGAGTGGCGTGCGCCAGACTTATCCTTCCTGCACTTCCTAGCAAGGCTACCTGCCGTGGCCAGGAACTGGTCCAACTCGTCTCCTGTCGCCTTGGTCTTTCCACGGAACTGTCCTTGTACTGTTCTTTCCTTGTCTCGTTCGTTCTCCTTACGTTTGGCTGTTGGACTCTCCAAAGGCGGTCCTTCAACTCAAGCAACCGAATCCTTTTTAGAAACGCTCTAACACTTGATTGGCGGACTCTCCACAGGCGGTCCTCCAACTCAACGCTACAAGCTTCCTAAAAAGACTCGTCCCGAGCCGCTCCAATGGGCCTCCTTTTATACTGACTGGAGCGCCCGTTAATCCTCCTGGATTCTGCTCCACAGATCACGCCACTTTCCCGTTGTCGGGCTGCCGTTACTCCTGCTTCCAAGATCACGCCACTTTCCCGTTGTCGGGCTGCCGTTACTCCTGTTTCCAAGATCACGCCACTTTCCCGCTGGCAGGTGGCCATCCGTGCGCCCGTTGCCCCTTTCCGTTCGGCCGCTGACCCCTGCTGTTGCTGTGCGACGTGCCGCTGGCCTCCTTCGCCTCCCCTGTTGCTCCTTGCTCCTTTGCTGCCCCCAGTCATGTCGCCCATCCTGAACTCCGCTGCGCGGCGGGCTCATGTGCTCACCGTTGCCTCGGGAGCCGTTACGTTCCACGTTGTCTTCCACTCGATGATGGAGCTCTGCCCCTCACTGCCCTCACTGCCTTCCCATTCGTCCATTGGTGCTCCGGGAACCGTTACGTTCCACGTTGATTCCGTCTTCCCACTGGGCGATGTAACCTTGTCTTTCCATTCGTCTGCTGCTGCTCCGGGAACCGTTACGTTCCACCTTGATTCCGTCTTCGTACTTGATGGTGAAACCCTACCCCTCCCCGTTCGTATTGGTCCTCGGCCTATCTCCCGCGGCCCCCTAATGATTGGCCATTGCTGTCTTAGCTTGTGAGGAGACTAATTCTCCTCACACTTCCCCCCTTCTTCGGGAACGACAGAGACACTTGCCAAAGTAACGAAAATTTCGTGGCCACTCTCAGCTCACCGGAAAAAAACTGTGACTGATCGCTTTTCTCTTTGGTGTGGATGCCCATCCTCTTCCCCCCTCCTTCGGAAGACGGCCGACGGCTTCCCCCCTATCGCTGGCGTTGTTCGGTCGTTTTTTTTTTTTTTTCTTTTCCTTTTCCCCCATTTTTGTTTTTTTTTTTACTAACCACAATTTTTTTTTTTTTTTTTTTTAATTTTTAATACTAACCCTATATTTATATATTATTACATTTTTTTTTTTTTTTTTTTTAATACTAACTATGCTAACTCTATTATTTGTTCCCATTTTTTTGTTTTTTCTAAATCCTTTAATACACATTTTTTTTTTTTTTAATTTAATAGTACCTGTTTGGTCATTGAGCGTTTTCAATGCCGGGAAATGAAAGACGAATTTAATTACAGTACGTTATATTTTATTTATGCTGCAGGCAGATGAAACTGGGATCAACCAGTGTGATCATCCAGTTTATGGTGCTAAGCAGTGACTAATAATATGGACAGAGAGTGCGGCTCGACTAGACATACGCGAAGCTAAAGCTCTCGATAGTGGAGAGGGCGGCCCGACATAGTGATTGCGAAGCTAAAGCTCTCTTAAAATAGGCCCGTTGAAGTCGAGCGGCCGAGAAAGAGTCGGCTTGCGACCAACTAAGGCGATATATCCATACTTTAGCTTAATAAATAACCTATAACTAATTATTACACTAAACATACATAAACATTATTTAAACATTATTTAAACATTAACATTAAACGCCGTGCTGCTGCTTGACCCGACAGTACCCTATGTATATATATTTTTTTTTTTTTGAATACTAACTATGCTAACTCTTTTATTAATATTGTTTTCCTTTTTTTTTTTTTTATAAATCCTTTACTACTACCCTATATATATTTTTATTAATTTTTTTTTTTTTTTTGTACTTTGCTAACCCCCTCTTTTTTTTTTTTTTTTTCTTGTTCTAAATACTAACTTTTGTCTCCCCCCCCCCCTTTTTTTTTTCTTTTTTTTTTTTTTTGTTTTTGTTAGTCCAATATATCTCTTCTCCATTTTTTTTTTTTTTTTTTATTTATTTCTTCATATTTATTTATATATTTATTCAGTTTTTTTTTCTTATTTTTTTTTTGGTATTTTTTTTTTTTAACTCCTCCTAACCACCCTTACTCCTTTGGCGCCTCCTTTCACCCGGAAGCATGTGGCACCCACCTGTGCCAGGATGCACCACCTTCCGGATTTTCCTCGCCGTTTCGTCAACTCGGCCTTCACTCTTTCGGCAAGCTCCGGCGGCCAACTGTCCTCCGGCACCTCTCGCCCGCCTCCGACCGATGCCTGCCGCTCCAGCACCGGCCTTACCGGCCGTTTTTCTGGGCATGATACCTGCCGGGCCAGCGCAGGCCTCCGCGGCTCCGGCCACACCCACGGCCCCTTCTCCAACGGCTGCTCCTCTCTCCGCTCCTGCGGACACGGTGTCGGGGGCACCCCGGGCCACGGCGTTGCCTGCCGGACCCTCCTCCAACTCGGGGCCGCCCTGCATGGCTTCTCCTTCGGTCTTTCCGATCTTGGGCGTGGCGTCGGCGGTATCTTCGCCTTCCATTTCGCTGCCTGTCGCACCCTTCCGGCGGCGGCCCTTCTCCTTGCGTTTTCTACTGTTTTCCGGGTCCGCCGCTGCCGCGCCGTTCTCGCTTTCGCTCTGACCATTGCCCTCATGCGTCCATCGATGCGCCGCTGCCTTGCCTCCTTGGTGCTCCTCCTTCGCATTTGGGCTATAACCCTGACGCGGGCCCTCGCCATGTCCTCCGTAGCTTTTATCAACGCCAGCCGCCGGCTGTCCCGCTCTACTCGCAGGTGCAGGCCCAACTCCTCGCTCCTGCGCCGCCGCTCCACCTCGAATGACCCGACCGGGATGCTTCCTCCTCCTCCTGCCGCCCGCCGGACCATCCACTCTGACCTTGCCTTCTTGGCGTCCCATGAAGGATCGCCGACGATCTCTATGTCGCTGTCGTCGGAAGACACAATCATTGAGGCGCTTGAGGACATTGTTGCGGCTGCGTGTTGATTTCGAATAGGCCGAACATCTCCCACGTCTCCACTTATATAGCGCATTCATTTCCCGTTGCTGGAAATGTCCCGCTAATGCTCCCGTTGCTTGCTCTCCTCCTCTTTGTGGGATTTTTTTTTTTTTTTTTTTTTTTTTTTTCCCGTGTGCCCGTTATGCGGATACGATGTATTTGTCCGCTTTCATTATTCCTTTGCTGTTTCTTCTGTGTCTTAAGCCTTTAGCTCGCTCACATGGGCTCTCTTCTCCCTCCTTGTTCTGCCGTGTCGTAACGTGACAATTACTGGAGAAACGAAATCCACCACCGTATATGGCCCGTCGTACCGAGGGGCCAGTTTCGCCGCGAATCCTTCAGCTGCCTTTGATAGGTAGTGCTCCTTTGCCCACACTGTTTCACCGACCTTTGGGCTCCACTTCCGCCTTCTCAAGTTGTAATGTCGCGCCTGGTCCTGGGCAGCTCGCTCCATATTCCTCCTTACTATCTCGAATGTGTCCTTGAGTCTCGCCGCGTTTTCCATGGGTGTTCCTTGTTCGGCTCCCGTGCCCAACACATTCTCGTCGAACAGGGCTCGCGGCATCCTTGGCTCCCTGCCCTGCGTTATAAAACACGGCGAGTACCCCGTGGACTCCGAGACTGCGGAATTTACCGCCAACATTAGCTCCGGCCAGTGTTCGTCCCACTTCCTTTGTTCTTTCCCAGCGAACTGGGCGATCATTGTTTTTACCGTCCTGTTCGCTCTTTCCGTGGGATTCTCCTGCAGCGTATATGGTGCGTTGAACTGATGGCGTACGCCGAGTTCTCCGAGGAATTTCTTGAAGCTGCGACTGGTGAACTGCACCCCGTTGTCCGTTATTATTATTTTCGGTACTCCATACCGAGCGACAATTCTCTCCCTGAATGCCTTCTGCAGCGCCTCTGTTGTTGCTTTTCGAAGAGGCACTATCTCCGTCCATTTCGAAAACCGATCGATTATCACCAGGATCATCGTATTGCCGTGTTTCGACCTGGGCAGTGGGCCTACGAAATCTGCACACACCGTCGCCCATGGCTCCTCCGGAACCTGTGTCAGCATTTGCCCGGCCATCTGCATCTGATTCGGCTTGTACTTCAGGCACGTCTCGCCTCTCCTGACGTATTTCCGGATGTCCCTTTGCATCCCTGGCCAGAAATACCGGGCGGCCACTCTGGCTATGGTTTTCCTTACGCCCAAGTGTCCCGCCGTTGGTGCGTCATGATTTTCCTTGAGGACCTGCTGCCTCATCTCCAGCGGCACGCACAGCTTCCATGACGCCACTTCCTCGCTTCCGGCTCTATGCGGGACGTGGCGGTAGATCAAGCCGCCCTCTTCCACGTAATCCGGGAATTTTTGTGGGCTTGTTGTCATCTTTTTCTTCAATGCGCTTATCCACCCGCATTCTTTGGCGACCACCTCCATGGCTTTCCTAAATTTTTCCATTACCGAACTGGTACCCCTCCAGGTAGAGCCTCATTTGCTTTATCGCCCATACTATGGCCAGGCACTCCTTTTCCGTTGCGGAGTAGTTTTTCTCGACCCCAATCAACGTTCGACTTGCGTACGCGATCACTCGTTCGCCCTCCTCGGTGTCCTGGGTCAGAACCGCCCCGACGCCGTAGTCGCTGGCGTCCGTTTGCAGCACGAATTTTCTTTCGAAGTCTGGGCACGCTAGCACTGGATCCTCCGCCAGCCGTGACTTTAAAGTCTCAAAGGCCTCTTGGTGCTTGGTTGTCCACTCCCACTTTGTTCCTTTTCGCAGAAGATCGTTCAGGGGCTTCGCTATTCCTGCGAAATCTGGGACGAACCGCCGATACCACGATGCCATCCCTATGAACTGGCGCACTCCCTTGACGTTCGTCGGGGGTTGTAGCTCTGTAATCGCGGCCACCTTTCCCGGATCCATTCCGATCCCTTGGCTTGTTATCCGGTGGCCCAGGTAGAGCAGTTCCTGCCTGAAAAAATGACATTTCTCCGTGTTTATCCGCAGGTTTGCTGCTTTCAACCTTCTGAACACTTCTCTTAGGTTCGCCATGTGTTCTTCCTTGGTGCGTCCGATCACTATAATGTCATCCTGATACGCGAATGCGTGTGGAGCCATATCCGGGCCTATGACCTGGTCCAGGGCCCTTTGAAACGTTGCCGAGGCTGAGTGCAACCCAAAAGGCATCACTTTCCATTGATATAGACCCTTCCCTGGAACGGTGAAGGCGGTGAATTTCCTGCTGCTTTCCTCTAGGGGATCTGCCAATACCCATCCTTCAAATCGAGACTGCTGAAGAATCTTGCTTCTCTCAGCTGCTCCAAAATGAAATTTATGCGAGGCATCGGGTACGCATCTTTTATTGATTTTGCATTAATTTGTCGGAAATCCACGCACATCCTCCATTGCCCCGTTTTCTTCTTCACCATTACGATGGGTGAACTGTACGCGCTATTTGAGGGCTCGATGCATCCCTTTCCAGCAATTCCTCCACCTTTGAGTTTATCTCCCCCTGAATCTTCGGATTTTTGGGGTAATACCGTTGTTTTATGAGAATGTCGTCCTTCATCGTGATCCTGTGCTGCGTTATGTTCGAACAGCCCTTCTGGCCTTCGAACGCCTCCAGTTCTCTTTCGATGAATCTTTTGACACGTTCCTCTTCCCATTTTTCTGGGCATCCGGCTACCGCTACGGACAGTCTATCCTCCAGACAGCCGGCCCATCTTTTCCTTTTGGGTATTGAAATCCGGTGGCCTGCGCACGTCAAGGTTGTGCCAAACTCGCTGAGGAAATCCCATCCTAGCACCAGATTGTCCTCCATGCCTGGCATCACCAGCAGGTTTAGGGTTTTTGTGCGATCGCCGAAACTTATCCTGGCTTGGAGCACGACGCGTGTCTCCGTATGGCTCCCGTTAGCCAGCTTCACAAGTTTCCTTGTTGCGATTCGTTGCCCGGTGACCCCCGGCCTTTCCGCTAGCTCTTCGGAGATGAAACTCGCCGTTGCTCCCGTGTCCAGCATGGCCTTTATCTCTGTGCCCTCGACCTCGATGGTTGCCGTCAGCTGCTGCTCCTCCTCGGATAGTCCTCCTATTAATTTTGAGAGGCAGCACCGTGCGATCCCGGCTCTCCTCCCTGTTGCTGAGACCGCTGCGCGTTTCCCGCCCTCTGGCAGCATTCCGTGCTCCTTACCCCTATTGCGCCGCACATCTTGCAGAACAAAATTCGTGGGTTCCTGCACCCGCTGGCCCAATGGCCCATGCCACCGCACCTGTTGCATGCTTGAGCCGGGTTTTCCACAGAACCCTGCCTTGGCCCTGCTGCCCACTGCTGACTAGGCTGTTGCGGAGCCGGCCTATGCTGGGTCTCAGGCTGCCATCTTGGCATCCAACTTTGGTTCATGCTGTTTTGTCGCTCCGGTGGGCCTTGGCGCGGTTCCTCTCTTTGCCACCTCGGTGCCCATTGTGTGTTTTGGACGGCCTGGTGGTGGAACTCGTCCCTTTGTCCTTTCTGGGTCCATTGGTCCCTCTGGTACCTTGCCGCTTCGCTATGCTGCGATTCTTCTCTCTTATATCTCTCGTTTACGGGCGGCTGACTGTGGCTCCACCTTTGTTCTGTGGCCACTTGCCTGTTAAAGGCCTCTTCCTCCTGCGCTAATTCCTCAAACTCCTCTGCTAAGCCCATCACCTCCTCTAACGACGCGCAGGCGTATGGCCTTATGAACATCTTCATCCTTGGCATGCAGTTCTCGACGAGCCTCTCTATCACTTCTTTCGTGGTTTTGCCTAATGGTTTCTTTAGTGACTGAAGGTCCACCATGTATTCTTTGAAAGGCTCTCCACGACGCTGATTCCGTTGGCGAACTTGGTCCGCCAACTTTTCGAAGTATCCTTTCGGCAGGAAGAAATTCTCAAAGCTTGCCTTGAACCTCGCCCATGTTGGCCATTCTTCGTCGTTCATGATGAACCATCTTTGGACCCTGCTCTGCAGTAGTTCTGGCATGGCTCTGGGGATCGTGTTTATGTCCAATCCGTATGTCTTTGCGGACCACGTTACTCGGTCCAGGAACTCTAACGGGTCCCCTGTACCGTCGAAACGAAACGACCAGTCCCGCACTTGTCTGGCTACTTTGGCGTAATCCACCGGGGCCGGAACATACTTTCTCGACCGCGGCTCTATGCTCCTTGCATTCTTGGATCTGGTACCGCCAGGCTCTCTACAAAATTCTCGGTTTCGCTGGCTGCTCTCTGCCTAGGGGTTGATCTTTGTCCAAACCTTTCCTCAAGGCCGTGCGTTAGCGCCAGTACCTCCTCTTCCTTGGATTCGTCGACCCACCTCGCCACTGAGGATCTCATTGCTTCCACAGTCCCGTCTGCTGGTAGACCGAGCTCTCTACACACTTCGCTCAGCTCCTCCTTTCTCAATGTGTAGATCCAATTCTTTCTTCCCATCTTTCTGCTATGTTATTTTCTAGGCTAAATGCAATCACGAAATTTGGGCGCCAGGTGTAACGAACTGTCTTTCTGCTGCCGATCGCCACAATTTGCCGCGGCTAGCTCACAGAGTTTCGCGGATCCGTTCCACCGAATTTATAGATTCGACGTGATTGACCAAGCCCAGAAAGTAATACAAATAGCTTGAAGTTTCCACACTCTTTATTTTGAGACCTCATTATACTACAAAAGTCTTTCTTTCTCTTTTACTCGTTGCTCCTTCCGTTCCTGTTGGCTCCGTCGTCGGCGTCCTATGCGGGTTGTCCGGGATACGCCGCCGCTGTTCCGTCGCCGCCGTTACTCCGTCGCCGATGGTACTCCTGTCGCCGCGCTGCCAGCGATTCCGCTACCTTTGGCCTTGAGAAAACACCCCCTTGGGTCGACTACGACTGATCTGACGGTTGGCTGCGGTCGGTCGCCTCCGCATACACCGGGACACCGTGCATACGCTCCGGTGCCAGGTTTGGGAGTTTGTTTGCTGACTGCCGCCTTCGCTACACCGGGACACCGTGCATACGCTCCGGCGCCAGGTTTGGAAGTTGCCGTGTGACGTCTCCGCTACACCGGGACACCGTGCATACGCTTCGGTGCCAGGTTTGGAAGCCGCCGTGTGCCTGATCGTATTGTCGCGCTCCCGCTACACCGGGACACCGTGCATACGCTCCGGCGGACCCGAGTTGGTAGTGGCGGGGCTGGTGACCAGGGTGTTCTCACTTGGTCTGTGACCTGGACTCGAGTTCTTGAGTCGGCCGATCCGTGTTTCGCAGGACCACGCCTGTTGGTTGCGATTCCAGGAGTCGGTAAGGCGTACGCCAGACTTATCCTTTCTTCACTTCCTTGCAAGGCTACCTGCCGTGTTCGGGAATGGCTCAACTCGACTCTGACGCCTCGGGCTTGTAGAGGAAACCGTCAAGCAACGGATCCTTGTCTCCCTAGTTCTGTACGTCTCGTGGTTACCGGGCGTGTGATCCCAAGTAGGCCTCCCTGTTTCGCAGGACCACGCCTGTTGGTTATGATTTCAGGAGCCGGTAAGGCATACGCCAGACTTTATCCTTTCCTCACTTCCTTGAAAGGCTACCTGCCATGTTCGGGAGTGGCTCAACTCGGTCTCCCCACCCTGGTTCTGTCTTGTGTCTCGTCCTTTACGTCTCGTGTACACCGGGCGTGCGATCTCGAGGCGGTCTATCCCTGTCTCGCAGGACCACGCCTGTTGGTTATGATTTCAGGAGTCGGTAAGGCATACGCCAGACTTTATCCTTTCCTCACTTCCTTGCAAGGCTACCTGCCGTGTTCGGGAATGAACCAACTCGACTACACGACCCTGGGTTTCCGGAGGAAGGTCCAGCAATGGATCCTTTCCTTATTTTCTTATTCGCTCTCCTGGACTACAAGTTACTTCTCTAAAATTCAGTCCTAAAGCCAATATGGACGTATGGGTCCCAGCTGTGGAGGAACGCAAGCAGCAGCAACGGACATCATTCTGCGGGCACAATCAAAAATGTTGAGAAATATCACTGGGGCACCTTGGTATGTTCGCAACGAAAATATCCACCGGGATCTAGTCAACCTCGCACTGAAAGACGAAATCCAGAAGCATAAAGAGTCATACAAAGAAAAACTGGCCTTCGCAGGCAAATTTTCTCGCTCGGGGATTGACTTGGGTTTCTAGCGTATCCCGCCTTAGACGCAACGACCTCCCAACCCAGCAATCGATTTTTAGGGCCGTCTAACTCCGTATCAGTCAATATGACTGTTAGTTAAGTTAAAAATATAAGATTTGATACACCTCTTGTTAGTCTCGCATAGAGAAGATTCAAGAAATAAAAGGAACATTAAAAACAAGAAAGCAAAGCTAACTTCGGGCGGAGCCGAAGTTGATATACCCTTGCAGTTAAAACCGGATAAATATCGCAAACATCGGATGTAGTTTGCCGATCCTTATGATTACATCATAATAAAACCAATTTATTACAATAAAAAATCTAAAAAAAAGTTCCAAGCTTCTATCTTCAAAAATACGAAAGTTGATATTTCTACCAAGTACCATTTACGATCGTTCAGTTATATGGCAGCTATAGGATATAGTTGGCCGATCCTAATGAAATTTGGTAGGTTGGATCAACTGGCCAAAAATAGAATCTGTATTAAGCTTTCTATCTTCAAAAACACGAAAGTTGGGTCTTTTCCGATCGTTCAGTTATATGGCAGCTATAAGATATAGTCGGCCGATCCTTTTGAAATTTGGCATGTCGTAATGTTTTGCCAAAAATAGCTCTAGTGTCAAATTTAAGTGTCAACTCTCTAACTCTAAAAACACCAAAGTTATACCTTTTCCGATCAATCAGTTATATGGCAGCTATAGGATATAGTCGGCCGATCCAGACCGTTCCGACTTATATACTGCGTGCAAAGGGAAGAAGGGTGTGTGCAAAGTTTCAAGTCGATAGCTTCAAAACTGAGAGACTAGTTTGCGTAGAAACAGACAGAAAAGATTCTCTGGCCAAAAACTGGGAGAACAAATCGTCTTGAACATCAGCGCGGGCACACGAATCTTGAAAGAAGACGTGCGCCTTGTATAATTATATTTAAATTTTTGTATGTCCTCCACCTTTATATCGGCTTTAGTTTTGGCTTTGATATAAGCCGAGATATCAATCTCTAAAGTATCAGGGGCAAGCCGAGAAACAAATATATGTTTCGATGGAGGAATCACCTGTAAGGGTTTTGGTGTCGCAGGTACGAGAACTGCAGCATCAGTCGGTGCCGGTGGTCCGGACTGTGGAATAACCTTTTGGGTGACTCTAATGAGGGTTTCGTTCCCTAGGACCTGTGGCATCACTCGAAGCGATGCCATGGCGGACATATCAGACAATTGCTCATTATCCCTGAGAAATTCTGACGAATTTTTCTCAGTTCTAGCCCTTGGGGAGGCCAGAGATATAAGCGGCTGCATTAATGTCGGCTGAGCAGGCTGAGGCGGAACAGAAACAGCGGATTTCTTACGCTTAGTGGACTCATTTAGCAGCTGAAGGCCACTAAATTGAGTGTCAAGCGCACAGAGCTGGTCATTGATTTTACGAAAACCAGTGATCAGCTCTTTCAATCCATTTTTGGTCTGTCTCATGAACGACCTCATTTCGCCTTGCACAGCACGACAATTTTCACAACAATAATGTATCCCAGACCTACGGGAAATAGCATCCGAAACTGATGCAGTGAAACCGGCACACTTGGCATGTACGACGTTCTCACATAGATGGCAGGCTGGGATGAGGAAATGGTCTTGTTACAAGACTTAATGGCACAGACAAGTTTAAATTCCATTTTTTTTTTTTTTTTTTTAATAAAACAAAAATTAATATTTAAAAAGTTAAAAAACACAATACCTTGAACCACTGCTCAGTGCTCACACTGTCAGTGTGCCGGCAGCGCTGCGGCAGAATTTTCTTCGCTATGCAAGTTAAATTGTTTGTAGTTCGGTGAATTAAAAAAATGAAAATTTTATTTTTTAATTTCACAACTTGGTGTTAAACCTTTATTTATTAAACGCAAAAATTACAAGACACTTTTGGTTTTTATACCCTTGCAGAGGGTATTATAATTTTGTCCAAAAGTGTGCAACGCAGTGAAGGAGACATCTCCGACCCTATAAAGTATATATATTCTTGATCAGGATCACCTCCTGAGTTGATATGAGCATGTCCGTCTGTCCGTCTGTCCGTCTGTCCGTCTGTCTGTCTGTCTGTTTCTACGCGAACTAGTCTCTCAGTTTTAAAGCTATCGTCTTGAAACTTTGCACACACCCTTCTTTCCTTTGCACGCAGTATATAAGTCGGAACGACCGGGATCGGCCGACTATATCCTATAGCTGCCATATAACTGATTGATCGGAAATGGTATAACTTTGGTGTTTTTAGAGTTAGAGAGTTCAAATTTGACATGAGTGCTATTTTTGGCAAAAAATTACGACATGCCAAATTTCATAAGGATCGGCCGACTATATCCTATAGCTGCCATATAACTGAACGATCGGAAATGACCCAACTTTCGTGTTTTTGAAGATAGAAAGCTGAAATTTAATACAGATTCTATTTTTGGTCAGTTGATCCAACCTACCAAATTTCATAAGGATCGGCCGACTATATCCTATAGCTGCCATATAACTGATTGATCGGAAATGGTATAACTTTGGTGTTTTTAGAGTTAGAGGGCTAAAAATTGACATGAGAGCTATTTTTGGCAAAATAATACGACATGCCAAATTTCATATGGATCGGACGACTATATCTTATAGCTGCCATATAACTGAACGATCGGAAATGACCCAACTTTCGTGTTTTTTAACATAGAAAGCTGGAACTTGGTACAGATTATATTTTTGGTCAGTTAATCCGACCTACAAAATTTCATTAGGATCGGCCGACTATATCCTATAGCTGCCATATAACTGAACGATCGGAAATGACCCAACTTTCGTGTTTTTGAAGATAGAAAGCTGGAACTTGGTACACATTCTATTTTTGGTTAGTTAATCCGACCTACAAAATTTCATTAGGATCGGCCGACTATATCCTATAGCTGCAATATAACTGAACGATCGGAAATGGTATTTGGTAGAAATATCAACTTTTGTATTTTTGAAGATAGAAGCTTGGGACTTTTTTTTCGATTTTTTAGTGTAATTGATTGGTTTTATTATGATGTAATCATAAGGATCGGCCAACTATATCCGATGTTTGCAATATATATCCGGTTTTAGCTGCAAGGGTATATCAACTTCGGCTCCGCCCGAAGTTAGCTTTGCTTTCTTGTTTCTTAAATACTTTTGTCAACCGTTCGCGGTCTCGGTCAAAATAGGACTGACTCCTTAATTCTAAATCTGATCCAAAGAACCTCGGCCATCAGTTGTGTTTAGATTAGAGGCTTAAGATGAAACTGTCGCATCTTATTGTGAAATTCGATTAAGCTGATCGATGCAATTTGGTGGGTACTTGAAACGCAAAAGGCGTAATTGATTGGGCTTCGGAGGGAAGCTGATGTTTACTTTTGATTTTGATTTGTTTATGGGGAACCGAGATCGGACCTCAGAGCCAAAGACAAAGCCGAAGGCAAATGCAGAGTTTGAAAATATTGTTTATAAAATTCATAAGTGGAAAGCCATAAGTGGCCTGGATTTATGGGTTGAATAATTGAGCCAAAGATCAAGCCAAAGGCAAATGCAGAGATTGAAAATATTGTTTGTGGCCATAAGTGGCCTGTATTTAGGGGTTGGATAACTCTCCCCCTTCTAAAATGGATCGTCCCGATTCAATATGAAATTCGTTTAAATGATCTCTTAATTCTGTTAAAAAAATTTCTTGGTTAATAAATTTTTCGGTTCAGGCCGATGTTTTTTGGTTACAAAGAATATACCATTTTTGTATTTTATAATAAGTGAAAGAATCAAATATATAATGATTAAAATTAATAATATAAAGGTAAGTGATATTTTAGTATTCTTAATTTTAACGAATGGGTTTAAAATGTTTATATTATCTAAAGAAAGATCAGAGTTATTTGATAATATGTAATCGGATATTTCATAATTTTTAAAGTGGTTCGTAGTTACGTATTCAAGAATTTTATTTTCCAAATTGGTATATGAGATATAATTAATTTTAGTTGTACCATTAAATGTTATTAAAAACGAACCGCTTAAATGGGAGTTGTTAACAATATTGTTCCCATTTATAAGAATGGCACCATCTTGTATGATGTCTATTTTTTTCTCTTATTTTTTTACAGGTTGATTTTTCATCATTTAATAATCGGGTAAAACAAGTTTTTGGTTACTTAGAGTGCAATAATTATTAAAAAGTTCGTTCTTAAAATTAGACATTTCGTAAAAAATATTTTCGCATTTTGCGACTTGATTGCTTAATACTAGTTTTCCATCGATTTGGGAAATCGCTCTAGCGTGATATATTTCACATCTGTTTTTTATTATTGGGTATTTTATATAAATTATTAAAAGTTCTTTATGCAATGCGATTTTAAAAGAAGAGATGTCCATTAAATCAGCTATAATTACTGGTTTTTGTTCATGTTTTAATATTTCCAAGATGTCATCATTGTTTAAAATTTTGTTATTAAAAAGTCTATTTTTGCTAGAGTGATTGTGGCAATTAAATTTTGCAGATCAAATGTTAATAATCGCAAGCGATGTTTTCGAAGTGGTAGATCTTGATCAATAAATACTTTTTTAAAATCATCGGAAAGAGATTCTATTTCTTTGAATAATCCGAAATTGATGTTATTGCTTATTATTGTTTTCAATTAATTCATTAATTTTATTCTGAACTGTAATAAAATCATCATGGTCCGGAGTTCCAGCTAACCATTTCCACACGGTGCCTAACTCATTTATCCCTCTTTTTGATCTAGTTGATATTAATTGCGATAAAATTAGTTCGATTACTTTTATGTCATATTTAATTTCCCATTGTGACCTTTTATTAGTATCCCTTTTAATATTATCTGATTCCAAATTTATTATTTCTTTATAAAAGCTTAAGTTAGTTACATGGAATAAATCTGCGTATGAATCGTACGTCAATACGTCTTTATTGTCCTTAAATAGAAGATATTCGTGACTTGTATAGTCAATTATTTCTGATTTTGTTAATAAAATAAGGTGTAGTATGAGCACCTGATAAAACATTTTCTGGGAAAGGAAAGAAAAAAGGATAATATATAAATACTTAGAATTTTATATTATCTTTGTGAATAATTCTATTTCTATTGTTGATTATTATTTTGTTGGGTAAATTTTCCTTAACTATTTGTTTTTTATATCTGGTTTTAAGTTTATTTCTTTCCCCGTGTTTCTTTTCATAGACTACCTGTCCTACATGATATTCTTTTTCTTTTCTGTTTTCATTATGTGTTTCCAACATTTTCTCTTGAGTATTTTTCAAAAGTTCAGGAATGTTATCGTGCTCTATTTTATTATATAATACGTCAAAAGGTTTTTGGTTCGTTGTAGAATGAATGCTCTGATTATATTCTTGAGCGGCTCTTATTATTATTTCGGAAAAGTCAGTTAAATTAAATTCTTCTTTAATGCATCGAGCTAATTCTGTTAATGTAGAATGTGCCCTTTCAACCTGTTTGACGTGCTGTGCCTCGGGTCTGCGTAATGTAAAGTTAAATTGCACCTTTGTGCGAAAGATTTAAATTGGGCCGAGGTAAAGCTCGGTTCATTATCGGTCATTATTACTTTTGCTTGTGGAAAATGCTGAAGAAGTTCCATTATTTTATTTTCGATATTTAATTTATTTTGGATTTCTTTTACTACTAGAAATTTTGAGTAAGCGTCAATACAAGTTATGAAAGTAAGACCTTGCGCGTAATATATATCAATGTGTAAATTTTCTCCTTCTTTACTTGGAATTGGGGCTTCCCCAATTGGAATTTTTATTGGGTGCCTGTTGTATTTATTTTCGTTACAAATCACGCAATTTTTAATATATTCTTTTAATTTTTTAAAACAGTTTGGCCAATAATACCATCGAATACTGAATACCATCCTTTCATATCTACATTGGGATTTTTATCCGAAATTGTGTAAGATAAAGTTTGATGGTCGGTTTGAATTTCAATTCCAATTACTCCGTATAAGTAATTTCTTAGATTTTGAAGAGCCCATACTATCGCTAAAAGTTCCTTCTTATTAGTCGCATAAGCTTGTTCTGTTTTAGACGAGGTTTTTGAAATAAAAGTAATTGGTTTTCCTTCTTGAGATAAAACTGCACCAATTGCGACGTCTGAAGCGTCGGTGGTCAAGGTAAATTTTTTATTATAGTCCGGTTGAACTAGTTCTACTTGAGCAATGAGATTTTCTTTTAGCTCGTTAAAAGCTTTAATTGCTGGTTCATCCAGCTGAATCAATATTTTTGTTGACATTCTCTTTGAGATTTTGCCATTATGACCTCCAAGATATTTTGTTAGAGGTTTGGCTATGTAGGCGTAGTTTGAAACAAATTTTCTATTATAGCCCGTAAAACCTAGGAAACTTCTTAGTTCCCGAATATTTTCTGGAAGCGGATATTTTCTAATGGTTTCAATTTTCTCTGGGTCTGTCTTGATGACGTTATAGGATACCATGTATCCTAGAAAACGGGTTTCGCGTTTGAAAAACTTAGATTTTTCTAAAGAGATTTTCATGTTTGCCCTCAATAATATATTTATAATTTTGTTTAGATCTGTATAGTGTTGTTCAATTGAGTTTGAGAATATTATAATGTCGTCCATATAGACATGACACGTTTTCCCTATTTGTTCTCTTAGAATATCGTCCATTGCTCTCTGAAAGATTCTTGGTGCATTTGTTAATCCGAATGGCATTCTTAAAAATTCGTATTTTCCATTATTTATTGAAAAGGCTGTTTTTTTTGACATCAGATTCTTTCATTAGTATCTGATGAAATCCTGACTCTAAATCTATTGTTGAAAAATATCTTGCTTTCCCCAAATTTGATAGAATTACTGATGGGTCTTGCATTGGGTACCTGTCAGGTATAGTACTTTCATTCAATTTTTTGTAATCAATGACGAGTCTTAATTTACGGCTTCCGTCTTGATTCTCTCCTTTCTTTGGGACTACCAGAAGTGGTGAATTGTAAGGGCTTCAGCTAGGCCTTATTATTTTTTCTGATAACATTCTTTTGATTTCGCCATTCACGAAATCGTTGACAGATAGAGCATATGGATATTGCTTCCCGTATATTGGCCTATCATGAATTAGATTTATTTCCCCCTTTATGTCTGTTCTAAAAGGAATTTGCATATTTATCTTTGAATGCTCCTTTTCAATATAGTGAACTATCTTTTCCCTCAGTCCGCCTAATTGGTCGGTACCTATATTATTTATTTGATTTTTGACGGTATTTACTTCGTCGGCACTCTCAGGATTTTTAATTCCCAAGATATTTTTATATTTATTGACGGATATTTCTACGTCGGCGTTCTCAGGATTTTTAATTCCCAAGATATTTTTATTTTTATTGACGGATATTTCTACGTCGGCGTTCTCAGGATTTTTTGTTCCCAAGACATTTGTATTTTTGTTGACGGATATTTCTACGTCGGCGTTCTCGGGATTTTTTGTTCACAAGATATTTGTATTTTTGTTGACGGATATTTCTACGTCGGCGTTCTCGGGATTTTTAACTCCCAAGCTTTTCTCACTATTTTCAACAAATAATGAATCTGTGTTTTTGCTACCATTATCATCAAAATACTTTTTTATAATAAATTCTTTTAACGGAAGAATATTATTTTCTTTAATTAAACGTATTTCGTTTTTCTCCTCATTATCATAATATTTTAACTTCTCCTGTTTCCCATTATATTCCAAGATTCCCTTATCTATATTTATTATAGCTCCAATTTTTCTTAATAGATTGAATCCAATTAGAATATCAGATTCTAAACCTTCGATTTCATAAAATAATTGTTTTGTTTCAAATATATTTATAATATGGTAATACCTAATAATTGAGTAGCCATGAACTGTTGTTACCTTTTTGTATATTGGTAGCTCGTTTTTATTTTCAAAAATTCCCCTTTTTATGTAACAAGCAGTGGCTCCTGTATCTATTAAAACTTTTAGCTGCTTCTTGGTTTTTCGATCTATCCTATTTAAATAAGGCATTCCTCTGTAGGGGTCTGGTCTAAAAAATGGTCTTCATTAATATTATTTAATCTGGTTACTTTATAAGCTGGCTGACTTTCTGTTCCATCTGATTCCCTTTTTTGAGCTTGAGTTTGCTCTCTATTTTGATTTGTGTTATAAAAATTTGAACGACTTTTATTTTGATGATAATTATTATTATATCTACCTTGATTATCGTTTGCCTGCCAATTATTATATCTTCCCTGGTTATTATTTGGCTGCCAATTTTGGCTCGGCTGCCGATTGTTATTAGATTTATTCTGGAGTTGAATCGGTGGATCAACATCCATTGGCTCGATAGCTTGTTGCTTATGATTATTATTTTGATTATTATTTTGCCAAAAATTTCCCTTTTGTGGCCAATTGTAATTTTGGTTATGATTAAAATTATTTCCCATTTTAGTGGTATTATTATTTTGCCGTATTTGATCAAATCGTAAGTTGTTTCCCCGATATTTACTTTCATTTTTAAATCCATTAAACCTATTTGCGAATTGAGCACGGAAGTTGTTTGATTCTAATTCTTGGACCTTTGCCAAAGCATTGGGCAAATCTGGTGGATTTAATGAGAAAAGAGTTTCTGAAATAGATCCATTAAATCCGGATATAAATACTCGTAGAGCATTTCCCCTTATTGAATTGTTTGTTTCTTTGGTAATTACACTGTCCTTTCCGTATGTCATTATGGTTTTGTTTATTAGTAAGGTCATTTTTTTATTGACTTCGTTATAGTACTCAGTAATTGTCATTCGTCCTTGCCTGAGGATACTTAGTTCTGACTCGAGAACATGTATTGGTCGTTTGTCACTATATATAAAGTCCAATCGGGATAAGATTGCTTTAAAGTTTAAAACTGTGCCATGATTGGTAAGAGCATCATGGGCAGCTCCCATAATTTTATTTCGTAAAATTGTTAAGGCGATAAAATATTGTTCACTTTCAATTTTATAGAGACTCATTGCAGTTTCTGCAGCTTCCCTCCAACCTACATATTGTGTTGTTTCCCCTGTGAAATTTGGTAAGGATTTTACCACTTCAAGTGTTGTATCGCATTTTATAGCTGGGTCAATTGTTTGTACTTTATAATCTTCCACAGTGTTTGCATCTGTGGCTAGCCTTCCTTCTAAACATTCTACTTTCCTGCTAACTTCATTCAATTGAGCGTTTATTAACCTGTTTATCAATTCTACTGTTAAACTGCCGGCTGTGACTACACTGCCTGCAGAAAAATTTGGTGCTGAACCTCCGGTTGCCATTGTTAGATTTAGTTCACAAAAGCTAATTATCAAATCTTCCAGAATTATTCTTTATATTTTTTTGTTAAATCCCGAATCTTACTTTTTGCAATATATAAATCTTATATTATTTTACTCAAGTTTACAGATCTTGCATTTTAGTCTTTAATTTTTTTATTATTTTAAATTAATTCCTCACGATATTGTCCCGTTGGGGTCTTCCTTCTGTGTGGTTGGTGGTTGATAGAGAATGTCCTGTCTTCCTTCCTTGGGTTTTTTTGTTGGAGCGAGTTTTCGTTTTTATTTGAGAATGTCCTGCCTTCCTTTCCTGGTTTTTCTTGTTGGAGTTGTCGTTTTATTTGTTTTTGTTGTTCTTGTTTGTTTTTTTTTGTGCGTTGATTTATTTTTTAGTTTTTGTGTTCTTGTAATTGTTTGGTTTAAAATTTCGGTCCACCTTTGTTTTAATTCACTCTTAATGGATTATTACATTCATTAATTTCCATTTACTTTATTGTTAACGATCACTGTCACTTGGTAGTGTCGTTTGGTGGATGTTTTAATTTTTCCACTAAAAATGTTGAGTTGTTGACCGCGCGAGTTCCGTTTATGTTTAACTTATTTTTCATTAAACTATTTTTTGGAGCTTTATGTGACGCGGCCCCTTGAGTTGGGCGCCAGTTAAATTGTTTGTAGTTCGGTGAATAAAAAAAATTAAAATTTTATTTTTTAATTTCACAACTTGGTGTTAAACCTTTATTTATTAAACGCAAAAATTACAAGACACTTTTGGTTTTTTCTTAAATACTTTTGTCAACCGTTCGCGGTCTCGGTCAAAATAGGACTGACTCCTTAATTCTAAATCTGATCCAAAGAACCTCGGCCATCAGTTGTGTTTAGATTAGAGGCTTAAGATGAAACTGTCGCATCTTATTGTGAAATTCGATTAAGCTGATCGATGCAATTTGGTGGGTACTTGAAACGCAAAAGGCGTAATTGATCAGTAATTGATCAGCCATCAGTTGTGTTTAGATTAGAGGCTTAAGATGAAACTGTCGCATCTTATTGTAAAATTCGATTAAGCTGATCGATGCAATTTGGTGGGTACTTGAAACGCAAAAGGCGTAATTGATTGGGCTTCGGAGGGAAGCTGATGTTTACTTTTGATTTTGATTTGTTTATGGGGAACCGAGATCGGACCTTAGAGCCAAAGACAAAGCCGAAGGCAAATGCAGAGTTTGAAAATATTGTTTATAAAATTCATAAGTGGAAAGCCATAAGTGGCCTGGATTTATGGGTTGAATAATTGAGAAAAATTGCCCTTCACTGCACTAGAATTATACGAATTTGGTTGAATGTTCTTTGAATTGTTCCAGAATTTTGAGTTAAGCCAACGCATTTGTTTTGCCCCTATACCTACATAAATTTAAACATTTCTAATTTTGTTGTAATAACACAGTGCGATAAAAAAAGAAAAATTGGAGGAACTTTTGAAGAGACCTAGTAGGAATTGTTCATTAGGTCGAGTATAGTATAAAACAGAGGTCGGCACGGCCCTATCTCGGGGGCATAGGAAATTTCTCTGCCCGAGCTCTGCCACACACACACAGTATAAATGTGTGAAACGTCATGCTCAAAGCCTACTTTCTGCTATACGTTACTAACACTAATGCGGTAAAATCATATCAATGTATTGGGGTGCCGACCTCTGGTACAAAACCATGTTTGAAATTTTTCAAACACCCTCAAAATCTTGATTTATTTGGTTTTTCGGTTTTTCGGGACTTTTTTGCTCTTAAAAATTCTTAAACGCGTAATTTTAAACCGATTTTTAAATTTTTTAAAATTTTTTAAATTTTTTTTCGTTTTTCAATAGTTAAATGATGGAGCTTTTGAAAAAAATAGATCTTTAAGGGGTTATATACCTTTTTTATTTTCAAAAAATCGAAAATTTTTTTATTGCTTTATCTTGAAGAAAAACTCCCTAAGAATATTTTCCCAAATTTTCATAGAGATTGGAGCAGTAGAAAAAAAGTTACAGCGCTCCGCGCGCCTCATTGCGGCTTTGAACTGAACTTGAAACTTTAAACGCGAATATCTCGAAATGGTGTTTCTTGAAAAATGACTTGGCGGTGACATGGATTGGCGGAAAACTACTGAACCGATTTACTTCAAACTTTTTTTTAAAATGTTCGTAATGAAATTCTTCTGTGCTTGAACAATCGACTTTTCACGCACAAACTTTTTTTTCGCCGAAATGAATTTTTTAGTGAAATTTCTAGAGACCAAAAAGTTTATTTTTAGCATAAGCACAAGAAAATACACTAAACTAATGAAATTTTTTTACTTTTATGGTTTAAGTTGACCTGTTTGACCTGGGGAACTGTCACCGCAAGGCTCTAAAAAAAAAGCCTCTAAGGGAAACAGCCACCCCTTAAAAACTATTTAATATTTTTCCACCAAATTTTGCACAAACATTGTTAATAAAGTGTACTATCAAAAAATTAAAACATCCCTGTAATTAAATAATTGCTACATACCTAAAAAATCCGAACTTTGCTCTTTTTCTTCGACAAAGAAGGTATATAACCTCTTAATTTATTTCAACAAAAAGTATAAAAATTTTACGCAAGAAACTGACATTTTTAAATTTTTGTAGTGTTTTTCTGACTTTGACGCCATTTTTTCGGTACAACTTCCAAGAAATGGTATCATTTTTGACACATATTAATATTGTCTTGTTAATTCTGAATAAAACGGCACAAACTTCATTAGGAAATTATGAAAATTGGTGAAGTTATAACGCTTTTTCCAAAACAAGTCAGTGCAATTTTACTAGCGCTCCGGAGTAATGGTGTGCCGTTCCATTTCCATTATTCCTTTCTTTTACACACTTTAACTCCAGAGCGCTAGTAAAATTGCACTGACTTGTTTTGAGAAAAGCGTTATAACTTCAACAATTTTCATAATTTTCATAATCATAAACTAGGTCTCTTCAAAAGTTCCAAATCACTGTCGCACTGTGTAATAATTTTTTGGTCATTGGGATTTTTCAATGCCGTAATCCGCACCAAAATATAAAAACGAATTGAAGTAATTTGAAACGCTATAAATGTTTATTCCTGCACGCAGATGAAGCCGGATGATCAGCTGCACTAGCGTGTGGTGCATGCAGCGATTCAACTAATACACAGAGAGGGCGGCCCAACTAGTCACTGCTAACCTAAAGCTCTCGATAACAGAGAACTAAACATTACATTAACATTATTTAAACATCAACACTCCGGATTCTTTCTGCTTCTTCTGGATTCCGCTCGGCTCCGTCGTCGGCGTTTCCTGTTGGCCGTACCTGTTGTTATGGTCGGTGCTGCTTATCTCGTCCTTCACATTCTTCTCTCCTTGGGCCGTTGGACTCTCCAGAGGCGGTCCTTCAGCTCAAACTACCAAGTCCCTTTTAGAAACGCTCTAACACTTAAAAGTCGGATTCTCCAAAGGCGGTCCTCCAACTCAACGCTACAAGCTTCCTTAAAAGACTCGTCCCGATTCGGTCCAATAGGCCTCCTTATATACGGCTTGAAGCGCCCGTTAATTTTCCTGGATTCTTCTCCTGCCGTTAATCTTGCTTCCAAAATCAGGTCCCATCCTTGTGGGTCGCCGTCCGTGCTCCCTCGCTTTTCCCGGCCACGGACCTCTACTGTTCCTATGCGGTGCACCGGCAGACTTCCAAAAACCATTACCGTCCACGCCGTACTTATCCTTGCAATACACTCCGTACCTTATTCAGCCTTATTCGCCAAGGAAAAAAATTTTAATCGATACCAGAAATGGTTTCAATCAAAGAATGGTTTTAATCATGTTTTTAAACTTAAAGCATGGGGTGATATGGATCCTCTGGGGTTGAAAGGGCAATGCTTTAGAACAGGGGTTCCCAAGCTCAGCATACGGCAGACCAAGCTCCAATGCAAAAAATCACCAATCACCATTGGAGCGATTCATTTTTTTTGCAAGTCATGTCAGTATACTGAAAAGAATTATAGTACCATTTTCAATGAAAAACAAGAAAGAAAAGCTAACTTTGGGCGGAGGAAATTGTGCCCACCTCTGATTTTATTTACAATTTTAGTGACCACTTCCATTGTCCGTACAGGATCGGTTCATTTAGCGCACAATGATTCTTGGTGTAAAATGCAGTGGAATGAAGGCACTTGTATCCCGATTTTAATTAGTTGACCAACAAAACCATCTTTCCTACCAAGCATTGCCGAGCGGGATCACACTCAGACCCTCTTCGTAAACATTAAAAAACTGATCAACCATCACTCGCGCTTAACAGTTGATTATTTTTTGAAATCTCGTGACGAAATACTAAGCGCATTCAAAGACTATGTTGTGTTTGCAAAAAAACAACGCGGAAAGAAAGTAAAAGCAATTAGTAGCGATAACGGGCGCGAGTACGTGAGCCACGCATTTGGTCAATTTCTTACTGAAAACGGTAAAGTAAGACAGCTGACAGTACCTTATACTCCACAGCAAAATGGAGTTGCTGAACGAGCAAATCGCAATCTGGTGGAAATGGCCAGGATTATGTTGGTTCATTCAAGCGCAGATGAGAGCCTGTGGGCTGAGGTAATACAAACTGCAGCATATCTGCGCAATAGGTCAGAAACAAAAGCGTTGTATGTGACAAAAGAAACCGTTTGTGTCGCACCTTAAGGTTTTTGGCTCAAAGGCAATCGTATTGAATAAAGCCCATAAAAAGAAGTTTAGCCAAAAAAGTAATGAATACGTTATGATTGGCTATTCAACGACAGCAAAAGCATATCGTTTTTTTTGTACTAATCAAGGAAAGTTATCGAAAACAGAGATGTTATTTTCATGGAAAATAATGTAGGTGGATCTGCAAGCGATAAAATGGAAATTACATTGTTTGATGATTATGTAGCAGATTATCAGCATGCTGAAGACAACAATGATGAGCAGCTTCAGGCAGAGGATGGCTTGGACGCTGGAGAGGATCAGAACAATGATGAATACTAGAGTGCTATCAGCGATGAGGCAGAACTGCCTTGAGTATCTGAAACTCTTGGACCAGGGCGTCCAAGATTCGTTAAAACTGGCCAGCCGGGGCGATAATCGGGTAGTCGGGAGCCAGGTAAGCAATACAACTGTCTGAATATGCTGCAGGCGAAGGATGTACACATTCCAGCAAATTTGGGTGAGGCTAATAAGTCAAAAATGAAGCAGGAATGGTCAGCATTGGTTCAGAAGGAGATGGAAGCGCTAGAGGCCAATAACAGGAGGGATCTAGTGAATCTGCCACAAAATAGAAAGGTTGTGTAGAGCGTTTTAAGTCAAGACTAGTTGCCTAAGGACGTGCTCAGCGCTATGGTGTTGACTTCTGGGAAACATTCTCACCTGTGGTCACATACTCGTCAGTTAGAATGCTTGGAAAACCAAAAACTTGGTTTTGCACCGTGTGTCAGCGAGACGTGCGTATATGAACGTAATGGGCAAGGTAGTATCAATATAATAGCTGTTTATGTTGACGATATTTTACTTGCCAGCTCAAATAAGGATAAACTCTTGGGCATCAAAGCATCAATTGCTAATAAGTTTGGTGTTGTTGATGGCGGCCAGCTCAATCACTTTTTGGGCAGTGATTTCAGTATGTTCAGCAAAAGCTTCATGCCTGGGGCATGTCAACATACAAGCCTGTAGCTACACCACAGGAGGCGGGTCATCAAGTCAAATGTTATTACGCCAACTGCAAGGCTATTGACGAGAAAGGCTACCAATCATTAATAGACACCCTGATGAATTTGGCTATAACAACTAGGCCAGACATACGTCAATCCTCACAAGAAGCATGAAGTTTCGGCAAAGTGCGTGATGAAATATCTTAAAAGCACGGCTATATGAAGCTTCACTATGAGGCTACTGGAAAGGAGATACATGAATACGTGGACGCTGAGTAGGTTAACGATACTACAGATCGCAAATCATATAGCGGGTTCGTCTTCATTGGTGCTGGCAGTGCAATTTCGGGGGAATCCAAAAAGCAAAGTTTGGTGGCACTTATGCAAAATCGATAGCCGAGTACATTGCTTTATCCACGGCAGCTAGAGAGGCGATATATCTTAAGAAAATATTGTATGAAATGGGTTTCTTAGAAACTAAGTCTGTTTTATTTTATTGCGATAATCAAAGCGCACAATGTTTAGCTAAGAATCCGATTTTGCAAAAACTTAGTAAAAATATAAATGTTAAGTTTCATTATGTTCAAGAGTTATATACTAAAAATTAAATACATAGATGTTAAGTATATAAGTACTAATTATATGGTCTCAAATTTAATAACTAAAAACTTGGAAAAGAAAAAACGTGTGAAATGTATTAATGAAATGAATTGTTATTAATATGTATGAAGTACATATATGTAAGTATGTATATGTATATGTATATATAGAAGTATGTATATGATTGTTGAGAAGGAGTGTTGATATATGATCTGTCTTGCAACAATCGATATACAAACTTTGGTCACACTTAAGCTATCCCTTTTACTTTGTGCGATATGTTCCTAAGTATTCCAATTCGTGTGTGTGCATTTGAAGAAGACAACACGCATTGTCGCGCAACCTTATTAAGTTTAATATATACTTAAGCCACTCTTGTTAAACATTCAGCTTCTTATCCGAATTCCACAATAAAATAAAATATCATATAACCAACATTCTTTCTTTATAAGGGTCTGCTATTTTTTTTTGTATTCCACTTCCCCGGCTAGCACGCGTTGACATCTACAGGGATGGGAACACCCGGAAAAACCCGAAGGACAGTCTCACAAAAAAAATAAATAAAGCGAATAAATACTTAAATATAAACTAATTAAAAAAAAAAAAAATAAATAAATAGATTTCAAACAATCAAAAGTAAAAACGACTACGCTACACAATTTATCAAAAAAAAATCAATATCAAATTATTTATACACAGCCGACAAGCGAACACTACGGTACTGGACACCAAAAAGGCTTCCTTTCCTTGGTCCAAATCCTGGATCCTTGGGATCGTCACCGGCCTTCCCTATACTCCCCTTTACCGATCTGCACTATCACATTTTGAATTCCACACTTTCATTCCACACTGTACTGAACTACAATTATGATTTAAGAATCTTTATAATGTTATGGCTTCTATTTGATTTTTATTTCTTTGGTATGAAAGACGCCTATGGGCTGCCCTTGTAGGTTCTGCAGTGCATAAAGTGAGTTGCCAAGAACGCTGGACTTCCAGCGTTCGAAAACATATGCTCCCCGAACATTGCGAAATACGGGGACACGCCGGTCGACCAATGTGACGCTGCCCTCAGTGCCGCCTGACACGGTGAGACGCGAAGTCAGAAGACTTCGCCGCCGGGTTCAAAAGCTACTGAGCTACTTGCTACTTGGGTGCCTCCGCATTGATGGCGAGCTGGTCACCGATTGGGTTGACTGGGCGTGTGTGATCCTCCGTAACTTTTTCCCAGTTGCAGAGTCCGATGCACCGATTGACGGAGCGGAGGAGGTCCCACTGGCCCTCGAGGAAGTAGATGCTTGTGTCGCCAGGTTGAAGAGCAGACGCTATCCCGGCATGGACGGCATCACTATCTGCAATGAAGTGTGGCACGCCATACCTCAGCACCTGATGGCGCTATATTCCCGATGCATCCAGTCGAGTTACTGTGTAGTGGCGATGCTCAGGGGGCCCGATAAGGACAGGTGCGAACCAGGGCCGTAGCTAGAGCCTCGGAGGCCCTGGGGCAACAAGTAAATTTGGGGCCCCCTATACGGAAGTCTTTTGCCCCGGCGGGGCACCGCCCCACCTGCCCCATGCTAGCTACGGCCCTGGTGCGAACCCTCGTCGAACCGTGGGATATGACTGTTGCCGGTATTTGGCAAGGTGCTCGAGGCCATTATGGTCGATCGTGTGTGAGAAGTTCTTCCGGAAGGATGCAGATGGCAGTTCGGATTCCGCCAAAAACGATGTGTCGACGATGCGTGGAGGCATGTGATGAATAGTGTCGCCGCCAGCCCGGCGAGATACGTGCGGAGCGAGTCACCCGAACGTACGCAGCTGCCGGTACCTTGGCATCACAGTCAGCGAACGCATGCTTTTTACCATGCATATCGCATCGCTGCGTCAGCGAATGGCCGGAGTCGTGGGAGCTTTAGCGCATGTGCTGCGAGTTGACTAATGATTCAGTCCTCGCGCCAGGTAGACCATATATGCCGGACTCATGGTTCACTATTTGGTGCCTCGGTGTGGTATGTCTTTACGACGCAGCAAGTTGTAGCCAGGAGGCTACTTCTTTTCTGCCAGAGGCTGATCCCTATGGGATGCCTTCCGGTATGCCAAACAGTGTCAGCCCTGGCACTGCAGGTGCTTGCTGGAGCCCCGCCTCTTGAACAAGTACAAGTTGAAGCGTGGATACCCGTTGGAGGTGAACGACTGGCTCTACGGTGAAGACCTTTCAAGTCTGAGCTGGGCGCAGAAAGTCGCGCGCATCGAAGGATGCCTACTGTCGGCCTGGCAGAGTAGGTGGGATGACGCTGGCTCGCCCGGTCGGGTGACCAACAAATTCATCCAGGACGTTTTGTCCGTATATGAGAATCCAGACTTTCGTATGGAAAGGTTTCTGGAGAGCGACTTCAGGATGAGGAGATGTGGAGCAGTTTGCCGAGGAGGTGTTCCGGAAGAGAAGGGGTCTTTAGACCCACTTTTCGTGCCGTGTGGCTAGCGGCGAAAAATTCTATCACAGTTCGCCATAGCTTGTCGTAGAAGGCGACTAACATCGCAGGGCCCCCCGTCCGAGCTTGTCGGAGCTAAAGGGGTGGGTCACCGAGCTCACAAACTTCGGTGCCACGGAGGCCATGGATAGTGTGTCCAAGACACTACCATTGAGGTAGACCCCCTTGTGGGAGTATTGTGGTATTAATACCCATATCGCTGGTAGAGTCCTCAGACTCGAGGTGGAGTTGCGTTATACAACTCGGGTGCTGTGACCCATAGATCAGCATAGATTCACTTCGGTGATAGAGGTGATAGATTCACTTCGCCTCTTATCCATATGAGAAGAGGGAGTATGCTGCCCGGCAAGCACAAACTTGAAATGTACCAGGCTGGTCGCTATGTACATAGCTTCTAATCTGTGGCGCTGGCAGGCGTACCATCCGTGCCCATGCATTATATGCCTCTTGAGGGTATATTCGAGTGCCTTGGTCGTAATCCCTTCAGTGTGGAACACGCCACGTAAAACGTTCGGAGAGATACGAGACACGCCTGCCTTCAGTGCCGCCTGCACCTCCGATAATCGCTCATCACATCGGGCATGATCCTCGCCAATATTTACTCTAATAGCCGCGAGTACCGTCTTGTAATTTGCGTGGTGTGCTTATCTTCTTTACCCATTATTTCACCTGTACCACCATGTTAGGCTAATAGTACATTCGCTGTAGCCTAGCTAATGTCTTCCGGATCCCCCCATGAAGCGCCATCTCCCCTTCATGTGTTTATTGCACTAATGTACTCTTTACTTCGGGGACCCACAATTTCCAGTCGAACTCCTCCCTGTCCTCCCGGCAAAAACGTGTCATCTTAAAGAGTAAGCCTTCTTCAACCCGTAAGTCTGGGAATCGATCTCCTTGCTCTTTAACCAGTTTCATTCTTTCCAGGTACTCCTCACTTGCGAATGCCGTCGTCTCCATGTTCAACAGGCTCAGCTCTCTACATCGTTGGGGCGCGAAAGAGTATCGGCCACCACATTGTTCTTTCCTTTTCGATGGTCCTTACCTTTTAAATTGGTAAGGCTGTAGCGCTAGAAACCATCAGGCCAGTCTCCCTTACAGATTTTTAAAGGACATTAGCTACTTAAGGCTCGCATGATCCGACAAGATGGTGAACGGCGTCATATCTACGTATGGACGGAAACTCCCAACAGCTTCGATTGCAGCAAGACACTCCTTCTCGGTCACAGCTGTGCACCTCTCAGCTTTGACGAAAAGAAAGCGATCGGCCGTTCCGCTTTTTTGTCTCAATTGGGGCCTCAATTTCTTCAATGGCTACGATTTTCCGTGGATCAGTCTACAGAGTGCCATCTCCAAGAACATACCCTAAATACCGCAAGTATTTAAAGCAACTTTGACTTCTGCAACCTGATGGTCCAATTCGCCCTTCGTAAGCATCTTCCTACTTCTGCTTGTAACTCACAATGCTCTTCAAATGTCTTCGAGATCATTAACAGGTCATCCAGGAATACAAACACTCGGTCTCTGAGTCTCTGTAGGATGACTCTATCCAGCAACCTGCACAGTCTTTACGCCGCATTGCATAACCCAAAAGGCATCCTCCGGAACTGATACAGTGGCCTACCAGGTATAGTACAAGCCGTATACGGATGACTCTTTTCATCCAGTTCCACTTGCCAAAACGCATGTTTCAGGTCGATGCTGCTGATGAAAATCGTGTCATCGACCCGGCTGAGGATGGACTCTATATTTTGCTTCCGTGCGTCCAAACACAGCCTGTTCTTGCCGGATTTCTTCACCAACGTCTGTGGGTTATTCCACGGACTCTCACTCAACTCGATGACTCCTAGTCTCAACATGTCGTCGACTTCGGCGAACAAGAGTTGCTGCTTGGCCGGGGACACTGGACACTGGAAAAAGCACTGCCCCCTCTACCAGCTGTTTGGTGTGTTTTACCTTATTCAGACGTTCCTATTGCTCGTTAGTTAGGGTGTGAGACTCTACTTGCTGTGGAACTCGGTTTCCACGTTCTCCAACGACTCGATCATTACGACCTCGGGCGCGTTGTGGAACTTCCTCCAAAAAATTCCCCTTTGTCGTGGAACTCGGTTTCCACGTTCTCCAACGACTCGATCCTTACGACCTCGGGCGCGTTGTGGAACTTCCTCCAAAAGTCTACGCCCTGATACAGTTTCTGCTTCAAGGAGGGGCAAAACAGAATCGGGATGCGGTAAGTTTGCCCTTGGTATTTTATCTACGGATATACTTTGCCAAGCACCTAGTGTTTTGCACCGCCTGCGGACTACATAATTGCTCGCGTCTTTTCCCGTCTCAATCGTAATCTTTCTAATAACTCTAGGCATCCTTCACCGAGGAGACTGACTGTCTAACAGGCCTTCGATGCTGTTTCACTCCAACTCCACGATCGAAAAGGCCTGTTATCGCAGCTCACCGCGGCTCGAAGCGCCGCACATATCCTCTGCCCTGGGTCCTTCGCCGGGCACGCTCGAATTTCGAAGTTAATCGGATCCTTGTAATTCGCTCCTCGTACTGAAATTTGATTTTTATCCCACCTTTCTACCGTTGGACTCTGTCTATTTATATTTACTAATATTTGATTAATATGCTTAACACTACTTATTTCCTTATTTCCTAGAGTCTGCGGATCGGCCTCTACCTTGATGCAAATGGTTTGGAACGTGGCTCCTCGGCCCGGGACATGCTCCTTCCCCCGTTTCCCGACTGAAACTTTGGAAATTTCGCTGTAGTTAATTATTTGTCGACCTATCCCTCGACTTCTCTTTCCGTTGAAGAACTTCGACTTCACCCTCCTCGGGTTAGCCGTCCTCGCCCTCCTGCTGAACTTCCAGCACTTCCACCCTTGGACCATAGGAGAATCCTCTTTGCTGCTCACCCTCTGCTACCTGCCTAGACCATCGAGTGGCTAGCATCCTCTCCGCATCGTGACACTCATGGCGTAGCTGACATTCATTTATCCCTTTTCTGTTCACAGTCACTTATATCTCTCAGACGGGACACACATACTACATCACATCTATCGTACGTGGACCAACATCCTCGAGTCGCTGCACTATGGGCGATTTGTCGATTTTGGCAGCATAAAGTCTAAAAATAAAGCTACATATATAATTTTTGTAAATGTTCGTTATATTTAACTCTAATTTCGGATTTTTTTTTTCGACAATTGTGTCACTCCTTTTTTTCCGCATATGTGTAGGCCGCCAATAACACAGTGCGACAAAAAAAGAAAAGTTGGAGGAACTTTTGAAGAGACCTAGTAGGAATTGTTCATTAGGTCGAGTATAGTATAAAACCATGTTTGAAATTTTTCCTAATTTTTTTTTTTATAATAAGTGCATTTATTTAAGAAAAAATTAAAAATGTTCAACTAAAATTGAAACAAAATAAAAAGCTTTATTTTATTCTACTTAGACATAATATTAAATAAAAAAGATTACAAATTTTTATTCATATATAATATGTAGTTATATTATTAAAAACTTTACAAATAAGCAGTTAAAAATCTTCCTCATCTAAAACGAACGAATATTCATTGATGTTATCATAATCTTCTTCGTCATCTGTTTCACTATCCATGTTATTATTATTATTAAAATTAAAATTTTCATTATTATTTTCTTCAGATATATAGCATGAACTTATATTTAAGGTTGGAGTTTTCAAAAACGCAATAACTTCTGCAGGAAGTGATTTTTTTTAAGCAGTTTTGGAGTATTATGAATCAATAGAATTATAAAAAAGTCAGTTATATTATTTAGGCTGCAATTTTTTCTAGCATGGGAACGTTGGTCAATTTTATAGAGTTTGTTGCGTGCCTCTGATGCATTTTCGCCCAGGCACCCAACAGGAACTACAAACTGATCCATATTATCTGATCCGTGAACTATAATCTTGTGAACTGTTGGGGACATTGGGTACCATGGATACGCCTGCATATACAATAAAAATGTATCGTTGCAAAAACTTCGAAATTTGTCTGTGTTTATGGCAAATTCACACGAAATTGCTATTAATAAATGGTGGAATTTATTTAATAGGACCTCGTCAAACAATGTGATTTCTGCAAAAAGTTTGGTATTTGCAAAGATTTGCCTCGCCGTATTCCCATCGTTGCTGTTACCAGATCCATTCTGTTTTGCTATGCTAATATGTAAACCATATTCTTTGTTGTATTTCCTTCTTCCGCGATATCATTTTGTTTTTATTCTCTCCTTTTACGTGCCAAGTTTTAATATCGATTCGATATGATATGTTTAAAACGAATTCCATAAACCTGATCCAGGCGTGTAACGGACTAACGCCGTATTTCAAAGAGTCAGGTTTAGGTTTAAAAATTTTAGAACTGAAATCATTAATCTGCATAAGCGCTTCTGTGGCAACTTCTAGAGCCATATTCCTTCTAAGCCTTGACCCGGCCTCTGTATATCCTAATTTTGGGCGTCCTGTTTTTTGTTTTATTTTTCTTAGTTTACAAACAAAAGCTGCTCCAAAAGTAAACACTGATTTTGTTTGTTGTCCATTTGGGCTGTTGGTAAAAAAGTGTAACTAACGCATAACCAGCAGCTTTCGGGAATTGTCGAGGAGAGCTGCAGCGAGTCGCCGACAACCCACTCACACCCACCCGCGGGACCAGGATCTGGCTCAGGGTTTACTTCTTGCCAGTACCGATCTTGGCCTTGGCGGTACCGCGCACCTTCTTCATCCTGTTGCGGCGTTCCTTGCGCTGCTTGCGAGTCTGCTTCTTCTGCTCGAAGAGGCCGTGACGGGCCAGGCGGTACTTGGTCTCGAACTTCTAGGCGAAGTCCAGAGTGTCGTAGATGAGGGCAAAGCCAGTGGAGCGGCCGCCTCCGAAGTTTGTGCGGAATCCGAAGACGAAGACCACATCGGGGGTGACCTTGTACATGGCGGCGAGCTTCTCGCGGATCTCGGTCTTGTTCACGGACGACAGGCCGGGGTGCAGAACATCGCAGACCATCTGTTTCCTGGCGAGCAGGCGGTTGGTCATGAACTTGCGGGTGCGGATGGTGGCGGTTGTACCTGACATTTTGACGGAGCTTTTTAAACACTTGAAAAGGTTTTAAACACGTCTCGGTGCAATGGCGATTTTTTGAAAAGGAAGTTGGAAGGAAGTTCCAAATTTGAACTCTCTAACTTTAAAAACACCGAAGTTATACCATTTCCGATCAATCAGTTATATGGCAGCTGTAAGATATAGTCGGCCGATTTCGGTCGTTCCGACTTATATACTGCGTGCAAAGGAAAGAAGGGTGTGTGCAAAGTTTCAAGTCGATAGCTTTTAAACTGAGAGACTAGTTCGCGTAGAAACAGACAGACAGACGGACAGACGGACAGACGGACATGCTCATATCAACTCAGGAGGTGATCCTGATCAAGAATATATATACTTTATAGGGTCGGAGATGTCTCCTTCACTGCGTTGCACACTTTTGACCAAAATTATAATACCCTCTGCAAGGGTACAAAAAAAACCAAAATGTAAGTAAAGGACTTTTCTTTGCAGATTCAGTCTCGTCGAAAGGGCAGAGCGTTACTCCTTCGATCCTTCCAGGTCCTTTTTCCGTTTGGGCACCATTTGTGGGGGTCTGCCTATTTTTTTTTTGGTATTGGGATTTTTCCACTTCGCCGGCTAGCACGCGTTGACATCTACAGGGATGGGAACACCCGAAAAACAAATTTAATAACAAACAAGAAAGGAAAGCTAACTTCGGTCGGAGCCGAAGTTGATATACCCTTGCAGTTAAAACCGGATATATATCGTAAACATCGGATATAGTTGGTAGATCCTAATGAAATTTGGTTGGTTAGATGAACTGACCAAACCAAAACTAGAATCTGTACCAAGTTCCAGCTTTCTATCTTCAAAAACAAAAGTTGGGTCAATTCCGATCCTTCAGTTATATGGCAGCTATAGGATATAGTCGGCCGATCCTTATGAAATTTGGTAGGTTGAATCAACTGACAAAAAATGGAATCTGTATTAAATTCCAGCTTTCTATTTTTAAAAACACGAAAGTTGGGTCATTTCCGATCGTTCAGTTATATGGCAGCTATAGGATATAGTCGGCCGATCCTTATGAAATTCGGCACGTCGTATTATTTTGCCAAAAATAGCTTTCATGTCAAATTTGAACTCTCTAACTCTAAAAACACCAAAGTTATACCATTTCCGATCAATCAGTTATATGGCAGCTATAGGATATAGTCGACCGATCCCGGTCGTTCCGACTTATATACTGCGTGCAAAGGAAAGAAGGGTGTGCGCAAAGTTTCAAGACGATAGCTTTAAAACTGAGAGACTAGTTCGCGTAGAAACATACAGACAGACAGACGGACAGACGGACAGACGGACATGCTCATATCAACTCAGGAGGTGATCCTGATCAAGAATATATATACTTTATAGGGTCGGAGATGTCTCCTTCACTGCGTTGCACACTTTTGGACAAAATTATAATACCCTCTGCAAGGGTATAATAAATAAATAATAAGATTTTAAACAAGCAAAAGTAAAAACGACTACCTTACACAATTTATCAAAAAAAAGAAAGAAAAGCTAACTTCGGGCGGAGCCGACGTTGATATACCCTTGCAGTTAAAACCGGATGTATAACGCAAACATTGAATATAGTTGGCCGATCCCTTTGAGAATATGATAATATAACCCAATTTATTATAATACAAAATCTAAAAAAAGCCTTAAACTTCTAACTTCAAAAATACAAAAGTTGGTATTTTTACCAAATACCATTTCCGATCGTTCAGTTATATGGCAGCTATTAGATATAGTCGGCCGATCCTTACGAAATTTAGCATCTCGTATTATTTTGCCAAAACTCTGTCCGACGGACATGGTTATATCAACTCAGGAGGTGATCCTGATTCTATGGATTTTATTTTTGACCAATTGATTTGCTCTCAGAAATTGTAAAAGGAACGGCGGACTATATCCTAAAGCTGTCATATAAGTGGTTGCTTAGTGATTGCTGAGCGGACGTGCTTTGTTCGAGCTCCGGGAAAACTGTACCATAATACAGCTAATCAAAAAACTGGGGTAACCCAATATAAGCGAAAAGACGCTGAACTACAATTTATTAAAAGCGACAGACAAGCTTTTTATAACAGTTGTGATGTGCTAAACCAAAACTAGTGCATTGTTCAAAAAAAAATAAGAGCCACGCAATGAGCTCATTGAGCAAGGACCAAAAGAACGAGCGTAAAAGTTCAGTGAACCAAAGAAACGGCTTCTACTCTTACTTTTCAACCCGCGATACCGTAGTGGAAAAATCGGCGATTATAAGCAACCCGGCTTTACTGACCGCTGAAACCCAAAGGGCACGGTCTTGCTCACCCGTTCTGCTCACTCCGACTCCCGCGTCATGGAGTTCGCAGAGTAGAACCCCCCCTCCAATATCGGAAACAAATTTCGCACCAACAACTAGCAGCGCTACAACTTCTGCAACAACAGCGAAAACCTCTGCAACTCAAAGTACCGCGACGTCAACGACTACAGCGAGTACAAAAACAACAACCTCGGAAAGTGTCAAAGCGGTAACGGCCACACAGACTGGAATGGATCGCTACATCCAAATTAAGCGCAAGCTTAGCCCGCAGAGTAATCCGGCAGGCAACAAAACAAAAATTAACCGTGTCCTGAAGATCTATAAAGAACCAGACAGATCCACTACTAACAGATTTGCGCTACTGGCGGAGGCTGAGAAAAACCAACCAGCCCAAGACACCGCAAAAAAACCCAAGCCCCCTCCAATCTATATTAGGGAGAAAAGCTCGAGTGCCCTGGTCAACCGAATTGCGGCGTTGATTGGGAACGGTGACAATTTTTATGTTGTTCCGCTTATCAAAGGGAATTTCCATGAAACAAAGGTGCAAACCAAGACTGAAGAGCACTTCCGAATCGTGTCCAAATATCTGGACACTGTACAGAAAAACTATTACACGTACCAGCTGAAAACAGTAAGGGCCTACAAGTAATAGTAAAGGGAATAGAACCTGATGTTACCGCCGAGGAAATAAAAACCGCCCTTAAAGAAAAGGGCTTCGCCGCCAAGAATGTTATTAACATTCTAAATAAAGATAAAAAGCCACAACCCCTCTTCAAGGTCGAGCTCGAGCCAAAAAGCAGGTCGCTGAAGAAGAACGAAGTCCACCCAATCTACAACCTGCAATATATTTTGCATCGGAAAATCACTGTTGAAGAGCCACATAAACGCAACGGTCCAGTGCACTGCACTAACTGTCAAAAGTATGGACACACAAGGTCTTACTGCACACTTCGGGTTGTCTGTGTAGTCTGCGGGGACGCCCACAAGTCCGCTTGCTGCACTACAAACAAGGACAAAACCGTGAAGAAATGTGGAAACTGCGGAGGCAGCCATACAGCAAACTATAGAGGATGTGTGGTGTATAAGGAGTTAAAGAGTCGCATGCGTCAAGCGACCGCAACGCGCAACCAAAATCCACAGAATGCGTACATTGCGTCAAAAACTACGCCAGACGTCTTCTTCGCCAAAGCTGCGAGATCCTTATTCGGTCCACTAAACACCACCAACGGCTTCTCCTATGCCGAATCTCTACGATCTGGAAGGGAAATTCCAATTCAGCCTTACTCTCAAAGCGCTCAACAGGCCCCAGAACAACCACACAGCAAAACGGAAACTATGATGCTTACCCTCCAACAAAGTTTGATGGAGCTTATGTCATTCATGAAAACGACCATGCAAACGCTTGTTCAAAACCAGAACATGGTGATACAGCTGCTCGTAGCACAATAGTCTAAATAATCTACGCAGGCGCTACGAATATCAATGTGGAACGCCAATGGTGTCCTTCGGCATAAACTAGAATTGTCACAATTCTTGACCGAAAACCATATTGACGTTATGCTACTGGTGGAAACGCATCTTACAAGCAAATACAACTTTCATATAAGAGGCTACACAATCTACCGCACAGATCATCCAGATGGGAAAGCCCACGGCGGAACTGGAGTTCTAATCAGAGAACGAATGAAACACCATTTTCACAAAAGGTTTGCAACAAACTTCTTGCAGGCCACATCCTTACAAATTCAGTCAAGCAAAGGAATCCTGTCAATCGCTGCCGTTTACTGCCCTCCTCGTTTCTCAATCTCGGAAGGACAATTTATGGACTTCTACAATTCACTCGGGGACCGATTTATAGCCGCAGGAGACTACAACGCCAAACATACGCACTGGGGATCACATCTAGTGACGGAAGACAAAGGAAGGAAGAAAGGAAGGAAGACAATTGTACAATGCAATTATAAATGTGAAAAATAAACTGGACTACGTTTCCCCTGGAAGTCCCACATACTGGCCAACAGACTCACGAAAGCTCCCAGACCTTATTGATTTTGCAGTGACAAAAAACATACCTCGCAATCTAATAAGTGCCAAAGCAGTCTCGGACTTGTCTTCAGACCACTCGCCTGTGCTTCTAACGCTTCTTCAAAGCCCAGAAATAACCGAACACCCCTTCAGCCTGACGACGCCAAAAACGAACTGGCTAAAATACAAAAAGTACGTGAGTGCCCACATAGAACTCGCCCCGGAATTTAACATGGAATCGGACATCGACTACACTACGAGCGCCCTGAAAGAAGTACTCGTTGCGGCAGCTTAAATCTCTACTCCTCATAGGAAAGAAGTAGACCGAAACAAACACTTCAAATCTAATCAGCAAATCGCACAGCTCGTGCGAGAAAAGAGGCGCACGCGTCGTGATTGGCAAAACAGCAGATCACCAGCTTCAAAACAACGCCTTAAGGAAGCAACCCGATCACTCGACCAGGCTCTTCACCAACAGGAAGAAAATGCACAGCTGAGGTACATCCAGAATCTCTCGCCAACAAGCACAAAGTACCCCCTGTGGAGGTCCCACCCAAATCTTAGCGCCCCAATTGAAACGACCACCCCGATAAGAAACTCTTCGGGATGCTGGGCTCGCAGCGACGAAGACCGAGCTGAAACATTCGCCACACATCTCCAAAGTGTCTTCCAGTCAAACCCAGCCTCAAATTCATTCCTCCTGCCAGAAATTCAGCCACAGTCCTCCCCTCAGCCAGCCGCACCTTCATTCCGGCCGAACGAAATCGAAAAAGTCATAAGAGGGCTAAAACCAAAAAGGCTCCCGGTGGTGACCTATTGACCCCAAAGATGCTGATCGAACTTCCAAAATGCGCTATTGTAATATGCACATATATGCACTATTAATATCATATATATATATCGGCCACCTACTGTACCAAGAGTACTTAAAGGGTACACACTGTAACATTTTGTCGCAGTGTTTATGTTATCCAAGGTCTCGGTCATAAACCTAAGTGCACCGAAATATGAATCGCCCGCTGTGCCTTTGCTGTACGCCGAAAAGTGCATATGTCCGCATATACGTAACACGAGTGGACCTTATGCATGTCCACATACCTCCGCCTAAGCGAACATAACATAAATATATATTCATATATAAATATTTAAGAATACATAACCGTCCCTCCGCTGCCGCTTTGGGCAGCGCAGCTACGGGACTTAGACTTCCTTTAACTCATAAGTAAATTTGTAAAATCAGAAACTCCCATGAGCTCGGAGCGGCAACAACAGTTGCTCCGAATACAATAAAAACCTAAAACCAAATAAAGAGCCTTTGAAGAACCTATTACATGGCGACCGTGACAGGACCAAAGGACATCGAAGGATCCCCAACGCAGGCATCATATGGATTAACAACTGGAAAAAAATCAACGAAAAAAAAAAACAACACACACAGCAGCAGCGACCTATGGATTTCTATTGCATGTTTCCAACTACAGTCCACCGCTCTACCAACTGATCTATCGAAGGCAGCAGCAGCCACTTTTAAATGGAATCCCAATGATCTAAATGGAAAAAACAAAATATCGCAGTAAGTAGAGTGCGATGTGTGCAAAACGTAGAGGCGTGGTTCAACGTTTTAAAGCCAGAAAGGCTGAATTACTGAAGCTACTAAATAGCGGAAGTAAATTAGAATGGAACAACTCGGTGAAAATACACGCCGAAGTTGAACACATTAAAAACCTTCTAACGCAAAGAAAAATAAAACCACAGCCACACAGACATCCACCTACACTGCAATACCCAACATATCCAAAGACAAAATAAAACTTAATCCACCACCAAAACAGGAGTTACCGAGACTAAAGAAAAAAAATGCCCCAATGATTGCAGAGGACCCCTGGAATCACCCTTCTGCGAACAAACCTGTGCCAGCACCGGTGCCAGAACAACCAAATAAAGAAGAAACGCCTGTGCAGCCAGCACCGGCCCCGTTTAGCGCTCCAAGCTAAGCCCGAAACAGTGAACCGACAGCGCTACCAAGAGCGCAAACATTTTTTTTCCCCATGCACTGCGTTGCATATTTTTTTCTATTGCACTGCGATGCATATTTTTTTTTTATTTAGTATAAAAAATCCTTTGTAAAATTGAGCGACATTAAAGTTGCCCGATTAGCGTGTGGCCTGAAAACCATACAAAAAATAGGCAGGTTTTTATGTAAAAAAAAATAATACAATGAACAACAAAGAAAAACAACCAATATATATAAAAAAAAAAATTGTATAGGCAGGTTTTATAAAAAAAAAAAAAAAAAGTAATATACACATAGCCAAATAAGGCAAGTCTTTAAATGAGCCAAACTGAATGGCAAATAAATCATAAATTAAATCATACAATTTACACAAAAAATTATATACCAATTCTAGAGAAAATACCCAAAATGGGTAGATGGGTAGTAGATGTAAAACAAGTGGACTCCACAGCAAATGTAATAAACAAAATTGAGTCCAGCACTATGAACAAAGAATTAACAAATATCCTATTATCAATTATTGTATTCATTTTGATCGCATTCATTTTGTATAAAGCATACATTTTTCATAATATGTGTATAGCAAAAAGAGCGATTAATAAAAGCCAGGCTATCGATCTGGACAAAATATAAAAAAATAAATAATAACGAAAAAAATAAATAAAAATTAATTTTTAGACATATATATATAAAAAAAAATGTATAAAAAGCACCTATGATATATACACAAAAAAAAACGATTCCATATGAATCATGAATAATCTTATCTTTATGTACAATGAAAATAAAATATAAAAAATAAATAAAATGAAGAAAGTTTAAAAGAAAATAATTCCAGTATGAGTACACAAAACATACGAAAAGGACCCCTATTTCCAAGAAAGGATCAAGCAGTTAGTATCAACAACCCCAGTTAGTGTGTATGAGCTAGAAATACTTTATATAGAAACATTTAACTGCCACGTCTCACCATTGTTTCACTGCACTGCAACCCAAAAAGGAATAGTATTAACAACAATTCCGGGTGTGCTAGTAAAATCAAGAATAGACGAGCATCTACTTTTAGGTAGAACGATTGTTATGGTGGATTCTAAAAAATAACCCATACCCTTAATATAATGGAATGGAATGAATTATCGAAAGAACTATCAAGCATTCGATAATTCATAAGAACTAAAGCAGAATTCGACAAATCTCATAAGTCACTCACACAAAATAGACCGATACAAAAAACAACGGTCAATAAACACGTAGAAATATTAGTTAAATGCTTTAATGAAGCTCGAATATTAATATATGAACACAGAGAAAAGTTAAATCTGGATCACTGGTCTCGAGTATCAAAGTTTTTGATCAGACTAAGATCTAATCTAACATCTGTTAAAGAAAGGTTCAAGCTAGATATTTCAATACCTACTATTCTCAATACTTCAATAACAATTGAAGCTGGTGACGAACCAGAATCAAAAGAAGTAATTGACCAACAAGAAATAGAAGAAAGCGATATTAACAACCTCACGGTTCCGGCAGTCCTTATTCAATCTGAATTATCAGACCAGGACTTGTGCGGGCATCCCGGAATTTAACGGGCAAAGGTTACACCTTCAAAGATTTATAACAGCTTTGAGGTTAGTTAACCTAACGAAAGGCACATTCGAGAATTTGGCTGTAGAAGTAATTAAATCCAAAATAATTGGATCAACTTTATACAGAGTCCAAAATGAAGGAACTATAGAAGCAATAATCAGAAAACTACAAGACACTATAGTCGGAGAAACCTCTGACATAATTAAAGCCAAAATGGCAAAAACAACCCAGAAAGGCAAAACCGCGGAAAAATCCACGACGGAAATAGACAACTTAAGGAAGCTCCTAGAAGCTTCGTACATTGACGAAGGCCTATCGGCCGAACACGCTGACAAATTCAGTACCAAGAAGGCCATAACCACAATGGTTAAAAACTGTGAGCATGGCCGCCTCAAAACAATATTGGAAGCAGGCACTTTCATAACTATGAATGAAGCCGTCACAAAGTACATACAATGCAGTACTGAAATGACAGGTAATGCCAATTCAATATTATACACCCAACGAGGAAATAATTATCGCGGTAATAATTTCTGAAAAAATTATCGCGGTAGGGGTAATAATCGAGGTAATTATAATAATACCAGATATTACCAAAATAACGGTTATAATCAAAACAATAGCTACTACAGAAATAACGGTAACTAGAATAACAGTTATTACACAAACAACAACCGCGGCGGAAATAACCGTGGTGGAAACAACCGCGGCGGAAATAGCCGTGGGGGAAACAACAATAATAACCATAATAATAATAATAACCAAAATAACAATATAAGAATAGCCCAAACGAGTTCGGAAAACTCCCAAACACCTTTAGATACACGTCAGTAAAAAACAACAAGATTCACACTATAAATCTCAGTCAAAGTACATTCGTTAGTTTCATAAACGCAGCAACAGGAAAAGAATAAGTTTTTCTTCAGATACAGGTGCAGAAATTTCCATATTAAAGGAAAATTTTGATAATTTTCAAAACATTCAAGATAATCATATCATAAACATACAGGGTATAAGCCAAGAGGTTACCAAATCAAAAGGCATAACTTCTATTGAAATTCAGACTTCTAAGTACATCATCCCACATGATTTCCATTAGTAAATGTGCAATTCGCTATTCCTTGTGATGGGATACTGGGAATAGATTTTATCAAAAGGTACAATTGTCAATTAGACTTCAAGCCTTCTGAAGACTGGCTTGTAATTAGACCAAATAATCTCAAATATCCAATTTATGTTCCGATAACATTCAGTTCTGGCAACAACTCCCTAATTCTGCCAGCAAGATCGCAAGTCATCCGAAAAGTTAAGATAAATTCCGAAGAAAAAAGTGTATTGATTCCGAATCAAGAGATTCATAAAGGTATCTATATAGCAAATACCATAGCAGCAGTCCAGAATGCAAATGTAAGACTACTAAATACCACAAATATAGATCAGGTAGTTAATATTAAAAATATTCATCATGAACCACTTTCAAACTACGATGTAGTAAAAACAGACCCCGAAAACCGTAAAAGAACTGTATTATCCCAACTAACAAAAAACTTCCCTCCTCAATTCAATGATCAACTTACAAAATTATGCACTCAGTATGTATTCGGTGATGTATTGTGATGTATTCGGACTAGAAACCGAAGCGATCACTACAAATAATTTCTATAAACAAAAACTGAGATTAAGTGATGATGAACCCGTATATACATAAAATTACAGAAACCCTCATAGTCAACAAGACGAAATTCAAAAACAAGTCCAAAAACTCATTAATGATAAAATAGTAGAACTCTCTGTATCACCATATAATAGCCCACTTTTGCTAGTACCAAAAAAGTCACTCCCAAATTCAGAAAATAAAAAATGGCGATTAGTAATAGATTATCGTCAAATTATTAAAAAACTCTTATCTCATAAATTTCCACTCCCTAGAATCGATGACATTTTAGATCAACTAGGTAGAGCAAAGTATTTCTCATGTCTCGACTTAATGTCCGGTTTTCACCAAATTGAACTCGAAAAAAATTCACGAGATATAACATCCTTTTCAACGAACAATGGTTCATATCGTTTCACGCGATCACCATTCGGTTTAAAAATAGCGCCAAACTCCTTTCAAAGAATGATGACTATAGCTTTCTCTGGATTGGAGCCTTCCCAAGCATTTCTTTACATGGATGACTTAATAGTCATAGGTTGCTCCGAAAACCATATGCTCAAGAACCTAACTGATGTTTTCGAGAAATGTAGGAAACACAACCTAAAGTTACATCCCGAAAAATGTTCATTTTTTATGCATGAAGTCACCTTCCTAGGACATAAATGCACAAATAAAGGAATCTTGCCCGACGACAAAAAATACGACGTCATTCAAAATTACCCAGTCCCACATGATGTGGACAGCGCTAGAAGATTCGTTGCATTTTGCAATTATTACAGACGTTTCATAAAGAATTTTGCAGAATACTCCCGTCACATAACAAGATTATATAGGAAAAATGTAAAATTCGAATGGACAACAGAATGTCAAAACGCTTTCGAACATCTAAAATCAGCATTAATAAACCCAACTCTGTTGCAATACCCAGATTTAAGCAAAGAATTTTGCATAATTACAGGTGCTAGCAAATAAGCTTGTGGAGCAGTACTAACTCAGAATAAAAATGGATTACAGCTCCCAGTTGCATACGCATCAAGATCCTTTACGAAAGGTGAAAGCAACAAGAGCACTACAGAACAAGAATTAGCAGCTATTCATTGGGCAATAACATACTTCAGACCATATATTTATGGTAGACACTTCACTGTCAAAACAGACCACAGAGCACTTACCTATTTATTTTCAATGATAAATCCCAGTTCCAAACTAACACGAATAAGACTTGAATTAGAGGAATATAATTTTACAGTAGAGTATCTAAAGGGTAAAGATTATTATGTAGCCGATGCGCTGTCTAGAATAACAATCACCGACTTGAAAAACATACATTTAAACATTAAAATTCTGAAAGTCACTACCAGAAACCAAAGTAGACAAAAATCCTGCGCAGGAAAAGAAAAAATAGAATTACATAAGCAATCCATAGAAAAAGCTTCAAAGCCCAACGTATATGAAGTCATTAATAATGATGAAGTACGTAAAGTAGTGACCTTGCATGTAAATGACAATATGTGTTTATTTAAGCACGGAAGGAAAATTACAGCAAGATATAATGTTAGCGATTTGTATACTAATGGAACCCTTGACTTAGGTCAATTCTTTCAAAAGCTTGAAAAGCAAGCCGGTATGCACAAAATCAGCCAACTTAAAGTGGCACCGTGGGAAAATATCTTTGAACATGTTTCAATTGATAATTTTAAAAATATGGGCAATTATATATTGAAATCATTAAGAGTAGCGCTACTCAACCCGGTGACCGTAATACAAAATAATAAAGAAAAAGAAGCTATATTGTCTACATTTCACGATGATCCAATATAAGGTGGTCATACAGGCATTACTAAAACCTTGGCCAAGGTCCAGAGAATACATAAAAGAGTACATAAAGAAATGTCCTAAATGCCAAAAGTCAAAAACAACTAAACACACTAAGACCCCATTAACTATAACTGAAACTCCACAAAGAGCTTTCGATAGAGTAATTGTGGATACGGTTGGTCCACTACCAAAATCAAACAATGGAAACGAGTATGCAGTAACACTCATATGCGATTTAACCAAATACCTAGTAGCGATACCAATACCAAATAAAAGTGCAAATACGGTAGCAATAGCTATATTTGAAGATTTTATTCTAAAGTACGATCCAATGAAGACGTTCATTACGGACATGGGAACGGAATATAAAAATTCAATTATTTAAGGTCTATGTAAAAATTTAAATATTGAAAACATAACTTCTACTGCACATCATCACCAAACTGTAGGTACCGTGGAGCGAAGCCACAGAACACTCAATGAGTACATTCGTTCATACATCTCAGTTGACAAAACGGATTGGGATGTATGGCTACAATACTTCGTCTATTGCTTTAATACGACCCCCTCGATGGCACATGACTATTGTCCATACCAGCTAGTTTTTGGTAAAACTTCAAATTTACCAAAGCATTTTAATAGCATAGAAAACATTAAACCTCTTTATAATATAGAAGACTATGCTAAGGAATCAAAATTCAGATTAGAACAGGCATTTAAGAGAGCCAGACTAATGCTAGAATCTCATAAAATAAAACAAACTAGTTTAGATTTTGAGTTGAAAATAGGAGATAAGGTCTTATTAAAAAATGAAACTGGACATTAGCTAGATTTTAAATATACAGGCCCCTATAAGGTAGAACAAATAGGAGATAGGGATAATATAACTATATCAGACAATAAAAATAAAAAACAAATAGTACATAAAGATAGATTAAAACTTTTTATTTCATAATCAATCAACATTTCATAAATATATAACGTATGGCCATAGAAAGAGAAAAATAAGCATACCGAATATAAAAATACAAAAAAAAACTTATTGTTAACATCATTTATTAAATTTTTTACAATCTATGTTAGAAAATAACTTCATTATATTACGTTATTTTTCAAAAGGAGGGAGATGTAATATGCACATATATGCACTATTAATATCATATATATATATCGACCACCTACTGTACCAAGAGTACTTAAAGGGTACACACTGTAACACTTTGTCGCAGTGTTTATGTTATCCAAGGTCTCGGTCATAAACCTAAGTGCACCGAAATATGAATCGCCCGCTGTGCCTTTGCTGTACGCCGAAAAGTGCATATGTATGTATATGCATACGTAACACGAGTGGACCTTATGTATGTCCACATACCTCCGCCTAAGCGAACATAACATAAATATATATTCATATATAAATATTTAAGAATACATAACCGTCCCTCCGCTGCCGCTTTGGGCAGCGCAGCTACGGGACTTAGACTTCCTTTAACTCATAAGTAAATTTGTAAAATCAGAAACTCCCATGAGCTCGGAGCGGCAATAACAGTTGCTCCGAATACAATAAAAACCTAAAACCAAATAAAGAGCCTTTGAAGAACCTATAACACTATAGAGGTCGTCTGCAAACTATTTAATGGAATCATTAATCTTGGCTATTTCCCAAAAAAGTGGAAGAAATCCATTATTATAATGATACCGAAGCCTGGAAAAGACCACACAATTCCGTCATCATACAGACCAATAAGCCTTCTATCTTGTTTGTCTAAATTGTTTGAAAAATGCTTGTTAACTCGCATAATACCACATCTGGAAGCTTTCAATATAATCCCGGCACACCAATTTGGGTTCCGAAGAAACCATGGAACCATCGAACAAGTGAACAGATTACGCTCGAAAATACGCTCAGCCTTCGAACAGCGAGAATACTGCAGCGCTATTTTCCTCGACGTATCTCAAGCTTTCGACCGAGTTTGGCTCATCGGACTCATGCTCAAAATTAAAACATATTTGCCAACATACACCCACAAGCAACTGGAATCATGCCTCTACAATAGGGTATTCTCAGTGAGATGCAACGCAGCTACTTCGGGCGACTACACCATCGAAGCTGGAGTTCCGCAAGAAAGCTCACTCGGTCCGTGTCTATATGTTTTGTATACTGCGGATATTCCTACGAGCGCACAACTAACAACCTCAACGTTTGCCGACGATACCGCTATCCTTAGTCGCTCCAGGTGCCCAACGCAGGCAACAACCCAACTGGCTAATCATCTCACAATAGTGGAAAGGTGGCTGTCCGACTGGCGCATTAAAATAAACGAACAAAAGTGTAAACATATAACGTTTACTCTTAATAGACAAACATGCCCTCCGCTTTTACTAAACGGTATGCAGATCCCTCAAGCTAACGACGTAACGTACCTTGGCGTTCACCTTGATAGACGACTTACCTGGCGTAAGCACATCGAATGCAAAAAGATGCATCTAAAACTGAAAGCCAGCAGCCTCCACTGGATCATAAACTCACGATCGCCACTGTGCCTGGACTACAAGTTACTACTGTACAATTCAGTCCTAAAGCCAATCTGGACGTATGGCTCCCAGCTGTGGGAGAACGCGAGCAGCAGCAACATAGACATCATACAGCGCGCACAATCAAAAATCCTGAGAACTATCACAGGGGCACCTTGGTATGTTAGCAACGAAAAAATCCACAGGGACCTGGACATCCTCGAAGTGATAGACGAAATCCAGAAGCAAAAAGAGTCATACAAAAAAAAGCTTTCTTCGCACCCAAATTTTCTCGCTTAGGGATTGACTTGGCGATTTGACTTGACGACCTCCCAACCCAGCAATCGGTTTTTAGGGCCCTCTAACTCTATATCAGTCAATATCACTTTTAGTTAAGTTAAAAATATAAGAATTGCTAAACCTCTTGTTAGTCTCGCAAAAAAAAGATTCAAGAAATAAAAGCAACGTTAAAAAAAAAAAAAAAAAAAAAAAAAAAAGTTTTATGTTTAGGACTTACTACAGATTCTTCTTATTGCACAACAGAAGGGGGTCGGCACACTATAGCTGCCATATAATTCAACGACCTGAAATGACCAAATTTTGGTATTTTTAAAGATTGAATATTGATATTTGCAATACATATCCGATCTTAACTGCAACGGTATATAAACTTTGTATCCGCCCGAAGTTAAATTGCCTTTCATGTTTTAAACAAAATTTATAAATCAACATAAAAAAAAACTTACACGTTGCTTTTATTAAATTTTATTAATACCAATCTATCTATACACAAAAATCAGCTGATATCAACTAAAAAACCTCATGTCGAGGCTGCGACCACAAAATACCCGCGATCCACTCCCAAAATATCTTTACATTTTTGTGACAAAAAACTTTTGGCACTGTTCAGTTCAATACCATGGATTTAAGGAGTAACGGTAGTAGATGATATTTTTTAAAGAAGGGTGGGTTAATAGATATGTTAGCCTTGTTTATTACACGGGAATCCGACTGACCTCCGAAAAAAATAATTACAGTAGAAACACTTGTAAGCTTGAATGTGGCGAGGTGAAGCAAATAATATAGGAAGAATAACGTTAGTTGACGATATTTCAAAAAGAAGAAGTGGGTTAATAGTTATTTTAGAAGTGTTTATTACACAAGAATCCGGCTGATCTCCCCAAAAAATAAGTACAGTGTCGAATATGTCGAATATAGTACAAAACCGTGTTTGAAATATTTCTTTGAAAAATTCTTTAACGCGTAATTTTAAGCGGATTATAAAATAAGCGGATCCGACGTTTTTTAATATTTGAATGTTGTAGCTTTAAAAAAAATATAAATTAAAACAACGTCTTTATGTCTTTAATTAATTAAAACAGAAAGGATACAATTTTTACACAAGAAACTGAATTTTTTAAATTTTTGCCGTCTTTTTCGGACTTTGACGCCATTTCTTTGGTACAACTTCCAAAAATTAGTGTCATTTTTGACACATACCAATATTGTCCCATAAATACTGAATAAGACGGGACCAAAATTACAAAAGTATGAGAATTGTTCAAGCTATAACGCTTTTCCTAAAACAAGTCAGTGCAATCCTGATAGCGTTCCAGACCAATAGTGTGATTAATAAGACAATATTAATATGAGTTAAAAAAAATGATATTATATCTTGTAAGTTGTACCAAAGATTATAAAGTACATAGATGGGACATCAGGGCCCAAAACGGTCAACTTTTTGCGTCGAGCTTGTTGGTGAGGGGGGAACGCACATGCATACGATTCTATTTTTAGAACTCTTTCCATGTATCCGTCAACAAAAATGTGAACCTATGTGTGTATGTGTGACTGCTCGCACGACGAAACAAAAATGTTTTGGCTTCCAAATTTCAATTTCAATTTCTCGTTTCTGTTTTCGATGCGCCGATGTGGTAGTTGGTAGAACAAATAGTATTTTTGATCGCCGCAGATCGAGACAGGACGGTAGCGTAATGCATAGAGTAGTTACTCTATGTGTAATTTTTCTGTGTTCAAATCGTCTTAAGGACTTTAAGCTTTTTCTTTATTTTATAATTATTTTTTTTTTAGTTTTCTTTAATTGTAATATTTTTATTTAATTTTACAATTGTAAAGTTGTATAATTTTTCATTATGTACGGCTAATAAAATTTCAAGGGAGTCCGATATTTTGTCATCCGACACGTCCGTCACTTATTTTTACAACCATTGTAATAGAATGCAATTAAAAATAATAATAATAACGTAAAAAATAAAAGTAAATATAAAAAGAATCATAAAATTAAAACTTTATCAAAATTGAAACAACCGCCCGCTAGAACTCATACCAAAAACAGAGCTGACGAGTAAGGATAGTAAAAGATATTTCTGATCTCTTTACTCTTACATTGGTTCGATTACAACGTTTCAAACTTTCATCGTTCCAAAGATGTTACGATCTAAAAATAGATTTCTCTCTCTCCCTATCTCATCTGCCAGCCGTTTGTCATGGAACCCGCTCTCAAATGTTTACATTATTACAGCGGGTTCCACGACGGAAAAAATGATAACATTTGAAAGCGGGTTCCACGACGAGGCCTGCTAAAATGCCGTAGAACCCGCACTTATAGACATTTTTACAGCAGGTTCCACTACGAACTGAGACGATGTTAAGGTGATTTTACAATTTTGTATTTTTTTTATTGGATTATAAATTTAGGAAAACACATTTAAAGAATAAAAACATAATAAAAATAGATTTAAAATTAAAAAAAATGGATGTCCCGAGCCTGGTTTGAACTCGTTTTACTTTGCACACCAGCCAAGCACTCTACCACTCGGCTATTCCTCATTCGTTGTCGCGCGAAAAATTTCTCAAACTTAACTTGTCGCGCAATAGAACCCGCTCGTTCGAGCGGGTTCCACTGCTGGAACCCGCCATAGAAAATTTTTCTTTGTATGAGATGTCCCATCTATGTACTTTATAATCTTTGGTTGTACCCAAACAAGAAAGGAAAGCTAACTGCGGGCGGAGCCGAAGTTGATATACCCTTGCAGTTAAAACCGGATATATATCGCAAACATCGGATATAGTTGGCCGATTCTTATGATTAAATCATAATAAAACCAATCAATTACAATAAACAAGAAAGGAAAGCTAACTTCGGGCGGAGCCGAAGTTTATATACCCTTGCAGTTAAAACCGGATATATATCGCAAACATCGGATATAGTTGGCCGATCCTTATGGGAATAGGAATATATAATCCAATTTATTACAATACAAAATCTAAAAAAAGTCCCAAACTTTTATCTTCAAAAATACGAAAGTTGATATTTCTACCAAATACCATTTCCGATCGTTCAGTTATATGGCAGCTATGGGATATAGTCGGCCGATCCTAATAAAATTTAGTAGGTTGAATCAACTGACTAAAAATAGAATCTGTATTAAATTCCAGTTTTCTATCTTCAAAAACACGAAAGTTGGGTCATTTCCGATCGTTCAGTTATATGGCAGCTATAGGATATAGTCGGCCGATCCTTATGAAATTTGGCATGACGTAATGTTTTGCCAAAAATAGCTATCATGTCAAATTTGAACTCTCTAACTCTAAAAACACTGAAGTTATACCATTTCCGATCAATCAGTTATATGGCAGCTATAGGATATAGTCGGCCGATCCGGGCCGTTCCGACTTATATACTGCGTGCAAAGAAAAAAAAGAGTGTGTGCAAAGTTTCAAGACGATAGCTTTAAAACTGAGAGACTAGTTCGGGTAGAAACAGACAGACAGACGGACAGACAGACGGACAGACAGACGGACAGACAGACGGACAGACGGACATACGGACATGCTCATATCAACTCAGGAGGTGATCCTGATCAAGAATATATATACTTTATAGGGTCGGAGATGTCTCCTTCACTGCGTTGCACACTTTTGACCAAAATTATAATACCCTCTGCAAGGGTATAAAAATCTAAAAAAAAGTCCCAAACTTTTATCTTCAAAAATACGAAAGTTGATATTTCTACCAAATACCATTTCCGATCGTTCAGTTTAATGGCAGCTATAAGATATAGTCGGCCAATTCTAATGAAATTTGGCTGGATTAACTGACCAAAAATAGAATACGTACTAAGTTTCAGCTTTCTATCTTCAAAAACACGAAAGTTGGGCCAATTTCGATCGTTCAGTTATATGGCAGCTACAAGATATAGTCGGCCGATCCTTATTTGTCATGTCGTAATGTTTTGCCAAAAATAGCTGTCATGTCAAATTTGAACTCTCTACCTCTTAAAACGTCAAAGTTATACCATTTCCGATCAATCAGTTATATGGCAGCTATATAATATAGTCGGCCGATCCGAGCCGTTCCGAATTATATACTGTATGCAAAGGAAAGAAGGGTGTGTGCAAAGTTTCAAGACGATAGCTTCAAAACTGAGAGACTAGTTCGCGTAGAAACGGACAGACAGACAGACGGACAGACGCACATGCTCATATCAACTCAGGAGGTGATCCTGATCAAGTATATATATACTTTATAGGATCGGAGATGTCTCCTTCACTGCGTTGCACACTTTTGGAAAAAATTATAATACCCTCTGCAAGGGTATAAAAATTCCGTCAAAGTCCCAAAAACACGAACAAATTGCCAAAATGTCAGTTTCTTGTGTAAAAATTTTATCATTTTTGTTCAAAAAAAATTTAAGGTACACTTTTTTTCAAAAGGTACAACATTTAACTATAGAAAAACGTCGAAAATTTTAAAATCGGCTAAAATCACGCGTTTAGGAATTTTTAAGTTCAAAAAAGTCACGAAAAACAGTTTTTTCCTAATAAATTAAGATTTTGAAGGTGTTACAAATATTTCAAAAACGGGTTTGTGTAATATTCGACCTAATAAACAATTTCTACAAGGTCTCTTTAAAAGTTCCTCCAATTTAATTTTTTTTGTCGCAGAAGCCTTATAACCTTGCAGAAGGTATTATAGTTTTGTCCAAAAGTGTGCAACGCAGTGAAGGAGACATCTCCGACCCTATAAAGTATATATGTTCTTGATCAGGATCACCTCCTGAGTTGATATAAGCATGTCCGTCTGTCCGTCGGTCCGTCTGTCTGTCTGTCTGTTTCTTCGAAATCTAGTCTCTCAGTTTTGAAGCTATCGACTTGAAACTTTGCACACACCCTTCTTTCCTTTGCACGCAGTATATAAGTCGGAACGACCGGGATCGGCCGAATATATCCTATAGCTATAGTTATATGGCATAACTAATAGATCGGAAATGGTATAACTTTGGTGTTTTTAGAGCAAGAGAAATCATATTTGACATGAGAACTATTTTTGTAAAAATAATACGACGTGCCAAATTTCATAAGGATCAGCCGACTATATCCTATAGCTGCCATATAACTGAACGATTGGAAATGTCCCAACTTTCGTGTTTTTGAAGATAGAAAGCTGAAACTTAGTACAGATTCTATTTTTGGTCAGTTGATCTAATCTACCAAATTTTATAACGATCGGCTGACTATATCTTATAGCTGCCATATAACTGAACGATCGGTTTTTTGGTAGATATACCAACTTTGGTATTTTTGAAGATAGAAGTTTGGGACTTTTTTTTAGATTTTGTATTATAATTAATTGGGTTATGTTATCATATTCTCATAAGGATCGGCCAACTATATCCGATGTTTGCGATATGTATCCCGTTTTAACTGCAAGGGTATATTAACTTCGGCTCCGCCCGAAGTTAGCTTTCCTTTCTTGTTTTTTGATTAATTGCAATTCCAAGTAAAGAAAATAACATGCAAAATACGACCGGTAAAGCTACCAGTCAAAGTCACGACGCTTACGGTAACCGGTAACCGAGAGCGCGATCACTGCCGCAGGCAGTTTTATGTTAGCGTTCCAGCTTTGCAGTTCAACCTTTTCAGACCAATTAAAATCTCAACAATAACGTCTATCGCTAATCAGTTACCATTCTCAGCAACGCAAACATAATCGAAAGTAGCCGGCTCTCTTCTTTTAATTCTACGCTAGTTCAGACTGGGATTGATCAGTATGTACAAGTAAACAAGAAAGGAAGCTAACTTCGGACGGAGCCGAAGATGATATACCCTTGTAGTTTAGACCGGATATATATCGCAAACATCGGATATAGTAGGCCGATCCTAATGAGAATATCATAATAAAACCAATTATTTACAATAAGAAATATAAAAAAAGTCTCAAGCTTCTATCTTCAAAAATATAAAAAAAATAGCGCTTCCAAATTCACTCTTGGCCACCACGGCTAATTATGTATATGTTAAGAAGCAATTTATTCATAGCGAACGACGAAGTTCAACAAATACCCCAAACCTTAATTCTCTATAAGTTGTTAAGCTGAACTCTAAGTATATATAATAAAAAAAAATTTATTTAAAATCAATTTTTTTTCATTCAAAAAGTATTGTTCCACTTTGTATCAAAAAGAATATAAAGGGTTTGTCAGGTCAGGCAGCAGCACACCGGTGTAATTTTAATGTTTAAATATGTTGATGTAATGTTTGGTGAATGTTTATTTATTAGGCTTAAGTTTATACAAAAACTAGTTGATTGCAAACTGACTCTCTCTCGGCCGCTCTCCATTTTCGAGAGCTTTAGCTTCGAGGTGACTTGTCGGGCCGCCCTCTCTGTATAATACTTGAGTCCCTGCATCACCTTTTTTATAACGTTCATATTAAATACAAATTCGTCTTTTTATTTACGGCATTAAAAATTATCAATGACCAAACAGGATTAAAAAAACTTTTTGCGTTGACTTTTTCGGTAAATCGGTCCATTAATGAGGGTCTCTATGCGAACGTCAATCACATCTTTCAGTGAGCGAGGTTTAGTAGAAGAGCATTTTACGAACAGCTCAACGTAAAACACTCAACTGAAAATCAGAATAAAAGGAAAGTAAGTCTCCTGCTCTGGGAGAAAGTGATTGTGCATATTTTATTTGGTCGTTCTCGTAAACAGAACATAAAGAATATACTAAAAACACAATCCGAAAGCAAAATTCGAAATAAAAAATTGTATGGAGATTTAGATTAAATAACAGGTGGCAAAAACAGGTGGACGGGGGCGAAGTTAAGGAACTGGTGTTGAGGGAAAACTTATGTGGTCTAGCACCGGTCAAGAACCGAGCAAGTGCAGGGGGAATTACAATGGTCAGTACGGAGGATGGGGGGGTGGTCTTCCAGGCAGTATATAAGGAGTAACACTGGAGCACATTGGTCTTTTTAAGAAGCGTAGTTTTAGGCCGACAATCAAATGTTAGAGCGTTTAAAAAGGAGATGGTAGTGTTAAGCAGAAGGACCTTTGGTGAATCCGAGGAAGTGTAAAGCGCATACAAGCGAGACAAATACAGAAGGAGCCGTGCCAGGACGGTTCCACTGAAACCAAGGGTCTTAGACACGAGTTGGGCCATTTCCCGACCACGGGTAGCGTAATTCTGCGAGACGAGGTTATCCCTTTTTTTTGTGTAAAAGGTGTGTATTTATTCAACATTAACGGGTATACGCTACCTACGTGGCAGCTTGAGCAGGCTGTAAATTACAGGGGTATAAAAAAATGATTATACATTAATCCTATATTTTATTTTAATTTTAAATTTTTAAACTAAAAGGGTTATATGTATCTTAAAGGAAGGCCATGTGGGTGGTATCTTTTTAATCTTATTTTTGTAGATCTCCATATTATCCTCTTCGTTAGGGAGTTAGGATGAGAGCCAAGGTGTTCATGATACTTTTCTGTATGTGTACGTATTACATCGCCTATTTTTTGGGTTTTCTCTCTTTCTATATCTCTAGTTCTCATGAATCAGGGGGCATTACAAATCAATCTGACAATCTTACTTTGCGCTACTCGTATTTTGTTCAGGTCTGACTTAGACGCTATGCCGTATACTTGTGATGCATATTTCCAGATTGGGCTGAGAATAGATTTATAGGCACATCCTGCCTGTTAGCATCTGCTTTCTGTATGCATCTGCAGTGGAAAGCATTAGGCTTGGTTATCATCGTGATGATACCATTCTTCCATGCACTTGGGTAATGACCCAGCCTTAAGACGCTATTAAAAAACAGGGCTATAAATAGCAGTGCCTTGATGGGAAGAATCTTCAACGTTTTGTTATCTAAAAGGTCCCCTCCTGGTGCTTTTTAGATTTTGAGCTTTCCGATCTGTGCCTTGACTTCTGACCAACTTTGTTGGGCAGTGAAAGTTTATTTCTTAGTGATAATAGCCCGGACATACTTTCTGCCTTTGAAAGCACATCCGGCTTGAATATCGTTGTGTGTCTCTGGAAAGTAAGTCCTCTATCCAAAATCACACCAAGGTACTTGTAGGTCAGTACCAAGGTCGGACCTAGTACATTGCCTCGGGGTACACCTGCTGAGATTGGGCGTTTTAACGACTTTTCTCCATCGACAACCATGACTTTTTCGGAAGCCAAACTGCTACTTTGGAATAGCTCTGCTTACTCCTTCTTGTCCAAGGATACGATTCAGTAGAGTCATACTCATACTTATCATGTTGCCCAATGCAGAAAAGAGACTAATTGGCCTGTATGCATCTACTTTCTGTATGCATCTGCGAGATCGAGAGCATTAGGCTTGGGTGTCATCGTGATGATAGCATTCTTCCATGCACTTGGGTAATGACCCAGCCTTAGGACGCTATTAAACAACAGGGCTATAAATAGCAGTGCCTCGATAAGAAGAATCTTCAACGTTTTATTATCTAGAAGGATCTCTCCTGGTGCTTTTTTGATTTTGACTTTCCGATCTGTGCCTTGACTTCTTCCAGGGTTACAGGCTTACCGGAAAAAGTCATTTGAAAAGGTCTGTCCAGTTGTATTTCCACAAGCATTCGATTTTCCATCGGAGTTAGACCTTGCGGTTTAAATCTGTTTTCTAGATTATAAGCAAAGATATCCGCCTCCTGCTGACTTGACCTACACCAACCTCTGGTGGGATTTCTGAGAGGAGCCTTTGGGATGACCTGTCTCTACCTAAGTAATTTGCAGATGTATCTGGGCTCAGATTTTCCAACATTTGCTCTATATGGTCTTACATGTTCTTTGTCAAGACTTTGCTTAGCCGATTTGACAATCTTTTAAAAACATTATAGACGCGAATATCTCCTGTTCTTGTGTATTCTCGGCATACTCTTCTTCTAAGCTGTATAAGAACTGATTCGGTGAATCGGGGTGGTTCGGGGTAGAAGCCGTCGCAGCAGTGTATATATTTTCCATGAAGGCTGCTACCGCAGCTTCAAGATCGTCTAGATGGTTGATGAAAGCGTAAGTTTATTGCTTCTGTCCAGGAATTCCTTAAACTTTCAACTTTTCAACTTTCAACATTCAACAGAGGAGCCGAGCGGTAGTATAGATTTCTTTTGGCCTTGCATTGCGATCTTTGACTTAGAGTTGCGACAATTGCCAAATAGTCCGAGGATAGCTCGTATTTGGTTTCGATCGAAAGTTTGTTGAGTGGTACCCCATTTACGATGAAGAAGTCTAGGGTTATTGGTGTGACCCTGGTATTTGAGGAATTAAAAGTAGGTTCCCTAGTAGCTAGAATTTGGCTTGAGCTTGAAACTATGGCCCCTTGAACACGCTTTCCCCGGCAACAGTACGTTAAATTTCCCCATCATTGATGCTTGGCATTAAAATCACCTCCAGCCAAAAATTTTGGGCCTACAGAGACTAGTAGCTGGTCAAAATCTTTTTTTGTCCAAGGCTCGCTGGAAGGAAGATACAAGGAAGCTATTTTAAGTACACCATTTGTTAAAATATCAATGCAAGCTAGCTGTGAGTCTATTCGCGTTGTGGGCTTACTCTCAGTGTGGATAATACTGGTTTTGATAAGGATAGCAGAGCTGCTTTAAGCGGTGTTACTAGGGTGATTGGCAAAGTATTGGTCATAACCAGGAAGGTACAAATGAAGATCGGGACGCATGTGTCTCTTCGTAATGAGCATTATGTTTATTGAGTTATTAATAAGGAAAAGACGAAGTTCTTCATTTTTCTGAACTATACCTCTTGCATTCTATAATCCGATTTTTATTTTTAAGATTGTCATTTCCTAGAAATTAAAACTTGAACTAGATCACGAAAAGCCTGGTTCGACTCAATCGTTTCCATGACTACTTTGAAGAGTTGATCCAGCCCAGTGTTAATATCGAAGATTGCCTTCTCCAGAGTAGACAAATTTCTGTTGGGGTTGCGGTCGCCTCCAGGTATATGTGTGGCAGACTCGGAGCTACGTCACTCGTACTTCTCGGAGGGTTATTCCTTGGAATGTCTGCATAAGAGACGCCGTCTCTGATGGCTGAATAGAGAATAGTTGTCCGCGTTGGCTTTCGTTGGTCCTGCCGTTGAGTTGCTTAGCCTTATTCCAGATTTTAGTTTCCTGCTTAGTTCCATCCTGACTTTGCAGCCTTTAAAACCTGCAGGGTGATTCTCTCCGCAGTTTGCACACATACATTGGTTGCTAAGGATTGACTCACACGATTTGGAGTTAGTAGGATGATCTTTGGTACAATTCCCACACACAGGCTTTATAAAGCAACAATTTTGAGTGTGTCCAAAATTTTGGCACTTATAACATTGGACGATGTCCTTGTTTCGAGTAGCCTTTTCCACTGTAATGTTGTGCCTTCCAATTTTTTTAATTTTAAGCGACTCGGCGACATTCGTATTCATCTTGAAATTTCCAAAAATTAGATTTTGATTGGATTATTATAACTAAAAGTAAGGATAAATTAAGATAAAAGATATTCCATTATTTTGGATTTAATTACATGTAAGGATAGTTCAGGGGATAAGAAATGGGACAATAAGTTTTAATTTTTACAAATTACGCGAAATGGATCGTGTTCAGCGAAATTAGACCTAGAAATTGGTAACCAAAGGTGTCGGAAGGATCTAGTTACTCTAGGAACAGAGAACATTAATTTTTTGAGAAGTACTTGTGAGTCCACCTGTCCAAGAACAAGCACATGGAGTAATTAACCCCAGCACAAGTACGGCGCTCTTTTAAAGGAGGTAGGCTTAATAGTTCTAACCAGCAATGATACGATAACAGAAACTGCTTTTGAACAGATTCAATCCTCCTTTGATGAACAAAGGACTCCAAACGCTAGAACAGTATTCCAAGATAAAACGAACCAACGATACATATAGAGTTTTAGTTGTGTAAGGATCATTAAATTCTTTAGACCAACGTTTGATAAAAGCTAGAACAACTCTGGCTTTATTAACTGTTTATGATATATGTTCATTGAACGACAACTTATTGTCAAAAAGGACTCCAAGATCGTTAATTAGGGAAACACGATAACACACGTTATTCCTAAGTGAGTAAGTGATTGAACGTCATAACCTTACGCTTAGAGCAGTTAAGTAAAAGGAGATTGTTTGAGCACCACAAGAAGACTTCGTTAAGGTCTAATTGCAGGTGCCTATGAAGGAAATGGTCTGAGAAAGAAAGACATAACTTGACATCAGCAGCATACATAAATGTAGTATCAATGTAGTAGCAAAAAAACAAACAGAAGAGGTCCTAAGTAACTACCTTGTGTGATATATGCGAGTAATTCCAAATTTAGATGAACGAATCTCATAACTACTTGCTGCAAAGATTTCATTAAGGGTTCGTTCCAGAGTGAGGATGTCAGTGGCCTTTCAAACACAAAGGGGTGGAGGTTTTTGGCTTAAAATTTGCGCTTAGCCAATACGATCAGTCGTTTCTTCGTTTGTCTCCATCTCCTTAATTGGTTTTATTTACTCAGCCAAAGGTCTTTATACCCTTGCAGAGTATATATATTCTTGATCAGGATCACCTCCTGAGTTGATATGAGCATGTCCGTCTGTCCGTCTGTCTGTTTCTACGCAAACTAGTCTCTCAGTTAAAGCTATCGACTTGAAACTTTGCACACACCCTTCTTTCCTTTGCACGCAGTATATAAGTCGGAACGGCCGGGATCGGCCGACTATATCCTATAGCTGCCATATAACTGATTCAAATTTGACACGAGAGCTATTTTTGGCAACACGTTATGACATGCCAAATTTAATAAGGATCGGCCGACTATATCTTATAGCTGCCATATAACTGAACGATCGGAAATGACCCGATGATAGAAGCTTATGACTTTTTTTTAGATTTTTATTGTAATTAATTGGTTTTATTATGATGTAATCATAAGGATCAGCCAACTATATCCGATGTTTGCGACATAATACCGGGTTTTAACTGCAAGGGTATATCAACTTCGGCTCCGCCCGAAGTTAGCTTTGCTTTCGTGGTTTTTTCTATTTTTATACCCTTGCAGAGGGTATTATAATTTTGTCCAAAAGTGTGCAACGCAGTGAAGGAGACATCTCCGACCCTATAAAGTATATATATTCTTGATCAGGATCACCTCCTGAGTTGATATGAGCATGTCCGTCTGTCTGTTTCTACGCAAACTAGTCTCTCAGTTTTGAAGCTATCGACTTGAAACTTTGCACACACCCTTCTTCCCTTTGCACGCAGTATATAAGTCAGAACGGTCCGGATCGGCCGACTATATCCTATAGCTGCCATATAACTGATTGATCGGAAAAGGTATAACTTTGGTGTTTTTAGAGTTAGAGAGTTTAAATTTGACACTAGAGCTATTTTTGGCAAAACATTACGACATGCCAAATTTCATAAGGATCGGCCGACTATATCTTATAGCTGCCATATAACTGAACGATCGGAAAAGACCCAACTTTCGTGTTTTTGAAGATAGAAAGCTTAATACAGATTCTATTTTTGGCCAGTTGATCCAACCTACCAAATTTCATTAGGATCGGCCAACTATATCCTATAGCTGCCATATAACTGAACGATCGTAAATGGTACTTGGTAGAAATATCAACTTTCGTATTTTTGAAGATAGAAGCTTGGAACTTTTTTTTAGATTTTTTATTGTAATAAATTGGTTTTATTATGATGTAATCATAAGGATCGGCAAACTATATCCGATGTTTGCGATATTTATCCGGTTTTAACTGCAAGGGTATATCAACTGCGGCTCCGCCCGAAGTTAGCTTTGCTTTCTTGTTTTTAATGTTCCTTTTATTTCTTGAATCTTCTCTATGCGAGACTAACAAGAGGTGTATCAAATCTTATATTTTTAACTTAACTAACAGTCATATTGACTGTTACGGAGTTAGACGGCCCTAAAAATCGATTGCTGGGTTGGGAGGTCGTTGCGTCTAAGGCAGGATACGCTAGAAGCCCGAGTCAATCCCCGAGCGAGAAAATTTGGGTGCGAAGGCCAGTTTTTCTTTGTATGACTCTTTATGCTTCTGGATTTCGTCTTTCAGTGCGAGGTTGACTAGATCCCGGTGGATATTTTCGTTGCGAACATACCAAGGTGCCCCAGTGATAGTTCTCAACATTTTTGATTGTGCCCGCAGAATGATGTCCGTTGCTGCTGCTTGCGTTCCTCCACAGCTGGGACCCATACGTCCATATTGGCTTTAGGACTGAATTTTAGAGAAGTAACTTGTAGTCCAGGAGAGTGAATAAGAAAATAAGGAAAGGATCCATTGCTGGACCTTCCTCCGGAAACCCAGGGTCGTGTAGTCGAGTTGGTTCATTCCCGAACACGGCAGCTAGCCTTGCAAGGAAGTGAGGAAAGGATAAAGTCTGGCGTATGCCTTACCGACTCCTGAAATCATAACCAACAGGCGTGGTCCTGCGAGACAGGGATAGACCGCCTCGAGATCGCACGCCCGGTGTACACGAGACGTAAAGGACGAGACACAAGACAGAACCAGGGTGGGGAGACCTAGTTGAGCCACTCCCGAACACGGCAGGTAGCCTTGCAAGGAAGTGAGGAAAGGATAAAGTCTGGCGTATGCCTTACCGACTCCTGAAATCATAACCAACAGGCGTGGTCCTGCGAAACAAGGAGGCCTACTTGGGATCACACGCCCGGTAACCACGAGACGTACAGAACTAGGGAGACAAGGATCCGTTGCTGGACGGTTTCCTCTACAAGCCCGAGGCGTCAGAGTCGAGTTGAGCCATTCCCGAACACGGCAGGTAGCCTTGCAAGGAAGTGAAGAAAGGATAAGTCTGGCGTACGCCTTACCGACTCCTGGAATCGCAACCAACAGGCGTGGTCCTGCGAAACACGGATCGGCCGACTCAAGAACTCGCGTTCACAGACCAAGTGAGAACACCCTGGTCACCAGCCCCGCCACTACCAACTCGGGTCCGCCGGAGCGTATGCACGGTGTCCCGGTGTAGCGGGAGCGCGACAATACGATCAGGCACACGGCGGCTTCCAAACCTGGCACCGGAGCGTATGCACGGTGTCCTGGTGTAGCGGAGACGTCACACGGCAACTTCCAAACCTGGCGCCGGAGCGTATGCACGGTGTCCCGGTGTAGCGAAGGCGGCAGTCAGCAAACAAACTCCCAAACCTGGCACCGGAGCGTATGCACGGTGTCCCGGAGTAGCAGAGGCGACCGACCGCAGCCAACCGTCGGATCAGTCGTAGTCGACCCAAGGGGGTGTTTTCTCAAGGCCAAAGGGCAGAAGGTAGCGGAATCGCTGGCAGCGCGGCGACAGGAGTACCATCGGCGACGGAGTAACGGCGGCGACGGAACAGCGGCGGCGTATCCCGGACAACCCGCATAGGACGCCGACGACGGAGCCAACAGGAACGGAAGGAGCAACGAGTAAAAGAGAAAGAAAGACTTTTGTAGTATAAAGAGGTCTCAAAATAAAGAGTGTGGAAACTTCAAGCTATTTGTATTACTTTCTGGGCTTGGGAAATCACGTCGAATCTATAAATTCGGTGGAACGGATCCGCGAAACTCTGTGAGCTAGCCGCGGCAAATTGTGGCGATCGGCAGCAGAAAGACAGTTCGTTACAGATGATTAGCCAGTTGGGTTGTTGCTTGCGTTGGGCATCTGGAGCGACTAAGGAAAGCGGTATCGTCAGCGAACGTTGACGTTGTTAGTTTTGCGTTCGTACGAATATCCGCAATATACAAAACATACAGACACGGGCCGAGTGCGCTTCCTTGTGGAACTCCATCTTCGATGATGTAGTCGCCCGAAGTAGCTGCGTTGCATCTCACTCCGAATACCCTATTGTAGAGGTATGATTCCAGTAGCTTGTGGGTGTATGTTGGCAAATACGTTTTAATTTTGTGCATGAGTCCGATGAGCCAAACTCGGTCGAAAGTTAATTCTCGTTAATCTGTTCACTTGCTCGATGGTTTGGTGGTATTGCAAGCTTTCAGATGTGGTATTATCCGAGGGAACAAAAATTTTTCAAACAATTTGTTGTGGGGTCTTTCCCAGGCTTCGGTATCATTATAATGATGGATTTCTTGCACTTTTTTGGGAAAAAGCCAAGATTAACGATCCCATTAAATAGTTTGCAGACGACCTTTGTAGCGCATTTTGGAAGTTTGATTTGATTTTTTTCCTGTTGGTGAAGAGCCTGGTCGAGTGATCGGGTTGCTTCCCTAAGGCGTTGTTTTGAAGCTGGTGATCTGCAATTTTGCCAATCACGACGCGTGCGCTTTTTTTCTCGCACCAGCTGTTCGATTTGCTGAGTAGATATAGTATTTGTTTCGGTCTACTTCCTTATCATAAGGAGTAGTGCAAACCGGCGGCACTCGAAGACAACGTGCTTGGCGTCCTCGACTATCGATCTCCCGCACTCAGGGCACCAGTCCTCCAGTCCGCGTGACCAAAACGTTTCAGGTATTGCCGGAAACAGTCATGTCCACCCAAGACCTTGGTCAGGTAAAAATTAACCTGCCCGTGGCTTCGGAGCACCCACCTTCTAAGGTTGGGGATAAGTGTGTGCGTCCATCGTCCCTTCGTCGATGAGACCCAGCAATCCTGCCTGGCTGTAAACGACCTCTCCTTGGCCTCCTCCCTTTTAATTATATCGAGGGCACCCCAGTACCCTCACGAGTACCCTCACGAGCGTGACGTCGTAGGCATGCCCGTGTTGACAAGTAGCACTCTGCAGCTGAAGTAGCTACTGTCAACGTTCATTATTAAATTGGGAACGTTGAACCTCCTTAGGGCTGCCAGTGTATGGCCCCATTCCGCCATGATGAAGGCGTTCCTGATTAGGCAGTACTATGCCTATACTATGACTATTAGGCAGTATTGCTTGGAGCCACCCTTCCACCTGGTTCCCGCTATTACGTTGCGAGCAATTCCAACCACCGCTGCTATGGCATCCACTGTCGACCTTCCTTTCCGGAATCCATTCTGCTTGGGAGACTGCCCTCCCGCCTCCTCTATGGCGGCTTCGAGCCTCGACGCGATCGCCCTCTCGAAGACCTTGCCCGTTGTGTCCAGCAGGCAGATTGGCCTATAGGACGACGCCACTTCCTTTGGTTTCCCTGGTTTAAGTAACAGCAGGAGCTTCTGCACCTTCCACCTAGGGGGAAAGGTGCCTTCGCGGATGCATTTGTTGTAAAGCTCCGCAAAACTTCCCGGCTGCAGTGCCAGAGCCCGCTTCAGGGCTCGGTTCGGAACCGAGTCCGGGCCGGGTGCTTTGTTGAAGGCTAGGCCTCTCCCTATAGCCAGAATTTCCTCTTCCGTTACCCCTTCAACCTCTTCAATGTCTGCTGGGTTGGTAGCTGGGTGACCTGTCTGCCGGCTGGGAACAGCGCTCGCACTATGGTCGTTAATGCGTTCGGGTCCGTGGGGGACTGGCCTCCTGCGCGCAGCCTCTTCATCACTTACCGGTATGCGTTGCCCCATGGGTTTTCCTGCGCCGAGTCACATAGCTCCAGGAAGCATTTCCTTTTGCTTTCCACCTTCTAAGGTTGGGGATAAGTGTGTGCGTCCATCGTCCCTTCGTCGATGAGTCCCAGCAATCCTGCCTGGCTGTGAGCGACCTCTCCTTGGCCTCCTCCCTTTTAATTATATCGAGGGCACCACCAGCATCCTCCCGAGCGCCAGCTTCCTTTAGCTTCTTGAGCTCTCGAGCGCGCTCTTTCAGCGGATCCATCCCCGCAATGACCAGAATGGCGTCGTCAGAGACTGTCCTGAAGCCGGACGCTACTCTTATGGCTCCCAGCCTGTACGCTGCATCTACTCCTCTCCCGTAGCTGGGAGTATTCATCGCCTCAGCCCAGATGGGCGCCGCGTACAGAATTGGCCTTTTCCTGTTCTGCTTGGGGCCTCTGGTATTGAGAAGGATCCTGGCGAGGCCACTGGTAGTGGCTGCTGCCTTGCCCTGGATGTATTCTAGGTGCTCACGGAAGGAGAGCCGGGCGTCGATCATCACACCCAGGTATTTTATGGCCCGCTGGGAGCTTATGGCCATTCCACCAACCTGAATCGTCACCGTTTCTAGTACCTTGCGGCTGCTGACTAGCACCGCTTCCGTCTTTTGCGAGGCTAGGCTTAGTCCAGCATTTTGGAGCCACATCTCCATTGCCTCGATTGCCTGGTTCGCCGCTCTCACCGCTTCCTCCAGGAAGAATTTCCTTTTGCTTTCTCGGATGGTTACCTTCAGTGTTTTGTATCGGTGCTTGAAGGCTAGGTGCCGCTCCTCAAAGTTGTCGCTGCCTCTTGCTCGCTGCATCAGCCGCTCGGATGGAGCCAATCTCTTCGCTCCACCAGTGAACGGGAGCGTGGTTTCTGTGGTAGCGGCTTCTCAACTGCGTGCTGCCCATGCCTCGAGCATGATGCCTCGAGTTTAGCTGCCAGGGTATCAGCCATTTCGTTGGCTCTGCTTGGTAGGACGTTGCCGATATCGCGCGCTGCCTCGGTGAAGTTCCTCACCTGCAGCGTACCGACTCTGCAGCCTCGTGGGTTCGGTTCCCTCGGTCGTTCTTGAGGACTCCCCATGGCGCACAGTATCGCCTCGTGGTCACTGGCCGTAAAGATGCCGCTTATCTTCCAGTTAGCGCCAGTCGCCAGCGGGGGGCTTGCGAACGTTATATCTATGATGGATCCTGCTACGGCTCTGCTACGGATCCAGCAGTACGAGATCGAGTGAGGCAAAAATTTCTCTCACCACTTTCCCTCTCGCCCCCAGTCCGGCGCTCTCGCGTTGAAGTCCCCTGCTACAAGGACATCAGAACGGCCTCTAATGTCATTTCCCAGGCAGTCCATAATGCGCTCAAATTCATTGCTGGTTAGGCTGGGCTCCATATAGCAGCTGTAAAGTAATGCCCCGCCTATCCGAGCCCTGACGAATCCCTCCGCACTGTGCACTGAGTGCATTGCCGCGCCGGTTGCGCCGCAACTCCAGATGGCAGCCTTCCTCGATAGGTCAACTGCCCAGCGGTTATCTGTGCCAGCCCAATGGGGCTCGCTTAGAAGCGCTATGTCCGCCTTCCAGTGCCGCCCTGCAGTGGTTCAGGCTCAGCTGAAGCACTAGCATCCTGACGTCCTAGGTCCACCTCCTTTCGCTGACATGGGACAGCTTCTGCTTCCAGTCTAATGCCTCAAATCCTTCCGGCCCTTATCTTCACACGAGAAGCATCAAAGGTCCCTTTTACAGGTGGCCGCCCTATGGTCCGTGTCGCCGCAGCGGAAGCAACAGCCGCTCCTGTCCTTCGAGCTTTTGCAAGCGCTTGCGATGTGCCCCATCCCAAGCAACCTGTAGCAGCGAGCAACGACCTCCTTTTCCTTCATATGGCATACTGTCCCCCCAACCTTCACCTTGCCCACAGTAATGATGGCCTTGGCAAGGCTCGCGTGGAAAGCCACGATAGCGGTCTGTGTCTCGCCATAGCTTCTTCTCAGTTTCTTGACTTTCAAGGCGCCCTGGTCCACCGCTGCCTGCTGCGAAATAGCCGCGATGGTGTCCTCAGAAGTGGCTAGTGCGTCGAGTCCTCGTAGGAGAACTCAACGCAGGCCCTTAAAGGCTGCATCGAGGAGGTCCTAGGGAGCAAGGCAGAGGAGTGGGCGTACTCGAAGGAGACCAAGGAATCGTCTCCTTCCTGGCCAATTCCAGTAACAGCTCGCCCTTGGCTGTCTTCCTCACTTTCTTGACGTATGGGTCGAGGTCGTCTAGCTTCCCGTCCTCCTTCTGGATCTGGTCTGGATCGTCTCCGCTCGAGATTTCTAAGCTTGGCTATATCTATGATGGTCCATTCAGGCCTTCTCGTGCTTGCTTCCGACCAGAATGGAGTGGATGTCCTTCAGTCTGGTTATCAGGCTCCTTTGCATCGCGGAAATATGCCTCTTGTTTTTTTCCGAGACCCACGATAGCAGCTCGTTCACTATCGTGCCCAGCTCCGTCAGGCATTCTTTTCTTCTTGCCAGCGGGCTGCGGGCCTTATTTTTCTTCGGGGGAGCCGCCCTCTGGTCCTTGTCCGGGCTAAGCATCTCCCGTGGGCTCTTTGGCGTATCCTTCTATACCGCTGCTGGGCTGCCGGTGACTGCCGAGCTGCCAGCCTGTGACGCAAATAGCGGCGAGCGCCGCATTTTATTGCTCTTTCTGAACGGGTCTCCCGTTTTGGCACTCTTTGACTCTTCTGCACTTGTAGTGTTTTTTTCCAGGGCGGCCAAGTGAGGCACCGCCTTGTCAGGTTGAATTGGAGCTTGTGTGAGTCTGTTAGCCAGTATGTGGGACTTCCAGGGGAAACATAGTCAAGTTTATTTTTCACATTTATTATTATTGTATTATTATTGTATTAAACAAATGCCTTCCTTTGGGAGTTATTAGACGTGATCCCCAGTGCGTATGTTTGGCGTTGTAGTCTCCTGCGGCTATAAAACGATCCCCAAGTGAATTGTAGAATTGAGAAATGACGAGATTGAGAAACGAGGAGGGCAGTAAACGGCAGCGATTGAGAGAATTCCGTTGCTTGACTGAATTTGTATCGATGTGGACTGCAAGAAGTTTGTTGCAAGCCTTCTGTGAAAATGGTGTTTAATGCGTTCTCTTATAAGAACTCCAGTTCTGCCGTGGGCTTTCCCATCTGGATAATCTGTGCGGTAGACTGTATAGCCTCTTATTTGAAAGTTGTATTTGCTTGTTAGATGCGTTCCCACCAGTAGCACAACGTCAATATGGTTTTCGGTCAAGAATTGTGACAATTCTAGTTTATGCCGTAAGACACCATTAGCGTTCCACATTGATATTCGCAGAGCCGGCATAGATTATTTAGACTGTTGTGCTATGAGCAGCTGCATCAACATGTTCTGGTTTTAAACAAGTGTTTACATGGTCGTTTTCATGAATGACATAAGCTCCATCATACTTTGTTGGAGGGTAAGCATCATAGTTTCCGTTTTGCTGTGTGGCTGTTCTGGGGCCTGTTGAGCCCTTTGAGAGTTAGGCTGAATTGGAATTTCCCTTCCAGATCGTAGAGCATCGGCATAGGAGAAGCCGTTGGTGGTGTTTAGTGGACCGAATGAGGATCTCGCAGCTTTGGCGAAGAAGACGTCTGGCGTAGTTTTTGACGCAATGTACGCATTCTGTGGATTTTGGTTGCGCGTTGCGGTCGCTTGACGCATGCGACTCTTTAACTGCTTATACTCCATACATCCTCTATCCTATCCTGTCCAGATTTACACGATTCGGAAGTGATCTTCTGTCTTGGTTTGCACCTTTGTCTCATGGATGTTTTCTTTGATAAAGGGGACAATATGACAGTTTTCACCGTTCCCGATCAACGCCGCAAATCGGTTGACCAGGGCACTCGAGCTTTTCTCCCAGATATAAATTTGAAGGGGCTTGGGTTCTTTTCGGTGTCTTGCGCTTGTTGGTTTTCCTCAGACTCCACCAGTTGGGCGAATCTTTTGCTACTGGATCTACTTGGTTCTTCGTCGATCTTCTGGACACAGTTTATATTTTTTTTATGGTCTGCCAGATTACTCTGTGGTATGAGCTTGCACCTTATTAGCGATATTATTAGAATGTAGCGATCCATTCCAGTCTGAGTGGTCGGGACTCTTTGGCACTTTTCGACGGTGTTGTTTTTTTACTCGCAGTAGTCGTTGACGTCGCGTTATTTTTGAGTGCAGTGGTTGTCGTTGAGATTGCAGAAATTGTAGCACTGCTTTTTGTTGGCGCGAAATTTGAATCCGCCATTGGAGGGGGTTTTTACACTGCGAACTCCGTGACGCGGGAGTCGGAGTGAGACCTCCCAACCAGCAATCGATTTTTAGGGCCGTCTAACTCTGTATCAGTCAATATAACTGTTAGTTAAGTTAAAAATATAAGATTTAATACACCTCTTGTTAGTCTCGTAAAGAGAATATTCAAGAAATAAAAGCAACATGAAAGAAAAAGAAGAAAGGAAAGCTAACTTCGGGCGGAGCTGAAGTTGATATACCCTTGCAGTTAAAACCGGATATATATCGCAAAAATCGGATTTAGTTTTCCGATTCTCATGAGATTATCAGCTAGAATTCTCAGAGAAGCTAGAATTCCCTCAAAGGCATTTCTTAACTGCGTGAAGAAAGTGGTTGACTTATATCATTTTGGAAAAAACTGCAAAAAAATGGTAAGAAAACTCAAGTTACTTTCAAGGACCGAGAAAATAATTTTAAAATAGACCTCGATATTTTATTTGATATTAAAATATAGAGGAAGACAAACTATTTTTAAATAAACCAATAGAACCAGGTCGAGCGGGATATTTAGCTGGTGCAGATAAAAACTTGACAGAAAAAGAAGAAAGAGTGAGGCAAAGACTATTGAAAGAAGAGGAAAGGAATGTAAAGAAATTAGATTTTTTGGCTGTTGCTACTTCTATTAAAAGTATCTTGGAGTATTCTTAACTGAGTTTGCTGGATGTTGCCTGCCCTGCAAAAAAGTTAAAAAAGAATTATAAAGAATCTCATAACTAAACTTGTCGCAGCATTAGATCGATGTCAATTAAGTATAAGAAACTCCGTATACATTCTTCAGTACACAGGTTACAGTAAATTTGCTTGATATGAGCAGGATGTTATAATTTTTTGATAGTACACTTTATTAACAATGTTTGTGCAAAATTTGGTGGAAAAATATTAAATAGTTTTTAAGGGGTGGCTGTTTCCCTTAGAGCCTTTTTTTTAGAGCCTTGCGGTGACTGTTCCCCAGGTCAAACAGGTCAACTTAAACCATAAAATTTCATTAGTTTAGTGTATTTCCTTGTGCTTGAACGATCGATTTAAAAAAATTTTTTTTTTTTATTCATACGGGAACGTTTTATGGTAAAAATGAACTTTTTGGTCTCCAGAAATTTCACTAAAAAATTCATTTCGGCGAAAAAAAAGTTTGTGCGTGAAAAGTCGATCGTTCAAGCACAGAAGAATTTCATTACGAACATTATAAAAAAAATTTGAAGTAAATCGGTTCAGTAGTTTTCCGCCAATCCATGTCACCGCCAAGTCATTTTTCAAGAAACACCATTTCGAGATATTCGCGTTTAAAGTTTCAAGTTCAGTTCAAAGCCGCAACGAGGCGCGCGGTTAGGAGCGCTGTAACTTTTTTTCTTCTGCTCCAATCTTTATGAAAATTTGGGAAAATGTTCTTAAGGAGTTTTTCTTTCACTTCCCTCTCTTTCTTTCAAGCGAACGGTTGTGTTTTTTTTGTGCGCACTGCGTTTTATTAAAAATATTGGTAAACCGGTGTTTACATACTTAAGAATTAAATCTTGTGAATCTTAACAATCTTAAAGCCTAAACCGTATCGCTTCGCGAGTGCTGTGGTATATTTGGAGTCGAATTAATAATTTGCCTAAATTCTATTCCAAGCATAGCTCAGCTCTGCTTCTTCCCCGGCTTATCTATATTTCTGCATTTCTCTTTTGCACTCTTTCAAAGCTCCCGCTTCGGCTTCTTGTTTGGCACAGTGGTTCAAGGTATTGTGTTTTTTAACTTTTTATATATTAATTTTTGTTTTATTAAATAAAAAAAAAAAATAAATAAATAAAATGGAATTTAAACTGGTCTGTGCCATTATGTCTTGTAACAAGACAATTTCCACATCCCAGCCTAGCATCCATTGCTGGTTATGTGAAAACGTCGTGCACGCCAAGTGTGCCGGTTTCACTGCATCAGTTTCTGATGCCATTTCCCGTAGGTCTGGGATACATTATTGTTGTGAGAATTGTCGTGCTGTGCAAGGCGAAATGAGGTCGTTCATGAGACAGACCAAAAATGGATTTAAAGAGCTGATCACTGGTTTTCGTAAAATCAATGAACAGCTCTGTGCGCTGGACACTCAGTTAAGTGGCCTTCAGCTGCTAAATGAGTCCCCTAAGCGTAAGAAATCCGCTGTTTCTGATCCGCCTCAGCCTGCTCAGCCGACATTAATACAGCTGCCTATATCTCTGGCCACCCCAAGGGCTAAAACTGAGAAAAATTCGTCCGAATTACTCAGGGATAATGAGCAATTGTCCGATATGTCCGCCATGGCATCCCTTCAAGTGATGCCACAGGTCCTAGGGAACGAAACCCCCATTAGAGTCACCCAAAAGGGTATTCCACAGTCCGGACCACCGGCACCGACTGATGCTGCCGTTCTCGTACCTGCGACACCAAAACCCTTACAGGTGATTCCTCCATCGAAACATATATTTGTTTCTCGGCTTGCCCCTGATACTTCAGAGATTGATATCTCGGCTTATATCAAAGCCAAAACTAAAGCCGATAAAAAGGTGGAGGACATACAAAAATTTAAATATAATTATACAAGGCGCACGTCTTCTTTCAAGATTCGTGTGCCCGCGCTGATGTTCAAGACGATTTGTTCTCCCAGTTTTTGGCCAGAGAATCTTTTCGTCCAAGAACATCAGCCTAGTTCCGTGAAAAAAAAAGTTAATAAACCAGTGGGAGTGAGACTTCCCAATATCGGAACCACTGATATTCCACTGATATTCTGGCGTGCAATGATCTTAATGTCACATTAGAAAAATTTGATTTTACTTTAAATACATTTTTTTACTCATGTGTGCCTTGGAAATATCCGTCCGCTTCAACAAATCCTCCTTAGTTTACAAGGAGCCTCACTAACCTAAAAAATAAAAAATATAAGCTTTTACTTAAATATAAAAAAACCTGCAGTAGTGTTGATTTCTCAAGATACCTACTTGCTCGGTCGAATTTTACCGTGCATAACGCCGAATGTTATAGGAATTATATTGACCGCTGCCGGATTCAATTTACTCAGGATCCAAAGCAGTTTTATAATTTTGTAAACACTAAGCGTAAACACGTATCTTTTTCACCTCTGCTTACGTTTGAAAATTCCTCTGCGACTTCGGATCAGGCCATTGCCGATCTATTCGCAGAATTTTTTCAAACAACTTATTCTCCTCCTAAATTGACTGATCAGCTTTACGCATATAATATTCAAGCTGCAAATTTTATTTTCTGTCCGTCTTTTTCTGAGAACAACTTATTATCTGGTCTTTTAAGGGTAAAACCCATTTATTCGCCAGGCCCCGACGGAGTACCAGGCTGTGTGCTAAAATACTGCGCCAGGGCTCTGTGCAAACCTCTTCAAAGACTTTTAAACTTATCTTTGGAAACCTCGATTTTTCCCCTTAAGTGGAAGGAATCATTTATAATTCCCCTACATAAAAAGGGGAAAAAGTCCGAGGCTGCCAACTACAGAGGCATCTCTAAGTTGTCGGGAATTCCAAAGTTATTTGAAAAATTAATTACCCCTCATTTGCAACACCTTTGCTCTTCGATCATCACTCCTTGTCAGCATGGCTTTATTAAGCGTCGCTCCACCACCACAAACTTATTGGAGTTGACATCCTTTGTCATAGATGGCTTTTGTAAGGGATATCAAACCGATGTAATTTACACAGACTTCAGCAAAGCATTTGATTCAGTTAATCACTCACTCTTGTTGAGTAAACTGAATATGCTGGGTTTTCCTAAAGACCTCTTAACGTGGATCTCTAGCTACCTAGATGGAAGGACACAAAGAGTTTTATTTAAAAACAGTCAGTCCCGTCTGGTCCGTGCTACATCCGGCGTCCCTCAAGGAAGTCATCTTGGCCCGTTATTATTTACGCTTTTTATAAACGACTTGCCCCCTGCTTTAACGAACTCTCTAGTTCTTATGTATGCAGATGTTGTAAAGCTTTGTCTTCAGTACAAATCCATCTCTGCCCAATGCAGTCTTCAGTCTGACCTTGATAACTTTCAAAAATGGTGTTTAGCTAATGATCTAATATTTAATGGATCTAAATGCAAACATATGTCTTTTTATCGTTCTTGCCCTCTCCAAGCTACGTATTCCATTAATGGAATTGCCTTGGAAAAATTAACCCAGGTTAATGATCTCGGCATCCTATTAGACATAAAACTTAAATTTGCCGACCATATTTCCTTAATGGTTAATAAGGCTAAAGGAGTCCTTGGTTTTATCAAAAGGTGGTCAAAAGAATTTAATGACCCCTATATAACCAAAACACTATTCATTTCTTTGGTCCGTCCTATACTGGAGTACGGTTCATGTGTCTGGAGTCCCCAATATGGAGTATATCAGGACCGCATAGAATCCGTACAAAAGAAGTTTTTCACTTAGAGGTCTAAACTGGGATGCAAATCTTCAACTTCCATCTTATAGTAGTAGACTCTTACTCATAAACTTACCTAGCTTAACAAATCGTAGGACAATGCTCGGTGTAGTCTTCCTGCATAACCTTATTAACGGGGATGTAGATAGCCAGCATTTACTAACACGCTTAAATTTTAACATTCCTAATAGAAGGACTCGAAACTTTAGTCCTCTGTTCCTTAGCCGTTGTAGTTCGACATATGCACTGCATAACCCTTTTAGGGTATTATGTTCGAACTATAATGGTCTCTACTCTATTACATCTCTTTCCTGTCCCTCTAACTTAAAATATAGAATTTTAAATTTCCTTACTAACTCCTCTAAGCTTAATAATTAACAAATAACTTAATATATTCTAACAAATCGTTTCTTGAGCGCCCCTCGGTCGTCTGGGCCTCTAAGCTTTATGATGAATACAGGAATGCTAGCTGATGCTCTTATTGATGCACAAGCCATTTCCAAATTCTGAAAGACCGGTAAAAAAAAAAAAAAAAAAAAAAAAAACAAGAAAGCAAAGCTAACTTCGGGCGGAGCCGAAGTTGATATACCCTTGCAGCTAAAACCGGATATATATTGCAAACATCGGATATAGTTGGCCGATCCTTATGATTACATCATAATAAAACCAATCAATTACACTAAAAAATCGAAAAAAAAGTCCCAAGCTTCTATCTTCAAAAATACAAAAGTTGATATTTCTACCAAATACCATTTCCGATCGTTCAGTTATATTGCAGCTATAAGATATAGTCGTCCGATCCATATGAAATTTGGCATGTCATATGTGTTTTTTTTATGCTGTGTTCATGAACATAGGAATTTGTATCCAGATTGTAAGAAGAAAAGTTACCCTGGATGAAATTTTTGTTTAAAATAAATATCACTGTTTCTGCAAGTTTATTTACAAAGTACATTCTTTGAACTAAAGTACATCTTTTATTTAGTTAATAATGTAAGTATTGAATTTAGTACTCAGTTGTTAAATATAGATCGAATAAGATGACGATTGATAATTTATATCTTATTCAATCTATATTTTATTTAGTTAATTTGTTGTAATACGTTTTTTGGAAAACTTTGAAGCTCAGTCGGCACGGATTGCAATCATGCCAGAAAGGTATAATTTTTTATTTACATTCCTTTTAGCATCTATAAACAAATAAGATGGTATGCTTTTTTAAATTTTAAAAAAATTTGTTTTGCAATATAAGGGACACCCTATTGGTCAGTGGTTCTTAAATGTGGAAGTTTCACACACACACACTTTCTTGGACGAAAATGTTCTCTGGGCTTTTATAAGGTACAATTATTACAGCCACGGCATTACTACCGATTCAGTAGGAAAGTATTGTAAGAAGTCAATAACACCTTTAAAAAATATTCAATTTGTCTGTTTATACCCGGTACTTGTGGAGTAATGGTATATTGTAGTCATATAAACATTTGAATATTCTTAATCAGCATCACCAGCCGAGTCGATATAGGCATGACCGTCTGTCCGTATGATCCGAATGACTCAAGCATCTCAGAGATAATAAAAGATGGAACTGTAGGATTTGGCATGGAGACTCTTACAATACCCCCTCCTACAATACCCAATTTAAATTTAAGGGGACCCCCCCCATTCTCGATTTTAAATTTTGACGATTTTCAATGGGCTGGCAAATGAACATAAATTATTTTTTAGGGTTGTAACTGTGCTTACATATATTAAGACACAAAAAGGAAGAAAATCATTTCACAGAATTTTGTTTTGTTTTGTTTTTGTTGTTGTTTTTTGTGATCAAAGAAAAGCCCTTCTTTTCGGCGGCGCATGTGATTTCCGCTCACTGGAACATCTGAACCCAAAAATTCCAACGGGATTAGAAAAAGTACATTTTTGGCTCTCGTATGAACTAGGATTATTAACTTCGCTCAAAAATTTACAAAATGGTGGACCTTTGAAATTTTTTTTTTGAAATTTCCATTTTTTTCAGCCACAAATCGAGTTGAAAAGTAAAGAAGATCTTCACCGATTCGATTTATCCTAGTTCATACGAGAGCTATATATGTATAGAATAACGTGTTAAAATTTGGAAACGATTGGATTAATAGTTTTTGAGTAACCTCATGCGCCAGTCGTAAAAACACTGTTTCGAGAAAAACGCGTTTAAAGTTTTGAGACGGCTCTCGCCGTCGCCTGAGGCTTCCACCATAAATCGGCTATATCTTTAAGAGTTTTTGAAATTTTTACTTGAAATTTTCAGGGAACATTCTTGAATAGTTACAAGTTCAAATTAAATTAAAAAAAAAAAATCGATTTTTTAAAACCGAGAATGGGGGGGGTCCCCTTAAGTAAAAGCCTGTTTTTAGTATTTTTGAAGTTTGTGAGGCACCTTCAGATGTGTTCGGATTAGCACAATTAAGGAGAATAGGGAAAACACGAAAAATTGTTATTGTAATTTCCCTTTGCCTATGCGGGGAGTCAGACATGCATTTGACTTTGAATTTACCATATGAAATAGAAATTCCACAACAAAGGAGGAATGGGAGTGGGCACCCTTGGATTACAGGAACGGCTAATATTTTCTTATATTACTTTTTTTTTTTAATTATTAATATTTGGTGTTTATGTGAGGGGCCGTTGGGCCGCTGAACTCAAGAGCGCATCCGCGCTGAAGAGCGCACCCGCACTGAAGAGCTACTCCGCGCTAAAGAGTGCAACTGCGCTCTCCCCTCTATGCACTCTCGCGCTCTCGTCGGCCGTCATCGATCGTCCGTTCTTTTCTAAGTTAGGTTTAATCCTCTGTAAGCAGCCCAATAAAGCTGACCGCTTTATTTTTGAATTCACCAAAAGACGCCCCGACTTCTCATTTCATCTACTCCTGGAATCTTTTGCCGCAACAACGCCCCCCTACACCATTTGGTCCTTCGAGCCGGATAATTCCTGGATTTTCTTCTACCAGCAGTTCTCGGCATTGTTCCGCCAAAAGATAAGTACATTTTTCCGTCTCCATCTCTCTGCCGGTCTTCAGCAGTGATCCGAACATTACATTTCGTTCACACTGCTGCAAGATTTTTTTTCCCTCCGTGTCAACTCTAAGTCCGAGTTTTCCGACACAACGGCAGTTTGAGATTTTCTAATAATCTTTAATAATCTTCAAATTCTGCAAATTTTTTCATCCGTCTCCGTTTTGTGTGCTGCCAATATTTCTCACCGTTTTCGGCCTCTCCGTTATCCATTCGCTTTCTAACGGTCGAGGCATATGTGCATCCACATACATACATACGCACATAAATATTTTTTTTGGTGCAATAAATCCGCGAAAAATTCGCAAGTGAACAGTGAAATTGTATGGTGACAAAAAGGAGGCATAATTAATATTGGCCAGCCTGTGTGAATTAGTTCCGGTATTTCCTAATATTCACCGAACAGTCCGCAGATGTCGTAATATTTGTTTTTTATCTTCCCCAATCAGTGTCATTTTTTACACCACATAACTTCTCTGTTATGTGGTGTAAAATTACACCACAATTTACAGTCCACTTATCAAAGCTCGACTGTGCCAACATATGCCTCACACGCCTCTTACATATATCCGTACCTGCATGCATGTCCATATATTTCCAAATATTTTCTGCCTCCAATTTCAGGAAATATATAACCGACAAAATTTAACATATACAGTCCACTTATCGAAGTTCCACTGTGCCATCATATGCCCCACATGCCCTTGCCCTACTTGCATGCATGTCAATATATATCCAAATATTTTCTGCCTCCAATTTCAGGAAATATATAGCCGATAAAATGTAAAAAAATTAAATTTTCTAAAACCAACAATTATAAACCGCCATTTCACTACAAATCCGTGATTGTGTCGCCTAAATTCTCGACCTAGCCGTGTGTTAAATCTAAGCCAAGGTCAAGTCCACCTTTCCGGCTCCGCAAATTCGAAAATAGTTAGGAATTCAATATCTACGTACTATAAATATACATAAATAGACCGTCACCAATTTTTTCCCGAACGAGCACGAATTTTCCGGAACTTCCGTTTTCCGTCCCTCTAACGCTGCTTCTACTCCGCGTTAGGCAACATCCGGCTAGAATCTTAACAAACCTCGTCCCCTTTGATTTTTTTGGGTTCCTGAAGTTTTCTTCTACATTCGAATTGTCCCGCATACGATGTTCCTTTCGACAGCGGCGCTACTAATTCCCACTTGTGCCTTGTAATCGCATTCATCCGCGATCTCACCGGTCTCATCACATTAGTGTAACCGGCCACCGCTTTGTACGAGGCACCTACTGCGCAAGTCAGTCGACAAGCGCTGACCAGCGAATTGGATTCTGAGAATGCCCACGGGAGACGACAAAAAGCCGCGTCCGATCCCAACCATCCGTTTGCACAGATCTCAATCCGCATCTCCGCGGACGCCTCTGTTGAAGCCTAAGGCGACTAGTGCCATTCCAAGGGCAAAGAGTAACGAATCCGTCGATAAAATCCCCGGTCCTTCACAGAGGCAGACTCGCTCCATTGCGAAAATGCACCAAGTGCGGTCGAAGTTGCGCCGAAAAAGTTCATTGCCACAACAGATCGAATTAGCCAATTTGAGGCTAACATAAATACTCCGGGCGCCAAAGAAACGGAAGTAGGCTCCCAATACATGTGCGAAGTCCATCGGGACCAAATTCGGGCACTGTGGGAGAAGGTGGAGAAAAGCTATGACAGCTGCTCCGATTTGCTATTCGTGTCAGACAACAATGCGGCCACCTCGACAGTGCTGGAATCGAAGTACAGCTACTGTTACTCCGTCTTTTCGAGGGTTATTGCCCAGCTTCGGGAGAAAATTGCTTCCCAATCCACTCAGGCTTATGTCAATGTACAAGTTAACAATGCAACGGTTATCTAAGATAAGGACACGAAGACGGACGACGCATATGGTCTTACGACGGGCGTTGGCCGACGGCTGTGGTCTGTGCGAGTTAGGGTTACGACTATGCTCTCCTTATCTTAAGTTAGTTAGTTCTGATCTGACAGCCGAAGAATAAAGGCACCTCTTCCAAGTCTTATGTTTAATTCCCAATCACCGTTGGAGGAATAACTGTAGCCACTACCCGGCTACCAGTTTACAAGAAGAGGATCAGCAGCATCATTGTCACTGATCGTGGCCACCACCTGGTCTTGATCGATGCACTGCATCGGTGGAGAATGTTGTAGGCAAACACGCTGCCACAACTAAACAAACCTTATCTGGCGCCCAACCAAGTCGAAGACCCCGACGAAATCTCCAAGCCTCGAAAACACGAGGAAACACAAAATCATCATCTCAAAACTGGTAACGTGGTCTGGACCACACAGAAGACTGCGAAAAGGAAGGAAAACTTTCATAGATTCATGTAAGTGAAACCCTTTTGTGAATTGCCAGGAAAAATTAAAAGAATCGCTGATAAAATAATATATTTAGATTTGTGTTATTTCTTATAAAACATTTCCTATTGAAAACAGTGACGGCATTTATGTCAAGAAATTAGAGTATTTATTTCTCTCTGTGTTGCGGTTTTTTTCTTTTCTCAAATCTGTAAAATCAATTCGCGGAGAAGAGTACGGTAAATAGATAAGCGCTTAGTTTAGCGCCTAGCTTGGCGACGGTCCAATATTTTTTTGAGACGACTGTATGAGCGATTCAGAGTCTGAAAGCTTGATTGTTCGTCTAAATAACCTCGCGTTATCAGAAGAGGCCGCCGAACGTATAGTACAGAAAAAACAAAGTATGGATCCACAACAGCTACAAGCAATCATAAATGCTGCGGTTTCGGCCGCATTACAGGTGCAGAAACAAGAGTTTGAAGAGAAATTACAGAAAGTCACTGATAGGTTTAGCGCTGCGACATTATCTGCTCCTGATATTGCGGTATACTTGCCAGTTCCTGTAACCGGTAATACGCCTTGTGACGAAGGCCTTGAGGCGGTAAAATCATTGCCAGAGTTTGATGGCTCACAGGGAAAATATGTTTCTTGGCTACAGGCAGCACTAGCATCATATGAGTTGTTCAGACGTTTTGACGGGAGTTCTAAGCATTATCAGGCTGTTCTAATAATCCGTAACAAGATAAGGGGATCTGCTGATTCTATCCTTTCATCCTTTAATACTATTCTTAACTTTGAGGCTATTATAAGCCGCCTTGACTTTACCTATTCTGATAAGCGTCCATTATACTTGCTCGAGCAAGAGCTCACAATACTAAGGCAGGGGCAGATGTCTATTACACAGTTTTATGAGGAGGTTGAGAAGAAGCTGACACTCCTAACAAATAAGACAACTATGACATATGAGACTGACCATGCTCGATATATGAATGAAAAGTATAGGGCTGATGCCCTACGTGTATTTGTTTCCGGTCTGAAGAGAAACTTAACAGACGTGCTCTTTGCTGCTCAACCTAGGGACTTGCCATCAGCCTTGGCAATGGCTCAGGAAATAGAGGCAAATCACGAGAGGCATGCCTTTGCCACACAGTATGCCAGGTCCGTAGAGAAGAAACATCTTAGGCAGGCCCAGAGTAATCCGTTACAAGGGACACCCGATTCCACCTACAAACAGATACTTAAAAAGGGGTGGAAAAATCCATATTTTACCAGGGATCAAGGTCAACGAACCGTTGGTGATAATACACCATTAGAGAAGATGGACGTAGATCCAACATCGTCTAAATTCCGTCAAGCGACAAACTTTCAGCGCTCTCAGGGTTCTTCCGCACTGCCGGCACTGGATGCACAGACCGATGAACTCTCAAAGGTTGTCTGACTTTAGGCGTCAAAGGGTTAATCATCTGTTTGAAGAAGAAAAGGGTGGTAAAACCGAGGATTATTATAATCAGATTGCTACTGATGCGGTAGATGACATAGATGATGAAGAAAAAACGGGCTATGAAAGTGATGCTGTGCATTTTTTAGGGGGATCGTCCCTACTTCCGTTCGTCCAACGAACAGTAGCGGAGAACCACGAAAGTTTCTAGTTGACTTTGGGGCCTCTAAGAGCTACATAAAGAGAGAGATTGGGTGGCCGACTTCAATTCCCGTTGATTCTCCATTTACTGTCAAGTCGTTTCATGGGGTCGAAAAAATAGAACACAAATGCCAGTTTTATCTTTTTGGTGTAGAAAGCCCTTTCTTCTTATTACCCGGGCTTAAAACTTTTGACGGCATAATTGGCCTTGACCTGTTAGCGCAAGTAGGTGCGAACATTGATCTTAAAAGCAATTCTATTAGATTTAATGGGGGACGTGAGGATCTGCACTTTCAAAAATGCGCTCAGGTTAACTTTACGAATATTGAGGATATTGTCGTGCCCCCAAAAGTGCAAGAAACTTTTCAGCAGATGATGTCTAAATACTCAGGGGCCTTTGCTGACCCAAATAAGAAGTTGCCGTTCAACACAAATGTTGTAGCGACTATTCGGACAGAGGATAATGAGCCGGTTTATTCAAAACTGTACCCGTTTCCGATGGGTGCTGCCGATTTTGTCAATCAAGAGATTAAGGACTTAGTAAAAAATGACATTATTCGACCATCTCGGTCTCCCTACAATAACCCCATATGGGTTGTCGATAAAAAGGGCTCCGACGCTTCGGGATCGCCCAATAAACGCTTAGTAGTCGATTTCAGAAAGTAAAATTTGAAAACTATTGCCCATGCCGAGTATAAATATGATACTGTCAAATCTGGGAAGGGCCAAATTTTTCACTATCCTCGACCTTAAGTCCGGATACCACCAGATAGAGCTTGCGGAATTGGACAGGGAGAAAACTTCTTTTTCGGTCAATGGAGGCAAGTACGAGTTCTGCCGGCTACCCTTCGGACTAAAGAATGCATTTTTCAAAGGGCAATAGACGATGTCCTCCGGGAGAAAATAGGAAGGATCTGTTACGTCTATGTGGATGACGTTATTGTCTTTTCAGAAACTGAAGAATCTCATGTTGACCATATTGCGGATGTTTTAAAATGCCTGCAGGACGCCAACATGCGAGTGTCCAAGCAAAAGTCACAATTTTTTAAAGAAAGTGTCGACTTCCTCGGTTTTGTTGTGACAAAGGAGGGTACTAGGACAAGCCAGGACAAGGTAAAAGCCATCAACGATTTTAAACAGCCAAGTAATTTTTTCGAGCTGAGATCGTTCTTGGGCTTAGCGAGTTACTATCGATGCTTCATCAAAGATTTCACATCAATAGCGAGACCTTTGACAGAGTTACTGAAGGGTGAAGGTGGCAGGGTCAGCAAATACCGTTCAAAAGGCATTTCGGTGAGCTTCGATGAGTCCCAGTTAAGCGCATTTGACAAGCTTAGAAATATTCTTGCTTCAGAGGACGTTATCCTCCATTACCCAGATTTTACGCGACCATTTTTTTGACAACTGATGCTTAATCCTTTGGCATAGGTGCACTTTTGTCTCAGGGAAATAGGCCTATAACGATGATATCCAGAACGTTGAAGGATAGGGAACTAAATTATGCCACGAATGAAAGGGAACTACTAGCAATTGTATGGGCCTTGGATAGTCTTCGTCACTATCTCTATGGAAAAAGTGACATAAACATATTTACGGACCATCAGCCACTTATATTTGCGGTTTCCGATAAGAATCCTAATTCAAAACTCAAGCGCTGGAAGGTCCGCATTGAAGAAAGTGGTGCAAAGCTCATGTATAAGCCAGGAAAGGAAAACTGTGTGGCGGACGCTTTGTCGCGGCAACGTATTCACACTCTGCAAAGTTCAGCGGAGTCGGATCGAGCCACTATTCACAGTGAAGAGTCATCAACACTTGTTATTGAGGCCACGGAAAAGCCAGTTAACTGTTTTCAAAACCAAATCATATTGCATGAGGCGTTCACGTCAAATAAGCGACTATTTATTGTGTTTGGTACTAAGACTCGACATCAAATTGATTTTTCTGATTGGGAGACATTGGTGGACTTAGTGAAAGACGTAGTAAAGCCCAACGTCGTGAACGCCATACATTGTGAGCTTCCAATTTTGGCCCGCATTCAAGATAGTCTGGTTCGGCTCTTCCCGGCCACTAGATTTTGGTATTGTAAGTATTGGGTGTCGGACGTTATCAGACCGGACGAGCAAAAAGAAATACTAGTTGTGGAGCATAACAGGGCTCACAGAGCTGCCCAGGAAAATATTAAACAAGTGCTGCTTGACTATTATTTTCCAAAAATGGGCAAAATAGCAACTGAAATCGTTCTAAACTGCAGGATTTGTCAGAAAGCAAAATATAATAGGCACCCATTGAAGCAGGAATTAGGAATTTCGCCAATACCATCGCGGGTGGGAGAGATGTTACACATGGACATCTTCTCAACAGGAGGAAAGTACTTTCTCACTGCTGTCGATAAATTCAGCAAGTTTGCGGTGGTCCAGCCAATAGCATCGCGCGCCATTTTAGATGTGAAAATTCCAATCCTTCAACTGGTGAATCTCTTCTCTAATGTGCGATCGATTTATTGCGATAATAAGGCATCGTTTAACTCCGAAACTATACGGTCCATGCTGAAAAATCATTACGATATCGATATAGCAACTGCCCCACCTTTACACAGCACATCAAATGGACAGGTGGAAAGATTCCACAGTACTCTTATAGAAATTGCCAGGTGTCTAAAATTGGAGAGGAAAATAGACGATGTCACGCAATTATTCCTTCAGGCGACAATAGAGTACAATAGGTCATTTCACTCTGTCATTAATAGAAAACCTATTGAGGTCATCCATGCAAGTGCTGACTCTGCCCCGGACATAATTATGAACCTTAAAAAGGCACAGCAGGAGCAGTTAAATCGTGACAATCCAGCTCGACAGAATAGGGTATTTAACGTAGGTGAGAGAGTTTTAGTAAAAACCAACAAGAGACTGGGAGATAAGCTTACTCCTTTGTATGTCGAGAACAGGGTCGATGCTGATACTGGGACAACGGTCCTAATTAATGGTAGGGTGGTCCATAAGGACAATACTCGATAAGGGCCACCAAAACAAAAAAAAAAAAAAACATTGTTTCCCAGGCTTAATGTACCAAATTGTGTTAGGTACCCCAAACTCTGAAAACTTGCAGAGGTAGAGTCTTACCATGGATGTCGAATTTCTGGCTTAGAAGAACGCTCACACAACCGTAGTCAATAGCTTAAATTGAAAATAACGTATCTGCTTTCACTCTTTCAAAAGTAAATGTTGTAATTGACTTAATATTAACACTAATCCTAAAGTCGATTTTGAAAGAGGGTTTCACAAAGGCTAACTTGCTGCTTAAGGTGGCTAAGATGAAAATAAGAAATTGTTGAATTTTGTAAAATTAATATTTAGTTTGTATGAAAATACTAGCTAGTAAGAAATTGTTGAATTTTGTAGAAATAATATTTAGTTTGTATTAATATTTAGATGAAAATACTAGTTAATAAGAAATTGTTGAATTTTGTAAAATCATTATTTAGTTTGTATGGTGTATCTTATACATCTTATGATATGTATCTTCTCCGATCGCACTCATACCATACGCCAGATATCACACGCTTTCACGTCCTAGGCTACGACTTACCATTCGCAGCGATTCAAGGATAACCCATGCGCCTCTCCACCGCAACGAAGTGCTCTCAGACTCCACTCCACTTTAAGCCTGTCCTTTTTTCACTAAACGAAAAAAGCCCGCAGCATATAACGGAGCTGCAATTACCTACAACAAAATGCCAGCTGCAGCAGCGCTTAACTGCTTCGCGTTCTGCGTATCGATAAAGATAAAGATTTATCAGACGGCGAAGCAGAGCCTCGATAGTGGTGACTCAAATCCTCGCTAACATGGATATGGCCGAGGACGTCCATGTTTTGAAAAAGGAGAGTAGTTAACAATGCAACGGTTATCTAAGATAAGGACACGAAGACGGACGACGCATATGGTCTTACGACGGGCGTTGGCCGACGGCTGTGGTCTGTGCGAGTTAGGGTTACGACTATGCTCTCCTTATCTTAAGTTAGTTAGTTCTGATCTGACAGCCGAAGAATAAAGGCACCTCTTCTAAGTCTTATGTTTTATTCCTAATCACCGTTGGGGGAATAACTGTAGCCACGACCCGGCTACCAGTTTACAAGAAGAGGATCAGCAGCATCATTGTCACTGATCGTGGCCACCATCTGGTCTTGATCGATGCCCTGCATCGTTACGGAAGTGCAGAGACATCTACAAAGTGTCCGACCGTTGTTGGCAGCAACTTGCCGCATCGGTTTCGTCAGAACCCACTATTCCGTGAGCAGCACGTGCCACGGTGGAACCCTCCTGCAAGAGCTATGCAGGTGGAGAATGTTGTAGGCAAACACGCTGCCACAACCAAACCAAACCTTATCTTATATATTCTTGATCAGGATCACCTCCTGAGTTGATATGAGCATGTCCGTCTGTCCGTCTGTCTGTCCGTCTGTCTGTCCGTCTGTCTGTCCGTCTGTCTGTCTGTCCGTTTCTACGCGAACTAGTCTCTCAGTTTTAGACAGTTTTTAGAAGCTATCGTCTTGAAACTTTGCACACACCCTTCTTTCCTTTGCACGCAGTATATAAGTCGGATATAGCTGCCATATAACTGATTGATCGGAAATGGTATAACTTTGGTGTTTTTAGAGTTAGAGACTTCAAATTTGACATGAGAGCTATTTTTGGCAACAAATTACGACATGCCAAATTTTATAAGGATCGGCCGACTATATCTTATAGCTGCCATATGACTGAACGATCGGAAATGACCCAACTTTCGTGTTTTTGAAGATAGAAAGCTGGAATTTGGGACAGATTATATTTTTGGTCAGTTTATCCGACCTACCAAATTTCATTAGGATCGGCCAACTATATCCTATAGCTGCCATATAACTGAACGATCGGAAATGGTATTTGGTAGAAATATCAACTTTCTTATTTTTGAAGATAGAAGCTTGGGACTTGTTTTAGATTTTTTATTTTAGTTAATTGGTTTTATTATGATGTGTTCATAAGGATCGGCCAAGTATATCCGATGTTTGCGATATATATCCGGTTTTAACTGCAAGGGTATATAAACTTCGGCTCCGCCTGAAGCTAGCTTTCCTTTCTTGTTTTTATACCCTTGCAGAGGGTATTATAATTTTGTCCAAAAGTGTGCAACGCAGTGAAGGAGACATCTCCGACCCTATAAAGTATATATATTCTTGATCAGGATCACCTCCTGAGTTGATATGAGCATGTCCGTTTGTCCGTCTGTCCGTCTGTCTGTCTGTCCGTCTGTCTGTTTCTACGCAAACTAGTCTCTCAGTTTTAAAGCTGTCGTCTTGAAACTTTGCACACACCCTTCTTTTCTTTGCACGCAGTATATAAGTCGGAACGGCCCGGGTCGGCCGACTATATCCTATAGCTGCCATATAACTGATTGATCGGAAATGGTATAACTTTGGTATTTTTAGAGTTAGAGAGTTCAAATTGTAGGTGAGAGCTATTTTTGGCAAAACATTACGTCATTCCAAATTTTATAAGGATCGGCCGACTATATCCTATAGCTGCCATATAACTGAACGATCGGAAATGGTATTTGGTAGAAATATCAACTTTCGTATTTTTGAAGATAGAAGTTTGGGACTTTTTTTAGATTTTGTATTGTAATACATTGCATTATATATTCCTATTCCCATAAGGATCGGCCAACTATATCCGATGTTTGCGATATATATCCGGTTTTAACTGCAAGGGTATATCAAAATCGGCTCCGCCCGAAGTTAGCTTTCCTTTCTTGTTTACTTGTACATACTGGTCAATCCCAGTCTGTACAAGCGTAGAATTAAAAGAAGAGAGTCGGCTACTTTCGATTATGTTTGCGTTGCTGAGAATGGTAACTGGTTAGCGTTAGACGTTATTGTTGAGATTTTAATTGATAAGACAATAGAAAGGTCTCAACTCCATAAGTGCAAAGCTGGAAAGCTAACATAAAACTGACTGCGGCAGTAATCGCGCTCTCGGTTACCGGTTAGCGTTAGCGTCGTGACTTTGACTCGTTGCTTTACCGGTCTTTTTTTGCATGTTATTTTCATCACCTCGAATTGCAATTAATCAAAAAATAATCGATAATATTAATTTTTGTTTGTACCACATTCAAGTTTACTGGGATAGAGCCAAGTCTGGTGAATAAGCCGCATGGGGTAAGGACTCCCAGCCAAACGTGGCTACCAATTCCTTGGTGCCTCTTGCCCTGGGTGATAGCTCGTTGTCGTCTAGAAAAATGGTTTTGAGCATGGTTTATTGTCATTGTTTTGGTAATTGTGTATATCTGCTGCTGCTGCTATTACTGTAACAGTTTACCTTATATTAAATAATTGCAACAAACACAGGTAAAATACATTTTGTTGTTGTCAATTGTTGCTCTAGGGTCCCTTTATAAGGCTGAGGTCGGCACGGCCCTATCCCGAGGGCATAGGAAATTTCTCTGCCCGAGCTCTGCCACACACACATAGTGTAAATGTGTGAAACGTCATGCTCATGTATTAGCTTTAAACGGACTCTTAATAACAATTTCCGATAACAAGCGCACGTGATCACGACACTCCGAACAGCTGTTTTTGAAAGCCGATAACTTAATGGAGCGTGCCTCTTTCAAAATTTCTGTTACGTAATATTGAAGTCTGATATTATACTAATATAATGACGTCATAAAATCTTAATTATAAGAACTTTCGAAAAATGGGTTATTGGCCACAAAAAGTGGTCATCCGGCCTATAGTGCACTGTTATAAGGTTTTATTTTTTTTTGCTCAAGCTTCATAATTATTTGTGATTGTTATTTTTTTTACTAAAAAATAATATTTAACAATAGAAGAATAAATATAACAATTAAAACATGAAAGCAAAGCTAACTTCGGGCGGAGCCGAAGTTGATATACCCTTGCAGCTAAAACCGGATATATATCGCAAACATCATAATAAAACCAATTAATTACAATAAACAAGAAAAGAAAGCTAACTTCGGGCGGAGCCGAAGTTTATATACCCTTGCAGTTAAAACCGGATATATATCGCAAACATCGGATATAGTTGGCCGATCCTTATGATTACATTATAAAAAAACTAATTAACTAAAATATAAAAACTAAAAAAAGGTCCCAAACTTCTATCTTCAAAAATACGAAAGTTGATATTTCTACCAAGTACCATTTCCGATCGTTCAGTTATATGGCAGCTATAGGATATAGACGGCCGATCCTAATGAAATTTGATAGGTTGGATCAACTGGCCAAAAATAGAATCTCTATTAAGTTTCAGCTTTCTATCTTCAAAAACACGAAAGTTGGGTCATTTCCGATCGTTCAGTTATATGGCAGCTATAGGATATAGTCGGCCGATCCTTATGAAATTTGGCATGTCGTAATGTTTTGCCAAAAATAGCGCTCGTGTCAAATTTGAACTCTCTAACTCTAAAAACACCAAAGTTATACCATTTCCGATCAATCAGTTATATGGCAGCTATAGGATATAGTCGGCCGATCCCGGCCGTTCCGACTTATATACTGCGTGCAAAAGAAAGAAGGGTGTGTGCAAAGTTTCAAGACGATAGCTTCAAAACTGAGAAACTAGTTCGCGTAGAAACGGACAGACAGACGGACAGACAGACGGACAGACAGACGGACAGACGGACAGACGGACAGACGGACATGCTCATATCAACTCAGGAGGTGATCCTGATCAAGAATATATATACTTTATAGGGTCAAAGATGTCTCCTTCACTGCGTTGCACACTTTTGGACAAAATTATAATACCCTCTGCAAGGGTATAAAAATCTAAAAAAAGTCGCAAGCTTCTATCTTCAAAAATACGAAAGTTGATATTTCTACCAAATACCATTTCCGATCGTTAAGTTATATGTCAGCTCTAAGATATAGTCAACCGATCGTTATGAAATTTGGTAGATCGGATTAACTGACCAAAAATAGAATGTGTTCCCAGTTCCAGCTTTCTATCATCAAAAACACGAAAGTTGGGTCATTTCCGATCGTTCAGTTATATGGCAGCTATAGGATATAGTCGGCCGATCCTTATGAAATTTGGCATGTCGTAATATTTTGCCACAAATAGCTCTCATGTCAAATTTGAACTCTAAAAACATCAAATTTATACCATTTCCGATCAATCAGTTATATGGCAGCTATAGGATATAGTCGGCCGATCCCGTCCGTTCCGACTTATATACTGCATGCAAAGGAAAGAAGGGTGTGTGCAAAGTTTCAAGACGATAGCTTTAAAACTGAGAGACTAGTTCGCGTAGAAACGGACAGACAGACGGACAGACAGACGGACAGACGGACATGCTCATATCAACTCGGGAGGTGATCCTGATCAAGAATATATATACTTTATAGGGTCGGAGATGTCTCCTTCACTGCGTTGCACACTTTTGGACAAAATTATAATACCCTCTGCAAGGGTATAAATATAAAATCATCAAGGATATTCATAGTGTATCCTTAAAGGATAAAAATGTGCTAGTCATGCTTATTCTATGTTGATTGGAATCGAATGATTTATTTATTTAAAAATAGCGACAATAAGGTGTTAAGGTGTTGCATAACACGTGCCGAGAGTCAGCCTGACTGGGGGCCCGGGATAGAAAATATGCGCAGATCGTCGGGATCTCCAAGAAAAAAACCCAACTATCTGGCAAGGACCAGAAAGTACGGCTGGGACCTAGAGCAGTGAAGATGTTTAGGGAGCCCACTTGACAGGCCAATATAGCTAAGTTAAGCATAAGGGCCCCGCCGTAAATTGGGGATGGCTAGAAACAGGGCATCCAAAACTGCCGCCAGTGGTCACAGAGCCATAATGGCACTTTCAGGTGCGGAAGGTTAAGGAAAGCCTTTGCCAACCGCTAAGGGCACGCCAAAAGAAATATGACTACGCGGAGAAAAGAAATGCTGGCAAAGTATTGCAAAGCCACGATAGTGCCAAAACCTCTGAGAAGATTGGATGAAGGTGAAGTGGGGTAAAAGCTTCTTACATATGCACGACGCCAAGACAATCGGTCCTGCACAGGACCCTAAAGAAGATCCTTTACAGAAATTGCAAAGATCGCATACTTTAAGAACGAGTTATTGACCGTGGTAACCACGAAGTCAGAATACCTCGGCACAAAACAGAGGAACTGGCCTCAGAAATTGACGCCTCAGTATATAGTGTATAGTGTAGGATGACGGACATCGCGGACGACGTGCCAATTTTTTTCACAGGATCATATCCTCAATCACCTCTTGTGTGTCCTTATGAGTACAAAACTTCAAACCCTAGCTTACCCTGTAGAAAAAAACAATACGGCTCAAATGGGGCATGTCCCGCTTTATCGTGAAGTGTATTTTTACCGCCATATCTAGACCCATACTGTATGGTGTTCTGGTGAAATGGCCACCATTTTAGTGAGCTGGCCTCACTAGGCCAAAAAACCAATACAAAAAAATTAAGGAGAATTTAAAGAGGCAACACCAGGAATCAGTGGCGCTCTCAAAACTACTTCAAATGATATTTTCAAACCTACCCAATCCAGAACTAGCTGGCATGGAGCAGGGGAACTCCACTACTACTATCTACTCTCAAAAAGAACACACAAAAACCTCCTTCCCAAAGGAATGGAATGACCAAGCCCCACGCCCAGAGAACGAAACAAACCTCCACACACACCTCTAGAAAACAGAATAGGAGGAGGAGAATACTCCGAACAACTAGGCAACAAAGTCTTCTTTAAACTTCCTGCAGCGTCTTTCAAGCTGAGATGATGAAAAGAAGAAAGCACTGAAACATCTCAAAACATCAAGCTTCACCAACGGTGAAGTAAAAATATTCAGTGACGGCTAAGCGCCCATTAAACTCCAAAACAGTTTTAGCCTGGAGGTCAGGGGTGCCAAAGCTCTATCCCTTCAAGCGGTAGATCAAACTCCCATACCAACGCAAAAAATTCCCAATACATTGCACTGTGGGGAATTAACCACTTTTGTGAACTATTGTATTAAGGAAACGTCAAACAAACGGTGCTCCAACCCTTAAATGTTATATTAAATAGTCTGCTAAGAGAAAAAGGCTATAAAGTCAGTTCTTACCATTGAGAGCGTTTGGGCTTAGGTTTCAATATTTTTGAAGTACCTATACTTATTATTTGTTTGTTATGGAAGAAATAAATAGTCCGATCCTTAGGAAATTTGGAATATCGTATTATTTTGCCGAAAAAAAACATTCATACAAAATCCGAGTCTGTAACTTAAAAAACCCCAAAGTTATATCATTTTCGATAAATCAGGTTTATGGCAGCTATAGAATATAGTCGGCAAATCCCGGCCGTTCCGACTTATATACTGCGTGCAAAAAAAATAAGGGTGTGTCCAACGTTCAAGGAGCCCGTTCATACCCAATCTGATTTTGATTTTGATTCTTAACGGATTTTTGACTGATTTTTTACTTAGTAACAATGGAAGTTCTTCTAGTTTCTTTGTTAAAAAAATCTTGTTATTTATTTATTCCTCGTCTCTCAGTCCTTGTTACCTGAATGCTGAAGCAAGTTGATCTGCTGTGCGATATAGCATCACACCCAAATGCGGACTGTCGTTGCCATTGGGGTATTTTTCTCTATTTTCTTGGTTTTACAGTGTACAGTGTATCGTCCAAAACATATGAAACAGTCTCAAATTTCCTTTTTTTTTGCTCTTCAGTTACCTAGATATACCCTTGCAGAGGGTATTATAATTTTGTCCAAAAGTAGCAACGCATTGAAGGAGACATCTCCGACCCTAGGAAGTATATATATTCTTGATCAGGATCACCTCCTGAGTTGATATGAGCAGTTGATATGTTTGTCTGTCTGTCCGTCTGTCTGTCTGTTTCTACCCGAACTAGTCTCTCAGTTTTGAAGCTATCGACTTGAAACATTGCACATACCCTTATTTCCTTTGCACGTAGTATATAAGTCGGAACGACCGGGATCGGATCCTTTAGCTGCCAAATAACTGATTGATCGGAAATGGGATAACTTTGGTCTTTTTAGAGTAAAAGAGTTTAAACTTTACATGAGAGCTATGTTTGGTCATTGAGGGTTTTCAATGCCGTAAATAAAAAGACGAATTTATATTTAATTTAAAACGTTACAAATGTTTATTCCTGCATGCAGATGAAGCCGGATGATCCGCAAATAGACCAGCTTATGGTGCATGCAGGGACTCAAGTAAATACAGAGAGAGGGCGGCCCGACAAGTCACCTCGAGCTAAAGCTCTCGAAAGTGGAGAGGGCGGCCCGACCTAGACATTGCCGAGCTAAAACTCTCTATAGAAAGCTCGTTGAGTCGAGCGGCCGAGAGAGAGTCGGCTTGCGATCAACAAAGCTTTTGTATAAACTTAAGCCTAATAAATAAACATTACACAAATCATTACACTAAACATTACATAAACATTATTTAAACATAAACATTAAACGCCGTGCTGCTGCTTGACCCGACAAGCTATTTTTGGCAAAATAATACGATATTCTAAATTTCATAAGGATATATCCTGTAGCTGCCATATAACTGAACGATCGGAAATGACCCAACTTTCGTGTTTTTGAAGATAGAAAGCTGAAACTTAGTACAGATTCTATTTTCAAGATAATCCGACCTATCAAATTTTATAACGATCGGCTGACTATATCTTATAGGTGAACGAACCATAAAAATGAACGATCGGAGATGGTTTTTGGTTGAAATACTAACTTTGGTAATTTTGAAGATAGAAGTTTCGGATTTTTTTTAGATTTTGTATTATAATAAATTTGGTTTATTATCATATTCTCCTAAGGATCGGCCAACTAAATCCGATGTTTGCGATATATATTCGGTTTTAACTGCAAGGGTATATCAAATTCGACTCCGCCCTAAGCTAGCTTTCCTTTCTTGTTATTGATTTATTTCCTTCCCTTCCCACGCTTATCAGCCGCCTGTGCCTAGCAGTGCGCCGCCTAATAAATGGATGTACATAACTTTATTCTTTTATTAATTCCGAATTAACACCTCCCCTTGCTAAGCAGTCGCCTTGTGCTCCACAGTTCACCGCCTAATACAAGTTAAAGCATAATCAATACTAATTTATATAAATCTTTAATCACTTGCCGACAGCCGAAGGTTCGATTCAACTGTTCAATGTAGAAGACCATAAATTGTCCTTCCAAGATTGAGAAGCGAAGAGAGCAGTAAACGGCAGCGATTGAAAGGTTTCCGTTATTTGACTAAATTTTTACCGATTTGGCCTACAAGAAGTTTGTTGCAAACCTTTTGTGAAAATGGTGTTGGATGCGTTTTCTGATTAGAACTCCGGTTCCCCCGGATCATCATCCGGATGATCTGTGCGGTAGATTGTATATTCGTAAATTTCGTAGAGTCTGCATAGATTGTTTAGACTTTGATTGTATTACCATGTTCTGGTTTTGAATAAGTTGTTGAAGGGTAAGCATCATAGTTTCCATTTTTTTTAGATCTTGTAGATTGGTTATATTATGATATTTTCATAAGGATCGGCGAACTATATCTGATTCTTGCGCTATATATCCGGTTTTTTTAAATTGAGGTTAGGTTACCTTTTTGTATTTTGCAAGCCGCCCAGAAACACAGAAAAGACAAACTAAGAACGTTCAAATTACGTTTTGTACTAAATGCAACAATGATTTACACAAAACACAACAAATACTACATATACTTTTTATTGTAAAAAGAAAGGTTATACCTTTCTTTAAAATATTAATCACTTCCATGGCACAAACACTTGTTTTAAAAATGTTTAACAAATTTTTTGCGGAGAGCTTCACTTTCACATTGCTTACGCTGCAATACACAATGAATATCATGCTATCACTTTCGATGCTATTCTTGAAGCGGACAGACAGATTAAAACAAAAAGATGAATAAATTCAAATAGCTAGACCAATTATAAATAAGAATTGGTACATTTAAAGTCAAAATTTGGACTTTGGTTTTTTTATTTTTGGCCTACAGGCTGGACCACTGTGCAACCTTTATTTTAGCTTAAACTTTAACGGTTTGGGTTCCCAGCAACAAATTTTTGTTGCATACTTTTGCACTTGGGCAAAACAACAATTGCAGCCTACTTTGGCCATACAACCGATTCAAGTGAATCGATTCAGGTGAATGAACCCCTGTTTTGGGCGGGTCAAAATTTTTAAACAAACTTGATCGGCGCGGATATCGCATATCAGTCCAAATGTCAAATCTGATAGTTCTATCTTTTATAGCCTTCGAGATCCACGCGATCACAGTCTTAGCTTTTTATACCCTTGCAGAGGGTATTATAATTTTGTCCAAAAGTGTGCAACGCAGTGAAGGAGACATCTCCGACCCTATAAAGTATATATATTCTTGATCAGGATCACCTCCTGAGTTGATAAGAGCATGTCCGTCTGTCCGTCTGTCCGTCTGTCTGTCCGTTTCTACGCGAACTAGTCTCTCAGTTTTAAAGCTATCGACTTGAAACTTTGCACACACCCTTCTTTCCTTTGCACGCAGTATATAAGTCGGAACGGCCGGGATCGGCCGACTATATCCTATAGCTGCCATATAACTGATTGATCGGAAATGGTATAACTTTGGTGTTTTTAGAGTAAGAGATCAAATTTGACATGAGAGCTATTTTTGGTAACACAGTACGACATGCCAAATTTCATAAGGATCGGCCGACTATATCTTATAGCTGCCATATAACTGAACGATCGGAAATGACCCAACTTTCGTGTTTTTGAAGATAGAAAGCTGGAACTTGGTACAGATTATATTTTTGGTCAGTTAATCCGACCTACGAAATTTCATTAGGATCGGCCGACTATATGCTATAGCTGCCATGTAACTGAACGATCGGAAATGGTATTTGGTAGAAATATTAACTTTCGTATTTTTGAAGATAGAAGCTTGGAACTTTTTATACCCTTGCAGAGGGTATTATAATTTTGGTCAAAAGTGTGCAACGCAGTGAAGGAGACATCTCCGACCCTATAAAGTATATATATTCTTGATGAGGATCACCTCCTGAGTTGATATGAGCATGTCCGTCTGTCCGTCTGTCTGTCTGTCTGTCCGTCTGTCTGTTTCTACGCAAACTAGTCTCTCAGTTTTAAAGCTATCGTCTTGAAACTTTGCACACACCCTTCTTTCTTTTGCACGCAGTATATAAGTCGGAACGGCCCGGATCGGCTGACTATATCCTATAGCTGCCATATAACTGATTGATCGGAAATGGTATAACTTTGGTGTTTTTGAAGTTAGAGAGTTCAAATTTTAGGTGAGAGCTATTTTTGGTAAAATAATACGACATGCCAAATTTCGTAAGGATCGGCAGACTATATCCTATAGCTGCCATATAACTGAACGATCGGAAATGACCCATCTTTGACCCAACTCGTGTTTTTGAAGATAGAAAGCTGGAACTTGGTACAGATTATATATTTGGTCAGTTGATCCGACCTACCAAATTTCATTAGGATCGGCCGACTATATCCTATAGCTGCCATATAACTGAACGATCGGAAATGGTACTTGGTAGAAATATCAACTTTCGTATTTTTGAAGATAGAAGTTTGGGACTTTTTTTAGATTTTGTAATAAAGTAAGATTTTAATGTAAGATTTTTTGTAATAAATTGGATTATATTTTCCTATTCCCATAAGGATCGGCCAACTATATCCGATGTTTGCGATATATATCCGGTTTTAACTGCAAGGGTATATAAACTTCGGCTCCGCCCGAAGTTAGCTTTCCTTTCTTGTTTTTATACCCTTGCAGAGGGTATTATAATTTTGTCCAAAAGTGTGCAACGCAGTGAAGGAGACATCTCCGACCCTATAAAGTATATATATTCTTGATGAGGATCACCTCCTGAGTTGATATGAGCATGTCCGTCTGTCCGTCTGTCTGTTTCTACGCAAACTAGTCTCTCAGTTTTAAAGCTATCGTCTTGAAACTTTGCACACACCCTTCTTTCCTTTGCACGCAGTATATAAGTCGGAACGGCCGGGATCGGCCGACTATATCCTATAGCTGCCATATAACTGATTGATCGGAAATGGTATAACTTTGGTGTTTTTAGAGTTAGAGAGTTCAAATTTGACATGAGAGCTATTTTTGGCAAAATAATACGACATGCCAAATTTCATAAGGATCGGCCGACTATATCCTATAGCTGCCATATAACTCAACGATCGGAAATGACCCAACTTTCGTGTTTTTGAAGATAGAAAGCTGGAATTTAGTACAGACTCTATTTTTGGTTAGTTGATCCAACCTACCAAATTTCATTAGGATCGGCCGACTATATCCTATAGCTGCCATATAACTGAACGATCGGAAATGACCCAACTTTTGTGTTTTTGAAGATAGAAAGCTGGAACTTGGTACAGATTATATTTTGATCCATCCTACCAAATTTCATAAGGATCGGCCAACTATATTCGATGTTTGCGATATATATCCGGTTTTAGCTGCAAGGGTATATAAACTTCGGCTCCGCCCGAAGTTAGCTTTCCTTTCTTGTTAGAATTTTTATTGTAATTAATTGGTTTTATTATGATGTAATCATAAGGATCGGCCAACTATATCCGATGTTTGCTATATATATCCGGTTTTAACTGCAAGGGTATATCAACTTCGGCTCCGCCCGAAGTTAGCTTTGCTTTCTTGTTTGTATGAGACATTGTATATATCTGGGTATACATATGTCGTAGAATGGCTAGTTTGCCCTTTGTACTTGTGCGCCGTACAGCTTTGGTGTGGCGACACATTGTCGCTAGTAGTTTAAATACGCACAGTAGCTGAGAAAAAGGGACACACTCTGCTGCTGAGCAGGGTCTGATCGTAGAGCGCGGACTGAATTGAGAGAAACAGAGAGAGCAATAGAATTTAAAAGGATGATGAAATTAGACAAAACTCTGTGTTACGCAGTTCAGTTGGGAAGCGTCTCTAGTAACGAACAGAACTTGCTGTGCAATTGTGCTTGAAAATGGAAACTATGGACGGATCTCCGACATCAGAAGTGGGATCTGCTTTGCCTACTGATCGTGCCACCGATCCGTATTTGTCAGCGTTTGAGCTGCAAAACCGCAACCTACTAGAGATCATCAAAAACATGCAGAAACCAAGGGCTAAGGGTAGCAACCTGGTGATCGCCCTAAACAAGGCACTAGAAGGCTGCGCATCACAGTGGCTTTTCCAAATTTGCTTTGCCGGCATCACTTAGGCGCAGTTCAAGGAGCTGTTTATACAACGCTTTGTTGGGATTGAGACTTCTGCCGCCATGGTATTAAATGTTCTAATTGGTCGACCAAAGCCGGAAGAGGGCTTCGCTGAATACGGTAGCCGTATTGTGACGCTACTTATGTCAAAATGGAAAGCCAAGGATTTGGAAGAAATAGCGGTATCTGTGACTCTGGCTCACATGGCGCAAATAGACAACAAGTTGACGCACTGGGTTTTTACAAACAACGTGAAGACTCGCAATGAGCTACAACAACAGTTACACGCACACTCTTTCAAAAAGCGCAGTATAAACGGAGCGCAAGAAGTTCAAGTTTCCGACACCGATGAAATGAAATTACTGTAGAAAGGCTGGCCATAAATTCGCCGAATGCCGTGCTCGCTTGGAGAAGGGCCAGAGCCAAGGCAAAATCCACAGCGGCAGCAACATGACTGGACCGAAGGATCGGTCAAGTGTTAGGTGCTTTAAGTGCGACGGAATAGGACATTTTGCATCCGCTTGTCCAAAAGGCCGAACGTATGAGAAGCGGGTGGATATCTGCACAGTAGCTCCACGGACTGGAATAATAAGGGCATCCGGTGAGTCTATTCCATTTTGTTTTGATTCGGGCGCTGAATGCTCCTTAGTGAAGGAAAGCGTCGTGGATAAATTTAAGGGAAAAAGAATAAATAACATTGTAAAACTTAACGGTATAAGTAACGATGCCATTTGTAGTACTCAGCAAGTATTATGTAATATAAATATTGAACAATACTGCATTGAAATTTTGTTACACGTAATTATGGATAAGTATCTGAAATACGGTGTGTAAAGACAGTACAACGGCGTCCTTACAGGCTAAGCGAGGAAGAAAAAAACCATGTGCGCTGTAAAATTGATGAATTATTGAAAGCGAATGTTATTCGTCCAAGTTGCTCACCTTTCGCCTGCCCTATGAAAAAAGAAAAACGGCACTGATCGGCTTTGCGTGGATTATAGGATATTAAATGAGAATACCGTTGCTGATAGGTATCCTTTGCCTCTTATCGCATACCAGATTGCCAGGCTTCGCGGTGCCAAATATTTTTCGAGCTTAGATATGGCTAGTGGTTTCTACAGAATTCCAGTACATGAAAATTCAATTGAGCGAACCGCGCTTGTAACGCCCGAAGGGCAGTACGAGTTTTTGACCATGCTTTTTGGTTTGGAAGCGGCGTTGGAACGGTTGCGTACTGTACTAGAAACATTAAGTAAGGCCGGATTTTCGTTTAATGTATGTAAGTGGTCCTTTCTTGAAACTCGTATGGAGTATCTGGGGCTCAAATAAGCAACGGGGAAATTAGGCCAAACGCACGTAAGATAAAAGCATTAATTGATTTACCGCCTCCACAATCTGATTCGCAGTTAAGACAATTTTTTTGTTTGGCTGCATATTTCAGACAGTTCGTTCCAAAATTTTCGGAGACTCTTAAGCCTTTGTATCAACTAACGTCAAAGAAAATTGCAACTTTCGCTTGGCAACCAGACCACGACCAAATACGAGTTAAAATCATATTCGTTTTGACACAGGCACCCGTTTTACTCATATTCGACCAGCAATACGCTATAGAGTTGCACACTGACGCCAGTTCAATCGGCTATGGAGCTATATTATTGCACAAAATTGATAACAAACCCCATGTCGTTGAATATTATAGTAAATGCACGTCTCCTGCCGAGTCCGAATATCATTCTTATGAATTAGAGACGCTAGCAGTAGTTAACGGTGTCCGAAATTTCCGCCATTACTTCCAGGGACGTAAATTTGTCGTATATACAGACTGCAATTCTTTGAAGGCTAGTCGCACAAAACTCGACTTAACGCCGAGGGTACATAGGTGGTGGGCATTCTTGCAATCGTTTGACTTTGACTTAGAGTACAGAAAGGGTGAACGAATGGCGCACGTAGATTGTCTATCTCGGAATCCAGTGCCTGAGAAAAATAATGATCAAAATAAAATATCTGAGGAAAATAGTGGTCAGAATAGAATACCTGAGAAGCGAATAAATCTGACTGAGGTAACCGACAACTTCGGAGCAACAGCGTGATAGTGAGATTTTGGAAATATCAACTAAATTAAGAAATAATAATAATGAACTACCAGATAATTTAGATAAAACTTATGAATTACGTAAAGGTATTTTGCATAGAAAAATACAGCGAAACGGTAAAACTAAATGTCTACCGATAATTCCAAGGTCGTTTAGATGGGCAGTTATCAATCATGTCCACGAATCAATAATGCATTTGGGATGGGAAAAGACATTTGATAAGGTTTATAGCTATTATTGGTTTGAAAACATGTCAAAATATGTACTTCGGTTCGTAGAAAACTGTATTACTTGTAAATTGTCGAAGCCACCCGTAGGTAAAGTGCAGGCAGAGTTACATTCTATTCCCAAGATAGATGTACCGTGGCACACGTTACATATTGATAAAAAAGGAAAATTGAGTGGTAAAAACGACTTAAAAGAATATGTTATTGTGTTAATAGACGCGTTTACAAAATTTGTTTATTTTTACCACACTTTGAAAATAGATACGGAAAGTTGTGTTAAGGCCGTAAGATCGGTTGTTTCTTTATTTGGCTTGCCCACCCGAATTATAGGAGACCAAGATCGCTGTTTTGCGAGTTCAGATTTTCGTGAGTTTTGTTCTTCTCAAAAAATTAATTTGTATTTAATTTCCACCGGTGCGAGTAGGGCCAACGGTTAGGTCGAGCGAGTAATGAGCACACTCAAAAGTATGCTGACTGCTGTGGAAACCGGTCAGAGATCGTGGCAGGATGCGTTGGCCGAGGTGCAATTGGCAATGAATTGTACGGCGAATAGAGTAACTAAGTTTAGCCCATTAGAATTGTTAATTGGTAAGGAAGCTAGACCTTTTGGCTTACTACCAATAAATGAAGAAGTTGATGACAAAATAGATAGAGAAAATCTAAGAAAACAAGCCAAACAAAATATGGAAGACGGCTCACGATATGATTAGTGCAGGTTTGATAGTAATAAGGCGAACATTGTTAAACATAGTTTAGGCGATCAAGTTTTGATTAAGAACGAGGAGCGTCATCAAACTAAGCTTGACCCTAAATTTAAAGGGCCGTTTGAGATTGTCAAAATACTAAATGGAGATAGATATCTGTTAAAGTCCTTAACAAGTAAGAGAACTTACAAATATTCCCATGAATTCTTAAGAGCTTTGCCGAATAATCAGCTAATACGCGAAGATAGAGACGGCATGATGGAAAATGCGTCTGACAATCAAGAAAGAGATTCATAAAAAAAAAAAAAACAAGAAAGGAAAGCTAACTTCGGGCGGGAATATATGGGAATAGGGAATATATAATCAAATTTTTTACAATACAAAATCTAAAAAAAGTCCCAAACTTCTATCTTCAAAAGTACGAAAGTTGATATTTCTACCAAGTACCATTTCCGATCGTTCAGTTATATGGCAGCTATAGGATATAGTCTGCCGATCCTTACGAAATTTGGCATGTCGTATTATTTTGTCGTATAAAAATAGCTCTCACCTAAAATTTGAACTCTCTAACTTTAAAAACACCGAAGTTATACCATTTCCGATCAATCAGTTATATGGCAGCTATAGGATATAGTCGGCCGATCCGGGCCGTTCCAACTTATATACTGCGTGCAAAAGAAAGAAGGGTGTGTGCAAAGTTTCAAGACGATAGCTTTAAAACTGAGAGACTAGTTTGCGTAGAAACAGACAGACGGACAGACAGACAGACGGACAGACGGACATGCGCTTATCAACTCAGGAGGTGATCCTGATCAAGAATATATATACTTTATAGGGTCGGAGATGTCTCCTTCACTGCGTTGCACACTTTTGACCAAAATTATAATACCCTCTGCAAGGGTATAAAAAGGGGTGGCATACAAAAATGTATAGAGATATTTCGAAAAAGAGTTTAATTTAATTTAATGTTATTGTAATGTGTAAAAGGAACTGCACAAATGATAAAAAGTGTTAAAGGAACTACACTAATGTTATATTGTAAGACGTGTTAAAGGAATTACACAATTAGTTAAAATGTGCCAAAGGAAAGGCACAAATGTTTTATTTTAAAAAAGAGAATAATGTTATTAAAGAATAACTAAATGAATTAATAAGATTATGTTTAATTAAAGAAATGTAATGAATACAGAAGATTTGATATTCATATAAGTGATTTTTATTTTGAAAGCTTTTGTCCAATACATGAAATAAAAAAAATATCTGTTTAAAAACAAAGAAAAGTTTAAAGTGAAATTGAGTCTTGTGGTTTTGAAAACTAGACGTGTGAGTTGTCAGGAAGGCCGTGTCGTAGAATGGCTAGTTTGCCCATTGTACTTGTGCGCCGTACAGCTTTGGTGTGGCGACACATTGTCTAGTTTAAATAGTTTAAATATGCACAGAAGCTGAGAAAATGGGACACACTCTGCTGCTGAGGATGGTCTGATCGTAGAGCGCAGACTGAATTGAGAGAAACAGAGAGAGCAATAGAATTTAAAAGGATGATGAAATTAGACAAAACTCTGTGTTACGCAGTTCAGTTGGGAAGCGTCTCTAGTAACGAACAGAACTTGCTGTGCAATTGTGCTTGAAAATGGAAACTATAGACGGATCTCCGACACATACATATCTGGTCCTCTAGAAGTGCCAAATCCTATAGCTCTATCTCTTATAGCAAAGATTATAAAGTACATAGAGGGGACATCAGGGCCCAAAACGGTTAACTTTTTTCGTCGAGCTTGTTGGTGAAGGGGGAACGCACATGCATACGAGTATATTTTTAGAACTCTTTACATGTATCCGTCAACAAAAATGTGAACCTATGTATGTATGTGTGACTGCTCGCACGACAGAGTAAAAATGTTTTGGCTTCCAAATTTCAATTTCTCGTTTCTTTCAATTTCTTGTTAGTAGTTGGTAGAACAAATAGTATTTTTAATCGCCTCAGATCGAGACAGGATGGTAGCGTAATGTATAGAGTAGTTACTCTATGTGTAATTTTTCTGTGTTCAAATCCTAGTAAGGACTTTGAACTTTTTCTTTCTTTTTTATAATTATTTATTTTTTCTTTTTTTTTTTTTAATTGTAATATTATTTTTTAATTTTACAATTGTAAAAATGTTTTAATCTTCATTATGTCCCGCTAATAACATGCTAATACAATTTCAAGGGAGTCCTTCCGGCATTTTGTCATCCGACACGCCCGTCAGTTATTTTTACAACAATTGAAATAGAATGCAATTAAAAATAATAATAATAAGGTAAAAATTAAAAGTAAAAAAAAAAAAAATAATAAAAAAATTAATAAAAACAAAGGAAAGCTAACTTCGGGTGGAGCCGAAGTTGATATACCCTTGCAGTTAAACCGGATATATATCGCAAACATCGGATATAGTTAGCCGATCCTTATAAGAATATGATAACATAACCCAATTAATTATAATACAAAATCTAAAAAAAGTCCCAAACTTCTATCTTCAAAAATACGAAAGTTGGTATATCTACCAAAACCCATTTCCGATCGTTCAGTTACATGGCAGCTATAAGATATCGTCAACCGATCCTTATGAAATTTGGTAGGTCGGATTATTTGACCAAAAATAGAATCTCTACTAAGTTTTCTATCTTCAAAAACACGAAAGTTGGGTCATTTCCGATCGTTCAGTTATATGGCATCTATAGGGTATAGTCGGCCGATCATGGTTAATGGTTTGCCAAAAATAGCTCTCGTGTCAAATTTGAAATCGTGTCAAATCTAACTCTAAAAACATTAAAGTTATACCATTTTCGATCAATCAGTTATATGGCAGCTATAGGATATAGTCGGCCGATCCCGGCCGTTCCGACTTATATACTGCGTGCAAAGAAAAGAAGGGTGTGTGCAAAGTTTCAAGTCGATAGCTTAAAAATTGAGAGACTAGTTCCCGTAGAAACAGACAGACAGACAGACATGCTGATATCAACTCAGGAGGTGATCCTGATCAAGAATATATATACTTTATAGGGTCGGAGATGTCTCCTTCACTGCGTTGCACACTTTTGACCAAAATTATAATTCCCTCTGAAAGGGTATAATAAATTAAATATAAAAAGAATCATAAAACTAAAACTTTATCAAAATTGAAACAACCGCCCGCTAATGAAATCGAACCCCGGACCCCATTAATAAGGACCGCGCACTATCCATCTAGGCTACCCTCGAAGTTGATTTTATAAAACTTAAAATTGGTGTTAAAGGAGGCGCTAGAATCCATACCAAAAACAGAGCTGACGAGTAAGGATAGTAAAAGATATTTCTGATCTCTTTACTCTCACATTGGTTCGATTACAACGTTTCAAACTTTCATCGTTCCAAAGATGTTGCGATCTAAAAATAGAATTCTCTCTTTCCCTCTCTCATCTGCCAGCCGTTTGTCGTGGAACCCGCTCTCAAATGTTTTCATTATTACAGCGGGTTCCACGACGGAAAAAATGAAAACATTTGAGAGCGGGTTCCACTACGAACTGAGACGATGTTAAGGTGATTTTACAATTTTGTGTTTTTTTTTTGGATTACAAATTTAAGAAAACACATTAAAAGAATAAGAATATAATATAAATAGATTTAAAATTAAAAAAAAATGGATGTCCCGAGCCTGGTTTGAACTCGTTTTACTTTGCATACCAGCCAAGTACTCAACCACTCGGCTATTCATCATTCGTTGTCGCGCGAAAAATTTCTCAAACTTAACTTGTCGCGCAATGGAACCCGCTCGTTCCAGCGGGTTCCACTGCTGGAACCCGTCATAGAAAATTTTTCTTTGTATGAGATGTCCCATCTATGTACTTTATAATCTTTGCTTATAGTCTCTCCTATGCATGCGTTCATACGGACAGATAAAGAGACAGAAGTACATGGCTATATCGACTCGGCTGTTTATGCTGATCAAGAATACAAAAAGTATATGGTGATGATTCTCCATGTACACACACAAATAATTTCACACGACTACATTATACCCTTGTACTCTATGACTACCGGGTATAACAAGAGAGGAAAGCTTTGGGCGGAACCGAAGTTGATATGTCCTTGTTTTTAAGATTGAATATTTATCGCATATGGTTGTCTGATCCCTATGAAAATTTCATAATACTAACAAATTATTAGAATACAACATTTAAAAAAAGTCCCAAACTTCTAACTTTAAAAATACCAATTACCATTTTTACCAAAAACAAAATACCATTTCCGATCGTTCATTTATATGGCAGATATAGGATATAGATGGCCGATCCCAATGAAATTTGGTATGTCGTATTATTTTGCCAAAAATTGGGAATCCATAGAAAATCCAAACGGTCTAAGCCTTAAAACACCTAAGTTTTAGCATTTCCGAGCACGTTATAGAATTAATAGCATGTAATAGAACCAAGCTTAAGTACTTAGTTAAAAAAATACAATATAATTTTAAAAACTTTTAAATGGAATAGTTGTATTATTTCTCAGATTTAATAGTAATTTCCACTGGGCGTAAAGTTTATTCAAAATTGTATAAGTGTTCTCTTATATTTTGTCAAATTTTATAAACGTAGTGCGCATGTTCAGAAATGGATTGAAATTATACAATACAAAATAACACATTTTTCAGTTAATATGTAAAACTCTGATTATAAGGTGAAGAAAAAAATTAAAATCGGACTTAAGATACATTAACACCCTTCAAGGATTAAAATATTTTGTCCAAAATTATAAAAATACATGTTTTTAGGAAATATGCCTGTAAAAAGTGAAACAAAACAAATATATGTAATATTAAAATATCTGATAAAAAAAGAGCTCAAAAAAAGCTTTGTTATAGGGTTGCATATCAATCAAAGTATGTTGATTTAAAAAAATATATATTTAGCTGTGTTTTGCTTTTAAATATATTTGACAATGAATAGTTTGTGATTAGTGAAATTCATTCTCATTAATGAAAAAAAATCCTAATTAAATTTTCAATTATGTAATCATTTTTCAAGATAGACTTCTTTTGACTAACATAATAATTGACGAGAAACCTTCGGATGAAGTCGAAGTTAATACATATACTCTTGCATGTTATTTTAAAATATGCTAATTTGTGTACAAAGTGTGTGTTGGTTACGACAAACCATTCCGAGTCCATCTAGATAACTTTTAACGACATCAAAACAACATATTTGTAATACAATTTCCATTTCATAGGATTTTATCAACATTTGTATTAACTTAACAGCCAATACAGAAAGGAGGAACGTTCTTTATACCCTTGCAGGGGGTATTCTAATTTTGTCATCTCCGACCCTATAAAGTATATATATTTTGATCAGGATCACCTCCTGAGTTGATATGAGAGTGCCCGTCTGTCTGTTTGTACGTAAATTAGTTTCTCAGTTTTAAAGTTATCGACTTGAAAATTTGCACCCACCCTTCTTTCCTTTGCACGCAGTTTATAAGTCGGAACTGCCGAGATCGGCCGACTATATCCTATAGCTGCCATATAACTGATTGATCGGAAATTCTTTAACTTTGTAGCAAAATAATACGACATACTAAATTATATAACTGCAATATAACTGAAAGATCGGAAATGACTTAACTTTCGTGTTTTTGGAAATGGAAAGTTGGAACTTTGTCAAGATTCTATTTTTGGTTAGTTGATCCGATGTACCAAATTTTATAAGGATCGGCCGACGGATCGGCTATATAACGGTCCAAAATGGTATTTGGTAAAAAATACCAACTTTGGCATTTTCGAAAATAGAAGCAATGATTAATAAGTACATAGATGGGACATCAGGGCCCAAAACGGTCAACTTTTTTTGTCGAGCTTGTCGGTGAGCGGGGAACGCACATGCATACGATTCTATTTTTAGAACTCTAAACTCTTTTTTACGCATACATGTTAAAAAAAAATGTGGGGCTTTGAAAAAAATGTTTTGGCCTCTAAATTTTAATTTTAATTTCTCGTTTCTGTTTTCAATGCGCCGATGGAGTAGTTAATATAGCAAATGGTTTTTTTAATCGCTACAGATCTAGACATGGTGTTAGCGTAATGCATAGAGTAGTTACTCTACCTATGTACAATTTTTCTGAGTTAAAACAGTCCTAAGGACTTCGAACTTTTTCTTTTTCTTTTATAATTATTTTTTTTTTAATCTTTAATTGTAGTATTAAAGAAAAGAAAATTAATAAATTTGTCTGGCTAAAAAAATGTTAAGGGAGTCCGTCCGGCATTTTGTTATCCGACACGTCCGTCACTTATTTTTACAACAATTTTAATGGAATGCCATTTAAAATAATAACAATAAAGTGAATATGAAAAGTAAGAAAAAAAAAATATTTATAAAAAACTTTTTAAAAATTCAAATAACCTCCCACTAATAAAATCGAAACCAGGACCTCAAGGATAAAAAGCGCGCGCTTTCCATCTAGAAGATATTTCGGATCTCTTTGCTCTCCCACTGCACTATAGGAAATTTGACCACCTTTTCTGCCCAAAAATTAAATTTCAAGAACGAAACCAGATATTTAAGTTCTGATTTTTGCTTTTTATACCCTTGCAGAGGGTATTATAATTTTGTCCAAAAGTGTGCAACGCAGTGAAGGAGACATCTCCGACCCTATAAAGAATATATATTCTTGATCAGGATCACCTCCTGAGTTGATATGAGCATGTCCGTCTGTCCGTCTGTCTGTCTGTCTGTTTCTACGCGAACTAGTCTCTCAGTTTTAAAGCTATCGACTTGAAACTTTGCTCACACCCTTCTTTCCTTTGCACGCAGTATATAAGTCGGAACGACCGGAATCGGCCGACTATATCCTATAGCTGCCATATAACTGATTGATCGGAAATGGTATAACTTTGGTGTTTTAAGAGCTAAGAGAGTTCATAGCTGCCATATAACTGAACGATCGGAAATGACCCAACTTTCGTGTTTTTGAAGATAGAAAGCTGGAATTTAATACAGATTCTATTTTTGGTCAGTTGATCCAACTTACCAAATTTTATAAGGATCGGCCGACTATATCCTATAGCTGCCATATAACTGAACGATCGGAAATGACCCAACTTTCGTGTTTTTGAAGATAGAAAGCTGGAACTTGGTACAGATTCTATTCTATATTCCGGTTTTAACTGCAAGGGTATATCAACTTCGGCTCCGCCCGAAGTTAGCTTTCCTTTCTTGTTTTGAGTTGACATGGTCAATAGATTTAAGACTTAAAAAAAAAATTGGCGTGGCACCGCCCTCTATTTAAGAAACACATTCTAACTAAAAAACTAAGCAAGATATTTGTAATTGTATTACAATTGTAAAAGTTGTAAGCTCATGTAAATGTTGTAACTTAACTTGTCGTGCTGTGGAACCCTTGGGACTTTGTTTTAGCTTTTTTTTAATAAATTGGTTATATTACCCCGGCAAGGGTATATTATGATATTCCGATATCCGATGTTTCCGGTTTTAACTGGAAGGGTATATCAATTTCGGCTCTGCCCGAAGTTAGCTTTTCTTTCTTGTTATTGTAACTAATCGGTTTTGTCAAGATATTCTCATAAGGATCGGCCAACTTTATACGAAGTATACGATATATGTATATCCGATTTTAACTGCAAGGGTATATCAACTTCGGCTCCGCACGAAGTTAGTTTTTCTTTCTTGTTTTTAAAATGATATACATAGATGTGATATAAGTTATATTTTATAATCCGCCTAAATGTTTGTATTTCATAATTTTAATCATTCAATCATTGTTGCGCTGTTTTTACTGTTTTACTGTACTTTAGATATTCTGCATGCAACAGTAATTGATCAGTAGTAATCATTTGTCTGATCAACATAATCATTTTATATTCTGTAACATTTTATATCAAATAATTTATATATATTCTATTTTATATGCAATATCCTGTTCATTGTTTTATAAAGTATTTAAAAGAGTAATAATTTCTCGGGCAAGGGTATGGGAACTGTTTCGTAATATACAAGCGAACATTGATTTATTTATTTAAATGTTTTCACAGGTTTTAATTAGTGTAGCGGAATGTCTCCAGTAATACATATACTCCCTAAACAAGAAAGATTTAGTCCGAGATTAAATGAATTAAATTTTGAAGCATGACGGTGAGAATTAACAATAAAATGTATTTATATATTTAAGCTGAATTTATTTTCAGGAATATGCAATGCATAATAATAAAAACGGTGCCTTATCCTCTGACACCGACCGACCAACATACAGTCACATTTCTTGCGGGACGAATTTCAGTAGAGAAAACTTTAAGGATTTGTGGGAATATAAAGAGAGGGATGAGAAATGTGGTCGTGAAATAAATAGATCACTTAATTCTGTACCTATTATAGATAATCATAGTTATTCATATAACTATTTGGACTGCTATAAAGGGGAAGATCCCCACGATGTTACGGTGGACGACTGGGATGGTGTGGAGAGCTGGGACAGTACTACTGTTGTCGCAGTTGAATACAGTTTTGAATATTCAAACCCAAGATGTACCTCCTCCAAATTATTGCCTATGTTACCAGTTAAGCAAAACATTTCTAGAAAACCGCAACTAAGTTCTGAAATGGACTTAAAAATACAAGGTATGTGCATAAAAAGAGAAAAACGCAATGGTGTCTGCATGGCTAAAACGAATAAAGCTGTAAATTTACATGGTAGTAAATGTAATGAAAATCAAGATTTTGAGTATTCATCGAATTTCTTAAAAAATAGAGGCGTAGCGGCACCATCGCGGGCATTGCAGCAAAAGTGCGTATACTCACACCAAGGTTTATTTGGATTTACCACAGATCCCGAAGATACAAGAGATCTACTGAAAAGCAACCGAAGCACAGACCAACTCGGCGGGGTTAGTGTAGGGTCCGGTACATGCGCTTGGAGGCAAACAATGAGACCATATACCTCCATGTTGCCTTTAGATTATAATGATTACCAAGCATGCTCCTATAACGCAGATAGTCTCTCAACCTATAGTGATACCTCATCGACTAATCATGATCAATTAAAACTACAACAGCAGAGAAAAATCTCTTTAATGATGGCGATGACAACAGCTTCTGTGATAGCATCCGGTGAGACTAGAATACCGGTTGAATCTAAGCATACTAAAAAACCAACTCACAACCACACAGACTTTCTTCTAGACAATAGCAACTTCAGCCAAAAAGGAATTTCGGAAAGGTTGCTTGAGCCAGACATCTACAGCAGGGGATCTCATCCGCAAAGTGATGTTGAAGCAGTCGAATACACTATTACAGTCGCAGATTCGACGAATCCAAAGACTAGAAAATTGCCAAAACTTTTACCAGCACCACAGTATAAATCACCACTTCATACACCCGTTTCTACTGTTAAAAAAATGGATGCTTTAAATTCAACATTATACTCGTCTTGTCCGATAACAGAGAATATCCACCGCGCCAAGCAGCTACCAAAGTTGCCAATTTCTATAAACCAAACCATATCTCACTCAATATCATTAACTTCTCCCATAAATTCTGTTAAAGTGGCTGGTACAGAAACGGAACCATTATTGGTGTCCTTAAAAAATTGTAGCATAGAAAATAATCCTCTGATTTGTCATGACTCAAAAGAATCAAAAAATATGGTTAATTTACAATGGATTAATGAGGAACGAATTCCATCACCACTAACATTAGAATTAAGCCAATCAGTTGAAAGCTTATTTAAAATTAAAAACCCTTCCTCACCAACATGCAATTCCCTAAAAGGAGAAGCTAAAAATGTAGTTATAGACCTCGATTTGCAAGAAACGTATCTAAGAAGTCAATCTATTCTAGAACCTAAAAAAACGCCCAATACTGAGCCTGAAGAAGTCTTCGACAATATTACTGAATATTTGAAGCCTTATATTTTAGACACAAGTTTTTCATTAGAACAACAATTTCATGACGACACTATTACTAGTAATATCGAATACAATTACCCGAAAGGTCGAAACAATTCAGTCGAAGGTATTCTTAGAAATTCTGAGGAGGCTACTGCTTACGTCAATTACGATTTTCCTGAGAGTTTTCCGGAGAATATAGTTTCTACATCAACAAGCTTGTGCTTAACTCAAAATGAGCCAGTTCATCAACTAATGGTCTGTACTTCAATAGATGGGGTTTCTTCTGATAGTAATAAAGCCCAAATTAATCCGATTGTAATGCAATTCCCCATAAGATCTCCGCACGACATAAGTGTATCTACGGTTTGTAATAGCAATCAGAACGCGTTTACAAATAATGCCTCAGCCATGGCAGAAGTTGCTAGCCGAGATGTTTCGCCATCTCCTTCCACACTTACGTTAACATCACCATCTTCAGTAGCTCCAATATTATCTTACAGTGAATATATGAAACAATTTGAATTACCAGATTTGCCTCAACCTATCATTCCACTATCATCGCCTGTTGATAAGAGTGACTCGGGACCTACATCAAGCGTTGGTACTTCAACAAAGGTTTATAGTATGCCTGATTGTAACCTGAGTGAATTACCAACAACACCATGTAAGGAAAATGTATCAACTAATCACATTAAAGATTTTCGAACGCCAAGCCAAGAGCCCCAAGTCAACAATTACAAAGAGGATCCACCGAATAGTGTATCACTTATACCAAATACCACCATTGAATGTTCAGTAGAGCCGAAAACAAGCACTATTCCCATGACAGACAGGGATGTGATTCTGTCACAAACTTTATCATTCGACGACTCGTTTTACGACAGTTTTAATGTCGATCTTAAAAAACTGACGGCATCCATTGCCGATACGAATATCGAAACCGGTTTATTTAAAAATACTCACTTGACTGAGGATTGTAGTATAGATTTTTATTCGAGAGAACCTAATGAATTTAGTATTGAGCCAAGGGACTTAAATCAGAACCTCCAAACTCGATTCCATGAAGATATTCCGCCACAGTCAAATATTTCGACGTTTTCAAATGATCCCATTCAACAAGCAAATATAGCCGTTACATCTACGGCACAAAATGTATTGGGTGAATTTTCAAAAGGTTTTAAAGGTGGTTCAGATGGAGTATTAAACAGTGACGCTTTAACTGTAGATGTTACAGCACAGGTGAACAGTAAAAAAGTTTTTGGTTTCAACTTATCATCAAAACTAATTCCCACTGTTAACGAGTTACTCTACAATTCCAACCCAAGCGAAAATAAGCAATCAGCTTCAGTGCCAAAATTTACAGAAACTGAAATAATTTTGAACCCTACTTCTAATTTTATGGATTCCAATGTATCACCTATTTCTTATGATCATAAAGAGCATAATTTTTATTTAACAGAAGTTCCGAATTTTCCTGTAGAGAATAAAGTTTATAACAATGAGACAATGTCGACAAATTCCACTATTGAAAAACAGAAAGACAGCATCGATGAAAGCTGCAATGCTATGACTTTGAGTAGGAAAGCGATTCAGCAAAATCAACAAAAGCTAGTATATCGTACAGATGTAAAACAAAATGAAATAGTTACAGACTATGATATTTCTTATATAGAAAATGATAATGAGTATGATTTGATACAACCAAAAGCTACAAATTCACATATTAAACATCAGATAACGAAAAAAAATAACACGACAGGTAGCATGTTTGGATCTATTTTTGGAAAAGCAGCTGCAGCTGTTCAAACAGCTACCCAAGTGGTGAATCAAAGTGCATCCTCCGTAGCTTTAGCTATGACACAGAAACAATCCTTAAACACATTAAGTGTAATTGAATCACCAAATGTAGTTGAGCCCTCAAACTTGACAAGCTCAAATAAATTAAATGCAATGAATTTTGAATATAATGAATATTCCATGAGCAATGATGTTGCTATTGTTACCGATTTTACAAATAATGGGAATAATTATGAGAATATTAATGTTCAATACGCTTCAGATTTAGATAAAAAATCACTGTCCTATTTAGGTACCAATGGTAATCAGACCCAGCTCGGCTCGGCTATTTCTGGGAAATTAAATGAAATTGGAAATGCTTCGAAATTATTACCTAAGGTGCCTTTACCATCCATCAGTAAAAAACTTCCAATAATTAATGGTAAGTTGGGGTTGCTCACAAAGCAACTGCCAACTGAGATATACGAAGACGAATTAGATATCGATGAAATAGAATTAAATACAATAGGAAAAGACACGAGGTTTTGCATGGAGAGTGAGCATGATAATTACTCCATGAAACTTCGGCAGACCCCCTCCCATCAATCGAACAGTTATTATGAACCCAATAATAGCAGTTATGACTATCGAGAGGATTATTTTAATGAGGAGGATGAAAATAAATATCTCGAGCAACAAGACCAGAAGAAAAAAGAACCATTTCATGTTCAGCAGATGGATCAGTCTGAAAGTGTTTTTTTAAGTGAGCAACCATCATCAGCATCAGAATTTATTACTGAAGAACGAGATACTGAATTAATATACGAGAATTATCAAAGTGAAGAAGAAAGTTTAACTTATTTAGATGAAAGTTCTAGTGGTAGTGTTGAGCCCATTGAAGGTAAAAAAATGTTAAAAAGGACGCTTGGAGATCAGAAGGATTCGAATGGAGAAACTTCGACAATTAATAGAAATATTTCTCTACAAATATTGCCATCGTTTCAACAAGTTCAAGACAATGAAATAATTTTTGATGATTCAAAGTTAAATCGAAGCCAAGAACAAATTTGCATGGACTCATTTGAAAAATTTGAAGAACTAAATGATCAGCTTTCCGATCTTTCTGATTTAAGAAAAATTACTTCAACCCGAAAAAAACCTCTTATACGGGGTGAAACCGAAGAAGTTGTTGGTGGACATATGCAAATTATACGCCATTCTGAAGTTACTGCTAAACAACGATGGCATTGGGCTTTGAATAAAGTCATATTACAACTTAACGTGAGTAAAAATGTATTATTTAAGCCAAAACATCTTTTTATATTCAAAATAAAAAACATTTTAAATTCCAAAGTTATAGGTAATATCACTCTATTACTTAGGCGTAGGAATTTTTAAAATCGAATATTCATTTCACACATAATTGTATTTGCTCCTATATAGATATATGTAGATCGAGATATTTATATTTTTGATATAAATTTTGGTGAAGAAAATATTCAATAAAGGTAGACAAAATTGGCCCTTACAAAATATTCAAACGTATGCCGAATATGAAAAATAATTTTTTTTCGGCCCAAAAAACGCGTTAACATTAAAGTGCTTCCAAAACAAAAATAAAAAAAAGAAAATGAATATATAAAAAATCCCTCTGCGTTAGCTGTTCAGTCGATTACACAGGTCGACAATTTCTGTTTTTTTTTCTTCCACGCATAATTTTACCTGCTCTACATATAACCTTTAGGATGCCCTGAATCAAAGTCCAGATCAAATTTAGGTTCCATTACCCAAAGTTTCCTAAGTCAAGTTACCTAAGACAAAAACTTGATCAAATTTTGCCATGAATTGAATCTACGTAGACCGTGTAATTGCGTTGATCATCATTGTTTTTATTGGAACCATTGGAATAATGGCCATTCCATTGTGAGCAATTTGAACAGTTAAAATTAGCCATTGGAACAGTTTGGCATCAAATCATAATTTTACACAAATGTGGTCTGCGCGGATATCATTGTTCCGATAGTAATCCGAACAAATAGAAATAATTCGATAGCTCTATCTCTTATAGTTTTCGATATCCACGCATTCAAAATTTTAGTCCGTTTGTATGGGAAAGTGTATATATATTTGGATTTTTGGATGATGTTTTTCAAGGAACCCTATAGCTCTATCTCTTATTTTTTTTTTTTTTTTTTTTTTTTTTCGCGGTCTTTCAGAATTTGGAAATGGCTTGTGCATCAAAAAGAGCATCAGCTAGCATTCCTGTATTCATCATAAAGCTTAGAGGCCCAGACGACCGAGGGGCGCTCAAGAAACGATTTGTTAGAGTATATTAAGTTATTTGTTAATTATTAAGCTAAGAGGAGTTAGTAAGGAAATTTAAAATTCTATATTTTAAATTAGAGGGACAGGAAAGAGATGTAATAGAGTAGAGACCATTGTAGTTCGAACATAATACCCTAAAAGGGTCATGCAGTGCATATGTCGAACTACAACGGCTAAGGAACAGAGGACTAAAGTTTCGAGTCCTTCTATTAGGAATGTTGAAATTTAAGCGTGTTAGTAAATGCTGGCTATCTACATCCCCGTTGATAAGGTTATGCAGAAAAACTACACCGAGCATTGTCCTACGATTTGTTAAGCTAGGTAAGTTAATAAGTAAAAGTCTGCTACTGTAGGATGGAAGCTGAAGATTTGCATCCCAGTATAGACCTCTAAGTGCAAATATTAAAAAGTTCTTTTGTACGGATTCTATGCGGTCCTGATATACTCCATATTGGGGACTCCAGACACATGAACCGTACTCCAGTATAGGACGGACCAAAGAAATGAATAGTGTTTTGGTTATATAGGGGTCATTAAATTCTTTTGACCACCTTTTGATAAAACCAAGGACTCCTTTAGCCTTATTAACCATTAAGGAAATATGGTCGGCAAATTTAAGTTTTATGTCTAATAGGATGCCGAGATCATTAACCTGGGTTAATTTTTCCAAGGCAATTCCATTAATGGAATACGTAGCTTGGAGAGGGCAAGAACGATAAAAAGACATATGTTTGCATTTAGATCCATTAAATATTAGATCATTAGCTAAACACCATTTTTGAAAGTTATCAAGGTCAGACTGAAGACTGCATTGGGCAGAGATGGATTTGTACTGAAGACAAAGCTTTACAACATCTGCATACATAAGAACTAGAGAGTTCGTTAAAGCAGGGGGCAAGTCGTTTATAAAAAGCGTAAATAATAACGGGCCAAGATGACTTCCTTGAGGGACGCCGGATGTAGCACGGACCAGACGGGACTGACTGTTTTTAAATAAAACTCTTTGTGTCCTTCCATCTAGGTAGCTAGAGATCCACGTTAAGAGGTCTTTAGGAAAACCCAGCATATTCAGTTTACTCAACAAGAGTGAGTGATTAACTGAATCAAATGCTTTGCTGAAGTCTGTGTAAATTACATCGGTTTGATATCCCTTACAAAAGCCATCTATGACAAAGGATGTCAACTCCAATAAGTTTGTGGTGGTGGAGCGACGCTTAATAAAGCCATGCTGACAAGGAGTGATGATCGAAGAGCAAAGGTGTTGCAAATGAGGGGTAATTAATTTTTCAAATAACTTTGGAATTCCCGACAACTTAGAGATGCCTCTGTAGTTGGCAGCCTCGGACTTTTTCCCCTTTTTATGTAGGGGAATTATAAATGATTCCTTCCACTTAAGGGGAAAAATCGAGGTTTCCAAAGATAAGTTTAAAAGTCTTTGAAGAGGTTTGCACAGAGCCCTGGCGCAGTATTTTAGCACACAGCCTGGTACTCCGTCGGGGCCTGGCGAATAAATGGGTTTTACCCTTAAAAGACCAGATAATAAGTTGTTCTCAGAAAAAGACGGACAGAAAATAAGATTTGCTGCTTGAATGTTATATGCATAAGGCTGATCAGTCAATTTAGGAGGAGAATAAGTTGTTTGAAAAAATTCTGCGAATAGATCGGCAATGGCCTGATCCGAAGTCGCAGAGGAATTTTCAAACATAAGCAGAGGTGAAAAAGATACGTGTTTACGCTTAGTGTTTACAAAATTATAAAACTGTTTTGGATCCTGAGTAAATTGAATCCGGCAGCGGTCAATATAATTCCTATAACATTCAGCGTTATGCACGGTAAAATTCGACCGAGCTAGTAGGTATCTTGAGAAATCAACACTACTGCAGGTTTTTTTATATTTAAGTAAAAGCTTATATTTTTTATTTTTTAGGTTAGTGAGGGACCTTGTATACCAAGGAGGATTTGTTGAAGCGGACGGATGTTTCCAAGGCACACATGAGTCAAAAAATGTATTTAAAGTAAAATAAAATTTTTCTAAAGTGACATTAAGAACAGTGCATGCCAGAATATCAGACCAGTCAAATGTATCGATAAGGCTATTAAGTTTTTGAAAAAGTATAGTTGAAAAGTTATAGTTATAGTTTCTGAGATCCACGCGTTCATACGGACGAACGGACACACGGACATGGCAAACCGACTCGGCTGCTGATGCTGATCAAGATTATATAATATATATGTACTTCATAGGGTCGGAGATGATTCCTTCTCTATGTTACATACATTCACGACTAAAAATGCATGCCTGCATACATGCAAAAATGCATGCACGACTGCATCTAGCAGTTACCATATAATTATACCCTTGCAGAGGGTATTATAATTTTGTCCAAAAGTGTGCAACGCAGTGAAGGAGACATCTCCGACCCTATAAAGTATATATATTCTTGATCAGGATCACCTCCTGAGTTGATATGAGCATGTCCGTCTGTCCGTCTGTCCGTCTGTCCGTCTGTCTGTCTGTCTGTCTGTCCGTTTCTACGCGAACTAGTCTCTCAGTTTTGAAGCTATCGTCTTGAAACTTTGCACACACCCTTCTTTTCTTTGCACGCAGTATATAAGTCGGAACGGCCCGGATCGGCCGACTATATCCTATAGCTGCCATATAACTGATTGATCGGAAATGGTATAACTTTGGTGTTTTTAGAGTTAGAGAGTTCAAATTTGACATGAGAGCTATTTTTGGCAAATTATTGTGACATGCCAAATTTCATAAGGATCGGCCGACTATATCTTATAGCTGCCATATAACTGAACGATCGGAAATGACCTAACTTTCGTGTTTTTGAAGATAGAAAGCTGAAACTTAATACAGATTCTATTATTGGCCAGTTGATCCGACCTACCAAATTTCATTAGGATCGGTCGACTATATCCTATAGCTGCCATATAACTGAACGATCGGAAATGGTACTTGGAACTTTCGTATTTTTGAAGATAGAAGTTTGGGACTTATTTTAGATTTTGTATTTTAGTAAATTGGTTTTATTATGATGTAATCATAAGGATCTGCCAACTATATCCGATGTTTGCGATATATATCCGGTTTTAACTGCAAGGGTATATAAACTTCGGCTCCGCCCGAAGTTAGCTTTCCTTTCTTGTTAAAGTACTCATCCAAAGGTTTAAGATTATTTTTGTGCTTCTAGAATTTTTTGCTATTGATTAAGATACTTATCTTTATAAATATTTTGTTACTAAATTGTGAACGGGTTTCATGTAGCCACGACATACGTGTGGCCTCCACGGCACTACAGGAAATTTTTCCACTTTTTCTGGCCAAAATTAATATCCCAGAAACGAAACAAGATATTTCCATTTGGTTTTTTTTAGTGTTTTAAAAAAATATAGTTTTTTTTTTTGAAAAAGTTGGCGCGGTATTTTAGCCTTGCAGAGGGTATTATAATTTTGGTCAAAAGTGTGCAGTGAAGGAGACATCTCCGACCCTATTAAGTATACATTAAGTATACTTAATATACACTTTTATAATATAAGTGTATATTAAGTATACATTACAAAAGAAGATTATAAAGGCACTATATAAAACAGAGGTTCCCAAGCTCTTTATACGGCAGAGCAAACTCCCTCACCAATGCAAAAAATCAAAAATACATTGGTGCAAGAGATTTTGTTGCACTTTATGTCGGTACCGTGAAAAAAAGAATTATAGTAACATTCACAAGGGGTTTGAAATAAATATTATAATGGTAATAAAAAAATACATTTGAAATACATATTTAGTAATTGAAAAAGAACCCTACATTTTTTACACCAGTCTATTATTTCACTATGACAAATAATGCAGAGCATGTTGCTTAAAAAATGTTCTGTGTAAGAGAAATTCATCGCGATTCTAAATTCAAGTCGACCTATATCGCAGCTACAGGATATAGTCGACCGATCCCGGCCATTCCGACTAATACACTGCGTGCAAAGGAAAGAAGGGTGTGGACAGACAGACAGACGGACAGACGGACATGCTAATATCAAATCAGGAGGTGATCCTGATCAAGAATATATATACTTTTAGGGTCGGAGATGTCTCCTTAACTGCGTTGCACACTTTTGATCAAAATTATAATACCCTCTGCAAGGATATAAAAAAGGAAAAACATCGAAGTCCTTAGCAAGATTCGAACCTTGGAAAATTGTACAGAGAGCAACTTGTCTGTGCATTACGCTACCACCCTGACTCGAGATTTTAAAAATAGAATCGTATGCATGTGCGTTCCCCCTCCCTAACAAGCTCGACGAAAAAAGTTGACCGTTTTGGGCCCTGATGTCCCATCTATGTATTGTATAATCTTTGGCAGAGCTTTGGCACCTTTGATTTGAAGTAAGCCACTACAAACTTACCAATTCACAATAAAAACCAATTTACGACGCACTGATATAACACAATGTGACTGTTTGGAATCAGATTTATGCTGCCATCAGCCAGTGCAAAGAGATCATTTGAGGAAGAAAATAATGTTTAAAAGTTATAATTGTTTAAAATGATTTCATTTGCCAGAAATCGGTAGGTTAATATTAGCTATTGGAATACTTGGCATTAAAATACGTCCCAAAAACATTAAGGAACTGGCGCTAAAACAAAATTTTCGTTTTGAGGGCGAGAGTGGGCGTGACACAAACTTTTGACACAAACTATGTAGATCTGCGCGGATACCATACGAGTCCAAGTTCCAAATAGGATAGTTATTTCTCTTATATTCTTCGAGATTCACGTTCGAGATCAAATTTAACACTTTAAAACATTTGAATGTGAACTGGTATATATAAGTGACTATCTCTCTAAAAATCGGCCGATTTTGCTGAGATTGGTTTATGCTTACCAAGAATATATATTAGGGTGGGTCAATTTTTTTTCGCAAAAATCGTCCCCCATAATCGGAATCTACGAAGAATTCTAAGAAAATTTCACCATGAAACCATGTGTATAAAATGAATTCCTAGCCTCGCGCCGTGAAGCTTAAAGATTTCACTATGAGGTGTATTAGGTATTTCGAGGTATTTTAATGTATTTAAAAAAAAAACTAAGAATTTTCCAATTATGTTGGAGTCAATTCTGATTCATCTCTTTAAAACAAATTTTGTACTTTTTTTTTAAATTTATTATTATTTTTTTTTTTTTTTTTACCTTGCTTTTATTTCTTGAATCTTCTCTTTGCGAGACTAACAAGAGGTGTATCAAATCTTATATTTTTAACTTAACTAACAGTCATATTGACTGATACGGAGTTAGACGGCCCTAAAAATCGATTGCTGGGTTGGGAGGTCGTTGCGTCTAAGGCGGGATACGCTAGAAACCCGAGTCAATCCCCGAGCGAGAAAATTTGGGTGCGAAGACAGTTTTTCTTTGTATGACTCTTTTTGCTTCTGGATTTCGTCTTTCACTGCGAGGATGCCCAGATCCCGGTGGATGTTTTCGTTGCGAACATACCAAGGTGCCCCTGTGATAGTTCTCAGGATTTTTGATTGTGCGCGCTGTATGATGTCTATGTTGCTGCTGCTCGCGTTCTCCCACAGCTGGGAGCCATACGTCCAGATTGGCTTTAGGACTGAATTGTACAGTAGTAACTTGTAGTCCAGGCACAGTGGCGATCGTGAGTTTATGATCCAGTGGAGGCTGCTGGCTTTCAGTTTTAGATGCATCTTTTTGCATTCGATGTGCTTACGCCAGGTAAGTCGTCTGTCAAGGTGAACGCCAAGGTACGTTACGTCGTTAGCTTGAGGGATCTGCATACCGTTTAGTAAAAGCGGAGGGCATGTTTGTCTATTAAGAGTAAACGTTATATGTTTACACTTTTGTTCGTTTATTTTAATGCGCCAGTCGGACAGCCACCTTTCCACTATTGTGAGATGATTAGCCAGTTGGGTTGTTGCCTGCGTTGGGCATCTGGAGCGACTAAGAATAGCGGTATCATCGGCGAACGTTGACGGTGCGCTCGTAGGAATATCCGCAGTATACAAAACATATAGACACGGCCCGAGTGCGCTTCCCTGTGGAACTCCAGCTTCGATGGTGTAGTCACCCGAAGTAGCTGCGTTGCATCTCACTGAGAATACCCTATTAAAGAGGTATGATTCCAGTAGCTTGTGGGTGTATGTTGGCAAATACGTTTTAATTTTGTGCATGAGTCCGATGAGCCAAACTCGGTCGAAAGCTTGAGATACGTCGAGGAAAATAGCGCTGCAGTATTCTCGTTGTTCGAAGGCTGAGCGTATTTCGGATGTTAATCTGTTCACTTGTTCGATGGTTCCATGGTTTCTTCGAAAGCCAAATTGGTGTGGCGGGATGATATTGCAAGCTTCCAGATGTGGTATTATGCGAGTTAACAAGCATTTTTCAAACAGTTTAGACAAACAAGATAGAAGGCTTATTGGTCTGTATGATGACGGAATTGTGTGGTCTTTTCCAGGCTTCGGTATCATTATAATAATGGATTTCTTCCACTTTTTTGGGAAATAGCCAAGATTAATGATTCCATTAAATAGTTTGCAGACGACCTCTATAGCGCATTTTGGAAGTTCGATCAGCATCTTTTGGGTCAATAGGTCACCACCGGGAGCCTTTTTTGGTTTTAGCCCTTTTATGACTTTTTCGATTTCGTTCGGCCGGAATGGAGGTGCGGCTGGCTGAGGGGAGGACTCTGGCTGAATTACTGGCAGGAGGAATGAATTTGAGGCTGGGTTTGGCTGAAAGACACTTTGGAGATGTGTGGCGAATGTTTCAGCTCGGTCTTCGTTGCTGCGGGCCCAGCATCCCGAAGAGTTTCTTATCGGGGTGGTCGTTTCAATTGGGGCACTAAGATTTGGGTGGGCCCCCCACAGAGGGTACTTTGTGCTTGTTGGCGAGAGATTCTGGATGTACCTCAGCTGTGCATTTTCTTCCTGTTGGTGAAGAGCCTGGTCGAGTGATCGGGTTGCTTCCTTAAGGCGTTGTTTTGAAGCTGGTGATCTGCTGTTTTGTCAATCACGACGCGTGCGCCTCTTTTCTCGCACGAGCTGTTCGATTTGCTGATTAGATTTGAAGTGTTTGTTTCGGTCTACTTCTTTCCTATGAGGAGTAGAGATTTTAGCTGCCGCAACGAGTACTTCTTCCAGGGCGCTCGTAGTGTAGTCGATGTCCGATTCCATGTTAAAATCCGGGGCGAGTTCTATGTGGGCACTCACGTACTTTTTGTATTTTAGCCAGTTTGTTTATGTCGTCGTCAGACTGAAGGGGTGTTCGGTTATTTCTGGGCTTTGAAGAAGCGTTAGAAGCACAGGCGAGTGGTCTGATGATAAGTCCGAGACTGCTTTGGCACTTATTAGATTGCGAGGTATGTTTTTTGTCACTGCAAAATCAATAAGGTCTGGGAGCTTTCGTGAGTCTGTTGGCCAGTATGTGGGACTTCCAGGGGAAACGTAGTCCAGTTTATTTTTCACATTTATAATTGCATTGTACAATTGTCTTCCTTTGGGAGTCACTAGACGTGATCCCCAGTGCGTATGTTTGGCGTTGTAGTCTCCTGCGGCTATAAATCGATCCCCAAGTGAATTGTAGAAGTCCATAAATTGTCCTTCCGAGATTGAGAAACGAGGAGGGCAGTAAACGGCAGCGATTGACAGGATTCCTTTGCTTGACTGAATTTGTAAGGATGTGGCCTGCAAGAAGTTTGTTGCAAACCTTTTGTGAAAATGGTGTTTCATTCGTTCTCTGATTAGAACTCCAGTTCTGCCGTGGGCTTTCCCATCTGGATGATCTGTGCGGTAGATTGTGTAGCCTCTTATATGAAAGTTGTATTTGCTTGTAAGATGCGTTTCCACCAGTAGCATAACGTCAATATGGTTTTCGGTCAAGAATTGTGACAATTCTAGTTTATGCCGAGAGACACCATTGGCGTTCCACATTGATATTCGTAGCGCCTGCATAGATTATTTGTACTGTTGTGCTACGAGCAGCTGTATCACCATGTTCTGGTTTTGAACAAGCGTTTGCATGGTCGTTTTCATGAATGACATAAGCTCCATCATACTTTGTTGGAGGGTAAGCATCATAGTTTCCGTTTTGCTGTGTGGCTGTTCTGGGGCCTGTTGAGCGCTTTGAGAGTTAGGCTGAATTGGAATTTCCCTTCCAGATCGTAGAGCATCGGCATAGGAGAAGCCGTTGGTGGTGTTTAGTGGACCGAATGAGGATCTCGCAGCTTTGGCGAAGAAGACGTCTGGCGTGGTTTTTGACGAAACGTACGCATTCTGTGGATTTTGGTTGCGCGTTGCGGTCGCTTGACGCATGCGACTCTTTAACTCCTTATACACAATACATCCTCTATAGTTTGCCGTATGGCTGCCTCCGCAGTTTCCACATTTCTTCACGGTTTTGTCATTGTTTGTAGTGCAGCAAGCGGACTTGTGGGCGTCCCCGCAGACTACACAGACAGCCCGAAGTGTGCAGTAAGACCTTGTGTGTCCATACTCTTGACAATTAGTGCATTGCACTGGACCGTTACGTTTATGTGGCTCTTCAACAGTGATTTTCCGATGCAAAAGATATTGCAGGTTGTAGATTGGGTGGACTTCGTTCTTCTTCAGCGACCTGCTTTCAGGCTCGAGCTCGACCTTGAAGAGGGGTTGTGGCTTTTTATCTTTATTTAGAATGTTATTAACATTCTTGGCGGCGAAGCCCTTTTCTTTAAGGGCGGTTTTTATTTCCTCGGCGGTAACATCAGGTTCTATTCCCTTTACTACCACTTGTAGGCCCTTACTGCTTTTCAGCTGGTACGTGTAATAGTTTTTCTGTACAGTGTCCAGATATTTTGACACTATTCGAAAGTGCTCTTCAGTCTTGGTTTGCACCTTTGTTTCATGGATGTTCCCTTTGATAAGCGGAACAACATGAAAGTTTTCACCGTTCCCGATCAACGACGCAATTTTGTTGACCAGGGCACTCGAGCTTTTTTCCCTAATATAGATTGGAGGGGGCTTGGGTTTTTTTGCGGTGTCTTGGGCTGGTTGGTTTTCCTCAGCCTCCGCCAGTAGGGCAAATCTGTTAGTAGTGGATCTGTCTGGTTCATTATCGTTATTCAGGACACGGTTAATTTTTGTTTTGTTGCCTGCCGGATTACTCTGCGGGCTAAGCTTGCGCTTAATTTGGATGTAGCGATCCATTCCAGTCTGTGTGGCCGTTAAATTTATTTAACTTATAATTTTTTTTTAATTAGACAAAATGAGCCAAACTAGCCATGTACTGAGCCTAATATAAGAAAGTGGGAGCAACGCGTCTGTAACTTTTTAACAAAGAAAGGTATCGCTCTGAAAATTGAAATATATGTATATTTAAAGGAAAATTTTTTCAATAATAATTTACACAAGAAATTTTTTAAACAAATTTTTTTAAGTCAAAAGATAAACGAATACTTAAACTTTCTCAGTTGCTGTGGTTAACTGATAAAAAGACTATTAATTTGTACGGTGAGTTAGAAACTAATTGAGACTTAATCGAAAAAAGTATCCAGGAACTGTGCAAGAACTGTGTGGTGGCTTCCACGTTACTCAAAGAATAGCCAGGTAGTGTACATGACACAGTGTAGCTACACCAGGTTGGCACGTGCTTAGCCGATTTGCAAAGAAATAAGGTTAGTTTCCGATTTTTTAAGAAATTATTTTGCTGAAACTTTTTGCTGAAATAGCTAATCAATTTGTTGATCGTTCAGCCGACCGTAATAGAAATATTACAAAAGTTGTAAATTAAAATTTTTTAAGTTTGTAAATTTACAAAATAATATAGAAACTAGAGGGCAAATATCAGCAATAACAGCTAATGAAAAAAAAAAAAACTGGCGACAATTGTGAAAGCTGATCGTCTCCAAAGTTTATAACTTTTTAAAATAGACAAAGTGTTAAAATTAAGTGAATACGCCATGAGTTTTTATGAGAATTTTTCTTTGCCCACTCTAATCTCTCTCTTCAAGGTTCCCGCTTTGTCCTTATATGGCACAGCGGTCCAAGGTACATTCTTTTTGAAACTTTTTATATTTTTAATATTATAATGGACTGGTCAAACTGGTCTGCTCGATGAAGTCTCGTAATAAGATAATCTTCCATCGCAGCCAATTAAAAAAGCCATTGCGGGCTTTGTAAAAACGTCGTACACGCCAAGTGTGCCGGGCTCACTGCCTCAGTTTCGGATGCCATTTCCCGTAGATCTGGTCTCCATTATTGTTGCGATAATTGTCGTGCCGTCCAAGACGAAATGAGGTCGTTCATGGGATAGTCTAAGAACGGATTTAAAGAGTTGATCCTTAATTTTCGAAAAATCAATGACCAGCTCTGCGCGCTTGACACTCAGTTTAACGGGCTTAAGTGCCAACAGAATTTCTCAGTGCCAACGAGCAATTGTCCGATACGTCCTCCGTGGCATCTCTTTAAAGGATACCACGGTTCCAAATGAATTACTCCCCCCCGGTTGGACTCGCCCAACAGGGTAAGCCACAGTCTGTACCACCGGTACCAACTAATGCTGCAGTTTACGTACATGCGACGCCAAAACCCTTACAGGCGATCCTCCATCAAAACAAATATATGTTTTTCGGCTTGCTCCTGATACTACAGAGATTTATGTTTCGGCTTCCATCCAAGCCAAGAAAAAAGCCGATATAAAGATGGAGGACAAAACTAAATATACATATAAATATTTAAGGTGCACTCTTTATTCAAGATTCGTATGCCTGCGCCGATGTTCAAGACGATTTGTTTACCCAGTTTTTGGCCAGAAAACATTTTCGTCCAAGAACATCCGCCATCCACCGTAAAAAAAAGTTGTAAAACCAGTGGGTGTGAAACTTCCACATTTTAAAACCACAAAACCACCAACCTTCAACCTCTTCTTCGCCTTAAAAATTCAAAAAAACAATATTGTCACTTACACTTACCTATCAGAATATTAGGAGGCCACGTAGCCAACTCCTTTAACTAGATTCTGATAGTTTGCTCTTTGCATCCAACATTATAGTTTTTACAGAAACATGGTTAAAGCCGAAGATATTTAGCTCCGAAGTTCTTCCAAAAAATTATACCACTTTAAGACGTGATCGACCTCTGCAAAAAGGGGTGGAGTCCTCATTTTGGTAGACTCCCAACTTGCCTCTGGTGAAATCACAAGAGTTTGGTGATTTATAATTTATTTGCCTTAAAATCATTCTGTCCGGTAAATCTTTGTGCATTATTTGCTTATATAAACATCTTTCGTCTATACCGCCCACACATTGGCATCAATTGTCCGCTAGTTAATCCGTTTTTAATCTTATGTTCATTTGTGACCAGCTTGTAGCTCTGGGTGACTTTAACGTCCCAGGACCAAAGTGGTATAATGTCGATAACTCACCACCTTTATCACTTATCATACACCATGAAATCACCGCGGGCATGTTTGACATGTTTAAACCATGTTAGAAATTCTTTATGTCCGATGGTACCACTCTTTCCAGAGCTTTGCCCTTTTAACCCCAGAGGATCCATATAACCCCACGCTTGAGGTTTCAATTGAAACCATTTTAGGTATCGATCAGAAGTTTCCTTGCATGGCAAATCAGACTCGATGTTTTCGAAAGGATGATTTTTACAAATTTAATAGCCTAATCGATTTATTTGATAAGACCGCTTATCAGCCTATCAGCTTGCCTTCTCCATTTTGACTACTCATTTGCAACACCTTTCCTTTTTGATCATCTCTCCCTGTCAGCATGGCTTCATTAAGTGTCGCCTAACCACTATTTATTTATTGAAGTTTTTTTTTTTTTTAAGCTTAGTTTGTTTTTATTGGATCACTCTTTAAGAGTCTAACAATAAGGTTGCAAATCTTAAAATAATACTATATCTAACAGTTTGTTTTGAACTGAATAGAGACTACGTGGTCCTAATAATTAGCGCTGGATTGGGAGGTCGTTGCGGCGAAGACGAGAACTGCTGGAAACTCGCGTGAGGGCTCTCGCGAGATGATTTGGATGTACTGATAGCCTGTTGTAGTACTTTGTTTTGATTTGTGCTATCTCTTCTCTGACGAGTGGTATGTGAAGGTCCCTGTGGATGTTTTCATTCCGAACGTACCACGGGGCCCCGGTGATGGTTCTGAGAATTTTTGACTGAGTTCGTTGCATTATATCCACACTGCTGTTACTGGCATTCCCCCACAACTGGGAGCCGTACATCCAGATTGGTTTCAAGACGGTGTTATAGAGGAGTACCTTGTAGTCCAAGCTAAGGGGCGAACGGCTATTGATAAGCCAGTGGAGGCTGTTGGCTTTGAGCTTTAAATGCGTTCTTTTGGCTTCAATGTGGCTGCGCCAGGTAAGCCGTCTATCGAGGTGTACGCCAAGATATGTTACTTCATTTGCTATCGGAACCACTGTGTTGTTAAGAGTAAGTGGAGGGCAGTCTTGCCTGTTAAGAGTGAACGTTACGTGTTTGCATTTTTGTTCGTTAACTTTGATTCGCCAGTCGGATAGCCATTTCTCCACTGCCACCAGATGTGTAGCAAGTTGCGCCGTTGCTTGCTTGGGGCATCTCGCGCGGCTTAGGATCGCTGTGTCATCTGCAAAAGTGGATGTTGTTAGATTCCTGCTCGTTGGGATGTCCGCAGTGTAGATAAGGTAGAGTGTTGGTCCAAGCACGCTGCCTTGAGGAACTCCGGCTCTAATTGTGTAGTCATCGGACATGGCTGAATTACATCTTACTGAGAATTTCCTGTTGTATAGGTATGACTTCAGAAGTTTGTGAGTGTTGGTTGGGAGCATTTCTATAATTTTGTGCATTAGACCTTCTAGCCATACCCTGTCGAAAGCTTGTGATACGTCCAGAAATATCGCAGTGCAGTACTCCCTTTGTTCGAATGTATTTCGGATTTCTGAGGTTATGCGGTTGACTTGCTCAATGGTTCCGTGTTTTTCTCGAAAACCGAATTGATGAATAGGGATTTTGCTGTGTGTTCTGAGATATAGGGTAATGTGTGCCAAGAAGCATTTTTCAAAGAGTTTTGATAGACACGTTAGTAAACTAATTGGTCTATATGATGAAGCAATTGTGCGGTCTTTGCCAGGTTTTGGTATCATTATAATTATCGACTTTTTCCATCTCTCTGGAAAGTGTCCGTGTCTTGTTATTGCATTGAAGAGCTGGCAAATAGCTCGAACAGCACAGAGAGGAAGTTCAATAATCATTTTTGGTGATATTAGGTCGCATCCTGGAGATTTTTTTGGGTTGAGTTCGTTTATGATTTTGAGTAACTCATGTGGCCTAAATACAATAGGTTCATACGTTGATGTGTCGATATCTGATGTTGCTGGCAGTGAGATCCCGTTTGATGATGTGTTGGGCTGAAATACATTTTGAAGATGCTCTGCGAATCTGTCGGCTCTTTCTTCGTCGCTTCGAGCCCAGTTGCCTGTGGATGTCCTTATTGGCATTGCAGATTCGATTGGTGCGCAGAGAGATGAGTGTGCTCTCCAAAGTGGGAACTTGGAGCTCATTGGGGATAACTGCTCTATGTAGTGTTTTTGCGACCCTTCTTCTTCATGACGAAGTGCAGCTGAGAGCCTCTCTGTAGCGTCTTTTAGCCTTTGTTTTGCGGTTGGTGATCTGTTGGATTGCCATTCTCGCCGTGAGCGTCGCTTTTCCAGAACGAGCTGCTCTATTTCAACGTTCGTGTATCTATTATTGTACGATGTTTTTGGGGTTTGTGGAGTTGATACGCGAGCTGCTGCGACCAAGACGGATTCAAGAGCGTTTGTGGATAAGTTGATATCAGCTTCGTCATTCAGACGTGGATTCAACTCGATGTGCGAACTTACATATTTTTTGTACTTAAGCCAATTGGTTTTATTCGTTGTTAGTCTGAATGGTTTATCTACCGCAGCTGGATGTAGATTAAGATGAAAAAGTACAGGCGAGTGATCGGACGATAGATCTGGTAAGGAGTTGGCACTTAGCAGATTGCGAGGAATGTTTTTTGTGACTGCAAAATCTATCAAGTCTGGCAGTTTTCTAGGATCTGTTGGCCAATATGTAGGTGTCCCAGGTGACACACAGTCTAGCTTGTTGCTTGCTTTTATTATTGCATTGTACAACTGCCTTCCCTTAGGAGTCACAAGTCGAGATCCCCAGTGCGTGTGCTTGGCATTGAAGTCTCCTGCTGCTATAAATTGTTCGCTCAGAGAGTTGAAATATTCCATGAATTGGGATTCTGATATTGTGAACCGAGGAGGACAGTATACGGCGGCAAGCTTTAAAGATCGGGAATCCATTTGCACATCTATTGATGTAGCTTGCATGAAGTTAGTGGCGAAGCTGTTGTGGAAGCAGTGCTTGATGCGATTTCTAATCAGAATCCCAGTGCCTCCATGAGCTTTCCCGTCTGGGTGATTCGTGTTGTAGAATAGATAGCCTCGAATTTGAAAATTATATTTATTTGTAAGATGAGTTTCTGCGAGTAGCATTACATCGATATGGTAATTAATAAGGAACTGAGTTAACTCGAGTTTGCGCTGTGAGACGCCGTTTGCGTTCCACAGTGCTATACGGAGTGGAGCCATTGATTATTTAGTCTGTTTTTGAGCAACAAGCAGCTCAATCAAAACGTTCTGGTTTCGCATAAGATCTTGCATAGTTGTCTGCATGAATGACATGAATTCCATCATACTTTGTTGAAGATTACATATCATTGTTTCAAGTTTGTTCGTAGACGGTTCTTCTGGTTGATGAGGGGGAACTGATGATCTTGGATTGGTGGGAGCGGTACTTTTAAGACCCAATTTTAGAGCAGTTGCATAGCTTGCGGATTTGTCGGTGACCTCATTATTGGCTAAAGATTTAACAGCTGAAGGGGGGATGACATTCCGTGTAGATTTCATAGGTGGTGTATGTGAGTGAGCAGTGGTCTCTCTTTGGTGTGTGCGGCTTTTCAATTCCTTGTAGACTGGACAACCCCTGTAGTTAGCCGTATGGTTGCCTCCACAGTTTCCGCACTTTTTGCTGCTGGGATCCTCTTTATTTTTTGGGCATTTGTGAGATTCATGAAGGTCTCCACAAGCAACGCATACTGGACGAAGCGTGCAATAAGACCTTGTGTGGCCATATTCCTGACAATTATTACACTGCACCGGTCCATTTCTTTTGTGCGGCTCCTCTACCGTAATTCTGCGGTGTAGTAGGAACTGGAGAGTATAAATTGGATGCACTTCATTTTTTTTCAGAGGCTTGGATTTGGTTTCGGGTTCAAGTTCTACCTTGAAAAGAGGTTGAGGCTTTCTTTCTCTATTCAGAATGTTACTAACATTTTTTACATTAAAACCTTTCTCCATCAGTGCTCTTGTAACTTCATCTGGTGTTACTTCCGGCTCGATACCTTTTAGTACTACTTGCTGGCCCTTACTGCTTTTTAATTGGTACGTGTAGAAGTTTTTATTATTGTCGTTTAGATACTTTGACAGAATTCTGTAGTTTGCTTCCGTATTAGTCTGAACTTTAGTTTCATGAATATTTCCCTTTGTTAATGGAATTATGTGGAAATTGTCTGGTCCTATTAGATTCAGTATCGAGTTTACGAGAGTATTCGAACTTTTCTCTCGGATGTAAATCGGTGGCGGCTTAGGCCTTTTGTTGTCCCCTACGATGACTTCAGGAGGTGTATCATCGGATTTATCTGCCAAAATAGCAAATCTGTTTGCTTCTATGGGCTTCTCTATTGTGGCTTGTTTTGAGGTGCCTCGAATTATTTTAGCAGAGTTACCAAGTCTAGAGTTCTGCGGGCTAAGCTTTCGTTTTATTTGTATGTAGCGATCCATACCTGTCTGTACGGCCGAACGTTGTTTTGAAGGGGGCACGCTGGTGTAAGGTGCTGCATTGTTTGCTTGCACTGCAGTTTCCGATATTACTGTAGATGGTATTGCGCGAGCAGTCGATACCATTGTAGTTGTTGTAATAGTTGCCGTTGCAGTTGCTAATGACGTCACTGTGCTGGTGACCGTGGCTATGCAGGCAGGCATGAGGGAAGGGTATGGGGTTTTATCCAACGAGAGTGCAGGAGAGCAAGAACGCGCCCTGCCTTGCGATGTTGGATAGAGTTCATTACTCGGGGTTGGGGTTATTGATCGCGGTTGGTTATTTTTTGTTGGGTTTGCGGTCGCGTTGTCTTGCGTTGAGACAAATGAGTGGTATGCATTGTTACGTAGCAAGGAGAGTCGACGCTCGTCTTGCTGACGTTGGAGCACCGTATGAGTGTCGAATTCACTCATAGCTTAATGTTTTTGATTTTCTTATTGTTTTCTTATTTACACAAAAAAGTACGAAGTTCATCGCACTAAGCGTCTTTTCGCCCACTGTGTATTTTTGTTTAGAGCTTGCACTGCACTATGCTTAGTTTTTGTTTAATTTTCGTTGCACGATCAGAAGACAAAAAGAAAGCACGTCTGTACTCGCCGACGTTCGCGAGCGAATTTATTGAAGTTGACATCCTTTATCATAGATAGCTTCCGCAAGGGACTTCAAACTTGTGTTATTTACATAGACTTAAGTAAAGCATTTGATTCAGAATTCAGTTTACTCAACAGGAGAGAGTAATTTCCTGTTGAGTAAACTGAATCTTTTGTGATTTCCTACAGACCTTTAAACGTGGATTTCCAGCTACTTCCAGAACACAAAGAGTCTTATTGAAAAATGTACATTTCCGTTTGGTCCGTTCTACACCTGGAGTTCCTTAAGGAAGTCATTTTGATCCGTTACTGTTTACTCTTTTATAAATGGCTTGCCCGCTGCTTTGACAAACTCGCGAGTACATATGTTCGCAGACAAAGTTAAACTTTGACTTCAACACAAATCCGCTTTCGCCCAATTCAAACCCAATTCTGATTTTGAAAATTTAAACAAATGCTGTTTAAAGAATAATTGAATACTAAGTGGATCAAAATGGATGCTTATGTCTTTTTATCGTTTTTGTGCTCTCCAGGTTATGTATTTTCTCTATGGGATTGCCTTAGAAAAATTACCTCAGGATAATAATCTTGGTGTCTTATTAGACTATAAACTCAATTTTGCCGACAATGTTAGGCTAAAGATGTCCTTAATAAATATTAAAAGATGGTCAAAAGAATTTAACAACATCAATATTACTAAAAGATACATGAGATTCTAGAATTTGGTCATATGTTTTGAGTCTCTGATATGGAGTACATAAAGACACAGAACCGTAGTAAAGAATTATTTAACCATTTCTTCTAGAGGTGTCGTTTTTATACCCTTGAATTATATTATATAATGCATAATTATATTATAATTATGGTCAAAAGTGTGCAACGCAGTGAAGGAGACATCTCCGACCCTATAAAGTATATATATTCTTCAGGATCAGGATCACCTCCTGAGTTGATATAAGCATGTCCGTCTGTCTGTCCGTCTGTCTTTCCGTCTGTCTGTCCGTCTGTCTGTCCCTCTGTCTGTTTCTACGCGAACTTGTCTCTCAGTTTTGAAGCTATCGTCTTGAAACTTTGCACACACCCTTCTTTCCTTTGCACGCAGTATATAAGTCGGAACGGCCCAGATCGGCCGACTATATCCTATAGCTGCCATATAACTGATTGATCGGAAAAGGTATAACTTTGGTGTTTTAAGAGTTAGATTTGACACGATTTCAAATTTGACACGAGAGCTATTTTTGGCAAACCATTACGACATGCCAAATTTCATAAGGATCGGCCTATATATCCTATATATGAACGATCGAAAATGACCCAACTTTCGTGTTTTTGAAGATAGAAAGCTGAAACTTAATACAGATTCTATTTTTGGCCAGTTGATCCAACCTACCAAATTTCATTAGGATCCGCCGACTATATCCTATAGCTGCCATATAACTGAACGATCGGAAATGGTACTTGGTAGATATATCAAATTTTGTATTTTTGAAGATAGAAGTTTGGGACTTTTTTTAGATTTTGTATTTTATTTAATTGGTTTTATTATGATTGTCGGGTCAGGCAGCAGCCCACCGGTGTAATTTTAATGTTTAAATATGTTAGCGTAATGTTTGGTAATGTTTATTTATTAGGCTTAAGTTTATACAAAAGCTACTTGATCGCAAGCCGACTCTCTCTCGGCCGCTCGACTCAACGGACTTTCTTTAGAGAGTTTTAGCTCGGCAATGTCTAGGTCGGGCCGCCCTCTCTGTGTATATTACTTTCGTCCCTGCATGCACCATAAGCTAGTCTATCTGCGGATCATCCAGTTTCATCTGCATGCAGAAATAAACATTTTTTATAACGTCATACTAAATTTAAATTCGTCTTTTTATTTACGGCATTGAAAACGCTCAATGACCAAACAATGATGTAATAATAAGGATCGGCCAACTAAATCCGATGTTTGCGATATATATCCGGTTTTAACTGCAAGGGTATATAAACTTTGGCTCCGCCCGAAGTTAGCTTTCCTTTCTTGTTCTACATAATCTATTAATGGTGATGTAGAAACTAACACGCTTACATTTCAACTAAAAACTTTAGTGCTCTTTGTCTTAGCCAATGTAGTCTGACACTCTTAGGGTCTTATGTTCGAAATTCACATTAAAAAAATATGTATTTTAAATAGTCTATGTAATTTTTTATGACTTTTCTTGTTTTGGTTAATAACTTGGAATACTAAAAAAAAAAACCTAACTGAAAACCGTGTTTTGCGTGAGCTCCGGAAAAACGTAAAGTGTAAAAAAATCGCAGATAGTCAGCATTTACTAACACGCTTACATTTCAACTAAAAACTTTAGTGCTCTTTGTATTAGCCATTGTAGTCTGACACTCTTAGAGTCTTATGTTCGAAATTCACATTACAAAAATATGTATTTTAAATAGTCTATGTAATTTTTTATGACTTTTCTTGTTTTGGTTAATAACTTGGAATACTAAAAAAAAAAACCTTACTGAAAACCGTGTTTTGCGTGAGCTCCGGAAAAACGTCAAGTGTAAAAAAATCACAGTTTACCAAATCAAAACCATATTGACGTTATGCTACTGGTGGAAAAGCATCTCATGCTTTCATGCTTCTAATCATAGAACGCATCTATTTTCACCAAAGGTTTGCAACAAACTTCTTGAAGGCCACATCAATACAAATACAGTCCGTTTGCTGCCTCCCCGCTTGTCAAGCTCGGAAGGAAAATTTATGAGCTTCTACCATTCTCTTGGAGATCTTTTTATTACCGCAGAAGACTACAATGCTAAAGATACGCTCTGGTGATCACATCCAGTGACTTCAAAATTGTACAATGTAATTATAAATATGGAAAATAAACTAGACTATGTTTCCCACGTAAGCTCCCAGACCTTCCTAATATGGAATCGGACATCGACTTCACTACGAGCGCCCTAAAAGAAGTACTCATTGCGAAAGCTAAAATATACTCAAAATATACTAAAATATACGCGTAGACCCAATAAAATGTTACAAATCCAATCAGAAAGTCGAACAGCTCATATGGGAAAAGAGGCGCATGACTCGTTATTAGCAAAGCAGCGGATCACCAGCTTCAAAGCAATCCCTTAGGGCAATGCCTACCCGTTTACTCGACCACCTACAGAAGGAAAATGGGGGGGAGCATCTTTCACCAAAAAGTACAAAATATTCTCTGCGGAGGGCCCACACAAATCTAAGTGTCCTAATTGAAATGACCACCCCGATAAAAAAAAACTACTCGGGATGCTGGGCTCGCAGCGACGAAGACAGAGCTGACACAATCGCTACAAATCTCAAAAGTGTCTTTCAGCTAAATCCTGCCACAAATTCATTCCTCCTGCCTTTTATTCAGCCAGAAGCTACCCCTCTGCCAACTCCACTTTCATTCCGGCCGAATGAAATCGAACAGTCATAAGGGGGCTTAAGCCAAAAATGTCTCCCGGGAATGACCTAATGGTGCCAAAGATGTTGATCGAACTTCCGAAATGCGCTATAGAGGTCCTCTGTAAACTTTTTTTTTTTAGCTTTAGAAAAAATGATCATTGATCTTTAATGATCATGGCTGTTCCAAAAATCCAATAATTATGGCATCCCAAAAAAATGAAAGAAATTGGATGGGCGATATACTATCTGTTTTGTATATTGCGGATATTCCTGCGAACGAACAACTAATAACGTCAAAAATACCGCTCCCTGGGTCGTTTCAGATGCCCAACCCGAGCGACAAACCAACTCGATAACCATTTCATAAAGGAAGGTGGCTGTCGAACTGGCGGATTAAATTAAACGAACCAAAGTTAAAAATAAAAAAAGTAATTGGTTATTGTTATTGGTTTACACTTTATTGTAAAAGTTATTGGTATCTCGTGCGATCCTCGGTCAGCTGGGCCTCTCAGCAAGAGAGATAGAGATATATGCAAGAACGCTGGTGGTGCACGAATCATCGCCTAAAAAACCTGAAATAACGCGAAAAAAAAATTATTTCTCGAAAAACGCATGTATTCAGTTCCTAATACAGTAATTAATTAAACGTAATTAAACGTCGTAGAGCAAAAAAAAAAAGAAATGTATAATGATTTAACCTTCTATCTTAAAAAAAACACGAAAGTTGGGACATTTCCGATCTTTCAGTCGGTCGATCCCGGCTGTTCCGTCTTATATACTGCGTTAAAAAGAAAAAAGAATGTGTGCTAAATTTCAAGTAGATAGATTTAAAACTTTCCGTATAACAGACAGACACAGGAAATGTGTTATAACAAATGTGTGTTATAAATGCGTTATAACAGGAAATGCTCACATCAACTCAGGAGGTCATCCTGATCAATAATATATACACCTTATAGGGTCGGAGGTGTCTCATAACGAAATTTCATAACGATCGGTGGACTATATCTTATAGCTGCCTTATAATTGAACGATCGGAAATGGTTTTTGGTAGAAATACCAACTTTGGTATTGTTAAAGATAGAAGTTTGGGACTTTTTTTTAGATTTTTTATTATAATAAATTGGGTCATAAGGATCGGCCAACTATATCCGATGTTTGCGATATATATCCGGTTTAAACTGCAAGGGTATATCAACTTCGGCTCCTCCCGAAGTTAGCTTTCCTTTCTTGTTCTATATAATATTATCAACAATCTTATTTCCAAATATAATTTCAAATATCTCTTGATTTTCTCAGGAATGCTAGATTCTCATTCAATATAAAAAAAATTTTCTTTTCAATATCTGGGACGAAAAGAAAATAAATCTGGGCAGATTTCCATATTTCAACCAGATTTTAATATCTGGGAAAGAGTTTAATATCTGGGAGTGCATCCGCCCAATTTAAAGTTACACCGTTAACTACCTTGCTAGCTTAACAGTCAGTCTCTGCTCTACGCCAAGTTATTGGATAGGTTTATGAATCCGTTTTATCTTTTAACTTCGGAGAATAATGCTTTTGTTTGGAGATCGAAACATGAAAGACGGTGGGCGTGTTTACATTCTTTTATGTACATTTGGCATATTGTACAATATAAACAGAGTAAAAGAAATGTCTCATGTTGACTTCTTTTCATGAAATCTCCCTTCAGCAGAGTTGAATTGGAAAATAAACTTAGTTAAAGTAATACTTACATTTTCTTTTAAATAACCGACCTACCTTAAATGACATACCACTGTAAAAACATAGAGCCAAACGTTTGAATGCAGTAGTAAAATACACAACTTGTTATGGCTTAAATTTTGTCCTGCCTGTTATGTGCTATATATATATTTTATTTTTTAAAGACAATTAATAACGAGGTACTCCACCTTTTTTCCACCTTGTTTTTAGTTTTAGGGCGCCGCCGATCTCAACCATCATCTCCTGACTTTTAATGAAAGCCCATACATTTTCAAAAATATTGAAATCGTAGCGTTTTTTCTATAAAAAAAAATTTTTGCCAAACTATTAATATAGAACTTAATATTATTGTTTGGTCATTGAGCTTTTTCAATGCCGTAAATAAAAGGAGGTCATCCTGATCAATAATATATACACCTTATAGGGTCGGAGGTGTCTCATAACGAAATTTCATAACGATCGGTGGACTATATCTTATAGCTGCCTTATAATTGAACGATCGGAAATGGTTTTTGGTAGAAATACCAACTTTGGTATTGTTAAAGATAGAATTTTGGGACTTTTTTTTAGATTTTTTATTATAATAAATTGGGTCATAAGGATCGGCCAACTATATCCGATGTTTGCGATATATATCCGGTTTAAACTGCAAGGGTATATCAACTTCGGCTCCTCCCGAAGTTAGCTTTCCTTTCTTGTTCTATATAATATTATCAACAATCTTATTTCCAAATATAATTTCAAATATCTCTTGATTTTCTCAGGAATGCTAGATTCTCATTCAATATAAAAAAAATTTTCTTTTCAATATCTGGGACGAAAAGAAAATAAATCTGGGCAGATTTCCATATTTCAACCAGATTTTAATATCTGGGAAAGAGTTTAATATCTGGGAGTGCATCCGCCCAATTTAAAGTTACACCGTTAACTACCTTGCTAGCTTAACAGTCAGTCTCTGCTCTACGCCAAGTTATTGGATAGGTTTATGAATCCGTTTTATCTTTTAACTTCGGAGAATAATGCTTTTGTTTGGAGATCGAAACATGAAAGACGGTGGGCGTGTTTACATTCTTTTATGTACATTTGGCATATTGTACAATATAAACAGAGTAAAAGAAATGTCTCATGTTGACTTCTTTTCATGAAATCTCCCTTCAGCAGAGTTGAATTGGAAAATAAACTTAGTTAAAGTAATACTTACATTTTCTTTTAAATAACCGACCTACCTTAAATGACATACCACTGTAAAAACATAGAGCCAAACGTTTGAATGCAGTAGTAAAATACACAACTTGTTATGGCTTAAATTTTGTCCTGCCTGTTATGTGCTATATATATATTTTATTTTTTAAAGACAATTAATAACGAGGTACTCCACCTTTTTTCCACCTTGTTTTTAGTTTTAGGGCGCCGCCGATCTCAACCATCATCTCCTGACTTTTAATGAAAGCCCATACATTTTCAAAAATATTGAAATCGTAGCGTTTTTTCTATAAAAAAAAATTTTTGCCAAACTATTAATATAGAACTTAATATTATTGTTTGGTCATTGAGCTTTTTCAATGCCGTAAATAAAAGACGAATTTATATTTAATTTAAAACGTTACAAATGTTTATTCCTGCATGCAGATCAAGCCGGATGATCCGCAGATAGACCAGCTATGGTGCATGCAGGGACTCAAGTAAAAGTACAGAGAGGGCGGCCCGACTGGTCACTGCGAAGCTAAAGCTCTCAAATAATGGAGAGGGCGGCCCGACCTAGACACTGCGAGCTAAAACTCTCTATGGAAAGCTTGTTGAGTCGAGCGGCCGAGAAAGAGTCGGCTTGCGATCAACAAAGCCTTTGTACAAACTTAAGCCTAATAAATAAACATTACACTAATAATTACACTAAACATTACATAAACATTATTTAAACATTATTTAAACATAAACATTAAACGCCGTGCTGCTGCTTGACCCGACAATTATAATATTAATATTAATATAAATATAATATTATATTAATATAATATTAATATAAATATAATATTATATTAATATAATATTAATATAAAATTAATATTATATAGAACTATTAATACAAACTATAATATAAAACTATTCAGATAAATTATAACTAATTTATATCTGAAAGACAAATTTCATACAAATTTCCTAAATATTAAAAAAAAAAATTGAAAAAAAGATGGATCAGGACTGAAAGAAATGTCTGAATCACAACTAAAAAAGAAAGCTTAATCATGTATTTTTCATATCCAACAGAAACCTTAAAAAAATTGTTTAACTCACTTTTTACGGGATTAGGTAACGTAAGGTTGATGCGGCGATGCGATACTCGGGGTCACATCCAGCTCTCTAGATGAAGGCAACTACTCCGCGTGGACCGATCTCCGTAAGGTCAGTTAGGTCCGTAAGTGTTAGTCATATAGGACTCCTCCAAGAAGATGTAGCTGACTAGGGACAAAGGCCGGGCAGTGATACAGGAAGTGCGTGACCGTCTTTTCTTGCTCTAGGTCTTTGCTGGTCCTGCAGAAGTCCAAGTGAAGCTCCGATAGTCTAGCGCATGCGTACCTATTAGCCAGTGCCCCGAGATGGCTCTTGCTAATTCGTCAGCAAGGCAATTTCCCCCATGTTGGGAATTTTCGGGCACCCATTAGTGGTGGATGACATGCTGCTCTGACATTTCGTTCGGGTATCTACGGTACTCATTCCTCCGTCGATAAAATAGAGACCTGACAGTTTCAGGTGAGATGATCGACGGGTAAACAGTAGTCCGTACCCCCATGAACCTGAAATGGTATAAGTGAAACTTGGTATGACCCGAGTTGCCTGACCATACAGGCAGTTGGTCGAGGATGAATTCTAGGACATCAGTTGGTGTAAAAGAAAGGCTGCCTTTAATGAAAACCTCCGCCATCCTTTGAACCGCATATGAACCGCAGTGTACCCATGGTATTAAGCTGCCAGTTTAGTTTCCTGTTTAGCGTAATTCCTACATAGGGGTAAGATGCTTATCCTAGCATGCTAGCATTGGCATTAACACTAAGGGTAAAGGCTTCCTCTGATAGCTTTGAAAGCCTTAAACTTAGTAGCTTGTACTTCGTAGGGAAAAGGACCAGTTCGGTCTTAGATGTACTTACTAACTCCTAGCCTTTTATTGATAGGCAGATCTGTTGAGAGATGCGGTCATGCGGTCGCACAAAGTCTATGAAAATTTTCCAGTGAAGACAGTTTCTACATCGTCCGCATAAGCAATAACCCTAAAATCAGTGTGGTTTATAATCTTAGTGTTCAATTTTTGGCTCTTACTACACAATTTAATAAGATTTTTTTGAAAATTCGACAAAATCATTTAAATTAAATTAAAATTGTACAATTAATATTTTATGATGACAGTGCCACGCCCACTTTTTTTTTACCGAGCGTTTTCAGTAATAAGCTGCTGTTTTAATAAAAAAAGAGAAATGACAAAACCAAAAATTCAATGAATAAAATAATTATTTTTTCGTTTGTGTTATAACGATCGTTATAGCGAAGAAAGCTACCAACGGCGCCGTGATAGCGAGCTGAAAGATCGTATAGGAAGGCGTGACGTTACAGGGAACCAAATTATTTGCACCCAAATTATTTTTTCCGGCAGTTGCATGACCCGGCAAACTTCCCCGCATTGAACGATGAGCTTTCAACAGAATCCTAAATGGGCATCAGGCATTATTTTTTCTCTGCCTTATAGCTCCGGCAGCAGTTCTTAGAAGAGTTCCTCGGCACACTCGATGTCAGTACGATGTCATCCACGGATATGGTTTCACAAGAGGTGCGCCATTTCCATTGTTGCTGCAACAAAGTCAGGTACTCCTCCTTCCACATTCTGGGCAAAGCCCAGAAGCTTTGCTGTAGGATTACGATGCGCAGCCAAGCGAGCCAAGTCTTGTAATTTCTAGCTTGCTGAAGTTGGAAGAGGGGCGTCAAAATTAGCTGGGTTCTCTGAAATAGCGAAGAGCAGCTTAAAATTAATAATCATATATAATCAGTATGTAAGTCATCGGCCTTTAATATAGTTGAGCCCTCGACCCTATAAAAATGTAATTTTGTTGTTTTTACAGTTGCGTCCAATAATTCTCCAAAGTGAGGAGAACAGAGGGGAAAAAATCGCCTCACAATGTATTTTAGAAGGCAGAAAGTCAGCACTGCTCTCTGATGCTGATCGATGAGGAAAAGTCGCTTCATTTTCCGTTACTGATTCTTCACTCCAACGAACTTTGTGGCATTGTCCGACCAGATCTGCCGAGGTTTTTTCCGGATAGAAATAAACCTCCTAAGGGCATGAAATAATGCGGCAGTGAACAAATCTCTCATGAAATCCAAGTGCACGGTCTTCGTTACGACTGCACCTCAGATTTTTAAAAGAACGGATCGCAAAAATCGATACCAGCGACATCGAAAATGTAATGCTTTTTCATTCATTCCATCGGCATATCACCCATTACATAATCTTAAAACCAATGCTTAGCCCGGAACGTAACAGGTGTGTAGTTAATGGCCTCGATCACGTTCTTTCTCCTACCAATCGACCAGAATTGAGATCGAATCTTGGCTAAAAGTGCTGGTGGACCAGCATTTTGGACTGCACATACTTAACTTCGTCGTGTGCCCGTTGAACTACCTCCAATAACATTCTGGTTCTAGCATTCAGATCGTGCAATGTAATGCCGAATACGCTTCGATCTCGCAACGATTTCCACACCCATCGCAGAATCCATGGACCTCTAGAAAAGCTACAGACAATCGAAAAAATTCCAACAATTGCATTTGCTCTAAACTGTGGCAGATTTCCTTCCATTCTGAGTTCAACTCCTGAAGATGGCTCTCGCCCCAGAAAAGCCTCTTCCTACACAGCCTTTGTAGAAATATCTTAACCTTTGTCAGTGCAGGACCAATAAGGAAGAGTTTCGTAAAATGGGGAATGGCTTAGGGGAAGATGTCTGCATGGCTTAGGGGAAGATTGGAACTCTAAGGCCGAAAACTAAAGTTGATTCGTGGAAGGGTCCCCGCAATCGGCTTGGTAAAACTGCTGCCATCATCAAAGGTCAAGTAGGTCTTCAGGCACTCTCGCCAGTACATTCGGATTGTTGGAGCACCTGATAATTACTTCCGTAGACTTGACACCAGAGATGAAATCATCCTCGTAGTACCCACGCTGAAAGATCTCGGACCCAAAAGAAAAGTCAGCTATTTCTTTCTCCGCAAGCTAGTGCCTTGGTCTTACAGCCAAATATGATGCAGGCTTCGTTTCGTAGGTGACCGTGACCAACTCATAAGACGAAGCTTTTCCTGTGGTAATTCACGCCTTAGAATACATTGGAAGTAGCTGTCAGCAAAAGACATTCTGATACAACGATACATTTTAATAATTTCCACAGTTAACGCAACAGGATCACAGCGAAATCTTTAAAGAACGTGGAATAGCTTGAGCTGGGTGTCAGGCCCGGCCATTAAAACGTCACGGAATACTCCCCTGACTTATGCTCGAGACATGAGACTTCAACCAAACGTTTACCGAAAACCTGTCCGTAGCAAAACCATAACTTATACCAAAGACTGAAGTTGGGGAATTCGACATGATCCTAGATTCAAGATGATCCATAGCTACAAGAGAGTTTACTGCAGCAGAAGGGGAATGAGATTCCGAGCTGCCGCTGGCCGTCTCTCTTCCTTAAGTTGATTCTCAGGGGAAAGGTTTCGGGGAGAAAAATTGATAATGGGAGAGTGTCTGCCACAGACCAGGCAAGCCGCAGTAGAGGTGTTTGTAACGATAAAGGAGGAAGTTCCTTGGTTTACATTCCGACGCCTTTCAGCCTGAGCACTAGGTGCGTATGTGGGAGCCGATAACTTAGGGATCTGGTTGCTCCAGAAAGCTAGCCATTGACTTCACGTTGGAACGCAGACCAATCATTCAGCATCAGCTTGGATCTCATTTCACTTGGCCTGAATAGGGGGGTCAAGCTTTTGCAACGGCAAAATGCAGCTTGCAATTTGGCACATGCTGTCTATGCTGATAAGCGACGCATACGTGAATTTAACTTGTCGGATAGTTCCCTTAACCTTGCAGCTGACACTCTTTCAACGGCCCGAAAATGTAAGATCTCATTAACATGGAATGCTAAACCTTTTATTTTTTCAACAACAACGTCACGTCGTAACTGTTTTCTGCAAGCGCTGCTGCTTTTTTTCTCTACTGATGAAGGTGTTAATGTCCACCATCGTTGTATATAACGATCTAGCGAATGTAGGTCGCATTAAAATCCGACACCAAAATTTCCAGCTCACCAGTTTAACATATAGCATGGCGTCGGGAACCTGCTCAACTGATTTGCAAGAGGCCTGCCAACGCACCAGATCTTCAAAAAGTACAGACGCACTCTGGCTTAAGAATTTTCAAATTTCAGAATTGAATTTCTTTTTATCTATTTATTTTTAAAAATTTTTAAAATGATTAAAACTGACCTACACGAAAGGTCCACACCTTTCGCGGCCACTTTTTTTTTGCGTGTTAAATAAATTGATCATGATTATTTTGTTTCTATATGTTATTGATAAAGCGGGATGATTGAGAGATAAAAAATATGAAATAAAACGACGGCTTACCGCTGACAGACCGAAGCGAACGAGGAAACGAAACCGCCCTGAATTTATTTCCGACCTGAACTGCAAGGGTATATCCACTTCGGCTCCGCCCGAAGTTAGACATCCTTTCTTCTTTGATATCGGGAAGGCTTTTTTTTGATTGCCAATAACTTTAAAGTTGTGTCATCTTTTAAAATTTCTTAAACGAAACATTGAAGATTTATCTATTTTGAGTACTTTGCAATTAAAATTATTTTTATTATTTAACTTTCAAAAAATGTCCCTTTATATAGAGCCTTTAAAAAAAAGAACCTTTTCTTAAAAAAATTAAGAACTGCCATCCATATTTTCTATAGAAAATATAGCTTCTCCAATAGCAACAAAGTCAATTCTGTTGGAGATACTGTCGAATCTTATTGTGCTAGAAAAAAGATTTAATTGCGTTGCTAGGTGGAAATAAATTTGACGCTTAAATGAGAGAAAATTACAAGAATTTGTCAACTCACGAGAGCAAATACAATTTAGAAAATTTGACCACTTTGCATTATGTTTCACCCAACCCCTTTTGTTGGCCAACATTCATTTTTTAAAAGCTAAAATATGGAAGTGTTTTTTAACCCAAAAATTAGGAAAAGACCATCCATCAATATGACATTGTCAATGATTTGGCCATATTCGCTGAGCTAAACTCAGCTGATCATACTCAAAAGCTTGTGAAGTTAAAAAGTGAAAATCGAATAGTCATTTTTTACTTATTATTACTGGAAAACAAGAGTAAAGTGATCAATCTTTTGCCATGAATAGTAATCAGTGGGGCTTGTACTACGTGTTGTGTGTATTGTAATCGTATAGCTATTGTAATGAGTTTATAGCTTATACCCTCGGAATTTTTCGCTCTATGGAAGACTTGTCAGTGAAGACTTAAGCATCCAATTATAATTAATAATTATTAATTATGGAGGAAGCAATTATTGATTTGTTTAAAAATATTACTTTTGGCAATATATCAGTAAATTAATAAAGCCTTTTTAAGGATGCAATTTGCAAGATTTGATCGATTTCAAAGCGGACATTCCGATTGATTTAGTTCCCAAACTTATGTACGGGTTGGAACGAGAAGACATTAATTAGGAGGCCCTGCATTAGCCTACATTCACACCCATTTTTTTTTTCACACCCATGCGTGCAACCCATTGAAATACATTTTCTATTGTTATTCATTTTTCATATTATATAATATGTATATATAAAATTTCATTTTCGAGACTTCTTAAGTCGCCCTGTGTATATGCTATCAACTGGCTTACCCAGTCCCATTGCTCCTTTGAGCTACATATCAGATTTACTCGTCTGATCCGACTTATACTGCGGGCAAAGGAAAGAAGGGTAGGTGCAAAGTTTCAAGTCGATAGCTTTAAAACTGAGAGACTAGTTTACGTGGATTTTTATATCCAATAGTGTTCAATGCTTGAACAGTCTGGAAAGGGCCACAACAAGAGGTGTAAATTTGATGTGTTTTTGATTAACATTTTTATACCCTTGCAGAGGGTATTATAATTATGGTCAAAAGTGTGCAACGCAGTGAAGGAGACATCTCCGACCCTATAAAGTATATATATTCTTCAGGATCAGGATCACCTCCTGAGTTGATATAAGCATGTCCGTCTGTCCGTCTGTCTGTCTGTTCCTCTGTCTGTTTCTACGCAAACTTGTCTCTCAGTTTTGAAGCTATCGTCTTGAAACTTTGCACACACCCTTCTTTCCTTTGCACGCAGTATATAAGTCGGAACGGCCCGGATCGGCCGACTATATCCTATAGCTGCCATATAACTGATTGATCGGAAAAGGTATAACTTTGGTGTTTTAAGAGTTAGATTTGACACGATTTCAAATTTGACACGAGAGCTATTTTTGGCAAACCATGACATGCCAAATTTCATAAGGATCGGCCGACTATATCCTATAGCTGCCATATAACTGAACGATCGAAAATGACCCAACTTTCGTGTTTTTGAAGATAGAAAGCTGAAACTTAATATAGATTCTATTTTTGGCCAGTTGATCCAATCTACCAAATTTCATTAGGACCTGCCGACTATATGCTATAGCTGCCATATAACTGAACGATCGGAAATGGTACTTGGTAGAAATATCAACTTTCGTATGTTTGAAGATAGAAGTTTGGGACTTTTTTTTAGATTTTTTATTTTAGTTAATTAGTTTTATTATGATGTAATCATAAGGATCGGCCAACGATATCTGATGTTTGCGATATATATCCGGTTTTAACTCCAAGGGTATATAAACATCGGCTCCGCCCGAAGTTAGCTTTCCTTTCTTGTTATACCCTTGCAGAGGGTATTATAATTTTGGTCAAAAGTGTGCAACGCAGTGAAGGAGACATCTCCGACCCTATAAAGTATATATATTCTTGATCAGGATCACCTCCTGAGTTGATATGAGCATGTCCGTCTGTCCGTCTGTCCGTCTGTCTGTCCGTCTGTCTGTCCGTCTGTCTGTCTGTTTCTACGCGAACTAGTCTCTCAGTTTTAAAACTATCGTCTTGAAACTTTGCACACACCCTTCTTTCCTTTGCACGCAGTATATAAGTCGGAACGGCCCGGATCGGCCGACTATATCCTATAGCTGCCATATAACTGATTGATCGGAAATGGTATAACTTTGGTGTTTTTAGAGTTAGATAGTTCAAATTTGACATGTGAGCTATTTTTGGCAAAACATTACGTCATGCCAAATTTCATAAGGATCGGCCGACTATATCTTATAGCTGCCATATAACTGAACGATCGGAAATGACTCAACTTTCGTGTTTTTGAAGATAGAAAGCTGGAACTTGGTACAGATTCTATTTTTGGCCAGTTAAACCGACCTACAAAATTTCGTAGATAGAAAGCTGGCACTTGGTACACATTCTATTTTTGGTCAGTGAATCCGATCTACCAAATTTCATAACGATCGGTTGACTATATCTTATAGCTGACATATAACTGAACGATCGGAAATGGTATTTGGTAGAAATATCAACTTTCGAATTTTTGAAGATAGAAGCTTGGGACTTTTTTTTAGATTCTTTATTGTAATTAATTGGTTTTATTATGATGTAATCATAAGGGTCGGCCATCTATATCCGATGTTTGCGATATATATCCGGTTAAAGCTGCAAGGGTATATAAACTTCGGCTCCGCCCGAAGTTAGCTTTGCTTTCTTGTTTTGAATAAATTTGATGTTACTTTAACCTTTCCTTTGATTACAATTTTTAGTGGAATGTATACATAAATGTCTATTTTTATATTATATTATATATCTGATATTTTGTTTATGCATTTTTTTCTTTTAGTAATTAGTGAAAGTATTATTTAATTTGAATTTTAATATTTTAAATATTTTAAAATTATTTAAGCTTTTATTTGTTATGTTCAACGTAATGTTTGAACATCCTGCAAGGGGCCACAAAAGTGCCTTCGTATATATTTTTTTGTATACTGTAATTTTTGAATTATGTTATAATTATTGTTTTTTATGTTTAATAACAATTATTTAACTTTCTAAGAAACTTTCTAGAATTTTTTTTTTTTTATTTTTGCTCGATATTTGGCCTTGGACACGCTAATACACAAATAATTTTTCATATATTTGTATATAATTTTTTATTTCGGTGTTGTTCCGAAACAAAAACACATTTTTCAGAAAGGAAAACCTTTTTGTTTTTTCTTTCTATTGTTTTTTAACTTTTCCAATGTGTACAGCCTCGGAATAGTTTTTCATATATTTGCATATAATTTTTTATCTCGGTTTTGTTCCGAAGGAAAATATTTTTCTCTTTCTATTGCTGATTGCTTATTGTCATTTATATAATTTAATCAGAGTCCTTGACCAACGAAAAAACTATCTTAATGGCCTCAAGGTGGTGAAAATATACAACATCTTCAACGAAGGTATGTAGGAATGTAGGAACAGGTCAGGAAAATATGAGACGAGCCAGTTAAAATTTTCACCGCAATGAACTCTATTCCGAACTCATTCGAGTAAGGAATAAGTTCAGCAGGGTATATTATCAATGAGGACATCCCCTGCAACAGATGGACGATCTAATCGAAACACAGTACACTTGGGACAAAAATGTCATAATCAGAGACAGAGGAATTAAGCCAAGTTCAGTAAGCGCGATAGCATCAAAATCAAAAGAAGCGCTCTAAAAAGTTGGCTCAGTTTACCCAGAATACTTCGAACGTTTTAATAGCAACAAAAAATACTTTGTTATTCAGTTTTTTGAAGCAGTTTCTGCAGGGCTAGGATTCTAAAGGTCTTTTGCCGGGAATTCATGAATGATGCTGTGGTGAGGCCAGGCTACAGAATCAAGTTATTTTTCGAGGTAGAAATCAGGTAGGACTATTTTAAAAGAAAATATAGAACGCTTATCTTTAAAGTTAAACCTAAAAACAGCTATTTCATTAGGAGCTATCTTAAGATGGTTTAACAGATGACTCCTGACATCATCAACAGTAGCATCCGGCATAAGCCGAGAGACAAATATGTCCTTACGAGGAGCAACCGCCCTCAGCGTAGGTCCAGAAGATCTAACTTCAGGCGCCACAACAGTCAGAGGCCTTGGAGACAGTACAGCAGGAGCAGAATGTAGGTTGTCCAACGATGGAGGCTCCAAAATAATAGGAGGCTCGGGGTTTGTACTCAGTACACTAATCGCTTCTTACAAGATCTCAATATTAGAGTGCCCTGCTGAAAGGCAGGGCGGCGGTTAAATATTTGGTGTTGAAAATGCATCGACTTGTACAGCATGGGATGTAGGGGTACCCAATAATGTAACAGTCAGCAGGTTGTTGTTCGGAATTTGGTGATTATTCTTGGTGATTTGCTTAACAACTTTAGACCAGTGGGGGGCAAAACGCAAACGTGTTTAAAATTTGAGTGTATGCGTAGCAGAGAAAAACAATGAGAGCAGAGCATTTACTGAGCGAAAAAACGTTATTTTTATACCCTTGCAGAGGGTATTATAATTTTGTCCAAAAGTGTGCAACGCAGTGAAGGAGACATCTCCGACCCTATAAAGTATATATATTCTTGATCAGGATCACCTCCTGAGTTGATATGAGCATGTCCGTCTGTCCGTCTGTCTGTTTCTACGCAAACTTGTCTCTCAGTTTTGAAGCTATCGACTTGAAACTTTGCACACACCCTTCTTTCCTTTGCACGCAGTATATAAGTCGGAACGGTCCGGATCGGCCGACTATATCCTATAGCTGCCATATAACTGATTGATCGGAAAAGGTATAACTTTAGTGTTTTTAGAGTTAGAGGGCTAAAAATTGACATGAGAGCTATTTTTGGCAAAATAATATGACATGCCAAATTTCATATGGATCGGCCGACTATATCTTATAGCTGCCATATAACTGAACGATCGGAAATGACCCAACTTTCGTGTTTTTGAAGATAGAAAGCTGAAACTTAATACAGATTATACTTTTGGTCAGTTTATCCGACCTACCAAATTTCATTAGGATCGGCCAACTATATCCTATAGCTGCCATATAACTGAACGATCGGAAATGACCCAACTTTCGTGTTTTTGAAGATAGAAAACTGGAACTTGGTACACATTCTATTTTTGGTCAGTTAATCCGATCTACCAAATTTCATAACGATCGGTTGACTATATCTTATAGCTGACATATAACTGTACGATCGGAAATGGTTTTTGGTAGAAATATGAACTTTCATATTTTTGAAGATAGAAGCTTGGGACTTTTTTTTAGATTTTTTATTGTAATTAATTGGTTTTATTATGATGTAATCATAAGGATCGGCCAACTATATCCGATGTTTGCGATATATATCCGGTTTTAGCTGCAAGGGTATATCAACTTCGGCTTCCGAAGTTAGCTTTGCTTTCTTGTTTTTTTTTTAAATTTATTTATGAAAATCTTGCCTGATGTAATAATTAAATATTCTTTTTTTATTCATTCTCTAAAAAAAATTTTTTTGTAACTCTATAGGGATACTTAAAAAAAAAAATTATATTTTAATATATGTATAAGCTTTTTTAATGTACGCAACTTTTATTCGAAGAGAAACTATTCAAACAAGACTTGACCGAGGCATGCGCAGAGGGCAGCTTATTTTAAAACTTCTCTTTTGGACGTTGGTTATTCTCTGAGTATCTCTATATACATACATACGTAAGCTTTTTTTCAGGGTAGATGTACTAAAAACTAAAGTTATAAGTATAAAAGTCAATTGCACACATGTTTGTTTGACTGTTCATTTATACAAAGTGTAGCGCAACAAAATACATTTTCTCGAAATTTAGTATACTTATAAACGTGCTTAAAGTAACATCGGTTTTTAAATCCATGTGTTGATTTGTTCTTAAACGTATAAATAATTTAAAGCCGAACGCCATTGTGACAGCTTATCCTTTTTTTTAACGATAACGATTTTTTTTTTGCTTTTTGGTTTTTCTCTTAATTTATAAAAATGCTTTATAAATTTTCGTTTTTAAAGCTATATAATAGTCTGGTATAAATATGCATTTACACATTTCTACCAAATGACTACTGATTGAATACCGAGTGAATAACTACGCATATATGTACATATTACAAAATGTAATATCTATGTTCTTATATATATAAAACCATTGTGTATACAATCTGGTTTCACATTTAATATTGGATGACACGTATGTAATTTTATAGTTAAACATTGAAGAAAAGAAGTAATTAAACTTATTGTTTAGATAATCAACATATCTCAGTCCGGAAAAAGGACATAAAATACCAAAAATAAATCGAAATAAAAGAATGAAATATTTGACGAATTTCATAAATTATTACGCGGATAGCGATTACCCTTTCGCTTAATTTCAAGTACATTAAAAGTTTCTATCGCTTTAGTGAGCCAAAATGTACGCGACGACGGTATCCCACCCCAAAGCTTTAGAAAAAACAATATCAAATGTTCAAAACCTGCCTAGAGGTCGGAAATCACAGCCATTAGAATTTGAATCATTTAGAAAACCTAAAATCTTATCTGCATCACAATCCCTGAAAATGAAATCACAAACTAGAAGCTTAGAGGCATCAAACTATAACCAGCCAAACGAAAAAATGGTTTCGATGCGAAGTGAACAGGAATTGTCTCAGATATATAATTCACAGCAACATTCAGACTACATCATTTCTGATTATATGGATAAAATTGCCACAAGAGTCAATTTGCTGGAGACAGAGCTAAAGTATGCATGGCGTGCATTGGATTTACTTTCAACAGAGTATGGAAAAATTTGGGTTCGTTTGGAGAAGTTGGAAAATATATCCATTGAGCAACAGTCCGTTGTTAGCAATCTTATGGACTTAATAGAGGGGGTAAACAAAGGGAACTACCTTGAAAATATTGAGGAACAAAAAGTAGCTTCATGTGATGAAGAAGAGTCGGTGCAATCACTACCTTTGCTAATGAAAAAATCATTAGATACCGACGTAATATTTGAAATTGATCCATCAGATGATTATAGTGACCACGAAAAATTTGAAAACCAAGTTCTTTTGAATGAAACTTTAGATCAAACTTCGTGTTTCGATTATGCAAGCGATAACTTCAATATAAATAAATTTCATTCGGGAAATTCAATAAGCTCTTTCAATACAACGAACGATATCGAATTAAACCATTTCCGGAAGTATATATCAGATCAAAGCAAAGAAAAACGAAAGAAACTACATTCCGAATCTGACCTCCTGTTGTATCAAAAGCGTCAAGCACTGGCTAATAATGCACGTGTAGAACTGATGAAAGAATTTTTAAATGGACGGCGAGTGTTAAATGAGATATCGGGAATGGCAAAAATATCTACAACAACAACCTCAGATTTTACCGTACCAATAAGATCAGGGAAAAATGATCAATTAAATTTTGAGCAAAATTCGAATCACGTTATAAACTCATGCCATGAATTCAACTCGTTAAATTCGATAAATGATTGTACTAATTTTTTTCGTTCGACAGAATATAAAACAGGCGAAGGAGGGAATCAAGTACTACCAATCGAAGATTCAGGAGGTACAGATTTTTCAGTGAATAGTAATGAAATGGGAGAGTTCTTTTACAGAAAACTTAACGAGGCATACCGAGAGAATGATTTAAGCTTAGAGATTTTAAAAGTTGATGCCGTTCTTCAGAAGTCTGAAATTGCGCACGAACAGTTTGCAGTAATAAATGGTTCTTCAGTTCCCTTAAATAATAATGAAACTTTTGAAACACAGAATCCCACTAAGGAGTCCAGGAAGTATAAAAAAAAAAAGCATTACACAAATGAAATGGACATGATTAATAAACTAAAAGGTATTCTTTCCAATGCTCCATCCCCAATTATAAATTTTCATACCAATGAATTTATACATGATCAGATAAAAACTCAAGAAACAAATTCAAGAGATGCGAACGGATGTGTTAGTAATGTCATCGAAACTCAAAACTACGCCTGTAACAAAAGTAGCTTTTCTGATGATTTTCGCGTTACTTTAGATTGTATATGTGATACCATAATAGATGAAATTAATAAGATACCAGGATTACAATCATTAAATTTGTCGCAAATAAGTGAAATTCGACAGACAATTTGGTCAGAAGAAATTTTTTTTCAAAAACTTAACCAAGTGGATGAAAAACTTATGCTGCTTTTACTTAATCCGATAACATTATCCGAAGAATTAAGACGTGTCAACATTACAGATTCAGTAGAAATGTTTGTTTTGGTTATGAAAAAATTTAAAAAAAATATTGATACATTAAAAAAACTAGTTTGCAGTTCTTTGGAGGACTATAAAATAGATAGACGTCATTCATATGTATCAAAAGCACTATCAACTAACAGTATTAATAGCATACCAATACCTAAGGAAAATTATTGTGGTTGTAGTGCTGAATTGTTACGAACCAAGTCCGATTTGAATGAACAATTAAAAATAATTGAAACACAAGAGATCGAAATATGCAGAAAGCAAAAAATTGATCAAATAGTAAGCAGTCAGACTATCAACTCAGGGATAATGTTTAATGACAGTAGCAGCCAAATACATAAAAAATCTAACAAGGAAGTAATAAGCTCCACGAATGAAACATACAGTGAAGATGAATATATAAAAACATTAAGAAAGAGTTTAGATCGTCACAATAGCATGTTGTTTCTGCTACATTTTCAAAATCCAGAAAAGCATAATATTGCTACTGACATTTACGATCTAGTCATAAATCCAGGTCAAATAAGTCTTAGCCCTCCACCACCAGCACCTAATGATATGGTCAATAAACTGCAAAGTCAAAAATCAAACTCTTCCGGTCTTTCTTCAATAAGCGGTTTGGGGCCGCATTCTCCAGAAAATATTAACATTCAGAACACAAGTGTATTTTATGATACAAGTGAGCAAGGCACAGAAGATTTCCAGACATTTCCACTTGTTTCCTTGGGGTCATTGGCCAGTTTTAATAATTTAAAAGATACGGATTCTAAATATGATACACGTAAATCAAAACAAAGTGATTACATAATATCGGGAGAGAACCTTAGTTATATTCAAGAACTTTCGAAGAATTTGCCAATTTGTTCAGCATACGAGAATGAATCTATGTTTGATGGAAGCTCCGAACTACTCCAAGTAGAACGATTTCCAAAATATTTTCCTGTTAATGAAATGCTGGCGTGGTACCAACTTAAAGAACATGAAAACTTAAATGTTTCGATTAATGTATCGGAAAATGAAATGCCAGATCTTTTGACTGTTCGTGCCCAACATTTGGTCAAAAACGCAGCTGCACCTGAAAAATTTGAAGAAATAAAAGACAGAAGTGTAGGTCAAAATGGTTACAAGGAAACAAGCAAGGAAGGATCTCACAGTTCTTATATGAAGGATAATCTATCTTTTTATCCGTCATCTATTTGTTTCGCTGAAAATAATAGTAACAAAAGTGTAAGTTACTCTGGTGGCAGTAATCACTTACAACATATTGAATATGATAACCCGTTCTCTGGATTCGCACTCCCTTCTCAAGCGCCATTAAGAAGCGCTGAATATCTATGCAATGCAACGAAATTGTCCAAGCCTGTTCCAGAATCTACGTGTGAGTCAAAATCCATATGTAACACTCAAGAGCAAAACAAAAGTTGTTCAAAGCCACCAAAGTTATGGAACAAGCTTTTACCAGAAAATTTAAAGTTAAAGGGTACTGCTAAATATTATCGGTCACAGTCTTTACCCGGTGTTGTGCAAAGTCAGGGCAATGAAAAAGAGACGCGTAGCCAGTCAGGCTTGTCTCCGTTAGTATCTATAAAGCGCCCAAAGGAATATGAGAACCAGGGACAGATATCTAAAAGGCTTCAAAAGCTCCCAAAGCGAATTTTAAAAAGAACTACCGGAGCTCCCTTCGTGCGACGGTTTTCTCATCAAAACATTGATATTCCATCGTCGCTTGATGAATCCTCTAAAATTTGTAATACTCAAACACAAAAAAAAACATTCTCATCTAAGATGAGTCATCTTATGCAAAAGGCAAAGACATACAAACGGCATAGCTTTGTTTTGAGCCGCGACTGTAATAATTTGGATTCTGAATTAGATATGCCCGGCTTTACCTCTTCAAATAACGATCTTTCATTGTTTGACTCTAAAATTACTTCTAATCTATGCGAAAGCAGAAGTTCTTCTGAAAATACTATTGACAACCAGGTTGACCAAAATTCAATTAAAAGTGTTACAGAAATTTCTTCGAACAACTTGTTTTCAGTCGTAGGCGATATAAAAAAACATCGAAGCTCACTATTAGATACCACCCCAAATGAGCCTCTTCTTGGTACGACATATCCAAACAAGACATTAAAAATGCCAGAAATGTTTTTGGAATCCAATGTCTTGTCCGAAAATACGCCATGCCTTCAAAAATTTAATTCAGTCTTCATTGATGACGAAGTCAATGAAGAATTAGTTGTCGAGCCTAGTAATGGTAAAGAAAATGTGTCTTCTTCGAAGATGCCAGCCAGCGATTCTCCCACTAAGACGTCTATAGAAATTTCAGTAAACATCCCAATCTTAACAAATAGTGGGCGTTCTATAAACAACAGTGGGGGCCAGAACTCTGTGCAACAATCTTTAGAAATTCCAAACAATTTGGGATATGGGTTACGAGAAGATGACGACAATCGTAGTCAGCATTCAAGTCGAACGCTTTCGTCTTCACGTCGTCAAAGTACAGAAGACAGTATTGACACAGACGATGAATATTTTTACTATGAACTACGTAAGCTTGAGAAATTAGAACAACATCGAGCTGAAAATTCCCACAACTCATTTTGTGAACAGCACGCCGATAATGAAGTTTTATTTTCACAAATTGGACAACTTCTTCATAAAAATGTAAATGAAAGTTTTAAAAATTCAGAAGACATGGAAGGGGTCGAACGGCTTAGCTATACGCCAGATAAAAGCGTTAAATTAAGAATGGTTCTTGTACTAAACGAACTTAAACGCAGTGTAAAAATAGAACCAAGCATAGATGAACAAAGTCCGTCAAAGTTACCGGTTAAAACTGTTACGTCTGTCGACTTTGAAAAAATAATGCCAGCACGAGAGAATTCTGAATTAGTTTGTGATATGCATAAAGCTTGGCAAGACGTTACTGGAGATTTGAAACTCAAAACATCGGTACTAGAATCTTATAAATCGACAGAAACCTTGAATAATGTTTTTAATTCTAATACATTAACAAAGGAACGAAAAGAAATAGATAAATCATCTTTGACGAACCATGCCGGGAGTACTAGTTCCTCTGAAATTGGATCAGAATATGATGAAAGAAATCGAAATGAGTTTTTTGAAAATGCAGTAAAAGATGAAAATGTCTCATTAAAGTCATTAGCTTCTAGTGCAACATCCGGACCCGATACTCCAGCTCAGTTAAGCGATGAAATGGAAATGGCATGTTTGTTGATGGAAGATAATATAAATATAATAAAAGAAGAGTGTCCACAAATAACCTCAAAAAACATTCAGGAATTTGGAGCAATTCTTATTGATAGTAATGATATTAAAAGTGTAGTTTCAAATAATTTAATAGATAAAGATTTCCCTGCGGAAAAATTTCATTCCAATGAAGTTAGTGGATGCAGTGCTGGGCTTGGTAGCAGCAAATGGAAATTACTTAAAACGTTGAAAGAACGTAAAATTGAGGAGAAAAATAATCAAGATAAAAAGAAGGAAGAGGAAACTACTAAGGAAAAGGAAAAGGTAATAAAAACAATTGAGAAAATATTTTTTTTTAATTGTATAAAGAAACATATACGAAAAATTAAATTTATAATTTTCGTCATTTTCGTCAATTTATATTTTTTCCCTGGTTGAATCCAGCAAAGCAGTGAAGGAGACACTCAAAGCCTATAAGGTATAAGCCTAAGCTTATAAGCCTATATTTTCGTTTTGCACCATTCCCTCAGTTGATATAAGCATGTGCTTCTGCCTGACTGTTCGTCAGTGTAAGGTGTGGAGAGATTACTAAGGCCGAATTCATGTGTCCATTTGCATCTCCCAATGCTCCATTCGAAGTCAAGGGTTCGAATCCAAGCAACTAAAAATGCATGCATATGGTTTTTTCTACTTTTATACCCTTGTAGAAGGTATTAAAATTTTGATCAAATGTGTCCAACGTAGTGAAGTAGATATGTTCGCCCCTATAAAGCATATGGGCATTTCCTGGGGTCGCGAACGTACGTTCGTACGCAATTAGTGCCAAAAAATTTAAGAAAAAAACATTTTCTGATACTTTTTTTTTTGTTTCCGATAGCATTTGGTGAGTTCTTTTCTTAGTGTAAATTATGGTTCTAATGGATTTTTCATTTTCATAATATTGGCAAAAACATGAGGACCCCAGGAAATGCCCATATACATATATTATTGATCAAGATCTCCTCCTGAGTTGATATAAACATGTCAGTCTGTCTGTTTCACGGCCAACTGTATCCGATAGTTTCAATAAATATACCATTTTTATTGCGAAAGTATATCGATTTAGGTTTTGAACGAAGTTAGCATTCTTTTCTTATCTTAGGCACCTCAGTTTCACAGCTATCACCAAATTTTTAGTTTGGTAGATCGGATTTGGGGAATTTAGGTTTTATTGTTATATTTTTTATTAAAGGATTGTACGGAGTTCATGTTTTTAAAGTTTTTTAATGTGGACTAGGTTTGGTTGGACTCTCGAGTAAGTGGATCGTCCGTCATGACATAGCCTGGTTGTAAAAATAATTCTGGTTGAAATCCAGTATGAAAGATGACTAAATAGTCTTTAGCTCCTCTTAAAGTTATCCGATTTTTTTTTTCCGAGGTGTGAATTAGCCATTGGAACCGTTTGGCATCAAAACGTTTTCCAAAAACATTAGCAAACTGACGCTACAACGTGGATTCTATTTTAGAGGCGGGAGCGGGCGTGGAAAAATATTGAAACAAACTTGGTCTGCGCTGATACCATACGAGTTCAAGTTCCACATCCGATGGAACTATAGTTATAGTCTTCGCATGTGTTCGAAATCCACCCGTATAAAATTGTAACCCGTTCGTGTTTGCATTTGGCTTCATTTTGTAGTGTGCTTTCAAATTAATATTTCTTGAACGTCGAAGCACAAATCAATAAAATTTAAAATGGATAGTCATGCTCCAGGCTTATACTATTTGTTAATACTAATATTTTGCCAAATTTGTGCATGTCTTTCTAAGAATTTGTAATTAAAGCAAGTGGTGTCCGGACAAAACTTTCGTAATGAAAGTTAAACTTTGGGAAGAGTTTTAAAAAAATGTTTAGATTTGATAAAGCAGTGACTATACCCATGTTGTAGAGCCATTAATTCTTAATTCAGAACACCCTAGGTTCAATTGCGCCTTTTTGCGAAATTCCAATTTTTAGGAAGGAAGGTTAAAATCAGAAATGCGGTGCTGCTGGAAGTGTTTGGCCAAAAAAACAATTTGGGGAGGGGGTGGGACACGCCTACTTTGCTTCAAAAACTTGTCAAAAACTTATATAGCACTATAAATAAACACAAAACAAATATCTTGCCTCGTTTTTAAGATTTTTATTAATGCCACAGAAACAGACCGAATTTTCTGCGATTTCCCGCAAAAAAAAAGTTGGAACAAGACCAATTTTTTACAAAATGCATAAAACTAGCATTATTGCCATAAAAAGAAAAAAAAAGAAAAAATGGATTAAAAAAGGCGGAACCACGCCCATTTTTTTGAAATATCTTTATTTCTTTATTATTAAGTAAATTCAAAAAACAGGATTTAAAAATGTTGAATTGTTTTTAAGTTATTAATTAATGCCATAAAAAAACAAGGCAAATTCCCCAAATTCCCCTGGCGAGTAAACGGGCTTTACCCTTAAAAGATTGACGATAAGCTATTCTCGGAGAAAACCCGACAGAAAATAAGATTGACTGATTGAATGTTGTATGCGAAAGGCTGATTTGTCATTTTAGTCGGAGAATAAGTTGTTCAAAAGAAATTTTGCGAATACATTCAGAGGCCTGATCAGAGATCGTGGATTATATTTCAAATGTAAGCAGAAGTGGTAAAGATACATTGTTGCGGGTATTCAAAGTTTGTAGCGCCGCCCCAATAAAGACGCCCGTGTAGATGCTGATAGTTGTTTATTTGTTTCCTTCATTCATAACAGGGCAGCAAGGGCTAACAGTGGTACAGTCGGTAACCACTCTTACACTCCAAGCAGTGATAAGCACTTTAAATTCCTAGTAAATTAATAGTTGTACAATTCATAATCAAATTTTAATTTTATGTTCTCACTTTTCGTCCGCTTCCCTCGGGTGTCAAATAGAAAAGAAAGCTAAGGCACATGGTTACCGGCTGACTTAACAGAGATTCAACACCCGTTTAAACTATCGGTTCTGCAACTTCGGCGTTGCCGGATGCCGCGGGAGCAGTTTTAGTATCTATCGTAACATACATGTTTACGCTTAGTGTTTACAAAGTTATAAATCTGCTTAGGATCCTGAGTAAATTGTATCCGGCAGGGGCTAATATATAATCCCTTTAACATTCAGCGTTATGCACGGTAAAATTTGACCAAGCTATTAGAAAAATCTATACTTGAAAAGCTAATCTATCTATCTACTTGAAAAATCTATACTATTGCATGTTTTTTAATATTTAAGAGCCTGTTTTTAGTATTTTTTAAGTTCGTTAGGCACCTTGCAAGCCAAGGAGGATTTGGTGAAGCTGACGGATATTTTTATGGCACACATGAGTCAAAAATTGATCCCCATCAGGATCAGATTTGTATCTATGAATGAATGAATAAGTTCATAATAATATGAATAAGTCTAATAGCCGACCGAACAAATTACTAACTCAGTTAATTTGGCGGTCAAGTCATGGTGCGTGATAAGTGATAAAGATGGTGAGTTATCGACAACAGACCACTTCAGTTCTGGGTTATTAAAGTCACCCAGAGCTACAAGCTGGTCAAAATCGGATATAAGATTAAAAACGGATTGAAAAGCGGACCAATGATGCCAGTATGTGGCCAGATGCCAGTAATAAAGTTAAGGGAGTTTGCTACGATATATGAGGGAGTATCCCTTTAATATTCTGAAAGATATATATTAGTGAAGATGTTAGTTTTTTTAATTAGTGGATTGGTGAGTGGTCAGTGGTTCTAATATGTGGAAGTTTCACTCCCATTGGTTTTAAAACTTTTTTCTTTACGGCAATAGGTTGATGTTCTTGGACTAAATTTTCTCTGGCCAAAAACTGGTTAAACAAGTCTTGAACATCGGCGTGGGCACACGAATCTTAAATGAACACGTGCGCCTTATATATGCAGGAATCACCTAAAAGGGTTTTGGTATCACAGGAACGAGACCTGCAGCATCAGTCGGTACCGGGGGTCCTGTCTGTGGAATACCCTCTTTGGTGACTCTAACGGGGGTTTTATTCACTAGGACCCGTGGTATCACTTGAAGGGATGCCACGGAGAACATATCGGACAATTATTCATTTGCACTGAGAAATTTGGACGGCGAATTGTTCTTAGTTCTAGCGATATATGAGATATCCTGGCCAGAGATATGAGCGGCTACGTTAATGTCGGTTGAGCAGGCTGAGGCGCATCACAAACAGCGGATTTCTTACGCGAGGGGCTCGTTTAGCAGCTGAAGACAGAGGAAGAGGATGTTGGAACGACTTTGTTGGAATGTTTCGCTTTATTCTGTTGAAACGAACCTTACAAGCCTTACAAATGATTAAAGCATATTCCAGCCTTGACCGATGATTTTTAGTGTGCCTAGTGTGGATTTTTAAATTGGTTCATGGGCCTCTTCACAAAGTTCAGCTTAGCATACGTTTTAGGCAGTATATAGAATAGGTGCCCAGAAAATTCAAATGAAATTTTTTCCAGTGAAACTGGTGGAAAAACTGGGAAACTGAGGCTGTGAATCCGGCACAATTGGAGTGTACGACGTTTTCACGTAGCCAGTAATGGATGGTAGGCTGGGATGAGGAGATTGTCTTGTTACAAGAATTCGTTGAACACACGAGTTTCAATTCCATTTTAATAATTAAAAATATATAAAAAGTTTATATATAAAAAGTACTATATAAAAAGTTTCTCTAAATTCAATTCTCAAGTAAACACCGGCTTACAGCATGATTTATCATAAACGCAGTGCGCACAAAAAAACACGACCGTTCGCTTCAGAAGTGATACAAGTGATGAGAAGAAGTGATGTACTGCAAGATTATATCAACGACGACTCCACCCGAAGTTTGCTTTCATTTCTATTCTGACACGTGTTTAAGGCGTCTAAAAATGGGCAAAACACTCGTAGAAGGGGACAATGCTTCGATTACGAAGTTTTGAATTTTATACCCGACACTCTTAGAGTACAAGGATATATTGTATTATATTTGTGTGAATGTATTTAACATACAGAAGGAATCATCTTCGACCCCATAAGCTATATATTCATTCTTCATCAATATAAACAGTCGGGTCGATATAGCCACGTCCGTGTGTCCGTATGAGCGGGTCGATCTCAGAGATTTTAAGAGTCAGAGCTATAAGATAGCTATATCTAAACGACAGGCTACGCCCAAGTTTAAAAAAAGGAAAGGATCGTGCAGAGGTCTTTGCTGAGGATTTTAAAGAACTCTTCAAACCCTTTCAGACTGATTAACTGAGAAAATGTGAGATAAAAGATACATTTCTAGCTTTTTTACAGCTTTCATGGCTTTTAGGTTTAAAAAAACATAGAAACAATATATAATAATATATAAAAAAAATATATAATATTGTGAAGTTGGTTCCTCTTCGTGCGATCCCGATTCTTTTTCTGTTGTTCAATGCTGCTTTTAAGATTGGAAATGTCCCAAGGCCGTGATAGAAGGCTAATGTCTCCATGATTAAAAAGAGGGGAAGCCGCCAACCTCAACAGCTACCGTCCAATCTGTCTACTACTAACTGCATCGAGTGGGAAAATTCGTTTAAGACGGATTTCAACGGAAGGAGTTGGTGGCTTCATTTCTAGACATCCAACAGTCCTTTTACAGGGCTTGGCATCAGGACCTTCTGTATAAGCCAAAAGGCCCTCTCCATCACCAACTGTTTCAAATTGTCGGCTGCTTGCTTTTTGCAAGGACCTTTTCCGTAGTCCAAGATGGAACAACATCCACGTCTATCAATGCAGGAGTTTCCCAAGGAAGCGTCCTTGGAAGCTCTTAACTCACTATGCTCCTCAGCAGTCACACAAAAAAACAATGTGTGTTGCCCTCTGCGTAGATGACAAGGCCATTTTAGTAAGAAACAATTTTGTTTCTAAAACTTTCAGAGGTTTTAGAAAAAATTTAGAATTGGGCCTGCCGATGGAATTTTTCTACTACCCCAAATAGTATGATAATCAATGATACTACTACCCCAAATGATAATCATTTCAAAATGTCAATTAAATTGGATGCTTTGGGTAGCCCAACATTATACAAAAGCCCAACAGAAGCTTGGATTTTTTGTATTGTTATGAGACTTAATCTATATATATAAAACTGAAGAGCGGATTTGTCTTAAATTAATCTTGAAATGTTCGCAAACGCGACAAAATTCCGTAGTCACGTCTATATACACTCTTTTGAAATGGCTCTACTTAAAGTAACGAATAACAAAAAGTAGGGATTGAGCGTACGTTTATATAAGTGGTCGGCACCGAATACATTGATATCATTTAAATGCATTAGTATTAGTAACGAGTATCAGGGAATAGGCTGAGATCATGACGTTTCACAGATTTATACAGTGTGTGCGTGTTGGAGAGATCGGTCAGAGAAATTTCCTGTGTCACTGAAAATTCGGGAATTAGCCCTTTTTTTGTGTTTTTGCTCCCGGAGAAACGGGATAAATGTTCTTAAATTCATTGCCGTTGGCGAGGATTATATCGCGAAATGATGTTGGTCTAACGTTGGCTTCATCTGGAAATTAACATTAAATATGCAAATCACCGAAACACCAATTTAAAACATCATAAAAAAAAAACGCAAGGTCCGCAAGGTCCATGCAAATTAATTGTTTTGGATAAAGGCACAAGGTCCATAAGAGGTCACTGGAGGCACTGAACAGCACATTGAAAAAACTTCGTGACAACCGAAATAGTTTTGGTGGGGCCATGATTTTGTTCCATGGGGGGCCATGTTTACGATTTTCGTCAGACTTTTTCAATTATTCCCCGATCAACTTTTGCTGATAACTAAATGTTATGCCTATTTAATTTAATCTAGGTGAATGTTTAAAATCATCAAATTTATGTCAGTTTACTGCCTCCAATTAAAATGCAAGAAACATCGACGATGAAATGTATTTTCGAAGCAGTTGTTAGACATTGAAAATAATAAAGTTGCAATGACACCTTGACCGTACACGGATTCAAAGAGGAGCTTATTCCGCGTTCTTTTCAGCGCTTATAGATATAATGATAACCTTATAGATCGCTTATATCGCGCTTATAGATGTTGTTCCCGCAAACACTGATGGTTTCAACGGATTTACCATTCGATTTTGAACGGAGAGGCTTTGCGATGGCAATAAATAAATTGCAAAGAAGTCTTTAGAAATTTACGTATATTTTATTATAACAGTTTGATTCTATCAAGTTTAAACCTTGATCTTAACACTTAATATATAACCAGTATTTCAGTTAAACTCTCTTTTTTTAAGTAAGCAGCATGATGTGTCGAAAATAATAAAACTTCATTCCTCATTAAAAAAATTAATTTCTTACAAAGTTTGCAGGGTTAGCTTGTTCATTATATTTCAAGAACCACTCAATTATTTTCTATCAAAATTAACAAAATATATATATTTATTCATTTTTTCAGAGTGGTGTTGGAGATGTTGGAATACGGACAAATGGACATCCTGGAGACAACCCCTTTTACAGTAACATTGACAGTATGCCTGATATACGTCCTCGAAGAAAATCAATTCCCCTTGTTTCGGAACTGGTAAGAAGTTTGTTAAAAATAAATTTTATTTAAAAGAAAATGTACATAAAAAGTCCACAAAGTATTTAATTTGTGTATTATTTCTGACTTTATTATATACATATATACATACAAATGTAAATCAATTTTAATTTTTATACTCTTGCAGAAGTTATTATAATGTTAGTGAAAAGTATGCAACGCATTAAAGGAAACATCTCCGACCCTATAAAGTATGTCTTTTTGATCGGGATTATTCTTGAGTTGATATAAGCATGTCCATCTGTCTGTCTGTTTCTAAACGAATAAGGCACGCAGTTTTAAAACAATCGACTTTAAGCCTTGATCACACCTTTCTTTCTTTTGCACGCGGGATATAAACCGGAAACACTATATAATATAGCTTTCATATAAGTGATTGATCTGGTACTGGTACTCTGTAACTGATTCTTTTTAACTGTAACATAGAGAATGAATCATAAGGTATATATATATTCTTGATCAGCATCATTCCGTCTGTCCGTCCGTTCGTCTGTCTGTATGATCGCGTTGATCTCAGAGACTTTAAGAGACGGAGCTATGGTATTTGGCATGAAAACTACTAGAATGCCCACGCAGTTCAAGTTTGTCTCAAATTTTTGCCACACCACTATCTGCCCCCATAAATTGCAAACTTCTAAAGCGCCAGTACCCGAAGGTTTTTGAAAAAACTTTTGACTTTTGAACTATTTTTATAGTTTATTTAAATTTGAACAACAAATTTTCATCCAAATCGACCGACTTAAAATTTTCATACAAACGGGTTACAATTTTAAACTCGTGGATCTCAAAGACTATAAGAGACCTATCCGATTTGGAACTTGGATTCGAATGATATTCCTGCAAGTCAAAATTTGGCCACGCCCACTCCCGCCCCCAAAACAGAAAACACCAGCCAGTTAATTTATATTTTTGAAACATTTTTGGATGTCAAACTGTTGTGTCAAACAATGACTAATCTACACCTACATATTAAAATTCAGCCAAATCTAATAATTTTTGGAGGATTAAAGACTTTTTAATCTGTTTCCCTGCAGTAGAGGGTCCTCATTGTTTTTCCCAAGCCTATAAGTATGCAACAACATTTTTTTGCGGAGAATCTATACTATTCATCAAAGTGTGAGTGAAAGAAATGAGTACTGGGTATAATATAGTCTGACTTTAACCGTCCTTTCTTGTTAGAGTTGGAAAGTTTGAATTTCTATAGATTCTTGTTTTTTTTTTCTTTTTTTTTAGCTGCCATGTAACAAACGTTCATAAAATACCCAACTTTGGTTTGAAAGATAGAAGATTCATACTTTTAATAAAAATGTTTAATACATTAAATTGATTCTTCAATAAATTTCTCATAGGGGCAATTGAATCCGATATTTATGATATATGTCCGACCTAAACTGCAAGGGTATATCAACTTCGGCCCCAACCGAAGTTAGATTTCCTTTCTTGTCTAACCTATAATACCATTTACGATTTCTCTCTTCGATGATTTTATGGATGACAGGTGCTCAAGGTATATTTATATAGCTTTCTAGTTGTAACACTTTTATTTTGTATTGTATTCATTTCAGCTAGATTTTTATATACATTTATTTAAACCTCACTAAATCAAATTAAATTTACCTTTTTTCATATATTTTTCTTATTTCAAGATGTTCTTATTTCAAACACTTAAACTTAGATATATGTACAACAGTGGGGCGCAAGACGTACACATGTTTAAAATTGAGTGTATGCGTTGCAGCAAAAAACAATGAAAGCAGGGCATTCACTGAGCGAAAAAAAAAACGTAGTTTTGTATTTCATTTTTCGTTAAGTGAAGAGTTGGAATGGGCACTAAAATAGTTTATTTTATTTCAAAGAAAGCTTTTCAAGCAACAGTTCTTAAACGAATGAAAAACTACGTGTCTCTATTTATATTTTCCTATGGAGAAAACTTGTTCCAACCAAATTTTTGAGAAAATATTTCTCAGTAGAAACATTTTATTTTTTAAGTTAGGTGTGTTAAATGAGGCAAAATGGGAGCCAATGCGAGAACTTCTAAAACAATTTGAACGTGCTCACACTGTCAGTGTGCCGGCATAGCTGCGGCATAATTCCCGACCTCATGCACCCTTGCTATGGAAAATAAGAGTTTGGCCCCCACTGATGTACAGGCAGGCTCCGGTGTTTACTTTTGGAAGTGAATTACTTTTTTCTGATAAAAATTTACATCTAATTAAAATAAAGTAAAAATAGATTACGTAGTGGTAATCTATTAATCTAAGCTTAATTAGCCGATTAAGCTAAATTAAATTAAGCTTATGGTTATTTAGAAAAGAATTATTTTCTGAACACACTTTATTTTTGGATCTTGAAAAAGTAGCATGGCAATTCACTTTTCGTTTTTAGAGCTTGTGTATTGGGATTGACAGATTTATGGGTTACTTTGATGCCAAATTTTGTGGGGTAATCAAACAAAATATTTGGAATGATTAAGGCGACTATAAAATTAAATTTTCTAAATGGATGGATCTAATTAAAATTGGTTTAGAGAAAGTCGAATAATTTTTGCATTTAAGTAAAAAGATGTTTATGTGCGGCAAGTGAGGTGGGATTATGTAATTATAAAGAGGAGAATCAAAGGGGTACGAGTGTAAAAACTTTACTGAGAAAAGTTTTGCCAAAAAAAAAAGGTGTGAAACTGCAGCGGCATTCACAGGAAATTTCGGTTGTTAAAATTCACTTCCTAAAAGTAAACGCCGGAGGCTCCCTCATAAAAATTTTTTTCGAAAAACATACATATTTTGTATGCTTATGCAAATATAAAATCTATATTATGTTCGATTGTATAGTGATGAAGCCCTTTGATATTGTAAGAATAGAATTTTTAATATTTCTAATATGTAATTATTCTAATAATAAATCTAATTATATTATTTTCTTTATTAAACAAAAACTTGTTGCTTTTTTTTTGACCAAATACAAACATTAAATTTACTTAGGAGGGCTAAGTCAACATTATGATACATATATGTATATATTATTAAAAACGGTAGTCTTTCACTCAAGGCTGAAAAAAGTCTTTAGGTCAGAGGTCGGCACGGCCCTATCCCGAGGGCATAGGAAATTTCTCTGCCCGAGCTCTGCCACACAAATGTAAATTTATGAAACGACATGCTCACAGCCTATTTTCTGCTATTCGGAACTAACACTAATGCGTTAAAATCATATCAATGTATTGAGGTGCCGACCACTGCTTTAGTTTCATAAAGGATTTTTATAGTCTTCCAGAGGGTATTATCTTTTTGGCCGAGAAGGAGCAATGCAGTGAAGAAGCATGCTCGTCTGCCTATAAATTAAATATATGTTGTTTTATATGTTTGTATTACTTTATTATTTTTGTAAAATGGTGAATTTATGATCAACCGAGCCGCGCCTTATAGCGGTTAAAACTTCTGAAATTGGTCACAAGCAATGCTGGCGTTAAAAAGGGTTGGGAGATAGAGTCCAAAAAACAGTCTTTATTTCAATTCAATAATTTTGATTTATTTATCAATATCATTTTTAATTTTGTTTAAAGCTAAAAAATTTTTTACTTAGAGTTTAGACTTATTAAATATCTTTACAACTATAATATTCTATTTTTTGTTTATTTAATATTTATTTGTTCATTTTAATTACATTTAATAACCCAAGAAAATGGTAAAACTTGGCTCAAAGGGCTTAAAGAATAAAGATAAAACTAAAACTGGTGCTTCGTGGTTACTAGCGTAATACTAGGAAGGGAAGGCACGCGGATGTGCGATAAAGGATTTCCGAATATTGAATTTGTTTGTTGAATGAGAGATGAGTGCATCGATCATTTTAATATCTTCTTTTAAATGCAGACGGTTGGTCGCATAGAAAAATGGTAAATTATAAATCATTTTTAAGATTTTATTTTGAGCAAGTTGTAATTTATTTACATGGGTCTTGGCACTACAGCCTCCGATTTCAGATCCATAAAGCATTATGGGTAAAAATATTTGTTTATATATTGTCAGCTTATTGTGATTTGACAGATTTGATCTGCGATTTATAAAAGGGTACAATATTCGGATGGTCCTATTTATTTTGTCAATGGTGTGACCATTGATTGATTATGTGACCATTGAAAATAAGTTTTTTGTCAAAATTAATGCCAAGATACTTTATGGAGTTTTCCAATTTAATGTCAGTGTTATTTAGTTTAAGTTCACTATTTGGCAGAAAACACAGTTTCCGTTTTTGGTGAAGAAAATTGATTTCGTTTTTGAGGCATTTATTTAAATTTTCCATTTATAAAAATAAGAAGATATTGCATCTAAGGACATTTGGAGCTCGTTTTCTATCGAATTATAAGTAGTGCCAGAGCTAAACAGGGCTGTGTCGTCGGCAAATATAAAAACACATCTTTTCTGTTTTTAATATAGAAAGCTTGGGGTCCACAGAATCTATTTTTGCCTAACTTCGTATAACATTTTATAAGGATTAAATTTGCATATATAAAAGATTGGAAATAACTTAGCTTTTTGTGCTAATAAAAAAAAAGACTTTGGAATTTTTAAAAAATTCTAAAAAGTGTCTGCAAAAGTTTCCAATGTTTGCGATATATATCCGATCCGATAAAAATCTTAGAAAGTGACACTGAAGTTTAAGGGTATATTAACTACGGCTCCGTCCGATGTTAGCTTTTCTTTCTTTTTTTATTTGTTAAATATCCTTTGTTTCTGTAACTTAAGTATCTATTGTATAAATTTGAATATTGATGAATATTTTTTTCTCCTAACTATATTAAGACGCTCTATATAAATAGCTTAACAGGACATTTGCTGAATTTTTGTTTCTCATGATATTTTTATGATCTTTATGCCGAATAATTTCAAATTTTGAAAAAAGCAAAGAGGCATAAAAGCATATTTCTTACTAATTTGTTTTACCAAGCTTATTATTTTGTTCAAATTGACTTAAACAAATTTACTTCAAAGGCTTTTTTTAAAAGTTAAGCCTATGATACACTTAATTGTATCATGGTTAAGCCTTTTTTATCCATATAAAATGAAAGTTTAATTCTTTCCTTATTTTTTTTTACCTAATTTTGACAAATATTAATTATTTCTAATGTCATTTATTTAAAATAAGTTTAAATTAAAAAAATTTGTTCAAAATGGTTTCAACTAATTGTAGTAATAAATATTTTCATACATACATATTATATATGCGTTGGCAAAAAAAGTTAACTTCATGGAGTTTTTTAAAAACAATTATGCTTACGATACTTTAGACCATGGCCGCTACAAAAAGAAACGCTGGACTGACATCCGCCGTCCCACGAGCAACACTAAACGACGAAGAGTTGGTAAGTTAAATTTTTATTATTTGATATAACATTAAACCGTTGTGCTGCTGCCCGACCCGACAGTAAGTTTCTAAGTATTTTTCGATTTCGAGCAAGCTAGTGGAGAAATGCCAACTGACTCTCTCTGATTTTATGGAGTTCGGTCTTTGATAACCATTGCTTGTCTGATCAAATTGGGTACATCATCCGCGTAGTTTATTGCCTTACATGCAGCGTCTTCTATGAGAAGACGTTTATTAACTGCTACATTCCATAGAATAGAAGAGATCACCCCTCTTTTTGGTGTTCCTTTATGGTCCATTGCCAAATTCATCCCAATAAGGGATTTTTTACCAATAAGTAAAAATTTAAAAGGTGAAACAAGCTCAGGGCTTTTAAGTTCTCTTTTACTCGCCTCAGCCTTATCAATGACTTGTAAGGACTCTTAGCTTGAGTTGATCGAAGTCTTATCCCTAATTCCAAAGTATTCCTTCCTAACCTAAGTTGGGAGTAATTTTGGAGACCACCTTCCTAGGTCAGCTCAGTTGAATGTCAAATCAAGAGCTATTTTTTTTTTCCCCACGCAATTCTTTATGCTGATGCATTTATCTGGTTTTATAGACCCTTAGGCCACATCTGTTCCGATCGGCATAGTCTATTTGAAGGACTTTCTCGCTGACGTCTTGAAAGGCTGACGCCCACCAAGGAGGTTTCCTTGCCTTTCTGCCGCTGGTCCTAGCGGCATTTCCTCATTTCTGTAGAATTTGCATTAACATCATTTTGTCCGCGAAATCTTTATACATTACATGTACCGCCTTCGTCCGAAACGCCCACATATTGGCACCATTTGACCGCTATTCCGCTGATGGTTCTACTCTTTCCACAGCTTTTTCGCTTTCAACCCCAGAGGATCCATATCACCCCACGCTGGAGGTCTCAATCGAAACCATTCCTGGAATCGGTCAGATACCTCCATGCGTGGCAAATAAGTTTCGATGTTTCCGTAAAGTTGATTTTCACAAACCTAGCAGCCTTATCAATACATATGATTGGTCCAATATTCTAACATGCACCGATGTAAATGTCACCTTAGAAAAATTTTACCATTATCAGTGGCGCAATTTCTCTCGTGGTCCCTATGTTCGGGCACCCATATGAGGTGGATGTCATACTGTTCTTCCATCTCGTTAAGAGATTTGCGACAGTCGTTCACTGTCCTGGAGTTTGATGAAAATCCGTCAAGGGCTTTGAGTGCCACTTGACTGTCTGAGAAGATACAGATAGTGTCTTGATTGCCAGTAAGTGCTGGAGTCCTTTCCCGATAGCTATTACTTCTGTTTGGAACACACTACACTACATTTAGACACAGCCGCTCGCTGTGAAAACCGCCTCCCACCTGGCCATTTAATTTTGAACCGTCTGTGTAAATATGAAGGGAACCGGCTGGTCCCGGGATTTGTGTGACCCATTTTACCCTGGTTGGAATGGATACCTCATATTTTAAGGTGGGATGATGGTGAAGTAGTGTAGGTTCAATTTGGTATGTCCATAGTCGGTCCTTTTCCATAGACCCGTCTCCCGTATCCTAATTGCCGATAGCGTGGCTATCTTGGCCCCCACTAACTCTACAGGTTATAAGTCGATTAAGAAGTCTAGGGCGTCTGACGGTGTAGTAAGAAGGCTGCCTGTAATGCAGACCTTCGCCATCCTTTGCGTTTTCCGAAATCTGTCTCTATATGTGTATAGAGTTTTAAAGCTATCGACTTAAAACTTTGCACACACCCTTCTTTCCTTTGCACGCAGTATTTAAGTCGAAACGGCGCGGATCGGCCGACTATATCCTATAGCTGCCATATAACTGATTGATCGGAAATGGTATAACTTTAATGTTTTAAGAGTAAGAGAGTTAAAATTTGACACGAGAGCTATTTTTGGCATAACATTCTATATCCTATAGCTGCCATATAACTGAACGATCGAAAATGACCCAACTTTCGTGTTTTAGAAGACAGAAAGCTGAAACTTAGAACAAATTCTATTTTAGGTCAGATAATCCGACTTACCAAATTTCATAAGGATCGGCCGACTATATCCTATACCTGACATATAACTGAACGATCGGAAATAACTTAACTTTTGTGCTTTTGAAGATAGAAAGCTGGACCTTGGCACAGATTTTAGATTTGGTCAGTTAATCTAACCTTCCAAATTTCATAACGATCGGCCGACTATATCTTATAGCTGTAACTGTACGATCGGAAATGGTTTTTTGGTAGGAATATCAACTTTGGTATTTTTGAAGATAGAAGTTTGGGACTTTTTTTAGATTTTTCATTATAATAAATTGGGTTATATTATCATATTCTTATTAGGATCGGCTAACTATATCCGATGTTTGCGATTTATATCCGGTTTTAACTTCAAGGGTATATAAACTTCGGCTCCGCCAGAAGTTAGCTTTCCTTTCTTGTTTTGCTACTGCCCGATCTGCTTTTGGGACAAGCTTTATTGAATACCCTGGCGCACGCCGCCGTCAGCGTGTCTACCATGGCACCCAGGTCTTCCCTGCTGTCAACGTCCCTTGTTGGAGGTTTCCCCAAGTATCTTTCTAATTTTTTCTTATATAACTCCCAATTCGCTTTTCTCGGGTTGCGTACTGTTTGTCGATTAAAGTTCTCGAAATTGACCACTAATTCAATGTATGGATGGTCCGAGAAAGAGTGTTTCTCTAGGAGTCCCCATCTAACAATCCTGTCAGCTAGGGAGTTGGAATAAAGAGTAATGACAAGTACTTCCCTTCTTACGATTCTCCACCACAGTAACTTCTGCCTCCGTCTTGAAGCTCAACAGAGAGTCCTCCTCCATTACGACGCCTCTAAAAGCCCTTGCCAAGTCGCTCTCCTCTGAGGTGTACCCTTCCAGGATGTTGTCCTCTTCCTCATCTGACTGTCCTTTCGGGTGCCCCTTTTCGGTCGGCTCCTCCAAGTCTGGCTTTGCGTGTCTGCCTCCAGCTCGATACCTCCTGACTTGCTATTCGCATCAGATTTATAGATACGGACCGTCACATGCTCGAATCCGTACTTTATCCGGTGCTCTGACCTTTCTAGGGCTTTCACGGTCTCCTCCTCGAGCGGCTCCTCAACCTTGGCGACTCTCCAGTCCGCCGTGGGAAGCGTCTGATTGCACATCCTAAGCATCGTCAGGATGGTTTTAGGGTCGGCTGGCTTTTGGAGCCATACTCGTGCCCTCTGTTTACTTGGGATCTCTTCCCAGTCAACCGCCACGAGCTTTGCCCCGGGTTAGATCTTTTAAGGCGATGCTACCATTCGCTTTTAGGTTTCTACAGATTGACATGGCAGGCAGTTACCTTGAAGCTTCCTTGATACGTTTCCTTGATACTTCCTGCGTTTTCGCATTCTGGTTGTGGTCCTCCGCTCTGAAGCATCTCATCTCCTTCTCGAAGCTCCCATGCAACTCGATGAGCCCATCTTTGGATCCCTTGGCCAGGTATCCAATAAGGGTTCTTCTCTTCGTCACTTTGGCGAATGAGCAGTTGGATGACTGCGGCTGGCTCTTCCTCTTCTTGGCTTGGGGGGCTCCTCCCTCCGTACATCTCTGCCAGGGTTCGCCTTAGAGGCCCCGCCGGTTGGTTTAGAGGTTGACCCTGGGGTCTTCCTGTCCACGGCGTTCGGTGGCCCCATGGCTAGCCCCGCTTTGGAAGAAGATACCTTGGCATCCTCCTCCGCACCGGCGCGTCCCGCCTTCAGATGTTGCCCCTCTGTAGGGAGCTTCTCCATCTCAGCAACTCCTCGGCTTTTCAAGGCCTTAGAGTTTGACGGGTCACTGAACTCATTCCCGGACTTTTTTAGGGAGTTCCGTTCTCCACTTTGGTTTTTGTTAGGTAAGTACGAATTCATGTTTGGACCCACGAGTAGGTGGGAATGGGGTTCGTCCATCATGACATAGCCCGCTTGTCATCATAAGCCTGGTTAAAACTGGGAGGTCAGCCGGTCTTCCAAAGTTCGCATATTAGCGTTCGGGACCTCTCGGACACTCATCCCTCGGCATATGCTGTTCATATGCTTATTTCAAATAAAGTCACGTCAAATCTTATTTTTTGTCCGTTTTTCTCCGAGAATAGCATATTATCTGGGTCGAACTTCTAAAGGTCGAACCTACGCTCCGATGGAATACCAGAGTGTGTGCTAAAATACTGTGCCAGGGCTCAGTGCAAACCTCTTTTAAGACTTTTCGGCAATTCCAAAGTTATTTGAAAAATTAATTACTCCTCATTTGCAACATATTTGCTCTTCGATCATCTCTCCATATCAGCATGGCATGGCATCTCTTCATATCACCATAGCGTCGCTCCACCACCAATAATTTACTGGAGTTGACATCTTTTGTCATAGAACGGTTTCGAAAGAGATTTCAAACGGATGTTATTTACGCAGTCTTTAGCAAAGAATTTGATTCAGTCAATCATTTACTCTTGTTAAGTAAACTGTATATGCTGGGATTTCCTACAGACCTCGTAACGTGGATCTCCAGCTACTTAGATGGAAGAACACAAAGAGTTTTATTTAAAAAATATACATTCCCGCTTGGTCGTGCTACATTGTCCATTCTCTTCTCCAGTTACTATGTAATCTCTTTATTAATGACTTGCCCCCTGCTTTAACGAACTCTCTAGTTTTTATAGATATTTTCATCTTCCATCTTATATTAGCAGACTCCTACTAATAAACTTACCAAGCTTAACAAATCGTAGGACAATTCTGGGTGTAGTTTTTCTACATAACCTAATAAATGGGGATGTAGATAGCCAGCGCTTCTAACACGCTTAAATTTTAACATTCCTAATAGAAGGAATAGAAACTTTAGTCTTCTATTGCTTAGCCTCTGTAGTTAGACATATGCACAGCACCACCCTTTTAGTGTCTTATGTTCGAAATACAATGTTCACTACTCTATAACATCTCTTTCCTGTCCTACAAATTTAAAATATAGAATTTTAGATTTCCTTACTTCTCTTAGCTTAATAAATAACAAAAAGCTTAATAAATAATAATAAATCGTTTCTCGAGCTCCCCTCGATCGTCTGGGTCTCTAAGCTTTATGTTGAATTTAGGAATGATACCTGATGCACTTATTGACGCACAAGCCATTTCCAAAATTCTAGAACCCCGAAAACAAAAAAAAAAAATGGATCATTTTCTCCAGAAGTTCTTTTTAAAGCTATATTGCAAAGTTTCCAGTTCCAGTACAACTGGTACAACGCAGTCTATACCTTTTTTATCTTTATGTACGGAGGGTTTGCATATCCACATTGTTGTAAGACTCTTGCTGTCTGGGGACGTGATACTAGTCAATCAACTTCCGTTCGCCTAGAGATCACCAAGAGCTGGAGCTATGCAGCTTGACTGATCTAACGTCCTGATGCGCGAAGTAGGTGTGAAGGGGATCGTCCGCCCGCTTGCGCTCTTAACTTTAAGAGTAAATTAATGTATATTACTTATTTTTCTCCATTATAGAAAATGCACGTTTATAAGAAAGCTCTTCAGGCCTTAATTTACCCTATATCATCGACAACACCTCACAACTTTTTGTTGTGGACGGCTACGTCGCCAACATATTGTTACGAGTGTGAAGGACTACTGTGGGGAATAGCAAGGCAAGGTGTCAGATGTACGGAATGTGGAGTGAAGTGCCATGAAAAGTGCAAGGACCTGTTAAATGCCGACTGTCTTCAACGTAAGTAAAAGTATATTTTATTTTGATTGTGTCCTTCTTACAATAAAAATTAATAGGTGCCGCTGAAAAGAGCTCTAAGCACGGTGCTGAAGATAAAGCAAATTCTATTATAACCGCTATGAAGGATCGAATGAAGCACCGAGAGAGAGAGAAACCTGAAATTTTCGAATTAATTAGGTAACATGAAAAAAAAGTATTCTTTTTAAATATTGCGGGTGTATAGCTTTCAATTGTTTTTTGGTAATTGATTTATTTTATCGGGGTACAAATATAGTAAATTCCAATCCAAAATTTCATTATGATGTTAAATTCAGAATAAGTTCCTTATATAAGTGGCAACCACTTTCATGAAACGATAGTAAAATTTGCCATGGCATTCATTCATTAGAGCCGTATTCAGCATTGAGGAGAAAAGTCACACCGGTCATATGAAAGCTGTGAAACAGAGCGTCCTGGATGGTACAAGCAAGTGGTCAGCTAAAATAGCAATCACAGGTTTGAGTTTGATTAATAAACATCTTCTTATCGTCATATGTTTTTTTGTTGTCCGTTCAATTTGGATTGTATGTATGTGAATGTATAAATATTGGTCATTCTGATTGACCGAGCTGTATTATTATTAAAGTATTTATTTAGGAATATTGAATGCGTATCCATGTAAATGTTACGCTTGTTTATTTTTATTTTAAACAGTGTGTAATAAGCATGTAAAGAATACATGTACTTTTTTTAAAGCACAAAAAGAAGTTCATTTTACAATCAATAGCAATGTCTTTTTTTTTGTAATACGTGTAAACCAAAATTACCTAGTTAGCTTCTTAAGTATTGATGGAATATTGGGACTCATTATTCCCCGAAAAGATTTTTTAAATTTAAAAAAAATAATAACACACGGTTACGTTTAACAACGTTTTATAAGTTGCTTCTAAGAGGTGCCGAAGGATATATCCTTCATATGAGGATAATTTACTTGTTAGGCTAGCCCTATTCATAACAGACTTGTATTTAATAAACAAAGGTCAGAAGCTTTATAGAAGTATGTATGTATTTTAAAACATATCTTAAATCTATGTAATCGATTTAATTTAAGGATGACTTTCGGTGTGGATCCAGATACACACATAGATTCATTAGAACAGGCTGAGCACGCAACTGTTGAGGGAACATCTAAATGGTCATGCAAACTAACAATTACAGGTACACATACGAAACCATTTTAAAGACATTACAAAATTAAAAGAAATGTTAATTTTCTTTTTCCCGTAAAACACATATAGTAAAAATTGGTGCAAAAAGTAAAAAAAAAAAAAAATTTACACAAAAATCAAAAAAGATTCACAAAGATTTTGGTAGCTTACCCTATTGTATTTTCATTTAATACACGTATCTTATGTGTACGACCGCTTTCTGTCTAAATTAGATTAAAATGTAAACTAATGTTACAGCATGTTTTTAAATAAGGGTCTGAAAACGTATTACTATATACTATTTTTTTTCTTTCTTACATAATTTAAATTTTATTTTAATTTTAAGTCTTACCAAAATTTAAATCTGAACTTTTACATGATAGTTAAATTATTAAGCAGACTTTTACCATTTTTTAGCGCCAAATACAAATTATTTTTATTTATTTTTAAAAAGCATATATTTTATTAAAATATTTGGATTACTCATATTTTTTGAACAAATTTTTTTGTTCACATAACTCAAAGCTTGCCGGTTGTTCGAATTTTTTTTATGTGTGTGCACTTGGATCACACTTTTTGCAATTTTATCATTTCCATCGCCTCTTTTAAAATATTATTATTTTCCTCTAATTGGTGCTTTTATTTATATAATCTTACATATATGTAATTAAATATTACTGTTAAGTATGCTTCAATGTATTAATTATAAATATATGTATATATAATTATATGTATAAAAATATTTAAAAAATATTAATATATTATTTTTGTTTCATCAGTTCAAATGTTTATTGCTCAGCCACTCCTCTTACGAAAACACGAAGTTTTATCCATGTGCCTTACACTTTTTTTATAATATCTCTGAGAAACTAAATAATTATAATACATTTTTCCCGCTCAAAAGTATTATTTTATTTATTATTGCGGGCTGTTTGATAATTTTTCTAGATATTAAATCCCTGCAGTACTTGGCACTAGCTCGGAACTGTGCACGGCAGGGCACATGGTGGCGAACCGCATGCCTTAGCTTGCGCGTGTAATACTATTTATAGCCACAAAATTCAAAATTTACAGAGTGTGTCTGATCTGAATAAGTCATATATCAAACAAAAGGTATTACTCCAATTAGATAATTTGATAACGTTTGTCAAAAGTCTATCAGCTTGGGAGAAATTTGCGTAAATGTAAAATGATTTTGATTCACCAAATTAGGGCAAGTGTGGACATTGGAGTCTCCGGACATTTTGTTTCTAATAACATTTGTTGGAATACTCCTTTTGAATACGCGTCGTTTGACGCCTCAATCATTCCAACCCCTGATGTGTCCTTCTGTTTGCACTATATTATTTCCCCCAATTTTTTTACACTTTTGAAACACCTTAAGGTTACGTAAAACCATTAAAATAAACTTAAATTACTTAAATAAACATTAAATTAAAATATGTATAACCTTATAACCAACAAAGATACCTAAACATGTTATCTTTCGTTGAAAAGGTTTTTTTTTTAATATTTATTCCACTTTCTTTAAGACAAAACAACTAAATAGCAAATTAAAAAAAAAAAAACAGAAAAAATTATTTTTTTTAGGAACCACTTTTTTTTTTAACAATGGTGTCTAACGATTGAAATCACGTTTTGTTTGTAGATAGCCCTTTTTGATATACTTTTCACTTTTGATATATCGCATATTATCGGAATTACTCTAGATATAGATTAATCGATATAGCCAAGTCCGTCTGTCCATATAAACGCATGAATCTCAGACTATAAGAGATAGAGCTATGTGAGTTGGTATGGCTCCTGTATTACCCGACGGTTCAAGTTAGTTAGTTCATTTTTGCCACGCCCCCTTCTGCCCTACATAAAAACCATATTTCATATTTTAATTTAAAAAAAAAACAAGAAAGGAAAGCTAACTAAAACCGGATATATATCGCAAAACTCGGATATAGTTGGCCAATCCTTATGAGAATATCATAATAAAATCAATAAATTACAATAAAATATATAAAAAAAAAGTCCCAAGCTTCTATCTTCAAAAATACCAAAGTTGGTATTTCTACCAAATACCATTTCCGATCGTTCAGTTATATGTCAGCTATAAGATATAGTCGACCGATCGTTATCAAATTTAGTAGGTCGGGTTAACTGACCAAAAATAGAATCTGTACTAGTTCCAGCTTTCTATCTTCAAAAACACGAAAGTTGGGTCATAGCAGATCGTTCAGTTATATGGCAGCTATAGGATATTGTCGGCCGATTCTTATGAAATTTGGAATGTCGTATTATTTTGTCAAAAATAGTATTCATGGCATTTCCGATCCATCAGTTATATTGTAGCTGTAGGATACAGTCGGCCGATCCCGACCGTTTCGTTTATATACTGCGTGCAAAGGAAAGAAGGGTGGGTGCTCTCAGCTTTAAAACTGAGAGACTAGTTTGAGTAGAAACAGACTGATGGACAGACGGGCATGTTTATATCAACTCAGGAGGTGAGCCTGATCAAGAATATACATACTTAATAGGGTCGGAGATGTCTCCTTCACTGCGTTGCACACTTTTGACAAAAAGTGTGACCAAAAAATCCCACGGTCGGGATCGGCTGACTATATCCTACAGCTACCATATAACTGATGGATCGGAAATGCTGTAATTTTGTTGTTTTTATATCCTTGCAGAGGATATCATTATTTTGTCCAAACGTGTGCAACGAAGTTAATGAGTCATCTCCAACCCTATTAAGTACATATGTATATTCTTGATCAGGCTTACCTCCTGAGTTGATATAAACATGTCCGTCTGCCCGTCCGTCCGTCTGTCCGTCTGTAGGTTCTACGCAAACTAGTCTCTCAGTTTTAAAGCTATCGACTTAAAACTCAGCACACACCCCTCTTTCTTTTGCACGCAGTGAAACAGTCGGAACGACCGGGGTCAACCGACTATTTCCTATAGCTGCCATTTAACTGATTGATCGGAAATGCTATAACTTTGGTGTTTTTAGAGTTAGAGAGTGCTTTGTGTAAGAGTGACTAAGAGTAAGAGAGGCAAAATAATACAACCTACCAAATTTCATAAGGATCGGCCGACTTCTTGTATATTCCATAGCTGTCATTAAACTGACCGATTGGAAATGACGGAACTTTCGAGTTTTTGAGAATAGAACTTCGTACAGATTCTAATTTTTGTCAGTTGATCCGACCTACCAAATTTCAAAACGATCAAATTCTAAAAAATTTCGGAACGGTATAAATGGTTTTTGGTTTTTAGTAAAAATAACATCTTTTGTATTTTTGAAGATAGAATTTTGGGCTTTTTTTTAGATTCTGTATTGTAATAAATTGGTTATATTATTATATTCTAATAAGGATTTGCCATCTATAACCGATTTTTTCGATATACCATATATTCGCTTTTAACTGCAAGGGTATATAAACTATAGTTAGCTTTTTTTTCTTGTTTAAGTTAGAGTTCGGATTTTGCTTGAATGCTATTTTTGGAAAAAAATACGACACACCATAATTCATAACGATCGATCTATATCTTATAGCTGCTACGATAGAAAGTGGTATTTGGCAAAAATACCAACATTTGTATTTTTGAAGATAAAAGCTTGGGACTTTGTTTTAGCTTTATTGTAATAAATTGGTTATATTATGATATTCTCATAAGGGTCGACCAACTATATCCGATATTTGTGAATTATATCCGATCTTAACTGCAAGGGTATATCCGCTCGGAGTTAGCTTTCCTTTCTTGTTTTTTTTTTTTATGTAAATAATTTTTTAAATATAATTTTTTAGATTAGCACACTGCTACACAATTGGCAGCTTCATCTTATCGGGTTTTATAGTTTATTACAATAATTAGTTTATGTAATTAAGTGCTTTTTAGGGCAAGAGGTTGAGGGTGGTCAAATTGCTTGGTCAAAATCCGTTCTGGTTGGTCTTGAGGGTGGTGTCGTTTCAGTCTTTTGTTGATTCCTTTACTTTGTTTAGCGCCGTTAATAGCAGCGGTACCAAGTTGTTTGGCTAGACTGTTGGGGCGCTCATTTAGCCTTTCCGAGTGATTCCCTGCAGGGTGTCTCCAATTTTAAGCGCCTAAACCACGGAGCACCAGAGATCTTTCAGTGTTTCCGCTTGCAAGATCCGAATTTTTATGAGGCTGGTTTTTGCGGCGACTCGATAATCGGGAATCCGCAAAAAGGCTTGGGGCTTATATGGACTCATAAATTTAGAACTTGTATGAAGGAAGGGCTCTGATTGAACTTAAGTTGCGGCTGACTTCAGCCAGCTACTTCGCAAATTGGTGAACGGTACATTGGCACATTTTTTCGGCGTTTTCTTGAATGTTCCAGGTCATGGGTTAACCAAGAGTTTAGATACACTTTCAATGGAAATTTGGCAGCCAAAATACTTTTTCATTTTGTTAGGACAGCAGTTTCATCGGCGAGGGTTGTGTTCTTCATCAACTTCAGTGATTGGAGCTTGTAAAGGCATATCTAAAGATGGAGTATAGAATAAGGACGAGGATGCTACCTTGGGGCAATAATTTTAAAGTACATAAATGGGACATCAGGGCCCAAAACGGTCAAATTTTTTCATCGAGCTTGTTGGTGAGGGGGGAACGCACATGCATGCGATTATACTTTTAAAACTCTTCACATGCATTTAAAAAAAAATGTGTGGCCTTGTAGGTATGTGTCACTGCTCGCACGACGGCGTAAAACTGTTTTGGCTTCCAAATTTCAATTTTAATTTCTCGTTTCTGTTTTTTATGCGCCAATGTGGTAGTAGTACAAAAAGTATTTTTGATCGCTACCGATCGAGTCAGGCTGGTTGCTTACTGAATAGCGTAGTTGCTGGGTCTACAATTTTCCTATGTTCAGATTCCTTTAAGAACTTCGAACTTTTCCTTTTTTTCGTAATTCTTTTTATACCATTGCAGAGAGTATTAAAATTTTGTCCAAAAGTGTGCAACACAGTGAAGGAGACATCTCCGACCCTATAAAGTATATATATTCTTGATCAGGAACACCTCATGAGTTGATATGAGCATGTCCGTCTGTCCGTCGGTCTGTTTCTACGCAAAGAAGTTTAAAAGCTATCGACTTGAAACTTTTCACACACCCTTCTTTTCTTTTCACGCAGTATATAAGTCGGAACGACCGGGATCGGCCGACTATATCTTATGGTGTTTTTGGTGTTTTGGTGAGTAAAAGAGTTCAAATTTTACACGAGACCTATTTTTGCCAAAATAATACGACATGCCAATTTTATAAGGATCGGCAGACTATATCCTATAACTGCCATATAACTGAACGATCGGAAATGACCCAACTTTCGTGTTTTTGAAGATAGAAAGCTTGAACTTGGTACATATTTTATTTTTGGTCAGTTGATCCAACCTACCAAATTTCATAAGGATCGGCCGACTATATCCTATAGCTGCCATATAACTGAACGATCGGAAATGACCCAACTTTCATGTTTTTGAAGATAGAAAACTGGAACTTGGTACACATTCTATTTTTGGTCAGTTAATCCGATAATAATTATATTTTATTGTAATTAATTGGTTTTATGATGATATTCTCATAAGGATCGGCACCCTTTATCCGATGTTTGCGATATATATTCGCTTTTAACTGCAAGGGTATATCAACTTCGGCTCCGCCCGAAGTTAACTTTCCTCTCTTGTTTTTTATCTTTAATTTTGTCATCCGCCATTTTGCCATCCGACACGTCCGTCACTATGTTCCTCTTCCTCATAGGAAAATTAATTTAATGAAAAAAATTATTTTTACAACAATAGTAATAGAATGAAATAAAAAATAATAATAATAAAGTAAGTATAAAAAAGAAATAATGAAAAATAATAAAAGTAAATATTATGAAAATAATCATAAAACTAAAATACATTTTTTAAATATTGAAACAACCTCCACTCATGAAATCAAACCCTGGACCTCAAGGGTAAGAAGCGTAAGAAGCAAAGATGTTACATTCTAAAAATAGAATTCTACCTTTCCCTCTCTCATCTGCCAGTTGTTTGTCGTGGAACCCGCTCTCAAATGTTTTCATTTTTACGCGGGTTCCACGACGCGGCCTGCTAATATGCCGTAGAACCCGCTCTTATAGAGATTTTTACAGCGAATTCCACTGCGAACTGAGGCGATTTTAAGGTGATTTTAAAACACATTAAAAAAATAAAAATATAATATAAATAGCAGGGACTGCAAATAAGACTTATGAGTTCAAAAAAATTTAACGACAAAAAAGCTTTTGTGGGGAGTGGGAAAAGGACACATATACCATTTTTTAACGGTGAATCCAGAAACAAAATAAACTTTTATTTCAATTTCTATTGTTAAAATTGAAATATAACTCTTATTTTCGATTTTTATAAGAATGATTAAGAATAAGAATTATTTTTCAATTTTTATAAAAAAAAATAAAAATAAAAATTATGATTCAATTTTTATTAAAAAAATTGAAAATAAGTGTTACGATTCAATTTTTATTATAAAAATTGAAAATAAAAATTGAAATCGAATAACTTCTGAACCGAGTGGACTATTAAAAAAACCAATTTCAAATGATGTATCGAATGTCCTTAAAGGACATAATCAAGGATTCCTTAATAATTCCATAAATAACAGTGTTCCTTACAAAAGGAAGACTCGATTATGTGAATTATGTGAAGAAACATTTTTTAATAATGGCATCTGCAATGACAGTATTACTCTTTATTAAAAAAACAGGTCCTAAAAATGTTTTAATCAAGGATTCCTCAATTATTTAATTTATTTAGTTATATTTCTACTAGAAATTTTCAAGTGTGGGCCAACCATGTAAAAGTACACACAGAGTTTCTTAAAATTATTTCGATTATATTGAAATATTTGTTGTATTAACTTCGTTTCAAGCCAAAGCTTATAAAAATCGCCGAAATATTATTGTTCGCTTTGCAATTTTTGAGTGGCTATAAAAATAGGTTCTAGTGCCGCCAACAGCAGGTTAATTTCCTTCCAATTTAATTCCGTTAACTGCAATGTTTCACTTAGGTTTTCTTTTGAAAACTCCTTGTATACGCATACGTTTTTCAACATAGTGTACGTTGAGATCCACCTTGTTGGAACATCCAAGAGGATGGGGATGTATCCATAATTTTAAAATAGTATTGTAATTTTTAAGTGTAATGTTATGCATTTAATTTGTTTACCTATAAGTCGGAGTTCGCTATTCATGACATTCTTGCCATTGTCTGAAGTGACAGTGTAGACTTGCTCCTATCTTATTTAAAACTCGTTCCGCACATTTTCAATTTTCATGCTTCATGCAGCTCAATCACGCCAAGCGTCTTTACTTCAATGCGGTGGTCTCGATAGTATTGGACATTGATTCCCAATTTACCCCTGTTGACCCACACTAGAAATATAACTAAATAAATTGAATAATTGAGGAATCCTTGATTATGTCCTTTAAGGACATTCGATACATCATTTGAAAGTTACTGCGCCACAGATCATAAAAATGTAAGCGGTTTTTTAATAGTCCACTCGGTTCAGAAGTTATTCGCATTCAATTTTTATAATAAAAATTGAATCGTAACACTTATTTTCAATTTTTATACCCTTGCAGAGGGTATTATAATTTTGGTCAAAAGTGTGCAACGCAGTGAAGGAGACATCTCCGACCCTATAAAGTATATATATTCTTGATCAGGATCACCTCCTGAGTTGATATGAGCATGTCCGTCTGTCCGTCTGTCCGTCTGTCCGTCTGTCCGTCTGTCCGTCTGTCTGTCCGTCTGTCTGTCTGTTTCTACGCGAACTAGTCTCTCAGTTTTAAAGCTATCGTCTTGAAACTTTGCACACACCCTTCTTTCCTTTGCACGCAGTATATAAGTCGGAACGACCGGGATCGGCCGACTATATCCTATAGCTGCCATATAACTGATTGATCGGAAATGGTATAACTTTGGTGTTTTTAGAGTTAGAGAGTTCAAATTTGACATGAGTGCTATTTTTGACAAAACATTACGACATGCCAAATTTCATAAGGATCGGCCGACTATATCCTATAGCTGTCATATAACTGAACGATCGGAAATGACCCAACTTTCGTGTTTTTGAAGATAGAAAGCTGGAACTTGGTACAGATTCTATTCTATATTCCGGTTTTAACTGCAAGGGTATATCAACTTCGGCTCCGCCCGAAGTTAGCTTTCCTTTCTTGTTTTAATAAAAATTGAATCATAATTTTTATTATACCCTTGCAGAGGGTATTATAATTTTGTCCAAAAGTGTGCAACGCAGTGAAGGAGACATCTCCGACCCTATAAAGTATATATATTCTTGATCAGGATCACCTCCTGAGTTGATATGAGCATGTCCGTCTGTCCGTCTGTCCGTCTGTCTGTTTCTACGCGAACTAGTCTCTCAGTTTTAAAGCTATCGTCTTGAAACTTTGCACACACCCTTCTTTCCTTTGCACGCAGTATATAAGTCGGAACGGCCGGGATCGGCCGACTATATCCTATAGCTGCCATATAACTGATTGATCGGAAATGGTATAACTTTGGTGTTTTTAGAGTTAGAAAGTTCAAATTTGACATGAGAGCTATTTTTGGCAAAATAATACGACATGCCAAATTTCATAAGGATCGGCCGACTATATCCTATAGCTGCCATATAACTCAACGATCGGAAATGACCCAACTTTCGTGTTTTTGAAGATAGAAAGCTGGAATTTAGTACAGACTCTATTTTTGGTTAGTTGATCCAACCTACCAAATTTCATTAGGATCGGCCGACTATATCCTATAGCTGCCATATAACTAACCGATCGGAAATGACCCAACTTTTGTGTTTTTGAAGATAGAAAGCTGGAACTTGGTACAGATTATATTTTGATCCATCCTACCAAATTTCATAAGGATCGGCCAACTATATCCGATGTTTGCGATATATATCCGGTTTTAGCTGCAAGGGTATATAAACTTCGGCTCCGCCCGAAGTTAGCTTTTCTTTCTTGTTTTTATTTTTTTTTATAAAAATTGAAAAACAATTCTTATTCTTAATTATTGTAATTAAAACTGAAATTAAGAGTTATATTTCAATTTTTGTCAAAAAAATCAACAAATAATTTTTATTTTAAAAATTATAACAATTACGGTCCCTGGTTAATAACATTGACACAATCGACATTTTGTGCGCTGGCTTCGAAACGAAATCGCACGCACACATACACCCGTGTATGTGAATGTGTGACACGCATACATACGAAGATCAACTGAAACGCTGGCCAACCAACTGAAAGCATTTAATGAGAGTATGAGCGTAAGATGAACGAACGATGAGCGTAAGAAAGAGATTAAGAATTCGCTCTGCGGCCTGCTGGGGTCTTTCGCAAGAAATTAAGAGAGAAAACTCTCTTCTGTCCTATAAGAGAGCGAAAAACTTTTTTGACCCCAAGCAGGCAGCTGCACTACGGTACCAGCCGCCCCACTTCAACACGATTGGAGGCCAGAATGGAGGCCATGTTCGAGAGAATGATGAAAAAAGTTATGGGTCAAATGACCCAAATGATCGCCACTGTCTGCAAGTCCTTATGCAAACGGGACTAGACGTCACAATTTGGATCGCCAACGGCCTGGCGAAAAGCAGGCCAGCAGTGGAGCTCTATTACTTTTTAAATAGATTTAAAATAGAACAAGGAAGGAAATCTAACTAACTAAAACCGGATATATATCGCAAAAATCGGATAAAGTTGGCCGATCATTATGAGAATATCATAATAAAACCAATTTATTACATTACAAAATTTAAAAAAGTCCCAAACTTCAATCTTGAAAAAAAACTTAAGTTGGTATATTTACCAAATACCATTTCAGATCGTTCAGTTATGTGGCAGCTAAAGGATATAGTCGGCCGATCCTTATGAAATTTGGTATGTCGTAATATTTTGTCAAAAATAGCATTCATGCAAAATCCGAACTCTAACTCAAAAAACAACAAAGTTACAGAATATCCGATCAGTTATATGGCAGCTTAAGGATGTAATCAGCCGATCCCGGCCGTTCCGACTTATATACTGCAAAGTAAAGATGGGTGTGTTTGCAAAGTTTCAGGTCAATATCTTTAAAAGAGAGAGACTAGTTCGCGTAGAAACAGACAGAAAGACGGACATGCTTATATTAACTCAGGAGGTGATCCTAATCAAGGAGATAAATACTTTATAGGGTCGGAGGTGTCTCCTTCACTGCGTTCCACACTTTTGACCAAAATTATAATACCCTTTGCAAGGGAATAAAAAAGCCTGATTTGAACTCGTTTCACTCTGCACATCAGTCAAGAAATCTTTCACTCGGCTATCCTTCATTCATTGTCACGCAAAAAATTTCTTAAGCTTAACTTGTCGCGCTTTGGAACCCGCTCGTTTCAGCGGTTTGTATGAGATTTTTGTTTTTATGAGATGTACCATCTGTGAACTTTATAATCTTTGGTAGTACCCAGGGTGAACCCAGGCCCCTGATAGCTTAAGGGGCATAATGGTGAAATCTTTACTCCCCGCTAAAGCCTCGTGCTTATGATGTAGAACCTCTTTGTTCTGGAAGGAACAACCTTTGCGCTTCTTCGCAGCATCCTCTTTTAGCTTGACAGCAGATCTATTAGCTTCGGCTCCAGACTCCATTGCGTTATTTGGCTAAAACGCAAGGATATGTGTGGCGACTCTGGTACATTGTCTGGCGACTCAACGTCTCTACTAGTTCTAATTTGTAAACCAAATATTTTCTTGCAAGAAACAGTTCATTTTTTGAAAGTTTCCGAAAAAAAATCTGTACGGTTCGCGGTCCCATCCAGTTATCCAGGTGAAGGCAACTACTCCGCGTGGAGCGATATCCATGAGGTCTGTTAGATCCTTAATTGGGACGCACCTCCTGTGCCACTACCCAGAAATATTGGGCTGGAAATATTTCATCTGGGCCTAGAGATTTAAAGGGTTTCAAACGGTTTATCGCGCAATTATTAATTTGTGTCTATAAAATTTAAGTGCTACTTGACTAAAGTTCTTTTGAAAGGTAATATTACAAAAACCTTGGGGTTGAGTGAAAAAATATAAAATTGAGAGTTCTGTAGGGTTTAAACAAAAAGCAAGTCTCTGTTGCCTTTAACTAAATAAGTACTTGGATGTCCAAAAATCCATCGTTCTCAGCGCAATGGAATTTTTTTTCATTTTTAATGTGTGTCCAATCAAATGATATTCTGCATTGCGCCTCGCTCAATATCCAGCCATGAGATGAGTGGTAGTCACTCAAAGCTTGGACTTTGGAGCAGCGTTGGCGGCTAATTGTCAAGAGGCAAAATCGAGGCTCACAGGAGGATCACATTGGCAGGAGTCGCCCACTGTTCCGCTGGAGCCGAATGACGCTTTACCGTCGGTCCTTAAGATTCGTAAAACTTGATCAGCTTGTCCTTGCAGTTCAATGACATTTTGTAGCATCCAGGTTTTTGTTTTTCCGCGGTAAGTATCGTTGACCACTACATCTTTCAGGCGGCCACGCACAGTTATGGATAAAATTGCGTTCAATTACCAAGGATACTGCTCCGATAATTTCATTCTTCCGCGTATCCTCAATTACAAAGTAAATAGAAAGTAATAGAAAGGTTCTACGGGAGAAAATGAGTGGATTCCTATTTATAAAGATTCCTTTATGGCTTAATTTATTATGTCACTTACACTGACTTTAATTGATTTAACTCTGTTAACCACATGCTCATTTCAAGTTATTTTTTTTTTTTTTTTTTATATGAAGTTACTTCCTGTAGTGAAGCGAGAGGCCTCCGAAGTCCCCTGAATGCTTCTGCAAAGCCTTGTCCAGGCATTCCTCTTTGCCTTGTTATACCGATTGTGGTCTTATTTGTAAGCCTCCGAAGCTTGTAGATTCAAGAGTGGCTTAATTTATTATGTCACTTTTTTTACTTTTACACTTATATTTTCAACTTAACTAACAGTCATATTGACTGATACGGAGTTAGACGGCCCTAAAAATCGATTGCTGGGTTGGGAGGTCGTTGCGTCTCAGGCGGGATACGCTAGAAACCCGAGTCAATCGCCGAGCGAGAAAATTTGGGTGCGAAGACAGTTTTTCTTTGTATGACTCTTTTTGCTTCTGGATTTCGTCTTTCACTGCGAGGATGCCCAGATCCCGGTGGATGTTTTCAAGATTTTCAACTATTTCAAGATAGTTCTCAAGATTTTTGATTGTGCGCGCTGTATGATGTCTATGTTGCTGCTGCTCGCGTTCCCCCACAGCTGGGAGCCATACGTCCAGATTGGCTTTAGGACTGAATTGTAGAGTAGTAACTTGTAGTCGAGGCACAGTGGCGATCGTGAGTTTAGGCTGCTGGTGGAGGCTGCTGGCTTTCAGTTTTAGGTGCATCTTTTTGCATTCAATGTGCTTACGCCAGATAAGTCGTCTATCAAGGTGGACGTTACTTCGTTAGCTTGAGGGATCTGCATACCGTTTAGTAAAAGCGGAGGGCATGTTTGTCTAATAAGAGTAAACGTTATATGTTTACACTTTTGTTCGTTTATTTTAATGCGCCAGTCGGACAGCCACCTTTCCACTATTGTGAGATGATTAGCCAGTTGGGTTGTTGCCTGCGTTGGGCATCTGGAGCTACTAAGGATAGCGGTATCATCGGCGAACGTCGACGTTGTTAGATGTGCGCTCGTAGGAATATCCGCAGTATACAATACTATAGACACGGGCCGAGTGCGCTTCCTTGTGGAACTCCAGCTTCGATGGTGTAGTCGCCCGAAGAAGCTGCGTTGCATCTCACTGAGAATATCCTATTGTAGAGGTATGATTCCAGTAGCTTGTGGGTGTATGTATGTTGGCAAATACATTTTAATTTTGTGCATGAGGCCGATGCGCCAAACTCGGTCGAAAGCTTGAGATACGTCGAGGAAAATAGCGCTGCATTATTCTCGCTGTTCGAAGGCTGAGCGTTTTTCAGATGTTAATCTGTTCACTTGTTCGATGGTTCCGTTGTTTTTTCGGAAGCCAAATTGGTATGCCGGTATAATATTGCAAGCTTCCAGGTGTAGTATTATACAAGTTAACAAGCATTTGGGTGGGCCCTCCACAGGGGGTAGTTTGTGCTTGTTGGCGAGAGATTCTGGATGTACTTCAGCTGTGCATTTTCTTCCTGTTGGTGAAGAGCCTGGTCGAGTGATCGGGTTGCTTCCTTAAGGCGTTGTTTTGAAGCTGGTGATCTGCTGTTTTGCCAATCGCGACACGTGCGCCTATTTTCTCGCACGAGCTGTTCGATTTGCTGATTAGATTTGAAGTATTTGTTTCGGTCTTCTTCTTTCCCATGGGGAGTAGAGATTTAAGCTGCCGCAACGAGTACTTCTTTCAGGGCGCTCGTAGTGTAGTCGATGTCCGATTCCATGTTAAATTCCGGGCCGAGTTCAATGTGGGCACTCACGTGCTTTTTGTATTTTAGCCAGTTCGTTTTTGGCGTCGTCAGGCTGAAAGGGTGTTCGGTTATTTCTGGGCTTTGAAGAACCATTAGAATCACAGGCGACTGGTCTGATGATAAGTCCGAGACTGCTTTGGCACTTATTAGATTGCGAGGCATGTTTTTTATGTGGGGTATATGTTTCCCAATAAGGTCTGGGAGCTTTCGTGAGTCTGTTGGCCAGTATGTGGGACTTCCAGGGGAAACGTAGTCCAGTTTATTTTTCACATTTATAATTGCATTGTACAATTTTCTTCCTTTGGGAGTCACTAGACGTTATCCCCAGTGCGTATGTTTGGCGTTGTAGTCTCCTGCGGCTATAAAATGATCCCCAAGTGAATTGTAGAAGTCCATAAATTGTCCTTCCGAGATTGAGAAACGAGGAGGGCAGTAAACGGCAGCGATTGAAAAGATTCCGTTGCTTGACTGAATTCGTATCGATGTGGCCTGCAACTAGTTTGTTGCAAACCTTTTGTGAAAATGATGTTTAATGCGTTCTCTGATTAGAACTCCGGTTCCGCCGTGGGCTGTCCCATCTGGATGATCTGTCCGGTAGATTGTGTAGCCTCTTATATGAAAGTTTTATTTGCTTGTAAGATGCGTTTCCACCAGTAGCATAACGTCAATATAGTTTTCGGTCAAGAATTGTGACAATTCTAGTTTATGCCGAGAGACACCATTGGCGTTCCACATTGATATTCGTAGCGCCTGCATAGATTATTTAGACTGTTGTGCTACGTTCAGCTGTATCACCATGTTCTGGTTTTGAACAAGCGTTTGCATGGTCGTTTTCATGAATGACATAAGCTCCATCAAACTTTGTTGGAGGGTAAGCATCATAGTTTCCGTGTTGCTGTGTGGCTGTTCTGGGGCCTGTTGAGCGCTTTGAGAGTAAGGCTGAATTGGAATTTCCCTTCCAGATCGTAGAGCCTCGGCATAGGAGAAGCCGTTGGTGGTGTTTAGTTTACCGAATAAGGATCTCGCACCTTTGGCGAAGAAGACTTCTGGCGTAGTTTTTGATGCAATGTACGCATTCTGTGGATTTTGGTTGCGCGTTGCGGTCGCTTGACGCATGCGACTTTTTAACTCCTTATACACCATACATCCTCTATAGTTTGCCGTATGGTTGCCTCTGCAGTTTCCACATTTTTTCACGGTAAAGTCCTTGTTTGTAGTGCAGTAAGCGGAGTTGTGGGCATCGCTGCAAACTACACAGACAGCCCAAAATGAGCAGTAAGACCTTGTGTGTTCATAATCTTGACAATAAGTGCATTGCACTGGACCGTTGCGTTTATGTGGCTCTTCAACAGTGATTTTCCGGTCCAAAAGATATTGCAGGTTGTAGATTGGGTGGACTTCTTTCTTCTTCAGCGACCTGCTTTCTGGCTCAAGCTCGACCTTGAAGAGGGGTTGTGGGTTTCTATCTTTATTTAGAATGTTAATAACATTTTTGGCGGCGAAGCCCTTTTCTTTAAGGGCGGTTTTTATTTCCTCAGCGGTAACATCAGGTTCTATTCCCTTTACTATTACTTGTACTATTACTATTACTAGGCCCTTACTGCTTTTCAGCTGGTACGTGTAATAGTTTTTCTGTACAGTGCCAATCTAATATAGATTGGAGGGGGCTTGGGTTTTTTTGCGGTGTCTTGGCCTGGTTGGTTTTTCTCAGCCTCCGCCAGTAGCGCAAATCGGTTAATAGTGGATCTGTCTGGTTCTTCATCGATCTTCAGGACACGGTTAATTTTTGTTTTGTTGCCTGCCGGATTACTCTGCGAACTAAGCTTGCGCTTAATTTGGATGTAGCGATCCATTCCAGTCTGTGTGGCCGTTACCGCTTTGGCACTTTCCGAGGTTGTTGTTTTTGTACTCGCTGTAGTCGTTGACGTCGCGGTACTTTGAGTTGCAGAGGTTTTCGCTGTTGTTGCAGAAGTTGTAGCGCTGCTAGTTGTTGTTTCCGATATTGGAGGGGGGGTTCTACACTGCGAACTCCATGACGCGGGAGTCGGAGTGAGCAGAACGGGTGAGCAAGACCGTGCCCTTTGGGTTTCAGCGGTCAGTAAAGCCGGGTTGCTTATAATCGCCGATTTTTCCACTACGGTATCGCGGGTTGAAAAGTAAGAGTAGAAGCCGTTTTTTTGGTTCACTGAACTTCTACGCTCGTTCTTTTGGTCGTTGCTCAATGAGCTCATTGCGTGGCTCTTATTTTTTTTTTGAACAATGCACTAGTTTTGGTTTAGCACATCACAACTGTTATAAAAAGCTTGTCTGTCACTTTTAATAAATTGTAGTTCAGCGTCTTTTCGCTTATATTGGGTTACCTCAGTTTTTTGATTAGCTGTATTACGGTGCAGTTTTCCCGGAGCTTGGACAAAGCACTCCGCTCAGTTCGGTAGTTCGATTGACTATGACTTACACTGACTTTAATTAATTTAACTCTGTTAACCACGTGCTCACTTTAAGTTACCTTAATTTTTTGTGTTTCCCAGCTGATCTCCTCAATTGCATTCGAGCCATTTCTCTTTTAAAAACTTTTACCCTTGGACCATTACTTTTGACACTGTTCATTAACGAATTATAAAGATAAGGTTGTTTTTGGTTTTATTAACAGATGGTCCAAAGAATTCAATAGCTCATATTTAACAAAAATTGTATCTTTGGTCTCCACTAACTTGTCTCCACTTACAAACCGTAGAACGATTCTGTGTGTCGTTTTCTTATTATCATTAATAGTAAAGTAGTCAGCAAACAGCGACCAACACGCTTAAAATTTAACGGAAGAAAGAAAGAAAGAATTCAGAAATTTTCGTTCCATAGTTGCTAGGGTTGCAACCCACGTTGGGAGACTCACTCGGCCACAGAACCCTTAGATAGCTCTATGGAATTTTACATAAACTGCAAGGATATAACTAATAACTATGACAAATAATAAGAAATTAGCTTTTATTTCACGTTTTATTTTTTTCTTGAATATCTTCTGAACAAAATTTCGAAACTGAATGGGTGAAGTACAGTAATAGAATTATTTATAGTATTTTAATAAGTAATATTTAAATTTAATTGAAAAAATATACATATGTAAAATATAAAAAAACATATAATACATACATATACATATGTATATATGTACTTGTATATATGTATGCATATATAAAAATAAGGTAGCTTTTCGTGTAGCATAGCTTTTAAATTAGTGTATAACAGGTTTTGACAGATCAAACGCACAAAATTAGAAAATATTGAATTCCTCACAATCACTTAGGCATGCGGCTCGACCCCGACGTGAACTATAGTCCACAGTGATGTACAACATAAATTTGTAAAATTTGTATTTTTATACCCTTGCAATTTTGGTCAAAAGTGTGCAACGCAGTGAAGGAGACATCTCCGACCCTATAAAGTATATATATTCTTGATCAGGATCACCTTCTGAGTTGATATGAGCATGTCCGTCTATGTGTCTGTTCCTAAGCAAAGTAGTCTCTTAGTTTTAAAGCTATCCTTTGCACGCAGTATATAAGTTGGAACGGCCGAAATCGGCTGACTTTATCCAATAGCTTCCATATAACTGGATATATATAGTATTATTTTTGGCAAAATAATCAACATACCAAATTTCATACGGACCGGACGACTATATAGCCGACCTATAGCTGACGTATAACAGAACGATCAGAAAAGAACCAATGTTTGTGTTTTTGAAGATAGAAAGCTTGAACTTGTACAGATTATATTTTTGGTCAGTTCATTCAGCATACCACATTTTATAACGATTGGCCGACTATGTCCTTTAGCTGCCATAAAACTGAACAATAAGAAATGGTATTTGGTAGTAATACCAACTTTGGTATTTTTGAAGATAGAGGCTTGCGATTTTTTTTAAATTTTTTTTTGTAAATAATTGGTTTTGTTATGATATTCTCATAAGGATCGGCCAACTATATCCGATGTTTGCGATATATATTCGGTTTTAACTGCAAGGGTATATCAACCTCGGCTCCGCCCGAAGTTAGGTTTCCTTTCTTGCTTTAATTGTTTTTGGTTTTTATTCTATTAAAAAATAGAATGTGCACCAACTTATAATGTGTAGTTCATAGTCTACTTACTAACAAACCTGTTTGTATGTACATATCTGTTTATGCCTATCAACTGAAGATTTAAGTTTCCAATTGAATATATGTAGATGTGTGTAAATACATATATGACAAAAGAAAAAAAAAGGACAGCAGTTATAAAATATTTCTGCTGACACGGACGATTCTTATTAAGCACATCCGATTTTTCTCTTCTTCTTTCTCCCTTGAAAATAAATTCTGAACACTTTAAAATTAAATATATTTCAAAATCTATTAATCTGCACTAAAATGTAATAAATGTATAATAATTGCATTCGTTTCAAACCCTTTAAAATTATTTACAAAATAATTATAACTCATGGAAAAATTTATAAATGAATAAATTGTTCTTTTCTTAAAAATTTTTATTATTAATTAACATGGCGATGATCGTTTTAAAAAATCGGATTTTCTTGCAACAAATTGGTGGATTTTTGGTGCCTGGTGTTGGAAACGAACGATTTGATACGTATTATATTTGACTTGATTTAACACAGTGATTTGTGCTCAAGGCCTGATAGCGAAGGATAAAAGCGGAACCAGTGATCCATATGTGACGGTGCAGGTTAGCAAAGTCAAAAAACGAACTCGGACAATGCCACAGGAACTAAACCCTGTGTGGAATGAGAAGTTTCACTTGTGAGTACTTGTACTGAAAAATTCAAATATTACTTTTACCGTATGTGTATTATGTATGTATATGTTATTTATGATAAAATGTAAATAACTCGATAAATAGAAGTCTATACTGGTCGATTTATTTTGCCTTGCACGCTTTTAACAAACAAAAAAATAGAATATTCTCTGAACGGATATAACGAGTCGTCAAGTGCAAAAATTTACCTTTTACTTAGTTATACCGGGTACTCGTAGAGAATGGGGGATATTATATTTGTGCAATGTATGTTATTATTGCATAGGAAGAAGGATCATCCCCGACCCCATAAAGTATATACACAATATTCCTGATTAGCATCAACAGTCAAGATTTTGTAGTCATGTCAGTCCGTCCGTCTATCGGTAAAAACGCGTATGAACGCGTAGATCTGGAAGACTGTTAGAGATAGAACAAACCGACGTGGACTCGTATGACGCACATCATTCTTATTTTCTGTCTTCGTGCTGCGTCGATAGTTTGGTCGTAGGGGGTAGTAAGGGGCTTCGGGTGTTTTTTTCCAAAGCAAAAATATTGCAATACATTGATATGAATTTAATGCATAGGTATGTTATAAGTGACGAATAACAAAAAAAAGGCTGGGAGCAAGGCGTTTCATAAGTTTTACTGTGTATCTGCGGCAGAGCTAGGCCAATGAAATTTCTTATGTCCCTGGAATAGGGCCTTCCCGAGCACTGGCTTAAACTTTAAAAAGTTGTTTAAATGTGGAAGGGAAATTCTACTATTGCCGTCCTTTCTTGTTTTTAGTTCCATTGTATTGAAGAATAATACATATTTATCCTAATAATACATAAAATGTTATCCAACCCATAAAACCCGGCCTCTTATGGCATTTATAAACATTTTTCTAATTTCAATCTCAGCGGTCTTCGCATTAGCCTTTGACATTGCTTAATCCTTTGGCTTTGAGGTTCGGTCTTGAAGCCCCAACCGAAATAAACAAATCAAACTTAAAGTAAACATCAGCTTCCGTTCGAATAGGATGCGATACTTACATCATGTGCTTACATTTTAAACAAATAGAAACTTCTTAAGGTTTGAGAAAAGCTATTGGCCGATGTTCTTTGGATCAGATTTAAGATTTGGCAGGCAGTCATATTTTGACCCGAGCCGAGATCGGTGACGGAAATAAAAGTTAAGATTAATCTTGTGTAAAGAATATTTCTTATAAAGGCTTATCATCAAATAATTTTGAAAAAATGCATATAACCTTGCGGTTATCGGTGGTGTTTTTTTAAAGACCATATTAGGCTAAGTCTAACTTGGTATGACCATAGTTAGTCCTTTTGCACAGGTCTGCTCATCGTAACCTTATTGCTGATGGCGTGGCTACCCCTATTATCTCTACAGGCAGCAGCTCCAAGATTAGGTCTAGGGCGTCAATTGGTGTGGTACAGAGCCACCCTGTAATGCAGACCTCCGTCATCCCCTTAGTTTGCCTAAAGCTTTCCCTACGAAAGGAGTTTCTTGGGGCAGCCCACAAGATCACTACCGCGTAAAATAGCATAGGTCTTATGAACTCCGTGTAGATCCATCCTAATATTTTTTTACGGTCTTGCATGGATTAGCTCCTAGCCCGCTTTTATCTGCCCATGCTAAGATAACCCTAAGTTTGTCCGTTATGCGATCGCAAAGAGTGTGTGGACATTTCCCAGTGAAGGGGAATTCACGGGTTGGTCCCGAGAATATAAAAAAAAGTATTATTATTACCAACTACTGACTTTGTTGTGACAAACACTGCCGGGTCAGGCAGCAGACGCTTAATTAGTTTAACATTAGTTTATTATGCTTAAGTATGGACGTATCACCTTTGTTGGTCGCAAGACGACTCTTTCTCGGCCGCTGGACTTCAAAGGACCTATCTTAAGAGAGCTCTAGCTCCACAAGGTCTATTTCGGGCCGCCCTCTCCATTATCGAGAGCTTTAGCTTCGCTATGTCTAGTCGTCCCTCACTCTCTGTTCATTACAATAAGTCACTTCTTAGCAACGTAAACTGGTATATCACAAATAATGATCATCCAGTTTCATCTGCCTGCAGAATAAATAACTTATAACGTGCAATTGTTAAATTCGGACTTTTTATTCGTGCAATCCGTTACCGTTCTCGCTTTCACTTTTGTGGAATGCATAGGTGTGTGTCTCCCTCGTACTTAGATAAATCCCTGAACGGAGCGGGTTTGAACTTATTAGTTTATTAACTAATTCGGGCTCTTAAAAATGCTTGGCAGCTAATATAATATTGCACACATATGGTAATGTTTATGCCATTTTTAATATGTTATGAAAATGTGATCCATATTGAATAAAGAACAATTAAGCTTTTCAACGAAGAATTTCTCGATAACGCTTCTGGCTAATCCCCACAAGACAAGTTGACGTTGGAAAATAATAGGTTTTCAAAAAAAAATTTAATAGCTCTAGTATTGATTCAGAATTAAGCAGCTACAAAATTAATTTGAACTTACTCCAAAATAATGCGAAACTTTATTACAAAACCCGTCTCATCGTTTGAATTTATTTTTTTAAATCCAGCTAAAATGTAAATATAAACACTCCCAATTTGAAAAAATAATTAAATTTAACACACAGTAAAATCCTGATAAATTATTATTCAAACTTTTTGTTTTATCTAATTACTTCCACTACAAAAATCCCTTTAAAAAAATTGCAACACAAAGCCGAACAAGCGACCGGAAGCTAATTTACGACCTTGGGGATCAGACCATCCTTGGATCTCAAATCATGGACTCCAATGAGGGTTCGCCGCTAAGATACCTCGGCGAACGTTCTATTTGTCGACCCCTCTTGCGTTTTTGCATTCTGCATGACCTCTTTATTGATGTGTTGACAACTGCCGGCTTTTTTGACTCTTGCCTCACTCCCGCCATTGCCGTGTGAAAATCGGGCAAGATTCGTTTGTGGGTACCATATGAACATTTTCCGTTAAATGAATATAAAATTTAAAATGGCAAAAATTGGCAAAAATTGGCTACCGTTGGCAAAAATTGCGCTTCATTTACTTTCTACATATGCAGTTATAAGGAAAAATTAAGTGTCCCACACTTAAGGTTAAAGGTGCTGTTACGTGGCGGATGATGTAGCAAAGTAACAGTCCAATTTAAATTTTGTCAATATCATTAGCCTGTTATTTTAAATGTACACAGTTTCCCAACACTTAACTAGAAAGGCCGGCTATAGTTGATTTTCCCGACTGTATAATGCCCGGAACTTATCTTTTCCACACACTTTAAATAACCTTTCAAAAAATGTTTTTCATTCTTTTGCGCTTGGGAAAACCAAAGTAGGGAAACAGAATAAAAAGTCTTTAACTCCTCAAAAAAGTGGGCCAGAAGTTTGTTATTAAAACATTTCCAAAAAACATAAACGAACTTGCTCGGCAACAAGATTTCCGTTTCAATGGTGGTAGTGGAATTCGCACCATTTTGTTACAAACTTGATCTTCGCGGATACCATACGAGTTTAAGTTCCGAATCGGATAGTTTTATGTCTTATAGTTTCGAGAATTGAAATGTATATGTCTATATCTTCTCTAAAAGAAACCGGAAATGGGAGACTTGATAAAGCAATGGGATCCCCCGGGCTCATCCCGCATGGACGGTGCTTGGGAGACGGATGGCACTTTCAAAAAAGTCAATCCTGTTGGAGATACTGTCGAATCTTAATGTGCTAGAAAAACGATTATGCACGGTATTTTCTATTGTCTAAATATGCAAACACTTAACTTAAGGGGTTATATACAGTTGTACCGCGCAAAAATATGGATTTTTATCGATTTTTTTTCGACACCATAGAAAATATTTATGAAAAATGTTTTACCGAATTTGTTTAGTTCATGTTTCTGGGTACTGTATTAAATTTTTTCATAAAAAAATATTACATAACAAAAATGTTATAGCCGAATTCCCGGATCGTCTTATTCGATGGTGTCTTGCGGTGGACATGATTTCTCGAAAACGGTTCATCCGAAATCCAAAATTCAAAAAAGTTTAGTTAGTATATTGTATTGTCTAGTCCGTAAACGAGGGATTTTTAAAAATTTTGATAAAAAAAAAATGGCGACGTTTTTAACAAAAAATGTACTTTTTCAACGTATAAGATTTTCGTTTTTTGTGCTTTAAAAAAGGAGTTTTCAAAAAAATTGAAAATCCCTCGTTCACGGAATAGCTAATATCATAATAAATAAGTGGTCAATTTGGTGTTGATCGGATTAGTAGTTTTTTAGTAATCGTGTCCACCGCAAAGGTAATTTCCCAAAAAAAAGATTCTGAGATAATCGCGTTTAAAGTTTCAAGTTTGTTCAGGATTAATATGCAGATAGTGCGCTATAAATAGCTACAGCTTCGGTTCTAATGCTCCGATCGTTATGAATTTTTGTGAGAGTATTCCCAAAAATATACTTAAAGAATATGCAATAAAAAAAAAATCGATTTTTTCATATATCACAACTGTATATAACCCTTTAAACCCTGTTGAAAAAATATTTGCAAGAACATACACTTAAAGGTCATTAAATCGATATAAATTATTCATCAAAGGTTTTCGAGTTATTAGCTTTTAATAATTTTAAAACTACGAATGCTCATGTGTATGCAAATACAAAGTAAAAATTATTTCTTAATTGGAAACTCAAGTGGAATGGGTAGACAATGGAGTAAGAAGATATGAGTTAGAAAAAAAATTTCGAATGACTCCAAACATTATGAAGCCAGTGGTTTGTAATTTAAAAGATATGCAGTTTCCCAGCACTAAAAACAAACAAATGGTACAACCGCCATTAATAAATGTGAATAGGGCTTTAGTCAGATACATATCCAATCTGTCTTATTTTATGTGTGTTATTCCATCCAGACAACATTCAAAAAGTCGGTTAAATGAAATCGATTATTTATAAACCCAGCTTCTAACTATCAAACTACTTTTGTCAAATTTTTTCATAAAAAAGTTGTAATTAAAAGAAACCCTTTCGGTTAGTACCATACATCATTTATTCGGATCGGACGCACACTGAAAATGCTTCTTCAGAGTTTATAATTGTTGAAATTTAATTTTCTACTAGGAGATATTCGGTCACGGATTCATAGTTTTGCTCGCCTTTAACCTTTATTTTTAAGTCACTTATGCCGACTTGATATAACCATTACCACCCGTCCGTATGAAAGCGTGGATCTGAGACCATTAGAGATAGAGCAATAAGATATGGCATGGAGACTCCTACAATACCAACGCAATTCAAGTTTGTTTCCCTCCTCTGACAAACGTTTGATGCAAAACTACTCTTATAGTTAATATATATCTGAAAAACAAATTTCATCCCAACTGGCCAATTTTTGGAGAAGATATACCCATATATAAACAAATTCCCATACAAACGGGCTAAAATTTAGAACGCGTGGATTTCGAAGACTCTTAGAGATAGAACCATCAGATTTGGAACTTAGGATCTGATACGATATCAGCGCAGATCAAGTTGTACACAAAAATTTTTCCACGTTCACTCCCGCCTTCAAAACCAGGTTTCTGGTGTTAGCGCCAGCTCGTTTATGTTTTTGGAAAATGTTTTTTTACCAAACTATTCCTATGGCTAATCTATAGTACACATACACTAAGCTCCCTTGGTGACTTTTTATCTGCTCTCCTACTGAATCGGTAGTATCTTAAGTTTGTTGTTTTGTTTTTCCCAAGCGCCAAAGTATGCAACAACTTTTTGCTAAGAATCCATACCCTTAAAGCTTAAACTATAAAGGTTAGTTAAATTGTGTGTGAAAGAGATGAGTACCGGGTATAATGTAGGCGGGAAATTTGACTATAGCCGTCCTTTCTTGTTTAAACTCTCTATTAGTTTTTTTTTTATAATTTTAGGTTGATACGTTACAGTTGTTACAGAGCACTATGGGGTTTTTGACCACTTTATGTGGCATTTAATCATTTTTTGAAAGTTCTCTGATTTAAAAAAAATTAATCGGAATGTATTAAGAAAACATCAAACTATTATGCCTCATACTCAAAATATTGATTATTAGCACCATATGCTAGCATAACAGCTACAAAGTCAGCTGTTGCATTCGAAAGCACGTGCGCTAAGTTTGCAATTTTCACATAGTGATTTGAGAAATTAGATTATTTGTTTAAAACTCCATTTAAAAAGAAAAATAGTAATAGACACTGATTTCACAGGTTTGTACTACATGTTAAATGTATTAACTGTTTAAATTGTGCGTGTCTATACTAAAATTTTGTCATTTTATAGATGCACCTTAAGCTGAATTTTGGGAAACAAATTTCAACTTTGGGAAGAGTTTTGAAATAGAAGGAATAGAAAGATTTCAATGCGTCCAAGTGTATGTTGTAGCGTTGTCAATACTGAGCAAAGACTGTTAGTCTTATTGTGCACTTTTCTCCACTATTGGTGCAATTTGAATTTTTCTTAGATAACCTCACTTTCTCCAAAGCCGATTTGGTCGCTGCTTGGAACAGCGAAAGGGGCCAGGCTGAGCAATAAATGGCTGTACAATGTTTTTTTGAACGCCATGCAAATAACAATGTGGATAATGCCGTTTTGAAAGAAAAAAGACACCAATTTTCAATGGAAGTAATGGAAAATACGGTGCTTCCAGTCGGCTATTTTGGAAAAGAAGCGTCTGAGTCCTGAAACCAGCTGTATAAATTAGACCGGCGTCACCACTCAAGAAAGCACAACCGATTACATTCCTTCGCTGATGTGTTCAACAGAGATATGGATACATCAGATCCAATTATTTCGTCCTTAATTTATCGAGATGCATAAAAAACTAAAGAGTCTTATACTTCCAATTGAGGTAATTGAGATGCTTTCGTACGAATACGAAAATAATGTTAGATAATATTGATATATTATAGAAAATGAAATAAATCAATAATAAGATTAATACTACTGTATGAAGGAATTTTTCTTTTTCAACTTTTATATGCATTTTTATGGAAGAACACTGAAATCCGGTATTTTAAACTGATAGTTCCCCGGGAAAGCGCTATCCGATTTGATTCAAAATTGCTATATCGTATTAAAATAGCAAAAAATATCAGCTCCTTAAATTTCATTAATTTATCTTTACTTTTACCAAAACGTTCCTATGGGAGCTATAGGATATAGTTTCCTGATCCGAACGATTTTCATACTATATGTGCCTAGGATCAAATAATAACGATTGGTAAAGTTTCATGTCGATATCTCCAAAACTGACCGAGTTATTAATTAATGCCACAAAAACAGGTCAAAAACCCCATAGTGCAGAGTTACAGTTGTTGTTATGATGGTTGATCGCATAGTAAAGTATGCCGTATGTTGCTTTTGATCAATAATGGCTCATAGAAAAATATAAAAACTATTATTTTTGAACCTTAATGAAAAAATGTTGCAAGAAGATAAGCTTATTGCTAAGATTTAAATTATTTGTCGGAAAGTTTTCGAGATATAAGCTTTGAACACTTTTAAAGCTACGAATTTAAAAAATATATGTACACACATACACTGCAAAGTCAAAATGCAAAGTATAGTGAAATGTAGATGAGGAAAGTTAATGTAATCTTTAATTACGTAATTCACGATACGGATAAGTTTATCTCCATTTCGCTCTTATAGTTGGTGAGTTCTCTGTGCACATTCTAAATGGATATGTAAGAATAGAGTATATTAACGGAAGTTGGAAACGGCTTTCGTTTTAGGTATTAATTTCAAATTTTATACATATTTCCTATTTTGTTACTCAACGATCGCTTGCTCGGTGGGAGTGCAGCGAGTGTCATAACTCCTCTGATCGCATAAAAGTGCGCGTTTGGGATGAAGACAATGATTTAAAGTCAAAACTTCGACAAAAATTGACACGAGAGTCGGACGACTTTTTAGGACAAACGATAATCGAAGTTCGTACACTGTCTGGAGAAATGGATGTATGGTATAACCTAGAGAAGCGAACGGATAAATCTGCTGTTTCGGGCGCAATACGACTTCATATATCAGTGGAAATTAAGGGCGAGGAAAAGGTGGCTCCTTATCATGTGCAATATACTTGCTTGCATGAGAATCTCTTTCATTATCTTTGTGAGGAAAACAGTGGAATGGTAAGTAATATGCCTTATAATAAAAATATTTTTTTTATATTATAAAATAATAAATTTTTTTATAAGGTTAAATTGCCAATTCAAAAAGGCGATGACGCTTGGAAACTGTATTTTGATGAAATTCCAGAAGAGATTGTTGACGAGTTTTCAATGCGTTATGGAATTGAGAACATTTATCAGGCTATGACTCATTTTCACTGTCTATCGGCCAAATATTTGTGTCCTGGAGTACCAGCTGTAATGAGCACACTTTTAGCCAATATTAACGCGTATTATGCGCATACCACTGCATCGTCTGCAGTATCTGCTAGTGATCGTTTTGCTGCTAGCAATTTTGGGGTACGTATCGTAAATATTTAAATATATATGGAAAAACACTAAACCAGTTCTGATTTAACAGAAAGAAAAATTTGTTAAGTTATTGGATCAGCTACACAACTCACTCAGAATTGATTTGTCAATGTATAGAAACAACTTTCCCGCATCTAGTTCGGAAAAACTAATGGACTTAAAGTCAACCGTCGATTTATTGACAAGTATAACTTTTTTTCGAATGAAGGTAAATACAAGTTTTTTGTTTATGCACAATAGGAAGACTCAAACAAACTTTTTTTCTTAGGTTCAAGAATTGTCAAGTCCACCTAGAGCAAGCACAGTGGTAAAAGACTGTGTAAAAGCATGTCTACGATCTACTTATCAATTTCTTTTTGAGAATTGCTACGAACTTTACAACCGAGAGTTTCAGGTAAAGCGGTGCCAAGAGAAAAATTATTAAAGCATATTCTGTATACTTAAATAAATAAATCTGTTAAACTTAAAATAATTTATGCACCTAAAAAGTATTTTTAAAATTAAGATTAAAAATAAGGTTTCACAAAAGGAAATCGTAAGGATATGAAAAAAGATTGTGAAACCTGAAACTGTAAAGAAATGATGATATTCCTAATAATCGCAAATATGAAAAAAACAATATTCTTTGTTAGTTGTTAGAAAGAATCGGCTGTTTTCTGGTTATTTGCGGAAGACAATATTATTTTAAAAATATTTACCACTTCTCGTCAATTTTTAAAAAAGTATGGAATTTTTTAAACCATGACCTTAGAGAGTCCAAAGCTAAGTACCTTCGCTGAGGTTTACCTTAACCTAGAAGGTTAAAAAGATAAAATACCTTAAACCTTGTTTCTAAAAAACAAGATCTTAGACTAGAAATTAAAAATTCAATTAAAGCGATTAAATTCGAATTCAATTAATATATTAAAAAAGTTAATATATTAGACTTAAATGAAAAAACTGGGTGGGTAAAACCACCAACCCAACTTTGAAAATTTGTTCATATTGGAGACGACACATATCTTCGAATTGGAGACAACTGCTCAATTTCCTGCAAAGGATTTTGAGCTTTAACTGTATTTTGCCACTACACTGATGCTGATGGCACTATTTATGTAATGTGGATTATTCATAATGCCATCAGTCGACTTCTGAATAGTTTCAACGTTGGATAAAAGCATTTCTGCTATAGGAAAGGTCTTATATGTGAAAAATGGCCTAACTAAACATGAGGCAGCCTAAGATATCAATAATCCCGTCTAATAACCTTTGTAGCGCAAACATACAAGTATATTGTGATTCCATTGTTATCGATTGAAGATAATTCTTTTCTGATGTTTTTCAATTTAGCTCCCGCAGACAGTGATTCTTGTAGTAGAGAGGGCCGAAATTTCTACAGGCTAAGATGCTGCAATTTTGTGAATAATGCAATTAAGCATTTGGTCAGGATAAGTTGAGTAGAGGCTTTACAAAATGACAATGAACATTTTGAGCTTATAAGCTTTCAATACTTAAAATAACTGTCAATTAACTCTGTAACAGTGGTCCAGTTTTTGGATATGATAAAAAAGCCTATTGAAGGGGTAAAATACCGGTGAAAAGCCTTTATAACTTTTGTATAGATATAAAGAGTTACGCATACAAAAAATATTCTTACACGACACGTGTATTAGAAGGTGCCACGGACATGCCTATATCCAGAATCCTAATCAAGATTATATATGTATAAGGTTGTCAAAAAAGTCTTGGGGTATTTTTACTAAATTTTCAATTGTTCATAAAATTGGTTATAATAGTTAGAAGCCCCGTTTTTAGAAGCTCGCTTCTCTATTGGCAAAAAACTCGGAGAGCCAATTTTCAGAAGAACTCTCTTTTGGACCATGGAGCGTTCGCCATGAACAAAAATAGGTGGTAATCACTTGGTGCGAGATCCGGACTATACGTTGGATACAAACTTCCAGAGCTTATGGCGCGTCATTAAAGATGTGTGTGGCCTGGCGTTGTTCAGATGGAAAAAAATTCGCCCTCTGGTGATCAAAGATGGCTTTTTCTGCATAAGTGATGCCTTCAAGCTATCGAGTTGTTGGCAGTAAAGGTCTTAATTGAGTGTTTGGCCATAGGAAAGCAGCTTGTAGTAGATTATTCCCTTCCAACCCCACCAAACACACAGCATAACCTTCCTGGCCGTTAATCCAGGCTTGGCCACCATCTGAGCAGCTTCACCGCTTTTCGATTACGACCGTTTGCGCTTGACATTGTCGTAAGTGACCCACTTGTGGCACACTTCGAGATTCTGCACTTGGAGATTCTGCAAACTGCACAAATTTTATTGGCAGCATGAGCTGAATTTTTGCCTTTATCGTAGTAGTACTGTAAAATATGCCGTATTTTCTCTTAATTTGCTCCATTTTTGCGATGCTATAACTCACGAACCACTAAGAACAAACAATAATAAAACAAACACGTATAAGCTTATTTAAAGAGCTGTTTAAAAAGCTAGCGTGACCCGATGCGACAAATAAAACTCAAACTACACACTTACCCACCTAGCGGAAATACTGCAAGACTTTTTCGGCAAAGTCTTTTTTTTTTTGGGTGTACAACTTTGTTTCACCTACAACTTTGCTTTTACTGCGAAATAGTGCATACATATGTATTATTAGAAGTATTGTCCGTCGCTAGCGACAACTTTCTCCCATCTTTCCGCCAATTTTCGGATCCCGGCTCAAAAAAAGGAGTCCTCTTTTGGCGCAACCCATGAATCAATCCACATTTATAATTCTTCGAAGGATTGAAAATGTTCATTTGCTGGGCCGTGTGTCATCGAACTAGATAGGCTGAAGTCAGAAGGGGCGACATCTAGGGAAAACGGTGGGTGGGGCAAGTCATTCCATTTCAGCGTTTCTAAATACTTTTTTGACCACTTTTGCGAAGTGAGGCCAAGCATTGTGGTTTTGGAGGATAACTAGATAGCTCTTTGCAGTGGCTGATTTAAGGAAAAAGGCCCAGTGGGCAAAATTTTTCCAGGGCCCCCCTGTCACCCCATACGAGAAAGAAATCGAAGGTGTAACTTTCAGCAAGAGGGGCCCTGAAAGCGCCTTTGCCCACCTGTTAAATCCGCCACTGGCTCTTTGTATTGTTGCCGCCTTTCTTTTAGCGCACGACTAAGGCGCATTAGTTGCGTTCGATAGCGATCTCCTATGATCAGGGACCGTAATCATTATGAGTTTTATTTTAAAAATAGAAATCAGTTTCTGATTTTTATTTTTTTGCTCAGAGAATAGTAATTATTTGTGTCATTATATTTTGTGAGTTAAAAAAAAAATCATAACCATAATCTTTATTTACGGTTTTGCCATGGTTTTCTTCTTTTGAGATTATCGTGTCGAACGCATTTATTATACCCGGCTACGTATCGATGTAAAAATCCCTTCGTTTTGTTTTACTAAAAAAGTAAAACATCCCGCAAATGGCGAGAATTGGGCACATACATAATTATGTAATTATGTGCGACAGTGATTTGGAACTTTTGAAAAGACCTCGTAGGAATTGTTTATTAGGTCGAATTTAGTACAAAACCGTTTTTGAAATGTTTGTAACGCCCTTAAAACCCGTAAAATTTCTGAATAGCTAAATGCTGTAGCTTTTGAAAAAAAATACATTTAGGGATATCTTCAAAAAAAGGATAACATTTTTACACAAGAACTGACATTTTGGCTTTTTTGTCGTGTTATTCGGACTTTGATAAAACGAGACCAATTACATTAAGAAATTAGGAAAATTGTTGAAGCTTTTCCCAAAACAAGTCAGTACACTCTTGCTAGCGTTCCGGAGCAATAATGTGCCCTTCCATTGCGCTTATTCTTTTAAGAGGAGGATAAGGTATTAAATTTTTTTTTTTTTCATTATACCCTTGCAGAGGGTATTATAATTTTGACCAAAAGTGTGCAACGCAGTGAAGGAGACATCTCCGACCCTATAAAGAATATATATTCTTGATCAGGATCACCTCCTGAGTTGATATGAGCATGTCCGTCTGTCCGTCTGTCTGTTTCTACGCAAACTAGTCTCTCAGTTTTAAAGCTATCGACTTTGCACGCAGTATATAAGTCGGAACGGCCGGGATCGGCCGACTCTATCCTATAGCTGCCATATAACTGATTGATCGGAAATGGTATAACTTTGGTGTTTTTAGAGTTAGAGAGTTCAAATTTGACATGAGAGCTATTTATTCAAAATATTATGACATGCCAAATTTCATAAGAATCGGCTGACTATATCCTATAGCTGCCATATAACTGAACGATCGGAAATGACCCAACTTTCGTGTTTTTAAAGATAGAAAGCTGGAACTTGGTACAGATTATATTTTTGGTCAGTTAATCCGATCTACCAAATTTTATAACGATCGGTTGACTATATCTTATAGCTGACATATAACTGTACGATCGGAAATGGTTTTTGGTAGAAATATGAACTTTCATATTTTTGAAGATAGAAGCTTGGGACTTTTTTTTAGATTTTTTATTGTAATTAATTGGGTTTATTATGATGTAATCATAAGGATCGGCCAACTATATCCGATGTTTGCGATATATATCCGGTTTTAGCTGCAAGAGTATATCAACTTCGGCTCCGCCCGAAGTTAGCTTTGCTTTCTTGTTTTTTTTTTTATTTTTTAAATTGAATGCATAATATCTGAAGAATATTGTGTCAAAATTGTGTCAAGTCAATTAAAGCAAAATTGACGAAGTTATTAGTTATTGACGAAGTTGCTTATAAACGTTTTACACTGGATTTTTTTGTGTTTAAAACTTTAAAGCGTTTTTCCCACAAGTCACGTTTTCAAAGTCGGTGCCCCTCATAACTTCAAAACTACTGCACCGATCCTTTTGAAATTTTAAACACTATTTCTGTACATATTTTGCGAGGTAACGCTGTCGAGTTTTTTTTTTTGTGTTCATATTTTGATTTTGCAATGACAAATTAACCGATTTTTTCCCAAAAAATTGAGTTTTTCACTTCAAAGTCTTCAAAAAAATTAAAAAATTGCAATTTTTAAAAAACCTTCACAGCGTTACCTGGGGCGAACTATTATCTAACGAATGAATTTTTATTTTTTGATTACAAATGATCCAGCACCGAGTTATGAGGGGCACCGCAATTCAACTTTTTTTGGCGACACGTCCGGACAATTGCTACTATTGCCATATTTTTAAATATTTTTTTGTACAAATTTGATAAAACATTCTTCTAATGTCATACTTTAATATACTGTTGGTTAAATTAATAAATTTTAACTGTGTCGTCAGGAAAAAAATCACAAAAAACTGGCTTTTTTCGCATGATTTGACCTTACCCTCCCCTTAATTAACACACTGTCACTCCCAAGCGCTAGTAAACGTTATTTTTTTTATAATTCGAAAAGCTTGTGAGTAGGGCACATTGAGTGAGTGAGTAGGAAGGGAGTTGCACATTCATAAATTTATTAACATTCACATTTATTCACACACATTGAAAACTATACGAAATTTGACCACTTTAGTGCGCAGTTTCAATGCACCGGACATCCTGAACCTAACACGACCTCGTGTAGAAAATAACAGCAATCGAATTTTTCTTTTCTCTTTTTATTTATTACAGACTGAACATTAAATAGTTTCATAACAAAAGCCAATTTTCTTACCTTAACTTATAACAAATTATCATGTTACCAATTTCACAAAATAGTATTGGGTTCCAAAACCAACATTAAAATATTTTTTTTTAGTTCAGTCTTAATTTTTTATTCTCACAAGCATTAGACAAGACAAGCATTAATATGTTTTGCACTTGTGCTTGCATTATATTTTATTGTCTCAGAACTCTGCCATTTTCGTTGGCCAGCAGTACAACTTCTTGGTGTACTTCACTTTTTTTCTTCCATAATCTCAGTATTTGCATTTTCGCTCTCGTCTCATTTAATACTGAAAATTAAATGTGAAAGACTGCAAACAAGCCCACCAACGCTGTGCTCTGGGGGTTAAATCTTGTTTATTTCTTGACGTCCTTAGCGAGTAAAGGACAAAATTTCCTGCCCAACAAATAAAGTCGAAAATGTTCAATGGAGTTCACAACAGCACTTATACATTCACAACAACAGAACCCAAATATTGAACCGATGTTTTCAGGAAAGAACACTTTGTAAGATTGAATGAAAACCCAACCTTTGTCAAAACACCTGCATTGAACAGCTTGGCCTAATTAAATTTTTTCCCGAACTAAATCTCGCTCGAGTGGACTTACACAATGTAGCCTTCTTTGTACGTTTTTTATTAGATCAAACAACCTAATTTTTACTTCGCCAATTCTGACTTTAGTACTTTGAATTCCAGTTATAAACGAATTTGAGTACTTTGCCAACAATGAATGTAGTTTTCTGTAGCTTGTCCGTTAACCTCAGTAATCAGTATTAATATCATTATTCAGTATTAACCTCAGTATTCCGTATTAATATCGGCTGGCTCATTGCCGGTACATAAATTAACTACTTTGGAAAAAGTAATTTTTAAATGGGTTGAAATTTTAAATCGCTTTTCCCGGGTTAATGCCTTGTTCTAATTAACTTTCTTCTTTCTACATTGGGTAGATTTTTTTTTTGTATTTCGCCGTCTTTCAGATTTTTGAAATGTATTGTGCGTCAATAAGCGCATCAGCTAGCATTCCTGCATTCATCATAAAGCCTAGAGGCCCAGACGACCGAGAGGCGCACGAGAAAATATAGTTTTTGTTATGGTATTTGTTATTTATTAAGCTAAGAGGAGTTAGTAAGAAAATCTAAAATTCTATGTTTTAAAGTTGAAGGATAAGAAAGATATGTTAAAGATTAAATACCATTGTATTTCGAACAAAGGACCCTAAAAAGGTTTTGCATATGTCTACCTACAATGACTGAGGAATAGAGGACTAAAGTTTCTCTTTCTAGTCATTCTATTGGGAATGTTAAAATTGAAATGCTGGCTATCTACATCCACATTGATTAGGTTACGTAGAAAAACTACACCTAGCATTGTTCTACGATTTGTTAAGCTAAAGGGTTTATCTTCTATTTGGAAGATAAAGATTTGCATCCCAGTTAAGACCTCTAAAAGAAAATGTTAAAAAAAAGTTTTTGTAGGGATTGTATGCGGTTCTGATGTACTCCAGACGCAATAACCGTACTCCAGAATAAGACGGACCAAAGAAATGAATGTTTTAGTTATGTACGGGTCGTTTATTTCTTTTCTTTTCTTTTTTAATAAATCCAAAGAATCCTTTAGTCCCATTCACCATTGAGGAAATATGGTCGGAAAATGTAAATTTAGAGTCTAATAGGACGCCGTTATCATTAACCTGAGTTCATTTTTCTATCCCATAGAGAGGACACATAGCCTGCAGAGGGCAAAAACGAAAAAAAAACATAAGCTTGAATTTTGATCCATTAAGTATTAAGGATGTAGTCTCATGTGTGAGGTTGAAAAAAATCGATTTTTTTCACATATTTCGATAGTATTGTTTATTAAGAATGTACTGTTAAAGTTTCAAATAAAAATATCAAATAATGACAGAGATACAACCCATAATCGAGAGCGCGCCTACACCGAAAAGTATGAGTTTCTCGGTAGCGTCTAAACTTTAAACGCGTTTTTCTCCGAACGACATTTTTGTGTGCGGCGCAGGTGATTCACAAAATTCTATGGTACCGATCTAGCTGAAATTTGGATATGTTTTTCTAAAAAGTAACACCTCTGTCCCGTACTAGAATCATTTATTTTTAATGATTAGTTTTTTTTTATCGTTAATTTAAGATAAGTTTTTTAAATTTTTTTAAATTTTTTTTTTTGTGAGTTCGTCATTTTGTTGTTTATTGATGAAAATATTTCATTCTAGTACGGGACAGAGCCATAAGCTTACAAAACAATAATCTATTCAAATTTTTTATTTCGGATGACTCTAGCAGTCGAAATCACCTGCGCCAGGGACCTACCTTTTTTTTTATATGAATACTTTGGCATGCTATAAAGTGTATTAAACTACACAAGAATAAATTAAACAAAATATTTTCAAATAGTTTATGATGCCTATAAAAACATATGTGAAAATTGGACCGATCGCATTATTTTTTATTCCAAAAAAAATGTTTTGAAATAACCTCTAAAAAGTAGGCCGGAACATGAGACTACATCCTTAAATCATTGGCTTAACACCATTTTTGAAAGTTTTCAAAATCGGACTGAAGATTGCATTGGTCAGAGATGGATTTTTATTCAAGACAAAGCTTAACACCACCTCATACATAACAGCTAGAGAGTTCGTTAAAAAAGGAAGCAAGTCATAAATAAAAATAGTAAATAGTAACGGGGCAAGATGACTTCCTTTAGGGACGCCAGATGTAGCGCGGAACATGCGGGAATGTATGTTTTTAAAAAAGACTCTTTTTGTTCTTCCATCTAACTAGCTTGAGATCCACGTTAGGAGGTCTGTAGGAAATCCCAGCATATTCAGTTAACTCAAAAAGAGTGAGTGATTGACTGAATCAAATGCTTTGCTAAAGTCTATGTAAATAACATCAGTTTGAAATCCCTTTCGAAAGCCATTTATGACAAAGGATGTCAGATCCAGTAAATTAGTGGTGGTGGAGCGACGTTTAAAGCCATGCTGACATGAAAAGATGATCGAAGAGCAAAGTTGTTGCAAATTAAGAGTAACTAATTTTTCAAATAACTTTGGAATTGCCAACAATTTACAGAGCTACCTCTGTAGTTGGCAGCATCCTTTTCCATTGTTTATGCAAGGGGATTATGAAAGATTGCTTCCACTTAAGGGGAAAATCGCGGTTTCCAAAGATAAGATAAAAAGTCTTAGAAGAGGTTTGCACAGAGTCCTGGCACAATACTTTAGCACACAGCCTGGTACCTCGGGGCCGGCCGAATAAACGGGTTTAACCCGGGTATTTTCGGAGAAAAACGGACAGAAAATAGAATTTGCTGATTTAATGTTATATGTGTAGAGCTGATCTGTCGTTTAAAGAGTAGAATAAGTTGTTTAAAAAAATTTTGCAAATAGATCGGCAATGACCAGATCGAGGGTATCAGATGAACCCTTAAACGTAAGCAGAGGTGGTACAAAGTTATAAAAACTAAAAATAGATTGTGGGCGATGTTCCAACTTTCTATCTTCAAAAACACGAAATTTGGGTCATTTCCGATTGTTCAGTTATATGGAAACAATGGTATACAGTCAGCCCATCCCAGACGTTCCGACTTATATACTGCGTGAAAAGAAAAGAAGGGTGTGTGCAAAGTTTCAAGTCGATAGCTTTAAAACTGAGAGACTAGTTCGCGTAGAAACAGACAGACAGACGGACAGACGGACATGCTTATATCAACTCAGGAGGTGATCCCAATCAAGAGTATATGTTATTTACTTTATAGGGTCTGAGATGTCTCCTTCACTGCGTTGCACACTTTTGACCAAAATTATAATACCCTCTGCAAGGGTATAAAAATAATAATAAAGTAAGTATAAAACAAGAAAGGAAAGCTTACATCGGGCGGAGCCGAAGTTGATATACCCTTGCAGCTAAAATCGGATATATATCACAAACATCGGATATAGTTGGCCGATCCTGGCCGAACATCATAACAAAACCAATTAATTACAATAAAATATCAAAAAAAAAGTCCCAAGTTTCTATCTTTAAAAATACCAAAGTTGGTATTTTTACCAAATACCATTTCCGATCGTTCATTTATATGGCAGCTATAAGATATAGTCGACCGATCGTTATGAAATTTGGTAGGTCGGATCAACTGACCAAAAATAGAATCTGTACTAAGTTTTTTAGATAGTTTTTTAAGATAGAAAGTTGCAACTTCCGACTGGTTCTATTTTTGGTCAATTGATCCAACCTACCAAATTTCACGTCTGTCAAGACGTGGGTACCGCCACTGCTTACGCACAAGCATGTGGCGCTTACACACAGTAAAGAACCAGTAGAATGAAGGCCACAAAATTTACCACAAACATTGTCCAGATCACAGTAGTTTTTAGAGTGCCCAAAATGATGTCTCCTTTGACAGTGAAGTAATTCGTTTCTAAGGAAAGCTCGACAGTTACTCTGTATCTTCCAAGTTGTGCTATTTATAGGGACTCAGCAACGTTTTCACCCTGCCTAAGGCTGACATAAAACTAATTTTTTCTAGTTTTATAATTTATTGTGTTTTGTTATCATCCTCGTTACCCTGAAAGTTCTTCCAATCAGTCCTTATATGTTAAAGACCTCACAGCCGTTGTCAGCAAATCCCTGTTCTATCTGTGATTTCTGTACATTTGAATGGATTCCTTTGAGAACTACCCTGTAAGCCTTATCTACTGTAACCTTGTAGGGCCAAAATTGGCAGTTGTCAGTGTTTTTACAGCCGAAAACTTCAGAATTGGCTGTATATATTCTGGAAACACTAAATTTTGAAGAGCGAATGCTTAGTTTGAGGAGCCAAGGCTATCTTTTACTTGATCTTCGCGATCAGGACATTTGTCTAAAAAGAGGGGATTTTGTTAGGTTTTGCAGATTGATCTCTTTCCTCAATACAGGTGTATGGCCTTTAATAGAGTCAACATCTTCCAGATTTTGTTCCATTTTTTCTGTTTCAACAGAATCACGAATCAAGTAATATTTCATGTTTTTGCGAAAGAAAAATTTTCCTGCTTGTTGAGCGGCGTTGTGACCTTCAACTTAGTTTTGCTGATCGGGGGCAGACTGAGATCGTGGCCCTCTGAAGGCCTCGTCTTTGCGTTTTCGACTGACGTTTTCTCCAGGTGGGTGGAACAGATATTTAGAATTACTTGTTTTGTGTTTACGATGTTATAAAATTTGGCAGCGCAGTCATGGTCTAGCGAATGCGGCTGGCTGCAATCGCACCCACGGTGTTAGTGGAAGTACAACCAAAGTATATTTTAATGGTCCATTGTAATGATGCAGGTAACACTCGTAGTAGAGTTTCTGCTAGTTGTCACCATGGATCGTTGTTGTTTGGGCATACCTGCAAGGTAGACCGAAAGACGGGCGCGGAATTGGGATTGTTGAAAGCTTTTAATCTCCCTTATCGCCGTTGGCCAGAAATAGTATTCGTATGTTGCACACATAAGCAGTAGCGGGGCCTAAGCCGGTTTTCTTGAAGTAATTATCGAACACACATCTTTACATCACGAATGCTGGGGGTAAACTCTGAAAACCTCGAGGTGGCGTGGTATAAATGAATATTGTTCCATTAGTGCGGAAAAGTGCCGAAAAATACGAACTGCTATAGATTCAGAATATAACAATCTGCGACATACACTTGGACAAAGACCTATGTGCCGATATATGTTTCATATAAGTCTCAGTAAAATTTATTTCTTTTTTTCAAAATGACCTTTAAGGCCATTCATTACAAATTAATACGCAAATACGCAGTAATCTAAAATAAGAAAAAACAAGAGAGGAAAGCTAACTTCGGGCGGAGCAGAAGTTTATATACCCTTGCAGGTAAAACCGGATATACATATATCGCAAACATGGATATAGTTGGCCGGTTGGACAGACAGACGGACATGCTTATATCAACTCAGGAAGAATATATGTATATGCTTTATAGGGTCTAAGATACAAAAATTTTTTGGCAACTCATGTCGGTACGCTGAGAAAAAAGTTATATTAACAATCAAAATTGGATAAAAAAAAACATTTTACCAAAAATTTTTAATTTAAAATTTTTGTAATTCACATATGGGCTATTCCGGCAGATGGTCAACCAGGACCGAAAAAACAAATGTCCATATTCCTCGATTCTTTTTTTGTATTTTTATTAATAAATAATTTTCATACTTTTTCCAAATTTCCAAATTTTTATAATCTTTTGGATTTGTAGCATATCTAGCTTTTTTTTTTAAGAAAAGCCCGAAAAGTCAAAAATGTAATTTTCACCTTTTTTTTACTTTTAAAGACATTTTTATGTTTATTTATTTCTCAAGGAAAACATATGATGTGTTCGCTCTTTTTGTACTAAATCTCTTAATAACAATCTAATAAGAAGAGAAAAAATCAAGAAGAGCAAAAAAATGTGCAATTACCTCATAATTTCTATTTTGATTCTTAACTATGTTCTAATCGTACGTTCGCGACCCAAAACATAATTTTATTGTAATTGTTTCGCATTAAGTAAAAGCAGGTGAATGAAACTTTATGTGTTAAGTCATTTTAGTGTAAACTACTGAAATTTAAAAAAAATCCCGACTTTTTCAAGAAATTATTTTTATATTGAATTTTAAAGTGGCGTACGTTCGCGACCGTATGTATAAAAATAATATTATTTAAAAAAAAAAATTTTTTTTACAAGTTTATAAATATTTGTAGATGGATAAAAGAAGTGACAATTAAAATTAAATAAAATTTAAATTAAAATTAAATTTAAAATAAAATTAAAATTTAATTTTCCATAAAAAAAAAAAAAAAATTCGGTGAAACATGATTTTTTAAGAAAATATAAATTTATTTTGCTAGAGTAAGCCAAAACCGACTTCCATTTCGCGTACGTTCGCGACCTCATGTTTTTTGCCCATATTGTGGAAATGAAAAATCCATCAGAACCATAATTAACTCTAAGAAAAGAACTCAGCAAATGCTATCGGAAACAAAAAAAAGTATCAGAAAATGTTATTTTCTTTAACTTTCTGGCACTAATTGCGTACGAACGTTCGCGACCCCAGGAATAGGCCATATGTAACAATTACGATTAACAATCAAAATTGAAAAAAGTTATATAAACAATCAAAATAGGATAAAAAAAAACATTTTACGAAAAATTTTTAATTTAAAATTTTTTAATTAATTAGTAATTAAAAAAAGGCTCTGCATTTTTTACAACAGACTATTATCATGACAAATAATGCATAGCTTCTTACTTAATTTATATTCTGCGAAAAAGAAATTCAAGTCGACCGTTCTGGCAGAAACCAAAACAAAACTGTGTTTCTTGGAGTGAAAAGTTTTCGGAAATTCAATAGCAAAATGCATTTGGATTATCACAATAGAGGAAAATAGTGAAAACACGCAAAATGTTTATTGCAATTGGCCTTTTCCTATGCTGATTGCTACACATGTACATATGTGACTTCGCATTTCCCAAACGCGCTTTTGGTTTCGATAAATAATACGACAAATCATGTATAAAAAGTTTGGATTTTTTATTAAACAACACATACAAAAGTGATATTTTTATTAAATATATTTTTTTTATAACCTAAATAATTTTATACCCAGCGCACGATAGGAATCGGTTATTGCAGAAGCACGATTCTCTCACCAACAAACTCCCACTTTTATGCTCCTACTTTCACTTCCCTCTAAAGTTATTATAGAAATTATATTTCTGTTTCACTGCTGGCTTTTTTTCACGTTGCTAGTTTCGAGGTAGGATGCGTAGGATGTAGGTTACATTAAAACCTTGGATAGTAGCTGGACCACTTCGCGCTCTATACTTCACGCAAGGCCATTGGACTCAAATGGGGTATGTCTCAAAAAATAGTAAGATGGCTGTATAGAAAAAAAAGCAGATGCAGATGGCCTGCTTTAACAAACCTTATATGTAGAGAGGTTTAAGAAAACGCAAAGGATGGCGGAGGTCTGCATTACAGGCAGTCTCCGTGCCACACCAACTGACGCCCTAGACTTCATACTTGATCTATTGCCTGTCAAGATAGCCACACTATCGGCAATAAGGATACGCGAGGCGGGTTTCTGGAAAAGGACAGACTACTGTTTACCCTTGATCATCCCACAACAAACTATAAGGTCACCCTTCCATCGGGGAATGGGCCACACCAGCGGATTCCCTTCATGTATACACAGAGAGTTCAAAGTTGAACGGCCAGGTGGTAGGCGGTAGGTCCTTAGGCTCCCCGACCCCTGTAGTGTGTTCCAAGCGGAAATAATAGCTATCAACACTTAGATCCCCAGCTCTTGCTAGCAATAAAGAAGCTATTTGGATCTTCTCAGATAGTCAAATGGCACTCAGAGCTCTTGACGGATTTTCATCCAACTCTAGGAAACTGAATGACTGTCGCAGATCTCCTAACGAAATAACAGAACAGCATGATATCCAACTGGCCAACATTGGGACCACGAGGGAAATTGCGCCGCTATTCTCCCGAAGAAGGAACTAGTAAGCATTCCCTTAGAAACTTGTAGCACTGAGGAAATGGAGAAATCTCCAGAGAATTCCAAGAACTCCCGCATAATAAGGTCCATTTGCTCTAGGAGAAGATCAATGAAGCATATGATGAATGACTGCAGTCTGACTGTAATTATGGACTGCAGTCTAACGGTCAAGGTCATCACGGGACACTGGATAGTAGGAATGCACGCGGCTTGACTAGCGGTGCTCCACTATGATTACTGTAGGAGCTGCAGGGATGTAAAGAAAGAGGAGACAGTCGCACACCTCCTGTGCCACTGCCCTGCGCTTGGGCACAGTCGACTCTAACTCCTGGGTGCAGCAAAACTTTCGGACCTAACAGACCTCGCGGAGATCGCTCCACGCGGACTCGTTGCCTTCATCCGAAAAGCTGGGTGGGACCGCGAGCCGCCGTAGGAAGGGTAGAAACCCTTGGGTACTTTAGTAGATATGATGGGGTAAGGTTCCTTGACTTCTTACCTCTGCGGTATCACAAGAAGCCTCAGCGGCTCAAGTGGATACGGGAGATCAGTAGCTGGCCCCCGCATCGCCGCCTCAACCTAACCTAATCTAGTTTCGAGGTATTTACAAATTTTTTTTTATTTTCATTAATCTATAATTATATGGATGATAAATTCGACAAAACCATTCCTTACTTCTTTAATGAACTTGTAAGAACTTAGCACATAAGCCTTTTAAAAAAATGTTCTTTTTGTAAGAAGCGGATTTAAATATACCATAGTTTCGTATTTATTAATGAGTTATTTATTGTTTTTTTAAACCTAAATAATACAGGTCGATCCTAACGAAGTAAAGCGTGCCCCAGATGATCATGAACCAAAGTTGGATAGTGTGGACTTCTGGCATAAGCTAATAGCACTAATAGTATCAGTTATAGATGAAGACAAAAACAGCTATGGCGCAGTTTTAAATCAGTTTCCTCAAGAACTGAATATTGGACAAGTATGTATACCATTCTTCCGGGTGTCAAATTAAGTCAGGCCTAAGTATCTTAACATTTAATATAATATTTTTTTAATAAAAAAAAACAAGAAGGGAAAGTTAAATTCATACAAACATATATAGCAGTTCTTATTAAGAATTTAAATGCAAGTGGCATATCTGCCAAATAACCAAAATACTAAAAGCCCATACAACCGGCATGCCCTGTCATTCCCATTAAAAAGAAACCACTGTTCAACAGAAAAACCAGGTCAAACCTATCAATTAATTTATAAATAACATTTCAGAGCCTAGTTGGAAACAGTTCAAATTAGTAAGACACAAACCTTTTCTATACCCTTATCATCGGCATCCAGACATAAACACACACATAAACCATTTACACATAAACCATTTCATAAACAAGTGCCTATCCTGGGAACCTGCATGTCAGCATAAAATTATAACCAATAAAAAATATTAATTACGCTGCTAGCGCCGCTGTTACAGATCAAAGCTATAGTTATACAAATATTAAAATGAAATTATCAGTTTGTAAATGAAAAACCAACAAATAGGAGAACTATTAAACTCATTCTTGATAAATAAATAAATAAAATTATTAATTTTAAATCTTAATTTTACCTTTTTTATTTAATCGGGAATTAAAATACGCAGTTGGCGCAGTTGGTAGGATGCGATTATCGTAGCGTGTTAAAATAAAAAAATATCCGAAAAACAAATTTATAATAACCTTTTATTAAAAAGATTAAAAACAAGAATGAAAAGAAGAATTCATGTAAAAGTTAATATACCTTTATCCTATACCCACATAGCTATAATCCGATGTAAATCGGATAATTTGATCATAAAACCAATTTATTATAATACATAATTTAAAAAAGACCCAAGCTTCTATTTTCAAAAACCCAAAGTTGGTATATTTATCAAATACCGAATACCATTTGCAATTGTTCAGTTATATAGTATCTATAGGATATAGTCTGAGATATGTAGACTAAGATAAAAAAAATGTTCAATCTATGGAAACGGACGTTATATATTTTTCCCATTTATCGCTCCATCTTCAGCGAGCTTAGATTCCACCCAGATTACTCCCTGTCATCTCCGTAAAGCTAAACTATGTCTTTCTCTCCACTTTGTAAAGTAGGTGGCAAAGGTCCATTCTAGTCCATAATTTAATCGCTAGACTACCTACGATAACTGTAAAGCATTGCTCTTCAGACAAGCCTGGGAGCATTGCTTGGGGAACTCCAGTGACATTCTGAGTTTCGTAGACTTGAAAACCTTCCTCCATTTACCAAGAAGCAATGTCAACGTGGACACCTGTCAGCATCTTCAGAGATTACACTTGGCCGATCCCACCTTTTCGAGGCCACGCCGCATCGACGAGTTATTTGGAGGAGATCTAATACCATATTTGTTACTGCCATATTTACGGAAACGAGGTTCAAATCACCCTATTGCTCAACTCACTCAATTAGGTTGGATCGTGTTTGGCCATAGCAATGCAGCAAGGACAAATGTGGTAACCATTCGATGCCATCAAACTAATCTGGATGCACTGGTAAATGGTTTCTTCGATCTCAATTAAATCAGCTCTGAGAGGACGTTAACAGCAGAACAATGCTGTGAAGATCATTTCCAGCGCACCTACACCAGACATCACAATGGAAAATATCTGGTCTGGCTTCGGTTAAAAACTAATTTTGACAAAGAACAAATCATCGGAAAGTTTCACCAAATCGCACTCAATAGATTCCACCTCTTAGAACGTCGGCTAAACAGAAACGACACATTTAAACAATATCACTCCACTATCAAGGAAAATTTTGACCTTAATCAACTCACTACCACTACCACGAAGTCACTACCGCAGAAGCTCGACATCAAATTATCTCTCCAAGAGGTCAACAGTATTTCTCATCATGCACTCTCTCACCCCGCCGTGGTAAAGGAGGACAGTACAACGACCAAAGTTCGGGTGGTCTACGATGCATCATGTATGGGGTTGTTGGTTTTTAAAAAAATATCGTATTGATGATATTTGCTGTGAAAAAATATCAATCGATAATATTAAGAAATATCACATAAAAAATCGATATATCGAGTATTTTTGATATTTTTTATGGTCAGCTAAAATTGAAAAAAGGTTATTTGTAAATTTAAAAAAAGGTTTTAATATGTGTTTTCATCCGCCATGGACTGCAAATAAGAGCTATTTTTTATTTAAAAAGTGAATTTAAAAAACAACAAATATTTATACCCACTCTCAAGCAACTTTTATTTACGTTATTTAAAATAAAAAATAACAAAATTATTAAGGACATTGTATTCAAATTTAATTATAAAAAAAACTTAATATAAAAAAAAAGTTTTTTAAAACTTAATTAATTTATGGAATATGTACTAAATAATGCTAATTACCTAATTATCTTATTTAATGCTCTTAATTACTCTTAATTACAAAACAAATCTTTCTTCAATGATTTAAAAAAAACTCTTTCGGTTATATGCTGGTCTGTCATTCGACTACGGGAGTCACAGACAATACATTTAATGGCAGAAGCCAACCGTTCAGATGGAACCGTACTTCCAGGCGTGATAAGATAACTTAATGCCAATTTCTGGCTTAAGAGTGACCAAACATAAAATATTGGAAATACCAACTCAAAAATATTATTATCGACTATTTTTGCCCAAAAAATATTCCGATAATAATATTTTTTTAAGAGAAAATATATCGATATATTGATATTTTGATATATTTCCGACATCCCTAATCATGTACCTCTTTGAACGGAAAATCACTTAACGACATATTGTGCATCGGCCCACCGCTAGAAAATGATTTAGAAGGAGTCATCATGAAGTGGAGGCAACATCGTTACGTGTTTGCAGCAGATATCCAACGAATGTATCGCTGTATTGACATGCACCAGGATGATGTTCAATTTCAACGCATCTTATGAAGAAATGAACAATACGAAATTGCCCAGTACAGCCCAAAAACAGTCACTTTTGACACTGAATCAGCACTATATACAGCCATACGCGCACGACGAACAACATCGGTACTCCTTAGCAACTCCAGTATTATTAGATGAAATATATGTCGACGACGTCCAAACTGGTCACAATACTGTTCATGGAGCATTGGAAATTCGTGATCAACTCATCGCAACACGAAAATCGGCAGGAATGGAACTCAGGAAATAAGCATCAGATCATCCACAGACCTTGTTCGGAATTCCTGACCAGCATATGGCTCAAAAAATAAATGTAGTAAAGTTCCAGGCGACTATTAAAACTCTGGGACTCTATTGGAGTCCACACGGGAACTTCTATATCTGTAAATTTCGATAAGAACATGCCGGCCTGCTTTAATAAACTTTCCTTTCACAGTAGTCGGTCGCCTCTACGATCCCTTAGGCCTTATAGTTCCTGTCACTACTGATGTTAAAGTATTCTAAAGGACATCTGGCAATCCGACGAGATCCACCCTGCTCTCGATTGGGACTGCCCGTTACCCTCAATTCTTCAAGCCCGATGTGAAGAATTCTGACATCATTTACCAAACATTGAGAAGTGGAAAATACCTCGATGGCTTGGTCACCAGACCGGTAAACCACAGTCACATCAACTACACGTCTTTTGAGACGGCTCCTTGCAAGCATACGCAGCCAGTGTCAACCACAGAATATAATATCAATCAAGATTTTATAACTTAATATGACAGCCCAATGGCAGCATGTACCTTTGAGAAAAAACCCAGCCAATTGCACTTCAAGGGGTCTTACGCCTCACCAGCCAGCCAGGCATAGCATCTGATGGTTCGGTCCCGATTGGCTTCAGGAGGATGAGAATCGGTGGCCGAAGAACACTTACAAGAGTAAGAGCTCCCTTGATCAACAGTACAAAGAAAGAAGCCAACCAACCAACATCAAAGCACATTATTGTTTAGTTAACGACTCAATCATCACCTTTTATTCATCATATAACCAATTGTTATTCGTTATGGCTTACTCCCAAAATTATCTGATAAATTACGCCACTTGCAAGGACTCCGTCATATGGGCGCGATTTAAGTAGCAGAATTACGAGAAGCTCTGGGTCAAATCGTAAAGATGGTTCAAAAATGGAGAAACTATGAGAAACTATCCACGGTGCTCACCTAGATCGAATCATGTTTAAATTCACGTCCACTGTGTCCCTTACCAGAAAAAAACGATACATAGGAGGACCATTATTGGCAGAATCTGGATCCACCTTTTATCTTGGAATCTCCATTGTTGGACAACCTACATGCTTATTTTTCCTCCAAGGGCTCTGACTGGTGAGGCGCCTGAAGATAGATCTTCTGGGCTTTCTTTGAGAGCGTCTGCTCCCCGTATTTCCATATTTGTTTCACGTCATGCCGGATGCCATCGTTGATGATGTCATGAGTCACCCGTTAGACCATCTAGGTAGCTTCTAATAAATAAGCTGCTTTTAAATTTAACTTCAAATATACGTATACATATGTTCTATTAAAATTGTCCTACTTGATTCCTTCCTCGAAAAAGCGTTTGATCCTGGCCCGAGCACAATATCATTCCTGAATTTCTAGCCAAAGACTCTTAGAATCCTAGCTCTGAAGAAACTGTTCCAAAAAATGAATAATTTTTTTACAAAGATCGATTTTTTTTTATTTTTATGCTATCGCGCCTTCTGAAACTTAGCTTAACTCCTCTGTCTCTGACTATAAACTATGTATATGACTATGACTATGTCTCATTCTTTTTGTTTCCAAGTTCACCGTGTGTTGCTTGGATCGTCCATCTTTTGCAGGCTGTGGCCTCATTGCTGTTAATAATGAGTATTCAGCAAATGAGTCCGGAATAGAATTTGCGGTAAATTGCGGTTCATTGCGGTAAAAATTTGCACTTGCCCGTCTCATATTTTTACTGACCTGATTCTACATTCCTCCTATGGTATATAGTATATTTTCATCACATTGAGGCCATTAAATATTTTTTTTTTGATTTAATCCTTTTTATGTGCGATTTGAACTTTTTCCTTATTTCTTGGCTCCCGCCCGAGGATGAAAGTTCCCTGCTTTCCAGGTGTCATAATGACTTAATCCCAATGTAGGACACTTGCAGCTGGACCATAAAAAAGTCTTCTTGTGGTGTTTAAAAATCTCCTGCCGCTTAACTGCTCAAAGTGTAAGGTTATGACGTTCAATCTGAATATAATCTGACGTTCCATAACTGAACTTAGGAAAATTGTGGATGGATTGAAGAGGATGTGTGAAGACTACTAGTTTCGAGCTGAGCTAAGAACTCTTTTTTTTATGTTTTGTTATATATTTTTAATTATTACTTTTTGTATCTTTTTTAAGTTTAATTTATTATGATATTGTATATTATGATATTGTATTATGATATGCTATATTAATATTCCAATTAAGACCATAAAGAAAAAAAAGGACAGGATAGTTAGCACTAGCTTTAATTACGGCATTGGATTTTTAATTGTCGAACGTGCACGGCTCTACGGTCAAAAAAAAAATAGTTTAATAAAAGAAAAGAAAAATAAAAATGAAATGTTCAACTCACAACAGGTAAAGTTCATCACCTACGTGGGCTGTCGTCCTCATCCCATACCATAGCTATGATATGCAAAGGGATGCATAAATGGTATGCCAATAGATGGTATGCATTCCTATGCATAGACATGAAAAGGAATGAAACTCGTCAATCTATCGCAGAAAATTATTCTCTACCTCGATCCTTTTATTTACTGAAAGATTTTAATATTAAGAAGAAAGTAAAGCTAACTTCGGGTGGTGCCGAAGTTGATATACCCTTGCTGTTAAAGCCGGAAACATCAGATATAGTTGATAGATCTTTATGAGAATATCATAATGAAACCACTTTATTACAATGAAAGTAGAACAAAGTGCCAAGCTTCTATCTTTAAAAATACCAAAGTCCGATCGTTCAGTTATACGGCAGCTATAAAATATTATTAAATTGTATTAAATTTGGTAGGTCGGATCAACTAACCAAAAATAGAATCTGTACAAAGTTCCCACTTTCCATCTTCAAAAACACGAAAGTTGGGTCACTTCCGATTGTTCAGTTATATGGCAGATATAGGATATATTATAGTAAACCGATCCTTATGAAATTTGGTATGACGTATTATTTTGCCAAAAATAGAACTCATGAAAAATCCGAACTCTCTAGCTCAAAAAACAACAAAGTTACAGCATTTCCGATCAATCAGTTATATGACAGCTATGGGATATATATATATATATACTGCAAGCAAAAGAAAGAAGGGAGGGTGCAAAGTTTCAGGTAGATAGCTTTAAAACTGAGAGACTAGTTTGCCTAAAAACAGACAGACGGACAGATGGACATGCATATATTAACTAAGGAGGTGATCCTGAACAAGAATATATGTATATACTTTATAGGGTCGGAGATGTCTACTTCACTGAGACATTTATACTGTTGTGCTGCGAGCAGCTGTATCACCATGTTCTGGTTTTGAAACAGTGTTTGCATGGTCGTTTTCATGGTCATGAATGACATAAGCTCCATCATACTTTGTTGGAGGGTAAGCACCATAGTTTCCGTTTCGCTCTGTGGCTGTTCTGGGGCCTGCTGAGAGCTTTTTGAATTTGGCTGAATTTGGTATCGGCATAGGAGAGGGAATTGGTGGTGTTGGGAAGACCGAATGCGGATCTCCCAGCTTTGGAGAAGAAGACGTCTTCCTTGTTTGTAGTGCATTGAGTTGTGGGCGTCCCCGCAGACTACATAGGCAGCCTGAAGGGTGCAGTATGACCTGATGTGTCCATACTCTTGGCAATTAGTGCATTGCACTGGACCGTTTCGTTTATGTGGCTCTTCAACAGTGATTTTCCGATGCAAAAGATGTTGCAGCTTGTAGATTGGGTGGACTTCGTTCTTCTTCAGCGATCTGCTTTCTGGCTCGAGCTCGACCTTCGATGCAAAGGGATGCATAGATGGTATGCCAATAGATGGTATGCATCCCTATGCATAGACATGAAATGGAATGGGGTTGTGGCTTTTTATCTTTATTTAACGTGCTTGGCTGCGGATACCTTTTTTCTAAGGGCGGTTTTTTTCCGCGGCTGTAACATTGGGTTCGATTTCCGTTACTACCACTTGTAGGCCCTTACTGCTTTTCAGCTGGTACGTGTAATAGTTTTTCTGAGTATTGTCCAGATATTTGGACACGATTCCGAAATGCTCTTCAGTCTTGGTTTGCACCTTTGTTCCATGGATGTTCCCTTTGATAAGCGGGACCACATGAAAGTTGTCACCGTTTCCGATCAACGCTTGACGCGATCAATTCGGTTGACCAGGGCACTCAAGCTTTTCTACCTGATATAGATTGGAGGGGGCTTGGGTTTTTTTTTGCGGTGACTTGGGCTGGTTGATTTTCCTCAACCTCCGCCAGTAGGGCAAATCTGTTACTAGTCGATCTTCCTGGTTCTTCGTCGATCTTCAGGACGCGGTTAATTTTTGTTTAATTGCCTGCCGGATTACTCTGCAGCCTAAGCTTGCGCTTTGTTGGCGCTTTGGCACTTTCCGAAGTTGTGGTTTTGTACTCGCTGTAGTCGTTGACGTCGCGGCACTTTGAATTGCAGTGGTTGCCGCTGTGGTTGCAGAAATTTTAGTACTGCTTCTTGTCGGTGCGAAATTTGTTTCCGATATTGGAGGGGGGGCTGTACACTGCGAACTCCATGATGCGGGAGTCGGAGTGAGCAGAGCGGGTGAGCAAGACCGTGCCCTTTGGGTTTCAGCGATCAGTGGAGCTGGGTTGCTCTTAATTGGCGATTTTTCCACTTTAATATCGCGGGTTAAAGAGTAAGAATAGAAGCCATTTCTTTGGTTCACTGAAGTTCTACGCTCGTTATTTTGATCGTTGCTCAACGGGCTTATTGCGTGGCACTTGTTTATTTAAAACAATGCACTAGTTTTGGTTTAGCACATCAAAACTTTTATTAATAGGTGGTCAAAAGAATATAACGACCCCTACATTCATACAAGCATATTCATTTTTTTGGTTCGTCCGATACTCTAATACGGTTCATGTGTCTGGAGTCCCCAAAATGGAGTACATCATGGCCGCATAGAATCCGTAGAAAAGAATTTTTAAATTTTCACTTAGACCCAGTCTTTTTCACCCAGTCTTAACTTGGAAGCAATTCTTCATCTTCCATCTTATATTAGCAGACTCCTACTAATAAACTTACCAAGCTTAACAAATCGTAGGACAATTCTGGGTGTAGTTTTTCTACATAACCTAATCAATGGGGATGTAGATAGCCAGCATTTCTAACACGCTTAAATTTTAACTTTCCTAGAACGACTAGAAACTTTAGTCCTCTATTCCTTAGCCATGTTAGTTAGACATATGACCAGCACGACCCTTTTAGGGTTTTATGTTCAAACTACAATGGCCTCTACTCTATAAAATCTTTTTCCTGTCCTACAAATTTAAAAAATATAGAATTTTAAATTTCCTTACTAACTTATCTTAGTTTACGAATAACAAATAGCTTAATAAATAATAATGAATCGTTTCTCGAGCGCCCATCGGTCGTCTGGGCCTCTAAGCTTTATGATGAATTTAGGAATGCTAACTGATGCACAAGCCATTTCCAAAATTCTGAACGACAGCGACAAAATGAAAAATGGACGCAAAAATATCTTGCGACAGGCCCCAGCAGGCCCCAGAGCGAGATCTTAGTCACGCATAGCGAGATCTTACTTACGCACACATGCACCCGTGTATGTGAATGTGTGATACTTCGATTGATCTTTTAATCGAAACGCAGGCCAACCTTCTTCATCGCGCTTCTTTTCAGGGATCTGAAAAACAGAAAGCATTAATCAAAATTATGATTTATTTAATAAGACGATTGAAGGAAATAACATTATAAAATTAAGCCAATGTAAAATTCAAATATAAATGTAATTTATATTAAATTCACTACTTTAATAGCTAAAAATTAAAAAAAAAAAGACTTAAGAAATTACTTTTTTTTATAAAAAAAACCATAAACTGTCTACAAATGGGTTATATTTATAAGCTTTGTAATTACAATTACCATTAATACATAATGGTATATTTATATTCCATTCCATTATAACATAACCATTTATATAATATTTGCCTATAGGCGCCTACCCAACCACAAGAAAGTTTTAGGGGGGCAGGGGAAAAACGCCGCCACCCCGTGGGAAGACGGAACCGACGTGGAACGTAACGGTTCCCGGAGCAGCAGTAAAACGATGGAAAGGTAGTCAAAGGGAGAGGGTGAGCACGCCGCGCAGGCGGTGTGAGCAGCAGCGAAGGACCAAGGAGCAAAAGGGGGTGCCCGCAAAGTGCGGCGGGCCCTGGAAGTCCACCGGTGCACCACATAGCAAAAGCAGAGGTCCGTGGCCGGAAGAGGCGCCAACAGGAAAGTGGCGTGATTTTGGAAGCTGGATTAACTGCAGGAGCAGAATCTAGGAGGATTAAGGGCGCTCCAATCATTATAAAAGGAGGCCCATTAAAGCGAATCGGCACGAGTCTCTTTAAGAAGCTTGTAGCGTTGAGTTGAAGGACCACCTTTGGAGAGTCCAGGACTGAGTCCAGGTTGCAGGACGATTCCACTAAAAGCCCAGGGTATCGGAGTCGAGTTCGGCCATTCCCGACCACGGCAAGTAGCCTTACATGGATGTAAGGAATGGTAAGTCTGGCGTACGCCTTACCGACTCCTGAAATCGCAACCAACAGGCGTAGTCCTTCAATAAAAGGATAGGCCAACTCGCGAACTCACACCTAATTAGAGACCCATCGAGAAAACCCCGATCACCAGCCACGCAACTCCCTACACAGGACTAGCTATCGCATATTCGGGGTGTGTCCCCGGTGTAGCGAAAGCGCGACGCACGATCATCGACGGCAACTTCCGATCCTGGAACGCTAGCGCGTATGCGCGGTGTCCCCAGGTTAAGTGAGGGGCGCGACAACCATGGCAACTCTCAATCCTGGTTCGCAAGCGCGTATGCGCGGTGATGCCAGGTGTAGTGGGAGCGACAAGCACACGCAACTCATAATCCTGGCGCTAGCGCGTATGCGCAGTATCCAGGTGTAGCGGAGGCGGTAGTCAGCAGGAAGTGCGAAGTCCGCGGCCAACTCACAATCCCGGCTCGCTAGCGCGTATGTGCGGTGGATCGCTGGAGTAGCGGAGCGGAAGAGCGCTGCGTAGTCTTTAATCAGTCCTAGACGACCCAAGGGGGTGTTCCGAGAGGTAGGAAGGCCTGCGTGGGGCCAGCAAAAGCGGGAAGTTAGGGGAATCTAATGCAACGCAGCACGAAGAGTAGCAGGTGCGACGGAGCAGAGGCGTCGACCGGGACACCCGGAATAACCAACAGGAAGCGAAGGACGGAGCCGGGCGAAACCAGGAGGAACAGCACGAATACGAAGCGGAACCTGTTATTGAGAAAATAACATTGTATCTTGGGAAAAACCTCTTAATAAAGAGTTTGTAAGGTTTTATGCTATTTGTATAGAAATAGCTCGGGCAATCACGTCGAACTACAAATTCGGTGGAACAGACCCACAAACTCTGTGAGCTAGCCACGGCAAATTGTTGCGAGCGGGAAGCCGAAAAACAGTTCGTTAACCCCTTAACATCGAACCCTTTTTCCAAATTCATAAACAAGTCCCCATCCTGGTAAGCTGCATGTCAGCATAAGATTGTAACCAATCAAAAATATCAAACCAAAGTCTATTTTCGCTGCTAGCTGTCACCGATCAAAGCTATAGTGCTAATAATATTGAAATAATAAAATCTATAAATGGAAATCCAACTAATTGAAAAATTATTAAACTTATTCTTGAGGAATAAAATCTTGTCAATTAAAATACAAAACTTGCTTATATTCTGGTGCATACATGATTACAATAGTCTGAGTAGTAATAATAATAAGAATAGTCTGATTACAATGAATATCTACTAAATCTACATAGAATTTAACTTTATTTTTTCATTATTATCTAGGAAACAAAATCTTGAAAGTTTATTAGCCGTTTGCTATTTTATATAAAATTACAATTTCAGCTATCAGCATCTTCAATGTGGCATCTTTTCGCTGTGGATATGAAATATGCTTTAGAAGAACACGAACAACATCGTTTGTGCAAGTCTTCGGCCTATATGAATCTGCACTTCAGAGTTAAATGGCTTTATAGTAACTATGTTAAAGAAGTTCCCCCCTACAAAGGTGCAGTACCGGACTATCCAGCATGGTTTGAACCTTTTGTTATGCAGTGGCTAAATGAAAATGATGATGTATCATTAGAATATTTGCATGGCGCATTTAAACGGGATAAGAAAGATGGGGTAAGGTATTTTTTTTTTTTTTTGTAAGAATACTTTTTTTATTTATTTTTTTAATTAATCTAAAAATGACATTTTGTTTCGGTTGCTTTCCTAGTTTCAAAAAAGCAGCGAGCACGCACTATTTTCGAATTCGGTGGTCGATGTTTTTACGCAATTGACTCAATGTTTCGATGTTGTTAGCAAACTCGAGTGTCCTGATCCAGAAATTTGGAAACGTTACATGAGGCGTTTTGCTAAAACAATCGTAAAAGTTTTAATAGCTTATGCAAATATTGTAAAAGTTGAATTTCCAGAGCACTTAAAGGACGAAAGAATTGTAAGTATTAAATAATTAGGAAACTAATCAATAATAAAGAATTGTGAGCTATAACGCTAAAAGAGATTTTATATTAAGCAAGAGAGAACGGCTTTATTAGAGTTCTCCGACTATATTATACCCGGTACTCATCTCTTTTATCCCACATTAATTAACTTTTGACTTTTAAAGCTAAAAAATATAGACTCAAAAAAAGCAACAAAACAAAGTTTTTGTTGCATATTTTTGTGCTTAGGGAAATAATAATTTTTTACCATAGCTCGCAAATAATTGGTAACCTTTTTTCCTTATATAATATTTTGTTAACGAGAACCACCGAAAAAAAATATGCTAAATCACTCTTTCTCAAAGCAGGAGACTTACTTTCTTTTGATCTTTGTTTTCGGTTAGTTTTTACGATGATCGGTTCGTAAGATGCTCTCCTACTGAACATCGCTCACTTTTTTTTTTTTTTAAACAAGTTAAATTTTATTGTAGTTGCCAGAATCGTTCAGAACCATTTGAACATAACCGGGCGCTTAGAAGATGGGGTGAATATGGTATATATGGGATATGGGCCTAGACTATATACAATAATTTACAATTATTTACATTAGTTTACAATATTATTAAACAACACAACGACAAGGCGTAGGTCGTTTTGGATGGCCTGGTTTGTCACATACCAGGGAAGTCCGGATGCCCGTCGAGCAGCACGTGCCTGCACTACCCTTAGCCTGTTAAGCTGGTGCTTGGATGCAGTGCCTTGATCGCATACCTTGATCGCATACGTCCAGGTTGGCGTCAGGATTGCTTTGAGCAGCAAAACTTTCACTAAAAGCTGGAGACTTTTTGATACATCGCTCACTAATGATATGATTAAATTTAATCGTTTTTTCGTTTTAATTATTTAGTCTGCACATTCAAATGCCACGAAGGCAAGTGACTCAAGTACCACTAACTTTCACATAAACACATACATGCAAAAAAACTTTTTGGATCCTCTCCCAAAGGCAAAAGAACATGAAAAGAGGAGAACACAAGTGAACAGAAAATATTGCTCGTCATTTTATACGAACATTGCAAACGGTTGCTCTCAGACTTTTTGCTCGAAGACAACGTTTTTTTAAACGTTTCTTTTTTTTAAACGTTGGTATTGATTCTTGAATCTAAGAATCTTGGGACTAACAAGAGGTGTGTCAAATCTTATATTTTTAACTTAACTAAAAGTCATATTGACTGGTACAGAGTTAGACGGCCCTAAAAATCAATTGCTTGGTTGGGAGTACGTTGCGTCGCAGGCGGGATCTGCTAAAAACGCGAGTCAATCCCAGAGCGAAAAAAGATTTCGTGCGAAAACAGTTTTTTTTTGTATGACTCTTTTTGCTTCTGGATTTTGTCTTTCACTGCGAGGATGCCCAGATCCCGGTGGATGTTTTCGTTGCGAACATACCAAGGTGCCCCAGTGATAGTTATCAAGATTTTTTATTGTGCGCGCTGTATGATGTCTATGTAGTCGTCTACCAAGGTGGACGCCAAGGTATGTTACTTTGTTAGCGTAAGGGATCTGCATACCGTTTAGTGAAAGCGGAAGGCATGTTTTTCTATTCTGAGTAAACGTTATATGGAATGGAGGAGGAATGAATTTGAGGCTGGGTTTGGCTGGAAGACACTTCGGAAATGTGTAGCGAATGTTTGCTTATCGGGTTGGTCGTTTCGATTGGGGCGCTAAGATTTGGGCGGGTTTTCCACAGGGGGTTTTTGTGCTCGTTGGCGAAAGATTCTGTCTTTACCTCATCTGTTCATTTTCTTTCTGTTGACAAAGAGCCTGGTCGAGTGATCGGGTGTCTTCCTTGAGGCGTTGTTTTGAAGCTGGAAATCGGATGTTTTGACAATCTTCAAAAAGGATTGGGAGCATCCGTGAGTCGGTTGGCCAGTATGTGGGACATAGGCTACTTTATTTTTTACATTTATGATTGCATTGTACAATTATCTTCCTTTGGGAGTCACTAGACGTGTTCTCCAGTGGCGTATGTTTGAAGTTGTAGTCTCCTGCGGCTATAAATCGATCCCCAAGTGAATTGTAGAAGTCCATAAAGGCAATAAACGGCAGCGATTAAAAGGATTCCGTTGCTTGACTGACTTTTTATCGATGTGGCCTGCAACAAGATTGTTTAAAAGCTTTTGTGAAAATGGTGTTTAATGCGTTCTCTGATTAGAACTCCAGTTACGCCGTGGGCTTTCCCATCTGGATGATCTATGCGGTAGATTCTGTAGCCTTTTATTTGAAAGTTGTATTTGCTTGTAAGATGCGTTTCCACCAGTAGCATAACGTCAATATGGTTTTCGGTCAAGAATTGTGACAATATTAGTTTAAACCGTGAGACACCATTGGCGTTCCACATAGAAACTCGTAGAGCCTCCATTATTTAGACTGTTGTGATACGAGCAGCTGTATCACCATGTTCTGGTTTTGAACCAGTGTTTGGATGGTCGTTTTCATGAATTACATAAGCTCATACTTTGTTGGAGGGTAAGCATCACAGTTTCCGTTTTCCTGTGTGGCTGTTCTAGGACCTGTTGAGTGCTTTGAGAGTTAGGCTGAATTGAAATTTCCCTTCCAGATCGTAGAGCCTCGGCATAGGAGAAGCCGTTGGTGGTGTTTAGTGGACCGAATGAGGATCTCGCAGCTTTGGCGAAGAAGACGTTGGCGTTTTTGACGCAATTTACGCATTCTATGGATTTTAATTGCGCGTTGCGGTCGCTTGACGCATGCGACTCTTTAACTCCTTATACACCATACATCCTCTATAGTTTGCCGTATGGTTGCCTCCGCAGTTTCCACATTTCTTCACGGTACTGTACTGTGTTTGTAGTGCAGTAAGCGGAGTTTTGGGCATCCCCGCAGACTACACAGATAGCCCGAAGTGTGCGGTAAGAACTTGTGTGTATATACTCTTGACAATTAGTGCATTGCACTGGACCGTTGCGTTTATGTGGCTCTTCAACAGTGATTTTCCGATGCAAAAGATATTGCAGGTTGTGGATTAGGTGGACTTCGTTCTTCTTCAGCGACCTGTTTTCTGGCTCGAGATCGACCATGAAGAGGGGTTGTGGCTTTTTATCTTTATTTTGAATGTTAATAACATTCTTGGCGGCGAAGCCCTTTTCATCTGTAACATCTGTTTCTATTCCCTTTACTACCACTTGTAGGCCCTGTACTGCTTTTCAGCTGGTACGTGTAATAGTTTTTCTGTTCAGTGTCCAGATATTTGCCCACGATTCGGAAATGCTCTTCAGTCTTGGTTTGCACCTTTGTTTCATGGATGTTCCATTTCATAAGCGGAACAACATAAAAGTTGTCACCGTTTCCGATCAACGCCGCAATTGAGTTGACCAGGGCACTCGAGCTTTTCTCCCTGATATAGATTGGAGGGGGCTTGGGTTTTCTTGCGGTGACTTGGGCTGGTTGGTTTTCCTCAACCTCCGCCAGTAGGGCAAGTCCGTTACTAGTGGATCTGCCTGGTTCTTCGTCGATCTTCAGGACGCGGTAAACTTTTGTTTTATTACCTACCGGATTACACTACGCGATAAGCTTGCGCTTCATTTGAATATAGCGAACCATTTCAGTCTGTGTAGCCGGGGCCGCTTTGGCACCTTCCGAAGTTGTTGTTTTTGTACTCGATGTAGTCGTTGACTTCGCGGTGGGATTGCAGAAATTGTAGCACTGCTTCTTGTTGGTGCGGAATTTGTTTCCAATATTGGAGAGGGGGCTGTACACTGCGAACTTTTCATTTTGCTCTGTGGCTGTTCTGGGGCCTGCTGAGCGCTTTGTGAATTAGGCTGAATTTGGTATCGGCATAGGAGAGGGAATTGGTGGTGTTGGGAAGACCGAATGCGGATCCCCCAGCTTTGGAGAAGAAGACGTCTTCCTTGTTTATAGTGCATTGAGCTTGAAGAGGGGTTGTGCCTTTTTATCTTTATTTAGAATGTATATAAACATTCAACATTCTTAGCTGCGAAGCCCTTTTCTTTAAGGACGGTTTTTTTTCCGCGACTGTAACATCGGTGAGCATGGTCTAGATATTTGGACATGATTGCTCAAGACGGAAGTGCTCTTCAGTCTTGGTTTGCACCTTTTTTTCATGGATGTTCCCTTTGATAAGCGGGACAACATGAAAATTGTCACCGTTTCCGATCGACGCCGCAATTCGGTTGACCAGGGAACTCGAGCTTTTCTCCCTGATATAGCTTGGAGGGGGCTTGGGTTTTTTTGCGGTGACTTGGGCTGGTTGGTTTTCCTCAACCTCCGCCAGTAGGGCAAGTCTGCTTCTAGTGGGTCTGCCTGGTTCTTCGTCGATCTTCAGGACGCGTTTAATTTTTGTTTTATTGCCTGCCGGATTACTCTACGGGCTAAGCTTGCGCTTTATTTGAATATAGCGAACCATTCCAGTCTGTGTAGCCGGGGCCGCTTTGGCACTTTCCGAAGATGTTTTTTTTGTACTCGATGTAGTTTGACTTCGTGGTGGGGTTGCAGAAATTGTAGCACTGCTTCTTGTTGGTGCGAAATTTGTTTCCGATATTGGAGGGGGGGTTGTACACTGCGAACTCCATGATACGGGAGTCGGAGTGAGCAGAGCGGGTGAGCAAGACCGTGCCCTTTGGGTTTCAGCGATCAGTAGAGCCGGGTTGCTCTTAATCGGTGTTTTTCCGATTCGGACTCGCGGGTTGAAAAGTAAGAGTAGAAGCCATTTCTTGGGATCACTGAACTCCTAAGCTCGTTCTTTTGATCGCTCATTGCGCTCAATGAGCTCATTGCGTGGCACTTGTTTGTTTAAAACAATGTTCTAGTTCTCGTTTAGCACATCAAAACTGTTATAAAAAGCTTGTCTATTGCTCTTAATAAATTTTGGTTCAGCGTCTTTTCGCTTATTTTAGGTAACCCCAGTTTTTTTTGTTTGATTAGCTGTTTTATGTTGCATTTTGCTCGGACTTTATATTGCACTTTTATGTTGCACTTTTGCTCAGGCTAAGCACGTCCGCTCAGTTCGGTAGTTCGATGGTTATTTACAGGAGCTGACATACTTTGTCATAGATGGCTTTCGATTTAGATGATGTTAAGTTTTGTCTTAAATAAAAATCCATCTTTGCCCAATGCAATCTTCAGTCCGATTGAAAACTTTCAAAAATGTATTAAGCAAATGATTTAATAATTAACTAATCAAAATGTCCTTTTATCGTTTTTGTCCTCTGCAGGCTACATATTCTCTCTATTGAATTGCCTTCAAATTATCTCAGGTTAATGATATCGGGGTCCTATTAGACTCTAAACTTAAATTAGCCAACCATATTTCCAAATGGTAAACAAGGCTAAAGCTGTCCTTGATTTTATTAAAAGGTGGTCGAAAGAATATAACGACCCCTAAATTACGAAAAGCTTATTCATTACTTTGGTCCGTCCGATGCTGGAGTACGGTTCATGTGTCTGGAGTTCCCAAAATGGAGTACATCATGATCGCATATAATCCGTACAAAAGATTTTCATAACTTTTTTACTTAGAGGTCTTAACTGGAAAGCAGTTTTCTTCCATCGTATATTAGCAGACTCCTACTAATAAACTTACCAAGCTTAACGAATCGTAGGAAAATTCTGGGTGTAGTTTTTCTACATAACCTAATCAACGGGAATGTAGATAGCCTGCATTTTTAACACGCTTCAATTTGAACATTCCCAATAGAAGGACTAGAAACTTTAGTCCTCTATTCCTTAGCCATTGTAGTTTGACATATGCACAGAACGACCCTTTTAGGGTCTTATGTTCGAACTACAATGGTCCCTACTCTATAACATCTATTTCCTGTCATCTAAATTTAAAATCTAGTTTTTTTTTATTTTTCTTACTAACTGCTCTTAGCTTATGTAGCAGTTCTTTGATAAAAGCTTAATAAATAATAATAAATCGTTTCTCGAGCGCGCCTCTGTCGTCTGGGCTTCTAAGCTTTATGATGAATGCAGGAATTCTAGCTACTGCATCAGTAATTAATGCACAAGCAATTTCCAAAATAATGAAAAACAGCAAAAAAAAACAAAAACAAAAAGAAAACTGTTTTTTAGCAGAGCCGATTTTGACATATTTCATCTCGGGGATCCCTAACCTTGCGTTAATATAGCACATGTTTCGCAAAAGCGCATAATTATCGATCGGTCTACTCATCCCTAGAGAAGTTCATTAGAGAACCAACTCCTTAGAAAACAAAATTGAAAAAAAGCCCCAAACGTTTATCTCTAAAATTACCAAAATTGGGTCATTTCCGATGGTTTAGTTATAAGGTTCCTATAACAGAATGATATAAAAGAATGAATTCTTTGAATTTTATTTTGGTTCTGATCTGTAAATTACAGATTCAATGGTCGCGGCGAATTCCATATTCGTGGCTTCAGATATGATGAGCGAATGATATAAATAAGCGTTCGGTTTTTTGGGGCAATAAAATTCTTTTGGCCATCTTTTAATGAAGCCAAGAACAAGTATAGAGTTATAAGGAAAGGTTTGGAAGCCATTGTGCACATATGATTAAAAATTAAGAGTTTTGAGACTGAATAACACTTCAGAGTTGTCATATATAATTTAAAAAGTTTATTTAGAGGTTTCCACATAGGCCTGGTTCAGTTCCTAAGCACATCACACCACTTATTGGGATCCTGCCAAATTTTTACCATTAAAAAATCCATAAACGAACTGCATCGTAACATTATAATTTAGAATTTTAGGAAGCGAACAAGTTATTTGATAAAATGTTGCGAGTTATATGCTAAAAGCTTAATAAGCGTTTACAGATATGGTTGTAAACTTAATCAAAGGGAGAAAAAATACAGGTGTATGCTTAATATGAACATTTTTTTAAACGGCTTTGAGTCCATAATAAACTTAATCATTATTATTAATAATAATAAGCTTAAATAAATCTTCTGTAACATTCCGTGCTATGGAATAGCATTGATAGTTTAATTTTGGATTTTAAACTTTATTAAAAGGGTTTAATGTTTCTGTTGAACCGTGCCTTCTCTTTCTTTTCTCTAAGACGCTCGAGGGAAACGAACAAAAAGTGAGATTATTGAGATTAGATTCCCTCAATAATAAATTACACCACTATCAACACGGACGTTTATCCTCGTGTTGCGCAAGAAACTTCGAAGACCCTCTACATTTTTTAAAATTGTTTTCTGGAGTACTTTTGGAGAATATTTAAAACGGAGTGCAAAATCGACATTAATCGGTAATCCATCAAAGTATCAAGTATTTCAAATAATAGATGTGCATGTGAGGCTGAAAAGAATAAGGATATATTCTAAAGAGACTATCAAGCAGAACCTGATCCTAGCACCTAGAAAAGAATATGAAGCGTATAAATGCAAAACGTCAGACAGGCCTTTTATGGAAAAAAAATATGAGTATTTCATTAGTTCGTCTATTACAAGACTTCATTGAACAGATCAGTTTAAATTCCATTTGAGTATTAAAAAATAAAAAAGTTTTAAAAACAATGAACCTTAAACCTCTGTACCAAGTAAAGAAAAAACGGGAGCTTTAAATAGAGATTAAAGTAGGCAGAGGAAAATTCAGAAGTAGAGTTTAGAAAACAAAACAGAGTCCCAACACGAAAAAGAGAAAGAAGCAGAGCTGGTTTACAGCAAGATTTAAAAAACAAAACTAAGTGCGCACAAAAAATGTGCACCCTACTGTTCTTTCAGGAAAAAGGCAAGATCGTATGATGGTAAGATGGTTGCAGCGCATATTCGCGAGATCACAATGGATTTCATCGAAATGTCTAAATATTTCAACTCCGACCCATCAAATGTATTAATTCGGCTATTAAGTTTGTGAAAGTCAGCCTTACGAAAACACTGAATATTATTTGCTACTCCGGGAAATTTTGGTTCAACACCAGAAATAGTTCCAATCGAAACCTTAAGCCTCTGGGATTAAAAAAGGCAAAGGTCTGATAGAAACGTGATGCACGCAGTAAGTTAAAAAGGTTGATTTGACCTAGGGACATATTAAACATGCCCTCCGTGAAATCATAACATGTGGACAGACCCTGGACAGATCGACACCAACTGCAAAACCCACTGTGGAGCTATTGTAATGGGAATAGTGGGACTCTGCGAGAAAGGGCATCCGATACTGATCAAGTGAGGCTTGAAATTTAGAATGTACAACACTTCCACATACCCAGCAGAATTTGCTGGCCTGCAATGCTGAAATCGGTTTATTGCACGATTTTGACGATAAGTCAATGAGACAATAAGAGTCTATAATTAATTTAATAAGCTTTAAGCAAAAAAATCTGTACCAAAACGAATTTACAAAAAGTGGTTAAAGAAAGAGAGTAAGAGACCTAAAAGAGATCAGCAGTAATTGAAAGATGATTGAAGTAAGATGAAAGATAAATATCGAAAAGAACCGATTCTTTTGCTGCACTTGCAAATTTCTGAAAACAAAAACGAGTTTAAAAACGCAAGCGGAAAAAAAACACGTTAGATCGCTATGAATTGAAAAGAGACTGTAAGGCGATATATCAGGGTTAAGCCGAGAAATAAATATTGTATGTTTTGATGGAGGAATTACCTGTAGGGGTTTGGTATTGCCGGTACGAAAATAAAATGCAACAAAAAAACCTATCAATCTTACGAAAAACTTTACGAAAAACGAAAAGAAAGTTCAAAAACCCGCAACCATACCAGAAATTTAGGGCAACCCAAGATAAGCGAAAAGACTCTGAATCACAAATTAATAAATTCTGTTGTGTTAATAATAGAAATAAACAATCTTCAAACAAGAGAAAAGATGATGTGCAAAAAAACGGCTTCCCTTTTAAATGTGCCAACTGCAAAGAAGATCATGCTGCTAGCTACAAAGGGTGTAAAGTCTATCACGAACTTATATAAAAAAAAATTGTAAGCGGTAGCAACCACCTGAAAAACACCAAAGATAACAATAATAAAAATGACCTTGGTACATCTTAATCATTTGCTCCGTTTAGCAATTCGACACAACAACCCAAAGACTTCCAGTCATACGCTCAAGTTGCTGCATTAAATATCTCGAACACGTCTCTAGAAAAAATAGAACAGCTTCTAGAGAAACAATTCCAGCTTACAAATAATTTACTTAGGTTAGGTTAGGTTGAGGCGGCGATGAGGGCCGGTTTCTGATCCCCATCCACTTGAGCCGCTTGGGCTCCTTGTGATACCGCACAGGCAAGGATCCTACAAAAGGACCTCTCCCTTCCCACTACTTATGTGCCCAAGGGTGCTCTTTCCTTCTTGAAGCGGCTCGCGGTCCCATCCGGATTTACGGATGAAGGCTACGAGTCTTTGTGGAGCGACCTCCGCGAGGTCTGTAAGGTCTGTAAGTATTGCTGCGCCCAGGAATTTGAGTCGGATGCGCCCCAGCGCAGGGCATTGACACAGGAGGTGTGCGACTGTCTCTTCCTCTTCTTCGTCTCCACAGCTCCTGCAGTAGTCATAATGAGGCACCGCTAGTCTAGCCGCGTGTGCTCCTATTAACCTATGTCCCGTAATGGCCTTGATCGCCAGACTACAGTCCTGCCTATTCAGGGCGATGAGCATCATTGACCTCTTCCTAGATCGGATTGGCCATATCATGCGGGAGTTCCTGCAGTTTTGGAGGTTTCTCCATTTCCGCAGTGATGCGCGGTCAAAGTGATCCCTGCATTTTAGCCTACACGTAGCTAAGGGGATACCTACTGGTTCCTTCTCCGGTAGGAGAGGATTGGTAGTACCTTCTCTTGCTAGTTCGTCGGCGGCGCAGTTACCCTCGTGGTCCCTATGCCCGGGCACCCATATGAGGTGTATGTCATGCTGCTCTGCCATCTCGTTAAGAGATCTGCGACAGTCATTCACTGTCCTGGAGTTGGATGAAAGACCGTCAAGGGCTTTGAGTGCCGCTTGACTGTCTGAGAAGATACAGATTGTGTCCTGATTACCAATAAGTGCTGGGGATCTGAGTGCTTCTCCGATAGCTATTACTTCTGCTTGGAAAACACTACAGTGGTCTGGGAGTCTGAAGGACTCATTTAAACACAGTTTTTCGCAATGGAAACCGCCTCCCACCTGGCCATTCAATTTTGAACCGTCTGTGTAAATATGGAGGGAACCGGCTGGTCCCGGGATTTGTGTGTCCCATTCCTCCCTTGTTGGAATGTAGACCTTGTATTTTAAGGTGGGATTATCGACAGGTACGCAGTAGTCTGTAGACCCCGTTGGCGTGCAGTGGTGCAGATCTAACTTGGTATGTCCGTAGTCAGTCCTTTTCCATGCGCCCGTCTCTCGTAGCCTGATTGCCGATAGCGTGGCCATCTTGACTCCCACTATCTCTACTGGTAAAAGGTCGAGTATGAAGTCTAGTGCGTCAGTAGAAGTGGTACGTAGGCTGCCCGTGATACAGACCTCCGCCATCCTTTGCGTTTTCCTAAGCTTCTCCCTGATTGTGGAGTTGGTGAGAGCGGGCCACCATACCACCACCGTAGAAGAGGATGGGTCTTATGACCGCTGTGTAAAGCCATCTTACTATTTTTGGTGACATTCCCCATTTAAGACCAATGGCTTTTCTGCAAGTATAGAGCGCGATTGTAGCTTTGTTGGCTCTATCCATAGTGTTTGATTTCCAGTCCAGTTTCCTGTCTAGCGTAATCCCTAGGTACTTGGCGCTATCGCTAAGAGATAGTGTTTCTCCTAATAGTTTTGGAAGCCTTAAGTTTGGTATTTTGTACTTCCTGGTGAAGAGGACGAGCTCTGTTTTGGATGGGTTCACACCTAGTCCATTTCTAGCTGCCCATTTTGAGAGGACCCTAAGTTTGTCCGTCATGCGGTCACATAGAGTCTGGGGAAATTTTCCTGAGAAGGCAATTGCGACATCATCCGCGTAAGCGATAACTTTGCAACCACCCCCTTCAAGGGATCGCAGTAGGCTATTAACCGCCACGTTCCAGAGTAGGGGTGAGAGTACGCCTCCTTGCGGGGTGCCTCTTCTGACGTATCTATGAATAGATTCTCCTCCTAGTGACGCCTCAACAGTCCTGTTTACCAGGACCTGCTTTATAAGGCGTACGGATTGATTATCTATTCCTAGTCCTGTCAGCGCATTGGTTATCGAGCTTGGTGGGATGTTGTTGAACGCACCTTCTATGTCTAGAAAAGCAATGAGTGCGTATTCCTTATCACTAAGTGCCTTCTCGACAAAAGTAGTGATTTCGTGGAGTGCCGTTTCCGTGGATCGGCCCTTCCTATACGCATGTTGTGATCCCGAGATATCATCTGGGTTTATAGTAAGATTAATATGGAGGCTGATTAGTCTCTCCATTGTCTTGAGAAGGAAGGACGACAGGCTTATTGGTCTGAAGTCCTTGGGGGTGCAGTGAGATGGTTTTCCCGCCTTGGGTATAAATACGACTTTCGTCCGCAACCACATTTGGGGTACGATGCCCATCCTGAAGATTGCTGAGAAAGCTGTCTTGACCCATGATTTCAGGTTGGGACCGGCTTTAATTAGTTGAGCCGGGACAATGCCATCTGGACCCGGGGATTTGAAGGGCTTGAAGCTATTTATTGCCCAGCTGAGATATCTATCATTCAATAGGTGGATTGTTGGTGGGTGGGCTATTCCCCTGTGTCTGCATTTCCAGGGTTGCGTCTTCTCGAGAGCATCCCGGGAAATGTGTCTCTATGAGAGCCTCTAGGGTTTCTTTGCTGGACGATGTCCAGTTGCCCTCTGAGGTTTTAATGTATCCTACATTTGGTGCAGTAGTTGCAAGGACCTTCCTGAGTCGAGAGGCCTCTGATGTTTCCTGAATGTTCGTGCAGAACTCGGCCCAGGCATTTCTTTTTGCCTTGCGAAGCTCTTTGTTATATCGCCTAAGGTCCGCTTTGTACGACTCCCAGGCTGTCTCCGAGTTTGTTTTTCTGGCAAAATTGAAGGCCTTGCGGGCCTTGGTTTTAAAGGGCGCAAGTGTTTGCGACCACCATGGTGGTTTCTTAGACTTGCTTTTGCCCGATCTGATTTTGGGACAAGCTTTATTGAATGCCCTGGCGCACGCTGCCGTGAGCGTATCCACCATGGCATCCAGGGCTGCCCTACTATCCACATTCCCTGTTGGAGGATTTCCCAAGGAACTATCTAGCTTTTTTCTATATAACTCCCAGTTCGCTTTTCTCGGGTTGCGTACCGTTAGTCGATTAAAGTTCTCGAAATTGACCACTAATTCTATGTATCGGTGGTCTGAGAATGAGTGTTTCTCTAGGACTCCCCATCTAACAATCCTGTCTGCTAGGGATTCAGAGTAAAGAGTGACGTCAAGTACTTCTCTTCTGTTCTTGACTATGAAAGTGGGTTCTGTACCCCTGTTACCCACCAAAAGATTGGAGCCTAGGATAAAATCGAAGATTGACTCACCCCTCTCGTTTGTGTCAGTGCTGCCCCACTGATGATGATGGGCGTTAGCATCACAACCTATGATCAGGTCGATCTTGTGCTTCCTGCTGTCTTCCACCAGCTGTTTGATCAGCGGGTGCGGGGGAAGGGCCTCCTGGTCGTGGCCCATATACGCCGAACATATCCTTAGAGGGCCATTTGGGCTCTCTACGGCTGCGGCTACGTGGTCTTCATTGCTGAAATTGGGTAGCAAAAAGAGGTTAAGGTTCTTTTTTGCGAGGATGCAGGCTCGCCTTTTACCTGTAGTGTTGGCTTTGCAGAGCCTGAACTCCGACGCCCCCAGCCCAAGAATCCTGTCTCCTAGGATCCAGGGTTCCTGGATGAGGGCCACATCTGCTCCACTCTCGGCGAGGTGGAGAAGGAGGGCAGCTGACGCTGCTTTACTGTGGTGGAGGTTTATTTGTAAGATCGTCAGGGACATCCTTACAAACCTCCACCACAGTTATCTCTGCCTCCGTCTCGGAGCCCAGCAGAGAGTCCTCCATTCCGACACCACCAAGCGCCCTTGCCAAGTCGCTCTCCTCCGAGGTGTACCCTTCTAGAATGTCCTCCTCCTCATCCGACATTTCCTCCGGGTGCCCCTCTTCGGTCGGCTCCTCCAAGTCTGGCTCTTGCGTGTCTGCCTCCAGACCAATACCTCCTGGCTTGGCCTTCGCATCAGATTTATATATACGGACCGAGACATGCTCGAATCCGTATTTAAGCCGGTGCTCCGTCCTATCCAGGGCTTTTACGGTCTCCTCGTTTAGTGTGAGGACGACCTGCCTCCGCAATCCCACCGCCTCCTCGACCTTGGCGACTCTCCAGTCCACCGTGGGGAGCGTCGGGTTGCACATCCTAAGCATAGTCAGGATGGTCTTAGGGTCGGCTGGCTTTTCTGTGAGCCACACTCGCGCCCTCGGTTTGCTGGGGATCTCGTCCCAGTCAACCGCCACCAGCTTAGCTCCAGGGTAGACCTCTCCAAGCGATGCAATCATCCGCTTGTAAGTCTCCACCGATCGCGCGTCTTGGCAAGCAATCACCTTGACGCTACCCTGGTACCATCCTGCGTCTTCGCATTCTGGTGGGGGTCCTCCACTTCTCAGCATCTCCTCCACGAAGCGCCCATGCAACTCGTTTACCACTCGTCGCCAGAGTTCCTTGGGGATGAGCCCATCCTTGGAGCCCTTGTCCAGGACTCCAATTAGGGTTCTTCCCTTCGTCACCTCAGCGAACGAGCGGTTGGGCGGCTGCGGCTGGGCCTTCCTCTTCTTGGCCTGGGGGGCTTCTCCCTCTGTGGACCTCTGCCTCTTCGCGCTTTGCGCGGCCTCCTTGGCAGGGTCTGACCCAGTGCGTCTCTTCGGATCCAGCCTTTCTCCCGCCTTTTCCGGATTGAAGTCGGGTAGGATCTCCCCTGCCCACTTAATAATCTCGGCCTGGTCCGGGTTGGCTTCGGCCGATGGGTCCGCCCTCATCAGAATGAAGGCTGCTCTTCTTCTGTCCTTGTAGGATCCTTTACGCTGCGTCGAGTGAGACGCTTCCGGACCAGGGTTCGCCTTAGGGGCACCGCCGGTTGGTTTAGAGGTTGACCCTGGGGTCTTCCTCTCCACACCGTTCGGTGGTCCCATAGCTAGCCCCGCTTTGGAAGAATTTGCCTTGGCAACCTCCACCGCACCGGCGCGTCCCGCCTCCAGATGTTCTCTGTTCCATCTCTGTTTCCATCTCAGCAACTCCTTGGCTTTTGAGGGCCTTGGAGTTTGACGGGCCGTTGGCCCCATTTCCGGTCTTTTTTAGGGAGTTCCGCTCTCCGCTTTGGTTTTTATTTTGTAGAGTGTTATTCATGTTTTGGTCCCACGAGTAGGCGGGAAGGGGTTCGTCCATCATGACATAGCCCGCTTGTCACGATAAGCCTGGTTAAAACTGGGAGGTCGGCCTGTCCCCCAGAGTTCGCATATTAGCGTCCGAGCCCCCCCTCGGACACGCATAATTCGGCATATGCTGTTCCACCTTGGATTGGGGTAATTTAAGGAAGGGAGTGTTCTTCTCCCCGCCCGACTACCATTAGCCAGCATCCTCGGCAGAGACATGACCTTACCGGGACCTGTTACCAGCCGCCCTCACGTGGAGAGCATAGTCGCACTACCAGCGGTGTACACAGTTACGGCACGCAATTGCTTGCGCGTAGGTCCCCCTGTTGTACCCGTTGGCTAACGGCCCCAACTATAACTATAAGTATAATTTACTTAACATGATAATGTTTCTTGTAAATAAGCTATGCAAGTAAATCTTAACATACGAATATGGAATGCCAATGGGCTTTCCAACCATTTAAATGAAATAACTTTATTTTTAAAAACAAATGCCATCGACGTCATGCTTATTTCAGAAACACACTTCACTAGCAAATCCTTTTTTAGTGTTATTGGATACGACACAGTAAGAGCTGACCATCCGTCAGATAGAGCTCATGGAGGTGCCGCAATTATTGTCAAGCACGGCCTTAAATTTAAAATCATGGACAGCACTAGGGAAAATGCTATGCAGGCTGCGACAATTAAGATAAAATGTATGCATACTAATGTACCAGTAACAGCGATTTATCTCCCACCAAGATTCTCAATAAATGAATTGGACTTTAAAAACTTTTTCGAAGGACTGGGATCAAAGTTCATTGTGCGAGGCGACTTCAATGCTAAACATCCATGGTGGTGATCCAGATTGACAAACACGAAGGGATCGGAGCTATACAAATGCATACGAAACAATAATATTAACACATTGTCAACTGGTATCAACTGGCTGCGTATCTGAGAAACTTAGACCCTAATTCGTGCAACAACGAATACAACCTATCCAGAGCGACCAAATACCTAAAGAGACCAACTAAAAGAAACGTAAACATTCGTAATAGCAATGGAACTTGGTGCAGGTCTGACACGGAACAAGCGGAAGCATTTGCACAACATCTGCATTCTGTCTTTCAGCCAAACGACATCAATAATCCAATAATAAAGAATGAAGTAGAAAACTTTTTTGAGTCACCCTGTCAAATGGGCTTGCCTATTAAAAGCATCAAGTATGAAGAAGTTGTGACAGAAAACAAATGCTTGAACAAGAAAAAAGCACCAGGCTCTGACAAAATAGACGGCATCACCCTCAAAACTTTACCACCTAGATGCATTCGATTTCTGACTCTCATATTATATGCAATTCTCAGACTAGAACACTTCCTAAGTCAATGGAAATGCGCAGAGATCATTATGATCCTAAAGCCACTCAAAACAGAAACAGAATTGACATCATACCGTACCATTAGTCTGATGACAACATTCTCGAAAGTATTTGAAAAAATACTATTGAAGAGAATGTTGCTAATTCTGTAGACACATGTATGATGACACATGATGATGATGATGGCTGTATGACACAGCCGTTTTGGCCACAAGCATAACAAAAAATGAAGCATCCGAACTCCTGCAGCTTGAGCTAAGTCTAATTGAAGACGAGTTTCTTCGATGGAAAATTAGAATCAACTCCCTTAAATCAGTCCAAATCACTTTTTCAATAAGACCAGGCAGCTGCCCAAATGTTGCACTTAACGGTTCACCAATTCCACAAACTACATGTGTAAAGTATCTCGGAAAAATCGGAAATCACATGGAAAAATCATATCAAAGCAAAATGTCAACAGCTTAGACTTAAAACACTAAAAATGTCCTGGTTATTAAGACGAAAATCAGAAACCACTTTGGAAAACAAAATCCTCCTCTACAAAGCCATACTAAAGCCCGTCTGGACCTACGCAATACGACTCTGGGGAACTGCCAGCAACTCGCCGCCTTTGCCCTACTGGCGAAGGTTGAGGAAAACAAGACACCGCAAAAAACCCAAGCCCCCTCCAATTTATATCAGGGAGAAAAGTTCGAGTGCTCTGGTCAACCGAACTGCGCCGGTAATCGGGAACGGTAACAACTTTCATGTTTTTCCGCCTATCAAAAGGAATATCCATGAAATAAAGGTGAAAACAAAAACCGAAGAGCACTTCCGATCCGTGTCTAAATCTGGACAATGCTAGAAAAAACTACTAAACGTACCAGCTGAAAAGCAACAAGGGTCGACAAGTGGTAGTAAAGGGGATCGAACCCGATGTTACCGCCGCGAAAATAAAAACCGTCCGTAAAGAAAGACAAAAAGCCACAACCCCTCTTCAAGGTCGAGCGCGAGTCAGAAAGCAGATCGTTGAAGAAGAACGAAGTCCACCCAATTTACACCCAAAACTCAATGCACTACAAACAAGGAAGACGTCTTCTTCTCCAACGCTGGGAGATCCGCATTTGGTCACCCCAACACCACCAATTCCTTCTCCTAAGCCGATACCAAATTCAGCCCAATTCACATAGCGCTCACCAGGCTCCAAAACAACATGGCAAAACGCAAACAATGATTTTTACTCTCCAAAAAATTATAATGTATCTAATGTCATTCATGAAAACATGCAAACAACTGTTCAAAACAGAACATTGAAATACAGTTGCTCGTAGCACAACCGTCTAAATGATCTAAAACCATATGGACCTTAGGCTACTGGTGGAAAGCTTCTTACAAGAACATAAAAAAAATATACAATCTATCGCATAGATCATCCGAATGGAAAAGCCCACGGGGAACCGGAGTTCTAATCAGAGAACGCATCAAACACCATTTTCCCAAAAGGTTTGCAACAAACTTCTTGCAGGCCACATTGATACAATGATACCACACAAGTTCAGTCAAGTAACGCTGCCGTTTACTGCCCGCTTCTCCTTCTCGGAAGGACAATTTATGGTCTTCTATAATTCTCTTGGAAATCGTTTTATAGCCGCAGGAGACTACAATTGTATGGCAATTGTACAATTCAATTATAAATGTTAAAAATAAAGTGGACTATGTTCCCCCTGGAAGTCCCACATACTGGCCAACCCCCGCAAGCTCCTAGACGTTATTGATTTTGCGGTGACAATAAACATACCTCGCGATCTTATAAGTGCCTAAGCAGTCTCGGACTTATAACAATAATGATTGGTCTACTGGAAAATCGTATAAGATACGAAATCCCAGCTCCAGGCGAGGTGTCATTTTCGGGAGGGGTGCCGCACTCAATAATCAAATTTCTTCCGGCTCTGGCTCGCCAGCTATTGGAGTGGTGTTCTTGCCACGCCCCCCGAGGTGCCTTTTACTCATTATCCCATAAAGAATTTGCGTGCATGGGGCAAGCTTCTCTGCTAAGAGATCGGCTACTCATTTCGGCCATCGAGTGAATTACTTCCGGGAATCTACATATAAAAAGAAAAGGGGTTCCTTCGCATCAGTCCTTCCGCCGAGCACCTAAGCCTCTATGTCCGTGATAGCCCCTGCATCGACGGTCTCAAGGGGGACTGTTATGTCGGGTAAAAATACGGGTTTTTAGTACATTATAATATTTATTTAAACACTAAGAAATAATATATAAAAATTCGCTTGGATCCTAAAACGTACATTCCCCCTTGATTATTATTCTATGGGGTAAAATCTAAATAATAAATAAATATAATAAACGAAACATTCATGAGTGGCAAAAAGAAAATTAAAAGAATTAAGACTAAACGATTAAATTAATTGGATTTTCAAAAAAAAATAAAAGAACAAAAACGGACACGAGCAAGACTTTTATATAAAAACAATAAAGTTACATGACGATCACATCGAACATGTAAACATGCGCTCGAACATGAGTGGAAATTTGCTAGCAAAATGGTTCGATTGGGTTGGCTGACGGACTAACCATTTATTCTAAGATTTTCTTTTTTTTTTCTAAAAGTTTAAATTGGCCATTAGGTTTAGCAAATATTCCTTGCTTTATCGTATAATGGTTATATCTCCTTCCTTTACTTTTAACAATTAAAATTGAGTATGATATAGGTATTTTCTCACTCACCCCTGCATTGGTGCATCCATCGTCGAAAGCGCTTTCTCGGTCTGGAGTGGCTGAAAATTTTATATATCACGTACAAAAAAACAAGGAAAATTCCCTACTGGGACACATAATTTGGCCCCAAATCATTATCATGGCAAGAAATCATTATTTCAAAATTCTTCTTCTTCTTCTTTTTTTTTCCTCTTTTCTCTTTTTTTTTTTTCTTTTTTTTAAAAGGTTAGGTGTGATCCACTAACACCTCGAACCTCGCTTGGCCAATTTTCCACTTTTTAAACTATGAGCCTTTTCCCGCTTTGCATCCGTTAGGCCATAGGCCACCACAAAACTTATAACTTATCACTTATAGAATTATCACTACTTAAACTAACACCTAACTACATGCCGAAATCCCACGTGGATTCGGCGGCACTGGTTTTCCCTCGTTACTGGTTTGAAATTGCTCCGGTTCACTGCGCCGGGGTCGCTGGACGCCTCCGATGTACCCCGGGTCGCACTCGGGTCGCTTTCCCGCCGGAAAATTTGTACTTTTGCTCGTTTTTCTAGAATCGCGGCGAGGAAATACGCTCTGCCAAGCGCGGTTGGAACTCAACTGCCCACTCGAGCCAAAGGTTCGATGGTGGGCCTACAGATTAGAACTCAAACCCGCTGACCGAGTCTTTTTCTTAGTCTTTTCTTAGTTAGAGTCTTTTCTTCCTCCGCTTTTCGGTCTTGGGGACGTTCTTGGGGAGGTTCTGGAACCCACTGGAACTCTTCCGAAATTCCGTGGCTTCCGTGGGCTTCCGAATTTCCCTCCGGTAGCTGTTTGCCTTGTTGCCAACCCTAACACAAGAGAAAAAAAATGACCACGAACTCCTAACAGACCCGTCGCCCTTTCTTACCTCGACGGATTCGCTCTTGGTCACAAACCGGTGGACTCCTTTTTGGCTTTGCTTGCCCTTGGACACCAGCGCCTTCGGTCGTTGTCGTTTTTTTTTTTTCTTTTTCACTTCATAAAAAAAACTCTAACCGATGAGAGAAATCTACTAGACCAGCCCAGAGGATACGCACTGAGGGAATAAGTGCCAAAATTTGGCGCTGATCCCTCCATGGCCTTTGCCCGGAGAGACACTGCCCCAACGGAAAATTCTGCCATCTTACCCGGTTGCACTCCTTCTAATCTCTCAACTATACAAGCAAGAAATTTGAAAAGTCACCTTAATTTTTGAACCCGCCTCGTATGTACTTGCATATGTAAGTTTGTAGATGAATTTTATATTATTTTAATTCTGTTAGTTTTATTACATTTTAATTTTCATTCATACTTTTACAAAAATTTAAAAACAAATTAAAAAAAAAAATTTTTACAACTTAAAAAAAACTTTTATTTTACATTTTTGCATATTTGTAAGTTACACACACGTTTAATTTAGCCAATCTTTTTGTGAATGCGTTTAAATCAGTGATCGGCACTGAATACATTGATTTGATTTTAACGCATTAGTATTAGTAACTAAAAGAAGAAAATAGGCTGTGAGATGACGTTTCACACATTTTTACTGTGTCTGTGTGGCAAAGCTCGGGCAGAGAAATTACCTATGCCCGCGGGATAGGGCCGTGCCGACCACTGGCTTAGATGTTCCTGTACTTTTGGGTATATGTCTTCCCTAAATTCGTTTAGCTTCTTATAAATGTTATTGTTTTGTTGAATGTTCTTGTGTTCTTCCGGTGTTCCGGAAAGGGGTGTAGGAAGTGCTGGAGTGTATTGCATTGTTATATGCAACTGCTTCTGCGAGTATTTGGTCATTCCCGCTTTCTATGATTATCCTATATAATTCGGTTAAGGTGGAATGAAGTCTTTCCGAAGCGTTTCCCTTTGCTTTGTAGAATAAAGTGTGTGCTTTTATTTGGAATTGGGTTAGGAGGTCTTTGAAGAGACGCACAGGGGCCGATTTGGGTAATTTAGCGTCAGATGTGGAATATCATTAAAATAATGATAATTTTTAAATGTTACGGAATGTTAACCCAAAAATTAAAAAAAATAAAATTTCTTAAGTCTTTGTTTCGGGTTTCTAAGGCTTCTTCTGACATTATTCTAATCGGAAGTGGTATAATATAATAAGTGGTGGAACTCTATAATATTCCATGCTCATCCAAAAGAACCAAATGTTCGGGTAACCAATCCGAGTTCTTCCTCTCGAAACGCTCCTTACATCTATTCGATTTTTTCCATCTTTTAGAAAGATTTTTGCAAAAATTTTAATTTGTACATTCTATAGATGTCAAGTCCATCTCGGAACATTTTTATGTACCAACTATATCGCTAAAAATGTGATCAAACACTGCAGAACTCTTCTTTGTGGCGTCTGCTTCCCCAATGCCATACTGCAAAAAGTGCTTGTTTACAGGCGGACATGATTGCTGAAAATATCGCTAAATTTAACAGGGGAACGTTGGGGGAGCTGAACATGGATAATTTATACACTAGATGAACCACAGCTTACCGCAAAAATACGCTTTTTGGGGTCCGAGGCGACCTTCATAAAGTTTTCCTCTACAGAAGTTGAAAATTGTTATAACAAAGGATACTACAAACATTGCTGGTTTTAAAAATAAATTATAAATGCAACATCTACTTACATATCACAAAACCTTTGTTTTCGTTTCCTACATACCTTGAGAAAATGCTAAAATTGATTTCAAACAGACAAACAAAGTGTCGCAAATATAAAAAGACATCGATCAAGCCAAATTCAACACCTGAAATTTGTATAGTACCATATTTTAACTCTGAGAGCTTACAGCTGATCTGTTGATCAAGTTTATAGGTTTTGTGAATTTTTTAACGATATTCAATTATTTGACTATCGGTAGGAAAAAAAATTGTTACCGAATTTTAACAGTTGAAAATTTGCTGAATCTGACGCTACAATAGCCGAATCGGACACTGTGAGACGGCCCGAAAATTCCGCGCCCTGGTCGAACATTATTATCTCTGCCGTAATGACTTTAAATTGTAATATGACATCAACGTCTCTTACTGAATCCCTATTGCTAATGGAGTAGGCTTGTGCTACCTAATGCTAATTTGTCAATAATGCTGAGGTTACAAGCATGATGAATTATATAAGGTAGTCCATTCGGCTGACAAATCGTTCGGGTTTGGTCCCTTAATTTCAAACTGTCAAACTAAAAATGTACTTTTTTTCAAAACTTTAACTGGCCAAGCAAAAAAATGAATTTTTGAATTTCTTGTCGCAAGCACGTGCTAGGCGTAAAGTTTGTTTATTTTTAGTTTTTTTAAACTAAAAATTTAAAACAGACATTGTTAAACGCCGCTGAGCAGGTCGATATTGGTGTAAATGATTCCTCTATGATTTGTGTTAAATTGGTATTCAGCCACTTAAATTCATCGTCCATTATTATAGATTTTTTTCTTTTTAACTGTCTCGTTAGGGGCTTAATTATTTTTACGTCCTTTTAGAATTTCCTGTAATACCCTAAAAGTCCTGAGAAGTACTTAATTTCCCAAGTTCTGTTAGAACAGGGGAAGTCCTTTATTCCTTGAATTTTAAGAGGGTTTGGTTTGTGCCGATGTGTCCCATGAAGTTGATTTCCTTCCTTAAAAAGTTACACTTGCTCGGTTGGGTTTTTAGATTTGCGTTTTGGAGTTTTGGCAGTATATGGGACTTACAAGGAAAACATTTATTCCAGTCCAGTTTATTTCTCACATTTATAATTGCATTGTACAATTTCCTTACTTGGGGAGTCACTAGACGTGACCATTGTAGTCTCCTGCGGCTATAGAACGATCTCCAAGTGTTCAAGCACTGAACAAGATTTTAGATAAAAATTATAAAGCTAGAGCTTCAAGGGATCGCACCCATGGAAATACGACACAACCAGCATGATCTAAAACCGATCCATTGCAGCCTAACCCAAATACATACATAAATGGTGCGCTTGTCGCACCTGAAAAATGGTCGCATAGCAGGTCAGCGTGGAGTGCGTTGATCAGTATTTTTAAATAAATTTAAGATTTTCATGTTATTTTCTTATAAGAGAATTGTACAAAATAAAAACAGTTTCCAAAAGGAACTCATTGGAGTAAGACCTATTATTTGGGGCTCCTCTTACACCAAGTGAATCGTAAAAAACCATAAATTGTCTTACTGAGGTAAAAAAGCGAGGAGAGCAGTAAACGGCAGCGATTGAAAGGCTTCCGTTATTTGATTGAATTTTTATCGATGTGGCCTGCAAGAAGTTTGTTGCTAACCTTTTATAGAAATTCTGTTTTATCCGTTCTCTGTTTAGAACTCCGGTTTCCCCGTGGGCTTTCCCATCCGGATGAACTGTGCGGAAGATTGTATATTTTGAATTTCCTTCTAAGATGCGTTTCCACCAGTAGCTTAAGGTCAATATGGTTTGCGTACTAGAATTGTGATAATTCTAGAGTTAGCTGTGAGACACAGCATTGATATTCATAGAGTCTGCATATATTACACAGCGCGACAGTGATTTAGAACTTTTAAAGAGACCTAGAAGAAATTGTTTATTAGGTCGAATATAACACAAAACCGTGTTTGACATATTTGTAAAAAATATTTGTTTGTCTCTTTAAAAGTTCCAAATCACTGTTGCGCTGTGTAATCTATGCAGACTCTACGAATATCAATGCTGTGTCTCACAGCTTACTCTAGAATTATCACAATACTAGTACGCAAACCATATTGACCTTAAGCTCCTGGTGGAAACGCATCTTAGAAGGAAATTCAAAATAAACAATCTACCGCACAGATCATCCGGATGGGAAAGCCTACGGGGAAACCGGAGTTCTAAACAGAGTACGAATCAAACAGAATTTCTATAAATGGTAAGCAACAATTCTTACTAGGTCTCTTTAAAAGTTACTGCATTTTTTTTTTGTCGCACTGTGTTAATTAGACTGCTGTGCTACGAGCAGCTGAATTACCATGTTATGGTTTTGAACAAGTGTTTGCATGGTCGTTTTAATAAATTACATTCCATCATCATACTTATACTTGGCTCCATCATACTTTGTTGGATGATAGCATCATAGTTTCCGTTTTTTTATGTGGCAATTCTATGGGTTGTTGTGCACTTTGTGAGTGAGGCTAAATTGGATTTTCCATTCCAGATCATATAGCATTGGCATAGGAGAAGCCGTTGGTGATGTTTAGGGGACCGAATGAGGACCTCGCAGCTTTGGCAAAGAAAACGTCTGGCGTGGCTTTTGACGCAATGTACACATTCTGTGGATTTTGATTGCGCTTGTCGCATGCGACTCTTCAAATCCTTGTACATCACACCTTCTCTTTAGTTTGCCTCTGCAGTTTCAACATTTCTCTACTTTACTGACCTCGTTTGTAGCGCAGTGAGAAGAGTTGTGGGCGTCCCTGCAGACTACACAGACAGCCCAAAATGTGCAGTATGACCTATTGTGTCCATACTCTTGACAACTAGGGCATTGCCCTGGACCGTTGCGTCTCTGAGGCTCTTTCCACAGTGAATCGCCGATGCACAAGACATTGCAGGTTGTAGATTGGGTGGACTTCGCGGTGCCTTGCGTTGGTTGGTTTTCCTCAACCTCCGCCAGTAGCGAAAATATGTTGCTACAGGATTACTCTGCGGGCTAAGCTTGGCCTATATTTGAATAACGCGATCCATTCCGATCCATTCCTGTGTGGCCGGAGCCCCTTTGGCACTTTCCGAAGTTGTTGTTTTTGTACTTGCTGTAGTCATTGAAGTCGCGGTATTTTGAATTGCAGTGGTTGACGTCGTAGTTGCAGAAATTGTAGCACTGCTTTCTGTTGGTGCGAAATTCGTTTTCGCCATTAGAGGGGTTGTTTTACTTTGCGAATTCTATGACGCGGGAGTTGGAGTGAGCAGAGCGGGTGAGCAAGACCGTACCCTTTGGCTTTCAGCGGTCAGTAGAGCCGAGTTGCTCTTAATCCAAGATTTTTCCATTTCGATATTGCGGGTTGAGAGTAAGAGTAGAAGCCGTTTCTTTGGTTCACTAAGCTTCTACGCTCCTTCTCTTGATCGTGGCGTGGCACTTCTTTATTTAAAACAACTTTTCAAGCATTAAACACGTTTTTAAATAAAAAATATAAAGATAGAGTTTCATGGGATCGGACCCATGGAAATACGAGACAAACAGCACAATCTATAACCGATCCCCTGCAACCTAACACAAACACATACAAAAGTGGTGCGCTTATCGCACTTGAGAAAGGGTCGCATAGCAGGTCAGCGTGCAGTGCGTTGAACAGTAGTTTTAAATAAATTTAAGATTTTAATTTATCTTTCTTATAAGAGAATTTTACAAAATAGAAACATTTTCTAAGCGGAATTCATTGGAGTAAGACCTTTAATTGGGGCTCCTCTTTTTTTTTTTTTTTTTTTTTTTTTTGAACGTTGTTTTTATTTCTTTAATCTTTTCTTTGCGAGACTAACAAGAGGTGTATCAAATCTTATATTTTTAACTTAACTAACAGTCATATTGACTGATACGGAGTTAGACGCCCCTAAAAATCGATTGCTGGGTTGGGAGGTCGTTGCGTCTAAGGCGGGATACGCTAGAAACCCGAGTCAATCCCCGAGCGAGAAAATTTGGGTGCGAAAACAGTTTTTCTTTGTATGACTCTTTTTTGCTTCTGGATTTCGTCTTTCACGGCGAGGATGCCCAGATCCCGGTGGATGTTTTCGATGCGAACATACCAAGTTGCCCCTGTGATAGTTCTCAAGATTTTTGATTGTGCGCGCTGTATGATGTCTATGTTGCTGCTGCTCGCGTTCCCTCACAGCTGGGAGCCATACGTCCAGATTGGCTTTAGAACTCAATTGAAGAGTGAGTGATCCAGTGGAGGCTTCTGTCTTTCAGTTTTAGGTGCATCTTCTTCCAATCGATGTGCTTACGACAGATTAGTTACTTCGTTAGCTTAAGGGATCTGCATACCCTTTGATAAAAGCGGAGGGCATGTTTCTCTAATAAGAGTAAACGTTATATTTTTACACTTTTGTTCGTTTATTTTAATGCGCCAGTCGGACAGCCACCTTTTCACTATTATGAGATGATTAGCCAGTTGGGTTGTTGCTTGCTTTGGCAACCGGAGCGATTAAGGATAGCGTTATCGTCGGCGAACGTGGACGTTCTTAGTTGCTCGTTCGTAGGAATATCCGCAGTATACAAAACATATAGACACGGGCCGAGTGCACTTTCCTGTGGAACTCCAGCTTCGATGGTGTAGTCGCCCGAAGTAGCTGCGTTGCATATTACTGAGAATACCCTATTGTAGAGATATGATTCCAGTAGCTTGTGGGTGTATGTTGGCAAACACGTTTTAATTTTGTGCATGAGTCCGAGCTGTTCGATTTGCTGATTAGATTTGAAGTATTTGTTTCGGTCTACTGCTTTCCCATGAGAAGTAGAGATTTTAGCTGCCGCAGTGAGTACTTCTTCCAGGGCGCTCGTAGTGTAGTCGATGTCCGATTCCATGTTAAATTCCGGGCCGAGTTCTATGTGGGCTCTCACTTACTTTTTGTATTTTAGCCAGTTCGTTTTTGGCGTCGTCAGGCTGAAGGGGTGTTCGGTTATTTCTGGGCTTTGAAGAATCGTTAGAAGCACAGGCGAGTGGTCTGATGATAAGTCCGAGACAGCTTTGGCACTTATTAGATTGCGAGGTATGTTTTTTGTCACTGCAAAATCAATAAGGTCTGGGAGCTTTCGTGAGTCTGTTGGTCAGTATGGGAGACTTCCAGGGGAAACGTAGTCCAGTTTATTTTTCACATTTATAATTGCATTGTACAATTGTCTTCCTTTGGGAGTCACTAGACGTGATCCCCAGTGCGTATGTTTGGCGTTGTAGTCTCCTGCGGCTATAAAATGATCCCCAAGTAAATTGTAGAAGTCCATAAATTGTCCTTCCGAGATTGAGAAACGAGGAGGGCAGTAAACGGCAGCGATTGAAAGGATTCCGTTGCTTGACTGAATTTGTATCGATGTGGCCTGCAAGAAGTTTGTTGCAATCCTTTTGTGAAAATGGTGTTCAGTCTCTGATCTCTGATTAGAACTCCAGTTCCGCCGAGGGCTTTCCCATCTGGATGATCTGTGCCGTAGATTGTGTAGCCTCTTATTTAAAAGTTGTATTTGCTTATAAGATGCGTTTCCACCAGTAGCATAACGTCAATATGGTTTTCGGTCAAGAATTGTGACAATTCTAGTTTATGCCGTGAGACACCATTGGCGTTCCACATTGATATTCGTAGCGCCTGCATAGATTATTTAGACTGTTGTGCTACGATCAGCTGTATCACCATGTTCTGGTTTTGAACAAGCGTTTGCATGGTCGTTTTCATGAATGACATAAGCTCCATCATACTTTGTTGGAGGGTAAGCATCATAGTTTCCGTTTTGCTGTCTGGCTGTTCTAGGGCCTGTTGAGCGCTTTGAGAGTAAGGCTAAATTGGAATTTCCCTTCCAGATCGTAGAGATTCGGCATAGGAGAAGCCGTTGGTGGTGTTTAGTGGACCGAATGAGGATCTGGCAGCTTTGGCGAAGAAGACGTCTGGCGTAGTTTTTGACGCAATGTACGCATTCTATGGAGACCGCGTTGCGGTCGCTTGACGCATGCGACTCTTTAACTCCTTATACACCATACATCCTCTATAGTTTGCCGTTTGGTTGCCTCCGCAGTTTCCACATTTCTTCACGGTACAGTCCTTGTTTGTAGTGCAGTAAGCGGAGTTGTGGGCATCCCCGCAGACTACACGGACAGCCCGAAATGTGCAGTAAGACCTTGTGTGTCCATACTCTTGACAATTAGTGCATTGCACTGGACCGTTGCGTTTATGTGGCTCTTCAACAGTGATTTTCCGATGCAAAAGATATTGCAGGTTGTGGATTGGGTGGACTTCGTTCTTCTTCAACGACTTGTTTTCTGGCTCGAGCTCGACCATGAAGAGGGGTTGTGGCTTTTTATCTTTATTTTGAATGTTAATAACATTCTTGGCGGCGAAGCCCCTTTCTTTAAGTACTGTTTTTATTTCCGGTACTGCGGTAACATCTGTTTCTATTCCCTTTACAACCACTTGTAGGCCCTGTACTGCTTTTCAGCTGGTACGTGTAATAGTTTTTCTGTTCAGTGTCCAGATATTTGCCCACGATTCGGAAATGCTCTTCAGTCTTGGTTTGCACCTTTGTTTCATGGACGTTCCCTTTGATAAGCGGAACAACATGAAAGTTGTTACCGTTCCCGATCAACGACGGAATTTTGTTGACCAGGGCACTCGAGCTTTTCTCCCTGTTTTAGATTGGAGGGGGTTTGGGTTTTTTTGCGGTGTCTTGGGCTGGTTGGTTTTCCTCAACCTCCGCCAGTAGGGCAAATCTGTTAGTATCTGGTTCTTTATCGATCTTCAGGACTCGGTTAATGTTTGTTTTATTGCCTGCCGGATTACTCTGCGGGCTAAGCTTGCGCTTAATTTGGATGTAGCGATCCATTCCAGTCTGTGTGGCCGTGGCCACTTTGGCACTTTCCGAAGTTGGTGTTTTTGTAGTCGTTGACGTCGCGGTACTTTGAGTTGCAGTGGTTGTCGCTGTGATTGCAGAAATTGTAGCACTGCTCTTTGTTGTTGCGAAATTTGTTTCCGATATTGGAGGGGGTTGTTTCCGTTTCTTTCGTTCACTGAACTTCTACGCTCGTTCTTTTTATCGTTGCTCAATGAGCTCATTGCGTGGCACTTTTTTTTTTAACAATGCACTAGTTTTGGTTTAGCACATCACAACTGTTCTAAAAAGCTTGTCTATTGCTTTTAATAAATTGTAGTATAGCGTCTTTTCGCTTATATTGGGCTACCCCAGTTTTTTGATTAGCTGTATTATGGTGCAGTTTTCCCGGAGCTCAAACCAAGCACGTGCGCTCAGTTCGGTAGTGCGATGGTTATTCATCATTGGCTTGAGCTCCACTTAACAATTGGTCCTTCAAAACGGATCGTCTGGTGTTTCCCCCGAAGTGGTACGGGATACAGAAAAAAAGTTTCCAAAACTTAAAAGTTAATTGATATCTCCTGTGTTTCATTTGAATGTTTAATTGTAGGTCATACGGTCGTTCTGTATCTGTTGCTGCGGATGTAAAGCTTATGTGTTGGTGGGTTTGTGGATAGATCTTTTTTGCATGAAACGGTTCTTCGAGGTAAAGTGTTTGGATTTGGTCTGAGTTATTGCAGACTTCGAAATAGGCGGACCCTGTGGTTGCGGTGTATATGCCGGTACGTGCCGTAGAGGCTTAAACTAACAGTGTATGTGTGTATCAAATACCCAGTTTCTCCCCTTTCCTTGATTTTAACTGAAATGTACGCGATTTAGTAAATATTCAATAGGGTGTGGTTTAGAGGTTAGTGAACATGTGACAACGATGGACGCTAAGTTGATTTGTGGATTCTTTGTTGTTTCCTCTTCTTTCCTTATTTTACTTTGTATGTCTTTTCATATTTTTATACCCTTGCAGAGGGTATTATAATTTTGGTCAAAAGTGTGCAACGCAGTGAAGGAGACATCTCCGACCCTATAAAGTATATATATTCTTGATCAGGATCACCTCCTGAGTTGATATGAGCATGTCCGTCTGTCCGTCTGTCCGTCTGTCTGTCCGTCTGTCTGTCTGTTTCTACGCGAACTAGTCTCTCAGTTTTAAAGCTATCTTCTTGAAACTTTGCACACACCCTTCTTTCCTTTGCACGCAGTATATAAGTCGGAACGGCCCGGATCGGTCGACTATATCCTATAGCTGCCATATAACTGATTGATCGGAAATGGTATAACTTTGGTGTTTTTAGAGTTAGAGAATTCAAATTTGACACAAAAGCTATTTTTGGCAAAATAATACGACGTGCCAAATTTTATAAGGATCGGTCGACTATATCCTATAGCTGCCATATAACTGAACGATCGAAAATGACCCAAATTTCGTGTTTTTGAAGATAGAAAGCTGAAACTTAGTACAGATTCTATTTTTGATCAGTTGATCCAACTTACCAAATTTCATTAGGATCGGCCGACTATATCCTATAGCTGCCATATAACTGAACGATCGGAAATGGTTTTTGGTAGAAATACCAACTTTGGTATTGTTAAAGATAGAAGTTTGGGACTTGTTTTAAATTTTGTATTATAATAAATTGGGTTATATAATCATATTCTCATAAGGATCGGCCAACTATATCCGATGTTTGCGATATAAATCCGGTTTTAACTGCAAGGGTATATCAACTTCGGCTCCGCCCGAAGTTAGCTTTCCTTTCTTGTTTTTATTTTTATTATACCCTTGCGGAGGGTATTATAATTTTTGTCAAAAGTGTGTAACGCAGTGAAGGAGACATCTCTGACCCTATAAAGTATATATATTCTTGATCATGATCACCTGAGTTGATATGAGCATGTCCGTCTGTCTGTTTCTACGCAAACTAGTCTCTCAGTTTTAAAGCTATTGAGTTGAAACTTTGCACACACCCTTCTTTCTTTTCCACGCAGTATATAAGTCGGAACGGCCGAGATCGGCCGACTATATCCTATAGCTGTCATATAACTGAACGATCGGAAGTGACCCAACTTTCGTGTTTTTGAAGAAAGCAAGCTATAACTTTTTGTTTAGTTGACCCAACCTACCAAATTTCATAGGGATCGGCCGACTATATCCTATAGCTGCCATATAACTGAACGATTGGAAATGGTTTTTGGTAGAAATAACAACTTAAGTGTTCTTGAAGATAGAAGTTTGGGACTTTTTATACCCTTGCAGAGGGTATTATAATTTTGTCCAAAAGTGTGCAACGCAGTGAAGGAGACATCTCCGACCCTATAAAGTATATATATTCTTGATCAGGATCACCTCCTGAGTTGATATGAGCATGTCCGTCTGTCCGTCTGTCCGTCTGTCCGTCTGACCGTCTGTCCGTCTGTCCGTCTGTCTGTTTCTACGCAAACTAGTCTCTCAGTTTTGAAGCTATCGACTTGAAACTTTGCACACACCCTTTTTCCCTTTGCACGCAGTATATAAGTCGGAACGGCCCGGATCGGCCGACTATATCCTATAGCTGCCATATAACTGATTAATCGGAAAAGGTATAACTTTGGTGTTTTTAGAGTTAGAGAGTTTAAATTTGATACTAGAGCTATTTTTGGCAAAACATTACGACATGCCAAATTTCAAAAGGATCGGCCGACTATATCTTATAGCTGCCATATAACTGAACGATCGGAAAAGACCCAACTTTCGTGTTTTTGAAGATAGAAAGCTTAATACAGATTCTATTTTTGGCCAGTTGATCCAACCTACCAAATTTCATTAGGATCGGCCAACTATATCCTATAGCTGCCATATAACTGAAAGATCGTAAATGGTACTTGGTAGAAATATCAACTTTCGTATTTTTGAAGATAGAAGCTTGGAACTTTTTTTTAGATTTTTTATTGTAATAAATTGGTTTTATTATGATGTAATCATAAGGATCGGCAAACTATATCCGATGTTTGCGATATTTATCCGGTTTTAACTGCAAGGGTATATCAACTTCGGCTCCGCCCGAAGTTAGCTTTGCTTTCTTGTTTTAGATTCGGTTTTGTAATTATTGTTTTATAATATGATATTCTCATATCTACAACTATATCCGATTTTTGCGATATATATCCGGTTTTACCTTTCTTGTTTTTGAATAATTTATTTTATGAAAGAAGTCAGTGTACAACCCAACGCCACTCCGGCGCGTCATCAGCTTTTGGTGGTACATCTATACGAACACTTTTATCATGAGATGTCACATCATCATCTTATGAGATGTTCCATATATGCACTGCGTAATCTATAATAGTATAAAATTAAGAAGAAATTTTTAAGAGAGTATTTAAAACTTTGCTCCACCAAAAGCCATTTTCTACCAAATTCTCATACTCTAGCTAAGCAATAAAACCGTAAACTCTTTTATTTTACTCCGTTAATAGGCTTGTATCCTTATGAATAATATTCAACAACTTCGAGTTCAATTGGAAAAAATGTTCGAGTCCATGGGTGGGGATAAGTTAGAAGAAGATGCGGCTAACATTTTAAAAGAACTTCAACAAAATTTAAACTCTTCACTGGATGATTTGGCATCACAATTCGCTATCAGGTGGGACTTTAACTAAATTTATATCGTTAACTATAACTAAGAGGTTAAATACATTTTCAGCTTGGAACCACGAATCACCCAGTCCGTCCGTGAATTAGGGGATATGCTACTTTCTATTAAGGGAGGAAGCGGAAATCTTTCAACTGCTAACCAAGTAATTCAACGCAATGCGGTCGCTGTTGAGGCTGATGAAGTTTTAAGACCACTTATGGATTTGCTGGATGGTTCATTAACACTATATGCCCAAACGTGTGAAAAAACTGTTCTTAAAAGGTTATTGAAGGAGTTGTGGAAAATTGTAATGCGCATATTGGAAAAAACAATCGTTCTACCACCAATGACTGATAAAACTGTTAGTACCGATCTTTTTTATTCGATAATTCACTGATATACATTTTTTAAATAGATGATGTTTAAGCACTTGACTGATAATGCAAAGAATTTGGCATCCAATGCCAAAATAGAAGACATGGGGCGGCTGTTCAAATCTCACATGGCAGGAAAACAAGATGTTAAAAGTGCGCTTAGCGGAGTAATGGACATATCAAAGGAAGTCGAAAAAAATTTGTCACCTAAACAGTGTGCCGTGCTGGATGTTGCCTTAGATACAATTAAGCAATATTTTCACGCTGGTGGAAATGGACTGAAAAAGACGTTTTTAGAAAAATCATCGGAACTACAAAGTTTACGTTATGCACTCAGTCTATACACACAAATGACCGACACATTAATAAAAACGTTTATATCTAGTCAAATTCATGAAGGTAAGCAATGTATGTATGTATGATTCTTTAGTAAAGTTACATAATTATCGGATTAAAAGAAACATTTTTGAAAGTCATAATTAGATAAAATTTAGTAATGTACAATACTAATGAAATATTCTAATGTCATTATATGCTTGTGGAATTTTTTTAAAGTTTGTGACTATTATTTTTTTTGGTTTGGTTTTTTACCGTTTACAATCAAAATATTTCTTGATTTGATTTTCCAAAACATCCCTTTTTAAGAGTCGGCGTCAACCACTAATCGTTATTAGTGGTAAGATGAATCTAAAAGAGATAAGATTTTAGTTTGTATTGTGCGTATTATATTTGCTTAATTAACACACCTAAATGTTGTCAAACATCTTCATCTTTGTTATACAGATCAAAGTTTCATTTCAATTCAATTTCAATTAATATCCTCGAATGGGAAATACCTCATGGCCGAAGACTTTTAAAGAGCCTCCGTCGCTTAACAGCATTTCAAAAACTTCTAGTGGATGTTTACATTTGTTTGCTTCTGAATGAGTCTATGATGTATAACCGGTATAAAGTATGTATATTCTTAATTAACAGCCTGGTCGATATAGCCACCCGTCTGTCCGTAATAACGCTTAGATTGTCATAGGCTATAAGAGATAGAGCTATAAGATTTGGCACAAAGACTCCTATAATACCCAAAAATCTTAAATTTGTTTCAAATTTGTTTGGTTTTTTTTTTGATGACTTTTTGTAAAACTTTGCCAAACTATGCCAAACTATTTCTATAATCAATTTGTATTATTTATTATTTTTACTGAAAAATATATTTGAGACAATTCACCCAATTTTTGGGCTAGATATAGATATACATACACACTTAAAATGAGCAAGTGGTTAACAGTGTGAAATGCTTTACTGAAGAGTCTATCAATTTCATATTGCTACTTTACTTTTCAAAATGACAGCTCTCGTTAAGTGAAATGAAAAGGAAACGTCTTTTGCACCGTTAAGTCGTCATTTATTGGAAAAATTAAGCATTAAGGTATTGTTTGAGTGCACTGTTAAAGTGCATAATTTGTTTGCCAATTAAGCTTATGGTTACTTAACAAATAATTTTCCGGACACATCATAATTGTGGATCTTGAAAAAATAGCCTGGCAATTCGCTTTTCAGGGTTTTTACAGACAGATACAGATATTGAGTTTGACAGATACTGTCTGGGTTGAGTTACTTTGATGGGAAAGTTAGTAGGGTAATGAAACAAAATGTTTCGAATTATAAAGACGGCAAAAAAAAGAGGTTTTTTCCATCGCTCTTTATTAACAACATTAAAAGGCTGTTTTTTACATTTAAGTAAAATTTTACATTCATTAGAAAACTTTTAAGCCCATTGCCAAACACAATGATTTCACACTCTGCATTCATTGACACATTTTTATGTTTTTTATTATAAAGATTTTATATTTAATAGAATTAAACTATTCCCTAAAGTTCCCTAAGCAAATTAAAATTTCCGCCAGGGGAAGAGTCTTCCCTGTTCGTCGATCGCCTAACACATTGCTTTACTAATTTATCGAACACATTTCCAAAGCAACCCTCGGCCCAATCTTCAAAATATGTACCTACAAGGATCTAATTTTTTTTGCTCCATCTCACTATTTTTAAGCGACACAAACCCTAGGCCTAGAACTGAGAACAATTCGCCATCCCAATTTCAAGTGTAGAGGACTTTCAATACTTCAGGAGGACTTCCGATACTTCAGAGATTGATATCTCGGCTTTCATCAAATACAAAATAAAAGCCAACCATCTTTTGGCTCTGGGTGACTTTAATATCCCAGAACTTAAGTGGTCTAATGCCGATACTCACCGTCTTTGTCACTTATCACGCACCATGACCATGGTCAAATTAACCATGTTAGAAATTCGTTAGGTCCGCTATTAAACTTATGTTTTGAATTCGATCCTGATGGTACTTAACGTTCTTGTATTTATTTATCACTATCTACATATACTTAAACTTCCATAAATTGCCATAACATATGGAGGAAAGTATGTCCCATGTTGACTTTTTGCTATTAACAAACCACCAAAAAGCTTAAGGAAGGGGTTGGAGGCTAGTTTCGACATTGGATATGTAATGGTTGTAAAGAAACTTATAAAGGAATTACAATTCGCGCAAGTATAAAATTAAAATTAAAATTGCAAGTACAACTCTCCTGCTTGAGGATTCCCTGTATTTATAAATAGTTTGTACAGCTTTTGCTTCTATTCTTTAAGTTTTTTAATCCTTTTTATTTATTTATTTATTTCGCCAACGGACAAATCCTTACATGGCTACATAATAACAACTTACAACTAATAAATAATACTAACAAAAACTTAATAAATGCCTGATTACCTTGCGTTTTAACACACCCTTATCAGAGCCCCACTCAATTCGGAGGCTGGGCGGCAAAGAATTAAAATAAGAAAGAGCCCGCTCTATCGGCTCATTTAAAAGATAATTGGCCCTATGACACTTGACCCGAAAGGGGGCAAAGGTACGAAGATCCCTTTGAGGAACATTAAAATTAACGAGTCCCAACAAAAAAGGACAATCAATGTTATCAACAATTAAATTGTTTAAAAAAGTTAACGCTGCCAGTTTACGCCGATCCTCCAACGTGCAAACATTCAGAAGAAGGCAACGACTCTGGTATGAAGGAACAGGATCCTGAAACCTTAGAGGCAGAAGTGCAAATTTAAAAAATTTTATCTGGAGTCGCTCAATTCTGTTGGAACGAACTTTACACTCCGGATTCCAAATTATTGAGGCATATTCCAGCCTCGACCGAATGAATGCAGCATAGACGCTGAGACTCGAGTATGGACTTTTGAACTGGTTCACGTGCCTCTTAACAAAGCCCAGCATAGCATACGCTTTAGGTAAAATATAGTCTAAGTGACCAGAAAATTTAAATTTGCTGTCGAATAAGACACCAAGGTCTAACACCTCTTCTTTAGCTGCCAAATTATAATTACTGATAGAATAACCCGTACAGATTTCAAGAGACCGCCTACTGTAACGGGTAAACATACACTTAGATAAGTTTAATGGAAGAAGATTGCGGGAGCACCATGAGTAAACTCTGGATATATCCTCCTGTAACAAGTAACTATCACTAATGCAGCTAATCGCTTTATAGATTTTAAGGTCATCCGCATACATTAAAAAGTACGAATGACGAAAGCATGACGAGATGTCATTAATGAAAATGATAAATAGAAGAGGTCCAAGAGAGCTGCCTTGTGGAAGACCAGAGGAGGTGACAAATGGACTTGAGATAGCGTCTCCAATAGTAACGTGGCAAGGTCGGTCAGCCAGATAAGACTCGAACCAACTTAATAGGCAGGAATGAATACCTAATTTATATAATGTGGCCAGAAGGGCAACATGACACACTTTGTCGAAGGCTTTGGAGAAGTCGGTGTAAATGGCATCAACCTGAAATCGGTTTTCAAAAGCTTCAAAGCAGTGCTTAGAGATGACCGCTAAATTAGTGGTAGTGGACCTCCCAGGCAAAAAACCATGCTGGTTGGGGGATATAAAAATGCGAACCAGAAAAGTCAATTTTTTAGTTACTATCCGCTCCAGTATCTTAGCGACGTTGCAAATTTTGGCTATAGGTCGATAGTTGGTAACATCACACCTACTGCCACCTTTGTGAATAGGCGTTATAGAAGTAATCTTCCACCGGTGGGGGAATCTACCAGAAGAGAGCGAAAAGGAGAACAGCAGTTGAAGGGGAGTGGAAAGAGAAGCGATACTCCTCTTAAGAAAGAATGGGGAGATACCGTCCACGTCAGGTGTGAGCGACTCGGTCAAATGTCCAGTGGCTTCAACTAGGTCACCGTCCAAAACGTCCATGTTACTCACATTAAGAAAAGGCTCAATGCTAAGAAGAGTTTCATGATCACTTCAAGGAACCTTCGGCTCGAAGTTAGAGGCAAAGTATTTTGCAAAAAGATCAGAAACGCCCTGATCCGAGTCGGCTGCTAAATTACCATAACATATGGATGAAGGTATGTCCGATTTTGACTTTTTGCTGTTAACAAATCGCCAAAAAGCTTTAGGATTGGATCGAAGGCTAGCTTCGACATCGGATATATACTGATTGTAGAGGAACTTATTAAGGAAATCAAATAGGATATAGAGATATAGAGATCCTATAGGATCTTCGTACCCTCACAGGGGCATAAGTATCAATAATATTAAAAAGGGGAACCCAGAACTTAATATAACAATCATCGATTGAGCCATCCGAAAAAAGGGAAACCCAATCAAAGGCTGAAATAGAGGCGTTAATAAGTGACAAGTTAGTATCATTCAGATGATAATATGGAATGGGGGAAGCAGACGGCAAAAAACTATAAAACTCAATATTAATTACCAACGGCTTGTGGTGCATATCACAAGGACTTAATGGTACTTTGCATAATTCTACTTTAGGTTAGGTTAGGTTCAGGCGGCGATGAGGGCCGGTTCTGAGCCCCATCCACTTGAGCCGCTGGGGCTCCTTGTGATATTGCACAGGCAAGGATCCTACAAAAGGACCTCTCCCTTCCCACTACTTATGTGCCCAAAGGTGCTTTATCCTTCTTGAAGCGGCTCGCGGTCCCATCCAGATTTACGGATGAAGGCTACGAGTCTGTGTGGAGCGACCTCCGCGAGATCTGTAAGGTCTGTAAGTATTGCTGCGCCCAAGAATTTGAGTCGGATGCGCCCCAGCGCAGGGCATTGACACAGGAGGTGTGCGACTGTCTCTTCCTCTTCTTCGTCTCCACAGCTCCTGCAGTAGTCATAATGTGGCACCGCTAGTCTAGCCGCGTGTAATTCTACTTTACTATTAACCAAATTATTTAAAAATATAAGATCAAGAATTTTGGATAAATCATTAAAAATATTATTTACTTGGGCGAGGCCCAGACTAAAAATATCATCTAAAACTACAATTTCATGACTCTGGTGAACTTTGCTAGGTAGCATGCAGGAAGAGTTTTATAGCCTCCGAGGGCAAATCAACACAAGCGGTGTGATAGGCACGCCGGCAGATCGACGCGCACCGAACGGCATCACACCCACGAAGTTGGGTAGCAGTAACTTCTGCACTGCACTCGGTTCTGCACAAAAGTAAACGTCCGAACTCAAAGAAAGCTAGATGAAGACTGAAGACTTTTTCTTCCAGGAAAGCCTATGAAATTTTCGTACTCTCACAGGGGCACTAGTATTATCTATATATATAACATTTTCGTGTCACAGTTTTTGTTACCATACTCCTCCAAAACGGCTATACCGATTCTCATGAAATTTTGTGAGCAGATCTTAGAGACCCACAGAACGAGGGGAGCTCCAGAAATGATTTATTAATATTTATTAAGCTATTTGTTATTTGTAAAGCTAAGAGGAGTTTGTAAGGAAATTTAAAATTCTATATATTAAATTTGAAGGACCATTGTAGTTCGAACAAATGACCCTAAAAGAGTCGTGCTTTGCATATGTTTTGCTACAATGGCTAGGGAATAGAGGACAAAAGTTTTTAGTCCTTCAATTAGGAATGTTAAAATTATGTGTGTCAGTAAATGCTGGCTATCTAAACCCCCATTAATTAGGTTATGTAGAAATACTACACCGAGAATTGTCCTACGATTTGTTAAGCTAGGTGAGTTTATTATTAGGAGTCTGCTCCTATAAAATGGAAGTTAAAGATTTGCATCCCAGCTAAGACCTCTAAGTGAAACAGTTAATAAATTCTTTTGTACGGATTCTATGCAGTCCTAATGTACTTTATTTTAGGAACTCCAGCCACATGAACCGTGCTCCAGTATCGGACGGAGCAAAGAACTGAATAAGCTTTTAGTAATGTAGGGGTCGTTAAATTTTGTGGACCACGTGTTAGTAAAACCAAGGACAGCTTTAGCCTTATTAACCATTGTAAAAATATGGTCGGCATATTTAAGTTTAATGTCTACTAAGACGCCGAGATCATTAACCTGAGTTAATTTTAAGGCAATTCCAAAGAGAGAATACGTAGCCTACAGAGGACTAGAACGATAAAAAGGCATACATTTGCATTTTGATCCATTAAGTATTAAAACATTTGCTAAACACCATTTTTGAAAGTTTTAAAGATCAAACAGTAGAGTGCATTGAGCACAGATGGACAGGACTGAAGACAAAGCGTTACATCATCTTATACATACATAAAAACTAGAGAGTTCATTAAAGCAGGGGGCAAAACATTAATAAAAAGAGTAAATAATAACGGGCCAAGATGACATCCTTGAGGGACGCCAGATGTACCGCGGACCAAACGGGAATGTATGTTTTTAAATAGGACTCTTTGTGTTCTTCCAATATAAGATACGTGTTTACGCTTAGTGTTTACAAAATTATAAAACTGCTTTGGATCCTGATTAAATTGTATCCGGCAGCGGTCAATATAATTCCTATAACATTCAGCGTTAGGCACGGTAAAATTCGACCGAGCTAGTAGGTAGTAGTTTTTCAACTACTAATGCAGGTTTTTTTTATATTTTGGTAAGAGCCTATTTTTAATATTTTTTAGGTTAATGAGGCACCTTGTATACCAAGGAGGATTTGTTGAAGCGGACGGATATTTCCATTGTACACAGGAGTCAAAAAATGTATTTAAAGTACAGTAAAATGTTTCTAAAATGACGTTAAGATCAGTGCATGCCAGTATATCGGACCAATCATATGTATCAATAAGGCTATTAAGTTTGTGAAAATCAGCTATACAGAAACAGCGAATCTTATTTACCACGCGTGGAGACATCTGATCGATACCAGGAATTGTTTCGATTGAGACCTCAAGCGAAGGGTGATATGGATCCTCTGGGGTTGAAAGGGGGAAAGCTCTGAAGAGAGCAGTACCATCAGGATCAGATACAAAAAATAAGTCTAAAAGCCGACCTAACGAATTTCTAACATGGTTAATCTGACCTAGGGACATGTCAAACATGCCCGCCGTGAAGTCATGGAGAGTGGTGAAGATGGTGAGTTATCGACGTTGAACCACTTTAATTCTGGCATATTAAAGTCGCCCACCGCTACGAGTTGGTCACGATCTGTCATAAGATTAAAGACGTATCGAATAGCCGACAAATGATGCCAATATGTGGGCAGCTCGGATGAAGGCGGTATAAATGAACATGTAATGTATTAAGATTTGGCGATCAAAATTATTTTAATGCAAATAAATTATATGTCACCAGACTCTTGTGATTTCACCTCTACAGAAGCAAGTTGGGAGTCTACCGAAATGAGCACTCCACCCCCCCTTTGGCTTTGATATAAGCCGAAATATCAATCTCTGAAGTATCAGGTGCGAGCCGAGAAACAAATATAATCTCCTGTAAGAGTTTTGAAGTCGTAGGTACAAAGTAGGTACTGTAGCATTAGTCGGTACCGTTGGTCCGGACTGTGAAATACCCTGTTTGGTGTCTCTAACAAAAATTTCATTCACTAGGACCTGTGGTATCACTTGAAGGGATACCATGCATGACATATCAGACAATTGCTCACTTTCCTTGAGAAATTCGGACGACGAATTGTTCTCAGTTCTAGCCCTTGGGGTGGCCAAAGATGTGAGCGGCTGTGCTAATGTCGGCTGAGCAGGCTGAGGCGGTTCACAACCAGCGCATTTCTTACGCTTAGGGGCCCCATTTAGTAGCTGAAGGCAGCTAAACTGAGTCAAGCGCACGGAGCTGGTCATTGATTTTACGAAAACAAGTGAACAACTCTTTAAATCCATTCTTAGTCTGTCTCATGAACCCTCATTTCGTCTTGGACAGCACGACAATTATCACTATAATAATGTAAACCTGACCTACGGAAAATGGCATCCAAAACTGAGGCAGTGAATCTGAATCGATAGTACGCTGTGATGAGAGTGGATGAGACTGTCTTTTTACAAGACTTCATTAAACAGAAGAGCTTAAATTCCATTTTAAAAATTAAGAATATAAAAATATATATAAATAGTTAAAAAACACTTTACCTTGGACCATTGTGCCAAAAAAATATCCGATTCTCAAGCAAGTAAACACCGGCTTACCAATATTTATCAAAACGCAGTGCGCACAAAAAAAAAGACCGTTCGACCACGTTATTTAAAATACTTATTTCTTGGGAGAGGCCCATACTAAAAATATTATCAAAAAAATAAAAATTCATGTCTTTTGTAAAAGTTGCCCCCGGGTCCAAAGACCAGACGATGGAGCTTAATTTGAAATCGCCATCTACCATCAAAGCTCTAGGATCCAACGTTCTAGCAAAGACACTGGTGATGTTTTTCATATGAGCATGATATATACTAAATAGACGAGTGGCACAAGGATTTCCTGGACTGAAACGGCAAGCTGATCCAGTAGAGGGTTGGCCACCGGAAGGTGTAGTGATGTAGTCTGAAGAGATAGAAGAGAGAAGAGTAAAGCGATAATCACACCACCTGTCGCACACACTGGGTACTGGATGCATCTCGGCCTTTACAAGTTAGGCAAAGTAGCTAAAGTGGTTATTGACCCACGTTTCCCCAAGGATGATTACAGTAAAATCGTATGCAGCAGAATTCAGGAATACCATCTAGGACTTGGTCCTCATTCCCGATATATTTTGGAATAAAACTCTTAAGCTTTTATTTGAGTCCGAGGATGAATTATACCTACGGTCCACGCTGGAAATTCAACGGCTAGGCCGTAATGATTAAAGTATACTTTAGTAGTACTCCTGATACTAGTGCATGTGGAGGCATATCCAATAAGCATAGCTTTCAAGGATACCAAAGAGGATGGCCAACGGGGATACATAGATCTTTCCAGATTTAACAGTAGACCTACGAATGTCCAGTTGCAAAGCGAACCCAGTGCCAGGTGAATACTCAGATCATTCTTATGAATTATTATAAATGTTCCACCCTCACGTCCAAAAGTTAAGTAAACAGCATCATTTGGCGCCGGTGGCCCAGCAAAAAGAAATAAGAAGATGGGCATCGATGCGCTGAGATTTGATAGAATTTTTTTCCCATGCAACAAGTGACAAAAATGTTTTACAGCATTCGCGTCAGCCAATGTTTATAATTCATTTGATATGATATGATCTCTACGGGATGCTCTAGTTTTTAACCACATAACGCTTAGAGTTTAAACAGTGCAAAATGATAGCACCATACCATTCCCAGTTCTATGGGAAACTGGGGGAAAAAAATAATCAAAACCGGCTAACCCAATGAAATGTCTTAAAGTAGCAAATGACTTCATGGACGCAACGCCACAAGCGAATCTATTTTGCTTAAATTTGGACGTATCTTCCCCGCTTTTATTTCGTAGCCAAGGAAACAAGCTGTAGCTCTCAAGAAAAGGCCTTTTAAAAGGTTACAAGAGAATCCAAGAATACAAGGAAAACCTTAGCTATAACGTCTAATTCAAGTTGCACAGCTCATTAGCTTTTTCCTTAGTTTTTAAAACAATTACTATATCGTCCATATAAATGATTACAAATGAATGAGAAAGACTGCCAAGTGCCTTCAATTCAACTCACTGGAGGTGAGTTCTTTAATCCAAAGATCATCGAAAATAAAAGCTAAAAAAAGCAGTATTTCAATTGAAATGGCATAAACGCTAGCCATGTCAAGAGAAGTAAGATGTTTAGCTCCCTTGAGTCTAGAAATTTATAGGACGGCCGTGTAGCCCGTGTAATTGCCTTGATCATCATTGTTTTTAGTACAAACATATTTTGAAATGTACATATGTATACAAACACAAATTAAAAAATGGCATTTAGAAAATACCACATCTTTGGATTCCTTTTCCAAAGTTGAATTTCCCTTTTTGAAGCATTTATTTTTGTGATTAAGATTTTTTCCCAAACATTTTCCTATGGAATAACAAGCAAGCTTTCATCGATGCTTGGGCGACTATTAATAAGATTTAAATGACGGCGACTGGCGTCTTTGATGTCTAGCTATTCATTTGCAACTCACTCGCCGGCATCTGTAGCCTTTTAACTAGTTCCAGAATGTTCCGGTTTCGTTTCTCTAACAACACGATAACCTTTTTGGTTAGGGCCGAATCCTACTTCTTTTGTCGGAGAATCGAAGCCTTGCTTATTATCCTTTTATTAGTTACCAGACATTAACTTACGCCACGCTTAAGCTCAGAGCGAGATAAAGGGAGAGAAACCAGATCTATCACCGCATACGAATCAACACACAGCCTTAGTTCGCAAACCGTGCCCCATTCTTCCAAAACTAGTGTATACCAGCACAACGAATGGTCACGTCAACTCTCGTGTCTAACTAGATACTGCATTACTCCCTCTCCGAAAAATAACACTGCACTGCTTGGGTCTTGCGAATAAGCTAGAATAAGCTACTGTTTCCGAAAGGTTTTTTTTTGTGTTGATCATGAATCTGGAGCCAAAATTTTCCAATAACGTCAAGCTTTTAAAAAGTTTTCAAATCTTGTTTGTAAAGTGAAAGAACTCCTGATGCGCCACGCTATTGTAATCGCCATGGCAAGAAAATCGTGATCAAAAGACCTTTTTTCGGTCTTGGCTCACCTGGGCTATACCATTGGGACGATTGGGCTTTGTTTTCGATATCATAACCATATACTCATGATTCGCCACCAATCTGGGTCGTCGTTGACGTTATTCAACGGCTCTTGAGCGATGCTCATGCAACGGTTCTTTTGGTCAAAATTCAACAATTTCGGAACAAACTTCGCTGACACACACCTAATGCTCAAAACGTTGGAAAAAATTTCATGGCACAAGCCAAGCGATATACCAACATCTTCATCAACTTCTCTGATAGTGATTCAAAGACTTTCCTAAACAATTTTCTTCACTGCTTGAACGTTTTCATCAGTGGTTGACGTGCTTGGGAGTCCAGAGCGAGGCTCGCCATTGGCATCTTCCCGGCCATCTTGAAAGAGCTGGTACCATTTGTAAACATTTTTATACCCTTGCAGAGGGTATTATAATTTTGTCCAAAAGTGGGCAACGCAGTGAAGGAGACATCTCCGACCCTATAAAGTATATATATTCTTGATCAGGATCACCTCCTGAGTTGATATGAGCATGTCCGTCTGTCCGTCTGTCCGTCTGTCTGTTTCTACGCAAACTAGTCTCTCAGTTTTAAAGCTATCGACTTGAAACTTTGCACACACCCTTCTTTCCTTTGCACGCAGTATATAAGTCGGAACGGCCGGGATCGGCCGACTATATCCTATAGCTGCCATATAACTGATTGATCGGAAATGGTATAACTTTGGTGTTTTTAGAGTTAGAGAGCTAATTTGACATGAGAGCTATTTTTGGCAAAATATTACGACATGCAAAATTTCATAAGGATCGGCTGACTATATCCTATATATAGCTGCCATATAACTGAAAGATCGGAAATGGTTTTTGGTAGAAATATGAACTTTCATATTTTTGAAGATAGAAGCTTGGGACTTTTTTTTAGATTTTTTATTGTAATTAATTGGTTTTATTATGATGTAATCATAAGGATCGGCCAACTATATCCGATGTTTGCGATATATATCCGGTTTTAGCTGCAAGGGTATATCAACTTCGGCTCCGCCCGAAGTTAGCTTTGCTTTTTTGTTTTTACTCAGAACAGTTTCAACGTATGCCACTGCCAACATTTCAAGTACTTCGCAGCACATAATGTTATTTTTTCACAAAATTTGATACCAATCCTTTGATCCATATTTTTCGATAGAAAAAAACCGCCGAGCACGAAAACAACAACTTACTCCTCTCACAACCAAAGGAAAAAGGGAATTCAATTGAAACTTGGTACAGATATTAAGGAAGAGTGTACCAACATAACAAAGCAAAAAAATCAGTAAGGAGAAAAATCTTTCAGTAAGGTGAAAAGTCACCTTACTTTTTGAACACACCTCGTACACAAAAGGCTAAATTCTTTAACTTTCAAAACCGCAAGCCGAGCCTCGGAGGCCCGGCTGGTAACAGTTTTCGTTTTATAATCAGTAGATGGCCGGACATAGATGGCCGATTCTTATGAGATTATCATAATATAACCAATTTATTACAATAAGAAATATAAGAAAAAAGCTTCTATCTTGAAAAATACCAAAGCTGGTATCTTTACCAAATACCATTATCGATCTTTCAGCTATATGGCAGCTATAGGATATAGTCGGACGACCCTATGCATTTTGGCATGTCGTATTATTTTGCCAAAAAAATCATTCGCACAAAATCCGAGTTCTCTAATTCTGCCCCGGCCATTTCGACTTATATACTGCGTGCAAAGGAAAGAAGGGTGTGCGCAAAGTCGATATCTTCAAAACTGAGAGACTAGTTCTCGTAAAAACAGACAGACGGACGGACGGACAGCCGAACATGCTCATATCAACTCAGGAGGTGATCCTGATCAAGAATATAAATACTTCGGAGATGTCCCCTTCACTGCGATGCACACTTTTGAACAAAATTATAAGATCCTCTGCCAGGGTATAAAAAGAAACCAGCTGCTACTACCGAAGTACTTTCAACTGATACCGAAGTTCGTCGGCAGCTGCAGATATTCATTTTTTAGGTACTCGCACAATAAGTACACACGAAAAACGCCGAGTATTTTAGGCACCCGAGTGTCTACACATAAAAAACGAATGGTTGGATGATAGAAAGGTCCAAAAAAAAGATTATAAAACAATCGAAGGCAAGGGTTTCACGAGTGCCTTTTGAACCACCCGTCTATATGTCACCCTGTCAAGGCGCTTTGGTAGTTAGACAGAAAAGGAAAAAAGATTTTGTTTGGCTTAAGATCTTTTTTTCTTACAAGTCACCTCAATGGGTCACATTGGAATTCAAAAATATTTAAATACCTACGTACCTATTAAGTAAAAAAATAAGTTTTTTAGAAAATTCAAAAAAACATAAATTTTATGGAAAAATCAAAATTAGTGTTTATTTAAGCCAAAGAAAAATGTTGTTAAATTTTCATAAAAAATACAATGAAAATCACAATGTAATAATAGTAAAACTGACAAAATTTAAAATAATTTATATATAATAACAATAATTTAAAATTGATCAATAACACAGTGCGACAGTGATTTGGAACTTTTGAAGAGACCTAGTAGGAATTGTTCATTAGGTCGAGTATAGTATAAAACCATGTTTGACATTTTTCAAACACCCACAAAATCTTGATTTATTTGGAAAAAACGGTTTTTCGGGACTTTTTTGCTCTTAAAAATTCCTAAACGCGTAATTTTAATTCGATTTTAAAATTTTTTTCGTTTTTCCATAGTTAAATGTTGGAGCTTTTAAAAAAAAATAGATCTTCAATTTATTTCTACAAAAAGTATAAAATTTTTACGCAAGAATTAAAATAAAATTTTTACGCAAATTTTACGCAAGAAACTGACATTTTTGAATTTTCGTAGTGTTTTTCGGACTTTGACGCCATTTTTTCGGTACAACTTCCAAGAAATGATATCATTTTTGACACATATCAATATTGTCTTGTTAATTCTGAATAAAACGAGACCAATTAGGAAATTATGAAAATTGTTGAAGTTATAACGAATAAAACGAGACCAATTAGGAAATTATGAAAATTGTTGAAGTTATAACGCTTTTCCCAAAACAAGTCAGTGCAATTTTACTAGCGATCCGGAGTAAAAGTGTGTAAAAGAAAGGAATAATGGAAATGGAACGGCACACCATTACTCCGGAACGCTAGCAAGATTGGAGTGACTTGTTTTGGGAAAATCGTTATAACTTCACCAACTTTCATAATTTTTCTAATGAAATTGGTCTTGTTTTATTCAGAATCAACGAGACAATATTGATATGTGTCGAAAATTATACCATTTCTTGGAAGTTGTACCGAAAAAATGGCGTCAAAGTCCAAAAAAAACGACAAAAATTCAAAAATGTCACTTTCCTGCATAAAAATTGTATCTTTTTTGTTGAAATAAAATAAAGATCTATTTTTTTTTCAAAAGCTCCATCATTTAACTATTGAAAAACGAAAAAAATTTTAAAATCGGTTTAAAATTACGCGTTTAGGAATTTTTAAGAGCAAAAAAGTCCCGAAAAACCGTTTTTTCCAAATAAATCAAGATTTTAAGGGTGTTTGAAAAATTTCAAACATGGTTTTATACCAGTGGTGGGCAAACTCTCATTTTACATAGCACGCGAGTATAGGCACTAACCATACAGCATATAGACAACCCATTTCATGCAACGAAAATGGACGCGAAAATTTCTTGCGACAGGCCCCAGCAGGCCCCAGAGCGGATTTCTTACGCTCTCTTACGCTCATCGTTCGTTCATCTTACGCTCATTCTCGCATTAAATGTTTTCTGTTTCTCAGTCTCTAAACGGAGCGCGATGGGTTGTCTATATGCTGTATGGTTAGTGGTATAGGGTAGGAAATTCTGCCGCAGCGCTGCCGGCACACTGACAGTGTGAGCACTCTCAAATATTTTTTAGAACTCTCTCATTTGCTCTCATTTTGATTCATTTGACAGCACAAATTAAAAATCAAAATGTTTCCACTGAAAAAATTTTCTCAGAAATTGGGTTGGAAAAAGTTTTGTCCATAGAAAATATAGATAGAGAAGCGTAGCTTTTCATTTTTTTTAAAACTCTGGCTAGCAAAGCTTTCTTTAAAACAAAATACACTATTTTAGTGCCCATTCCAACTTTTGAATTAACGAAAAATTAAATAAAAAAATACGTTTTTTTCGCTCAGTGAATTCTCTGCTCTCATTGTTTTTCTCTGCTACGCACACACTCAAATTTTAAACATGTGTTAGTTTTGCCCACCACTGTTTTATACTATACTCGACCTAATGAACAATTCCTATTAGGTCTCTTCAAAAGTTCCTCCAATTTTTTTCTTTTTTTGTCGCACTGTTTAATTTATGTACTATCTGCATTGCGAGAAAGGACAAACATCTATTCATTGGGTCAAAGAAATAGCTATTTTTATAGCTATACCTATTTAAAGAGGTTTTATATATATATATATATATAATATAATATATATTTATATACATAATACATAATATACATAATATACATAATATTATATATTATAATATTATAATATTATGTAGGAACTTTTAAAGAGACCTAGTAGGAATTTTTTAGGTAATCTAAACAATTCTAATCTAAACTTTCTTTTGTAATGAACACTGTTATTAATTGAATTATTAAGGAATCCTGTAATATGTCCTTTAAGGACATTCGATACATCATTTGAAAGGTACTGCTCCACAGATAATAAATATGTTAACCGTTTTTTAATAGTCTACTTGATTTAGAAGTTATTCGCATTCAATTTTTAATTTCATATTTTATAATAAATTGAATTCAATTTTTTTTTATAATTTATATATGTTTACGTGAGGGGCCGTTGTGCCGCAACTTTAAGAGCGCACCCGCGCTGAAGAGCGCACCAGCACTGAAGAGCGCACCCGCGCTGAAGAGCGCATTCGCGCTCGCCCCTCTTTGCGCTCTCGCTCCTTCGTCGGCCGTCGTCGATCGTATTTTTTCTATTACTTTTGCCCTGTTTTCTTCCTAAGTTAAGTTTTTAATTCGATGTACGCAGCCAATAAAGCTGAACGCGCTTCTTTTGTAAATTACTGAAGACGCCCCCGACTTTTCATTTCTTCCCCAATTCTGGAGTCTTTTGCGGAATCAACGCCCCCCTACAAACATTGGTCCTTCGAGCCGGATAATTACTGGATTTTCTTCTGCCAGCAGTTCTCGGCATTGTTCCGCCAAAAGATAAGTACATTTTTCCGTCTCCATCTCTCTGCCGGTCTTCAGCAGTGATCCGAACATTAAATTTCGTTCACACTGCTGCAAGATTGTTTTTCCCTCCGTGTCTACTCAAAGTCCGAGTTTTCCGACACAACGGCAGGTTGAGATTTTTCTAATAATCTATAATAATCTTAAAATTCGGCAAATTTTTCTATCCGTCTCCGTTTTGTGTGCTGCCCATATTCCTCGCCGTTTTCGGCCTCTCCGTTATTCATTCGCTTGCCAACGGTCGAGGCATATGTGCATCCGCATACATACATACGCACATACATATTTTTTTGGTGCAATTAATCCGCGAAAAATTCGCAAGTGAACAGTGAAATTGTGTGGTGACAAAAAGAAGGCATAATTAATATTGGCCACCGGTGTGAATTAGTTCCGGAATTTCCAAATTCACCGAACAGTCCGCCGCTGTCGTAATATTTGTTTTTATCTTCCTCAATCAGTGTCATTTTTTACACCAAATAACTTTTCTGTTCCCCCAATTATACAGTCCACTTATCAAAGCTCCACTGTGCCAAAATATGCCCACATGCCCTTACATATATCCGTACCTGCATGCATGTCCATATATTTTCTGCCTTCAATTCCAGGAAATATATAACCGATAAAATTTAACACATACAGTCCACTTATCGAAGCTCTACTGTACCATCATATGCCCTACATGCCCTTGCCCTACTTGCATGCATGTCCATATAATTTCCAAATATTTTCTGCCTCCAATTTCAGGAAATATATAGCCGATAAAATTTTAAAAAAAATTTACATTTTCTAAAACCAACAATTATAAACCGCCATTTCACTACAAATCCGTGATTGTGTCGCTTAAATTCTCGACCTAGCCGTGTTGTGTTTTTCGGTTCTGTTTATTTTCTTTGAGGTACGTACAGGGTGCCGACGGCATAACCGGCTGCATTACAAAATAGATTAAAAAATCAATTAATTTGAAATTTATGTATTTATAATTATAACTACGAAAATTTATTTAATTCTTATTTTCCGTTCGAGCAAAGGGCCAGGTTTTTTAATTCACCTTTCCGGCCACTCAATAATTAAAGTCGAAGATTTAATTATTGGAAAATTATAATTAATTAATTTAATTATCCACCTTCTGTCCGAATAGAGCCGCGGTTTTTAATTCCATCTTCCCGGCTTCGTGTTAATTAAATTCAATTAATTAAATATTTAGGTTTCAATTCCACCGTTCCAGCTTCGTGATAATTAACCTCAATTGATTAAAAATTAAGATTTTCAACTCCACCCTTCTGGCTCCATCATATTTAAATCCGAAAGTTAGCCAAAAATTAATTATTTATATTTTTGTGTGTTTAATTCAAGCCAAAGTTAAGTCCACCTTCCGGCTCCGCAAATTCGAAAATAGTGAAGAGTTTAATATCTCAGTATATATTAAATTCAGTACGAACCACACAAGTCGAAATATACATACATATATAAACCGTCATCATTTTTTTCCGAACAAGCACGAATTTTCCGGTACTTTTTCCATTTTTTCGTGCCTCCAACTCTGCTTCTACTCCGCATCCGGCAACATCCGCCTACAATCCGAACAAACCTCGTCTCCTTTTGGGTGTTTTCTGGTGCCTGAAGTTTTTCTTTCCACATTCGAATTGTGCCGCACACGACTTTCCTTTCCACATCGGCGCCACTAGTTCGCACTTGCTCCTTGTAATTGCCTTTCATCCGCGATCTCACCGTTCTCATCACATTAGTGCGACCGGCCACCACTTCGTACGGGGCAAGCGCTGACCAGCGAATTGGACTCTGAGAATGCCCACGGGAGACGACAAAAAGCCGCGTTCGATCCCAGCCATCCGTTTGGACAGATCTCAATCCGCATCTCCGCGGACGCCTCTTTTGAAGCCTAAGGATACCAGTGCCAGTCCAAGGGCAAGGAGTGACGAATCCGTCAATACAACCCCCGGTCCTTCACAGAGGTAGACTCACTCCGTTGCAAAAATGGCTCCAAGTGCGGTCGAAGTGGCGTTGAAAAAGTTCATCACCACAACAGATCGAATTAGCCAATTTGAGGCTAACATAAGTACTCCGGGCGCCCCAGAAACGGAAATAGGCTCCCAATACATGTGCGAAGTTCATTGGGACCAAATTCAGGCACTATGGGAGAAGGTGGAGAAGAGCTATGAGAGCTGCTCCGATTTGCTAGCCGTGTCCGACGACAATGCGGCCGCCTCGACAGTGCTGGAAGCGAAGTACAGCTACTGTTACTCCGTCAATTCGAGATGTATTGCCCAGCTTCGGGAGAAAATTGCTTCCCAATCCACTCAGGCTCCCGTCAATGTCCACACGCCCGCGCCTACAGGCTGCCGGTTACCTCCGGTGGATACCGAGGTCTTCGCGGGTGATTATCTTCGGTGGCCCACCTTCAGAAACTTGTTTACGGCCATTTACATCCAAAACTCGCGGCTCACCCCGGTAGAGAAGTTGTTCCACTTATTGTCCAAAACAAGTGGTGACGCCCACGCCATTGTTTCTAAGGCTCCGCTTACCCATGAGGGGTTTGTCGCCGCATGGCAAAGCCTCACAGACCGCTTTGAGAACCGGCGGCTATTGGTCAACAGCCAGTTGAAGATCCTTTTCAACATCCAGGCTATTTCTCAAGAGTCCGGGGTCGCGCTGAAGGAGCTGCAAGCTACCATTCAGAGTTGTTTGACAGCCCTAGAAATGTCCTCCGTTAATGTTGAGGCTTGGGACTGTCTCCTTGTGTTTATGATTTCGTCAAAGCTCCCCAAGGTCACACTTCCTATGTGGGAGCAATCCGTACATAATAAGGCCGAGATTCCAACATGGAAGGAATTAGATAACTTCCTGACAGAGCGCCATCGCACTCTGGAGGCCATCGACGACGTCAGGCCTAGTGGCTACGTTCAATTTCCGGCAAGGTCGGGACTTCCTACTGCCCCTGCTCGGAGGCTCACTTCATACGAGACTCGAGTGGTTCCGGGCCAAAAGGGCTGCGATCTCTGTTCGAGGGAGGACCACCCCATTCGCTTATGTCCGCGTTTCCTAGAAATGGATGTAAATGGGCGCTCTGACTACATAAGGAGGAAGCAGTTATGTTTAAACTGTTTTGCCGGAGGGCACCAGCAGCGAGACTGCACGAGCGCCCATACCTGCTCCACATGCCACAGCAGACACCACACCCCCTTGCACCGCGGCAACGCAGCTTACCGCTCCAAGTCCGCCTACGTCAACAAACGGCTCAGAGGATCAGTCGAATGTGCAGGTGTGTTTCGCTTCCAGGTCAGAAGCCGTCCTACTGGGCACGGCCCTTATCAACGTGTGCCATTTGGGGTGCACCGTCCAGGCACGAGCACTGATAGACTCAGGCTCCGAAGCGACGTTCATAACGGAACGACTGTTCAACCTCGTCAAGCCTCCCTTCAAGACGATTCAAGCCCAAGTTTCCGGCCTCAATCAGACCATTTCCGCGCAGTCTACTAAATTGTGCCATTTTTCCATTCGGTCGCCGTCTAGACCCGGGCTACAATTAGAGACTGCGGCTTATGTTCTTCCGCAGTTGGCAGGAAATCTGCCATCATATCCGATTTCACGAGATCGTCTCAAGGGGCTGCCCGACATTCCCCTGGCGGACCCCAACTTCTTTGAGAGCTCCCATGTCGATGTGTTATTAGGAGCTGACATTCTTCCGTCCATTCTCCTCGGTAATTCCAAGGCTAACATCTGCGGGTCGCTTATCGGTCAGGAGACCATTTTCGGATGGATGCTGACAGGCCCATTATCTCCAGCCAACCCCCGCAGCGTGTCTGTTTTTTCCGCACGAGTTGCCAGCAGCCTCGGGGACTCACTGGTTCAGGGTTTTGATTCAGGATGCGAGCATAATTCTGTTACGACTCCTTCGATTTACACATCGCATCACGCTGCACGGTGGCAATCAGCTGATGATCCGACTGATCCGGGCCTAATTCTAGATTCCAAGGTCATATTGAGCACGATGTCGCCACGCCCACGCAACGCCCCGTCACTGGAGAGCAGATGTACTCGAGGTACACTATCCTACCGATGCCGAGTCTGCAATGGGATCCATCCGTTGAAGAAGTGTCGGCGCTTCCTACGCCTTAGTGCCGAGGAGCGGCTCCGAGCGGTTCTCGTGAACCGCTATTGCTCGAGCTGCCTGGCCCACGAGCACTCCGACGGATCCTGTCGGCGTGGGGACGGCTGTATGACGTGTGGTCAAGATCACCACACGCTGCTGCACCCCGGGACCAAGGAGCACCGGTCACCGCCCACGGGAGACAGTACACGGGGTATCTCGCTCTCTCGTCGGCCGTCATCCACCAACTCCCGGCGCGGTTCGGGTGCTTCTCGCCCTGCGTCCGCCATTTTCCGGCACTCACAAGCCGATCCACGGCCATCGACTTCCCGGCGCTCGTCGGCCACTCCTCGGCATTCTTCCGCCACTGGCTGGCAGTCGTCAAGCGCTCCACTGCTTTCGTCCGCCACTCATCGGGTGCCGTCCACCGCTCTTCCGCCCGCGTCATCCGCGCAACTTTCAACTTTCCGCCTCTCCTCGAGGGCCCCCGCAGGACGCGCTCGCTGCGCCCATCCTATCGTCGCTGCTGAGACGGAACAGCGTCAACATCGGGACCCGGATTTTCGACACGGGGGCCTTCATCGACCCGTGTACGCCCTCTAGCTGCAGTGACGCATAGCTAGCGACGAGGGATCTGTTGCAACCCGAGCGATTGCAAGGGGGGGAGGATGTTGACGTGAGGGGCCGTTGTGCCGCAACTTTAAGAGCGCACCAGCACTGAAGAGCGCACCCGCGCTGAAGAGCGCATCCGCGCTCGCCCCTCTTTGCGCTCTCGCTCCTTCGTCGGCCGTCGTCGATCGTATTTTTTCTTTTTTGCCTTGTTACTTTTGCCTTGTTTTCTTTCTAAGTTAAGTTTTTAATTCGATGTACGCAGCCAATAAAGCTGAACGCGCTTCTTTTGTAAATTACTGAAGACGCCCCCGACTTTTCATTTCATCCCCAATTCCGGAGTCTTTTGCGGAATCAACGCCCCCCTACAAACAATATAATTTTTATAATAAAAATTAAATCATCATTTTTATTGTTATTTTTTTTTTTTTGTAAAAATTGAAAAATATTTCTTATTCTTAATTATTATTATACAAATTGAAAATAAGAGTAATATTTCAATTTTAACAATAGAAATCGAAGTAAAAGTTTTTTGTTCTTTTGGATTTACCGTTAAATAATGGTATATGTGTCCTTTTCCCACTCCCCACAAAAGCTTTTTTGTGGTTCTATTTTTTTTTTCTCATAATTCTTATTTGCAGTCCCTGAATATAACACATAACCGTGTTTGAAATATTTTTAACACCTTCGAAATCTTGATTTATTTGGAAAAAAAACTTTTTCGTGAATTTTTTTGCGCCTAAAAATTCCTACACGCGTTACTTTAAACCGATTTTAAAATTTCCGATGTTTTTTAATAGTTACATGTTGTAGCTTTTGAAAAAAAAAAGATCTTACATTTTTTTAAACAAAAAGGATAACATTTTTACACAAGAAACTGACATTTTGACATTTTGTTTGTGTTTTTGGGACTTCGACGCCATTTTTTCGGTACAACTTAAAAGATATGCTATCATTTTTGACACATATCAATATTGTCTCATTAATCTTGAATAAAACGAGCCCAATTTCATTACAAAATTATGAAAATTGTTGAAGCTTTAACGCTTTTCCCAAAACAAGTCAGTGCAATTTTACTAGCGATCCGGAGTAAAAGTGTGTAAAAGAAAGGAATAAGCGAAATGGAAGGGCACACTATTGCTCCGGAACGCTAACAGGATTGCACTGACTTTTTTTAGGAAAAGCGTTATAACTTCAACAATTCTCATAATTTTGTAATGAAATTGGTCTCATATCAAAAGATAGAGTCCGACAAAAGTGTCTAAGTGTCGAAATTTTTCATTCTGCGGCGATGCCTCACAGGTATATCCCACAGTACTTAAAACTTTAAACGCGTTTTTCTCGAAACCACTTTTTTTGAGTTGGCCGAACACATAACTCGAACAGCTCTTAACCTATCGATCTAAAATTTTGACAGTATACTCAGAATATCTATGTCTATCGACACACATTTTTTTTGTATTTTGCTTACTTTTTTTTTATCAACAATTTTGTGACGTTTTTTGTTAGTGAAAATTGAAAATTTTGTTCAACCACTCACTATTTTGCAAAAAATCAATATATCGAAAAAATCCTACGTGTGTCGATAGCCGTTGAGATACAGAAACTAACCAAACTTGATTTTTTGTTCTAGATCAAAAATTAAGGACGTTAGGCGTTCGGCCATGGACCTCCTTTAAAAAAATAGGGCCTACGAATAAGGGCTGCAGGGCCGCCATTTTGTTTTCGATTTATTAAACAATTTTATTGTGTATTACAATTTTATTTTATATACAATTTATATAATTTAATAAAACCTCATTTACAAATTTTCGATTAGCTGTTTTGATTTGACCAAAAAAATTTCCAGAAAATCCGCTTTTTTTTGGCTTGTTACTCAGATGTCCCCCCTTAAGTGTGAATCTTGTCCGGCGCCTTTTTGGCTGTCCGGGCTGTTTGGGAGACCAGCAAAGAAAAAATTTGGCCCGGAGAACAAAAGTGTTTCCTCTTTTATAACTCTTATGACTTTTTTTCAATATTAAAGCGTTCCGCTAGCCCTAAAAACGGATAAATTTTAATTGTTAAATTTTATAGGAACTATCTTCAGTTTTATTGATTTATTTTATTTATTTTATATAATGCAGTAGATCCTGAAAACGCAGAAGAAAGTGTTGGCGAAATTTCCGTACAAATCGACTTGTTCTCTCATCCAGGCACGGGAGAACACAAAGTAAACGTAAAAGGTAAACTATTTAAAGTTGTTACTATCTTATCATATAATAAGTATATAAATACTTTTAATAATATTTTACCTTAAAATTAGTGGTTGCAGCTAACGATCTTAAATGGCAAATACCTTCGGGAATGTTTAGACCGTTTGTGGAAATAAATTTAATCGGACCCCATCTCCAAGAAAAAAAGAGGAAGTTCGCAACAAAGTCAAAGTCTAATAATTGGTCACCGAAATATAATGAGTCATTCAGCTTGTAAGCTAATAAAACGAATTCTCTAATTATAACTTTTTAAAATATTTTAATTGGTAAATGTTTCTTGAAACAAATATAAGAACCCTTATTATTTAAATATTATTTGAGGAAGATAAAGGCCAAACGGCAATAATTTTTTTCCACAATTGTTTGAATAATCAATATTTTATAATAAGTTTAATAAAAAACAAATCCAGACAAGAAAGCTAACTTCGGGCGGAGCTGATGTTGATATAGCCTTGCAGCTAAGATCGCATATGTATTGCAATTATCGGGTACAGTAGGCCAACCCTTATTTAAAACCAATTAAAAAAATATTTGGTATAATAAACTTAAAAAAAAAATAGATCTTTAACTTTTTTAAACAAAAAGTATAAAATTTTTACGCAAGAAACTGACATTTTTGAATTTTCGTAGTGTTTTTCGGACTTTGACGCCATTTTTTCGGTACAACTTCCAAGAAATGATATCATTTTTGACACATATCAATATTGTCTTGTTAATTCTGAATAAAACGAGACCAACTTAATTAGGAAATTATGGAAAATGTTGAAGTTATAACGCTTTTCCCCAAACAAGTCAGTGCAATTTGGCTAGCGCTTCGGAACAACAGTGTGCTCTCTTCAATGTGCTTTCATTACCACACAGTCTATAAAAGTCAAACCACAATGTCTATAAAAGCAATAAGCACATGCTGCTTGTTACTAATAGCCTTTTCGACGAACGTAGAATTATCATGAAGAGCTGTTTCAATGGATAGGCCCTTTATATACGCGTGCTATGAACTCGAAATATGATTTGGGTTAATATGATTTGGGTTATTGATCAGATAGATGTGGATGTTAATGCTCATTTCCATAGTCTAAAGGAGAAATGAAGAAAGACTTATTGGTCTGAAGTCATTTGAGAACCAGTGCGAGGGTTTTCCTGCTTTAGGTATGAAGACATCCTTAATTAACAGCCACGATTTTGGCACGCCTTTCGCAGAGTAGCTCCCGGCTTTGGTTAATTAGGCGGGGAAGATGACATCTGGGCCTGGAGATTTAATGAGCTTAATACTGATTATTGCCCAACTTAGATTCCAATTACTTAGGACGTATTCGAGTAGACTCCAGCCCACTGGGCTCCGCATTTCCTGGATTGTCTTCTTCTTGGCGTATCCTGGGAAGTTTGCGTTGGTGAGAGGCCTTTAGAGGTAGGGGTGGCCTCTTAGTTGTGGCCCATGTACGCCGAGTATACCATTAGAGGCCCCTTGAGCTCTCTAATGCTGCGGCTACATAATCTTCATTGCTAAAATTAGTTAGCAACAAAAGGTTCAGTTTATTAGTAACAGGTAACAAGCTCGCTTTTACAAGTTGTATCGGCTTGGCAGAGCCTATACTCCGACGCCCAATCCAAAAATCTTGTTTTCTAGGATCCCAGTGTTCCTGGATGAGAGCTACATCAGCTCCACTCTCGGTAAAATGGAGTAGGAGTGCAGCTAATGCCGCCTTGCTGTGGTTGATGTATATCTGCAACATTGCCAGAGATATCCTTGAGATTCTCCACCACCGTAACCTTTACTTTGTCTCTGAGTTCAGCAGTAAGTCCTCCTTCATCCTGACGCCTATAAAAGACGCATTTATCCGAGATTTAAAATGGAGATGGATATCCCCTCCAAAATGTCCTCCACCTCAACCGAAATTCTTTCAGGGTGCCCCTTTGTTCAAGTCTGGTTCCTAGACGTCTGCCTCCAGCTCAAATCCTCGGGTTTTGCTCCTAGCATCCGACTTATATATCCGGACTGACGCGTGCTCGAAGCCGTTATTTATTCGGTATCCGGCTTGTCCTGGATCTTTTTTCATTCAACGTGAGTTCCATCTGCCTCCGGATTCTAATTTCATTTTCCACCTTGGCGACCTTCCATTCCGCCGTAGGGAGTGCCGGGTTGCACAACTTCAACATCACCAGGATGGTGTTAGGGTCAGCTGGCTTTTCTGTATGCCACCCACGTGCCTTTGGCTTGCTGGGGATCTCGTCAGTCAACCGCCTTCAGTTTTCCCCAGGTAAGCCTCTCCCAGCGTGGCTATAATTCGATTTTATAGGCATTCAGATCGCGCATTCGACCTAGCTATCACATTGATGCTACGTGGTACCAGCTTTCATCTAAGATATCTTCTGTTGGTCCTCCGCTGCTCCCCATCTCCTCTATGAAGCGCCCGTGCAGCTCGTTAAAGACCTAGCGCAAAGGCCCTTGGGGATCAGATCATTCTAGGATCCCATGTCAAGGACTCTAATGAGCGTTCGGCTCTTCATTACTTTGGCGAACGCTCTTTTTGCCAGCTGTGGTTATAACAACTTTTTTTCCCTTCGGGCGCTCCACCTTCGGCTCCACGATCTCCAGGAACGTAAGCGAGCATCCACGGTAGAAACATCACCGTATCGGAACCTGTTTCCGTGAAGATTATAATCGCACTACCAGCGATGTACACAGTTATAACGCTTGCGCGTTGGTCCACCAGTTGTACCCGTTAGCTGACAGCCAATAGCCAAAGTCTTTAAGACTCTTAAGTCTTTACAGAGTGCCAACAAATTTTACACTCTTTACTATTGTGGTATAAAAAACGAAATTTTATAAGCATTCTGAATAATAATTATATTTATACCCTTGCAGATGGTATTATTTTTTAATATTTATAATAATAATTTATAATTTAAATTTTATAAATTAATTTATAATTATAATTTGGCTCAAAAGTGTGCAAATCTTCGTAGGAAACATCTCCGAACCGATAAAGAGTACATATTCTTGACCCGGATCATCCCTTGCGTCGATACAAGCTTGTCCGTCTCTCGGTCTGTTTCTACGCAAACTAGTCTCTCAGTTTCAAAGCTTGCAAATAACTGTTGACCGATTTTTCAAGTGATCGAATTACATAATATGTAACAATGTCTCTGAACAGACAACTTTTTAGAATTCTAACCCTTTCTGTGTGATCGAAGCACCATTGTTCGGTGTGATCTTAGATGGAACCCTTGGCCCTTAGACCAGAGTCCCTTCTTCCTATTAACTAGGGCTCCTGGACCAGGGCTATTTCGGTTCTATCCTAAATCAAATGGAGCAGCCGAGGCTGCCTTTCAGTGATGAAGGCTTATTTGCAGAATCCACAAGAACATCTGTTGAATATCCCTCCACCATTGTGTCTTCCACCTCGTTGTCGGAGATGTCGGCGGGATAAATTCGATTTGCTGCCATGGAGCAAAACAAAAAGGTGTCAGTGTTGTAGCTTTTTCGGAATCTGAGGCTTCGATCTCGGCGGTCAGTTTCTTAGGATCTTCGCTAGACATGCGTTGCCTCTGGAGTCGGATCTGTGCACCTTTACGGTTAGCCGAAGCTAAGCCGAAGCTTAGCTCCCATGTGTGGCCTCAGTCGTTGGTCCCTCCATTTGATCAACCTTCGCCACATGCCAGTCCATCATGGGAAGGTGCGGGTTAAAACTTTGGTGTATTGTGAGGATATGACTCGGCTCCTTGATGTATAGCGGGTTTCATACCCTCGCTAGGGGACGAGCGTTCGGGAAAATACGTTGGGGAAGCTGGGGACACTAGTTTAGCGCCACGAGTCTGTTGCCCTCGTAAAACTCTCCGAGCGACATTACCGCCAACTGTAATAGCTCCTCTGACCACTCATCGTCCTTGACGTCCACAACCTTGACGCTCCTCTGTAGGAGCCCCATGTCTTTACAGACATATGCGGGGCCCCGTTCTTTGACCATGAACTTAAAGCACTTCATGGCTAGGGCGGCACCCACCCACTTTCACTTGTCCCTTGGAATCCTCCATTCGTAGTTGCCTCGGTCGATAACGCCGATGTGGGTTTTGGCGATCTCCGCGAAAACATTTTTTGTTGAAATGTTGAAACAGCTCGTGATCCCTTTGTCATAAATCCTCGCGCTTGTTTTACGGTCGTTCCATTTTTACCTCCGTTTTGGGGCTGTGGACTGACATGCAATATGATGGGAGCACGCTTCTTGACCATTTCACCTTTTTGAGACACATCGTGGAGCTATTGGCAGTCTTTGCATGCTTGTGACTTGAGGGAATTGGTCCGGCGAACCCGGCATAGCGTCTTTTGCCGTACAGTGTGCTCACCTGGACACCCACCTTCACTGTCATGTTTTGCCCTTGACAGGACTAACTCGGCGATATCTTGGAATTTGGGTTGGGTTTTTTGGAAGATCCCGAATTCTTTTTTGTATCATTATTTAAATTATCTATAATTATTATTATCTAATTATCTATCTATGGTGGTCCCATGAGCACGATGTTTAACACGGGCGGAGATCCACGGCACCGGGTAAGGCTCTGACCCCCCCTTTAAAGACTGCGCAGAATTTAAATTCCGCCCCCGGCCAAGCTGAATCTCGGATGGTTGAGTAACTTCTTAGTTCCGGCCGGGAGATAGTGTTTTGGGATAGAAAGTGGATAGGTGCAAAATTGTGTGGAAAAGGTAGTGTGTAAGGTTACTTGTTTGCGGCGGCAACACAAGCGCAACGTCGGTACTGTCTACGGCGCGGATACCCGCTAGCTGTCCAGAGATAGGGCTTATTGAGAAGAGTTTTATTATGAGCCAATGGCTTCATTCACCGCTCTCTTTACAGGAAGGCCGTTTGTCGGGTCAAGCAGCAGCACGGCGTTTAATGTTTATGTTTAAATAATGTTTAAATAATGTTTAAATAATGTTTATGTAATGTTTAGTGTAATTATTAGTGTAATGTTTATTTATTAGGCTTAAGTTTGTACAAAGGCTTTGTTGATCGCAAGCCGACTCTTTCTCGGCCGCTCGACTCAACAAGCTTTCTATAGAGAGTTTTAGCTCGCAGTGTCTAGGTCGGGCCGCCCTCTCCATTATACGAGAGCTTTAGCTTCGCAGTGACCAGTCGGGCCGCCCTCTCTGTATTTACTTGAGTCCCTGCATGCACCATAGCCGGTCTATCTGCGGATCATCCGGCTTGATCTGCATGCAGGAATAAACATTTTTTATAACGTTCAAAAGTAACAAATTCGTCTTTTTATTTACGGCATTGAAAACGCTCAATGACCAAACACCGTTCGTTAACCGTAACCTGCGACCTGGTAGCTCTAAGCTAGGCATCCTCGGGGTCATTTTTTTCTAAGCTATCGACTTCAAACTTTTCACTCATACTTCTTTCCTCTAGTGCATTACATAAGAAGGCACGACGATCACTTGACTTTATCCTATAGCTTCCATATAACTGATTTATCGGAAATGCCAAAAATTAGTTTTTTTTAAGATTTGAAGTCTGGTTTTTTTGGAGATACAAGGTTGGGACTTTCTTAAGGTGCTATTTTTGCCAATTAGTCCCATTTGTCAAATTTCGTAAGGATCGGCCACTATATTCGACATTTGCATGTATCTAAACTGCAAAGGTATATAAACTTCGGCTTCAATCAAAATTAGCTTTTCTTCCTTGTTTTGATTAAAATATCTAATAATGACCTTTACATAGTACAATTGGAAATGAGGAACAGCTGGAATTCTTCGAATTACATATTTGCGTTAAGGATTATTGCTTCGCCCGTGATGACCGACTTGTTGGAGTAGCTGTTATTCCACTAAAAGACGTTTCAGAAAAGGTTTTGTTATTAAATACTTGTTAAACAAAATTCAGTCATCGTTTAATCTGTAATTTCTTTATGGTTTTCAGGGCTCTGTTGCATGCTGGTTACCCTTAATGAGACGTATTGAAATGGATGAAACGGGTTGGACCATTTTAAGAATATTGTCCCAAAGGAATAATGATGAAGTAGCCAAAGAATTTGTTAAGCTAAAATCAGAAATACGCCAGGAGCCAACCATAGGTTCTTAAAATTACTGTTTGAGGACTGGACTAAAATAAAACAATATATTTTTATATATCATAATCGAAATATTATTATTAATTTTAGAACTTTGCTGCTTTTCTATTCGTTACATTTAAAATATTATTACATTCTGCTAATAAGATTTTGAAAATATCAATATAGAGTTATTCTTCGCATACGAAAAACAACAATAAGCTTATATGGTAAATAACTTAAACAGTAACCTTAGAATAAAGTAATAGTCATTAAGCAAAAGTAACATTTTCTCACTTCAAAAATATAAAAAGAAAATAGTGTTACTCTACCGAAAACTCTTCAGCGCATTTATAAACATTTGTTAATTTGTACATAACACAATCCACTTACTAATGTGTTGAATATTTAATTTTTTTAGCCATGAACATCTGTATATTTAAATAACTCTTCATGCACATGCGCATTTATGTATATAAGTACCTACTTAGGTATAAATTAGTTAATCTAAAATTAATTGTTAAAAATATTTAACTTGTGCATCTTGGGTTTTTTATAACAATAAAAATATTATAACTACACATAATTTGTTATTATTTGAAATAGCGGATTCGCAACCAAATTAAACCACAAAGTTGGCTTGGTTGATTCAAATATATCGATGACGAAGACAGGCTAATACCATTTACCAAAAAATGTACCCATTCGATTACGATTGAACAACGATTGCACAAAGGAAACAAAACTCCTCTACTTAGGTGGATTGCATCTGAAAACTGTCACGTTATCGATGCCAGGTGTACTGGTGGTGTATGACGAAGCCCAGAAAAATGAAGTCATAAATGTGTAGTGATTGTGATGGCATGACTCGGGAATCAACTTGGCACCGGAAATATTTCAACGTCATCTCGAGCAGCTAGTGGCACCCTTTACCAATGTTATGAATTACATTGGCGATGTAATCATTCTTGGAGCTAGAATGGAAGTACATTACAAGTCCGTAATAGTTTTCGTAAAACACAAAAACGGTTTTTTACTAAACGACAAAAACGCACCGGAAAACAACCAAACTCTAGTTCTTTGGTCTTAATATTTAAAAAAAAAAATTGTTGTTTTTTTATTTTACATATTGGTTTTATTTAAATTATTTTTACTCGTCGCTTGCGGGCGCTTTGATGGAACATCGAGGCCTGCCATGAACCGCCCTAATCCGGGCCCATCCCGCCCTAATCCGCGTGGCCACCCACCAAAAGTTCACTGCACTGGCAGCTATTGGCTGACAGTGAAAAAAGCGCCCTCCAAATTAAGCATACCCGCCGGCGCGATTGGCCTTGCGATAAGGTTATATTCATATTTTCTCATACAGGTATAAACAGCTCACCAACCACGACGACCCACAGGGACTAATCTTCCACTAATCATCCCCAAACCCCTTAACGCCTATCCCCCCTCCCGCCCGGCAGCGGGAGCCTATAATACTACTGGGACAACCTCTGGCTTGTGAAGAGACGACTGACTGGGACGGGAGATATCCTTGCAAGAAAGCAGGGAAAGAGCTACTCGCAACCTTTCTTCACAGCCCGAAAGGGATCCCTTTCAAAAAAGCGAGGAAGCGACCAGGGCTGAGACCAGTATAGGCCTGGGATAGGTAACTGGAACAAAGGAGCTGGAGATGCCGAACCGTGGTCTGACGGACAACTGTATTCTGGCACCTGAGCACGTGGAGTAAATTCCCGCTAAATAGCTGCCCCACTAAAATTTGGCAAGTCTCCAGAAAACGCTCCTTAGATGTCGCCACTAAGCTGGCCGTTCAGGCTCAGATGCACCATACCGACCAACGCGGATCTGGCTCTGAACTCTACCCTCAGAACTCTAGCAGGCCCTCACTGCGTGCAAAGCTAACCATGGGATCAACGTCGCGACTGCACAACACCTAAGGGCAACGGCACAGGAGCTGGAAGCCACTAAAATGAGCAACTTATCAACCCAAAATTCAAATGAAGGGGCAGCTTCCGCGAAAACATCGCAAAATTCGCCCCTATTTCGACCGGTAGCGGAACCCCGAAGGAGAGGAACAGGCCCAGACCCCCCCCAACAAGAAGAGAAGCAAGATGGAGACTTCGCCGGCGGCGACGTAAACGAAGATGGGAGCCAGGGCATCAGGGCCACCCGTGGAACCTGCAACTCAAGCCAGCAAGGACGCCCTAGAATCGAAGCTAATACGCCCAAGGAGATGCCAAAACCGGACGCATTGGTCATCACGGTCAAGGGCGAAGCAGTATTGAGGATAAGAAGGACCCAGTAGCGAGAGCTACTTCTCCAATTGAAGAAGTTAGGAGAGGAAACAGCAGCATTCAAAGCACTGGTCGGTAGGGTCTAAATCGGTAGGTGATGTGCGCTGATCGGTAGGTGATGTGAAAGTGCGCTCTTTGTCGCACAAAATAGAGATCGAGTGCAGGGATCTGGACGAGATTACCACAAAGGAGAATGTTTCGGAAGCCATGCGAAGGCTGGTGGAATCTCCCGGGGTACCAGCAACCGATATCCTTTAAAGGAAGGCGTTTGGCCAGACGCAGACACGAATTAGACTGCCTGCAGGGTGTGCTCGGAAAGCACTGGCTGGCTGGCTAAAGGTAGGCTGGGTGCGTTGCAGACTCAGGGAAACGACCAGATTCATTAAGTGCTTCAGATGCCGCGAGATTGGGCACATGGTACATGGAACAATGCCAAAGCGCCATCGACCGCTCACGAAGGGCGGCTCCTCAGGACATAAGGGCATCCAGCGAAGGTTTTGTCCAGGCCAAAATAAAGGGTGTTACATTGTAAAGCTGCTACGCCCCGCCCAGGTGGGAAATCTCGCGCTAACTATGGACGCTAAGACGTTTGGTTGCGCCGGTGGTCATTGGAGGAGATTTTAATGCCTGGCCTCAAAGTGGGGAAGCCGAGCATCGAACGAGAGGGGCATTAGCCTCCTAGAACACTTTGCGACACTAAACTTGGTCTTGGCCAATAGTGGCCAAAAGCTGACGTATTGCAAGGCAAGGCGTGGTTCGATCCTCGACATCACCTGCGTTATGCCATACACTTGCCATACACTTCACCCTTGGAGGGGTAAGTAGGAAACGGGTTCCCAAGGTGACAGGACCGAAATGGAAGAACCAGGACATTCAGCGATCAAGAACTTCCTGCCTGCGCTCAAAAAGACACTTCCAAAGGGCACGAGGCACAGAGGAACTGACCACCAGAACGGAAGAGTTCAAGGCAGCTAAGAGAGGAAAAAGGATTAAGGCTAGAAAGACTCCAGCACCAGACGGAGTGCAAATTCCGTCCTCAGGCAGGCCATGCAGAAGAAACCGGAGGTCTTCGCTAGGACCTTCAGCAAGTGTCTTCAGCACGGCACTTTTCCAAAAAAGTGAAAGAGGCAGAACCTCATTTTGCTACCAAAAGAAAACAAGACGAAACATCAGAATGCAGGCCCATATGTCTCTGTAGGGAAGTCCTTGAGATGACCATCGCTACTCGCAATTGAAATTCGCGATGGTAACACTAGACATCCGCAACGCCTTTAACTCGGCTAATTGGACATGTGTCCAACGAACCTTGTTCTCGACAGGTATTCTTAAATACCTGCAACTAGTAATATCCATCTACCTTTCAGACAGGATACCACTTTGCGACACGGACAAAGGATTAAAAACCTGTGAGGTGACTGCGGGTGTTCCGCAAGTATCGGTCCTTGGACCGCTTCTTTGGAACATTATGTTCGACGAAATACTCAAGACCAAACTACCGGAGGTATGCAAGCTCATCGGCTTTTTCGGACGACCTAGCCCTGCTTGTGGTGGCCAAGGAAATCAAGCACGTGGAAACTAAGGCGAATGAAGCAAAAATACGAATATCAACATGGATGTCTGACTTCGAACTAATCCTGGCAGCTCATAAAACGGAAGCGGTTCTCTTCACGAGAAGAAAGAAGGTGGAGTACATTACCATCAATATGGGCAACTGTGGGCTGCATCACGTTAAGGTTGATATATTCTACACAGGGCGACTTAAGAAGAGTTGAAAATTAACGTCGCTTTAGGGAGTATGCCTAGATTACGTAACCCTTTTCCACGAAGTAATACTTTACCGCAGGGGTACCGCAGGGTCTGTGGTGTGTGCGGGGTACGTAGACGTAGACTACGTAGACTAAAGTACGTAGACATGCCGATCGAGCATGCTTTTGGAACGGGCCAATAGTATCTAGGATAGATTCTCACCTTAATGGCGCAATACTAACAAAAAAAAAACACCCTTGGGTCGTCTGCGTCTGGTCTTCGCACACCGGCGCGCATACACGCTACAGGATCCGTGAAAAGCCAAAGACTGGGCGACGCGTCTCCGCTACATCAAAGAAGCACCGCGTATACGAACTAGCGGGTCCGAATCGGGAATTGCCCGATTACGTCGCGCCTCCGCTTCTCCAAAAAAACAAAGCGCATACCGATCGGTTTCTTAACTGTTCGTGAGTTCACGAGCCGGCCTATTGTTTTCTCGCAGGATTACGCCTGTTCGTCGCAATTCAGGAGTCGGTAAGGCGTACGCCAGGCTTCCTGCCGTGGTCAAGAATAGCCCAACTCGACTCCTAGACGTGGGCTTCAGTGGAAATTTTTAAAATGCTTTAACTGCTTGAATGCTTGAATGTCAGACTTTTAAAAGACGGTCCTCTAACTCAACGCTACAATAAAAATAAAAGTGGCTGCTAAAAATAATATATAAAGAAATTTTTTTTTCTTTTTTACATTTGAAAGTTTTATTTACAATCTGTCCTCAGTTAGGGACAATAATTAAATTTTTAAAGTTAACCTTGACAATAGGAGTTTGATAAATACAAGCTATGAATCTAAAAAGTTAATTTAGTAAATCCAGTGGATGCTTTCTCTTGAGTCTTCTGTCGAAGAAAAAAAAAACAAATGTCGAAAACGCAAAAACGAAAAAAGATGTATCCTTTTCAACGTTATATATCGATCTTATTTCTCTATCTAAAGCCTAACTTATCCATTGCGGCGAAGTGGGCGAATTCGCACAAGAGCGAATATGAATTTCGCTCCCGCTCCGCCCTAAGCTATCTTAGACTAGATTTAGAGACTAAAAATTCAACGACAAAATATAATTCAAATTAAAAACAACTTCAAATTAATATCAAATCCAATCAAATCCGTTAACACCGGACCCGTTGAACGCCTCCATCCGGCTTCAACTCAATGGCAGCCGCGCCAGCTTGTGGACTGCTCTCCTAAACTCCGCTTCAGAGCTAGTCCTGACGACAGCGACCCTGACCCTTCCGTCGCGCCGGCATGCGTTTCTCCTACCCTTCCTCTGAGCCAGTGTTGTGGCGGCTGGTAATCCTCTGCGATCAGGACCAGCTCGCCCGTCCGGATGACATCCTCCTGGTTCTGCCACTTTGACCGCGCCTGTAGACCCAAAACGTACTCCCGGGACCATCGCTGCCAAAACGTTTGCTTGATTGACGAGACAAGCCGCCATCGCCGCAAGCACGTTAGACCCTGCTGGTCTGGGGTCCGCGGTGCTGGTGGGGCGATGAGCCTGTCAACAGGTACTCCGGAGTAAGCGCCCCACCGTCGTTTGGGTCCTGACTAAGAACCCCAGGGGTCGTGAGTTCATGACGGCCTCGACTCCAACGATGACGGTCTGCAGCTCCTCCGCGGTCAGCCTGGCGTTCCCAACCGCTCGTAGGAGTAGGTGTTTTGCAGACTTCACATCTGCCTCCCATAGTCCGCCCATGTGCGGAGCCCGCGGCGGTATGAAGGCAATAAGGCATCCTTTTCTTAATGCGTATTGCGTGACCGTGTTGACCTCGACCTCGATTCTCCGACGAAGCTCTGCGAAGTGGCAACTCGCTCCGACGAAGTTCGTTGCGTTGTCGCAGTACACGATCTGCGAACATTCTCGGCACCCAACGAACCTTTAAAAAGCCAACAAAAAGGAATCAGTTGCAGAGTCGGAAACTACTTCTAAATGAACTGAATTGGACGCAAAACAAACAAATAAGGCAATGTCGTATCAATAGGGCCATAAAAATCCATACCACATATGGAGAATGGGCGGAGAGCACGAATTCTGTCTAAGGGTAAATCTCCCATGATTTAAGTCATCAGACGAGGCTTGCAGCATTTGCTAGTCGCGCCCCGATTCGCAACAACGAAAAGGTAAGCCCAGCCTCTGAGGATTCATGTAAAAGAGGATTTAGCTTTTGTGGACTAGGGCCAACAATTAAATTTTTTTCGTATCTTTTCTAATTCATCTTAATACTCGTGATCTTAGACTAATCAGTAAATTCGACAGTTGAGGGATCAATATCAGAATTCACTACTAATCCTTTCGATTACCTTTTAGGTGACAAAAATATCCTTCTATCACTTCCAATAAATGTGATGTAGAGAAGATTGCGGTTAATCCGATAGCATTCTTTTTTGCTTCTATCTGTAGAATTTCTGGTGACAGATTTAACCGGGGGCTCGTCGGCCACTTATCTTTCGGTTCCTTTAAAAATGATGGACCTGTAAGCCAGGTCTGGACACTATATCTGCGGGTCCTTTTTAGTTGGTACATGCCGACACGTGCTATCATCTGACCACTTTTGAATCTCAGCAACTCTATTCGTTACGAACGTTGACAACGAAGATGAATGGGAACGAATTCAATGAAGAGTAACTCCTGAATCCGACCAAAATACACTTCGTTCGATCGGAACTTTTATTAGAGGCTTTATCTTGCGGCAGAGATCTGTGAGAAGGTGAGCGGCACATAACTCAAAACAGGGGAGCGTCTTTGTCTTGAGCAGCGCTACTTTAGGCGTTGCAGTCAACATCGAAACTTTAATACCTTCTGCAGATTTGCAACGAATATAGGTGCAGGCTCCATAGGCCCACATCGATGCGTCAGAAAAGGCATGCATTTGAATCGGTGACATTGGCTCGCTAAACACGAATCTCGGTATTGAGATGTCCTCTAATTGTGACAAGGAAATTTGTATTTTATTCCACGCTGTTTCTAAGTGCAGTGGAATTGACTCATCCCAAGCTAGCTTATTTAGCCAAAGCTCCTGCAATAGGATCTTTCCGTTTACAAGTAAAGGGCATCTTCGATGTCACCGAAAGAATGTTCACCTTGGTCGCCCTTTGACAGGTCGTTTGGTCGTTTTTAGTGGACCGAATGAGGACCTCGCAGCTTTTACGAAGAAGATGTCTGGTGTAGCTTTTGACACAATGTACACATTCTATCGATTTTGATTGCGCGTTGCTGTCGCTTCTCGCATGCTACTTTCAAGTCTTTGTACACCATACATCCTCAATAGTTTGCCGTATGTTTGCCTCCGCAGTTTCCACATTTCTTCACAGTACTGTCCTTGTTTGTAGTGCAGTGAACAGAGTTGTGGGCATCCCCGCAGACTACACAGACAGCCCGAAGTGTGCAGTATGACCTAGTGTGTCCATACTCTTGGCAATTAGTGCATTGCACAGGACCGTTTCCTTTATGTGGCTCTTCCACAATGTTTCTCAGATGCACAAGATATTGCAGTTTGTAAATTAGGTGAACTTCGTTTTTCTTCAGCGACCGGCTTTCTGGCTTCAGCTCGACCTTGAAGAGGCTGTTCCCTGCTGGTCCGGGGTCCATGGTGCTAATGGGGCGATAAGTGGCGCGCCTGTCAACGGGTGCGCGGGATTTCTTGACGCGTATAGTGTGACCGTGTCGACCTCGTCCTCGATTCTTCGACGAAGCTTCACGAAGTGGCGTTTCGCTCCGACGAAGCTCGTCGCGTTGTCGCAGTGCACTATCTGCGGACATCCTCGGCGCCCAACGAACCTTTGAAAAGCCAATAAAAAGGAATCAGTTGAAAGGTCGGAAACTACTTCTAAGTGAACTGCCTTGAACGCAAAACAAACAAATAAGGCAATGTAGGACTTATAGGGTGGCCTACCACGAATTTTCAATTCGTGGCGGAGAGCACGAATTCTATCTAAGAGTTAATCACCCATGATTTGAGTCATTACACGAGGCTTGCATTTAAAGCAGCGTATGCATGACCGTACTGTCTGACTGCCGATTTCCTGCGCATTTACGATCCATATGCGCTGTCGCAAAAGACTCACAAGTGCTCGTGAACCCCAAATGAAAATTCGATTCGTGCAAGTATCGGACGTAGCTCTGAACAAATTGAGAGCGTTTTGTCAACAATACTGGAAACTTGGCATAGTACGATATAGGAGCATAAGCTAGTCGCCCAACTCGAAGCAACGAAAAGGTAAGCCCAGCCTCTGAAGATTCGTGTAGAACGGGATTTTGCTTTTGTAAACTAGGGCTAACACTTGAATTTTTTCGGATCTTTTCTATTTCATCTTGATACTCGTGCTCTTGGACTATTTCGACTATTTTCTTAAAGGCTTCATTATATTCGACAGGTGAGGGAACAATATCAGAATTCACTACTAATTTCTTCGATTTCTTTATAAAGCGGAACATATAAACGAACACTCGCAGCAGTTTTAGGTGAGAGGAATATCCTTCTATCACTTCCAATAATTCTGAGGTTAATATGATTGCAGTTAATCCGACCGCATTCTTTTTCACTTCCATCTCTAGAAGTTCTGGTGGCGGTCAAACCGGGGGCTCGTCGGCCACTTGTCTTCCGGTTCTTTTAAAAACGATGGACCTGTAAACCAGATCGATTCTACAGTCTCCTTTACGTCTCCACCTCTGGACAGTATATCTGCCGGGTTCTGTTTAGTTGGTACATGCCGCCACGTGCTATCATCTGACCACTCTTGAATTTCAGCTACTCTATTCGATACGAACGTTGACAACGACGATGGATGGGAACGAATCCAATGAAGAGTTACTTCTGAATCCGACCAAAATACACTTCGTTCGATCGGAACTTTTATTAGAGGCTTTATCTTGCGGCAGAGATCTGCGAGAAGGTGAGCGGCACATAACTCAAGACGGGGGAGCGTCTTTGTCTTGAGCGGCGCTACTTTGGACTTTGCCGTCAACAATGAAACTTTAATACCTTCTGCAGATTTGCAACGAATATAGACGCAGGCTCCATAGGCTCTCATCAATGCGTCAGAAAAGGCATGAATTTGAATCGGTGACATCGGCTCGGTAAACACGAATCTCGGAATTGAGATGTCGTCTAATTGCGACAGGGCAACTTGTATTTTGTTTCACGCTATTTCTAAGTGCAGTGGAATTGACTCATCCCAATCTAGCTTATTTAGCCAAAGTTCCTGCAATAGGATCTTTCCTTTTATAAGTATAGGGCTTAATAGGCCAAGGGGGTCAAACAACTTCGATGTCACCGAAAGGATGTTCCGCTTGGTCGCCCTTTGACCCATGACTGAAGCATCAATTTCAAATTTAAATACATCTTCTTTAGGAACCCAAGCGATTCCTAATGCTTTAGTCAGTTCTGAGTCCGAAAGTGTTATTGGCTTAACCGTGCTCTCGGATGCAGTAACTTCAGGCGAGTTTGAAAACCACTTGCTCAATTCAAACCCAACGTTTTGAAGAAGCTGAGTTACTTCAGACTTAATTGTCTTTAGCTCCTCAATGCAACCAGCACCCGTTAACATGTCGTCGACGTAAAAGTCGGACCCAATAACTTCGGCAGCTCGAGGGAATGTACTTTTCACAGATTCACTTAACCTCTTCAAACACCTTATGGCCAGGAATGGGGCTGGCGCAGTGCCATATGTAACGGTGTTGAGCTTGCACAGTTTCAAGGACTCTGATGGGTCTTTCCTCCACACTATCAACTGGTATCGCCTATCGGCTTCATTTACCATTACTTGGCGATACATCTTTTTTATGTCGGCTATCAGAGCGAATCTGTTCAGCCGGAACCTAAGAAGAATTGAATAAAACTCTTCCTGGATGGTAGGACCAACCATCAACAGATCGTTAAGACACTTATGTGTTGATGTCTTACAAGACGCATCAAACACGACTCGTAATTTGGTCGATGTGCTTCGAGGCCGTAAGACACACTGATGGGGTATGACGTAGTGTGGAGTAGCAAGAACATCATTGCTTGTAGGGGACATATGACCTAAGGATTCGTATTCTTCCATAAATTCCACATACATTTTCTTTAAATTCGGATCTCGAGATAATCTTCTCTCGAGCGACAAAAAACGTCGTTTGGCTACCTCGAACGAGTTTCCCAAATCGCTTGGATCCGATTTAAATGGAAGCCTGACTTCAAATCGACCTGAAGGCAGCACAACTGTATTTTTCTGATAATGTTCCTCACATAACTCTTGTTCAGGTGACAAAAGCTTTTTGGAAGTTGGTACTTCTTCCAACGACCAGAATTTTTTCAAATTGCCATCTATCGACTCGAGTATTTCTTCTTGGCAATTTAGGCTAGAGACAGGCTGTTGAGGAGTTGAGGTATTTGCCTTATATTTTCCCGATACTATCCAACCAAGGAGAGTTTTTTGGAGGATGGGATGGTTTGGCCCTTGTTTTATTTGGCCGACGGACAACAATTCGAAAAATGACTCAGCTCCAATTAACATATCTATCCGCTGAGTTTTGTAAAAATATAGGTCTGCTAGCGGCAAGTTCTTTGGTAGGTCCCAATCTTTCACGTTCACTGACTGGTCAGGGTGATAACCCGAGATAGTTCTCAAAATCCAAAAGTCGAACGGAAACTCACTACCATTAATCGTTGACTTCGCCACAGTGTGTATCTTTTTCTTAACCTGGGAATTAGCTTGACTAATTCCAAGCAAGTTGATACACGATTCCTCCCTACGGATCTGTAAGCGTTGAGCAAGTTCTTCAGTAATGAAGTTCATTTGTGACCCAGAGTCAAGTAGTGCTCGGGCCAATATATGCTCGCCATTTTTGGTTCTAACGCTTACGATCGACGTCGCTAACAAAACCCTTTCTAGTGATGACGCATGCAAAGCATGTGACGTAGAAGGGCCATCACGATGTAGCGCTGGAGGAGGATGTTCATTTGGTGGTGGTAATGCCAAGTTATTTTCGGTCACAGTAAATCGGTGCAGAAGTTTGTGGTGCGATCTTGCACAAATTTGACATCTAGTCGATTTACACTTCGCAACCGTGTGACCTTTTCCCAGACAATTTAAACATAATGAGGCTGACTTGACAAACTCAAACCGTTGCATTACAGCAAGGCGAGCGAACGGATTACACTAAGCAAGACTATGGTCTTGTGCGTTGCAATAACTGGAACCTGGAAGCAGAGCAAGCCAACGAACTCCTATTGTGCTGCTTCCCGAACCCAATTTTCTGTTGTGGCTTGCCAGTCTCTTCAGCGGACAGGTGCTGGTACCTACGATTTAATATTTTTTCAAAATCGAACCACGAACGAGAGGGGTGAGTCAATCTTCGATTTTATCCTAGGCTCCAATCTTCTTGTGGGTAACAGGGGTACAGAACCCACCTTCATAGTCAAGAACAGAAGGGAAGTACTTGACATCACTCTTTACTCTGACTCCCTGGCAGACAAGATTGTTAAATGGGGAGTCGTAGAGAAACACCCATCGATACATAGAATTAGTGGTCAATTTTAAGAACTTTAATCGACTAACGGTACACAACCCGAGAAAAGCGAACTGGGAGTTATACAGGAAAAATCTTGAAAGTTCCGTGGGGAAAAGTCCAACAAGGGACGTTGACAGTAGGAAAGTCCTGGGTGCCATGTTGGACACGCTTACGGCAGCGTGCGCCAGGACATTCAACATAGCTTGTCCCAAAAGCAGATCGGGCAATAACAAGTCAAAGAAACCACATGGTGGTCGCAAACACTTGCGCCCTTTAAGACCAAGGCCCGCAAGGCCTTTAATTTTGCCAGCAAGACAAACTTGGAGACAGCCTGGGAGACGTATAAATACAACAAAGAACTTCGTAAGGCAAAAAGGAATGCCTGGACCAAGTTCTACACGAACAATCAACAAACATCAGAGGCCCCCCGACTCCAAAAGGTCATCGCAACAACTGCACCAAACGTAGAATACATTAAAACCTCAGGAGGCAAATGGACAACGTCCAGAAAAGAAACCCTAGAGGTTCTCACAGAGGCACATTTCCCGGGATGCTCTCTAGAAGAAACCCTGGAAACGCAGAGACAGGGGGCAGCCCCTCCCTCCGTAACCAACTTGAATACCTATTGAGTGACAGAGACAGGGGGCAGCCCCTCCCTCCGTAACCAACTTGAATACCTATTGAGTGGTATCTCAGCTGGGCGATAAATAGCTTCATGCCTTTCAAATCCCCAGTCCCAGATGGCATTGTCCCAACTCAACTAATTAAAGCCGGACCCAATCTGAGGTCTTGGGACAAGAAAGCTTTCTCAGTAATTTTCAGAATAGGCATCGTACCCGCAATGTGGTTGCGGACGAAAGTCGTATTTATACCCAAGGCGGGAAAACCATCGCACTGCATAGAAGGTGCTTTCAACAACATTCTACCAAGCTCGATAATGAATGCGCTGACGGGACTAGGAATAGACAATTAATCCGTACGCCTTATAAAGCACATCCTGGTAAACAGGACTGTTGAGGCGTCACTAGGAGGAGAAACTATTCATAAATACGTCAGAAGAGGCACTCCGCAAGGAGGCGCCCTCTCACCCCTACTGTAGAACGTGGCGGTTAATAGCCTACTGCTTACGCGGATGATGTCGCAATTGCCTTCTCTGGAAAATTTCCTCAGACTCTATGTGACCGTATGACGGACAAACTTAGGGTCCTCTCAATGTGGGCAGTTACAAATGGACTGGGTGTAAACCCGTCCAAAACCGAGCTCGTCCTCTTCGCCAGGAAGTACAAAATACCAAAGTTAAGGCATTCAAAACTATCAAGAGAAACACCCTCCCTCAGCGGTAGCGCCAAGTACCTAGGGATTACGCCAGACAAGAAACTGGACTGGAAGTCAAACACTATGGATAGTGCTAACAAGGCAACAATCGTGCTCTATACATGCCGAAAAGCCATTGGCCTTAAATGGCGAATGTCCCCAAAAATAGTAAGATGGCTTTACACAGCGGTCATAAGACCCATCCTTTTCTACGGGGTGGTGGTCTGGTAGCCTGCTCTCACAAACTCCACAATTACAGAGAAAATTAGGAAAACGCAAAGGATGACGGAGGTCTGTATCACAGGCAGCCTACGTACAACACCAACCGATGCCCTAGACTTCATACTCGAAGGGTGTGTGCAAAGTTTCAAGTCGATAGCTTTAAAACTGAGAGACAAGTTTGCGTAGAAACAGACAGACGGACAGACAGACGGACAGACAGACAGACGGACAGACGGACATGCTCATATCAACTCAGGAGGTGATCCTGATCAAGAATATATATACTTTATAGGGTCGGAGATGTCTCCTACACTGCGTTGCACACTTTTGACCAAAATTATAATACCCTCTGCAAGGGTATAAAAATGTCGAAAGCGAAAACGAAAAAAGATGTGTTCTCTTCAATTTTATAAATCAATATATATTTATTTAATCTTAAGCCTAACTTATCTATTGCGGCGAAGCGGGGCGAATTCGCAAAAGAGCGAATATGAGCTTTCGCTACCGTTCCGCCCTAAGCTATCTTAGACTAGATTTAGAGACTAATAATTCAACTACAAACTACAATTCAAATTTACAACAACTTCAAATTAATAACAAATCCAATGAAACCCGTTAAAACAAATAAAAAAATTTTCTTGCCTACGAATTGTTGTTAACATCTAGTAAAAATATAAAAATTGATCAAGTTTTTTTTTTTTTTTAAATGTATTATCATGTACTGCAAAACTAACTATTTTCTTGATTTGCTCATTCATTCAACTTGACTCACTAAATAAAAGTCAGGGATACGTAAAAATTATCTCATTTTGCCGTACGCATCATTCCGATCAACTTGAGTTCCTCAGCATTCAATAAAATAAGCATGTGTTATATTTACTTTATTTTAGTTGATTGTGTGTGAGTAAACGATTAGTGACAAGTTCACACGATGCACAGACGATCCGCTTGTATGCAAGAGCGACCAAAAATGCTAATAATGGCCATGACGTTCTAAAATTTATAACAAAAATATAAAAAATTATTCAAAAACAAGAAAGGAAAGCTAACTTCGGGCGGAGCCGAAGTTTATATACCCTTGCAGTTAAAACTGGATATATATCGCAAACATCGGATATAGTTGGCCGATCCTTATGATTACATCATAATAAAACCAATTAATTACAATAAAAAATCTAAAAAAAAGTCCCAAGCTTCTATCTTCAAAAATACGAAAGTTGATATTTCTACCAAATACCATTTCCGATCGTTCAGTTATATGGCAGCTATATGATATAGTCGGCCGATCCTAATGAAATTTGGTAGGTCGGATTAACTGACCAAAAATATAATCTGTAGTAAATTCCAGCTTTCTATCTTCAAAAACACGAAAGTTGGGTCATTTCCGATCGTTCAGTTATATGGCAGCTATAAGATATAGTCGGCCGATCCTTATGAAATTTGGCATGTCGTAATTTGTCGCCAAAAATAGCTCTCATGTTAAATTTGAAGTCTCTAAATTTAAAAACACCAAAGTTATACCATTTCCGATCAATCAGTTATATGGCAGCTATAGGATATAGTCGGCCGATCCCGGCCGTTCCGACTTATATACTGCGTGCAAAGGAAAGAAGGGTGTGTGCAAAGTTTTAAGACGATAGCTTCAAAACTGAGAGACTAGTTCGCGTAGAAACGGACAGACAGACAGACGGACAGACAGACGGACAGACAGACGGACAGACGGACAGACGGACATGCTCATATCAACTCAGGAGGTGATCCTGATCAAGAATATATATACTTTATAGGGTCGGAGATGTCTCCTTCACTGCGTTGCACACTTTTGGACAAAATTATAATACCCTCTGCAAGGGTATAAATATAATAAAACCAACAGTCTGGTGTGTATGCTCCAATTGTACGCACATATGATCGCAAGGCTGTCAGTGCCACTTTTTTTCGCACATTAGAATAAGCCGAACCATCATAAAGAGATCGATAAGAGAAGCCGGCGCCGCTATGTCGCCACAACCGAAGAAAAAAATGCAAGTAGCAACGTCTGGGCAGCTGCCCAATAACCCGTGCGATTTCGTTTCGAAGCCAGCGCACACAATTTTTGATTTTTTTAACAAATTTGAATTTGAATTTTTGAAAAAACTCGGTTATACGAACGATAAGCGTAAGAAAGAGACTAAGAATTCGCTCTGGGGCCTGCTGAAGCCTGTCGCAAGAAATTTTTGCGTCCATTTTCGTTGAATGAAATGGGTTGTCTATATGCTGTATGGTTAGGGCTCTTAGCTATCTCAAGACTACTCATTCCGTCATCGACTATGTTCGCGTCCAGTGGGATTACCAAAGGCGTAAGAGCAAAAAGATAACCCAGTGATATTCGGGCATGGATCAAATCAATGTGCTGTTAAGCCGTACTGTGCTGTCTGCGCTGGAAATCATAAAAATGCCGCTTGGAACGAAAACTCATGTGTTAAGTGTATCAACTGTGAGAATCATAAATCGTCCTCGCTCGAGTGTCTTTCTAGAGAGAATTACATCCAACTAAGAGGGAAGGGCTATCCAAGACTACCTAGAAGTAACCCAGTTAAAACTTCTTCTCTGCATTGCCCAGTTGCTTTCCCAAAGCTATCTAGGCATACTCCTCCCCCTGTAAATTGGTATTGGCCTAATAGCCAACACCGACAGAGCGATGAGCTATTTTCTTAAGAATAAATAAAAAATCTCACTTTTGAATTAATTAAACAGCTTGGAAACTGTAAATCTAGAACCGATCAAATATAGGTAGTTAATTCTCTAGAATTCAAATTCATGTCTTAATGTTAATGGATCTATCAATCATCAAGCGTGGAATGCCAGGGGCATTCGCCTTATGAATATGTGCCTTATTAACTCACAGTTTCCAACAACAAACCATGTCTTCCCAGGCCATTGATGAACTAATCAACAAATTAAATAACACATTATTTGGAGCTAAAATTGACAGTATACCCAAAAAAAGAATTTGCTATTCACCCAAGCTTTCTAGCGATGTTACCAACCTGATAAGGTATCAAAATCTTTACAGACGGAAATGGAAAAGGTTCTCACATCATATCGATCTAGCAATGTTTAAGTTACAAAACTTTTTGACCACAAAAGCGATGTTTAACCTTAGAAATTCAACATCACACTATCATACTTAGACAAGTGATTTTCTCCTTTTTGCAAACATACAAAAGTCATTAAGAAGAAACGCATGTTAATGCCCACCCTTGTGGAAAATGCTACTCGAAATAACACTCAGGATGAAAAAGTAGAAGTATTGGCCCAGTTGTTCTATCGCAACCACTCTGTGTCCGCTGATCTTAGGAACCCATCAACCACTTCCACTGTAAGCAGCTCTATCCGTGCCCTTGCAAATACGCCTATAAATCTAACAAACATTCCACCGCCAACGGGAGACCAATTAAAAGGTTTCTTAAAATCTGTTAAAAATAAAAATGCTCCTGGTGTCGATGGAATGACAGCCTATGTCTAAGCCACCTACCTTGCAAAGGTATAAGCTTTCTTACAGTACTGTTCAACAAACTCTGCACTTTTTAATTTAACTTTTTTAAATTTAACTTTTTCGTATAGGCCAATTATACTCCTTCCCTCAGTAAGCAAACTGTTAGAGAAAATAATTAAAGAGAGGCTTATCCAGTTCCTCGAGTATAATATCTTGCCTACCTAGCGTTTGAAAAACTAACTTATACTTCCGAAAATGGAAAATCCGTGTGAACTCTGATAAAACCAAGGCAATGTACTTTAGAAGAAAACGGAAATCATCTACATTCCCAATGAACAATCAAGCTAGGGAATACTTATGTCAACTGGGAAGAATTATTATATTTATTTTTAACTATTCGCAGAATATATGTACTCCCAAAAACGATGTTCCTTACTCAGCGATCGATAATGAAAATTCTATCGATCTAAGGTCACAGCAAACTTTAGATGATTTTTTTTTTTTTTTTTTTAGCATTTGAAAGTTTTATTTACAATCTGTCCACATTTAGGGACAATAATTAAATTTTTTAAGTGAACCTTGGCAATAGGAGTTTGATAAATACAATATAATACAAATCTAAAAAGTTAATTTAGTAAATCCAGTGGATGCTGGAAAATGAAAATCATATTCCTCAATCAGTGATCGATTCAAATGACAATTCCATCGATCAAAGGAATGATCAGGGTAAGTAAATAATAATCCAAAATATTAGTTAACAGACCAAATAAATCACTTTAATACTTTACTATTGTAGAGGAAAAGTCAAAAACTAATGGCAACAGCGAAAGAAGCTACAGAAAGCCTGCGCAAGAAAAAGAAAAGGCAAATATTGTATCATTAACTCAGAGAGCAGCAGTCCTAGCGCAGGCAAATAATTCAACAATGTCTAGCGAAATCCAAAAGGAGCTTGTTAAAACTATGCAAGAAATTCAAAGGAAAGAAAAAGCCTCAAGCGAGGGGGTCAAAAATCGCAGAAAACGTGGTGACGTAATATATGGATAGACCCTTAGATTATAAGTTTTAGTTGTAAGTTAGACCTAAATTTTAATTTTGTAGGTTTAGAAATTGTAAGCGGTTTTTGTATTTTTCCCGCACACTTCAATATTGGAAACGCCAAAACAAGTTGTCACTACCCATTGTCTATTCTAAGTGGATAAGATATTTTCCTGAACTCTTAAAAATCTATTCCATATTATTATCACGCACTTTTTGTAAATTTAATTTTTTTTGAGTGAATAAATTGAAATAAACTATAATAAAACCATGGGACATATCGAACGGTTTTATACTAAAGCTTCTATGGCAGAATGGGCCAGCGAGCCGACTTTTCAACTTTTTAAAATTCAACAAATTAGCAACTTATGTCGAAACGGCGACAGCATGCACAAGAAATGATGTGTTGTGACCCTGATTAACAGCTAATCGGATGACAATTTTCTCTTCTGGAGGGCATAAGCGATCACATATTCAATCCAACTGGTCTTGATGTTGACGGCTTTGAAGACAAGAATGAATTTATTGTTATAGCCATATTAGACAGAAGCAATTCGGTATGCTTTATCTTAAATCCGGTCATACTTCTGTTATATTTTGCCAATTATTAAATAATAATTTCCCGCACAATTTTGCCGTTAAAAAAATTTTTGTAAAATAATTGAATTTGGAAAAACTAAAGAAAACTAAACAAAAAACACTAAGAAAATAATAATAACAGTTAAAAACCAAAGTAAAAAAACAATCTCATCAAAATTCACCTTTCGTTGAATTTCCTCATTATTAAATAAGTATTTAAGAAGCATTTTGCTCAACAACAACAAATAAATTAATGCATAGAGTGTGTTAACAACCATTCGAGACATTCGGCTGCATTCCTCATTCCAAAAGCATTCTTTTTACTTCCCACCCCTGCTCACTCGGTTTCAAAGCAAGAGAATGCCCATGAGTTAGAGTGCTCTCTTACTCTTTCACGCCCTCTCACTCAATTCGTTGTGTCTCTTGCACTCATTCATTCTATTTCATTCGGATGTATTCTATGGCTGTGGCAATAAGAATGTGTTCCTGCAGACCTCTAATACATAGATATCAAGCAGTTGCTCATGGGCGAACTCAACCACAGCTACAATATGTGGGATTTATACATATCGGTGCAATATGGAGCAAAAAAGGTAAATAAAATTAGTTTATATAAACTTTTCTTTTTAATGACACGTAGTTATTTTTTGGCAAAACATTTTTTATAAACCACAAAAGACGGGTAAGTAGGTTAGCTATTTTCTAACATATTCGACAATCAGTGACAGGTCTAATCCAACAGACTTCTCCGTGTGAAATCGCTGTTTTAATATACTTTGTCCTGTTGAGCAATGCGTTGTCCTATTGAGCGAAATGTCAATCGGTTAATGAAAGGGTACAGAAGAGGGTGCATAACTTCCCTCTCTTTCTTTCAAGCGAACGGTCGTGTTTTTTTTGTGCGCACTGCGTTTTATTGAAAATATTGGTAAACCGGTGTTTACATACTTGTGAATTAAATCTTGTGAATCTTAACCCTCTTAAAGCCTAAACCGTATCGCTTCGCGAGTGCTGTGGTATATTTGGAGTCGAATTAATAATTTGCCTAAATTCTATTCCAAGCATAGCTCAGCTCTGCTTCTTCGCCGCCTTATCTATATTTCTGCATTTCTCTTTTGCACTTTTTCAAAGCTCCCGCTTCGGCTTCTTGTTTGGCACAGTGGTTCAAGGTATTGTGTTTTTTAACTTTTTAAATATTAATTTTTGTTTTATTAAATAAAAAAAAATACAAAATAAATCAAATGGAATTTAAACTGGTCTGTGCCATTAAGTCTTGTAACAAGACAATTTCCACATCCCAGCCAAGCATCCATTGCTGGTTATGTGAAAACGTCGTGCACGCCAAGTGTGCCGGTTTCACTGCATCAGTTTCGGATGCCATTTCCCGTAGGTCTGGGATACATTATTGTTGTGAGAATTGTCGTGCTGTGCAAGGCGAAATGAGGTCGTTCATGAGACAGACCAAAAATGGATTTAAAGAGCTGATCACTGGTTTTCGTAAAATCAATGAACAGCTCTGTGCGCTGGATACTCAGTTTAGTGGCCTTCAGCTGCTAAATGAGTCCCCTAAGCGTAAGAAATCCGCTGTTTCTGATCCGCCTCAGCCTGCTCAGCCGACATTAATGCAGCCGCTTATATCTCTGGCCACCCCAAGGGCTAGAACTGAGAAAAATTCGTCCGAATTTCTCAGGGATGAGCAATTGTCCGATATGTCCGCCATGGCATCCCTTCAAGTGATGCCACAGGTCCTAGGGAACGAAACCCCCATTAGAGTCACCCAAAAGGGTATTCCACAGTCCCGACCACCGGCACCGACTGATGCTGCAGTTCTCGTACCTGCGACACCAAAACCCTTACAGGTGATTCCTCCATCGAAACATATATTTGTTTCTCGGCTTGCCCCTGATACTTCAGAGATTGATATCTCAGCTTATATCAAAGCCAAAACAAAAGCCGATATAAAGGTGGAGGACATAACTAAATTTAAATATAATTATACACGGCGCACGTCTTCTTTCAAGATTCGTGTGCCCGCGCTGATGTTCAAGACGATTTGTTCTCCCAGTTTTTGGCCAGAGAATCTTTTCGTCCAAGAACATCAGCCTAGTTCCGTGAAGAAAAAAGTTAAAAAACCAGTGGGAGTGAGACTTCCCAATATCGGAACCACCGACCAACCCTCCACCTCTTCTTTGGCTACTAACCCAAAAAACTAGTTTCCTCATTAACTCTTACCTATCAGAATACTAGGGGGCTACGTAGCAAACTCCCAAAGCTATATTCTGATAGTTCTTTCTTTGCATCCCATATAATAGCATTTACAGAAACTTGGTTTAATCCGGAGATTTTTAGATCCGAAGTTTTTCCAAGTAAGTACACCACTTTTAGACGGGATCGATCTCAGCGAAGAGGAGGTGGAGTCCTCATTTCGGTAGACTCTACTCTTGCTTCTGAAGAGATGAAATCCCATGAGTTTGGTGACATAGAATTTATTTGCGTTAAAATCACTATGTCCGTTAAAGCTTTATACATCACATGTTCATATATACCTCCTATGTCTGAACCGCCTACATATTGGCAGCATTTGTCCGCCATTCGATACGTCTCTAATCTTATGACGGATCGTGACCAACTCGTAGCGGTGGGCGACTTTAATATCCCAGAATTAAAGTGGTCCAACGTCGATAACTCACCATCTTTGTCACTTATAACTTACCATGACTTCACCGCGGGCATGTTTGACATGTCCCTAGGTCAGATTAATCATGTTAGAAATTCGCTACGTCGGCTTTTAGACTTGTGTTTTGTATCTGATCCTGATGGTACTGCTCTCTCCAGAGCTTTTCCCCTTTCAACCCCAGAGGATCCATATCACCCCACGCTGGAGGTCTCAATCGAAACCACTCCTGGTATCGATCAGATGTCTCCGAGCGTGGTAAATAAGATTCGCTGTTTCCGTAAAGCTAATTTTCAGAAACTTAATAGCATTATCGATACATTTGACTGGTCTGATATTCTGGCGTGCACTGATCTTAATGTCACTTTAGAAAAATTTTATTTTACTTTAAATACATTTTTTGACTCATGTGTGCCTTGGAAATATCCGTCCGCTTCAACAAATCCTCCTTGGTTTACAAGGGGCCTCACTAACCTAAAAAATATTAAAAATAAGCTTTTACTTAAATATAAAAAAACCTGTGTTGATTTCTCAAGATACCTACTAGCTCGGTCGAATTTTACGTATCTTTTTCACCTCTGCTTACGTTTGAAAATTCCTCTGCGACTTCGGATCAGGCCATTGCCGATCTATTCGCAGAATTTTTTCAAACAACTTATTCTCCTCCTAAATTGACTGATCAGCCTTATGCATATAACATTCAAGCAGCAAATCTTATTTTCTGTCCGTCTTTTTCTGAGAACAACTTATTATCTGGTATTTTAAGGGTAAAATCCATTTATTCGCCAGGCCCCGACGGAGTACCAGGCTGTGTGCTAAAATACTGCGCCAGGGCTCTGTGCAAACCTCTTCTAAGACTTTTCAACTTATCTTTGGAAACCTCGATTTTTCCCCTTAAGTGGAAGGAATCATTTATAATTCCCCTACATAAAAAGGGGAAAAAGTCCGAGGCTGCGAACTACAGAGGCATCTCTAAGTTGTCGGCAATTCCAAAGTTATTTGAAAAATTAATTACCCCTCATTTGCAACACCTTTGCTCTTCGATTATCACTCCTTGTCTACATGGCTTTATTAAGCGTCGCTCCACCACCACAAACTTATTGGAGTTGACATCCTTTGTCATAGATGGCTTTTGTAAGGGATATAAAACCGATGTAATTTACACAGACTTCAGCAAAGCATTTGATTTAGTTAATCACTCACTCTTGTTGAGTAAACTGAATATGCTGGGTTTTCCTATAGACCTCTTAACATGGATCTCCAGTTACCTCGAAGGAAGGACAGAAAGAGTCTTATTTAAAAACATACAGTCCCGTCTGGTCCGTGCTACATCTGGCGTCGCTCAAGGAAGTCATCTTGGCCCGTTATTATTTACGCTTTTTATAAACGACTTGCCCCCTGCTTTAACGAACTCTTTAGTTCTTATGTATGCAGATGATGTAAAGCTTTGTCTTCAGTACAAATCCATCTCTGCCCAATGCAGTCTTCAGTCTGACCTTGATAACTTTCAAAAATGGTGTTTAGCTAATGATCTAATACTTAATGGATCAAAATGCAAACATATGTCTTTTTATCGTTCTTGCCCTCTCCAAGCTACTTTTTCTATTAATGGGATTGCCTTGGAAAAATTAATCCAGGTTAATGATCTCGGCATCCTATTAGACATCAAAGTTAAATTTGCCGACCATATTTCCTTAATGGTTAATAAGGCTAAAGGAGTCCTTGGTTTTATCAAAAGGTGGTCAAAAGAATTTAATGACCCCTATATAACCAAAACACAATTCATTTCTTTGGTCCGTCCTATACTGGAGTACGGTTCATGTGTCTGGAGTCCCCAATATGGAGTACATCAGGACCGCATAAAATCCGTACAAAAGAATTTCCTAAGTTTTTCACTTAGAGGTCTAAACTGGGATGCAAATCTTCAACTTCCATCTTATAGTAGTAGACTCTTACTCATAAACTTACCTAGCTTAACAAATCGTAGGACAATGCTCGGTGTAGTCTTCCTGCATAACCTTATTAACGGGGATGTAGATAGCCAGCATTTACTAACACGCTTAAATTTTAACATTCCTAATAGAAGGACTCGAAACTTTAGTCCTCTGTTCCTTAGCCGTTGTAGTTCGACATATGCACTGCATGACCCTTTTAGGGTATTATGTTCGAACTACAATGGTCTCTACTCTATTACATCTCTTTCCTGTCCCTCTAACTTAAAATATAGAATTTTAAATTTCCTTACTAACTCCTCTTAGCTTAATAATTAACAAATAACTTAATATTCTAACAAATCGTTTCTTGAGCGCCCCTCGGTCGTCTGGGCCTCTAAGCTTTATGATGAATACAGGAATGCTAGCTGATGCTCTTATTGATGCACAAGCCATTTCCAAATTCTGAAAGACCGGAAAAAAAAAAAATAAATAAATAAATAAATAAACCGATTGCCGATCGGCACCCCAGTACATTGATATGATTTTAACGCATTAGTATTAGTAACGAATAGCAGAAAGTAAGCTGTGAGCACGTTTCACACATTTATACTGTGTGTGTGGGGTAGAGCTCGGGCAGAGAAATTTCCTATGCCCTCGGGATAGGGCCGTGCCGACCACTGACTTAGATTAACATTTCCATGACTCTGACAGTATTTACAGATTAGCAAACGATTCTTGCCACCCGAAATTGATTATTGGTCAACAAGGAGACAAGTCAAATATAAAATTTACAAAAACATAAAGTTTCTTTGACCAATTTTGGTAGAAATTTGGAGCGCTTCCAGCTTCTGGTACGCCAGCTGATTGGTCATTGAGATTTTTTAATGACGATAAATAAAAAATCCGAATATAGTTAGTTTAGAAACGTTATAAAAATCTTTATTTGGCCGCAGATGAGATTGGGAAAAAATACAGAGGACGCCAATTTAAGGTGCTAGCGCAAATAGATCACGAACGAGAGTGCGCCCGCCTTTGATAATGGGCTGCTAGCAGATGCTCCCTAGCTTAAGATGCTAAATTAGTTAAAGCCGAGTGACCGAAAAGGAGTCGGCTTGCAACCAACAATGCGTAAATTATTAAATAATTATTATTCAAACCTAACACTAGTCTGCTGCCTGACCCGACGGCATCGATGCGTCAGGACATTTTCTGAGGACAGCTATCTACAGTGCATTTTTTGGCGGGATTCCACCCAGGATGAGTTGCAGGTTTTTAAAGTTGATACTGCCACCTATGGAATGAAGCTGGCCCCATTTTTACCAGTTCGGTCAATGCATCAGTTGGCAGAGGATGAGCAAAAAATTTTTCCAAAATGGGCCGAAATTCTGCTTACTATTTTCGTTTGAAAGAATTCAGTCAACTCAAAGTCACTCAAAGCCCACAAGACTTATCTTTTTTTCTTCAGTCGCCTGGCTGTATGACCCAGTAGGCCTTGTCGGTCTTGTTATTACCAAGACAAAGATTTTTCTCCAAAAGCTATACCGTGAGAAGTTCTCCTGGGATGAAAATCCTACTCAAGCTCCTCACTCCGCCTGGGATATGATTTGTCGCAGCTCGCCAGGGCGCAGCACGCAAAATTCCCTAGATGGTCGCTAAGACCGCAACTCGAGGTAGAGATCCATGAATTCTGTGACACCAGCATTGAGGCGTATGTTACTTGCGTTTATGTCGTGTCCGAAGGCACAGGATCACTGCTCGAAGTCTTGAGATTTATCGGGAGCCAAGTTATGCTTAAAAGCTTAAAATTTCTCTAAGTGAAAATGTTAAGAAATTCTTAAGAAATTCTATGCGGTCCTGATGTACTCCATATTGTGGACACCAGACTCCAGTATCGGACGGACCAATGGAATGAATAAGCTTTTCGTAATGTAGGGGTCTTTAAATTATTTTGTCCATCTATTTATAAAATCAGGGATACATTTGTAAAATCAAAATAAGTGGTTGTGTGTGGATGATGGATAGTGGGGGCTTGAGAACGGGCGGGACGACCGCTAGGCATTGCTTCGCCCGCCACAGGCCCCAACTCTCCACCCTACCACCTCTCCTGCTCGATGCTCCTGAGCCTCTGCATTAACCCTGCAACAAAAGATGCTACTGCGTCCCAGAGCATCTCTGGACGCTACTGCGTCCCGGTGGCACTCAAAGACAACGTGCCTGGCGTCCTCGACTATCGATCTCCCTCACTCCGGTCACCCCTCACTCTCCCCTCACCAGTCATCCTCCGCGTGGCCAAAACGCTTCAGGTATGGCCCGAAGCAGCCATGTCCACTCAAGACCTGGGTCAGGTAAAAGACGACCTGCCCGTGGCTTCGCAGCACCCACCTTCTAAGGTTAGGAATGAGGGTGTGAGTCCATCTTCCCTTCGTCGACGCGTCCCAGCAATCCTGCCAGGCTGTGAGCGACCTCTCCTTGGCGTCCTCCCTTGCAGCTGTATTGGGGGTGCCGCCGGCACCCTCATTGCTAGCACGGGTTTCCTTAAGCTCCTTGAGCTCTCGAGCGCGCTCCTTCAGCGGAACCATCCCAGCAATGACCAGAATGGCGCCGTCGGAGACTGTCTTGAAGCCGGACGCGACTCTTATAGCACCCAGCCTTTAAACTGCATCTACCCCTCTCCTGTAGCTGGGCGTATTCATCGCCTCAGCCCAGATGGGCGCTGCATACAAAATTTGCGCCGAGGCAACACTCACGAGGAACCTTCTCCTGTTCTGCTTGGGGCCTCTGCTGTTTAGAAGGATCCTGGCGAGGCCCCTGATAGTGGCTGCAGCCTTGCCCTGGATATAATAAAGGTGCTAGCGGAAGGAGAGCCGGGCGTCGATCATCACACCAAGATATTTTATGGCCCGCTGGGAGGTTATGGCCATTCCACCAACCCGGATTGTCGCCGCTTCCAGCACCTTGCAGCTGCTGACCAGTACCGCTTCGGTCTTTTGCGGGGCTAGGCTTAGACCGGCATTTTGGAGCCACATCTCCATTGCCTCGATTGCCTTGTTCGCCGCTCTCTCCGCTTCCTCCCTGTGCATCCCGCTGGGAGCTGCAGTCTCAGGATCCCGTCAAATATGGCGTTCCACAGCAGCGGTCCTAGGACCAATCCTTGGGGACACCCGCCGGAACGTCGAAGGACTCCGTGCCCATGTCCGTGTCGACCAGTAGCCCTCTGCAGCTAATGTAGCTACTGACGACGTTCATTAAGGCACTGGGAACGTTGAACCGCCTTAGGGCTGCCAGTGTTTTGCCCCAGTCCGCCGTGTTGAAGGCGTTGCTGATGTCCAGGGTGACTATCAGGCAGTATTGCTTGGAGCCACCTTTCCACCTATGGCAGCTTCGAGCCTCGTCGCGATCACCCTCTCGAAGACCTGCTGGACACAAAGCAGGCAGATTGACCTATAGAACGACGCCTCCTCCCTTGGTTTGAGGAGCAGCAGGAGCTTCTGTACCTTCCACCTGGTGGAAAAAGTGCCTTCGCGGGTACATTTATTGTAGAGCTCCGCAAAGCTGCCCGGCTGCAGAGCTAGAGCCAGCTTCAGGGCTCGGTTAGGAACCGAATCCGGGCCGGGTGCTTTGTTCGGGGCCAGGACTCTCCCAATGGCCAGAACTTTCTCTTCCGTTACCTCCTCAGCAGCTTCATTGACTGCTGGGGGGGTGGGAAGCTGGGTGACCTGGTTGCCGGCTGGGAACAGTGCCTGCACTATGGTCCTTAGTACTTTGGGTCCGTGGGGGACTGGCTTCGTGCGCGCAGCCTCTTCACCACTATCCGGTACGCGTTGGCCCATGGATTTTTCTCCGCCGAGTCGCATAGCTCCAGGAAGCATTTCCTTTTGCTGTCTCGGATGGCCACCTTCAATGCTTAGCGTCGGTCCTTGAAGGCTTGATGCCGCTCCTCAAAGGCGTCGCTGCCTCTCGCTCGCTGCATAAGCCTCCTTGCTCTTATGCATTCAGCTCGAATGGAGCCAATCTCGGTAGCGGCTTCTCCCCTGCATGCTCGCCATGCACGCTGCCTCCAGCTTAGCAGCCAGGGTATCAGCCATTTCGTTGGCTCCGCTTGGTAAGACGTTGCCGATGTCGCGCGCTGCCTCGGTGAAGTTCCTCGCCTGGAGCGTGCCGACTCTGTAGCCTCGTGGATTCAGATCCCTCGGTCGTTCTTGAGGGCTACCAATTGAGCACAATATTGCTTCGTGGTCGCTGGCCGTAAAACTGCGGCTTATCCTCCAGTTAGCGCCAGTCGCTAGCGAGGGGCTTGCGAACGTCAGGTCTATGATGGAACCGGCTCCGGCTCTGCTGAAGGTGTGCTGGTTTCCTTCGTTCAGCAGTACGAGATCGAGTGAGGCAAAGGTTTCTGACCACTTTCCCTCTCGCATTCGTCCTCGCGCGGCCCCACTCCTGCACCCATGCGTTGAAGTCCCCTGCTACAAGGACGTCAGAACGGCTTCTGATATCATTTCTTAGGCAGTCCATCATGCGCTCAAACTCATTGGTGGTTAGGCTAGGTGCCATGTAGCAGCTGTAAAGCCATGCCCCACCTATCCGAGCCCTTACGAATCCCTCCGCACTGTGCATTGAGTGCACTGTCGCGCCGGTTGCGCCGCAGCTCCAGATGGCAACCTTCCCCGATAGGTCAACTGCCCAGCGGTTGTCTGAGCCAGTCCTATGGGGCTCGCTTAAGAGCGCTATGTCCGCCTTCGTCTACCTCGCAGTCTGTGACAGCACATCTTGAGCCGCCCTACAGTGGTTCAGGTTCAGCTGAAGCACTAGCATCCTGTCGTCCTAGGTCCACCTCCTTTCGCTGACATGGGGCAACTTCTGCTTCCAGTCTGATGCCTCACATCCTTCCGGCCATTATCTTCACACAAGAAGCATCGAGGGTCCTTTTTACAGGTGGCCGCCCTATGGTCCGTGTCTCCGCAGCGGAAGCAACAGCCGCTCCTGTCCTTCGAGCTTTTGCAAGCGCTTGCGATGTGCCCCATCCCAAGGCACCTGTAGCAGCGAGCCACGACCTCCTTTTCCTTCATATGGCATACCACCCAACCTTCAACTTTCCCACAGCAATAATGGCCATGGCAAGGCTCGCGGGGAAAGCCACGATAGTGGTCTGCGTCTCGCCTTAACTGCTTCTCAGCTTCTTGACTTTCAAGGCGCCTTGGTCCACCGCTGCCTGCTGCGCGAAAGCCCCGATGATGACTTCCGAAGTGGCTAGTGCGTCGAGTCCTCGTAGCTCGACGAGCGACTCCTTGGTCTCCTGCGAGTACGCACGGACCTCTGCCTTGCTCCCTAGGACCTCCTCGATGCAACCTTTAAGGGCCTGTGTGGAGTTCTCCTTCTTCCTGGCCAATTCCAGTAGCAGCCCGCCCTTGGCTGTCTTCCTCACTTTCTTGACGCATGGGCCAAGGTCGTTTAGCTTCCCGTCCTCCCTGCGAGTTACCATGCTTAGGATCTGGCTGTACGTCAAGCCTGCTGCTTGGATAACTATGGCGTCGGGTCTGGCTCGTCTCCTCTCGGGATTTCTAGGCTTGGCCTTCGTCCATTCAGACGTTCTCCTGCTTGCTTCGCCGTCGCTTCCTTTGCCAGCAGCCGGGTTTGCAACAGCTGTCTTGGGCCTTGCCGCCGTGTTGGCCATTGCTACTTTGGCCCCCCGAGCCCCTCGCAGTAATTTTCCGGTGTGCACTCCAGGGGCCCGTGCTGTTCGGGATGCTGCCGGTCTGCACGGCCTGCATTTCGACTAAGATAATAGTATCTATGTGAGGAAAAATAAACTTGCAAAAATATCCAGAATGTGAAAGAAAACAACTTTTTCTTTCGACCTTTTTTATCATTTATTATGAGCCAAAACAAAGTTTTTAATACAAAAGAAATGGAATAGTAATGAATTTTGTAGTTAAACCTAACATCGAATTTCTTCATGTCTCCTGGGGAAGGCATGCGAAGCATATATATTCGATTTTCGAATGTGGTTGACACATCGGATTCATACATTTACAGCAGTAAAGCGAGTTTTTCGACGCCGCAGATAAACGTGCGTGAAAATCCGTACTTTGATTTTTGTAACGCGACCGCATATTAGAAACTAATTCCACTTCATCCCTCATGATTGACAAAAATGAAACAAGCAAACGAAAAATTGCAGCGAAAAAAGTTTTTCAGCTCTGTCAGTAGTGGTTTTCTGTTCAGAGCTTTATCGAAAAATGACTTACAAATTAAAACAAAACAAGAAAGAGAAATAAAAGAATAAGCAATAAAATCCGTATGTTTCCATACAAAATACATAGGGGTCTGGCCAGGCACCAAGTTCGTGTAGAAAGGTGCGGATTTAAAATCTTTTTTTTTTGTCCTGTTTTAAGGACTTTTTTCAATTATAAAATGCACATATCGGAAGCCAATAGAATTTGTGGAGATAACCTGGAAGCAATTTTCGATATCTTAATTTGGAATAAATTAAATTAACGTTGAAATTCGAAATATGCCTGGCCAGACCCATGTGCGTGTACGAGGAATAAATCAGACTCCTTGTGTTCTTCGATCTAAGTAGCTGGAGATCTACGTTAGGAGGTCTGTAAGAAATCCCAGCATATTCAGTTTACTCAACAAGAGTGAACTATTGACTGAATCAAATGCTTTACGGAAGTCTGTGTTAATAACATCAGTTTTTTGACATCAAAGGATGTCAACTCCAGTAAATTAGTGGTGGTCGAGCAACGCTGAATGAAGCCATGCTGAAATGGAGAGATGATCGAAGAGCAAAGGTGTTGCAAATAAGTAGTTATTCATTGTTCAAATCACTTTGGAATTGCCGACAACTAAGAGATGCCTCTGTGGTTTGCAGCGTCAGACTTTTCCCTTTTTGAAGTGAAACTTCTAAAGGCGTGTCGGGGGCCCCAAGGCAGATTGAAAATAGGCGAGTGAAACACTAAGTTCGGAGCGTTACCAAAAACCGTCAAATGTCGCTCCTTCCCACTCTCGCCTATTCGCTCTCTCTGTCGCTCTCTTGCATCGCAAGCGCTGAACGATGTGAGAGAGCCAACGAGTCACGCCGTCTCTCCCCTTCTCTCTCGAATGCCTTTCTTTCTCTCCTGCTTTCTCTATAGCAAACTACCCACGCCGCGCATCAGCCGTTCAGTAAGTGTGAAACGAGGTTGGGATATTGCGTTGACCTGTGATTCGCACTGAACGAAGCGATATTCTTAATAGTTTTTAACAATATCGCTAAATCGAAGGAATATACGTATTACGGCTATTAATTTTTCTTTATTGAGTAACTATTTAGAGGAAATTCAGTGTGTGTTGGTGAACAATTAAGTTACGGGCAAAATGAGTCAGAGTGAGACTGATGTGACGCAAACTTGCGCATCAGATGCGACTCATCAACAGATAGTTGTCTCCAATATGCCTGATGAAATACATGGCAATCCAAGGTAAATATATATTAAGTAAATAAATCAAATAAATATATCCAAAAATAAGAAAGGAAAGCTAACTTTGGGCGCAGCCGAAGTTTATAAGTTAACACGGTCTCCAAGCAAAACGGAAGTTCCCAGGCTGATAATGCTTCACAGCATAAAATAATGCAAGGCTAGCGACACCTGCAGACGTTGCACATCGACGTTGCCGAAATCCCGGGCTTCGGTCAGCGCAATCAGCGGGCAATGCACTCCGATGCAACGGCGGCCACCCAACACTATGCATGGGCAGCCGGGTCAGCACTTTTACGGCATAGGGCTAGCTTCCGTTATAAGAATTAATGTACTTAGCCGGATTAGTGGAAATAAAATAAATAATAAAGTTAGTCGGATTTTGGAAATAAACGGTGACGGGCAAACCTCACAGTTACAAAGTCTTCTCATTCGCAAAATTAAATCGCGTCTTAAAAGAATCCTAAATGGATTCCTCTTTGTTAATTTATATACCCTTCCAGTTAAAACCAAAAAAAAATAATCTGTACTAAGTTCCAGCTTTCTATCTTCAAAAACACAAAAGTTAGGATAATTCTGATCGTTCAGTTATATGGCTGCTATATGATATAGTCAGCCGATCCTTATAAAATTTGGTAGGTTGGATCACTGACCAAAAATAGAATTTGTACTAAGTTCCAGCTTTCTATCTTCAAAAACACGAAACTTGGGTCATTTCCGATCGTTCAGTTATGGAAATATGGAAATTTGGCACGTCGTAATGTTCTGCCAAAGATAGCTCTCGTGTCAAATTTGAACTCTCTAACTCTAGGTTAGGTTAGGTTGAGGCGTCGATGAGGGCCGGTTCTGACCCCCATCCAATTGAGCCGCTGGGGCTCCTTGTGATACCGCACAGGCATGGATCCTACAAGAGGACCTCTCCCTTCCCACTACTTATGTGCCCAAAGGTGCTCTATCCTTCCTGAAGCGGCTCGCGGTCCCATCCAGATTTACGGATGAAAGCTACGAGTCTGTGTGGAGCGACCTCCGCGAGATCTGTAAGGTCTGTAAGTATAGCTGCGCCCAAGAATTTGAGTCGGATGCGCCACAGCGCAGGGCATTGACACAGGAGGTGTGCGACTGTCTCTTCCTCTTCTTCGTCCCCACAGCTCCTGCAGTAGTCATAATGTGGTACCGCTAGTCTAGCCGCGTGTGCTCCTATTAACCAATGTCCCGTAATAGCCTTGATCGCCAGACTACAGTCCTGCCTATTCAGGGCGATGAGCATCATTGACCTCTTCCTAGATCGGATGGGCCATATCATGAGGGAGTTCCTGCAGTTTTGGAGATTTCTCCACTTCCTCATTGATGCGCGGTCAAAGTGATCCCTGCATTTTAACCTACATGTAGCTAATACCTACTGGTTCCTTCTCCGGTAGGAGAGGATTGGTAGTACCTGCTCTTGCTAGTTCGTCGGCGGCGCAATTACCCTCGTGGTCCCTATGTCCGGGCACCCATATAAGGTGGATGTCATGCTGCTCTGCCATCTCGTTAAGAGATCTGCGGCAGTCAATTACTGTCCTGGAGTTGAATGAAAATCCGTCAAGGGCTTTGAGGGCCGCTTGACTGTCTGAGAAGATACAGATTGTGTCTTGATTTCCAATAAGTGCTGGGGATCTGAGTGCTTCTCCGATAGCTATTACTTCTGCTTGAAAACACTACAGTGATCGGGGAGTCTGAAGGACTCATTTAAACCCAGCCGTTCGCAATGGAAACCGCCTCCCACCTGGCCATTCAATTTTGAACCGTCTGTGTAGATATGGAGGGAACCGGATGGTCCCGGGATTTGTGTGGCCCATTCCTCCCTTGTTGGAATGTAGACCTTGTATTTTAAGGTGGGATGATCGACAGGTACGCAGTAGTCTGTAGACCCCGTTGGCGTGAAGTGGTGTAGATCTAACTTGGTGTGTTCGTAGTCAGTCCATTTCCACGTGCCCGTCTCTCGTAGCCTGATAGCCGATAGCGTGGCCATCTTGACCCCATTATCTCTACCGGTAATAGGTCGAGTATGAAGTCTAGTGCGTCCGTCGGTGTGGTACGTAGGCTGCCTGTGATACAGACCTCCGCCATCCTTTGCGTTTTCCTAAGCTTCTCCCTGATTGTGGAGTTGGTGAGAGCAGGCCACCAGACCAGAGAGAAGGATGGGTCTTATGACCGCTGCATAAAGCCATCTTACTATTTTTGGGGACATTCCCCATTTAAGGCCAATGGCTTTCCTGCAAGTATAGAGCGCGGTTGTAGCCTTGTTAGCTCTATCCATAGTGTTTGACTTCCAGTCCAGTTTCCTGTCTAGCGTAATCCCTAGGTACTTGGCGCTATCGCTAAGAGATAGTGTTTCTCCTAATAGTTTTGGAAGCCTTAAGTTTGGTATTTTGTACTTCCTGGTGAAGAGGACGAGCTCTGTTTTGGACGGGTTCACACCTAGTCCATTACTAACTGCCCACGTTGAGAGGACCCTAAGTTTATCCGTCATGCGGTCACATAGAGTCTGGCGAAATTTTCCTGAGAAGGCAATTGCGACATCATCCGCATAAGCGATAACTTTGCAACCACCCCCTTCTAGGGATCGCAGTAGGCTATTAACCGCCACGTTCCAGAGTAGAGGTGAGAGTACGCCTCCTTGCGGGGTGCCTCTTCTGACGTATCTATGAATAGATTCTCCTCCTAGTGACGCCTCGACAGTCCTGTTTACCAGGATCTGCTCTATTCCTAGTCCTGTCAGCGCATTGATTATCGAGCTTGGTAGGATGTTGTTGAACGCACCTTCTATGTCTAGAAAGGCAATGAGTGCGTATTCCTTATCACTAAGTGCCTTTTCGACGAAAGTAGTGATTTCGTGGAGTGCCGTTTCCGTGGATCGGCCCTTCCTATACGCATGCTGTGATCCCGAGATATCATCTGGGTTTAAAGTAAGATTAATATGGAGGCTGATAAGTCTCTCCATTGTCTTGAGAAGGAAGGACGACAGGCTTATTGGTCTGAAGTCCTTGGGGGTGCAGTCAGATGGTTTTCCCGCCTTGCGTATAAATACGACTTTCGTCAGCAACCACTTTGGGGGTACGATGCCTATCCTGAAGATTGCTGAAAAAGCTTTCTTGACCCAAGACCTCAGATTGGGACCGGCTTTAATTAGTTGAGCCGGGACAATGCCATCTGGGCCTGGGGATTTGAAGGGCTTGAAGCTATTTATTGCCCAGCTGAGATACCTGTCGCTCAATAGGTATTCGAGTTGTTAAGCGGGGGAGGGGCTATTCTCCTGTGTCTGCATTTCCAGGTTTATATCTTCTCGAGAGCATCCTGGAAAATGTGTCCCTATGAGAGCCTCTAGGGTTTCTCTGCTGGACGATGTCCAGTTACCTTCTGAGGTTTTAATGTAACCTACATTTGGTGCAGTAGTTGCGAGGATCTTCCTGAGTCTGGAGGCCTCTGATGTTTGCTGAATGTTCGTGCAGAACCTGGCCCAGGCATTTCTTTTTGCCTTGCGAAGGTCTTTGTTATATAGCCTAAGGTCCGCTTTATACGACTCCCAGGCTGTCTCCGAGTTTGTTTTGCTGGCATAATTAAAGGCCTTGCGGGCCTTGGTTTTAAAGGGCGCAAGTTTTTGCGACCACCATGGTGGTTTCTTTGACTTGCTATTGCCCGATCTGCTTTTGGGGCAAGCTTTGTTGAATGCCCTGGCGCACGCTGCCGTGAGCGTGTCCACCATGGCATCCAGGGCTGCCCTACTGTCAACGTCCCCTGTTGGAGGTTTCCCCAAGGAACTATCTAGTTTTTTCCTGTATAACTCCCAGTTCGCTTTCCTCGGGTTGCGTACCGTTAGTCGATTAAAGTTCTCGAAATTGACCACTAATTCTATGTATCGGTGGTCTGAGAAAGAGTGTTTCTCTAGGACTCTCCATTTAACAATCCTGTCTGCTAGGGAATCGGAGTAGAGAGTGACGTCAAGTACTTCCCTTCTGTTCTTGACTATGAAAGTGGGTTCTGTACCCCTGTTACCCACCAAAAGATTGGAGCTTAGGATAAAATCGAAGATTGACTCACCCCTCTCGTTCTTGTCAGTGCTACCCCACTGATGATGATGGGCGTAAGCATCGCAACCTATGATCAGGTCGATTCTGTGCTTCCTGCTGTCTTCCACCAGCTGTTTGAGTAGCGGGTGCGGGGGGGCGGGCCTCCTGGTCGTGGCCCATATACGCCGAACATATCCTTAGAGGGCCATTTTGAAATTCTGAAATTGGGTAGCAAAAAGAGGTTAAGGTTCTTTTTTGCGAGGATGAAGGCTCGCCTTTTACCTGTAGTATCGGCTTTGCAGAGCCTATACTCCGACGCCCCCAACCCAAGAATCCTGTCTCCTAGGATCCAGGGTTCCTGGATGAGGGCCACATCAGCTCCACTCTCGGCGAGGTGGAGTAGGAGGGCTCTAACTCTAAAAACACTGAAATTATACCATTTCCGATCAATCAGTTATATGGCAGCTATAGGATATAGTCGGCCGATCCCGGCCGTTCCGACTTATATACTGCTTGCAAAGGAAAGAAGGCTGTGTGCAAAGTTTCAAAACGATAGCTTCAAAACTGAGAGACTAGTTCGCGTAGAAACAGACAGACAGACGGACATGCTCATATCAACTCAGGAGGTGATCCTCATCAAGAATATTTATACTTTATAGTGTGGGAGATGTCTCCTTCACTGCGTTGCACACTTTTGACCAAAATTATAATACCCTCTGCAAGGGTATAAAAATCCCCGTGCTGCGACCTCATAACTCCCAAAATGATCATCGATCATCGATACCGCGCCGTTTGCACTCTCACCCAGCTCTTTAATGCCATTTCAAAACTTGACCACTTTCCAGTGAGATAAAAAAAGTCAATTATAATTATTATAGCAAAGCCGGGAAAAGACCACACTATCCCCACGTCGTATAGACCTATAAGCCACCTCTCTTGCCTTTCTAAAATCTTTGAAAAATGCCTAATGACTCGGATAAAGACATACCTGAGAATCCAGGAAGGAATCCCGTCACACAAATTTGGATTTCGTGAAAAGCATGGAACAATTGAGCAGGTCAACCGGATAAAATCAGAAATTCGGAACGCGTTCGAAAAACAAGAGTACTGTACTGCCATATGTTTAGATCTCTCTCAAGCATTTGATAGAGTCTGGCTAGAAGGTCTTATATACAAGATCAAGACAATGCTCCCCTGCAGCCCCCAAAAAATTTTAGAGGTTTACCTTTACGACAGGAAATTTGTTTTGAGGTGCAACACTGCTATATCTGATGATTACACTGTTGGAGCTGGAGTTCCTCAAGGTAGCGTGCTAGGGCCAATATTATATGTCCTCTACACAGCAGATATCCCGACAAGCACACGTCTAACAACATCCACGTTTGCCGATGACACAGCTATTTTTAGCCGCTCAAACTGCCCGATTCAAGAAACTGCGCAGATAGCTCTTCATATGGTCGATGTTGAAAAATGGCTATCAGATTGGCGAATTAATGTGAACGAACTAAAATGCAAGCACGTTACGTTCACTCTAAACAGGCAAAACTGTCCGGCGATTAAATTAAACAACACTCTACTCCCACAAGCAAACGAAGTAACATACCTAGGAGTACATCTCGACCGAAGACTCACATGGCGCCGGCACATTGAAGCCAAAAGAACACACCTAAAGCTAAAAGCCAGCAGCCTTCATTGGCTTATCAACACTCGGTCACCTCTTAGCCTTGAATATAAAGTCCTGCTGTACAACTCGGTACTAAAACCTATATGGATGTACGGCTCCTAGTTATGGGGGAACGCCAGCAATAGCAACATTGACATAGTTCAGAGAGTTCAGTCGAAGATCTTGAGAACAATCACCGGGGCAACGAAAAAATACAACATCGCGACTTAAACATTCTACCAGTCAAAGAAGTGATCGCAGAACAGAAGGTAAAGTACTTAACCAAGTTATCGGTGCACCCTAACCACCTGGCGAGAGGTGTTACAAGGTTGAGCAACCAATCACGCCTTCGAAGCAATGATTTTCCCACCTAACGACAGACCTGAGGGACGCGCAACCAGAATGCAGTCTTAGTATACGGTTAGTTATATTTTAATGTAGAGATTCGTCAACTTTTTTTTAGTTTCAAAATTAAGAGTAGATTCAATAAATTAAAGCAAAGCTATAAAAATAAAAAAAAAGGTACCAGCACCGCTCCGCTGAAGAGACTGGCAACAGGATAAACAGGATAATAATGATAGAAGTTCGATAGCTTGCTCCGCTTCCAACAAGAAACAAGCTTGCAGTTATTGTAACGCACAAGACCATAGTCTTGCCCAGTGTAGTCTGTTCGCTGTAATGCAACGGTTTGAATATGTAAAGTTAGCCTCATTGTGTATAAATTGTCTGACAAAAGGTCACACGGTTGCGAAGTGTAAATCGACTAGGTCTCAAATTTTTGCAAGATCGCACCACGAGCTTCTACACCGATTTTCTGTTATCGAAAATAATTTAGCGTTACCACCACCGAACGAAAATCCTCCTCCAGTGGTAAATCTTGATGGTCCTTTTACCATCAAGGATAAGTCAACGCTAAGAAGATTGAAATTGGCCAAGCTAATTCACAAGTTAAGAAAGATAAACACTGTGGTGCAGTCAAGAACTAATGGTAGTGAGTTTCCGTTTGACTTTTGGATTTTAGGAACAATTTCGTCCTATTAACCTGACCAATCAGTGAACGTGAAAGATTGGGACCTACCAAAGGAATAACCTTTAGCAGACCCATAGTTGTATAAACCTCAGCGGATAGACAGGTTAATTGGAGCTAAGTTATGTTTGTCCGTTAGTCAAATAGAACAAAGTCCGAACCATCCCATTGGGATGGAAAATATATGGCTAATTTCTCAACTTCTCAACAGCCTGAAGTGCCACGATGAATTACTCGAATCGATAGATACCAATTTACATTCTAGTCGTTGGAAGAAGGACCAACTTCTAAAAAGCTTTTGTCACCTGAACAAGAGTTATGTAAGGATCATTATTAGAAGAATACTGTAAAACTGCCTTCAGGTGGATTTAAAGTCAGACTTCTAATAATAAACAAATTATAAACTAATTAAGCGGCTGCTGCCTGACCCGACATTCCATGCTGGTATATCTTGTTGATCATCCAGCTTCATCTGCTTGCAGAATAAACATTTTATAACGTATTAAAATTATATACATTCTGACTTTTTTATTTACCGTCATTGAAAAATCTCAATGACCAAACAGTAGCTAAACGCCGTTTTTTGTCGCTCGAGAGAAAATTACTCTAGATCTGAATATAAAAATGTATTTGGAATTTATGGAAGAATACGAATCCTTAGGTCGTATGTCCCTTACAAGGAATGATATTCTTGCTACTCCACACTATGTTACGGCCTCAAAACACATCGACCAAACTACAAGTCGTTTTTGACGCGACTTGTAAGACATCAACACAGAAGGGACTAATCGAAGTTATTGGGTCTGACTTTTACATCGCCGATATGTTAACGGGTGCTGGTTGCATTGAGGAGCTAAAAATAATAAAGTCGGAAGTAGCTCCGGTTCTTAGGGCGCGAGTATGGCTCATCGTAAAGCCGGCAAACTCTAACACCATCCTGGCGATGCCAAGGATTTGCAATTGGACGCTTCCCCTGGCGTAATGGAGAGCCACCAAGGTGGAGGAGACGGTAGAACTACGGAGCAATAGAGAGCCCAAAGGGACCTCAAAGGGTATGCTCGGCGTATACGGGCCATGACCAGGAGGCCCTCCGACCGCACCCGCTACTCAAACAGCTGGTGGAAAACAGTGGGAAGCAAAAGATCGAGTGGGGAAGCACTGATACAAACGAGAGGTGTGAGTCAATATTCGAGTTTATCCTAAGCTCAAATCTCCTAATCGGTAACAGGGGCACAGAACCCACCTTCTTAGTCAAAAACAGAAGGGAAGTTCTTAACATTACTCTCTACTCTGACTCCCTAGCAGACAAGATTGTTAGATGGGGAGTCCTAGAGAAGCACTCCTTCTCGGACCATCTATGCATATAATTAGTGGTTGATTTTGAGAACTTCACTCGGCTAGCAGGACGCAATCCTAGGAAAGCAAACTGCGAGCTATACAAGAAAAAGGTTCCCCCAAGGATCTGTATAGTTTTTTTTTGTATAGCAAATCTTCTCGGTACATCGATTCATAGAATTAGTGGTTGATTTTGAGAACTTCACTCGGCTAGCAGGACGCCATCCTAGGATAGCAAACTGGGAGCTATACAAGAAAAAACTATACAGATCCTTGGGGGAACCTCTTACAAAGGACGTTAACAGTAAGGAAGACGCCATGGTGTGCACGCTAACGGTGGCTTACGCCAGGGCATTTAATAAGGCCTGCCCCAAAAGCAGATCGGGCAGTAGCAATTCAATGAAACCAATGCCAAATTCTAAAGCTGTATCTCTTATAATTCATACGGACAGGCGGACGGACATGGCTAAATCGACTCGGCTGTTGATGCTTATCAAGAATATCTTCAAGAATGGGGTCGGAGACGATTCCTTCTCTTTGTTTAATACATTCACACGACTACAATATAACCTTGTACTATGCGAGTACCGGGTATAATTATTATTAAATAAGTGGTCGGCACCCAATACATTGATATGATATATGATATGATCACACATTTATACTGAGTGTTATACTATTTTTTAATACTAATATTTTTTCAAATTTGTGCGTGTATTTCTAACAATTTGTAATTCTAAAAGGTGGTGTGCGTACAAAGCTTTCGTAATAAAAGATCAACTTTGGGAAAAGTTTTAAAAAAATGTTTAGATTTGTTCAGTCAGATTCAGATTAAGAATTTACGAAATACGAAATTTGGCATGTCGTAATATTTTGCCAAAAATAGCTCTCATGTCAAATTTGAACTCTCTAACTCTAAAAACACCAAAGTTATACCATTTCCGATCAATCAGTTATATGGCAGCTATAGGATATAGTCGGCCGATCCCGGCCGTTCCGACTTATATACTGCGTGCAAAGAAAAGAAGGGTGTGTGCAAAGTTTCAAGACGATAGCTTTAAAACTGAGAGACTAGTTCGCGTAGAAACGGACAGACAGACGGACAGACAGACGGACAGACAGACGGACAGACGGACAGACGGACATGCTCATATCAACTCGGAAGGTGATCCTGATCAAGAATATATACACTTTATAGGGTCGGAGATGTCTCCTTCACTGCGTTGCACACTTTTGGACAAAATTATAATACCCTCTGCAAGGGTATAAAAATGTTTTCCACTAAGAATAAGGCTCTCAGAAATTGGGTTGGGAATTTGGGAAATTTGAACAAGTTTTCTACATAGAAAAACATACATAAATGGATAGGGAAGCATAGGTTTTTATTTGCTTAAGAACTGTTGCTAGAAAAGCTTACTTTAAAATAATTATCTTTAATATTTTAGATATTTGTGAATTAACGAAAAATAATATAAAAACTAAGTTTTTTTTTTTTTTTTGCTCAGTGAATACTCTGCTTTTATTGTTGTTTGCTGCTACACATAAAATCAAATTTTAAACTTGTGTGCGCTTTGCCCCCCACTGGCCTAATGTGTGAAAGTTTAATTCTAGTCTTAAGGGGACCACCCCGTTTGTTTTGTTTTTGTTGTTGTTTTTTGTGAGAAAGAAAAAATAAAGAAAAAAAAAAAAAATCAAAGAAAAGCCCTTCTTTTTGACGGCGCATGTGATTTCCGCTCACTGGAACATCTGAATCCAAAAATTCCAACGGGATTTGAAAAAGTACATGTTTGGCTCTCGTATGAACTAGGATTATTAACTTCGCCCAAAAATTAACAAAATGGTGGACCTTTGAAATTTTTTTTTCGAAATTTCCTTTTTTTTCAGCCACAAATCGAGTTGAAAAGTAAAGAAGATCTTCACCGATTTGATTTATCCTAGTTCATACGAGAGCTATATATGTATAGAATAACGTGTTAAAATTTGGAACCTTTTTGAACTGAAAGCATCGTTTTATTGTTTGTTAAAAAATAAAAAGAAAAATTTAAATTTTTTTTCCAACCACCAAAAAATATAAATCCACTCTTATTTACTTAATCTTGCGGCCATTCTCGGGCAAAACCAACTTAATGGGCTGGCAAAACCCTCCCAGTTCCATCAAAATCAAGCCGCCTTCGAAAAAGAAAGCCTATTCTAATTTTCAAGATGTCGATTCCAGCGACTCCGAGCATGGAGAAATGAAGCGGAAGTCTGCTAAAAAACCCATTATGGAAGACGAACCTACCACCAGCGAAGCAGCCAGAGCTGCACTTAAAACTAATATTGAAAAAAATTATTATGCAATTCTTTCTGATTTAGACGATGAAGATCGTGTCAGCGACATGGAGGTTGACGTTATGAAGAAAAAAGATGATAAGAAAACCAAGCAATCTGCGGTAAAAACGGCGAAAATCATCAAGCCGCCCCCAATTTTTATCCCGGACGTATCCAGCATCAAGGGACTTTCCAAAGACATTTCCCACCTCTTAGGCGGGGATGTTGAAGTGACCTACAAAGCAAGCACTAACAACACAATTCGCGTCATGACTCCAGATAAGGATACTCACTCAACTCTGAAAAAGTTCCTGAGCGAAAATAACCATCGATACCACACATTCCAGCCCCGAGACGAGCGCGCTTATCGGATCGTCGTTAAAGGCCTCCACTTCTCCACCGACCCGGAGGATATTAAGGTGGGTTTCAGCAGCCATGGACACAAAGTCAGGGATATACACAATCCTATGCAAAAAGGTACAAAGAAGCCACTAAACATTTTCTTTATTAACCTCGAGCCAGCCAAAAACAACAAGAAGGCCTTTCAAGTCAAGCGGCTATGCAGCACGGTGGTTACGGTTGAGCCACCAAAAAAATTCGACGATGTGCCCCAATGCCATCGCTGCCAGGGCTTCGGTCACACGAAACGGTACTGCCATCTGGAGTACAGATGCGTAAAGTGTGGAGATAGGCACCCATCGTCCGAATGCACCAAAATTGCCAGTGAACCAGCAGTCTGCCTCCACTGCGACGGATCACATGCGGCCTCTTACAAGGGCTGTCCAGCCTACAAAAAGGCAAAGAGCACGTTCGCCCCCAAGCAGGCTGCCCCAAGACGCCAGCAACCTCAATTCAGCAAAATTAACCCTAACATCAGCTATGCTAGCGCAGTCAAAAACGGAGCACCACAGTTTGACTCCAACCCCAATCCCGATCCCAGTCTTTCAAGTAATCCAATGGACGCCCTAACGGCTAGGATGGAATCTATGTTTGAGCGCATGATGGAGAAGGTCTTGAGCCAAATAGCCCAAATGATGGCCACCGTTTGCAAATCCTTATGCATACGCAATTAAATATAACCATATGGAATGCTAACGGCCTGGTAAAAAGAAGGCCAGAGGTCGAGCTATATTGCAAGACCCTCCAAGCAGACGTTCTCCTCATATCAGAAACGCATTTTACCAACAGATCATACTTGACTATTAGAGGATACGACCTCATTGCCGCTAACCACCCGAACGGTAGAGGTCGCGGGGGCGCGGCCATCCTTATTCGCAGCTGCATCAAGTATGAGGCACTTCCAGCCATGTGCGAAGACTGGGTACAATGTGCCCAAATTAAAATCTCCACTACCAACGGTGACATAACAATCGCCGCAGCATATTGCCCCCCCAGGCACAACATCCACGAACAGGAATTCGGCTTGCTACTGGATTGCCTCGGCCCCAAGTTCATAATCGGAGGGGACTTTAATGCTAAACACCCCTGGTGGGGCTCCAGGATTACGAACCCAAAGGGCTCGGCCCTATACAGGCAGATTCAGTCCCGAATCTTGAGCTGTCACGCAACCGGTGCACCCACATACTGGCCTACGGATCCCCACAAAATCCCTGATGTGCTAGACTTCGCCATCTCCGGAGGACTGGATTCTGCCGGAATTCAAGCGAGAGAAGTAGAAGACCTCTTCTCGGACCACAGCGCCTTTGCCGTGTCACTTTTCACCCCAGCCTTGCTCAGGTCAGCCCGCAAAAAGCTGATCTACAAGACAACAGACGTTGACAAGTACCAATCCTACCTGAACAACGTTACCGACCCCAGCCCGACACTTGACTCCCCGGTTGACATCGACACCGTTGTAGAAGAGTTAACAGCCCATATTCAGGCGGCAGCTTCTGAAGCAGCACCAAGGCCCTCCAACCGCCCAAGAGCCACTGACAGGGACATCCATTTTTGGAGCCCAGAAGTCGAAGAACTCAAACTTGAAAAGCGACGACTCCGAAGAGTGTGGATGCTCTCGCGGAATCCTTTGGACAAAACCGCCTTCAATAGAGCGACCAAATGTCTGACAGAAACTCTGGCAAGACTAAGGAAGCAGGCCTTTGACGGGTTCGTCGAACAACTTGAGCCAGGCGACCCTCAACATAACTTATGGCGAGTCACCAAATCTATCAGACAGCCGCTGAAAAGGATCCCACCTGTACAAAGAACCGACGGCAGCTGGTGCAGATCGGAGATGGACAGGGCCAACGCTTTCGCCGAACACCTCGAAGGTGTCTTTACGCCTTTCGATCGCTGCTCACCGGAGGACGCTGCTGAAACTGCCCGTCTGCTAGCCGAGCCTTCTAGGGACGCCGATCCAATACCACCAGTGACTGAGGAGGAAACAGCTGAGCTTATAACCATCATGAGCAACAACAAGGCCCCGGGCGATGATGGTATCAATGCAATTGCATTAAAAATGTTACCACCTCCAAGCATTCAGCTAATTACGAGGATCTATAATAGATGCTTGGAGATAGGGTACTTCCCGTCCACATGGAAACGTGCCCAGGTAACTATGATACCTAAGCCCGGGAAACCCGAAGCAAACCTTTCGTCCTACCGACCAATAAGTTTGTTACCAACGCTCTCCAAAATACTTGAACGAGTGTTTTTAAGCAGAGCACTGCCAGTATTTGACGAGGCTGGACTGATCCCTGACCACCAGTTTGGCTTCAGGCGGCGACACGGTACGCCAGAGCAGTGCCATCGGGTAGTGCAGTGCATCCTGGACGCGTTTGAAACCAAGAAGTACTGCATGGCCGTCATGCTGGACGTGAAGCAGGCGTTTGACCGAGTCTGGCATCCCGGTATTCTATATAAATTAAAGACTGGCCTACCCCGACCATACTTCCAGTTCCTAAAGTCGTTCTTGGAAGACCGTAAATTTGCTGTTAGATGTGGCGAGGCCATCTCCGGTATTAGAGAAGCTCACGCTGGTGTACCCCAAGGCAGCGTTCTTGGCCCGTTGATGTACAATGCTTACACGGCCGACCTCCCTGTTCTTCAGAGGCCTGACCTGCTCGCAGCAACCTATGCAGACGACACCGCCTTCCTTACCACCGCCGATAGCGCATTGGGGGCAGCCGATACGATGCAATTGCAGCTTGACTTGCTCAGCGACTGGCAAAAGCGATGGAACATTGCCGTCAATAATGAAAAGTCCACTGCCTCCACATTTTCTCTCTGCAAAGGCAACTGCCCTCCAGTTAACCTTAACGGCTCTCCAATCCCACAGGTAGACAATCCCAGGTACCTGGGATTCACCCTAGACAGGAGACTCACCTGGAAGCCCCATCTGATTAAGAAGAGGAAACAGGCTATTCAAAGACTTCGATCCTTCTACTGGCTTATGGGTAGGCGATCGAAGCTGAGAACTTCCACTAAACTCCTCATCTACAAGGCAATAATACGCCCTATCTGGACGTACGGCATACAGCTCTGGGGAACTGCGAGCAAGACGAATGTCCGAACTATGCAAGCTTTCGAAAATAGAGCCCTTCGAATCGCCACTGGGGCCCACGTCTATCATGACAATCGCACCATCCACGAGGTTCTCAATTTCCCTTGGGTCAAGGACGAGATACAAAGAAGCAGCGCACGTTACATGCAGAGGCTTCATAATCACCCGAACCGGTTGGCCAGCTCCCTGCTGGACAGCAGCGAGCAACCCAGAAGACTTAAAAGGACACACCCGCTGGACCTCCCCTTACTACTCTAATTTTTTTTTTTCTACCATATTAATATTTAAAAATATCTATACGTGAAGTTTACGTGATAAAATTTAATAGTTGTCCCTAATGGACAGTTTTAAATAAACATTACCCTGCTATTACAAAAAAAAAAAAAAAAAAAAAAATTTGGAACCGATTGGATTAATAGTTTTTGAGTAACCTCATGCGCCAGTCGTAAAAACACTGTTTCGAGAAAACGCGTTTAAAGTTTTGAGATGGCTCTCGCCGTCGCCTGAGGCTTCCACCATAAATCGGCTATATTTTTAAAAGTTTTTGAAATATTTACTTGAAATTTTCATGGAACATTTTTGAATAGTTACAAGTTCGAATTAAAGCATAGTATTGATTTATATGCTTGCCATTTTATGGCATTAAAATGCCCCTTCGGGACGGCCAAATAAATCTTCCCCAATTTCCTGGATGGAAGTAACTTAATACAAAAAAAAAAAAAAATGCCCCTCGTGGGTCAAATCTCATATTATGGGCTTCGTCTTGACCGCAGAAATTCATTTTAATTTGTCCTGGCGCGTCGAAAATGTTTCGGGCCGACTATTTTTTTGTTTGGTCAATTGACCCTCCATGTCACACCTATAAAAATAAATTGAAATATTTATTTTAACACCCCGAGAGCAGCTGTTTATTTTTTTTGATCCGGCAACACCATTAAAATCGATAACAAAAATTTTCGTCAACTCAGTACCCGCAAAATCCAGAAGGCAAAAATTTCTTCTTCTTTCCTTTTTTACACCGTTTTTTTTATATGGAGTTTGACAGCTGTCACTCGTTGGACAGCGGATTTTCGTCAACTCAGTACTATGCTTAAATTAAAAAAAAAAAATCGATTTTTTAAAACCGAGAATGGGGGGGGGGTCCCCTTAAAAACCCTTTACTTTTTAATTATTTAAATTAGGAAATCAAAAACGTATTAATGTAGTCTTTTTTATGCCACGATTTCTATTGTGGAATTAAACGTGGGATTTATTTTTTTCTGTTATTCTGTTCCATTTATTTTCTGTTATATAATTTCCTCTTGAGTATGTATAAGTTTTTGGTTTGCATACAAGCCAGACATTAGCTAAGTTGGCAGCACTGAACCAAAAATTAAATTTACTTTCGCAGAAAGTGTAAATGTGTTCTTATCCAACAGTATTGTCTCGTTAGACTTATATTGAAACGGTCACTTTTATCTTCCTTGTGTAATCGTTGATTTAGTATTTTACAAAGTACATTGGTTAAAACGTGTAAGTCGATATAGGTACGAATAAAAAAAAATTTGCGTGAAAAATATTCATATATTTTTTTCATATATTCATATATTTATTTTTACCCTTGAATGTTTAAGAAATTGTTTGCATGTTAAAATTTGTTTATTTTTTATAAATTAAAGCGTGTGTCGGACACCAAACACAAATTTAAAATAAATATGTACATACCTCTGTTCCTAAACATAACTAGTGTATGATGAACGATATTGCCAAAACTTTAAATATAGATGTTATAAAACATTTACCACAAAAATGGTGTACACGATCCGTTGATAACCATAACTACATATATGCACTTTTTTGTAAATGTTGTTTATGCGGTATGTGCATCTTATAACTACATACGTACGTTTCAATACTTTCGATTTAAATTTTAGGTTAGGTTCGTTGGATTGCTTTGCAAAAGAATCTGTACGCACCAGAATATTTAAAATATTGTAAAATCGTTTTGAACGAATGTTTTAAGAAACATTAAATTTTTCTACTCTTAAATTGGTTATAAACTATAAAAATAGTGTTTCAATATATAGTTATTAAACTTTTTACTGTATTCCCGATCGGTATGCTGATATCAAATAATATTAATGTTTTTTAATGATCCTTGAAATTAGCGTCAACATATAAAAGAAAATAAGAGGCTAAGGAAAATGACAGACTCGATGAAATTTGGTCCGGGATGGTTGCGTAATATGTCATCTGAGCCCGCAGGCTCTTCCAATGTTTACATTGTTAGTAGTGGAGGACAAAATAGCTCACATGTTGTGCAAAATATTAATGCATCATCAGCGGCGTCGCGTAATCTCTTCCCTGAATATCGATATGGTCGTGAGGAGATGCTGTCATTATTTGATCGGAATTGTTTGTTGCCACAAATACTTCCCTCTTTTAAAAAGCTTTTTATTGAGAAGGTTCAATATCCACTTGCGCTGACACCAAGCTCTGACGAGGATAATCTATCTTCTGCAGGGAACAACGTAAGTTCTTATAAATTTTGGTTTTCATAATGTTGCATAGTTTTTATTTTACAGTCCCGCCCAGGATGGCTGCAACGTTCTTCGGGCGGGTTTGGAACGGCCTCCCGTGGTAATGGACGAGGAGGGACAGTGGATCGGGGGCGGACGCGGGGAAAATCCTATCATTCTATATATCAGCGACCTGGGATTCCATATGATGAATGTTTGACACCTTTACCTACAAAGGTAAATTAGATAAAGTAAAATTTATATTTCGTAAAAATTTTTTTTTATAGGCTGAACGTAATTGGTGTGATCGTAACGGAACGGGTGAATCAGTAATGGGTAATTCCGCTGGTGGATTGGGGAGTTTGGATTGGAGTATTACACCAAGCTCAAGTCCGCGAAAAGAGTTTTCCAGCCATCGTAGTACGGAGAATTGGAGGCGAACACGTCAAGAGGACGGATCTGGGGATGGCCCTTCAACAAGCGGTAGCTTTAGCGGCTCGGATATTGCCGGGTGGCGAAGTAGTGCCGGAAGTACTGCTTTTAGTGGTTCTCATCGATGGGGTAAATATTCCCATTTTTGAAAAAATCATATTTAAAATTTTATAATCGAAAATATCATATAATCAATGATAAAAGTTATACCTGTATAGTCTAACAGGCGCGACACAGAAAATCAAAAGTGATTCGGTAAAATGTTAAGCTCCAATTCACTGAAACAGCTCTAAGACACTGCACTCATAGAATCTAAAAGTGCCGTGCGTATAAATTTATTTAGGACCTAATTAAATTTTATAGGTTGCGGGAGCAAAGGAAAACCCGGGTACCGGGTGTAAAAAACCGAAAAACCCTGGCATCACCGTAAATCTAAATCACTTTCAAAACTAGTTATTTGGCTTACAGTATAAAAGGGAAGTGATTTAACTAGTGTTTTAAAAAAAATCCTCCCTTTTTTCCAATAAGGTTCAAGGAATATGTTATTTTTAACGCAGTTTAGTCACAAATTCAACACTCCTTACGGATCAGCGGCAAATACCGATTAGGCAATTCCTAGCGCTTTGCAAAGTTTTTTGGAACTACGTATTCACCTTCGACCATTCCATTCAGGCTCAGCCTTACATTTACAACCAAGCAGCCAATTGTATGTTTTGCTTATCTTTTTCTAAAAGTGCTTTATTATCAGATCTTTTTAAAGCCGTTTATTCGCCAGGCCACGATGGAATACCAGGGTGTGTTCTAAAAAACTGAGCCGAAGCAATTTCCCCTCATGTGGAAGGATTGTTACATTATTGCTCTGTATGAAAAACGGAAAAATGAGTGGCTATTGAAAAGCTTTTTGGAAATAGAATTACTAAAATTAATTATTTGCAACATAATTTCTCCTCGCCAGCATGGATTTGTTCAGCGCAGCTCCACGACCCCATCTTGTTAGAGATAGCTTCTTTTGTCATGGATTACAAACCGGGGCTTAAAAACAGATGTCCTTTAGACTGACTTAAGGAGTTATATACAGTTGTACCGCACAAAAAAATGGAATTTTATCGATTTTTTTCGACACCATGGAAAATGTTTATTTAAAATGTTTTATCGACGTTGTTTAGTACATGTTTCTGGGTACTTATTTAAATTTTTTTTAAAAAAAGGGTTAAATAATAAAAATGTTATAGCCGAATTCCAAGATCGTCTTTTTTCGATGGTGTCTTGCTGTGGACATCATAACCCGAGAACGGTTCATCCGAAGTCCAAAATTCAAAAAAATTTAGTTAGTATATTGTATTGCCTAGTCCGTAAACGAATGATTTGTACAAAATTTGTACAAAATACCGACGGTTTTAACAAAAAATGTACTTTTTCAAGGTATAAGATTCTCGATTTTTATGCTCTAAAAAATGAGTTTAAAAAAAATTTAATCAATCACAACTGTATATAACCCCTTAAATAAGTCATTTTACTGTGTTCCCATTTTCTTTTTTTAAGTCAACTCAGTCTTTTGGGTTTCCCGTCTGATTTTTATACCCTTGCAGAGGGTATTATAATTTTTTCCAAAAGTGTGCAACGCAGTGAAGGAGACATCTCCATCTCTGTTTCTACGCGAACTAGTCTCTCAGTTTTAAAGCTATCGTCTTGAAACTTTGCACACACCCTTCTTTTCTTTGCACGCAGTATATAAGTCGGAACAGCGCGGATCGGCCGACTGTATCCTATAGCTGCCATATAACTGATTGATCGGAAATGGTATAACTTTGGTGTTTTTAAAGTTAGAGAGTTCAAATTTTAGGTGAGAGCTAAAAAAAAGAGAGCTATTTTTGGTAATATAATACGACATGCCAAATTTCGTAAGGATCGGCCGACTATATCCTATAGCTGCCATATAACTGTGAACGATCGAAATGGTACTTGGTAGAAGTATCAACTTTCATATTTTTGAAGATAGAAGTTTGGGACTTTTTTTAGATTTTGTATTGTAAAATATTGGATTATATTTTCCTATTCCCATAAGGATCGGCCAACTATATCCAATATTTGCGATATATATCCGGTTTTAACTGCAAGGGTATATAAACTTCGGCTCTGCCCGAAGTTAGCTTTCCTTTCTTGTTTTTTTTCAAATTGAAAAAATATCCTTATTCTTAATTATTATTATAAAAATTGAAAAAAAGAGTTATATTTCAATTTTTGTCATAAAAATCAACAAATAATTTTTATTTTATAATTTTTATTTTAAAAATTATAACAATTACGGTCCCTGGTTAAGTGTAATTTCTTGTGCTTGAATTTGCGGTTTTCCCGCTTTGAATTTGAAGACAACCTTCTTTCGCAGCTACATCTCTGGCACGATACCTGTTCTATTTTTCCTATTACGTAGGAGGTATTTGTACTGACTCGAGTCCCCCTAACTGCGTTTCCAGGATTTTTTTCTGCTGAGAACACCATGGGAAATGTGCGTTTGTGAGGGCCTTTAGGGTTTCCTTGCTGGACGTGATCCAACTACCATCATAGGTTTTAATGTACCCTGCGTTAAGTGCAGTGGTACCGAGGACTTTAGTTGAGCTATACTCGCGCCCTCACAGTTCACACGATGCACAGACGATCCGCTGGTATGCAAGAGCGACCAAAAATGCTATAACAATGCTATTTTATAACAAAAATATAATGCTATTTTATAACAAAAATATAAATTTAACTAAATAATTTAACAAAAATATAATAAAACCTGTCTGGTGTGTAAGCTTCAACTGTACTCACGTACGATCGCAAGGCTGTCAGTGACACTTTTTTTCGCACATTTGTGTAAACCGAACCCTCATAAAGAGATCGATAAGAGAAACCGGCGCCGCTATGTCGCCACGACCGAAGAAAAAAATGCGAGTATCAAAGTCTGGGCAGCTGCCCAATAACAGCAACTATAACTTACTGCTCCAAACTGTTAAAGATAGAGAAGATGATAACGGAGACAATGGTACAGAACACATTGTTGAAAAATCAAAAAATTATGTACCTCCAATGAATTTTTTATAGCAGAGGTGGGCACGGCCCTATCTCGGGGGCATAGGAAATGCCACACACACACAGTATAAATGTGTGAAAGGTCATGCTCACAGCCTACTTTCTGCTATTCGTTACTAACACTAATGCGGTGAAATCATATCAATGTATTGGGGTGCCGACCACTGCTCTATAGAGAAAATTCAAATAATTTGCATTTCGTACAACGAAAGTGGACGCAAAAATTTCTTGCGACAGGGTCCAGCAGGTTCAAATTTTAGGTGAGAGCTATTTTTGGTAAAATAATACGACATGCCAAATTTCGTAAGGATCGGCCGACTATATCCTATAGCTGCCATATAACTGTGAACGATCGGAAATGACCCATCTTTGACCCAACTCGTGTTTTTGAAGATAGAAAGCTGGAACTTGGTACAGATTATATATTTGGTCAGTTGATCCGACCTACCAAATTTCATTAGGATCGGCCGACTATGTCCTATAGCTGCCATATAACTGAACGATCGAAATGGTACTTGGTAGAAGTATCAACTTTCATATTTTTGAAGATAGAAGTTTGGGACTTTTTTTAGATTTTGTATTGTAAAATATTGGATTATATTTTCCTATTCCCATAAGGATCGGCCAACTATATCCAATATTTGCGATATATATCCGGTTTTAACTGCAAGGGTATATAAACTTCGGCTCTGCCCGAAGTTAGCTTTCCTTTCTTGTTTTTTTTTTCAAATTGAAAAAATATCCTTATTCTTAATTATTATTATAAAAATTGAAAAAAAGAGTTATATTTCAATTTTTGTCATAAAAATCAACAAATAATTTTTATTTTATAATTTTTATTTTAAAAATTATAACAATTACGGTCCCTGGTTAAGTGTAATTTCTTGTGCTTGAATTTGCGGTTTTCCCGCTTTGAATTTGAAGACAACCTTCTTTCGCAGCTACATCTCTGGCACGATACCTGTTCTATTTTTCCTATTACGTAGGAGGTATTTGTACTGACTCGAGTCCCCCTAACTGCGTTTCCAGGATTTTTTTCTGCTGAGAACACCATGGGAAATGTGCGTTTGTGAGGGCCTTTAGGGTTTCCTTGCTGGACGTGATCCAACTACCATCATAGGTTTTAATGTACCCTGCGTTAAGTGCAGTGGTACCGAGGACTTTAGTTGAGCTATACTCGCGCCCTCACAGTTCACACGATGCACAGACGATCCGCTGGTATGCAAGAGCGACCAAAAATGCTATAACAATGCTATTTTATAACAAAAATATAATGCTATTTTATAACAAAAATATAAATTTAACTAAATAATTTAACAAAAATATAATAAAACCTGTCTGGTGTGTAAGCTTCAACTGTACTCACGTACGATCGCAAGGCTGTCAGTGACACTTTTTTTCGCACATTTGTGTAAACCGAACCCTCATAAAGAGATCGATAAGAGAAACCGGCGCCGCTATGTCGCCACGACCGAAGAAAAAAATGCGAGTATCAAAGTCTGGGCAGCTGCCCAATAACAGCAACTATAACTTACTGCTCCAAACTGTTAAAGATAGAGAAGATGTTAACGGAGACAATGGTACAGAACACATTGTTGAAAAATCAAAAAATTATGTACCTCCAATGAATTTTTTATAGCAGAGGTCGGCACGGCCCTATCTCGGGGGCATAGGAAATGCCACACACACACAGTATAAATGTGTGAAAGGTCATGCTCACAGCCTACTTTCTGCTATTCGTTACTAACACTAATGCGGTGAAATCATATCAATGTATTGGGGTGCCGACCACTGCTCTATAGAGAAAATTCAAATAATTTGCATTTCGTACAACGAAAGTGGACGCAAAAATTTCTTGCGACAGGGTCCAGCAGGTTCAAATATTAGGTGAGAGCTATTTTTGGTAAAATAATACGACATGCCAAATTTCGTAAGGATCGGCCGACTATATCCTATAGCTGCCATATAACTGTGAACGATCGGAAATGACCCATCTTTGACCCAACTCGTGTTTTTGAAGATAGAAAGCTGGAACTTGGTACAGATTATATATTTGGTCAGTTGATCCGACCTACCAAATTTCATTAGGATCGGCCGACTATATCCTATAGCTGCCATATAACTGAACGATCGAAATGGTACTTGGTAGAAGTATCAACTTTCGTATTTTTGAAGATAGAAGTTTGGGACTTTTTTTAGATTTTGTATTGTAAAATATTGGATTATATTTTCTTATTCCCATAAGGATCGGCCAACTATATCCAATATTTGCGATATATATCCGGTTTTAACTGCAAGGGTATATAAACTTCGGCTCCGCCCGAAGTTAGCTTTCCTTTCTTGTTTTTTTTTAAATTGAAAAAATATCCTTATTCTTAATTATTATTATAAAAATTGAAAAAAAGAGTTATATTTCAATTTTTGTCATAAAAATCAACAAATAATTTTTATTTTATAATTTTTATTTTAAAAATTATAACAATTACGGTCCCTGGTTAAGTGTAGTTTCCCGCTTTGAATTTGAAGACAACCTTCTTTCGCAACTACATCTCTGGCACGATACCTGTTCTATTTTTCCTATTACGTAGGAGGTATTTGTACTGACTCGAGTCCCCCTAACTGCGTTTCCAGGATTTTTTTCTGCTGAGAACACCATGGGAAATGTGCGTTTGTGAGGGCCTTTAGGGTTTCCGTGCTGGACGTGATCCAACTACCATCATAGGTTTTAATGTACCCTGCGTTAAGTGCAGTGGTACCGAGGACTTTAGTTGAGCTATACTCGCGCCCTCACAGTTCACACGATGCACAGACGATCCGCTGGTATGCAAGAGCGACCAAAAATGCTATAACAATGCTATTTTATAACAAAACAAGAAAGGAAAACTAACTTCGGGCGGAGCCGAAGTTTATATACCCTTGCAGCTAAAACCGGATATATATCGCAAACATCGGATATAGTTAGCCGATTCTTATGAAATTTGGTACGTTAGATCAACTGACCAAAAATAGAATCTGTATTAAATTTCAGCTTTCTATCTTCAAAAAAACGAAAGTTGGGTCATTTCCGATCGTTCAGTTATATGGCAGCTATAGGATATAGTCGGCCGATCCATATGAAATTTAGTACGTTGGATCAACTGACCAAAAATAGAATCTGTATTAAATTTCAGCTTTCTATCTTCAAAACAACGAAAGTTGGGTCATTTCCGATCGTTCAGTTATATGGCAGCTATAGGATATAGTCGGCCGATCCTTATGAAATTTGGCATGTCGTAATGTTTTGCCAAAGATAGATTTCGTGTCAAATTTGAATTCTCTAACTCTAAAAACACCAAAGTTATACCATTTCCGATCAATCAGTTATATGGCAGCTATAGGATATAGTCGGCCGATCCGGGCCGTTCCGACTTATATACTGCGTGCAAAGGAAAGAAGGGTGTGTGCAAAGTTTCAAGACGATAGCTTTAAAACTGAGAGACTAGTTCGCGTAGAAACAGACAGACGGACAGACGGTCAGACGGACAGACGGACAGACGGACAGACGGACATGCTCATATCAACTCAGGAGGTGATCCTGATCAAGAATATATATACTTTATAGGGTCGGAGATGTCTCCTTCACTGCGTTGCACACTTTTGGACAAAATTATAATACCCTCTGCAAGGGTATAAATATAATGCTATTTTATAACAAAAATATAAATTTAACTAAATAATTTAACAAAAATATAATAAAACCAGTCTGGTGTGTAAGCTTCAACTGTACTCACGTACGATCGCAAGGCTGTCAGTGACACTTTTTTTCGCACATTTGTGTAAACCGAACCCTCATAAAGAGATCGATAAGAGAAACCGGCGCCGCTATGTCGCCACGACCGAAGAAAAAAATGCGAGTATCAAAGTCTGGGCAGCTGCCCAATAACAGCAACTATAACTTACTGCTCCAAACTGTTAAAGATAGAGAAGATGATAACGGAGACAATGGTACAGAACACATTGTTGAAAAATCAAAAAATTATGTACCTCCAATGAATTTTTTATAGCAGAGGTCGGCACGGCCCTATCTCGGGGGCATAGGAAATGCCACACACACACAGTATAAATGTGTGAAAGGTCATGCTCACAGCCTACTTTCTGCTATTCGTTACTAACACTAATGCGGTGAAATCATATCAATGTATTGGGGTGCCGACCACTGCTCTATAGAGAAAATTCAAATAATTTGCATTTCGTACAACGAAAGTGGACGCAAAAATTTCTTGCGACAGGGTCCAGCAGGTCCCAGAGCAAGTTCTTGCTCTCTTTTTTACGCTCATCGTTCGTTCATTTTACGCCCATATTCTCACTGAATGCTTTCTGTTTCTCACTCTCTGAAAGGAGCGCGATGAAGAAGATTGGTCTGCGCTTGGATTGATCTTTGTATGTATGCGTGTCACAGATTCACATACGATTCACATACATTTGTGTTCACACATACATGTGTGCGTGCGATTTCGTTTCGAAGCCAGCGCACACAATTTGTGATTTTTTAACAAATTTGAATTTGAATTTTTGGAAAAATTCGGTTATTTGTTATTGGGTGAAATGACGAAAGAAATTATATTAAATTTTTAATATTTCAGGATACATTTTACATTAGGAATAAAATTAAGTGTAAGCAGTAAAATGTTTTGTATATATATATTTTTACGAATCATTAAAAATCAATATAGTACTGAGATAAGGACAGTGTGTATTTCAGTCGGAGTCTTTTAAAACGCCGATTGCTTTTAAGTTTTTGTTGTTCTGCAAGAGGCTTGTGCATGCCTGCTTTAAAGATGGAACGATATATATATATATAATTATATATCTTCTTCAAAATAGTTTGAAAAAATATATTTTTATTTGAGTTCCGGTTTTGATACAGTGTAATTCTTTCAAATTGCTTAGAATTTCAGAACAACTGCTTAGGATGTTAGAAATTTAGAACTAACTATCTTTAGCGCTCTAGGTCCTTTTTATAGCGCTCCTTCAGCTACCCTTGCTGAAGCTTTTTGCAGATCAAAGCTCGAAAGAAGCTTTTCTCTCTAAGAGGCTTTGTTTTCTGAAGAGAATAGATTGAGTCGGAACCTTTTACTTGAGGTGTCAGTTGACATGGAAGGCTTTGGGTCTCAATTAATCGAGGTGACAAGAAAATGTGAAGTGGGTTCCCATTTAAGAATGTTTTGATCTGTTTAGTTTTAATTCACTTAAAAGGAGTGAGAAAGATTTGAGTCGGGATTTCTGTTTACCCAAATATTGTTTTGGTTTTTAATCTGAAGTGACTCTTAGAAATTGGAAATCTGAAATGAGGCTGTTTTCAGCCGAATTGGAATAATTAAATGCTTGTTTTTACAAAAATTTGCAGCTGCGTTACGAATTTCAATACAAAAGGCTTCAGCTTCGGTTTACAAAATTTACTGATATACACTTAAAGAAATTTTGTTGATATGTTACTATATATATATTATATATATACATATATAATATATACATATATATACATATATAATATATACATATATATACATACATATATACATATATATATCGTTCCATCTTTAAATAATATATATATTATATATATAATATGTATTATATGTATCGCGTAAGAAAAAGAGTAAGAATTCGCTCTGGGGCCTGTATGAAATGGGTTGTCTATATGCTGTATGGTTAGTGATAATAGGTGCCTGATTATCAAGCCTTTAAAAACTCCCTTATCGGAGCCCCACTTCATTCGGGCGGCAAAGAGTTAAAATAAGAAAGAGCCCGCTCAATCGGCTCATTAGATAAAAGATAATTGGCCCTGTGATACTTGATCAGAAAGAGGGGGCAAAGTTAAGAAAATCCCTTTAAGGAACATTAAAATTGACCAGTAAAAAGGGTAACCAAGGCAGCGGCTCTGTGAAGGTATGAAGGTAGGATCACTCAACCTTAGAGGCTGAAGAGCGAATTTTAAAAAAGAGATCACTTACTGCAACGGGTAAACGGACACTTCGATATGTTTAATGGGAGCAAATTACGGAAGCACCATGACTAAACTCTGGATATAGCCTCCTGTAGCAAGTAATTGTCACTCATGGAACCAATGGCCTTATAGATTTTAAGGTCATCCGCATACATCAAAAAGTAGGCATGATAAAAGCATGAAAAGATGTCATTAATAAAGATATTAATTAGGAGAAATCAAAGAGAGCTGCATTGTGGAAGACCAGAGAAGAGGACAAATGGACTTGAGATAGCGTCTCCAATAGAAACGTGGCAAGGCCGATCTGCCAGATAAGACTCGAACCAACTTAAGGGGTTATATACAGTTGTACCGCCCAAAAAAATGAAATTTTATCTTTTTTTTTCGACACCATGGAAAATGTTTATTTAAAATGTTTTATCGACGTTGTTTAGTACATGTTTCTGGGTACTTATTTAAATTTTTTTTAAAAAAAGGGTTAAATAATAAAAATGTTATAGCCGAATTCCAAGATCGTCTTTTTTCGATGGTGTCTTGCTGTGGACATCATAACCCGAGAACGGTTCATCCGAAATCAAAAATTCAAAAAAATTTCGTTAGTATATTGTATTGCCTACTCCGTAAACGAATGATTTGTACAAATTTTGATTAAAACAAGAAAGGAAAGCTAACTTCGGGCGGAGCCGAAGTGTATATACCCTTGCAGTTAAAACCGGATATATATCGCAAACATCGGATATAGTTGGCCGCTCCTTATGGGAATATGAATATATAATCCAATTTATTACAATACAAAATCTAAAAAAAGTCCCAAACTTCTATCTTCCGATCGTTCAGTTATATGGCAGCTATAAGATATAGTCGGCCGATCGTTATGAAATTTGAAATGTATTATTTTGCCAAAAATAGCTCTCATGTGAAATTTGAACTCTCTAACTCTAAAAACACCGAAGTTATACCATTTCCGATCAATCAGTTATATGGCAGCTATAGGATATAGTCGGCCGATCCGGGCCGTTCCGACTTATATACTGCGTGCAAAAGAAAGAAGGGTGTGTGCAAAGTTTCAAGTCGATAGCTTTAAAACTGAGAGACTAGTTTGCGTAGAAACAGACAGACGGACAGACGGTCAGACGGACAGACGGACAGACGGACATGCTCATATCAACTCAGGAGGTGATCCTGATCAAGAATATATATACTTTATATGGTCGGAGATGTCTCCTTCACTGCGTTGCACACTTTTGGACAAAATTATAATACCCTCTGCAAGGGTATAAAAATACCGACGGTTTTAACAAAAAATGTACTTTTTCTCGATTCTCGATTTTTATGCTCTAAAAAATGAGTTTAAAAAAATTGAAAATCCTTCGTTTAAGGACTAGCTATTATCATAATAAATAAGTGGTCAAAATTTGGTGTTGATCGGATTAATAGTTTTTTAGTAATCGTGTCCACCGCAAAGGTAATTTCGAAAAAACAAGATTCTGAGATAATCGCGTTTAAAGTCTCAAGTTTGTTCAAGTTGGATGTGCAGGTAGTGCGCTATAAATAGCTACAACTTCGATTCTAATGCTCCGATCGTTATGAATTTTTGTGCAAGTATTCTCAACAATATACTCAACAATATATTCTCAACTTAAAGAATATGCAATAAAAAAAAATTCGATTTTTTAATCAATCACAACTGTATATAACCCCTTAAATAAGTCATTTTACTGTGTTCCCATTTTCTTTTTTTAAGTCAACTCAGTCTTTTGGGTTTCCCGTCTGATTTTTATACCCTTGCAGAGGGTATTATAATTTTATCCAAAAGTGTGCAACGCAATGAAGGAGACATTTCCATCTCTGTTTCTACGCGAACTAGTCTCTCAGTTTTAAAGCTATCGACTTGAAACTTTGCACACACCCTTTTTTCCTTTGCACGCAGTATATAAGTCGGAACGACCGGAATCGGCCGACTATATCCTATAGCTGCCATATAACTGAACGATCGGAAATGACCCAACTTTCGTGTTTTTGAAGATAGAAAGCTGGAACTACAGTACAGAGTACAGATTGTATTTTTGGTCAGTTAATCCGATCTACCAAATTTCATGTATAAACAAGAAAGGAAAGCTAACTTCGGGCGGAGCCGAAGTTGATATACCCTTGCAGTTAAAACCGGATATATATCGCAAACATCGGATATAGTTGGTATATAGTTAGTATATAGTTCTACCAAGTACCATTTCCGATCGTTCAGTTATATGGCAGCTATAGGATATAGTCGGCCGATCCTAATGAAATTTGGTAGGTTGGATCAACTGGCCAAAAATATAATCTGTACCAAGTTTCAGCTTTTTATCTTCAAAAACACGAAAGATGGTTCACTTCCGATCGTTCAGTTATATGGCAGCTATAAGATATAGTCTGCCGATCCTTATGAAATTTGGCATGTCGTAATTTGTTGCCAAAAATAGCTCTCATGTCAAATTTGAACGCTGTAACTCTAAAAACACCAAAGTTATACCATTTCCGATCAATTAGTTATATGGCAGCTATAGGATATAGTCGGCCGATCCGGGCCGTTCCGACTTATATACTGCGTGCAAAGGAAAGAAGGGTGTGTGCAAAGTTTCAAGACGATAGCTTTAAAACTGAGAGACTAGTTCGCGTAGAAACAGACAGACAGACGGACAGACGGACATGCTCATATCAACTCAGGAGGTGATCCTGATCAAGAATATATATACTTTATAGGGTCGGAGATGTCTCCTTCACTGCGTTGCACACTTTTGGACAAAATTATAATACCCTCTGCAAGGGTATAAATATATACCAAAATAAATAAATATGTTTATTCGCGCCTAGTTATTTTTAAATCTAGTGACCCTCAAGGAAGCCATCTTGGAAGACGTTAAGCTTTTTCTTCCATATAAACTACATAGTTTCCAATCTAGACTTCAATTCATATTGGATAACTTTAAAATGTTGAAGGTTTTCTAATTCTCTATTTATTCTTTAATAATTGTTAAAGCTTACTTTGAGATAAAAAATACTAGTTTTGTTGTTGTCATGCTTGTCAGATTCATTTTTTGACAATTCAGTGGAGTTAGGGATTTAGACATAAAATAAGATTTTACAAATAATGATAGAGTTTTGGAGGTTAGGAAAATTAAACATAAAATACAGAAAAATATATAAATAATCATTTTTCATCTTAAAAAATTGTTTATTTTTCTTTTTATACCCTTGCAGAGGGTATTATAATTTTGTCCAAAAGTGTGCAACGCAGTGAAGGAGACATCTCCGACCCTATAAAGTATATATATTCTTGATCAGGATCACCTCCTGAGTTGATATGAGCATGTCCGTCTGTCCGTCTGTCTGTCTGTCTGTTTCTACGCGAACTAGTCTCTCAGTTTTAAAGCTATCGACCTGAAACTTTGCACACACCCTTCTTTCCTTTGCACGCAGTATATAAGTCGGAACGGCCCAGATCGGCCGACTATATCCTATAGCTGCCATATAACTGATTGATCGGAAAAGGTATAACTTTGGTGTTTTAAGAGTTAGATTTGACACGAGAGCTATTTTTGGCAAACCATTACGACATGCCAAATTTCATAAGGATCGGCCGACTATATCCTATAGCTTCCATATATCTGAACGATCGGAAATGACCCAACTTTCGTGTTTTTAAAGATAGAAAGCTGGAATTAAATACAGATTCTATTTTTGGTCAGTTGATCCAACCTACCAAATTTCATAAGGATCGGCCGACTATATCCTATAGCTGCCATATATCTGAACGATCGGAAATGACCCAACTTTCGTGTTTTTGAAGATAGAAAGCTGGAACTTGGTACGGATTCTATTCTATATTCCGGTTTTAACTGCAAGGGTATATCAACTTCGGCTCCGCCCGAAGTAAGCTTTCCTTTCTTGTTTTTATCTGCTATTATTAACACAATTCATGAAACGAAACTAAAAAATGCACATCGCGGTATTTGTCCATTCTTGATGATATTCTTGATTCAAAAAAATTGAGTTAGTATATTGTGTTGTCTAAACCGTGAACGAAGGATTTTTAAAAATTTTGATTAACAAAAAAATGGCGACGTTTTTAACAAAAAATGTACTTTTTAAAGGTATAAGATTTTCGATTTTTATGCTTTAAGCATTTAAAATGCTTCAAAAATTGAAAAATTGAAGATTATAATTGAAAAATTGAAATCGTTCACGGACTAGCTAATATCATAATAAATAAGTGGTCAAAATTTGGTGTCGATCGGATTAGTATTTTTTTAGTAATCGTGTCCGCAAAGGTAATATCCCAAAAAAAAAGATTCTGAGATAATCGCGTTTAAAGTTTCAAGTTTGTTCAAGTTTTATATGCAGGTAGTGCGCTATAAATAGCTACAACTTGGGTTCTAATGCTCCGATCGTTATGAATTTTTGTGAGGGTATTCTCAACAGTATTCACTTAAAGAATATGCAATATCGATTTTTCATCTATCACAACTGTATATAACCCCTTAAAAAGGAGGAATGAATACCTAATTAATAAAACTTGGCCAGAAGGGCAGCATGACAAACTTTGTTGAAGGCTTTGGAGAAATCACTGTAACTGGCATCAACCTGAAATCGGTTTTCAAAAGCTTCAAAGCAGTGCTTAGAAAAGACCGCTAAATTAGTTTTAGTGGACCTCCCAGGCAAGAAACCATGCTGGTTGGGCCATATAAAATGAGTCAAAAATTTCAATTTTATAGTAACTATCCGCTCCAGTATCTAAGCGACGTTGCAAATTTTGGCTATAGGTCGATAGTTGGTAGCATCATACCTACTGCCACCTTTTGAATAATAAATACCTTTGTGAATAAGCATGATAGAAGTAATCTTCTACCGATAGGGGAATCTCCCAGATGAGAGCGAACAGGAGAACAGCAGTAGAAGGGGAGTAGAAAGGGAAGCGATACTTAAGAAAGAATGGGGAGATACCATCCAAGTCAGGTATGTGTGACTCGGTAAACTGTTCTGTGGCTTCAACTAGGTCATAGGCCAATATGTCCATATTACTCACATTGAGAAAAGGCTCAATGCTAAGAAAAGTTTCATTATCACTCCAAGGAACCGTCGGCTCCAAGTTAGAGGCAAAGTATTTTGCAAAAAGTTCCGAAACGCCTTGATCCGAGTCGGCTGTTAAATTACCATAAGATACGGATGAAGGTATGTCCGATGTTCACTTTTCGCTGTTAACAAACCGCCAAACAGCTTCGACATCGGATATATACTGGTTGTATAGAAAGTTATTAAGGAATTTAAATTTTCGCTTAAATTGACGGTACAGCTCTCCTGCTTGAGGCTCCCCTGTCTTTGTAAATCTTTTGTAATGCTTATCCCTTCTATTCTTTAATTTCTTTAATCCTTTTGTATACCAGGGAAGCTTATAAGATCCCTCACTGAGGCATTATTATCAATAATATTAAAAAGGGAAACCAAGAACTTAGTATAAGTTGAATAAGTTGTTTGAAAAAATTTTGCGAATAGATCGGCAATGGCCTGATCAGAGGGGTCGCAGATGAATTTTCAAACGAAAGCAGAGGTGGAAAAAATACTTGTTTACTTTTAGTGTTTAGTAAGTTATAAAACGGCTTTGGATCCTGAAAAAATTTTATACGGCAGAGGCGAATATAATTCCTCTAACATTCAGCGTTATGTACGGTAAAATTTGACCGAGCTAGTAGGTATCTTAAAAAATCTATACTACTGCAGGTTTCTTTTTTATATTTAAGTAAGGGCTGATTTTAGTATTCTTTAGGTTAGTGAGGCACCTTGTAAACCAAGGAGGATTTGTTGAAGTGGACGGATATTTCCATGGCACACATGAGTCACAAAATATATTTACAGTACAGTAAAATTTTTCTAAGGTGATATTCAGATTGGTTCATGCCAGAATATAGGACCAATCATATGTATCGATAAGGTTATTAAGTTGGTGAAAATCAGCTTTACGGAAACAGCGAATCGTATTTATCACGCATGGAAACTCCAGATCGATACCAGAAATGGTTTCGATTGAAACCTCAAGCGTGGGGTGATATGGATCCTCTGGGGTTGAAAGGGGGAAAGCCCTGGGCAGAGTGGTACCATCAGGATCATGCGGTGAAGTCATGGTGCGTGATAAGTGATAAAAATGGTGAGTTATCGACATTGCACCACTTTAATTCTGGGATATTAAAGTCATCCACAGCTACAAGCTGGTCACGATTAGTCCGATAAGATTAAAAACTGATTGAATAGCGGACAAATGATGCCAATATGTGGGCGATGCGGACGAAGGCTGTATATATGAACATGTAATGTATAAAGATGTCGCGGACAAAAAGATTTCAATGCAAATAAATTCTATATCACCAAACTCTTCTGATTTCACCTCTTCAGAAGCAAGTTGGGAGTCAACCGAAATGAGGATTTAAAAACATTTTCTAAATAAATTATTTGTTTTTATAAATTATAGAACTTTAACTATAAATTATGTAATGTAATTTATCGTTTTTTATTAGTTCAATTTAACCTAAAATCTGCAGCCGTTCAAATCAATGCCGAATATGCAAGTAATCAAAGCTTAGCAAGAAAAGCTCCGAGCAATGCAGTTGTCTAATATTACGTGGGCAAGAGGCTATGCGGGGGTAACAGCAGTTCTACGAAAGCTCCCAAAAGAGCATGCGATAAAAATACCAGCGCTGATAAATCAGCCGCTTCTCATCCATTTTTTTATTCAGTTTTGTCTTTGACTGCTTGGCCCAACAACTTTTTTGAACTGGCGCTACAACGAGACTTATGTTTTTGGAGGCGGGAGTGGGCGTGGCAAAATTTGAACACTACTACTGCCCTGTGCGGATACCATGCAAGTTAAATTTCCAAATCGGATGGTTTGGAAAATGGTATTCATATGGCTATAAAAATCGGTCCATTTGGATGACATTTGGCATCCGCAGTTTTTTAGAAACAGAAATTTGCAATTTATAGGGGCGCAAGAGGGATGGACGGACAGGCGAACATGGCTATGATGCTGATCTCTGACTCTGCTTATGATGCTGATCACGAATATACATATATATACATGAATATAAATATATATAAACATGTATATATATATGGGATCGGAGATGATTTCTTTTCTATGTTACATACATTTACACTACTTCTATGTACCTTTTGTACTCTACGAGTACCGGGTATAAAAATTCCAAAGCATCTCCGACGAATCAGTTATATGCCAAGTTGCGTTATGAGAATTCTTAAAAGTGTACTCCCAATTTTGCATAATTAGAATGGAACTGTTAGGAGGAGCGTCAAATAAAGTAGATGTTACTCCAATGAGTTCCGTTTCAAAACTGTTTCTTTGCGTCTATTAACAATTGGGGGGGAAAAATAAAGGGTCTCGATGGATCAAATGTGATTAGGAGCGTCAATAATATCTGGTGTTCCTCCATAAAATGATGTAAAAGTATCCGCCCTTGATGCCGCCCTTGATGATGGTTATTTTTTCTGCCGCTGATTTTGTTCTACTAGTCGATGGTCCTGCCGCAGATGTTGGTCATGCCGCACACTGGGGCGGAATCCTAAAAAAAATGCCTTTAAATCAACGCTTACTTCGATTGAGATTAAATTCGGTATCCTTACGTTTTTTGGGTCACTGATCGCGAATCTGAAGTCAAAAGTCATAATCAAATACTTGAATGAAGTATTGTCCAAGACAATACTCCATGAATCAAATATTATGTACTGTAGGTGGCATGTAGTACCATGGGTATAAAGAAACGAAATATCTAGCAGCATCAAGTGCAAATATCCTGTATTTTTCGGGATCTATGTCAATCCCACTCGCCACAGCTATCAATATAACGTGGAGTTTTTTAATTAAATCCATATCTACATTAGTAATTTGTGCGGATAACTCTGGATTTTGGAAGAAACGCCTAGCCGTGATTCCATCGTTAGTATTACCAAAACCCGGCTTCGGTTTGTCCACAACTAGGCCACATTTTTCCCTAAACTCTTTTTGTATACGAGCTTTATTTTCAGCAACGAGTTGTTTCTCATTTTTCCCACGAGCTTGCCATTTTTTTATAGGCAGCTTATATGCTAAATGCAGTAGATATTCGAAGCATCGAATCCAACCCTGTAGAACCGACAGACCAAATTTCAAATTATCTGTCTTCACTTTCCTACATACAATGTTATCTATATCATTGAAATCTTTTGAAGTTCCACCACACAAGAAGCATTTCATAGTTGAAGTTGTTTCTGTAAGGGTATTGCACACCTTCCCATCCACCATTGATAAAATTAGGTTATGACGAATTTTTAATGTTTTTGAACCGCTACTTATGACGCTTTCTTGAAGACTCGATATTTGGATTTCCAACTCACGATTTGTCTGAATGGACACATCAACAGATTCCTTCTGAAATTCAAATCTTATTGGTCTACAATATCTTGTTGACGCAAGGCTTGGGTTTTGCCATATGATAACATCCTTAGCCATCAATCGAAGCGGTACGAGACAAACTTAGATATTAGACACATTTCCTGAAGTTGGTCATCACTCAGGGTATTTATGATAGTAATCAATTTTTGACATAATCTCATAAAAGTATGGTCTAACAGAGATTGCAGTTTTACTGAAGCGCCAGTTTCAGTTACAATAATATCTGTTGGATAGCAAAGTTTTTTAGCTCCTTGAACTGCGTTATATGAAGGGAATTTTTCAGGATCACTTCTTCTTATCACATCATACTGCTCGCGAGATAGTTTAGCTTCTATCAGGACAGACAATTCATCCTCAGGAGACAGTTGCTCTTGTGGTTTTAGAGATTTCTCATAAGCTTTTTTTATAACACTTAGCACGTTCTGGATGGTCAGAAATATCTTTAATAAGCTTTGAAGCATCCACTTGACCTTCAGCTCGTAAATTCATACAAGTCGCGTAAACCAACTCTGTGGTAGAACATGATTCACGTAATTTTTTAGTCTTCAAACGTTTAGTTTTTTGTAAAGAGTCCTCAATAGATAATAGGCCTCTTTTACCTGGTGAATTTATAGTACTCGGAAAAGTAATTGATTTTTCAAGCCACTATTATATTTTTCAAATTTTTCTTTTATTCTACTCGCTTTGCACCATTTTGACTTATACTGGAACTTGAAACTACTCAATTTATTTTTTATATCCTTGACATGACCACTTGTTCGTTTTTCTATCTCTCTTACCAGAGAACGGCACGGGTGACACTTTTCGACACCCTATGCATACCCATAAAAATTTGTGTGCGAGTACCACTCGCCACACAAAACAAAAAAGGCAATACCGACACACACAATTTTTGGATGAGTCAAAAGTGTCTATTGCCTTTCTAGCACCCATGATTTTGTGCCTATGTGTCTTGAGACGCAAAACACCCGAGTGTTTTTCGGTCGCTTGTTCGGATCATACCAGCCACCCTAAAAAAAAAGTGGAAAGAGAAAAATGGTAAAAAAAAATGATCGTTGAAGATTTTGTCCTTTTCCTTTTCTTTCCTTTCTGTCCTTTTCTAACTACCTAAGCGTCTAGACTTCGTGCACGGGTACCTAGAACATACAAAAGTAAAAACAACAAACAACTTTTTTTGTGCCTTTCTTCCATCCATCCGTTTTTTATGTGTGCCTGCGATCCACCCATCCGTTTTTTTGTGTGCCTGCGATCTACCCACAAGAAACTTACTGGGTAAAAAAAAGGCAAGCATCCGAAATCATGGGTGTTTCCAGACACCCGAAGTTTCGTGCATGGTAAATACTTATGCACAAAACTTTGTGCATGAAAGACACTCGGGTGCCTAAAATACCCGGTGTTTTCGTGTGTACTCATTGTGCGAGTGGCAAGCTGCCGTTCTCTGTCTCTTACCAAAGACATATATTGTTTCTCGAAACTCTTCTCGCCAGAACTGGACATTATATTTAAAAGTTTTTTCCTTGTAATGCATAATGTATAAGAAGACATTTCTGAAAGAAAAATTATCTCGGATCCTGGTCGAATTTATACACGAAAAAAATTCCGATCTCATAAGAACTTATAAAAGCATGTGTTTCCCTGGCCCGCCAAATGAGAATATGAATATATAATCCAATTTATTACAATACAAAATCTAAAAAAAGTCCCAAAATTCTATCTTCAAACACACCAAAGTTGGTATTTCTACCAAAAACCATTTCCGATCGTTCAGTTATATGGCAGCTATAGGATATAGTCGGCCGATCCCTACAAAATTTGGCATGTCGTATTATTTTGCCAAATATAGCGCTCATGTAAAATTTGAATTTACATGAATTTACTCTCTCACTCTAAAAACACTGAAGTTATACCATTTCCGATCAATCAGTTATATGGCAGCTATAGGATATAGTCGGCCGATCCCGGCCGTTCCGACTTATATACTACGTGCAAAAGAAAGAAGGGTGTGTGCAAAGTTTCAAGTCGATAGCTTTAAAACTAAGAGACTAGTTCGCGTAGAAACAGACAGACGGACATGCTCATATCAACTCAGGTGATCCTGATCAAGAATATATATACTTTATAGGGTCGGAGATGTCTTCTTCACTGCGTTGCACACTTTTGGACAAAATTATAATACCCTCTGCAAGGATATAAAAATTGCATCTAATATATGTACATATACATATACATATACATATACATATACATATATAAGATAAATAGGAGCGTGTGCTCCTATTAACCAATGTCCCGTAATGGCCTTGATCGCCAGACTACAGTCCTGCCTATTAAGGGCGATGAGCATCATTGACCTCTTCCCAGATCGGATGGGCCATATCATGCGGGAGTTCCTGCAGTTTTGGAGATTTCTCCATTTCCTCAGTGATGCGCGGTCAAAGTGATCCCTGCATTTTAGCCTACATGTAGCTAAGGGAATACCTACTCGTTCCTTCTCCGGTAGGAGAGGATTGGTAGTACCTGCTCTTGCTAGTTCGTCGGCGGCGCAATTACCCTCGTGGTCCCTATGTCCGGGCACCCATATAAGGTGGATGTCATGCTGCTCTGCCATCTCGTTAAGAGATCTGCGGCAGTCAATTACTGTCCTGGAGTTGGATGAAAATCCGTCAAGGGCTTTGAGGGCCGCTTGACTGTCTGAGAAGATACAGATTGTGTCTTGATTTCCAATAAGTGCTGGGGATCTGAGTGCTTCTCCGATAGCTATTACTTCTGCTTGAAAACACTACAGTGATCGGGGAGTCTGAAGGACTCATTTAAACCCAGCCGTTCGCAATGGAAACCGCCTCCCACCTGGCCATTCAATTTTGAACCGTCTGTGTAAATATGGAGGGAACCGGCTGGTCCCGGGATTTGTGTGTCCCATTCCTCCCTTGTTGGAATGTAGACCTTGTATTTTAAGGTGGGATTATCGACAGGTACGCAGTAGTCTGTAGACCCCGTTGGCGTGCAGTGATGTAGATCTAACTTGGTATGTCAGTAGTCAGTCCATTTCCATGTGCCCGTCTCTCGTAGCCTGATTGCCGATAGCGTGGCTATCTTGACCCCCATTATCTCTACCAGTAATAGGTTGAGTATGAAGTCTAGTGCATCCGTCGGTGTGGTACGTAGGCTGCCTGTGATGCAGACCTCCGCCATCCTTTGCGTTTTCCTAAGCTTCTCCCTGATTGTGGAGTTGGTGAGTGCAGGCCACCAGACCACCACTCCGTAGAAAAGGATGGGTCTTATAACCGCTGTATAAAGCCATCTTACTATTTTTGGGGACATTCCCCATTTAAGGCCAATGGCTTTCCTGCAAGTATAGAGCGCGATTGTAGCTTTGTTGGCTCTATCCATAGTGTTTGATTTCCAGTCCAGTTTCCTGTCTAGCGTAATCCCTAGGTACTTGGCGCTATCGCTAAGAGATAGTGTTTCTCCTAATAGTTTTGGAAGCCTTAAGTTTGGTATTTTGTACTTCCTGGTGAAGAGGACGAGCTCTGTTTTGGATGGGTTCACACCTAGTCCATTTCTAGCTGCCCATGTTGAGAGGACCCTAAGTTTGTCCGTCATGCGGTCACATAGAGTCTGGGGAAATTTTCCTGAGAAGGCAATTGCGACATCATCCGCGTAAGCGATAACTTTGCAACCACCCCCTTCTAGGGATCGTAGTAGGCTATTAACCGCCACGTTCCAGAGTAGGGGTGAGAGTACGCCTCCTTGCGGGGTGCCTCTTCTGACGTATCTATGAATAGATTCTCCTCCTAGTGACGCCTCAACAGTCCTGTTTACCAGGATCTGCTTAATAAGGCGTACGGATTGATTATCTATTCCTAGTTCTGTCAGCGCATTGGTTATCGAGCTTGGTAGGATGTTGTTGAACGCACCTTCTATGTCTAGAAAAGCAATGAGTGCGTATTCCTTTTCACTAAGTGCTTTTTCGACGAAAGTAGTGATTTCGTGGAGTGCCGTTTCCGTGGATCGGCCCTTCCTATACGCATGCTGTGATCCCGAGATATTATCTGGGTTGATAGTCAGATTAATATGGAGGCTGATTAGTCTCTCCATTGTCTTGAGAAGGAAGGACGACAGGCTTGTTGCTCTGAAGTCCTTAGGGGTGCAGTGAGATGGTTTTCCCGCTTTGGGTATAAATACGACTTTCGTCCGCAACCACCTTGCGGGTACGATGCCTATCCTGAAAATTGCTGAGAAAGCTTTCTTGACCCAAGACCTCAGATTGGGACCGGCTTTAATTAGTTGAGCCGGGACAATGCCATCTGGGCCTGGGGATTTGAAGGGCTTGAAGCTATTTATTGCCCAGCTGAAATACCTGTCACTCAATAGGTATTCAAGTTGGTTAGGGGGGGAGGGGCTATTCCCTTGTGTCTGCATTTCCAGGGTTGTGTCTTCTCGAGAGCATCCCGGGAAATGTGTCTCTATGAGAGCCTCTAGGGTTTCTTTGCTGGACGATGTCCAGTTACCTTCTGAGGTTTTAATGTATCCTACATTTGGTGCAGTAGTTGCGAGGACCTTCCTGAGTCGGAAGGCCTCTTATGTTTGCTGAATGTTCGTGCAGAACTTGGCCCAGGCATTCCTTTTTGCCTTGCGAAGGTCTTTGTTATATTGCCTAAGGTCCGCTTTATACGACTCCCAGGCTGTCTCCGAGTTTGTTTTGCTGGCATAATTAAAGCCCCTGCGGGCCTTGGTTTTAAAGGGCGCAAGTGTTTGCGACCACCATGGTGGTTTCTTTGACTTGCTATTGCCCGATCTGCTTTTGGGACAAGCTTTGTTGAATGCCCTGGCGCACGCTGCCGTGAGCGTGTCCACCATGGCATCTAGGGCTTCCCTGCTGTCAACGTCCCCTGTTGGAGGTCTCCCCAAGGAACTATCTAGTTTTTTCCTGTATAACTCCCAGTTCGCTTTTCTTGGGTTGCGTACCGTTAGTCGATTAAAGTTCTCGAAGTTGACCACTAATTCTATGTTTCGGTGGTCCGAGAAAGAGTGTTTCTCTAGGACTCTCCAACTACAATCCTGTCTGCTAGGGATTCAGAGTAAAGAGTGACGTCAAGTACTTCCCTTCTGTTCTTGACTATGAAAGTGGGTTCTGTACCCCTGTTACCCGAAGATTGACTCACCCTTCTCGTTCGTGTCAGTGCTTCCCCACTGATGATGATGGGCGTTAGCATCGCAACCCATGATCAGGTCGATCTTGTGCTTCCTGCTGTCTTGCACCAGCTGTTTGATTAGCGGGTGCGGGGGGAGGGCCTCCTGGTCGTGGCCCATATACGCCGAACATATCCATAGAGGGCCATTTGTGCTCTCTATGGCTGCGGCTACGTGGTCTTCATTGCTGAAATTGGGTAGCAAAAAGAGGTTAAGGTTATTTTTTGCGAGGATGCAGGCTCGCCTTTTACCTGTAGTATCGGCTTTGCAGAGCCTAAACTCCGACGCCCCCAACCCAAGAATCCTGTCTCCAAGGTCTCCAAGGGTTCCTGGATGAGGGCCACATCAGCTCCACTCTCGGCGAGGTGGAGTAGGAGGGCAGCTAACGCCGCTTTACTGTGATGGAGATTTATTTGCAAGATCGTCAGGGACATTCTTACAATTCTCCACCACAGTAACTTCTGCCTCCGTCTCGGAGCTCAGCAGAGATTCCTCCTCCATTCCGACTCCACTAAGTGCCCTTTCCAAGTCGCTTTCCTCCGAGGTGTACCCCTCCAGGATGTCCTCCTCTTCATCCGACATTCCTTCCGGGTGCCCCTCTTCGGTCGGCTCCTCCAAGTCTGGCTCTTGTGTGTCAGCATTCAGCCCGATACCTCCTGGCTTGGCCTTCGCATCGGATTTGTAGATACGGACCGAAACATGTTCGAATCCGTACTTCAGCCGGTGCTCCGTCCTCTCCAGGGCTTTAACGGTCTCCTCGTTGAGTGTGAGGACGACCTGCCTCCGCAGCCCCACCGCGTCCTCGACCTTGGCGACTCTCCAGTCCATCGTGGGGAGCGTCGGGTTGCACATCCTAAGCATTGTCAGGATGGTCTTAGGGTCGGCTGGCTTTTCAGTGAGCCACACTCGCGCCTTCGGTTTGCTAGGGATCTCGTCCCAGTCAACCGCCACCAGCTTAGCTCCAGGGTAGACCTCTCCAAGCGATGCTACCATACGGTTGTAGGTCTCTACCGATCGCGCGTCTTGGCAAGCAATCACCTTGACGCTACCCTGATACCATCCTGCGTCTTCGCATTCTGGTGGGGGTCCTCCTCATCTCAGCATCTCCTCCACGAAGCGCCCATGCAACTCGTTAACCACTCGTCGCCAAAGGTCCTTAAGCCCTTGTCCAGGACTCCAATTAGGGTTCTTCCCTTCGTTACTTCGGCGAACGAGCGGTTGGACGGCTGCGGCTGGGCCTTCCTCTTCTTGGCCTGGGGGGCTTCTCCCTCTGTGGACCTCTGCCTTTTCGCGATTTGCGCGGCCTCCTTGGCAGGGTCTGACCCAGTACGTCTACTCGGATCCAGCCTCACTCCCGCCTTTTCCGGATTAAAGTCGGGCAGGATCTCCCTTGCCCACTTGATGATCTCGGCCTGGTCCGGGTTGGCTTCGGCCGATGGGTCCGCCCTCATCAAAATGAAGGCCGCTCTTCTTCTGTCCTTGTAGGAGCCATTACGCTGCGTCGAGTGAGACGCTCCCGGCCCAGGGTTCGCCTTAGGGGCCCCGCCAGTTAGATTAGAGGTTGACCCTGGGGTCTTCCTCTCCCCGCCGTTCGGTGGTCCCATGGCTAGCCCCTCTGTGGGGGCTTCTCCATCTCAGCAACTCCTTGGCTTTTTAGGGCCTTGAAGTTTGACGGGTCATTGACCCCATTTCCGGACTTTTTTTTTGGGAGTTCCGTTCTCCACTTTGGTTTTTGGTTATTTTAGTAGAAATCATATTTTGGTCCCACGAGAAGGCGGGAAGGGGTTCGTCCATCCCCCAGAGTTCGCATATTAGCGTCCGAGCCCCCCCTCGGACACGCATCCTTCGGCATATGCTGTTCCACCTTGGATTGGGGTGATTTAAGAAAGTGTGTGTTCTTCTCCCCACCCGACTACCATTAGCCAGCATCCTCGGCAGAGACATGACCTTACCGGGCCTGTTACCAGCCGCCCTCACGTGGAGAGTATAGTCGCGCTACCAGCGGTGTACACAGTTACGGCACGCAATTGCTTGCGCGTTGGTCCCCCGGTTGTACCCGTTGGCTGACGGCCGAGCCAAAACATCCTTAAGTATAATATATATCAAATAAATATATCAATAAAATTAAAAATAAAAATAAAAAAAATAAAATTTCTTAAAAAAAAAAAAAATATATTGAAACGTGAATTTAACACAACCTGAATTATTGGCAAAATAATACGACACGCCAAATTTCGTAGGAATCGGCCGACTATATCCTATAGCTGGCATATAACTGAACGATCGGAAATGTTTTTTGGTAGAAATACCAACTTTTTTATTTTTGAAGATAGAAGTTTGGGACTTTTTTTAGATTTTGTATTATAATAAATTGGGTTATATTATCATATTCTCATAAGGATCGGCCAACTATATCCGATGCTTGCGATATATATCCGGTTTTAACTGCAAGGGTATACATATAAACTTCGGCTCCGCCCGAAGTTAACTTTCCTTTCTGGTTTTTGGTTTATTGTGAGTTTTTTGGTTTTCTTAAGTTAAATTATTTTACATTTGTTTAGCGGCAATTAAATAAATACTTATTTATATATAATAATTTTTAAATTCTTATATGTAAGATATGTAAAATAAATTATACAAAACAATAATGCAATACAATAATACAATAATATTTCAGAAAAAAATAACAATGACTTGCTTTCATTTTTCAATTATTTTTATATCAGCGTCAAAAAATACAGTTAAATATGCAGAGTTGTATCGTACATTCCAGAATGAATTCAAAATAATTTGAATGCGATCTCTAACATTCACTCATTCAATTCTGGTTTTATCCCCCGAATCCCACTACTACAAGGTAGTCTCGTCGGCAAAAGCTTAAGTCATTTAAATTCGACATTTACAATTCGACAATTCGTCATTTAAGGGGACCCCCCCCATTCTCGGTTTTAAAAAATCGATTTTTTTTTTTTAATTTAATTCGAACTTGTAACTATTCAAAAATGTTCCCTGAAAATTTCAAGTAAAAATTTCAAAAACTCTTGAAGATATAGCCGATTTATGGTGGAAGCCTCAGGCGACGGCGAGAGCCGTCTCAAAACTTTAAACGCGTTTTTCTCGAAACAGTGTTTTTACGACTGGCGCATGAGGTTACTCAAAAACTATTAATCCAATCGGTTCCAAATTTTAACACGTTATTCTATACATATATAGCTCTCGTATGAACTAGGATAAATCAAATCGGTGAAGATCTTCTTTACTTTTCAACTCGATTTATGGCTGAAAATAATGGAAATTTTCAAAAAAAAATTTCAAAGGTCCGCCATTTTGTTAATTTTTGAGCGAAGTTAATAATCCTAGTTCATACGAGAGCCAAACATGTACTCTTTCTAATCCCGTTGGAATTTTTGGATTCCGATGTTCCAGTGAGCGGAAATCACATGCGCCGCCGAAAAGAAGGGCTTTTCTTTGATCACAAAAAACAACAACAAAAACAAAACAAAAAAAATTCTGTGAAATGATTTTCTTCCTTTTTGTGTCTTAATATATGTAAGCACAGTTACAACCCTAAAAAATAATTTATGTTCATTTGCCAGCCCATTGAAAATCGTCAAAATTTAAAATCGAGAATGGGGGGGGGTCCCCTTAATTTCGAGCATTTAAATCGTCCATCGATATATTGGCCCGTCATCTGTTCGCTCGACAGAGTTGACGCTAACGGTAGTGTGCTTCTGGCTAGTCTTCGTATTCGATATTGGGGGCACCACTTATTTAGAATTTATTTAAAGAAGGTACGCAGTATATAAATCGGTATTGATTAATCGGAAATACCAAAACTTTGGCGTTTCTTGAATTAGTAAAGGAATGGTAAAGGAAATTACCTAACTTTGGTATTTTTGGAAATAAATGCTTGGGTTTCTTTTTTAAATATCAGCCAATTGTTTCCGATGTGTGCGATCTTAACTAGAAGGGTATATTAACTTCGGCTCCGTCTGAGGCTCGCTGTCCTTTCTTGTTTTCCTATTTTTCCGTTTTGTATTAAAATTAATAAAAATTTGGTCTGTCATCGTTTTGATACATTTTTTTTAAAGGTTTATCGCATTTAAAAGTTATAATTTCTTAATTTTTTTTTTTAGGACGATCAACAAGTTGGCGCGATGAAGACTCCAATGTTGAAAGTTCCAACAACCTTCAACGGTCTATTTCAACAGTTGGGCCTGTAGGAGTTGACCGTGGAAACGGTAAAGCATCTGTGAATGGACCCGGTGGAATAGGCGGAGTTGGAGGCACAATTACATCTTATCCACGAATATCCACCAAAAACACACCATTGTGGACACCCAAAAATACAAATGCTGATGTGGATGATACTCTTCCTGAATGGGCAATGGAAAATCCTTCTGACTTGGGTGGAACTTTTGATTCAAGTGGAGCTTTTCATGGTGATAATGATAAACCAAAGAGCCAAAACAGAAAAAATGAAACATCGACAAAGAATTTATGTCTTTATGACGAGTCTTTGACCAAAATTGTAGACAAAACCGACAGGGGCAATAAAAACGAAAACAAAGCCGAATGCTTGAAAATCGAACCGGTTTTCAAAGTTAGTAAATCTCCAGATAATAAAAAAAAATCTAAGGAAACTCAAGGCGATATGTCTGATAGAATAAAAGAAGTTGCTATTCAAGTAGAAAAACTAATTATGGAAGATGATCAGTGTCAAATAACTGACAACCAAATTAAAAATCAGACAGATTGCGGACGATTAGTGGAAAACATGCCAAGTCTCGCAGAAGTCGAGCTAAATATGAAATCTAATTCTGCAAACGATAATGAAAATTGCCAACAACAACAATCATCTATATCAAATACAAATTCGGAGATATCAAATCAGCCGCATCATCATTCCCCTTTTTCTGATCACTTGCCAATACAGCAACATCATCTTCATCACCAGCAGCATATGCCAATAGTTCCATCGCATATGATTAATTCAAATCTGAACGAATTGTGGTTTTATCGGGATCCTCAGGCAAACGTGCAAGGACCATTTAGTGCAGTCGAAATGACTGAGTGGTATCGCGCAGGCTACTTTAATGAAAACCTTTTTGTACGGCGATTCACTGACAATAGGTTTAGACCCCTTGGTGATCTTATTGACGTTTGCCATGGAAATATGCCATTTACACACAGCCACTTGTTACCGACACCATTGGAATTGGAAAGTTATTCTGCTGGTCCGATTTCAAATGCACTTCGTGAAGCAATTCCGCTTAATGGTTGTAAACCTTCGCATTCACCTATCTCTTTATCGATAGTTGAACAACAATTGGCCCAACGCAGAGACGACCAACTTAAGGAAAATGTTACAGCTGCAGCGGATTCGCTTAGTGCGGCTTTAAAAGGGAATTCTATTGGAAATAATATGAACGTTTCGCAAATGTTAACATCGCGTTTCCAAATATTACAGGATCAATATTTCCAGCACCAGGAATATCAAATATTGGCAGAACTTTCTAAGAATGAGTTCTTTCAACATTATTCAGCTGCTGAACGTGAGTCGATCGTCAGGCAGAAAGTTCAAATGGTGGTTCTTCCAGAGTATTTGAGAAGCCTAAACGGACTAAATAGCTCGCTTTCTATATTAAACCCAATTGCAGCGACACAATTAAATCAAGCTGTTGCTGAAAAGGCAAAGAAAGATCAGGAAAACTTGTTCGTAAATTCGTCTAATCAACCTCCTTCAATGGTTAATCTATTAGATTCAAATAGTTTTATAATGAATGCACAATTGATGCAACACGCGTCACAACAGCTAGGAGTTGCTTCCACTTCTGGCGATCATGTAATTAAAAGTACATCTCTTTCCGACATATCTAAACTGGATGAGATATCAAAAAATGAATTGGATTTATTAAACGAATATAATTTAAGAATGCTTTTGCGTGGGCAACCGCAACATCATGAAATGTTAAGTAACGAAAGTCACAACGATAATGGCGATATGGAAAAGCCTCAAATATTAAGGGCTCAAAACCTAATGGTTCCTATGTGGCAGTCGCCTAGCAAGCAACATGATAACAATCAACACTGGTCAGAAATTTCAAATGAAAAACCACTTTTTTGGGAGGATAGTTTAGAACAAGAAAGAAGTCATCAGTTACAGACATTAACACAAAAACAGACTATTTCTTATCCAGAAACATTAAATTCCGAAGTGGAGGCCAAATCTCAAACCCGCCTTGATAATGTTTTAAAGCTTAGCTCTTTGCGGGAAATGGGTCCATCCACTGAAAAGTTAAGAGAACCTCCCTCCCAAAATCTTGATTTGTTAACAAACACGAATGAAAATCAAATTAAAGAATCACATCCCGAACAACAGTTCAAAAATCAGGTTAACAACAAACATCCGTTGCCTGAAAGACAGCAACAGACACAACAGGCTGAAGTTAAACTAAATAATGAAGAACGCAGACGGGAAATAATTGAAGAAAAACGTCGTTTGAAGGAAGAGCGAAAACGTTTACAATTGGAAGAAGATAAACGCCGGTCTATAATAGAGGAAGAAAAAAAAGCCAGACAAATTCACGAAGAAAAAGAAAGACAGCAGCAAATACAAGCTCAACGTCGAAAAGCTTTGCTAGGTAATGTCCAAGCTACAATTAGAAGTGGTGGGACGGGTAAGTATAAACCCCATCCAATCTTCAATTACTTTTTAATAGAAGTGTTCATTATACCCTTATACCCTTGTATTATAATTTTGTCCAAAAGTGTGCAACGCAGTGAAGGAGACATCTCCGACCCTATAAAGTATATATATTCTTGATCCGGATCACCTCCTGAGTAGATATCCTGTCCGTCTGTCTGTTTCTACGCAAACTAGTCTTACAGTTTTAAAGCTATCGTCTTGAAACTTTGCATGCAGTATATAAGTCGGAACGATCGGAATCGGCCGACTATATCCTATAGCTGCCATATAACTGAACGATCCGAAATGACCCAACTTTCGTGTTTTTGAAGATAGAAGTCTGGAACTTAGTACAGAGTATATTTTTGGTCAGTTCATCCGACCTACCAAATTTCATCCTATCCTATAGCTATATCCTATAGCTTTCATATAACTGTACGATCGGAAATGGTGTTTGGTAGAAATACGAACTTTGGTATTTTTATACCCTTGCAGAGGGTATTATAATTTTGGTCAAAAGTGTGCAACGCAGTGAAGGAGACATCTCCGACCCTATAAAGTATATATATTCTTGATCAGGATCACCTCCTGAGTTGATATGAGCATGTCCGTCTGTCCGTCTGTCTGTCTGTTTCTACGCGAACTAGTCTCTCAGTTTTAAAGCTATCGTTTTGAAACTTTGCACACACCCTTCTTTCCGTTGCACGCAGTATATAAGTCGGAACGACCGGGATCGGTGGACTATATCCTATAGCTGCCATATAACTGATTGATCGGAAATGGTATTACTTTGGTGTTTTGAGAGTTAGAGTTTTTAGAGCTATTTTTGGCAAAATATTACGACATGCCAAATTTCATAAGGATCGGCCAACTATATCCTATAGCTGCCATATAACTGAACGATCGGAAATGTTTTTTGGCAGAAATACCAACTTTGGTATTTTTGAAGATAGAAGTTTGGGACTTTTTTTTAGATTTTATATTATAATAAATTGGGTTTTATTATTATATTCTCATAAGGATCGGCCAATTATATCCGATGTTTGCGATATATATCCGGTTTTAACTGCAAGGTATCAACTTCGGCTCCGCCCGAAGTTAGATTTCCTTTCTTGTTGAATATAGAAGTTTGGGACTTTTTTTAGATTTTGTATCATAATAAATTGCGTTATATATAACCAAAGATTATAAAGTACATAGCTTATCGACGACGGCCTGCCAAAACGCCGTAGAACCCGCACTTTAGATATTTTTACAGCGGGTTCCACTACGAACTGAAACAATGTTAAGGTGATTGTAAAATTTTGTATTTTTATACCCTTGCAGAGGGTATTATAATTTTGCCAAAAGTGTGCAACGCAGTGAAGGAGACATCTCCGACCCTATAAAGTATATATATTCTTGATCAGGATCACCTGAGTTGATATGAGCATGTCCGTCTGTCTGTTTCTACGCAAACTAGTCTCTTAGTTTTAAAGCTATCGACTTGAAACTTTGCACACACCCTTCTTTCTTTTGCACGTAGTATATAAGTCGGAACGGCCGGGATCGGCCGACTATATCCTATAGCTGCCATATAACTGATTGATCGGAAATGGTATAACTTCAGTGTTTTTAGAGTGAGAGAGTAAATTCATGTAAATTCAAATTTTACATGAGCGCTATTTTTGGCAAAATAATACGACATGCCAAATTTTGTAGGGATCGGCCGACTATATCCTATAGCTGCCATATAACTGAACGATCGGAAATGACCCAACTTTCGTTTTTTTGAAGATAGAAAGCTGGATCTTGGTACAGATTATATTTTTGGTCAGTTGATCCGACCTACCAAATTTCATAACGATCAGTCGTCTATATCTAATAGCTTCCATATAGCTGTGCGATCGGAAATTGTTTTTGGTAGAAATATCAACTTTTGTATTTTTGAAGATAGAAGCTTGGGACTTATTTTTAGATTTTTTATTTTAATTAATTGGTTTTATTATGATGTAATCATAAGGATCGGCCAACTATATCCGATTTTTGCGATATTTATCCGGTTTTAACTGCAAGGGTATATCAACTTCGGGTCCGCCCGAAGTTAGCTTTCCTTTCTTGTTTTATGTTTCTTTTGTCAATTAAAAATTGAAAATAATTTTATGCCAATTTTGTCCTACGAACTTCTACAGAAATCAACAAAAATATGAATTCCAAGACAGGAGAAGAACTAACACCATCGCGGGCCCCTGTAATATCTGTGGCACCCTGGTCACTTAGCTCATCAAATTCGAACAGCACGGCGCCTGGACTGGCGGAAATTCAAAAGGCAGAACGCAGAGAACGTCGTGCCGATCAACAGCGCCATCAAGAGCAACTAGAAAAACAAATGCGTGCCAATGCAGCAGCCGCTGCTGAAGCCAATGATGCAATGCTTAAATGGCAGGCGGCGCCCACATCTGCGCCTGTAATGAGCTTAGCCAAAATTCAAGCGGAAGAAGCTAAACGATTAGCCAACGATATGGAGCAACAGCGTCGCCGGGAAAACGACCAACCTCATCATTCACCGGTTCCATCCACTGTTGGGGCCTCCGGCTTGTCCAACATCTGGGGAAGCTCAAATAGGGCATGGAGTGCAAACTGCACTACTCCAATGCCTTTAGCAACCTCTGGGCTATGGGACGAACATAAAGCCTCTTTAACCAATGAAACTTCTTTTCATGGATCACGTACAAGCAGTAGTTGTACCGTCTCAATGACATCTGCAATTAGTTCGAGCACTAAAAACAATGTACAAAGTCAAAGTAAAACTATAAATGCCGCTTCATCGCTTCGCAACTTGCGTAAAAGCCAAACATTGCCAGTAATTAATAATACTGAAAAAATGTGTAGAGCTCTTCCCGGTTCTGAGAAAAATAAGTCAAGCCAGATGCGAGTTAATCAAAAAGTGGCAGCCGGCGGTTTTGATGACAAGGATAAGGATAAAAAATCAAATTCAAAAAATTGTTTAGGGCCCCAAAGTAGTACAGACCACTCATCTACTAAGGTTAATGAATATGAAAATCAGTTTACCAATTGGTGTATAAAAAGTTTAGATAATATGTCGTCTAAAGTAGATGGTAATTAACAATATTTGTTTATTTAACATTTTATTAAACGAAAAAATTTTTTACAGTGCCAACTTTTGTCACATTCTTGCAAGATTTAGAAGCACCATATGAAGTTAAGGATTACATCCGCATGTATCTTGGTTCGTATACATGGTATAAAATTACTAAATCAAAATTGAATCAAACTAGATCTGCAGATTCGAGAAATTTGAAAAAAATTGAATTTTTTAATATTTGGGTTTTGGGTTTTATTTCAATGTAGCATACATCTAACATACCAATGTTTCAGGTGAAGGCAAAGAATCCTCAGAATTCGCAAGGCTGTTCTTAGAGCGTCGCAGTAAATACAAAAGTTTACAACGTGCTCAAAATGCACACAATGATGATATGTGCAAACCCGCACCCGCCATAACACCGTCGTTGAATGACAGCATCGACAATAAGGTAAAATAAACTATTTTTAATTTGTGCACCTAATATCATTTTATTTTTAGAATAAGCAGAAAAAGATAAAGAAAAATAAGATGACTAAAATGGATGCGAGAATTCTGGGATTTTCGGTGACTGCCGCGGAGGGCCGCATTAATGTTGGCTCTCGTGATTACGTCGACGGACCATAACATTTTTTTAAGGTTTGAACTCCTTTTGCAATTGAAGTGTATAAAATTGTATTGCACAATAGGTCGTAAATGGTTGCGGATTATCAATAAAAGTACATACATATTGTACGTATATACATACACATAATAAAGTTGGGGATCCCTTAAGGGGAACCCTTTTTTACACAGTCCAATAGTTCATAATTTTCACGAGTAGCTCACTAGTAGCCACTAGAGTAGTGGATGTTTTTTTTTACCTTGGACACCGGTGGTGACACAGGCTTCTCAGTCGGACTTCTTTGTCCGAGCGGCTCCGGCGAGAGAGTATATATTTTTGTACAACATAAATAATGTTGGTTTTATTAAATATTTATATATTTTTTTTCTTATGACACTTGACGACCGTGGAGCGCTGACGCATTAAGAGGATATATGGAAAAAAACAATATACACATAGGGGCGGTATTCTAAGAGAAAGTAACTGTTTTAAACAATCTCTTAGCCCCGCCGAGAAGGTTTTCAAACTGCTGAATTCTTAGTAATTTTTATACCCTTGCACTATGGGATTTTTGACCACTTTATGTGGCATTTAATCATTTTTTGAAAGTTCTCTGATTTAAAAAAAATTAATGGGAATGTATTAAGAAAACATCAAACTATTATACCTCATACTCAAAGTATTAATTATTAGCACCATATGCTAGCATAACAGCTGCAAAGTCAGCTGTTGCATCCGAAAGCACGTGCGGTAAGTTTGCAATTTTCACATAGTGATTTGTGAAATTAGATTATTTGTTTAAAACTCCATTTAAAAAGAAAAATAGTAATGGACACTGATTTCACAGGTTTGTACTACATGTTAAATGTATTAACTGTTTAAATTATGCGTGTCTATACTAAAATTTTGTCATTTTATAGATGCACCCTAAGCTGATTTTTAGGAAACAAATTTCAACTTTGAGAAGAGTTTTAAATAGAAGGAATACAAAGTTTTCAATGCGTCCAAGTGTATGTTGTAGCGTTGTCAATACTGAGCAAAGGCTGTCTTATTGTGCACTTTTCTCCACTATTGGTGCAATTTGAATTTTTATACCCTTGCAGAGGGTATTATAATTTTGTCCAAAAGTGTGCAACGCAGTGAAGGAGACATCTCCGACCCTATAAAGTATATATATTCTTGATCAGGATCACCTCCTGAGTTGATATGAGCATGTCCGTCTGTCCGTCTGTCTGTTTCTACGCGAACTAGTCTCTCAGTTTTAAAGCTATCGTCTTGAAACTTTGCACACACTCTTCTTTCCTTTGCACGCAGTATATAAGTCGGAACGGCCCGGATCGGCCGACTATATCCTATAGCTGCCATATAACTGATTGATCGGAAATGGTATAACTTTGGTGTTTTTAGAGTTAGAGAATTCAAATTTTACACGAAAGCTATCTTTGGCAAAACATTACGACATGCCAAATTTCATAAGGATCGGCCGACTATATCCTATAGCTGCCATATAACTGAACGATCGGAAATGACCCAACTTTCGTTTTTTTGAAGATAGAAAGCTGAAATTTAATACAGATTCTATTTTTGGTCAGTTGATCTAACGTACCAAATTTCATAAGAATCGGCTAACTATATCCGATGTTTGCGATATATATCCGGTTGTAGCTGCAAGGGTATATAAACTTCGGCTCCGCCCGAAGTTAGTTTTCCTTTCTTGTTCTTAGATAACCTCACTTTCTCCAAAAACCGACTTGGTCGCTGCTTGGAACAGCGAAAGGGGCCGGGCTGAGCATCAACTGGCTGTACAATGTTTTTTTTTTAACGCCATGCAAATAACAATGTGGATAAAGACGTTTTGAAAAAAAGCCACCAGTTTTTAATTGAAGTAATGGAAAATGCAGTGCTTTCAGTCGGCTATTTTGGAGAAGAAGCGTCTGAGTCCTGAAACAAGCTGTATAAATCAGACAGGCGTCACCATTTAAGAAAACACTACCGATTACATTCCATCGCTAATGTGTTCAACAGAGCTATGGATACAAAAGATCCAATTATTTCGTCCTTAATTTATCGAGATGCATAAAAAAATAAAGAGTCTTTTACTTCCAATTGAGGTAATTGAGATGCTTTCGTACGAATACGAAAATAATGTTTGTCTCGAAGATGACGAATTTAACGATTCCAGCTTTTTTTTTTTTAGATAATATTGATATATTAAAGAAAATGAAATAAAAATAATAATAAGATTAATACTACTGTATGAAGGAATTTTTCTTTTTCAACTTTTGTATTTGTATGGAAGAACACTGAAATCCGGTATTTTAAACTGACAGTTACCAGGGAAAGCGTTGTCCGATTTGGTTCAAAATTGCTATATCGTATTAAAATAGCAACAAATATCAGCTCCTTAAATTTAATTTCATCATTTAATTTATCTTTATTTTTACCAAATCGTTCCTATGGGAGCTATAGGACATTGTGTTCTGATCCGAACGATTTTCGTACTATATGTGCCTAGGATCAAATAATAACGATTGGTAAAGTTTCATGTCGATATCTCCAAAACTGACCGAGTTATTTATTAATGCCACAAAAACAGGTCAAAAACCTTATAGTGCCTTGGTATTATAATTATACTATTATTGGTATTATACCTATACTAGGAATTATAATTTTGTCCAAAAGTGTGCAACGCAGTGAAGGAGACATCTCCGACCCTTTAAAGCATATATATTCTTGATCAGGATCACCTCCTGAGTTGATATGAGCATGTCCGTCTGTCTGTCCGTTTCTACGCGAACTAGTCTCTCAGTTTTGAAGCTATCGTTTTGAAACTTTGCACACACCCTTCTTTCCTTTGCACGCAGTATATAAGTCGGAACGGGCCGGATCGGCCGACTATATCCTATAGCTGCCATATAACTGATGGATCGGAAAAGGTATAACTTTGGTGTTTTTAGAGTTAGAGAGTTCAAAGGGTCTCGTGTTAGAGACACGAGAGCTATACAAACCATTACGACATGCCAAATTTCACAAGGATCGGCCGACTTTATCCTACAGCTGCCATATAACTGATTGATCGGAAAAGGTATAACTTTGGTGTTTTAAGAGTTAGATTTGACACGAAAGCTATTTTTGGCAAACCATTACGACATGTCAAATTTCATAAGGATCGGCCGACTATATCCTATAGCTGCCATATAACTGAACGATTGGAAATGACCCAACTTTCGTGTTTTTGAAGATAGAAATCTGGAACTTGGTACAGATTATATTCTTGGTCAGTTGATCCAACCTACCAAACTTCATAACGATCGGCTGACTAGGGGCCGTCCATATATTGCGTGACGCGAATTTCAGACTTTTTTGACCCCCCCCCCCCCCTGCGTGACAAACCATGACACGAGGTTAGCCCCCCCCCCCCCCCCCAAGTCAGCCTCATTATGTTTAAATTGTCTGCGAAATGTGTAAAAGGTTGCGAAGTGTTAATCGACAAGGTGTCAAATTTGTGCAAGATCGCACTACAAACTTCTGCACCGATTTACTGTGACCGAAAATAACTTGGCGTTACCACCACCAAATGAACATCCTCCTCCAGCGCTACATCTTGATGGCCCTTCTACGTCACATGCTTTGCATGCGTCATCTCTAGATAGGGTTTTGTTAGCGACGTCGATCGTAAGCGTTAGAACTAAAAATGGCGAGCACATATTGGCCCGAGCACTACTTGACTCTGGGTCACAAATGAAGCGACGTCGATCGTAAGCGTTAGAACTAAAAATGGCGAGCACATATTGGCCCGAGCACTACTTGACTCTGGGTCACAAATGAACTTCATTACTGAAGAACTTGCTCAAGGCTTACAGATCCGTAGGAGGGAATCGTGTATCAACTTGCTTGGAATTGGTCAAGCTAATTCCCAGGTTAAGAAAAAGATACACACTGTGGTGAAGTCAACGATTAATGGTAGTGAGTTTCCGTTCGACTTTTGGATTTTGAGAACTATCTCGGGTTATCACCCTGACCAGTCAGTGAACGTGAAATATTGGGACCTACCAAAGAACTTGCCTTTAGCAAACCCATATTTCTACAAACCTCAGCGGATAGACATGTTAATTGGAGCTGAGTCATTTTTCGAACTGTTGTCCGTTGGCCAAATAAAACATGGTCCAAACCATCCCACCTGAGCTTTGTCACCTGAACAAGAGTTATGTGAGGAACATTATCAGAAAAATACAGTTGTACTGCCTTCAGGTCGATTTGAAGTCGGATCCAAGCGTTTTGGGAAACTCGTTCGAGATAGCCAAACGCCGTTTTTTGTCGCTCTAGAGAAGATTATCTCGAGATCCGAATTTAAAGAAAATGTATGTGGAATTTATGGTAGAATACGAATCCTTAGGTCATATGTCCCCTACAAGCGATGGTGTTCTTGCTACTCCACACTACGTCATACCCCATCAGTGTGTCTTATGGCCTCAAAGCACATCGACCAAATTACGAGTCGTGTTTGATGCGTCTTGTAAGACATCAACACATAAGTGCCTTAACGATATGTTGATGGTTGGTCCTACCATCCAGGAACAGTTGTATTCAACTCTTCCTCGGTTCCGGCTGAACAAATTCGCTCTGATAGTGTGGAGGAAAGACCCATCAGAGTCCTTGAAACTGTGCAAGCTCAACATCGTTACATATGGCACTGCGCCAGCCATTCCTGGCCATAAGGTGTTTGAAGAGGTTGAGTGAATCTGTGAAAAATACAATCCCTCGAGCTGCCGAAGTTATTGGGTCCGACTTTTACGTCGACGACACGTTAACGGGTGCTGGTTGCATTGAGGAGCTAAAGACAATTAAGTCTGAAGTAACTCAGGTTCTTCAAAAAGCTGGGTTTAAATTAAGCAAGTGGTTTACAAACTCGCCTGAAGTTACTGCATCGGAGAGCACGGTTAAACCAATAACACTTTCGGACTCAGAACTGACTAAAGCATTAGGAATCGCTTGGGTTCCTAATGAAGATGTATTTAAATTTGAAATTGATGTTTCAGTCATGGGCAAAAAGGCCACCAAGCGGAACATCCTTTCGGTGACATCGAAGCTGTTTGACCCCCTTGGCTTATTAATCCCTTTACTCAATGAGTCAAATCAAACAGTCAATAGAAAACATCTCAATTCCGAGATTCGTGCTTACCGAGCCGATGTCACCGATTCAAATTCATGCCTTTTCTGACGCATCGATGAGAGCCTATGGAGCCTGCGTCTATATTCGTTGCAAATCTGCAGAAGGTATTAAAGTTTCATTGGTGACGGCAAAGTCCAAAGTAGCGCCGCAAAGACAAAGAAGGTGCCGCTCACCTTCTCGCAGATCTCTGCCGCAAGATAAAGCCTCTAATAAAAGTTCCGATCGAACGAAGTGTATTTTGGTCGGATTCAGAAGTAACTCTTCATTGGATTCGTTCCCATCCAGGTGGTTGTTTATGTAAATGTTTAAATGGTTGTTTATGTTGTAAACAACCACCTTTCCCCCCATCCAGGGGGAAGGTGGTTGTTTATGGATGATGGATAGTAAGGGCTTGAGAGCGGGCGGGACGACCGCTAGGCATTGCTTCGCCCGCCACAGGCCCCAACTCTCCACCCTACCGCCTCTCCTGCTCGATGCTCCTGAGCCTCTGCATTAAAGCTGCAGCAAAAGTTGCTACTGCGTCCCACAGCATCTGGTTCTCCAGCATTACCTCCACTAGGTTTCCCGGGTGGATTGATCGGCCCGCCGTCGTCTCCAGTCGGTGGCGCTCTCGTGCAAACCGGCGGCACTCAAAGACAACGTGCCTGGCGTCCTCGATTATCGAACTCCCGCACTCCGGGCACCAGTCATCCTCCGTGTGGCCAAAACGCTTCAGGTATTGCCGGAAGCAGCCATGTCCACTCAGGACCTGGGTCAGGTAAAAGTCGACCTGCCCGTGGCTTCGCAGCACCCACCTTCTAAGGTTAGGAATGAGGGTGTGTGTCCATCGTCCCTTCGTCGACGCGTCCCAGCAATCCTGCCAGGCTGTGAGCGAACTCTCCTTGGCGTCCTCCTTTGCAGCTGTATTGGGGGTGCCGCCGGCACCCTCCTTGAGCTCACGAGCGCGCTCCTTCAGCGGGACCATCCCCGCAATGACCAGAATGGCGTCGTCGGAGACTGTCCTGAAGCCGGACGCGACTCTTATAGCACCCAGCCTGTACACTGCATCTACCCCTCTCCTGTAGCTGGGCGTATTCATCGCCTCAGCCCAGATGGGTGCTGCATACAAAATTTGCGCCGAGGCAACGCTCACGAGGAGCCTTCTCCTGTTCTGCTTGGGGCCTCTGGTGTTTAGAAGGATCCTGGCAAGGGCTCTGGTAGTGGCTGCAGCCTTGCCCTGGATATAATCAAGGTGCTCGCGGAAGGAGAGCCGGGCGTCGATCATCACGCCCAGGTACTTTATGGCCCGCTGGGAGGTTATGGCCATACCACCAACCCGGATTGTCGCCGTTTCCAGCACCTTGCGGCTGCTGACCAGCACCGCTTCGGTCTTTTGCGGGGCTAGGCTTAGACCGGCATTTTGGAGCCACAACTCCATTGTCTCCATAGCCTTGTTCGCCGCTCTCTCCGCTTCCTCCCTGTGCTTGGCCACTATCACCAACGCTACGTCGTCTGCGAAGCCGACGACGTCGCATCCCGCTGGGAGCTGCAGCCTCAGGATTCCGTCGTACATGGCGTTCCACAGCAGCGGTCCTAGGACCGATCCTTGGGGCACACCCGCCGTAACGTTGTAGGACTCCGTGCCCATGTCCGTGTCGACCAGTAGCACTCTGCAGCTAAAGTAGCTACTGACAACGTTCATTATGGCACTGGGAACGTTGAACCGCCTTAGGGATGCCAGTGTTTTGCTCCAGTCCGCCGTGTTGAAGGCGTTCCTGATGTCCAGGGTGACTATCAGGCAGTATTGCTTGAAGCCACCTTTCCACCTGGTTCCCGCTATTGCGTTGCGAGCAATGCCGACCACCTCTGCTATGGCATCCACCGTTGACCTTCCCTTCCGGAACCCATACTGCTTGGGGGACAGCCCTCCCGCCTCCTCTATGGCAGCTTCGAGCCTCGCCGCGATCACCCTCTCGAAGACCTTGCCCGTTGTGTCCAGCAGGCAGATTGGCCTATAGGACGACGCCTCCTCCCTTGGTTTCCCTGGTTTGAGGAGCAGCAGGAGCTTCTGTACCTTCCACCTGGTGGGAAAAGTGCCTTCGCGGATACATTTATTGTAGAGCTCCGCAAAGCTGCCCGGCTGCAGAGCTAGAGCCAGCTTCAGGGCTCGGTTAGGAACCGAGTCCGGGCCGGGTGCTTTGTTCGGGGCCAGGCCTCTCCCTATGGCCAGTACTTCCTCTTCCGTTACCTCCTCAGTCGCTTCATTGTCTGCTGGGGGGGTGGGAAGCTGGGTGACCTGGTTGCCGGCTGGAAACAGTGCTTGCACTATGGTCCTTAGCACGTTCGGGTCCGTGGGGGACTGGTTTCCTGCGCGCAGCCTCTTCACCACTATCCGGTACGCGTTGCCCCATGGATTTTCCTCCGCTGAGTCACACAACTCCAGGAAGCATTTCCTTTTACTATCTCGGATGGCCACCTTCAATGCTTTGCGCCGGTCCTTGAAGGCTTGATGCCGCTCCTCAAAGGCGTCGCTGCCTCTCGCTCGCTGCATAAGCCTCCTTGCTCTCACGCACTCAGCTCGGATGGAGCCAATCTCCTCGCTCCACCAGTAAACAGGAGCGTGGTTTCTGCGGTAGCGGCTTCTCCGCTGCATGCTCGCCATGCACGCTGCCTCAAGCTTAGCTGCAAGGGTGTCAGCCATTTCGTTGGCTCCGCTTGGTGGGACGTTGCCGATGTCACGTGCTGCCTCGGTGAAGTTCCTCGCCTGGAGCGTACCGACTCTGTAGCCTTGGTTCCCTCTGTTCGGTTCCCTCGGTCGTTCTTGAGGGCTACCAATTGAGCACAATATTGCTTCGTGGTCGCTTGCCGTAAAGCTGCCGCTTATCCTCCAGTTAGCGCCCGTCGCTAGCGAGGGGCTCGCGAACGTCAGGTCAATGATGGATCCTGTTCCGGCTCTGCTGAAGGTGTGCTGGTTTCCTTCGTTCAGCAGGACGAGATCGAGTGAGGCAAAGGTTTCTCTGACCACTCTCCCTCTCGCATTCGTCCTCGGGCAGCCCCAGTCCTGCGCCCATGCGTTGAAGTCCCCTGCTACAAGGACGTCAGAACGGCCTCTGATGTCATTTCCTAGGCAGTCCATCATGCGCTCAAACTCAATGGTGGTTAGGCTAGGTGCCATGTAGAAGCTGTACAGCCATGCCCCACCTATCCGAGCCCTTACAAATCCCTCCGCACTATGCACTGAGTGCATTGTCGCGCCGGTTGCGCCGCAGCTCCAGATGGCGGCCTTCCCCGATAGGTCAACTGCCCAGCGGTTGTCTGAGCCAGTCCTATGGGGCTCGCTTAGGAGCGCTATGTCCGCCTTCGTCTCCCTCGCCGTCTGCGACAGCACATCTTGGGCCGCCCTACAGTGGTTCAGGTTCAGCTGAAGCACTAACATCCTGTCGTCCTAGGTCCACCTCCTTTCGCTGACATGGGGCAACTTCTGCTTCCAGTCTGATGCCTCACATCCTTCCGGCCCTTATCTTCGCACGAGAAGCATCGAGGGTCCTTTTTGCAGGTGGCCGCCCTGTGGTCCGAGTCTCCGCAGCGGAAGCAACAGCCGCTTCTGTCCTTCGAGCTCTTGCAAGCGCTTGCGATGTGCCCCATCCCAAGACACCTGTAGCAGCGAGCCACGGCCTCCTTTTCCCTCATATGGCATACTGTCCACCCAACCTTCACCTTGCCCACAGCAATGATGGCCTTGGCAAGGCTCGCGGGGAAAGCCACGATAGCGGTCTGCGACTCGCCATAACTGCTTCTCAGCTTCTTTACTTTTAAGACGCCTTGGTCCACCGCTGCCTGCTGCGCGATAGCCCCGATGATGTCCTCTAAAGTAGCTAGTGCGTCGAGTCCTCTTAGCTCGACGAGTGACTCCTTGGTCTCCTCCGAGTACGCCCGCACCTCTGCCTTGCTCCCTAGGACCTCCTCGATGCAACCTTTGAGGGCCTGTGTGGAGCTCTCCTTCTTCCTGGCCAATTCCAGTAGCAGTTTGCCCTTGGCTGTCTTCCTCACTTTCTTGACGCAAGGGCCAAGGTCGTCTAGCTTCCCGTCCTCCCTGCGAGTTACCATGCTTAGGATCTGACTGTACGTCATGCCTGCTGCTTGGATTACTATGGCGTCGGGTCTGGCTCGTCTCCTCTCGGGATTTCTAGGCTTGGCCTTCGTCCATTCAGACGTTCTCCTGCTTGCTTCGCCGTCGCTTCCTTTGTCGGCAGCCGGGTTTGCAACTGCTGGCTTGGGCCTTGCCGCCGTGTTGGCCGTTGCTACTTTGGCCCCCGAGTCCCGGTGTGCACTCTTGGGGCCCGTGCTGTTAGGGATGCTGCCGGTCTGCACAGCCTGGTCCTGGGTCCAGACCCCCGTCGGAAGGGTCTGCTGCTCCTTCTCCGCGGTATCGATGCCGGCCCTCTCGCATCTGGGGCACACTGGCTTGGGCATGATGGCGGGTCGCGCATGCTCCTCCGGAACACTTCCGACCAGAATGGAGTGGATGTCCTTCAATCTGGTTATCAGGCTCCTTTGCATTGCGGAAATATGCCTCTTATTTTTTTCTGTGACCCACGATAGGAGCTCGTTCACTATCGTGCCCAGCTCCGTCAGGCATTCTTCGCTTTTTGCCGGTGGGCTGCCAGCCTTATTTTTCTTCGGGGGAGCCGCCCTCTGGTCCTTGTCCGGTCTAAGCATCTCCCGTGGCCTCTTTGGCGTTTCCTTCTCTACCGCTGCTGGGCTGCCAGTGCCGGCTGAGCTGCCAGTCTGTGGCGCGAATAGCGGCGAGCGCCGCATTTTGTTGCTCTTTTTGAACGGGTCACCCGTTTTGGCACTCTTTAGCTCTTCTGCACTTGTAGTGTTCCTTTCCAGGGCGGCCAAGTGAGGCACCGCCTTGTCAGGTATGATTGGGATGTTGTTTAGGGCCTCCAGAATCCTTGCCCTAGCCGTGGTCTCTCCCTCGGGTGGATTTCCACTTCTGTGGCTGCCACCTGGAGTAATTTCGTTTTTCGACGACATTCCAAAATTGGGGGGGTTGCGCATTTTATACCTGCTGCCAGGTGTCTAAGCTACCGACCACTTTGGTACAGACGCAGACCTCGCAGCCGCCCAATGTGGGACAGACGCTGCGAGGGTTTTTTCTCCGGCTCAGCTGAGCGCTAGCCTTCTTCGATAGGGGGGTTGGGGGGATGGGGAAAGTGGATAGAGCATGGCTAATGCATGCTGTGGTTTGGGGGTTTCAGCACTGCCTTCCATCGGTGCGCCTGGAATTTCCTCCTGGCGGGACCGATGGGAGTTATACCGCTCCTGCTCGGTCGCCAGAGCCCCTTTTGTGGGTGAACCGCCATAGCGGAGGGGTTGGCAGTTGGTCAGCTCCATGACCTTTGTCACCTCATGGCAGGCCAGAGTTTTCTAGCCCCTTCCGCTTTATGTTGGTCAAAGGACCTGAGGGAGCAGCCCTGAAAGGTATGCTACCCTTTTCCTTTGCCTTGGGTCGCTGGCGACCTCTAGCGGGCTCCTGTAGTCGCGTCATTGCGACGTTCGGCAGCCCTGGTGCCCTTGATCCGGGTCTAGCGCCCTCTACCGGCAGACACTGTTAGGGCGTTACCCAACACTGCCCGCCAGCTGGTTACGATCAGCTGCCATGACCTGCGCAATTTTGGTGGGGGCAGCCACGTTTGCTACAACTCGGAGAAAGGTGTCGCAAAGAGAGAGAATAAGAGAAAGCTCTCTTCGCGCCTCTTACCTCGGCGGTTGGCGGCTATCCGAATCTTCACGGAGGCCATCTAGTGAACTATCCAGGAAGTGTTATGGATCGCTCGGCAGGTGAGTCCGTCCCCAGCTGTCCGGTCACCCATTTACCCACTCCTTTTCCAGATTCTGCGCCACTTGGGCGCGTCTCTGGGGAGCGCCCGCGCGGCACGTCCGCTTTCTTCGACCCGCACTTTCCGAGTCAAAAAACTGCTGTGAGTATTCGTTTATATTTTCCGCTTTATAAGGAAATCGAAGATATTAGTAGTGAATTCCGATATTATTCCCTCACCTGTTGAATATAATGAAGCCTTTAAGAAAATAGTCGAAATAGTCCAAGAGCACGAGTATCCAGATGAAATAGAAAATATCCAGAAAAATTTAATTGCTAGCCCTAGTCTACAAAAGCTAAATCCCTTTCTACACGAATTATCAGAGGCTGGGCTTACCTTTTCGTTGTTGCGGGTTGATGGACGACTAGCTAATGCTCCTTTATCGTACGATGCCAAGTTTCCAGTATTGTTGACAAAACGCTCTGAATTTGTTCAAAACTACGTCCGATACTTGCACGAGTCGAATTTTCAAGTGGGTTCACGAGCACTTGTGAGTCTTTTGCGACAACGCATATGGATCGTAAACGCGGCTTTAAATGCAAGCTTCGTCTGATGACTCAAATCATGGGAGACTTACCCTTAGATAGAATTCGTGCTCTTCGCCCATTCTCCATATGTGGTGTTGATTTTTGTGACCCTGTTGATACGACATTGAAAATTCGTGGTAGGCCACCCTATAGGTCCTATATTGCAATATTTGTTTCTTTTGCGTCCAAGGCAGTTCATTTAGAAGTAGTTTCCGACCTTTCAAATGATTCCTTTTTGTTGGCCTTTTAAATGTTCTTTGGGCGCCAAGGATGTCCGCAGATCGTACACTCCCCTGGGGGAGTGTATTCTGGGGGGCTCTAAGTCAGGACCCAAGCGACGGCGAGGCGCCTACTCTCGGGCACCTGTTGACAGAAGGGCCGTTCATCGCCCCACCAGCACCGCGGGCCCTGGACCAGCAGGGCCTAACGTGCTTGCGGCGATGGCGGCTTGTCTCGTCAATTAAGTAAACGTTTTGGCAGCGATTAATCCTCTGCGATCAGGACCAGCTCGCCCGTCCGGATGTCGTCCTCCTTGTTCTGCCACTTCGACCGCGCCTGTGGGACCAAGACGTACTCCCGGGACCATCCCTACCAAAACGTTTGTTTTATTGACGAGACATGCAGCGGTGCTAATGGGGCGATGAGCGGCCCGCCTGCTTGGTGCCCGGGATTTCTTGATGCGTATTGTGTGACCGTGTCGACCTCGTCCTCGATTTTTTGACGAAGCTTCACGAAGTGGCGACTCTCTCCGACGAAGTTCGTCGAGTTGTCGCAGTGCACTATCTGCGGACATCCTCGGCTACCAACGAACCTTTGAAAAGCCAACAAAATGGAATCAGTTGAAAGGTCGGAAATTGCGTCTTAATAAACTGCGCAAGAAACAAATAAGGCAATGTAGGACTTATAGGGTGGCCTACCACGAATTTCTAATGTCGTATCAATAGGACCACCAAAATCAACACCACATAGGCACGAATTCTATCTAAATCTCCTATTATTTGAGTCATCAGACGAGGCTTGCAATTAAAGCAGCGTATGGATGACCGCACTATCTGGCTGCAGACTTCCTGCGCATTTACGATCCATATACGGGGTCGCAAATGACTCACAAGTGCTCGTGGACCCACATGAAAATTCGATTCGTGAAAGTATCGGACGCAGCTCTGAACAAATTAAGAGCTGTTTTTCAACAATACTGGAAACGATACGATACCAATCGTACGATATAGGAGCATTAGCTAGTCGCGCCCGACCCGCAAAAACGAAAAGGTAAGCCCAGCCTCTGAGGATTGATGTAAAAGAGGATTAAGCTTTTGTAGACTAGGGCCAACAATTAAATTTTTTTCGTATCTTTTATATTTTATCTTGTACTCGTGCTCTTAGACTAATCATTATATTCCGCAGGCGAGGGAACAATATCAGAATTCACTACTAAACTTTTCGATTTCCTTACAAAGCGAAACTTATAAACCAGTGATTGAAAATGCTATGCTACATCAGAGTATTTTTTTTTTGCTCCCGCTATTGCTCTGTTTTCGATCGGCTCTGTAGCATTTGCAAAACGCTTTGCCGCATATCAAATTTTACCGCTGCATTTTGTTTTCGTAGGCATGGGCATGTACTGATTTAATTGTCTTAAGAGCGCAATGAAGTAAACATGGGTTCACGAAAGAACACAAATAATATTTTAAAATATTGTTAAGAGGAGACCTAAATAAATAGGTCTTACTCCAATGAGCTCCTGTTGAAAACTGATTTTATTTGGTAAAGTTCTCTTATAAGTACGATACATGAGAATCTTAAATCTATTTAAAACTACTTGTCAACGCACTCCACGCTGACCTGCTATGCGACCCTTTCTCAAGTGCGATAAGCGCACCAAATATTTTTGTGTTATTTATGTTAGGCTGCAGGGGATCTGTTTTAGATTATGCTGTTAATCTCATATTTCCATGGGTCCGATCCCTTGAAACTCTAACTTAAGAATTTCTATAAAAAATAGTGTTCAATGCTTGAACAAATATTTTGATGACAATGGGTCGACTGTGCAGTGCAAATCATGCAATCGGTCTTTAAAGAAAGATCGCACATTTAATTTAAACAAACATATTGTGGGAGTGCACAAAATAAAAATCGATGATTAAGACGAGGAGTCCATGTGTTCAGAAAACATATCACAATCCAGAAAATAAATAAATAAAGTTAAAATTAACAAAAAACAATTAATTCGATCGTACATAGGACTGGTAACAAAGGAAATCGTACCATTCAATGTTTTAAATTCGGAAAACATGCGAAATATAATAGATCCGATTTGTCATGGTCTTACAGAAAAGAGCGGAAAAAGCTTTAAGCTAAATGGCAGTAAATGCAAAAACATTACTGTCTTTGAAAATAGATAGCGCAACTCGGCTTAACCGCAACCGCAACACTGCAACGAAAAAAATTTAACACAAAGTTATATTTCTGATATTGATTTTGAAGGCACAGAGGAAATGGATAAAAACATTGACTACACTACAAAAATTGAGAATTTTGAGGCCTCAGAAGAATTGCACGTGGGTAATATACAAATATGCCGGTGTGCAGCACAACTTTGCGCACTTGATGTTGATCCAAAAAGGCATACATTAAAAGCTATTTACTTCAATGTCGCAACATGACGAAATACATTCGTAAGCCATCAAATGGTTATCGTGAGGCATTTGAGTTTCTTAAAATGAAATTGCCTCAATTGGATTGGTCCACAAGGTGGGGATCAACATATGAAATGATCGACCGATTGAACAAAGCAAAGGACGTATTGAATGACATTGAAGCAATCGAAAATAAAACGGAAGATGAAAATTTCGACGCTACCTCTAAGTTGTGGGAGTTTGTAGTAAGCTACACTTGCATTATGAATCCACTGCAAAAAATCATTGTAAAGTTTCAAGAAGAGTAGTTGCACTGCGGCAATTTCTATGCTTTATGGCTCACATGTAAATTGACTACAAACCAAATCTTAAAATCACGGTCAGATAGCTTAGATTCGATTAGTTTTGAAATTGGCAAAACTCTCATTACAAGCATAGAACTGCGAACGGAAAAACTTGTATAAAATGTGGGTTTTGATGCATGCTTAGACCCGAGATTTCAACAAATTCTCTCCTCGACTCAGAAGAAAAATGCTATACAATTTTCAAAAGTTTTGTGGGAAAAAATTTAAAGCAATTAACCCAAAACTTAATATCTCAACGACTTCAGCTAATACTATGAGTATTGAAGAACGGTTGGAAAATAATGAGTTCGACTTATTAGACAGCTATTTGGGAGCTACGGTATCGCCATCAGATGAATGGTTGGATGTTTTTACAAAAATCGAAACACTAAAACTCCCTTAAATGAAAGCAAATGTTAATGTGTTGAACTTTTGGAGAGAAAGAATCGCGATTGATCCTATACTAAATGCACTAAGCAAAGTATGTTTTGCCATTTCGCCAACACAAGTAAGAATTATTGTTTATGCTGCAAGAAATATGCTAATAACTTTTAATTTTATTTAGGTCACTTATTAGACAGGACTTATTAGACAGCTATTTGGGAGCTACGGTATCGCCATCAGATGAATGCATGGAAGTTATCCAACCCCTAAATACAGGCCACATATGGCTTTTATAAACAATATTTTCAATCTCTGCATTTGCCTTTGGCTTGATCTTTGGCTCAATTATCCAACCCATAAATCCAGGTCACTTATGGCTTTCCACTTATGAATTTTATAAACAATATTTTCAAACTCTGCATTTGCCTTCGGCTTTGTCTTTGGCTCTGAGGCGCGATCTCGGTTCCCCATAAACAAATCAAAATCAAAAGTAAACATCAGCTACCCTCCGAAGCCCAATCAATTACGCCTTTTGCGTTTCAAGTACCCACCAAATTGCATCGATCAGCTTAATCGAATTTCACAATAAGATGCGACAGTTTCATCTTAAGCCTCTAATCTAAACACAACTGATGGCCGAGGTTCTTTGGATCAGGTTTAGAATTAAGAAGTCAGTCCTATTTTGACCGAGACCGCGAACGGTTGACAAAAGTATTTAAGAAAAAACCAAAAGTGTCTTGTAATTTTTGCGTTTAATAAATAAAGGTTTAACACCAAGTTGTGAAATCAAAAAATAAAATTTTCATTTTTTTAATTCACCGAACTACAAACAATTTAACTGGCGCCCAACTCAAGGGGCCGCGTCACATAAAGCTCCAAAAAATAGTTTAATGAAAAATAAGTTAAACATAAACGGAACTCGCGCGGTCAACAACTCAACATTTTTAGTGGAAAAATTAAAACATCCACCAAACGACACTACCAAGTGACAGTGATCGTTAACAACAAAGTAAATGGAAATTAATTAATGTAATAATCCATAAAGAGTGAATTAAAACAAAGGTGGACCGAAATTTTAAACCAAACAATTACAAGAACACAAAAACTAAAAAAAAATCAACGCACAAAAAAAACAAACAAGAAAACCAAAAACAAATAAAACGACAACTCCAACAAGAAAAACCAGGAAAGGAAGGCAGGACATTCTCAAATAAAAACGACAACTCGCTCCAACAAAAAAACCCAAGGAAAAAAGACAGGACATTCTCTATCAACCACCAACCACACAGAAGGAAGACCCCAACGGGACAATATCGTGAGGAATTAATTTAAAATAAAAAAATTAAAGACTAAAATTTAAGACCTGTAAATTCGAGAAAAATAATATAAGATTTATATATTGCAAAAAGTAAGATTCGCGATTTAACAAAAAAATATAAAGAATAATTCTAAAAGATTTGATAAATAGCTTTTGTGAACTAAATCTAACAATGGCAACCGGAGGTTCAGCACCAAATTTTTCTGCAGGCAGTGTAGCCACAGCCGGCAGTTTAACAGTAGAATTGATAAACAGATTAATAAACGCTCAATTGAATGAAGTTAGCAGGAAAGTAGAATGTTTAGAAGGAAGGCTAGCCACAGATGCAAACACTGTGGAAGATTATAAAGTACAAACAATTGACCCAGCTATAAAATGCGATACAACACTTGAAGTGGTAAAATCCTTACCAAATTTCACAGGGGAAGCAACACAATATGTAGGTTGGAGGGAAGCTGCAGAAACTGCAATGAGTCTCTATAAAATTGAAAGTGAACAATATTTTATCGCCCTAACAATTTTACGAAATAAAATTATGGGAGCTGCCCATGATGCTCTTACCAATCATGGCACAGTTTTAAACTTTAAAGCAATCCTATCCCTATTGGACTTTATATATAGTGACAAACGACCAATACATGTTCTCGAGTCAGAACTAAGTATCCTCAGGCAAGGACGAATGACAGTTACTGAGTACTATAACGAAGTCAATAAAAAAATGACCTTACTAATAAACAAAACCATAATGACATACGGAAAGGACAGTGTAATTACCAAAGAAACAAACAATTCAATAAGGAGAAATGCTCTACGAGTATTTATATCCGGACTTAATGGATCTATTTCAGAAACTCTTTTCTCATTAAATCCACCAGATTTGCCCAATGCTTTGGCAAAGGTCCAAGAATTAGAATCAAACAACTTCCGTGCTCAATTCGCAAATAGGTTTAATGGATTTAAAAATGAAAGTAAATATCGGGGAAACAACTTACGATTTGATCAAATACGGCAAAATAATAATACCACTAAAATGGGAAATAATTTTAATCATAACCAAAATTACAATTGGCCACAAAAGGGAAATTTTTGGCAAAATAATAATCAAAATAATAATCATAAGCAACAAGCTATCGAGCCAATGGATGTTGATCCACCGATTCAACTCCAGAATAAATCTAATAACAATCGGCAGCCGAGCCAAAATTGGCAGTCCAATAGTAACCAGGGAAGATATAATAATTGGCAGGCAAACGATAATCAAGGTAGATATAATAATAATTATCATCAAAATAAAAATCGTTCAAATTTTTATAACACAAATCAAAATAGAGAGCAAACTCAAGCTCAAAAAAGGGAATCAGATGGAACAGAAAGTCAGCCAGCTAATAAAGTAACCAGATTAAATAATATTAATGAAGACCATTTTTTAGACCAGACCCCTACAGAGGAATGCCTTATTTAAATAGGATAGATCGAAAAACCAAGAAGCAGCTAAAAGTTTTAATAGATATAATTAAAACTAATAATAGATATAATTAAATAGATATAATTAATAGTTTTAATAGAAAAACGAGCTACCAATATACAAAAAGGTAACAACAGTTCATGGCTACTCAATTATTAGGTATTACCATATTATAAATATATTTGAAACAAAACAATTATTTTATGAAATCGAAGGTTTAGAATCTGATATTCTAATTGGATTCAATCTATTAAGAAAAATTGGAGCTATAATAAATATAGATAAGGGAATCTTGGAATATAATGGGAAACAGGAGAAGTTAAAATATTATGATAATGAGGAGAAAAACGAAATACGTTTAATTGAAGAAAATAATATTCTTCCGTTAAAAGAATTTATTATAAAAAAGTATTTTGATGATAATGGTAGCAAAAACCCAGATTCATTATTTGTTGAAAATAGTGAGAAAAGCTTGGGAGTTAAAAATCCCAAGAACGCCGACGTAGAAATATCCGTCAACAAAAATACAAATATCTTGGGAACAAAAAATCCCGAGAACGCCGACGTAGAAATATCCGTCAACAAAAATACAAATGTCTTGGGACAAAAAAATTCTGAGAACGCCGACGTAGAAATATCCGTCAATAAAAATAAAAATATCTCGGGAATTAAAAATCCTGAGAGTGCCGACGAAGTAAATACCGTCAAAAATCAAATAAATAATATAGGTACCGACCAATTAGGCGGACTGAGAGAAAAGATAGTTCACTATATTGAAAAGGAGCATTCCAAGATAAATATTCATATTCCTTTTAGAACAGACATAAAGGGGGAAATAAATCTTATCCACGATAGGCCAATATACGGGAAGCAGTATCCGTATGCTCTGTCTGTCAACGACTTCGTGAATAGCGAAATCAAAAGAATGTTATCAGAAAAAATAATAAGGCCTAGCAGAAGCCCTTACAATTCACCACTTCTGGTAGTCCCAAAGAAAGGAGAGAATCAAGACGAAAGCCGTAAATTAAGACTCGTCATTGATTATAAAAAATTGAATGAAAGTACTATACCTGACAGGTACCCAATGAAAGACCCATCAGTAATTCTATCAAATTTGGGAAAAGCAAGATATTTTTCAACAATAGATTTAGAGTCAGGATTTCATCAGATAACGTGTCATGTCTATATGGACGACATTATAATATTCTCAAACTCAATTGAACAACACTATACAGATCTAAACAAAATTATAAATATATTATTGAGGGCAAACATGAAAATCTCTTTAGAAAAATCTAAGTTTTTCAAACGCGAAACCCGTTTTCTAGGATACATGGTATCCTATAACGTCATCAAGACAGACCCAGAGAAAATTGAAACCATTAGAAAATATCCGCTTCCAGAAAATATTCGGGAACTGAGAAGTTTCCTAGGTTTTACGGGCTATTATAGAAAATTTGTTTCAAACTACGCCTACATAGCGAAACCTCTAACAAAATATCTTGGAGGTCATAATGGCAAAATCTCAAAAAGAATGTCAACAAAAATATTGATTCAGCTGGATGAACCAGCAATTAAAGCTTTTAACGAGCTGAAAGAAAATCTCATTGCTCAAGTAGAACTAGTTCAACCGGACTATAATAAAAAATTTACCTTGACCACCGACGCTTCAGACGTCGCAATTGGTGCAGATTTATCTCAAGAAGGAAAACCAATTACTTTTATTTCAAAAACCTTGTCTAAAACAGAACAAGCTTATGCGACTAATAAGAAGGAACTTTTAGCGATAGTATGGGCTCTTAAAAATCTAAGAAATTACTTATACGGAGTAATTGGAATTGAAATTCAAACCGACCATCAAACTTTATCTTACACAATTTCGGATAAAAATCCCAATGAAGATATGAAAGGATGGTATTCTTTCATACAAAGTTTTACACTGAAAATAAAATTTAAGCCGGGTACAACAAATGTAGTTGCAGACGCATTATCTCGAATTCAGATAAATAATATTACTGACAGCGATATAGAACAAACAGACCAGTCAGACTCAGATCAGAACACACAGCATTCAGCTGAAAGTAGTTTTGAAAATGTAATACAAGAGACCCGTAAACCGTTAAATCAATTTAAACAACAACTGTTAATAACAACGAGGAGGTATACAATACATGAGTCACTGAAAATTTTTGACAGGACACGACATTTAATTGAATATGACACACCAGAAAATTTAATAACTATATTAAGAGAGTATCTTCCACCTAACATTACGGTAGGAATTCATTGTACCTTAGAGGACTTATTTCAAATTCAATTACCTTTAAAAAATAATTTCACAAACACATTCCTTTTTACAAGAAGCTTTCTACAAGACGTGGAAAACGAGGAAGATAAAGCTATAATAATAGAAGAAACGCACAGCCGTGCTCATAGGGGGCTAGAAGAGAACTACAAACCGATCAGTAAATTATATTATTGGCCAAACTGTTTTAAAAAATTAAAAGAATATATTAAAAATTGCGTGATTTGTAACGAAAATAAATATAACAGGCACCCAATAAAAATTCCAATTGGGGAAGCCCCAATTCCAAGTAAAGAAGGAGAAAATTTACACCCGAGGCACAGCACGTCAAACAGGTTGAAAGGGCACATTCTACATTAACAGAATTAGCTCGATGCATTAAAGAAGAATTTAGTTTAACTGACTTTTCCGAAATAATAATAAGAGCCGCTCAAGAATATAATCAGAGCCTTCATTCTACAACGAACCAAAAACCTTTTGACGTATTATATAATAAAATAGAGCACGATAACATTCCTGAACTTTTGAAAAATACTCAAGAGAAAATGTTGGAAACACATAATGAAAACAGAAAAGAAAAAGAATATCATGTAGGACAGGTAGTCTATGAAAAGAAACACGGGGAAAAAAAAAAACTTAAAACCAGATATAAAAAACAAATAGTTAAGGAAAATTTACCCAACAAAATAATAATCAACAATAGAAATATAACTATTTACAAAGATAATATAAAATTCTAAGTATTTATATATTATCCTTTTTTTCTTTCCTTTCCCAGAAAATGTTTTATCAGGTGCTCATACTACACCTTATTTTATTAACAAAATCAGAAATAATTGACTATACAAGTCACGAATATCTTCTATTTAAGGACAATAAAGACGTATTGACGTACGATTCATACGCAGATTTATTCCATGTAACTAACTTAAGCTTTTATAAAGAAATAATAAATTTGGAATCAGATAATATTAAAAGGGATACTTATAAAAGGTCACAATGGGAAATTAAATATGACATAAAAGTAATCGAACTAATTTTATCGCAATTAATATCAACTAGATCAAAAAGAGGGATAAATGAGTTAGGCACCGTGTGGAAATGGTTAGCTGGAACTCCGGACCATGATGATTTTATTACAGTTGAGAATAAAATTAACGAATTAATTGAAAACAATAATAAGCAGTCTATTATCAATTCCCGATTATTCAAAGAAATAGAATCTCTTTCCGATGATTTTAAAAAAGTATTTATTGATCAAGATCTACCACTTCGAAAACATCGCTTGCGATTATTAACATTCGATCTGCAAAATTTAATTGACACAATCACTCTAGCAAAAATAGACGTTTTTAATAACAAAATTTTAAACAATCATGACATCTTGGAAATATTAAAACATGAACAAAAACCAGTAATTATAGCTGATTTAATGGACATCTCTTCTTTTAAAATCGCATTGCATAAAGAACTTTTATTAATTTATATAAAATACCCTATAATAAAAAACAGATGTGAAATATATCACACTAGAGCGATTTCCCAAATCGATGGAAAACTAGTATTAAGCAATCAAGTCGCCAAATGCGAAAATATTTTTTACGAAATGTCTAATTTTGAGAACGAACTTTTTAATAATTATTGCACTCTAAGTAACAAAAAAACTTGTTTTACCCGATTATTAAATGGTGAGAAATCAACCTGTAAAAAAATAAGAGAAAAAAATAAAAAAATAGACATCATACAAGATGGTGCCATTCTTATAAATGGGAACAATATTGTTAACAACTCCCATTTAAACGGTTCGTTTTTAATAAAATTTAATGGTACAACTAAAATTAATAATATCTCATATACCAATTTGGAAAATAAAATTCTTGAATACGTAACTACGAACCACTTTAAAAATTATGAAATATCCGATTACATATTATCAAATAACTCTGATCTTTCTTTAGATAATATAAACATTTTAAACCCATTCGTTAAAATTAAGAATACTAAAATATCACTTACCTTTATATTATTAATTTTAATCATTATATATTTGATTCTTTCACTTATTATAAAATACAAAAATGGTATATTCTTTGTAACCAAAAAACATCGGCCTGAACCGAAAAATTTATTAACCAAGAAATTTTTTTAACAGAATTAAGAGATCATTTAAACGAATTTCATATTGAATCGGGACGATCCATTTTAGAAGGGGGAGAGTTATCCAACCCCTAAATACAGGCCACTTATGGCTTTTATAAACAATATTTTCAATCTCTGCATTTGCCTTTGGCTTGATGGCTTGATCTTTGGCTCAATTATCCAACCCATAAATCCAGGCCACTTATGGCTTTCCACTTATGAATTTTATAAACAATATTTTCAAACTCTGCATTTGCCTTCGGCTTTGTCTTTGGCTCTGAGGCGCGATCTCGGTTCCCCATAAACAAATCAAAATCAAAAGTAAACATCAGCTTCCCTCCGAAGCCCAATCAATTACGCCTTTTGCGTTTCAAGTACCCACCAAATTGCATCGATCAGCGTAATCGAATTTCACAATAAGATGCGACAGTTTCATCTTAAGCCTCTAATCTAATCTGATGGCCGAGGTTCTTTGGATCAGATTTAGAATTAAGAAGTCAGTCCTATTTTGACCGAGACCGCGAACGGTTGACAAAAATATTTAAGAGAAATCAAAAGTGTCTTGTAATTGTTACGTTTAATAAATAAAAGTTTAACACCAAGTTTTGTAATTAAAAAATAAAATTTACATTGTTTTAATTCACCGAACTACAAACAATTTAACTGGCGCCCAACTCAAGGGGCCGCGTCACATAAAGCTCCAAAAAATAGTTTAATGAAAAATAAGTTAAACATAAACGGAACTCGCGCGGTCAACAACTCAACATTTTTAGTGGAAAAATTAAAACATCCACCAAACGACACTACCAAGTGACAGTGATCGTGAACAATAAAGTAAATGGAAATTAATTAATGAAATAATCCATAAAGAGTGAATTAAAACAAAGGTGGACAGAAATTTTAAACCAAACAATTACAAGAACACAAAAACTAAAAAAAAATCAACGCACAACAAAAAAAACAAACAAGAAAACCAAAAACAAATAAAACGACAACTCCAACAAGAAAAACCAGGAAAGGAAGGCAGGACATTCTCAAATAAAAACGACAACTCGCTCCAACAAAAAAACCCAAGGAAAAAAGACAGGACATTCTCTATCAACCACCAACCACACAGAAGGAAGACCCCAACGGGACAATATCGTGAGGAATTAATTTAAAATAAAAAAATTAAAGACTAAAATTTAAGACCTGTAAATTCGAGAAAAATAATATAAGATTTATATATTGCAAAAAGTAAGATTCGCGATTTAACAAAAAAATATAAAGAATAATTCTAAAAGATTTGATAAATAGCTTTTGTGAACTAAATCTAACAATGGCAACCGGAGGTTCAGCACCAAATTTTTCTGCAGGCAGTGTAGCCACAGCCGGCAGTTTAACAGTAGAATTGATAAACAGGTTAATAAACGCTCAATTGAATGAAGTTAGCAAGAAAGTAGAATATTTAGAAGGAAGGCTAGCCACAGATGCAAAAACTGTGGACGATTATAAAGTACAAACAATTGACCCAGCTATAAAATGCGATACAACACTTGAAGTGGTAAAATCCTTACCAAATTTCACAGGGGAAACAACACAATATGTAGGTTGGAGGGAAGCTGCAGAAACTGCAATGAGTCTCTATAAAATTGAAAGTGAACAATATTTTATCGCCCTAACAATTTTACGAAATAAAATTATGGGAGCTGCCCATGATGCTCTTACCAATCATGGCACAGTTTTAAACTTTAAAGCAATCCTATCCCTATTGGACTTTATATATAGTGACAAACGACCAATACATGTTCTCGAGTCAGAACTAAGTATCCTCAGGCAAGGACGAATGACAGTTACTGAGTACTATAACGAAGTCAATAAAAAAATGACCTTACTAATAAACAAAACCATAATGACATACGGAAAGGACAGTGTAATTACCAAAGAAACAAACAATTCAATAAGGAGAAATGCTCTACGAGTATTTATATCCGGACTTAATGGATCTATTTCAGAAACTCTTTTCTCATTAAATCCACCAGATTTGCCCAATGCTTTGGCAAAGGTCCAAGAATTAGAATCAAACAACTTCCGTGCTCAATTCGCAAATAGGTTTAATGGATTTAAAAATGAAAGTAAATATCGGGGAAACAACTTACGATTTGATCAAATACGGCAAAATAATAATACCACTAAAATGGGAAATAATTTTAATCATAACCAAAATTACAATTGGCCACAAAAGGGAAATTTTTGGCAAAATAATAATCAAAATAATAATCATAAGCAACAAGCTATCGAGCCAATGGATGTTGATCCACCGATTCAACTCCAGAATAAATCTAATAACAATCGGCAGCCGAGCCAAAATTGGCAGTTCAATAGTAACCAGGGAAGATATAATAATTGGCAGGCAAACGATAATCAAGGTAGATATAATAATAATTATCATCAAAATAAAAATCGTTCAAATTTTTATAACACAAATCAAAATAGAGAGCAAACTCAAGCTCAAAAAAGGGAATCAGATGGAACAGAAAGTCAGCCAGCTAATAAAGTAACCAGATTAAATAATATTAATGAAGACCATTTTTTAGTCCAGACCCCTACAGAGGAATGCCTTATTTAAATAGGATAGATCGAAAAACCAAGAAGCAGCTAAAAGTTTTAATAGATACAGGAGCCACTGCTTGTTACATAAAAAGGGGAATTTTTGAAAATAAAAACGAGCTACCAATATACAAAAAGGTAACAACAGTTCATGGCTACTTAATTATTAGGTATTACCATATTATAAATATATTTGAAACAAAACAATTATTTTATGAAATCGAAGGTTTAGAATCTGATATTCAAATTGGATTCAATTTATTAAGAAAAATTGGAGCTATAATAAATATAGATAAGGGAATCTTGGAATACAATGGGAAACAGGAGAAGTTAAAATATTATGATAATGAGGAGAAAAACGAAATACGTTTAATTGAAGAAAATAATATTCTTCCGTTAAAAGAATTTATTATAAAAAAGTATTTTGATGATAATGGTAGCAAAAAGACAGATTAATTATTTGTTGAAAATAGTGAGAAAAGCTTGGGAGTTAAAAATCCCGAGAACGCCGACGTAGAAATATGCGTCAACAAAAATACAAATATCTTGGGAACAAAAAATCCCGAGAACGCCGACGTAGAAATATCCGTCAACAAAAATACAAATATCTTGGGAACAAAAAATCCTGAGAGCGCCGACGTAGAAATATCCGTCAATAAAAATAAAAATATCTTGGGAATTAAAAATCCTGAGAGTGCCGACGAAGTAAATACCGTCAAAAATCAAATAAATAATATAGGTACCGACCAATTAGGCGGACTGAGGGAAAAGATAGTTCACTATATTGAAAAGAAGCATTGAAAGATAAATATTCATATTCCTTTTAGAACAGACATAAAGGGGGAAATAAATCTTATCCACGATAGGCCAATATACGGGAAGCAGTATCCGTATGCTCTGTCTGTCAAGGACTTCGTGAATAGCGAAATCAAAAGAATGTTATCAGAAAAAATAATAAGGCCTAGCAGAAGCCCTTACAATTCACCACTTCTGGTAGTCCCATAGAAGGGAGAGAATCAAGACGGAAGCCGTAAATTAAGACTCGTCATTGATTATAAAAAATTAAATGAAAGTACTATACCTGACAGGTACCCAATGCAAGACCCATCAGTAATTCTATCAAATTTGGGAAAAGCAAGATATTTTTCAACAATAGATTTAGAGTCAGGATTTCATCAGATAACGTGTCATGTCTATATGGACGACATTATAATATTCTCAAACTCAATTGAACAACACTATACAGATCTAAACAAAATTATAAATATATTATTGAGGGCAAACATGAAAATCTCTTTAGAAAAATCTAAGTTTTTCAAACGCGAAACCCGTTTTCTAGGATACATGGTATCCTATAACGTCATCAAGACAGACCCAGAGAAAATTGAAACCATTAGAAAATATCCGCTTCCAGAAAATATTCGGGAACTGAGAAGTTTCCTAGGTTTTACGGGCTATTATAGAAAATTTGTTTCAAACTACGCCTACATAGCGAAACCTCTAACAAAATATCTTGGAGGTCATAATGGCAAAATCTCAAAAAGAATGTCAACAAAAATATTGATTCAGCTGGATGAACCAGCAATTAAAGCTTTTAACGAGCTGAAAGAAAATCTCATTGCTCAAGTAGAACTAGTTCAACCGGACTATAATAAAAAATTTACCTTGACCACCGACGCTTCAGACGTCGCAATTGGTGCAGATTTATCTCAAGAAGGAAAACCAATTACTTTTATTTCAAAAACCTTGTCTAAAACAGAACAAGCTTATGCGACTAATAAGAAGGAACTTTTAGCGATAGTATGGGCTCTTAAAAATCTAAGAAATTACTTATACGGAGTAATTGGAATTGAAATTCAAACCGACCATCAAACTTTATCTTACACAATTTCGGATAAAAATCCCAATGAAGATATGAAAGGATGGTATTCTTTCATACAAAGTTTTACACTGAAAATAAAATTTAAGCCGGGTACAACAAATGTAGTTGCAGACGCATTATCTCGAATTCAGATAAATAATATTACTGACAGCGATATAGAACAAACAGACCAGTCAGACTCAGATCAGAACACACAGCATTCAGCTGAAAGTAGTTTTGAAAATGTAATACAAGAGACCCGTAAACCGTTAAATCAATTTAAACAACAACTGTTAATAACAACGAGGAGGTATACAATACATGAGTCACTGAAAATTTTTGACAGGACACGACATTTAATTGAATATGACACACCAGAAAATTTAATAACTATATTAAGAGAGTATCTTCCACCTAACATTACGGTAGGAATTCATTGTACCTTAGAGGACTTATTTCAAATTCAATTACCTTTAAAAAATAATTTCACAAACACATTCCTTTTTACAAGAAGCTTTCTACAAGACGTGGAAAACGAGGAAGATAAAGCTATAATAATAGAAGAAACGCACAGCCGTGCTCATAGGGGGCTAGAAGAGAACTACAAACCGATCAGTAAATTATATTATTGGCCAAACTGTTTTAAAAAATTAAAAGAATATATTAAAAATTGCGTGATTTGTAACGAAAATAAATATAACAGGCACCCAATAAAAATTCCAATTGGGGAAGCCCCAATTCCAAGTAAAGAAGGAGAAAATTTACACCCGAGGCACAGCACGTCAAACAGGTTGAAAGGGCACATTCTACATTAACAGAATTAGCTCGATGCATTAAAGAAGAATTTAGTTTAACTGACTTTTCCGAAATAATAATAAGAGCCGCTCAAGAATATAATCAGAGCCTTCATTCTACAACGAACCAAAAACCTTTTGACGTATTATATAATAAAATAGAGCACGATAACATTCCTGAACTTTTGAAAAATACTCAAGAGAAAATGTTGGAAACACATAATGAAAACAGAAAAGAAAAAGAATATCATGTAGGACAGGTAGTCTATGAAAAGAAACACGGGGAAAGAAATAAACTTAAAACCAGATATAAAAAACAAATAGTTAAGGAAAATTTACCCAACAAAATAATAATCAACAATAGAAATATAACTATTTACAAAGATAATATAAAATTCTAAGTATTTATATATTATCCTTTTTTTCTTTCCTTTCCCAGAAAATGTTTTATCAGGTGCTCATACTACACCTTATTTTATTAACAAAATCAGAAATAATTGACTATACAAGTCACGAATATCTTCTATTTAAGGACAATAAAGACGTATTGACGTACGATTCATACGCAGATTTATTCCATGTAACTAACTTAAGCTTTTATAAAGAAATAATAAATTTGGAATCAGATAATATTAAAAGGGATACTAATAAAAGGTCACAATGGGAAATTAAATATGACATAAAAGTAATCGAACTAATTTTATCGCAATTAATATCAACTAGATCAAAAAGAGGGATAAATGAGTTAGGCACCGTGTGGAAATGGTTAGCTGGAACTCCGGACCATGATGATTTTATTACAGTTGAGAATAAAATTAACGAATTAATTGAAAACAATAATAAGCAGTCTATTATCAATTCCCGATTATTCAAAGAAATAGAATCTCTTTCCGATGATTTTAAAAAAGTATTTATTGATCAAGATCTACCACTTCGAAAACATCGCTTGCGATTATTAACATTTGATCTGCAAAATTTAATTGACACAATCACTCTAGCAAAAATAGACGTTTTTAATAACAAAATTTTAAACAATGATGACATCTTGGAAATATTAAAACATGAACAAAAACCAGTAATTATAGCTGATTTAATGGACATCTCTTCTTTTAAAATCGCATTGCATAAAGAACTTTTAATAATTTATATAAAATACCCAATAATAAAAAACAGATGTGAAATATATCACGCTAGAGCGATTTCCCAAATCGATGGAAAACTAGTATTAAGCGATCAAGTCGCAAAATGCGAAAATATTTTTTACGAAATGTCTAATTTTAAGAACGAACTTATTAATAATTATTAATAATTTATTAATAATTAACTTATTAATAATTAATAATTATGGCACTCTAAGTAACCAAAAAACGTGTTTTACCCGATTATTAAATGGTGAGAAATCAACCTGTAAAAAAATAAGAGAAAAAAATAAAAAAATAGACATCATACAAGATGGTGCCATTCTTATAAATGGGAACAATATTGTTAACAACTCCCATTTAAACGGTTCGTTTTTAATAACATTTAATGGTACAACTAAAATTAATAATATCTCATATACCAATTTGCAAAATAAAATTCTTGAATACGTAACTACGAACCACTTTAAAAATTATGAAATATCCGATTACATATTATCAAATAACTCTGATCTTTCTTTAGATAATATAAACATTTTAAACCCATTCGTTAAAATTAAGAATACTAAAATATCACTTACCTTTATATTATTAATTTTAATCATTATATTTTTGATTCTTTCACTTATTATAAAATACAAAAATGGTATATTCTTTGTAACCAAAAAACATCGGCCTGAACCAGAAAAATCTATTAACCAAGAAATTTTTTTAACAGAATTAAGAGATCATTTAAACGAGTTTCATATTGAATCGGGACGATCCATTTTAGAAGGGGGAGAGTTATCCAACCCCTAAATACAGGCCACATATGGCTTTTATAAACAATATTTTCAATCTCTGCATTTGCCTTTGGCTTGATCTTTGGCTCAATTATCCAACCCATAAATCCAGGCCACTTATGGCTTTCCACTTATGAATTTTATAAACAATATTTTCAAACTCTGCATTTGCCTTCGGCTTTGTCTTTGGCTCTGAGGCGCGATCTCGGTTCCCCATAAACAAATCAAAATCAAAAGTAAACATCAGCTTCCCTCCGAAGCCCAATCAATTACGCCTTTTGCGTTTCAAGTACCCACCAAATTGCATCGATCAGCTTAATCGAATTTCACAATAAGATGCGACAGTTTCATCTTAAGCCTCTAATCTAAACACAACTGATGGCCGAGGTTCTTTGGATCAGATTTAGAATTAAGAAGTCAGTCCTATTTTGACCGAGACCGCGAACGGTTGACAAAAGTATTTAAGAAAAAACCAAAAGTGTCTTGTAATTTTTGCGTTTAATAAATAAAGGTTTAACACCAAGTTGTGAAATCAAAAAATAAAATTTTCATTTTTTTAATTCACCGAACTACAAACAATTTAACTTGGATGTTTTTACAAAAATCGAAACACTAAAACTCCCTTATATGAAAGCAATTGTTAATGTGTTGAACTTTTGGATAGAAAGAAACGCGATTGATCCTATACTAAATGCACTAAGCAAAGTATGTTTTGCCATTTCGCCAACACAAGTAAGAATTATTGTTTATGCTGCAAGAAATATGCTAATAACTTTTAATTTTATTTAGGTCACTTATTAGACAGGACTTATTAGACAGCTATTTGGGAGCTACGGTATCGCCATCAGATGAATGCATGGATGTTTTTACAAAATTCGAAACACTAAAACTCCCTTTTATGAAAGCAAATGTTAACGTGTTGAACTTTTGGAGAAAAAGAAAGGCGATTGATCCTGAACTAAATGCACTAAGCAAAGTATGCTTTAATAATTAACTTTTAATTTTATTTAGGTCACAATAGAACGCGCATTTTCATCATTAAAACTTATATTGGCCGACAATCGGAATAGGTTAAACCATAACACATTAGACAATATTTTACTGATCAAACTAAACTCATCCCATTTGGTTAGTACCATTGACAATTTCCCTTTATTTGAAGAGCAAGAAAATAATAATTGAAATAATTGTTATTGTTATTGTATTGAAATTTAATTTTTTAGTTTTGTAATATGGAAAAAAAATATATTCTTATAATTTTAAATTAACGTCTTTTAATGCAGTATCAGCGGCAGTAAAATTGATATTCGGCAAAATTTGGCGAAATGAGAGCAACTACAAAAATGCTACAACAGCAACTACGCAGTTGCTACGAGAGCGACTATGCAGTTGCTACGAGAGCACAATATTCTTTTCGTTGGCTCTGCTTGCGTGTCGCGCATTTTCTTGCTATTTCTATTGCTCCGTGCTCCGACGTTCAGTGCTACAGAGCAGAGCAGAGAGCAGCCGTTTTGATTTTGTGCTCTCTGCTATGCTACAGAGCCGATCGAAAACAGAGCAATAGCGGGAGCAGAGTAATATTTTTACTTAAATTGCTGCTATGTAGCAGCAAATGCAAACGCTGATATAAACGAACACTTGCAGCAGTTTTAGGTGACAGGAATATCCTTCTATCACTTCCAATAATTGTGAGGTAGAGACGATTGCGGTTAAACCGATAGCATTCTTTTTTGCCTTCATCTGTAGAAGTTCTGGTGACAGATTAGACCGGGGGCTCGATGAACGTAAACGAATCCAATGAAGTGTAACTTTTAAATCCGACCAAAATACTCTTTGTTCGATCGGAACTTTTATTAGAGGCTTTATCTTGCGTCAGAGATCTGCGAGATAGTGAGCGGCACATAATTCAAGACGGGGGAGCGTCTTTGTCTTGAGCGGAGCTACTTTAGGCTTTGCAGTCAACAACGAAACTTTAATACTCTCTGCAGATTCGCAACGACAAATTAATAAGACAAGGGGGTCAAACAGCTTCGATGTCACCCAAAGAATGTTGGTCGCCCTTTGACCCATGACTGAAGCATCAATTTCAAATTTAAGTATGGGAATTCAAGCGATTTCTAATGCTTTAGTCAATTCTGAGTCCGAAAGTGTTATTGGCTTAACCGTGCCCTCGGATGCAGTAACTTCAGGCGAGTTGGAAAACTAATTGCTCTATTCAACCCCATCGTTTTGAAGAGGCTGAGTTCCTTTAGACTTAATTGTCTTTAGCTCCTCAATGCAACCAGCACCCGTTAACATGTCGTCGACGTAATAGTCGGATCCAATAACTTCGGCAGCTCGAGGAAATGTATTTTTCACAGATTCACTTAACCTCTTCAAACACCTTAAGGCCAGGAAATGCCAAGTTTCAAGGATTCTGATGGGTCTTTCCTCCACACTATCACCTGGTATCGCCAATCGGCTTCAGCGATACATCGTTTTTTGTCGGCTATCAGAGCGAATCTGTTTAGCCGGAACTCAAAAGGAGTTGATTACAACTCTTCCTGGATTGTAGGACCAACCATCAATAGATATTTTAGGCGATTCTGTGTTGATGTCTTACAAGACGCATCAAACACGAATCTTAATTTGGTCGATTTCCTTATAAAGCGAAACTTATAAACCAGTGATTGAAAATGCTATGCTAAATTTTTTTTTGCTCTCGCTATTGCTCTGTTTTTGATCTGCTCTGTAGCATAGCAGAGAGCACAAAATCAAAACGCTGCATAACGCTTAGCAAAACGATTGGCCGCATATCAAATTTTACCGCTACATTTTGTTTTCGTAGGCATGGGCATGTACTGATTTAATTGTATTAAGAGCGCAATGAAGTAAACAGTGCTTCACGAAAGAACACAATTAATATTTTAAAATATTTTGATGACAATGGGTCAAATGTGCAGTGCAAATCATGCAATCGGTCTTTAAAGAAAGATCGCACATTTAATTTAAACAGACATATTGTGGGAGTGCACAAAATAAAAATCGATGATTAAGACGAGGAGTCCATGTGTTCTGAAAACATATCACAATCCAGAAAAGAAATAAATAAAGTTAAAATTAACAAAAAACAATTAATTCGTTCGTACATGGGACTGGTAACAAAGGAAATCGTACCATTCAATGTTTTAAATTCGGAAAACATGCGAAATATAATAGATCCGATTTGTCACGGTCTTACAGAAAAGAGCAGAAAAAGCTTTAAGCTAAATGGCAGTAAATGCAAAAACATGCTAAAACATGTGGCGGATAACATACGCATTGAAATGCAACAAAAAATGCAGGGCCGATTACTGTCTTTGAAAATAGATAGCGCAACTCGGCTTAACCGCAACCGCAACACCGCAACGAAAAAATATTATCACAAAGTTATATTTCTGATATTGATTTTGAAGGCACAGAGGAAATGGATAAAAACATTGACTACACTACAAAAATTGAGAATTTTGAGGCCTCAGAAGAATTGCACGTGGGTAATATACAAACATGCCGGTGTGCAGCACATACTGCACAACTTTGCGCAATTGATGTTTCCAAAAAGGCATACAAGTTAAATTGTTTGTAGTTCGGTGAATTAAAAAAATGTAAATTTTATTTTTTAATTACAAAACTTGGTGTTAAACTTTTATTTATTAAACGTAACAATTACAAGACACTTTTGATTTCTCTTAAATATTTTTGTCAACCGTTCGCGGTCTCGGTCAAAATAGGACTGACTTCTTAATTCTAAATCTGATCCAAAGAACCTCGGCCATCAGATTAGATTAGAGGCTTAAGATGAAACTGTCGCATCTTATTGTGAAATTCGATTACGCTGATCGATGCAATTTGGTGGGTACTTGAAACGCAAAAGGCGTAATTGATTGGGCTTCGGAGGGAAGCTGATGTTTACTTTTGATTTTGATTTGTTTATGGGGAACCGAGATCGCGCCTCAGAGCCAAAGACAAAGCCGAAGGCAAATGCAGAGTTTGAAAATATTGTTTATAAAATTCATAAGTGGAAAGCCATAAGTGGCCTGGATTTATGGGTTGGATAATTGAGCCAAAGATCAAGCCATCAAGCCAAAGGCAAATGCAGAGATTGAAAATATTGTTTATAAAAGCCATAAGTGGCCTGTATTTAGGGGTTGGATAACTCTCCCCCTTCTAAAATGGATCGTCCCGATTCAATATGAAATTCGTTTAAATGATCTCTTAATTCTGTTAAAAAAATTTCTTGGTTAATAAATTTTTCGGTTCAGGCCGATGTTTTTTGGTTACAAAGAATATACCATTTTTGTATTTTATAATAAGTGAAAGAATCAAATATATAATGATTAAAATTAATAATATAAAGGTAAGTGATATTTTAGTATTCTTAATTTTAACGAATGGGTTTAAAATGTTTATATTATCTAAAGAAAGATCAGAGTTATTTGATAATATGTAATCGGATATTTCATAATTTTTAAAGTGGTTCGTAGTTACGTATTCAAGAATTTTATTTTCCAAATTGGTATATGAGATATTATTAATTTTAGTTGTACCATTAAATTTTATTAAAAACGAACCGTTTAAATGGGAGTTGTTAACAATATTGTTCCCATTTATAAGAATGGCACCATCTTGTATGATGTCTATTTTTTTATTTTTTTCTCTTATTTTTTTACAGGTTGATTTCTCACCATTTAATAATCGGGTAAAACAAGTTTTTTTGTTACTTAGAGTGCAATAATTATTAAAAAGTTCGTTCTCAAAATTAGACATTTCGTAAAAAATATTTTCGCATTTGGCGACTTGATTGCTTAATACTAGTTTTCCATCGATTTGGGAAATCGCTCTAGTGTGATATATTTCACATCTGTTTTTTATTATAGGGTATTTTATATAAATTATTAAAAGTTCTTTATGCAATGCGATTTTAAAAGAAGAGATGTCCATTAAATCAGCTATAATTACTGGTTTTTGTTCATGTTTTAATATTTCCAAGATGTCATCATTGTTTAAAATTTTGTTATTAAAAACGTCTATTTTTGCTAGAGTGATTGTGTCAATTAAATTTTGCAGATCAAATGTTAATAATCGCAAGCGATGTTTTCGAAGTGGTAGATCTTGATCAATAAATACTTTTTTAAAATCATCGGAAAGAGATTCTATTTCTTTGAATAATCGGGAATTGATAATAGACTGCTTATTATTGTTTTCAATTAATTCGTTAATTTTATTCTCAACTGTAATAAAATCATCATGGTCCGGAGTTCCAGCTAACCATTTCCACACGGTGCCTAACTCATTTATCCCTCTTTTTGATCTAGTTGATATTAATTGCGATAAAATTAGTTCGATTACTTTTATGTCATATTTAATTTCCCATTGTGACCTTTTATTAGTATCCCTTTTAATATTATCTGATTCCAAATTTATTATTTCTTTATAAAAGCTTAAGTTAGTTACATGGAATAAATCTGCGTATGAATCGTACGTCAATACGTCTTTATTGTCCTTAAATAGAAGATATTCGTGACTTGTATAGTCAATTATTTCTGATTTTGTTAATAAAATAAGGTGTAGTATGAGCACCTGATAAAACATTTTCTGGGAAAGGAAAGAAAAAAAGGATAATATATAAATACTTAGAATTTTATATTATCTTTGTAAATAGTTATATTTCTATTGTTGATTATTATTTTGTTGGGTAAATTTTCCTTAACTATTTGTTTTTTATATCTGGTTTTAAGTTTATTTCTTTCCCCGTGTTTCTTTTCATAGACTACCTGTCCTACATGATATTCTTTTTCTTTTCTGTTTTCATTATGTGTTTCCAACATTTTCTCTTGAGTATTTTTCAAAAGTTCAGGAATGTTATCGTGCTCTATTTTATTATATAATACGTCAAAAGGTTTTTGGTTCGTTGTAGAATGAAGGCTCTGATTATATTCTTGAGCGGCTCTTATTATTATTTCGGAAAAGTCAGTTAAACTAAATTCTTCTTTAATGCATCGAGCTAATTCTGTTAATGTAGAATGTGCCCTTTCAACCTGTTTGACGTGCTGTGCCTCGGGTGTAAATTTTCTCCTTCTTTACTTGGAATTGGGGCTTCCCCAATTGGAATTTTTATTGGGTGCCTGTTATATTTATTTTCGTTACAAATCACGCAATTTTTAATATATTCTTTTAATTTTTTTAAAACAGTTTGGCCAATAATATAATTTACTGATCGGTTTGTAGTTCTCTTCTAGCCCCCTATGAGCACGGCTGTGCGTTTCTTCTATTATTATAGCTTTATCTTCCTCGTTTTCCACGTCTTGTAGAAAGCTTCTTGTAAAAAGGAATGTGTTTGTGAAATTATTTTTTAAAGGTAATTGAATTTGAAATAAGTCCTCTAAGGTACAATGAATTCCTACCGTAATGTTAGGTGGAAGATACTCTCTTAATATAGTTATTAAATTTTCTGGTGTGTCATATTCAATTAAATGTCGTGTCCTGTCAAAAATTTTCAGTGACTCATGTATTGTATACCTCCTCGTTGTTATTAACAGTTGTTGTTTAAATTGATTTAACGGTTTACGGGTCTCTTGTATTACATTTTCAAAACTACTTTCAGCTGAATGCTGTGTGTTCTGATCTGAGTCTGACTGGTTTGTTTGTTCTATATCGCTGTCAGTAATATTATTTATCTGAATTCGAGATAATGCGTCTGCGATTTGTCACGGTCTTACAGAAAAGAGCAGAAAAAGCTTTAAGCTAAATGGCAGTAAATGCAAAAACATGCTAAAACATGTGGCGGATAACATACGCATTGAAATGCAACAAAAAATGCAGGGCCGATTACTGTCTTTGAAAATAGATAGCGCAACTCGGCTTAACCGCAACCGCAACACCGCAACGAAAAAATATTATCACAAAGTTATATTTCTGATATTGATTTTGAAGGCACAGAGGAAATGGATAAAAACATTGACTACACTACAAAAATTGAGAATTTTGAGGCCTCAGAAGAATTGCACGTGGGTAATATACAAACATGCCGGTGTGCAGCACATACTGCACAACTTTGCGCAATTGATGTTTCCAAAAAGGCATACAAGTTAAATTGTTTGTAGTTCGGTGAATTAAAAAAATGTAAATTTTATTTTTTAATTACAAAACTTGGTGTTAAACTTTTATTTATTAAACGTAACAATTACAAGACACTTTTGATTTCTCTTAAATATTTTTGTCAACCGTTCGCGGTCTCGGTCAAAATAGGACTGACTTCTTAATTCTAAATCTGATCCAAAGAACCTCGGCCATCAGATTAGATTAGAGGCTTAAGATGAAACTGTCGCATCTTATTGTGAAATTCGATTACGCTGATCGATGCAATTTGGTGGGTACTTGAAACGCAAAAGGCGTAATTGATTGGGCTTCGGAGGGAAGCTGATGTTTACTTTTGATTTTGATTTGTTTATGGGGAACCGAGATCGCGCCTCAGAGCCAAAGACAAAGCCGAAGGCAAATGCAGAGTTTGAAAATATTGTTTATAAAATTCATAAGTGGAAAGCCATAAGTGGCCTGGATTTATGGGTTGGATAATTGAGCCAAAGATCAAGCCATCAAGCCAAAGGCAAATGCAGAGATTGAAAATATTGTTTATAAAAGCCATAAGTGGCCTGTATTTAGGGGTTGGATAACTCTCCCCCTTCTAAAATGGATCGTCCCGATTCAATATGAAATTCGTTTAAATGATCTCTTAATTCTGTTAAAAAAATTTCTTGGTTAATAAATTTTTCGGTTCAGGCCGATGTTTTTTGGTTACAAAGAATATACCATTTTTGTATTTTATAATAAGTGAAAGAATCAAATATATAATGATTAAAATTAATAATATAAAGGTAAGTGATATTTTAGTATTCTTAATTTTAACGAATGGGTTTAAAATGTTTATATTATCTAAAGAAAGATCAGAGTTATTTGATAATATGTAATCGGATATTTCATAATTTTTAAAGTGGTTCGTAGTTACGTATTCAAGAATTTTATTTTCCAAATTGGTATATGAGATATTATTAATTTTAGTTGTACCATTAAATTTTATTAAAAACGAACCGTTTAAATGGGAGTTGTTAACAATATTGTTCCCATTTATAAGAATGGCACCATCTTGTATGATGTCTATTTTTTTATTTTTTTCTCTTATTTTTTTACAGGTTGATTTCTCACCATTTAATAATCGGGTAAAACAAGTTTTTTTGTTACTTAGAGTGCAATAATTATTAAAAAGTTCGTTCTCAAAATTAGACATTTCGTAAAAAATATTTTCGCATTTGGCGACTTGATTGCTTAATACTAGTTTTCCATCGATTTGGGAAATCGCTCTAGTGTGATATATTTCACATCTGTTTTTTATTATAGGGTATTTTATATAAATTATTAAAAGTTCTTTATGCAATGCGATTTTAAAAGAAGAGATGTCCATTAAATCAGCTATAATTACTGGTTTTTGTTCATGTTTTAATATTTCCAAGATGTCATCATTGTTTAAAATTTTGTTATTAAAAACGTCTATTTTTGCTAGAGTGATTGTGTCAATTAAATTTTGCAGATCAAATGTTAATAATCGCAAGCGATGTTTTCGAAGTGGTAGATCTTGATCAATAAATACTTTTTTAAAATCATCGGAAAGAGATTCTATTTCTTTGAATAATCGGGAATTGATAATAGACTGCTTATTATTGTTTTCAATTAATTCGTTAATTTTATTCTCAACTGTAATAAAATCATCATGGTCCGGAGTTCCAGCTAACCATTTCCACACGGTGCCTAACTCATTTATCCCTCTTTTTGATCTAGTTGATATTAATTGCGATAAAATTAGTTCGATTACTTTTATGTCATATTTAATTTCCCATTGTGACCTTTTATTAGTATCCCTTTTAATATTATCTGATTCCAAATTTATTATTTCTTTATAAAAGCTTAAGTTAGTTACATGGAATAAATCTGCGTATGAATCGTACGTCAATACGTCTTTATTGTCCTTAAATAGAAGATATTCGTGACTTGTATAGTCAATTATTTCTGATTTTGTTAATAAAATAAGGTGTAGTATGAGCACCTGATAAAACATTTTCTGGGAAAGGAAAGAAAAAAAGGATAATATATAAATACTTAGAATTTTATATTATCTTTGTAAATAGTTATATTTCTATTGTTGATTATTATTTTGTTGGGTAAATTTTCCTTAACTATTTGTTTTTTATATCTGGTTTTAAGTTTATTTCTTTCCCCGTGTTTCTTTTCATAGACTACCTGTCCTACATGATATTCTTTTTCTTTTCTGTTTTCATTATGTGTTTCCAACATTTTCTCTTGAGTATTTTTCAAAAGTTCAGGAATGTTATCGTGCTCTATTTTATTATATAATACGTCAAAAGGTTTTTGGTTCGTTGTAGAATGAAGGCTCTGATTATATTCTTGAGCGGCTCTTATTATTATTTCGGAAAAGTCAGTTAAACTAAATTCTTCTTTAATGCATCGAGCTAATTCTGTTAATGTAGAATGTGCCCTTTCAACCTGTTTGACGTGCTGTGCCTCGGGTGTAAATTTTCTCCTTCTTTACTTGGAATTGGGGCTTCCCCAATTGGAATTTTTATTGGGTGCCTGTTATATTTATTTTCGTTACAAATCACGCAATTTTTAATATATTCTTTTAATTTTTTAAAACAGTTTGGCCAATAATATAATTTACTGATCGGTTTGTAGTTCTCTTCTAGCCCCCTATGAGCACGGCTGTGCGTTTCTTCTATTATTATAGCTTTATCTTCCTCGTTTTCCACGTCTTGTAGAAAGCTTCTTGTAAAAAGGAATGTGTTTGTGAAATTATTTTTTAAAGGTAATTGAATTTGAAATAAGTCCTCTAAGGTACAATGAATTCCTACCGTAATGTTAGGTGGAAGATACTCTCTTAATATAGTTATTAAATTTTCTGGTGTGTCATATTCAATTAAATGTCGTGTCCTGTCAAAAATTTTCAGTGACTCATGTATTGTATACCTCCTCGTTGTTATTAACAGTTGTTGTTTAAATTGATTTAACGGTTTACGGGTCTCTTGTATTACATTTTCAAAACTACTTTCAGCTGAATGCTGTGTGTTCTGATCTGAGTCTGACTGGTCTGTTTGTTCTATATCGCTGTCAGTAATATTATTTATCTGAATTCGAGATAATGCGTCTGCAACTACATTTGTTGTACCCGGCTTAAATTTTATTTTCAGTGTAAAACTTTGTATGAAAGAATACCATCCTTTCATATCTTCATTGGGATTTTTATCCGAAATTGTGTAAGATAAAGTTTGATGGTCGGTTTGAATTTCAATTCCAATTACTCCGTATAAGTAATTTCTTAGATTTTTAAGAGCCCATACTATCGCTAAAAGTTCCTTCTTATTAGTCGCATAAGCTTGTTCTGTTTTAGACAAGGTTTTTGAAATAAAAGTAATTGGTTTTCCTTCTTGAGATAAATCTGCACCAATTGCGACGTCTGAAGCGTCGGTGGTCAAGGTAAATTTTTTATTATAGTCCGGTTGAACTAGTTCTACTTGAGCAATGAGATTTTCTTTCAGCTCGTTAAAAGCTTTAATTGCTGGTTCATCCAGCTGAATCAATATTTTTGTTGACATTCTTTTTGAGATTTTGCCATTATGACCTCCAAGATATTTTGTTAGAGGTTTCGCTATGTAGGCGTAGTTTGAAACAAATTTTCTATAATAGCCCGTAAAACCTAGGAAACTTCTCAGTTCCCGAATATTTTCTGGAAGCGGATATTTTCTAATGGTTTCAATTTTCTCTGGGTCTGTCTTGATGACGTTATAGGATACCATGTATCCTAGAAAACGGGTTTCGCGTTTAAAAAACTTAGATTTTTCTAAAGAGATTTTCATGTTTGCCCTCAATAATATATTTATAATTTTGTTTAGATCTGTATAGTGTTGTTCAATTGAGTTTGAGAATATTATAATGTCGTCCATATAGACATGACACGTTATCTGATGAAATCCTGACTCTAAATCTATTGTTGAAAAATATCTTGCTTTTCCCAAATTTGATAGAATTACTGATGGGTCTTGCATTGGGTACCTGTCAGGTATAGTACTTTCATTTAATTTTTTATAATCAATGACGAGTCTTAATTTACGGCTTCCGTCTTGATTCTCTCCCTTCTTTGGGACTACCAGAAGTGGTGAATTGTAAGGGCTTCTGCTAGGCCTTATTATTTTTTCTGATAACATTCTTTTGATTTCGCTATTCACGAAGTCCTTGACAGACAGAGCATACGGATACTGCTTCCCGTATATTGGCCTATCGTGGATAAGATTTATTTCCCCCTTTATGTCTGTTCTAAAAGGAATATGAATATTTATCTTTCAATGCTCCTTTTCAATATAGTGAACTATCTTTTCCCTCAGTCCGCCTAATTGGTCGGTACCTATATTATTTATTTGATTTTTGACGGTATTTACTTCGTCGGCACTCTCAGGATTTTTAATTCCCAAGATATTTTTATTTTTATTGACGGATATTTCTACGTCGGCGCTCTCAGGATTTTTTGTTCCCAAGATATTTGTATTTTTGTTGACGGATATTTCTACGTCGGCGTTCTCGGGATTTTTTGTTCCCAAGATATTTGTATTTTTGTTGACGCATATTTCTACGTCGGCGTTCTCGGGATTTTTAACTCCCAAGCTTTTCTCACTATTTTCAACAAATAATTAATCTGTCTTTTTGCTACCATTATCATCAAAATACTTTTTTATAATAAATTCTTTTAACGGAAGAATATTATTTTCTTCAATTAAACGTATTTCGTTTTTCTCCTCATTATCATAATATTTTAACTTCTCCTGTTTCCCATTGTATTCCAAGATTCCCTTATCTATATTTATTATAGCTCCAATTTTTCTTAATAAATTGAATCCAATTTGAATATCAGATTCTAAACCTTCGATTTCATAAAATAATTGTTTTGTTTCAAATATATTTATAATATGGTAATACCTAATAATTAAGTAGCCATGAACTGTTGTTACCTTTTTGTATATTGGTAGCTCGTTTTTATTTTCAAAAATTCCCCTTTTTATGTAACAAGCAGTGGCTCCTGTATCTATTAAAACTTTTAGCTGCTTCTTGGTTTTTCGATCTATCCTATTTAAATAAGGCATTCCTCTGTAGGGGTCTGGACTAAAAAATGGTCTTCATTAATATTATTTAATCTGGTTACTTTATTAGCTGGCTGACTTTCTGTTCCATCTGATTCCCTTTTTTGAGCTTGAGTTTGCTCTCTATTTTGATTTGTGTTATAAAAATTTGAACGATTTTTATTTTGATGATAATTATTATTATATCTACCTTGATTATCGTTTGCCTGCCAATTATTATATCTTCCCTGGTTACTATTGGACTGCCAATTTTGGCTCGGCTGCCGATTGTTATTAGATTTATTCTGGAGTTGAATCGGTGGATCAACATCCATTGGCTCGATAGCTTGTTGCTTATGATTATTATTTTGATTATTATTTTGCCAAAAATTTCCCTTTTGTGGCCAATTGTAATTTTGGTTATGATTAAAATTATTTCCCATTTTAGTGGTATTATTATTTTGCCGTATTTGATCAAATCGTAAGTTGTTTCCCCGATATTTACTTTCATTTTTAAATCCATTAAACCTATTTGCGAATTGAGCACGGAAGTTGTTTGATTCTAATTCTTGGACCTTTGCCAAAGCATTGGGCAAATCTGGTGGATTTAATGAGAAAAGAGTTTCTGAAATAGATCCATTAAGTCCGGATATAAATACTCGTAGAGCATTTCTCCATATTGAATTGTTTGTTTCTTTGGTAATTACACTGTCCTTTCCGTATGTCATTATGGTTTTGTTTATTAGTAAGGTCATTTTTTTTATTGACTTCGTTATAGTACTCAGTAACTGTCATTCGTCCTTGCCTGAGGATACTTAGTTCTGACTCGAGAACATGTATTGGTCGTTTGTCACTATATATAAAGTCCAATAGGGATAGGATTGCTTTAAAGTTTAAAACTGTGCCATGATTGGTAAGAGCATCATGGGCAGCTCCCATAATTTTATTTCGTAAAATTGTTAGGGCGATAAAATATTGTTCACTTTCAATTTTATAGAGACTCATTGCAGTTTCTGCAGCTTCCCTCCAACCTACATATTGTGTTGTTTCCCCTGTGAAATTTGGTAAGGATTTTACCACTTCAAGTGTTGTATCGCATTTTATAGCTGGGTCAATTGTTTGTACTTTATAATCGTCCACAGTTTTTGCATCTGTGGCTAGCCTTCCTTCTAAATATTCTACTTTCTTGCTAACTTCATTCAATTGAGCGTTTATTAACCTGTTTATCAATTCTACTGTTAAACTGCCGGCTGTGGCTACACTGCCTGCAGAAAAATTTGGTGCTGAACCTCCGGTTGCCATTGTTAGATTTAGTTCACAAAAGCTATTTATCAAATCTTTTAGAATTATTCTTTATACTTTTTTGTTAAATCGCGAATCTTACTTTTTGCAATATATAAATCTTATGTTATTTTTCTCAAATTTACAGATCTTAAATTATAGTCTTTAATTTTTTTATTATTTTAAATTAATTCCTCACGATATTGTCCCGTTGGGGTCTTCCTTCTGTGGAGGAAGAGGAATCCTTCTGTGGAGGAATTCTAAATGGTTGGTGGTTGATAAATGGATAGAGAATGTCCTGTCTTCCTTCCTTGGTTTTTTTGTTGGAGCGAGTTGTCGTTTTTATTTGAGAATGTCCTGCCTTCCTTCCCTGTTTTTTCTTGTTGGAGTTGTCGTTTTATTTGTTTTTGTTGTTCTTGTTTGTTTTTTTTTTTTTGTCGTTGGAGTTGTCGTTTTATTTGTTTTTGTTGTTCTTTTTTTTTTTTTTTTTTTTTATTTTGTGCGTTGATTTTTTTTAGTTTTTGTGTTCTTGTAATTGTTTGGTTTAAAATTTCGGTCCACCTTTGTTTTAATTCACTCTTTATGGATTATTTCATTAATTAATTTCCATTTACTTTATTGTTCACGATCACTGTCACTTGGTAGTGTCGTTTGGTGGATGTTTTAATTTTTCCACTAAAAATGTTGAGTTGTTGACCGCGCGAGTTCCGTTTATGTTTAACTTATTTTTCATTAAACTATTTTTTGGAGCTTTATGTGACGCGGCCCCTTGAGTTGGGCGCCAGTTAAATTGTTTGTAGTTCGGTGAATTAAAACAATGTAAATTTTATTTTTTAATTACAAAACTTGGTGTTAAACCTTTATTTATTAAACGTAACTATTACAAGACACTTTTGATTTCTCTTAAATATTTTTGTCAACCGTTCGCGGTCTCGGTCAAAATAGGACTGACTTCTTAATTCTAAATCTGATCCAAAGAACCTCGGCCATCAGTTGTGTTTAGATTAGAGGCTTAAGATGAAACTGTCGCATCTTATTGTGAAATTCGATTACGCTGATCGATGCAATTTGGTGGGTACTTGAAACGCAAAAGGCGTAATTGATTGGGCTTCGGAGGGAAGCTGATGTTTACTTTTCATTTTGATTTGTTTATGGGGAACCGAGATCGGACCTCAGAGCCAAAGACAAAGCCGAAGGCAAATGCAGAGTTTGAAAATATTGTTTATAAAATTCATAAGTGGAAAGCCATAAGTGGCCTGGATTTATGGGTTGGATAATTGAGCCAAAGATCAAGCCATCAAGCCAAAGGAAAATGCAAAGATTGAAAATATTGTTTATAAAAGCCATAAGTGGCCTGTATTTAGGGGTTGGATAAAAGCTATTTACTTCAATGTCGCAACATGACGAAATACATTCGTAAGCCATCAAATGGTTATCGTGAGGCATTTGAGTTTCTTAAACTGAAATTGCCTCAATTGGAATCGGATCCCTACCCACAAGGTAGGGATCAACATATGAAATGGTCGACCGATTGAACAAAGCAAAGGACGTATTGAATGACATTGAAGCAATCGAAAATAAAACGGAAGCTGAAAATTTCGACGCTACCTCTAAGTTGCGGGAGTTTGTAGTAAGCTACACTTGCATTATGAATCCACTGCAAAAAATCATTGTAAAGTTTCAAGAAGAGTAGTTGCACTGCGGCAATTTCTATGCTTTATGGCTCACATATAAATTGACTACAAACCAAATCTTAAAATCACGGTCAGATAGCTTAGATTCGATTAGTTTTGAAATTGGCCAAACTTTCATTAAAAGCATAGAACTGCGAACGGAAAAACTTGTATCAAATGTGGGTTTTGATGCATGCTTAGACCCGAGATTTTAACAAATTCTCTCCTCGACTCAGAAGAAAAATGCTATACAATTTTCAAAAGTTTTGTGGGAAAAAATTTAAAGCACTTAACCCAAAACTTAATATCTCAACGACTTCAGCTAATTCTATGAGTATTGAAGAAGGGTTGGAAAATAATGAGTTCGACTTATTAGACAGCTAATTGGGAGCTACGGTTTCGCCATCAGATGAATACATCGATGTTTTTACAAAAATCGAAACACTAAAACTCCCTTATATGAAAGCAAATGTTAATTTGTTGAACTTTTGGAGAGAAAGAAAGGCGATTGATCCTGAACTAAATGCACTAAGCAAAGTATGTTTTGCCAATCCGCCAACACAAGTAAGAATTATTGTTTATGCTGCAAGAAATATGCTAATAACTTTTAATTTTATTTAGGTCACAATAGAACGCGCATTTTCATCATTAAAATTTATATTGGCCGACAATCGGAATAGGTTAAACCATAACACATTAGACAAAATTTTACTGATCAAACTAAACTCATCCCATTTGGTTAGTACCATTGACAATTTCCCTTTATTTGAAGAGCAAGAAAATAATAATTGAAATTATTGTTATTGTTATTGTATTGAAATATAATTTTTTAGTTTTGTAATATGGAAAAAAAATATATTCTTATAATTTTAAATTAACGTCTTTTAATGCAGTATCAGCGGCAGTAAAATTGATATTCGGCAAAATTTGGCGAAATGAGAGCAACTACAAAAATGCTACAACAGCAACTACGCAGTTGCTACGAGAGCGACTATGCAGTTGCTACGAGAGCACAATATTCTTTTCGTTGGCTCTGCTTGCGTGTCGCGCATTTTCTTGCTATTTCTATTGCTCCGTGCTCCGACGTTCAGTGCTACAGAGCAGAGCAGAGAGCAGCCGTTTTGATTTTGTGCTCTCTGCTATGCTACAGAGCCGATCGAAAACAGAGCAATAGCGGGAGCAGAGTAATATTTTTACTTAAATTGCTGCTATGTAGCAGCAAATGCAAACGCTGATATAAACGAACACTTGCAGCAGTTTTAGGTGACAGGAATATCCTTCTATCACTTCCAATAATTGTGAGGTAGAGACGATTGCGGTTAATCCGATAGCATTCTTTTTTGCCTTCATCTGTAGAAGTTCTGGTGACAGATTAGACCGGGGGCTCTATGAACGTAAACGAATCTAATGAAGTGTAACTTTTAATTCCGACCAAAATACTCTTTGTTCGATCGGAACTTTTATTAGAGGCTTTATCTTGCGTCAGAGATCTGCGAGATAGTGAGCGGCACATAGTTCAAGACGGGGGAGCGTCTTTGTCTTGAGAGGAGCTACTTTAGACTTTGCAGTCAACAACGAAACTTTAATACTCTCTGCAGATTCGCAACGACAAATTAATAAGACAAGGGGGTCAAACAGCTTCGATGTCACCGAAAGAATGTTCCGCTTGGTCGCCCTTTGACCCATGACTGAAGCATCAATTTCAATTTCAAATACCTAATGCTTTAGTCAATTCTGAGTCCGAAAGTGTTATTGGCTTAACCGTGCCCTCGGATGCAGTAACTTTAGGCGAGCTGGAAAACTAATTGCTCTATTCAACCCCATCGTTTTGAAGAGGCTGAGTTCCTTTAGACTTAATTGTCTTTAGCTCCTCAATGCAACCAGCACCCGTTAACATGTCGTCGACGTAAGAGTCGGACCCAATAACTTCGGCAGCTCGAGGAAATGTATTTTTCACAGATTCACTTAACCTCTTCAAACACCTTAAGGCCAGGAAATGCCAAGTTTCAAGGATTCTGATGGGTCTTTCCTCCACACTATCACCTGGTATCGCCAATCGGCTTCATTTACCATTACTTGGCGATACATCGTTTTTTGTCGGCTATCAGAGCGAATCTGTTTAGCCGGAACTCAAAAGGAGTTGATTACAACTCTTCCTGGATTGTAGGACCAACCATCAATAGATATTTTTGGCACTTCTGTGTTGATGTCTTGCAAGACGCATCAAACACGAATCTTAGTTTGGTCGATGAGCTTAAGGCCGTAAGACACACTGATGATGGGGTATAGTGGACCGAATGAGGACCCCGCAGCTTTGGCGAAAAAGATGTCTGGTGTAGCTTTTCACACAATTTACACATTCTATTGATTTTGATTGCGTGTTGCGGTCGCTTCTCGCATGGGACTTTTAAGTCTTTGTACACCACAAATCCCCAATAGTTTGCCGTATGGTTGCCTCCGCAGTGTCCTTGTTTGTAGTACAGTGAGCAAAGTTGTGGGCATTCCCGCAGACTACACAGACAGCCCGAAGTATGCAGTATGACCTAGTGTGTCGATACTCTTAGCAATTAGTACACTGGACCTTTACCTTTATGTGGCTCTACCACAAAGTTTCTCAGATGCACAAGATATTGCAGTTTGTAAATAAGCTGGACCTCGTTTTTCTTCAGCGACCGGCATTCTGGCTTGAGCTCGACCTTGAGAGGGTGTTGAATGAGATAAGTTTATCTCTTACACGAAAAACGATAAAAAATAAAAATAATGGTGGCGGCTTAAATATTAAAAGGAAAACGAAAACCAGTGGCCTTTTCGACGTTATAATTCGATCTATATTATTTCTCTCTAGTCTTAAGCCTAACTTATCTATTGCGGCGAAGCGGGGCACAAGATCGAATATGAGCTTTAGCTCCCGCCACGCCCTTAGCTATCTTATACTTGATTTAGATAACTAAAAATTCAAATAAAAAATACAACTCAATTTAACAAAAATTCGAATTCATAACAAATCCAATATAAACACGACGAATCCAATAACACCGGATCCGTTGAAGGCCGTTTCACCAACCATCCGGCTTCAACTAATTGGTAGCAGCGCCAGCTTGTGGACTGTTCTCTTATACTCCGCTTCAGACCTAGTCCTGACGACGGCGTCTTTGACCCTTCCGTCCGCGCCGGCGTGCGTTGCTCCGACCCTTCCGGTGAGCCACTGTTGTGGCGGCTGGTGATCCTCTGCGATCCGGACCAGATCGTTTGTCCGGATGTCATCCTCTTGGTGCCGCTACTTCGACCGCGCCTGTGGGACCAAGACGTACTCCCGGGACGTTTGTTTGATTTGTTTGACAAAACGTTTGTTTTATTGTCGAGACATGTCGCCATCGACGTAAGCACGTTAGACCCTGCTGGTCCGCGGGGTCCGCGGTGCTAATGGGGCGATGAGCGGCCCGCCTGCTAACTGGTGCCCGGGATTTCTTGATGCGTATTGTGTGACCGTGTCGACCTCGTCCTCGATTTTTTGACGAAGCTTCACGAAGTGGCGACTCTCTCCGACGAAGTTCGTCGAGTTGTCGCAGTGCACTATCTGCGGACATCCTCGGCTACCAACGAACCTTTGAAAAGCCAACAAAATGGAATCAGTTGAAAGGTCGGAAATTGCGTCTTAATAAACTGCGCAAGAAACAAATGAGGCAATGTAGGACTTATAAGGTGGCCTCCCACGAATTTCTAATGTCGTATCAATAGGACCACCAAAATCAACACCACATATGGGGAATGGGCGGAGGCACGAATTCTATCTAAATCTCCTATTATTTGAGTCATCAGACGAGGCTTGCAATTAAAGCAGCGTATGGATGACCGCACTATCTGGCTGCAGACTTCCTGCGCATTTACGATCCATATACGGGGTCGCAAATGACTCACAAGTGCTAGTGGACCCACATGAAAATTCGATTCGTGAAAGTATCGGACGTAGCTCTGAACAAATTAAGAGCTGTTTTTCAACAATACTGGAAACGATACGATACCAATCGTACGATATAGGAGCATTAGCTAGTCGCGCCCCGATCCGCAACAACGAAAAGGTAAGCCCAGCCTCTGAGGATTCATGTAAAAGAGGATTTAGCTTTTGTAGACTAGGGCCAACAATTTAATTTTTTTCTTTTCTTTTTCATCTTGTACTCGTGCTCTTAGACTAATCATTATATTCCGCAGGCGAGGGAACAATATCAGAATTCACTACTAAACTTTTCGATTTCCTCATAAAGCGAAACTTATAAACCAGTGATTGAAAATGCTATTCTACATCAGAGTATTTTTTTTTGCTCCCTCTATTGCTTTGTTTTCGATTGGCTCTGTAGCATAGCAGAGAGCACAAAATCAAAACGCTGCATAACGCTTTGCAAAACGCTTTGCCGCATATCAAATTTTACCGCTACATTTTGTTTTCGTAGGCATGGGCATGTACTGATTTAATTGTATTAAGAGCGCAATGAAGTAAACATGGGTTCACGAAAGAATACAATTAATATTTTAAAATATTTTTATGACAATGGGTCGACTGTGCAGTGCAAATCATGCAATCGGTCTTTAAAGAAAGATCGCACATTTAATTTAAACAAACATATTGTGGGAGTGCACAAAATAAAAATCGATGATTAAGACGAGGAGTCCATGTGTTCAGAAAACATATCACAATCCAGAAAAGAAATAAATAAAGTTAAAATTAACAAAAAACAATTAATTCGTTCGTACATAGGACTGGTAACAGAAGAAATCGTACCATTCAATGTTTCAAATTCGGATAGAAAAGAGCGGAAAAAGCTTTAGGCTAAATGGCAGTAAATAAAACATGCTAAAACATGTGGCGGATAACAAACGCATTGAAATGCAACAAAAAATGCAGGGCCGATTACTGTCTTTGAAAATAGATAGCGCAACTCGGCTTAACCGCAACCGCAACACCGCAACGAAAAAATATTATCACAAAGTTATATTTCTGATATTGATTTTGAAGGCACAGAGGAAATGGATAAAAACATTGACTACACTACAAAAATTGAGAATTTTGAGGCCTCAGAAGAATTGCACGTGGGTAATATACAAATATGCCGGTGTGCAGCAAATACTGCACAACTTTGCGCACTTGATGTTTCAAAAAAGGCATACATTAAAAGCTATTTACTTCAATGTCGCAACATGACGAAATACATTCGTAAGCCATCAAATGGTTATCGTGAGGCATTTGAGTTTCTTAAAATGAAATTCCCTCAATTGGATTGTCCCACAAGGTGGGGATCAACATATGAAATGATCGACCGATTGAAAAAAGCAAAGGACGTATTAAATGACATTGAAGCAATCGAAAATAAAACGGAAGATGAAAATTTCGACGCTACCTCTAAGTTGCGGGAGTTTGTAGTAAGCTACACTGCGGCAATTTCTATGCTTTATGGCTCACATGTAAATTGACTACAAACCAAATCCTAAAATCACGGTCAGATAGCTTAGATTCGATTAGTTTTGAAATTGGCCAAACTCTCATTAAAAGCATTAAGGCTTAAGACTAGAGAGAAATAATATAGATCGAATTATAACGTCGAAAAGGCCACGTTATAATTCGATTTTATAAGTCGATTTTATATAAATATTTTTCCTTTTAATATTTAAGCCGCCACCATTATTTTTATTTTTTATCGTTTTTCGTGTAAGAGATAAACTTATCTCATTCAACACCCTCTTCAAGGTCGAGCTCAAGCCAGAATGCCGGTCGCTGAAGAAAAACGAAGTTCACCTAGTTTACAAACTGCAATATCTTGTGCATCGGAGAAACATTGTGGAAGAGCCACATAAAGGAAACGGTCCTGTGCAATGCACTAATTGCCAAGAGTATGGACACACTAGGTCATACTGCACACTTCGGGCTGTCTGTGTAGTCTGCGGGGATGCCCACAACTCTGTTCACCGAACTACAAACAAGGACAGTACTGTGAAGAAATGTGGAAACTGCGGAGGCAACCATACGGCAAACTATTGAGGATGTATGGTGTTCAAAGACTTGAAAGTAGTATGCGAGAAGCGACCGCAACGCGCAATCAAAATCGATAGAATGTTTACATTGTGTCAAAAGCTACACCACACATCTTCTTCGTAAAAGCTGCGAGGTCCTCATTCGGTCCACTAAAAACGACCAAACGACCTGTCCAAGGGCGACCAAGCGGAATATTCTTTCGGTGACATCGAAGCTGTTTGATTCCCTTGGCTTATTAAGCCATTTACTTGTAAAAGGAAAGATCCTATTGCAGGAGCTTTGGCTAAATAAGCTAGCTTGGGATGAAACAATTCCACTGCACTTTGAAACAGCGTGGAACTAAATAAAAATTTCCTTGTCGCAACTAGAGGACATCTCAATTCCGAGATTCGTGTTTACTGAGCCAATGTCACCGATTCAAATAGTGCTCCTATATCGTACAATTGGCATCGTATCGTTTCCAGTATTGTTGACAAAATGCTCTTAGTTTGTTCATGATGAAAGTTTGAAACGTTCAAATCGAACCAATGTGAGAGCAAAGAGATCAGAAATATCTTCTACTATCCTTACTCGTCAGCTCATGTTTTTGGTATGGATTCTAGCGCTTACTTTAAAACCAATTTTAAGTATCATTATAACAACTCAAAATAAAATTTATCCTAAAATTTAGAAATTCGCCATAAAACTTTATTTTTTCTAAATACAAGAAAAGATTTCTAGTTTCTAGAAAAAAATTTTCTTTAAAGAAGAACAATTTTTTAAATCAAAGGAGAAAGTCGCCATAAACTAAAATCGCCGTAAAAACTAGGAAATTTTTCTATAACTAAGGAAAATTATGACTTATTTTCAGTACTATTTTTTTAATAATAGAAAGGCTCACCATAAGAAGAACCTAGCCCTAAAAAATAGAACACTATTTCTAAAATATAGAAATTCCTTTCTAAAATTTTTGTATATTATATATCTATATCAGTGGTCGGAACCTAATAAAGTGTACGAAATAAGTAAGTAGGACACTTAGGTTGATAACTGTTTCGTCCTCAAAAACCAACTACTGGAATTTTTTCTTCCACGAATTGTTGATTGAACGATTTGTGAGAGATACTCAGAGAGAACTTTAAAAAGTACCGTACGATTTTCCGGTTAGGTCTATAGTGACCAGGCGAGCTTTGATTTTGCGAACGAAATAAGTAAGTGGGACAGATCAGTTTATGTTCGTTTCAGTAAAGCTCATTACATCGAATTCAATTATTTGTATTGCAGTAATTGCTAACAATTAGAAACAACCAAATTTAGTGAGTTTCGTCAAATAAATCTTTTTTTTTTTATTTTTAATTAATATTTTTTGTTAAGATATGTCAACTTTTACACATTTGAGCGATGCAGAGCGGGCAAGAATATTGGCGCTCTGAGATATGGGGATGTCAATACGCAAAATTGCTGCAGAATGTGGGAGGAGTAAGCGGACGGTGGAAAACCTTTTAAAAGACCCCGAAAACCATGGGAAAAAACCCCGTTCTGGGCGCCCACCCCTTGTTGACGAGCGGGACAAGCGACGTATTAAATTTCTAGCAGTCAATGAAAACGTCAGTGCATCCCAAATTCGATCTAATTTGTAATTTGTCAAATGTTTAGCATCGGATATAGAGTGGAAAAATGTAATGTTTAGCGATGAGAAAAAGTTTAACTTAGATGGCCCTGATGGCTACCGCTATTATTATCGCGACATTAGAAGTCCCAAAAAAGTCCACGTCTCCAGGAACTTTCATGGCGGGTTGCTCATAGTATGGGCTGCCTTTGGCTACATTGATATGATTTTAACGCATCAGTGTTAGTATAGCAGAAATCAGAAAGTAGGGTGTGAACATGACGTTTCACACATTTATACTGTGTATGTCGCAAAGCACGGGCAGAGTAATTTCCTATGCCCGCAGGATAGGGCCGTGCGACCAATGATCTTTATTATATTTTATATATAAAGTTTTAACATGTTAAATACAAAAAATAATGTTAAGAAATAATCTAACGATATTTGAACTATCAAATATCGCACAAACAACGGAGTCTTCCATCTCTAAGATGTTGACATTACAAGTATATTAAAAAGTTTATTTAACTAGTGCTAATGGATTCCCTGCTGAACAAGATAAACTGAGAAGCGTTTGCTTCTATTTTGGCTGGTAAGTTACTAAAAACGTTACTAATTTAATAAGTAATTTAATTTAATTACTAATTTTTTTAAACCAGAGCTAATTGTGGAAGTGCATCGGCAAAAAGCCAAAAGGTCTGCTCTATATGCCAAAATTGGAAGGCTAAGAAGAAAAAGTTATCAACTGGTAAATTACGCCCCACTTCAAAGGATGAAAATAATTTCCCAAATTCATTTTCAGGTAATATGGCTGATGTTCAATAGTGACGAGGTGAAGCCTAGCCTTGTGAAGAGGTCAGCGAAAAACTGGATCTTACTTTTGAGTAGCGCAAAAGTTTCTTTTTCTCGGACGCTACACTTAGCTTATCGAGGAATTGCCCATTCTTAAGCAGAATTTTGAACACAAAATGTTTTTTATACATTAATTTTGTTTTGTTTAATACATTTATTGAATAAATTCTTAGATTGTGGCAAAAAGAAGTCCAGAGTTTTATCTAATTAAAAACATTCCCTCAACAATGCGAAGGTAAAAAGGCAGTAATTACACTAACTTAAAACATGTTTTAACACATTCACGATTAAATAGTATATTGATATAAAATTTATATCGCAATATTAATTGACGTGATTTTTCCACAGATAAAAAGGATGGAGTTTCCATGCTATAGATGGAGTTGATATAAGCATGTCCGTCTGTCCTCTTTCTACGCAAACTAGTCTCTCAGTTTTAAAGCGAAACACCATTCTTTCCTTTGCACGCAGTATATAAGTCGGAATAACCGGGATCGGCCGACTGTATCCTATAGCTGCCATATAACTGATTGATCGGAAATGGTCTAACTTCGGTGTTTTTAGAGTGTGTTTTACATGAGAGCTATTTTTGGCAAAAATATACGAGTTAGCTTTGCTTTCTTTTTTTTTAATTGCATTCAATCAATCGTGGCTCTTTCACAATGTTTCTCAGATGCACAAGATATTTTAGTTTGTAAGTTGGGTGGACTTCGTTTATTTTCAGCGACCGGCTTGAGCTCGACCTTGAAGAGGGTGTTGAATGAGATAAGTTTATCTCTAACACGAAAAACGATAAAATATAAAAGTAATGGTGGCTGCTTAAATATTAAAAGGAAAACGAAAACGAGTGACCTTTTCGACGTTATAATTCGATCTATATTATTTCTATCTAGTCTTAAGCCTAACTTATCTATTGCGGCGAAGCGGGTCGAATTTCTCACAAGATCGAATATGAGCTTTCCTTATATTAGATTTAGATAACTAAAAATTCAACTAAAAAATACAATTCAATTTTACAACAAATTCAAATCAATAAAAAATCCAATATAAACACGACCCTTGCTCCGACCCTTCGGGTGAGCCACTGTTGTGGCGGCTGGTGATCCTCTGCTATCAGGACCAGCTCGTCCGTCCGGATGCTGTCCTCTTGGTGCTGCCCTTCGACCGCGCCTATGGGACCAAGACGTACTCCCGGGACCATCGCTGCAGAAACGTTTGCTTTATTGACGAGCCCTGCTGGTCCTGCTGGTCCGCGGTGCTAATGGGGCGATGAGCGGCCCGCCTGTCAACAGGTGCCCGGGATTTCTTGATGCGTAATATGTGACCGTGTCGTCCTCGTCCTCGCCAAAAGCCAACAAAATGGAATCAGTTAAAAGGTCGGAAACAACTTCTTTATGAAGTGCGCAAGAAACAAATAAGGCAATGTAGGACCAAAGATTACAAAATACATAGATGGGATATCAGGGCCCAAAACTTTTTTCGTCGAGCTTGTTAGTGAAGGGGGAACGCACATGCATTCGATTCTATTTTAAGCACTCTTTATATGTATGCATAAAAAAAAAACTTGTGGCTTTGTATGTATGTGTAAAAATACAAAGCCGCACGATGGCGTAAAAATGTTTTGGCTTCCAAATTTCAATTTCAAATTCTAGCTTCTGTTTTCATTGCTCCGATATTTTGAACTTTTTCCTTATTTTTTTATAAAAATTATTCTTTTTTTTTTCTTTTATTGTAGTATTAAAGAAAAAACTACGGTCCAGTGCAATGCACTAAATGCCAAGAGTCATACTAAGAGTCACACTAGGTCATACTGCATACTTCGGGCTGTCTGTGTAGTCTGCGGGGATGCCCACAACTCTGCTCACTGTACTACAAACAAGGACACTGCGGAGGCAACCATACGGCAAACTATTGGGGATTTGTGGTGTACAAAGACTTAAAAGTCCCATGCGAGAAGCGACCGCAACACGCAATCAAAATCAATAGAATGTGTAAATTGTGTGAAAAGCTACACCAGACATCTTTTTCGCCAAAGCTGCGGGGTCCTCATTCGGTCCACTATACCCCATCATCAGTGTGTCTTACGGCCTTAAGCTCATCGACCAAACTAAGATTCGTGTTTGATGCGTCTTGCAAGACATCAACACAGAAGTGCCAAAAATATCTATTGATGGTTGGTCCTACAATCCAGGAAGAGTTGTAATCAACTCCTTTTGAGTTCCGGCTAAACAGATTCGCTCTGATAGCCGACAAAAAACGATGTATCGCCAAGTAATGGTAAATGAAGCCGATTGGCGATACCAGGTGATAGTGTGGAGGAAAGACCCATCAGAATCCTTGAAACTTGGCATTTCCTGGCCTTAAGGTGTTTGAAGAGGTTAAGTGAATCTGTGAAAAATACATTTCCTCGAGCTGCCGAAGTTATTGGGTCCGACTCTTACGTCGACGACATGTTAACGGGTGCTGGTTGCATTGAGGAGCTTAAGACAATTAAGTCTAAAGGAACGATGGGGTTGAATAGAGCAATTAGTTTTCAAACTCGCCTGAAGTTACTGCATCCGAGGGCACGGTTAAGCCAATAACACTTTCGGACTCAGAATTGACTAAAGCATTAGGAATCTCTTGAATTCCCATACAAGATATACTTAAATTTAAAATTGATGCTTCAGTCATGGGTCAAAGGGCAACCAAGCGGAACATTCTTTCGGTGACATCGAAGCTGTTTGACCCCCTCGTCTTGGAACAAAATACAAATTTCCTTGTCGCAATTAGAGGACATCTCAATTCCGAGATTCGTGTTTACTGAGCCAATTTCACCGATTCAAATGCATGCCTTTTCTGACGCATCGATGAGAGCCTATGGAGCCTGCATCTATATTCGTTTCGAATCTGCAGAGAGTGTTAAAGTTTCGTTGTTGACTGCAAAGTCTAAAGTAGCTCCGCTCAAAACAAAGTCGCTCCCCCGTCTTGAATTATGTGCCGCTCACCTTCTCGCAGATCTCTGACGCAAATAAAGCCTCTATTTTGGTCGAATTTAAAAGTTACACTACATTGGATTCGTTTACATTCATCGAGCCCCCGGTCTAATCTGTCACCAGAACTTCTACAGATGAAGGCAAAAAAGAATGCTATCAATCCGATGCTATCAAACCGCAATCGTCTCTACCTCACAGTTATTGGAAGTGATAGAAGGATATTCCTGTCACCTAAAACTGCTGCAAGTGTTCGTTTATATCAGCGTTTGCATTTGCTGCTACATAGCAGCAATTTAAGTAAAAATATAACTCTGCTCCCGCTATTGCTCTGTTCTCGATCGGCTCTGTAGCATAGCAGAGAGCACAAAATCAAAACGGCTGCAAGCAGAGCCAACGAAAAGAATATTGTGCTCTCGTAGCAACTGCATAGTCGCTCTCGTAGCAACTGCGTGGTTGCTGTTGTAGCATTTTTGTAGTTGCTCTCATTTCGCTAAATTTTGCCGAATATCAATTTTACTGCCACATACCAGATACTGCATTAAAAGACGTTAATTTCAAATTATAAAAATATATATATTTTCTCATATTACAAAACTAAAAAATTAAATTTCAATACAATAACAATAACAATTATTTCAATTATTATTTTCTTGCTCTTCAAATAAAGGGAAATTGTCAATGGTACTAACCAAATGGGATGAGTTTAGTTTGATCAGTAAAATTTTGTCTAATGTGTTATGGTTTAACCTATTCCGATTGTCGGCCAATATAAATTTTAATGATGAAAATGCGCGTTCTATTGTGACCTAAATAAAATTAAAAGTTATTAGCATATTTCTTGCAGCATAAACAATAATTCTTACTTGTGTTGGCGGAATGGCAAAGCATACTTTGCTTAGTGCATTTAGTTCAGGATCAATCGCCTTTCTTTCTCTCCAAAAGTTCAACACATTAACATTTGCTTTCATATAAGGGAGTTTTAGTGTTTCGATTTTTGTAAAAACAGCCATGCATTCATCTGATGGCGATACCGTAGCTCCCAAATAGCTGTCTAATAAGTCGAACTCATTATTTTCAAACCCTTCTTCAATACTCATAGAATTAGCTGAAGTCGTTGAGATATTAAGTTTTGGGTGAATTGCTTTAAATTTTTCCCACAAAACTTTTGAAAATTTTATAGCATTTTTCTTCTGAGTCGAGGAGAGAATTTGTTGAAATCTCGGGTCTAAGCATACATCAAAACCCACATTCGATACAAGTTTTTCCGTTCGCATTTCTATGCTTTTAATGAGAGTTTGGCCAATTTCAAAACTTATCGAATCTAAGCTATCTGACCGTGATTTTAAGATTTGGTTTGTAATCAATTTACATGTGAGCCATAAAGCATAGAAATTGCCGCAGTGCAACTACTCTTCTTGAAACAATGATTTTTTGCAGTGGATTCATAATGCAAGTGTAGCTTACTACAAACTCCCCCAACTTAGAGGTAGCGTCGAAATTTTCATCTTCCGTTTTATTTTCGATTGCTTCAATGTCATTCAATACGTCCTTTGCTTTGTTCAATCGGTCGATCATTTCATATGTGGATCCCCACCTTGTGGGTCAATCAAATTGAGGCAATTTCAGTTTACGAAACTCAAACGCCTCACGATAACCATTTGATGGCTTACGAATGTATTTCGTCATGTTGCGACATTGACGTAAATAGCTTTTGATGTATGCCTTTTTGGAAACATCAAGTGCGCAAAGTTGTGCAGTATGTGCTGCACACCGGCATATTTGTATATTACCCACGTGCAATTCTTCTGAGGCCTCAAAATTCTCAATTTTTGTAGTGTAGTCAATGTTTTTATCCATTTCCTTTGTGCCTTCAAAATCAATATAAGAAATATAACTTTGTGATAATATTTTTTCGTTGCGGTGTTGCGGTTGCGGTTAAGCCGAGTTGCGCTATTTATTTTCAAAGACAGTAATCGCCCTGCATTTTTTGTTGCATTTAAATGCGTATGTTATCCGCCACATGTTTTAGCATGTTTTTGCATTTACTGCCATTTAGCTTAAAGCTTTTTCTGCTCTTTTCTGTAAGACCGTGACAAATCGGATCTATTATATTTCGCATGTTTTCCGAATTTAAAACATTGAATGGTCGCTTTCTTCTGTTACCAGTCCTATGTACGAACGAATTAATTGTTTTTTGTTAATTTTAACTTTACTTATTTCTTTTCTGGATTGTGATATGTTTTCTGAACACATGGTCTCCTCGTCTTAATCATCGATTTTTATTTTGTGCACTCCCACAATATGTTTGTTTAAGATGACCCCCCCCATTCTCGATTTTAAATTTTGACGATTTTCAATGGGCTGGCAAATGAACATAAATTTTTTTTTAGGGTTGTAACTGTGCTTACATATATTAAGACACAAAAAGGAAGAAAACCATTTCACAGAACTTTTTTTTTTTTTTTGGTTTTTGTTGTTGTATTTTGTGATCAAAGAAAAGCCCTTCTTTTCGGCGGCGCATGTGATTTCCGCTCACTGGAACATCTGAATCCAAAAATTCCAACGGGATTTGAAAAAGTACATGTTTGGCTCTCGTATGAACTAGGATTATTAACTTCGCCCAAAAATTAACAAAATGGTGGACCTTTGAAATTTTTTTTCGAAATTTCCTTTTTTTTCAGCCACAAATCGAGTTGAAAAGTAAAGAAGATCTTCACCGATTTGATTTATCCTAGTTCATACGAGAGCTATATATGTATAGAATAACGTGTTAAAATTTGGAACCGATTGGATTAATAGTTTTTGAGTAACCTCATGCGCCAGTCGTAAAAACACGGTTTCGAGAAAACGCGTTAAAGTTTTGAGATGGCTCTCGCCGTCGCCTGAGGCTTCCACCATAAATCGGCTATATCTTTAAAAGTTTTTGAAATATTTACTTGAAATTTTCAGGGAACATTCTTGAATATATAGAATGTATATTCTATACATATATAGAATGTTTAGAATATTCTTTTATAAGTTCGAATTAAATTTAAAAAAAAAAATCGATTTTTTAAAACCGAGAATACGGGGGGGTTCCCTTAAATTAAATGTGCGATCTTTCTTTAAAGACCGATTGCATGATTTGTACTGCACAGTTGACCCATTGTCATCAAAATATTTTAAAATATTAATTGTGTTCTTTCGTGAAGCACTGTTTACTTCATTGCGCTCTTAATACAATTAAATCAGTACATGCCCATGCCTACGAAAACAAAATGTAGCGGTAAAATTTGATATGCGGCAAAGCGTTTCGCAAAGCGTTATGCAGCGTTTTGATTTTGTGCTCTCTGCTATGCTACAGAGCCGATCGAAAACAGAGCAATAGCGGGAGCAGAGTAATATTTTTACTTAAATTGCTGCTATGTAGCAGCAAATGCAAACGCTGATATAAACGAACACTTGCAGCAGTTTTAGGTGACAGGAATATCCTTCTATCACTTCCAATAACTGTGAGGTAGAGACGATTGCGGTTAATCCGATAGCATTCTTTTTTGCCTTCATCTGTAGAAGTTCTGGTGACAGATTAGACCGGGGGCTCGATGAATGTAAACGAATCCAATGAAGTGTAACTTTTAAATTCGACCAAAATACACTTCGTTCGATCGAAACTTTTATTAGAGGCTTTATCTTGCGTCAGAGATCTGCGAGAAGGTGAGCGGCACATAATTCAAGACGGGGGAGCGACTTTGTCTTGAGCGGAGCTACTTTAGACTTTGCAGTCAACAACGAAACTTTAACACTCTCTGCAGATTTGCAACGAATATAGATGCAGGCTCCATAGGCTCTCATCGATGCGTCAGAAAAGGCATGCATTTGAATCGGTGACATTGGCTCAGTAAACACGAATCTTGGAATTGAGATGTCCTCTAATTGCGACAAGGAAATTTGTATTTAGTTCCACGCTGTTTCAAAGTGCAGTGGAATTGTTTTACCCCAAGCTAGCTTATTTAGCCAAAGCTCCTGCAATAGGATCTTTCCTTTTACAAGTAAATGGCTTAATAAGCCAAGGGAATCAAACAGCTTCGATGTCACCGAAAGAATATTCCGCTTGGTCGCCCTTGGACAGGTCGTTTGGTCGTTTTTAGTGGACCGAATGAGGACCTCGCAGCTTTTACGAAGAAGATGTCTGGTGTAGCTTTTGACACAATGTACACATTCTATCGATTTTGATTGCGCGTTGCGGTCGCTTCTCGCATGCTACTTTCAAGTCTTTGTACACCATACATCCTCAATAGTTTGCCGTATGGTTGCCTCCGCAGTTTCCACATTTCTTCACAGTACTGTCCTTGTTTGTAGTTCGGTGAACAGAGTTGTGGGCATCCCCGCAGACTACACAGACAGCCCGAAGTGTGCAGTATGACCTAGTGTGTCCATACTCTTGGCAATTAGTGCATTGCACAGGACCGTTTCCTTTATGTGGCTCTTTCACAATGTTTCTCAGATGCACAAGATATTGCAGTTTGTAAATTAGGTGAACTTCGTTTTTCTTCAGCGACCGGCATTCTGGCTTGAGCTCGACCTTGAAGAGGGTGTTGAATGAGATAAGTTTATCTCTTACACGAAAAACGATACAAAAAAAAATAATGGTGGCTGCTTAAATATTAAAAGGAAAACGAAAACCAGTGGCCTTTTCGACGTTATAATTCGATCTATATTATTTCTCTCTAGTCTTAAGCCTTACTTATCTATTGCGGCGAAGCGGGGCACAAGATCGAATATGAGCTTTAGCTCCCGCCACGCCCTTAGCTATCTTATACTTGATTTAGATAAATAAAAATTAAAACAAAAAATACAATTCAATTTAACAACAAATTCAAATTTATAACAAATCCAATATAAACACGACGAATCCATTAACACTGGCTCCGTTGATGGCAGTTTCACCAACCATCCGGCTTCAACTAATTAGTAGCCGCGCCAGCTTGTGGACTGTTCTCTTATACTCCGCTTCAGAGCTAGTCCTGACGACGGCGTCTTTGACCTTTCCGTCCGCGCCGGCGTGCGTTGCTCCGACCCTTCCGGTGAGCCACTGTTGTGGCGGCTGGTGATCATCTGCGATCAGGACCAGATCGTCCGTCCGGATGTCATCCTCTTGGTGCTGCTAATTCGACCGCGCCTGTGGGACCAAGACGTACTCCCGGGACCATCGCTGCCAAAACGTTTGTTTTATTGACGAGACATGCCGCCATCGACGTAAGCACGTTAGACCCTGCTGGTTCGGGGTCCGTGGTGCTAATGGGGCGATGAGCGGCCCGCCTGCTAACTGGTGCCCGGGATTTCTTGATGCGTATTGTGTGACCGTGTCGACCTCGTCCTCGATTCTTTGACGAAGCTTCACGAAGTGGCGACTCTCTCCGACAAAGTTCGTCGCGTTGTCGCAGTGCACTATCTGCGGACATCCTCGGCTACCAACGAACCTTTGAAAAGCCAACAAAAAGGAATCAGTTGAAAGGTCGGAAATTGCGTCTTAATAAACTGAGCAAGAAACAAATAAGGCAATGTAGGACTTATAGGGTGGCCTACCACGAATTTCTAATGTCGTATCAATAGAACCACCAAAATCAACACCACATATGGGGAATGGGCGAATTCTATTTAAATCTTCCATTATTTAGGTCAATCAGACTTCCTGCGCATTTACGATCCATATCCATATACGGGGTTGCAAAAGACTCATAATGAAAAACACGTGGACCCACATGAAAATTCGACTCGTGCAAGTATCGGACGTAGCTCTGAACAAACAAGAGCGTTTTGTCAACAATAATGGAAACGATACGATGCCAACTGTACGATATAGGAGCACTAGCTAATCGCGCCCGACCCGCAACAACGAAAAGGTAAGCCCAGCCACTGATGATTCATGTAAAAGAGGATTTAGCTTTTGTAGACTAGGACCAACAATAACATTTTTTCGGGTCTTTTCTATTTCATCTTGATACTCGTGCTCTTAGACTATTCATTATATTCGACAGGTGAAGGAACAATATCAGAATTCAATACTAATCTTTTCGATTTCCTTATAAAGCGAAACAGGAATATAGGTGACAGGAATATCCTTCTATCACTTCCAATAAATGTGAGGTAGAGACGATTGCGGTTAATCCGATAGCATGATTTTTTGCCTTCATCTGTAAAAGTTCTGGCGACAGATTAAACCGGGGGCTCGTCGGCCCCTGCAGATTCGCAACGAATATAGATGCAGGCTCCATAGGCTCTCATCGATGCGTCAGAAAAGGCATGCATTTGAATCGGTGACATTGGCTCAGTAAACACGAGTTGAGATGTTGAGATGTCCTCTAATTGCGACAAGGAAATTTTTATTTAGTTCCACGCTGTTTCAAAGTGCAGTGGAATTGTTTCATCCCAAGCTAGCTTATTTACCCAAAGCTCCTGCAATAGGATTTTTCCTTTTACAAGTAAATGGCTTAATAAGCCAAGGGAATCAAACAGCTTCGATGTCACCGAAAGAATATTCCGCTTGGTCGCCCTTGGACAGGTCGTTTGGTCGTTTTTAGTGGACCGAATGAAGACCTCGCAGCTTTTACGAAGAAGATGTCTGATGTAGCTTTTGACACAATGTACACATTCTATCGATTTTGATTGCGCGTTGCGGTCGCTTCTCGCACGCTACTTTCAAGTCTTTGTACACCATACATCCTCAATAGTTTGCCGTATGGTTGCCTCCGCAGTTTCCACATTTCTTCACAGTACTGTCTTTGTTTGTAGTTCAGTGAACAGAGTTGTGGGCATCCCCGCAGACTACACAGACAGCCCGAAGTGTGCAGTATGACCTAGTGTGTCCATACTCTTGGCAATTAGTGCATTGCACAGGACCGTTTCCTTTATGTGGCTCTTTCACAATGTTTCTCAGATGCACAAGATATTGCAGTTTGTAAATTAGGTGAACTTCGTTTTTCTTCAGCGACCGGCATTCTGGCTTGAGCTCGACCTTGAAGAGGGTGTTGAATGAGATAAGTTTATCTCTTACACGAAAAACGATACAAAAAAAAATAATGGTGGCTGCTTAAATATTAAAAGGAAAACGAAAACCAGTGGCCTTTTCGACGTTATAATTCGATCTATATTTATTTATTTATTTATTTATTTATGGAGATCTACCAAGTAATTTAAAATTAGTAGGTAGAGGTATGGTTGAGCAATAGCAACGGGGGCCTTCAGCTCGGTTTTTTACAATAATTACATGAGTGTTATTTTATATGTACATTTTGGCTAAATTAAAATTATCTTAAATAAGGTAATATAAGTTTGTATTCTTTAGAAATAGTATTAGTTTTAAAATGTTTGGTAATGTGGGGTGTGAGATGGATTCTAGTGGATTGGAGTTTTTAAATATCAGTTGCCTTTGGTAGTTTAGTGACCTGCAGTTAGTCAGTAAGTGGATAATTGATAAGGCATCGTTGGTATCATTGCAGAACGGACAGGTCCTGGTTACATTTGGGTCCATATAGTGTGTATGTGTAATTTTTGTGTGACCAAGCCTGATCCTTGTTATTATTATCTGGTCTCTACGTGAGATCGATGAGTGAATGTTTTTGGTAATTTGGTGGCAGTTGAGTTGTGGATTATTAATTGTTTGGTACCAGCGTGAAGTTTTGTATATGTTTGATTGCATTTTCAAGACATATGTATTTTTAATATATCTAAATATGTCCTGCGTGTTTAAGTTTTCCATGGTTGTGAGTGGTTGTCTTGTTGCGTTTTTTGCTAGGGCATCTGCAAGTTCGTTTCCAGGTATTCCTACGTGACCGGGGATCCAAAGCAGTTTAAATTTATTATTGTTATTTTGTAGAAGATTACGCGCCTTTGAGATATAGTGTTCGCTGTTGTTAGTGTTTTTAATTGCGTCGATGGCAGAGAGCGAGTCTGAGCATATGCAAAATTTGCCTCTTTTAGTTTTATGTAATTGCAGTGCTTCTACTATTGCCAGTAGCTCTGCGGAAAACACTGAAGAGTAGTGTGGTAGGTGGTAAACTTTGATGCATTCAGTTTCGTTTGTGATTGCCATGGTAGTGATGCCGTTTGCTTGAGATCCGTCGGTGTAAATGTATGTGTATTTGTTTTCGTCTTTTGACTTAATTTCTGTAAACTTTAATCTGAAAATTTCAGGAGGGTTGCTTTTTTTGTCGAATTTATTCAGCGATGTGTTTATTTTTAGAGGGCTTGTGTTCCAAGGCGGTGTGGTTTGTGTAGGTGATGTTAATTGATTAAATGGCAGTTGGTGGACTTGTGAGTATTCTATAGTACGATCTATTGTTGATTTGTATTGTGGACGTTTAGGCGGGCGATATGCTTTTAAAATTTTTAATATTGGGGAGGCTTTGGCGTTAACTAGGGACTTAATGATTTTTGTCGTAAGGAACTCTCGTCTGTCTTCTAAGGCGTCTGCATTTGCTTCGAATAGTATGTTATTTGTGGGGGTGGTTCTGAAGGCTCCGAGGGCAGTTCTAAAGGCTGTGTTAATTGTTGTTTTTACTTTGCGCAGTGTTGTGTATGGGCAGTAGCCGTAGATTGGAAGGCCGTAGTCTGCTTTTGAGATGATGGTTGCTTTTGTTACATTTAGGAGTGTAGAGGTGTTGCAGTTAAACTTTGCGTTTGAGAGACATTTTATTACGTTAATATACTGTTTGAGGTTGTTGTTTAGTAGTTCTGTGTGAGTATTCCATCTGTATTTGTTATTGAAGTGGAGACCAAGGATTTTTAATGATGTTACTTCTTGCATTTGCGTGTTTCCTGTTGTTATGGTGCAGTTGCAGTTATGTTTTCTGCAAACGTGGAGGTGTTTGCATTTTGTGGTAGATAACATGGCTCCTGAGTATTCTGCCCAGTCTGTAATAGTGGATATTATCGGATTTAGGTTTATATTTAGGTTTTTTTTGTTTTTTAGTTTTAGGATGATGTTGAAGTCATCTGCGTATGCGCTTAGGCTGATGTTCGGATGAAGTGTGAGCTTTTCTGTTAGTGAGTTATATGCGATCACAAACAGGACCACGGAGAGTGGGGAGCCTTGAGGAATGCCGTTTTGCATTGGATGAAAGGAGGAGGTTTCAGAGTCAATGCGCACGAGTAGTTTTCTATTTGTCATGTAGTTTCTTACGTAGTTAATAATTTTTGGGCCAGTTTTCCAGATTATAAGTTGGTCAAGTATTGAGTGGATGCCAATTCTATCAAAGGCCTTTGCAAAGTCTAGTGATATAATGGATGCATGGTTTCTTCTTGAGAGAGCTCGGGCTAAAAGATGGTCTATGAGTAGTAGACTGTCTATAGCCGATTTCCCCTTTCTAAAGCCAGTTTGACTGTTATGGATTAGTTTGTCGTTTATTACAAACCACCACAGCCGTTTTGCTATTATTTTGTCAAGCAGCTTTGCTAGGCATGAGTTAAGTGCGATCGGACGGTACGAGTTAAGCAAGGTTTTGTCTGAATTTGGTTTTAGGATCGGTATTATTAAGCTATTTTTGTATGTTTGTGGGATGTAGTTGTTTAGTATGGCGTTTTGGAGGTTAATAATTCTGTTTTTTGTTGTTTTATCCAGGTTTTTTAGCATTGTGTAGTTGATTCTGTCAAGTCCTGGTGTGTTTCCTTTTAATGTAGTTAATGCTGCTGAGAATTCTATTGCAGTTATGGGTTTTTCTATTTCGGTTGCTCTTTTGCTAGGAATATGTGGAAGATGAATGGTATTTCTAAGTGACGTTTGTTTGTGATTGATAAAGGTGCTTGAAAAATTCTTGTCGGAGGAGGTTTCTGAGAAATTTTGGCAAAAGAGTTGAGCAATTTCAAATTTTTTATTAGTGTTTTGTTTTGTGGATGGGTTGAATATACAGTGTATGTGTTTTTGAGGGTTAATGCCGCAATAGCGACGGATGTTGCTCCAGATCGTTTTGGGTTGGCTGTCGGGTGAGATTTGCGATGTAAATTTGTTAATGTTTGCTTTTTTAGCTTGTTTGAGTGTTAGTTTAAATAGGGCATTTGCCCTTTTGTACTGTATAATGTTTGATGTAGATATTTCTCTTTTAAGTTCGTTCCATTTTTTCATTTTATCGTCTCGTAGTTTTTGAAGATTGTTGTTCCACCATGGTACATTATGAGGCTTACCCGTTGGGTGTGTTTGTGGTATAGCCTTGTGGGCGCTCGAAAGGATAATTTTTTGTATTGTTGCAGCTTCTTTGTTTATGTTTGTGCTCGGTGGCCGTTGTGCAGAAAAGTTTTCTGTTAGATTGGCAAATTTATGCCAGTCTGCCTTATCAATAATGAAAGTGGGTTTGCGTTTGGTTGGTTGCAAGTTGGCAGTATTTGATGTGAAGAGGTTAATTATGATGGGGAAGTGATCGCTTCCAAAAAGGTTATCTTCTGTGCGCCAGGTACTGTCAATTTTAAGGAGTGGGCTGCCGAAAGTAAGATCGACATTTGTTAGTGAGCTATGTGTGCTGAAATGTGTAGGAGACATATCGTTTAGAAGAATGTAGTTAGATTGTGTTATATATTTCTCTAGTATTTTTCCCCTAGGATTGTTTTGCTTTGAGCCCCAGTTTTTGTGCCAGCCGTTGAAGTCACCAGTGACAATTGTGGGTGTGGGAGAGTTGTCTAATACAGCCTGAAGGTTTTGTAATGAGAATGATTTATTTGGAGCGATGTATGCCGAGATGAGTCTGAATTTGATTTTCGAGGTTACTTCTAAGCATACAGCGTCAAAGTCATCGTTTAGGGTTATTTCTTTGGTTTGCAGAGATTTATGAGCTAGGATGGCTACGCCTCCGTGTGACGATGAGGTGTTTTTTCCTATTAGGGAGTAATTAACAGGTATTGGTATATTGGGGTGTTTTATATGTGTTTCTTGTAATGCTATTAAAAGAGGTAAGTGTTTTTTAATGATTAATTGGAGTTCGCAGTAATTGTTAAGATATCCGTTCATATTCCATTGTACAATTTTCATGGTCATTTTATAGGTTGATTGGGTGCGGTGGAGGAGGTGGGTGATTTTGTGCCTATATGTTGTCTACTGCTGGGTCTGACTTTTTTATTTTTGTTTGATTAGCTTTTGTGGGTTTTAGGTTTGTAGTTAGTGTTTTGTTTTTGTCGCTAGAAAAAATTCGGAGTTTAAGGTCCTGTGTTTTTATGCTTGTCATATGTTTTGAGGTGGTGGGAGTATCGAAATCCATGTTGAATGTGTCTGTGTCCATGTGTTCAGGTGGTGACTGGGTTGTTGATAGAGGTAGTGAAGGTCTTGTGTTGGATAAGATGTCGTCGTAGGATGTTGGTGGTTTGCTTTGGCGGGTTTGCAGTGCGTTTTTATTAGAATTGTTGAGTGTTGAGGTTGTTGTTTTACTTGGTGTTATAGTGTTGGTTGGATTTTTTGATATAATTGAGGCGAAGCTTATGGGAAGTGGATGGTTGTGGCGAGTGTGGTATATTGTAAGTGCTGTTTTGTGATCGACTTTTTCTGTAATTTTAATGTTTGTTAGTTCTTGTTGCTTTTTGAATGTTGGACAGTTGCGGTCTAGTGGGTTGTGTTTGGAGTCGGTATCGGGGATGTTTTGGCAGTTAATGCAGTTTTTTTCGTAGTGGCATGTCTCATTTGTCACTGTGTGAACTTTATCAGAGCAGTTCCTACAAAGTTCATTAGGGTTTTTGCAGGATGGGGTTGGGTGTCCAAAGCGTAAGCATCTCATGCACCTTAGGGGCATCGAGATATATGGGCGTATGCGTATTTTTTCGTATCCAATGTTAAGGTATTCTGGGAGGGTAAGCGAAGCAAATGTAATGATGATTAAACCAGTTTCAGTCGTGGATTGATCGTTTTTTTTCAATATTTTTCGCACTTCGGCGACTTTTTGTGGTTTTAGTTCGTCTAGGATTTCTGTTTCGCTTATGTTGCGAAGTAGGTTGCAATATATGACTCCTTTAGAAAAATTTAGGGTTTTGTGTTCAGAGACAGTTACTTCAATGTTTGCAATTTTTTTTAATTTAAGTAATTTGCTTGCTTGTAAGGTGTTTTTAGTTTTTATCAAAATGTATCCGGCACGGGTGTTTTTGCAAGACTCCACCTCACCATCGCATGTAAAGTCAATCGTTTTTTTAAGTATGAAAGGGTTAAGATTCTCGAGTGATTTATTGTCTGGTCCTTTAATGATCATGAATTTTGGTTCACCTAGGTTTTTGTTGTACATTGATGTACCACTTCTTATGTCTGGTGGTTTGTCCATTGTTGTAGTTGTTTTCGGGCTGGCGCCCGGCACTTGGATTTTGTGTTAGTTGTTTTTGTTTTTGTTTTTTACTTTTTTGTTTTACGCACTTGTTTGTTTTTTTCTGATAAGCAGTTGTTAGTTGTTGTTTTTGGTTGTTGGTAGGTAGACTACAAGAGCTCAATAGTAACACGTCTTTTCTCTGCGAGGTTTGAGATGATACTGTTCGATCTATATTATTTCTCTCTAGTCTTAAGCCTTACTTATCTATTGCGGCGAAGCGGGGCACAAGATCGAATATGAGCTTTAGCTCCCGCCACGCCCTTAGCTATCTTATACTTGAATTAGATAAATAAAAATTAAAACAAAAAATACAATTCAATTTAACAACAAATTCAAATTTATAACAAATCCAATATAAACACGACGAATCCATTAACACTGGCTCCGTTGAAGGCAGTTTCACCAACCATCCGGCTTCAACTAATTAGTAGCCGCGCCAGCTTGTGGACTGTTCTCTTATACTCCGCTTCAGAGCTAGTCCTGACGACGGCGTCTTTGACCTTTCCGTCCGCGCCGGCGTGCGTTGCTCCGACCCTTCCGGTGAGCCACTGTTGTGGCGGCTGGTGATCATCTGCGATCAGGACCAGATCGTCCGTCCGGATGTCATCCTCTTGGTGCTGCTAATTCGACCGCGCCTGTGGGACCAAGACGTACTCCCGGGACCATCGCTGCCAAAACGTTTGTTTTATTGACGAGACATGCCGCCATCGACGTAAGCACGTTAGACCCTGCTGGTTCGGGGTCCGTGGTGCTAATGGGGCGATGAGCGGCCCGCCTGCTAACTGGTGCCCGGGATTTCTTGATGCGTATTGTGTGACCGTGTCGACCTCGTCCTCGATTCTTTGACGAAGCTTCACGAAGTGGCGACTCTCTCCGACAAAGTTCGTCGCGTTGTCGCAGTGCACTATCTGCGGACATCCTCGGCTACCAACGAACCTTTGAAAAGCCAACAGAATGGAATCAGTTGAAAGGTCGGAAATTGCGTCTTAATAAACTGAGCAAGAAACAAATAAGGCAATGTAGGACTTATAGGGTGGCCTACCACGAATTTCTAATGTCGTATCAATAGAACCACCAAAATCAACACCACATATGGGGAATGGGCGAATTCTATTTAAATCTTCCATTATTTAGGTCAATCAGACTTCCTGCGCATTTACGATCCATATCCATATACGGGGTTGCAAAAGACTCATAATGAAAAACACGTGGACCCACATGAAAATTCGACTCGTGCAAGTATCGGACGTAGCTCTGAACAAACAAGAGCGTTTTGTCAACAATAATGGAAACGATACGATGCCAACTGTACGATATAGGAGCACTAGCTAATCGCGCCCGACCAGCAACAACGAAAAGGTAAGCCCAGCCACTGATGATTCGTGTAAAAGAGGATTAAGCTTTTGTAGACTAGGACCAACAATAACATTTTTTCGGGTCTTTTCTATTTCATCTTGATACTCGTGCTCTTAGACTATTCATTATATTCGACAGGTGAAGGAACAATATCAGAATTCAATACTAATCTTTTCGATTTCCTTATAAAGCGAAACAGGAATATAGGTGACAGGAATATCCTTCTATCACTTCCAATAAATGTGAGGTAGAGACGATTGCGGTTAATCCGATAGCATGATTTTTTGCCTTCATCTGTAAAAGTTCTGCGACAGATTAAACCGGGGGCTCGTCGGCCCCTGCAGATTCGCAACGAATATAGATGCAGGCTCCATAGGCTCTCATCGATGCGTCAGAAAAGGCATGCATTTGAATCGGTGACATTGGCTCAGTAAACACGAATCTCGGAGTTGAGATGTCCTCTAATTGCGACAAGGAAATTTTTATTTAGTTCCACGCTGTTTCAAAGTGCAGTGGAATTGTTTCATCCCAAGCTAGCTTATTTACCCAAAGCTCCTGCAATAGGATTTTTCCTTTTACAAGTAAATGGCTTAATAAGCCAAGGGAATCAAACAGCTTCGATGTCACCGAAAGAATATTCCGCTTGGTCGCCCTTGGACAGGTCGTTTGGTCGTTTTTAGTGGACCGAATGAAGACCTCGCAGCTTTTACGAAGAAGATGTCTGATGTAGCTTTTGACACAATGTACACATTCTATCGATTTTGATTGCGCGTTGCGGTCGCTTCTCGCACGCTACTTTCAAGTCTTTGTACACCATACATCCTCAATAGTTTGCCGTATGGTTGCCTCCGCAGTTTCCACATTTCTTCACAGTACTGTCTTTGTTTGTAGTTCAGTGAACAGAGTTGTGGGCATCCCCGCAGACTACACAGACAGCCCGAAGTGTGCAGTATGACCTAGTGTGTCCATACTCTTGGCAATTAGTGCATTGCACAGGACCGTTTCCTTTATGTGGCTCTTCCACAATGTTTCTCAGATGCACAAGATATTGCAGTTTGTAAATTAGGTGAGCTTCGATTTTCTTCAGCGACCGGCATTCTGGCTTGAGCTCGACCTTGAAGAGGGTGTTGAATGAGATAAGTTTATCTCTTACACGAAAAACGATAAAAAAAAAAATAATGGTGGCTGCTTAAATATTAAAAGGAAAACGAAAACCAGTGGCCTTTTCGACGTTATAATTCTACCTATATTATTTCTCTTTAGTCTTAAGCCTTACTTATCTATTGCGGCGAAGCGGGGCACAAGATCGAATATGAGCTTTAGCTCCCGCCACGCCCTTAGCTATCTTATACTTGATTTAGATAAATAAAAATTAAAACAAAAAATACAATTCAATTTAACAACAAATTCGAATTTATAACAAACCCAATATAAAAACGACGAATCCATTAACACCGGCTCCTGATTCGGTGACATCGGCTGGGTAAACACGAATCTCGCAATTGAGATCTCCTCTAATTGCAACAAGGCAATTTGTATTTTGTTTCATGCTGTTTCTAAGTGCAGTGGAATCGACTCATCCCAATCTAGCTTATTTAGCCAAAGTTCATGCAATAGGATCTTTCCTTTTATAAGTATAGGGCTTAATAGGCCAAGGGGGTCAAACAACTTCGATGTCACCGAAAGGATGTTCCGCTTCGTCGCACTTTGTCCATTACTAAAGCATCAATTTACAATTTAAATAAATCTTCTTAAGCTAACCAAGCGATTCCTAATGCCTTAGTCAGTTCTGAGTCCGAAAGTGTTATAGGCTTAACCGTGCTCTCGGATGCAGTAACTTCAGGCGAGTTTAAAAACTACTTGCGCAATTCAAACCCAGCGTTTTGAAGAACCTGTGTTACTCGAGGGCAGCACTCAACTTCTTCAAACACCTTATGGCCAGGAATGGGGCTGGCGCTGTGCCATATGTAACTGTGTTGAGCTTGCACAGTTTCAAGGACTCTGATGGGTCTTTCCTCCACACTATCAACTGGTATCGCCTATCGGCTTCATTTACCATTACTTGGCGATACATCTTTTTTATGTCGGCTATCAGAGCGAATCTGTTCAGCCGGAACCTAAGAAGAATTGAATAAAACTCTTCCTGGATGGTAGGACCAACCATCAACAGATCGTTAAGACACTTATGTGTTGATGTCTTACAAGACGCATCAAACACGACTCGTAATTTGGTCGATGTGCTTCGAGGCCGTAAGACACACTGATGGGGTATGACGTAGTGTGGAGTAGCAAGAACATCATTGTTTGTAGGGGACATATGACCTAAGGATTCGTATTCTTCCATAAATTCCACATACATTTTCTTTAAATTCGGATCTCGAGATAATCTTCTCTCGAGCGAAAAAAAACGGCGTTTGGCTACCTCGGACAAGTTTCCCAAAACGCTTGGATCCGATTTAAATGGAAGCCTGATTCAAATCGACCTGAAGGCAGTACATCTGTATTTTTCTGATAATGTTCCTCACATAACTCTTGTTCAGGTGACAAAAGCTTTCTGGAAGTTGGTACTTCTTCCAACGACCAGAATTTTTTCAAATTGCCATCTATCGACTAGAGTAATTCTTCTTGGCAATTCAGGCTAGAGACAGGCTGTTGAGGAGTTGAGCTATTAGGCTTATATTTTCCCGATACTATCCATCCAAGGAGAGTTTTTTGGAGGATGAGATGGTTTGGCCCTTGTTTTATTTGGCCAACGGACAACAGTTCAAAAAATGACTCAGCTCCAATTAACATGTCTATCCGCTGAGGTTTGTAGAAATATGGGTCTGCTAACGGCAAGTTCTTTGGTAGGTCCCAATCTTTCACGTTCACTGACTTTTCAGGGGGATAGCCCAAGATAGTTCTCAAAAACTAAAAGTCGAACGGAAACTCACTACCATTAATCACCACAGTGTGTATCTTTTTCTTAACCTGTGAATTTGTTTGACCAATTCCAAGCAAGTTGACACACGATTACTCCCGACGGTTCTGTAAGCGTTGAGCAAGATCTTCAGTAATGAAGTTCATTTGTGATCCAGAGTCAAGTCATGCTTGGGCCAATATGTGCACGGCATTTTTAGTTCTAACAGTTACGATCGACGAATAATGATGCTGACCTGTCAAACTCGAAATATTTTTTCGAAATAAGGCAACAGCGGCAATACGTCATAATCCAGTGATTCTTCACATTTTTGTCTAGTCACTGGATCTACTCTACTCAAAACTAAATGGATGATCATTGAGTTCGCAATTTTAGTGTATGGACAATAGACCCGTAAATCAATGACACTGAGTCGAAGAGACCTCTCAACGACGACGCAGACGACTGGGAAAACTTCGGAATGCTGAATAATTTGCTTATTTGGTGCGCAAAGATGAGACATTCGTTACCGTAAACTCTTTTCAGACAATTATACCTTTGTCATAATTACTCTCGGTGACTTGGAATGCCTTGATAGTTCCTAAGACTTCAGCAGAGATGCAGGAAATTAAATGATTAAATTTTTCGATAACAGGAATGTTCATATCCTTGTCTACTAATGTCTCGAAGAGACTCATAAATTTTTAAACTCTGAATAGTTTTTACTGAATTTTGGCAATGCCAAATTGGGAAGTCGAGCTGGAGTTGGGGCTTGAGAAGTTGCAGTAGCTGGTGGGGACTCTTAACCAATTCTCTCTCTTCCTCTTAAGCGAACGGCGTGGTTTTTTTATGCCCACTGCGTTTATATACATAAATATTGCGTTTATAAATATTGGTAAAGCGGTTTTTACTCGCTTGTGAATCGAATTTATTGAGAATCTTAATTTTTAACTTAAGCCGTATCGCTTCGCGCGTGCTGTGGTATATTTGGAGGCGAATTAATAACTTGTTTGAATTCAATTTCAAGCATAGCTCAGCTCTGCTTCTTCCCCGTGTTATCTCTATTAGTGCATTTTTCCTTTGCACTCTACAAAGCTCCCGCTTCGGCTTCCTATCTGCCACAGTGGTTCAAGGTATAGTGTTTTTTTTTAAAGTTTTATAATTAATAAGATAATATGATAATAATGTTTTGTTAATTAATAAGATCGAATTTAAACTGGTCTGTTTTATGAAGTCTTGTAACAAGACAATCTCCTCATCCCAGCCTACCAACCATTGATGGCTATGTGAAAACGTCGTACACGCCAAGTGTGCCGGGTTTACTGCCTCAGTTTCGGATGCCATTTCCCTTAGGTCTGGTTTACATTATTGTTGTGAAAATTGTCGTGCTGTCCAAGATGAAATGAGGTCGTTCATGAGACAGACTAAGAATGGATCTGAAGAGTTAAAATCAATGACCAGCTCTGTGCGCTTGACCCTCGGTTTAGAGGCTTTCAGCTGCTAACTAAGTCTCCTAAGCGTAAAAAATCCGCTGTTTGTGATCCGCCTCAGTCTGCTCAGCCGTCAATGACGCAGCGGCTCATATCTTTAACCATCCCAAGAGCTAGAACTAAGAACAATTCGGCGTCCGAATTTCTCAAGGAAAATGAGCAATTATCCTCCGTGGTATCCCTTCAAGTGATACCAAAGGTCCTAGTAAACGAAACCCTCGTCAGAGTCACCCAAAAGAGTATTCCACAGTCCGGACCACCGGCACCGACTGGTGCTGCAGTTCTCGTACCTGCGACACCAAAACCCTTACAAGTAATTCCTCCATCGAAACATATATTTGTTTCTCGGCTTGCCCCTGATACTTTAGAGATTAATATCTCGGCTTATATCAAAGCCAAAACTAAAGCCGATATAAAGGTGGAGGACATAGCGAAATGTAAATATAATTTTGTAAGGCGCACGTCTTCTTTCAAGATTCGTATGCCCGCGCTGATGTTCAAGACGATTTGTTCATCCTCCCAGAGGATCCATATCACCCCACGCTGGAGGTATCAATCAAAACCATTCCTAGTATCGATCAGATGCCTCCATGCGTGACGAATTTGCTGTTTCCGTAAAGCTGATTTTCACAAACGTAATAGCCTTATCGATACATATGATTGTTCCGATATTCTGGCATGCACCACTCTTAATGTCACCTTAGAAAAAATTTTACTGTACTTTAAATAAATTTTTTGACTCTTGTATGCCATATGAGATATCCGTCCGCTTCAACAAATCCTCCGTGGCTTACAAGGTGCCTCACTAACCTAAAAAATAGTGAAGGCATAATGACATCACCCTTGCCCTAGATGTTATCTCTAATTCTTCTAACTCGGCTGCAAATTCATCTTCCTCATCTAATTGCTCGATCTGGTCTTGCAACTCATTTGCCTTAAAAATTGTCTCATTTAAAACCTGAAGCCTGCACTGTAGCTCAAGGGTCGTAGATCTTAGTTTCTGTTTTTTTAATATTTTTTAATAAATAGACAACGGTGCAGACAACCAATGAAAACCTTACAAATTGTATTATTTAGTTTTTTTTTTTTAATAATGTAAAATGTAGTAACCCGTAAGTTCCCCCTCAATAAGGATAGGTTATTTCCAATTTAGATTATAGAACAGTGGTCGGCACCCCAATACATTGATATGATATTACCGCATTAGTGTTAGTAACGAATAGCAGAAAGTAGGCTTTGAGCATGACGTTTCACATATTTATACTGTGTGTGTGAGGCAGAGCTCGGGCAGAGAAATTTCCTATGCCCCCAAGATAGAGCCGTGCCGAACTCTGTTATAGAACTATTGATTTATTTAAGTAATTATCGTGTCGCGTCTGCTCCGCACGCTCGGTCAATTACAACTAACTCTCCCTCTGCTCTGTCACTCCGCTCGCGCTCTCCTTGCCATTCTCGCCGCTCTCCTGCATGACATCGCCGCTCATTGCCGGCTCCCACATCCCTCCTTTATTGACAAGTTTTAGCTTCAAGGATGGGGCAGCCAAAGGAGCCAAATCTTCTGGGGACTGTCTCAGCCGATGACCTATTCCTTCTTCGACGTCTTGGTGATCCTGAGTGGATGTCATCTTCGGTTGAGGGCTGCTTAACGATGAGTCTCCAGATGTATCCAGGTGGCTTGCGTTGATTGTATTTTACTTACTCGATTGACATCTAGACCTAGCCGAAGAACGTTCAGCTTAATGGCGGTCTCTCGGCCCAGTAGCGACTGCCGTCCATTTTTAATTACGAAAAATGTTGCAATCACCTCGACATTCGGCACAGCTGATATCGGCGCTTCAAAAACGTAAATTACTTCAAGTAATTGTTCAGAAGCATATCCTCGAAATTGTTTCTGAGAATGCGATCTAATGTTGAAGATTGCTGTAGGTTCCTTGTTAATCCTTGCCCAATCTGATTGACTAATAAGGTTAAAGTTCGATCCAGAGTCAATAATGAGAGCAATGTTGTGACCCCTGTTTGGCAGTTTATGAGTTCTTCTTCTTCGTCGCTGTAGATCTTAAAACAATTCGCACCTTCCTTCTTCCGTTTGGGATCAGCGCTCTTATCTTCCACACAACGAATATCATTTCGGCGGCGCTTCCTATTTTCGTGTTTCGGCTGAGCATATTGTGTTGTTCTGCATTGTCGTGCAAAATGACCTATCTTGGAACATTCGTCACATTTAGCTGCTCGGGCCGGACAGGAGAAATCGCTATTTGCATGCCCCATTCGCCACATCTCGAACACTCCAGATTTGGCCTTATTTTCCGAGCAGTAATTTTATTGATTGAATCGCTAGTGATAGGTTTCGTCAGCATGGCTTCAGATTGTTTGCTTATTTGTTATAAGAACCGAAAGAACATTTATACATTTGTTGTCTTAGTCGAAAAACAAACTTTGAGAAATTCTCTGACTCATGTGGTGATATACTTCGAAAAAGATGCCTTTCAAACGTTGAATTTTGTTTCGGCGAAAAGTAGGCATTTAATTTCTCGACCAAAACAGTGAAGACGTCGATCTCCCCGTCCTTGTCATCCTCTACCAGTGCACCCGGTAACGAGAACGCGACAGCTTGCAATTGTACCCCACCTACGTGAAGGAGTTTAGTTCTCTTCATTTTGGGTGACACAATCTGTTCAGCCTCCATCGAGATAGTGAACGCTCTAAACCATTTCTCCCATTCATTTCGAAGGACCGATTTCTCAATTGCTTCACATAGGAAAGGTTTTAAATAATTTTCCGCCATCCTGAGGTCGTGCGTTTGTGTTTGCTAGATTTAAGACAACGAAACACAATTTCATTTTAGACTTGAAATTCTGGGCTTGTTTTTACGCAGCCTCTCTTTTTTTTATAGTTATCTAGCTTACGCAAGACCAAACTCTTCCGCACAGCCTTTACTAAAAATTGTTCTTTTGGGCTTGTTTACACGCAGCCTCTTTCGACTTGTATTTACACGCAGTCGATTTATTATACAGATTACGGAAAACAAAACACTTCCGCACAGCCTTTCCTATGCACGTTTTCACCTGCGTACATACATAGTTACACATGCATACACATGCGGCTTGCAAAAATGTAAATCTTTCACTCAGCCCTTTTTATACCCTTGCAGAGGGTATTATAATTTTGTCCAAAAGTGTGCAACGCAGTGAAGGAGACATTTCCGACCCTATAAAGTATATATATTCTTGATCAGAATCACCTCCTGAGTTGATATGAGCATGTCCGTCTGTCTGTCTGTCTGTCTGTCCGTTTCTACGCGAACTAGTCTCTCAGTTTTAAAGCTATCGTCTTGAAACTTTGCACACACCCTTCTTTCCTTTGCACGCAGTATATAAGTCGGAACGGCCCGGATCGGCCGACTATATCTTATAGCTGCCATATAACTGATTGATCGGAAAAGGTATAACTTTAATGTTTTTAGAGTTAGAGAGTTCAAATTTGACATGAAAGCTATTTTTGGCAAAATATTACGACATGCCAAATTTCATAAGGATCGGCCGACTATATCTTATAGCTGCCATATAACTGAACGATCGGAAATGACCCAACTTTCGTGTTTTTGAAGATAGAAAGCTGAAACTTGGTACAGATTCTATTTTTGGCCAACCTACCAAATTTCATTAGGATCGGCCGACTATATCCTATATTTGCCATATAACTGAACGATCGGAAATGGTACTTGGTAGAAATATTAACTTTCGTATTTTTGAAGGTTGAAGTTTAGGACTTTTTTTAGATTTTTTATTTTAGTTAATTAGTTTTAATATGATGTAATCATAAGGATCGGCCAACTATATCCGATGTTTGCGATATATATCCGGTTTTAACTGCAAGGGTATATTAATTTCGGCTTCGCCCGAAGTTAGCTTTCCTTTCTTGTTTTCAGAGTAAATTTCTCTTAAGTTAACTGGCTTGTTTAAAACTCAGCCTCTTTTATTGTTTTTACTTATGTTTCGTAATTTGGTTTTGCGCTGAACTTTACAAGTATAACAATTACTTATGTCATTTATGTTATACATTATGGTTCTTCTTTCCGTTCCCCTTTTTTTTTTTGGGATGGCACTGCCATACGCAGTTTTTCGTTTTACATACATACATACGTATGTACGTTTAAATGAGATTATTTATTGCTATTTCTTGTATATAGTTTTGAAAACAGTTTTACCTCGTCGCCAATGTAGTAACCCGTAAGTTCCCCCTCAATAAGGACAGGTTATTTCCAATTTAGATTATAGAACAATTGATTTATTTAAGTAATAATCTTGTCGCGTCTGCTCCGCACGCTCGGTCAATTACAACTTACTCTCCCCCTGCTCTGTCATGAAATCGCCGCTCATTGCCGGCTCCCACATAAAATATTGTTTTTTTAAATTATTTAATTAATTAAATTAAAATAACAATGCAAATTCAACAGTACTCTATTCTGCCGTTCGAATCGCTTCTATGCCTTTGAATCAAACTCGGCGAGAGTGACACAACGCTGTCGTCCCTCTAAAACGGTACTTCCTAAAAAAAACACCGGAAATGTGTATTCGTACACCGACACACACACGCATTCACAACTACGCAGATACGCAGAGGGGTGCCGGTAAGCGACATCCTTTTAAGGAAGGCTTTTGGCCAGACGCAGACAGCCATAATTAGACTGCCTGCCGCGTGTGCCCGGAAAGCAACGAAGATAGGCTGGTTGAAGGTAGGCTGGGTGCGGTGCAGACTCAGGGAAAGGACCAGAGACATTAAGTGCTTCAGATGCCTCGACTTTGGGCACATGGCGAAACAGTGTCAGAGCGCCACCGACCGCTCACGAATGTACAAGGACGGCCATATGGCAAAAGACTGCGCGGAAGAACTTAAGTGTGGAAAAGTTCTCTCACAAAGGAAAAGCTAATGAAGTGCACCCAGCTCAACCTCAACCATTGCGAGGCGGCTCAGTCGCTGCTTAGGCAGGCGGTCAGAGACGAGCAGACAAAGGTAGTCCTCATCTCGGAACCATATAGGAGCACCCCAGGAAACGGATGGCTGGCAAGCAGCTGCAAGGGATCGGCTCTGTGGTCAACGGAGACGGCTCCCCAGGACATTAAGACATCCAGCGAAGGTTTTGTCCGGACCAAAATAAAGGGTGTTACTTTTTACAGCTGCTACACCCCGCTAAAATGGGAAATCTCGCGCTACCTAAGGATGCTACGAAGCTTGGATGCAAGAGGCAGATCGCCGGTGGTCATTGGAGGGGACTTTAACGCCTGGTCCCCGGAGTGAGGAACGAGAGGGGCACCAGTCTCCCAGAACACTTTGCGGCACTGGACGTGGTTTTGGCCAATAAAGGCCAAAAGCTGACGTACAGCAAGGCAGGGCATGGATCTATCATCGACATCACCTTTGTAGCAGCGCACTAATAAGGAGTTGCAACTGGGAGGTCAGCAACGCTTTTACTTTCAGCGACCACCAGGCAATACACTTCACCCTTGGAGGGGTAAGTAGGAAACGGATTCCCAAGGTGACACGACCGAAATCGATGGACACGCGTTTGGATCGAGAAGCACTCTCAGTAACCCTGCAGATGCTGGACAGGACTTCATCATCCTCCCCGGAGGGAGCAGCGGAGGAACTCTCAGGATCACTAGCACATGCTTGCGACAGTGCCATGCCTAGGAGGAAACCCAGCAGAAGAGGAGCACTACCTAATGCTCCAGTATACTGGTGGAACCAGGACATCCAGCAACTAAGGACCGCCTGCCTGCGGGCAAGAAGACGCTTCCAAAGGGCAAGAGGCTCAGAGGACCTAGCCACCAGAACGGAGGAGTTCAAGGCAGCTAAGAGGGCCTTGAAACTGGCTATAAAAGCAAGCAAACGTGAATGCTTTAAAAAAAATCTGTGACGAGGCGGAGGTGGACCCATGGGGCACAGCCTTCAAGGTCGTCATGAAAAGGATTAAAGGGCAAGAACACCTTAGACCAACATGCCCTACCCTATTAAGGAAAATAGTGGAGGCTCTGTTCCCGAAGCACCCGCCAAAAAGGGAGACTTTACCAGCCGATGATGGGGAGCCGTATACGCCAGTTACGGAGGAGGAGATCCGGAGCTACGCGAAAAAGATTAAGGCAGGAAACACTCCAGGACCAGACGGAGTGCCAAATTCCATCCTGAGGCAGGCCATGCAGGAGAACCCAAGGTCTTCGCTGAGACCTTCAACAAGTGTCTTCATCACGGCACTTTTCCAAAAAAGTGGAAGAGGCAGAACCTAGCTCTGCTGCCGAAAGGGAACAAGGCGAAAGACGACCCATCAGGATTCAGGCCCAAATGTCTCCTAGACACGGTAGGGAAAGTCCTCGAGATGGCCATAGCTACTCGCGTCTCGAAATTCGCTGAGGCCAAAGGAACGCTCTCGGTCAGCCAGTACGGCTTGCGTAAGGCGCGCTCCACGGTGGACGCCATCAAATCCGTAACCGACACTGCGGAAGCAGCCATCGCGGGAACTCGGTGGAAATGGGGAGATAAGGAGTATTGCGCGATGGTAACACTAGACATCTGCAACGCCTACAACTCGGCTAATTGGACACGTATCCAACGAGCCTTGTTCTTGGCAGGCACTCCTAGATATTAAATTTACAAAAAGTGCGTGATTCTAATATGGGATAGATTTTTAAGAGTCCAGGAAGAATACCTTATCAACTTAGAATAGATAATGGGTGGTGACAAATTGTTTGGTGTATCCAATATTAAAGTGTGCGGGAAAAATACAAAAACCGCTTACAATATCTTAACCTACAAAAATAAAACTTTAGCACCGTAAAAAATTATTGCTTGGAAAATTGATCTAAATAGAAATAGTTTATTTTCTAAGCTTACACGGATTCCCAAGGTGACACGACCGAAATCGATGGACACGCGTTTGGATCGAGAAGCACTCTCAGTAACCCTGCAGATGCTGGACAGGACTTCATCATCCTCCCCGGAGGGAGCAGCGGAGGAACTCTCAGGATCACTAGCACATGCTTGCGACAGTGCCATGCCTAGGAGGAAACCCAGCAGAAGAGGAGCACTACCTAATGCTCCAGTATACTGGTGGAACCAGGACATCCAGCAACTAAGGACCGCCTGCCTGCGGGCAAGAAGACGCTTCCAAAGGGCAAGAGGCTCAGAGGACCTAGCCACCAGAACGGAGGAGTTCAAGGCAGCTAAGAGGGCCTTGAAACTGGCTATAAAAGCAAGCAAACGTGAATGCTTTAAAAAAAATCTGTGACGAGGCGGAGGTGGACCCATGGGGCACAGCCTTCAAGGTCGTCATGAAAAGGATTAAAGGGCAAGAACACCTTAGACCAACATGCCCTACCCTATTAAGGAAAATAGTGGAGGCTCTGTTCCCGAAGCACCCGCCAAAAAGGGAGACTTTACCAGCCGATGATGGGGAGCCGTATACGCCAGTTACGGAGGAGGAGATCCGGAGCTACGCGAAAAAGATTAAGGCAGGAAACACTCCAGGACCAGACGGAGTGCCAAATTCCATCCTGAGGCAGGCCATGCAGGAGAACCCAAGGTCTTCGCTGAGACCTTCAACAAGTGTCTTCATCACGGCACTTTTCCAAAAAAGTGGAAGAGGCAGAACCTAGCTCTGCTGCCGAAAGGGAACAAGGCGAAAGACGACCCATCAGGATTCAGGCCCAAATGTCTCCTAGACACGGTAGGGAAAGTCCTCGAGATGGCCATAGCTACTCGCGTCTCGAAATTCGCTGAGGCCAAAGGAACGCTCTCGGTCAGCCAGTACGGCTTGCGTAAGGCGCGCTCCACGGTGGACGCCATCAAATCCGTAACCGACACTGCGGAAGCAGCCATCGCGGGAACTCGGTGGAAATGGGGAGATAAGGAGTATTGCGCGATGGTAACACTAGACATCTGCAACGCCTACAACTCGGCTAATTGGACACGTATCCAACGAGCCTTGTTCTTGGCAGGCACTCCTAGATATTAAATTTACAAAAAGTGCGTGATTCTAATATGGGATAGATTTTTAAGAGTCCAGGAAGAATACCTTATCAACTTAGAATAGATAATGGGTGGTGACAAATTGTTTGGTGTATCCAATATTAAAGTGTGCGGGAAAAATACAAAAACCGCTTACAATATCTTAACCTACAAAAATAAAACTTTAGCACCGTAAAAAATTATTGCTTGGAAAATTGATCTAAATAGAAATAGTTTATTTTCTAAGCTTAGGCGGGCACTTCTGTTTATGAAGTGGTAGAGATTTCGAACCGTGATGTTCACCTTTTTAATGGTGTTTTTTATATGGTCGCCAAATTTCAGTTTTTTGTCTAAAATCAGTCCTAGATATTTGACGCTGGGTTCCCAGTTAACATAAGTATTCCCTAGCATGGTTGCTCCATTGGGAATATAGATATTTTTCCGTTTTCTTGTAAAGTAGATTGCCTGGGTTTTATCAGAGTTCACGAGGATTTTCCATTTTCGGAAGTATGTGTTAGTTTTTTCAAACGCTAGAGTTAATTTGTTGGTGATCTCCGATGATAGTCTACCTGAGCTTAAAATAGCTGTATCATCAGCGAATACCGACATGGAACAACCGGGCAGAACTGGAAAATCTGCTGTAAATATATTATACAGGATTGGAGAAAGGCAGGATCCTTGCCGGCAGCCTGCTGGGATGTATTTTATGTTGGACGTTGCACTTTTTATGTGTACCGAGAACGACCTATTGGAAAGAAAGCTCTTCACTATCTCAATGATTTCTGGGGGGAAGTTTAGAATGCACATTTTATGTATCAGTCCATCGTGCCAAACGGAATCAAAAGCAGCTCGAATATCTAGCAGTACCATTCCGGTGGATTGGGATGCTGAAAAACTTCTATTTACGGTTTTTTTGATTCTTACAAGGGGTTGGACTGTATTGTGCTCACGTCGGAACCCAAATTGAAAAGAAGGTAGGCAGGCATTATTCTCAAGGAACTGGATAAGCCTCTCTTTAATTATTTTCTCTAATATTTTGCTTACTGAGGAAAGGAGACTAATTGGCCTATACGAAGAAGGTGAATCTATCGGTTTGTTTTGTTTGGCAATGGGGATTACCTTCGACTTCTTCCAAGCATTTGGAAAGTAGCAGAGTTGAAGACATTTGTTAAACAGTACTGTAAGAAAGCTTATACCCTTGCGAGGTAGATGCCTAAGACATAGGTTGTCTATTCCATCGACGCCAGGCGCTTTTTTAATTTTTAGGGATTTTAAGACACCTTTTACTTGGTCTCTCGTTAGTGGTGGAATTTTTGTAAGATTTATAGGCGTATTCGCAAGGGCACGGCTAGAGCTGTTTACAGTGGAAGTGGTTGATGGGTCACTAAGATCAGCGGACAAAGAGTGGTTGCGATGGAACAACTAGGCCGATACTTCTGCTTTTTCCTCCGGAGAGTTATATCGAGTAGAATTTTCCGCAAGGGTGGGCATTTCTATGCGTTTCTTCTTAATGACTTTTGTTAGTTTCTAAAAGGGAGAAGAGCCCTTGTCTAAGGATGATAGTGTTGTGTTCCAAGCCTTATTTCTAAGGTTGAACAACGCTTCTGTGATCAAAAAGTTATGTAACTTAAACAATTCTAGGTCGATATGATGTCTAAACCTTTGCCAGTTCCGTCTGTAATGATTCCGATTCCTTATCAAGTTGGTAACATCTCTAGGAAGCAGCTTGGGTAAATAGCGAATTCTTTTTTGGGGTATGCTGGCAATTTTAGCTCCAGATATTGTGTTATTAAAAATGTTGATTTGTTCGTCAATGTCTTGGGGAAGACAGATTGAGCTGGGGTTTATTGTTGGTAGCTGAGAGTTGATAAGGCGCATATATTCTACCCAATTTGCCTTTTTAGTATCGAAGTAATATGACTCAACTATTGCCGGGGAATTAAGTAACGTAATTTGGACTGGTAGGTGATCAGATCCCAGATCGTTTATTGCTCGCGCATGTGAAAAGCGTTGCGGGCAATTTGTGATGAACAGATCTAATGTTGAAGAGAGACCTTGAGCTCTTGCTGGGATGTAGGTGTGGTCCGCCGGGTGGATTATATAGAAGTTCTGTGAATCTAGTTTCCGCTTCAATAAATTCCCCCATGAGTTAGCCCTGTAGCAGCTAGATACCTAGAGCTAATATTATCCAGCTACCTTTCAGATAGGACACTGTTGTACGACACGGACGAATGACCAAAACCCTATGAGGTGACGGCGGGGGTGCCGCAAGGATCGGTCCTGGGGCCACTTCTTTGGAACATTATGTACGACGAAGTACTCAAGATCCAACTACCGACGGGATGTAAACTCATCGGCTTCGCGGACGACATGGCGCTGCTCGTGGTGGCGAAGGAAACCAAGGACGTGGAAACCAATGCGAATGAAGCAATACGGAGAATTTCAACATGGATGTCTGACTCTGGACTGGACCTAGCAGCACATAAAACGGAGCCAGTTCTATTCACGAGCAGGAAGAAGGTGGAGTACATTACCATCCAGGTGGGCAATTGCTACATCACGTCAAAGGAGGCAATTAAATACCTAGGGGTAATGCTGGACAACAGGATGTCCTACGGAGCGCAAGTGGAGTACTCGTACTAGTGATATCTTGATTCTGCCGGTGAAGTAGTTTTGCTATAGTTTTCTATTACCTGGGGTTTGTTATAAATTTTATGTAATAAAACTGCAAAGTAGCAACTGAAACCTGCGTCTGTATGCAATTTGATTGGATAAATGGGTAAGATAAATTTGTCGGTAAGAGTGGTAATGATCTTTTTCCATATCTGTTCAATGAACATTGTTCATGCTCTGTCTCATGCACACAAAAGCGAAAGAAGTATTCCCATTGAAGGATGAATATTTTAGAATGACCTCGACGTGCTTCGATAGATTGGTTCAATTCATTATTGCTCTCGTCATCCATATTCTTGTGGTACTGTACATTGAAAAGTTTCCGTGAATGAAGATGGTGCAAACACGCCTAAGACATCAATTTACATGCCTGAGCCAACTGAAACTATGCAATTGGCGGAAAAGTTTTTAAGTAAGTGGCAGTTTCCAAATTGCATTGATGAAAAACATATCAGTATAAAACGACCAAAGAAAACTTGGACGACTTGCAGGTGCTATTTAAACAAATTCTCTTTGGTACTAATTGCCATTGTACGACCGGATTACAAGATTTTTTTGTGTGGATATTGACGGATATGGCAAAAACAGTGATGATGACATTTTTGAAAATTTCAACATGGGAGTAAAATTTGAAAGTAAAAAAATGAATGTACCCAAAATCATGCAATTTGCCTGGTACAAATGCGCCTTCTCCTCATCAATTAGAACATGTTTGTAATACGACCGTTTCCATATCGGCAATCAAAGCAAGAAACAAAAAAGGCATATTTAATTACTGATGGTGCTGGGCCAGAAGAGTAGTCGAGAATGCTTTTGGAATTATTGCCCAAAAATGGCGCACATTTTACAGGCCAATTGAAACAAAATTGGAAAATACAATAATTCTTGTTAGAGCCGCGTGCATATTAACAACTATGGCATTTCAATGAATAGCGACAAGGATTTTTATGAGGAATTTGAATCTCAAGAAGGAAAAATGAACGCATTTTCCGGAAGTGATACCATTTTAAGACGCCTAACTTAATTGGCATTCGACAACAAATTGTTGTTATTGATTATTTCACTATGTAAACGATACATGTAAATATTTGTTTTTTGTAATAGCAGGATAACGTTTATTACATGTAAATATGTAAACACAAAATGCACCAACAATAAAATATATATGTATGAACACTACACAACTGTTTTATTGTACATTAACTGAACTTGATTTGATAAGGCATCATTATTATTACTTTCTTCTAGCTCCAATCTAATTTCGTCCAAATCTCGTCCTTTTTATACCCATGCGTCCTTTTTATACCTATGCAGTAATTTTGGTCAAAAGTGTGCAACGCAGTAAAGGAGACATCTCCGACCCTATAAAGTATATAAGGATTCATTCTTAAAGATATAAATTCATAAGGATCGGCCGACTATAACATACAGCTGCCATATAACTTTCGTTTTTTTGAAGACAGAACTTCGAAACTTCGTACAGATTCTATTGTTGGTCAGGTAATTTGACCTAACAAATTTCATAACGGTCGACTATATCTTATTCCTGCCATATAACTGAACGATCGGAAATGGTATTTGGTAAAAATACAAACTTTGGTATTTTTGAAGATAGAAGCTTGGGACTTTTTTTTTTAGATTTTGTAGTTTAATAAACTGGTTAGGTTATATTATAACCTAATAGGCTCCTTCTCATAACGATCGGCAAACTATATCCGATTTTCTGATACTTTTGTTGTCATCGTCAGCCAAATCGTACAATATTTTATGTTTTTTGTAGTATTGTATGTTTTTTTGTTGTAGAAAAAAACGCAGCAAATTTGCCTTTAAACTGAATTCGCTCCTCTTTCGCTCCTCCTCAATGTAATTATATATTCGCACCGCTGCCGCTGCGATTTATTCGCTCTGGTGTGAGAGGTTCTTAAATTTGTTTTTGTCTGCAGTTAAGAAATATAACGGTCTTATTAATTGGGATTGGGGGAAAGTAAAGACAATAAGCCAGCGCGCTCTGAGAGAGCAGAAACGACGTTGAACGTAACGGTTCTCGGTACGGCCGCGCAGCCGTGTTAAGAAAGCGCGGCGTGGTTAGCATCAACGGTGGAGCAAGGAGTGAAGGGGGCAACGTAAAAAGAATCCAGGAGGATTAACGGGCGCTTCAAGCAGTATATGAGGAGGTCCATTGGAGCGAATCGAGACGATGTTTCTTTTTTAAGCCAGTAGCGTTTTTTGAAGGACCGCCTTTGGAGATTTCGATATTCAAGTGTTAGAGCGTCTCTAAAAAGGACCCGGTATTTTGAGTTGAAGGACGTCCTCTGAAGAGTCCAACAGCCCAAGGAGAGTAGAATGTAAAGAACGAACCGAAAAAGGATCCGTGCGGGACCCTTCCTCTAAAGCCTAAAGTGTCAGAGTCTTGTTGGACCATTCCCGGCCACGGCAGGTAGCCTTGCTACGAAGAGAGAAAGGGAAAATTTTCTTTAGCTCCTCAATGCAACCAGCACCCGTTAACATGTCGTCGACGTAAAAGTCTGACCCAAAAACTTCGGCAGCTCGAGGGAATGTATTTTTCACAGATTCACTCAACCTCTTCAAACACCTTATGGCCAGGAATGGGGCTGGCGCAGTGCCATATGTAACGGTCTTGAGCTTACACAGTTTCAAGGACTCTGATGGGTCTTTCCTCCACACTATCAACTGGTATCGCCTATCGGCTTCATTTACATTACTTCATCACCGCAGGATCATCACCGCAGGATCATCACCACAGGATCTTCGCCACTCATGCCGTGCACCTGCATCGACTGCAAAAGGAAAGTGGCAGCGGGATTAAAGGATCCCAAGGCAGAACCCCAGGTATTTATTGAAGTCGAAAAATTGTGAATTATAGTTATAGCTGAATTGTATTTGTTAGTTAAAGAGCTGCTCGCGACGCGTCCGTGAAGTGGAAATTAAAAACCAAAAATCACCGCGTCGTGAAACTCTCAAGCCTCCAGGATCATCACCGCAGGATCTTCGCCACTCATGCCGTGCACCTGCATCGACTGCAAAAGGAAAGTGGCAGCGGGATTAAAGGATCCCAAGGCAGAACCCCAGGTATTTGTGCGAAAAATTGAAAGTTGAGAAGAGACAAATTAAATCTTCGTCTTGTGCTGAAATATTGCACCCTCCTTTCAATTCTTGGCGCATACGTACTTGAAATTAGTAGAGCTTAAAAATTTGAGTAGTTAGTTAAATTATTAACAAACCGTCTGTGGCTAAAATTGACAAAAACATACATAAATACATATCCACATCACTGTCGCCCTCCCCTTTACCCCTCGTTCGTTTTCGCCAAACAAAATAGTTAAATTTAGTGCAGCCAAACATTTATTTATATACAAATATATGTACAAATATAATACATACAAATATATGCAGCGGTAAAATTTTCGTTTTCGCTCCAAGTTTTGTCCGCTGCTATTTATGTATGTATTTATATGCATTAGTTTGGCGCATTTTATTTTACCGGAACGCCAAGTGACGCGCTACCCTATAATTGTGGGGTATACACCTTTTTCGGTATCATTGACAACCAACTATTTTTTTGGATACATAGTGCCTTGACTATCGACATTATTCGACTATCAAATAATTAATTAATTATTTTATCTTTTTCGCCATATTAATTAATTATTTTTCGTTTTCGCTAGATATTAAATTAAATATCTTTTTTCGTTCGTTTTCGTTTTTTTGAATTTAATTTATTAATTAAATAATTAAAAAAAAATATTTTTATATTAGTCAAAAATTTTTATTTACAAATTAACAAATAAATTAAAAAACTTTTATTTAAAGATAAAAAACGCAAAATTTTAAATTTTTTTAACGTTGTCTGTTTATTAAAAAATAAATATATTTAAAAATGGAAGGTAATAAACAGAAACTAAAATCCACGACTCTTGATGAATTAAGAAGAAGATTAAATGTCAGGGTAAAAAGCATTCGCCGGTTAGAGGAACGTTTGGAAGCTGGGTCAGTTCCTTTAGTGAAGACCGAGCTAGAGTGCAGGCTTCAGGTTTTAAATGAGACAATATTTAAGGCAAACGAGTTGCAAGACCAGATCGAGCAATTAGATGAGGAAGATGAATTTGGAGCCGAGTTGGAAGAATTAGAGATAACAACTAAGGCAAGGGTGATGTCTTTATTAAATGCTTTCACGTTAGCTGAAGAGTCCCCACCAGCTACTGCAATTTCTGCAGCCCCAACTCGAGCTCGACTTCCCAGTTTGGCATTGCCAAAATTCAGTGGAAACTATTCGGAGTTTAAAAATTTCATGAGTCTCTTTGAGACATTAGTAGACAAGGATGTGAACATTCCTGTTATCGAGAAATTTAACCATTTAATTTCTTGCCTCTCTGGTGAAGCCTTAGGAACTATCAAGGCATTCCAAGTCACCGAGAGTTATTATGACAAAGCTATTGCTAGTCTAAAAAGAGTTTATGATTACGAATGTCTCATCTTTGCGAACCAAATAAGCAAATTATTCAGTCTTCCGAAAGTTTCCCAGCCGTCTGCGTCGTCGTTGAGAGGTCTCATCGACACAGTGTCATCGATCTATAGGTCACTATTATCCATAGGAGATGACACTAAAATTCATTTAGTTTTGAGTAGAGTAGATCAAGTGACCAGAGAAAAATGGGAAGAGTCACTGGATTATGAGGAATTGCCGCTGTGGTCCGATTTCGAAAAAATATTAAACCGTAGGTACCAGCACCTGTCCGCTGAAGAGACTGGCAAGCCAAAACAGGAGAAAATTGGGTTCGGGAGCAGCACAATAGGAGTTCTTTGGCTTGCTCCGCTTCAAATAAACAAGCTTGCAGTTATTGCAACGCGCAAGACCATAGTCTTGCCCAGTGTAGTCCGTTCGCTCGCCTTGCTGTAATGCAACGGTTTGAGTTTGTCAAGTCAGCCTCATTATGTTTAAATTGTCTGGGAAAAGGTCACACGGTTGCGAAGTGTAAATCGACTAGATGTCAAATTTGTGCAAGATCGCACCACAAACTTCTGCACCGATTTACTGTGACCGAAAATAACTTGGCATTACCACCACCAAATGAACATCCTCCTCCAGCGCTACATCTTGATGGCCCTTCTACGTCACATGCTTTGCATGCGTCATCACTAGAAAGGGTTTTGTTAGCGACGTCGATCGTAAGCGTTAGAACCAAAAATGGCGAGCATATATTGGCCCGAGCACTACTTGACTCTGGGTCACAAATGAACTTCATTACTGAAGAACTTGCTCAACGCTTACAGATCCGTAGGGAGGAATCGTGTATCAACTTGCTTGGAATTGGTCAAGCTAATTCCCAGGTTAAGAAAAAGATACACACTGTGGCGAAGTCAACGATTAATGGTAGTGAGTTTCCGTTCGACTTTTGGATTTTGAGAACTATCTCGGGTTATCACCCTGACCAGTCAGTGAACGTGAAAGATTGGGACCTACCAAAGAACTTGCCGCTAGCAGACCTATATTTTTACAAAACTCAGCGGATAGATATGTTAATTGGAGCTGAGTCATTTTTCGAATTGTTGTCCGTCGGCCAAATAAAACAAGGGCCAAACCATCCCATCCTCCAAAAAACTCTCCTTGGATGGATAGTATCGGGAAAATATAAGGCAAATACCTCAACTCCTCAACAGCCTGTCTCTAGCCTAAATTGCCAAGAAGAAATACTCGAGTCGATAGATGGCAATTTGAAAAAATTCTGGTCGTTGGAAGAAGTACCAACTTCCAAAAAGCTTTTGTCACCTGAACAAGAGTTATGTGAGGAACATTATCAGAAAAATACAGTTGTGCTGCCTTCAGGTCGATTTGAAGTCAGGCTTCCATTTAAATCGGATCCAAGCGATTTGGGAAACTCGTTCGAGGTAGCCAAACGACGTTTTTTGTCGCTCGAGAGAAGATTATCTCGAGATCCGAATTTAAAGAAAATGTATGTGGAATTTATGGAAGAATACGAATCCTTAGGTCATATGTCCCCTACAAGCAATGATGTTCTTGCTACTCCACACTACGTCATACCCCATCAGTGTGTCTTACGGCCTCGAAGCACATCGACCAAATTACGAGTCGTGTTTGATGCGTCTTGTAAGACATCAACACATAAGTGTCTTAACGATCTGTTGATGGTTGGTCCTACCATCCAGGAAGAGTTTTATTCAATTCTTCTTAGGTTCCGGCTGAACAGATTCGCTCTGATAGCCGACATAAAAAAGATGTATCGCCAAGTAATGGTAAATGAAGCCGATAGGCGATACCAGTTGATAGTGTGGAGAAAAACCCATCAGAGTCCTTGAAACTGTGCAAGCTCAACACCGTTACATATGGCACTGCGCCAGCCCCATTCCTGGCCATAAGGTGTTTGAAGAGGTTAAGTGAATCTGTGAAAAATACATTCCCTCGAGCTGCCGAAGTTATTGGGTCCGACTTTTACGTCGACGACATGTTAACGGGTGCTGGTTGCATTGAGGAGCTAAAGACAATTAAGTCTGAAGTAACTCAGCTTCTTCAAAACGTTGGGTTTGAATTGAGCAAGTGGTTTTCAAACTCGCCTGAAGTTACTGCATCCGAGAGCACGGTTAAGCCAATAACACTTTCGGACTCAGAACTGACTAAAGCATTAGGAATCGCTTGGGTTCCTAAAGAAGATGTATTTAAATTTGAAATTGATGCTTCAGTCATGGGTCAAAGGGCGACCAAGCGGAACATCCTTTCGGTGACATCGAAGTTGTTTGACCCCCTTGGCCTATTAAGCCCTATACTTATAAAAGGAAAGATCCTATTGCAGGAACTTTGGCTAAATAAGCTAGATTGCGATGAGTCAATTCCACTGCACTTAGAAATAGCGTGAAACAAAATACAAGTTGCCCTGTCGCAATTAGACGACATCTCAATTCCGAGATTCGTGTTTACCGAGCCGATGTCACCGATTCAAATTCATGCCTTTTCTGACGCATTGATGAGAGCCTATGGAGCCTGCGTCTATATTCGTTGCAAATCTGCAGAAGGTATTAAAGTTTCATTGTTGACGGCAAAGTCCAAAGTAGCGCAGCTCAAGACAAAGACGCTCCCCCGTCTTGAGTTATGTGCCGCTCACCTTCTCGCAGATCTCTGCCGCAAGATAAAGCCTCTAATAAAAGTTCCGATCGAACAAAGAGTATTTTGGTCGGATTTAAAAGTTACACTTCATTGGATTCGTTTACGTTCATCGAGCCCCCGGTCTAATCTGTCACCAGAACTTCTACAGATGAAGGCAAAAAAGAATGCTATCGGATTAACCGCAATCGTCTCTACCTCACAATTATTGGAAGTGATAGAAGGATATTCCTGTCACCTAAAACTGCTGCAAGTGTTCGTTTATATCAGCGTTTGCATTTGCTGCTACATAGCAGCAATTTAAGTAAAAATATTACTCTGCTCCCGCTATTGCTCTGTTTTCGATCGGCTCTGTAGCATAGCAGAGAGCACAAAATCAAAACGGCTGCTCTCTGCTCTGCTCTGTAGCACTGAACGTCGGAGCACGGAGCAATAGAAATAGCAAGAAAATGCGCGACACGCAAGCAGAGCCAACGAAAAGAATATTGTGCTCTCGTAGCAACTGCATAGTCGCTCTCGTAGCAACTGCGTAGTTGCTGTTGTAGCATTTTTGTAGTTGCTCTCATTTCGCCAAATTTTGCCGAATATCAATTTTACTGCCGCTGATACTGCATTAAAAGACGTTAATTTAAAATTATAAGAATATATTTTTTTTCCATATTACAAAACTAAAAAATTATATTTCAATACAATAACAATAACAATAATTTCAATTATTATTTTCTTGCTCTTCAAATAAAGGGAAATTGTCAATGGTACTAACCAAATGGGATGAGTTTAGTTTGATCAGTAAAATTTTGTCTAATGTGTTATGGTTTAACCTATTCCGATTGTCGGCCAATATAAATTTTAATGATGAAAATGCGCGTTCTATTGTGACCTAAATAAAATTAAAAGTTATTAGCATATTTCTTGCAGCATAAACAATAATTCTTACTTGTGTTGGCGGATTGGCAAAACATACTTTGCTTAGTGCATTTAGTTCAGGATCAATCGCCTTTCTTTCTCTCCAAAAGTTCAACAAATTAACATTTGCTTTCATATAAGGGAGTTTTAGTGTTTCGATTTTTGTAAAAACATCGATGTATTCATCTGATGGCGATACCGTAGCTCCCAATTAGCTGTCTAATAAGTCGAACTCATTATTTTCCAACCCTTCTTCAATACTCATAGAATTAGCTGAAGTCGTTGAGATATTAAGTTTTGGGTTAAGTGCTTTAAATTTTTTCCCACAAAACTTTTGAAAATTGTATAGCATTTTTCTTCTGAGTCGAGGAGAGAATTTGTTAAAATCTCGGGTCTAAGCATGCATCAAAACCCACATTTGATACAAGTTTTTCAAAACTAATCGAATCTAAGCTATCTGACCGTGATTTTAAGATTTGGTTTGTAGTCAATTTATATGTGAGCCATAAAGCATAGAAATTGCCGCAGTGCAACTACTCTTCTTGAAACTTTACAATGATTTTTTGCAGTGGATTCATAATGCAAGTGTAGCTTACTACAAACTCCCGCAACTTAGAGGTAGCGTCGAAATTTTCAGCTTCCGTTTTATTTTCGATTGCTTCAATGTCATTCAATACGTCCTTTGCTTTGTTCAATCGGTAACCATTTGATGGCTTACGAATGTATTTCGTCATGTTGCGACATTGAAGTAAATAGCTTTTATCCAACCCCTAAATACAGGCTACTTATGGCTTTTATAAACAATATTTTCAATCTTCCGCACGTGGCGGCATGTACCAACTAAACAGAACCCGGCAGATATAGTGTCCAGAGGTGGAGACGTAAAGGAGACTGTAGAATCGATCTGGTTTACAGGTCCATTGTTTTTAAAGGAACCGGAACTTCTACAGATGGAAGCGAAAAAGAATGCAGTCGGATTAACCGCAATCGTATCTACCTCAGATTTGTTGGAAGTGATAGAAGGTTATTCCTCTCACGTAAAACTGCTGCGAGTGTTCGTTTATATGTTCCGCTTTATAAGGAAATCGAAGAAATTAGTAGTGAATTCGGATATTGTTCCCTCACCTGTCGAATATAATGAAGCTTTTAAGAAAATAGTCGAAATAGTCCAAGAGCACGAGTATCAAGATGAAATAGAAAAGATCCGAAAAAATTTAAGTGTTAGCCCTAGCCTACAAAAGCTAAATCCCTTTGTACACTAATCTTCAGAGGCTGGGCTTACCTTTTCGTTGTTGCGGGTTGGGGGGCGACTAGCTAATGCTCCTATATCGTACGATGCCAAGTTTCCAGTATTGTTGACAAAACGCTCTCAATTTGTTCAGAGCTACGTCCGATACTTGCACGAGTCGAATTTTCATGTGGGTCCACGAGCACTTGTGAGTCTTTTGCGACAGCGCATATGGATCGTAAATGCGCAGGAAGTCTGCAGTCAGACAGTACGGTCATGCATACGCTGCTTTAAATGCAAGCCTCGTCTGATGACTCAAATCATGGGTGATTTACCCTTAGATAGAATTCGTGCTCTCCGCCCATTCTCCATATGTGGTGTTGATTTTTGTGGCCCTATTGATACGACATTGAAAATTCGTGGTAGGCCACCCTATAAGTCCTACATTGCCTTATTTGTTTGTTTTGCGTCCAAGGCAGTTCATTTAGAAGTAGTTTCCGACCTTTCAACTGATTCCTTTTTATTGGCTTTTCAAAGGTTTGTTGGGCGCCGAGGATGTCCGCAGATCGTGCACTGCGACTACGCGACGAACTTCGTCGGAGCGAGTTGCCACTTCGCAGACCTTCGTCGGAGAATCGAGGACGAGGTCGACGCGGTCACTCAATACGCATCAACGCGTTCATACCGCCGCGGGCTCCGCACATGGGCGGACTATGGGAGGCAGGTGTGAAGTCTGCAAAACACCTACTCCTACGAGCGGTAGGGAACGCCAGACTGACCGCGGAGGAGCTGCAGACCGTCCTCGTTGGAGTCGAGGCCGTCCTGAACTCACGACCCCTGGGGGCTCTGAGTCAGGACCCAAGCGACGGCGAAGCGCTTACTCCCGGGCACCTGTTGACAGGCGGGCCGCTCATCGCCCCACCAGCACCGCGGACCCCGGACCAGCAGGGTCTAACGTGCTTGCGGCGATGGCGGCTTGTCTCGTCAATCAAGCAAATGTTTTGGCAGCGATGGTGCCGGGAGTACGTCTTGGGCCTACAGGCGCGGTCGAAGTGGCAGAACAAGGAGGACGACATCCGGACGGGCGAGCTGGTCCTGATCGCAGAGGATCACCAGCCGCCACAACAGTGGCTCACGGGACGAGTAGGAGCAACACACGCCGGCGCGGACGGAAGGGTCAGGGTCGCCGTCGTCCGAACTAGCACTGGAGCGGAATATAGGAGAGGGGTCCACAAGCTGGCGCGGCTGCCAGTTAGTTGAAGCCTGATGGAGGCCTTCAACGGGGCCGGTGTAAATTGATTTGTATTTTATTGAAGTCGAAAAATTGTGAATTATAGTTATAGCTGAATTGTATTTGTTAGTTGTTAGTCTGTAAATTTACTCTTAGATAGCTTAGGGCGGAGCGGGAGCGAAAGCTCATATTCGCTCTTGTGCGAATTCGCCCCGCTTCTCCGAAATAGATAAGTAAGGCTTAGGATTAGAGAAAAATATAATCGAATTTATAACGTTGAAGAGGCAAGATCATTTCTTTCGTTTTCGCCCATTTTTTAAATATTAAGCAGCCAACTTTTTTTGTTTTGTTATTCGAAGTGTGAGATAAACTAATCTCGTTATACATGAATAATTATTTAAAAAAAATAATATTAATAAATTAGCATAATAATAGGAAAATAGCAAACGGACACAAAAACGGGAAATGCTGAATTGCATTCAACCTCACACAAATCCTGGCCAATCAACAAATGTTTCCTACCTCACAAAAAGGTAATTAAGTAATGAGAAATAACATCGAGAAAGGGACCCGATATATTCCCACTTTCACCGCAAAAGAGGGAACTCTTCATGGATTCATCGCATCAGTAGATCAGATCATACAGGAATATGGAGTGGGGCAGAGCAGGTATTCAGCGTTATTTTCAACACCAAAATACAAGGAAAAGCCAGAAGACATCACTATCGACCCAGAATGGACCAAATGGGACTCATCAGAAAGAACAACAACCTAAGAGTCAAAAGTATTCGAGATTTAGATATTAAGGTAAGATACATTGTAGAGGAAATAAAAGTGTCGGGTCAAGCAGCAAGCAACTAATTTAAACACAACAATTAATAAGTAACTGATGTTTTTCTGGTCGCAAGCCGACTCTCTTTCGGCCGCTCGGCTTTGCTACTTCGGCGCTTATGGTTAGCGAGCATTCCGCTCAGCCTATTCTGCAAGGTTGGCGCCACTCTCGTTCGTACTTTTACTGCGCTCGCATCCTAAATTGGATTTCAAATATTGTACATAAATCCTAATTTCATATGCGGCCCGAATAAAGTTTATAACGTTCAATTTAATACAAAATCATTTTTAATTTACGGCATCGAAAACTCTCGATGACCAAACATTGGTGAACCCCGACGTGATCGTTAATATATTTATATACACATAAACAAATTACTAAAACAAAAACAAAACAATTTTGTAAACAGTGTTATTTGAAATTATCATTATTGAATTATCATACGTGTCTAATAAGTTTATTTACAATAATAAACAAATTATAATATATTATTATATTATACATACATACAGGCATAAACATAACGTTAGTTCACAAGCACACATACATATTTACAATCCACAACGCAAGTACATTCGCCCGCGCATAGACTTCATACAAACATACGATCCACAACGCAAGTGCATTCGCTCGCACATAGACTTCTAGCTTCATACATATATACATTCCACAATTCCGCTACGGTTCTGAGCGCACAGTGGGACAGATCGTGTTCGCCGCGAGCAAATAAAATTTATTTCGGTTGTTCGGAACTCAATATAATAAATCATGAACTCCAGCGGCGCCGTCACAGGAGCACCCACTCCAACCCGGAGTGCAATTTTAAAGTGCAAGACCCTGGGTATTTTCCAGGACTTACAGAGGATCCAAGGAGCTCTTCAGCCTATTTCCAAGGTGGACGATGCCATGCTACACGTGCGACATGGTCAGATAGCCACCATGTTCAGCGACTTCAAGCCCATCCACGGGGAGCTTGAGGATTTGGACATTTTGCAGATCAGCAGTGACCTTCGATGGACTGTTTCGGAGCTAGTAGCGACGATGCAGGCGGAAATTGAGCACGAGACGACCCTTCGCTCATCTCGAATTGCTGCCCACTCCACCCTTGCCAACGGAATGTCCACCATGCAGGCTGACCCAGGGTTAGGTCAAAGTTTTCAAGTGCTGCCTCCTTTGCCGCTCCCTACGTTCAGCGGTGGATACTCGGAATGGGCTGAATTTTACTCGATCTTCTCTACCATCGTCGGCAGCAATCCTCGTATTAGTAAGGTGGAAAAGTTGCAAAGGTTGCGATCTTGCCTTCGGGAGTCCGCTTTCGAAGCAGTGCGTTCCTTGGAAGTCTCCGACGAGAACTATGATGTTGCGCTGAATTTATTGGAGAAACGATTTAATAACCGTCGCTTAATATTTCAGGCACACGTGAACTAGATTCTGGGCCTCAGTCTGTTGGAAAGTGGCTCAATAGCAGCACTTCGAAGTCTTTCGGACAAATTTAATACTTCAGTTCAGATCGCCAGCTGCATCATCGTCCAAGTTCTGCTTCAAAGGTTGGACCCAGCTACCCAGGCCAAGTGGGAGGAGAGTCAAAACTCCTCAGGTTCAGACGCCATCCCTACTTGGGAGTCGATGGCCGAATTTTTGGAGCAGCGGTGTAGGACGCTGGAGGTTATGGACGTGGCCATGGCTGCATACGCCCCGGACGCTCATGTGGGAAGGCGTCGAGGTGCAAATAATGGTAGATCATCCTTTATTGTTACTAATTCGCTTCCCTCTACCTGTGCTCTATGCGGTGGATGGTCCCATATAATGTCTGCATGCCCCCGATTTCTATCAATGCCCCTTGAGATTCGCCTTGGTGAGGCCAGGCGACTCGGTCTTTGTCGGAAGTGTCTGCAAACGGGCCATCACATGCGTGAGTGCCTCGCTGCTAGTTGTCGCAGTTGTGGAAGGAGGCATCACAGCCTGCTGCATTTCCTGGAGCCGCCGGCATCTAGCGGCCAGCCTTTGGTTGGTCTTCCCACGTCAGCCATAGCCGAGGTCGCCGAGCCTGCAGCCTCTTCGCCGTCCACTGCTAATGCACTAGTTGCTCAAGGTCACAGCGGCGATATATCGTTGCTTGCTACAGCGAACATTTTTGTTCGTAGTCGCGCTGGATCCCTTGTTCCATGCCGAGCTTTGTTGGATTCTGGATCTCAGGTGCACGTGATCACTTCCCGGCTGGCAAGTCAGCTGCAGCTCCGGAGGTACAAGTCATTCATGGCGGTGTCTGGTATTGGAGATACCGGCTTTGCGACAGATGGATTCTCTGTTGATATTCTCCTACGTTCCCACTGTTCCGAGTACTCGGCCTTGGTTAACGCCGTCATCGCCGCCAATATCACGGACCTGCAGCCTAGCTTCAGTTTGGATGTCTCCAGCTGGAATATTCCTGGCAATCTTTCTTTGGCTGATCCTGAATTTTTCTGCCCACAGCGCATCGACCTTCTTATCGGAGCCAGTCTGTTTTATGAGCGGTTGTGTGTTGGGCAAATTAAGCTCTCAGCCGGCCTGCCATTGCTGCAGAAAACTCAACTTGGATGGGTCGTGTGTGGAGGCGGTTCACATGTCCAGAGAAGATCACTCGTTTCCACTGCCCACAAGGATGTTCCGGAGAGCGCAACAATGCTGGATGATCAGCTGGATTCTTTGCTACGCCGGTTTTGGGAAATCGAAGACTGCTCCGAGCCTATTGTGAAGCGGACGAAGGAAGAGCTAGATTGCGATGCGCACTTCGTGCAACATGTTGCTCGGCTGGATTCCGGCGCTTACGCTGTGCGGCTTCCGTTAAAATGCGGCTCTAAGCTGCTGGGAGAGTCGTACCCCCAAGCCGTTCGACGATTTCTTTCCCTCGAAAGGAAGCTCTGTCGCCGTCCTCAATTAAAGGAGCAATATGCTGCCTTCATAAAGGAGTATCTGGAGTTGGGTCACATGTCTCCAGTCCCTTCTGATGCGAGCGTCACTGGCCAATACTTTCTTCCACACCATTGTGTTTTAAAGGAAGACAGTTCAACAACCAAGCTCAGGGTTGTCTTTGATGGATCTGCTGTCACAACTTCTGGGTATTCATTGAATGACGTGTTGATGTCTGGCCCAGTTATTCAGCCAAAGTTACTGCATATTCTGTTAAGGTTCCGATGCCATCGGGTGGCCATTACTGGAGATATTTGTAAAATGTATCGTTGCGTCAGGGTTTTTCCTGAGGACAGCTATCTTCAGTGTATTCTTTGGCGGGATTCCACCCAGGATGAGTTACAGGTTTTTAAGCTGGACACGGTCACCTATGGAACGAAGCCTGCCTCATTTTTAGCAGTTCGGACAATGCATCAGTTGGCAGATGATGAGCGAATAATGTTTCCAAAGGGGGCCGAAATTCTGCGTCGCGACTTTTATGTGGATGATCTGCTTTCCGGAGGCGACTCTATAGATGAAGCTATTAGCATAATGCAGCAAACATCCGCGATCCTTGCCAAAGGCCATTTTCGGTTAAGGAAGTGGTGCTCCAATGTTGCTGACGTTCTGGATAAGGTGCCTGAAGAAGATCGGGAGTCTTTCCTAAAGTTTGATGATGGTAGCAACTTCACAAAGACACTGGGTCTTGCTTGGGATCCTGCGACTGACCGCTTGCTATTTTCTTTTGAAGGGATTCAGTCAATCTCAAAGCCCACTAGGCGCATTGTGCTTTCTTCAGTCGCTCGGCTTTATGACCCCTTAGGCCTTGTTGGTCCTGTAATTTCAAAGGCAAAGATCTTTCTTCAGAAGCTGTGCCGTGAGAAGTTGTCCTGGGATGAAAGTCTTCCTCAAGCTCTTCACTGCGACTGGAATATGATTTGTAGCAGCTTTGTTAGTACGCAGCGCGCCGAATTCCCTAGATGGGTGCTGACATCGAAATCCGAGGTGGAGGTCCATGGATTCTGTGATGCCAGCATTGAGGCGTATGGGGCATGCGTTTATGTCGTGTCCAAGGGCGCAGGATCTGCAAGCTATTTACTCTGTTCGAAGTCCCGAGTTGCGCCGTTAAAGACTGTTACGGTGCCTAAGCTGGAGTTATCGGGAGCCGAGTTGTTGGCTCGACTTATGTCGGAAGTAGAGCAGTTGAAGGTCTACGTTGGAAAGTATTTTTGCTGGTGCGATTCTGCTGTGGCTCTGTCTTGGATTCGAGAAGAACCCTCTCGGTTTAATGTTTTCGTCGCCAATCGAGTTTCGACCATTCAGAAGCTAACTAGAGAAATGGAGTGGCGGTATGTTCCCACTTCTTTGAACCCAGCAGATATCCTGTCGCGTGGTGCTCTTCCCAATGAATTGGTTGAGAATAAGCTGTGGTCTCATGGTCCTCCGTTTCTCGTTGGATCCCAAGAGACGTGGCCAACCGCGGTCCCATCTGAGAGATCAACCCTGGAGTTACGTGCAAGGGTCCTGCTCATTCAGTCTCCGTACGTGGATATAACAGCGGTTTCTAAGTACGCTAATTCGTTTCCAGCACTGCAGAGGGTATTCGCTTACGTATACAAGTTTTCTCAACGAATTCACCACAACGGTGTTACGGCTAGCGATATAAAATCTGGAACACAGCTGTTATTGCGGCTAGTGCAACGTGTGCATTTTTGTGAGGAAATAAAGGCTCTTCAAAATGGAAAAGACATAGCGGTATCCAGTGCCCTTGCCTCATCCTCTCCCTTCTTGGACAAATTTGGACTGTTGCGCGTAGACGGTCGGCTAAAAAATTCGTCGTTGGATTTTGATAAACAGCATCCAATTATACTTCCAAGAAGTCATCCAGTTACGCGGGCTATAATTGTTGACTTCCATGAGCGAAATTTACATACGGGACCTCGCGCACTGTAGGCAATTATTCGGTCCCAATATTGGCCAATTGGGGGGAGAAAAACCGTGACGAAGGCATTACACAAATGCATCCGATGCTTCCGGACTAAGCCTCGGCTGTTGCAGCACATTATGGCTGATCTCCCGGAGGAAAGAGTTAGCGGCTCCCAGGTCTTCGGAGTCACTGGTGTGGATTTTTGTGGACCGTTCTATTATAAGCCGGAAGTGCGTAATAAGGTTCCAGTAAAATGTTACATTAGCATGTTCATTTGTTTTGCTACCAAAGCCGTCCATCTGGAGCTTGTAAGGGATCTGTCCACAATGTCTTTTTTGCAGGCTTTGAAGCGTTTTATATGCACCCGCCGAAGTCCTCAACATATTTGGTCTGACAACGCAACCAACTTTGTTGGAGCCAAAAACGAGCTAAAGGAGCTGCGCCGATTATTTCTAAGCGAAGAGCATCAACGGTCACTGCTGGAGTTTTGCTCTATGGAGTCCATCGAATGGCATTTTATTCCTCCTCGATCTCCGCATTTCGGTGGTCTGTGGGAAGCGGCTGTTAAAACCGCCAAGCACCATTTTTACCGAGCTGTCGGATCTGCAGTTCTGGGATTCGAGGAGCTGCGAACGCTGCTGTGCCATATTGGGGCTGTTATAAATTCACGACCCTTATTGTCTCTTTCAGAAAATCCTGCAGACCTTGATGTTCTGACCCCGGCTCATTTTTTAACTGGTGGTCCGTCAGTCAGCTTTATCGAGCCTGATGTCACAAAGCTGAACTTCAACCGGTTGGACAGCTGGCAGCGCGTGTCTTTCCTGCAGCAGTCTTTCTGGTCCCGATGGAAGGAGGAGTACCTAAGTCTTCTCCAGCAGCGCTCCAAATGGCGCGCCTCCGGTCCTGCCTTGGCCCCAAACGATGTGGTGCTAGTAAAGGACGAGAATCTACCTCCAATGAAATGGCCGCTTGCTAGAATAATGGAGTTAATCCCTGGTCGGGATGGTATCTTTCGAGTGGCGGTGATAAAAACCTCATCTGGAATTACCAAGCGAGCAGTGACTAAGCTGTGCCTTTTGCCCCTTAAGGATGAAGTTGGAGTAGAAGCCCCAACTGGGGGGAGAATGTCGGGTCAAGCAGCAAGCAACTAATTTAAACACAACAATTAATAAGTAACTGATGTTTTTCTGGTCGCAAGCCGACTCTCTTTCGGCCGCTCGGCTTTGCTACTTCGGCGCTTATGGTTAGCGAGCATTCCGCTCAGCCTATTCTGCAAGGTTGGCGCCACTCTCGTTCGTACTTTTACTGCGCTCGCATCCTAAATTGGATTTCAAATATTGTACATAAATCCTAATTTCATATGCGGCCCGAATAAAGTTTATAACGTTCAATTTAAATACAAAATCATTTTTTATTTACGGCATCGAAAACTCTCGATGACCAAACAAACAGATTTCGCAGTATTTGAAAACAATGAAAACTTAGTTAACATATTAAATGCTCTAGCTGCTCTAAAAGAATTATATAAAAGAATTATCAACTATCAACAGTACCAAAAGTTAGAGATGAAATTGCAAAATACATGGGCCTAAATTTTGTTAACCTTAATCAAAAATTGTTATTGCGAAAAAATGATAATGACTCAGGTCAAAATATAAATCAATAAAATCAGAACCAAAATGATAATTTTCAAAGAAGCCAGAATACTAGAATATAATATACTAATCAAAAGCAAAACAGAAATTTAAACTATAACCAACAGCAAAATCCAAATAATAAAAATATTCAGCAAAAGCAAAACCCACTCAATTTAAATGAAAATTATAATAGAGATCAAAGCCGAAACATTCGGCAAAATCCTCCAGGGGCAATGAGTGTAGATAACTTAACCGATGAAGACAATAAGAGCATAATAAATGAACCCCCCAAAAAGTTTTTCATTCAGAAGCCTCAGAAGAAAACAAAATGTTAATAGAGGAAACTAATGAGGACTGTAAATTTTCATTTTTACTGAACACAGGATTCACAATACGTAAACTTAACACTAATAAAGTAAATAAAAATGTTTACAAAATTATTGAATCATAGTCGAAAATAATTCATACTATTAACACGAAATTTCAAACCAACGATTTCTTAGTAAAAACAGAAGGACCAAGGGAATTTCAATATCCCCAAAATGTACGGGCAAAATGGGCGGCTTTACCCCTGGATAAATCATATGATTTTCTATTGCGTATGGATTTCATCCAAAGAAATGTTTAAAATATTAATAAGGTAAACAAAACACTTTAACTAATAAATGATGTTTAAATTCCAGTCCACTTCAAATTCCCAGAAGAGATTTGTGTATTGGAAGTAAGTGAAATTAAAAACTTCAATTTAACAGGTTTAAAGAAAAATAAAATAATAAATAAATAATTACTTAAACCAGCGTTTTAAAAAATATATTACAAAGAAGGGGATCAATTAAAAAATACAAATCCAGTAGTACATAATATAAAGACCCTAACAGATTAACCAATAGACAACCAATACTACATTAGACCTAGGAAAGGGCTACCACCAATTTTTGATGGCGGAAGAAGATATAGAAAAAACAGTATTGGTTAAACCGATGAGACTTTACGAAAATGTTAGAATGCTATTTGGACTAAAAAACGCCCCGGCAAATTTCCAAAGATTAATGAATGATAATTTAAGGGACTACATAAACAAAATATGCGTAGTACTTACGTACCTTGATGATATATTAATATTTTCAACAACTCTAGCAGAACATAAACATGCAGTAGAACAAATTTTTATGAATTTATGAAACAAGATACAGAATTTTTAGGACACGTAGTGAGCATAGATGGAATACAACCAAATTCAGAAAAAATACAAGATATTTTAGCTATACCGATTCTGAAGACAAAGAAACAACTTAAAGGTTTCTTAGGTATAACAGCATTCTACAAAAAATTCATTAAAGACTACTCATAAATTGCATACCCAATGATTAAATATTTACAAAACTGTATTAAAATCAATGAAGATGATCCCGTATTCTCTATTTATTTGTATAAATTGATTCATTTTAAAACTCATAAGTTTACACCCAATATTAAAACTTCCAGAATTCGCTAAACCACTTAAAGTGACAACAGATGCTAGTGATTTTGAAATCGGAGCTCACAACAGGGTCAACCAGTAGCGTTTGTTTCAAGAACTTCAAATAAACATGAAAAAAATTACAGAGCAACTGATAAAGAATTTTTAGCTTTTGTTTTCTCAGTTGATTATTTTAGACATTATTTCTACGGATCACAGGATCACAGTTCCAAATCATAACAGATCATCAACCAATTAAGTACCTTAATAAAAAATATAAGCGAAAAGATTTAATAAAATAGACATAAAAGATGGATCTTAATGTTAAAACAATTTGGTTGTGACATTAAATATGTTAAAGGAAAGGAGAATAAAGTAGCCGACTTTCTAAGACAGGAAAAAGCACACATACGGGGAATGCAGTCATAGAAAGGCTACATTTAACTTTAATCGAAGTATGAAGCAGCATAGATAAAGAGGTTTCAATAGACCGCAATTCATTGTTCCCCAATAACAGCAAAGAACGAAAAAAATGTTAAGGAACTACAAGAAGCAATAAACACACACAAAATGAAAATTATTATATTGCCAAGCTTAACATATGTAGAAAGGGAAATTAAAAAGAAAAGAGAAATTAAGGACATATACATATACATATATGTCGGAAATAAGTTAGATTTAATTTAAAATACTGTATTTACTTGTCCAAAACTCTCTCCAGAAGGTTTTCCACTCTCGTCGTAAAGGCTGCCAACTGGTCGGCTTGTGGCGTCTCGGGTGCTGTCGCTTGTTGCTGTTGTGGACGGGTTCCTTCCCTGGCTATACCAGAATAGCTTCTTGATGAGGTGTCCACTCTTGGATAGTATTGAGCGGGTGGGAAGGCTAAACAGCGTGGTTGAGCTGGGCGTGGATCTTTAGGGGCCATGTTGGCCTTGGCTTTCTTATATGCCGGGCAGCCTTTGTAGGAGGCAGGATGAGGTCCGTGGCAGTGTACGCATTTTGCCGCCTCTTTTCGATTCTTCCTAGACTCGCTTGTGCTGTTAGTTCACCACATTTGACACAGCGATGCTGCAACTTGCAGTATCAAAGGTAAATAAAATAATTAAATAATTAGTACCTAATGTTTTCCCAAACATTAGTGAGAATTATCAGAACTATGCTTGGTTAAGTCAACGAGAAATTCTTGCCGCAAAGAATAATGATGTACACGCACTGAATTTCACCGTTGAATCAAAAATTGCTGTCGATTTGGTTACATACCAATCAGTTGATTCGATAACAAATCCCGACGATGTACCCTCTAGAGCAGTGGTCGACACGGGCCTATCCCGAGAGCATAGGAAATTTCTTTCATGCTCACAGCATACTTTCTGCTATTCGTTACTTATACTAATGCGTTAAAATCATATCAATGTACCTATTGGAGTGCCCACCACTGCTCCGGAGTTACCAGGATTTCCACCACATAATTTGCAACTAAAAGTTGGTACTGTTATTATGATATTGCGTAATCTGAATCCACCGCGGCTTTGCAACGATACTCGACTTTCGGTTAAAAGACCTATGCCGATTAAAAAAACTCCATTCGAGTCATTACCCCGAAGAAGGACGCCTTTACCAAACTTAAGACGTTCCTTAGTGAAAATCAAAAAAGGTTCCACACTTTCCAACCCAGAGACAAACGCGTCTACCGGGTGGTCATCAAGAGCCTCCATTACTCGACTGATCTGGAAGATATCAAAGAGGGACTCGGCCGGCTCGGGCACAAAGTCAGGGACGTACATAACCCCACACAAAGGAATACCAAGAAACCCCTAAACATCTTTTTTTGTTAACCTGGAGCCAGCCAAAAACAATAAGGTGGCGTTCCAAAACAAGCGGTTATGCAGCTCAGTAGTGACGGTCGAGACGCCAATTGAATTTAACGATGTCCCGCAATGCTACCGCTGCCAGGCCTATGGGCACACCCAAAGATACTGCCAGCGTGAACATCGTTGTGTAAAGAGTGCAGGTGAGCACCCAACGGCTGAATGTAAAAAGAACGCTAGTGAACCGGCACACTGTCTCCATTGCGATGGCCCTCATGCGGCCTCTTAAAAAGACTGCGCGGCCTATAAGAGAGCGAAACACGTTTTTGGCCCCAAGCAGGCAGCTGTCCCACCGTACCAGCCGCCCCATTTCAACAGGATCGACCACAACGCTAACAGGGTTGACCCCAATGTCAGCTACGCTGACGCAGCAAGGAAATCTGCCCCACAACCGGAGACCAGCTTCAACGCCAACCCAACCCGCCAGGCAATCCACTGGACTCGAGACCCTACCAGCTATTAGGGATGACTGGATAAGTGGCTAAGTGGATAAGGACTAAGACCTCTTCGAAAGGAATAGGAAATCTACAAGGCGATTGTAAATTTGACGATCAGACGGCCAATTCGGACATACCAACGGGATCCAACTTTGTGGCACGGCCAGCAAGACTAATATTCGGACTATCCAGATATTTAAAAATAGAGTCCTCTGTATCGCTGGACCTTATCCGAAATAACTCTTAGACTAATATAGACTTAGACTTATAACTCTAATAACTCTTACAAAAAAAAAACAATAAAACTTATCAATATAGGGAAATTTTAATTTTTAAAGAACTAAAGTTAAGCAAAGTGTACCCTTTTTAAAAATGGGTGATTTATATTTAATAACAAACCTAGCGTAGAACAAATAGATGAAGAAACAAAAATCATACGGAACGCAAAAAACGAAAAACTTTAACAAAATTGCGACCAAAACCAAATAACACTTAATGGAAATTACCTAATAAAATTTGTAAATTGCCAAATTCATATTTTATCAGAAACTTTTTAAAATGAACAGATAGAATTCTATTAGAGATTTTTCTATCCAACAAACTTATTTAACGAGTCATACAAAAAAATTATTAACTTTGATAATTTAGAAGAAATAGCAGAACTAAAGTTCCATAAAAAAATAAGCTACGGTATTTTAATTTTCTTTACTTTGATTATTGTAAAAGTAATACTTTATTAACACTTAAAATTTAGAAACAATAATATTAAAATTGATGTTTATAGAATTCAGGAGAATTCAAGTTCTAGCGGTGGAGGAGTTATACAACTGTCACCACTACCTTCCTCTCTAACCGCCAATACACAACTTCTACACCAGATGGTTTCGTTTTGTGTAACATTTCGTTTTGTTATTAACAGATCGAGACAACATTTTTTGTTTGTTTTATATTTAAAAATGCGTGTGTTTCCGATATAAGATGATGTGAGACGTCAGACGCCAATGATCTTCGTGTGCTCACTCACTGTTCCATTTTATTTAAGTGCTTTTTGGTAAATCACATTTTTTTGTTTTTTGGTCTGACGTTAAAACAAACAAAGCGGATGGTTTTCCAACTCGTGAGCACGCAACGTATATCTGCCCATGTGAAAAACAATGATTTTCGAAATTTATGCCGCAACCCTAAGCGATTGGCCTTGTGACTTGCTAAGTGTCATTGCGAACGCAAGGCGATTGTTTTTGGAATAGATATAGCTAAAATATCCTGTAATTTTTCTGAATTTGGTTGTATTCCATCTTTGCTCACTACGTCTCCTAAAAATTCTGTATCTTGTTTCATAATTTCATAAAAATTTGTTCTACTGCATGTTTATGTTCTGCTAGAGTTGTGGAAAATATTAATTTATCATCAATGTACGCAAGTACTACGCATATTTTGTATATGTAGTCCCTTAAAATATTATTCATTAATCTTTGGAAAGTTGCAGGGGCGTTTTTAAGTCAAAATTTTAGTGCCCTGCCAAGTTTGTCTAAAATGGAGTCCATAAGAGGTAAAGGGTACTTATCAGGTATCGTTCACTCTGGTAGATTCAAACGGCGATAGCCTAAACGTAGTCCCCTTGATCCCCTTCTATGTAATATAATTTTTTTAAAGGATTTTTTGGACTGGAAATTCAACATAATTTATTAGTTAAAGTGTTTTGTTTACGTTATCTATATTTTAATCATTTCTTTGGATGAAATACATACCCAGTAGGTGATTTATCCAGAATTAAAGCCTCCCCATTTTTTTTTTTTTTTTTTTTTTTTACCTGTCTTTCAGAATTTGGAAATGGCTTGTGCATCAATAAGAGCGTCAGCTAGCATTCCTGTATTCATCATAAAGCTTAGAGGCCCAGACGACCGAGGGGCGCTCAAGAAACGATTTGTTAGAATATATTAAGTTAAGTTATTTGTTAATTATTAAGCTAAGAGGAGTTAGTAAGAAAATTTAAAATTCTATATTTTAAATTAGAGGGACAGGAAAGGGATGTAATAGAGTAGAGACCATTGTAGTTCGAACATAATACCCTAAAAGGGTCATGCAGTGCATATGTCGAACTACAACGGCTAAGGAACAGAGGACTAAAGTTTCGAGCCCTTCTATTAGGAATGTTGAAATTTAAGCGTGTTAGTAAATGCTGGCTATCTACATCCCCGTTAATAAGGTTATGCAGGAAGACTACACCGAGCATTGTCCTACGATTTGTTAAGCTAGGTAAGTTTATAAGTAAAAGTCTGCTACTGTAGGATGGAAGCTGAAGATTTGCATCCCAATATAGACCTCTAAGTGCAAATATTAAAAAGTTCTTTTGTACGGATTCTATGCGGTCCTTATGTACTCCATATTGGGGACTCCAGACACATGAACCGTACTCTAGTATAGGACGGACCAAGGAAATAAATAATGTTTTGGTTATATAGGGGTCATTAAATTCTTTTGACCACCTTTTGATAAAACCAAGGACTCCTTTAGCCTTATTAACCATTAAGGAAATATGGTCGGCAAATTTAAGTTTGATGTCTAATAGGATGCCGAGATCATTAACCTGGGTTAATTTTTCTAAGGCAATCCCATTAATAGAATAAGTAGCTTGCAGAGGGCAAGAACGATAAAAAGACATATGTTTGCATTTAGATCCATTAAGTATTAGATCATTAGCTAAACACCATTTTTGAAAGTTATCAAGGTCAGACTGAAGACTGCATTGGGCCGAGATGGATTTGTACTGAAGACAAAGCTTTACATCATCTGCATACATAAGAACTAGAGAGTTCGTTAAAGCAGGGGGCAAGTCGTTTATAAAAAGCGTGAATAATAGCGGGCCAAGACGGGAGGGACGCCAGATGTAGCACGGACCAGACGGGACTGTATGTTTTTAAATAAGACTCTTTGTGTCCTTCCATCTAGGTAGCTGAAGATCCACGTTAAGAGGTCTTTAGGAAAACCCAGCATATTCAGTTTACTCAACAAGAGTGAGTGATTAACTGAATCAAATGCTTTGCTGAAGTCTGTGTAAATTACATCGGTTTGATATCCCTTACAAAAGCCATCTATGACAAAGGATGTCAACTCCAATAAGTTTGTGGTGGTGGAGCGACGCTTAATAAAGCCATGCTGACAAGGAGTGATGATCGAAGAGCAAAGGTGTTGCAAATGAGGGGTAATTAATTTTTCAAATAACTTTGGAATTGCCGACAACTTAGAGATGCCTCTGTAGTTGGCAGCCTCGGACTTTTTCCCTTTTTTTTGCCCGTACATTTTGGGGATACTGAAAATCCCTTGGTACTTCTGTTTTTACTAAGAAATCGTTGGTTTGAAATTTCGTGTTGTAATATGCACATATATTGAATACCCTCTGTACCGCGAGTACTTAAAGGGTGCGCACTGTAACACTTTGTTGCAGTGTTTACATAATCCAAAGTCCCGGTCATAAACCCTAAGTGGCCGAAATATGAACCGATCGTTATGGCTTAGCCCGCACACAGAAAGTGCTAGTGTCAGCATAATCGTAACATACGGTCATCATATGCATACCCCTCGCGCCTCCACTTGAGAGCGCATAACAACGTATATTATTATATTCCTTTATACATAAGTACATAGCCGTCTCTCTGCCGCCGCCAGCGAGCAGCGCAGCTACGAGACTTAGCCTTACATAGACTTAAAAAATATTGTAAAAGAACAGAGACATTTTGATCGTTGGAGCGGCACCTCAGCTGCTCCATCTAAATGTTGGAGCGGCACCGTTGCTGCTCCTTCTAAATAAAAACCAAACAAAACTCAAACCCTGGAGTTATCGTATGACATGGCGACCGTGACAGCGATGGAAGGACATCGAGGGACTAAAAGGATATACCAACAAGGATGTACCCAGGAGAATACATATAATCAAAAAAAAAAAAATTGGATAAACTGGAAAATGCAAAATAAATCGACAAAAAATAAATCAAAGTGAGTAGAGTGAAAGCAATGGGCAATCGCGGAGGAGTTGCGAAAAAATTAAAAAAAAGAGTAGCACACCTAAAGTGGCTACTCTACGTAAATACTCAACCTCCAGCGTGGGCTACGGCTCAAAAACTTCAAACAGAACTAGATTTTCTGAAAGAACAATTAATAAGCAACAAAAATAAACGCCCAAAAATTGCCGCCACTCACTCAGTGCCGATAAGGAAAATTAATGAAAAAATAATAAAAACAAAACCTCCATCACCCAAGCCATTACCGAAACTAAAAAGACATGCCCGAAGGATTGCCCTGGACCACTGAATAGCCCCCACTGCAACCACACCTGTGCGAGGACCGGCACCGGTAACGCCTGAGCCCAAAAGGCCCCGGACAGCAGCAGCAGCAAATAGAGTGCGGGAATACGCCACCTCCTGCGCCACCGAGGGAACGTCAGCGTAGCCAAACCGGTGACGACCAGCTGACGTAGAGGGAAAAAAGGAAACCAACCGAGCCATGCACTGCGTTGCATAATTTTTTTGATTGCACTACGATGCATATTTTTTTTTATATAATATAATATTTTGAAAAATTGAGCGGAACTTCTTTTGCCCAATTAGAATGTATGGCCCGTATAGCTGTACAAATAATAGGTAGGAAAAAGATGTTAGAGAAAAACTAAGAATTAAAAAAAAAAAAAAATATTCCTTGTAATTAAAATTATTTTTTTAATTCCTTTCTAATGAGAAGTAATAGCATAAGTAAAACAGATCAAATAAATGATTCTGACTATTACTTCCCAGAAAAATTATATAACATTACAAAATATGACTCAAAGGAAAATAAAATAGAAATTGAAAGAATAAAAATATATACAATATCTAAAATGGGTTTGGTAGATACAAAAGTTGTAGATTCTACGGCAAATGTCGTTAATAAATTTGAATCCGAAAAAATCGATCTTCAAACAATCACAATATTGTTAATGATAATCGTTATTATAATTTTGGCAAGCGTATTACTAAAATGGTATAAATTACACAACAAATGTTTAAAGAAAAAATTCCAGAGGAAACATAAATGTAAACACCTTAAATCTAAGAAAATGAAATAACAGAAAATAAATATTAAAATATGTTACGTAATTCTTTTAACAAAGTATGGCTAAACTAAAGGCATGGATTGGACAAATTGTACGAGGAGTTATCAATAATTAAAAATAATTTTGACAGATCGTACAAGTCTCTAGCTCAGAATAGACCCATTCAAAAGAAAACGGTTAGGAAGAACGTTGAAATATTAGTTTATTTTTACTAAATATTAGTAGAGTGCTTTAATGAAGCGCGAATGCTAATACATGATCATTAGGAAAGATTAAATCAAGATCATTGGTCACAGGTATCGAAACTTTTGATACGACTACGATCTAATTTAATATTTGTTAAACAAAAGTTCATTTTAGAAATATAGTTTTTTTTAGAAATTAGTTGACACTGCACCTGATTCGGAATCAACAGAAACGAACGAATCTGAGTCAGAAGAGCTTCCCAAAGTAAACCCCAAAATAGAAGATTAAGATTTGAATAATCTTACTATTCCGGCGGTATACACTGATCTGGATAATTCTACAGATTCATATAAAATAAGTAATAGAAAATAAAATAAGTAAATCCATCACAATGGCACAATCAAATATTGATTTTATTAATACAGCATCTAAGCTTATACCAGTTTTTGATGATAAGACTGAAAATTTAACAAGTTTCATTGATGCTTTACAAATAATACAATCAATAAAAGGCGTGCAAAGCTAAAAGGTGTCGCCAGGAATCTAATCGGTAATGAAACAACAATTACTGAGGTGATTGCCAGACTAAGAAGCAACGTCAAAGGCGAAACTGTTGAGGTATTATCAGCGAAGCTGATGAATCTACAGCAGCGCAATAAAACTGCTAACCAATACACACAAGAAATTGAGCAGATGACGAAAGCCTTAGAAGGTGCATATATATCAAATGGTTTACCTTTAGAGACAGCCAGGAGCTATTCCATGCAGCATGCAGTCAAAGCAATGACTAAAAATTGCACAATCGATAAGGTAAAACTTATTATGCAAGCTGGCACATTCAGTACTATGAACGAAGCCATTTCCAAATTTGTCAATAGTTGCACTGAAGCAACTGGGCAGTCAAACACTGTCCTATATTATAAGAATTATCCACAGCGCGGCTCAAATCACGGACGTGGAAGTTATAGAGGTAGTTTTCGTGGTAATCACAATAACTACAATCACAATACCTACAATCACAATAACTACAACAACGGTAATTATAACAACAATTATCAGACAATAGAGAGCGAGGCCCATATAGAGGAAACTATAGAGGCAGTGGTAACTCGAACCGAGGCCACAATAGCAATAACCAAGGCAATGTAAGAATGACACAAAATAATAACCAAAACTCATCGGAAAACTCCCAAAACCCTTTAAATATTCAACAATAAATGAAGTGAAAGTTCACACTATTAATCTCAGCCAAAATATATTCGTTTCATTTTTTAATGTAGCTACTGGGAAAGAACTTGTATTTTTAATAGACACAGGTGCAGACATTTCCATTCTAAAAGAAACTTCGAATAATTTCCAAAACATCCAAAATGATTACATCATAGACATAAAAGGCATAAGCCAAGAAATAATAAAATCCCAACGTTTAGTTTCTATAGAGATACAGACCACCAATTACATAATTCCACACGATTTTCATATCCTAAATTCACATTTCCCAATTCCATGCGATGGAATAATAGGCATCGACTTTATCAAAAGATACAACTGTCAATTAGACTTCAAGCCATTTGAAGATTGGCTTATAATTAGACCCAATAATTTAAAATTCCCAATTAAAGTACCAATAGCTCATAGTTCTGGCAATAATTCAATACTTCTGCCAGCAAGATCCCGAGTTATTCGGTAAATTGAACTTAATTCAACAGCAGACAGTGTATTAATTCAAAATCAGGAAATTCAACATGGTATTTACGTTGCAAATACCATAGCAACATCCAATAATGCCTTCATAAGACTATTAAACACAACAAATACCGACCAAGTAGTGAGTACAGATAATCTAATATATGAATCACTTTCGAACTACGATGTAGTCAACACAAATCCAGACAATAGAAAAAAATCCGTACTATCACAACTGTCAAAAAACTGTCCCTCCACAGTTCAATTCTCAGCTTACTAGCCTATGCACCCAGTATAGCGATATATTCGGATTGGAAACCGAATCAATAACCACAAATAATTTTTATAAACAAAAACTGAGATTAAAAGATGATGAACCAGTTTGTATAAAAAACTATCGAAGCCCACATAGTCAGGTGAATGAAATACAAAAACAAGTAGAAAAATTAATCTCAGACGGGATCGTCGAACCGTCAGTATCCGAATATAATAGCCCATTGTTACTTGTTCCTAAGAAATCATCCCCCGGATCAAATGCAAAGAAATGGCGATTAGTAATTGACTATCGTCAGATTAATAAAAAATTACTATCTGATTAATTCCCATTACCTAGAATTGATGATATTTTAGATCAACTAGGTCGAGCAAAATACTTTTCGTGTCTTGACTTAATGTCAGGATTCCATCGAATCGAACTAGAAAAAGGTTCAAGAGATATAACGTCTTTTTCAACGAGCAACGGCTCATATCGCTTCACGCGATTACCCTTCGGATTAAAAATAGCTCCTAATTCGTTTCAGAGAATGATGACTATTGCATTCTCTGGTCTAGAACCTTCTCAAGCGTTTCTTTATATGGATGACTTAATAGTAATCGGTTGTTCCGAAAAACATATGCTTAAAAACTTAACAGATGTTTTTGAGAAATGTAGGAAATTCAACCTAAAGCTACATCCAGAAAAATGTTCATTTTTTATGCATGAAGTGACTTTTCTGGCTCATAAATGCACTGATAAAGGAATACTTCCAGATGACAAGAAATACGATGTCATTATGAACTACCCAGTTCCGCACGACGCGGACAGTGCTAGACGTTTCGTAGCATTCTGTAACTATTATAGACGTTTTATAAAAAATTTCGCCGATTATTCACGGCACATAACAAGATTATGTAAAAAGAATGTTCCTCTTAAATGGACGGATTAGTGTGAAAATGCATTCCAATACTTAAAAACAAAACTTATAGAACCTATCTTGCTACAATATCCAGATTTCACTAAAGAATTCTGTATAATAACAGATGCAAGTAAGCAAGCATGTGGAGCGGTTTTAACTCAAAATCATAATGGTCTCCAACTTCCCATTGCATAAGCATCAAGAGCATTTACAAAAGCTGCAATTCACTGGGCGATATTACATTTCAGACCATATATACACATTTATATATACAGACCATGGAACACATTTCTTAAAAAGAACATACCATAGACCTTAATATACCTTTTCTCAATGACCAATCCCAGTTCTAAACTCGAACTAGAAGCATACGACTTTACAGTGGAATATTTAAAGGGAAAAGATAATCATGTAGCTGATGCGTTATCAAGGATAACCATCAAAGATCTACAAAATATAACTAGAAATATATTAAAAGTCACTACTAGATATCAAAGTAGACAAAAATTCCGCGCGGAAAATCAAGAACAAGAATTGCCAACGCAATAAAGCTTCTAAGCCCAACGTATACGACGTCACAAACAATGATGAAGTACGTAAAGTAGTGACCTTGCAGATAAAAAATATGTTATGTTTACTTAAACAAGGCAGAAAAATTACTGCAAGATATGATGTTAGCGATTTATATACTAATGGAGTTATAGATTTAGATCATTTTTTCCAAAGGCTTGAAATGCAAGCCGGTATACATCAAATCAGCCAACTCAAAGTGGCACCGTAGGAAAATATCTTTGAATATACTTCAATAGATAAATTTAAAATAATGGGCAATAAAATATTGAAAACATTAAGAGTAGCGCTACTCAACCCGGTGACCCAAATAACAAATTTAAAAGAAAAAGAAGCAATTTTGTCTACATTTCATGATGATCCAATTCAAGGAGGTCATACTGGCATATCAAAAACTTTGGCCAAAGTAAAAAGACACTATTACTGGAAAAGCATGTCTAAAGATATAACTGAGTACGTAAGAAAATGTCAAAAATGCCAGAAATCAAAAATAACTAAACACACAAAGACCCCTTTAACAATTACAGACACACCAATAAATGCTTTCGACAGAGTGATAGTGGACACTATTGGTCCACTGCCAAAATCAGTTTATTCTTCCGAATAAAAATGCCAATACTGTCGCTAAAGCAATATTTGAATCTTTTATCCTGAAGTACGGTCCAATGAAGACGTTCATTACGGACATGGAAACAGAATATAAGAATTCAATTATAGACGATTTGTGCAAATATTTAAATATTGAAAATATTACATCCACAGCACACCACCACCAGACAGTTGGAACAATAGAAAGAAGTCATAGAACTTTCAATGAATACATACGATCTTACATATCGGTTGATAAAACTGATTTGGAAGTATGGCTTCAATATTTTGTCTTCTGTGTCAACACGACCCCCTTTATGGCACATACTTATTGCCCATATGAGCTAGTATTCGGTAAAATAAGTAATTTGCCAAAACATTTTAATAGCATAGATAGTGTAAAAGCACTATATAATATAGATGCCTATGCTAAGGAGAGTACGTATAGATTAGAAGTAGCCTATAAAAGAGCTAGAGTTATGTTAGAAGCAAATAAGAATAGAAATAAACTACTATACGATCATAAAGTAAGGGATACAGATATATCAGTAGGTGACAAAGTTTTATTAAAAAACGAGACAGGTCATAAGTTAGATCCTAAATATACAGGTCCGCATATAGTAACGGATATAGGAGATAGAGATAACATAGTAATAACAAATAATAAACATAAGAAACAAACAGTTCATAAGGATATTTTAAAAATCTTTATTTCATAAATTGCACTTAGTATGGCCATACAAAGACACACATTAATGTATAAATAAATACACATATTATTTTAATAATTTCATATTCTTTGATTCTAGTAACATAAGACAACAAAAAAAATAATAAAAAAAAAAATTTATTAATTAGAAATTTTTATTATAAAAATAATTTTATTATATTACGTTATTTTTCAAAAGGAGGGAGATGTAGTATGCACATATATTGAATACCCACTGTACCGAGAGTACTTAAAGGGTGCGCACATAATCCAAAGTCCCGGTCATAAACCCTAAGTGGCCGAAATATGAGCCGATCGTTATGGCTTAGCCCGCACACAGAAAGTGCTAGTGTCAGCATAATCGTAACATACGGTCAGCATATGCATACCCCTCGCGCCTCCACTTGAGAGCGCATAACAACGTAAATTATTATAATCCTTTATACATAAGTACATAGCCGTCTCTCTGCCGCCGCCAGCGAGCAGCGCAGCTACGAGACTTAACCTTACTTAGACTTAAGAAATATTGTAAAAGAACAGAGACATTTTGATCGTTGGAGCGGCACCTCAGCTGCTCCATCTAAATGTTGGAGCGGCACCGTTGCTGCTCCTTCTAAATAAAAACCAAACAAAACTCAAACCCTGGAGTTATCCTATGACAGTGTATTATTTTTGATTATTTTTCAATAAATTTGTAAACATTTTTATTCACTTTATTAGTGTTAAGTATACTAATTGTGGATCCTGGGTCTAGCAAAAATGAAAATTTACAGTCCTCAGTAGTTTCCTCTATTAAAATTTTGTTTTCTTCTGAGGCTTCTGAATGAAAAACTTTTTGGGGGGTTCATTTATTATGCTCTTATTGTCTTCATCGGTTAAGTTATCTACACTCATTGCCCCTGGAGGATTTTGCCGAATGTTTCGGCTTTGATCTCTATTATAATTTTCATTTAAATTGAGTGGGTTTTGCTTTTGCTGAATATTTTTATTATTTGGATTTTGCTGTTGGTTATAGTTTAAATTTCTGTTTTGCTTTTGATTAGTATATTATATTCTAGTATTCTGGCTTCTTTGAAAATTATCATTTTGGTTCTGATTTTATTGATTTATATTTTGACCTGAGTCATTATCATTTTTTCGCAATAACAATTTTTGATTAAGGTTAACAAAATTTAGGCCCATGTATTTTGCAATTTCATCTCTAACTTGTGGTACTGTTGTTAATGGCATCAAAGACACTGCTAATGATTCTGATGATAATTCTTTTATTTTTTGTATAAGTAGAGCATTTAATATGTTAACTAAGCTTTCATTGTTTTCAAATACTGCGAAATCTGTTATTTCCTCTACAATGTACCTTACCTTAATATCTAAATCTCGAATACTTGTGACTTTTGGGTTGTTTTTATTTCTGGTAAGTCCCATTTGGTCCATTCTGGGTCGATAGTGATGTCTTGAGTTTTTCTTGCATTGGTCCCATGTTGTCGGCTTGTTTAGCACTGTTCTGGCTTATCCTTGTATTTTGGTGTTAAAAATAACGCTGAATTCCTGATCTGCCTCCTCTCTATATCCCTGTATGATCTAGTCTACTGATGCGATGAATCCATGAAGAGTTCCTTCTTCTGCGGTGAAAGTGGGAAGTTATCGGGTCCCTTTCTCGATGTTATTTCTCATTTTGGAATTAGAGTTTTTTAAGGTATGAAATATTTGTTGATTGGCCAGAATTTGGGTGAGAGCTTTAATGCAATTCTGTATTTCCCGTTTTGGTCCGTTTGCCATTTTGTTGCTATTTACTATTATTTTTATTCCCTTGCAGAGGGTATTATAATTTTGTCGAAAAGTGTGCAACGCAGTGAAGACATCTCCGACCCTATAAAGTATATATATTCTTGATCAGGATCACCTCCTGAGTTGATATGAGCATGTCCGTCTGTCTGTCTGTCTGTTTCTACGTGAACTAGTCTCTCAGTTTTAAGGCTATCGTCTTGAAACTTTGCACATACCTTTCTATCCTTTGCACGCAGTATATAAGTCGGAACGGATCGGCCGACTATATCCTATAGCTGCCATATAACTAATTGATCGTAAATGGTGTAACTTTGGTTTTTTTAGAGTTAGAGAGTTAAAATTTTACATGAGAAAGTTTTTGGTGGGTTACTACTTTTTGCATAATAATACGACAATCCCAATTTCAGATCGGTTGACTATTTTAAGCTGCCAAATAACTGAACTAACGGAAATGGTTTTCGGTAGAAATAACAACTTAAGTGTTCTTGAAGATAGAAGTTTGGGACTTTTTTTAGATTCGGTTTTGTAGTTATTGTTTTATATTATGATATTCTCATAAGCATCTGCCACCTATATCCGATTTTTGCGATTTATATCCGGTTTTAACTGCGAGGGTAGATCAACTTTGGTTCCGCCCGAAATTAATTTTCCTTTCCTGTTTTGTTTAGTTTTGTTTGCACAATTATTAATTTATACTGAGTTTGTGTACAAAATTTCTTATTTTACACATTTTCACTTTCGGGATCACTTTTTAGTGTGTGTTTTTGTTTGGTTCGACCGTCTGAACGCGAAGAGTTTACGTATTAATGAGCAATGCACCTAGTGAAATTCATTATCATTTAAACTTATTTATTGGTGAATGATTCCACTTAGAGGTTGGTACAAAACTGAAGGAACAGAACAGTTGTTGGCAGAACAGAGTACTGCCGTCGCCACTTGTGTAAACTTCGAAACGCGCTTCGCTTTAATGGAAGACTATCATAATTCGACATCGGAAGTGGGATATGGCCATCTGTCTTCAGCACTAGATTGATCATGGCATACCATGATGGAACTGCAAAATAAAATCTTTATTGAACTTGTGAAAGCCATAAAAACAACTCTATCTGATGCAGGGCAGAAAGAATTTGTGCAATTACCTCAACTCAACCCAAACAAACCAGAAGCAGACAAACCTGTGACCCTTTCGTTGCTGGAAAGCTTCGATAACCGATTGCAGCGTTTAAGTTTCACGGTCTCTGCGGTTGCGTCTTCCATGCTTTTCCTGTATACCACCTCGAGCTATGCTGCAAGGGTGTCATGCATTTCGTTTTCTCTGCTTGGTGGGGCGTTGCCGATGTCACGTAGTTGTAGGAAACTGCGTAGTTGTGAACAAGAGTGTGTGTCGGTTTACGAATACACATTTTAGGTGTCCTTTAGGTGGAAGTACCGTTTTAGCGGGGTGACAGCCGAAGGCATAGGCATTAAGTACAGAGTACTGCCGTCGCCACTTATGTAAGCTTCAAATTGCCATCGCTACCCCCCGCTCTACCCGCTAATACACAACTTCTAATAAGGCCAACATTGCAATCTTAATGAATGTAAACAATAGCAATTATGAAACACAAAAACCCAATTACGAATATGCAGAGTCAATCCGAAGATATAAACATAAACAAGGAACTACTTGAATCACACTCAAATCAATATCACACCTAGCAAGTAGATCTTAAACAAAAAGACGATATATAAGTCACCGTAACATCCGTAAGTAACATCTAGTTTTCCTAGCACCTATTGTACATTCCTATTGCACATTTCTTGCACGCCAAAGTACAAAAGGGTGATCTGTCCACTCTGAAGAACGGCTTCCTAGACATTTCGTAATTAACGGCCATTTGAACCCGATAATGCAGTCATCTTTTCACTAATCTTATATTTATTGCAAATTTATATATTGCCACATTAAACCTTGTCAATCTTGAATCATGAAAGTTAGCTAAACTTTGATTAATATTGTAATTTTCTATATATTTTTTATAGAATTAACTTCAATTATTCAGACCACCGCTACATCTCCAATGGCTTAGCCCAAGTGAATTAAGAAAAATGGTCTAGGAGAATTAATATACCTATATTTCCGTTCCGGGTTCGGGGAAATGGACCAATAAAGTCTACATTAATCCGTTGAAATGGTCTTTCACTAGTGGCTTAGCTACCCATGGGCGGTCGTAGACGTTGCGTCGGATGTTTGCAAGTTTTGCATATATCACAACGAGCTAAATAATTTCGAACATCGGTTACCATATTCGGCCGATAAAAGTTTCTCCGTATTCGCTGAAAACATTTGGCTACTCCACCATGCGACGATGATAGTTGGTCATGTGCAGACTGAATTACGCCTGCTCTCAATTCACTTGGGACCCAGAGTTTGTAATCGCCCTCGTCAACTTGTGGATTTCCGCTGGCAAAGGCTGCTCTATAATATATATAGATATCCAAAAACCGAAATCCTGGTACATTTAAATTTTTTACTCGGTTTTGTAACTGACGGTATTCGTCTAATTGGAATGTGGCTGATTGCAAATCGATCTCTCGAAGGATGTCTACATTCACTGCGTTTTCTGTCGAATCGCCGAACGACTGTTATAAGGCATCTGGGCATCTAAGACACCATTTTGAATCCCCTTGCCATACTCAATTTTAAAATCAAAGCCTTGTAACTTAATAGCCCAACGGGCTAGTCTCCTGCTGAAGTCTGTTTATATCGGTGGTCGGCACCCCGATACATTGATATGATTTTACCGCATTAGTGTTAGTAACGAATAGCAGAAAGTAGGCTTTGAGCATGACGTTTCACACATTTATACTGTGTGTGTGTGGCAGAACTCGGGCAGAGAAATTTCCTATGCCCCCGAGATAGGGCCGTGGCGACCTCTGGTTTATATCATCAACCATCGCAAGGCTGAATGATCGGTTATGACCGTAAACTTATGACCTTCTAAATACATATCAATCTTCTGGATTGCGAACACGAGGGCAAGTCATTCTCTGTATCTGTATAGTTACTTTGAGCTCCATTCAATTTTTAAATAAAAATTGCAAATGAAGGTCTTTTCTCGAAGTAAGTCTGTAATTGAAACTGAAACTGTAAGTTAAATCGTCGATACCATCCGCACATACCAAGGAAGCGTCTTAGTTGCGTTTGGCTTTTGAGGATTGGAAAAGCAGGTACCGCATTTATCTTTTTCGGGTTCACTTGCAATGTTACTTTCTCTACAACATAACCTAAGTATTTGACTTCCCGAAGACCAAATTGGATTTGATATTGATATTATGCCTGCATCGCGTAAACGAGTCGTAACTTCTGTAAGGTGTTTTAAATGATCGTCGAAGCATGATGAAATAACAAGAAGATCGTCCAAATAGATAAATACGTGAGGTTTAGGTTGATAGGGTATGACCTGATCCATTTGACGACACATCGTCTGAGGGCCGTTGCACAGTCCAAACGGCATTCGCCTAAATTGGTATGCGGTTTTTGGTCGAGACTGGGGTTCTAAATTGATTTACCAAAATGCATCTTTAAAGTCAATTTTTGAAATGCAGTGGACCGCTGGAAGGCGGCTCAAAAGTCCATCTACGTTTGGGATTGGGTATGAGTCTTTCATCGTAACATCGTTTACCTTTCTAGAATCCAAACTAAATCTAACATTATCTGCCTTGACTATTAAAACGACAGTCGATGACCACGATGACCGTAGTTTAATCATCCTATCGAAAAAGTTTTTCAGTTTGTCATGCCAAGACCATCTCTGTCCGATGACTGCAGGATGTCTTTTATACTTTTTAGTCTGGATTTCTCGACTTCCAATAATTTGAGTTTGTGGACTCTTCTTCGAAGTCCAAAATATTCCGAATTTTTCCCAGAAATACACCCATCTCACAAATAACTTCTTGTGTAATGGATGGTACTACTAAAAATTCCATTTATTATACCCTTGCAGAGGGTATTATAATTTTGTCCAAAAGTGTGCAACGCAGTGAAGGAGACATCTCCGACCCTATAAAGTATATATATTCTTGATCAGGATCACCTCCTGAGTTGATATGAGCATGTCCGTCTGTCCGTCTGTCTGTCCGTCTGTCTGTCCGTCTGTCTGTCTGTTTCTACGCGAACTAGTCTCTCAGTTTTGAAGCTATCGTTTTGAAACTTTGCACATACCTTTCTATCCTTTGCACGCAGTATATAAGTCGGAACGGCCCGGATCGGCCGACTATATCCTATAGCTGCCATATAACTGATTGATCGGAAATGGTATAACTTTGGTGTTTTTAGAGTTAGAGAGTTCAAATTTGACAAGAGAGCTATTTTTGGCAAACCATTACGACATGCCAAATTTCATAAGGATCGGCCGACTATATCTTATAACTACCATATAACTGAACGATCGAAAATGAACCAACTTTCGTGGTTTTGAAGATAGAAAGCTGAAACTTAATACAGATTCTATTTTTGGCCAGTTGATCCATCCTACCGAATTTCATTAGGATCGGCCGACTATATCCTATAGCTGCCATATAACTGAACGGTCGGAAATGGTATTTGGTAGAAATATCAACTTTCGTATTTTTGAAGATAGAAGTTTAAGACTTTTTTTAGATTTTTTATTTAAGTTAATTGGTTTTATTATGATGTAATCATAAGGATCGGTCAACTATATCCGATGTTTGCGATATATATCCGGTTTTAACTGCAAGGGTATATCAACTTCGGCTCCGCCCGAAGATAGCTTTCCTTTCTTGTTTTTTTTTGTGTTATTATAGTTAAACGGAATGGTATAAGTGCCAATATTAGATGGTTTCGTTCCGTCCGCAGTTCGTACGTTGCCGTCCGCCCTAGAATACTAATATTTTCCCAAAACAAAACTTTTTTTTAGCTAAAGTTCCTCGCTAATATTAATATTTTATATTAATATTGCTATAATATTCATATAATATTAATATTGCTAATATTAAACAACTTCTGTATTGATGCTTTGATTTCCAAAAGTGTGGGCATGAAGGGTTATACATATTTACTGCGCCACAACCAAAGCAACATACTCGGTGCGGCTGATGACAATCTTTAAATCTATGACCTATAGTCTCCAGTGCTGCCAACTTAGTCTTTTACCGGCCAGATCTGTCATTTTTCAATCGTCAAATGCAGGACAAAATTTGAGCTAGCTGTTAATTTATATTCACGTTATGGATTGCTAGGGTCAAATAAATGTTGCCACAACTTCGAAGTTCCTTAAAAGTACACAAATATGGTTGGTAAAAACTGAAAACAATATCGATGAATTTGATCTAGCCGTTTCTAGCAGGCTTGGTTAATTTAGCATTTTATTGTACCCAAAAGTTGGCAGCACTGATAATCTCACAGTTCCAACGTTTCGTTCAATTCTCTTTCAAATTACCGAAATCTGTGTTTGCTTTCCTAAAGAGGTACTTCGAACTCTTCATCTATTGATATTTTATTTATGTTTCGCCTTACAATTGGGTTAAGGAAGTTATTTTTAGCTTTTAGAGAACTCTTCATGATGGTTCACGATTAAGCTTTCTTCTACGCATTGCACCTTGTTTGTCCTGATCTGATCTTTGGTCTTTTCATCTTTCCCACAAAAGAGAATCTCCAAAAATAGCATCTCCAAGAAAATGTTAATGCTGGGCCTCCAAACAATAAATTCGCATACTCATACAAAAGATCGAAGTTTTCATTCAATAATCATCGCATTAATGTGTTTACTCGGTATAAGTCATCTACAAAAATGTCGTTTGGTGAACCAGAAAACTGTAGTTTCCAGAGAACCAATAACCTTGAAATTTGGTCTGGTCGGAGGACGGTATGTTAAGGTTTTGCATCGCCAGGCTAATTTGTTCTGATAACGTTGAAGAGAGTTTGGCTTGGTAAAATTCCTGAATTTCCTCCCTTTTAAAACGCTATTTTTTATTTGCGAACCTACAGCGCTGAGCTTGCCAACTTGTGCTTGGACGACTATTGAATCCAGGGGTTGTTGATTTTGTGGTAGGTCTGGTCAATCGCCCCAATGGGCGATGTCTTGGGATGGCACCTGTTCGCGAGTTTGAAGTAGATACGTTTTGGACCCTCGGAATTTCTCTACTAGCGCAGGTAAACATAGCTGACGGCAATTTGGACATGTTCCATTTTGCTGTAACCAGGCAGTTACACCCGTGCGATGAAAACGGTGTCTACAGGGGGTTTCAACTAATTCTGTATCCGCGTTGGATTTATTGCATATTGAGCATTGCACCGACTCGACATTTATTCTGTGACAAACATTGTGAAGTGCATACCGATTGGTAGCATACTCTGCCTACGGGACCGGCCTAGTTCAGTGAAGAGTCCAGGGGGTTGGGATACTTCCTAATCAGGATCGCCGCCTCACAAGACTAAAAGCAAAAGGGGTAAATTTAGAAAGGATAAGATAGATTAATTATTCATACACTTTCTTTTATAAAGGCAAAGTAAGGCAATAAAGACTAGGTACTCACAAATACTGGAGCGGTGCATGGATTGATGAATGAGGATAAAGTCAAATTAAAAAAAAAAAAAAAATTAAAAAAAAAAAAAATTATTTAAGCAAAAATAAAAAAATATAAGTATTCTGTTCTACTTTTGTTCCACGTTAATTCTGGCACCACTTTAATTCGATCTTTATGTTGTTGTGGTGGGTAGTGTTTTTTTTTCTAAATATTGTCACTATGGTTGTGAGTGAGAGTCTGGCTTGCACTTGTACATGGCCAATGAGAGCTTATGTAGACATGAGGTTCGGCACGAGGTAGTGAGGTTATGTAAACAAGAGGTTCGGCGCGAGGGAGTGAAGTTATGTTCCCTTGTAGGTTCTCGTTTAGCAAGGTTTCGGCACTTCTCCTGATTCTATGCTGCCCCAATCATGCATTCGTCCCGAATGCTGCAGAAACTGCTCGCCAATCGTGGCTAGAGCCTAGTCCGGTTCTGTGCACGTTTAGGGGCAGATCGAGGTGTGCTGCTTCTTTACACTTGACTGTTAACGCGTGATTGTTCTTCGCTTGATACTTCTGGATCGCCAAGGGTACTTTTCGCTCGCCGGTGGCTTTCCCTGGCACTACCTTTAAGAATCCTACTTAAAAGACTTTTGTTATTCACCTAGTGCTTTGATATTTTCACTGCTCACCTGTAGGTTTTTCCACACACTGTGCCAAAATCTGTGCACAACACAGCCTATTCTTCTTTGCTGTTGCGCCACTGATTCGACTGCGTTGTCACTTTACTTTGGGGGACATTATTTTGACCGGTTTTAACTTTGTGTTGCACTCTTTTGATTTGCGGCTGTTTTCTTGAGAACTTTAATTGGAAAAGAGCTTTAGAACTTTAATTTATTTTTCAAATGCCAGTGAACAAGGCTGCCGTACTTCATTTGATTGGCGATCGAGGAGCCAGATAGTTTGCGCTTTACAGCTGTAATTTGGTTGTTACAGTGCAACTGTTTTCGAATTAATATTTGTTAAATGAATTTAAATTTATTTTCTTAACTAGCGACCCCGGCAAACGTTGTTTTGGCCTTTTTTGTTTTCTATAAGGGCTAGCTGTTTTTTCTTCATTTATTTTGGTTAATAAATGTTTTTCAGTATTTCAAGTACATCCATTATTTTCACGTACAACAAAATTCCCCTCGCCAATATCTAACAGTTGTTTAGAGAAAGGATGGATCCTGAAGCATTTGATCGCGCATATTCTTGGTCAGTTCTTTTTCAACATTACGCCACAGTTACGATGATTTTAAGCAAGCATTGGGCCGTCAGCCAACGGGTACAACAGGGGGACCTACGCGCAAGCAATTGCGCGCAGTAACTGTGTACACCGCTGGTAGTGCGACTATACTCTCCACGTGAGGGCGGCTGGTAAAAGGTCCCGGTAAGGTCATGTCTCTGCCGAGGATGCTGGCAAATGGTAGTCGGGCGGGGAGAAGAACACTCCCTTCCTTAAATTACCCCAATCCAAGGTGGAACAGCATATGCCGAAGGATGCGTGTCCGAGGGGGGGCTCGGACGCTAATATGCGAACTCTGGGGGACAGGCCGACCTCCCAGTTTTAACCAGGCTTATCGTGACAAGCGGGCTATGTCATGATGGACGAGCCCTTTCCCGCCTACTCGTGGGACCAAAACATGAACAACACTTTACCTAATAAAAACCAAAGCGGAGAGCGGAACTCCCTAAAAAAGACCGGAAATGGGGCCAACGGCCCGTCAAACTCCAAGGCCCTCAAAAGCCAAGGAGTTGCTGAGATGGAGAAGTCCCCCACAGAGGGACAACATCTGGAGGCGGGACGCGCCGGTGCGGCGGATGTTGCCAAGGCAACTTCTTCCAAAGCGGGGCTAGCTATGGGACCACCGAACGGTGTGGAGAGGAAGACCCCAGGGTCAACCTCTAAACCAACCGGCGGAGCCCCTAAGGCGAACCCTGGTCCGGAAACGTCTCACTCGACGCAGCGTAAAGGATCCTACAAGGACAGAAGAAGAGCAGCCTTCATTCTGATGAGGGCGGACCCATCGGCCGAAGCCAACCCGGACCAGGCCGAGATTATTAAGTGGGCAAGGGAGATCCTACCCGACTTCAATCCGGAAAAGGCGGGAGAAAGGCTGGATCCGAAGAGACGCACTGGGTCAGACCCTGCCAAGGAGGCCGCGCAAAGCGCGAAGAGGCAGAGGTCCACAGAGGGAGAAGCCCCCCAGGCCAAGAAGAGGAAGGCCCAGCCGCAGCCGCCCAACCGCTCGTTCGCTGAGGTGACGAAGGGAAGAACCCTAATTGGAGTCCTGGACAAGGGCTCCAAGGATGGGCTCATCCCCAAGGAACTCTGGCGACGAGTGGTAAACGAGTTGCATGGGCGCTTCGTGGAGGAGATGCTGCGAAGTGGAGGACCCCCACCAGAATGCGAAGACGCAGGATGGTATCAGGGTAGCGTCAAGGTGATTGCTTGCCAAGACGCGCGATCGGTAGAGACTTACAAGCGGATGGTTGCATCGCTTGGAGAGGTCTACCCTGGAGCTAAGCTGGTGGCGGTTGACTGGGACGAGATCCCCAGCAAACCGAGGGCGCGAGTGTAAAAAGGCCAAGCCAGGAGGTATCGGGCTGGAGGCTGACACACAAGAGCCAGACTTGGAGGAGCCGACCGAAGAGGGGTACCCGGAAGGAATGTCGGATGAAGAGGAGGACATCCTGGAGGGGTACACCTCGGAGGAAAGCGACCTGGAAAGGGCACTTAGTGGAGTCGGAATGGAGGAGGACTCTCTGCTGGGCTCCGAGACGGAGGCAGAGATAACTGTGGTGGAGGTTTGTAAGGATGTCCCTGACGATCTTGCAAATAAACCTCCACCACAGTAAAGCAGCGTCAGCTGCCCTCCTTCTCCACCTCGCCGAGAGTGGACCAGATGTGGCCCTCATCCAGGAACCCTGGATCCTAGGAGACAGGATTCTTGGGCTGGGGGCGTCGGAGTTCAGGCTCTGCAAAGCCAACACTACAGGTAAAAGGCGAGCCTGCATCCTCGCAAAAAAGAACCTTAACCTCTTTTTGCTACCCAATTTCAGCAATGAAGACCACGTAGCCGCAGCCGTAGAGAGCCCAAATGGCCCTCTAAGGATATGTTCGGCGTATATGGGCCACGACCAGGAGGCCCTTCCCTCGCACCCGCTGATCAAACAGCTGGTGGAAGAAAGCAGGAAGCACAAGATCGACCTGATCATAGGTTGCGATGCTAACGCCCATCATCATCAGTGGGGCAGCACTGACACAAATGAGAGGGGTGAGTCAATTTTTGATTTTATCCTAGGATCCAATCTTTTGGTGGGTAACAGGGGTACCGAACCCACTTTCATAGTCAAGAACAGAAGAGAAGTACTTGACGTCACTCTTTACTCTGAATCACTAGCAGACAGGATTGTTAGATGGGGAGTCCTAGAGAAACACTCATTCTCAGACCACCGCTACATAGAATTAGTGGTCAATTTCGAGAACTTTAATCGACTAACGGTACGCAACCCGAGAAAAGCGAACTGGGAGTTATATAGAAAAAAGCTAGATAGTTCCTTGGGAAATCCTCCAACAGGGAATGTGGATAGTAGGGCAGCCCTGGATGCCATGGTGGACACGCTCACGGCAGCGTGCGCCAGGGCATTCAATAAAGCTTGTCCCAAAATCAGATCGGGCAAAAGCAAGTCTAAGAAACCACCATGGTGGTCGCAAACACTTGCGCCCTTTAAAACCAAGGCCCGCAAGGCCTTCAATTTTGCCAGAAAAACAAACTCGGAGACAGCCTGGGAGTCGTACAAAGCGGACCTTAGGCGATATAACAAAGAGCTTCGCAAGGCAAAAAGGAATGCCTGGGCCGAGTTCTGCACGAACATTCAGCAACCATCAGAGGCCTCTCGACTAAGGAGGTCCTTGCAACTACTGCACCAAATGTAGGATACATTAAAACCTCAGAGGGCAATTGGACATCGTCCAGCAAAGAAACCCTAGAGGCTCTCATAGAGACACATTTCCCGGGATGCTCTCGAGAAGACACAACCCTGGAAATGCAGACACAGGGGAATAGCCCACCCACCACTAATCCACTTGAATACCTATTGAATGATAGATATCTCAGCTGGGTAATAAATAGCTTCAAGCCCTTCAAATCCCCGGGCCCAGATGGCATTGTTCCGGCTCAACTAATTAAAGCCGGTCCCAACCTGAAATCTTGGGTCAAGATAGCTTTCTCAGCAATTTTCAGGATGGGCATCGTACCCCAATTGTGGTTGCGGACGAAAGTCGTATTTATACCCAAAGCGGGAAAACCATCTCACTGCACCCCCAAGGACTTCAGACCAATAAGCCTGTCGTCCTTCCTTCTCAAGACAATGGAGAGACTAATCAGCCTCCATATTAATCTTACTATAAACCCAGATGATATCTCGGGATCACAACATGCGTATAGGAAGGGCCGATCCACGGAAACGGCACTCCACGAAATCACTACTTTTGTCGAGAAGGCACTTAGTGATAAGGAATACGCACTCATTGCTTTTCTAGACATAGAAGGTGCGTTCAACAACATCCCACCAAGCTCGATAACCAATGCGCTGACAGGACTAGGAATAGATAATCAATCCGTACGCCTTATAAAGCAGGTCCTGGTAAACAGGACTGTTGAGGCGTCACTAGGAGGAGAATCTATTCATAGATACGTCAGAAGAGGCACCCCGCAAGGAGGCGTACTCTCACCCCTACTCTGGAACGTGGCGGTTAATAGCCTACTGCGATCCCTAGAAGGGGGTGGTTACAAAGTTATCGCTTACGCGGATGATGTCGCAATTGCCTTCTCAGGAAAATTTCCCCAGACTCTATGTAACCGCATGACGGACAAACTTAGGGTCCTCTCAACGTGGGCAGCTAGAAATGGACTAGGTGTGAACCCATCCAAAACAGAGCTCGTCCTCTTCACCAGGAAGTACAAAATACCAAACTTAAGGCTTCCAAAACTATTAGGAGAAACACTTTCTCTTAGCGATAGCGCCAAGTACCTAGGGATTACGCTAGACAGGAAACTGGACTGGAAATCAAACACTATGGATAGAGCCAACAAAGCTACAATCGCGCTCTATACTTGCAGAAAAGCCATTGGTCTTAAATGGGGAATGTCACCAAAAATAGTAAGATGGCTTTATACAGCGGTCATAAGACCCATCCTCTTCTACGGGGTGGTGGTATGGTGGCCTGCTCTCACCAACTCCACAATCAGGGAGAAGCTCAGAAAAACGCAAAGGATGGCGGAGGTCTGTATCACGGGCAGCCTACGTACCACTCCTACGGACGCACTAGACTTCATACTCGACCTATTACCGGAAGAGATAGTGGGAGTCAAGATGGCTACGCTATCGGCAATCAGGCTACGAGAGACGGGCGCATGGAAAAGGACTGACTACGGACATACCAAGTTAGATCTGCACCACTGCACGCCAACGGGGTCTACAGACTACTGCGTACCTGTCGATAATCCCACCTTAAAATACAAGGCGGTTTCCATTGCGAACAGCTGTGTTTAAATGAGTCCTTCAGACTCCCAGACCACTGTAGTGTTTTCCAAGCAGAAGTAATAGCTATCGGAGAAGCACTCAGATCCCCAGCACTTATTGGTAATCAGGACACAATCTGTATCTTCTCAGACAGTCAAGCGGCACTCAAAGCCCTTGACGGTCTTTCATCCAACTCCAGGACAGTGAATGACTGTCGCAGATCTCTTAACGAGATGGCAGAGCAGCATGACATACACCTCATATGGGTGCCCGGGCATAGGGACCACGAGGGTAACTGCGCCGCCGACGAACTAGCAAGAGCAGGTACTACCAATCCTCTCCTACCGGAGAAGGAACCAGTAGGTATCCCCTTAGCTACGTGTAGGCTAAAATGCAGGGATCACTTTGACCGCGCATCACTGCGGAAATGGAGAAACCTCCAAAACTGCAGGAACTCCCGCATGATATGGCCAATCCGATCTAGGAAGAGGTCAATGATGCTTATCGCCCTGAATAGGCAGGACTGTAGTCTGGCGATCAAGGCCATTACGGGACATTGGAAAATAGGAGCACACGCGGCTAGACTAGCGGTGCCTCATTATGACTACTGCAGGAGCTGTGGAGACGAAGAAGAGGAAGAGACAGTCTCACACCTCCTGTGTCAATGGCCTGCGCTGGGGCGCATCCGACTCAAATTCTTGGGCGCAGCAATACTTACAGAACTTACAGACCTCGCGGAGGTCGCTCCACACAGACTCGTAGCCTTCATCCGTAAATCTGGATGGGACCGCGAGCCGCTTCAAGAAGGATAGAGCACCCTTGGGCACATAAGTAGTGGGAAGGGAGAGGTCCTTTTGTAGGATCCTTGCCTGTGCGGTATCACAAGGAGCCCCAGCGGCTCAAGTGGATGGGGGTCAGAACCGGCCCTTATCGCCACCTCAACCTAACCTAACCTAAGCAAGCATTGAATTCATCAGCGTACGTTAACCGTGAACACCTTAAAGGAGTAACAAAGGGCCGTAAAATAGTTTATCATTGTTCCTTATATCCCTAAATGACCAATCCAATTCCCCAAGCAAATTTTTACGTCCTATAGTGCATTCATCCAACATATGGGCACTATGCCCATAGACGATTGTTTTTATGTTGCACACTGAATCTGGATTATTTTGAATGTTCAATGACAGCCTAACTGCTGAATGAGCTGTTATGCCTCCATCTAATAAGGTTGCTGCAACGCCAGAAGATGCAATGGCCAACGCGTTGCCATTTTCTTTTATTCGTAACTCGGCAGGAAGAAGCGAAATAAGGAATGTTCACTTTGGAACTTTCACTTTGAATGTTCACAATAATCACTTTGGAATAAGCAGAATTTTCAACATCAGGCTCTTACTGGAATGCTAGTCGAAGAAATTGCCCAGATGTGAATCCTCGATAAACTTGTTGCCGTTGTTAGTTAATTCTTCTTCTAACTATTAATCTGTGCGCTTCTCTTCTTTGAAAAGTGGTCTTTGTTGATTATGTTCATACCGTGCATCTTTCTATTGTGATTCACGTACAGCACCATGCTTACACGCGCCTTTTCATTACCTTTATAAATTTGTTCTCCTGATCTCGTATTCTTCTATCTCGCGCCGCTCTAAAACTGACTGTTTGATGACTAAAATTGGCCCAATTGCGTTTTCTTGGCATTGGTGACTTTAGATAAGTAATCGGCGGACCCCTATTTCAGGGGCATATGACACACACATAAATGTACAATACGTTACGCTCACAGCCTACTTATTGTTATTCATTACTATAAAAGCAGCCATTTCGGAGGAGTATAATTCCCGCTGTCGAACGGAATAAAAAGTATCCTATGTCCGTCTCCTGGCTCTAAGCTACCTCCCTACCAATTTTCACTCAAATCTCTTCTGCCGTTCTTGACTTATAAGTGGTGTAACATAACACGACTTTCTTTTATATATATAGATTTCTTTTGTCCAAATTTAAGTCATTCCCTCACAAGGTATAGACGGCAGAACAGAGTACTGCCGTCGCCACTGCGACGAAAAATATAGTATTGGACATAGCTAAATACAAAGCGCACACGTGGTAAAAGCACCTTACGTAACACGCAGAACAAAATAAGAAGGAAGAACGAAAAACTAAGACGAACGTGGAGAAGGTAAACTACAAGCTTTCTTACCGCTACGACTGGAAACTGTGAACAAGGCGATCGGTGCGAAGCAACAATTGACAAACCGTGGTTCTAAACATAAATTAAAACTTTTTCTTGTCTGGGTAATTTACACATAAGTTAAGTTAAGCTAAGTTAAAAATGGATGCTACTAGTATTAACGCCTTTAATTTAACTTTGAACTGCTTGAAAAATGTACAAGACTTTGATGGCACCGACGTTAACCAATTGCCAGACTTTATTTCGCAAATTGAAGCAATTATGCCAACGCTCGCCGGTTACGACGATGCAACGGGAAAAATCTTATTCGGCTTTGTACGAAATAAATGTGTAGGAATATCAAGACCAGTTATTCACAGGTACGGTAAAATCGAAAATTGGGATAAGTAAACAGAATTGCCTTGCGAGTATTTAGAGATAACTTGCCAGAGCCGACTAAGACTATGATTTTCGCTAGAAACCCCGAAACATTAGATGAGGCCTATAAAATCATCGAGGATGCTAGACATCAGAATTATACGTTTTACGGACCTTTCCGGAAAACTAATAAAAATAGTAAACCAAACTATAGGACAAATTTCAGCGATGATAATAAAAATTCTAATGAGCAACTAGTACCTGAGACGGACGATTCTAATAAAGGCCAGCAAACCCACTTCAAACCTGGCAATAATAAACTCAGTACCAACTCAAGGTTCCAGGATAGCCAAAAACAGGCAAAAGACACTTCAGCTAGCGCATGCTCAAAAATGTCAACAAATAGCCGAAACAGCCAGTCCTCTGGGCAAAATAAACTGTTTTCGGAACCAATGGAAATTAATCAATCGAGTGGAAATTTTCAATCGGTAGGGTCAGAAGATTACCCTATATAGAAATTAAAACTCACGTTAGGACACTACTTTTCGTTATAGATACTGGAGCAGAGTTCAGCATCATTAACGAAAACGTCTGTAACCCAAAATGGAAAACCAATGTTGATATAAAAATACGAGCTCTAGGAAACGAAATAAAAATAAAAAAATTATGTAGATTCCCATCATTTAAGGAATTTAATATAAAAAATTATTGGTGTGAATTCCTCGAATATAATTTCCATCAAAATTTCGACGGGCTAATAGGAGGGAACCTTCTAAACGATTTAAATGCCGTCATAGATTATCCTAACAAGAAGTTAATAATTAATAACGTCACTCTAAAATTTTTATACAAGACGACATTAATGTAACACACAAACTTATAACTCTTAATAACTCAATCCAAAAAATCGATATCAATCAGGAATCAAAAACTTTGCTAGAACAGCTTGTACATGAATATGATTGCCTCTTTTATAGGAATTATCAAAATCTGACCTTTACTAACGAAGTCAAACATAGCATTAAAACAAGAAACGATATTCCATGTTACTCAAAAGCTTACAAATACCCTGAGATCCATACTGAGGAGGTTAACAGACAAATAGACGAGATGCTCGAGCAAAAAATAATTAGACACTCTAATAGTCCATATAATAGTCCGTTATGGGTGGTCCAGAAGAAGACAGATGCCTCAAATCTCAAGAAGTGGCGGTTAGTTATAGACTACCGTAAATTAAATAAAGAGACAATCGAGGATCGTTTTCCTATACCCAATATTGACGAGATTTTTGACAAATTAGGTGGATGTAAGTTTTTCACAAGCTTAGATCTCGCTAAAGGGTTTTACCAAATCGAGATGGATCCGGATGACATACATAAGACAGCATTTTCTACATCCAGTGGGCACTACGAATTCTTGCGTATGCCATTCGGATTAAGAAACGCTCCGTCCACATTCCAACGCCTTATGAATAACGTACTTAGGCCATTCATAGGACACATATGTTTGGTATATATGGACGATGTTCTCATTTTTTCTAAGAGCATAGAAGAACATGTTGAACATATCAAGGCCATATTTGATTGTCTATTGAAATCAAACCTAAAACTACAGATTGACAAGTGTCAATTTGCAAAACAAGAAATCGAGTTTTTAGGGCACATAGTGAATCAAGAAGGGCTAAAACCTACTAAAACCAAAATCGAAGCAATTAACAAAATCAAACTACCATCAAATCAAAAAGAGATTAAAAGTTTCTTGGGCATGATAGGGTATTTAAGACGGTACATAAAAGATTATTCAAAAATTGCACAGCCCCTTATAAAATATTTGAAGAAAAATTCGAGAGTAAACTTAGAAGATGAAGACTTCGTAGAGGCATTTGATAAACTTAAATTACTAATCACAAGCGAACCAACTGTAGTATACCCCGACTTTAAAAAACTATTTACTCTCGTCACGGACGCAAGCAACTATGCGTTAGGAGCCGTCTTAATGCAAGATGATAAAGTCATTTACTATCCGAGTCGAATGCTCAAAACTCACGAACTAAACTATAGTACGATCGAGAAAGAGCTCCTAGCCATTTACTGGGCAACCAGATATTTTAAGCATCACCTGTACGGAAGGAATTTTTTGATAAAAACAGACCATAAACCTTTGGTTTGGCTAAACAATTTAAAAGAGCCAAATCTAAAACTTCAACCTTGGAAAATTCAGTTAAATGAGTTTGATTTCGATATAAGCTTTATCAAAGGAAAAGAAAACGCTCTGGCGGATGGCCTCAGTAGAATCCCAAGCTCCAATAGCGCAAAAGCAGACGAAGACAGCCTCGAGATAGATAGCGAAGATATTTTTTTGGCCGAAATAGAAAACAATCTCCGCATCAACGTCTTAAACGTCGTAGATGAAAATCAGGATTTCTCCGAACAGCTAATAAAATTATTCAATAGCGAATTGGACGATATTGAAACCATCCACAGTGCAATATCGGACGATCGAAACTTTATCCCAATTACCGAAAAATGTCTAAATATTTTTAGAAATCAAATAATTCTTAACATTGGTGAAAATGATTCACGATCCACAAAGATCTTGTACAAAAAGAAAGTTAGACACATTGTTAAAACAAAAGGCGATGCTGAAAAATTTTTAAAAGTCATGCAAGAAATAATACCCGAAAAAGGACTTTTTTTTTTTTTTTTTTTATCAATCAATCAATAGTTATATTTAAAATCTGTCCGAAGTTATGGACAATAATTAAATTGTATAATGGGACCTTAACTTAATGAAATATTGAGTAGTACAATGTTTGCTTATCCTAGGAAACTAATTTTAACAGTAGACCTTAGCGATAGAATTCAAGTTAATTATTGTCGGGCCCTTTAGTGGGCCTTGTTAGTTTTTCAACTGCAGCTCAGTCCCGTTCGCCCGAGTGGCAGAGGTCCAGTGGGTGGGTCCGTTTCAGCCTCCTTGTGGTGTAGCTGTTGTCCAGAAGATTGATGGCCTCAGGGTTAGGATGTCGGTCCAGCCTTACCACGTACCTATTGGCGAATCTCTGAACTTCTTCGCTCACATATGGGACTCTCAGTTGGGCGTGGATTGTCGCATTGTCGTGGAACGGATGAGCTCCAGTTAAAGTTCTTAGGGCCTTGTTTTGGGCGATCTGAATGATCCTTCGGTTGCTTTGACACGCCGTCCCCCATAGCTGGATACCATATGTCCAGATTGGCTTTACAATGGCCTTATATATAAGGAGCTTGATTCTTAGCTTCAGCCTGGACCTCCTTCCAATGAGCCAGTTGAGCTGACGCAGCTTGATCCGGATTTGCGTCCGTTTGCGCTGCAGGTGGGTTCTCCAGGTGAGCCTTCTATCCAGGGTCATACCCAGATATTTGGGTGTAGGGCTGGCTGGAATTGGGGTGCCTCCGAGACTGACTCCAGGACAGTCGCCTCTCTTCATTGTAAACGTCGTTTGGCCTGACTTCTCATGGTTGACGGCGATGTTCCACCGTCGAAGCCACGGGTCAAGGATGTCCAGCTGGCGGGCTTGCTTCGAAAGCGGGCTCCCGAAGGCAAGATCGCAACCTTTGCAACTTTTCCACCTTACTAATACGAGGATTGCTGCCGACTATGGTAGAGAAGATCGAGTAAAATTCAGCCCATTCCGAGTATCCACCGCTGAACGTAGGGAGCGGCAAAGGAGGCAGCACTTGAAAACTTTGACCTAACCCTGGGTCAGCCTGCATGGTGGACATTCCGTTGGCAAGGGTGGAGTGGGCAGCAATTCGAGATGAGCGAAGGGTCGTCTCGTGCTCAATTTCCGCCTGCATCGTCGCTACGAGCTCCGAAACAGTCCATCGAAGGTCACTGCTGATCTGCAAAATGTCCAAATCCTCAAGCTCCCCGTGGATGGCCTTGAAGTCGCTGACCATGGTGGCTATCTGACCATGTCGCACGTGTAGCATGGCATCGTCCACCTTGGAAATAGGCTGAAGAGCTCCTTGGATCCTCTGTAAGTCCTGGAGAATACCCAGGGCCTTGCACTTTAAAATTGCACTCCGGGTTGGAGTGGGTGCTCCTGTGACGGCGCCGCTGGAGTTCATGATTTATAATATATTCATAATATATTATAATTTGTTTATTATTGTAAATAAACTTATTAGACACGTATGATAATTTGATAATGATAAATTCACGTAACACTGTTTACAAAATTGTTTTGTTTTTGTTTTAGTAATTTGTTTATGTGTATATAAATATATTAACGATCTCGTCGGGGTTCACCAATGTTTGGTCATCGAGAGTTTTCAATGCCGTAAATAAAAAATCAGAATTTAATTAATTTCAGCGTTATAAACTTTATTCAGGCCGCATATGAAATTAGGATTTATGTACAATATTTGAAATCCAATTTAGGATGCGAGCGCAGTAAAAGTACGAACGAGAGTGGCGCCAACCTTGCAGAATAGGCTGAGCGGATGCTCGCTAACCATAAGCGCCGAAGTAGCAAAGCCGAGCGGCCGAAAGAGAGTCGGCTTGCGACCAGCAAAACATCAGTTACTTATTAATTGTTGTGTTTAAATTAGTTGCTTGCTGCTTGACCCGACAGGTACATAAAAGATTATTCAAAAATTGCACAGCATTTTGAATAATAGAGGCATTTGATAAACTTAAATTACTAATCACAAGCGAACCAATTGTAGTATACCCCGACTTTAAAAACTATTTACTCTCGTCACGGACGCAAGCAACTATGCGTTAGGAGCCGTCTTAATGCAAGATGAAAAGTCATTTACTATGCGAGTCGAATGCTCAAAACTCACGAACTAAACTATAGTACGATCGAGAAAGAGCTCCTAGCCATTTACTGGGCAACCAGATATTTTAAGCATTACCTGTACGGAAGGAAATTTGTGATAAAAACAGACCATAAACCTTTGGTTTGGCTAAACAATTTAAAAGAGCCAAACCTAAAACTTCAACGTTGGAAAATTCAGTTAAATGAGTTTGATTTCAATATAAGCTTAATCAAAGGAAACGAAAACGCTCTGGCGGATGGCCTCAGTAGAATCCCAAGCTCCAATAGCGCAAAAGCAGACGAAGAGAGCCTCGGGATAGATAGCGAAGATATTTTTTTGGCAGAAATAGAAAACAATCTCCGCATCAACGTCTTAAACGTCGTAGATGAAAATCAGGATTTCTCCGAACAGTTAATAAAATTATTTAATAGCGAATTGGAGAATATTGAAACCATCCACACTGCAATATCGGACGATCGAAACTTTATCCCAATCACCGAAAAATGTCTAAATATTTTTAAAATTCAAATAATACTTAACATTGGTGAAAATGATTCACGATCCACAAAGATCTTGTACGAAAAGAAAGTTAGACACATTGTTAAAACAAAAGGCGATGCTAAAAAATTGTTAAAAGTCATGCAAGAAATAATACCCGAAAAAGGACTAGTTGTAATTTATTGCGAAGACACAAAATTATATTTAATGTTCCAAGAAAATTATAGACAATATTTCTCCAACAATACAAATTAAAGAGTACTAAAAACATGTAAAAAAATGAAATTTTGTTAGAAATTAAGCAATTATATTATTACCCTAATTTGTTAAAAGAAATTCAAAAGTATATAAATAACTGCAAAATATGCAACACAGCTAAATATGATCGCCGCCCAATTAGATATAATTATTGTATAACCGAATCATCTGAAAAACTGAATGATATAATTCATATGGATATATGGTTTCCACAACGAAATATCATGTACCTTACTACAATCGATAAATTAAGTAAATATGCAACAACACATTTTTTAAAAGACCGATCATGGATTTCTCTGCTTAACGCAATTGAACTAAGACTCCAATATCTAGGAAAACCTAAGAAAATTGTTACGGACAATGAATTTAATATACTAACAATTAGGGAATACCTCCAGGACAATGATGTCCAGATCCATTTCACGACCCCATACAAAAAAACTGGAAATTCAGATATTGAACGCCTTCATCTAACTTTAAACGAACACATACGGTTATTCAATGCGGATCCTAACAATAAAGATAGCCTGAAAGACAAAGTTTTAAAGGCTATAATATCATACAACAACACAATCCATAATACAACTAACATTAGGCCAATCGATATTCTAAATAATTTACTCTCTTCTGAAGACATCGAAAAACTATCTAAAAAGATAGCAGACAATAAAATAAAGCTTATGTCAAAACAACCTATAGAATCTAATGATAATTTTAAGAACGATTTTGTCAAAAATAATAAAATAGGTAAATCACAACCAAAATAGAAACGTATCGAAGGTTATGAGCAACAGGGTAATTATCTCGTATCTGTCGACAATCCGAATCATAAAATTTATAAGGATCAAGTTAAACGAATATATAACCACCAAGACGTTAATATAAGCTCGATAAAAATATTGTAAGACACAATTAATTTTCAACAAAGATATTGTCGAAACTTGCGCGCGGGGTGTCATATGCATATGTCATATCATATGGGTGTCATGCATACACACAGAAATCCTATATGTATGTACACATGCTGTATATGTGAGCTTTTACCTCGCAGAATTTCACGGCTTCGAAAGCCTAGATCATAAGTCAGTCTTAAGGGGTTATATACAGTTGTACCGCGCAAAAATATGGAATTTTATCGATTTTTTTTTGACACCATAGAAAATATTTATGAAAAATGTTTTACCGACGTTGTTTAGTACATGTTTCTGGGTACTTAATTAAATTTTTTCATAAAAAAATATTACATAACAAAAATGTGATAGTCGAATTCCCGGATCGTCTCTTTTCGATGGTGTCTTGCGGTGGACATGATTTCTCGAAAACGGTTCATCCGAAATCCAAAATTCAAAAAAGTTTAGTTAGTATATTGTATTGTCTAGTCCGTGAACGAGGGATTTTTAAAAATTAAAAAAAAAATGGCGACGTTTCTAACAAAAAATGTACTTTTTCAAGGTATAAGATTTTCGTTTTTTGTGCTTTAAAAAAGAAGTTTTCAAAAAAATTGAAAATCCCTCGTTCACGGACTAGCTTATATCATAATAAATAAGTGGTCAAAATTTGGTGTTGATCGGATTAGCAGTTTTTTAGTAATCATGTCCACCGCAAAGGTAATTCCCAAAAAAAAGATTCGGAGATAATCGCGTTTAAAGTTTCAAGTTTGTTCAAGTTTTATATGCAGATAGTGCGCTATAAATAGCTACAGCTTCGGTTCTAATGCTCCGATCGTTATGAATTTTTGTGAGAGTATTCCCAATAAAATATGCTTAAAGAATATGCAATAAAAAAAAATCGATTTTTTCATATATCACTACTGTATATAACCCCTTAAGCTGATCACGACTCAGAGCGGAAGTTTAATTGAAGAATTAATAAAGTTATTAATTATACTATAAACATAAACCCGCGTATTATAATTAAACAACAAATTACAAGTGTCATGAGAGCATTTTTGTACCAACTGAGAAAGTTGGCAATCAACACTAAACTAAAATGAAAGTTCCAAAGTGAACATTCCTTATTTCGCTTCTTCCTGCCGAGTTAAGATTAAAAAAAATGGCAACGCATTGGCCATTGCATCTTCTGGCGTTGCAGCAACCTTATTAGATGGAGGCATAACAGCTCATTCAGCACTTAAGCTGTCATTGAACATTCAAAATAATGCAGATGCAGTGTGCAACATTAAAACAATCGTCTATGGGCATAGTGCCCATATTTTGGATGAATGCACTATAGGACGTAAAAATTTGCTTGGGGAATTGGATTGGTCATTTAGGGATATAAGAAACAATGATAAACTATTTTACGGCCCTTTGTTACTCCTTTCAGGTGTTCACGGTTAACGTACGCTGATGAATTCAATGCTTGCTTAAAATCATCGCAACTGTGGCGTAATGTTGAAAAAGAACTGACCAAGAATATGCGCGATCAAATGCTTCAGGATCCATCCTTTCTCTAAACAACTGTTAGATATTGGCGAGGGGAATTTTGTTGTACGTGAAAATACTGGATGTAAATAAATGAAATAAATGAAGAAAAAACAGCTAGCCCTTATAGAAAACAAAAAAGGCCAAAACAACGTTTGCCGGGGTCGCTAGTTAAGAAAATAAATTTAAGTTTATTTAACAAATATTAATTCGAAAACAGTTGCACTGTAACAACCAAATTACAGCTGTAAAGCGCAAACTATCTGGCTCCTCGATCGCCAATCAAATGAAGTACGGCAGCCTTGTTCACTGGCATTTGAAAAATAAATTAAAGTTCTAAAGCTCTTTTCCAATTAAAGTTCTCAAGACAACATCCGCAAATCAAAAGAGTGCAACACAAAGTTAAAACCGGTCAAAATAATGTCCCCCAAAGTAAAGTGACAACGCAGTCGAATCAGTGGCGCAACAGCAAAGAAGAATAGGCTGTGTTGTGCAAAGATTTTGGCACAGTGTGTGGAAAAACCTACAGGTGAGCAGTGAAAATATCAAAGCACTAGGTGAATAACAAAAGTCTTTTAAGTAGAATTTTAAAAGGTAGTGCCAGGGAAAGCCAACGGCGAAGCACAATCACGCGTTAACAGTCAAGTGTAAAGAAGCAGCACACCTCGATCTGCCCCTAAACGTGCACAGAACCGGTCTAGGCTCTAGCCACGATTGGCGAGCCGTTTCTGCAGCATTCGGGACGAATGCATGATTGGGGCAGCATAGAATCAGGAGAAGTGCCGAAACCTTGCTAAACGAGAACCTACAAGGTAACATAACTTCACTCCCTCGCGCCGAACCTCTTGTTTACATAACCTCACTACCTCGTGCCGAACCTCATGTCCACATAAGCTCTCATTGGCCATGTACAAGTGCAAGCCAGACTCTCACTCACAACCATAGTGACAATATTTAGAAAAAAAACACTACCCACCACAACAATATAAAGATCGAATTAAAGCGGTGCCAGAATTAACGTGGAACAAAAGTAGAACCGAATACTTATATTTTTTTATTTTTGCTTAAATAATTTTTTTTTTTTTTAATTTTTTTTTTTTTTTTTAATTTGACTTTATCCTCATTCATCAATCCATGCACCGCTCCAGTATTTGTGAGTACCTAGTCTTTATTGCCTTACTTTGCCTTTATAAAAGAAAGTGTATGAATAATTAATCTATCTAATTATTAATCTATATTGATGTAAGCTTCCAAAACATCCTTTCTAAATTTACCCCTTTTGCTTTTAGTCTTGTGTGGCGGCGATCCTGATTAGGAAGTATCCCAACCCCCTGGACTCTTCACTGAACTAGGCCGGTCCCGTAGGCAGAGTATGCTACCAATCGGTATGCACTTCACCATGTTTGTCACAGAATAAATGGCGCCCATCGTGGGACAGGCAAGTAAGAAAGCAAAAGCTAAAACAAAACCAAAATACCCCCATGCTTTTCCGAGAGTTCCACCAACACACCCTAAGAGTCATCCCTCTAGAAAAGTTGTTGGAGTTCAAGAAATCCTTTGCATATTCTTCTGGGATTGCTGCGTTTTGGGAAACTCCTCAAAAGCAGACCAGGGAATAAATTAAAGAATTAGAAGGTTAGATCTTATAGTTATTCATGAAATCGAGATGGTATTTATTGAAAAATTCAGCGGTAACTCTTTCTTCAACACTTGAAACACAAATAAAATCTCCTAATGTTCCTAGAATCGTAGTTGTTGGAAAGTTCAGCATTACCTCATTCCAAAATATTATGTTTTCAATTATTGTCACAGTACATATAATTAGTAAAGTTGCTTAAAAGAAATCGAGAATGATTCTGTCTGGAACGATTGAGCAGGATACTCTTTCATTTAAAACAATGAACACATCAGGTTTTTTTAGATTCAGACCAAAGCTATTGTCGCAGTTCTGAATATAATTCAAGATTGCTCGTTGAGTCGGTGCAATGCTCAATATGCAATAAATCCAACGCGGATACAGAATTAGTTGAAACCCCCTGTAGACACCGTTTTCATCGCACGGGTGTAACTGCCTGGTTACAGCAAAATGGAACATGTCCAAATTGCCGTCAGCTATGTTTACCTGCGCTAGTAGAGAAATTCCGAGGGTCCAAAACGTATCTACTTCAAACACGCGAACAGGTGCCATCCCAAGACATCGCCCCAATACCAGACCTACCACAAAATCAACAAACCCTGGATTCAATAGTCGTCCAAGCACAAATTGGCAAGCTCAGCGCTGTAGGAGGTTCGCAAATAAAAAATAGCGTTTCAAAAGGGAGAATTCAGGAACTCATAGCCAATGTGTTAGAATTTTACCAAGCCAAACCGTCCTCCCAAAGACAGTCACTTGAATTGGATACGGATTTGCCTCCAGCAGAGCCCCTAATAAGTCAGCCTTTGATCATCACGTGTCTGCTAACCATAATATCTTAGGTAATCGTTCACTAGATAATCGTAGAGAGGACCAAATTTAATATCCGACCAGACCAAAGTTCAAGGTTATTGGTTCTCTGGAAACTACAGTTTTCTGGTTCACCAAACGACATTTTTGTAGATGACTTATACCGAGTAAACACATTAACGCGATGATTATTGAATGAAAACTTCGATCTTTTGTATGAGTATGCGAATTTATTGTTTGGAGGCCCAGCATTAACATTTTCTTGGAGAGGCTATTTTTGGAGATTCTCTTTTGTGGGAAAGATGAAAAGACCAAAGATCAGATCAGGACAAACGAGGTGCAATGCGTAGAAGGAAGCTTAATCGTGAACCATCATGAAGAGTTCTCTAAAAGCTAAAAATAAACTAAATACTAAAAACTAAAAAATATTAAACTCGTAGATTTATAATTTTAAACTACAATTAGGATTATATTCTGTTGGAAGAAGTCGGCGAGCGATCCGCACTGCTGGATTTTTATTTGGCCACCCCATGGTCGGCCAACCGACCCATAATAGCTACACTTTTGAGGGACAAGAACCCTAGGTATGTTGAAAATACGAGCAGTCCGGTTTGCATCCGACGAGCAGTATTGAATTTAGTATATATTTTTATAGTTTTAATTTTTATTTTAATTTAATTTATCTCCGTGTACATATCTGCACATATGTATAAGCCTAAAGCTTTTGTATGCTAAAGCAAGTCGCCCGCACAATCTACGATAAGGAATCTCTACATTTTTGTGCAGAACATAATTCTTTTACCACCTAATTCAGAGATGTCCTCTTTTGGGTCAATTACAGCTTTCAGCTCTCGGAAGATCGCTCTACGCTGGATCTGGAATAAATATCGTGAGTCGTTTCATTGCATGCTTTTTACATTACATTCTCCAAAAATCACCTATACAAAGTATGAAACCAATTAAACATAAATAAGAACTATTTTTCTATTTTTAAAACTCAGTTTGAAGATGCTGAGAGAAACAGTTACAGACTGTAAAAAATACATTGTAGGATATGTTTTTGTGAATCCTTTACATACATTTGGCTTAAATAAATCTTAGTACTAATTATGATCCAATTTTATTTACCATTGCACTTTACCGTTTATATTTAACTAGAAACCCCGGCAAACGTTGTTTTGTCCCTTTTGAGGGGCTAGTTGTTATATTTTTTTATTTATTTTGGCTCATAAATATTTTCCAGTATTTTCACTACATCCAGTATTTTTACGTACAGCAACGTTCCAACGTTCATCGGATGGATCCCGAAGCATTTGAACGCGCCAATTCTTCGTCAGTTGTACTTTTTCAACATTACGCCACAGTCGTGATGATTTTAAGCAAGCATTAATTTAATTAGCGTTGGAATAGAACATGGAATAACAGGAAGAGTTTGTCTGAAATCACCTGAGAGGCGTAACAAAGAGCCGCCAAATAGTTTATCATTGTTTCTTATATCCAAAATGTGCAATCCAATGCCTCAAGCGAATGTTTACGTGCCATAGTGCAAATAATTATTTTACATTGTTTCATCACTATGTACATAGAAGATTGTTTTTTTATGCTGCACACTGCATCTTGATTATTTTAAACGTTTAATGACAGCTTAAGTGCTGAATGAGCTGTTCTGCCTCCATGTAATAAAGTAGCTACAATGCCAGAAGATGCATGGCCAATTTTTTTAATCGTCATTAATCGTGTCCTGTCGTATCTGCGAGCACAATGCGGTCGTAAATAATTTTTTGTTCGTCATTAAGTAGTGAAATATTGTGACTAACAATGCCAATCATTTCTACAGTATCGTACTGTAGTTCCCGATTCATATCTGTGATGAGTAAAAACGATGTCATTTGGAAGCATGAATTGAATGTATTGTACTTGAATAAATTGACTTCAAGGAACAGGGTAGAATCTGGATCTTTACCGAGAAGTTGATACGCAATGGTCACATGCGCATTTTCATTATCTTCTTCAATTTGTTTTCCTAATCTTCGTGCTCTTCTATCTCGCGCGGCTCTAGAATTGACCGTTCGACGACTCAAATTGGCTCAATTGCGTTTTCTTGGCATTGCTATCTGTAGATAAGTGGTCGGAAGGGCCCTTTTTCAGGGGCATGTGACACACATAAATTTACGATATGTTACGCTCATATATATATAGCATACTTATTGTTATTCATTTCTTTATGTATTTCCTATGTTGGTCTCGTGGTCTCTAAGCTTCCTAACTACCAATTTTCACTTAAATCTGTTTTGCCGTTCTTGATTTATAAGTGGTGTAACATAACACGACTTTCTTTTATATATATAGATTTTACAATTTAATTTTAAATAAGTTTTGCCTCTGTAATCAATATGTTAGAATTTAAGTTTATCTTAAACATAAAACCTTGTCAACCTTAAATCATGAAAGTTAGCTAAACTTTGATTATCTGAACTCAGCTAATGACTTCGCAGTCGTGGGTAAAAGAGGTTACCAGAGTTGATGGTACCAGAGTTACCAAAGTCACTCAAGGATCAAGGTGATCATAGGTTGGGTCGGCAAATCGCTACCACATCTACACCAGTGGTATCTACTCACTCCGTTAAAATTTGGAACTTCTATAAATTTCTACCGATTCTATCTTGCAATTAATTTGTCGCCCAACTCACGACTTTAGACTATTAATATGTTACTAGTGCAATCCGTCCGAAGCAAGACCACCACCCCCCCTAAGCCGACAAGCAAGAGCCGGACTCTGTAGCGTGTCTCAGCAAGGGCGGGTCCTTCTCAACACACACCGTTACACGTTACAGTTCTTCTTATTAATAATCATTATTAATACGTGGCGCCGGTGGGTTTGGGTGGGTAAAAACGTGGGTATTAGGTTTGGCTAAAAGACGAAATAGCGAGGATAACAGAAAAGTTGATGGTAGTTTTTTCAGTCCAAAGCTAAACTCTGAAAGTCGCTACATCATTTCTGAGTAATAACCATCAGAGTTAATGCTAGTTAATTTGGGAATACGGATTAAAAAAACTGCGGTTAGTTGTCTGTCCGGCCAATACTAACATCTCTAACATCTCAAATCTTTCCTCTTCTTAGCAAATGAATCATAAGTCTTAAGTTAACAGGAATTTAATGTACAAGCTTACGAGCAGCCTCAATTTACTGGTGAAAACAATAAATCCTAAATTTTATTTTTTTCTGAGATAAAAATAAAAATCCTGTAGATATAAGCTTGGAATCAACAGCTACATTTATAGAAAAGGCGTTGACCTAGTTCAGTAAACGATTTTTTTGTCACCTTCGGGTTTGGACCGATCCCCAGATAGGATAGCCTCGGGAGTTAGCTCAAAGCCTACATGTCACCTTTGCAAGGAAGAGATAGAAACGGCAGCCGAATCTTTGAGAACGCCTTGTAATCACGATTTTCATAGGCGATGCATCGAATCCTACTTTCAGAAAAGCAGACTATGTCCATTGTGCAAGTACCAATGTGGTCCATTTGGGAGTAAAGCGTCAGTAGTGCGCGAAACCCGTTCAAGATCTAGCATTCAACAGTCGGATCCTAACGAGAGTGTAGTTGCTAGTGATTCTTATAGTCGAGGTAGAAGTGGCGGAAGTTCCGTCGAAATAGGTTGAAACCCCAGTACTTTGCTTACTACCAGCTCGTCGGAAGGTGACAGGGTCACAAATGAAATGACGTCGGAAATGGAGAAAAGACTCTCAGCCATTCTGTCCGAGAAACTAGAAAACTGCGGATGAGCCTGCTTACAACGATTATTAGGGGCATGGAGAATAGAGACTCACTGAATCTGGGAAATATTTCCTCAAACAGGATCAGGTCGGGACCGACAATAGTGTCTCCAGCGTCATACCATAGCAGAGGTAGTGAGATAGAGAAAAGACACGATAAGGTAGCTCAAATCCTTAACTGTTGGAAAATAAAATACTCCGGAACAGGGGTAACAGTAGAAAATTTAATACGCAGAGTTGAAGCGCTTACCCACCAAACTCCAGAAGGAAATTTCGGAGTTATGCAGAAATAATTTTTATGCAGAAATGCAAATGTCTTGTTTAAAGAAAAAGCTGATGAATTTTACTGGAGGTTTCACAAGTCTGTTGAGGTCTTGCGTTGGGATAGATTATGCGAAGCCCTACAAATGCAGTTCAGATAGGGAAGAGATGACGGTAACATTGAGGAATTAAAACGAAACCGGAAGCAAAAACCACATAAAAATTTTGATAGTTTCCTTGACAGTGTATCAATAATGACAGATGAGTTGGAACAATCGTGGAATAAAATCATTTGAGACCGGAGATCCGAAACGAAATTTCAAACGTAGAAGTTAACACCGTTTCTGAATTACTGGAAAATTGGCACTTTTAAAAGAGAGGTTTCCGAATTGGTGCCAAATGAATCCGATGAGGAGAAGTTGGTTGAAGCCTTTACGCGTGTATGCTAGAACTTCCAAGATGAGGGACACCGATACCAGGAATGTGTTTCGGAACGGCGAGTTTTATGTTATGGTTGCGGCGTTGCCGACACTTATTAACCTAGCTTTTTGAAGTGTTCAAAAAACTTCAAAGGCAGCACTGTGAAGTCGAAGTACAATCTGAAGACTTCGAGACTTCGAGTAGGTGCGGTGCCTGTGCAAAATTCAGAGGAAGGAAACAAACGTCCGATCGCTTTCATATGGAAAAAGTAGAACACGGCCTGATTTTCCCGATCTAAAAGTGGAAGACGGGTATCTCTACCGTAAAGCAGAACATTTCACGGGCATTCAGGTCCTCGACGAGTACTCCTGGAAACTATAAATTCCGAAAACCTTAGTTTCCCAAGTTGTTAGCGAAGCTCACGATAGTGCCATTGCTTCTCATGGAGGCATTCATAAACCGATCGAAAGAATTTGAAGGTATTATTTCTGGCCTGGTTTAGTAACTGGTTTTGTAATCATACATCAACTCCTGTGAAGTGGGTGAAACCACAAAGGCACCAAATGGCATTATAAGACCACCTTTGGGGAAAGCACCCGAAACTCAGCGATTTTTCCAAAGATTGTACAAAGATTTTCTTGGTTCTTGCCCCCGTTCAAGAATTGGCTATATAGGAATATATATTGTTTTTGATAACTTTTCAAAATACGTATTTTTGAGACCAGATCGGAATATCATTTTAGTTCATTTGGGGTCCGATTGTGTCCGACAATGGTCCCCAATTTCGTTCAGAAGCATTGAAGGTTGACCGACAAATACGAGATCAGACACATCTTTACTGCAGTGCATTCACCGCAGGCCAAAGCTTCTGAAAGGGTTAATCGTTCTGTCATTACCGAAATCAGATCATAATTGAAACCCGATCAAAAGGGATGAACCCCTCAATCATATATGTTGTGCATTACGTACCTTCAGAAAGAAACCTATATTACGACCTTAAAGACTTATAAGGTCATTCCATAGTGAAGTATCATGCTAAAGACATTCGTCAATAGCGTCCCTTCAGCTGTGGTTTTAGTCTAAGGTACGCTGTGAATATACCCTAGCCTGAATTAAGCCTGGGTCTTAGTAGCGGTGGTCTGAAGGGCCTTTTTAAAAAAAGAAAAGAAAACGAGATGGGCAAAATTTTTAGAATATTAAAAGAGAAATAAACATAAATTTATAATAATTATAGCATAAGTGAAAAGATGACTGCATTATCGGATTCAAATGGCCATTAAGAAATGTCTAGGAAGCCGTTCTTCAGAGGGGACAGATAAGAATGTACAATAGGCGCTAGGAAAACTAGATGTAACTGGTTAAGCTAATTAGACTACCCCAATTAGCCGATTATTAATCAGGGAAGATTAGCGGGGGGTTCTAAAATATGGAGGACAGTACAGACCGAGGTCATTTGCGCTGTAGCTGCATTTAAAAGCTCTTATGCGACCCGGTTCAATCTTTTTATGGTGTGCGCACTCGTAAATGACAGTCATGTCTCCGCCAATTTGAAATCAATTTTAAACTCGTAGATTTAAAAATTTAAACCACAATTGGGATTATATTCTGTTGAAAGAAGTTCGCGAGCGATCCATAATGTTGGATATTTATTTGGCCACCCCATAATCAGACAAGAGGCCATAACAGCTATACTTTTGCGGGGCAGGAACCCTAGGTATGTTGATTATACCTAGGGTTATATTTTTTTTTGTTCTTGCCCTCAATCCCGAGTTAAATAAAAACAATCCCGAATTAAATAAAACAGAAACGTAAATCATATTCATTTCGGTTTTTCTGGTATGCTTTTGCCATTCTCTTGGCGATATCCGCTCGGATTCTCGGAAACTCGTCAGATTTTGCGATCTTTCCTGATCCTTCGGACAACATATGGATATTTCGGAATATCTTATAATCTTTGCCATGAGTGAGCATGTGCTGGCCAAAGACTACATAATATGGTGACTCTCTGTAACGTGTAACGGTGTGTGTTGAAAAGGACCCGCCCTTGCTGGGGCACGCTATAGAGTCCGGCTCTTGCTCGTCGGCTTTGGGGGGTGGTGGTCTTGCAATAATCTATAGTCGAGAGTTGGGCGTGCTAGCGACAAATTAATTGTAAGATAGAACCGGTAGAAATTTATAGAAGTTCCAAATTTTAACGGAGAGAGTAAAAATGTGTATAGGCGCGAAAGTGTGAACGAACCGATACCACTGGTGTATATGTGGTCGCGATTTGCCCTCCATTATTGAGATCAACTCTGGTAACCCCTTTTACCCACGACCGCTAAGACATTAGCTGAGTTTAGATAATCAAAGTTTAGCTATCGTTCGTGATTCAAGGTTGACAAAGTTTAATGTTTAAGATAAACTTAAATTTTAACATACTGATTAGAGAGGCAAAAATTTTTCAAAATTAAAATGTAAAATTAAATATAAACGGTAAATGGTAAATAAAATTGGATCATAATTAGTACTAAGATTTATTTAAGCCAAATGTATATAAAGGGTTCACAAAAACATATCCTACAATGTATTTTTTACAGTCTGTAACTGTTTCTCTCAGCATCTTCAAACTGAGTTTTAAAAATAGAAAAATAGTTCTTATTTATGTTTACTTGGTTTCATTCTTTGTATAGGTGATTTTTGGAGAATGTAATGTAAAAAGCATGCGATGAAACGACTCACGATATTTACTCCAGATCCAGCGTAGAAAGAGCGATCTTCCGAGAGCTGAAAGCTGTAATTGACCCAAAAGCGGTCATCTCTGAATTAGGTGGTAAAAGAATTATGTTCTGCACAAAAATGTAGAGATTCCTTATCGTAGATTGTGCGGGCGACTTGCTTTAGCATACAAAAGCTTTAAGCTTATACACATGTCCAGATATGTACACGGAGAGAAATTAATTTAAACTATAAAAATATAACTTCAAATTCATAACTAATTCATAACTAAATTCAAAACTTCAAAACCATGTTAAAAATTGTTATGACTCTACGCTAAATAAGTCTTACAAAATCAAAAGAAAATAATTATTATTTATTAATTTTTCTACACTTAGCAAAGGAAGGTTAGGAACACATTATTTTAGGTAATCCCATTTTTTTGAATATTAAAAATTAAAAGGTATAATCAGGAAGGTTAGAAACACATGATTTAAGGTAATCCCATTTTTTTTGAATATTAAAAATTAAAAGATATTCATCATCAAACCTTTGACTTGGGTCAGGAAGGTGTAAAAATTAATTTTGTCTTAAGCAACCACGCTTTGCTTATTAATTCCATATTACCTTTCAAATTAATTCCAAGCACCTCTAGGAATAAAAGCTAAAATCCGAGCGGATATCGCCAAGCAAATGGCAAAAGCATACAAGAAAAACCGAATTGAATATATACGTTCAACATCTAACCTTTGTCGTAGGTCAGAAAGTTAGAAAAAAATATTTGGAATAAAAGCTAAAATAAAAGAGAACAACGGAAAGGAGCTAGGAACCTTCCATGCCAAAAATCTTTGGTGTTGTATTTTTTTCAGCTTTCACCTCCGGTAATATCACTTCAATAAAAACTGTGGTGTGAGGGTACAATTTAAAATTGGACCAAAGATAATTATGAAAATAAACTTTAATTAATTTAACAATTATTAAGTCAATAACAGTTGCGCTGTAACAACCCAATTACAGCTGTAAAGGGCAAACTATCTGGCATCTCGATCGCCTATCAAATGAGCTACGGCAGCCCTGTTCACTGGCGTTTGAAGATGCGCTTGATATAACTGTTCTTTTGCAATTAAAGTTCGCAAGAAAACAGCCGAAAATCAAAAGAGTGCAATCAAAGTTAAAACCCGGAAAAATAAAAACACCCAAAGTAAAGTGACAACGTAGTCGAATCAGTGGCGCAACAGCAAAGAAGAATTGGCTGTGTTGTGCACAGATTTTTATACAGTGTGTGGAAAAACCTACAGGTGAGCAGGGAAAATATCAAAGCACTAGGTGAATAACAAAAGTCTTTTAAGTAGAATTCTAAAAGGTAGTGCCAGGAAAAGCCAACGGCGAAGCACAATCACGCGTTAACAGTCAAGTGTAAAGAAGCAGCACACCTCGATCCGCCCCTAAACGTGCACAGAACCGGACCAGGCTCAAGCCACGATTGGCGAGCAGTTTCTGCAGCATTCGGGACGTTGCATGATTGGGGCAGCATAGGATCAGGAGAAGTACCGAAACCTTGCTAAACGAGAACCTACAAGGGAACATAACTTCACTCCCTCGCGCCGAACCTCTTGTCTACATAACCTCACTACCTCGTGCCGAACCTCATGTCTACATAAGCTCCCATTGGCCATGTACTAGTGCAAGCCAGACTCTCACTCACGACCATAGTGACAATATTTACAAAAAAAACACTATCAACCACAACGTTCGAAAGATCGAATTAAAGCGGTGCCAGAATTAACGTGGAACAAAAGTAGAACAGAATACGTATATTTTTTATTTTTACTTAAATAATTTTTGTATATTTTTCCTTTTTCTAGAGAGCATAATTCGTTTGTTGGCATCATGTTTAGCGAGACCCCATAATTTTAATATGACTTTATCCTTTTTCATCAATCCATGCACCACTCCTGTATTTGGGCCTGCGGACGTCGAGGGATTGACTTGTGAGTACCTAGTCTTTACTGCCTTACTATGCCCTTAAAAAAGAAAGCGTGCAAATAATTAATCTATATAACTATTAATCTATCTCGATGTAAGCTTCCAATACATTCTTTCTTAATTTACCCCTTTTTACTTTTAGTCTTTGTTAAAGGCAGCAATAATAAGTAAGTCGTTACAGGAAGGCCGGGCCAAGCCGAGGAACCATCCCACCTCAGTTCTTTATTAGGAAAATGCTCTTTGTCTCAATTACGTATCCACCCGAAATGACTGTATTCCCTCCTAATCATTCCCAACTCTATCTAAAAAATTTTATTGTGTGGCGGTGATCCTGATTAGGAAGTAACCCAACCCCCAGTACTCTTTACTGAGTTGGGACAGCCAGTAGGCACAGTATGCTATTAATGGGTATCCACTTCACCGTGTTCGTCCCCGCCTATGCCTCCGGCTGTCGTCCCGCTAAAACGGTACTTCCTAAAACCACATCGAAAATGTGTATTCGTACACCGACACACACACGCATTTACAAATACGCAGTTTCAAGCCAGTATGCGCCAGTTTCGAGAGAGCATAGAGCCGAGCCGATAAAAGATAATTAAAATTTCAGAAATAAAAGGTTTGGTAAGCAACAATACCAAACTTTTAGAACCCCCAAAGACTCAAAGGGCTGCTAGAATTAGATAAATTTGGCAAGATGTCCGTATTAATGACTTCTCGCGACCCTCGTTCTTTTTTGCCATTGTAAGTGTTAAATCGTAAAGTTTATGGTTGCTGGATTCAGGAGCATCTATATCCTGTTTCAAAACACGTTTAGCCAAAGAAATAGTTGATAACACTATTTGGCTTACAAGTCCCACAAGCAAAAGGCGAGCAAGGCTGATGGAACATTTCAGCAGGTACTTGGGTTAATGAAGGTCGATTTGGAATTCGAAAGCATAGACAAAACATTCATGATTTACATCTTACCATCTTTGAAGCAAGAATTATATTTAGGAATCGACTTCAGGAAATCTTACGAGTTATTTCCAAAACACTTAAATATAGCAGAAGTGGAGAAAGTCCCAAATTGTCATGTCAGTGGTGTTAGTGTTAACAAACATGAGTTACCCGAAACTAAAATAGGCAGATTAGATATCGTGGTAAATTATTTTTCATCATTCGCTCGAGAGGGCTTGGGAAAGACCAATTTAATACACCATGAAATCGACGTAGGTGACGCCAAACCGATTAAACAGCATCACTTTCCGGTTTCACCAGCTATGGAAAAGTCCATGTATGCTGAGATAGACCGTATGTTGCAACTCGGAGTGATTGAGGAATCAAAAAGTTCTTGGTCCTCTCCGATAGAAATGGTGACTCAACCCGGCAAGGTCCGAATTTATCTAGATTATCGGAAGGTAAATAGTTTCACCGAAAAGAGTGCATACCCATTGCCGCAAATCAGTGGTATACTTAGTCGCTTGCCTAAAGCTGAATACATAACGAGTTTAAATTTAAAAGACGCATACTGGCAAGTTCCCTTACAACCTGAATCTCGAGATAAGACGGCAATCACAGTTCCTGGCAGACCGCTTTATCTATTTAACGTAATGCCGTTAAGACTGTGTAACTCATTCAAACTCAGGTCATTCCGGCTATTCTGAGAAATAAAATTTTCATATACCTAAATGACCTTTTGGTGGTTTCATCCAATTTCGACATTTGGACGTGTGAAGTGAAATATCGCTTCACATAAGGCGAGCGGGTTTAACAGCTAATGTGGGGAAAATTCATTTTTGCATGAAGAGAGTCCGATATTTAGGTTATTATTGGAGAGGGAGGTATAAGAACAGATTCATATAAAATTTCTGCGATAAGTAGTTTTCCTGCTCCTAAAAACCTTCGTAGTTTGAGAAGATCTATGGGCTTATGCGGATGGTATCGCAAATTTCAACACCGAGTAGTACTTTTAGTACTCGGTTAGCTCGGTAGGCACTATCTCTATAAAGATACGAATCGCCATAGAGAACCGTAAGATATTTCTCAACGTAGTATCTGACGTTTTGTACCGGGTAAACGAAAATGAAATAGCTGAAATCGACTTGCGAGAGGGATTACTGGTTAATTTGAATTCCGACTGTTTCCAATCCCCAGAGTATGTGGAATTACTGAAACAGGTAAAGAAAAACAAAAAAATGTTTCCGATCTAAAATTGGAAGACGGGTATCTCTACCGTAAAGCAGAACATTTAACGGGCATTCAGGTCCTCGACGAGTACGTCTGGAAACTATAAATTCCGAAAACCTTAGTTTCCCAAGTTCTTAGCGAAGCTCACGATAGTCCCATTGCTTCTCATGGAGGCATTCATAAACCGATCGAAAGAAATTGAAGGTATGAAAGTTTAGTAACTGATGTTAAATCATACATCAATTCCTGTGAAGTGGGTAAAACCACAAAGGCACCTAATGGCATTTTAAGACCACCTTTGGGGAAAACACCAGAAACTCAGCGATTTTTCCAAAGATTATACATAGATTTTTTTGGATCTTACCCACGTTCAAGAACTGGCTAAATAGGAATATTTATCGTTCTTGATAACTTTTCAAAATACGTATTTTTGAGACCAGTTCGTAATATCAACGCGGGAGTGGTAGTTAAATATCTCGAACGCAATTTATTTTAATGGTCCCCAATTTCTTTCAGAAGCATTCCGTAGGTACTTCTCCGTATTTTTTTGGCATGGCTCTTGGCCAGCACATGATCACATCATCACAACATGATCAACGTATGCAAGTTATCCAATCCGTAAATACAGGCCACTTATGGCTTTTATAAACAATATTTTCAATCTCTGCATTTGCTTTTGGCTTTGTCTTTGGCTCAATTATCCAACCCATAAATCCAGGCCCATAAAAAAATCAAAATTAAAAGTAAACGTCAGCTTCCCTCTAAAGCCCAATCAATTGCGCCTTTTGCGTTGCAAGTACCCACCAAATTGCATCGATCAGCTTAATCGAATTTCACAATTAGATACGACAGTTTTATCTCAAGCCTTTAATCTAAACACAACTCCTGGCCGAGGTTCTTTGGATAAGATTTAAGAAGGCAGTCCTATTTCGACGGAGACCGCGAACATTTGAAGGAAAATATTTAAGAAAATCGAAAGTATCTTGTAATAATTCAGTTAAATAAATAAAGGTTTTACACCAAGTTGTATAATTTTAAAATACAAATTTTATTTTTTTCATTCACCATCTAACAACAAATTTAACTGGCGCCCAACGTGGGGCCGCGTCACATAAAGTTGCAAAAAAATTTTTTAATAAAAAATAAGTTAAACATAAACGGAACTCGCGCGGTCAACAACTCAACATTTTTAGTGGGAAAATTAAAACGTCCACCAAACGACACTGCCAAGTGACAGTGATCGTTAACAACATAGTAAATGAATATTAATTAATGAAATAATCCATAAAGAGTGAATTAAAACAGAGGTGGACCGAAATCTTAAACCAAACAATTACAAGAACTCAAAATTATTAAATCAACGCAAAAAAAAAAAACAAACAAAAACACATAAAACGACTACTCGCTCCAACGAGAAAAACCAAGGAAGGAAGACAGGACATTCTCAAATAAAACGACAACTATATCCACTGTATCCAGGAAGGAAGATCAACCACCACCCACACAGAAGGAAGACCCCAACGGGACAGAATCTAAGGAATTAATTTCCAAAAATAGAAAAATTAAAGATTATAAATTAAGATCAAGGAATTTAAGAAAAATAATATAAGATTTATATATTGCAAAAAGTAAGATTCGCAATTTAATAAATAAATAAAGAATAAATCTGGAAGATTTGATAAATAGCTTTGGTGAATTAAATTTAACTACGGCAACCGGAAGTTCAGCACCAAATTTTTCTGCAGGCAGGGTACCCACAGCCGGCGGTTTAACAGTGGAATTGATAATCAGATTAATAAACGCTCAATTGAATGAATCTAGCAGGAAAGTATAATGTTTAGAAGGAAGGTAAAAAACGCTGTAGAAGATTATAAAACACAAACAATTGACCCAGCTATAAATTGCGGTACAACACTTGAAGTGGTAAAATCCTTACCAAATTTCACAGGGGAACCAACACTATATGAAGGTTGGAGGGAAGCTGCAGAAACTGTAATGAGTCTCTATAAAATTGAAAGTGAACAATATTATATCGCCTTTCCATTTTTAGGAAATAAAATTATGGGAGCTGCCCATGATGCTCTTACCAACCATGGCACAGTTTTAAACTTTAAAGCAATCTTATCTTGATTGGACTTTATATATAGGGATGAACGACCAATACTTATTCTCGAGTCAGAACTAAGTATCCTCAGGCAAGGACGAATGACAATTGCTGAGTACTATAACGAAGTCAATAAAAAAATGTCCTTACTAATATACAAAACCATAATGACGGAAAGGAAAGGACAGTGTATGTAATTACCAAAGAAACAAACAAATCAATATTTATATATGAATTATATACGGACTTTATGGATCTATTTCAGAAACTCTTTTCTCATTAAATCCAGATTTGCCCAATGCTTTGGCAAATGTCCAAGAATTAGAATCAAACAATTTCCGTGCTCAAGGTTTAATGGATTTAAAAATGAAAGTAAATATCGGGGAAACAACTTATGATTTGATATTCTGATATTCTATTCTGATATTCTAATTGAATTCAATTTATTAAGAAAAATTGGAGCTATAAAAAATATAAATACAAGTATAAATATAAGAATGCCATTCGGATTAACAAATGCACCAATAATCTTTCAGAGAGCAATGGACGATAAGCAATGGACTGTTTTAAAAAATTAAAAGAATATATTAAAAATTGTGTGATTTGTAACGAAAATAAATATAACAGGCACCCTGTAAAAATCCCAATTGGGGAATCCCCAATTCCAAGTAAAGAAGGAGAAAATTTACACATTGACATATATTACGCGCAAGGTCTTACTTTCATAACTTGTATTGACGCTAACTCAAAATTTCTAGTAGTAAAAGAAATCCAAAATAAATTAAATATCGAAAATAAAGTAATGGAACTTCTTCAACATTTTCCACAAGCCAAAGTAATAATGACCGATAATGAACCGAGCTTTACCTCGGCCCAATTTAAATCTTTCGCACAAAGGTGCAATTTAACTTTACATTACCTGAGGCACAGCACCTCAAACAGACAAATTGAAAGGGCCATTGTACATTAACATAATTAGCTCGATGCATTAAAAAAGAATTAAATTTAGCTGACTTTTCCGAAATAGTTATCAGAGCCGCTCAAGAATATAATCAGAGCATTTATTCTACATCGAACTTAAAACCTTTTGACGTACGTAATAAAATGGAGCACGATAACATTCCTCAAATTTTGAAAAATACTCAAAAGAAAATGTTGGAAACACATAACGAAAACAGAAAAGAAAAATAATATCATGTAGGACAGGTAGTCTATGAAAAATAACACAAAAATGAAGAAATTTTAAATTTTAGTTAAGAAATAATACCGAACAAAATAATAATCAACAACAGAAATAGAATTATTCACAAAGATAATAAAAAATTATAAAAATTTATATATCATCCTTTTTTTTTCTTTTCTTTCCCAGTAAATATTTTATCAGGTGCTCCAATTGGAGCCTTACCTTATTTTATTAACAAATTCAGAAATAATTGACTATACAAGTCACGAGTATCTTTTATTTAAGGACAATAAAGACTTATTGACGTACGATTCATTCGCAGATTTATTCCACGTAACTAACTTAAGCTTTTATAAAGAAATAATAAATTTGGGATCATATAATATTAAAAGGGATAATAAAAAAAGATCACAATGGGAAATTCAATATGACATAGAAGTAATAGAACTAATTTTATGACAATTAATATCAACTAGATCAAAAAGAGGGATAAATGAGTTAGGCACCGTGTGGAAATGGTTAGCTGGAGCTCCGGACCATGATGATTTTATTACAGTTCAGAATAAAATTAATGATTTAATTGAAAACAATAATAAGCAGTCTATTATCAATTCCCGATTATTCATAGAAATAGAATCTCTTTCCAATGATTTTAAAAATGTATTTATTGATTAAGATCTACCACTTCGAAAACATCGCTTTCAATTATTAACATTGTATTAGCGGGTAGAGCGGGGGGTAGCGATGGCAATTTGAAGCTTACATAAGTGGCGACGGCAGTACTCTGTACTTAATGCCTATGCCTTCGGCTGTCACCCCGCTAAAACGGTACTTCCACCTAAAGGACACCTAAAATGTGTATTCGTAAACCGACACACACTCTCGTTCACAACTACGCAGTTTCCTACAACTACGCGACATCGGCAACGCCCCACCAAGCGGAGAAAACGAAATGGATGACACCCTTGCAGCATAGCTCGAGGCGGTATACAGGAAAAACATGGAAGCCGCAACCACAGAGACCGTGAAACTTTAACGCTGCAATCGGTTATCGAAGCTTTCCAGCAACGCAAGGGTCACAGGTTTGTCTGCTTCTGGTTTGTTTGGGTTGAGTTGAGGAAATTGCACAAATTTCCTCTGCCCTGCATCAGATACAGTTGTTTTTATGGCTTTCACAAGTTCAATAAAGATTTTATTTTGCAGTTCCATCATGGTACGCCATGACGCCATGATCATGATAGTGCTGAAGACAGATGGCCATATCCCACTTCCGATGTCGAATTATGATAGTCTTCCATTAAAGCGAAGCGCGTTTCGAAGTTTACACAAGTGGCGACGGCAGTACTCTGTTCTGCCGTCTATACCTTGTGAGGGAATGACTTAAATTTGGACAAAAGATATTAAGAAAATAAATTTAAATTCATTTAACAAATATAAATCGAAAACAGTTGCACTGTAACAACCAAATTACAGCTGTAAAGCGCAAACTATCTGGCACCTCGATCGCCTATCAAATGAAGTACGGCAGCTTTGTTCACTGGCATTTGAAAAATAAATTAAAGTTCTAAATCTCTTTTCCAATTAAAGTTCTCAAGAAAACAGCCGCAAATCAAAAGAGTGCAACACAAAGTTAAAACCGGTCAAAATAATATCCCCCAAAGTAAAGTGACAACGCAGTCGAATCAGTGACGCAACAGCAAAGAAGAATAGGCTGTGTTGTGCACAGATTTTGGCACAGTGTGTGGAAAAACCTACAGGTGAGCAGTGAAAATATCAAAGCACTAGGTGAATAACAAAAGTCTTTTAAGTAGGATTCTTAAAGGTAGTGCCAGGGAAAGCCACCGGGGAGCGAAAAGTACCCTTGTCGATCCAGAAGTATCAAGCGAAGCACAATCACGCGTTAACAGTCAAGTGTAAAGAAGCAGCACACCTCGATCTGCCCCTTAACGTGCACAGAACCGGACTAGGCTCTAGCCACGATTGGCGAGCAGTTTCTGCAGCATTCGGGACGAATGCATGATTGGGGCAGCATAGAATCAGGAGAAGTGCCGAAACCTTGCTAAACGAGAATCTGCAAGGTAACATAACTTCACTCCCTCGCGCCGAACCTCTTGTTTACATAACCTCACTACCTCGTGCCATGAGATAAGTGAGATAAGCTCTCATTGGCCATGTACTAGTGCAAGCCAGACTCTCACTCACAACCATAGTGACAATATTTAGAAAAAAAAAACACTACCCACCACAACAATATAAAGATCGAATTAAAGCGGTGCCAGAATTAACGTGGAACAAAAGTAGAACAGAATACTTATATTTTTTTATTTTTGCTTAAATAATTTTTGTTGTATCATTTTTTTTAATTCTTTTGTTGGCATCATGTTTAGCGAGACCCCATAATTTTAATTTGACTTTATCCTCATTCATCAATCCATGCACCGCTCCAGTGTTTGTGAGTACCTAGTCTTTGTTGCCTTACTTTGCCTTTATAAAAGAAAGTGTATGAATAATTAATCTATATAACTATTAATCTATATTGATGTAAGCTTCCAAAACATCCTTTCTAAATTTACCTCTTTTGCTTTTAGTCTTGTGTGGAGGCGATCCTGATTAGGAAGTATCCCAACCCCCTGGACTCTTCACTGAACTAGGCCGGTCCCGTAGGCAGAGTATGCTACCAATCGGTATGCACTTCACCATGTTTGTCACAGAATAAATGGCGCCCATCGTGGGACAGGCAAGTAAGAAAGCAAAAGCTAAAACAAAACCAAAATACCCCCATGCTTTTCCGAGAGTTCCACCAACACACCCTAAGAGTCATCCCTCTAGAAAAGTTGTTGGAGTTCAAGAAATCCTTTGCATATTCTTCTGGGATTGCTGCGTTTTGGGAAACTCCTCAAAAGCAGACCAGGGAATAAATTAAAGAGTTAGAAGGTTAGATCTTATAGTTATTCATGAAATCGAGATGGTATTTATTGAAAAATTCAGCGGTAACTCTTTCTTCAACACTTGAAACCCAAATAAAACCTCCTAATGTTCCTAGAATCGTAGTTGTTGGAAAGTTCAGCATCACCTCATTCCAAAATATTATGTTTTCAATTATTGTCACAGTATCTATCTACGTATCTACTTTAAACTCGCGAACAGGTGCCATCCCAAGACATCGCCCCAATACTAGACCTACCACAAAATAAACAACCCCTGGATTCAATAGTCGTCCAAGCACAAGTTGGCAAGCTCAGCGCTGTAGGAGGTTCGCAAATAAAAAATAGCGTTTCAAAAGGGAGAATTCAGGAACTCATAGCCAATGTGTTAGAATTTTACCAAGCCAAACTCTCTTCAACGTTATCAGAACAAATTAGCCTGGCGATGCAAAACCTTAACATACCGTCCTCCCAAAGACAATCACTTGAATTGCATACGGATTTGCCTCCAGCAGAGCCCCTAATAAGTCAGCCTTTGATCATCACGTGTCTGCTAACCATAATATCTCAGGTAATCGTTCACTAGATAATCGTAAAGAGGACCAAATTTAATATCCGACCAGACCAAAGTTCAAGGTTATTGGTTCTCTGGAAACTACAGTTTTCTGGTTCACCAAACGACATTTTTGTAGATGACTTATACCGAGTAAACACATTAACGCGATGATTATTGAATGAAAACTTCGATCTTTTGTATGAGTATGCGAATTTATTGTTTGGAGGCCCAGCATTAACATTTTCTTGGAGATGCTATTTTTGGAGATTCTCTTTTGTGGGAAAGATGAAAAGACCAAAGATCAGATCAGGACAAACGAGGTGCAATGCGTAGAAGCAAGCTTAATCATGAACCATCATGAAGAGTTCTCTAAAAGCTAAAAATAAACTAAATACTAAAAACTAAAAAATATTAAACTCGTAGATTTATAATTTTAAACTACAATTAGGATTATATTCTGTTGGAAGAAGTCGGCGAGCGATCCGCACTGCTGGATTTTTATTTGGCCACCCCATGGTCGGCCAACCGACCCATAATAGCTACACTTTTGAGGGACAAGAACCCTAGGTATGTTGAAAATACGAGCAGTCCGGTTTGAATCCGACGAGCAGTATTGAATTTAGTATATATTTTTATAGTTTTAATTTTTATTTTAATTTAATTTATCTCCGTGTACATATCTGCACATATGTATAAGCCTAAAGTTTTGTATGCTAAAGCAAGTCGCCCGCACAATCTACGATAAGGAATCTCTACATTTTTGTGCAGAACATAATTCTTTTACCACCTAATTCAGAGATGACCGCTTTTGGGTCAATTACAGCTTTCAGCTCTCGGAAGATCGCTCTACGCTGGATCTGGAGTAAATATCGTGAGTCGTTTCATTGCATGCTTTTTACATTACATTCTCCAAAAATCACCTATACAAAGAATGAAACCAAGTAAACATAAATAAGAACTATTTTTCTATTTTTAAAACTCAGTTTGAAGATGCTGAGAGAAACAGTTACAGACTGTAAAAAATACATTGTAGGATATGTTTTTGTGAATCCTTTACATACATTTGGCTTAAATAAATCTTAGTACTAATTATGATCCAATTTTATTTACCATTGCACTTTACCGTTTATATTTAACTAGAAACCCCGGCAAACGTTGTTTTGTCCCTTTTGAGGGGCTAGTTGTTATATTTTTTTATTTATTTTGGCTCATAAATATTTTCCAGTATTTTCACTACATCCAGTATTTTTACGTACAGAAACGTTCCCATCGCCAGTTGTTTAGACAAAATTTCAGCGGATGGATCCCGAAGCATTTGAACGCGCCAATTCTTCGTCAGTTGTACTTTTTCAACATTACGCCACAGTCGTGATGATTTTAAGCAAGCATTAATTTAATTAGCGTTGGAATAGAACATGGAATAACAGGAAGAGTTTGTCTGAAATCACCTGAGAGGCGTAACAAAGAGCCGCCAAATAGTTTATCATTGTTTCTTATATCCAAAATGTGCAATCCAATGCCTCAAGCGAATGTTTACGTGCCATAGTGCAAATAATTATTTTACATTGTTTCATCACTATGTACATAGAAGATTGTTTTTTTATGCTGCACACTGCATCTTGATTATTTTAAACGTTTAATGACAGCTTAAGTGCTGAATGAGCTGTTCTGCCTCCATGTAATAAAGTAGCTACAATGCCAGAAGATGCATGGCCAATTTTTTTAATCGTCATTAATCGTGTCCTGTCGTATCTGCGAGCACAATGCGGTCGTAAATAATTTTTTGTTCGTCATTAAGTAGTGAAATATTGTGACTAACAATGCCAATCATTTCTACAGTATCGTACTGTAGTTCCCGATTCATATCTGTGATGAGTAAAAACGATGTCATTTGGAAGCATGAATTGAATGTATTGTACTTGAATAAATTGACTTCAAGGAACAGGGTAGAATCTGGATCTTTACCGAGAAGTTGATACGCAATGGTCACATGCGCATTTTCATTATCTTCTTCAATTTGTTTTCCTAATCTTCGTGCTCTTCTATCTCGCGCGGCTCTAGAATTGACCGTTCGACGACTCAAATTGGCTCAATTGCGTTTTCTTGGCATTGCTATCTGTAGATAAGTGGTCGGAAGAGCCCTTTTTCAGGGGCATGTGACACACATAAATTTACGATATGTTACGCTCATATATATATAGCATACTTATTGTTATTAATTTCTATATGTATTTCCTATGTATGTTAAACTTTAAAAATATAACTTCAAATTCATAACTAATTCATAACTAAATTCAAAACTTCAAAATCATGTTAAAAAATGTTATGACTCTACGCTAAATTAGTCTTACAAAATCAAAAGAAAATAATTATTATTTATTAATTTTTCTACACTTAGCAAAGGAAGGTTAGGAACACATGATTTTAGGTAATCCCATTTTTTTGAATATTAAAAATTAAAAGGTATAATCAGGAAGGTTAGAAACACATGATTTAAGGTAATCCCATTTTTTTTGAATATTAAAAATTAAAAGATATTTATCATAAAACCTTTGACTTGGGTCAGGAAGGTGTAAAAATTAATTTTGTCTTAAGCAACCACGCTTTGCTTATTAATTCCATATTACCTTTCAAATTAATTCCAAGCACCTCTAGGAATAAAAGCTAAAATCCGAGCGGATATCGCCAAGCAAATGGCAAAAGCATACAAGAAAAACCGAGTTGAATATATATAAAAAAATATTTGGAATAAAAGCTAAAATAAAAGAGAACAACGGAAACGAGCTAGGAACCTTCCATGCCAAAAATCTTTGGTGTTGTTTTTTTTTCAGCTTTCACCTCCGGTAATATCACTTCAATAAAAACTGTGGTGTGAGGGTACAATTTAAAATTGGACCAAAGATAATTATGAAAATAAACTTTAATTAATTTAACAATTATTAAGTCAATAACAGTTGCGCTGTAACAACCCAATTACAGCTGTAAAGGGCAAACTATCTGGCATCTCGATCGCCTATCAAATGAGCTACGGCAGCCCTGTTCACTGGCGTTTGAAGATGCGCTTGATATAACTGTTCTTTTGCAATTAAAGTTCGCAAGAAAACAGCCGAAAATCAAAAGAGTGCAATCAAAGTTAAAACCCGGAAAAACAAAAACACCCAAAGTAAAGTGACAACGTAGTCGAATCAGTGGCGCAACAGCAAAGAAGAATTGGCTGTGTTGTGCACAGATTTTTATACAGTGTGTGGAAAAACCTACAGGTGAGCAGGGAAAATATCAAAGCACTAGGTGAAAAACAAAAGTCTTTTAAGTAGAATTCTAAAAGGTAGTGCCAGGAAAAGCCAACGGCGAAGCACAATCACGCGTTAACAGTCAAGTGTAAAGAAGCAGCACACCTCGATCCGCCCCTTAACGTGCACAGAACCGGACCAGGCTCAAGCCACGATTGGCGAGCAGTTTCTGCAGCATTCGGGACGTTGCATGATTGGGGCAGCATAGGATCAGGAGAAGTACCGAAACCTTGCTAAACGAGAACCTACAAGGGAACATAACTTCACTCCCTCGCGCCGAACCTCTTGTCTACATAACCTCACTACCTCGTGCCGAACCTCATGTCTACATAAGCTCCCATTGGCCATGTACTAGTGCAAGCCAGACTCTCACTCACGACCATAGTGACAATATTTACAAAAAAAACACTATCAACCACAACGTTTGAAAGATCGAATTAAAGCGGTGCCAGAATTAACGTGGAACAAAAGTAAAACAGAATACGTATATTTTTTATTTTTACTTAAATAATTTTTGTATATTTTTCCTTTTTCTAGAGAGCATAATTCGTTTGTTGGCATCATGTTTAGCGAGACCCCATAATTTTAATATGACTTTATCCTTTTTCATCAATCCATGCACCACTCCTGTATTTGGGCCTGCGGACGTCGAGGGATTGACTTGTGAGTACCTAGTCTTTACTGCCTTACTATGCCCTTAAAAAAGAAAGCGTGCAAATAATTAATCTATATAACTATTAATCTATCTCGATGTAAGCTTCCAATACATTCTTTCTTAATTTACCCCTTTTTACTTTTAGTCTTTGGTAAAGGCAGCAATAATAAGTAAGTCGTTACAGGAAGGCCGGGCCAAGCCGAGGAACCATCCCACCTCAGTTCTTTATTAGGAAAATGCTCTTTGTCTCAATTACGTATCCACCCGAAATGACTGTATTCCCTCCTGTATTTCCCAACTCTATCTAAAAAATTTTATTGTGTGGCGGTGATCCTGATTAGGAAGTAACCCAACCCCCAGTACTCTTTACTGAGTTGGGACAGCCAGTAGGCAAAGTATGCTATCAATCGGTATCCACTTCACCGTGTTCGTCCCCGCCTATGCCTCCGGCTGTCGTCCCGCTAAAACGGTACTTCCTAAAACCACATCGAAAATGTGTATTCGTACACCGACACACACACGCATTTACAAATATGCAGTTTCAAGCCAGTATGCGCCAGTTGCGAGAGAGCCGAGCCGATAAACGATAGTTCAAATTTCAGAAATAAAAGGTTTGGTAAGCAACAATACCAAACTTTTAGAACCCCCAAAGACTCAAAGGGCTGCTAGAATTAGATAAATTTGGCAAGATGTCCGTATTAATGACTTCTCGCGACCCTCGTTCTTTTTTGCCATTGTAAGTGTTAAATCGTAAAGTTTATGGTTGCTGGATTCAGGAGCATCTATATCCTGTTTCAAAACACGTTTAGCCAAAGAAATAGTTGATAACACTATTTGGCTTACAAGTCCCACAAGCAAAAGGCGAGCAAGGCTGATGGAACATTTCAGCAGGTACTTGGGTTAATGAAGGTCGATTTGGAATTCGAAAGCATAGACAAAACATTCATGATTTACATCTTACCATCTTTGAAGCAAGAATTATATTTAGGAATCGACTTCAGGAAATCTTACGAGTTATTTCCAAAACACTTAAATATAGCAGAAGTGGAGAAAGTCCCAAATTGTCATGTCAGTGGTGTTAGTGTTAACAAACATGAGTTACCCGAAACTAAAATAGGCAGATTAGATATCGTGGTAAATTATTTTTCATCATTCGCTCGAGAGGGCTTGGGAAAGACCAATTTAATACACCATGAAATCGACGTAGGTGACGCCAAACCGATTAAACAGCATCACTTTCCGGTTTCACCAGCTATGGAAAAGTCCATGTATGCTGAGATAGACCGTATGTTGCAACTCGGAGTGATTGAGGAATCAAAAAGTTCTTGGTCCTCTCCGATAGAAATGGTGACTCAACCCGGCAAGGTCCGAATTTATCTAGATTATCGGAAGGTAAATAGTTTCACCGAAAAGAGTGCATACCCATTGCCGCAAATCAGTGGTATACTTAGTCGCTTGCCTAAAGCTGAATACATAACGAGTTTAAATTTAAAAGACGCATACTGGCAAGTTCCCTTACAACCTGAATCTCGAGATAAGACGGCATTCACAGTTCCTGGCAGACCGCTTTATCAATTTAAAGTAATGCCGTTAAGACTGTGTAACTCATTCAAACTCAGGTCATTCCGGCTATTCTGAGAAATAAAATTTTCATATACCTAAATGACCTTTTGGTGGTTTCATCCAATTTCGACATTTGGACGTGTGAAGTGAAATATCGCTTCACATAAGGCGAGCGGGTTTAACAGTTAATGTGGGGAAAATTCATTTTTGCATGAAGAGAGTCCGATATTTAGGTTATTATTGGAGAGGGAGGTATAAGAACAGATTCATATAAAATTTCTGCGATAAGTAGTTTTCCTGCTCCTAAAAACCTTCGTAGTTTGAGAAGATCTATGGGCTTATGCGGATGGTATCGCAAATTTCAACACCGAGTAGTACTTTTAGTACTCGGTTAGCTCGGTAGGCACTATCTCTATAAAGATACGAATCGCCATAGAGAACCGTAAGATATTTCTCAACGTAGTATCTGACGTTTTGTACCGGGTAAACGAAAATGAAATAGCTGAAATCGACTTGCGAGAGGGATTACTGGTTAATTTGAATTCCGACTGTTTCCAATCCCCAGAGTATGTGGAACTACTGAAACAGGTAAAGAAAAACAAAAAAATGTTTCCGATCTAAAATTGGAAGACGGGTATCTCTACCGTAAAGCAGAACATTTAACGGGCATTCAGGTCCTCGACGAGTACGTCTGGAAACTATAAATTCCGAAAACCTTAGTTTCCCAAGTTCTTAGCGAAGCTCACGATAGTCCCATTGCTTCTCATGGAGGCATTCATAAACCGATCGAAAGAAATTGAAGGTATGAAAGTTTAGTAACTGATGTTAAATCATACATCAATTCCTGTGAAGTGGGTAAAACCACAAAGGCACCTAATGGCATTTTAAGACCACCTTTGGGGAAAGCACCAGAAACTCAGCGATTTTTCCAAAGATTATACATAGATTTTTTTGGATCTTACCCACGTTCAAGAACTGGCTATATAGGAATATTTATTGTTCTTGATAACTTTTCAAAATACGTATTTTTGAGACCAGTTCGTAATATCAACGCGGGAGTGGTAGTTAAATATCTCGAACGCAATTTATTTTAATGGTCCCCAATTTCGTTCAGAAGCATTCCGTAGGTACTTCTCCGTATTTTTTTGGCATGGCTCTTGGCCAGCACATGATCACATCATCACAACATGATCAACGTATGCAAGTTATCCAATCCGTAAATACAGGCCACTTATGGCTTTTATAAACAATATTTTCAATCTCTGCATTTGCTTTTGGCTTTGTCTTTGGCTCAATTATCCAACCCATAAATCCAGGCCCATAAAAAAATCAAAATTAAAAGTAAACGTCAGCTTCCCTCTAAAGCCCAATCAATTGCGCCTTTTGCGTTGCAAGTACCCACCAAATTGCATCGATCAGCTTAATCGAATTTCACAATTAGATACGACAGTTTTATCTCAAGCCTTTAATCTAAACACAACTCCTGGCCGGGTTCTTTGGATAAGATTTAGAATTAAGAAGGCAGTCCTATTTCGACGGAGACCGCGAACATTTGAAGGAAAATATTTAAGAAAATCGAAAGTATCCTGTAATAATTCAGTTAAATAAATAAAGGTTTTACACCAAGTTGTATAATTTTAAAATACAAATTTTATTTTTTTCATTCACCATCTAACAACAAATTTAACTGGCGCCCAACGTGGGGCCGCGTCACATAAAGTTGCAAAAAAATTTTTTAATAAAAAATAAGTTAAACATAAACGGAACTCGCGCGGTCAACAACTCAACATTTTTAGTGGGAAAATTAAAACGTCCACCAAACGACACTGCCAAGTGACAGTGATCGTTAACAACATAGTAAATGAATATTAATTAATGAAATAATCCATAAAGAGTGAATTAAAACAGAGGTGGACCGAAATCTTAAACCAAACAATTACAAGAACTCAAAATTATTAAATCAACGCAAAAAAAAAAAACAAACAAAAACACATAAAACGACTACTCGCTCCAACGAGAAAAACCAAGGAAGGAAGACAGGACATTCTCAAATAAAACGACAACTATATCCACTGTATCCAGGAAGGAAGATCAACCACCACCCACACAGAAGGAAGACCCCAACGGGACAGAATCTAAGGAATTAATTTCCAAAAATAGAAAAATTAAAGATTATAAATTAAGATCAAGGAATTTAAGAAAAATAATATAAGATTTATATATTGCAAAAAGTAAGATTCGCAATTTAATAAATAAATAAAGAATAAATCTGGAAGATTTGATAAATAGCTTTGGTGAATTAAATTTAACTACGGCAACCGGAAGTTCAGCACCAAATTTTTCTGCAGGCAGGGTACCCACAGCCGGCGGTTTAACAGTGGAATTGATAATCAGATTAATAAACGCTCAATTGAATGAATCTAGCAGGAAAGTATAATGTTTAGAAGGAAGGTAAAAAACGCTGTAGAAGATTATAAAACACAAACAATTGACCCAGCTATAAATTGCGGTACAACACTTGAAGTGGTAAAATCCTTACCAAATTTCACAGGGGAACCAACACTATATGAAGGTTGGAGGGAAGCTGCAGAAACTGTAATGAGTCTCTATAAAATTGAAAGTGAACAATATTATATCGCCTTTCCATTTTTAGGAAATAAAATTATGGGAGCTGCCCATGATGCTCTTACCAACCATGGCACAGTTTTAAACTTTAAAGCAATCTTATCTTGATTGGACTTTATATATAGGGATGAACGACCAATACTTATTCTCGAGTCAGAACTAAGTATCCTCAGGCAAGGACGAATGACAATTGCTGAGTACTATAACGAAGTCAATAAAAAAATGTCCTTACTAATATACAAAACCATAATGACGGAAAGGAAAGGACAGTGTATGTAATTACCAAAGAAACAAACAAATCAATATTTATATATGAATTATATACGGACTTTATGGATCTATTTCAGAAACTCTTTTCTCATTAAATCCAGATTTGCCCAATGCTTTGGCAAATGTCCAAGAATTAGAATCAAACAATTTCCGTGGTCAAGGTTTAATGGATTTAAAAATGAAAGTAAATATCGGGGAAACAACTTATGATTTGATATTCTGATATTCTATTCTGATATTCTAATTGAATTCAATTTATTAAGAAAAATTGGAGCTATAAAAAATATAAATACAAGTATAAATATAAGAATGCCATTCGGATTAACAAATGCACCAATAATCTTTCAGAGAGCAATGGACGATAAGCAATGGACTGTTTTAAAAAATTAAAAGAATATATTAAAAATTGTGTGATTTGTAACGAAAATAAATATAACAGGCACCCTGTAAAAATCCCAATTGGGGAAGCCCCAATTCCAAGTAAAGAAGGAGAAAATTTACACATTGACATATATTACGCGCAAGGTCTTACTTTCATAACTTGTATTGACGCTTACTCAAAATTTCTAGTAGTAAAAGAAATCCAAAATAAATTAAATATCGAAAATAAAGTAATGGAACTTCTTCAACATTTTCCACAAGCCAAAGTAATAATGACCGATAATGAACCGAGCTTTACCTCGGCCCAATTTAAATCTTTCGCACAAAGGTGCAATTTAACTTTACATTACCTGAGGCACAGCACCTCAAACGGACAAATTGAAAGGGCCATTGTACATTAACAGAATTAGCTCGATGCATTAAAATAGAATTAAATTTAGCTGACTTTTCCGAAATAGTTATAAGAGCCGCTCAAGAATATAATCAGAGCATTTATTCTACAACGAACTTAAAACCTTTTGACGTACGTAATAAAATGGAGCACGATAACATTCCTCAAATTTTGAAAAATACTCAAAAGAAAATGTTGGAAACACATAACGAAAACAGAAAAGAAAAATAATATCATGTAGGACAGGTAGTCTATGAAAAATAACACAAAAATGAAGAAATTTTAAATTTTAGTTAAGAAATATTACCGAACAAAATAATAATCAACAACAGAAATAGAATTATTCACAAAGATAATAAAAAATTATAAAAATTTATATATCATCCTTTTTTTTCTTTTCTTTCCCAGTAAATATTTTATCAGGTGCTCCAATTGGAGCCTTACCTTATTTTATTAACAAATTCAGAAATAATTGACTATACAAGTCACGAGTATCTTTTATTTAAGGACAATAAAGACTTATTGACGTACGATTCATTCGCAGATTTATTCCACGTAACTAACTTAAGCTTTTATAAAGAAATAATAAATTTGGGATCATATAATATTAAAAGGGATAATAAAAAAAGGTCACAATGGGAAATTCAATATGACATAGAAGTAATAGAACTAATTTTATGACAATTAATATCAACTAGATCAAAAAGAGGGATAAATGAGTTAGGCACCGTGTGGAAATGGTTAGCTGGAGCTCCGGACCATGATGATTTTATTACAGTTCAGAATAAAATTAATGATTTAATTGAAAACAATAATAAGCAGTCTATTATCAATTCCCGATTATTCATAGAAATAGAATCTCTTTCCAATGATTTTAAAAATGTATTTATTGATCAAGATCTACCACTTCGAAAACATCGCTTTCAATTATTAACATTTGATCTGCAAAATTTTATTGACACAATCACACTAGCAATAATTGACGTTTTTAATAGCAAAATTTTATGCAATGTTGACATCTTGAAAATATTAAAACATGAACAACAAAAAAGGAAAGCAACTTCGGGCGGAGCCGAAGTTGATATACCCTTGCAGTAAAAACCGGATATATATCGCAAACATCGTATATAGTTGGCCGATCCTTATGAGAATATCATAATAAAACCAATTAATTACAATAAAACATCGAACAAAAAGTCCCAACCTTCTATCTTCAAAAATAACAAGATTGGTATTTCTACCAAAAACCATTTCCGATCGTTCAGTTATATGGCAGCTATAGGATATAGTCGACCGATCCTTCGAAATTTGGAAGGTCGGATAAACTGACCAAAAATAGAAACTGTACTAAGTTTCAGCTTTCTATCTTCAAAAACACGAAATTGGGTCATTTTCGATCGTCAGTTATATGGCAGCTATAAGATATAGTCGGCCGATCCTTATGAAATTTGGCATGTCGTATTTTGCCATAAAATAGCCCTCGTGTCAAATTCTCTAACTCTAAAAACACCAAAGTTATACCATTTCCAATCAATCAGTTATATGCCAGCTATAGGATATAGTCATCCGATTCCGGTCGTTCCGACTTATATACTGCGTGCATAGGAAAGAAGAATGTGTGCAAAGTTTCAAGTCGATAGCTTTAAAACTGAGAAACTACTTCGCGTAGAAACACACTGACAGACAGACGTACAGACGGTCATGCTCATATCAACTCAGGAGGTGATCCTGATCAAGAATATATACACTTTCTAGGGTCGGGGAAGTCTCCTTTACTGCGTTGCACACTTTTTGACAAAATTATAATACCCTCTGCAAGGGTATAAAAACCAGTAATTATCGCTGACTTAATGGACATCTCTGTTTTTTATACCCTTGCAGAGGGTATTATAACTTTGGTCAAAAGTGTGCAACGCAGTGAAGGAGACATCTCCGACCCTATAAAGTATATATATTCTTGATCAGGATCACCTCCTGAGTTGTGTGAGCATGTCCGTCTGTCCGTCTGTCTGTCCGTCTGTCTGTCCGTCTGTCTGTCCGTCTGTCTGTCCTTCTGCCTGTCCGTCTGTCTGTCCGTCTGTCTGTTTCTACGCGATCTAGTCTCTCAGTTCTAAAGCTATCGTCTTGAAACTTTGCACACACCCTTCTTTCCTTTGCACGCAGTATATAAGTCGGAACGGCCCGGATCGGCTATAGCTGCCATATAACTGATTGATCGGCAAAACATTACGACATGCCAAATTTCATAAGGATCGGCCGACTATATCCTATAGCTGCCATATAACTGAACGATCGGAAATGATTCAACTTTCGTGTTTTTGAAGATAGAAAGGTGGAATTTAGTACAGATTCTATTTTTGGTTAGTTGATCCAACCTACCAAATTTCATTAGGATCGGCCGACTATATCCTATAGCTGCCATATAACTGAACGATCGGAAATGACCCAACTTTTGTGTTTTGGGTTTTGTATTATAATAAATTGGGTTATATTATCATATTCTTATAAGGATCGGCCAACTATATCCGATGTTTGCGATATATATCCGGTTTTAACTGCAAGGGTATATAAAATTCGGCTCCGCCCGAAGTTAGCTTTCCTTTCTTGTTTTTAAATCGCATCGAGAAAAAAAATAGACATAATACAAGATGGTGCCATTCTTATAAATGGGAACAATATTGTTAACAACTCCCATTTAAACGGTTCGTTTTTAATAAAATTTAATGGTACAACTAAAATTAATAATATCTCATATACCAATTTGGAAAATAAAATTCTTGAATACGTAACTACGAACCACATCAAAAATTATGAAATATCCGATTACATATTATCAATTAACTCTGATCTTTCTTTAAATAATATAAACATTTTAAACCCTTTCGTTAAAATAAAGAATACTAAGATATCACTTACCTTTATATTATTAATTTTAATCATTATATATTTGATTCTTTCACTTATTATAAAATACAAAAATGCTTTATTATTTGTTAAATCTGTTAACCAAGAAAATTTTTTATCAGAATTAAGAGATCATTTAAACGAATTTCGTATTGATTCGGGACGATCCATTTTAAAAGAAGGAGAGTTATCCAACCCGTAAATACAGGCCACTTATGGCTTTTATAAACAACATTTTCAATCTCTGCATTTGCCTTTGGCTTTGTCTTTGGCTCAATTATCCAACCCATAAATCCAGGCCACTTATGGCTTTCCACTTATGGATCTTATAAACAGTATTTTTAAACTCTGCATTTGCCTTCGGCTTTGTGTTTGACTCTTAGGTCCGATCTCGGTTTCCTATAAACAAATCAAAATTAAAAGTAAACATCAGCTTCCCTCTAAAGACCAATCAATTGCGCCTTTTGCGTTTCAAGTACCCACCAAATTGCATCGATCAGCTTAATCGAATTTCACAATGGGATGCGAAAGTTTCATCTTAAGCCTTTAATCTAAACACAACTTATGGCCGAGGTTCTTTGGATAAGATTTAGGAAGGCAGTCCTATTTCGACCGAGACCGCGAACGGTTGACGGAAAATATTTAAGAAAATCAAAAGTGTCTTGTAATTCAGTTTAATAAATTTTTTTTTTTTGTAGTAGCAGGATATCGTTTATTTAAAAATGTCCTTTAGGGACAACCATTAATTGTTATCACATAAACTTCACTTATAGATATTTTTAAATATTAAAAAAAAAATTTTCCCGATCTAAAATTGGAAGACGGGTATCTCTACCGTAAAGCAGAATATTTCACGGGCATTCAGGTCCTCGACGAGTACGCCTGGAAACTATAAATTCCGAAAACCTTAGTTTCCCAAGTTCTTAGCGAAGCTCACGATAGTCCCATTGCTTCTCATGAAGGCATTCATAAACCGATCGAAAGAATTTGAAGGTATTATTTCTGGCCTGGTTTAGTAACTGGTTTTGTAATCATACATAAACTCCTGTGAAGTGGGTAAAACCACAAATGCACCTAATGGCATTTTAAGACCACATTTGGGGAAAGCACCCGAAACTCAGCGATTTTTCCAAAGATTGTACAAAGATTTTCTTGGTTCTTACCCCCGTTCAAGAATTGGCTATATAGGAATATATATTGTTCTTGATAACTTTTCAAAATACGTATTTTTGAGACCAGATCGGAATATCATTTTAGTTCATTTGGGGTCCGATTGTGTCCGACAATGGTCCCCAATTTCCTTCAGAAGCATTTCGAAGGTTGACCGACAAATACGAGATCAGACACACCTTTACTGCAGTGCATTCAACGCAGGCGAAAGCTCCTGAAAGGGTTAATCGTTCTGTCATTACTGGAATCAGATCATAATTGAGACCCGATCAAAAGGGATGAGCCCCTCAATCATATATGTTGTGCCTTACGTACCTTGAGAAAGAAACCTATATTACGACCTTAAAGACTTATAAGGTCATTCCATAGTGAAGTATCATGCTAAAGACATTCGTCAATAGCGTCCCTTCAGCTGTGGTTTTAGTCTAAGGTACGCTGTGAATATACCCTAGCCTGAATAAAGGGAGGGCCTTTGTAGCGGTGGTCTGAAGGGCCTTTTTAAGAAAAGAAAAGAAAACGAGATGGGCAAAATTTTTAGAATATTAAAACATTAATAAACATAAATTTACAATAATTTCAATTATAGTGAAAAGATGACTGCATTATCGGATTCAAATGGCCGTTAATTACGAAATGTCTAGGAAGCTGTTCTGAGTGGACAGATCACCCTTTTGTACTTTGGCGTGCAAGAAATGAACAATAGGTGGCGCTAGGAAAACTAGATGTAACTGGTTAAGCTACCTAGACTACCCCAATTAGCCGATTATTAATAAGGGAAGATTAGCGGGGGGTTCTAAAATATGGAGGACAGTATAGACCGAGGTCATTTCCGCTGTAGCTGCATTTAAAAGCTCTTATGCGACCCGGTTCGATCTTTTTCTTAGAGGGATCAGCATTTAAAAGGATGAGCTAAATTATCATTTTTTTTAAAGGTACGTCGATCTTTACGTGCCCCTGTCGCGACCATTAAATTTTTTGGAATGGTCACAAAACCCACCCCCAGGATAAACGCCTTGCTGCAACTGTCACACACATTACGCTCCCTGGTCGTTTTCACCGGCTCGTACCTATTTCTTAATATCTTTTAATTTTTAATATTCAAAAAAATGGGATTGCCTAAAATCATGTGTTCCTTCCTTTGCTAAGTGTAGAAAAATTAATGATTAATAATTATTTTCTTTGGTTTTGTAAGACCTATTTAGCGTTGAGTCATAACAATTTGTAAAATTTGAAATTAATTTCTCTCCGTGTACATATCTGCACATGTGTGTTATCTTAAAGCTAAATGCTAAGCAAGTCTCCCGCACAATTTACGATAAGGAACCTTTACATTTTTGTGCAAAACATAATTCAGGGATGACCGCTTTTGGGTCAATTACAGCTTTAAGCTCTCGGAAGATAGCTCTTTCTACGCTGGATCTGGAGTAAATATCGTGAGTCGTTTCATTGCATGCTTTTTACATTACATTCTCCAAAAATCACCTATACAAAGAATGAAACCAAGTAAACATAAATAAGAACTATTTTTCTATTTTTAAAACTCAGTTTGAAGATGCTGAGAGAAACAGTTGCAGACTGTAAAAAATACATTGTAGGATATGTTTTTGTGAATCCTTTATATACATTTGGCTTAAATAAATCTTAGTACTAATTATGATCCAATTTTATTTACCATTACTCTTTACCGTTTATATTTAATTTTACATTTTATTTTGAAAAATTTATGCCTCTCTAATCAATATGTTAAAATTTAAGTTTATCTTGAACATTAAACCTTGTCAACCTTGAATCACGAACGATAGCTAAACTTTGATTATCTAAACTCAGCTAATGTCTTAGCGGAGTTGATCTCAATAATGGAGGGCAAATCGCGACCACATCTACACCAGTGGTATCGGTTCGTTCACACTTTCGCGCCTATACACATCTCTACTCTCTCCGTTAAAATTTGGAACTTCTATAAATTTCTACCGGTTCTATCTTACAATTAATTTGTCGCTAGCACGCCCAACTCTCGACTATAGATTATTGCAAGACCACCACCCCCCAAAGCCGACGAGCAAGAGCCGGACTCTATAGCGTGCCCCAGCAAGGGCGGGTCCTATCAACACACACCGTTACACGTTACAGAGAGTCACCATATTATGTAGTCTTTGGTCCGAAGGATCAGGAAAGATCGCAAAATCTGACGAGTTTCCGAGCATCCGAGCGGATATCGCCAAGAGAATGGCAAAAGCATACCAGAAAAACCGAAATGAATATGATTTACGTTCCCGGCATCGAGCCTTTGACTTGGGTCAGGAAGTTGTAAAAATAAATTTTGTCTTAATTTAATTTAAAGGCTTTGCAGATTAATTTCATATTACCTTCCTAATTAATTCCAAGCCTCTTTAGGAATAAAAGCTAGAATCCGAGCGGATATCGCCAAGCAAGCCGAAATGAATATATACGCTCGACATCTAACCTTTGTCGTAGGTCAGAAAGTCCCGGAAAAATAAAAACCACCAAAGTAAAGTGACAACGCAGTCGAATCAGTGGCGCAACAGCAAAGAAGAATTGGCTGTGTTGTGCACAGATTTTGGTACAGTGTGTGGAAAAACCTACAGGTGAGCAGTGAAAATATCAAAGCACTAGGTGAAAAACAAAAGTCTTTTAAGTAGAATTCTTAAAGGTAGTGCCAGGGAAAGCCACCGGGGAGCGAAAAGTACCCTTGTCGATCCAGAAGTATCAAGCGAAGCACAATCACGCGTTAACAGTCAAGTGTAAAGAAGCAGCACACCTCGATCTGCCCCTTAACGTGCACAGAACCGGACTAGGCTCTAGCCACGATTGGCGAGCAGTTTCTGCAGCATTCGGGACGAATGCATGATTGGGGCAGCATAGAATCAGGAGAAGTGCCGAAACCTTGCTAAACGAGAATCTGCAAGGTAACATAACTTCACTCCCTCGCGCCGAACCTCTTGTTTACATAACCTCACTACCTCGTGCCGAACCTCATGTCTACATAACCTCACTACCTCGTGCCGAACCTCATGTCTACATAAGCTCCCATTGGCCATGTACTAGTGCAAGCCAGACTCTCACTCACGACCATAGTGACAATATTTACAAAAAAAACACTATCAACCACAACGTTTGAAAGATCGAATTAAAGCGGTGCCAGAATTAACGTGGAACAAAAGTAAAACAGAATACGTATATTTTTTATTTTTACTTAAATAATTTTTGTATATTTTTCCTTTTTCTAGAGAGCATAATTCGTTTGTTGGCATCATGTTTAGCGAGACCCCATAATTTTAATATGACTTTATCCTTTTTCATCAATCCATGCACCACTCCTGTATTTGGGCCTGCGGACGTCGAGGGATTGACTTGTGAGTACCTAGTCTTTACTGCCTTACTATGCCCTTAAAAAAGAAAGCGTGCAAATAATTAATCTATATAACTATTAATCTATCTCGATGTAAGCTTCCAATACATTCTTTCTTAATTTACCCCTTTTTACTTTTAGTCTTTGGTAAAGGCAGCAATAATAAGTAAGTCGTTACAGAAAGGCCGGGCGAAGCCGAGGAACCATCCCACCTCAGTTCTTTATTAGGAAAATGCTCTTTGTCTCAATTACGTATCCACCCGAAATGACTGTATTCCCTCCTAATCATTCCCAACTCTATCTAAAAAATTTTATTGTGTGGCGGTGATCTTAATTAGGAAGTAACCCAACCCCCTGTACTCTTTACTGAGTTGGGACGGTCCAGTAGGCAGAGTATGCTATCAATCGGTATCCACTTCACCGTGTTCGTCCCCGCCTATGCCTCCGGCTGTCGTCCCGCTAAAACGGTACTTCCTAAAACCACATCGAAACTGTGTATTCGTACACCGACACACACACGCATTTACAAATATGCAGTTTCAAGCCAGTATGCGCCAGTTGCGAGAGAGCCGAGCCGATAAAAGATAGTTTAAATTTCAGAAATAAAAGGTTTGGTAAGCAACAATACCAAACTTTTAGAACCCCCAAAGACTCAAAGGGCTGCTAGAATTAGATAAATTTGGCAAGATGTCCGTATTAATGACTTCTCGCGACCCTCGTTCTTTTTTGCCATTGTAAGTGTTAAATCGTAAAGTTTATGGTTGCTGGATTCAGGAGCATTTATATCCTGTTTCAAAACAAGTTTAGCCAAAGAAATAGTTGATAACACTATTTGGCTTACAAGTCCCACAAGCAAAAGGCGAGCAAGGCTGATGGAACATTTCAGCAGGTACTTGGGTTAATGAAGGTCGATTTGGAATTCGAAAGCATAGACAAAACATTCATGATTTACATCTTACCATCTTTGAAGCAAGAATTATATTTAGGAATCGACTTCAGGAAATCTTACGAGTTATTTCCAAAACACTTAAATATAGCAGAAGTGGAGAAAGTCCCAAATTGTCATGTCAGTGGTGTTAGTGTTAACAAACATGAGTTACCCGAAACTAAAATAGGCAGATTAGATATCGTGGTAAATTATTTTTAATCATTCGCTCGAGAGGGCTTGGGAAAGACCAATTTAATACACCATGAAATCGACGTAGGTGACGCCAAACCGATTAAACAGCATCACTTTCCGGTTTCACCAGCTATGGAAAAGTCCATGTATGCTGAGATAGACCGTATGTTGCAACTCGGAGTGATTGAGGAATCAAAAAGTTCTTGGTCCTCTCCGATAGAAATGGTGACTCAACCCGGCAAGGTCCGAATTTATCTAGATTATCGGAAGGTAAATAGTTTCACCGAAAAGAGTGCATACCCATTGCCGCAAATCAGTGGTATACTTAGTCGCTTGCCTAAAGCTGAAGACATAACGAGTTTAAATTTAAAAGACGCATACTGGCAAGTTCCCTTACAACTTGAATCTCGAGATAAGACGGGAAATTCATTTTTGAATGAAGAGTGTCCGATATTTAGGTTATTATTGGAGAGGGAGGTATAAGAACAGATTCATATAAAATTTCTATGATAAGTAGTTTTCCTGCTCCTAAAAACCTTCGTAGTTTGAGAAGATATATGGGCTTATGCGGTTATTATCGCAAATTCGTGCCTAATTTTACTTCTCTGGCTTCACCTCTTACTGATTTGATGACGACTAAAAAGCGATTCGTCTTAGCCGAAGAGGCTTTTTAAGCTGTTTGTGCCAGGCTCCTGTGATAAGTACACGTAACTATTCTAAGCCTATTGCAATACACTGCGACGCCAGTATGACGGGAGTAGGTGCGGTGCTTGTGCAAAATTCAGAGGAAGGAGACAAACGTCCGATCGATCATATGAAAAAAGTTGAACACGGCTCAACGTAATTGTACAGTGACAGAGCAAAAATGTCTAGTCGCAATAGTAGTTCTGAAAAATTTTAGAGCATACGTAGAAGGGCGTGAATTCAAGATCGTCACCGATCACGCATCCCTAAAGTGGTTCATGTCCAACACCGGTAGTACTCGGTTAGCCCGGTATGCACTATCTCTACAAAGATACGATTCACCATAGAGAACCGTAAGATATTTCTCAACGTAGTATCTGACGTTTTGTACCGGGTAAACGAAAATGAAATAGCTGCAATAGACTTGCGATAGGGATTACTGGTTAATTTGAATTCCGACTGTTTTCAATCCCCAGAGTATGTGGAATTACTGAAACAGGTAAAGGAAAACAAAAACAATTTTCCCGATCTAAAAGTGGAAGACAGGTATCTCTACCGTAAAGCAGAACATCTCACAGGCATTCAGGTCCTCGACGAGTACGCCTGGAAACTATAGATTCCGAAAACCTTAGTTTCCCAAATTCTTAGCAAAGCTCACGATAGTCCGATTGCTTCTCATGGAGGCATTCATAAACCGATCAAAAGAATTTGAAGGTATTATTTCTGGCCTGGTTGAGTAACTGGTTTTGTAATCATACATAAACTCATGTGAAGTGGGTAAAACCACAAATGCACCTAATGGCATTTTAAGACCACATTTGGGGAAAGCACCCGAAACTCAGCGATTTTTCCAAAGATTGTACTTTATTTTTGAGACCAGTTTGGAGTATCAACGCGGGAGTGGTAGTTACATTTTTTTTTATTTTTTTATAGCTATGCTTTTATTTATTGAATTTACTCTTGGTTTTGAGACTAACAATAAGTTGAGGAATTTTAACATTAAAATTTAACTAACAGTATACTAAGACTGCATTCTGGTTTCACGTTCCTCAGGTCGGTCGGTCGCTGGCTGGGTAAGTCATTGCGACAAAGGAGTGATTGGTTGCTCAATCTTGTTATTCCTCTTGCTAGGTGGTTAGGGTGCACCGATACCTTGGATAAGTACTTTACCTTCTGTTTTGCGATCACTTCTTTGACTAATAGAATGTTTAAGTCGCGGTGTATGTTTTCGTTGCGAACGTACCACGTTGCGAACGTACAGCAGGACTTTATATTCGAGGCTAAGAGATGACCGAGCGTTGATAAGCCAATGAAGGCTGCTGGCTTTTAGCTTTAGGTGTGTTCTTTTGGCTTCAATGTGCCGGCGCCATGTGAGTCTTCTGTCGAGATGTACTCCTAGGTATGTTACTTCGTTTGCTTGTGAAAGTAGAGTGTTGTTTAATGTAATCGGCGGGCAGTTACATTAGACCTTCAAGCCACACTCTATCAAATGCTTGGATTCTCAGGTATGTCTTTATCCGAGTCATTAGGCATTTTTCAAAGAGTTTAGATAGGCAAGAGAGTAGGCTTATAGGTCTATACGACGAGGGGATAGTGTGGTCTTTCCCCGGCTTTTTCCATCTCACTGGATAGTTTTACGATGGCATTAAAGAGCTGGGTGAGAGTGCAAACGGCGCAGTATGGGAGCTCAATGATCATTTTGGGAGTTATGAGGTCGCAGCCCGGCGATTTTTTCGGATTCCCTTGTCTTTTGATGATGATAACAATTTCGTTTGGGCGAAACTTAATTGGCTCAATGGGTTGAGGCTGGGAGTCATATGATAGAGTCGGCAAAGTAAACGCATTGGTGGCACGATTTGGTTGGAAGACATTTTTAAGGTGTTTGGCTAACGTGCAAATTCCTGTGGAATTTATAATTGGTATCACGGTTTCTTTCGGTGAGCTCAGAGTTGGGTGAGCTCTCCATAGTGAATGTTTTGTACTGTTAGTTGACAATTGCTCTATGTAGCGGCGGTGGACATACGTTTCTTTTTGCTGTAGAGCTTGATCAAGTCATGGATTTATGGTCTTTAGGTAGTTGTTAGCAAATTTCGTATGATAATGGTGCTTAATACGGCTTCTGATTAAAATTCCAGTCCCGCCCTGTGCTTTACCATCTGGATGATTGGTTCCATAGAATGAATATCCTCGTAGTTAGAAATTGTACCTGTTTGTAGGATGTGTTTCTGAAAGCAGCATTACGTCGATTTGATTGTCTAGTAGGAATTGCGCTAACACGAGCTTATGCTGCGAAACGCCGTTAGCGTTTCACTTAGATATTCTTAGGGAAGTCATTATTTGGATTGTTGTGAAACCAGAATTTGTATTAATAAATTTTGGCTTTGGAAATTTGGATTTTGGATTTTGGTTGGGCTTTATTGTAGACTGCATATCATAGCTTCAAAGTTACTTTTTGGCTGCTCCGGCAGTTGATGCTGCTGAGCCGTGTTTGGTTCTTGGTGTGCTGATTGCGGCAGTGAGCTTTTTGAGGCTGGGGTAGCCAGTCCTGATTTTAAAGCGCTTGCGTATGTGACATTTTTGGCAGAGTTTATGGGTCCTAGTGAGGATCTGACTGCAGTCGAGAAGAAGACTTCAGGGTTTGACCTGGAGGCTATCAACTGATTATTTTGGGTGCGGGCAGTAATTCCCCTCTGGTGAATGCGACTTTTCAGCTCCTTATAAACTGGGCAACCTCTATAGTTAGCAGTGTGATTTTCACTGCAGTTGCCGCGTTGTGTTGTTTTTCGAGTTGTGGTCATCATTGCTCGCTGGGCAGTGTGCGGAGTCATGAAGCTCACCACAAATTACACATACCGGGCGCAGTTTACAGTAAGACCTTGTATGGCCATATTCTTGGCAGTTCCCACATTGTTCCGGTCCATTGCGCTTGTGCGGCTCCTCAGCTGTAATTCTGCGGTGCAGCAGGAACTGAAGATTGTATATAGGGTACACTTCGTATTTCTATAGGGGCTTTCTTCCTGGTTCGAGCTCAACCTTAAATAGTGGCTGCGGTTTTCTATCCCTGTTAAGGATATTGAAGACTTTCTTAGCACTAAATCCCTTATCTTGTAGCGTCTTTGTTATCTCTGTAGGCGATTCTTCGGACTCTATGCCCTTAAGTACGACTTGCAGGCCCTTGCTGCTTTTTAGCTGATACGTGTAAAAGTTATATTCTTTGTCGGTGAGGTATTTCGATAATACTCTGTAATTATCTTCAGACTTCGTTTGAACTTTTGTTTCATGGATGTTGCCCTTTACGAGTGGTATTATGTGGAAGTTGTCTTTGCCAATGAGCTCTATAATTTTGTATGTATGTTGGCGGGGGCGTATAGGCTTCCTTTTTTCAACTTCTGTAGATTCGGCGTCATCCTCATAGTCTGCCAAGATTTTAAAGCCTCAAAAAGCTTCGTGGTCGTTTCTATTGAAGCTGTGTTAGCATTGCCGCGGGTTATTTTGCGTTGAGAGTTTTGGGCGCTCAGCTTCCTTTTGATTTGGATGTAGCGATCCATACCAGTCTGCACAGCCGGCTTAATATTTTCTTTGTTTTTGTTCTCTTTTTCGGGCAGCGCAGCGGCAGAAGTTTTAATGTTTGCGCTGCTAGCTGATGACGTTGTTAAACGCGCTGTCGTTATAGTTGCCGTTGTTGTTGTTGTTACGGTTGACGTTGTCAAAGAAGTTGCGTTGCTAGGTACTGCACTCTTTGGCTGCAGAGACATCGATGGTAGCGAGGGGGAGGAAAAACGCGCTCTCTCGCAATCTACGTTTAAGAATTTGGTCATGTTTGGGGTAATTGACCGTGTTTGGGAAGAGCTTGCATTACTTTCGGTTTCTTTGAAAGAGAAGTAAGCGTTGTTTCTTTGCACTGAGAGCCGTCTCTAGACTCATTTCAATCGAGGTTGAGTTTGTACGAGTTTTAAATGTTATGTTTTATATTAATTAATTAATTAATCAATATAAACATTAGCGGTTTCTTCGCTAAAAGCGTCTTTTCGCGTTTTCGTTGATTTACGAAACCAGTCGCTGCACCTTTTTGGTAATATTGAATACTTTTTCCCGGAGCACAATAAATACACGTCTGGATGCGACGACGATGCGATTTCGTTTTAGTAGTTAAATATCTAGAAGGCGATTTATTCATACCATTTGGGGTACCGGAAACAAGTGTGTCCGACAATGGTCACCAATTTCGTTCAGAAGCATTTCACCCATTTGTACTTTGGCGTGCAAGAAATGTACAATAGGTGGCGCTAGGAAAACTAGATGTAACTGGTTAAGCTACCTAGACTACCCCAATTAGCCGATTATTAATCAGGGAAGATTAGCGGGGGGTTCTAAAATATGGAGGACAGTATAGACCGAGGTCATTTCCGCTGAAGCTGCATTTAAAAGCTCTTATGCGACCCGGTTCGATCTTTTTATTTTCTGCGCAGTCGTAAATGACAGTCGAGTCTCCGCCAATTTAAAATCCATATTAAACTCGTATATTCTTAAATTTAAACCACAATTGGGATTATATTTTGTTGAAAGAAGTCGGCAAGCGATCCATACTGTTGGATATTTATTTGGCCACCCCATGGTCGGCCAACAGGCCCAGAACATCTATACTTTTGAGGGGCAGGAACCCTAGGTGCTCTCTAACATTAGGGTTATTTTTTTTCTAGCCATGTACTTAGCCTCATATAAGACAGTAGGAGCAATGCGTCTGTAACTTTTTATCGAAGTACGGTATCGATCTGAAAAATGAAATATATATTCAAAGGCATTTTAAGCAACTAATAAAAAGTAGGCGTGGCATGATAAAAGGCGGAATTTAATTTAATTTTTTATTATAAAGTTTATTTGCTTTCCAACAAGTACGTAGTTTTTGCATTTTGTTGACTTGGACTATAACGTCATCATATTAGAATCTCAAGTCTTTCTTTGACTCCATTTGAGGAACTTTGGAACGACTTTCTAAAGTCAATGACATAACAGCATCTCGATTCTGTGGCATAACTCGTCGTGAGACATGTGTTAACAACTGCACACATCGTTCGGTGCCCTGTATGTGCGATGGAATTGCTGGATCTGGCAGTGGTATTTTAGCAGAATTGGTGTATTCCAACAAGTGATTGTGTGGGATGATCAAAACAATCCAAAACAATGCATTCTTCGCCCCTACAGAAAATATTTTGTTAACAATGCTTTTCGATGAAAGAAAAATAGTTCGCGAAAGTGCAATAAATAAAATTATGTATTATCGCGAGAAATTATATGACCCAACTAAACTTAGAACTTATAAAAAGAATCGCATTAATTTCGATTGCACCGATTATATGCATTTAGTTGACTTGGATAATGACGACATCTTATTTGAACCTCCATTAACTGCAAACATCCCACACGATCACTTGTTGGAATACATCAATTCTGCTAAAATACCACTGAATCGAGATGCTGTTATGTCATTGACTTTAGAAAGTTGTTCCAAAGTTCCTCAAATGGAGTCAAAGAAAGACTTGAGATTCTAATAAGATGACGTTATATTCCAGGTCAACAAAATCCAAAAACTACCTACTTGTTGGAAAGCAAATAAACTTTATAATAAAAAATTAAATTAAATTCCGCCTTTTATCATGCCACGCCTACTTCTATTTAATTGCTTAAAATGCCTTTGAATATATATTTCATTTTTCAGATCGATACCGTAGTTCGTTAAAAAGTTACAGACGCATTGCTCCTACTTTCTTATATGAGGCTAAGTACATGGCTAGTTTGACTCTTTTTTTCGAAATTAAAAATAAATTATAAGTTAAATAAATAAAAAAAAAAAATTATAAAATTTTTTGTAAAAAGATGTATTAGAATTGACTCCAACAAAATAGGAAAATGCGAATGTTTTTTTTTAAATACATTAAAATGTCTTAGATACCTCGAAATACCTTATGTACCTCATAGTGAAATCTTTAAGCTTCACGGCACGAGCTAGGAATTCATTTTCACATGGTTTCATGGTGAAATTTTCTTAGAATTCTTTGTAGATTCCGATTACAGGGGACGATTTTCAGGATTTTTTGGACAGGAACAAATTGACCCGCCCTAGTGTGTATGCCTTGGAACTTTATTTGCGACTAAAAATGTTTGCAAAGGAAAAATGAAAAAGTTGGAATACATCATTTCTTATTCTCAACTTCTTACAGAGGGACAATTATGACTACTTCAAGATCTCTATCTCTTTCTTATAACTATACAAGCGTGCATTGCATCATAATAATGTACCGTGTACTTTATTTTCTACACACTTCCTCAATGCAAGCTTGTTTACAAAAATTATTATCCAAACAAATTAAAAATTTTTGTAAACTCTTCGTGTTTTGTTTTAGGAAGATTTGTTGTCAAAATATCTGCAATCATTTCAGTTGTACATTTGTATTTCAACAAAACTTGCCCTTTCTTTACAACTTCTCTAACAAAATGATAACGTATATAAATGTGCTTCGTCCTGGAATGATGAACAGGATTTTTGGTTAACGCCTGTGCACTCAGATTATCCCCATACACGACGATCGGGGTGTCGTTGTCTCCGCAACCGATCTCCATAGTCAGCCTTCGCATGACTATCGCCTCCTAAAATGCCGCCGATACTCCGCCTTGGTACTGCTTAACTCCACACTTCGCTGCTTTTCCGAACGCCAAGACATCGGACCACCTGCTAACAGGTAGATGTAACCAGTATATGATTTCCTGTCAAGCCTATCGCCTGCCCAATCCGCATCCACGTATCCACAGAACGATTGACCACATTGCCGATAGTGTAGTTTCATGTCAATTGTAGATGAGAGGTGTAGTAACCCGTAAGTTCCCCCTCAATAAGGACAGGTTATTTCCAATTTAGATTATAGAACAATTGATTTATTTAAGTAATAATCGTGTCGCGTCTGCTCCGCACGCTCGGTCAATTACAACTAACTCTCCCCTTGCTCTGTCACTCCGCTCGCGCTCTCCTTGCCATTCTCGCCGCTCTCCTGCATGACATCGCCGCTCATTGCCGGCTCCCACATCCCTCCTTTATTGACAAGTTTTAGCTTCAAGGATGGGGCAGCCAAAGGAGCCAAATCTTCTGGGGACTGTCTAAGCCGATGACCTATTCCTGCTTCGACGTCTTGGTGATCCTGAGTAGATGTCATCTTCGGTTGAGGGCTGCTTAACGATGAGGGTCCAGATGTATCCAGGTGACTTGCGTTGATTGGTATTTTCTTGAGGTGCGATACATTCCTCGTGAGAGTCCTACCCCCTGCCCTAATTTTAACTATGTTTCTGTCTTTTTCAACAACCTCGAATTCCGTATCCTTAAAATTCGGAGTCAACTTACTAGGAAACACTACATTTTTCAAGAGTACTTTATCCCCTACGTTTATCACGGCTTCCCGTGCTCCCCTCTTCTTATCTGCCTCTTCCTTTCCTTTTTCTTTTAACATACAATCCCTGTCCCTTTCGGCCGAGTCTGAAACCTCTTCATCAATATCACCTATACATGGAACCTTGTCGCGGATAACCCTATTAAACATCAGTTGGGTGGGGGCTACTCCTGTTGTGCCATGTGGAGTAACGTTGTGCATGAGTACAAATTTCTGGATTTCTTCCCTGTAATTCTTTGAATTAGAGTGTGCTATCTTTAACCGTTTTACCAAAGACCGATTCATGTTTTCCACTTCCCCATTAGCCTGGGGCCAATAGGGTGGAGTCTTCACCTGTTCTATACCGCAAGTTTTGCAGTATTCCTCGAATTCTTGACTTATATACTGCCGTCCATTGTCAGTTTTTAAGTATTTTGGGTAGCCTAATCTACAGAATATTTCCTTCATTACTTCAATTAAGCTTTTTGTGGAAATTCAACGTAAAAATTTGAACTCCATATAGCGGGAATAGTAGTCAATAAACACTATAACAAACTCGTTGTTTGGTAGGGGCCCCAATATGTCTGATGCTACCCAAATCCATGGACCTGTTGGAAATGGGTTCCTATCCATTGGTGCTGGCCTAGGGCATTGGGAGACCAGAAGACAATCTCTGCAGCGTTTGACATAGTTCTCTGCATCACGATCAATTAGAGGCCACCATACCTTGGATCGCAGACGCCTTTTCATAGCTGACTCTCCCGGGTGTCCTTCGTGAGCCAGCTCAAGCACTTGGTTCCGAAGTGATTGAGGAATAACAATTCGGTTACCTCGCAAAAGAAGGGGTCCTATTGCTGATAACTCAAATCGAAATGGGTACAGCAGTTTTAGGGATCCTGGTTTCCATGAGTCGCACTCCAGACAGGCCTTTGCATCGATAATTTCTTCGTCCTTTACCGAATGCTTTGCAATTTCCGAGATAGTCATTGATTGGGGAATGCTGTTCTCGATCACTTGTAATATGCTACAATCCATTTCTTTTTCACCAGAGTCGGATGCTGATAACGGACAAAGTCGGGATAGAGCGTCGGAGATGTTCTCTTTCCCCGCTTTGTAGACTACTTTAAAATCAAAGGACTGTAGCCGTAGCAACCATCTTTCTATGCGCGCAGGAGGCCTCGATGTCGGTTTAAAAATGGCCTCCAACGGTTTGTGATCTGTCACTAGCTCGAAATGAAGTCCTGCTAAGTAAAAGTAAAATTTCTCAACAGCCCAGACTAGAGCTAGACTTTCTTTCTCCGTTTGAGAATAACGTCTCTCAACGTCCGACAAAGCTTTACTAGCGAATGAAATAATTAAGGGGTCCGCATTTACAGAGAACTGCAACAGCACCGCTCCCAGTGCTACAGGACTGGCATCTGCTATTAGGCGAGTTCGATTTAGCGGGTTGAAGTATGCAAGGTTTGGTACTTTTTCCAGTCGATCCTTTAAGTTCCGAAAAGCATCTCTTTCTGTTTCGCCCCAGCTGAATTTCGAGTCCTTCCTCAGTAATTTTCTCAGCGGATCCGTGTAATCTGCCAGGTCTGGGATAAATTTTCCCACGTATGTCACCAAACCTAGGAAACTCCGAGTCTCTTCCTTGTTAAGTGGTTCTCGAAACATTCTAATTACATTAATTTTATCCGGGTCCACTTCGATTCCCTCGTCAGAAATAATATGACCAAGGAACTTGAGTTTGTTTGTTTTCCAGATGCACTTCTGATCGTTTAGTAAAACGCCGCTTTCTTTAAATGTGTTACAAACCTCTCTTACAGTCTTGTCATGTTCTTCTTCGCTAGCTCCAAAGATTATTACATCGTCAATATAATTCATGACATTAGTAAAGGGTGCTAATAGCTGCTCGAGGTGACGTTGGAAAATTTCTGGAGCAGAGTTAATTCCGAACATCAGCCGCTTGTACCGAAAGAGTCCTTTTGGTGTTATGAAGCGTCTTTTGGTGATAAGCGTCTTTTAGGTCTAAGCGCGAAAAGTATTTTGCGTCCTTTAGCTTGGGCATAAAAGACTCAAAGGTCGGTAGTGGATAATTTTCTCGTCGAATGGCCTTATTCGCACGACGCATGTCAATGCACAGCCGAATATCGCCGTTTTCCTTAAAAGCCAGGACAATGGGGGATATCCACGAGCTCGGACCTGTAACTGATTCGATGATGTCTCGACTTAAACTCTCTTCCAGCTTAGCGGCAACTTTTTCCTCGAGTGCCACCGGGATTCTTCGAACTGGCTGCTGAATTGGAATGACTTTGGGGTCAATCCATAGCTTTATTTTAACCCCTTTCCATTTAGGGAATGGCGTGGTCATTTCCACTCGATTGACATCTAGACCTAGCCGAAGAACGTTCAGCTTAATGGCGGTCTCTCGGCCCAGTAGCGACTGCCGTCCATTTTTAATTACGAAAAATGTTGCAATCACCTCGACATCCGGCACAGCTGATATCGGCGCTTCAAAAACGTAAATTACTTCAAGTAGTTGTTCAGAAGCATATCCTCGAAATTGTTTCTGAGAATGTGATCTAATGTTGAAGATTGCTGTAGGTTCCTTGTTAATCCTTGCCCAATCTGATTGACTAATAAGGTTAAATTTCGATCCAGAGTCAATAATGAGAGCAATGTTGTGACCCCCTATTTGGCAGTTTATGAGTTCTTCTTCTTCGTCGCTGTAGATCTTAAAACAATTCGCACATTCCTTCTTCCGTTTGGGATCAGCGCTCTCATCTTCCACACAACGAATATCATTTCGGCGGCGCTTCCTATTTTCGTGTTTCGGCTGAGCATATTGTGTTGTTCTGCATTGTCGTGCAAAATGACCTATCTTGGAACATTTGTTACATTTAGCTGCTCGGGCCGGACAGGAGAAATCGCTATTTGCATGCCCCATTCGACCACATCTCGAACACTCCAGATTTGGCCTTATTTTCCGAGCAGTAATTTTATTGATTGAATCGCTAGTGATAGGTTTCGTCAGCATGGCTTGAGATTATTTGCTTATTTGTTCCTCGACCTGGCACGCTTCAATAACTTCGTCCAAGGAGTATTCCTTACCCAAGAGTTTCTTCTTTAGCTCAAGCGGCGCCCACGAATCAATTATTTTGTCTTTTAAACAGATTTCCTCAATCTCCACTTTAGATTGGCCGAAAGAACATTTATACATTTGTTGTCTTAGTCGTAAAATAAACTTTGAGAAATTCTCTGACTCATGTGGTGATATACTTCGAAATAGATGCCTTTCAAACGTTGAATTTTGTTTCGGCGAAAAGTAGGCATTTAATTTCTCGACCAAAACAGTGAAGATGTCGATCTCCCCGTCCTTGTCATCCTCTACCAGTGCACCCGGTAACGAGAACGCGACAGCTTGCAATTGTACCCCACCTACGTGAAGGAGTTTAGTTCTCTTCATTTTGGGTGCCACGATCTGTTCAGCCTCCATCGAGATAGTGAACGCTCTAAACCATTTCTCCCATTCATTTCGAAGGACCGATTTCTCAATCGCTTCACATAGGAATGGTTTTAAATAATTTTCCGCCATTCTGAGGTCGTGCGTTTGTGTTTTCTAGATTTTAGACAACGAAACAAAATTTCATTTTAGACTTGAAATTCTGGGCTTGTTTTTACGCAGCCTCTCTTTTTTTTATACTTATCTAGCTTACGCAAGACCAAACTCTTCCGCACAGCCTTTACTAAAAATTGTTCTTTTGGGCTTGTTTACACGCAGCCTCTTTCGACTTGTATTTACACGCAGTCGATTTATTATACAGCTTACGGAAAACAAAACTCTTCCGCACAGCCTTTCCTATGCACGTTTTCACCTGCGCACATACATAGTTACACATGCATACACATGCGGCTTGCAAAAATGTAAATCTTTCACTCAGCCCTTTTTTTCAGAGTAAATTTCTCTTAAGTTATCTGGCTTGTTTAAAACTCAGCCTCTCTTTATTGTTTTTTTTTTTTATTCTTTTTACTTATGTTTCGTAATTTGGTTTTGCGCTGAAATTTACAAGTATAACAATTACTAATCTCATTTATGTTATACATTATGGTTCTTCTTTCCGTTCCCCTTTTTTTTTTTTTTTGGGATGGCACTGCCATACGCAGTTTTTCGTTTTACATACATACATACATGCATGTACGTTTAAATGAGATTAATTATTGCTATTTCTTGTATATATTTTTGAAAAACAGTTTTACCTCGCCGCCAATGTAGTAACCCGTAAGTTCCCCCTCAATAAGGACAGGTTATTTCCAATTTAGATTATAGAACAATTGATTTATTTAAGTAATAATCGTGTCGCGTCTGCTCCGCACGCTCGGTCAATTACAACTAACTCTCCCCCTGCTCTGTCACTCCGCTCGCGCTCTCCTTGCCATTCTCGCCGCTCTCCTGCATGACATCGCCGCTCATTGCCGGCTCCCACAAGAGGTATCTAAAGATGTGCTTTATGCCAGCCATGTGTTCAGCATGCGGGTTTGATTCCGCTGTGCCAATTTTGACACCGAATGCAATATGTCTGGCCTTGTTGTAAGAGCTAGCCACATAAGCTCTCCTACTATGGACTGATAAGTAGTGGGATCCACCTTTTTGCATTGAGGGCTTGTACAGTCTACTTGGAAACCAGCATCCAAAGGTGTCTTCGCCGACTTGCAAAAATCACTTCCATGGGTATGCAAAAGATCCTTGATATATTGCGTATGTCCCAAAGTAATTGCTCCAAGATCGCCGTCTCGTTCGATGTCCATGCCCAGAAAATGGTTAAGTTGACCCTTGTCAACACACTCGAATGATTGTGAGATGCTGCTCTTGATTTTCAGCAAATCGTCGTGCGATTGGCAAGCTATAAGTATATCGTCAACATATACAAGTACAAGATTACCTTCGCCACAATGATTGTACAAAAATGGTTCGTTATCACAGGCAACGAATCGCATATTAACCAATGCGCCATTTAGCTTCTCGTTCCAGGCCCTTCCTGATTGTTTCAAGCCATATATTGCTCTCTTCAAAAGCAATACGTTGTCAGGATTTGATTCATCTGAGTACCCTTCCGGCTGCTTCATGTAGACCGTCTCACTCAGATCGCTGTTGAGATACGCGGTGCATACATCCATTTGATGAAGATATAGCTTGAGCTCCGCCGCCAGTGCTATAATAAAGCGAACACTCTCCAATCGGCATACTGGCGAAAATGTTTCTTGGTAATTTACGCCAAACTGCTGGGAGCATCCTTTTGCTACCAGTCGAGCCTTGAAACGCTCTATTTGGCCATCTTTATTACTCTTCACGTTGAACACCCACTTGCATCCAATGGCTTGCTGATTTTTGGGTAAATCAGTGACTTGCCAAGTCTGGTTGGCAACCAGAGAATCATATTCTCGTTCCATGGCTTCACGCCACTCCTTTGCATTTGTAATCTCCAGCGCCTCTTTGATAACGGAATCGGAACATTTTCCGAAACAAGGGCGCCTAGGATATTGTACTGCTTCTTTGGACGTCCAGGTTTTCCAGTCCGGATGATCTTAGGGCGGCCGGGGCCCCTGCGTCCCTCCTCCTCGACATGCTCACCCTTTTCTTCAGCACTCTCGTGAGCTGTCGGAGAGCACTGATCTGTGCTCTCATCGGAGCTGTCGGCGGATAAGTCAGAAACGACTTCTGCATCTTTGGGTCCCTGCTGCTGACGGGCCTCCTCCAGTTCCTCCAGCTCGATCGTCACAGTATCATTCTTGGATGCCACGTCATGATGTTCATCAAATAATACATCCCGTTTTTAGACCAATTGTCCAGTTGATGGGTCATATAGTCGATAATAGAGGTGGAAAACAATCGATGTCTGGGACCATCGATGTTTTCGATGTTTTTGAAAGTAAACATCGATGTTTTCAGTTAAAACACAAAAATAACAATTAACAAGTTTTAATTTTTTGAGATCACTATTCTTGTTTAGGAACAACAGTTTATCGACTATGTTTGGTTTCAGAGCGCATCTCCTGTCGGACACGATCTGTCCAGCTTTGCTGAATGCTCGTTCTGAAGCGCAAGAAGATGATGGCTCGCATAACACCTTTTTAGCCAGCATTGCTAAGGCCGTGGTATCCTTTGTATGCTCCTAAAATAAAGAGAAAATATTTTTTACACCCATGCTACATATATTTAATTTTTTATTACCTTCCAATAGTCAAGTGGATTTGCTTCTTCTGCTTCATGTGACACTTCAAAATATTGGCGGAGAATTATAATAGCGTCAGCTTTGTTAGATTTCACCTTGTCTTCCAGTTTCTTGCTCATAAACGAGAAGCGTTTTTGTTGTGGTGGTGCTGGCTGTGGACGTTGGACAGTTTTTGATAAGTATGTAGACACTTCAAGCTTCAAGGTTTTGGCCGCCTGCTCAGCATTTGATGGCTGCAGGAATCCATCCTTTTTGAACCGTGGGTCCAATATGGTTGCAAGCCTTGTTGCTGTTCGCGTCTCATACGGTGAAAACCGTTCTGGCATTCGGACCTCGAGATAATCCACTACTTGTTTCGCCTCTGGAGATATGAACAATCCCATTTCCGACACTTTTTGGCGCAACTCGCAGCATGTTGGGATAATAAGTGATATAGTCACTTTGGTATCTCCAGAAATGGATACCGTTGCATCCTAAAATGCATTCAGTATCTCAACCAATTCTTTTAGCAGAGTGATTTCGTCTGCGGTAAACGGCGGTAGTGACTTTGGAGTTTTTAAAAGAACCTTTGAGATGGATTCGTTTGTCTCCAGGATACGCTGAATCATGAAAAGCGCACTATTCCAGCGGGTAGGTACCTCCTGGGCCAAACTGTACGGCTTACTAAGCCCTTGCTCCTCCTTAAACTTCGCATATGATATATTGCTCGATTTAAAAAATGAGACTGTGCGCTTGCACTTTAACAGAATCCCAGATACGCATGGAAGCTTTAGCAAATCTTGTACCAATAAATTTATGGTATGCGCATAACAAGAAATATGCATGATTTTGAGATGCGCACATGCTTTTTTCATTGTGGCGTCATTGTCGGTAACTATGCAAAAGACTTTCCCTAGTAAGCCCCATTCAGCTACAACATTACTGATAGTATCAGCAATGTTAATAGCCGAATGGTTTGTAGGGGAAGCTAGTTGATTTGTTGACAAAATTTTTGATGCAAGCTCAAAAGATGTGGTTACATAATGACAGGTAATTGTTAAATATGATTCATTTGCTCTTGATGTCCAGCCATCTGTTGTCAATGCGACGCTTTCTATATGCTCTAGATCTGCTTTTAAAGTATCTTTTAAATTTTTGTATTCATTTTTTAACAGTACGTTTCGCAAGTGAGTCTTACTAGGCATTTTCGTCATTTTCTTTATTGCTAGTTGATGTTACTAAAATAATAAAAATAAAAACAGCATGCAATGAGTATATGCATAAATACCGGCCTTTTCAATGCGTTTGCATACCAATACATACGCATGAATACATTTTTACTTGTATGCAAAGAGTAATTTTAAAACAATACTTACTTTTCACAAACTTGTCCATTTTGTAGCACCACGCCTACAACCAATACCACCACTTGCTTGCGAGGTATTCAAATTTTCACTACATGTGATTAAATATTTAATATAATTAAAATAATGCACCACAAAACCCCTTTTACTTACACGTTGTGCTCAATGCACAGAATTAATGAAAACAATCGATAGTGGCCAACGAACCATCGATGTTGAGAAAATTTCAAAAACATCGATGGTATCGATAGTTCCATCGATTGTTTTCCAGCTCTAGTCGATAACCTTTGGCTGCCACAGAGTACCCAACCATGATGTACTCCTTTCCACTAGGTTGAAATTTGCTGCCCTTCCTCGGACCCTTGTCCAGAGCAACTGCAAGAGATCCAAAAACCTTTAGATGTTTTGCATAAGGTCTCTTACCCGTCCATGCTTCCATAGGAGTCATACTCTTAAATGCGCTGGTAGGGGAGCGGTTTCGCAGATAAACCGAAGTGTTGACAGCTTCTGCCCAAAAACGATCTCCCAGTCCCGCCTGGAACAGAAGGCATCTTGACATCTCCACTTGCGTACGATTTGCCCGTTCCGCAACTCTATTTTGCTGGGGAGTATACGCTATTGTTAGCTGTCTGTCGATTTCATCCTGCCTTAGACATTCGTCAAACTGTTTATAGACGAGTTCTCCGCCATTATCACTCCGAAGGCATTTCAATCTTCTTCCTGTCTGCCGTTCCACCAGATTCTTGAATTCGATGAATTTGGATAGCACCTCGTTCTTTCCATGCAGGAAGTAAACAAAAATCCTCCTGGACTTATCGTCAATGAACGTCAGAAAATACTTGGAACCTCCGAGGGACGGTGTTGGAAAAGGTCCACAAACATCTGCGTGTATCAGATCCAAAAGCTCCTTAGCGCGATTACTCGTTGCAGAAGGAAAAGGTTGAACATGGATTTTGCTAACCATACACGTTTTGCAAATAATATTCTCTGGCAACCGAATATTATCTATTCCTCGAACTATCCCTTTAGATACCATCTCTTTCAAGCTAGAGAAATTAATATGTCCGTATCTCTTGTGTAGCAAAATTCCATCAACAGCTGACATGGCAAAACATTTACTTCAGCCACCTTCAAATAAGTACAAGTTGCCAATCTTTTTGGCTTTCACTATGTATTCTCCATCTTGCATCACCTTGGCATTCTCCATGTCAAAGGCCACCTTGCACCTGTTCTGGACAGCAGTGTCAACATGCACTGCCCTGTCTGTATCTTGACGTCACCTATACCTTCTGCTTGAAGGAAACCAGCATCGGCCAGTCCGATCTGTTCATTGTGCTTCTCAAACATTGTAAATAGCTCTCTTGTGCAACACATATGGCTTGTAGCGCCACTATGCAAGCACCATGTTGAATTGTCAATTTTGTTGACGTCACAGGCGTGCAACAGGCTGCTTTGTCGATTCACCATACTTCTTGATGCCATGCGATCTTCACCCTCACCCTTACTTCGACACTGTGACTTAATGTGCCCTTGTTCACCACACTTGAAACAAACGATATTTTTTCGTTTCTTCTGTCGTCCATACGTTCTTGTCTGTGAGTTGTGCTTGTGCTTTGCAGCAAATGCTTTAGTGTCTACTCTGTTATTCTTTTTCTTTCGCTCTCCTCCTTTAACTTTATGGTGAGCACTTCGATCGAAGGTAACTGATCTCGTGTCTCCATAGCGATTCTTGATGTAGGCCAATTGAGATGTCTTGACAATCAATGTTATTGTCGCCAACGCCTTACTGTCCAAGGCCGCAAGCTGTTGTCCTTTCGAAACATTCGTTTCAGTTAGGTCTCCAGACGTAACACTCCACAGACCGGAAAGCACTTATACAGATCGCATCTGTCCATGTGTCATAGTTTGTCTCTTCTAACTTATCAATTTGATAAAGAGCATCCATTGTTCTTAATCTTGAGTCACACACCGAATAACTTGAACTCTCCATTGCCAGGGCCCATAACCTATTGAGCGGCGGAATTCAAAGCCACCAAAATCAGAAAACCGTGGGTATGCTTCGGAACTTTATTTGCGACTAAAAATGTATGCAAAGGAAAAATGAAAAAGTTGGTATACATAATATCTTATTCTCTACTTCTTAGAGAGGGACAATTATGACAACTTCAAGATCTCTATCTCTTTCCTATAACTACCAAAGCGTGCATTGCATCATACTAATAATTTACCGGGTACTTTATTTTCTACAATACGTTCCCGACATCTAACCTTTGTCGTAGGTCAGAAAGTAATAAAAAAAAAATATGGGAAATAAAAGCTAAAATAAAAGAGAAGCGAGGACAGTCGTTATATTTACTTGAAGAAACCAACGGAAAGGAGCTAGGAACCTTCCACGCCAAGGTGTGCCATGATCTTTGGTGTTGTACTTTTTTCAGTTCTCACCTCCTTGTAATATCCTTGTAATATCAGTTCTTGTAATATCACGTCGATAAAAACTGTGGTGTGAGGGTACAATTTAAAATTGGAAAAAAGAAAATTATTAAAATAAACTTAAATTAATTTAACAAATATTAAGTCGATTACAATTACAAAGTTACTTTAAGTCAAAGTAAAATGCTATTAATAGGAGGGTAGGTTGATAAAAAGTCGGCCTTACAAAGAAAATACTTTTTTTTTTTTAATTTTGCTTCTTTATTTCTCAACATAACCTCCTTTAAGACTTATGCTTTTGGACCACCGATCCTCCAGTTTCCCAATACCTTCCATAAAATAGGATTCCTCCAGGTCCCTAAAATAGGCGTTTGTTTCACAGATTACCTGTTCATTTGACTGAAATTTCTTACCCCCAAGCCATTTCTTTAAGTTTGGAAATAAATAAATCTGGAGAATAGGGTGGATGGGGTAGAATTATGTAGTGAAATTGACATGGCGACAACGCTCTTGTGAGCGGAAGCAATGTCCTGGGGAAACAAAACTTTTTCTCTGAAACAGAACTCTTCGCCATGTGCGGCCTTTTTTCCTTCAGCTCCGAATCAAATCGTCCCAAGAGATTGGAATAGTATTCTCCAGTAATTATTCTGCCTTTTTCCAGATAATCCACATGAATTACACCTCGGGCATCCCAGAAAACTGTTGCCATCACCTTGTTGGCCGAAAAACCGATCTTTGCCTTTTTCGGTGCCGTTTCTCCAGTTGAAATCCATTGCTTTGACTGTTCCTTACTCTCTGGTGTATGGTGATGAATCCAGGTTTCGTCAACAGTTACAAAACGACGAAAAAAATCGTTTTTGTTTGCGCTATGCAATGGCAAACTCTCCCTCGTAATTTTGCAAGCGGTTGCTTTTATTTTCCATTGTGAGCAATCGCGGCACCCATCTTGACAATAGCTTAATCATGTGTAAAAAACCGCATTAAACTTTCACAGTAAAGCCTAGAACTCTGACGACGAAAATCAGCTGTCACACGTGTGCTAGCGAAATCGCTCTTTATTTGGCTACCGAGCTAGTGTGACCAAAAAAATTAAGGAAAAGGCTAATACTGAACAGCTGTTGTTTGTAAACAAAAAACAAATAAGCAAAAATGAATTCAAACCGAATTCGCCGCTAAGGAGCTGATGAAGAAAAAGAAAACTGGGTCAAAATCAAAATCAATCACAAATCATTTCAATGCCATTTTTTTGGCATTAAAATGCCCCTGGTGGGTCAAATCCCATATTATGGGCTTCGCCCTGACCGCACTAATTAGCTTCACTTTATCCTCGCGGGCCAAAAATTTTTCGGTCAAACAATTTTTTTCTCTAAATTTTCGTTCCATGTTTTGGCTGTCAAAATAAATCAAATGAATTCTTTTTACACCCCGAGATCAGCTGTTTGCTTTTTTTTGATCCGGCAACGCCATTCAATTTGATAGCCATAATTTTCGTCGTCAGAGTACTAGGCTTTATCAGCTGATAGAAAACACCAATCGTATAAAATATTTAAGAATTAAAAATTTTTTAAAAAATGTAGAATTTCTTTGGTAGACCGGCTTTTTATTAGCCTACCCTCGTAAACGTATTTGAGTGTGCTTATGCAATTAAAACTTTAAATGAAACTGAAACTAAATTTCTACATCAAAAGCCGCCTAAACGTTACACGATATTTGAAAGTAAAATTCGAAATATTTCCTATTTTGCATAATAATTCCAGCTACATAATACGTTTTGAAGTAATATTTATAAATAAATTAAATGTAAAGTCGTCATTAACCTAAGTGACTGAAATGCGAAACGCTCGCTGTGCCTTAAATTTAATACGAGCGGACCTCTTATATGGGCATATACTTCCGCCTAAGCGATCCTAGCTATATACTTAAGAATACACAACCATCTCTCCGCTGCCGCTGTTGGCAGCGCAGCTACGAGAATCCTTCAACCTCCAAGCAACTACCGAGAAGACCGCATAATTAACTGCAATGAAACGACTGCACTGTTGTGAGTGCACCTGTGAAGTCAGTACCGGAAAGAGACGAGAGAAAAAGGGGACCGACAGCGCTTCCTAGAGCGCACACATTTTCTTTTTTTTTTTATCCATGCACGGCGTGTCATAATTTTTTTTATATTGCACTGCGATGCATATTTTTTGTATAGTATAAAAAATTAATGTGATGCCTAATTAGCGTGTGGCCTGAAAATCATACAAAAAAAAAAAAAAAAAAATTTTAAAAATGGTTTAAAAAAAAATAAAATAAAATAAAAATATGGCCAAATAAGGCGATTCTCATCTAAATTTCCCGAGCAATTTTTAGCTAAATGAGCCAAACTAAATGGCGAATAAATAACAAATTAAACTACACGATTAACGTAAAAAAGTATATATTAGCTTATGAAAACACACAAAATGGGTTTAATATATGTAAAATAAGTGGACTTTACTGCAAATATAAATAAAATAGAGTCGAAAACAATAAGTACAGAATTAACGAACATCTTATTATCAATCATTGTCTTCATTATGAACGTATTTATCTTGTACAAGGCATATATATTTCGTAATTAATGTATATCAAAGAGAGCCATATGTATATAAAAGCCAAGCCAATGATCGGACAAAATATAAAGTATAAAAAACAGCGCTCCCAATAATTATAAAAAGATGTTCTAATAAGGAAAACAAAAAACCGTCTTAAAACAATAATATTGCCACAACATGGATATCCATTTAGTGATATATTGAATATTAATGAATATGTATCAAAAAAAAATCGTATAGTGGGAATAAATAAAATTAAATAAAACAAAATCAAAATATATGAATTCTGCTAAGTGCATTAGAACCACTCTTGATAAGGGACCCAACTCCTAACATAATATCCTATGTTACTCATAAAATATTATCCGTAATTTAAAAAGGAGTGAGCATACTCTACTGATTTTCCAATTTGAGATACTTGGAAGACATCTTTTATTGATGGTTTCAAGAATCTAGCAAATATTCCATTATAATGGAATAATGGATAATGGAATGGGACAAAATATATAAAACACTGCATAATATAAAAATTGATTTTGACAAATCATATAACTTATAAGATTGCAAAAACTCTCTAATTATGCCAGCAAGATCTCAAGTCGTCCGAAAAATTTAAATAAATTCAGAAAATGACTATTAATTCCGAATCAGCATGGTATCTATATAGAAAATACCATAACAGCCCAGAATGCATATATAAGGCTACTAAATACCACAAATACAAATCAAGTAGTTTATATTAAAAATATTCATTATGAACCACTTTCAAACTACGAAGTAGTTCAAACAGACTTAGAAACCCGATAAAAAGTTGTATTATTCCCACTTTCGAAAATTTCCTCCTCAATTCACTCATAGCATTATGCACCCAGTATAGTGATGTATTTGGACTTGAAACCGAATCGATCACTACCAATAATTTCTACAAACAAAAACTGAGATTAATTGGTTATAAACCCGTATACATATATAAAAAATTATAGAAATCCTCATAGTTAACAAGACAAAATTAAAAAACAAGCCCAAAAACTCATTAATGTTATTATAATAGCCCACTTTTGTTAGTACCAAAAAAGTACTAACACTTTTGTCCAAATTCGGAAAATAAAAAATGACGATTTGTAATTGACTATCGTCAAATTAATAAAAAACTATTGTTTGATAAATTTCCGCTCCCTAGTATCGACGATATTTTAGATCAACTAGGTAGGGCAAAATATTTCTCATACCTTGACTTAATGTCAGGTTTTCACGCGATTCCATTCGGTTTAAAAATAGCGCCAAACTCTTTTCAGAGAATGATGACTATAGCTTTCACTGGATTAGAACTTTCGCAAGCATTTCTTTATATGGATAACTTAATAGTCATAGGTTGCTCTGAAAATCATATGCTCAAGTACTTAACTGATGTTTTCGAACTGATGAAGGTAACACAACCTAAAGTTACATCCTGAAAAATGTTCATGCAGGAAGTCACTTTCCTAGGATATAAATGCACTGATAAAGGAATCTTGCCCGACGACAAAAAGTACGACGTCATTCAAAATTACCCAGTCCCACATGATGCGGACAGCGCTAGAAGATTTATTTCTAGCTTCATTCATTTTTGCTGAATACATGCAAAAATACATGCAATACCCGTCACATAACATGATTATGTAGGAAAAATGTAAAATTCGAATGGACAACAGAATGTCAAAACGGTTTCGAACATCTTAAATCAGCCTTAATAAACCTAACTCTGTTGCAATACCCATATTTTAGTAAAGAATTTTTCATAATTACAGAGGATAGCAAATATGCTTGTGGAGCAGTCATAACGCAAAACAAAAGTGGACTACAGCTTCCAGTTGCATACGAATCAAGATCCTTTACGAAAGGTGAAAGCAACAAGAGCACTACAGAACAAGAATAAGCAGCTATTCATTTGGAAATAACACACTTCAGACCTGCATGAAAATAACAAAAAGAACTGCATTAGCAATCTATAGAAAAAGCTTCAGAGCCCAACGTATATGAAGTCATTAATAATGATGCATTTAAACTACGTAATGAATACGTAAAGTACGAGTTACCTTGTAGTTAATTGAATGTAAATAATATTATGTGTTTCGTTTATTTTATAACAAGATATGATTTAAGCGATTTGTATACTAATGGAACCCTTGACTTAGGTCAGTTCTTCCAAAGGCTTGAAAAGCAGGCCGATATTCACAAAATCAGCCAACTCAAAGTGGCACCGTGGGAAAATATCTTTGTACAAGTTTCAATTGATAATTTAAAAAATATGGGCAATTATATATTGAAATCATTAAGAGTAGCGCTACTCAACCCGGTGACAGAAACAAAAATTAATAAAGAAAAATAAGCTATAATGTCTACATTCCATGACGATCCAATACAAGGTACGGCCCAATGAAGACGTTCATTACCGACATGGGAACGGAATATAAAAATTCAATTATTGACGACTGCTATTGAGGTATATTATTGACGAAGTTATTGAAACTTCGACTGCACATTACCACCAGACTGTAGTACCGTGGAGCGAAGCCACAGAACACTCAATAAGTTTATTCATTCATACATCTTAGTTGACAAAACAGATTGGGATGTATGGCTACAATACTTCGTCTATTATTTTAATACGACACCCTCTATGGCACATGACTATTGTCCTTTTGAGCTTGTTTTAGGTAAAACTTCAAAGTTAACAAAACATTTTAATAGCATAAATATCATAAGACCCTTTTATAATGTAGAAGATTATGCTAAGGAATCAAAATTCAGAATAGAACAGGCATTTAAGAGAGATAGACTTATGCTAGTAGCTCATAACCTAAACGAAAAAATTATTTACGACAAAACTAGTTTAGATTTTGATTTAAAAATAGGAGATCGGGTTTTACTGAAAAACGAAACAGGACATAAGCTAGATTTTAAATATAAAGGTCCTTATAAGGTAGAATAAATTGGAGATAAAGATAACATAACTCTATTAAATAATAAAAATAAAAGAAACAACTAGAACATAAAGATAGATTAAAACATTTTATTTCATAATCAATTTTAATTTCATAAATTTATCACGTACGGCCATACACATAAAAAATAGCCAAACATATAAAGAAAAAAAAAAATATAAATATATATATAGAAGGATACATATAAAAAATAACCATACATATAAAAATAGGGTTACATACATATAAACAATAATCATACATATAAAAAAAATATTATACATAAGGATTATAAAAAGGATAAACAAGAAAGGAAAGCTAACTTCGGGCGGAGCCGTACTTGATATACCCTTGCAGTTAAGACCGGATATATATCGCAAACATCGGATATAGTTGGCCGAACCTTATGAGAATAAAATAATATAACCCAATTTATTATAATATAAAATCTAAAAACAAGTCCCAAACTTCTATCTTCAAAAATACCAAAGTTGGTATTTCTACCAAAAAACATTTCCGGTCGTTCAGTTATATGGCAGCTATAGGATATACTTGGCCGATCCTTATGAAATTAAGTAGGTTGGATTATCTGACCAAAAATATAATCAGTACTAAGTTCCAGCTTTCTATCTTCAAAAACTCGAAGGTTGGGTCATTTCCGATCGTTCAGTTATATGGCAGCTATAGGATATAGTCGGCCGATCCTTATGAAATTTGGTAGGATTATCTGACCAAAAATATAAACTGTACTAAGTTCCAGCTTTCTATATTCAAGAACACGAAAGTTGGGTCATTTCCGATCAATCAATTTTATGGCAGCTATAGGATATAGTCGGCCGATCCTTATGAAATTTCATAGTGTTTTGCCACAAATAGCTTTCATGTTAAATTTGAACTCTCTAACTCTAAAAACACCAAAGTTATACCATTTCCGATCAATCAGTTATATGGCTGCTATAGGAATTAGTCGACCGATCCCGATCGTTCCGACTGCGTGCAAAGGAAAGAAGGGTGTGTGCAAAGTTTCAAGTCGATAGCTTTAAAACTGAGAGACTAGTTCGCGTAGAAACAGACAGACAGACAGACGGACAGACGGAAAGACGGACAGAAGGACAGACGGACATGCTCATATCAACTCAGGAGGTGGTCCAAAATTATAATTTCCTCTGCAAGGGTATAAAAAAGGAGGGTCAGTTTACCCGTAAATGGGCAAGTAAAAGGTGGAGAAAGCTTAGCCGACTTACTCTTTTCTTGCATATACATGTAAAACATGTATGTGGCATTGGCAATGCCTCCATGTCTGCGCAACTTTGCGCCCATGTCTGCGCAACTTTGCGCCCATGTCGGCGCAACTGTGCGCCGCGAATCCCAAAAGGGGAGCAACCGATGAAAAATAATGTACGCCCGATTGCTGAATCTCCCCTGCAAATAATATCACCTACATCTCCCCAGACCCGTGAAAAGAGACGGGGTGGATGGGGAAGGGGGAAGCTTATACATAAATAAACAATGTGGAAGCATGAATCCACCTTTTCACGCTTTTCCTTGAAGTCGTTCAAAGCATCATCAGCCAATTTCGTGGCCTCTTCCAGATCTTGATTTTTCAATTGCAATTCTCGACTCAATGGCAAAACGATGGAATTAATTGATTACATTATATGACAGGAAATTTGGAACTTGATTGTGAAAATTGCTCTCAATAGTTTAGATGCTGCCCGTGAAGTTTCTTCTTCCTTCAACGTGTTTATTTCTTCCCACGCTTCAATAACAGCCGGTTGAAGTTCGACGTATTTTGATACAGCTTCATCAAGACTGAGACTGAGCCCATCTTGTAGGGCAAATGGGCTTCAATTTTTCTTGCCTTCGCTTACTTTTCTCTGTCATTTTTGAAATTTTGTTCTTCAAGATGCTTTGTCTCTTGGGCCAGTGAAAAAATGATTGAACTGCTCCGATAGTTCCCAACGCGTTTTTGATACCAGATACTTCGCAAGCTGTATTGATGGTTAAACTGAAGCTGCGTGCGACGCAATGCACATAAATTGCGAGAGGAAAATGAGACCTCAAATAAGCCTGTGCTCCACGAAATTCGCCGATCCGTCGTATTCTTCCTTGTTGGCCGTACATGAATTATAAATCCCCTCCAATATAGGTCAGATAATTCCTGATGGAATTTGCCAGAGCTTGTCCAGAAACGTCAGTGACGGGAACGAATCCGAGGAAATCCTCACAAATATTTGTTTGTGAATCCAAGTATCGTGTGCAAATGCAAAATTGCTTTTTCTTCGTTTCTGGTTCTGGTTCTGGAACAAGGCGGGTGAAATAGGAAAGCAATGTCCTCTTCATAATGTGAGGTGTGTTTTCTCAGTAAGAGAAATTGAAAAGAGATTTTTCTCACTTTAAATTATACTTACCACTTGTCAACTTCGGCATGTTTACACAATGCGTGTTGAACGAAACAAAGAAATAATTAAAAAACGCTCAAACACACTCATAGATGGCGCAAATATCAACAAAAAATGTTAAGAAAAATTGCACGGCGCTGTCATTGCGACTAGGTTGGCGCGCAGTTTGAATTTGCGAACAAACTATGTATATGCACTGCCAAATAGACTGGACAGCATCAAAGGCTTTTCTATGATGCGGTAGTCCAGCCGTTATGGTGACCTGTATATACGTAGTAATTATGCATATATCTCAATCCGGGCTATATCCTATAGCTGCCATATAACTGATTGATCGGAAATGGTATAACTTTGGTGTTTTTAAAGTTAAAGAGTTCAAATTTAAGGTGAGAGCTATTTTTGGCAAAATACAACATGTCGAATTTCATAAGAATCGGACGACTATATCCTATAGCTGCCATACAACTGAACGATCGGAAATGACCCAACTTTCGTGTTTTTGAAGATAGAAATCTGGAACTTAAAACAGATTCTATTTTTGGTCAGATAATCCGACCTACCAAATTTCATAACGAGCGGCTGACTATATCTTATAGCTGCCATATAACTGAACGATCGGAAATGGTTTTTGGTAGAAATACCAACTTTGGTATTTTTGAAGATAGAAGTTTGGGACTTGTTTTTAGATTTTATATTATAATAAATTGGGTTATATTATCATATTCTCATAAGGATCGGCCAACTATATCCGATGTTTGCGATATATATCTGGTTTTAACTGCAAGGGTATATAAACTTCGGCTCCGACCGAAGTTAGTTTTCCTTTCATGTTTTAGAAGTCTCTGTAAAGCAAATTTTTTTTTGTCAAAATATTATCATTGAAAACATTGTCGAAACTTGCAAATTTTAGTTAAGCAATAAGATTAGATATTAAGTATATTGTCCATCGCAAATTGTATCAAAAAACTATTTTGAATATGAATATCGCACTTTCAAAGTCACCCAATAAGTTTTTGATATTGTCAATCATGTGCTTTCTGCTTCCAAAAGCTCTCTTCTACAGTGGGCTGACAATTTTAATTTTTGGATTTCCGAAGTTTAACGAAGTTTTTAACATTTTTGCATAAAAAAACACTAATATCACTTATATCAATACCATAAAAATGTCCAAAATCCCCAAATTGATTTGATTTTAATGCATTAATATTAATAACAATTAGCAGATAGTAGGTTGGCCACTTTTTGTGGCCTTAAAAAATACCAGTAAGCCAAAAGAAATTTTTCACAGAATCACGGACATTTTTTTTAGAATATTTCGGAAGTTATAAAAGCTAGACGAAAGCCAGACCTTTCAAATAAAATCATCAATATTCGTTTACGTTACAGCAAAGATTATAAAGTACATAGATGGGACATCAGGGCCCAAAACGGTCAACTTTTTGCGTCGAGCTTGTTGGTGAGGGGGGAAACGAACATGCATACGATTCTATTTTTAGAACTCATTACATGTATCCGTCAACAAAAATGTGAACCTATGTATGTATGTGTGACTGCTCGCACGACGGAGTAAAAATTTTTTGGCTTCCAAATTTCAATTTCAATTTCTCGTTTCTGTTTTCGATGCGCCGATGTGGTAGTTGGTAGAACAAATAGTATTTTTAATCGCGGCAGATCGAAACAGGATGGTAGCGTAATGCATAGAGTAGTTACTCTATGTGTAATTTTTGTGTGTTCAAATCCTCGTAAGGACTTCGAACTTTTTATTTCTTTTGTAATAATTATTTTTTATTTATTTGTCTTTAATTTTAATATTTTTATTTAATTTTACAATTGTAAAAATTTTTTAATCTTTATTATGTCCCGCTAATAACATGCTAATACAATTTCAAGGGAGTCCTTCCGGCATTTTGTCATCCGACACGTCCGTCACTTATTTTTACAATAATTGTAATAGAATGCAATTAAAAATAATAATAATAACGTAAAAATCAAAAATAAAAAAAAAAATAAATAAATAATCTGTATAAAAAGAATCATAATACTAAAACTTTATCAAAATTGGAAAAACAGCCCGCTGGTGTAATCGAACCCAGGACCCCATGAATAAGGACCGCGCACTATCCATCTAGGCTACTCTCGAATTTGATTTTATGATACTTAAAATTGGTGTTAAAGGAGGCGCTAGAATCTATAGCAAAAACAGAGTTGACGAGTAAGGATAGTAAAAGATATTTCTGATCTCTTTACTCTTACATTGGTTCGATTACAACGTTTCAAACTTTCATCGTTCCAAAGATGTTACGATCTAAAAATAGAATTCTCTCTCTCCCTATCTCATCTGCCAGCCGTTTGTCGTGGAACCCGCTCTCAAATGTTTTCATTATTACAGCGGGTTCCACGACGGAAAAAATGAAAACATTTAAGAGCGGGTTCCACGACGCGGCCTGCCAAAGTGCCGTAGAACCCGCACTTATAGACATTTTTACAGCGGGTTCCACTACGAACTGAGACGATGTTAAGGTGATTTTACAATTTTGTATTTTTTTTTATTGGATTATAAATTTAGGAAAAAACCTTAAAAGAATAAAAATATAATATAAATAGATTTAAAATTAAATAAAAAATTGAAGTCCCGAGCCTAGTTTGAACTTATTTTACTTTGCACCCCAGCCAAGCACTCTACCACTCGGCTATTCCTTATTCGTTGTCTCGCGAAAAATTTCTCAAACTTAACTTGTCGCGCAATGGAACCCGCTCGTTCCAGCGGGTTCCACTGCTGGAACCCGCAATAGAAAATTTTTCTTTGTATGAGATGTCCCATCTATGTACTGTATAATCTTTGGTTACAGGCAGATAAATAAGATATTTGAACTTTACCACGCCCCTTTCCGCCGCAAAAGTTAAAAACAAATTCAATGTATAGAAACATTTTACTATTATTATTATTATTAATAATTAGGTTATAATTAAGATTATCAATACATATTGATAATTATTCTTATTATATTATATTATTGATAATTATTATAATTATATTGATATTGTAATATAATTAATATTATTGTAAGCGATTGTAAAAATAACGACGGATAGTGGTGATCCCTGAGGGATTCCATTATGGAGGTCTAACGTTCTGGAGAAAGCATTCCCTATTTTCACTTTTATTTGCCGGTTTGTCATGAAGTTTTTGATGTAACCTATAATTTTGGGGCCGACGTGCCAGGAAACGAGTTGATTTAAAATTGTATGAATTCCAATTTTGTCAAAAGCTTTGTGGAAGTCGAGAGATAGTATTGAGATATGGTTTTTTCTCTGTAAAGATTTAGTGATCAGATGATCTACCAAGAGTAGAGCTTCAGATACCGATTTACCTTTAGTGAACCCAAACTGATTTTTATTCAATAGTTTGTTGCGAGTTAAAAGCCACCAAAGCCTATTGGCTATCATTTTATCGAGAACTTTAGCCAAGCAAAAGTTTAGTGAGATGGGACAGTACGAATTTAGAGATGTTTTGTCAGAGTTTGGTTTAGCAATTGGGATAACAATACTCAGGTTATAGTTTTGCGGTATGTCACTCTGAAAGATATTATTATATAATTGTAGTAGTCTATGTTTAACAATACTGGAGGAATTTTTTATCATGTCGTATGTAATCCTGTCACTCCCAGGAGTTTTGCCTTTTAGTTTGTTAGGAGACGCGTAGAGTTCTAAAATTGAGAAAAATTGAAAATTCTTCCTCAACAAGTGTTGCATTTTTGTCTATTGGATGAGTTAAGGGATAAAAATGGTTTAGTGTGGAGTTTTTATTTGCAAGAAAGCTACTATCGAAGTTACAGTCATCAGAGTTTTTAGACCACAGGGAGCCAAATTCGTTTGCTATATCTCTTTTCTCTATAATGGGCTGATTGGTTTGATTAATTGGTGAAATGCAGTGAACGGGTATAGAGGTTTTTAGGCCACAAAATCTTCTGATGTTATTCCAAATAATTCTGTATATTCACTTGCCGTACCCGGACGTGTTTCTTCGATCGCTCTTGCCAGTTTGCAATTATTTTCGATCTTGAACTCAAGCTTTCTCCTTCTGCGACAAGTTGAATAATAACAATTAATCCCTAAAAATAAATTCGACTTAATAAGTTCATTGAACTATTTATTTCCAATTTATAGATTTAATCGGTTAAAGTTATCTCTGTTGCCCTTTAACTATATTCTCCAACATAAGTCTCTCCGAGCTGTACTCTCCGGACGTAACCCGTTACATTCGTAGTTACTGTGGAGTTTGTTGTTCTTCACGACGCCGAACCTTCGTTGCACATCTCTTTTGTAACGTCATCTCTTACATCCGATCTGATCGTCCACTCTCGGCTATAGAGTGCTTCAGAGAGCCTAAATTCTTTACACGCTATTACAGTGGTCTGCATTCCGTCAAAAAGAAGCCAAAAATGAGTCTTACTTGCACAGCAAAAAAATGTGAATTTGGTGGAACCATCACGGGTGACTCATACCTGTCTTGTTGGCTCTGCAATAACTGCTCACATATTAAATGTGCTGGAGGAGGACACAATGGACGGATAAGTGACCTTATCAAAAAGAAAATTGGCCTGACATGGTCTTGCATCGCTTGTAGAGAAATTGAGTCAGAGATGCGGACTTTTATGAAACAGACGAGAAATGGTTTCCTAGATGTCCGCAAGCAATTCTCGGCCCTTAATGAGCAATTCCTCGCTCTTGAAACTCAATTCCTTGGGCTAAAGTTGTTAAGTGAATCCCCCAGACGAAAAATTCCGAACAACAACCTGCTGACTTCTAAATTATTGAATACCCCTACATCCCATGCTGTACAAGTCGATGAATTTTCAACACCAAACATTTTACCGTCGCCTACTAGTTTACCTACTTATGCTGTTCCAGTACCAAGGGACTTGATGAGCCTTCCTTCAGGGCACTCTAATATTCATCCCTTGCAAGAAGCGATCAGCGTACCAAGTACAAATCTCGAGCCACCTCTCATCTTGGAGCCTCCATCGTTGGACATCGTTGGACAACCCCCATCGTTGGACAACCTACCCTCTGCTCTAGCTGTGATGTATCCAAGGCCTCTGGTTGGTGTGGCGCCTGAAGTTAGATCTTCTGGACTTACGCTGAGGGCGGTTGCTCCTCGTAAGGCCATTTTTGTCTCTCGGCTTATGCCGGATGCTACTGTTGATGATGTCAAGAGTCACCTGTTAAACCATCTTAAGGTAGCTCCTAATGAAATAGCTGTTTTTAAGTTTAACTTTAAGCATAAGCGTTCTATATCTTCTTTTAAAATAGTTCTACCTGATTCCTACCTTGAAAAAGCACTTGATCCTGTAGCTTGGCCTGAGCACAGTATCGTTCATGAATTCCTAGCAAAAGACGCTCAGAATACTATCCCTGCAGAAACTGCGTCAAAAAAACTGAATAACATAGTATTTTCCTGCTGCTATCAAAACGTTAGAAGTATTCTGGGTAAGCTGAGCCAGTTTTTTACAAAGAGTGCTTCTTTTGATTTTGATGCTATCGTGCTTACTGAAACTTGGCTTAACTCCTCTGTCTCTGATTATGAAATTCTTGTTTCCAAATTCATAGTGTTTCGATTGGATCGTCCAACTTTTGCAGGTGGTGTCCTCATTGCTGTTACTAATAAGTACCCTTCTGAAATGATTCCTTTCACGAACGAGTTCGGAATTGAGTTCATTGCGGTGAAAATTTTAACTGGCTCGTCTCATATTTTTCTGACCTGTTCCTACATTCCTCCCATGGCTGAAGATATTGTGTACTTTCACCATCTTGATGCCATTAGGTCTGTCTCTTCGTTGGCCAAGGACCGTGATTTAATCCTAATCATGGGAGATTTCAACCTTCCCATCATTTCCTGGATCCCGTCTGAGGTAGACAATTCATTGCTTTCCAGTTGTCATAACGACTTTATCGATGGCTTAACCGATCTTGCCCTGCTCCAAATTAATCCAATTCATAACACTCATGGCAGATTTCTGGACCTTATTTTTTCTAATGTGTCATCCTCTGTGACAGTCATTCGGTCCCCGCCGCTATCGCTTCCTGAAGACATTCACCACCCTACACTATTAGCATCGGTGTTAATTGATGTGCCTCACAATGATGCTTGCTTTAATGCTAAACCTCGTTTCAAATGCTTCAGAAAGACTGATTTTATTGCCCTTCGGAATCATTTAGCTGAAATCGATTGGAATTTTCTTTCATCTATAAACACAATTGAAGCAGCTACGGATTCGTTTTACGAAATAATTCATAATGCCTTGAACAAATTTGTTCCGGAAGTCCCTGTATCATTGTCTATAAAACCACCTTGGTATAATAAACACCTTTCTCGTCTTAAGAACAGAAAATCCAGAGCTTACAAAAAGTTTCTTAAGTCAGGATCGATGTGCCACCAGTCAAACTTTCTTTATGTTCGCAACCAGTTTATTATTCTCAACGATCTACTCTATAAGCAGTATATCAGGAATTGTAAGGTAAACTTTCGAAATGATCCAAGCTCCTTCTACTCTTTTGTCAATATGAAACGTAAATCAAATCTTTTTCCTCCTTCCCTATCATATAAAAATATTTCACATTCTTCTGAGCAAGATATTGCTAATCTCTTTGCGTCATTTTTTCAAACCACCTATTCGTCCGATTCATATAACCACAATTCTTCTTATCCTTATAAATTACCACATATAAACAACATTTACTTTACAAAATTTCGAATTCAGGATCTGTTCGAAGCTCTTTCAACAATAGATATATCATTCTCTGCTGGTCCTGACAATGTTCCTAGCTGTGTTCTAAGGTACTGTTCTGATATCCTTTGCTATCCTCTCACTATCTTATTCAACTTATCCTTGGAGCTGGCATGTCTCCCCAAGAGATGGAATGAATCTTTTATTATTCCGCTTCATAAGAAAGGCTCTAAAGAACTTATTGAGAACTACCGGGGGATTGCTAAGCTATCTGCGATTCCCAAACTGCTTGAGAAACTGGTTACTTTCCAACTGCAACATTTTTGTAAAAGTATTATTTCCACTTCACAGCATGGTTTTGTCAAACTCTACCACGACTAACCTTCTTGAATTCACTTCGTTTATCCACAGAGGTTTTCTGAGCCGCATGCAAACTGATGTGGTGTACACTGACTTTAGTAAAGCGTTTGACTCTGTGAATCACCATCTCCTCCTTCATAAGCTGTGTCTTTTGGGGTTTTCTCCTCATATAGTACAGTGGTTGACCTCTTATCTATCGAACCGCACGCAGCGTGTTTTGTTTAAAAACAGTTCATCACAGATTATAAATGTTTCATCTGGTGTCCCACAAGGTAGTCACTTAGGACCTCTTCTGTTTGTTCTTTTTGTCAACGATTTACCTAGTGTTATAAACTATGCTACTACATTTATGTATGCTGATGATGTCAAGTTATGTCTTTCTTTCTCAGACCATTTCCTTCATAGACACTTGCAACTAGACCTTAACGAAGTCTTCTTGTGCTCAAACAATCTCCTTTTGCTTAACTGCTCTAAGTGTAAGGTTATGACGTTCAATCGCTGTGTGCCTCACATCGTTTCGTACTCTCTTGGGAATAACGTCTTAGATCGTGTTTTCCTAATTAACGATCTTGGAGTAATTTTTGACAATAAGTTGTCCTTCAACGACCACATATCACTAACAGTCAATAAAGCCAGAGGCGTGCTAGCTTTTATCAAACGTTGGTCTAAAGAATTTGATGATCCTTTCAAAACTAAAACTCTATACGTATCGTTGGTTCGTCCTATCTTGGAATACTGTTCTAGCGTTTGGAGTCCGCAATACTTTGTTCACCAAAGGAGGATTGAATCAGTCCAAAAGCAGTTTCTGCTATTTGCGTTAAAAGGCTTAAACTGGGATACTGCCACTTCCCTCCCGTCGTACAATTGCCGGTTAAAACTACTAAACCTACCTCCTTTAAAAGAGCGCCGTACTTGTGCTGGGGTTATGCTGCTTCATGTGCTTATTCTTGGACAGGTTGATTCACAAGTACTTCTTGAAAAATTAATGTTTTCTGTGCCTAATAGAGTAACTAGATCATTTCGACCCCTTTGGTTACCGATTTCTAGATCTAATTTTGCGGAACACGATCCATTCCGCGTTATCTGTAAAAATTATAACTCGTTATCCCATTTAATGTCCCCTGAACTATCCCTAGATGTAATTAAATCCAAAATTATGGAATATCTTTAAACTTAATTTATCCTTACTCTTAGTTATAATAATATAGAAATAACAGTTCATTGTTAATAATAAATAAATAAATAAATAAAAAAATAATCTTAGGGTTGGAAGTTGGTTGTATATCTGATGTAAAGTCGTGCATAGCTGCGTTTTTGGCTAATTTTAATTCTCTTTTGACTGGCTAATTTTAATTCTCTTTTGAAGAGTGCATTGACTTTTTTGTAGTTAATTAAGTTTTCACTTGTAATATTGTTTATATAATATATATTTACGAAGAAGAGCTAGCTTAGTGTTCCACCGGGGGACTTTGTGTTCAGAATTAGTAACCAAAGATTGGGGAATAGATTCATTGGCGCTATTTACGTGCATAAATAATTTGGCGTACAAATATAAAAATATATACAAATATATGCAGCTGTAAAATTCTCGTTTTCGCTTTCGTTGTCCGCTGCTATATATGTATGAATGTAAATTACATTTGCAGTTAAAACCGGATATATATCGCAAACATCGGATATAGTTGGCCGATCCTTATGAGAATATGATAATATTACCCAATTTATTATAATACAAAAACCAAACCTAAAAATGTCCCAAACTTCTATCTTCAAAAACACAAAAGTTGGGTCATTTCCGATCGTTCAGTTATATGGCAGCTATAGGATATAGTCGGCCGATCCTTATGAAATTTGGTAGGTTGGATCAACTGACCAAAAATATAATCTGTATTAAGTTTCAGCTTTCTATCTTCAAAAACACGAAAGTTGGGTCATTTCCGATTGTTCAGTTATATGGCAGCTATAAGATATAGTCGGCCGATCCTTATGAAATTTGGCATGTCGTAATGGTTTGCCAAAAATAGCTCTCTTGTCAAACTTGAACTCTCTAACTCTAAAAACACCAAAGTTATACCATTTCCGATCAATCAGTTATATGGCAGCTATAGGATATAGTCGGCCGATCCGGGCCGTTCCGACTTATATACTGCGTGCAAAGGAAAGAAGGGTGTGTGCAAAGTTTCAAGTCGATAGCTTTAAAACTGAGAGACTAGTTCGCGTAGAAACAGACAGACGGACAGACAGACGGACAGACGGACAGACGGACATGCTCATATCAACTCAGGAGGTGATCCTGATCAAGAATATATATACTTTATAGGGTCGGAGATGTCTCCTTCACTGCGTTACCCACTTTTGACCAAAATTATAATACCCTCTGCAAGGGTATAAAAAAGTCTGGATAATCTTTTGGGGATCATCAGAAACGAGTGAGGGGAAATTAGGAGACAAGATAAGAAATGGCATGACGCATTTACCAGGGTCTACTGCGTTATGAGTTGGATAACACACCCCCTCCTAAATTGAAGCGTCCCGATTTAAATGATGGCGCAGTCATGGAGTTTAATTGAGCTGTTAATTCTGCTACGATTAGTTCTTCATGCGGGATTTCTTGATCGGACAAATTATTTGTTTTTAAAATATTGTTAAGCCGTGGTTTAATGGTTTTACAATATTTTCTAAATTTATAAATTAATAACCAAATTATATATGTTGAAATTAATGTGATTATAATTAATGTTAGTGGTATTCTGGTGTTAGTGGTATATTTGTTTAATTTGAATAAAAGGATATAAGGATAAGGATGTTATCAAATGCTAGTTCCGAACTGTTCGATATTATATATTCGGATATTTCAAAACTGTTATAATTGTGGGCTGTAATGTATTCTAATATTTTATTATCTACGTTTGTATATGATATATTTTGAATTATTGTGGTTCCGTTGAATGTTATTAAATAAGACCCTATTAGGCAAGAGTCATTTACATTATTTCCATTTACTAAAATAGCACCTTCCTGAATAATATCTATTTGTTTATAGTATCGCATCTATTTTTATACCCTTGCAGAGGGTATTATAATTTTGTCCAAAAGTGTGCAACGCAGTGAAGGAGACATCTCCGACCCTATAAAGTATATATATTCTTGATCAGGATCACCTCCTGAGTTGATATGAGCATGTCCGTCTGTCCGTCTGTCCGTCTGTCCGTCTGTCTGTCTGTCTGTCTGTCCGTTTCTACGCGAACTTGTCTCTCAGTTTTAAAGCTATCGACTTGAAACTTTGCACACACCCTTCTTTCCTTTGCACGCAGTATATAAGTCGGAACGACCGGGATCGGCCGACTATATCCTATAGCTGCCATATAACTGATTGATCGGAAATGGTATAACTTTGGTGTTTTTAGAGTTAGAGAGTTCAAATTTAACATGAGAGCTATTTTTGGCAAAACAATACGACGTGCCAAATTTCATTTCGGCCGACTATATCCTATAGCTGTCATATAACTGAACGATCGGAAATGACCCAACTTTCGTGTTTTTGAAGATAGAATGCTGGAATTTAATACAGATTCTATTTTTGGTCAGTTGATCCAACCTACCAAATTTCATAAGGATCGGCCGACTATATCCTATAGCTGCCATATAACTGAAAGATCGGAATTGACCCAACTTTTGTGTTTTTGAAGATAGAAAGCTGGAACTTGGTACAGATTCTATTTTTGGTCAGTTCATCCAACCTACCCAATTTCATAAGGATCGGCCAACTAAATCCGATGGTTGCGATATATATCCGGTTTTAACTGCAAGGGTATATCAACTTCGGCTTCGCCCGAAGTTAGCTTTCCTTTCTTGTTTATAATGGGATATTTTAAATAGATTACAAATAATTCTTTGTGCAAAGCAATTTTGAATTCAGAAATGTCCAATAAATCCGTAATTACTACAGGTTTTGATTCGTGCTTATATATTTCTTGAAAATCATCTACATTTAATATCTTTATGTTAAAAATGTCCATTTTAGCCAATGTAATTGTATCAATTAAATTTTGAAGATCATAAGTTATTAAATGTAAACGATGTTTTCTTAGAGGTAACTCTTCGCTTGTAAAAACCGATTTTAAATTTGTGGACAGTATTTTTATTTCATCAAACAATTTGGAAATTTTTACTTGTTGCTTGTTGTTGTTATCAATTAATTCATTAATTTTATTTTCAATGGTTACTACATCATCATGGTCCGGGGTACCAGCTAACCATTTTAAAACCGTTCCTAATTCAATAATACCTATTTTTTTAGATCTTGTTGGCAATAATTGTGATAGAATTAAATCTAGAGTTCTTAAATTATATGAAATTTCCCAGTAAAATTTATCATTCTTAGTATTCTTTATGTAGTTAAGCTCTGTGTTCATTATTTCTTTATAGAAACTAATGTTGGTAACATGAAATAGCTCAGCATTGGAGTCATAGGTCAAAACCTCCTTATTGTCTTTATAAAGAAAGAAATCATGATTCGAATAATTAATTAATTCGGATGTTATTGTAACTACGATCAGAAATATAGCTATTGCGGAATGCAGTGTTATCTGTAAGTTAGAGAAAAAAAATGTAAGACTAAATATTATCTTTGTGAACTATTCTATTCCTATTGTTTATTATTACTTTATTACCCTGGTTTTCCTTTACTACCTGTTTTTTATATATTGGTTTTAATTTGTTTCTTTCCCCATATTTTTATACTCTTGCAGAGGGTGTTATAATTTTGTCCAAAGATAAAAAGTATATATATTCTTGATTCCAGGATCACCTCCTGAGTTGATATGGGCATGTCCGTCTGTCTGTCTGTCTGTTTCTACGCGAACTAGTCTCTCAGTTTTAAAGCTATCGACTTGAAACTTTGCACACACCCTTCTTTCCTTTGCACGCAGTCGGAACGATCGGGATCGGTCGACTAATTCCTATAGCAGCCATATAACTGATTGATCGGAAATGGTATAACTTTGGTGTTTTTAGAGTTAGAGAGTTCAAATTTAACATGAAAGCTATTTGTGGCAAAACACTATGAAATTTCATAAGGATCGGCCGACTATATCCTATAGCTGCCATAAAATTGATTGATCGGAAATGACCAAACTTTCGTGTTCTTGAATATAGAAAGCTGGAACTTAGTACAGTTTATATTTTTGGTCAGATAATCCTACCAAATTTCATAAGGATCGGCCGACTATATCCTATAGCTGCCATATAACTGAACGATCGGAAATGACCCAACCTTCGAGTTTTTGAAGATAGAAAGCTGGAACTTAGTACTGATTATATTTTTGGTCAGATAATCCAACCTACTTAATTTCATAAGGATCGGCCAAGTATATCCTATAGCTGCCATATAACTGAACGATCGGAAATGTTTTTTGGTAGAAATACCAACTTTGGTATTTTTGAAGATAGAAGTTTGGGACTTTTTTTTAAATTTTATATTATAATAAATTGGGTTATATTATTTTATTCTCATAAGGATCGGCCAACTATATCCGATGTTTGCGATATATATCCGGTCTTAACTGCAAGGGTATATCAAGTACGGCTCCGCCCGAAGTTAGCTTTCCTTTCTTGTTTTTAATGTTTTTTTTTGGCTCATAAAAAATTTTTGAAGAGGCAACCGTGAAAATCCTTCATCTGTTTTGCTTTTGTCGAGTCAGCCAGTAGCTTCTCAATTCATTTATAGTTTATCTATTATGCTTAAGTATGGACATATCGCCATATATATCTGATTATATTTTTGAGCTGCTCTCTACTTATAAATGAACGAAATTGTGCAGATGTGAAACTTGATTCGTTGTCTGTCATGACGGTTTTGGCTAATGGATAATGTTGTAAAATTTCCAGTACTTTGTTTTTCAATATTTAACTTATTATCTATTTCTTTGACTGTTAAGAATATTGAATAAGCGTCAATACACGTTAAAAAAAATTTTTTATCTGCGTAAAATATATCAATATGAAGATTTTCACCTTCACTAGTTGGAATTGGTGCTTCACCTATCGGAATTTCTACTGGACGTCTGCAATATTTATTTTGGTTACAAATGACGCAATTTTTATGTATTATTTTAATTTTATAAATAATTTTGGTCAATAATAAAGTCTATATATTTGTTTGTAATTTTCGTCTAATCCTCTATGGACACGACAATGAGTCTCTTCAATAATAATTGCCTTATCTTCCTCATTTTCTACGTCTTGTACAAAAATTCTTGTAAAAAGGAATTTGTTTCCGAAATTTTCTTTAAGTGGTTTTTGCAATAAGTAAAGGTATTGTAGAGTACAGTGTAGACCTATGGTTATATTTGGTGAAATATATTCTTTTAGTAACGTTACTAAATTCTCTGGAGTATCATACTCAATAATATGTCTAACATTATTGAAGACATTTATTGATTCGTGGACTGTTAATCTGCCAGTAGTGATTAGGAGTTAAATTTTGAATTGGTTAAGTGCTTTATTAGTTTCTTCGATTACATTTTCAAAGCTGCTTTCTGCAGAATGAATTGTATTTTCATCTGAACTATCCTATATCTGGGTCTGACAAATTGTTAATTTGGATTCTGGATAAAGCGTCCGCTACAACATTAGTTGTACCTGTTTGTATTGAATTTTTGGTGTAAAACTTTGTCAGATATTTAATACGCTGATGGCTGATAATCAGTGTGAGTTTTTATTCCTACCACGCCATATAAGTAGTTTCCTAGGTTTTTTAATGTTCAAACCAGAGGTCGGCACCCCAATACATTGATATGATTTTACCGCATTAGTGTTAGTAACGAATAGCAGAAAGTAGGCTTTGAGCATGACGTTTCACACATTTATACTGTGTGTGTGTGGCAGAGCTCGGGCAGAGAAATTTCCTATGCCCCCGAGATAGGGCCGTGTCGACCTCTGGTCCAAACAATTGCTTATAATTCTGTTTTTTTTTAGTGGCGTATGCTTGTTCTGTTTTATTGAGCGTTTTTGAAATAAAGGTTATAGGCTTACCCATGCTATGCTTGTGACATGCTATAATGCTATATTATGCTATATTTGAAGCGTCTTTTGTAAGAATGAATTTTTTACTATAATCTGGTTGTACTAATTTAAGTTGATTAGTAAGATTTTGCTTGAGTTCATTGAATGCTTTTACAGCTGGTTCGTCCAACTGTACCGACATTTTTTTCGACATATTTTTAGATATTTTACCATTATGGCCTCCTAAATATAAGGTGAGTGGTTTTGGTATGTAAGCATAATTACGGACAATCTTTCTATAATTACCTGTTAGGCCAAGAAAGCTCCTAAGCTCTCTGATATTTTTTGGAATTGGGTAATTTTGTATGGCTGCGATTTGACCTGGGTCTGTTTTGATTGCATAATAAGAGACTACGTATCCAAGAAAGTTGGTTTCTTGCCATTTGGATTTTTCCAAAGAAATTTTCGTATTTGATTCTAAAAGGATATTTATTATTCTAGTTAAATCATTTAAAGGTTCCTCTACTGATTTTGGAAAAATTATTATATCGTCCAAATAGACGTGGCAAGTTTTTCCAACCTGATCTCTTAAAATGTCATCCATTGCTCGTTGGAAGATTCTTGGAGCGTTTTTAAGCAGATTATAACCGACTAACAAGTCAGTTTCTTAACCCTCGATTTCATAAAAGATATGTTTAATATAGAAAATCGTTATCATGTGATAATATTTTATTATCGAATATACGTTTACTGTTGAAACCCATTTATAAATAGGGAGTTCATTTTTATTTAAATATATCTTACTCTTCCCTCTCTTTCTCTTAAGCGAACGGGGTGTTTTTTTTGTGCGCACTGCGTTTTATTGTAAATATTGGTAAACCGGTGTTTACTCACTTAATCAATTGCATATATTGTGAATCTTAAGAATCTTAGGCTTGAACCGTATCGCTTCGCGATTGCTGTGGTATATTTGGAGTCGAATTAATAAATTGAATAATTTCAATTCCAAGCATAGCTCAGCTCTGCTTCTTCCCCGGCTTATCTCTGTTTCTGCATTTCTCTTTTGCACTCTCCTATGCTCCCGCTTCGGCTTTCTATTCGGTACAGTTTTTTAACTTTTTATATATTAATTATTGTTTTATTAATTAAAAAAAAAATGGAATTTAAACTTGTCTGCGCCATGAAGTCTTGTAACAAGACAATTTCCACATCCCAGCCTACCATCTATTGCTGGTTACGAGATCGATCTCAGCGAAGAGGAGGTGGAGTCCTCATTTCGGTAGACTCTACTCTTGCTTCTGAAGAGGTGAAATCCCAAGAGTTTGGTGACATAGAATTTATTTGCGTTAAAATCACTATGTCCGTTAAAGCTTTATACATTACATGTTCATATATACCTTCCATGTCTGAACCGCCTACATATTGGCAGCATTTGTCCGCCATTCGATACGTCTCTAATCTTATGACGGATCGTGACCAGCTCGTAGCGGTGGGCGACTTTAATATCCCAGAATTAAAGTGGTCCAACGTCGATAACTCACCATCTTTGTCAGTTATAAGTGAAGCGGATGTTTATCCGCTTATGTGCCTGTGCAGTATTGGCAGTATTCATAAATAGCCCAACTATTGTTGCGGCGGCTGAGAAAGAGTAGTTCATTAAATTATTAACATATAGACATATATATATATATACATACTTATTATATACCATCTGAAAGGTATTGATTAGGTATATCATATATATACATAAATATTGGATCTGGCTTCTACGGATCAAAAGATATATAGATTCAATCTTTATTTTCAATTTTTAAAATAAAAGTTATCGAATAATTTTTATTTCCAATTTATATAATAAAAATTGAAAATAAAAGTTTTTGCGTAATTTTTATATAAAAATGGATACTTAATAATTATTACTAATTTTTTATTATTAGTATTAATTTTAATTATTAAAAATCAATTTTTTTCGTAAAAATTAAGAAATAACTTTTAATTTGTAATTTTTTGCTTTTTTAATTATAACCGTTACAGTCCCTGCTTATAACTTACCATGACTTCACAGCGGGCATGTTTGACATGTCCCTAGGTCTGATCAATCATGTTAGAAATTCGCTAGGTCGGCTTTTAGACTTATGTTTTGTCCTGATCCTGATGGTACTGCTCTCTCCAGAGCTTTTCCCCTTTCAACCCCAGAGGATCCATATCACCCCACGCTGGAGGTCTCAATCGAAACCACTCCTGGTATCGATCAGATGTCTCCGAGCGTGGTAAATAAGATTCGCTGTTTCCGTAAAGCTGATTTTCAGAAACTTAAGGGGTTATATACAGTTGTACCGCGCAAAAATATGGATTTTTATCGATTTTTTTTTGACACCATAGAAAATATTTATGAAAAATGTTTTACCGACGTTGTTTAGTACATGTTTCTGGGTACTTAATTAAATTTTTTCATAAAAAAATATTACATAACAAAAATGTTATAGCCGAATTCCCGGATTGTCTTTTTTCGATGGTGTCTTGCGGTGGACAAGATTTCTCGAAAACGGTTCATCCGAAATCCAAAATTCAAAAAAGTTTAGTTAGTAAATTGTATTGTCTAGTCCGTGAACGAGGGATTTTTTAAAATTTTGATTAAAAAAAAAATGGCGACGTTTTTAACAAAAAATGTACTTTTTCAACGTATAAGATTTTCGTTTTTTGTGCTTTAAAAAAGGAGTTTTCAAAAAAATTGAAAATCCCTCGTTCACGGACTAGCTAATATCATAATAAATAAGTGGTCAAAATTTGGTGTTGATCGGATTAGTAGTTTTTTAGTAATCGTGTCCACCGCAAAGGTAATTTCCCAAAAAAAAGATTCTGAGATAATCGCGTTTAAAGTTTCAAGTTTGTTCAAGTTTTATATGCAGATAGTGCGCTATAAATAGTTACAGCTTCGGTTTTAATGCTCCGATCGTTAAGAATTTTTGTGAGAGTATTCCCAATAGAATATACTTAAAGAATATGTAATAAAAAAAAAATCGATTTTTTCATTTGTCACAACTGTATATAACCCCTTAATAGCCTTAGCAATACATTTGACTGGTCTGATATTCTGGCGTGCACTGATCTTAACGTCACTTTAGAAAAATTTTATTTTACTTTAAATCAGAGGTCGGTACGGCCCTATTTTGGGGGCATAGGAAATTTCTCTGCCTGAGCTCTGCCACACACACACAGTATAAATGTGTGAAACGTCATGCTCACAGCCTACTTTCTGCTATTCGTTACTAACACTAATGCGGTAAAATCATATCAATCTATTGGGGTTCTGGCCACTGCTTTAATTACATTTTTTGACTCATGTGTGCCTTGGAAATATCCGTCCGCTTCAACAAATCCTCCTTGGTTTACAAGGTGCCTAACTAACCTAAAAAATATAAAAAATAAGCTTTTACTTATATATAAAAAAACCTGCAGTAGTGTTGATTTCTCAAGATACCTACTAGCTCGGTCGAATTTTACCGTGCATAACGCTGAATGTTATGGGAATTATATTGACCGCTGCCGGATACAATTTACTAAGGATCTAAAGCAGTTTTATAATTTTGTAGACACTAAGCGTAAACACGTATCTTTTTCACGTTTGAAAATTCCTCTGCGACCTCTGATCAGGCCATTACCGATTTATTCGCAGAATTTTTTCAAACAACTTATTCTTTGCCTATTTTGACAGATTAGCCTTACGAATATAACATTCAAGTAGCAAATATTATTTTCTGTCCGTTTTTTTCTGAGAACAACTTATTATCTGGTCTTTTAAGGGTAAATCCCATTTATTCGCCAGGCCCCGACGGAGTACCAGGCTGTGTGCTAAAATACTGCCCCAGGGCTCTGTGCAAACCTCTTCTAAGTCTTTTCAACTTATCTTTGTAAACCTCGATTTTTCCCCTTAAGTGGAAGGAATCATTTATAATTCCCCTACATAAAAAAGGGAAAAAGTCCGAGGCTGCCAACTACAGAGGAAACTCTAAGTTGTCGGCAATTCCAAAGTTATTTGAAAAATTAATTACCCCTCATTACCCCTTTGCTCTTCGATTATCACTCCTTGTCAGCATGGCTTTATTAAGCGTCGCTCCAACACCAAAAACTTATTGGAGTTGACATCCTTTGTCATAGATGGCTTTTGTAAGGGATATCAAACTGATGTAATTTACACAGACTTCAGCAAAGCATTTGATTCAGTTAATCACTCACTCTTGTTGAGTAACGTGGATCTTAACGTGGATCTCCAGCTACCTATATGGAAGGACATAAAGAGTCTTATTTAAAATCTGCCGTCTCAAGGAAATCATTTTGGCCCGTTATTATTTACGCTTTTTATAAACGACTTGCCCCCTGCTTTAACGAACTTTCTAGTTCTTATGTATGCAGATGATGTAAAGCTTTGTTTTCAGTACAAATCCATCTCTGCCCAATGCAGTCTTTAGTCTGACCTTGATAACTTTCAAAAATGGTGTTTAGCTAATGATCTAATACTTAATGGATCAAAATGCAAGCATATGTCTTTTTATCGTTCTTGCCCTCTGTAAGCTACTTATTCTATTAATGTGATTGCCTTAGAAAAATTAACCCAGGTTAATGATCTCGGCATTGTATTAGACATCAAAATTAAATTAAATTTGCCGACCATATTTTCTTAACGGTTAATAAGGCTAAAGAAGTCCTTGGTTTTATCAAAAGGTGGTCAAAAGAATTTAATGACCCCTATATAACCAAAACATTATTTATTTCTTTGGTCCGTCCTATACTAGAGTACGGTTCATGTGTCTGGAGTCCCCAATATGGAGTACATAAGGACCGCATAGAATCCGTACAAAAGAATTTTTTAATATTTGCACTTAGAGGTCTATACTGGGATGCAAATCTTCAGCTTCTATCCTACAGTAGCAGACTTTTACTTATAAACTTACCTAGCTTAACAAATCGTAGGACAATGCTCGGTGTAGTTTTTCTGTATAACCTTATTAACGGGGATGTAGGGATGAATTCTGGGATGCCTGAATTTACTAACAAGTTTAAAATTTAACATTCCTAATAGAAGGACTCCAAACTTTAGTCCTCAGTTCTTTAGCCATTGTAGTTCGAGATATGCACTGCATGGCCTTTTTAGGGTATTATGTTCGAACTACAATGGTCTCTACTCTATTACATCTCTTTCCTGTCCCTCTAATTTAAAATATAGAATTTTAAATTTCCTTACAAATTTCTCTTAGCTTAAAAAATCTCAAATATCTGAATATTTACTAACAAATCGTTTCTCGAGCGCCCCTCGGTCGTCTGGGCCTCTAAGCTTTATGATGAATACAGGAATGTATTCCATTTCCAAATACTAAAAGACCGCAAAAAAAAAAAAAAAAAAAATATATTCCCTTTTTAAAGGACGGCTACAATTTTGTTGATAATAGTTTGGTCGACCTGAATACGGACGATCTTGGTTTCGGTTTGTACCAAAATTTTTGATATATCCCTGACGATAATTATTAGATTGCCCTTTTGGTCGGTTTACGAACTGTATGGAAGGATCGACTTCCATTGGTTCCGGGGTTTGCTGTCCCTGAACGTTATTCTGGTCGAAATTAGTCTGTTGGGGCCAACTTTGGTTTTGGCCGTTTCCCCATTGATTTTTAGGTTTATTAAAATTTGGTTGGACCGAATTAATCTTTAGGTAATTATTTTGCCTTCGGTTTAATATCTATTGGCGAACTGTGCTCTAAAATTATTAGATTCTAGTTCTTGCACTTTTGCTAAGGCGTTTGGAAGGTCGGGTGAATTTAGCGAGAAAAGCGTCTCTGCTATTGATCCGCCTAGACCAGAAATAAATATTCTTAGAGCATTGCGCCTAATTAGTTTATTAGTTGCTTTTGTAATTTTACTTTCTTTACCATATGTTATTATTGATCAGTAGGGTCATCTTTTTATTTACCTCGTTATAGAACTCCGTAATAGACAATTTACCTTGTCTAAGAATACTTAGTTCATCTTCCAGAACGTGGATTGGTCTTCTATCATTATAGATAAAATCCAATCTAGACAAAATCGCATTGAAACTAAGAACTGCGCCATGGTTGGTCAGGGCGTCATGTGCCGCTCCCATGATTTTGTTACGAAGTATTACGAAGCTATAAAATATTGTTCACTGTTTATTTTATACAAACTCATTGCTGTCTCTGCAGCCTCCCTCCAGCCTACATACTGAGTTTGCTCCCTATTAAATTTGGGCAGAGCTTTTATCACTTCTAATGTTGTATCACAACTGGATCAATTTTATATTTGAATCAATTGTCTGAATTTTATAATCTTCTATCGTTTTTTCCTTACTTTCTAATTTTGCCGATAATTCATCAATTTTTGTTGTCAATTCCTTTATCTGGACGTTTATCAATCTATTTATTAATTCTGTTGTAATAAAACTGGATCCAATTCCACTACCTATCAAAACCCCGAGCGAGAAAATTTGGGTGCGAAGACAGTTTTTCTTTGTATGACTCTTTTTTTCTTCTGGATTTCGTCTTTCACGGCGAGGATGCCCAGATCCCGGTGGATGTTTTCGTTGCGAACATACCAAGGTGCCCCTGTGATAGTTCTCAAGATTTTTGATTGCGCGCGCTGTACGATGTCTATGTTGCTGCTGCTCGCGTTCCCCCACAGCTGGGAGCCAGACGTCCAGATTGGCTTTAGGACTGAATCGTACTGTAGTTACTTGTAGTCCAGGCACAGTGGCGATTGTGAAATGATCCAGTGGAGGCTGATGGCTTTCAGTTTTAGGTACATTTTTTTGCATTCGATGTGCTTACGCCAGGTAAGTCATCTATCAAGGTGGACGCCAAGGTACGTTACTTCGTTAGCTTGAGGGATCTGCATACCGTTTAGTAAAAGCGGAGGGCATAGAGTAAACGTTAAATGTTTACACTTTGGTAATTTATTTTAATGCGCCAGTCGGACAGCCACCTTTCCACAACTATGAGATGATTAGCCAGTTGGGTTGTTGACTGCGTTGGGCATCTGCGAACCTGGGTATCATCGGCGAACGTTGACGTTGTTAGTTGTGCGCTCGTAGGAATATACGCAGTATACAAAACATATAGACATGGGCCGAGTGCGCTTCCTTGTGGAACTCCAGCTTCGATGGTGTAGTCGCCCGAAGTAGCTGCGTTGCAACTCACTGAGAATACCCTATTGTAGAGGTATGATTCCAGTAGCTTGTGGGTGTATGTTGGCAAATACGTTTTAATTTTCTGCATGAGTCCGATGAGCCAAACTCGGTCGAAAGCTTGAGATACGTCGAGGAAAATAGCGCTGCAGTATTCTCGTTGTTCGAAGGCTGAGCGTATTTCGGATGTTAATCTTTTCACTTGTTCGATGGTTCCATGGTTTCTTCGAAAGCCAAATTGGTGTGCCGGGATAATATTGCAAGCTTCCAGATGTGGTATTATGCGAGTTAACGAGCATTTTTCAAACAATTTAGACAAACAAGATAGAAGGCTTATTGGTCTGTATGATGACGGAATTGTGTGGTCTTTTCCAGGCTTCGGTATCATTATAATGATGGATTTCTTCCACTTTTTTGGGAAATAGCCAAGATTAATGATTCCATTAAATAGTTTACAGACGACCTCTATAGCGCATTTTGAAGTTCGATCAGTTTCTTTGGGGTCAATAGGTCACCACCGGGAGCCTTTTTTGGTTTGGCCCTCTTATGACTTTTTCGATTTCGTTCGGTCGGAATGAAGGTGCGGCTGGCTGAGGGGAGGACTCTGGCTGAATTACTGGCAGGAGGAATGAATTTGAGGCTGAGTTTGGCTGGAAGATACTTTGAAGATGTGTGGCGAATGTTTCAGCTCGGTCTTCGTCGCTGCGAGCCCAGCATCCCGAAGAGTTTCTTATCGGGGTGGTCGTTTCAATTGGGGCGCTAAGATTTGGGTGGGCCCTCCACAGGGAATGCTTGAACTATTTTTGTCGAATTTCGAATTATATTGTTTTGGATATTTGACCACGCCTATGGCCGCCGCCTACAGCAAGAGTTGGCCTTACTTGCATTTTTATTTAAGTTTTACATAATCTTAAGTTATGTATTCATAAATAGAACTACAACTTTTACTAAATATGGTTCTATTAGTTATAATATATAATTTAAGTAATATTAAGTACTTAATAACTTTCGCGGAAATGCGTCGATATATGAAAAATTTGAGCCCAATATATCTAAAATTGGAGTTTATGCAAAAAAAAAGCGTTTTCGCCCGAAGTGGGCGTAGTCAAATTTAAAAAACAAAAAAATTTGACAAAAATATTTTAAGCGTATGTGCAAAATTTGAGGCCAGTATCTTTAAAACTGGAGTTTCTGCCAAAAAAACGGCGTTTCGGCCTATAGTGCCAGGGTAGACTTCTCCAAGAACCTTCTCCACCATGTTACATAGAATAGAGTCCTGGAGAAGGAAGAGAACTTCCGTAATTCCCCTTCTGACATTCCTTGAGAGGGAATGTCCACAGGGAATGTACTTTGTGCTTGTTGGCGAGAGATTCTGGATGTACCTCAGCTGTAAATTTTCTTCCTCTTGGTGAAGAGCCTGGTCGAGTGATCGGGTTGCATCCTTAAGGCGTTGTTTTGAAGCTGGTGATCTGCTGTTTTGCCAATCATGACGCGTCGTCAGGCTGAAGGGGTATTCGTTTATTTCTGGGCTTTGAAGAAGCGTTAGAAGCACTGGCGAGTGGTCTGATGATAAGTCCGAGACTGCTTTGGCACTTATTAGATTGCGAGGTATGTTTTTTGTCACTGCAAAATCAATAAGGTCTGGGAGCTTTCGTGAGTCTGTTGGCCAGTATGTGGGACTTCCAGGGGAAACGTAGTCCAGTTTATTTTTCACATTTATAATTGCATTGTACAATTGTCTTCCTTTGAGAGTCACTAGACGTGATCCCCAGTGCGTATGTTTGGCGTTGTAGTCTCCTGCGGCTATAAATCGATCCCCAAGTGAATTGTTGAAGTCCATAAATTGTCCTTCTGAGATTGAGAAACGAGGAGGGCAGTAAACGGCAGCGATTGAAAGGATTCCGTTGCTTGACTGAATTTGTATCGATGTGGCCTGCAAGAAGTTTGTTGCAAACCCTTTGTGAAAGTGGTGTTTAATACGTTCTCTGATTAGAACTCCAGTTCCGCCGTGGACTTTCCCATCTGGATGATCTGTGCGGTAGATTGTGTAGCCTCTTAAATGAAAGTTGTATTTGCTTGTAAGATGCTTTTCCACCAGTAGCATAACGTCAATATGGTTTTCGGTTAAGAATTGTGATAATTCTAGTTTATGCCGTGAGACACCATTGGCGTATCACATTGATATTCGTAGCGCCTGCATAGATTATTTAGACTGTTGTGCTACGATCAGCTGTATCACCATGTTCTGGTTTTGAACAAGCGTTTGCATGGTTGTTTTCATGAATGACATAAGCTCCATCATACTTTGTTGGAGGGTAAGCATCATAGTTTCCATTTTGCTGTGTGGCTGTTCTGGGGCCTGTTGAGCGCTTTGAGAGTTAGGCTGAATTGGAATTTTCTTTCCAGATCGTAGGGCATCGGCGTAGGAGAAGCCGTTGGTGCTGTTTAGTGGACCGAATGAGGATCTCGCAGCTTTGGCGAAGAAGACGTCTGGCGTAGTTTTTGACGAAACGTACGCATTCTGTGGATTTTGGTTGCGCGTTGCGGTCGCTTGACGCATGTGACTCTTTAACTCCTTATAGAGCTGCGGCTGCCTCCGCAGTTTCCACATTTCTTCACGGTACTGTCCTTGTTTGTAGTGCAGCAAGCGGACTTGTGGGCGTCCCCGCAGACTACACAGACAGCCCGAAGTGTGCAGTAAGTCCTTGTGTGTCCATACTCTTGACAGTTAGTGCATTGCACTGGACCATTGCGTTTATGTGGCTCTTCAACAGTGATTTTCCGATGCAAAAGATATTCCAGGTTGTAGATTGGGTGGACTTCGTTCTTCTTCAACGACTTGTTTTCTGGCTCGAGCTCGACTATGAAGAGGGGTTGTGGCTTTTTATCTTTATTTTGAATGTTAATAACATTCTTGGCGGCGAAGCCCCTTTCTTTAAGTACTGTTTTTATTTCCGGTACTGCGGTAACATCTGTTTCTATTCCCTTTACAACCACTTGTAGGCCCTTACTGCTTTTCAGCTGGTACGTGTAATAGTTTTTCTGTACAGTGTCCAGATATTTGGACACGATTCGGAAGTGCTCTTCAGTCTTGGTTTGCACCTTTGTTTCATGGATGTTCCCTTTGATAAGCGGAACAACATGAAAGTTGTCACCGTTCCCGATCAACGACGCAATTTTGTTGTTGGGCTGGTTTGTTTTCCTCAGCCTCAGGTTGTTGTTTTTGTACTCGCTGTAGTCGTTGACGTCGCGGTACTTTGAGTTGCAGAGGTTTTCGCTGTTGTTGCAGAAGTTGTAGCGCTGCTAGTTGTTGGTGCGAAATTTTTTTCCGATAATGGAGGGGGAGTTTTACACTGCGAACTTCATGACGCGGGAGTCGGAGTGAGCAGAGCGGGTGAGCAAGACCGTGCCATTTGGGTTTCAACGGTCAGTAAAACCGGGTTGCTTATAATCGCCGATTTTTCCACTTCGGTATCGCGGGTTGAAAAGTAAGAGTAGAAGCCGTTTCTTTAATTCACTAAACTTCTACGCAAAAGCTTGTCTGTCGCTTTTAGTAAATTGTAGTTCAGCGTCTTTTCGCTTATATTGGGTTACCCCAGTTTTTTTGATTAGCTGAATTATGGTGCAGTTTTCCCGGAGCTCGGACAAAGCACGTCCGCTCAGTTCGGTAGTCCGTATACTTCTTTTTTTTTATTGTAATTAATTTGTTTTATTATGATGTAATCATAAGGATCGGCCAACTATATCTGATGTTTGCGATATATATCCGGTTTTAACTGCAAGGGTATATCAACTTCAGCTCCGCCCGAAGTTAGCTTTGCTTTCTTGTTTTGTATTATTCTTATACCCTTGCAGAGGGTATTATTATTTTGTTCAAAAGTGTGCAACGCAGTGAAGGAGACATCTCCGACCCTATAAGGTGTATATATTCTTGATCAGGATCACCTCCTGAGTTGATATGAGTATGTGCGTCTGTCCGTCTGTCTGTTTGTTTCTACGCGAACTTGTCTCTCAGTTTTAAAGCTATCGACTTGAAACTTTGCACACACCCTTCTTTCCTTTGCACGCAGTATATAAGTCGGAACGACCGGGATCGGTCGAATATATCCTATAGCTGCCATATAACTGATTGATCGTAAATGACCCAACTTTCGTGTTTTTGAAGATAGAAAGCTGGAACTTAGTACAGATTATATTTTTGGTCAGATAATTCGACCTACTCAATTTCATAAGGATCAACCAACTATATCCTTTAGCTGCCATATAACTGAACGATCGGAAATGACCCAACTTTCGTGTTTTTGAAGATAGAAAGCAGGAACTTGGTACAGATTATATTTTTGGTCAGTTAATCCGACCTACCAAATTTTTTTAACTATCGGCTGACTGTATTTTAGAGCTGCCATATAACTGAATGATCGGAAATGGTTTTTGGTAGAAATTTTTGGTATTTTTGAAGATAGAAGTTTGGGACTTGTTTTTAGATTTTATATTATAATAAATTGGGTTATATTATCATATTCTCATAAGGATTTATATCTATATATCTATATATATCTATATAAGAATATATAACGATATATATCCTCATAAGGATATATATTCGGTTTTAACTGCAAGGGTATATCAACTTCGGCTCCGCCCGAAGTTAGCTTTCCTTTCTTGTTTTTATTGTTATACCCTTGCAGAGGGTATTATAATTTTGTCCAAAAGTGTGCAACGCAGTGAAGGAGACATCTCCGACCCTATAAAGTATATATATTCTTGATCAGGATCACCTCCTGAGTTGATATGAGCATGTCCGTCTGTCCGTCTGTCCGTCTGTCTGTCCGTCTGTCTGTTTCTACGCGAACTAGTCTCTCAGTTTTAAAGCTATCGTCTCGAAACTTTGCACACACCCTTCTTTCCTTTGCACGCAGTATATAAGTCGGAACGACCGGGATCGGCCGACTATATCCTATAGCTGCCATATAACTGACTGATCGGAAATGGTATAACTTTGGTGTTTTTAGAGTTTTTTTTTTCAAATTTGACACGAGAGCTATTTTTGGCAAAACATTACAACATGTCAAATTTTATAAGGATCGGTCGACTATATCTTATAGCTGCCATATAACTGAACGATCGAAAATAACCCAACTTTCGTGTTTTTGAAGATAGAAGAAGATGAAACTTAGTACGGATTCTATTTTTGGTCAGTTGATCCAACGTACCAAATTTCATAAGGATCGGCCGACTGTATCCTATAGCTGCCATATAACTGAACGATCGGAAATGACCCAACTTTCGTGTTTTTGAAGATAGAAAGCATGAACTTGGTACAGATTAAATTTTGATCCATCCTACCAAATTTCATAAGGATCGGCCAACTATATCCGATGTTTGCGATATATATCCGGTTTTAGCTGCAAGGGTATATAAACTTCGGCTCCGCCCGAAGTTAGCTTTCCTTTCTTGTTTTTTTGTAGTTTCTTTTTCATTAAACTTTTCTGTTTATACAAATTTTTTGTTATATTGTTTTTTTTTGCTTATTGAGGTCTCTTCTAAAGTTCCAAATCACTGTCGCACTGTGTTATTAGATTTGTTTTTGTTTGTGTTGTTTTTCAGTGACCACGGTTGTTTTTTCATTCGTTAATTTGTTTTTCAGTGAACATGTTTTTAGTTTTTGAACACTGAATTTTTTTATTTTAATGGTTTTTTAATGATTTGTATATTATATATTCTGTTAAATTTTTTTATTGGGGTCTTTGCCAATCACTAGTCTTCGGTTTGCCTTTTCATCGCGAATAAATTGGGGTTTTTATGAGTTTTTGAGCCACGCTTTCTTTCTAATTAATTTGATTTTATTTTTATTAATTATTTTTTATAATCACCTTTATTTGTATGGCCCCACGTTGGGCGCCAATTAAATTTATCGCTTCACTTCACTTAAAAATAAAAAAAATTTTATTTTTTAATTTTTATTTTAAAAAACTTTTTTATTATTTCTTATTTGGTTCACAAACTTTATTTAAACGCTTAAGGCTAGACCGATTGTAAGTGAAAGGCCTGCTCCCGGCCAGATAACCAACAAACCTGGGCTTAAGAAAAATAACCCAACAGGGTACTTGGAGAGAATAAACAATTGCCCTAAGAGATTCTAAGAGAAAGGGACAATTTGCTGACGCAGTAGTTAAGTAATTGGTGAAGAGTGAAAATATCGGAAGATCGATCCAATTTGGACTGGTGACTGCGAGTCGGCTCTAATGTTTATGTCTGGCTTGGGCCATTGAAAATTTTGTGGGAATGTTTACAAGTTGAGCTTGATGTTTAGTCTGGATAATCTTTTGGGGATCATCAGAAACGAGTTAGGGGAAATTAGGAGACAAGATAAGAAATGGCATGATGCATTCAGCAGGGGCTACTGCGACTTGCAAATAATGTTTACATTGCCTATTTGGTGAGGCAATTTATGAGTTGGATAACATGTATGTATATGCATTAGTTTGGCGCATTTTATTTTTATTTTTCATTTTATTAGTTTTTTTATTAGAAAAACGGTTTTTCGGGATTTTTTGCTCCTAAAAATTCCTAAGCGCGTAATTTTAAACCGATTTTATAATTTTAGACGTTTTTTAATAGTGAAATGTTGTAGCTTTTAAAAAAAATAAATCTTTAATTTATTTCAACAAAAAGGATACAAATTTTACGCAAGAAACTGACATTGTCACCAGGTATTAAATTAAAAATCTTTTTTTCGTTTGTTTTCGCTTTCGTTATTTAATTTAAATAATAAAATAATTAAAATAAAAAATATTTATAATATTTATAATATAAATATTTATATTATTAAAATTTTTTGTTTTTTACTATCGACTAAAAAATATTAAAAAATTTTTCATTCACAAATTAAAACAATAAATTTTTAAATTTTTATCGTTGCTGTCTGCTTATTTAAAAATTAATAAAATTAGAAAAAGGAAAATAATAAACGGAAATTAAAATCTACGACTATTGGTGACTTAAGAAGAAGACTAAATGTCAGAGTAAAAAGCATTCGCTGGAACGTTTGGAAGCTGGGGTCAGTTCCTTTAGTAAAGACCAAGCTAGAGTGCAGGCTTCAGGTTTTAAATGAGACAATTTTAAGGCTAATGAGTTGCAAGATCAGTTTGAGCAATTAGATGGGGAAGATGAATTTGGAGCCGAGTAAGAAGAATTAGAAATATCGACCAAGGCAAGGGTGATGTCTTTATTAAATGTCTTCACTGTAGCTTAAGAGTCCCCACCAGCTTCTGCAACTTCTGCAGCCCCAACTCGAGCTCGACTTCCCAATTTGGCATTGCCTAAATTCAGTGGAAACTATTCGGAGTTTAAGAATTTTATGAGTCTCTTTGAGACATTAGTAGACAAGGATGTGAACATTCCTGTTATAGAGAAATTTAACCATTTAATTTCTTGCCTCTTTGGTGAAGCCTTAGGAACTATCAAGGCTTTCCAAGTCACCGAGAGTAATTATGACAAAGCTATTGCTAGTCTGAAAAGAATTTACGATAACGAAAGTCTCATCTTTGCGAACCAAACAAGCAAATTATTCAGCCTTCCGAAAGTTTCCCATCTGCGTTTTGTTAGCGGGTTTTGCTAACAGGTTTTGCTAGCGAGGTCGATAGTAAGCGTTAGAACTATAAATGGCGAGCACATAGTGGCCCGAGCATTTCTTGACTCTGGGTCACAAATGAACTTCATTACTGATGATCTTGCTCAACGCTTACAGATCCGTAGGGAGGAATCGTGTATTAACTTACTTGGAATTGGTCAAGCTAATTCCCAGGTTAAGAAAAATATACACTCTGTGGTGAAGTCAACAATTAATGGTAGTGAGTTTCCGTTCAACTTTTGGATTTTGAGAACTATCTCGGGTTATCAACCTTAACCAGTCAGTGATCAAAAAAGATTAGAACCTACCAAAGAACTTGCCGTAAGCAGACCCATATTTTTAGAAGTTAATAAGAGCTGAGTCATTTGTCGAACTGTTGTCCCTTGGCCAAATAAAACAAGGTCCAAACTATCCCATTCCCCCAAAAAAACTCTCCTTGGATGGTTAGTATCGGGAAAATATAAGGCTAATACCTTAACTCCTCAACAGCCTGTCTCTAGCTTGAATTGCCAAGAAGAATTACTCGAGTCGATAGATGGTAATTTTAAAAAATTCTGGTCGTTGGAAAAAGAACCAACTTCTAAAAAGCTTTTGTCACCTCAAGAGTTATGTGAGGAAAATTATCAGAAAAATACAATCGTACTGCCTTCAGGTCGATTTGAAATCAGGCTTCAATTTAAATCGGATCCAAGCATTTTGGAAAACTCGTTCGAGGTAGCCAAACGCCGTTTTTTGTCGCTCGAGGGAAGATTATCTCGAGATCCGAATTTAAAGAAAATGTATGTGGAATTTATGGAAGAATACGAATCCTTAGGTCATATGTCCCCTACAAGAGGTGGAGAAGGAATGGAGACTGTAGAATCGACCTGGTTTACAGGTCCATCGTTTTTAAAGGAACCGGAAGATACGTGGCCGACGAGCCCCCGGGTTAATCTGTCATTAGAACTTCTACAGATGAAGGCAAAAAAGAATGCTATCGGATTAACCGCAATAGTCTCTACCTCACATTTATTGGAAGTGATAGAGAGATATTCCTGTTACCTAAAACTGCTGCGAGTGTTCGTTTTTATGTATCGCTTTATAAGGAAATCGAAAAGATTAGTAGTGAATTCTGATATTGTTCCCTCACCTGTCGAATATAAATGAATAGTCTAAGAGCACAAGTATCAAGATGAAATAGAAAAGGTCCGAAAAAATTTTATTGTTGGCCCTAATATACAAAAGCTAAATCCACTTTAACATGAATCCTCAGATACTGGGCTTACATTTTCATTGTTGCTGGTCGGGTCGCGACTAGCTAATGCTCCTATATCGTACGATGTGAAGTTTCCAGTATTAATGACGAAACGCTCTCAATTTGTTCAGAGCTAGGTCCGATACTAGCACGAGTCGAATTTTCATGTCGGTCCACGAGCACTTTTGAGTCTTTTGCGACAGCGCATATGGATCGTAAATGCGCAGGAAGTCTGTAGACAGACAGTACGGTCATGCAAACGCTGCTTTAAATTCAAGCCTCGTCTAATGACTTCGATTTAGATAGAACTCGTGCCTCCGCCTATTTCCCATATGGGGTGTTGATTTTGATGGCCTTATTGATACGACACTGAAAATTATTGGTAGGTCACCCTTTAAGTCCTACATTGCCTTATTTTTTCTTGCGCAGTTTATTAAGAAGTAGTTTCCGACCTTTCAACTGATTCGTAAAGCTTCGTCGAAGAATCGAGGACGAGGTCGACTCGGTCACACAATATGCATCAAGAAATCCCGGGCACCTGTTGACAGGGCCGCTCATCGCCCCATTAGCACCGCGGACCCCGGACCAGCAGGGTCTTCCGTGCTTGTGGCGACGGCGGCATGTCTCGTCAATAAAACAAACGTTTTGGCAGCGATGGTCCCGGGAGTACGTCTTGGTCCCACAGGCGCGGTCGAAGTGGCAGCACCAGGAGGACGACATCCGAACAGGCGAGCTGGTCCTGATCGCAGAGGATCAGCAGCCGCCACAACAGTGGCTCACCGGAAGGGTCGGAGCAACGCACGCCGGCGCGGACGGAAGGGTCAGGGTCACCGTCGTCAGGACTAGCTCTGGAGCGGAATGTAGGAGGGCAGTCACAAGCTACAATTCAAATTAAAACCAACTTCAAATTAATATTAATTTAATTTTTAATTCACCCGGTAGCAAAATTAAAAAAAATAATATGAACTTTGAAATTTTAATATGAAAAAAAAAATAAAATATAAGTTCTCAGTTCAGTACAAAAAATGTTGCAAAAAAAATTCGAATCCTAAATAAATAAATAAATTTATAAATAAATAATAAACCCAAATAAATTGAAATTTTAATATGAAACAAAAATATTTAAGTTTTCAGTTCAATCAACAAATTAAATTAAATTAAAGCCCATAGGCAAGAAAACTGTTCTATTTATGAATAGTAATGCAATAGGTAAATCTTCGGAAGATTTTTTAATTGAAACAGTTCATAGTTTGGAACAGAATTCCAAAATGGGATTAGTGGACGTAAGTGGAGTCAGTGGTAAGTCAGTGGATTCCACTGCTAACGTTATAAATAAAGTTGAATCAAGTAACGTAAATAGAATTAACATATTACTGATATTAAAAATGTTACTGATAATCATTGTTGTTATTATATGTGCGAATTGTTTTTACAAGTTATATAAGCTGCACAATAAGTGCTTAAAGAAAAGATACATGAGCCGAGCAAATGACTTGGACAAAATTGAAACTTGAGCAACACAAACAACAATAACTAATCAAAGTTGAAAAGAAAAATAAATGTTATTAAATAAGAAAATGAAATAAAATGAGTGAATGAATAAAAAGCAGACTTTGACAAGACTCATAAGTCACTAACCCAAAAAAGACCGATGCAGAAAACAATAGTTAGAAAACACGTAGAAATAGAAAACAGGTAGAACACACACAGAGATAAGTTTAATCAAGATCATTGGTCTCAAGTATCAAAGTTTTTGGTCAGACTTAGATCCAATTTAACAACTCTTAGAGAAATGTTCCAGCTAGGTATATCAATACCTAATATATTTAATACGTCACTGGTGTAGAACCAGAATCAAAAGAAATAATTAATATTGACCAAGAGTTCTTGGAAGAGGAAGAAATAAATAATCTCACTATCCCAGCTAATTTTATGTCTGAGTTAGACAATTCTTCACATTCAGACACTAGCTTGAGTATAATTGAAGAAAAATGTATTACAATGGCACAGTCAAATATTGATTTTATCAACACTGCATCAAAGCTTATCCCAGTACATATTTGATGGTAAAGCAGAAAAATTAAAAAGTTTTCTCGATGCATTGGAAATTATTGAATCAATAAAAGGCGAACACGAACAGTTAGCTATTTCAATAATAAAAACAAGAAAGGAAAGCTAACTTCGGGCAGAGCCGAACTTTATATACCCTTGCAGTTAAAACCGGATATATATCGCAAACATCGGATATAGTTGGCCGATCCTTATGGGAATAGGAATATATAATCCAAATTATTACAATACAAAATCTAAAAAAAGTCCATAACTTCTATCTTAAAAAATACGAAAGTTGGTATTTCTACCAAAAACCACTTCCGATCGTTCAGTTCTATGGCAGCTATAGGATATAGTCGGCCGATTCTAATGAAATTTGGCATGTCGTAATGTTTTGCCAAAAATAGCAAATTTGAACTCTCTAACTCTAAAAACACCAAAGTTATACCATTTCCGATCAATCAGTTATATGGCAGCTATAGGATAGAGTCGACCGATCCGGGCCGTTCCGAATTATATACTGCGTGCAAAGGAAAGAAGGGTGTGTGCAAAGTTTCAAGACGATAGCTTTAAAACTGAGAGACTAGTTCGCGTAGAAACAGACTAGCTGACCAAAAATAAAATATGTACTAAGTTTCAGCTTTCTATCTTCAAAAACACGAAAGTTGGGTCATTTCCGATCGTTCAGTTATATGCCAGCTATAGGATATAGTCGGCCGATCCTTATGAAATTTGGCATGTCGTAATGTTTTGCCAAAAATAGCAAATTTGAACTCTCTAACTCTAAAAACACCAAAGTTATACCATTTCCGATCAATCAGTTATATGGCAGCTATAGGATAGAGTCGACCGATCCGGGCCGTTCCGAATTATATACTGCGTGCAAAGGAAAGAAGGGTGTGTGCAAAGTTTCAAAACGATAGCTTTAAAACTGAGAGACTAGTTCGCGTAGAAACAGACAGACGGACAGACAGACGGACAGACGGACATGCTCATATCAACTCAGGAGGTGATCCTGATCAAGAATATATATACTTTATAGGGTCGGAGATGTCTCCTTCACTGCGTTGCACACTTTTGACCAAAATTATAATACCCTCTGCAAGGGTATAACAAAGCTAAAAGGTGTCGCTAGAAACCTAGTTGTAAATAAAACAAGAAAGGAAAGCTAACTTCGGGCGGAGCCGAAGTTGATACACCCTTGCAGTTAAAACCGGAATATAGAATAGAATCTGTACCAAGTTCCAGCTTTCTATCTTCAAAAACACGAAAGTTGGGTCATTTCCGATCGTTCAGTTATATGGCAGCTATAGGATATAGTCGGCCGATCCTTATGAAATTTGGTAGGTTGGATCAACTGACCAAAAATAGAATCTGTATTAAATTTCAGCTTTCTATCTTCAAAAACACGAAAGTTGGGTCATTTCCGATCGTTCAGTTATATGGCAGCTATAGGATATAGTCGGCCGATCCTTATGAAATTTGGCATGTCGTAATGTTTTGCCAAAAATAGAAAATTTGAACTCTCTAACTCTAAAAACACCAAAGTTATACCATTTCCGATCAATCAGTTATATGGCAGCTATAGGATATAGTCGACCGATCCGGGCCGTTCCGAATTATATACTGCGTGCAAAGGAAAGAAGGGTGTGTGCAAAGTTTCAAGACGATAGCTTTAAAACTGAGAGACTAGTTCGCGTAGAAACAGACAGACGGACAGACAGACGGACAGACGGACATGCTCATATCAACTCAGGAGGTGATCCTGATCAAGAATATATATACTTTATAGGGTCGGAGATGTCTCCTTCACTGCGTTGCACACTTTTGGACAAAATTATAATACCCTCTGCAAGGGTATAACAAATATTGTTACCGTCATAGAATTAAGTTTATATTTGAAAAATGAAATCGTTAAAATGAATCGTAATAATGTTTAGAATTACTTTTGAAAAATGCTAGACATTAAGGTTATCAATATATGTAAAATGGCGTAAGAACGAGGCGTCTGCGATCGCTAGGTGAAGCTAACGAGGCGAGGGTAAACGGACTAAGATTTTTAGCGCGCGCCATTTGATTTGAGTTAAATAAAGGAAAGAACAACTAATTTTATGCTTGCTTAAAGAATCGTGCAGCAATCGCAACGATCCCAACATTTCTAAAAAACTTCCTCCAAAACTTCGTTACCTGCGGATTAAGGCGGTGAAAACAGCGTCGCGTCGCTAGCAGATAACAGCTAGACCGACTGGAGGCGACAAATTTCTGAAATAACAAAGGTGAAGGCGTCGCGTCCCTAGCAGCCAAGGCTATGTTGAGTTGAGCACGCCATTTTTGGGGAAAACCAAAACACTTGCGGATAAATGCGGAGGTAAGGCATCGCGTCCCTAGCAGCCACAGACCAGGTCAAGTAAGCACGCAGTCAAGAAGACGAAAAGCAGACGCCATATTGCACGCACGCCGGACGACGCAAAGCATGAACATTGAAGTGTGCAGAATTTGCGAGAACAAAAACGAGACAGCGTCAGAAAATTGGGTACAGTGCAACGTTTACGGAAGGTGGTACCATTTCGAGTGTGCCGTCGTAGAAGACGACATTCAGAACAAGGATTGGAGCTGCGATTACTGTCATGCGGGTTGCAGCCACATAGCACCGTATAGCGGTATGCAAAGATCACCAGCACAGCCTCAAACACGTGAAGACGCAATGGCTACCCCTGAACCGCACGGCAAAGCGCTAGCCGTCGATACGCTAATCGATACTGCCGGCAACGGAGAGAACATGAAAGTTCGGGAAGGCAATCCGGACATGACCAAGAACCAACTCTTGTTAAAGATGTTCGAGGAGAAAAGACAGTCTGAGGCAAGGTTCATAGAAAAAAAAGTAAAAAATTCTCATGCATAAGAACCCCGCTGACGTAGCGGTAGCTGGGATGTTTCGAGCCACAGATTCACCTACAAGTACTCAAATAGCGGCCCGGCAAGCTATACCCAAGGACCTTCCAACATTCAGCGGGGATCCTGAGGACTGGCCGTTATTTATCAGCACATTTGAACACAGTACGACAGCAGCGGTATATACGAATGTCGCTTAAAGAGAAAGCTCGTGACTCGGTTAGAGATAAACTCCTACTTCCTAACCTAATCCCAGAAGTCATCAGCACTTTGAAGATGTTCTTCGTCAGACCAGAGCACATCCGAGAGAGAATGAGGGAAAAGGTGCGAAAACTGGCACCACCCAAAGACAGATTGGAGGCGTTAATAGAGTACCCGCTGGTAGTTCGAAATGTCTGTGCGACTATGGAGGCGTGCGATCTAAAGGCGCATCTCAAAAATGTCGCAGCGACGCAGTCAAGACATTCATTGATTGGCTGCATAAAATCGCAGAGGCAGCATCATTAGTGTTGGTTCCCACAACAGTCGCCGCCCGGACAAGGGAGAGGCAGATGAGCCTGGACCAGCACGAGGTCAAACTCGATTGAACGCGATCCATTGGATGCAGCTCAGCAGCAAGTTCAATTGAGATGCGTAGCTTGCGGCGACCAGAGTCACAACCCAGCACAATGCCAGGTATATTTAGTGGTGGTTCCCACAACAGTCGCCACCCGGGCAAGGGAGAGGCAGATGAGCCTGGGCCAGCACGAGGTCAAACACGATTGAACGCGATCCATAGTGATGCAGATCAGCAGCAAGTTCAATTGAGATGCGTAACTTGCGGCGACCCAAGTCACAACCCAGCACAATTCCAGGTATATTTAAACCTTGACGCGGAGCACATGTGGCAGGTAATCAGAGAGGGTAAAGCCTTTTTCTGCTGCCTCAAGGTACATAGGAACAGGTGCCGAGCCGGGAACTGTGGAATTAATGGCTGTACAAGGAGACCCCACAAGTTACTTCATACAGAATATGTTCCAAACATAATCGGCCAAGACAGACCACAAAGTCAAGAGTACGCATCGAGACGACAATCACCGAAGTCAGTTCTTTCGCATCATTCCAGTCAAGCTGCATTACGGGAGCAGGCAGACCGAGATCTACGCCTTTCTAGATGAAGGGTCATCCGTGACCTTAGCAGATGCATCCGTATTCCAAAGACTGGAAATACAAGGCCAGGCAGCGCCAATGTGTTAGCAGTGGACCGGAGAGACAACTCGATTCGAGAGTGGATCCGTAAAAGCATCCTTCCAAAGCTCGAAATTGAACTGCGATAAGGCTTACTGGTTTAACAACGTCCAAACAGCTCAGAACCTAGCATTACCGAGACAGACAGTCAATATGAAGGAGCTATGCGACAAATTCCAGCATTTGAGAGACTTACCGCTACCAGCTACAGTCCTACTATGCCCAGCCGACTTTGCTAATCAGAACAAATAACTGGAAGCTGGCAGTCCCTCGCAAGACCCGCGAAGAAAAATGGAACGAGCCGATAGCATCGAAATGCATGCTAGGATATAGCATCCAAGGATCGCAGAACAGACAACGATCCATTTTCATGCACCACTGCGACTGGCAAGTACTTCATGACGACATCAAGGAACATTTCAACCTTGAAGCACTAGTACCACGAAAGCTATACTCAGCTGAAGATAAGCTGGCAGTGAAGATACTAAAAAGCACCTACAAAAAGAGTTTCGAAAAATATGAAGTTGGACTTCCGTGGCGCGGCGGCATCGACAAACTCCCAGAGAGTCGGGGTAACGCTCTGAAGCGCCTTACCTGCATAAGGAAAAAGGTCTCTCAGGAACCCGATCTGTACGAAATGATTGACGTCCAAATCAGGAACCTCCTAGACAAAGGATACGCGTTTAAGCTATCCGAGGAAGAAACCAGCCGGGAGAACAGCCGTACATAGTATCTGCCGATATTCATAGATTTGAATCCAAACAAGCCGAAAAAGATAAGGCTTGTATGGGATGCAGCCGCAAAGGCACACGGATTCATGCTAAATGACTACCTTATCAGGGGACCAGATTGCCTGTTGACTTTTCGGGTCAACAAAATAGCGATTTGCGGTGACATTGCGGAAATGTTTTAGAGGATCAACATTTGCGAGGAAAGCGCAGCGATTTTTGTGGTACGACAAAGGCAGCGAAAAAGTATACACCTATGTAATGCGACCTATGACTTTTGGGATTAGCTGCGCAACGTTTATAGCGCACTTTGTTCGAGACAAGAACGCGGAAACCCACCAAGAAGAGTTCCCGTTGGCCTTAAACGCCATCCAAAGGGCGCACTACGTTGACGACTTCGTCGATAGCATGAGCAACGAACAGGAGGCCATCCAGATCACCAGACAAGTAATAGAAGTACATCGCCGTGGTTTCGAGATCCGTAACTGGTCGTCGAATTCGGAAAAAGTACTCAAAAGCTTGCAGCATAATGGCAACGTTGGAAGCCAAAAGCCCGTGGATTTTTGTTCAACAGAAAAGATACTTGGTATGTCCTGGGATCCACATAATGATATGTTCAAATTTATCTGCAGATTTTCAAGGCTGAGGCATGACGTGCTAGCGGAAAACGCAGTCCCTACCAAGCGAGAAGTTGCAAGTTCTGATGTCGATCTTCGATCCATTGGGATTTTTATCATGCCAGACGATTGGACTACAAAGACTCCTCTAGTGCATATGGCGGCAAAAAATTTAATGGGATCAGGAGCAACCTGAGCGAATGCTAGAAGAATGGCTCCAATGGAAAACCATTTTGCAAAAAATAAGGACTTTCGACATCGGAGCCATGTCAAATTGGGCTCCATACATTCGTCGACGCCAGCGAGCAAGCGTATTCTGCAGTCTGCTACTTGCGCGTGGTAACGGATGATAGAATCATCGTATCATCGTATGGTGATAGCGAAATCTAAAGTGACACCTTTAAAACCACTTTCGATTCCGCGTATGGAGCTGCTTAGCCCACAATGTGATGAGAGGAAAGAACAACCAAATCCATGCTAAAAAATCATGCAGCAACCTCGCCCCAATCCCAACAACTATATCAAAAGTAATTTCCAGTCTAAAAAGTCAATGTCGAAGGCGAAACTGTAGAAGTATAAGTATCTGCTAAGCTGATGAATCTACAGCAACGCAACAAAACTTCTAATCAATATACATCAGAAGTTGATCAGATGACAAAAGCTCTAGAAAGTGCGTCCATAGCGGACGGCTTTACCATTGAGTTAGCCAGAACTTATTCTACACAGTCTGCAGTTAAGGCAATGACAAGGAATTGCACAATTGATAAGGTAAAACTTATCATGCAGGCAGGTACCTTAAACACCATGAATGATGACATATTAAAGTTCGTAAATAGTTGCACGGAAGCAACCGGACAGCCAAACCTGTCCTTTATTATAATAATTATCCACAGCAAGGTGGAAACCGCCGACGTGGAAATTTCAGAGGTAACTTTCGTGGTCGTAATAATTAATACAACAACTACAACAGTACCAGTTATAATAATAATGGAAGAGGTCAATACAGAGGAAACCATCGAGGAAGTGGTAACTCAACTCGAAGCCAAAATAACAATGTTAAAGTAGCTCAGAACAATCAGGGAAACTCTCAACAACCGTCAGATATTCATCAGTAGAAAACTATGCGGTCATTACCATTAATCTTAGTTTAAATATATTTGTAGACTTTTTCAATGTAAAGACAAATAAAAAACTTGAATTATTAATAGATGCCGGTGCAAACACATCTCTGTTAAAGAAAAATTCCGATATCTTTCATGATATCCAAGTAAATAAGAAAATCAATATTCAAGGCATTCAAGGCCACGAAAGCTATACTCAGCTGAAGATAAGCTGGCAGTGAAGATACTGAAAAGCACCTACAAAAAGAGTTTCGAAAAATATGAAGTTGGACTTCCGTGGCGCGGCTGCTAAGCTGTATCTGCTAAGCTGTAAGTATCTGCTAAGCTGATGAATCTACAGCAACGCAACAAAACTTCTAATCAATATACATCAGAAGTTGATCAGATGACAAAAGCTCTAGAAAGTGCGTCCATAGCGGACGGCTTTACCATTGAGTTAGCCAGAACTTATTCTACACAGTCTGCAGTTAAGGCAATGACAAGGAATTGCACAATTGATAAGGTAAAACTTATCATGCAGGCAGGTACCTTAAACACCATGAATGATGACATATTAAAGTTCGTAAATAGTTGCACGGAAGCAACCGGACAGCCAAACCTGTCCTTTATTATAATAATTATCCACAGCAAGGTGGAAACCGCCGACGTGGAAATTTCAGAGGTAACTTTCGTGGTCGTAATAATTAATACAACAACTACAACAGTACCAGTTATAATAATAATGGAAGAGGTCAATACAGAGGAAACCATCGAGGAAGTGGTAACTCAACTCGAAGCCAAAATAACAATGTTAAAGTAGCTCAGAACAATCAGGGAAACTCTCAACAACCGTCAGATATTCATCAGTAGAAAACTATGCGGTCATTACCATTAATCTTAGTTTAAATATATTTGTAGACTTTTTCAATGTAAAGACAAATAAAAAACTTGAATTATTAATAGATGCCGGTGCAAACACATCTCTGTTAAAGAAAAATTCCGATATCTTTCATGATATCCAAGTAAATAAGAAAATCAATATTCAAGGCATAGGTCAAGACATAATACAGTCCAAAGGACTGATTTCAACAGAGATACAGACAGGTAAAAACATTAGTCCACACAATTTTCACTTGGTAGATTTGCACTTCGCAATACCTTGTAATAAAATAATAGACATTGACCTCATTAAAAATTCAATTGTCAGTTAGATTTTAAGCCAAATGAAGATTGGCTCATAATGAGACCAAATAATCTAAAAATCCCAATTTATGTTCCAATAACATACAGTTATGGTAATAATTCCATTGTTTTACCAGCAAGATTCCAAGTAGTCAGAAAAATTCACCTATCATCAGATGAGGATACTGTATTAATTCCAAACCATGAAATTAAAGAAGGCATTTATGTTGCAAACACAGTGGCAACAACCAAAAATGCATTTTTCCGATTACTGAATATAACCAATACCGATCGAGTAGTAGATATTAAAAATTTGACGGTCTACTACATTAAAAAAAAATTGGTCAACATGAAACCCTCAAAGTCAAATAAATGAGTACAAGTACAAAAGTTAATCGACAATAAAATAGTCGAACCGTCTATATCCCCTTATAACAGCCCACTTTTGTAAGTACCGAAGAAATCTGTTCCAGGGTCTGACAAGAAAAAAATGGCGATCAGTAATTGACTATCGTCAAATTAATAAAAAACTGTTGTCGGATAAATTCTCGCTCACTAAAATTGATGACATTTTGCATCAACTAGGAAGTGCAAAATACTTCTCATGCCTTGACTTAATGTCAGGATTTCATCAAATTGAACTCGAAAAAAGTTCAAGAGATATAACGTCTTTTTCAGGCCGTCAGCCGACGCCGTCAGGCCGTAACTGTGTACACCGCTGGTAGTGCGACTATACTCTCCACGTGAGGGCGGCTGGTAACAGGTCCCGGTAAGGTCATGTCTCTGCCGAGGATGCTGGCTAATCGTAGTCGGGCGGGGAGAAGAACACTCCCTTCCTTAAATCACCCCAATCCAAGGTGGAACAGCATATGCCGAAGGATGCGTGTCCGACGGGGGGCTCGGACGCTAATATGCGAACTCTGGGGGACAGGCCGACCCCCCAGTTTTAACCAGGCTTATTGTGACAAGCGGGCTATGTCATGATGGACGAACCCCTCCCCGCCTACTCGTGGGACCAAAACATGAATTCTTTAACTAACAAAAACCAAAGTGGAGAGCGGAACTCCCTAAAAAAGACCGGAAAGACCGGTCAGTGGCCCGTCAAACTCCAAGGCCCTCAAAAGCCAAGGAGTTGCTGAGATGGAGAAGCCCCCCACAGAGGGGCAACATCTGGAGGCGGGACGCGCCGGTACGGAGGAGGTTGTCAAGGCAACTTCTTCCAAAGCGGGGCTAACTATGGGACCACCGAACGGTGTGGAGAGGAAGACCCCAGGGCCAACCTCTAAACCAACCGGCGGTGCCCCTAAGGCGAACCCTGGTCCGGAAGCGCCTCACTCGAAGCAGCGTAAAGGCTCCAACAAGGATAGAAGAAGAGCAGCCTTCATTCTGATGAGGGCGGACCCATCGGCCGAAGCCAACCCGGACCAGGCCGAGATCATCAAGTGGGCAAGGGAAATCCTACCCGACTTTAATCCGAAAAAGGCGGGAGAAAGGCTGGATCCCAAGAGACGCACTGGGTCAGACCCTGCCAAGGAGGCCGCGCAAAGCGCGAAAAGGCAGAGGTCCACAGAGGGAGAATCCCCCCAGGCCAAGAAGAGGAAGGCCCAGCCGCAGCCGTCCAACCGCTCGTTCGCCGAGGTAACGAAGGGAAGAACCTTAATTGGAGTCCTGGACAAGGGCTCCAAGGATGGGCTCATCCCCAAGTACCTTTGGCGACGAGCGGTAAACGAGTTGCATGGGCGCTTCGTGGAGGAGATGCTGCGAAGCGGAGGACCCCCACCAGAATGCGAAGACGCAGGATGGTATCAGGGTATCGTTAAGGTGATTGCTTGCCAAGACGCGCGATCGGTAGAGACCTACAAGCGTTTGGTAGCATCGCTTGGAGAGGTCTACCCTGGAGCTAAGCTGGTGGCGGTTGACTGGGACGAGATCCCTAGCAAACCGAAGGCGCGAGTGTGGCTCACTGAAAAGCCAGCCGACCCTAAAACCATTCTAACAATGCTTAGGATGTGCAACCCGACGCTCCCCACGACGGACTGGAGAGTCGCCAAGGTCGAGGAGGCGGTGGGACTGCGGAGGCAGGTCGTCCTCACACTCAACGAGGAGACCGTTAAAGCCCTGGAGAGGACGGAGCACCGGCTGAAGTACGGATTCGAACATGTTTCGGTCCGTATCTACAAATCCGATAAAAAGGCCAAGCCAGGAGGTATCGGGCTGGAGGCTGACACACAAGAGCCAGACTTGGAGGAGCCGACCGAAGAGGGGTACCCGGAAGGAATGTCGGATGAAGAGGAGGACATCCTGGAGGGGTACACCTCGGAGGAAAGCGACCTGGAAAGGGCACTTAGTGGAGTCGGAATGGAGGAGGAATCTCTGCTGAGCTCCGAGACGGAGGCAGAAGTTACTGTGGTGGAGAATTGTAGGAATATCCCTGACGATCTTGCAAATAAATCTCCATCACAGTAAAGCGGCGTTAGCTGCCCTCCTACTCCACCTCGACGAGAGTGGAGCTGATGTGGCCCTCATCCAGGAACCCTGGATCCTTGGAGACAGGATTCTTGGGTTGGGGGCGTCGGAGTTTAGGCTCTGCAAAGCCGATACTACAGGTAAAAGGCGAGCCTGCATCCTCGCAAAATAGAACCTTAACCTCTTTTTGCTACCCAATTTCAGCAATGAAGACCACGTAGCCGCAGCCATAGAGAGCACAAATGGCCCACTATGGATATGTTCGGCGTATATGGGCCACGACCAGGAGGCCCTCCCCCCGCACCCGCTAATCAAACAGCTGGTGGAAGACAGCAGGAAGCACAAGATCGACCTGATCATGGGTTGCGATGCTAACGCCCATCATCATCAGTGGGGAAGCACTGACACGATTGAGAGGGGTGAGTCAATCTTCGATTTTATCCTAGGCTCCGATCTTTTGGTGGGCAACAGGGGTACAGAACCCACTTTCATAGTCAAAAACAAAAGGGAAGTACTTGACGTCACTCTTTACTCTGAATCCCTAGCAGACAGGATTGTTAGATGGGGAGTCCTAGAGAAACACTCATTCTCAGACCACCGATACATAGAATAAGTGGTCAATTTCGAGAACTTTAATCGACTAACGGTACGCAACCCGAGGAAAGCGAACTGGGGGTTATATAGAAAGAAGCTAGATAGTTCCTTGGGAAATCCTCCAACAGGGAACGTTGACAGTAGGGAAGCCCTGGATGCCATGGTGAAGTCGCATAAAGCGGACCTTAGGCGATATAACAAAGAACTTCGCAAGGCAAAAAGGAATGCCTGGGCCAAGTTCTGTACGAACATTCAGCAAACGTCAGAGGCCTCCCGACTCAGGAAGGTCCTCGCAACTACTGCACCAAATGTAGGATACATTAAAACCTCAGAAGGTAACTGGACATCGTCCAGCAAAGAAACCCTAGAGGCTCTCATAAGGACACATTTCCCGGGATGCTCTCGAGAAGATACAACCCTGGAAATGCAGACACAGGGGAATAGCCCCCCCACCGCTAAGCAACTTGAATACCTATTGAGTGATAGGTATCTCAGCTGGGCAATAAACAGCTTCAAGCCCTTCAAATCCCCGGGCCCAGATGGCATTGTCCCGGCTCAACTTATTAAAGCCGGTCCCAACCTGAGATCTTGGGTCAAGAAAGCTTTCTCAGCAATTTTCAGGATAGGCATCGTACCCGCAATGTGGTTGCGGACGAAAGTCGTATTTATACCCAAGGCGGGAAAACCATCCAACTGCACCCCAAGGACTTCAGACCAATAAGCCTTTCGTCCTTCCTTCTCAAGACAATGGAGAGACTAATCAGCCTCCATATTAATCTGACTATCAACCCAGATAATATCTCGGGATCACAGCATGCGTATAGGAAGGGCCGATCCACGGAAACGGTTCTCCACGAAATCACTACTTTCGTCGAAAAGGCACTTAGTGATAAGGAATACGCACTCATTGCTTTTCTAGACATAGAAGGTGCGTTCAACAACATCCTACCAAGCTCGATAATCAATGCACTGACAGGACTAGGAATAGACGATCAATCCATACGCCTTATAGAGCAGATCCTGGTAAACAGGACTGTTGAGGCGTCACTGGGAGGAGAATCTATTCATAGATACGTCAGAAGAGGCACCCCGCAAGGAGGCGTACTCTCACCCCTACTCTGGAACGTGGCGGTTAATAGCCTACTGCGATCCCTAGAAGGGGGTGGTTGCAAAGTTATCGCTTACGGGGATGATGTCACAATTGCCTTCTCTGGAAACATTTCCTCAGACTCTATGTGACCGCATGACGGACAAACTTAGGGTCCTCTCAACGTGGGCAGTTAGAAATGGACTAGGTGTGAACCCATCCAAAACAGAGCTCGTCCTCTTCACCAGGAAGTACAAAATACCAAACTTAAGGCTTCCAAAACTATTAGGAGAAACACTATCTCTTAGCGATAGCGCCAAGTACATAGGAATTACGCTAGACAGGAAACTGGACTGGAAGTCAAACACTTTGGATAGAGCTAACAAGGCTACAATCGCGCTCTATACTTGCAGGACAGCCATTGGCCTTAAATGGGGAATGTCCCCAAAAATAGTAAGATGGCTTTATACAGCGGTTATAAGACCCATCCTTTTCTACGGAGTGGTGGTCTGGTGGCCTGCACTCACCAACTCCACAATCAGGGAGAAGCTTAGGAAAACGCAAAGGATGGCGGAGGTCTGCATCACAGGCAGCCTACGTACCACACCGACGAATGCACTAGACTTCATACTCGACCTATTACCGGTAGAGATAATGGGGGTCAAGATAGCCACGCTATCGGCAATCAGGCTACGAGAGACGGGCACATGGAAATGGACTGACTACGGACATACCAAGTTAGATCTACACCACTGCACGCCAACGGGGTCTACAGACTACTGCGTACCTGTCGATAATCCCACCTTAAAATACAAGGTCTACATTCCAACAAGGGAGGAATGGGCCACACAAATCCCGGGACCAGCCGGTTCCCTCCATTTCTACACAGACGGTTCAAAATTGAATGGCCAGGTGGGAGGCGGTTTTGCGAACAGCTGTGTTTAAATGAGTCCTTCAGACTCCCCGACCACTGTAGTGTTTTCCAGGCAGAAGTAATAGCTATCGGAGAAGCACTCAGATCCCCAGCACTGATTGGAAATCAGAACACAATCTGTATCTTCTCAGACAGTCAAGCGGCACTCAAAGCCCTTGACGGTCTTTCATCCAACTCCAGGACAGTGAATGACTGTCGCAGATCTCTTAACGAGATGGCAGAGCACCATGACATACACCTCATATGGGTGCCCGGGCATAGGGACCACGAGGGTAATTGCGCCGCCGACGAACTAGCAAGAGCAGGTACTACCTATCCTCTCCTACCGGAGAAGGAACCAGTAGGTATCCCCTTAGCTTCGTGTAGGCTAAAATGCAGGGATCACTTCGACCGCGCATCACTGAGGAAATGGAGAAATCTCCAAAACTGCAGGAACTCCCGCATGATATGGCCCATCCGATCTAGGAAGAGGTCAATGATGCTTATCGCCCTAAATAGGCAGGACTGTAGTCTGGCGATCAAGGCCATTACGGGACATTGGTTAATAGGAGCACACGCGGCTAGACTAGCGGTGCCACATTATGACTACTGCAGGAGCTGTGGAGACGAAGAAGAGGAAGAGACAGTTGCACACCTCCTGTGTCAATGCCCTGCGCTGGGGCGCATCCGACTCAAATTCTTGGGCGCAGCAATACTTACAGACCTTACAGACCTCGCGGAGGTCGCTCCACACAGACTCGTAGCTTTCATCCGTAAATCTGGATGGGACCGCGAGCCGTTTCATGAAGGATAGAGCACCCCTGGGAACATAAGTAGTGGGAAGGGAGAGGTCCTTTTGTAGGATCCTTGCCTGTGCGGTATCACAAGGAGCCCTAGCGGCTCAAGTGGATGGGGATCAGAACCGGCCCCTCATCGCCGCCTCAACCTAACCTAACCTAACGTCTTTCTCAACAATCAATGGCTCGTATCACTTCACGCGATTGCCATTCGGCCTAAAAAAAGCGCCTAATTCTTTCCAGAGAATGATAACCATAGCATTTCCCGGATTAGAACCTTTCCTTTATATAGATGATTTAATAGTCATTGGTTGTGCCGAAACACATATGCTTAAAAACTTAACTAATGTTTTTGAGAAATGTAGGAAATATAATCTTAAATTACATCCTGAAAAATTATAATTTTTTATGAAGTCACATTTTTGGGACACAAGTACACGGTTAAAAGAATCTTGCCTGACGACAAAAAATATGACGTCATTAAAAATTACCCAGTCCCACATGAAGCGGACAGCACTAGACGATTCGTTGCATTCTGCAACTCCATAGACATTTTATCAAAAATTTTGCCGACTATGCTCGTCACATAACAAGATTATGTAGAAAAAGTGAAAAATTCGAATGAACAATTGATTGGCAGCATGCCTTCAAACATCTCAAAACGGCACTGTCGCGGATCGATTATCGATAGTTAAGTATTTAGTATTAATATTGAAATTTTTGTATTGTGCCCTCATGAAGAGATTGGGCACACTAGATAGATAAATATAGCATGGAACGCACTGACCCCGTTATGTCGAGTGAGGTTGGGGTAGGTCAGCCGCCATTTGCAATCGGCCTGACCGTACCTAACCCAACAAGTGCCTTTCATGGGGCGTCAGGGACACTGCCATCTTAGAGCGGATCCCAAACGGTACTGTTTACAGTTTCGCAGAACTGTACCACAAGGACTACTCACGCATCACGCATTTGCGCTACCGGCACTACGGTTCCTGCGCATGGTTTCGGGCTACACAACGAAGTCGGTACGAGCGCCTTCTCCTGGATACGGTGCTTGGGCGACGAGTATTGGAGGAAATACAAGCTGGGCGCCACGAAAGCTTCCTGAGCTGCCTACGTTCGGAGGGAAGCCAGAGGATTGGCCCATCTTCTATTGCGCGTTTACGGAAACGACGTAAGCGTATGGTTGTACGGACTTGGAGAACAACCAAAGGCTACTGAAGGCATTAAAGGTTGACGCGCGTGAGGTGGTGAAGTCGTTGTTGATTCACCCCAGCAATGCGAATGGAGTGATGGAGCAGCTGCGTTTCAGATATGGCCGACCGGAGCAACTAATATGAAGCCAGCTCAATAGCCTTCGATATGTGCCCGCAATTACGGAAAACAATCTAGGAAAGCTCGTCGCTTTCGCCACACATGTGAGTAACCTCAAAGCCTTCTTACAGTCAGCGAAGGCAGAGCTGCATCTGGGTAACCCTACCCTGATGGAAGACCTTGTGGCCAAGCTTCTAATAAGCAATCGAGTGAAGTGGGCAAGGCACGCTGCAACTATTCAGCCCTTTCCGACTATTGTGGACTTTAGTTCGTGGTTGATGGAACTAGCGAATGGGGTCTGCATGGTGGCGGACATTGATGGAAAGGAGCCAAGGCGTCGATTGCTTCATGCCAGCGTCGACCATGAGCAGGACGAGCAATAGGAGAGCTGCCTCTGGAATTGTCCAATATGTGGAGGTCTTGGACAACATACTGTTTGGGATTGCCAACGATTTATTGGAGCCACGACTACAGAGAGGTGGAGGCTCGCAAGAAGACATCGCTTATGCTTTATGTGCTTGCAAAGCGAGCATATGACTGGATCGTGCGCTGCGTCAGGAGAGTGCCCCATGAATAGATGCAGGAGGAAGCATCACCGTCTTCTTCATGAGGCAAGCAATGAGGGGCTTAGGGAGACCGCCACAGCGAGGTGGCCATTGGAGAAGCTACAACCGGGACCGGCAGGCGGAACCGCATTAGGATGGGTCGTTTTGGGCCTGTAGAAGGCCTGTAGAAGAAGCCTTGTCTGCTAGCCACGTCGTTGGATGATAATGTGGAACGGATCGTCGAGGACTACTTCGAGATCGAGAACTTCGGTGTGAAGGCGGGGCCAGCGGCCGCAGCCAGCGACGACGTGAGAGCTCGGAAGATCTTGGAGGAGTCTGCAGTGACATTAAGGAAATGTTTCACCAGGTGCTGATCCGACCCGAAGATAGATGTGCGCAATGATTTCCGTGGAGAGATGGGGATAACCAACAATACCCCGACGTTTATGAAATGTGTGTAATGACCTTTGGAGCTGCATGCTCACCAAGTACGGCGCATCATGTGAAGAAAGTGAATTCCAAGCGATTCCAGGATTCGGATCCCAGAGCAGTCAAGGCCATCGTGGACTACCACTACGTGGATAACTACGTGGACAGCTTCGCCACAGAGAGCGAAGCTATCAAAGTATCTACAAGAGTAAAGGAGATACATGCAGAAGGCGGTTTAGAGCTTAGCAAGTTTTCGTCTAGTTCGCCCACAGTAGAGAGGATGCTCGGACCCAGTGATGACGCCCAGAGTATTGGATGGGGTGAAGCCGAGCCAAAGATTTTGTGAATGCGGTGGCAGCCAGCCACGGACGACTTCAGGATTCGGGTGAAGTACCACCATGTTGCCCCCATCGTATCCGATGGGAAGAGAATTGCCGCAAAAAGGGAATTCTAGAGTATGGTCATGTCAACGTTTGACCCCATGGGATTTCTGTGTTGCCTAATGGTAACAGCGAAGTTGTTGTTGCGAGAAGTCTGGAGAAAGAGGATCCCATGGGACGAGCCTCTACCAGCTGAGATGTACAACGCCTTTATGGATTGGCGTAAGGAAATGGATAAAGTGGAACATTTTCGGAGCCCACGTCAATATTTTGGATCTGGGCTGGTGAAGACTATCAATATGCACGTTTTTGCGGATGCGAGTCAGTCGGCATTCGCGGCAGTGGTCTAATGGAGGATCACGTATGAGGACGGCGACGTGCAAGTGAGGTTCGTGTACGCAAAGACGAAGTGTGCACCTATGCGAACGATGCGTGGACCTGAGCGAGGAGTCACGCTTGTGAAAAGGACCGGCATTCCTGAGGAGATCACAGGGCAGTTGGCCGGGAACTGCACCTACCGACGAATCGGATGCAGAAGATGAAGAGGAAATGCCGAGTGGGTTTATGGTCGAAAAGACTATCGATATGCACGTTTTCGCGGACGCGAGTCAGTCGGCATTCGTGGCAGTGGTTCGTGTGCGCAAAGACGAAGTGTGCACCTATGCGAACGATGCGTGGATCTGAGCGAGGAGTCACACTTGTTAAAAGGGCAGCTGGCCGGGAACTGCACCTACCGATGAAGCGGATGCAGAAAATGAAGAGGAAATGCCGAGTGAGTTTGTGCTCGTTGGCACGAGTGACACGCTTATATCGTTACAGAGATTCTCAAGCTACAGGCGATTGTTGAGGACTACGGCCTGGGTCCTAAAGTTCACACGTCGATGCCGTGGACAACGAGATGAGCTTGAGAACTACAGCCTCACTGTAGCTGAGTGTGAAGAAGCTGAGGACTTGTTATTCCGTATAGCAAAACGTGAGGCGTTCCCCGACGAAATTCAGGCCGCAGAGAATGGCCTGGATGTCGCTAAAGGAAGCGACATATGTGGACTGGCGCCATACCTAGATGGCAATGGAGTCCTGCGAGCGTATGGCAGGATTGATGAGGCGCTGTTTGCCGTACAGCGCCAGGAGGCCTCTCCCACCGGCACGGTCTCACGGAGATGATTGAGCGCAATGACCATGTGAGGATGAAGCATCAAAACGTGGATGCTACGATGACGGAAAACTGGACCAGGTTCTGGATTACGAGGCTGCGGAGAGTGCTTTGCAGTGTGATCTCGAGATGCACCGAGTGTAAGCTGAACAGAGCACGACCGATGGCGCCGATTATGGGACCCCTGCCAGAGGATCGTTTGGAGGCCTATGGTTGGCCGTTTAAGAGCACTTTGGACCATTAGTAGTGACCGTTGCTCGGCACCAAGAGAAACGGTGGGTGGCCTTGTTTACGCGCCTGACGACCAGGGCGATCCACTTGGAACTGGCAGATGACCTGTCTACGGATTCCTGAGTAATTGTAATCAGGAATTTCATCTGCCTGTACATAGACTGCGCAGCGACAACGGCAAGAACTTCGTTGGAGCTAACAGGGAGGCCAAGAGATTTGCGGAGATCTTCGAACCCGAGAGGATCCAGTCGGAGCTGTTAAGTTAGGGCACTGAATGAATCTTTAATTACCCAGCGAAACCGTCAGAGGGTGGAGTCTGGGAGCGAATGGTGCAGTCCGTGAAGAGGGTGCTGCGTCACACAGTGAAGGAAGTGGCGCCGAAGGAGCACGTAATGGAGAGTTTTCTGATAGAGACGGAGAATATTGTTAGCTCTCTTCCGCTCACCCATTTGCCAGTGAGCGCGGACCAGGAAGCCCCTCTTACGCTAAAGGATCTTCTTAAGGGAGCAGCTTGCCCACCGGATACACCCGGCCTGGATAAAGGCCTCATTAAGGAAGGAGCTATGTGGAAACTGTGGCGCGTGGCAAAGATGCTGAGGAACCGTTTCTGGAAAAGGTGGGTCTTGGAGTACCTACCGTGCCGCAGAGAGAAGCCGATTCAACGAGAAGACAACGTCTTCGTTTGCGATCCAGCCATTTCTAAACGAGACTGGCGGAAAGGCGTCGTGGAGGAGGCCTTTACTGGAATGGATGGTGAGGTCAGACGAGCCCGCGTTGGGATCATGGATGGAGATCGGACTCGCTGGAAAATACGCCCCGCTTCAAAGTTGGCGGCTTTGGATTTGAGTGAAGGGGTTCTTCACGGAGGTGGGGATGTCGCGGATCGATTATTGATAGTTTAGTATTTAGTATTAATATTTAAATTTGGTATTGTGCCCTCATGAAGAGATTGGGCACACTAGATAGATAAATATGGCGTGTGGTGAATTTGTCGTCGAAAGCCATGGAGGGTGGGAGGTTATACTGCTGTAAGGTTTATTATTATTAGTAGCATATTTTTCTATAACTTGTACTTCCACCAGAATAAAACATACATATATACACGCATATACATTGGCTTGTGTACTAAGGCGGGTTGCCCCATCGCCGCCGTATGTTAAAGGCAACTCCCACCCGAGTGACGACAGGCACTAATCAATCCGAATTTATTACAATACCCAGATTTCAGCAAAGAATTTTGCATAATAGCCGATGCAAGTAAACAAGCATGTGGAGCAGTTTCAACTCAAAACAAAAATGGACTCCAACTTCCAGTTGCTTATGCATCAAGATCGTTTACTAAGGGTGAAAGTGATAAAAGTACAACAGATCAAGAATTTGCAGCAATTCATTGTACCACAACTTATATCAGACCCTACATTTATGGTAGACACTTCACTGTCAAAACAGATCACAGACCATTAACATACTTGTTCTGAAGAGTACGATTTAACAGCCGAATATCTAAAGGGTAAAGACAACTTTGTAGCGGATGCGTTATCAAGAATAACCATTTAACTAAAAGATATCAAAGTAGACAAAATTTCTGCGCAGGAAAAGAAAAAAAAAAATTGCCAAGGCAATATATAGAAAAAGCTTTAAAGCCCAACGTACTATATGAAGTCATAAACAATGACAAAGTACGTAAAGAACCAAATATGCTGTTTCTTTAACCAACGTAACGAAAATACTGCAAGATATGATGTTAGCGATTTATATACCAATGGAACTCTTGACTCAGGTAAATTTTTCCAAAGGCTTGAAATGAAAGCCGGTATAAATAAAATCAGTCAACTTGATAACCATCGAACTACCGAACTGAGCGGACGTGCTTTGTCCGGGCTCCAGGAAAACTGCACCATAATACAGCTAATCAAAACTGGGGTAACCCAATATAAGCGAAAAGACGCTGAACTACAATTTATTAAAAGCAATAGACAAGCTTTTTATAACAGTTGTGATGTGCTAAACCAAAACTAGTGCATTGTTTAAAAAAAATAAGTGCCACGCAATGAGCTCATTGAGCAACGACCAAAAGAACGAGCGTAGAAGTTCAGTGAACCAAAAAAACGGCTTCTACTCTTACTTTTTAACCCGTGATACCGAAGTGGAAAAATCGGCGATTTACTGACCGCTGAAACCCAAATGGCACGGTCTTGCTCACCCGCTCTGCTCACTCCGACTCCCGCGTCATGGAGTTCGCAGTGTAAAATCCCCGCTCCAAATGTAGGATACATTAAAACCTCAGAAGGTAACTTGACATCGTCCAGCAAAGAAACCCTAGAGGCTCTCATAGGGACACATTTCCCGGGATGCTCTCGAGAAGATACAACCCTGGAAATGCAGACACAGGGGAATAGCCCCCCCACCGCTAACCAACTTAAATACCTATTGAGTGATAGGTATCTCACCTGGGCAATAAACAGCTTCAAGCCCTTCAAATCCCCGGGCCCAGATGGCATTGTCCCGGCTCAACTTATTAAAGCCGGTCCCAACCTGAGATCTTGGGTCAAGAAAGCTTTCTCAGCAATTTTCAGGATAGGCATCGTACCCGCAATGTGGTTGCGGACGAAAGTCGTATTTATACCCAAGGCGGGAAAACCATCCCACTGCACCCCCAAGGACTTCAGACCAATAAGCCTTTCGTCCTTCCTTCTCAAGACAATGGAGAGACTAATCAGCCTCCATATTAATCTGACTATCAACCCAGATAATATCTCGGGATCACAGCATGCGTATAGGAAGGGCCGATCCACGGAAACGGCACTCCACGAAATCACTACTTTCGTCGAAAAGGCACTTAGTGATAAGGAATACGCACTCATTGCTTTTCTAGACATAGAAGGTGCGTTCAACAACATCCTACCAAGCTCGATAATCAATGCACTGACAGGACTAGGAATAGACGATCAATCCATACGCCTTATAGAGCAGATCCTGGTAAACAGGACTGTTGAGGCGTCACTGGGAGGAGAATCTATTCATAGATACGTCAGAAGAGGCACCCCGCAAGGAGGCGTACTCTCACCCCTACTCTGGAACGTGGCGGTTAATAGCCTACTGCGATCCCTAGAAGGGGGTGGTTGCAAAGTTATCGCTTACGCGGATGATGTCACAATTGCCTTCTCTGGAAACATTTCCTCAGACTCTATGTGACCGCATGACGGACAAACTTAGGGTCCTCTCAACGTGGGCAGTTAGAAATGGACTAGGTGTGAACCCATCCAAAACAGAGCTCGTCCTCTTCACCAGGAAGTACAAAATACCAAACTTAAGGCTTCCAAAACTATTAGGAGAAACACTATCTCTTAGCGATAGCGCCAAGTACATAGGAATTACGCTAGACAGGAAACTGGACTGGAAGTCAAACACTTTGGATAGAGCTAACAAGGCTACAATCGCGCTCTATACTTGCAGGAAAGCCATTGGCCTTAAATGGGGAATGTCCCCAAAAATAGTAAGATGGCTTTATACAGCGGTTATAAGACCCATCCTTTTCTACGGAGTGGTGGTCTGGTGGCCTGCACTCACCAACTCCACAATCAGGGAGAAGCTTAGGAAAACGCAAAGGATGGCGGAGGTCTGCATCACAGGCAGCCTACGTACCACACCGACGAATGCACTAGACTTCATACTCGACCTATTACCGGTAGAGATAATGGGGGTCAAGATAGCCACGCTATCGGCAATCAGGCTACGAGAGACGGGCACATGGAAATGGACTGACTACGGACATACCAAGTTAGATCTACACCACTGCACGCCAACGGGGTCTACAGACTACTGCGTACCTGTCGATAATCCCACCTTAAAATACAAGGTCTACATTCCAACAAGGGAGGAATGGGCCACACAAATCCCGGGACCAGCCGGTTCCCTCCATTTCTACACAGACGGTTCAAAATTGAATGGCCAGGTGGGAGGCGGTTTTGCGAACAGCTGTGTTTAAATGAGTCCTTCAGACTCCCCGACCACTGTAGTGTTTTCCAGGCAGAAGTAATAGCTATCGGAGAAGCACTCAGATCCCCAGCACTGATTGGAAATCAGGACACAATCTGTATCTTCTCAGACAGTCAAGCGGCACTCAAAGCCCTTGACGGTCTTTCATCCAACTCCAGGACAGTGAATGACTGTCGCAGATCTCTTAACGAGATGGCAGAGCACCATGACATACACCTCATCTGGGTGCCCGGGCATAGGGACCACGAGGGTAATTGCGCCGCCGACGAACTAGCAAGAGCAGGTACTACCTATCCTCTCCTACCGGAGAAGGAACCAGTAGGTATCCCCTTAGCTTCGTGTAGGCTAAAATGCAGGGATTACTTCGACCGCGCATCACTGAGGAAATGGAGAAATCTCCAAAACTGCAGGAACTCCCGCATGATATGGCCCATCCGATCTAGGAAGAGGTCAATGATGCTTATCGCCCTAAATAGGCAGGACTGTAGTCTGGCGATCAAGGCCATTACGGGACATTGGTTAATAGGAGCACACGCGGCTAGACTAGCGGTGCCACATTATGACTACTGCAGGAGCTGTGGAGACGAAGAAGAGGAAGAGACAGTTGCACACCTCCTGTGTCAATGCCCTGCGCTGGGGCGCATCCGACTCAAATTCTTGGGCGCAGCAATACTTACAGACCTTACAGACCTCGCGGAGGTCGCTTCACACAGACTCGTAGCTTTCATCCGTAAATCTGGATGGGACCGCGAGCCGTTTCATGAAGGATAGAGCACCCCTGGGAACATAAGTAGTGGGAAGGGAGAGGTCCTTTTGTAGGATCCTTGCCTGTGCGGTATCACAAGGAGCCCTAGCGGCTCAAGTGGATGGGGATCAGAACTGGCCCCTCATCGCCGCCTCAACCTAACCTAACCTAACGTCTTTCTCAACAATTAATGGCTCGTATCACTTCACGCGATTGCCATTCGGCCTAAAAAAAGCGCCTAATTCTTTCCAGAGAATGATAACCATAGCATTTCCCGGATTAGAACCTTTCCTTTATATAGATGATTTAATAGTCATTGGTTGTGCCGAAACACATATGCTTAAAAACTTAACTAATGTTTTTGAGAAGTTTAGGAAATACAATCTTAAATTACATCCTGAAAAATTATAATTTTTTATGAAGTCACATTTTTGGGACACAAGTACACGGTTAAAAGAATCTTGCCTGACGACAAAACATATGACGTCATTAAAAATTACCCAGTCCCACATGAAGCGGACAGCACTAGACGATTCGTTGCATTCTGCAACTCCATAGACGTTTTATCAAACATTTTGCCGACTATGCTCGTCACATAACAAGATTATGTAGAAAAAGTAAAAAATTCGAATGAACCACTGATTGGCAGCATGCCTTCAAACATCTCAAAACGGCACTGTCGCGGATCGATTATCGATAGTTAAGGATTTAGTATTAATATTGAAATTTTTGTATTGTGCCCTCATGAAGAGATTGGGCACACTAGATAGATAAATATAGCATGGAACGCACTGACCCCGTTATGTCGAGTGAGGTTGGGGTAGGTCAGCCGCCATTTGCAATCGGCCTGACCGTACCTAACCCAACAAGTGCCTTTCATGGGGCGTCAGGGACACTGCCATCTTAGAGCGGATCCCAAACGGTACTGTTTACAGTTTCGCAGAACTGTACCACAAGGACTACTCACGCATCACGCATTTGCGCTACCGGCACTACGGTTCCTGCGCATGGTTTCGGGCTACACAACGAAGTCGGTACGAGCGCCTTCTCCTGGATACGGTGCTTGGGCGACGAGTATTGGAGGAAATACAAGCTGGGCGCCACGAAAGCTTCCTGAGCTGCCTACGTTCGGAGGGAAGCCAGAGGATTGGCCCATCTTCTATTGCGCGTTTACGGAAACGACGTAAGCGTATGGTTGTACGGACTTGGAGAACAACCAAAGGCTACTGAAGGCATTAAAGGTTGACGCGCGTGAGGTGGTGAAGTCGTTGTTGATTCACCCCAGCAATGCGAATGGAGTGATGGAGCAGCTGCGTTTCAGATATGGCCGACCGGAGCAACTAATATGAAGCCAGCTCAATAGCCTTCGATATGTGCCCGCAATTACGGAAAACAATCTAGGAAAGCTCGTCGCTTTCGCCACACATGTGAGTAACCTCAAAGCCTTCTTACAGTCAGCGAAGGCAGAGCTGCATCTGGGTAACCCTACCCTGATGGAAGACCTTGTGGCCAAGCTTCTAATAAGCAATCGAGTGAAGTGGGCAAGGCACGCTGCAACTATTCAGCCCTTTCCGACTATTGTGGACTTTAGTTCGTGGTTGATGGAACTAGCGAATGGGGTCTGCATGGTGGCGGACATTGATGGAAAGGAGCCAAGGCGTCGATTGCTTCATGCCAGCGTCGACCATGAGCAGGACGAGCAATAGGAGAGCTGCCTCTGGAATTGTCCAATATGTGGAGGTCTTGGACAACATACTGTTTGGGATTGCCAACGATTTATTGGAGCCACGACTACAGAGAGGTGGAGGCTCGCAAGAAGACATCGCTTATGCTTTATGTGCTTGCAAAGCGAGCATATGACTGGATCGTGCGCTGCGTCAGGAGAGTGCCCCATGAATAGATGCAGGAGGAAGCATCACCGTCTTCTTCATGAGGCAAGCAATGAGGGGCTTAGGGAGACCGCCACAGCGAGGTGGCCATTGGAGAAGCTACAACCGGGACCGGCAGGCGGAACCGCATTAGGATGGGTCGTTTTGGGCCTGTAGAAGGCCTGTAGAAGAAGCCTTGTCTGCTAGCCACGTCGTTGGATGATAATGTGGAACGGATCGTCGAGGACTACTTCGAGATCGAGAACTTCGGTGTGAAGGCGGGGCCAGCGGCCGCAGCCAGCGACGACGTGAGAGCTCGGAAGATCTTGGAGGAGTCTGCAGTGACATTAAGGAAATGTTTCACCAGGTGCTGATCCGACCCGAAGATAGATGTGCGCAATGATTTCCGTGGAGAGATGGGGATAACCAACAATACCCCGACGTTTATGAAATGTGTGTAATGACCTTTGGAGCTGCATGCTCACCAAGTACGGCGCATCATGTGAAGAAAGTGAATTCCAAGCGATTCCAGGATTCGGATCCCAGAGCAGTCAAGGCCATCGTGGACTACCACTACGTGGATAACTACGTGGACAGCTTCGCCACAGAGAGCGAAGCTATCAAAGTATCTACAAGAGTAAAGGAGATACATGCAGAAGGCGGTTTAGAGCTTAGCAAGTTTTCGTCTAGTTCGCCCACAGTAGAGAGGATGCTCGGACCCAGTGATGACGCCCAGAGTATTGGATGGGGTGAAGCCGAGCCAAAGATTTTGTGAATGCGGTGGCAGCCAGCCACGGACGACTTCAGGATTCGGGTGAAGTACCACCATGTTGCCCCCATCGTATCCGATGGGAAGAGAATTGCCGCAAAAAGGGAATTCTAGAGTATGGTCATGTCAACGTTTGACCCCATGGGATTTCTGTGTTGCCTAATGGTAACAGCGAAGTTGTTGTTGCGAGAAGTCTGGAGAAAGAGGATCCCATGGGACGAGCCTCTACCAGCTGAGATGTACAACGCCTTTATGGATTGGCGTAAGGAAATGGATAAAGTGGAACATTTTCGGAGCCCACGTCAATATTTTGGATCTGGGCTGGTGAAGACTATCAATATGCACGTTTTTGCGGATGCGAGTCAGTCGGCATTCGCGGCAGTGGTCTAATGGAGGATCACGTATGAGGACGGCGACGTGCAAGTGAGGTTCGTGTACGCAAAGACGAAGTGTGCACCTATGCGAACGATGCGTGGACCTGAGCGAGGAGTCACGCTTGTGAAAAGGACCGGCATTCCTGAGGAGATCACAGGGCAGTTGGCCGGGAACTGCACCTACCGACGAAGCGGATGCAGAAGATGAAGAGGAAATGCCGAGTGGGTTTATGGTCGAAAAGACTATCGATATGCACGTTTTCGCGGACGCGAGTCAGTCGGCATTCGTGGCAGTGGTTCGTGTGCGCAAAGACGAAGTGTGCACCTATGCGAACGATGCGTGGATCTGAGCGAGGAGTCACACTTGTTAAAAGGGCAGCTGGCCGGGAACTGCACCTACCGATGAAGCGGATGCAGAAAATGAAGAGGAAATGCCGAGTGAGTTTGTGCTCGTTGGCACGAGTGACACGCTTATATCGTTACAGAGATTCTCAAGCTACAGGCGATTGTTGAGGACTACGGCCTGGGTCCTAAAGTTCACACGTCGATGCCGTGGACAACGAGATGAGCTTGAGAACTACAGCCTCACTGTAGCTGAGTGTGAAGAAGCTGAGGACTTGTTATTCCGTATAGCAAAACGTGAGGCGTTCCCCGACGAAATTCAGGCCGCAGAGAATGGCCTGGATGTCGCTAAAGGAAGCGACATATGTGGACTGGCGCCATACCTAGATGGCAATGGAGTCCTGCGAGCGTATGGCAGGATTGATGAGGCGCTGTTTGCCGTACAGCGCCAGGAGGCCTCTCCCACCGGCACGGTCTCACGGAGATGATTGAGCGCAATGACCATGTGAGGATGAAGCATCAAAACGTGGATGCTACGATGACGGAAAACTGGACCAGGTTCTGGATTACGAGGCTGCGGAGAGTGCTTCGCAGTGTGATCTCGAGATGCATCGAGTGTAAGCTGAACAGAGCACGACCGATGGCGCCGATTATGGGACCCCTGCCAGAGGATCGTTTGGAGGCCTATGGTTGGCCGTTTAAGAGCACTTTGGACCATTAGTAGTGACCATTGCTCGGCACCAAGAGAAACGGTGGGTGGCCTTGTTTACGCGCCTGACGACCAGGGCGATCCACTTGGAACTGGCAGATGACCTGTCTACGGATTCCTGAGTAATTGTAATCAGGAATTTCATCTGCCGTCGAGGGCCTGTACATAGACTGCGCAGCGACAACGGCAAGAACTTCGTTGGAGCTAACAGGGAGGCCAAGAGATTTGCGGAGATCTTCGAACCCGAGAGGATCCAGTCGGAGCTGTTAAGTTAGGGCACTGAATGAATCTTTAATTACCCAGCGAAACCGTCAGAGGGTGGAGTCTGGGAGCGAATGGTGCAGTCCGTGAAGAGGGTGCTGCGTCACACAGTGAAGGAAGTGGCGCCGAAGGAGCACGTAATGGAGAGTTTTCTGATAGAGACGGAGAATATTGTTAGCTCTCTTCCGCTCACCCATTTGCCAGTGAGCGCGGACCAGGAAGCCCCTCTTACGCCAAACGATCTTCTCAAGGGAGCAGCTTGCCCACCGGATACACCCGGCCTGGATAAAGGCCTCATTAAGGAAGGAGCTATGTGGAAACTGTGGCGCGTGGCAAAGATGCTGAGGAACCGTTTCTGGAAAAGGGGGGTCTTGGAGTACCTACCGTGCCGCAGAGAGAAGCCGATTCAACGAGAAGACAACGTCTTCGTTTGCGATCCAGCCATTTCTAAACGAGACTGGCGGAAAGGCGTCGTGGAGGAGGCCTTTACTGGAATGGATGGTGAGGTCAGACGAGCCCGCGTTGGGATCATGGATGGAGATCGGACTCGCTGGAAAATACGCCCCGCTTCAAAGTTGGCGGCTTTGGATTTGAGTGAAGGGGTTCTTCACGGAGGTGGGGATGTCGCGGATCGATTATTGATAGTTTAGTATTTAGTATTAATATTTAAATTTGGTATTGTGCCCTCATGAAGAGATTGGGCACACTAGATAGATAAATATGGCGTGTGGTGAATTTGTCGTCGAAAGCCATGGAGGGTGGGAGGTTATACTGCTGTAAGGTTTATTATTATTAGTAGCATATTTTTCTATAACTTGTACTTCCACCAGAATAAAACATACATATATACACGCATATACATTGGCTTGTGTACTAAGGCGGGTTGCCCCATCGCCGCCGTATGTTAAAGGCAACTCCCACCCGAGTGACGACAGGCACTAATCAATCCGAATTTATTACAATACCCAGATTTCAGCAAAGAATTTTGCATAATAGCCGATGCAAGTAAACAAGCATGTGGAGCAGTTTCAACTCAAAACAAAAATGGACTCCAACTTCCAGTTGCTTATGCATCAAGATCGTTTACTAAGGGTGAAAGTGATAAAAGTACAACAGATCAAGAATTTGCAGCAATTCATTGTACCACAACTTATATCAGACCCTACATTTATGGTAGACACTTCACTGTCAAAACAGATCACAGACCATTAACATACTTGTTCTGAAGAGTACAATTTAACAGCCGAATATCTAAAGGGTAAAGACAACTTTGTAGCGGATGCGTTATCAAGAATAACCATTTAACTAAAAGATATCAAAGTAGACAAAATTTCTGCGCAGGAAAAGAAAAAAAAAAATTGCCAAGGCAATATATAGAAAAAGCTTTAAAGCCCAACGTACTATATGAAGTCATAAACAATGACAAAGTACGTAAAGAACCAAATATGCTGTTTCTTTAACCAACGTAACGAAAATACTGCAAGATATGATGTTAGCGATTTATATACCAATGGAACTCTTGACTCAGGTAAATTTTTCCAAAGGCTTGAAATGAAAGCCGGTATAAATAAAATCAGTCTACTTGATAACCATCGAACTACCGAACTGAGCGGACGTGCTTTGTCCGGGCTCCAGGAAAACTGCACCATAATACAGCTAATCAAAACTGGGGTAACCCAATATAAGCGAAAAGACGCTGAACTACAATTTATTAAAAGCAATAGACAAGCTTTTTATAACAGTTGTGATGTGCTAAACCAAAACTAGTGCATTGTTTAAAAAAAATAAGTGCCACGCAATGAGCTCATTGAGCAACGACCAAAAGAACGAGCGTAGAAGTTCAGTGAACCAAAAAAACGGCTTCTACTCTTACTTTTTAACCCGTGATACCGAAGTGGAAAAATCGGCGATTTACTGACCGCTGAAACCCAAATGGCACGGTCTTGCTCACCCGCTCTGCTCACTCCGACTCCCGCGTCATGGAGTTCGCAGTGTAAAATCCCCGCTCCAAATGTAGGATACATTAAAACCTCAGAAGGTAACTTGACATCGTCCAGCAAAGAAACCCTAGAGGCTCTCATAGGGACACATTTCCCGGGATGCTCTCGAGAAGATACAACCCTGGAAATGCAGACACAGGGGAATAGCCCCCCCACCGCTAACCAACTTAAATACCTATTGAGTGATAGGTATCTCACCTGGGCAATAAACAGCTTCAAGCCCTTCAAATCCCCGGGCCCAGATGGCATTGTCCCGGCTCAACTTATTAAAGCCGGTCCCAACCTGAGATCTTGGGTCAAGAAAGCTTTCTCAGCAATTTTCAGGATAGGCATCGTACCCGCAATGTGGTTGCGGACGAAAGTCGTATTTATACCCAAGGCGGGAAAACCATCCCACTGCACCCCCAAGGACTTCAGACCAATAAGCCTTTCGTCCTTCCTTCTCAAGACAATGGAGAGACTAATCAGCCTCCATATTAATCTGACTATCAACCCAGATAATATCTCGGGATCACAGCATGCGTATAGGAAGGGCCGATCTACGGAAACGGCACTCCACGAAATCACTACTTTCGTCGAAAAGGCACTTAGTGATAAGGAATACGCACTCATTGCTTTTCTAGACATAGAAGGTGCGTTCAACAACATCCTACCAAGCTCGATAATCAATGCACTGACAGGACTAGGAATAGACGATCAATCCATACGCCTTATAGAGCAGATCCTGGTAAACAGGACTGTTGAGGCGTCACTGGGAGGAGAATCTATTCATAGATACGTCAGAAGAGGCACCCCGCAAGGAGGCGTACTCTCACCCCTACTCTGGAACGTGGCGGTTAATAGCCTACTGCGATCCCTAGAAGGGGGTGGTTGCAAAGTTATCGCTTACGCGGATGATGTCACAATTGCCTTCTCTGAAAACATTTCCTCAGACTCTATGTGACCGCATGACGGACAAACTTAGGGTCCTCTCAACGTGGGCAGTTAGAAATGGACTGGGTGTAAACCCGTCCAAAACCGAGCTCGTCCTCTTCACCAGGAAGTACAAAATACCAAACTTAAGGCTTCCAAAACTATTAGGAGAAACACTATCTCTTAGCGATAGCGCCAAGTACATAGGAATTACGCTAGACAGGAAACTGGACTGGAAGTCAAACACTTTGGATAGAGCTAACAAGGCTACAATCGCGCTCTATACTTGCAGGAAAGCCATTGGCCTTAAATGGGGAATGTCCCCAAAAATAGTAAGATGGCTTTATACAGCGGTTATAAGACCCATCCTTTTCTACGGAGTGGTGGTCTGGTGGCCTGCACTCACCAACTCCACAATCAGGGAGAAGCTTAGGAAAACGCAAAGGATGGCGGAGGTCTGCATCACAGGCAGCCTACGTACCACACCGACGAATGCACTAGACTTCATACTCGACCTATTACCGGTAGAGATAATGGGGGTCAAGATAGCCACGCTATCGGCAATCAGGCTACGAGAGACGGGCACATGGAAATGGACTGACTACGGACATACCAAGTTAGATCTACACCACTGCACGCCAACGGGGTCTACAGACTACTGCGTACCTGTCGATAATCCCACCTTAAAATACAAGGTCTACATTCCAACAAGGGAGGAATGGGCCACACAAATCCCGGGACCAGCCGGTTCCCTCCATTTCTACACAGACGGTTCAAAATTGAATGGCCAGGTGGGAGGCGGTTTTGCGAACAGCTGTGTTTAAATGAGTCCTTCAGACTCCCCGACCACTGTAGTGTTTTCCAGGCAGAAGTAATAGCTATCGGAGAAGCACTCAGATCCCCAGCACTGATTGGAAATCAGGACACAATCTGTATCTTCTCAGACAGTCAAGCGGCACTCAAAGCCCTTGACGGTCTTTCATCCAACTCCAGGACAGTGAATGACTGTCGCAGATCTCTTAACGAGATGGCAGAGCACCATGACATACACCTCATCTGGGTGCCCGGGCATAGGGACCACGAGGGTAATTGCGCCGCCGACGAACTAGCAAGAGCAGGTACTACCTATCCTCTCCTACCGGAGAAGTAGGTATCCCCTTAGCTTCGTGTAGGCTAAAATGCAGGGATCACTTCGACCGCGCATCACTGAGGAAATGGAGAAATCTCCAAAACTGCAGGAACTCCCGCATGATATGGCCCATCCGATCTAGGAGGAGGTCAATGATGCTTATCGCCCTAAATAGGCAGGACTGTAGTCTGGCGATCAAGGCCATTACGGGACATTGGTTAATAGGAGCACACGCGGCTAGACTAGCGGTGCCACATTATGACTACTGCAGGAGCTGTGGAGACGAAGAAGAGGAAAAGACAGTTGCACACCTCCTGTGTCAATGCCCTGCGCTGGGGCGCATCCGACTCAAATTCTTGGGCGCAGCAATACTTACAGACCTTACAGACCTCGCGGAGGTCGCTCCACACAGACTCGTAGCTTTCATCCGTAAATCTGGATGGGACCGCGAGCCGTTTCATGAAGGATAGAGCACCCCTGGGAACATAAGTAGTGGGAAGGGAGAGGTCCTTTTGTAGGATCCTTGCCTGTGCGGTATCACAAGGAGCCCTAGCGGCTCAAGTGGATGGGGATCAGAACTGGCCCCTCATCGCCGCCTCAACCTAACCTAACCTAACGTCTTTCTCAACAATCAATGGCTCGTATCACTTCACGCGATTGCCATTCGGCCTAAAAAAAGCGCCTAATTCTTTCCAGAGAATGATAACCATAGCATTTCCCGGATTAGAACCTTTCCTTTATATAGATGATTTAATAGTCATTGGTTGTGCCGAAACACATATGCTTAAAAACTTAACTAATGTTTTTGAGAAATGTAGGAAATACAATCTTAAATTACATCCTGAAAAATTATAATTTTTTATGAAGTCACATTTTTGGGACACAAGTACACGGTTAAAAGAATCTTGCCTGACGACAAAAAATATGACGTCATTAAAAATTACCCAGTCCCACATGAAGCGGACAGCACTAGACGATTCGTTGCATTCTGCAACTCCATAGACGTTTTATCAAAAATTTTGCCGACTATGCTCGTCACATAACAAGATTATGTAGAAAAAGTGAAAAATTCGAATGAACAACTGATTGGCAGCATGCCTTCAAACATCTCAAAACGGCACTGTCGCGGATCGATTATCGATAGTTAAGTATTTAGTATTAATATTGAAATTTTTGTATTGTGCCCTCATGAAGAGATTGGGCACACTAGATAGATAAATATAGCATGGAACGCACTGACCCCGTTATGTCGAGTGAGGTTGGGGTAGGTCAGCCGCCATTTGCAATCGGCCTGACCGTACCTAACCCAACAAGTGCCTTTCATGGGGCGTCAGGGACACTGCCATCTTAGAGCGGATCCCAAACGGTACTGTTTACAGTTTCGCAGAACTGTACCACAAGGACTACTCACGCATTACGCATTTGCGCTACCGGCACTACGGTTCCTGCGCATGGTTTCGGGCTACACAACGAAGTCGGTACGAGCGCCTTCTCCTGGATACGGTGCTTGGGCGACGAGTATTGGAGGAAATACAAGCTGGGCGCCACGAAAGCTTCCTGAGCTGCCTACGTTCGGAGGGAAGCCAGAGGATTGGTCCATCTTCTATTGCGCGTTTACGGAAACGACGTAAGCGTATGGTTGTACGGACTTGGAGAACAAGAGGTGAGGTGAGGTGGTGAAGTCGTTGTTGATTCACCCCAGCAATGCGAATGGAGTGATGGAGCAGCTGCGTTTCAGATATGGCCGACCGGAGCAACTAATATGAAGCCAGCTCAATAGCCTTCGATATGTGCCCGCAATTACGGAAAACAATCTAGGAAAGCTCGTCGCTTTCGCCACACATGTGAGTAACCTCAAAGCCTTCTTACAGTCAGCGAAGGCAGAGCTGCATCTGGGTAACCCTACCCTGATGGAAGACCTTGTGGCCAAGCTTCTAATAAGCAATCGAGTGAAGTGGGCAAGGCACGCTGCAACTATTCAGCCCTTTCCGACTATTGTGGACTTTAGTTCGTGGTTGATGGAACTAGCGAATGGGGTCTGCATGGTGGCGGACATTGATGGAAAGGAGCCAAGGCGTCGATTGCTTCATGCCAGCGTCGACCATGAGCAGGACGAGCAATAGAGGAGCTGCCTCTGGAATTGTCCAATATGTGGAGGTCTTGGACAACATACTGTTTGGGATTGCCAACGATTTATTGGAGCCACGACTACAGAGAGGTGGAGGCTCGCAAGAAGACATCGCTTATGCTTTATGTGCTTGCAAAGCGAGCATATGACTGGATCGTGCGCTGCGTCAGGAGAGTGCCCCATGAATAGATGCAGGAGGAAGCATCACCGTCTTCTTCATGAGGCAAGCAATGAGGGGCTTAGGGAGACCGCCACAGCGAGGTGGCCATTGGAGAAGCTACAACCGGGACCGGCAGGCGGAACCGCATTAGGATGGGTCGTTTTGGGCCTGTAGAAGGCCTGTAGAAGAAGCCTTGTCTGCTAGCCACGTCGTTGGATGATAATGTGGAACGGATCGTCGAGGACTACTTCGAGATCGAGAACTTCGGTGTGAAGGCGGGGCCAGCGGCCGCAGCCAGCGACGACGTGAGAGCTCAGAAGATCTTGGAGGAGTCTGCAGTGACATTAAGGAAATGTTTCACCAGGTGCTGATCCGACCCGAAGATAGATGTGCGCAATGATTTCCGTGGAGAGATGGGGATAACCAACAATACCCCGACGTTTATGAAATGTGTGTAATGACCTTTGGAGCTGCATGCTCACCAAGTACGGCGCATCATGTGAAGAAAGTGAATTCCAAGCGATTCCAGGATTCGGATCCCAGAGCAGTCAAGGCCATCGTGGACTACCACTACGTGGATAACTACGTGGACAGCTTCGCCACAGAGAGCGAAGCTATCAAAGTATCTACAAGAGTAAAGGAGATACATGCAGAAGGCGGTTTAGAGCTTAGCAAGTTTTCGTCTAGTTCGCCCACAGTAGAGAGGATGCTCGGACCCAGTGATGACGCCCAGAGTATTGGATGGGGTGAAGCCGAGCCAAAGATTTTGTGAATGCGGTGGCAGCCAGCCACGGACGACTTCAGGATTCGGGTGAAGTACCACCATGTTGCCCCCATCGTATCCGATGGGAAGAGAATTGCCGCAAAAAGGGAATTCTAGAGTATGGTCATGTCAACGTTTGACCCCATGGGATTTCTGTGTTGCCTAATGGTAACAGCGAAGTTGTTGTTGCGAGAAGTCTGGAGAAAGAGGATCCCATGGGACGAGCCTCTACCAGCTGAGATGTACAACGCCTTTATGGATTGGCGTAAGGAAATGGATAAAGTGGAACATTTTCGGAGCCCACGTCAATATTTTGGATCTGGGCTGGTGAAGACTATCAATATGCACGTTTTTGCGGATGCGAGTCAGTCGGCATTCGCGGCAGTGGTCTAATGGAGGATCACGTATGAGGACGGCGACGTGCAAGTGAGGTTCGTGTACGCAAAGACGAAGTGTGCACCTATGCGAACGATGCGTGGACCTGAGCGAGGAGTCACGCTTGTGAAAAGGACCGGCATTCCTGAGGAGATCACAGGGCAGTTGGCCGGGAACTGCACCTACCGACGAAGCGGATGCAGAAGATGAAGAGGAAATGCCGAGTGGGTTTATGGTCGAAAAGACTATCGATATGCACGTTTTCGCGGATGCGAGTCAGTCGGCATTCGCGGCAGTGGTTCGTGTGCGCAAAGACGAAGTGTGCACCTATGCGAACGATGCGTGGATCTGAGCGAGGAGTCACACTTGTTAAAAGGACCGGCAGTCCTGACGAGATCACCGGGCAGCTGGCCGGGAACTGCACCTACCGATGAAGCGGATGCAGAAAATGAAGAGGAAATGCCGAGTGAGTTTGTGCTCGTTGGCACGAGTGACACGCTTATATCGTTACAGAGATTCTCAAGCTACAGGCGATTGTTGAGGACTACGGCCTGGGTCCTAAAGTTCACACGTCGATGCCGTGGACAACGAGATGAGCTTGAGAACTACGGCCTCACTGTAGCTGAGTGTGAAGAAGCTGAGGACTTGTTATTCGGTATAGCAAAACGTGAGGCGTTCCCCGACGAAATTCAGGCCGCAGAGAATGGCCTGGATGTCGCTAAAGGAAGCGACATATGTGGACTGGCGCCATACCTAGATGGCAATGGAGTCCTGCGAGCGTATGGCAGGATTGATGAGCGTATGGCTCCCACCGGCACGGTCTCACGGAGATGATTGAGCGCAATGACCATGTGAGGATGAAGCATCAAAACGTGGATGCTACGATGATGGAAAACCGGACCAGGTCCTAGATTACGAGGCTGCGGAGAGTGCTTCGCAGTGTGATCTCGAGATGCACCGAGTGTAAGCTGAACAGAGCACGACCGATGGCGCCGATTATGGGACCCCTGCCAGAGGATCGTTTGGAGGCCTATGGTTGGCCGTTTAAGAGCACTTTGGACCATTAGTAGTGACCGTTGCTCGGCACCAAGAGAAACGGTGGGTGGCCTTGTTTACGTGCCTGACGACCAGGGCGATCCACTTGGAACTGGCAGATGACCTGTCTACGGATTCCTGAGTAATTGTAATCAGGAATTTCATCTGCCGTCGAGGGCTTGTACATAGACTGCGCAGCGACAACGGCAAGAACTTCGTTGGAGCTAACAGGGAGGCCAAGAGATTTGCGGAGATCTTCGAACCCGAGAGGATCCAGTCGGAGCTGTTAAGTTAGGGCACTGAATGAATCTTTAATTACCCAGCGAAACCGTCAGAGGGTGGAGTCTGGGAGCGAATGGTGCAGTCCGTGAAGAGGGTGCTGCGTCACACAGTGAAGGAAGTGGCGCCGAAGGAGCACGTAATGGAGAGTTTTCTGATAGAGACGGAGAATATTGTTAGCTCTCTTCCGCTCACCCATTTGCCAGTGAGCGCGGACCAGGAAGCCCCTCTTACGCCAAACGATCTTCTCAAGGGAGCAGCTTGCCCACCAGATACACCCGGCCTGGATAAAGGCCTCATTAAGGAAGGAGCTATGTGGAAACTGTGGCGCGTGGCAAAGATGCTGAGGAACCGTTTCTGGAAAAGGTGGGTCTTGGAGTACCTACCGTGCCGCAGATAGAAGCCGATTCAACGAGAAGATAACGTCTTCGTTTGCGATCCAGCCATTTCTAAACGAGACTGGCGGAAAGGCGTCGTGGAGGAGGCCTTTACTGGAATGGATGGTGAGGTCAGACGAGCCCGCGTTGGGATCATGGATGGAGATCGGACCTGCTGGAAAATACGCCCCGCTTCAAAGTTGGCGGCTTTGGATTTGAGTGAAGGGGTTCTTCACGGAGGTGGGGATGTCGCGGATCGATTATTGATAGTTTAGTATTTAGTATTAATATTTAAATTTGGTATTGTGCCCTCATGAAGAGATTGGGCACACTAGATAGATAAATATGGCGTGTGGTGAATTTGTCGTCGAAAGCCATGGAGGGTGGGAGGTTATACTGCTGTAAGGTTTATTATTATTAGTAGCATATTTTTCTATAACTTGTACTTCCACCAGAATAAAACATACATATATACACGCATATACATTGGCTTGTGTACTAAGGCGGGTTGCCCCATCGCCGCCGTATGTTCAAGGCAACTCCCACCCGAGTGACGACAGGCACTAATCAATCCGAATTTATTACAATACCCAGATTTCAGCAAAGAATTTTGCATAATAACCGATGCAAGTAAACAAGCATGTGGAGCAGTTTCAACTCAAAACAAAAATGGACTCCAACTTCCAGTTGCTTATGCATCAAGATCGTTTACTAAGGGTGAAAGTGATAAAAGTACAACAGATCAAGAATTTGCAGCAATTCATTGTACCACAACTTATTTCAGACCCTACATTTGTGGTAGACACTTCACTGTCAAAACAGATTACAGACCATTAACATACTTGTTCTGAAGAGTACAATTTTACAGCCGAATATCTGAAGGGTAAAGACAATTTTGTAGCGGATGCGTTATCAAGAATAACCATTTAACTAAAAGATATCCAAGTAGACAAAATTTCTGCGCAGGAAAAGAAAAAAAAAAAATTGCCAAGGCAATCTATAGAAAAAGCTTTAAAGCCCAACGTACTATATGAAGTCATAAACAATGACAAAGTACGTAAAGAACCGTAAAGAACCTTCTTACCGTACGTAAGAAGAAATATGCTGTCTCTTTAACCAACGTAACGAAAATACTGCAAGATATGATGTTAGCGATTTATATACCAATGGAACTCTTGACTCAGGTAAATTTTTCCAAAGGCTTGAAATGAAAGCCGGTATAAATAAAATCAGTCTACTTGATAACCATCGAACTACCGAACTGAGCGGACGTGCTTTGTCCGGGCTCCAGGAAAACTGCACCATAATACAGCTAATCAAAACTGGGGTAACCCAATATAAGCGAAAAGACGCTGAACTACAATTTATTAAAAGCAATAGACAAGCTTTTTATAACAGTTGTGATGTGCTAAACCAAAACTAGTGCATTGTTTAAAAAAAATAAGTGCCACGCAATGAGCTCATTGAGCAACGACCAAAAGAACGAGCGTAGAAGTTCAGTGAACCAAAAAAACGGCTTCTACTCTTACTTTTTAACCCGTGATACCGAAGTGGAAAAATCGGCGATTTACTGACCGCGGAAACCCAAATGGCACGGTCTTGCTCACCCGTTCTGCTCACTCCGACTCCCGCGTCATGGAGTTCGCAGTGTAAAATCCCCGCTCCAATATCGGAAACAAATTTCGCAACAACAACTAGCAGTGCTACAATTTCTGCAATCACAGCGACAACCACTGCAATTCAAAGTACCGCAACGTCAACGACTACAGCGAGTACAAAAACAGAAACTTCGGAAAGTGCCAAAGCGGCCACGGCCACACAGACTGGAATGGATCGCTACATCCAAATTAAGCACAAGCTTAGCCCGCAGAGTAATCCGGCAGGCAATAAAACAAAAATTAACCGTGTCTTGAAGATCGATAAAGAACCAGACAGATCCACTACTAACAGATTTGCCCTACTGGCGGAGGTTGAGGAAAACCAACCAGCCCAAGACCCCGCAAAAAAACCCAAGCCCCCTCCAATCTTTATTAGGGAGAAAAGCTCGAGTGCAGTAAGGGCCTACAAGTGGTAGTAAAGGGAATAGAACCTGATGTTACCGCCGAGGAAATAAAAACCGCCCTTAAAGAAAAGGGCTTCGTCGCCAAGAATGTTATTAACAGCGCAGCAGCGACGAAGACCGAGCTGAAACATTCGCCACTCATCTCCAAAGTGTCTTCCATCCAAACCCAGCCTCAAATTCATTCCTCTTGCCAGTAATTTAGCCAGAGTCCTCACCTCAGCCAGCCGCACCTTCATTCCGGTCGAACAAAATCGAAAAAGTCATAAGATGGCTAAAACCAAAAAAGGCTCCCGGTGGTGACCTATTGACCCCAAAGATGCTGATCGAACTTCCAAAATGCGCTATAGAGGTCGTCTGCAAACTAAAAAGTGGAAGAAATCCATCATTATAATGATACCGAAGCCTGGAAAAGACCACGTCATCATAAAGACCAATAAGCCTTCTATCTTGTTTGTCTAAATTGTTTGAAAAATGCTTGTTAACTCGCATAATATCACATCTGGAAACTTGCAATATTATCCCGGCACACCAATTTGGCTTTCGAAGAAACCATGGAACCATCGAACAAGTGAACAGATTAACATACGAAATACGCTCAGCCTTCGAACAGAGAGAATACTGCAGCGCTATTTTCCTCGACGTATCTCAAGCTTTCGACCGAGTTTGGCTCATCGGACTCATGCACAAAATTAAAACGTATTTGCCAACATACACCCACAAGCTACTGGAATCATACCTCTACAATAGGGTATTCTCAGTGAGATGCAACGCAGCTACTTCGGGCGACTACACCATCGAAGCTGGAGTTCCACAAGGAAGCGCACTCGGCCCATGTCTATATGTTTTGTATACTGCATATATTCCTACGAGCGCACAACTAACAACGTCAACGTTCGCCGATGATACCCAGATTCGCAGATGCCCAACGCAGTCAACAACCCAACTGGCTAATCATCTCATAGTAGTGGAAAGGTGGCTGTCCGACTGGCGCATTAAAATAAATGATCAAAAGTGTAAACATATAACGTTTACTCTATGCCCTCCGCTTTTACTAAACGGTATGCAGATCCCTCAAGCTAACGAAGTAACGTACCTTGGCGTCCACCTTGATAGATGACTTACCTGGCGTAAGCACATCGAATGCAAAAAAATGTACCTAAAACTGAAAGCCATCAGCCTCCACTGGATCATTTCACAATCGCCACTGTGCCTGGACTACAAGTAACTACAGTACGATTCAGTCCTAAAGCCAATCTGGACGTATGGCTCCCAGCTGTGGGGGAACGCGAGCAGCAGCAACATAGACATCGTACAGCGCGCGCAATCAAAAATCTTGAGAACTATCACAGGGGCACCTTGGTATGTTCGCAACGAAAACATCCACCGGGATCTGGGCATCCTCGCCGTGAAAGACAAAATCCAGAAGCAAAAAGAGTCATACAAAAAAAAACTATCTTCGCACCCAAATTTTCTCGCTCGGGGATTGACTCGGGTTTTTCCGTATCCCGCCTTAGACGCAACGACCTCCCAACCCAGCAATCGATTTTTAGTATCAGTCAATATGACTGTTAGTTAAGTTAATAATATAAGATTTGATACACCTCTTGTTAGTCTCGCAAAGAGAAGATTCAAAAAATAAAAACAACGTTAAAAAAAAATTGACAATTTTTGTTTGTTATTTTTAATTTTTTTTTATTAAAATAATGCGCAATTGTTGTTAATATCAATGGGATCCTCGGATCCTTCTGATACCATTTTAAAGTATTTTGTTGGTAATGTGTTGTTAAAACTACACATCCCAATTCTGTTGAGTCCATATCTGTAAATGAACATTCATTTTATAAGCATAAATTTTAGAATTTTAGTTATTGATGTAGGCTACCTTATGGCTAAATTAGCATTTAAAGTTTTCTAATGCATTCGATTTCTCATTTTATTTTTGACTATCTGCACTTGGCTAAATACGCGTTCTACCTCTGCATTCGACCAAGGACGACTCATAATTTTGAATGTATTGTATTGTATTGTATTGAATGTATTGACTGCTCCGGTATCGGTACCTATTTACCTATATCTATCGGTACAATTTTAAAAGTCATTAAAAACAAGAAGGGAAAGCTAACTTCGGGCGGAGCCGAAGTTGATATACCCTTGCAGCTAAAGCCGGATATACATCGCAAACATCGGATATAGTTGGCCGATCCTTATGATTACGTCATAATAAAACAAATTAATTACAATAAAAAATCTAAAAAAAAAAGTCCCAAGCTTCTATCTTCAAAAATACGAAAGTTGATTTTTCTACCAAGTACCATTTCCGATCGTTCAGATATATGGCAGCTATAGGATATAGTCGGCCGATCCTAATGAAATTTGGCATGTCGTAATGTGTTGCCAAATATTGCTCCCGTTTCAAATTTGAATGAAATTTGAGGATCACCTCCTGAGTTGATATGAGCATGTCTGTCCGTCTGTCTGTCCGTCGTCTGTTTCTACGCAAACTAGTCTCTCAGTTTTAAAGCTATCGACTTGAAACTTTGCACACACCCTTCTTTCCTTTGCACGCAGTATATAAGTCGGAACGACCAGAATCGGCCTACTATATCCTATAGCTGCCATATAACTGATTGATCGGAAATGGTATAACTTCGGTGTTTTTAAAGTTAGAGAGTTCAAATTTTACATGAGCGCTATCTTTGGCAAAAGAATACGACATTTTGTAAAGATCGGCCGACTATATCCCATAGCTGCCACATAACTGAACGATCGGAAATGACCCAACTTTCGTGTTTCTGAAGATAGAAAGCTGGAACTTGGTTCAGATTATATTTTTGGTCAGTTGATCCAACCTACCAAACTATATCTTACAGCTGCCTATATGACTATATCTTATAGCTGCCATATAACTGAACGATCGGAAATGGTTTTTGGTAGAAATACAAACTTTGGCATGTTTGAAGATAGAAGTTTGGGACTTTTTTAGATTTTGTATTGTAATAAATTGGATTATATATTCATATTCGCATAAGGATCGGCCAACTATATCCGATGTTTGCGACCGGATATAGGTTTTAACTGCAAGGGTATATAAACTTCGGCTCCGCTCGAAGTTAGCTTTCCTTTCTTGTTTTAAATTTTTATTTTTACAGCTACATTAAACTACATTGACTAAATAAGAAAAAAACTTCACTTTAACAAAAATTAAATTGAAAAAAAATTCATAAAAAAAAAACTGAGAAAAAGTCAAAGTAAAGATTTGTGTCTGCTCACTTCCCTAAAAATCATTCATCGGTAGGGTACGCAAGCAAAATTCACATGCAGTGATGTCGTTTTCGTTTCGTTTTAAGTGATGTCGACTGAAATATACCCTGTTCCTTTCTCAGTATATTGATTTTTGATGATTCGTTAAAATATATATATACAAAACACTTTACTGCTAACACCTAATCTTATACCTAAATTAATTTTAAATGGAATGTATGCTGAAATATAAAAATTTAGTATAATTTCTTTCGTCATTTCACCCAATAACGAATAGCCGAATTTTGTTAGGGTAGCTAGCCAAAAATCGTGTGGGCTGGCTTTGAAACGAAATTGCACGCACTCATGCACCCGTGTTAGTGAATCTGCGACACGCCTACATACAAAAATCAATCCAAGCGGAGGCCATCGCGCTCCTTTAAGAGATTGGGAAACAGAAAGCATTCAATGAAAATATGAGCGTAAGATGAACGAACGGTGAGCGTAAGAAAGAGAGTTAGATCCCGCTCTGGGGCCTGCTGGGGCCTGTCGCAAGAAATTTTTGCGTCCACTTTTGGTGTATCAAATGTGTTGTCTATATGCTGTATGGTTAGTGGTTTTACTTACAGCAAAAATTGTAAAGTACATAGATGGGACCTCAGGGCCCAAAACGGTCCACTTTTTTCGTCGAGCTTGTTGGTGAAGTTGGAACGCACATGCATACTATTTTTAGAACTCTTTACATGTATCCCTCAACAAAAATGTGAGCCTTTGTATGTATGTGTGGCTGCACGCACGACCGCGTAAAAATTTTTTGGCTTCCAAATTTCAATTTCAATTTCTCGTTTGTTTACAATGTGCCGATGTGGTAGTAAGCAGAACAAATATGTAGTATTTTTAATCGCTGCAGAACGAGACAGGGTGGTAGCGTAATGCATAGAGTAGTTTCTCTATGTATAATTTCTCTGTGTTCAAATCCTTGTAAGGACTTTGAACTTTTGCTTTCTTTTATAATTATTATTTCTTTTTATTTTTCTTTAATTGTAATACTTTTGTTAAATTTTATAATTGTAAAATTGTTTAATTTTTCATTATGTCCGGCTAATAAAATTTCAAGGGAGTCCGTCCGGAATTTTGTTATCCGACACGTCCGTTACTTATTTTTACAACAATTGTAATATAATGCAATTAAAAATAATAATAATAAAGAAAATATGAAAAGAAAAAAATATATTAATAAAAAAATAAAAGTAAATATAAAAATAATCATAAAACTAAAACTTTCTAAAAATTGAAACAACCCGCCCACTATTGAAATCGAACCCAGGAATAAGAAGCGCGCACTATCAACTAGGCTACCCTCGCAGTTGATTTTATGATACTTAAAATTGGTTTTAAAGTAATCGCTAGAATCCATACCAAAAACGATGCGGCCTGCCAAAATGCCGTAGAACCCGCACTTATAGACATTTTTACAGCGGGTTCCACTACAAACTGAGACGATGTTAAGATGATTTTAAAATTTTGTATTTTTTTTTATTGGATTATAAATTTAGGAAAGCACATTAAAAGAATAAAAATATAATATAAATAGATTTAAAATTAAAACAAAAATTGGATGTCCCGAGCCTGGTTTGAACTCGTTTTACTTTGCACATCAGCCAAGCACTCTACCACTTGGCTATCCCTCATTCGTTGTCGCGCGAAACTTAACTTGTCGCGCTGTGCAAGCGGTTGACCCGCTGCAACAAGCGGCCTGGAACCCGCAATAGAACATTTTTCTTTCTATGAGATATACTTTATAATCTTTGCTTGGAGGCAAGAGACTATATGGTTGTTTAAAAAATAAGTAAATTGTATGTTAAATATTAAATTAACAAAAATAAGGTTCTTCCACATTAGTCTGCAGGCGAGATGCCCGCTTGAAACATGTACTTTGTGGAAATGGTGAGCTGTTAAGTCTAACATTTGGACGGTTACATTTGGACTAGCCTTAAACAAGTTTTTGGACGGATTTCAGGGAGTTGATCCTTATTTCCCATCGAAGGAACCAGTTCCCAATTAGGGTAAGATCACACTGCAGGAGCTCGGAAGCTTCATTTATAGAAAAACTTGAGGACAAAACGTCTGTATCATCCGCATATATTGCAACAGTGCAGTGGTTTGAAACTGGAATATCGGCCGTATATTGGGTGTAGAGAAAGGGTATTGGGCCTTTCTTGTGAGACGCCTGAGAATAAGTTTTAATGTAAAAACATCGTTTAGTCAGATATGATATACTTAATAAGTAATACGGAAAATATTGCCACTTCTTCATCTTGTACAACATATCATTGTGACCAACTCGATCGAGGGCTTGTTGAGCATCAAGAAATTCAACAGTGCCAAATTTTTTGTTTTCAAATGCCGAAACAATGTCATTAATGACCTTATTACATTGCTTAGGGGTCCCATGACCTCCATGATGATGGAAAGTTCGTCAAAATTCTCTTCAATAGTATTTTTTCAAACACTTTCAAAACGACTAATGGGACGATATGAGGTCAATTCGTTTTTATTTTACTATTGGCTAGACTCTATTCTGAAAATTGCGTTAAATGCAAAAGTAAGAAAACGAATGCATTTTGATGGTAAACATTTTAAGGTGATACCATCTGTTTTATAATGGCCTGGTAATTTTTTGTAAATTAAGCACTTGAATTCTGTCACAACTTCTTTATTTGGCAGTGTGACTCGAGGCTGCAACACAGAATGAAGATTTTGTACAAATTCCTCCGCTTCTTCATCATTAGACCTATACCAAGTTTCATTGGTATTACGAATATTTATGTTTCTTTTAGCTGGGCTCTTTTGATATTTAGTTGCTATCCATAGGTTGTATTCGTTATTGCAGGAATTACGGTCTAAGATTCTCAGATACCCAGCTAGAGATTCATTCAGATCAAAAGAAGTTCACTAAGCTCAAATGCAGCCTTATTGTACAATCTTTTGTCAGCAGGGTAATGGGTTTCTTGCCAGCGGATACGCAGACTCCTTTTATTTTGTATTTTTTTAATTATGCCGTTGCAGAGGGTATTATAATTTTGGTCAAAAGTGTGCAACGCAGTGAAGGAGACATCTCCGACCCTATAAAGTATATATATTCTTGATCAGGATCACCTCCTGAGTTGATATGAGCATGTCCGTCTGTCCGTCTGTCTGTCTGTTTCTACGCGAACTAGTCCCTCAGTTTTAAAGCAATCGTCTTGAAACTTTGCACACACCTGCCATATAACTGAATGATCGGAAATGGTATAACTTTGGTGTTTTTAGAGTTAGAGAGTTCAAATTCGACACAAGAGCTATTTTAGGTCTATCAAAATAATGCGACATGCCAAATTTCATAAGGATCGGCCGACTATATCTTATAGCTGCCATATAACTGAACGATCGGAAATGGTACTTGGTAGAAATATCAACTTTCGTATTTTTGAAGATAGAAGTTTGGGACTTTTTTAGAATTTGTATTTTAGTTAATTGGTTTTATTATGATCTAATCATAAGGATCGGCCAACTATATCTGATGTTTGCGATATATATCCGGTTTTAACTGCAAGGGTATATCAACTTCGGCTCCGTCCCAAGTTAGCTTTTCTTTCTTGTTTTTTATGATTAGGAGCATGATTCGTATTTCTGTAACTTCTGTTATGTTATTGTTTCGTATGCATTTGTATAGCTCCGAACCTTCGGGATAGTCAATCTGGATTCACGCCATTGATGTTTGGCGTTAAAATCGCCTCCCACAATATACTTTGCTCCCAGTCCGTGAAAAAGTTTTTAAAGTCGAGTTCTTTTAATGTGAATCATGGTGGCTGATAAATCGCTATTATTGATACATCTTAATGCATACATTTTTTCTCAATTGTGGCAGCCTTCTAGCGTGGTGAAGCGTTTTCCTTAATACTGTCCATGATTAGAAATTAAAGCCCTGCTTGACAATAATTGCAGCACCCCCATGAGGTCTATCTGAAGGATGATCAGCTTTAACTTTGTAGTATCCAATAATTTTAAATTTCTAATTTCTGAGTGTTGAGAAACGGACTCCATTCTGGTGGCGTTGCCAGTGTTCGGTTTGCCATGGCAATGCAGATCGACGCGTCGTCATTTCTTAGTATTAGTTTTTTTCTTCTTTTTTCTTTATACGCATTCCGGCGCTGCGTCGCATTTAGTTTTTTAAGTTAGTTATTCAACAGCAGTGAATCTGTGAACACGCAGCATAGTACATACAGTCCACTCCAAATAAAATATTTTGGGAAGTCAACAAAGCATTACGTTTCTCATCACTGAGATAACGGTTCAATGGCGTTCGTTTTTAAAAATAATGATATTTCATTTACATGGTTGGAAAGCCCAACCATGTTAAGTAAATTATTGGTAAGTTGGAATTGTTTTTCTATAAGCTGTTCTATTTCTTCTAAAGACGTGTTCGAGATACTATTTCCTGCAGCAGCTTGAGCGTATGATTGATAATCTTTATTTTGTTGGGTCGAATTGCTAGGCGGAGCAAATGATTGAGATGTAGCAAGGTAATTTTTATTTTTTTCTTCCTTGGTGTTTCTTAGGTGGTTGCGTCCATTTATTGTTTGAAATAAGTTCCTGATAGACTTTCTGATGGACCTGATAATTTCCTGCATTGGGTAGGAAATTCTGCCGCTCGCTGCCGGCACACTGACAGTGTGAGCACTTTCAAATTTTCTTAGAAGCTCTCATTTGTTCCCATTTTGCCTCATTTGACAGCTAAACCTTAAACCAACAATTTTTCCCTGAGAAATTTCTCGGAAATTTGGTTGGAACTAGTTTTCTCCATAGAAAATATAGATAGGGAAGCGTAGTTTTTCATTTCAGGCTTTGGGATCATAATGATATCTGCACATTTCCATTGATTTGGAAATTGGTCTAGTCTGGTTTTGTTCAATAACTTTGATACCCATTCAAACTTTTAAATTAACGAAAAATTAAATAAAAAACTACGTCACGTTTTTCAGTGAATTCGCTGCTCTCATTGTTTTTTGTTTCTACTCATACACTCAAATTTTAAGCATGTCTACGTTTAGCCCCCCACTGCTTTTCACCCTATACAATTAGCAGCATGAACTTCATTGCATTTGGGACATTTTACTAGCTGCTCTCTTGGTTGCGTTATTGGTTGCGCGGCTTGCGTTACTAATGTTCTTAACTTTGTATATGTCTAAATCTTTCTAAATCTATACTTTAGATATGTTCTTAACTTTCTTCTTTTTGGGCTCAATGTCTAAGCATGTAGAACAAGTTCAATGGATCTTCGGTTACACGACTTTTAATATTGTTAATATTTATAAAAGCATGACTCCACGTCTTGTTTAATAAAGTCGATGTCCATTGAAAACTTCAAATTCTTAATAACTACCCCAAATGCCCTCTTATGCTTGAGCTGGTATGTGTGAAATATGACATAATCTCGATTAAGAGTTTTAAAATGTTTCCCACTTTCTTCAATAGACTTTATCATAACCTTCACTTGACCATCGTGCTTAACCAAATAAACATTAGTTTCGAAATAAGCTAGCTTATTATACCCTTGCAGAGGGTATTATAATTTTGTCCAAAAGTGTGCAACGCAATGAAGAAGACATCTCCGACCCTATAAAGTATATGTATTCTTGATCAGGATCACCTCCTGAGTTGATATGAGCATGTGCGTCTCTCCGTCTGTCTGTCTGTTTCTACGCGAACTAGTCTCTCAGTTTAAAAGCTATCGTCTTGAAACTTTGCACACACCCTTTTTTCCTTTGCACGCAGTATATAAGTCGGATCGGCCGACTATATCGCATAGTTGCCATATAACTAATTGATCGGAAATGGTATAACTTTAGCGTTTTTAGAGTTAGAGAATTCAAATTTGACACGAGAGCTATTTTTGGCAAAACATTACGACATGCCAAATTTCATAGGGTTCGGCCGACTATATCCTGTAGCTGCCATATAACTGAATGATCGGAAATGACCCAACTTTCGTGTTTTTGAAGATAGAAAGCTGGAACTTAGTACTGATTATATTTTTGGTCAGATAATCCGACCTACTCAATTTCATAAGGATCGGCCAACTATATCCTATAGCTGCAATATAACTGAAAAATCTTAAATTTTTTTGGTAGAAATACCAACTTTGGTATTTTTGAAGATTGAAGTTTGGGACTTTTTTCAGATTATATATTATAATAAATTGGGTTATATTATCATATTCTCACAAGGATCGGCCAACTATATCCGATGTTTGCGATATATATCCGGTTTTAACTGCAAGGGTATATCAACATCGGCTTCGCCCGAAGTTAGCTTTCTTTCCTTGTTTTTTTTTTTTTTAATTTTAAATCTGTTTATATTATTTTTTTATTCTTTGAATGTTTTTTCGAAAATTAATAATCTAACCAAACTAATACAAAATTTTAAATTACCAGCATTTTCTTAACTCAACATTGCCTCAGTTCGTAATGGAACCCGCTGTAAAAATGTCTATAAGTGCGGGTTCTACGGCATTTTGGCAGGCCGCGTCGTGGAACCTGCTCTCAAATGTTTTTACATTTTCGGTAGTGGAACCAGCTGTAAAAATGAAAACATTTGAGAGCGGGTTTCACGACAAACGGCTGGCAAATGAGAGAGGGAATGAGAAAATTATATTTTTAGAACGTAACATCTTTGGAACAGCGAGGGTAGCCTAGATTGACAGTGCGCGAGTTTACATGCCCTAGTTAACATGCCCTCTTCACAGCCACAGGAAGAGAACACAGAAACGACAATTGCAAAACTAACGCCAATGGACAACAACAAAAATCGCCAAAAAGAACTCTGACGGACACGCACAATTCTCGTTCACTCATACATATTCCCCTACATACTTCTTTATAATAAAAAGATCATTCTTATTCTGTACTCCAAGCAACACGGTCGCTTTATTTGCAAGCCTTCTTTCCAGCATTTTGAAAAAGCGATAGCCATATAGGAGATCTCCTCTACTCCCTCGGTTACGAGACTGTAACTGGCGCAGCCGGACTACGAACAAGGGATTAACCATGTCCACTACGCTTATCGTTTAAATTTCCTTGTAGGAGGTGAGTGATCTGGTGAGCATAATAACGTGCAAGTGCAAATGGGATTTCAGAAGGGAGCGACACACAAAAATGTGCAAATAAAATAAACGAAACAAACGAAATAAAATTCTAAATGCCATGCAAGCGACCGTATATGTGTACATCAAACGCTGATAAGGCACCGGGTTCGCTTGTACGGGACAATTTACTACTACTATACCAACAAACTGCTGTGTGCAATGACCGTATAAGTGTACATCAATCGCTGACAAGACACCGGTATCATCAATACACAGCAGCAGCTCAACAGAAACAAAAAAAAAAAAAAAAAAATGAAAAATAGATAAAAAAAAATCGACATCTCAAACCGCTGTGTGTGGCGATCGTGTGTGTGTCGGAGAGCACTTTGTGTGCGCATGTGAGAGAGTACAAGTATGGATCTTGGGTATTTCATCAGAATAGTAATTTCATCAGTATGCTACTATTGCATCAGCCTATAGCTGAATTGCGATTGGTTGTTGTGGTTTTGCATCTCTGAGAACAATCGTTACGACGCGACGACAGCCTGGCGCCGCTGTCGCCGAGTATGGTTCACTGAAGAAGAATACTAAGGAAATAGATAAGTCGAACATTAGACTTCGTTGTGACTACCAATGCGTATATCAATCGCCGACAACGGAAGAGGACAATCTGCACACAAGAGTTTACAAAGATAAATGTAAGTTGTGTGATTAACGACCGTATATGTGTACAACAATCACTGTTAAGACACCGGGATCGTTTCCACTTGTCAATTTACATGAATGCAAATGTATTATTATGAAATACAAAACAAGAATACTAAAACAGACAAATAAAAAAAAATGGTAGAATAAATTAAACCTGCACAAATATTATACTGTTCCCTTCGGCAAATATCAGGCAAACATGTATGTATTTGTGTTACGCCGCTTGTGAAACTCTTGTTGCGTCGTTGTGCAGTGGCTGCCGCCATGAGCTGATTACGCGCCGGAGTGACACTTGATTCCGTGTTGGCTTGTACATTGTTGAATTCCCTTTTTGCACTACACACTAAAGGATAATAAAATTAATTTAAGGAAAATGCTATACATTATATTTCTACATTATATGTAAACAAGAAAGGAAAGCTAACTTCGGTCGGAGCCGAAGTTTATATACCCTTGCAGTTAAAATCGGATATATATCGCAAACATCGGATATAGTTGGCCGATCCTTATGAGAATATGATAATATAACCCAATTTATTAAAAAACAAAATTTAAAACAAGTCCCAAACTTCTATCTTTAACAATACCAAAGTTGGTATTTCTACCAAAAACCATTTTCGATCGTTCAGTTATATGGCAGCTATAAGATATAGTCAGCCGGTCGTTGTAAAATTTGGTAGGTCGGATTAACTGACCAAAAATATTATCTGTACCAAGTTCCAGCTTTCTATATTCAAAAAGACAAAAGTTGGGTCAATTCCGATCGTTCCAATTCCAATTTGGTAGGTCTGATTATCTGACCAAAAGTAGTATTTGCACGAAGTTTAAGATTTCTATCTTCAAAAACACGAAAGATGGGTTATTTCCGATCGTTCAGTTATATGGCAGCTATAGGATATAGTCGGCCTTATGAAACTTGGCATGTCGTATTATTTTGCCAAAAGTAGCTCTCATGTGAAATTTTAACTCTCTTACTTTAAAGACACTAAAGTTATACCATTTCCGATCAATCAGTTATATGGCAGCTATAGGATATAGTCAGCCGATCCGAGCCGTTCCGACTTATATACTGCGTGCAAAGGAAAGAAGGGTGTGTGCAAAGTTTCAAGTCGATAGCTTTAAAACTGAGGGACTAGTTCACGTAGAAACAGACAGACAGATGGACAGACGGACATGGTCATATCAACTCAGGAGGTGATCCTGATCAAGAATATATATACTATATACGGTCGGAGATGTTTCCTTCACTGCGTTGCACACTTTTGACCAAAATTATAATACCCTCTGCAAGGGTATAAAAATATTTTCAAATAGTTTATGATGCCTATAAAAACATATTTGACAAGAAAGGAAAGCTAACTTCGGGCGGAGCCGAAGTTGATATACCCTTGCAGTTAAAACCGGATATATATTGCAAACATCGGATAAAGTTGGCCGATCCTTATGAGAATATGATCATATAACTCAAGTTATTATTATATAAAATCTAAAAAAAGTCTCAAACTTTTATCTTCAAAAATACCAAAGTTGGTATTTCTACCAAAAACCATTTCCGATCGTTCAGTTATATGGCAGCTATAGGATATAGTCAGCCGGTCGTTATAAAATTTGGTAGGTCGGATTAACTGACCAAAAATATAATCTGTACCAAGTTCTATATATTTCTATATTCTATATTCAAAAACACAAAAGTTGGGTCAATTCCGATCGTTCAGTTATCTGGCAGCTATAGGATATAGTCGGCCGATCCGAGCCGTTCCGACTTATATACTGCGTGCAAAAGAAAGAAGGGTGTGTGCAAAGTTTCAAAGTCGAGACTAGTTCGCGTAGAAACAGACAGACAGACGGACAGCCGGACAGCCGGACAGACGGACATGCTCATATCAACTCAGGAGGTGATCCTGATCAAGAATATATATACTTTATAGGGTCGGAGATGTCTCCTTCACTGCGTTGCACACTTTTGGACAAAATTATAATACCCTCTGCAAGGGTATAAAAAAAAAAATAAATAAATAAATAAATAATAATAATAATAAGAAAAAGAAGAGAAAACAACAAAGCATTCCATGAACAACATAACTTTTATTGTTGTCACGTGTTCAATAACCTCTAATAAAAAAAAGAAATATAATATATATTTATTTGAATATTTACTAAATCGCATACAACAACAAGGTGGAAGGAAACACAGCAGACCTACACGAATGGCATACAACTTACACTAAACACAGGGAAGCAGGGAAAAGAGGAAACTGCGTATCGGATACACACTACAGGTTTTCTTTTGCTTTGTAAAGAATACATACATACAACCATAGTCAAAATTATTTTCACAACACACAATTATTTGCACATCCCAACTTCTTTTAGTTGTTATTCTTGTTGTTGTTGAACAATTTCACTGAAATAAATTTTATAGCGTAGCTTGATCTATGCTTAAGCGACAAAAAAAGAAATGCGAAAAATAGCGGTTCATAGGACAAAGCTAAAAGAAAAAGAAAAAAAGCTTATCAGTTGTCAGAAGTATTTGCACACGTTTTCGGTGCGTCAAAATTATTTTCACAAAACTTAGTTTAATTTATTTTAGCTTAATATCTAATTTTAACAAACGATTTTCTTAATTTTATGAAAATACATTATTAATATTTAGTTAAACCACCTTTGGCATCAATGACAGCTTGTAGTCTTTTTGGTATTGACCTCACCAAAGTTTGGGCAAATTCAAGGGTCAATTTGGACCAAATTTCGTCGATTTCAGCGATGACTCCGTCGCGTTTTCTATTTTTATCAATGGTTCTTTGATTTTTTACAAAAGCCCAAACGTTTTCGATAATATTTAGGTCTGGGCTTTGTGGTGGCCAAGGAAGAACCTCCTGATGAAGGTCTCTCAAAAATTTGGTCGGTATCCTACCCTTGTGGCATGGAGCATTGTCCTGCTGAAGAATCCATTCATATGTAGGAAAAAGTCTGTTTCCTGACACAAAAGCATGGTCATTAAGGATTCGAACGTATCCGTGCTGGTTTAAGGTTCCTTCTATCGGTACGAGGTCTCCGAATCCATAATAGCAAAGGCATCCCCAAAACATGACTGTGCCACCACCAAACCTATTGATTGGCTGGGCTGCCAAATGCTTTTGGTTTTTCTTTAAATGCATAAAATGGTGGCTGTAGGACCCCTGGAACTGAAATGCAGCCTCATCCGTCCATAAAACATTATACCAAAAGTCAAGAGGCTTCTTAATATATTCCAATGCAAATTGGAGGCGTTTTGTTTGGTTGGTTGGTGTGATGTCAATCACTTTGCGGACAACATATGTTTTAAAATCAGCTTCTTTTAACCTGCGACGAATTGTAGAATCACTTATTTGTTTACCAATTATATTTTTTGATTCTTGGGCAATTTTCAATGGACTTGCACTTGGATTGCTCGCTACAACTCCTAGTAAGTGCCTGCATTCTCTTTGGTCCAACACAGGTTTTCGGCCTGATCTTTTTTTATTTTTTAAAGTGCCAGTTGTGTCTCGCTTTTTTACTAAGTAGTAAACATTTCTGCGCGAAATTTTATACAGTTTAGCGATTTCAGCTGCTGAAATACCGGCTTTAAACTTAGTAACAATTTCAGCCCGGAGTTCAAGGGTTAACTCCCTTGTTTTAGGCATTTTGTTTAGATAAATCTAAAAGATAAATAATTATTTTAATTGAATTTTCACTGAATTGAATTTATTAGAGAAAACGAACCGCCACTTGTCGCTGCAAACCAAATACTAATGACGAAATTGCATTGTGAAAATAATTTTGACGCACCGAAAACGTGTGCAAATACTTCTGACAACTGATAAGTTTTTTTTCTTTTTCTTTTAGCTTTGTCCTATGAACCGCTATTTTTCGCATTTCTTTTTTTGTCGCTTAAGCATAGATCAAGCTACGCTATAAAATTTATTTCAGTGAAATTGTTCAACAACAACAAGAATAACAACTAAAAGAAGTTGGGATGTGCAAATAATTGTGTGTTGTGAAAATAATTTTGACTATGGTTGTATATGTACATAGTATCACACAAACGAAGCCGTGTGACGAAATACATACACATATAATTAATTATAATAATTATTAATATTATAATTACATTTTATTACTATTCTATATACATTACATACGTACCATTACCATACGTCAATATAGCCAGATTTTTTTTTCTCAATACATGTAAAACAGTCACCACTAGTAACTCAGTTAGGGGCAGATTAGGTCCAAAGAGCGAGGCCAGTCTATCTGAGAAAAGGAAAGCGATAGAAACAAAAGAGAAAGACCAGCTAGTTCAATCCGAAAACAATATTCCTACCAACGCTATGGATTCCGGTAACGCATCAGGGCTACTAAGTCCCATCCTTGGCAATTCATCAACTCCCTCAAACACAAGACTGAATCTACAACAACTACTTGTCCTTGTTCATCAACTACCCACCTACGAAGGCCCACCCGACAACCTTGATAGATTCATAAGTAGAGTAGATCAATTTTGTTAGCCGGATCAGTAGACCAAGCAACTTGTGGACAGTACTTACTGGGAAATATCCGTGACAAGATTAAAGGCAGGGCGGACGAGGATGATATCAAAGCAAACCTCAAGCGACTATACTCTAGCAAAAAAACAGAAGAAATGCTTTTTAGAGAGCTACATAATCTTCCGGACGGACTCAGTATGGGAAAACTATATTACACAGCCACCAAAATAAGAAGCGAATTAATGTCCCTGGCCAGAGAAACAGACCCTAGTGGATACTCACTCACAGCCAAACGGGACCAGTATAACAGATTCTGCCTCAATACTTTATTAGTTGGATTAAAGGACCCACTTAGGTCAGCCATTAGGAATCAAAGACCAGAGAAAATCGAGAAAGCGTACGAGTACGGACAGGTCGAATTAAACTTCTCTAGAAACCTGAAAAAACACCAAGAAAATCGACGACGCGACAGCTCGACATACACGAATCACCCATACGCGAAAGGACAACCAACCAATAATAACTCCAACAGACGCTACATATTAGGACAACAGAATTATAATAATGGCAACAACGGCCGCCATGTACCACGACATGAAAACACCAACAACGACATTAATAGTCGCTTTACACAGCGACAACAAAATTTGAACAACAATGATAATAGACGCTTCACACGTCAATATAATTCCAATAACGATAGTAATGGTCGACACGATAGGCAAACTTTGGGTAGGAACCCCTACCACAATAACATCAAACTAGAGCAGACACTAAACCACCAAGGCAAGGACAACCATAATCCAAGCGCTCCCCTATGTAACATCAACGATGATGAAAATTTTCTACTAGAAGCCTCGGGAAACCAGTCTGTTACATAAGCAAGAAGAGTCTCGGATCTTCCTTGCCATTTGTTTTCCTATCATCAAACTTCATGGTGTCAAAACCTCTCAAATTTCTAATAGATACTGGATCTACCTACTCATTCATAAACCCAGCACTTATTAACGAAGACCGCATCAAAAAACTTACCTCCTCCGCATCAAAACTTAAGCTGACCACAACAGCAAAACCCTGTAGATACATTACATACCATACCACAAAATACCAAATTGCGACTACCGCTCCCAGTAAACTTCATGCAGGGAGACTTTATATATGAAACCACTAATTTGGATAATCAAATAGTCATAACAGGTGGCTTATACACCGCAATCGCAGGATCCGCCTATTTCGAAGTCTGTAATAACTCAGACCAGATCCAAACACTTAATCTGGAAGAACCGTTACAGGCAGAAGAGTTCTCTCCACGAACCCACCAATACTAAAACTGCATGTCCGCGGCAACTAATACAGATTTACCGGATTACCTCAATAGCGAGGAAAAAAAAACATATTCTCAAACTATGCAAATCATTCAGAAGACTTTTTCACGGCGAAAACAATTAACTAACGTTCTCTAACGTAGTCAAACATTCTATACCAACAACAGATAATATACCGATTCACACAAAATCCCACCGTTACCCATTTATTCATAAAGACGAAGCTCGAAAGCAAATTTCAAAAATGCTCGAACAGAACATCATAAAAAGCAGCTGTTCCCCATGGAGTACACCCGTCTGGGTCGTACCTAAAAAAGGGGACATCACAGGCGAAAAAAAGTGGCGCTTGATAATCGATTTTCGAAAATTAAATGAAAAAACGATCGCGGAGAGATACCCTATTCCGAACATTGCAGATATACTAGACAGCTTAGGAAAGGCCATGTATTTCACAACAATAGACTTAGAAAGTGGTTTTCACCAAATTCAAATGAACCCACGCGACGCCAACAAGACGGCATTCACCGTCGAAAATGGGCATTATGAGTTCACAAGGATGCCCTTCGGTCTCAAGAACGCCCCTGCCACGTTCCAACGCGTTATGGACAACGTCTTAGGTGACCTAGTTGGTAACGTCTGTCTCGTCTATCTCGACGACATAATAGTATTCTCACCCTCACTCCAAAAACATATTAAAACATATAGATGTTAAATCTGTATTCATAAAACTCAAAAACGCGAATCTAAAAATCCAACCGAGCAAGTGTCACTTTTTAAGGAAGGAAATCAGCTTTCTGGGACACATCGTCACCCAGGAAGAGTCAAGCTAAACCCACTTAAGATACAAGCCATCAAGGACTTCCCCTACCCGAAGACAACTAGGGAAATTAAGTCATTTTTGGGACTATTAGGGTATTACAGGAAATTTATTAAGGAATTCGCAAGAATAACTAAACCCATGACGAGACAGTTAAAAGGAGGGAAATCTATAATAATAGATGAGGAATTTAAACAAGCTTTCGAAACGTCGAAAGATCTCCTTTGTAATGATCCCATACTCATATACCCTGATTTCAATAAGCCGTTCACGCTGACCACAGACGCAAGTAACTATGCGATACGCTCTGTGTTGTCACAAGGCCCGGAAACTAATGACAAGCGCCATTCAGACCATACCTCTTCGGGCGTAGATTCAAAATAGTCACGGACCATAGGCCATTAATCTGGTTAGACAATCTGAAAGGCCAGAATACAAAACTACTTCAATGGAAAACTATCCTGGCCACTTACGACTACAAAATCGAATACAAAAAAGGGTCGCAAAACGTAGTCGCTGACGCACTTAGCAGAATTGAGTCAAACTTGAACATAAACGAAGACCCACAAATTATACCAATCGCTTCACAACCACTAAATCACTTTAATAGCCAAATAGTATTCCGTACTGGACCAACAACTGCAAGACAAATAGAAACACCGTTTGCCCACAAAATAAGACACATAATCACAGAACCCTTGCATACTTTCGATTCCGTTACAAACGCCCTTCAAACAATCCTGAAACCGAATAAAACATTCGCAATATTTGCACCAGACGATATTTTCAAAATAATAGAAGAATCCTATAATAACTATTTCTTCGAAAACGACTTATACAAACTTTCCCGCTGCAAAATACAGCTAACCAAAATTACTGATCCCCATGACCAGGACCATAGGGGGATAGATGAAACATATAACCATTTAAAAAGGGACATTTATTTTCCGCATTTAAGGGGTTATATACAGTTGTACCGCGCAAAAATATGGATTTTTATCGATTTTTTTTTGACACCATAGAAAATATTTATGAAAAATGTTTTAACGACGTTGTTTAGTACATGTTTCTGGGTACTTAATTAAATTTTTTCATAAAAAAATATTACATAACAAAAATTTTATAGCCGAATTCCCGAATCGTCTTTTTTCGATGGTGTCTTGCGGTGGACATGATTTCTCGAAAACGGTACATCCGAAATCCAAAATTCAAAAAAGTTTAGTTAGTATATTGTATTGTCTAGTCCGTGAACGAGGGATTTTTAAAAATTTTGATTAAAAAAAAAAATGGCGACGTTTTTAACAAAAAATGTACTTTTTCAACGTATAAGATTTTCGTTTTTTGTGCTTTAAAAAAGGAGTTTTCAAAAATTGAAAATCCCTCGTTCACGGATTAGCTAATATCATAATAAATAAGTGGTCAAAATTTGCTGTTGATCGGATTAGTAGTTTTTTAGTAATCGTGTCCACCGCAAAGGTAATTTCCCAAAAAAAAGATTCTGAGATAATCGCGTTTAAAGTTTCAAGTTTGTTCAAGTTTTATATGCAGATAGTGCGCTATAAATAGCTACAGCTTCGGTTCTAATGCTCCGATCGTTATGAATTTGAATTGTGAGAGTATTCCCAATAGAATATACTTAAAGAATATGCAGTAAAAAAAAAAATCGATTTTTTCATATATCACAACTGTATTTAACCCCTTAAAAGACATTATCACAAAAATTATAAAAAATTGCGTTACCTGCCTAACCCTCAAGTACGACAGACACCCCCATAGACCACTGTTGCAAACCATAACCGCCCCAGAGGGACCATTGGCGGTCGTGCATATAGGCATATAATTCATTAACAATGCTTGTAACCTCACCATTATAGACAAATTCACCAAGCTAGCGCAAGCCTACCCCCTTACCAATAGGATTTCAATAAAAGTCGCCGATGCCCTATTACAATTTATAAGTCACTACGGCGCACCAAAGAAAATAATTTACGACCAGGGCGCGGAATTTTCAGGCAGTCTATTCAATGGCCTCTTAACCCAATTCCAAATAACAGCTCATAAAACTTCATTTCAACAATCAACGGGCAACGCTTCGGTCGAAAGACTGCATTCCACCTTAACCGAACTATACAGAATAATCATAAACAAAAGAAAGGAAGCACGCCTAGAATGCATGCATGACCAGATACTCGCAGAAGCTGTTGCAACATATAACAATGCAATACACTCCAGCACTTCTTATACCCCTTTCGAGCTTTTTCACGGAAGAACTCACAAATTCAACAAAACAATAACATTCAACAATCACCACGACTATCTTAAGAAATTAAACGATTTTAGGAAAGAAATATACCCAAAAGTACAGGAACATTTAAACTCGACCACAGAAAAAAGATTGGCTAAATTAAACGAGGATAGAGAGACACCAGTCCAAGTTGAACCTAATGATACGGTATTTAGAAAAAAAAACCGTAGAAACAAGATTACTCCGAGATTTTCACTACACAAAGTAGGTAGGGACAAAGGCGTCACCTTCCTAACAACTAAAGGTCAAAAGTTGTAACAAACAAAAAATTCGAAAAACAGTTAAGAAATTTACAAAAACCGGAGCACCAGCTTAAGCAACAATACTAACACTGACACAATTCTCAACGTACTTCGACCCGTAGTCCAGAATCCTTCTAATAACCACCCAGCTCTTAAAGTATCATTAGAAGTCCTACGAAACAAATCAAACAGGTAGAAGTAATAGCGGTCTTATTAATGGTCTGGGGACCATACTCAAGTCTATCCGGGAAACCTAGATGATACATTTGTCCATTTCAATACTATATAGTAATAGGATAAACTATAATATAGACACACTGAACTGATAGTCCCTTAATCAGTAAACTAAACCTTATCGCTAAATTTTTATTTAATAAGGAACAAATAAAACATAAGAGATATAATAAGTAAACAAAATGTAACGTTAGCATAAGATGAACATATTATAAATCATGTTATACCTTAAGGGGTTATATACAGCTGTACCTCGCAAAAATATGGATTTTTATCGATTTTTTTTTGACACCATAGAAAATATTTATGAAAAATGTTTTACCGACGTTGTTTAGAACATGCTTCTGGGTACTTAATTAAATTTTTTCATAAAAAAATATTACATAACAAAAATTTTATAGCCGAATTCCCGAATCGTCTTTTTTCGATGGTGTCTTGCGGTGGACATGATTTCTCGAAAACGGTTCATCCGAAATCCAAAATTCAAAAAAGTTTAGTTAGTATATTGTATTGTCTAGTCCGTGAACGAGGGATTTTAAAAAATTTTGATTAAAAAATAAATGGCGATAAATAAGTGGTCCAAATTTGGTGTTGATCGGATTAGTAGTTTTTTAGTAATCGTGTCCACCGCAAAGGTAATTTCCCAAAAAAAAGATTCTGAGATAATCGCGTTTAAAGTTTCAAGTTTGTTCAAGTTTTATATGCAGATAGTGAGCTATAAATAGCTACAGCTTCGGTTCTAATGCTCCGATCGCTATGAATTTTTGCGAGAGTATTCCCAATAGAATATACTTAAAGAATATGCAATAAAAATGTTTTATGTTCTCTCTCTCTTCCGATGTTTTCACAGGAAGAGATTACAGAAACGGCAACTGCAAAACTAACGCCGATGGACAACAACAAAAATCGCCAAAAAGAACTCTGACGGACACGCACAATTCTCGTTCACTCATACATATTCCCCTACATACATCTTTATAATAAAAAGATCATTCTTATTCTGTACTCCAAGCAACACGGTCGCTTTATTTGCAAGCCTTCTTTCCAGCATTTTGAAAAAGCGATAGCCATATACGAGATCTTCTCTACTCCCTCGGTTACGAAACTGTAACTGGCGCAGCCGGACTACGAACAAGGGATTAACCATGCCCATTACGCTTATCGTTCAAATTTCCTTGTAGGAGGTGAGTGATCAGGTGACAGCAGTGGTTGTGACACTTTAGTAGTGAAATAATTACATATAATACATACATACTTAACAGAGAGAACAACTGCAAAAGGAAATAAAACATAATAACGTGCAAGTGCAAATGGGATTTCAGGAGGGAGCGACACACAAAAATGTGCAAATAAAATAAACGAAACAAACGAAACTCATCAAACGTATTTCATCAGAATAGTAATTTCATCACTATGCTACTATTGCATCAGCCTATAGCTGAATTGCGATTGGTTGTTGTGGTTTTGCATCTCTGAGAACAATCGTTACGACGCGACGACAGCCTGGCGCCGCTGTCGCCGAGTATGGTTCACTGAAGAAGAATACTAAGGAAATAGATAAGTCGAACATTAGACTTCGTTGTGACTACCAATGCGTATATCAATCGCCGACAACGGAAGAGGACAATCTGCACACAAGAGTTTACAAAGATAAATGTAAGTTGTGTGATTAACGACCGTATATGTGTACAACAATCACTGTTAAGACACCGGGATCGTTTCCACTTGTCAATTTACATGAATGCAAATGTATTATTATGAAATACAAAACAAGAATACTAAAACAGACAAATAAAAAAAAATGGTAGAATAAATTAAACCTGCACAAATATTATACTGTTCCCTTCGGCAAATATCAGGCAAACATGTACATATGTATTTGTGTTACGCCGCTTGTGAAACTCTTGTTGCGTCGTTGTACAGTGGCTGCCGCCATGAGCTGATTACGCGCCGGAGTGACACTTGATGCCGTGTTGGCTTGTACATTGTTGAATTCCCTTTTTGCACTACACACTAAAGGATAATAAAATTAATTTAAGGAAAATGCTATACATTATATTTCTACATTATATGTAAACAAGAAAGGAAAGCTAACTTCGGTCGGAGCCGAAGTTTATATACCCTTGCAGTTAAAACCGGATATATATCGCAATATAGTTGGCCGATCCTTATGAGAATATGATAATATAACCCAATTTATTAAAAAACAAAATTTAAAACAAGTCCCAAACTTCTATCTTTAACAATACCAAAGTTGGTATTTCTACCAAAAACCATTTCCGATCGTTCAGTTATATGGCAGCTATAAGATATAGTCAGCCGGTCGTTGTAAAATTTGGTAGGTCGGATTAACTGACCAAAAGTTTTATCTGTTCCAAGTTCCAGCTTTCTATATTCAAAAAGACAAAAGTTGGGTCAATTCCGATCGTTCCAATTCCAATTTGGTAGGTCTGATCATCTGACCAAAAGTAGTATTTGTACGAAGTTTAAGATTTCTATCTTCAAAAACACGAAAGATGGGTTATTTCCGATCGTTCAGTTATATGGCAGCTATAGGATATAGTCGGCCTTATGAAACTTGGCATGTCGTATTATTTTGCCAAAAGTAGCTCTCATGTGAAATTTTAACTCTCTTACTTTAAAGACACTAAAGTTATACCATTTCCGATCAATCAGTTATATGGCAGCTATAGGATATAATCAGCCGATCCGAGCCGTTCTGACTTATATACTGCGTGCAAAGGAAAGAAGGGTGTGTGCAAAGTTTCAAGTCGATAGCTTTGAAACTAAGAGACTAGTTCGCGTAGAAACAGACAGACAGACGGTCCGACGGACATGCTCATATCAACTCAGGAGGTGATCCTGATCAAGAATATATATACTTTATAGGGTCGGAGATGTCTCCTTCACTGCGTTGCACACTTTTGACCAAAATTATAATACCCTCTGCAACGGCATAATTAAAAAAATACAAATAAAAATCGATAGCTTTGAAACTAAGAGACTAGTTCGCGTAGAAACAGACAGACAGACGGTCCGACGGACATGCTCATATCAACTCAGGAGGTGATCCTGATCAAGAATATATATACTTTATAGGGTCGGAGATGTCTCCTTCACTGCGTTGCACACTTTTGACCAAAATTATAATACCCTCTGCAACGGCATAATTAAAAAAATACAAAATAAAAGGAGTCTGCGTAGTCGCTGGCAAGAAACCCATTACCCTGCTGACAAAAGATTGTACAATAAGGCTGCATTTGAGCTTAGTGAACTTCTTTTGATCTGAATGAATCTCTAGCTGGGTATCTGAGAATCTTAGACCGTAATTCCTGCAATAACGAATACAACCTATGGATAGCAACTAAATATCAAAAGAGCCCAGCTAAAAGAAACATAAATATTCGTAATACCAATGAAACTTGGTATAGGTCTAATGATGAAGAAGCGGAGGAATTTGTACAAAATCTTCATTCTGTGTTGCAGCCTCGAGTCACACTGCCAAATAAAAAAGTTGTGACAGAATTCAAGTGCTTAATTTACAAAAAATTACCAGGCCATTATAAAACAGATGGTATCACCTTAAAATGTTTACCATCAAAATGCATTCGTTTTCTTACTTTTGCATTTAACGCAATTTTCAGAATAGAGTCTAGCCAATAGTAAAATAAAAACGAATTGACCTCATATCGTCCCATTAGTCGTTTTGAAAGTGTTTGAAAAAATACTATTGAAGAGAATTTTGACGAACTTTCCATCATGGAGGTCATGGGACCCCTAAGCAATGTAATAAGGTCATTAATGACATTGTTTCGGCATTTGAAAACAAAAAATTTGGCACTGTTGAATTTCTTGATGCTCAACAAGCCCTCGTTCGAGTTGGTCACAATGATATGTTGTACAAGATGAAGAAGTGGCAATATTTTCCGTATTACTTATTAAGTATATCATATCTGACTAAACGATGTTTTTACATTAACACTTATTCTCAGGCGTCTCACAAGAAAGGCCCAATACCCTTTCTCTACACCCAATATACGGCCGATATTCCAGTTTCAAACCACTACACTGTTGCAATATATGCGGATGATACAGACGTTTTGTCCTCAAGTTTTTCTATAAATGAAGCTTCCGAGCTCCTGCAGTGTGATCTTACCCTAATTGGGAACTGGTTCCTTCGATGGGAAATAAGGATCAACTCCCTGAAATCCGTCCAAAAACTTTTTTAAGGCTAGTCCAAATGTAACCGTCCAAATGTTAGACTTAACAGCTCACCATTTCCACAAAGTACATGTTTCAAGCGGGCATCTCGCCTGCAGACTAATGTGGAAGAACCTTATTTTTGTTAATTTAATATTTAACATACAATTTACTTATTTTTTAAACAACCATATAGTCTCTTGCCTCCAAGCAAAGATTATAAAGTATATCTCATAGAAAGAAAAATGTTCTATTGCGGGTTCCAGGCCGCTTGTTGCAGCGGGTCAACCGCTTGCACAGCGCGACAAGTTAAGTTTCGCGCGACAACGAATGAGGGATAGCCAAGTGGTAGAGTGCTTGGCTGATGTGCAAAGTAAAACGAGTTCAAACCAGGCTCGGGACATCCAATTTTTGTTTTAATTTTAAATCTATTTATATTATATTTTTATTCTTTTAATGTGCTTTCCTAAATTTATAATCCAATAAAAAAAAATACAAAATTTTAAAATCATCTTAACATCGTCTCAGTTTGTAGTGGAACCCGCTGTAAAAATGTCTATAAGTGCGGGTTCTACGGCATTTTGGCAGGCCTCATCGTTTTTGGTATGGATTCTAGCGATTACTTTAAAACCAATTTTAAGTATCATAAAATCAACTGCGAGGGTAGCCTAGTTGATAGTGCGCGCTTCTTATTCCTGGGTTCGATTTCAATAGTGGGCGGGTTGTTTCAATTTTTAGAAAGTTTTAGTTTTATGATTATTTTTATATTTACTTTTATTTTTTTATTAATATATTTTTTTCTTTTCATATTTTCTTTATTATTATTATTTTTAATTGCATTATATTACAATTGTTGTAAAAATAAGTAACGGACGTGTCGGATAACAAAATTCCGGACGGACTCCCTTGAAATTTTATTAGCCGGACATAATGAAAAATTAAACAATTTTACAATTATAAAATTTAACAAAAGTATTACAATTAAAGAAAAATAAAAAGAAATAATAATTATAAAAGAAAGCAAAAGTTCAAAGTCCTTACAAGGATTTGAACACAGAAAAATTATACATAGAGAAACTACTCTATGCATTACGCTACCACCCTGTCTCGTTCTGCAGCGATTAAAAATACTACATATTTGTTCTGCTTACTACCACATCGGCACATTGTAAACAAACGAGAAATTGAAATTGAAATTTGGAAGCCAAAAAATTTTTACGCGGTCGTGCGTGCAGCCACACATACATACAAAGGCTCACATTTTTGTTGAGGGATACATGTAAAGAGTTCTAAAAATAGTATGCATGTGCGTTCCAACTTCACCAACAAGCTCGACGAAAAAAGTGGACCGTTTTGGGCCCTGAGGTCCCATCTATGTACTTTACAATTTTTGCTGTAAGTAAAACCACTAACCATACAGCATATAGACAACACATTTGATACACCAAAAGTGGACGCAAAAATTTCTTGCGACAGGCCCCAGCAGGCCCCAGAGCGAGATCTAACTCTCTTTCTTACGCTCACCGTTCGTTCATCTTACGCTCATATTTTCATTGAATGCTTTCTGTTTCCCAATCTCTTAAAGGAGCGCGATGGCCTCCGCTTGGATTGATTTTTGTATGTAGGCGTGTCGCAGATTCACTAACACGGGTGCATGAGTGCGTGCAATTTCGTTTCAAAGCCAGCCCACACGATTTTTGGCTAGCTACCCTAACAAAATTCGGCTATTCGTTATTGGGTGAAATGACGAAAGAAATTATACTAAATTTTTATATTTCAGCATACATTCCATTTAAAATTAATTTAGGTATAAGATTAGGTGTTAGCAGTAAAGTGTTTTGTATATATATATTTTAACGAATCATCAAAAATCAATATACTGAGAAAGGAACAGGGTATATTTCAGTCGACATCACTTAAAACGAAACGAAAACGACATCACTGCATGTGAATTTTGCTTGCGTACCCTACCGATGAATGATTTTTAGGGAAGTGAGCAGACACAAATCTTTACTTTGACTTTTTCTCAGTTTTTTTTTATGAATTTTTTTTCAATTTAATTTTTGTTAAAGTGAAGTTTTTTTCTTATTTAGTCAATGTAGTTTAATGTAGCTGTAAAAATAAAAATTTAAAACAAGAAAGGAAAGCTAACTTCGAGCGGAGCCGAAGTTTATATACCCTTGCAGTTAAAACCTATATCCGGTCGCAAACATCGGATATAGTTGGCCGATCCTTATGCGAATATGAATATATAATCCAATTTATTACAATACAAAATCTAAAAAAGTCCCAAACTTCTATCTTCAAACATGCCAAAGTTTGTATTTCTACCAAAAACCATTTCCGATCGTTAAGTTATATGGCAGCTATAAGATATAGTCATCTAGGCAGCTGTAAGATATAGTTTGGTAGGTTGGATCAACTGACCAAAAATATAATCTGAACCAAGTTCCAGCTTTCTATCTTCAGAAACACGAAAGTTGGGTCATTTCCGATCGTTCAGTTATGTGGCAGCTATGGGATATAGTCGGCCGATCTTTACAAAATGTCGTATTCTTTTGCCAAAGATAGCGCTCATGTAAAATTTGAACTCTCTAACTTTAAAAACACCGAAGTTATACCATTTCCGATCAATCAGTTATATGGCAGCTATAGGATATAGTAGGCCGATTCTGGTCGTTCCGACTTATATACTGCGTGCAAAGGAAAGAAGGGTGTGTGCAAAGTTTCAAGTCGATAGCTTTAAAACTGAGAGACTAGTTTGCGTAGAAACAGACGACGGACAGACAGACGGACAGACATGCTCATATCAACTCAGGAGGTGATCCTCAAATTTCATTCAAATTTGAAACGGGAGCAATATTTGGCAACACATTACGACATGCCAAATTTCATTAGGATCGGCCGACTATATCCTATAGCTGCCATATATCTGAACGATCGGAAATGGTACTTGGTAGAAAAATCAACTTTCGTATTTTTGAAGATAGAAGCTTGGGACTTTTTTTTTTAGATTTTTTATTGTAATTAATTTATTTTATTATGACGTAATCATAAGGATCGGCCAACTATATCCGATGTTTGCGATGTATATCCGGTTTTAGCTGCAAGGGTATATCAACTTCGGCTCCGCCCGAAGTTAGCTTTCCCTTCTTGTTTTTAATGACTTTTAAAATTGTACCGATAGATATAGGTAAATAGGTACCGATACCGGAGCAGTCAATACATTCAATACAATACAATACAATACATTCAAAATTATGAGTCGTCCTTGGTCGAATGCAGAGGTAGAACGCGTATTTAGCCAAGTGCAGATAGTCAAAAATAAAATGAGAAATCGAATGCATTAGAAAACTTTAAATGCTAATTTAGCCATAAGGTAGCCTACATCAATAACTAAAATTCTAAAATTTATGCTTATAAAATGAATGTTCATTTACAGATATGGACTCAACAGAATTGGGATGTGTAGTTTTAACAACACATTACCAACAAAATACTTTAAAATGGTATCAGAAGGATCCGAGGATCCCATTGATATTAACAACAATTGCGCATTATTTTAATAAAAAACAAGAAAGGAAAGCTAACTTCGGGCGGAGCCGAAGTTTATATACCCTTGCAGTTAAAACCGGATATATATCGCAAACATCGGATATAGTTGGCCGATCCTTATGGGAATAGGAATATATACTCCAATTTATTACAATACAAAATCTAAAAAAAGTCCCAAGCTTCTATCTTCAAAAATACGAAAGTTGATATTTCTACCAAATACCATTTCCGATCGTTCAGTTATATGGCAGCTATAGGATATAGTCGGCCGATCCTAATGAAATTTGGCATGTCGTATTATTTTGCCAAAAATAGCTCTCACCTAAAATTTGAACTCTCTAACTCTAAAAATACCAAAGTTATACCATTTCCGATCAATCAGTTATATGGCAGCTATAGGATATAGTCGGCCGATCCGGGCCGTTCCGACTTATATACTGCGTGCAAAGGAAAGAAGGGTGTGTGCAAAGTTTCAAGACGATAGCTTTAAAACTGAGAGACTAGTTTGCGTAGAAACAGACAGACGGACAGACAGACAGACGGACAGACGGACAGACGGACATGCTCATATCAACTCAGGAGGTGATCCTGATCAAGAATATATATACTTTATAGGGTCGGAGATGTCTCCTTCACTGCGTTGCACACTTTTGGACAAAATTATAATGCCCTCTGCAAGGGTATAAAAATTAAAAATAACAAACAAAAATTGTCAATTTTTTTTTAACGTTGTTTTTAATTTTTGAATCTCTCTTACAAGAGGTGTATCAAATCTTATATTATTAACTTAACTAACAGTCATATTGACTGATACTAAAAATCGATTGCTGGGTTGGGAGGTCGTTGCGTCTAAGGCGGGATACGGAAAAACCCGAGTTAATCCCCGAGCGAGAAAATTTGGGTGCGAAGATAGTTTTTTTTTGTATGACTCTTTTTGCTTCTGGATTTTGTCTTTCACGGCGAGGATGCCCAGATCCCGGTGGATGTTTTCGTTGCGAACATACCAAGGTGCCCCTGTGATAGTTCTCAAGATTTTTGATTGCGCGCGCTGTACGATGTCTATGTTGCTGCTGCTCGCGTTCCCCCACAGCTGGGAGCCATACGTCCAGATTGGCTTTAGGACTGAATCGTACTGTAGTTACTTGTAGTCCAGGCACAGTGGCGATTGTGAAATGATCCAGTGGAGGCTGATGGCTTTCAGTTTTAGGTAAATTTTTTTGCATTCGATGTGCTTACGCCAGGTAAGTCATCTATCAAGGTGGACGCCAAGGTACGTTACTTCGTTAGCTTGAGGGATCTGCATACCGTTTAGTAAAAGCGGAGGGCATAGAGTAAACGTTAAATGTTTACACTTTTGATCATTTATTTTAATGCGCCAGTCGGACAGCCACCTTTCCACTACTATGAGATCATTAGCCAGTTGGGTTGTTGACTGCGTTGGGCATCTGCGAATCTGGGTATCATCGGCGAACGTTGACGTTGTTAGTTGTGCGCTCGTAGGAATATATGCAGTATACAAAACATATAGACATGGGCCGAGTGCGCTTCCTTGTGGAACTCCAGCTTCGATGGTGTAGTCGCCCGAAGTAGCTGCGTTGCATCTCACTGAGAATACCCTATTGTAGAGGTATGATTCCAGTAGCTTGTGGGTGTATGTTGGCAAATACGTTTTAATTTTGTGCATGAGTCCGATGAGCCAAACTCGGTCGAAAGCTTGAGATACGTCGAGGAAAATAGCGCTGCAGTATTCTCGCTGTTCGAATGCTGAGCGTATTTCGCATGTTAATCTGTTCACTTGCTCGGTGGTGGTTTCTTTCTGCCGTGGTTTCTTTGGAAGCCAAATGGGTGTGCTGAGATAATATTTCAAGCTTCCCGATGTGGTATTATGCGAGTTAACAAGCATTTTTCAAACAATTTAGACAAACAAGATAGAAGGCTTATTGGTCTGTATGATGACGGAATTGTGTGGTCTTTTCCAGGCTTCGCTATCATTATAATGATGGATTTCTTCCACTTTTTAGTTTGCAGACGACCTCTATAGCGCATTTTGGAAGTTCGATCAGCATCTTTGGGGTCAATAGGTCACCACCGGAAGCCTTTTTTGGTTTTAGCCATCTTATGACTTATGACTCGGATAGAACATCAGGTTCTATTCCCTTTACTACCACTTGTAGGCCCTTACTGCACTCGAGCTTTTCTCCCTAATATAGATTGGAGGGGGCTTGGGTTTTTTAGCGGGGTCTTGGGCTGGTTGGTTTTCCTCAACCTCCGCCAGTAGGGCAAATCTGTTAGTAGTGGATCTGTCTGGTTCTTTATCGATCTTCAGGACACGGTTAATTTTTGTTTTATTGCCTGCCGGATTACGGATTACTAGCGATCCATTCCAGTCTGTGTGGCCGTGGCCGCTTTGGCACTTTCCGAAGTTTTTGTTTTTGTACTCGCTGTAGTCGTTGACGTCGCGGTACTTTGAGTTGCAGAGGTTTTCGCTGTTGTTGCAGAAGTTGTAGCGCTGCTAGTTGTTGGTGCGAAATTTTTTTCCGATATTGGAGGGGGGGTTTTACACTGCGAACTCCATGACGCGGGAGTTGGAGTGAGCAGAGCGGGTGAGCAAGACCGTGCCATTTGGGTTTCAGCGGTCAGTAAATCGCCGATTTTTCCACTTCGGTGTCACGGGTTAAAAAGTAAGAGTAGAAGCCGTTTTTTTGGTTCACTGAACTTCTACGCTCGTTCTTTTGGTCGTTGCTCAATGAGCTCATTGCGTGGCACTTATTTTTTTTAAACAATGCACTAGTTTTGGTTTAGAACATCACAACTGTTATAAAAAGCTTGTCTATTGCTTTTAATAAATTGTAGTTCAGCGTCTTTTCGCTTATATTGGGTTACCCCAGTTTTTTGATTAGCTGTTTTATGGTGCAGTTTTCCCGGAGCCCGGACAAAGCACGTCCGCTCAGTTCGGTAGTTCGATGGTTATCAAGTAGACTGATTTTATTTATAACGGCTTTCATTTCAAGCCTTTGGAAAAATTTACCTGAGTCAAGAGTTCCATTGGTATATAAATCGCTAACATCATATCTTGCAGTATTTTCGTTACGTTGCTTAAGAAATTTTTTCTACTTTGATATCTTTTAGTTAAATGGTTATTCTTGATAACGCATCCGCTATAAAATTGCCTTTACCCTTTAGATATTCGGCTGTAAAATTGTACTCTTCAGAACAAGTATGTTAATGGTCTGTGATCTGTTTTGACAGTGAAGTGTCTACCATAAATGTAGGGTCTGAAATAAGTTGTGGTACAATGAATTGCTGCAAATTCTTGATCTGTCGTACTTTTATCACTTTCACCCTTAGTAAACGATCTTGATGCATAAGCAACTGGAAGTTGGAGTCCATTTTTGTTTTGAGTTGAAACTGCTCCACATGCTTGTTTACTTGCATCGGTTATTATGCAAAATTCTTTGCTGAAATCTGGGTATTGTAATAAATTCGGATTGATTAGTGCCTGTCGTCACTCGGGTGGGAGTTGCCTTTAACATACGGCGGCGATGGGGCAACCCGCCTTAGTACACAAGCCAATGTATATACGTGTATATATGTATGTTTTATTCTGGTGGAAGTACAAGTTATAGGAAAAAATGCTACTAATATGGTAATTATAAACCTTACAACAGTATAACCTCCCACATGTCTTTCGACGACAAATTCACCACACGCCATATTTATCTATCTTGTGTGCCCAATCTCTTCATGAGGGCACAATACCAAATTTCAATATTAATACTAAACACTAAACTATCAATAATCGATCCGCGACATCCCCACCTCCGAGAAGAACCCCTTCATACGGACATGCTCATATCAACTCAAGAGGTGATCCTGATCAAGAATATATATACTTTATAGGGTCGGAGATATCTCCTTCATTGCATTGCACATTATTGGACAAAATTATAATACCCTCTGCAAGGGTATAAAAACCTATAGGGCACCAAGTCTAGACAGTAAGGTAGTTAGAAAGAAAAGAAAAAAATTTTATTTGAATTAAGATATATTTTTTTACCTCAATTGTATAAAAATTTAATGTATAATACACATTACATTTAGTTAACAAAAATTAAATTAATATGAAAACGTTAAAAAACATATTATTTATTTTAAAAAAAATGTTAATTTTTTGTTCATATATCTAATATGCAAAATATAAATATTAAAGTATTTTTTAACTGTAAATTTTTTTTTAATTTTTGTAAAAGTTTTTTTTTTACAAATCAATCAATAGTTATATTTAAAATCTGTCCGGAGTTATGGACAATAATTTGATTTTATAATGGGACCTTAACTTAATGAAATATTGAGTAGTACAATGTTTGCTTATCCTAGGAAACTAATTTTAATTTTTTTTGTACAAGTAAGAATGAAAATTAAAATGTAATAAAACGAACAGAATTAAAATAATATAAAATTCATCTACAAACTTACATATGTAAGTAAATACGAGGTGTGTTCAAAAATTAAGGTAACTTTTCAAATTTATTTTTTTTCTTTACCATAAACTTTTTAATTTTTTTATGTTGGTACACTCTTCTCTAACATCTGTACCAAGTTTCAGTTGAATCCCCTTTTTTGTTTGGTTATGAGAGGCGTAAAGGTTACAAGTTGTTTTGCACTCCGTACACTCCGTTTCACTTAAAAGCACACACAATTTTTCATAATTCCTTGTTCATCTCTAAGCAATCGCTTGATCTAATGCTGGTTTTTTTCGTCTCCTTATTTACTCTCTTCCAACAAAAATTGGAAGTCTGGAAGTACCGTTTAAATTTACCGTAAGTTTCTTTTCAACTTGCTTCAATAACTGACAACTTTTTTGTTTCGCTTGAATAGCACATTTTACCAGTGCAAAAAATCACCAATAAATTTGCACCATTTTTTTTTGGTGATGCACTGAAAAATAAAATTATAGTAACATATAGTAACAGTAACAGTTAACCGCCCATATTCAGGCGGCAGCTTCTCAAGCAGCACCAAGGACCTCCAACCACGCAAGAGCCACTGAAAGGGAGCCCACTTGTGGGAGCCCACTTGAGCACTTGTGGAGCCCAGAAGTCGAAGAACTCAAACTTGTAAAGCGACGACTCCGGAGAGTGTGGATGCTCTCGAGGAATCCGCTGGACAAAACCACCTTAAATAGTCTGTCAGAAACGCTGGCAAGACTTAGAGAGCAGGCCTTTGACGGGTTCGTCGAACAACTCGAGCCAGGCGACCCTCAACATTACTTATGGCGAGTCACCAAATTTATCAGACAGCCACTGAAAAGGATCCCACCTGTACAAAGTACCGACGGCAGCTGGTGCAGATCGGAGATAGATAGGGCTAACGCTTTCGCCGAACACCTCGAAGGTGGTTTTACGCCTTTCGATCGCTGCTCACCGGAGGATGCTGCTGAAACTGCCCGACTGCTAGCCGAGCCTTCCAGGGACGCCGATCCAATACGACCAGTGACTGAGGAGGAAACAGTTGAGCTCAAAACCATCATGAGCAACAAAAAGGCTGCGGGCGATGATGGTATCATTGCATTAAAAATGTTACCATCTCCAACCATTCAGCTAATTACGAGAATCTATAATTCTTGGAGATAGGGTACTTTCCGTCTACATGGAAACGTTCCCAGGTAACTATGATACCTCAGCCCGGGAAACACGAAGCGAACCTTTCGTCCTACCGACCAATAAGCATGTTACCAATGCTCCCCAAAATACTGGAACGAGTGTTTTTGGGCAGAGCACTGCCAGTATTTGACGAGGCTGGACTGATCCCTGACCACCAGTTTGGCATCAGGCGGCGACACGGTACCCCAGAGCAGTGCCATCGGTTCGTGCAGTACATCCTGGACGCATTTGAAACCAAGAAGTACAGCATGTCCGACATGCTGGACGTGAAGCAGGCGTTCGATCGAGTCTGGCATCCCGGTCTACTATACAAATTAAAGACTGGCCTACCTCGGCCATACTTCCAGTTCCTAAAGTCGTTCTTGGAAGACCGTAAATTTGCGGTAAGATGCGGCAAGGCCATTTCCGGTCTAAAAGGAGCTCACGCTGGTGTCCCCCAAAACAGCATTCTTGGCCCGGTGATGTACAACGCATACACGGCCATCCTCTCTGTTCTCCAGAGGCCTGACCTGCTCACAGGAACCTATGCAGACGACACCGTCTTCGTTACCACCGCCGATAGCGCCATGGGGGCAGCCGAAACCATGCAATTGCAGCTTGACTTGCTCAGCGACTGGCAAAAGCGATGGAACATTGCCGTCAATAATGCCGTCCACTGCCACCACATTTTCTCTCTGCAAAGGCAACTGCCCTCCAGTTAACCTCAACGGCTCCCCAATCCCGCAGGAAGACACCCCCAAGTACCTGGGATTCACCCTAGACAGGAGGCTCACCTGGATGCCCCATCTGATTAAGAAGAGGAAACAGGCTGATCAAAGACTTCGATCCTTCTACTGGCTCATGAATATGAGATCAAAGCTGAGAACGTTCACGAAATTTCTCATTTACAAGGCCATAATACGCCCAATCTGGACGAACGGCATACAGCTCTGGGGCACTGCGAGCAAGACGAATGTGCGAACTATGCAAACGTTCGAAAATAAAGCCCTTCATATCGCCACTGGGGCCCATGTCTATCATGACAATCGCACCATCCACGAGGTTCTCAATTTTCCTTGGGTCAAGGACGAGATCCAAAGAAGCAGCGCACGCTACATGCAGAGGCTTCATGATCACCCGAACCGGTGGCCATCTCCCTGCTGGACAAAAGCGAGGAGCCCAGAAGACTAAAAAGAACTCATCCGCTGGATATTCTAACCATAATCTTTAAATACCATAAGCTAAGCTAACTTACAACTCTAATTTAGTTCTCCAATATTAATATGTTAAATTATCTTTAAATGAAGTTCATGTTATAACATTTAATGGTTGTCCCTAAAAAAACCGTTTTAAATAAACGTTATCCTGCTATTACAAAAAAAAAATACAAATTTCAGTAGCCAAGGAGCTAAAACTAAACTTTTTGTAGCAAATATAACGAAAAAAAGTGGAAAAAACACAAAAGTCGTATAAAAATTTATCAAAAAGAAATAAAACTATGGAAATAATATAAAAGGTCGCAAAAAGAGTGTTCTTAGCGACACAGATAACCCAAAATAGAATAAATACGAAGTTCCAGCTTTCTATCTTCAAATACACGAAATTCGGGTCATTTCCGATCGTTCAGTTTTATGGCAGCTATAGGGTATAGTCGGCCGATCCTTATGAAATTTGGCATGTATTATTCTAGCTCTAAAAACACAAAAGTTATACCATTTCCGATCAATCAGCTATATGGCAGCTATAGGATATAGTCGGCCGATCCCGGTCGTTCCGACTTATATACTGCGTGTAAAGGAAAGAAGGGTGTGTGCAAAGTTTTAAGACAGCTTTCAAGATAGCTTTGAAACTGAGAGACTAGCTTGCGTAGAAACAGACAGACGGACATGAAGGGATGTCTCTTTCACTGCTTTGCACACTTTTGACGAAAATCATAATACCCTTTGCAAGGGTATAAAAACCACCACCTAACCCCAAACGAAAGAAAGCACAGTTGACCTTCTGCCGCGTCAATATGTCATGGTCTAACGAGTGGAAGCGCGTAGTTTTTTTATTGGTTTTTTCTTTCTCAATTTGGAAGGGTCAGAAGGCTACAATTATTAGTTTAATGATCTGAGGAAAGAGACGCATATCTTACTATCCATATCTTACTATCTTACTATGCCATATCTTACTATGGGACTTGTGAACCCCAATTCATATCCTCGAACATCAACGCAAAAGAGTATCTTTTGTGAGCGTAGCGTAGCACGTGTGTAAAGTCTTCTTTAAAAGAAAAAAATGTTGAAACTTTGAAGTGACCACCATACTCGCCGGATCTGAATATAATTGAAAATGTTTGGGGATGGCTGGCCAAAAAAGTTTATGAGTCTGTCAAACCATTTTCAACAAAAGAAGAACTAATGACGCCCTTAAAATGACCTGGGCTACAATATCCCTAGACAAAAATAATCATACAAAAATTGTGTGCGTCGGTATTGCCTTTTGGCTTATGAGTGGCGAATGGTAACCGCACAAAAAATGTTATGGGTATGCATAGGGTGTCAAAAAGTGCCACCCGTGCAGTTCTCTGGTAGACATACTAACTGATCATGTAAATAACGTAGTTGATAGCCCCTTAACAACTAAACATTATCTTAAATTGTTATTTTAAATGGATACATCATAAGAAGGATAATAGATAAACAAAATGTTACATTATCATTAAATGAACACACTTATTAATTATATTATACCTTCAACACAACACTAATTTTTGACATAAAGATACCCATTTCTAATAAAAAGTGTTATATTAAAAATATTGTCAGAGTTCTCCCGCATGAAAATCGCAGATATTTTAAAGAGCACTTGACGATACTAATGGAGCATATTTGTAAAATATGCAATATTTGTGTGTAACCTACGTCAATTCTAACAAGAAAGGAAAGCTAAATTCGGGCGAGGCTGAAGTTGATATACCCTTGCAGTTAAAACCGGAAACATCAGATATAGTGGTTCGATCCTTATGAGAATATCCTAATATAAACAATTTATTACAAAAAAGCCACAAAAAAAACACAAGCTTTTATCTTCAAAAATACGAAAGTTGGTATTTTTACCAAATACCATTTCCGATCGTTCAGTTATGTGGCAGCAATAGGATATATTCGGCCGATCGTCATCCAATTCGGTAGGTCGGATCAGCTAATCAAAAACAAAATCTGTACAAAGTTAAAAATTTTACCTACAAAGTGGGGTATAGTAGGCCGAACTTTGTGAAATTTGGCACGGCGTATTATTTTGCCAAAAATAGCACTCATGCAAAATCCGAACTCTCCGAAACAAATCCGAAGCAACAAAATTACAGCATTTTCGAACAATTTCGAATTATATGGCAGCTATAGGAAACAGTCGGCCGCCCGGATGTTCCAACTTATATACTGCGTGCAAAGAAAAGCAGGGTTCGTGCAAAGTTTCTAGTCGATAGCTTTGAAACTGAGAGACAACTCAGGAGGTGATCCTGATCAAGAATATATATACTTTATAGAGTCGGAGATGTCTCATTCACTGCGTTGGAAACTTTTGGACAAAATTATAATGTCCTCTGCAAGGGTATAAAAAGGTTGGGGCAATGGTCAAATGTCATAACCCAAAACCGAAATACTGAATGGCCCTGAATGGAGACTTCAATAAACTTCACAAGAATCTTAACACCTATTAGGAAAACAAAATTGAATGTAAAATGAATAAAAAACAAGAAAGGAAATCTAGCTTCTGGCGGAGCTGAAGTTGATATACCCTTGCAGTTAAAACCGGATATATATATCGCAAACATCGGATATAGTTGACCGATCCTCATGATAAAATCATAATTAAACTAATTAATAAAAATAAAATATCTAAAAAAAGTCGCAAGCTTCTATCATCAAAAATACGAAAGTTGATATTTCCACCAAATACCATTTCCGATCGATCGTTATAGTTATATGGCAGCTATAGGATATAGTCGGCCGATCCTAGTGAAATTTGGTAGGTTAGATCAACTGACCCAAAATAGAATCTGTACTAAGTATAATCCCAGCCCGACACTTGACTCCCCGTTTGACATCGACACCGCTGTAGAAAAGTTTACCGCCCATATCCAGGCGGCAGCTTCTGAAGCAGCACCAAGGCCCTCCAACCGCCCAAGAGCCACTGAAAGGGACATCCACTTTTGGAACCCAGAAGTCGAAGAACTCAAATTTAAAAAGCCACGACTCCGGAGAGTGCGGATGCTCTCGAGGAATCCTTTGCACAAAACCGCCTTCAATAGAGCCACCAAATGTCTGTCAAAAACGCTGGCAAGACCAAGAAAGCAGGCCTTTGATCGCTGCTCACCGGAGGATGCTGCTGAAACTGCCCGACTGCTAGCCGAGCCTTCCAGGGACGCCGAACCAATACGACCAGTGACTGAGGAGGAAACAGTTGAGCTCAAAACCATCATGAGCAACAACAAGGCTGCGGGCGATGATGGTATCATTGCATTAAAAATGTTACCATCTCCAACCATTCAGCTAATTACGAGAATCTATAATTCTTGGAGATAGGGTACTTTCCGTCTACATGGAAACGTTCCCAGGTAACTATGATACCTCAGCCCGGGAAACACGAAGCGAACCTTTCGTCCTACCGACCAATAAGCATGTTACCAATGCTCCCCAAAATACTGGAACGAGTGTTTTTGGGCAGAGCACTGCCAGTATTTGACGAGGCTGGACTGATCCCTGACCACCAGTTTGGCATCAGGCGGCGACACGGTACCCCAGAGCAGTGCCATCGGTTCGTGCAGTACATCCTGGACGCATTTGAAACCAAGAAGTACTGCATGTCCGACATGCTGGACGTGAAGCAGGCGTTCGATCGAGTCTGGCATCCCGGTCTACTATAAAAATTAAAGACTGGCCTACCACGGCCATACTTCCAATTCCTAAAGTCGTTCTTAGAAGACCGTAAATTTTCGGTAAGATGCGGCAAGGCCATCTCCGGTCTAAAAGGAGCTCACTCTGGTGTCCCCCAAAACAGCATTCTTGGCCCGGTGATGTACAACGCATACAAGGCCATCCTCTCTGTTCTCCAGAGGCCTGACCTACTCACAGGAACCTATGCAGACGACACCGTCTTCGTTACCACCGCCGATAGCGCCATGGGGGCAGCCGAAACCATGCGATTGCAGCTTGACTTGCTCAGCGACTGGCAAAAGCGATGGAACATTGCCGTCAATAATGCCGTCCACTGCCACCACATTTTCTCTCTGCAAAGGCAACTGCCCTCCAGTTAACCTCAACGGCTCCCCAATCCCGCAGGAAGACAATCCCAAGTACCTGGGATTCACCCTAGACAGGAGGCTCACCTGGATGCCCCATCTGATAGGATGGAATAGTAGGATAGTAGTAGACAGTAGATAGTAGGAATATCCGCAATATACAAAACATAAAGACAAGGGCCGCGTGCGCTTCCTTGTGCAACTCCAGCTTTCATGATGTAGTCGCCCGAAGTAGCTGCGTTGCATCTCACTGAGAATACCGTGATGTAGAGGTATGATTGCAGTAGCTTGTGGGTGTATGTTGGAAAATGCGTTTTCATTTTGTGCATGAGTCCATTAAGCTAAACTCGGTCGAAAGCTTGAGATACGTCGAGGAAAATAGCGCTGCAGTATTCTCGCTGTTCGAATGCTGAGCGTATTTCGCATGTTAATCTGTTCACTTGCTCGGTGGTGGTTTCTTTCTGCCGTGGTTTCTTTGGAAGCCAAATGGGTGTGCTGAGATAATATTTCAAGCTTCCCGATGTGGTATTATGCGAGTTAACAAGCATTTTTCAAACAATTTAGACAAACAAGATAGAAACAAGATTGGTGTGTATGATGACGGAATTGTGTGGTCTTTTGCAGGATTCGGTATCATTATACCGATCATTATTATATTATATATGATCCCATTAAATATTTGGAGACGACCTCTATAGCTCATTTTGGAAGTTCGATCAGCATCTTTGGCGTCAATAGGTCACTTTCGGGAGAATATTTTGGTTTTAGCCCTCTTATAAATTTTTCGATTTCGTTCGGGCGGAATGAAGGTGCGGCTGATTGACGAGAGGCCTCTGGCTGATTTACTGGCACGAGGAATGAATTTAAGGCTGGGTTTGGCTGGAAGACACTTTGGAGATGTGTGGCGAATGTTTCAGCTCGGTCTTCGTCGCTGCAAGCCCAGCATCCCAATGATTTTTTTATCGGGGTGGTCGTTTCAATTAGGCCGCTCAGATTTGGGTGGGCCCTCTACAGGAGGTACTTTGTGCTTGTTGGCGAAAGATTCTGGATGTACCTCAGCTGTGCATTTGGTGAAGAGCCTGGTCGAGTGATCGGAATGCTTCCTTAAAGCGTTGTTTTGAAGCTGCTGATCTGCTGTTTTGCCAACCACGACGCGTGCGCCTCTTTTCTCGCACGAGCTGTTCGATTTGCTGATTAGATTTGTAGTATTTGTTTCGGTCTACTTCCTTCCCATGAGGAGTAGAGATTTAAGCTGCCGCAACGAGTACTTTTTCGAGGGCGCTCGTAGTGTAGTCGAGTTCTATGTGGGCACTCACGTACTTTTTGTATTTTAGCCAGTTCGTTTTTGGCGTCGTCAGGCTGGAGGGATGTTTGGTTATTTCTGGACTTTGAAGAAGCGTTAGACAATAGCACAGGCCAATGGTCTGATGATAAATTCGCGACTGCTTTGGCACTTGGTAGATTGCGAAGCCTTTTTATTTGTCACCGCAAAATCAATAAGGTCTGGGAGTCTGTTGGCCAGTATGTGGGACTTCCAGGGGAATCATAGACCAGGTTATTTTTCACATTTATAATTGCATTGTACAATTGCCTTTCTTTGGGAGTCACTAGACGTGATCCCCAGTGCGTATGTTTTGGCGTTGTAGTCTCCTGCGGCTATAAAACGATCCCCAAGTGAATTGTAGAAGTCCATAAATTGTCCTTTCGAGATTGAGAAACGAGGAAGGCAGTAAACGGCAGCGATTGAAAGTATTCCGTTACTTAACTGAAATTGTATCGCTCTGGCCTGCAAGAAGTTTGTTGCGAACCTTTTGTGAAAGTGGTGTTTAATGCGTTCTCTGATTAGAACTCCAGTTCCGCCGTGGGCTTCCATCTGGATGATCTGTGCGGTACATTGTGTAGCCTCTTATTTGAAAGTTGTATTTGCTTGTTAGATGCGTTTTCATTAGTACCATAACGTCAATATGGTTTTTGGTCAAGAATTGTGACAATTCTAGTTTATGCCGTGAGACACCATTGCAAAGTAAACAAATCGCCTCTAAAATGTCCAAGCTTCTTCATGACAAACCAGATTTTTCTAAAAATCGAACTGGATTTTCTAAAAAATGATTTGAAGATGCTCATTTGTAAAGCGCGGCTGCGCGCATCACGAATATTTCACAACTATACCGCACTTTGAAGTGGTCAGATCATTATTTACGTGTTCAAATTCAAATTATTTGTAATGGATTTTGAAGTTGAAGGTATTTTCTATAAAATGAGATACAATTTGATATATTAATAATAATTATTGTTATTATTATATTACTATGAACTAATGCATGTTTTTTTCCTATATTTTGAACGTATTTTTCATGTTTAGCTGAAGTTTTAGTAGTGATCCCACAAAATTCTACAATTCGTTTATATACCAATGTGTTTGTCGGTCTCCAAGGGTAACAAATGTGCAAAAATTTTTTGCCAAAATTTGCCTATGTGTCTAATATCGTAAAAATACTAACACCATCTTAACATGAAAGTTGGGTAATTTCCGTTTTTTCAGTTATATGGCAGCTATAGGATATAGTCGGCTGATCCTTATGAAATTTGGCATGTTGAATTATTTTCCCAAAAATAGCATTCGTACCAAATCAGAATTCTCTAGCTTTAAAAACACCGAAGTTATATCATTTCCGATCAATCAGTTATATGGCAGCTATAAGATAGTCGGCTGATCCTTATGAAATTTGGTAGGTCGTGTTATTTTGTCAAATATAGCTTTCTTACAAAAATTGAACTCTCTAACTGTAAAAACACCCAAGTTATAGCATTTTCGATCAATCAGTTATATGGCAGCTATATGATATAGTTACCCGATCTGGCTGATTTTAATATATTATTTTAGAATAAAAATATAAATATTTTGTGCCAAGTTTCCAGTCCCTACCTCAACTAGAAGTATTTTTGGCCGCTCTCTTCATACAAGCCGGACCACTGTGCATTGGCGTTCCACATTGATATTCGTAGAGCCTGCATAGATTATTTAGACTGTTGTGCTACGATCAGCTGTATCACCATGTTCTGGTTTTGAACAAGCGTTTGCATGGTTGTTTTCATGAATGACATAAGCTCCATCATACTTTGTTGGAGGGTAAGCATCATAGTTTCCGTTTTGGTGTGTGGCTGTTTTGGGGCCTGTTGAGCGCTTTATGAGTTAGGCTGAATTGGAATTTCCCTTCCAGATCGTAGAGCATCGGCATAGGAGAAGCCGTTGGTGGTGTTTAGTGAACCGAATGAGGATCTCGCAGGTTTAGCAAAGAAGACGTCTGGTGTAGTTTTTTACGCAGTGTACGCATTCTGTGGATTTTGGTTGCGCGTTGCTGTCGCTTGACGCATGCGACTCTTTAACTCCTTGTACACCATACATCCTCTATAGATTGCCTCTATAGTATTCCATATTAGTATTCCACATTTCTTCACGGTAATGTCCTTGTTTGTAGTGCAGTAAGCTGAGTTGTGGGCGTCCCCGCAGACTACACAGACAGCCCGAAGTGTGCAGTATGACCTGGTGTGTCCATATTCTTGGCAATTAGTGTATTGCACTGGACCGTTGCCTTTATTTGGCTCTTCAACAGTGATTTTCCTATGCAAAAGATATTGCAGAATGTAGATTGGGTGGACTCCGTTCTTCTTCAGCGACCGGCTTTCGAGCTCGATCTTGAAGTGGGGTTGTGGATTTTTGTCTTTATTTAGAATGTTCATAACATTCATGGCGGCGAAGCCCTTTTCTTTTTGGGCAGTTTTTGTTTCTGCGGCGGTAACATCGGGTTCGATTCCCTTTACTACCACTTGTAGGCCCTTAGTGCTATTCAGCTGGTACGTGTAATAGTTTTTCTGAGCGCTGTATAAATATTTGGAACCGGTTTGGAGGTGCTCTTCAGTCTTGGTTTGCGCCTTTGTTTCAAGGATGTTCCCTTTGATAAGCGGGACAACATGAAAGTTGTCACCGTTCCTTATTAACGCTGCAATTCGGTTAAGGAGGCACTCGAGCTTTTCTCCCTGATATAGATTGCGGGATGCTTGGGTTTTTTTGCGGTGTCTTGCGCTGGTTGTTTTTCCTCAACCTCCGCCACTAGGGCAAATCTGTTACTGCCTGGTTTTTCGTCGATCTTCTGGACGTCGTTAATTTTTGGTTTATTGCCTGCCGGATCACTCTGCGGGCTGAACTTGCGAAGTGTGTGTTTTTGCACTTGCTGTAGTCGTTGACGTCGCGGCATTTTTAATTGCAGTGGTTGTCGCTGTGAACGCAGAAATTGTAGTACTGCTTGTTGTTGACGCGGGAGTCGGAGTGAGCAGCGCGGGGGAGCAAGACCATGACCATCGGCTTTCAGCGGTTAGTAGAGCTGGATTGCTCTTAGTCGCCGATGTTTCCATTTCGGTATCGCGGGTTGAAATGTAAGAGTAAAAACCGATTCTTTCGTTCACTGAACTCCTAAGCTCGTTCTTTTGATCGCTGCTCAATGATCTCATTGCGTGGCACTTGTTTATTTAAAACAATGCACTAGTTTTAGTTTAGCACATCACAACTATTATAAAAAGCTTGTCTTTTGCTCTTAATAAATTGTGGTTCAGCGTCCTTTCGCTTATATTGGGTTACCCCAGATTTTTTGTTTGTTTAACTGTCTCATTATTTCATTAAAAAAAACTATTATGATGCAGTTTTCCCGGAGCTCGGGCCAAGCACGTCCTCTCAGTTCGATAGTTCGATTCGCCCAGAGGTCTTAACTGGGTTGCAAATCTTTATCTTCCATCTTATAGTAGAAGACTATTACTAATAAACTAACTAAGCTTTACCAAGCGTAGGACAATGCTGGGTGTAGTTTTTCTACATAACCTAATCAATGGGGTTGTAGAAAGCCAGCATTTACTAACACGCTTAAACTTTAAGATTCCAATTAGTAGGATCTTAGTTTAGAAACTTTAGTCCTCTATTTCTCAGCCATTCTAGTTCGACATATGCACAGCACGATCCTTTCAGGGTCTTATGTTCGAACTAACTAACTCCTCTTAGCTTAATAAATACTAACAAATCGAGTAACTCGAGCACCCCTCGGTCGTTTGGTCCTCTTAGCTTTATGATGAATACAAGGCATTGATGCACCAGACATTTCCAAAATTCCAAAAGACCGCGAAAAAGCCAAAAAAAAAACTTTGCGTTTGAGCGGGATGATGATCAAGGATGATGAGGTCCTTGACCTTAATCCTTGATTAAGTTTGTGGCATTGTCCGACCAGATCAGCCGAGCCTTCGGGTAGAAATTAATCTCCTAAGAGCATGGGGGAACGCGGCAGTGGACAAATTCTATGTTTTAAACAAACAAACACACGCAAACTGGTCCAAAAACGGCGAGAAGAAGGCCAGTTAGCTGGAAGAAGAGCTGGTTAGCATATGACCCAAAACTGCGTCAGAGTTCTTTCCATTCTGAGTTCAACTCCTGGGGAAGGCTCTCGTCATAGGACTGCCGCTCCCTGCACAGCCCTTATAAAAACATTTTAGCCTTAGTAACTGCAAGACCAACATTGCCAAGAAGGTCGTAAAGTCGAGCAATTAAGGACAATAAGGATCTTCTGCATGGTTTTGAAGACGAGGCAAAAGACCGAAGGAGCTAATAAGGCTAAAAACATAAGCTGATCCGTGGATGGGGCCCACACGAGTCCTAACGTTTTGGTGAAACTGCTATCATCATTAAAGGTCAAATAGGTCTCGCGATCCTTTTAGGCACTCCCGCCAGTGCATCCGGATTGTTGGAGCACTATTTTCTTTGGCGAAACTTTTCCTTGAATAGGATTCCAGAAACTTGCTCTCTCATGTTGATAACTTCTTTAGTAGACTTTCCACCAGAGATGAAGAAATCGCATCTACGTAGAAATCAAGCTGAAAGATTTCGGACCATAAGGAAAAAGTATCTATTTAATCCTTTGCAAACTGGTGCATTGCTTATAGGGCCAAATATTATATAGCCTTAGTTCGGTAGGTCACCATATTCAGCTTATACGTCAAGAGCTCATCTTGGGGTGATTCTTGCAAGAGAATACAATGGCGGGAGCTGTCAGCAGAAGAACCATCAAACATGCTTGGTTAAGCCTAAGACGTTAGTTCCACTAAGATGCTTGGGTGAAAATGCCTCAGAAGCCAGCAATAAATTCTACATAAAGACCAACTCCCTCACGCAAGGAAAAATAGTCGAATCAACACTATCACTGATATTTTCCACAGGGCGATCGATTCCTCGAACCCATTACTAGACACTACGTTTTTTTTTCTAGATCTTCCCAAAAAAAAAAGTACATACGCACTTAGATCAAGAACTGTTGTCTTCCAGAATAAGTAACTTCCACTGATTCCAGAAATACATTAATTTTTTATTTCAGATACATATTTAAACAAATTTTTTTTTTGTTTAAGGTTGACGGTTAACTTTGTCTATTACGCGTTTAATTTCGTTCTTGTGTACACACTTTTTTTCATCACTCTATGCAGAGACAATGACCAGGCACCGCAACGGTAGAATAACGGACCACCAAAGAAACGCACTAAGGCACCGTTTTAAGATTTCAAAGTTAATTATTTTTGGCGCGCACGAACAAAATAATTTGAAATGCTGCTTAAGGGGTTATATACAGTTGTACCGCGCAAAAATATGGATTTTTATCGATTTTTTTTTGACACCATAGAAAATATTTATGAAAAATGTTTTACCGACGTTGTTTAGTACATGTTTCTATGTACTTAATTAAATTTTTTCATAAAAAGATATTACATAACAAAAATGTTATAGCCGAATTCCCGAATCGTCTTTTTTCGATGGTGTCTTGCGGTGGACATGATTTCTCGAAAACGGTTCATCCGAAATCCAAAATTCAAAAAAGTTTAGTTAGTATATTGTATTATCTAGTCCGTGAACGAGGGATTTTTTAAAATTTTGATTAAAAAAAAAATGGCGACGTTTGAAACAAAAAATTTACTTTTTCAAGGTATAAGATTTTCGTTTTTTGTGCTTTAAAAAGGGAGTTTTCAAAAATTGAAAATCCCTCGTTCACGGATTAGCTAATATCATAATAAATAAGTGGTCAAAATTTGCTGTTGATCGGATTAGTAGTTTTTTAGTAATCGTGTCCACCGCAAAGGTAATTTCCCAAAAAAAAGATTCTGAGATAATCGCGTTTAAAGTTTCAAGTTTGTTCAAGTTTTATGCAGATAGTGCGCTATAAATAGCTACAGCTTCGGTTCTAATGCTCCGATCGTTATGAATTTTTGTGGGAGTACACCCAATAGAATATACTTAAAGAATATGCAATAAAAAAAAATCGATTTTTTCATATATCACAACTGTATATAACCCCTTAAGGGGTTAAAAAAAACACTGCTCCGTAAATTTTTTGTTTATTTTTAATTCAGAGCGCTGTCACAGTTTCAGTAGAAAATTTATTTCAGAACGGTTTTTTAATTAAATTTTTACACACAATCACTTTGTGGTTCATCACTTCGGTGCTTAGAAAAAAGAGTTAGTCCAACTATAAATGATCCGATAGTTCTATCTATTTTAGCCTTTGATATCCTTCGGGGAAGGTTGGAGATGTATTTGTATTTAACGTATTGTATGAATGTATATTTGAACGGTCCGGAAGGTCGGAGATGATTCCTTTTCTATATTACGTACATTCACACAACTCTACGAGTACCGGGAATATTTAGCAAATATGTGTCGTATATATCGATATTTTATTCGAAATCTTACAAAGCCCTATAAAGCAAAGTTTTTTTTCACTATCTTTAAAGATTGTGCAGAAAAAAACCAATAGTCTTTAAAATAAGTTTGATAATAAGTGTTCGTATATGTAAGTATAAGATAATAAGATATTGTACCAAATATGGGTACCAAATAGTGTTACAGCTAAAAGATTCACATAAAAAACATGCAGGTTGCCTCCTTAAAATATCAATTTCTTCAAAAGTGCATAATTGGACTCGCTTTTTATACCCTTGCAGAGGGTATTATAATTTTGTCCAAAAGTGTGCAACGCAGTGAAGGAGACATCTCCGACCCTATAAAGTATATATATTCTTGATCAGGATCACCTCCTGAGTTGATATGAGCATGTCCGTCTGTCCGTCTGTCTGTCCGTCTGTCTGTCTGTCCGTTTCTACGCGAACTAGTCTCTCAGTTTTGAAGCTATCGTCTCGAAACTTTGCACACACCCTTCTTTCCTTTGCACGCAGTATGTAAGTCGGAACGGCCCGGATCGGCCGACTATATCCTATAGCTGCCATATAACTGATTGATCGGAAATGGTACAACTTTAGTGTTTGTAAAGTTAGAGAGTTCAAATTTGACACGAGAGCTATTTTTGGCAAACCATTACGACATGCCAAATTTCATAAGGATGGGCCGACTATATCCTATAGCTGCCATATAACTGAACGATCGAAAATGACCCAACCTTCGTGTTTTTGAAGATAGAAAGCTGAAACTTAATACAGATTCTATTTTTGGCCAGTTGATCCAACCTATCAAATTTCATTAACTGCCATATAACTGAACGATCGGAAATGGTACTTGGTAGAAATATCAACTTTTGTATTTTTGAAGATAGAAGTTTGGGACTTTTTTTAGATTTTGTATTTTAGTTAATTGGTTTTATTATGATGTAATCATAAGGATCGACCAACTATATCCGACGTTTGCGATATATATCCGGTTTTAACTGCAAGGGTATATAAACTTCGGCTCCGCCCGAAGTTAGCTTTCCTTTCTTGTTTAAATCCCTTTTTAAAAATTGGGTTTTAAAAAAAAAATTTTCCAGTTTATTTACAATTTTACTTTATTTCAGGGACCACACAAGTGATTTTATGGTCACAAAAACATAATATAAGCCAAACTTAATTTAACTCATTTAAAATTTTTTTTTTAGCAATTTTCCTTCGAAGTTTATTCCTTGGCTTTTTAATGGTGAAGTACAATTTTTTTCACAATTATGTTTATGTTATCGGAATGGCTTTTTTTCTCAGACTATAGCATTAATGTTGTGCCATCGATTGAAATTTCTTAAACAAAACATTGAAGATTGACCTATTGTGAATACTTAGCGCTTAAAATTTTTTTAATGTTATATCTTTCATAAATAAGGTATTGGCAAAAAAAGGGGTCAATTTTTCTGTCGATCTTCGTGCAGATAATGATTCTGCCATCCACCAAAGCCAAAGATTCTGCCATATATGGGCTACATTCCCGCCCATATGGTTGATGATGTTTCATCAGCGTGGTTCATCTACTATCAAAAACAATTAGGAAGGAACATATTTCAAAAGTTTATCCTTATAAATAATATTATACTATATTATAAAAATAAAATAATAATATTATATATCATAATTATAAATATATAAATAAAGAATATAAATATGTATTAATCGTAACTAATTTTAAAATACTATTACTGCTCATACTGATGTATGTACATGTATGTCGAAATTGACAGAGAGTTATTTCTGAAGTTAATTGTTTCATCGATATGTAGCGTGAAAAATGAACATGTAAGTACAACGTTAGGAGAGTATAGACAACACAAAACCTAACAAGAAAGGAAAGATAACTTCGGGCGGAGCCGAAGTTGATATACCCTTGTAGTTAAAACCGAATATATACCGCAAACATCGGATATAGTTGACCGATCCTAATGATTACATCACAATAAAACCAATTAATTAAAATAAAAAATCTAAAAAAGAAAGTCCCAAGCTTCTATCTTTAAAAATACGAAAGTTCATATTTCTACCAAATACCATTTCCGATCGTTCAGTTATATGGCAGCTATAGGATATAGTCGGCCGATCCTAATGAAATTTGGTAGGTTGGATCAACTGACCAAAAATAGAATCCGTACTAAGTTTCATCTTCTTCTATCTTCAAAAACACGAAAGTTGGGTTATTTTCGATCGTTCAGTTATATGGCAGCTATAAGATATAGTCGACCGATCCTTATAAAATTTGACATGTTGTAATGTTTTGCCAAAAATAGCTCTCGTGTCAAATTTGAAAAAAAAAACTCTAAAAACACCAAAGTTATACCATTTCCGATCAATCAGTTATATGGCAGCTGTAGGATAACGTCGGCCGATCCGGCCTGTTCCGACTTATATACTGCGTGCAAAGGAAAGAAGGGTGTGTGCAAAGTTTCAAGACGATAGCTTTAAAACTGAGAGACTAGTTCGCGTAGAAACGGACAGACAGCCGGACAGACAAACGGACAGACGGACATGCTCATATCAACTCAGGAGGTGATCCCGATTAAGAATATATATACTTTATAGGGTCGGAGATTCACTCCTTCACTGCGTTGCACACCATTGACCAAAATTATAATACTCTCTGCAAGGGTATAAAAAAAGAATAAAATATTATTTATTTATTTTAGTTTTAGCTGTAAGATATAGTCGACCGATCGTTATGAAATTTGGTAGATCGGATTAACTGACCAAAAATAGGATGTGTACCAAGTTCCACTTTCGATCGTTCAGTTATATGGCAGCTATAGGTTATAGTCGGCCGATCCTTATGAAATTTGGCATGTCGTATCGTATAGCTCTCGTGTAAAATTTGAACTCCCTTACTCTAAAAACATCAAAGTTATACCATGTCGGCATGTCGTATCGTATAGCTCTCGTGTAAAATTTTAACTCTCTTACTCTAAAAACACCAAAGTTTTACCATTTCCGATCAATCAGTTATATGGCAGCTATAGGATATAGTCGGCCGATCCCGGCCGTTCCGACTTATATACTGCGTGCAAAGGAAAGAAGGGTGTGTGCAAAGTTTCAAGTCGTTAGATTTAAAACTGAGAGACTAGTTTGCGTAGAAACAGACAGACAGCCGGACAGACAAACGGACAGACGGACATGGTCATATCAACTCAGGAGGTGATCCTGATCAAGAATATATATACTTTATAGGATCGGAGAAAATTATAATACCCTCTGCAAGGGTATAAAAACAGTAAAGTTTGGTCATTTCCGATCGTTTAGTAATATTGCTGCAGTAAAACAAAGTTAGGACATTTTCGATCAATCAACAGTTATGACAGTTATAACCTATATGACAGTTATAGGTTATATTCGGTCCCGTCTGTTCGGACTTATGTAAAGAAAAAAAGGAAAAAAGGGTGTATGTTGCGTACAAACAAACAGATAAACAGTACCAACGGACGGAAGCACAGAAGGAAATTGTAAATAGATAGTAGACTCAGAGAGTGATCCTGATGAATGATAAATATACTTTATGTATATCGAATATGAGCGTTTTCTGTAAAATTAAAAAAGAAAGCAAGGGAATAAATATTGTAAAATTTTCTTAAAAACCTACAATTTAATTATAATTTTTAAATTTTATTCAAAATTTTATACATATATTTTTTTAACGTAATAATAAATTATTCCAAAATTTTAGTGCCATAACTCCGCATGATGTTCTGAGTAGCATATAGTACTATAGCATATACATAGCTTTCAGTGTAAGTATTTTTTTTTCCATATACGATATATGATTGACTTGATAATCTTTTAAGACATATGAAATATTTAATACATTTTTTAAACTATAATAAAACAGACAAAATTTAAAAATTGCGAATTATTTCCATCACTAAGTGTACTTAATTATATAAAATACATATTGTATTCCTCTAAAGAGTCATATGTATTAATGTTTAAGGAATACATTAGTTAAACTTAATGGCATAGTGATTTGAGTTTATAGTGATTTTGTACATGGTTTTTATATTTATTTTGGCGGCTAAAACAAACGACAAATATTTCCATTAAGTAAGCTGAAGTGGATCAATTTGGGAGTAGAAATATTATAGATAGTAACATATTCAGCTGTTCTATTTATGTATTTATATTATTGAACTTGAAAGCAAATTGAAAATAAACGTAGAAAATGTCCTTTAATAAATTATTCTAAATATTTTTTATTTGAAATTTTACTCTTACATTAATTTTTTTTTATTCTTCCTTTTATTTGTATAATTTACAAATATTAAACATAACTAACTACTTATTTATGTTTATGGTTATGGCTACAGCATTGGCGCTTAAATGGCACAAAAATTGCAATGTTCTCAGACTGAAAGTCTTGTGAACAATCGATTCACAAATTATCTATTTATTTTTATGTTTGTGTAATGGCACTTGAAATGAAACTTATTATGTAATCAAAGACTGTATTTCTATTTACAAAGCTTATAATTTTCCGAAAATTTCCCGTCTGCCTTTTATGCTTTACATAGATAATTCCATAATAAAAACCGATTCTTTACATTGAAAATGTCCAGCTACTCATCCAAATCACGCTGGGAGGACACGTCCACTCCATCGGATGAAAACCCTGAAGGTGAAGAGCTTTCAGGGGGATAAAAGAACTGTTGGGTAGACGAATGCCCACAGTCATTATCAGGGTCTGCATCTTTTGCTGCAACCCTGTGGCTCACATCCTGTAAATGATATGCTGTGGCTACTGTCAACGCCTGAGTATTTGATTTTTCGTCATTTTCATTTAAACAGATATCAGTACAAGTATTTTCTGTTGTGACTGCACATGATACACCCGTACGGCACCAAAGCTGTCTCATTTCAGCTCGGCGATTACGCATTAGGACTTTGTATTCTGATATGCGCATCTTTTTTCCATCAACAATACATGTGCGTTTAGGTCGAGGCCTGTATCGGTAATCCGGGTGTTGTTCCATATGAAGCTTCGACAAACGTGACTGTTCTTCATAATAAGGCTGTTTATCAGCATTGGACATTGACTTCCAGCGAGCACCCAAAATTTTTGATATGTTTGAGTTGTGCATGTCTGGACATGCCTTCAAAATTTTGCGACGTTCATCTTTTGCCCACACCATAAACGCATTCATAGGCCTTTTAATATGAGGTTTTCCAAGTCCATGTCCAACATTATGGCCATTTCCTTGTCTTAGTTGATGTGATGCTGAAGGAGAGGCGATTGTACAATTCGGGCTTGGGCTAAGACTTTCTTGATCCAAAGCCGTCGATCGTTCTGAATTCGTTCCGCAACTATTTATAGAATCGCGACTTAAACGCAACGCACGTGCACTCGTTGGTCCTACAACAGTATTGTTCCACACGCGCCCCTGGAAAAAAATTATTTTTGAAATAAGTTAAAAAACAAGAAAGGAAAGCTAACTTCGGGCGGAGCCGAAGTTGATATACCCTTGCAGTTAAAACCGGAATATAGAATAGAATCTGTACCAAGTTCCAGCTTTCTATCTTCAAAAACACGAAAGTTGGGTCATTTCCGATCGTTCAGTTATATGGCAGCTATAGGATATAGTCGGCCGATCCTTATGAAATTTGGTAGGTTGGATCAACTGACCAAAAATAGAATCTTTATTAAATTCCAGCTTTCTATCTTCAAACACCAAAGTTATACCATTTCCGATCAATCAGTTATATGGCAGCTATAGGATACAGTCGGCCGATCCCGGTCGTTCCGACTTATATACTGCGTGCAAAGGAAAGAAGGGTGTGTGCAAAGTTTCAAGTCGATAGCTTTAAAACTGAGAGACTAGTTCGCGTAGAAACAGACAGACAGACGGACAGACGGATAGACGGACAGACGGACATGCTCATATCAACTCAGGAGGTGATCCTGATCAAGAATATACTTTATAGGGTCGGAGATGTCTCCTTCACTGCGTTGCACACTTTTGGACAAAATTATAATACCCTCTGCAAGGGTATAACAAGAAAGAAAAGCTTACTTCGGGCATAGCCGAAGTTGATATACCCTTGCAGTTAAGATCGGATATATATCGCAAATATCGGATACAAATGGTCGATCCTTATAACAATTTCATAAAAAAACCAATTTATTAGGTTAAAAAATTGAAAAAAGCTTAAGCTTCTAATTTCAAAAAAAAAAAGAAAAATGGGTTATTTCCGATTAATCAATTATATGGCAGCTATAGGATATACCATGATACAATTATACAAGGTAGTCCATTCCACTGACATATCGTTCGGGTTTGGTCCCTTAATTTCAAACTGTCAAACTGAGAGGTGATTTTGTTTTCATAACTTTAACCCTTAAGTGGCCAAGCAAAAAATGACTTTTTGCAATTATTGTCGCAAGCACGAGCTAGGCGTAAAGTTTGTGCATGTTCCAAAGTGTATTGAAAAAAGAGCTTTGTGGTAGCAGTCTTTGGGCTGTACCCTTATTGAGAGCTCTAAAATTTGCGATACGCAGTGGAAGTCGTTATCAGGCGCAGGGAAGCCACTAGATTCAATACACATAGAAAACAAAAACCCGAAAAAAAAGTTAAGTCTTTTAGAAAAGGAAATGCAGTCCTTACGCCAGCAACTAGATGATTATCAAGGTCTTGAAAAGTCTCTATGCAAAATATTTACTAGGACTCAAAGAAGTATTTAATTTAATGCTTTTAATGCAGCCGACATTTCTGTAAGGCAACAAGGCATTTTGGTTGAAATGTCAAAGATAATGGGTAGTACGGATCTTGTTGGCAATCGTAAGCTGCCCTTCCAAAAAGGCATTTTGGTAAGCAATGTATCCCTTGCCGGTTTGCATAGCTACTTGGCGGAAAAGTATGGCTTGGAGTATATTTTAACAAGTCGTCTTAACCAAGACATTCTTGAAAATTTTTTGGAGCCATGCGGTCGAAAGGTGGACAGTTCGACCACCCGACTCCATTGCAGTTCAAATATTGATAAAGAAAATATATAACAGGTATTAGAAATATTGTGCTTCGTATTTTATGCTGCCCTTCATGTTTTTTTTTTTAATTTTTATCAGTTATTAATATTCTTTAAATGAAATTTAGCTAAGAATACAGAATTGTTAAATGGCAATCAAGACGATTCTGATGAGTGGTTCAATCTAGACTTTTCTCAAGCCGTCCAAAATATTAAAAACAAAGAGAACGAGCCTAAAGATTGCAATCTCCAATTTGATTTTGACGAAGAATTTGAAGAGATAAACGAGTTGACGGAGGATGCACTGGAATACCTGGCAGGTTTCGTCATAAAAAAAATACGTTTGTCTAATGAGCTAGCAGATGAGTCGACGTTTACATATGTAGATGAGGTTGCGCATGAAGTACTGATGAAGCCTTCATCGACATTTAAAAACAAAAAAAAAACAACTTGAACTCATATTTTTACATATTGTTAAAGACACATTTCAAATAGCTACAAATTTAAAACACACATTGTAAAACGCCGCTGAACAGGTCGATATTAGTGTAAACATAAAAAAATTTTATTTTAAGATATGCAAACACTTTAGAATTAAGAATTAAAACAAAAGAATGGCTGTCCAAAAACCAAAACAAAGAATAATGTAAAACTATGTAATGTAATGTTAACTTATTAAAATAAAATTATAAGCACTACAACTCTTGTCATAACTAAGAAAAACTTTTAGCCCCATGCTCCGTGTAAGGGTTAATCAAAGTACTGTATAGCCGTTTCACCCGCACTATTCAACGCTTACTATGTTAAAATTAAAAAACGGAAAGGAAAGCTAACTTCGGGCGGAGCCGAAGTTTATATACCCTTGCAGTTAAAACCGGATTTATATCGCAAACATCGGATATAGTTGGCCGATCCTTATGGAAATATGAATATATAATCCAATTTATTACAATACAAAATCTAAGAAAAGTCCCAAACTTCTATCTTCAAATATACCAAAGTTGGTACTTCTACCAAAAACCACCACCATGGTTGCGTCTGTTGCAAGTTTGTCTGGGATGCCTGGGGTCTCGCCAATACTTTTGATTTCCATCTTGGCCATCTAAATTAAATTTTTTTTCATCACGAAGATGACATTTTGGAATTCGGTGGTCCAAAATTTAAATTTCTCCTAATAGGCTAGTCGAGCCATTTTATGCCGCCACAATAGCTTAGGTTTCGGGACCTTTGCTTCGTATGTGAGATGCCAATCTTTTCGGCAAATTTGTTACACCCGTTGCCTACATATTGGTAACTTCAATTGTGCCTTAATTTTGGCACAGCTCAAATTTTTGGCAGATGCCAAAGCTCTAATGTGCCGCTTAGTGCGGTTATCAATCTTTGGAATTGCACCTTTGCGATTGTTTTCGGCATATTTTTGGGGTGACTTTAAAAAGTTTCCTACAGTGTTTCGAAGCCCGTTTCGATTTATTGTTTTACCAATAGCACCAACTTTGACGCCACAGTCAGCCATAGTTCTTATTTGGATCTGCTCTTCTTTAGATAATTCGGTTGCTCGTGGCATTTTTGATATTTAATACAATTTATTTAACGCAAGCCTATTTTTTATAGCTCAAGATAATTTTTAATTAAATTTTAAAATGTAAACAGTCAAATTTGTTATCTTTGTTTTACTAGGACCTTGCCGGAACCCACTCCAAACGTGAATGAAGCTTTTTGCACATATATCAACTTTCTATTAAATTCCCCTCCTTTCGTTATTCTTTGGGATAACGGTGCAATAGGATGGGGACAGATAAGAAACTAATAAATGATGTGTAATTGAGGGACATCGGAGAAAAATCGTGTGTACTCAAAACACTTCTAGAGCTAATAAAATGGGAGAAATATAGAAAACAAATCTTGCACATATACCAATTTTACTGAGGTAGCACTGGCGATGGAGCTCAATCTACGTTTACCCTTAAAGGTGATTCTTCCATCGAAACATTCCTCCATTGTTTCGCGGCTTTCCCCTGATACTTCAGAAATTGATATCTCGGCTTATATCAAAGCCAAAACATAAATTGAAATACAATTATATAAGGCGCACGTCTTTTTTTAAGATTTGTGTGCCCGCGCTGATGTTCAAGACAATTTTTCCCAGTTTTTGAGAAAACATTTTCTTCCAAGAACATTAGCCCAGTACCGTAAAGAAAAAAGTTTTAAAAGCAGTGGGAGTGAAACTTCCCCATATTAGAACCATGGACGAACCTTCCACCTCTTTTTCGTCTACAAATTCAAAAAACTTACATCGTCACTAACACTTAACACTTCAAAGAGTTTTGATAGACACGTTAGTAAACTAATTGGTCTATATGATGAAGCGATTGTGCGGTCTTTGCCAGGTTTTGGTATCATTATAATTATCGACTTTTTCCATCTCTCTGGAAAGTGTCCGTGTCTCGTTATTGTATTGAAGAGCTGGCAAATAGCTCGAACAGCACAGAAAGGAAGTTCAATAATCATTTTTGGTGATATTAGGTCGCATCCTGGAGATTTTTTTGGGTTGAGTTCGTTTATGATTTTGAGTAACTCATGTGGCCTAAATACAATAGGTTCATACGTTGATGTGTCGATATCTGATGTTGCTGGCAGTGAGATCCCGTTTGATGATGTGTTGGGCTGAAATACATTTTGAAGATGCTCTGCGAATCTGACGGCTCTTTCTTCGTCGCTTCGAGCCCAGTTGCCTGTGGATGTCCTTATTGGCATTGCAGATTCGATTGGTGCGCAGAGGGATGAGTGTGCTCTCCAAAGTGGGAACTTGGAGCTCATTGGGGATAACTGTTCTATGTAATGTTTTTGCGACCCTTCTTCTTCATGACGAAGTGCAGCTGAGAGCCTCTCTGTAGCGTCTTTTAACCTTTGTTTTACGGTTGGTGATCTGTTGGATTGCCATTCTCGCCATGAGCGTCGCTTTGCTAGAACGAGCTGCTCTATTTCAACGTTCGTGTATCTATTATTGTACGATGTTTTTTGCGTTTGTGGAGTTGATACGCGAGCTGCTGCGACCAAGACGGATTCAAGAGTGTTTGTGGATAAGTTGATATCAGCTTCGTCATTCAGACGTGGATTCAACTCAATGTGCGAACTTACATATTTTTTGTACTTAAGCCAATTGGTTGTATTCGTTGTTAGTCTGAATGGTTTATCTACCGCAACTGGATGTAGATTTAGATGAAGAAGTACAGGCGAGTGATCAGACGATAGATCTGGTAAGGAGTTGGCACTTATCAGGTTGCGAGGAATGTTTTTTGTGACTGCAAAATCTATCAAGTCTGGCAGTTTTCTAGGATCTGTTGGCCAATATGTAGGTGTCACAGGTGACACACAGTCTAGCTTGTTGCTTGCTTTTATTATTGCATTGTACAACTGCCTTCCCTTAGGAGTCACAAGTCGAGATCCCCAGTGCGTGTGCTTGGCATTGAAGTCTCCTGCTGCTATAAATTGTTCGCTCAGAGAGTTGAAATATTCCATGAATTGGGATTCTGATATTGTGAACCGAGGAGGACAGTATACGGCGGCAAGCTTTAAAGATCGGGAATCCATTTGCACATCTATTGATGTAGCTTGCATGAAGTTAGTGGCGAAGCTATTGTGGAAGCAGTGCTTGACGCGATTTCTAATCAGAATCCTAGTGCCTCCATGAGCTTTCCCGTCTGGGTGATTCGTGTTGTAGAATAGATAGCCTCGAATTTGAAAATTATATTTATTTGTAAGATGAGTTTCTGCGAGTAGCATTACATCGATATGGTAATTAATAAGGAACTGAGTTAACTCGAGTTTGCGCTGTGAGACGCCGTTTGCGTTCCACAGTGCTATACGGAGTGGAGCCATTGATTATTTAGTCTGTTTTTGAGCAACAAGCAGCTCAATCAAAACGTTCTGGTTTCGCATAAGATCTTGCATAGTTGTCTGCATGAATGACATGAATTCCATCATACTTTGTTGAAGATTACATATCATTTTTTCAAGTTTGTTCGTAGACGGTTCTTCTGGTTGATGAGGGGGAACTGATAATCTTGGATTGGTGGGAGCGGTACTTTTAAGACCCAATTTTAGAGCAGTTGCATAGCTTGCGGATTTGTCGGTGACCTCATTATTGGCTAAAGATTTAACAGCTGAAGGGGGGATGACATTACGTGTAGATTTCATAGGTGGTGTATGTGAGTGAGCAGTGGTCACTCTTTGGTGTGTACGACTTTTCAGTTCCTTGTAGACTGGACAGCCCCTGTAGTTAGTCGTATGGTGGCCTCCACACATATACATTTTCTATGGAAAAAACTTTTTCCAACACAATTTCTGAAAAAAAATGTTCCCAGGGAAAACATTTTGATTTTTAAGTTTCGGCTGTCAAATGAGTCAAAATGAAAGCAAAAGAGAGCTTCTAAAAGAATTTAAAAGTGCGACAGAATTTCCTACCCTATGTACGCGTGCTATGAAAAATGAGAGTTTGCCCCCCACTGTACTAAAATTAAAGCTTAAATTTGCCAATCATATTTCCACAATGCTTAATAAGGCTAAAGGTCGATCTAGATAGCCAGCACTGACAAACACGCTTACATTTTAATATTCCTAACAGAAGGACTACAAACTTTAGTCCTTTATTTCTTAGCCATTGTAGTTCGACACATGCAGAATACGACCGTTTTAGGGTCTTATGTTCGATCAATGGTCTCTACTCTATAACATCTCTTTCCTGTCCTCCAAATTAAAAAAAAAACAAGTGAGGAAATTTTCCTAATTAATTCCTATTAGTTATCTTTCTGTCTTTTCTATTTAATGTAAAAAATCGTTTCTCGAGCTTTTGTGATGAATGCAGGAATGATAGCTGGTATACAAATATAAAAAAAAAAATTAGGGCCAATTGATCTACTATCCGTTTTGCTTAAGACCCTTGAATGAGTCTTAGGCCTCCACTCACTCCAAGTCACTCTCTCACGCCCTTGTAGACTTTTTTGACATAGAAGGGGCCGATCACCATAACCGACTGCCTGGCGTCTCTTGGGATAGATGGCAGCTTGCTGCGACTTATTCATCAATTGCCAACAAGCAGAAAAGTAATTTTTTGACTTGGCACATCAATCATTTTAAGGGCCGTCTAGAAAGGAACTCCGCAAGGGTTATAGATCGCCTTCTCCCCTCTTCTATGGAACATAGCAGTCAATTTGATTCTATGCAAGGTGGAAGAGGGATGCTGCAAAGAAGTGGCATACGCGGACGACGTGAAAATTATTTTGACAGGAAAATATCCTCAATCACTCGTAAGGGCAAAACTACAAACCGTAGCCAACTAGAAAAGCAGCATCGTCCGAAGGGTAGACGCGCAAAAAACAGAGCTAGTTCTCTTCAACAGAAGATACAATCTAAGCCCTCCAACACTAAATAAGCAGAGGCTCTCTTTCACGTATTGTGAAAAGACTAGCGGCAATTAGACTAAGAGAAGCACATCAGTGGAAACTTAACAACACGGGATACTCCACTCTTCTACAAAACGATCTACATGTCCCTGTCAGCACGAACTACTGTACTCCTAAGGAACACAAAAAAAACGCCCTTCAACACCATCATTCCCAAAAGGGAGGAATGGAATGCACAAAGGTGGCTCAAAATTAAACAAAAAAGAAAACATAACTTCGGACGGAGACGAAATTTGTATACCATTGCATTTAAAATCGGCATATTTGTTTTTTTTTTTTTTTTTTGAACGTTGCTTTTATTTCTTGAATCTTCTCTTTGCGAGACTAACAAGAGGTGTATCACATCTTATATTTTTAACTTAACTAATAGTCCTATTGACTGATACTGAGTTAGACGGCCCTAAAAATCGATTCCTGGGTTGGGAGGTCGTTGCGTCTAAGGCGGAGAAAATTTGGGTGCGAAGACAGTTTTTCTTTGTATGACTCTTTTTGCATCTGGATTTCGTCTTTCACTGCGAGGATACCCAGGCGAACATACCAAGGTGCCCTGTGATAGTTCTCAAGATTTTTGATTGCACGCGCTGTACGATGTCTATGTTGCTGCTGCTCGCGTTTCCCCACAGCTGGGAGCCATACGTCTAGATTGGCTTTAGAACTGAATTGTACTGAAGTAACTTGTAGTCCGGGCACAGTGGCGATCGTGAGTTTATGATCCATTGGAGGCTGCTGGCTTTCAGTTTTAGGTGCATCTTTTTGCATTCGATGTGCTTACGCCAGGTAAGTCGTCTATCAAGGTGGACGCCAAGTTTCGTTACTTCGTTAACTTGAGGGCTCTGCATACCGTTTAGTAAAAGCGGAGGGCATGTTTGTCTATTAAGAGTAAACGTATATGTTTACACCTTTGCTCGTTTATTTTAATGCGCCAGTCGGACAGCCACCTTTCCACTATTATGAGATGATTAGCCAGTTGGGTTGTTGCCTGCGTTGGGCATCTGGAGCGACTAAGGATAGCGGTATCATCGGCGAACGTTGACGTTGTTAGGTGTGCGCTCGTAGGAATATACGCAGCATACAAAACATATAAACACGGGCCGAGTGCGCTTCCTTGTGTAACTCCAGCTTCGATGGTGTAGTAGCCCGAAGTAGAATACCCTATTGTAGAGGTATGATTCCAGTAGCTTGTGGGTGTATGTTGGCAAATACGTTTTAATTTTGTGCATGAGTCCGATGAGCCAAAGCTTCCAGATTAAACGAGTTAACAAGCATTTTTCAAACAATTTAGACAAACAAGATAGAAGGCTTATTGGTCTGTATGATGACGGAATTGTGTGGTCTTTATAATAATGGATTTCTTCCACTTTTTTGGGAAATAGCCAAGATTAATGATTCCATTAAATAGTTTACAGACGACCTCTATAGCGCATTTTGAAGTTCGATCAGTTTCTTTGGGGTCAATAGGTCACCACCGGGAGCCTTTTTTGGTTTGGCCCTCTTATGACTTTTTCGATTTCGTTCGGGCGGAATGAAGGTGCGGCTGGCTGAGAGGAGGACTCTGGCTGAATTACTGGCAAGAGGAATGAATTTGAGGCTGGGTTTGGCTGGAAGACACTTTTGAGATGTGTGGCGAATGTTTCAGCTCGGTCTTCGTCGCTGCGAGCCCAGCATTCTTAGATTTTAAGTATTTGTTTCGGTCTACTTCTTTCTCTTGAGGAGTAGAGATTTTAGCTGCCGCAGCGAGTACTTCTTCCAGGGCGCTCGTGGTGTAGTCGATGTCCGATTCCATGTTAAATTCCGGGGCGAGTTCTATGTGGGCACTCACGTTCTTTTTTTATTTTAGCCAGTTCGTTTTTGGCGTCGTCGGCCTGAAGGGGTGTTCGGTTATTTCTGGGCTTTAAAGAAGCGTTAGAATCAGAGGCGAGTAGTCTGATGATAAGTCCGAGACTGCTTCGGCACTAAGTAGATTTTTTTTTTCACTGCAAAATCAATAAGGTCTGGGAGCTTTCGTGAGTCTGTTGGCCAGTATGTGGGATATCCAGGGAAAACATAGTCCAGTATATTTCTCATATTTATAATTGCATTGTACACTTGCTTTCATTTGGAAATCACTAGACGTGGTCCCCATTGGGTATGTTTGGCTTTGTTGTCTCCAGCGCACTATGGGGTTTTTGACCACTTTATGTGGCATTTAATCATATTTTGAAAGTTCTCTGATTTAAAAAAAATTAATGGGAATGTATAAAGAAAACATCAAACTATTATGCCTCATACTCAAAATATTAATTATTAGCACCATATGCTAGCATAACAGCTGCAAATTCAGCTGTTGCATCCGAAAGCACGTGCGCTCAGTTTGCAATTTTTGCATAGTGATTTGTGAAATTAGATTATTTGTTTAAAACTCCATTTAAAAAGAAAAATAGTACTGGACACTAATTTCACAGGTTTGTACTACATGTTAAATGTATTAACTGTTTAAATTGTGCGTGTCTATACTAAAATTTTGTCATTTTATAGATGCACCTTAAGCTGAATTTTGGGAAACAAATTTCAACTTTGGGAAGAGTTTTGAAATAGAAGGAATAAAAAGTTTTCAATGCGTCCAAGTGTATGTTGTAGCGTTGTCAATACTGAGCAAAGGCTGTTAGTCTTATTGTGCACTTTTCTCCACTATTGGTGCAATTTGAATTTTTCTTAGATAACCTCACTTTCTCCAAAAGCCGACTTGGTCGCTGCTTGGAACAGCGAAAGGGGCCGGGCTGAGCATCAAATGGCTGTACAATGTTTTTTTACGCAATGCAAATAACAATGTGGATAATGCCGTTTTGAAAAAGCCACCAGTTTTTAATGGAAGTAATGAAAAATACGGTGCTTTCAGTCAGCTATTTTGGAGAAGAAGCGTCTGAGCCCTGAAACAAGCTGCATAAATCAGACAGGCGTCACCATTCAAGAAAACACTACCGATTACATTCCATCGCTGATGTGTTCAACAGAGCTATGGATACATCAGATCCAATTATTTCGTCCTTAATTTATCGAGATGCATAAAAAACTAAAGAGTTTACTTCCAATTGAGGTAATTCAGATACTTTCGTACGAATACGAAAATAATGTTTGTCTCGAAGATGACGAATTTAACGATTCCAGCTTGTTTTTTTAGACAATATTAATATATTATGGAAAATGAAAAAAAAAGAATAATAAGATTAATACTACTACTAAATAGGACTATTTAGGAATAGGACTACTAAATAGGAATTTTTCTTTTTCAACTTTTATATGCATTTGTATGGAAGAACACTGAAATCCGGTATTTTAAACTGACAGTTCCCAGGGAAAGCGATGTCCGATTTGGTTCAAAATTGCTATATCGTATTAAAATAGCAACAAATATCAGCTCCTTAAATTTCATTAATTTATCTTTACTTTTACCAAATCGTTCCTATGGGAGCTATAGGATATAGTTTCCTGATCCGAACGATTTTTATACTATATGTGCCTAGGATCAAATAATAACGATTGGTAAAGTTTCATGTCGATATCTCCAAAACTGACCGAGTTATTAATTAATGCCACAAATACAGGTCAAAAACCCCATAGTGCAGCGGCTACAAAACGATCCCCAAGTAAATTGCAGAAGCCCTTCCGAGATTAAGAAGCGAGGAGAGCAGTAAATGGCAGCGATTGGAAGGCTTCCGTTACTTAAATGTGGAAGTAACTTCCGAAACTATTTTTATCGATGTAGCCTACAAAAAGTGTGTTGCAAACCTTTTTTGAGGCGTTCTCTGATTAGAACTCCAGTTCCGCCGTGGGCTTCCATCTGGATGATCTGTGCGGTACATAGTGTAGCCTCTTATTTAAAAGTTGTATTTGTTAGATGCGTTTCCACCAGTACCATAACGTCAATATGGTTTTCGGTCAAGAAGTGTGACAATTCTAGTTTATGCCGTGAGACACCATTGGCGTTCCACATTGATATTCGTAGAGTCTGCACAGAGTATTTAGACTGTTGTGCTACGAGCAGCTGTATCACCATGTTCTGGTTTTGATCAAGTGTTTGCATGGTCGTTTTCATGAATGACATAAGCTCCATCATACTTTGTTGGAGGGTAAGGATCATAGTTTCCGTTTTGCTGTGTGGCTGATCTGGGGCCTGTTGAGCGCTTTGAGAGTTAGGCTGAATTGGAATTTCCCTTCCAGATCGTAGAGCATCGGCATAGGAGAAGCCGTTGGTGGTGTTTAGTGGACCGAATGAGGATCTCGCAGGTTTAGCGAAGAAGACGTCTGGCGTAGTTTTTGACGCAGTGTACGCATTCTGTGGATTTCGGTTGCGCGTTGCTGTCGCTTGACGCATGCGACTCTTTAACTAGTTTGCCGTATGGTTGCCTCCGCAGTTTCCACATTTCTTCACGGTACTGTCCTTGTTTGTAGTGCAGTAAGCGGAATTGTGGGCGTCCCCCCAGACTCCACAGACATCCCGAAGTGTGCAGTATGACCTAGTGTATCCTAGGCAATTAGTGACTCTTGGCAATAAGTGCACTGCACTGGACCGTTGCGTTTATGTGGCTCTTCCACAGTGATTTTCCGATGTTTGTAGACTGGATGAAATCTTTAGGCTTTACGGCGCGAGCTAGGAATTCATTTTAAACACATGGTTTCATGGTAAAATTTTCTTAGAATTCTTCGTAGATTCCGATTATGGGGGACGTTACTCAGGATTTTTTGGACAGGAACAAATTGAACCGCCCTAATATATATACTTTATAGGGTCGGAGATGTCTCCTTTACTGCGTTGCACACTTTTGGAAAAATTATAATACCCTCTGCAAGGGTATAAAAATTGTATTTTCTTTTTTTTGGATTTTTGGTTAAGATTTTGTATTGTAATAAATTGGTTATATTATAATATTCTTAAGGGTGTGGTCTCATCTGTGAGGTTGGAAAAATATATGTTTTTCTTTTCACATATTTCGAAAGTACTGTTTATTGAGAATGTACTGTTGAAGTTTCAAATAAAACAAGAAAGGAAAGCTAACTTTGGGGCGGAGCCGAAGTTGATATACCCTTGCAGTTAAAATCGGATATATATCGCAAACATCGGATATAGTTGGCCGATCCTTATGATAACATCATAATAAAACCAATTAACTAAAATAAAACATTTAAAAAAAAGTCCCAAACTTCTATCTTCAAAAATACGTTATATGGCAGCTATAGGATATAGTCGGCCGATCCTAATGAAATTTGGTAGGTTGGATGGCCAAAAATAGAATCTGTATTAAGTTTCAGCTTTCTATCTTCAACAACACGAAAGTTGGGTCATTTTCGATCGTTCAGTTATATGGCAGCTATACGATATAGTCGGCCGATCCTTATGAAATTTGGCATGCCGCAATATTTTGCCGCAAATTGTAACTCTCTAACTCTAAAAACACCAAAGTTATACCATTGCCGATCTACCAGTTATATGGCAGCTATAGGATATAGTCGGCCGATCCCGGTCGTTTCGGCTTTTATACTGCGTGCAAAGGAAAGAAGGGAGTGTGCAAAGTTTCAAGTCGATAGCTTAAAAACTGAGAGACTAGTTCGCGTAGAAATAGACAGACAGACGGAGAATACAGATACAGCCCATAATCGAGAGCGCGCCTACACCGAAAAGTATGAGTTACTCGGTAGCGTCTAAACTTAAACGCGTTTTTCTCGGAACGACATTTTTGTGTGCGGCACAGGTGATTCAGAAGATTCTTTGGTACCGATCTAGGTGAAACTTGGATATTTTGTTCTAAAAAGTAACACTTTTTTCCCATACTAGAATCATTTATTTTTAATATTTTGTTTTTTGTTCATCATTAAACAATTCGCAATTTTGTTGTTTATTGATAAAAATATTTCATTCTAGTACGGGACAGAGCCATAAGCTTACAAAAGAATAATCTATTCTAATTTTTTTTTTCGAATGACTCTAGATGCATACTTTGGCATGCTATAAAGTGTATTAAACTACACAAGAATAAATTAAAAACAAGAAAGGAAAGCTAACTTCGGGCGGAGCCGAAGTTGATATACCCTTGCAGTTAAAGCCGAAAGTTGAGATTTCTACCAAATACTTTTTTCGATCGTTTAGTTATGTGGCAGCTATAGAATATAGTCGACCGATCCTAATGAAATTTGGTAGGTCGGATAAACTGACTAAAAATATAAGCTGTACTACGTTCCAGCTTTCTATCTTCAAAAACACGAATGTTGGGTCATTTTCGATCGTTCAGTTATATGGCAGCTATAAGATATAGTCGGCCGATCCTAATGAAATTTGGCATGTCGTAATGCTTTGCCAAAAAAAAACTCTCATGGCAAATTTAAATTTGAAATTTACTCTCTAACTCTAAAAACTCTAACTCTGTACCCTTGGAAGTTGGGATATACCCTTGCAGTTAAAACCGGATATATATCGCAAACATCAGATAAAGTTGGCCGATCCTTATGATTACATCATAATAAAACCAATTAATTAAAAAAAAAAAATCTAAAAAAAAGTCCCAAGCTTCTATCTTCAAAAATACGAAAGTTGATATTTCTACCAAATACCACTTCCGATCGTTTAGTCATATGGCAGCTATGATATAGTCGACCGATCCTTATAAAATTTGGCATGTCGTAATGTTTAGCCAATAATAGCTCTCGTGTCAAATTTAAACTCTCTAACTCTAAAAGCACCGAAGTTATACCATTTCCGATCAATCAGTTATATGGCAGCTATAGGTTATAGTCGGCTGATCCGGGCAGTTCCGACTAATATACTGCGTGCAAAAGAAAGAAGGGTGTGTGCAAAGTTTCAAGTCGATAGCTTTAAAACTGAGGGACTAGTTCACGTAGAAACAGACAGACAGATGGACAGACGGACATGGTCATATCAACTCAGGAGGTGATCCTGATCAAGAATATATATACTATATACGGTCGGAGATGTTTCCTTCACTGCGTTGCACACTTTTGACCAAAATTATAATACCCTCTGCAAGGGTATAAAAATATTTTCAAATAGTTTATGATGCCTATAAAAACATATTTGACAAGAAAGGAAAGCTAACTTCGGGCGGAGCCGAAGTTGATATACCCTTGCAGTTAAAACCGGATATATATTGCAAACATCGGATAAAGTTGGCCGATCCTTATGAGAATATGATCATATAACTCAAGTTATTATTATATAAAATCTAAAAAAAGTCTCAAACTTTTATCTTCAAAAATACCAAAGTTGGTATTTCTACCAAAAACCATTTCCGATCGTTCAGTTATATGGCAGCTATAGGATATAGTCAGCCGGTCGTTCTAAAATTTGGTAGGTCGGATTAACTGACCAAAAATATAATCTGTACCAAGTTCCAGCTTTCTATATTCAAAAACACAAAAGTTGGGTCAATTCCGATCGTTCAGTTATCTGGCAGCTATAGGATATAGTCGGCCGATCCGAGCCGTTCCGACTTATATACTGCGTGCAAAAGAAAGAAGGGTGTGTGCAAAGTTTCAAAGTCGAGACTAGTTCGCGTAGAAACAGACAGACAGACGGACAGCCGGACAGCCGGACAGACGGACATGCTCATATCAACTCAGGAGGTGATCCTGATCAAGAATATATATACTTTATAGGGTCGGAGATGTCTCCTTCACTGCGTTGCACACTTTTGGACAAAATTATAATACCCTCTGCAAGGGTATTGTTAAGAGGAGCCCTAAATAAATAGGTCTTACTCCAATGAGCTCCTTATGGAAACTGATTTTATTTGTTAAAGTTCTCTTATAAGTACGATACATGAGAATCTTAAATCTAAAACTACTTGTCAATGCACTGCACGTTGACATGCTATGCGACCCTTTCTCAAGTGCGATAAGCGCACCACTTATGTATTTGTTTGTGTTAGGCTGCAGGGGATCGGTTTTGAACCATCTGTTTGACTCGTATTTCATAGGTCCGATCCCTTGAAACGCTAACTTAAGAATTTCTATAAAACATAGTGTTCAATGCTTGAACAGGTATAAAAATTGAAACGATCGCATTCTTTTTTATTACAAAAAATTTTTGTTTAAATAACCTCTAAAAGTAGGCCGGAACATGAGCCTACACCCTTAAAAGGATCGGCTAACTATATCCGATTTTTTCTTATTTGTATTGGTATGGGAGCCAGCTCTGCCTTATACAAAGTGGTCACCCCTGTTATAGAAGTACGTTTAGTTGGATTATTTGCTTTTTTTTAACTTGATACGTAATTTGATTTGTAGTTATTTTAATAGATTAAGCTTCAACATGAGTTCTTTTGATGGTTTGAGAATTCAAGTGATTTGGAGGGGATTGCTATGGGTGCTGTATTTCTAAGGGTTTGAGAGTGGGAGATTTCTTGGCTGAGATTGCGACGTACGACGAGTCTACCCTTTTAGTGGCTTTTATGGCCTAAAGTTCCTCCTCTTTGAGAAATACTTACTGTAAAATTTATTTTACAAATTAAAAAATGTACATATAAGAATGTAAAAAGATTTTCACCATATTTTCTGGGAGGAGGAATGGAGGCAGGACACACGCGGCTAGATTACACTATGATTACTGCAGGAGCTGTGGGGATTTAGAAAAAAAAGAGACAGTCGCACACCTCCTGTGTCATTGCCCTGCGCTGGGGCGCAGCCGATGTAAATTCTTGGGTGCAGCAGCACTCACGGACCTTACAGATCTCGCGGAGATCGCTCCACGCAGACTCGTAGCCTTTATCCGTAAATCTGGATGGGACCGCGAATCGCCGCAGGAAAGATAGCACACTCTTGGGCACATTAGTAGATAGGAGATTGGAGAGTGAGGTCCCCTTGTAGGGCCTCTTGCCTGTGCGGTATCACAAGGAGCCCCAGCGGCTCAAGTGGATGGGGGTGTCAGTGACGGGCCCCGCTTCGCCGCCTCAACCTAACTAAACCTAACCTAACCCAGTGTGTGAACCTAACAATTCGAGACATTCGGCTGCATTCCTTAATAAATTACTACAAGTTTCGTTAGGGGATTTAAATTTATTGCGCCATTTTTTTTTAAATTCAATTCGTTGTATCAATTTCACTCATTCATTCAATTCCATTCGAATGTATTCTATGGCTTAGGCAATAAGAATGAATTCCTGCAGAACTCCAGTTGGTACTCAAACCATTTTTGGGGATTTTAGTTCCAGGAAAATTTCTTCCTCTGATACACACCTGAGTAGATTGCTGTTCTAGGAATATGTGGTCTTTCTTTTGATAGCTATTTTTTTTTTTTTATAGTTGAGTTTTTGAGAAAAGATGTGTTTTTGCCCGGTGGATTATGGTTAAATGGCGCGAGCAACTTTTTTAATAGGTCATTTTTTTGTAAATGCGCGATCAAAAGCTGTTGTTGGTTCTTGTGTCTCCTATTTACATCTGTTTTTATACCCTTGCAGAGGGTGTTATAGTTTTGGTCAAAAGTAACGGAGACATATCCAACTTTATAGTACTATATACATTAACCTATGTATGTATATATGCAAGTATAAGTATGTGTATGTATATTTTTGATAAGGATCACCTCCTGAGTTGATATGAGCATGTCCGTCTGTCTGTCTGTTTCTACGCAAAATAGCCTCTCCGTTTTAAGGCTATCGACTTGAATCTTTGCACACACCCTTCTTTGCACGCAGTATATATGTAATTCTATACATATCCATACATGTCAGTCTGTAAGTCCGACTATATACTATAGTTGTCATATAACCGATTAATCGAAAATGCCATAACTTTAATGTTTTTAGAGTTTTCGATTAATTCTATATTTTGGCATATGATACTACGCACCAAATTTCATAAGGATCGGCCGACTATATCTTATATCTGCTATGTAGCTGAAAGATCGGAAATACCCAACGTTCGTGTTTTTAAGACAGAAAGTTGAAACTTCGTGTTAAGAGGAGCCTCAATAAAGTAGGTGTTAGTAGGTTTTTTGGTTATTAACGTTTGGAATGCGGAAATTTTATTCTTAAGATTAGCGCACTGCTACCCAATTGACAGCTTAATCTAATCGGTTTTTACAATTTTTAACAATACTTAGTCTAAGCGTTACTTAGGGCAAGAAGTGATTAAATGGTTTTTTATTATATTTTATTTGTATTTATGTTTATTTCGAGGATGACGAAATGGCTAGGTCAAGATCCGGTTTGGTAGGTCTTGAGGGTGGTGTCTTTTCAGTCTTCTCTTGACTCGATTACTTGGATCAGCGTTCCTGATAGCAGCGGTATCAAGTTTTTTAGCTAGGCTGTTGGTGTGCTCATTTAGTCGTTCCATGTGTTTCCGAGAAAGTTCCTGCAGCTTGTCTCCGATTTTAGGCAAGTTGAGATCTCGTGCGAAGTCTCTGGTTTGCATAAACCATGGAGCTCCACAGATCCTTCGAAGAGTTTTCGCTTGCAAAACCCGGATTTTGTTCAGGTTGGTTTTTGCAGCGATACCATAAACCTGCGTCCGTAGAAAAGACTTGGCGCTAATATGGACTTGTATATCTGCACCTTACATCCAAGTGCGAGCTTGTTGCGTGGTGTGAGGAGCCAGGACATCCGAGTCTTTTTAATCCTGAACGAGTTTTGGATACAGGTAATGTGCCTGCCAAATGTGAGTTTTTTGTCCAAGGTGAAACCGAGGTACTTGTATGCAGGAAGGGCTTTGATTGGACTATCGTTGAGGTTGACTCCTGGGCAGGTACTTCGACAATTGGTTTCCGTTACATTGGACCATTTGTCTGCGTTTACACGAATGTTCCAGTTCGTGGCCCATTGGCGAAATGCGTCCAGATACTCCTGGACTGTAGCTTGTTCAGGATCAGTCTTTCCAAGATTTTTCCCAGGGATGGTAAAAGACTAATGGGCCTGTATGAGTCCACGTCAGTTGGCGATTTTCCTGGTTCTGGGATCATATGTATGTTTGCCGATTTCCAAACTTTCGGAAAGTATCCAACAGTTAGTACGCTGTTGAACAACGTCACCAGGAATTGCAAGGCTTGGTCCCGTAAAAGTCGGATCGTCCTTTTGTCCAAAAGGTCTTCACCAGAAGTTTTCTTTGGCGAGAGTTTACCTACAAGGTCTTTCACTTCTGTCAGTGAGACAGGGTTAGCAGGTAGACTCATTTGAAATGGAGATTCCAGGAACTCTTCAACTTGTCGACGTATATTTTCAGGCGAGTATTCGTAAGGCTTAAAGCGTTGCTCAAGGTTGTTAGCAAACACTTAAGCTTTCTTATTTCTTATGGCTGATTTTGGGGTGGGCTTAGCCTTATACCGTTTTGTGATACGCCACAACGGGTAGTTAGAACTAACATCTGTGTCCAGATTTTCCAAAAATCTTTCTATCGATTCTTGTTTTCTTCGGACGTCTCCCGTTCTTGAATATTCTCTTCTTACTCTTCGCTTTAGATTGTGGAGCGCACCAATTCTGGGTGGTAGCTGGGGATGTCTAGAAGTCTCTATATGTTGATGATTGCTGGGTGCAGCTATCTCAGCGGCCTGGTTTATCATGCGCATGAAAAGGCTGATGGCATTGTCAATGTCAGAAGGTTCCTGGATTTGTATGCTTATCTCGCTCAGTTGTTCTAGGTGGACTTTGAAAACGTTTAAATTAGCACCTCTGGCAAGGAGTCCCGTGCGCTGTGGTTTTCTCTCAGGTGTTGCATTCAGTATGGCCATGATAGGAGTGTGATCCGAGGATAGTTCATGGAGTGTTCTTACTTGTAGCCTGTCTATAGCGCATCCATTGATAATGAAAAAATCAAGCGCTGTCGGTGTTAGTAGGGGGCTATATGAGTAAAAAGTGGGTTCACCCGTGGAAAGTACTTGGTAATGCTTATTTGAAAAGACTTCTTGCAACAGCTTACCCTGTAGAAGGCTCGTGAGTTTCCCCACCATGCATGTTTGGCGTTATAATCACCGCCAGCAATGAACTTACTTCCAAATCCGGCCAGCAAGGATTCAAATTCAGATTGAACCCATGTTTCTGATGGAGGTAGATATATCGCCACTAATGTGACATTCCCTTCCGAAGTCTGTAATTGGACGCTCGCTATCTGTCTGTCATTGCTAGAGGCGGAGGGCAGGGGGATATGACTTAGGGAATCTTTATAATAACTGCAGAGCCACCTCTGCTGTTGTTATTGGGGTAATAGGCATGGTATATTAGATAGCATGGCAAGTAGATGTGCTGACCAGCGCGCATGTGTGTTTCTGTGGCAAGCATTATGTCTATGTTATGAGCGCTGAGGAATAATCGAAGCTCTTCAGATACTCTGACTACTCCACGAGCGTTCCACAATCCTATATTTAGTGATGGTTGAATCATTTCGGCAATCGCGCAATAAGAGCCTGGACTAGCTCTCTGAAAGCCTTGTTGGACTCTGAGTTTTCCTGCATCAGCTTAAACAGAGTGTCCAGTTTGGATTTAATGTCCCGGATGGCAAGGAGTAAGGAACCAGTAGCGTGAGGCCCACTACATTTACCAAAAAACTGGGTCCAGGACACAATAGTTTTTCGAGTGCCCAAAAATTTGACATCTTTGACATTGAAGCAATTCCATTCTGCGGGAAGCGCGCTCGAAAGTGACTCTATATCTCCTAAGATTTGTTATTTTTAGGGAATCAGCTACGTTTGCACTTTGCTTTAGGTTAACAGAAAACAAGTTTTGACTAGTTTTAAAATTTATTGTGGCTTCGTTATCATCTTCGTTAACCACTATGTTCTTCCAATCTGTATTTTTGGGGCAGTATATGTTAAGGACTTCCAAGCCGTCGTCAGTAAATCCGTGTTCAATCTGTGATTCCGGTACGTTTGAATGGATTCCTTTGAGAACTACTCTGGCTTTGTCTTCTTCCAGCTGATGGTACCAAAGTTATTGGCAGTTAAGCAATGTCAGTGTTTTAACAGCTACCCTAAAAGCGTCAGAGTTGGCTGGATTTATTCTGGGAACACCAAATTTGTAAGTGCGAATGTTGTAGTTAGTGGAGCCAGAGCTATGATCAAAAGACTTTTCCAATAAGACCGGATCGCTTACGTTCGGTACGCAAATAGCAGGTATTTTGTTGGATTTTGCGTATTGATCATCACCACCAGGTGGAATTGTATCCCCACTGATAGAGTCAACATCCTCCAGGACCTGTTCCATTTGTTCTGCTTCAGCAGCCAGAATTGTGAATCGATTGTTACCCAATGCGTTTGCAGAGGAGGAATCGGCCGGCTTGTTGATCGCCGTTGTGGTCTGCAACTTAGTTTTGCGGGTCGGGGGCGGAATGAAGACAGGTAAAGACGGCTGAGCCACGTCCTTTCGTTTTCGGCTGACTTTTCGTCCAGGAGCTTGGAACAGACATTTACTTGGTTTATTCGCTAAAAGAATTGATACATTTGTCAGAGGAGACATAGTTGAGCATATGCTGCTGGCCGTAGTCGCAGCAACGGTGTAAGTAGAGGTATTGCCCAAGATTGTTTTGGCGTTTGTAATGGTGCAGATAACACTAGTAGTAGAGTTACTGCCAATTGTCAAATTTATCGCTCCTATTGCTAGGCTGCGAGCGAGCAGATGACTCTTCCATTATATCACTTGACTTTATACTTATGACATATAAGAGAAATGATATTCACAATTCAAAATCAAAAGTCTGCAAAAGAAGTTGTAAACAACCTCCCGCTTACGCAACGCGGAGAGCGAGGGGTATAAGCACCACGCTTTAAGTCTCGCTTATCGCTGTTGGATTTCTCGACAATAGCAGCCACCGCTTTGCAGTGCACTATGGTTTTTTTCGCGTTTTTTTTGGCATAAAGTCGATTTTTTGTTTTGTTTGTATCTTACAAATTTTTTTATTTTTAATTTTTAAACACCCTAGACAGATAAAAAAATATGCAACTTTAACATATGGAGCAACACTGTTCTGCTGACCAGCTGTTAAAGTCAGGTGATTAAGTAACACCAGTTTTTTATGAAATTGGAGGAAAAATTTTGCGACTTTGATCGTTTGTTGTGGCAAAAGTATAAGAAAAAGTTAATTGAATAAATATGGAAAACGATTGTCCAGGTATGTAAAACTAAAGTTTACCAATGTTTGTGTCGTTCTTATGTGTTTTGTCCAATTGTACCGTGTTTTGTTTATGTGTATTTTTAGAACGAGCTAAACAAGTGTAGTTGTGTTTTGTGGATCAGTACTTTTGCATGGCAAAGTGTTGCAAAAAGTTTTAAACGAGAAACTATTAACCAAAGTGTGCAGATTAATGAAAAACTAACCCTTTTTGTTCGAATCCACACGTTTTCGAAAAAATCAAAATTTTCTAGTACAATATGTGTTCAGTCGTTCAGTTAAAACCGGATATTTATCGCAAAAATCGGATTTAGTGGACCGATCCTTATGAGAATATGATAATATAACTCAATTTATTATAATATAAAATCTAAAAAAAGTCACAAACTTCTATCTTCAAAAATACCAAAGTTGGTATTTCTACAAAAAACCATTTCAGATCGTTCAGTTATATGGCAGCTATAAGATATAGTCGACCGATCGTTATGAAATTTGGTAGGTCGGATTAACTGACCAAAAATATAATCTGTACTAAGTTCCATCTTTCTATCTTTAAAAACACGAAAGTTGGGTCATTTCCGATCATTCAGTTATATGGCAGCCATAGGATATAGTGCCCCAAATCATTTGAAACTTGGTATGTAATCTTAGGAGCTTCAAAAATGTATACAAACCAAATTTCAAAGCAATAGCTTGATAAACAAAAAAGTTGGGGCAAATCGGCCAGATCGGTTATATGGCAGCTATATGAAATAGTGCCCCAAATCATTTGAAACTTGGTATGTAATCTAAGGAGCTTCAAAAATGTATACAAACCAAATTTCAAAGCAATAGCTTGATAAACAAAAAAGTTGGGGCAAATCGGCCAGATCGGTTATATGGCAGCTATATGAAATAGTGCCCCAAATCATTTGAAACTTGGTATGTAATCTTAGGAGCTTCAAAAATGTATACAAACCAAATTTCAATTCAATAGGTTTAAAATTAGAGTTTATGCCAAAAAAAAGGAAAAAAAAACCATACTGCAGTGGCCAAAATAGACTTCGTGTGCAAGGTTAATTGAGATAATTATCGAACACACGTCTTTACTCTACGAATGCTGGGGGGATTAAAATCTTGAAACTACTTAAAACTTCTTATCAACGCACTGCACGCTGACATGTTATGCGACCCTTTCCTTAGTGCAATAATCGCACAACTTATGTATGTTCTTAGGCTGCAGAGGATCGGTTTTAGACCATGCTGTTCATATCGTATTTTCGTGGATCCGATCTCTTAAAACGATCTCTTAATTCTCTTTGGAATTTGTATCGTGGTCAAAGCTTGAAAGCTTCATATATCTTTGGTCAGTTGATGCCACACAAAATTTCATAACGATCGACCGACTATTTCTTACAGCTAACATGAAGGTATTTGGTATTTTGTAAAAATATGGTTTTTGGTATTTTGAAAGACAGAAGCTTTGAACATTTTTTTACATTTTTTATTGTAACAAATTGCTTTTATTATGATATTCTAATACATATCCATATTACGATACTACCCTGCAAGGGTATATCAACTTCGGCTCCGCCCGAAGTAAGCTTTCCTTTCTTGTTTTTTTTTTTTTAATTTGTATTCTAAAAAATTGATTTATAATAGAATTCAAATAAGGATCGGTCTACTATATTAATTATTTTCGATATAAATCCGATCTTAACAGCAAGGGTATATAAACTCGGCTTCGCCCAAAGTTAGCTTTCCTTTTATGTTATTTTTGACTTGACCCAGCATTAACAAACTCACTGTTAGATGTTAGGCTTTGTTTGCAATGCAAATCCTCTTCTGCTCAATAAAAGCTACAATCCGGCTTTTCAAAAATGGTTTTTAGCCAATAATTCAATATTTAATGCAGGGGTGCTGAACGCCTATACCGATGACCTCCGCACTGCCCATAAGCACCGTGCAAATGGACTTCGATTTGCATGCGATTTGCAAATAAAATTCCCAAGCTTCTATCTTCAAAAATGCGAAAGTTGTTATTTCTACCAAATACCATTTCCGATCGTTCAGTTATATACTATACAACTATAAAATATAGTCGGCCGATCCTTATAAAATTTGGTAGGTTGGACTAAGTCACTAAGTTTTGGTCAACTGACCAAAAAAAGAATCTGTACTAAGTTCCAGCTATCTTTAAAAACACGAAAGTTGGGTAATTTCCGATTGTTCAGTTAAATGTCAGCTATAGGATAGTGTCGGCCGATCCTTATAAAATTTGGCATGTCATATTATTTTGCCAAAAATAGCTCATGTAAAATGTGAACTCTCCAACTCTAAAACCACCAAAGTTACACCATTTCCGATCAATCAGTTTTATGGCAGCTTTAGGATATAGTCGGCCGATCCCGGCCGTTCCGACTTATATACTGCGTGCAAAGGATAGAAGGGTGTGTGCAAAGTTTCAAGTCAACCAGTTCGCATAGAAACAGACAGACAGACGGACATGCTTATGTAAGCTCAAAAAGTAAGATCAAGAATATATATACTTAATAGGGTCGGAGATTTGTCCTTCACTGCGATGCACACTTTTGACCAAAATTATAATACGGACCGTAACGGACTGAGATAGCTTGAGATACTCCATGTCTATGTTATTAATATATATTTATTTTCTTCCATCTAGGTAGCTAAAAATCCACTTAAGAAGATCTGTAGGAAATCAAAAAAGAGAAAAGAAAAAGAGAAGAAGGAACGTTCTTTAAAAAACAAATAACAAATAAAGATTTTAGTTTAAAGCCATTCCACAGACGGAATCTTATCATTCTGTGGCAACACAAAATAGTGGCATCGCTATTGTGAGTAGAGTTAGCAGTCTTGTTGAAAGAGGTACTTGGCAGCTGCCTGATCACCAGTACAACATCAAACTTGACACCCAATTCTTCAATCGATCTGGGATTACGCATTCTCAAAGCATAATCAATTTCCCTGGTGGACTCTGGTTCAGAAGTCTTTATTATAAGTAGTTATTCCATTCTCTTATACACACGGCGAATATCTGTACATGACATTCGGTCTTAAGAATGCAACCCAAACATTCTAGCGCTTTGTGGAGAACATTCATGGAGGCATTGATTTTGTATCTTACGGCTATATTGACGACATACTAATCATATCTGCGAACTTTGACAGGCAGGAGCAACATCTGTGTTCAGTACTAGCAAAGATTATAAAGTACATAGTTGGGACATCAGAGTCCAAAACGGTGAACTTTTTTCGTCGAGCTTGTAGGTGAGGTGGGAACGCACATGCACACGATTCTATTTTTAGAACTCTTAACATGTATCCGTAAACAAAAATGTGAGCCTTCGTATGTATGTGCACGCGCGATGGCGTAAAAATGTTACGGTTTCCAAATTTCGATTCCGGCTTCTGCAGAATGACCAAGAGAACAATAGGGGTCGTATTTATCACTCAAAAAACAATTACCATTGCGGTCAAGAGGTTAAAGACGCTGGCCTAAAAACTTATTTTCGCATGTTCGAATCCAACGGAGACCTGGGGAATCTTTTTTATTTTTTTACCTTTTGATTAAAATTCTTTTTTCTTAATGTTTCAATCAAAAATATTGCTGTAACAAATAAGTGAATAAGTTAAAACAAAAACGGTAGAAAAAAAATGTTTAATCAATGAGAATTTTTAATGACCTTAATCCGCACCAAAATACAAAGACGATTTTTTTTTTAAAACGTTACGGATGATCAACATTAATAGCCCAGTTTATGGTGCACCCAGTGACTTAATGCAATGTAAAGAGAATGCGGCCTGACATAAGCACTACCTGACCCGACACTAGCCGAATTTGAACATGAGCCCATGGGCCCAGGCGAATACTCTACCAATAGTCTATCAGTTTTAAAAATATCGACTTGAAACTTTGCACACACCCTTCTTTCCTTTGCACGCAGGTTATAAGTCAGAACGGCCGGGATCGGCCGACTATTCCTATCATATAGCTGCCATATAGCATTGTTCGGAAATGCTGTAATTTTGTTGTTTCGGATTTGTTTCGGAGAGTTCGGATTTTGCATGAGTGCTATTTTTGGCAAAATAATACGCCGAATTTCATAAGGTATGGCCTACTATACCCTATAGCTGCCATATAACTGAACGACGAGAAAAAAAAAACTGAACGATCGGAAATGACCCAACTTTCGTGTTTTTGACGACAGAAAGCTGGAACTTGGCACAGATTATATTTTTTGTCAGTTAATCCGACCTACCAAATTTCATAAGGGTGGGCCGACTGTATCCAAAACAAGAAAGGAAAGCTAACTTCGGGCGGAGCCGAAGTTTATATACCCTTGCAGTTAAAACCTATATCCGGTCGCAAACATCGGATATAGTTGGCCGATCCTTATGGGAATAGGAATATATAATCCAAATTATTACAACACAATATCTAAAAAAAGTCCCAAACTTCTATCTTCTATCTAGTTGGTTTTATCATACCGTTAGGAAAGAAATTTGTCAACTGAGGCATCTAGAAGATCCCCGTTAGATAACAAAAGGACCCATGTGGCTCAACATTGACAGATCTCTTCTCTCATTCTTGTGAACGGATGGGGAGAAGGTTTGTTTGCCATCTGGCCCTGTGATCAAAGGTAAGCAGTGTTGCTCAGAGCATATGGGATATCGTAGCTTTCTTAAAAGTAGTGCACTCTATACTTGGCTTTATTTTGATTAATATTGGTTAGATATATTAAAAAGTCTGAAAAAGTCTTACAAGGAAATAGCAGCTTTTTTTTTTTATTTTATTACATCAAACGTTTCTTTATCCCAAATTCACTGGAAGTTTAATAAAAACTAGTGCAAATTAAGTAGGTATATTATCTAAAAACAAGAAAGGAAAGCTAACTTCGGGCCGAGCCGAAGTTGATATACTTCTATATAGAATAGAATCTGTACCTATGGGATATAGTCGGCCGATCCTAATGAAATTTGGTAGGTTGGATCAACTGACCAAAAATAGAATCTGTATAAAATTCCAGCTTTCTATCTTCAAAAACACGATAGTTGGGTCATTTCCGATCGTTCAGTTATATGGCAGCTATAGGATATAGTCGGCCGATCCTTATGAAATTTGGTAGGTTGGATCAACTGACCAAAAATAGAATCTGTATAAAATTCCAGCTTTCTATCTTCAAAAACACGATAGTTGGGTCATTTCCGATCGTTCAGTTATATGGCAGCTATAGGATATAGTCGGCCGATCCTTATGAAATTTGGCATATCGTAATGTTTTGCCAAAAATAGCACTCATGTCAAATTTGAACTCTCTAACTCTAAAATCACCAAAGTTATACCATTTCCGATCAATCAGTTATATGGCAGCTATAGGATATAGTCGGCCGATCCCGGTCGTTCCGACTTATATACTGCGTGCAAAGGAAAAAAGCAGGGACCGTAAATAATGATTATGAGTTTAAAAAAATTGAAGCCCAAAACAGTCTTCAAAAAAATTGAAAAAAATTGTCATAAGTTAAATTTTCATGGCGAATTCAAAAACAAGATAAATTTTTTTTTTTCAATTTTTATGAAAAAAATTGATTTTTAATAATTAAAATTAATTTTAATAATAAAAAATTAGTTATAATTATTAAGTATCAATTTTTATATAAAAATTACGCAATAACTTTTATTTTGTAATTTTTATTATATAAATTGGAAAATAAAAATTATTCGATAACTTTTATTTTAAAAATTGAAAATAAAGATTGAATCTGTATATCTTTTGATCCGTTGAAGCCAGATCCAATATATATGTATATATATGATCTACACATCAATACCTTTCAGATGGTATATAATAAGTATGTATATATGTTTATCCGCTTATGTGCCTGTGCAGTATTGGCAGTATTCATAAATAACTATTTATAATAACTATACTATAATAACTAACCCAACTATTGTTGCGGCGGCTGAGAAAGAGTAGTTCATTAAATTATTAATCAAGATTAAATTACAACAATTTATTAGTTTTTAATATATAAATGGCTAATTATTTAATTTCAAGAACATTAACTTTTGCACGGAGTCTTCGGCAAGGTTGCATCTAAGATCAGTAATTACTAATTTAAGGGCCGAAAATGCCCTTTCAACCGATACCTGCGTTGCAGGCACAGCATGTACTATTTGAGCCAGACGGTACAAGCGTGGATACGTGAATTTTTTCGACTCCCAATAGCTCATGATATTCACGCTTGGATCTATGGGCTTTGGTGAACATTCGTTAATTTCTGTTGCCGCCAATTTAAGCTCGGGTTCATCATCGTCCTCAGAGCCTTCGCTTCCAGAGCTCACCGCAAATGAATTTAAATATTCATTTAATAATGAGCATGTACTCTGGGACGTTAGTTCGGGGCCATCGTTCGGCTGTGGAAACGATGCTTCAGACCTACCAGTATCAGCTGCTATTCGGTCTTCATTGATTGGGTTTTCCTAGTAAAAGAGAAAAAGAGTGTGATTAATTATAAAGTAAATATGAGAAAGATCATTCAGCTTACTTGTCTACTTATTGCAAGTATTTTCCGCATCAGTCCCAATAAATGGTTCCTCGCTGCTGCCTGCTGAATCGGCTTTTTATCTATAATCCGCCGAAGTCTGGGATCCAAATAAATTGCAGAGAGAATAACCTCATTCGTTATAAGAATATTCTCTCGACTCTCTAAGCTTTTGACAAGATCTTCCTTATGAATATTGCTGCTCATAGAATTAATCATGAGTTTCGTCTCCAACAAAAGCTTGAAAAAGTCGCCAAAATAAAGCTGTTTGCTCTGCAAATTTTTGGTAGCCACGGATATCGGCTCCAGCACAGACAGCAGTGCCGAATTGCCAGTTGACGAATTGGTGGCAAGTGTTGGTGTATGAATTCTTCGTAAATGCATACACTTTTCAGCATCTCGTACGTCGAGCTCCACCTTGTTGGCACATCATTTATGGGCAGCGGTAACGATGTTGCAGCAATTGCTAGCCTTAATGTAGTATATGTTTTATTATTTTTTTATTATTAAAATAATTAATCTTTTGGAAATCTTACCTGAAAGTCGGTGTTCGCAATGTCTTCACCAGTTTTCGCGCGTTTTCCACAGTTTCGCTCCTCTCGTCGTTATTTAAAAAATCCTTGACGGCCAGTTGCAAGGAGTGAGCAGCACATCGTATTGAAGCGATGGAAAAAATTCGTACTTCTTGCACTAGCTCCTCATTTTCATCGTCGGAGCTTAGCGTACTTTCAGGATCTTCATTTAAATGCTCTATTGCCTTCAAAATATTTTTGCCATTATCGGACGTGATGGTATAGATTTGCTGCTTAGAAATTGAAAAATCTGCCAAAATATTTTCAACTTCACTGCTCAAATTGAGCCCAGTATGTTTTTGATGCAGCTCAATAACACCTAACGTCTTGATCTCAATGGCTTTATTATGATAATACTGCACGTTTAAGCCCATTATGCCTTTGGAATGCCGTGAAGCGATGTCAATTTTCAGCGAAACGACCTTATTTTTTAGCCGCCTTATTAACGAGGCCTTTTCGCGTTCGTACTTTTCCGACACATGCTGCATCACATTCCGCGCTGTTATGGGAGTCATGTCCAAGCCCTTAAAAATTTGCTCCGTCAATGTCTTAAAAGGTGCAGAATCAAACATTTGAAATGGCAATTTTTCGTCTGTTACAAATTGCACGCAAGCCTCTTTCACTTGACTGGCCGACATCTTTATGACAATTTTTTTTTGCTTTTCCGCAGGTTCGCTGCTCTCCTGGCTTAACTCAGATGAGTAAGCTTCGGCATGCCGGTCTAGAAGATGCCTCCTTAAGTTAGTGAAGTATGAGCCCTGAAAAGGGCTGTTGCAGATTTTACACTTTGATTCATTTTTTTCGAAATTAAAGTCGAAAAAATCGCGCACAATAGCATCACGTTTACGTCCCATGGCAACCAATTTACTTGTGAAGCAAAGTTCAACGCATACTAAAATTTTGACCATGTTGCACTTCTTATCGAAATAGATATACAGATTTAATCTTTATTTTCAATTTTTAAAATAAAAGTTATCGAATAATTTTTATTTTTCAATTTATATAATAAAAATTACAAAATAAAAGTTATTGCGTAATTTTATCCACGCTTTAATAATTTAATGAACTACTCTTTCTCAGCCGCCGCAACAATAGTTGGGTTAGTTATTATAGTATAGTTATTATAAATAGTTATTTATGAATACTGCCAATACTGCACAAGCACATAAGCGGATAAACATATATACATACTTATTATATACCATCTGAAAGGTATTGATGTGTAGATCATATATATACATATATATTGGATCTGGCTTCAACGGATCAAAAGATATACAGATTCAATCTTTATTTTCAATTTTTAAAATAAAAGTTATCGAATAATTTTTATTTTCCAATTTATATAATAAAAATTATAAAATAAAAGTTATTGCGTAATTTTTATATAAAAATTGATACTTAATAATTATAACTAATTTTTTATTATTAAAATTAATTTTAATTATTAAAAATCAATTTTTTTCATAAAAATTAAGAAATAACTTTTATTTTGTAATTTTTTGCTTTTTTAATTATAACCGTTACAGTCCCTGGAAAAAAGGGTGTGTGCAAAGTTTCAAGACGATAGCTTTAAAACTGAGAGACTAGTTCGCGTAGAAACAGACAGACGGACAGACAGACAGACGGACAGACGGACATGCTCATATCAACTCAGGAGGTGATCCTGATCAAGAATATATATACTTTATAGGGTCGGAGATGTCTCCTTCACTGCGTTGCACACTTTTGGACAAAATTATAATACCCTCTGCAAGGGTATAAAAATTAAAAAAACAAGAAAGGAAAGCTAACTTTGGGCGAAGCCAAAGTTTATATACCCTTGCAGCTAAAACCGGATATATATCGCAAACATAGGATACAGTTGGCCGATCCTTATGGAAATATGAATATATAACCCAATTTATTACAATACAAAATCTAAAAAAAAGTCCCAAACTTCTATCTTCAAAAATATCAAAGTTGGTATATCTATTAAAAACCATTTCCGATCGTTCAGTTATATGGCAACTATAAGATATAGTCGGCCGATCGTTATGAAATTTGGTAGGTCGGATTATCTGACCAAAAATATAATCTGTACCAAGTTCCAGCTTTCTATTTTCAAAAACACGAAAGTTGGGCCATTTCCGATCGTTCAGTTATATGGCAGCTAAAGGATATAGTCGGCCGATCCTTACGAAATTTGGCATGTCCTATTATTTTGCTAAAAATAGCGCTCATGTAAAATTTAAACTCTCTAACTCTAAAAAAAAACACAAGTTATTGAATTTCCGATCAATCAGTTATATGGCACCTATAGGATATAGTCGGCCGATTCCTATAGGATATAGGCCGGCCGATAAGAGGGGTGTGTGCAAAGTTTCAAGTCGATAGCTTTAAAACTCAGAGACTTGTTTTGCGTAGAAACAGACATGGGACTTTTTTAGATTTTTTATTGTAATTTATTGGTTTTATTATGATGTAATCATAAGGATCGGCCAACTATATCCGATGTTTTCTTTTAACCTTTGTGGGAAAAAGTACGGGAAGCAGAAGAAAAATGTAGCGTGTTCAAGCATTCAAAAAAACTCTACTATGCAAATCACTTCTGGTTCTTCTTTCTTTTAAAAATACTAATCTATTTCATTCCCTTTTAAAATGTTTTCTAAATATTTTTAATTTTTAATTTAAATTAAATAACTCACATGATTTTTAATAAGAGGTGGCTCTATATCGGTAAAATGCGGTCGATGTTGGCCAGAACCTTGTTTCCAGCTTAGGGGCAGGTTGGATATAACAGAAGTAAGGCTTTCAATTTGATCTTTTTGACATGGACTTGCAGGCGAGGAACTGGAAGATCCCTTAGGTTTACTTAGGTTAAGTGGAGTGTCTATCTCAGACTCTTGTGTTGATTCAAATTGGCTTGCATTATTCTGATTATGCAATGGTGGTGATGGAAAGTGTGAAGAACTTTCCTCAAAAATACTGGGAATAGTTCCGATGGCGCTAGTGTAGGTTCGACCATGCGGGGACTCCGGAGGTGTATTGTGACTATATGAGAGAATCTCAATAGATTGGCTTTCATACGGTGGAGTTATGGGCCTAGAAGCAGGCGCATTAGCCTCCACTTCGCTCTCTCCAGTTTGCAGAGATGAGATATCCATTATATTAGAGTTTGCGCTGAATAGCTGGTGATCTTTATCCTTTGAGATTCTATTGCTACTGGCGGCGGCAACTGCTGCCGCTGCCAGTGCGGCTTGTATATGAGCAGCCGCCACCGCCGCAGTGGACCATATAGGAGACAAAGCTATTGTTTGGGAATTGGTTTCATGCTGTTGGACGTGGCTATGTCCTTGTTGAGTTTCATGACCAGGAATCAAGTGATTTAATTGCTGAGAAGATAAAGGAGGCCTCATAAAGGGATGTAAAAATGGTAAAACGGCTGCAGATGATCCTGTTCCGCCATGCTGCTGATGATGACAATTTGGTAGAGGAAATCCCGCGGCCCCAAACTGATTACTAAGACGATGATGGAATTCCAGCAGGCTGCTCTCCTGATGTAACCTCTGAACAGTTTGCAAATTTTGCTGTTGAATGCTGACATCAGAGTCGCTCAACGTATCATACTGAGTCTGAAAGGCAGGTTATATATAAATGCATAAAAATACATACATATATTGAAAATAAATTAAGAAAGAATAAATAAAAATTATTATTGAATAATAATAACAATTGCGTTTTATTTAATAATAGGCATTTAATATATGTTGATAATTTATTTTTCTTTTTTGAAATTAGGAAAAATATGAATATCAATTTTATCAATGATAAAAAATTTTAAATCGCTTAAAACGCGTTCCTTAAATCTTGTAATTATTATACGAGACTATAAATATACTTATTAAAATAAGGAAGTTAAAAAAAAATAAACAAGAACAGAAGGCTATAGTCGAGTTTTTCGACTATATTATACCTGGTGCTAATACCTGGTAAAACACCTGGTTTAACTAACCTTTAAAGTTTAAAGGTTAGGTTCTCAACAAAAAATGTTTGTTGCATATTTTGCGCTTGGGAAAAAACAACCGAAGTAACCGACTGATTTATCTTATCTTATACTACCGATTTAGTAGGGAAGGGTCTGACTTGGTTTAATTGGGACACAAACAAAATTTTGACACAACCTTGATCTGTGCAGATACCATACGAGTCGAAGTTCTAAATCGAATAGTTCTATCTTTTATAATCTTGGAAATCTACGACCATTTGAACGGACAGACGGACGGACGGGCAGGCGGACAGACGAACGGGCAGGCCGACGGACATGGCTATGTAGACTCAGCTGTAGATACTGATCAAGAAAACATATTCTTTATGGGGTTAGAGATTATTTCTTCCTATGTTGCATACATTCACACAAATGCAATATGCCCTAGTACTCTACGAAAAACTATTTTTTATTATGATGAAAGAGGCTCATCACCATCGGATCACCATCGCATCGTCGTCGCATGCAGACATGAATTTATTGTGCTCCGGGAAAAAAAGTATTCAATAAAATCAAAAAAGTGCAGTGACTGGTTTCATAAATCAACAACAACGCGAAAAGACGCTTTCAGCGATGAAATCGCTAATGTTTAAATTGATTAATTAATTAATTAATATAAAACATAATATTAAAACAATAAATATTTAAAACTCGAACAAACTCAACCTCGATTGCAACGTCAACGTGAGCAAGAGTAGAGACGGCTCTCAGTACAAAGACACAACGCTTACTTCTCTTTTAAAGCAACCGAAAGTGATGTAAGCTCTTCCCAAACACGGTCAATTACCCCAAACTTGACCGAATTCTTAAACGTAGAGAGCGCGTTCTTGCTCCCCCTCGCTACCATCGATGTCTCTGCATCGAAGGAGCGCAGTAACTAGCACCGCAACTTCTTTGACAACGTCAAACGTAAAAACAACAACAACAAAAACAACCGCAACTGTAACGACAGCGCGTTTAACAACGTCATCAGCTAGCAGCGCAAACATTAAAACTTCTGCCGCTGCGCTGCCCGAAAAAGAGAACAAAAACAAAGAAAATATTAAGCCGGCTGTACAGACTGGTATGGATCGCTACATCCAAATCAAAAGGAAGCTAACACAGCTTCAATAGAAACGCCCACGCCCCACGTTCTTGTCAACAAAATTTTAGAGCTTATTGGCAAGGACAACTTCCACATACTACCACTCGTATTAAGGGCAACATCCATGAAACAAAAGTTCAAACGAAGTCTGAAGATAATTAAAGAGTATTATCGAAATACCTCACCGACAAGGGCCTGCAAGTCGTACATAAGGGCATAGAGTCCGAAGTATCGCCTACAGAGATAACAAAGACGCTACCAGAGAAGGGATTTAGTGCTAAGACAGTCTTCAATATCCTTAACAGGGATAGAAAACCGCAGCCACTTTTTAAGGTTGAGCTCACAAGCGCAATGGACCGGTACAATGTGTCTTACTGTAAACTGCGCCCGGTATGTGTAGTTTGTTGCGAGCTTCATGATTCCGCACACTGCCCAGCGAGCAATGATGATCACAACTCGAAAAAGTGCGGCAACTGCGGTGGAAATCACACTGCTAACTATAGAGGTTGCCCAGTTTATAAGGAGCTGAAAAGTCGCATTCACCAGAGGGGAATTACTGCCCGCACCCAAAATAATCTGTTGATAGTCCCAGGTCAAACCCTGAAGTCTTCTTTTCGACTGCAGTCAGATCCTCACTAGGACCCATAAACTCTGCCAAAAATGTCACATACGCAAGCGCTTTAAAATCAGGACTGGCTACCCCAGCCTCAAAAAGCTCACTGCCGCAATCAGCACACCAAGAACCAAGCACGGCTCAGCAGCATCAACCGCCGGAGCAGCCAAAAAGTAACTTTGAAGCTATGATATGCAGTCTACAATAAAGCCCAACCAAAATCCAAAATCCAAATTTCCAAAGCCAAAATTTATTAATACAAATTCTGGTTTCACAACAATCCAAATAATGACTTCCCTACGAATATCTAAGTGAAACGCTAACGGCGTTTCGCAGCATAAGCTCGAGTTAGCGCAATTCCTACTAGACAATCAAATCGACGTAATGCTGCTTTCAGAAACACATCCTACAAACAGGTACAATTTCCAACTACGAGGATATTCATTCTATGGAACCAATCATCCAGATGGTAAAGCACAGGGCGGGACTGGAATTTTAATCAGAAGCCGTATTAAGCACCATTATCATACGAAATTTGCTAAAAACTACCTAAAGGCCATAAATCCATAAATATACACCTAAATACTGTCAACCAATTAACTCTAGCCGCCGTATACTGCCGCCTACGCTTCACCATAGCCGAAGATGAGTTTATGCAGTTTTCTAACTCACTCGGAGGCCACTTCATAGCAGCAGGAGACTATAGTGCCAAGCACACATACTGGGGATCTCGTCTCGTAACCCCAAAAGGAAAGCAACTCTATAATGCAATTATCAAAGCTAAGAACAAGCTAGACTATGTTTCTTCTGGCACACCTACTTACTGGCCGGCAGACCCAAAGAAACTTCCTGATTTAATAGACTTTGCGATCACCAAAAACATTCCTAAAAATCTGATATGCGCCGAATGCCTTTCGGATCTTTCATCTGATCAATCGCCTGTCCTTTTAACTCTACTTCGACACCCAGGAACATGGGATCAATCATCAAAACTGACCTCACATAAAACCAATTGGGTTAAGTGCAGGAAGTATATTAGTTCACACATTGAGCTTAGACCTCACCTCAGCGACGAAGCCAACGTAGACAGTTTTGTTAATTCACTGGAGTCTGTACTCTTCTCTGCAGCTCGAGTTTCAACAACTCAAACTATAAACACAATGCATTCAAAAGAAGACAAATCTACAAATCGAACAGCTCATCCTCGCTTACGTCGAGAATGACAATTTCACAGAACGCCATCTGCTTAAAACATGCCTCACGTCAACTTGATCAAGCTATACAGCAAGAAGAAACGTCCACCGCCGCTACATTAAGCAATTGTCAACTAACAGTACAAAACATTCACTATGGAGAGCTCACCCAACTCTGAGCTCTCCGAAAGAAATCGTGATACCTATTAGAAATTCCACAAGCGGGTGGGCGCGCAGCGACGCAGACAAAGCCAGCACGTTTGCCAAGCACCTTAAAAATGTCTTCCAACCAAATCGTGCCACCAATGTGTTTACTTTGCCGACTCTATCATATGACTCCCAGCCTCAACCCATTGAGCCAATTATGTTTCGCCCAAACGAAATCGTTATCATCATCAAAAGACAACTGAATCCGAAAAAATCGCCGGGCTGCGACCTCATAACTCCCAAAATGACCATTGAACTCCCATACTGCGCCGTTTGCACTCTCACCCAGCTCTTTAATGCCATCGCAAAACTTTCCAGTGAGATGGAAAAAGTCAATTATAATAATAATAGCATACCTTTAAGACTACAATCTTGCCTATCTAAACTCTTTGAAAAATGCCTTATGACTCGGATAAAGACATACCTGAGAATCCAAGCATTTGAAAAAATCTGGCTAGAAGGTCTAATAAAACCGCCCGCCGATTACATTAAACAACACTCTACTCTCACAAGCGAACGAAATAACATACGTAGGAGTACATCTCGACAGAAGACTCACATGGCGCCAGCACATTGAAGCCACAAGAACACACCTAAAGCTAAAAGCCAGCGGCCTTCATTGGCTTGTCAACGCTCGGTCACCTCTTAGCCTTGAATATAAAGTCCTGCTGTACAATTCGGTACTAAAACCTATATGGATGTACGGCTCCCAGTTATGAGGGAACGTCGGCAATAGCAACATTCAGAGAGTTCAGGCGAAGATATTGAGAAGAATCACCGGGGCACCGTGGTAAGTTCGCAACGAAAACATACACCGCGACTTAAACATTCTACCAGTCAAAGAAGTGATCGCCGAACAGAAGGTAAAGTACTTAACGAAGCTATCGGAAGCACCCTAACCACCTGGCGAAAGGTCTAACAAGGTTGGGCAACCAATCACGCCTTCGAAGCAATGACTTACCCACCCAGCGACAGGGACGCGCAACCAGAATGCAGTCTTAGTATACTGTTAGTTAAATTTTAATGTTAAAATTCGTCAACTTATTGTTAGTCTCAAAATTAAGAGTAGATTCAATAAATAAAAGCAAAGCTATAAAAAAAAAAAATGAGAGAGGCAAACAGAGTAAGTTTATTCGTGGGTAATAAATTCGTTTCGTTGTAAACGGGGTTATATATGAACTAGAGGTCTGCAGGTATACATTCTTATTGCCTTAGCCAAAGAATACATTCGAATGGAATAGAGAGTGAAAAGTAAGAGAGCATTCTAGATCATGGGCACTCTCTTGCTTTGAAACCGAGTGAGTTGGGGTGGGAAGTAAGAGAAGTGCTTTTGGAATGAGGAATGCATGGTTCGAATAGTTTTTTACACACTCTATGCATTCATTTATTTTTTCTGTTAAGCAAAACGCTTCTTTAAATAATTCTTTTATATTTAGGGAGTTGACCGAAAGGTAAATTATAACGAAAGTGTTTTTTTCGCACGTATGTACGTATGTATGTTTTTGACCCGTTATTATTACAACGGTTGTTTGTTAAGTTTTCTTGTGAGTTTTTTCTAATTAAATTATTTGACAAAATTTTTTTAGCGTCAAAATTGTGTTGGAAAAAATTTTATTGATAAAATACCTAAACAAAATTATTCAAAATAATGAATATCTCTGAATAAAAAAAAAAATAAAAAAAAATGGCATGGGTCCACTTTTTATACCCTTGCAGAGGGTATTATAATTTTGGTCAAAAGTGTGCAACGCAATGAAGGAGACATCTCCGACCCTATAAAGTATATATATTCTTGATCAGGATCACCTACTGAGTTAATATGAGCATGTCCGTCTGTCCGTCTGTCCGTCTGTCTGTCCGTCTGTCTGTAAGTCGGAACGGCCCGGATCGGCCGACTATATCCTATAGCTGCCTTATAACTGATTGATCGGAAATGGTATAACTTTTGTGTTTTTAGAGTTAGAGAGTTCAAATTTGACATGAGAGCTATTTTTGGCAAAACATTACCAAATGCCAAATTTCATAAGGATCGGCCGACTATATCCTATAGCTGCCATATAACTGAACGATCGGAAATGACCCAACTTTCGTGTTTTTGAAGATAGAAAGCTGGAATTTAATACAGATTATATTTTTGGTCAGTTAATCCAACCTACCAAATTTCATTAGGATCGGCCGACTATATCTCATAGCTGCCATATAACTGAACGAAGTAGAACGAACGATCAGAAATGGTATTTGGTAGAAATATCAACTTTCGTATTTTCGAAGATAGAAGTTTGGGACTTTTTTTAGATTTTGTATTGTAATAAATTGGATTATATTTTCCTATTCAGATAAGGATAGGCCAACTATATCCGATGTTTGCGATATATATCCGGTTTTAACTGCAAGGGTATATAAACTTCGGCTCCGCCCGAAGTTAGCTTTCCTTTTTTGTTAATTATTTTATTATCAGCGTCTAAAAATACAGGCAAATATGCATAGTTATATCGTACCTTCTAGAATGTATTCGAAACAATTCGAATGCGATATGTAACTCTAACTCATTCATTTCGGTTCTCATCCCCCCAATGTTGTACTGGTGAGACCTAATATTTTCGTATCAGCATTCTATCTCATTCAATTCATTTTCAAGTTGTCCATTTGAATTACGTTTTTTAGCTATTCATGCAGACCTCTTTTAAGATTATTTTGGTGTAGGGTTAGTTGTTTAAAAGGCCGTCAGCCAACGGGTACAACAAGGGGACCTACGCGCAAGAAATTGCGTGCCGTAACTGTGTACACCGCTGGTAGTGCGACTATACTCTCCACGTGAGGGCGGCTGGTAACAGGTCCCGGTAAATCACCCCAATCCAAGGTGGAACAGCATATGCCGAAGGATGCGTGTCCGAGGGGGGGCTCGGACGCTAATATGCGAACTCTGGGGGACCGACCGACCTCCCAGTTTGAACCTGGCTTATTGTAACAAGCGGGCTATGTCATGATGGACGAACCCCTTCCCGCCTACTCGTGGGACCAAAATATGATTTCTACTAAAATAACCAAAAACCAAAGTGGAGAACGGAACTCCCTAAAAAAGTCCGGAAATGGGACCCGTCAAACTCCAAGGCCCTAAAAAGCCAAGAAGTTGCTGAGATGGAGAAGCCCCCCACAGAGGGGTAATATCTGGAGGCGGGACGCGCCGATGCGGAGGAGGTTGCCAAGGCTTCTTTTTCCAAAGCGGGGCTAGCCATGGGACCACCGAACGGCGAGAGAGGAAGACCCCAGGGTCAACCTCTAAACCAACCGGCGGTGCCCCTAAGGCGAACCCTGGTCCGGAAGCACCTCACTCGAAGCAGCGTAAAGGCTCCTACAAGGACAGAAGAAGAGCAGCCTTCATTCTAATGAGGGCGGACCCATCGGCCGAATCCAACCCGGACCAGGCCGAGATTATTAAGTGGGCAAGGGAGATCCTACCCGACTTTAGTCCGGAAAAGGCGGAAGTGAGGCTGGATCGAGTAGACGTACTGGGTCAGACCCTGACAAGGAAGCCGCGCAAAGCGCGAAAAGGCAGAGGTCCACAGAGGGAGAAGCCCCCCAGGCCAAGAAGAGGAAGGCCCAGCCGCAGCCGTCCAACCGCTCGTTCGCCGAAGTAACGAAGGGAAGAACCCTAATTGGAGTCCTGGACAAGGGCTCCAAGGATGGGCTCATCCCTAAGGACCTTTGGCGACGATAGGTTAACAAGTTGCATGGGCGCTTCGTGGAGATGAATGCGAAGACGCAAGATGGTATCAGGGTAGCGTCAAGGTGATTGCTTGCCAAGACGCGCGATCGGTAGAGACCTACAAGCGGATGGTTGCATCGCTTGGAGAGGTCTACCCTGGAGCTAAGCTGGTGGCGGTTGACTGGGACGAGATCCCTAGCAAACCGAGGGCGCGAGTGTGGCTTACTGAAAAGCCAGCCGACCCTAAAACCATTCTAACAATGCTTAGGATGTGCAACCCGACGCTCCCCACGGCGGACTGGAGAGTCGCCAAGGTCGAGGACGTGGTGGGACTGCGGAGGCAGGTCGTCCTCACACTCAACGAGGAGACCGTTAAAGCCCTGGAGAGGACGGAGCACCGGCTGAGGTACGGATTCGAACACGTTTTGGTTCGTATCTCCAAATCCGATGCGAAGGCCAAGCCAGGAGGTATGGGGCTGGAGGCTGACACACAAGAGCCAGACTTGGAGGAGCCGACCGAAGAAGGGCACCCGGAAGGAATGTCGGATGAAGAGGAGGACATCTTGGGGTACACCTCGGAGGAAAGCGACTTGGCAAGGGCACTTAGTGGAGTCGGAATGGAGGAGGAATCTCTGCTGAGCTCCGAGACGGAGGCAGAAGTTACTGTGGTGGAGAATTGTTAGAATGTCCCTGACGATCTTGCGAATAAATCTTCACAGTAAAGCGGCGTCAGCTGCCCTCCTACTCCACCTCGCCGAGAGTGGAGCTGATGTGGCCGTCATCCAGGAACCCTGGATCCTAGGAGACAGGATTCTTGGGTTGGGGGCGTCGGAGTTGAGGCTCTGCAAAGCCGATACTACAGGTAAAAGGCGAGCCTGCATCGTCGCAAAAAAGAACCTTAACCTCTTTTTGCTATCCAATTTCAGTAATAAAGACCACGTAGCCGCAGGCATAGAGAGCCCAAATGGCCCTCTATGGATATGTTCGGCGTATATGGGCCACGACCAGGAGGCCCTCCCCCCGCACCCGCTAATCAAACAGCTGATGGAAGACAGCAGGAAGCACAAGATCGACCTGATCATAGGTTGCGATGCTAACGCCCACCATCATCAGTGGGGAAGCACTGACACGAACGAGAGTGGTGAGTCAATTTTCGATTTTATCCTAGGCTCCAATCTTTTGGTGGGTAACAGGTGGGGTACAGAACCCACTTTCATAGTCAAGAACAAAAGGGAAGTACTTGACGTCACTCTTTACTCTGAATCCTTAGCAGACAGGATTGTTAGTTGGAGAGTCCTAGAGAAAAACTCATTCTCGGACCACCGATACATAGAATTAGTGGTCAACTTCGAGAACTTTAATCGACAAACGGTACGCAACCCGAGGAAAGCGAACTGGGAGTTATACAAGAAAAAACTATATAGTTCCTTGGAGAGACCACCAACAGGGGACGTTGACAGTAGGAAAGCCCTAGATGCCATGGTGGACACGCTCACGGGCACGCAGCGTGCGCCAGGGCATTCAATAAAGCTTGTCCCAAAAGCAGATCGGGCAATAGCAAGTCAAAGAAACCACCATGGTGGTCGCAAACACTTGCGCCCTTTAAAACCAAGGCCCGCAAGGCCTTTAATTTTGCCAGCAAAACAAACTCGGAGACAGCCTGGGAGTCGTATAAAGCGGACCTTAGGCGATATAACAAAGAACTTCGCAACTTTGCTCTCGAGAAGACACAACCCTGGAAATGCAGACACAGGGGAATAGCCCCTCCACCCCTAACCAACTTGAATACCTATTGAGTGATAGGTATCTCAGCTCTCAGCTGGGCAATAAATAGCTTCAAGCCCTTCAAATCCCCAGGCCCAGATGGCATTGTCCCGGCTCAACTAATTAAAGCCGGACCCAATCTGAGATCTTGGGTCAAGAAAGCTTTCTCAGCAATTTTCAGGATAGGCATCGTACCCGCAAGGTGGTTGCGGACGAAAGTCGTATTTATAGCCAAAGCGGGAAAAGCATCTCACTGCACCCTAAGGACTTCAGACCAATAAGCCTGTCGTCCTTCCTTCTCAAGACAATGGAGAAACTAATCAGCCTCCATATTAATCTTATTTTAAACCCAGATGATATCTCGGGATCACAGCATGCGTATAGGAAGGGCCGATCCACGGAAACGGCACTCCACGAAATCACTACTTTTGTCGAAAAGGCACTTAGTGATAAGGAATACGCACCCATTGCTTTTCTAGACATAGAAGGTGCGTTCAACAACATCCTACCAAGCTCGATAATCAATGCGCTGACAGGACTAGGAATAGACAATCAATCCATACGCCTTATAGAGCAGATCCTGGTAAACAGGACTGTTGAGGCGTCACTAGGAGGAGAATCCATTCATAGATACGTCAGAAGAGGCACCCCGCAAGGAGGCGTACTTTCACCCCTACTCTGGAACGTGGCGGTTAATAGCCTACTGCGATCCCTAGAAGGGGGTGGTTGCAAAGTTATCGCTTATGCGGATGATGTCGCAATTGCCTTCTCTGGAAAATTTCCTCAGACTCTATGTGACCGTATGACGGACAAACTTAGGGTCCTCTCAACGTGGGCAGTTAGAAATGGACTGGGTGTAAACCCGTCCAAAACCGAGCTCGTCCTCTTCACCAGGAAGTACAAAATACCGAACCTAAGGCTTCCAAAACTATTAGGAGAAACACTATCCCTTAGCGATAGCGCCAAGTACCTAGGGATTACGCTAGACAGTAAACTGGACTGGAAGTCAAACACCAGGGATAGAGCTAACAAGGCAACAATCGTGCTCTATACTTGCAGGAAAGCCATTGGCCTTAAATGGGGAATGTCACCAAAAATAGTAAGATGGCTTTACACGGCGGTCATTAGACCCTACCTTTTCTACGGGGTGATAGTCTGGTGGCCTGCTCTCACCAACTCCACAATTAGAGAGAAACTTAGGAAAACGCAAAGGATGTCGGAGGTCTGTATCACAGGCAGCCTACGTACTACACCGACGAATGCCCTAGACTTCATACTCGATTACCGGTAGATTACCGGTAATCGAGTATTACATTACCGGTAGATACAATGGGGGTCAAGATAGCCACGCTATCGGCAATCAGGCTACGAGAGACGGGCACATGGAAATGGACTGACTATGGACATACCAAATTAGATCTACACCATTGCACGGTCTACAGACTACTGCGTACCTGTCGATCATCCCACCTTAAAATACAAGGTCTACATTCCAACAAGGGAGGAATGGGCCACAGAAAGCCAGGGACCAGCCGGTTCCCTCCATATCTACACAGACGGTTCAAAATTGAATGGCGGGTGGGAGGCGGTTTCCATTGCGAACGGCTGTGTCTAAATGAGTCCTTCAGACTCCTCGACCACTGTAGTGTTTTCCAAGCAGAAGTAATAGCTATCGGAAAAGCACTCAGATACTCAGTATACTCACTCAGTATAGCTATAAAGATATCGGCCGATCGTTATGAAACTTCGTAGGATTAACTAAGCCAAAATAGAATCTGTACGAAGTTTCAACTTTCTGTCTTCAAAAACACGAAAGTTGGGTCTATACCCTTGGAAGTTGGGATATACCCTTGCAGTTAAAACCGGATATATATCGCAAACATCAGATAAAGTTGGCCGATCCTTATGATTACATCATAATAAAACCAATTAATTAAAAAAAAAACCTAAAAAGAAGTCCCAAGCTTCTATCTTCAAAAATACGAAAGTTGATATTTCTACCAAATACCATTTCCGATCGTTTAGTCATATGGCAGCTATGATATAGTCGACCGATCCTTATAAAATTTGGCATGTCGTAATGTTTAGCCAATAATAGCTCTCGTGTCAAATTTAAACTCTCTAACTCTAAAAACACCGAAGTTATACCTTTTCCGATCAATCAGTTATATGGCAGCTATAGGATATAGTCGGCCGATCCGGGCCGTTCCGACTTATATACTGCGTGCAAAGAAAGAAGGGTGTGTGCAAAGTTTCAAGACGATAGCTTTAAAACTGAGAGACTAGTTCGCGTAGAAACAGACAGACAGACGGACAGACGGACATGCTCATATCAACTCAGGAGGTGATCCTGATCAAGAATATATATACTTTATAGGGTTGGAGATGTCTCCTTCACTGCGTTGCACACTTTTGACCAAAATTATAATACCCTCTGCAAGGGTATAAAAAGAAAAAAAGCAAGCATAAAGAAAATTTTGTGTTCTTCATTTTGGTTCAGGGGACCCAAAGGGTATATAACAAGTGAAATTATGCGTCGATATTTTTTCCTACGTACGTTTGATCGAGTAATATACCAAAAGAAATCGAATCGATCAAAAATCGATTAGTTTGGGAGAAATTTGCGTAAAAATTAAATATTTTTGATTTACTTAATTTTGTCTAATGGGGACATGGGAGTCTCCAGACTCCAATTATTCTTAAGTAGCATTCTAGTCTTGAATACGCGACGATTGGTAGCTCATTCATTGACACCAGCATCCCAAAATTTTGTTCAAAGTTGAAAACTTGATAAAATTTTAAGATGTTTGGGTTTGTAACAACTATCCACAATTAAAAAAATCCATTCGATTAAGGTTAAGTAAAACAAGAAAGGAAAGCTAACTTCGGGCGGAGCCGAAGTTTATATACCCTTGCAGTTAAAACCGGATATATATCGCAAACATCGGATATAGTTGGCCGATCCTTATGAGAATATGATAATATTACCCAATTTATTATAATACAAAAACCAAACCTAAAATTGTCCCAAACTTCTATCTTCAAAAACACAAAAGTTGGGTCATTTCCGATCGTTCAGTTATATAGCGTCTATAGGATATAGTCGGCCGATCCTAATGAAATTTGGTAGGTTGGATCATCTGGCCAAAAATATAATCTGTATTAAGATTCAGCTTTCTATCTTCAAAAACACGAAAGTTGGGTCATTTCCGATCGTTCAGTTATATGGCAGCTATAAGATATAGTCGGCCGATCCTTATAAAATTTGGCATGTCGTAATGGTTTGCCAAAAATGTCTCATGTCAAATTTGAACTCTCTAACTCTAAAAACACCAAAGTTATACCATTTCCGATCAATCAGTTATATGGCAGCTATAGGATATAGTCGGCCGATCCGGGCCGTTCCGACTTATATACTGCGTGCAAAGGAAAGAAGGGTGTGTGCAAAGTTTCAAGACGATAGCTTCAAAACTGAGAGACTAGTTCGCGTAGAAACGGACAGACAGACAGACGGACAGACGGACATGCTCATATCAACTCAGGAGGTGATCCTGATCAAGAATATATATACTTTATAGGGTCGGAGATGTCTCCTTCACTGCGTTGCACACTTTTGACCAAAATTATAATACCCTCTGCAAGGGTATAAAAAAGGTTGTTGAGGTTCTTCGATGTTTGTACCACCGCCCCAGTAAGGGCTCCTGTGTAGATTCTGTTGATCGTTTATTTGTTTTCTTCGCTCGCAATAGACATAAGCCGGGAAAGGCAAGGCCATACAGTGGTACAGTCGTTCAGCACTGTTAAACACTTTAAGCAGTGATAAGCATTATTAATCAGTGATAAAATTACTATCGATAATTTGGAGGACTGCCAGCTTCGTTGCGAGCATAAACGCCAGATTGGGTCATAACCGCGGCGCTCCTCACTTTTCCGCCCAGACTAAGGTTCACCTTCAGGATCCTTCCTTTCAGCCACTGGCTACGCTGCTGCCCGGGATCAAACACATATACGATATCCCCTTTACAAAAGGCTTACTTTTCTTCTTACCATTTGGTCCGCCTAGTTACCACTGGCAGGTATTCTTGAAGTCACCGTTTCCAAAACGATTCCGCAAGTTGTTAAGATTCCATCAAGCTTTTCTTGAGCTGCACTCCTTCGGGTAGGGGCTCCATTCTCGGTCCTCTTCCAGTTTAGCATCCAAGCAGTAAATTATTCGGTGTCAGAGATTCTTCATTTTCGTCTTCCACTGGAATGTATGTAAGGAGTCGCGAGTACACGATCACCTCCGCCTCTAACAGGGCGGCTATCAACAGCTCATCCGATGGTCGTTTGTCCAGGGGGATTGATTCCAACGCCGTCTTCACGGAACGCACTAAGCACTCCCATGCCCCACCCATGTGGGGAGATGCGGGTGGTGAACTTCCAAGCCATCTGGGGTCCAGTGAACTCGGGAGAGTAGATCCTTGGTGCCGTTGTCTCTTCAGAGTTTCACCGGGCACCATCGTCGGGCCATAAATCTGAGTACTGCTAGAATACGAGGTCAGTGGCTAATAAAAACACTACCTAAAGATTTATTGCCCTAGCAGAGAGGCAGGTGAAAAGCACGCCACATCGTTTCTCTGAACTGCGTCTGACCCGCACTATCAGAGGCCCAAAGTAGTCCACACCCGTGTAGCTAAAGGGTCTATGAAAGCCTGCTACGGTTTGCAAAGGCTGCATGCGCGGCGGTTTGGGGGCCGCCTGTCGGGTTTTACGTCGTTGGCAGGACCGTCGTATTCGAGCAGGGGTGGACCTCAACTTTGGTATCCAAAAATTTGGCCTTAATACTCCATCTGAATCCATATACGGTCCATAAACGGTGCGGTGAATGCTACAAACTGTTTGTACTTCCTCTGGTCCGATCGCAGCCAGCTCAAAACGCTTTCCGAGTCGGTTCAGAAAGTTCGTCAGCTTTGCGTCGGGTGAGAGCTTCAGAGTTTAAGCTAACCTCGCCCTAAGCACTGCTCCCATGAGCTCTAGCCTTGGTTTTGCTGCCCAGTAGACTGGAGTGAATAACTGCCCCGCTTTGAAATCTTATATAACTCACGGCAACAAACCCCTTCTTGCCCTTCGTGGACGCAAAGGTGGGCATCTCCACTTCTCAATTTATTAGCGACTCCTTCATTTGGGATGGTTATTTTCTCAACTTCCGGAATATACCGAAGCCATCGATTCCATTTAATCCCTTCTGCCTCAGGTATGGGGTCATCCCAGGCACATCAACCTCGCCAAATTTCATGAAATATTATTTTGGCATACATCACGTAGAAAGATATGAGACTTAAAGGATCATATATATATACATCAACACACTGAGAAAATCTCGTTTGGTGGGTCGTTGCCTTCCTCGGAGAAGTTCTCCATGTCGATATCCTGGGGATACACAGTAGTGTATGAGTATCTTGCTTCGTGTCCCACCACATTCCCAGCACCTTCTCGGTCTGTCTATCCTTTGCTTCATCTAGTCTCACTAACATGCATGGATGCTCCTTCGCCGAGTGCGCTTAGTACATCGCTGGAATTCGATACCCAACTGACGAATCCGCCTTGATGATGAATGTAGTGGACGCAACGCGCGAGGCGGATGACATCTTCTTCCGTGTCGACGCTGTCCAGCATGTCGTCTACATAGTGATTCTCTAGGATGCACTTAACAGCGCGTGGTTTTTGCTTCTTTAACGACTTTGCATTTTCGTTCTTCACGTACCAAACGTCATTACCTGCATAGCGTAGTTCTCTCTCCGTTGTATGTATGGATCTTTAAATACAAAGCGTTGGTATCTCATATCTTCGGTGTGTATCCTGACCTGGTGGAACATCTCTGCGATATCCGATCGCAAAACGTTTCTCCTTTAAGCCTGTGAAGTATTTGTGCAAACTGCGCTAGTTGCCAAAGTTCCTTCAGCAGCATTGTGGGATGCAGCCGCATCCCAGACTATGTGATGCTTTCCCGACCTTTTTAAGTTTAGCACGGGTAAAATAGCTAAATACCAATAAGGCTTTTCCTCAGCTTCTTCGCCTTTCTTCACGTAATCAACTATCTGTCGGAGCATTTCCTTCGGAAGCTCCGGCTCGCGTGTCAGTTTTTGGTAGAGGCATCGTTCCCGCTTCAGGGCTGTCGCTAAACTATCCAAAGCAGACTATGTATCCAAAACTATCCAAAACTATGTATATGCCTCGTATGTTTTCTCGTATACACCTCGAACCTCGCGGTTCTTTGAAGTTTGAAGCGCCGCCCCAGTAAAAATTTCCTTTGATCGTTTATTTGTTTTGTTCGTTCACAACAGACATAAGCCGGTAAAAGCAGGGACAAACAGTCGTACATTAGATAAGCACTGTTAAAAACTTTAAACAGTGATAAGCACTTCAAATTCCTAGAAAATTGATAATCGTCCAATATATAATCAATTTAATTTTATCATCTTACTTTTCGTCCGCTTCCCTCGAGTGTCAAAGTAGAAAAGAAAGCTCAGGTACATTGTTACCGTTTGACTCGATTCAACACCCGCTTAACCTATCGGTTCTGCAATTTCGGCGTTGCCAGCTGCCACGGGAGCGGCAATAGTCGATTATCACGACTATATTATACACGGTACTTATTTTTTTCATCCACACTTTAACGAACCTTTCAAAGTATACAGAGGTTGATTCATAGAAACAAATTTTTGTTTCATACTTTTGCAATTGGGAAAAAAAACTGTATTGGCCGATTGAAATTTGTTTTCATAATATAAATTAACTATAGAAATAGTTTGGCATCAAAAGTTTTTAATAGAACTTCTTGTAGTTTCGAGGAAAAAATTTGAAAAAAAAACTAGAATTACACGGTACTTATTTTTTTCATCCACACTTTAACGAACCTTTCAAAGTATACAGAGGTTGATTCATAGAAACAAATTTTTGTTTAATACTTTTGCAATTGGGAAAAAAAAAACTATTTTGGCCGATTGAAATATGTTTTTGATAATATAAATTAACTATAGAAATAGTTTGGCATAGTTTTTCAATAGACCTTCCTGTAGTAGCGAGGAAAAAATTTGAAACAAACTAGAACGTGGGTAGTCTCCATGTCAAATCCTACCTCTTATATTCTGTGTTCACATGGGCAGACATGGCTATGACTCGGCTGTTGATGCTGATCAAGAATACATGTACTTTATGGGGTCGGAGATGATTCCTTCTCTATTTTACATACATTCACACAACTACAATAAACCTTTGTATTCTACGAGTACCGTGGTTTACTCTAAAAACTTACAATGCAATAGTTTTTATGCACTTGAAGAGGTTTTTGTTTTTTTTGAGGTCTCTTCTTTTTTAAAAACTTTTACTTATATATATGTTAAAACAAAACTAGTGTCCCTATCTACTCGTAGAGAACGGATGTGTTGCAGTGGCAATCGTGGGAAATCGCGTTTTTCTCATGTGAAAAATAACCACGTGCTCGTGAAGAAAACCTGGAAGATTTACTTTTGGCCGTTTTTTTTGGCTGTTTTCTGGCTTGTTTTGGCATTGCCAATTCGCCGAAAACGTTAAGATAAGTTGTTGTAGAGTATGTGCGTGCTGCCAGAACTGACATTTTGCAACACTGAAGAGTGTTCGACAGAGGTTTTATAGTGATTAAAACTAACACTGAAAAGTGTTAATAAAAACGGTCCCTTCGGTTTCTGCATGATACAATTATTATGATACAATTTGATTAGGGTAAACAAGGATAAGTGGCGCACTTTTGTAGAACGAAATAAGCACGATGCCTGGGGGTCAAAATTCTGCAGGAGTACGACAAGAATAGAAATAGGCGTGTGCGTGTCCTACAGGTTTGACGCCAAGTGCTTACAACCTGGAAGGACTGTGGGGAATGCTTGTTGTCTGAATTCTTTCCTAGGGAGGATCGACAGCCCTCAGTGCCAAATGCAGTGGATGTTGCCGATCCTCTCCTGGTAAGCGAGCTTGAGTGGGGATTCACCAAGCTTCGGTCGGGGAAAGCTCCTGGCATGGAGAAGCTCCAGAGATTTGTACAAGTGTCTGGAAGGCGATTCCGGATCATTTGTACGAATTGTTTGCAAAGTGAGTGAGTAAAAGGGATTTTCCAAGTGCGTGGAAACGGGCAAGGGCGAGTGTGCTCCTAAAGTCACCTCATAGTCAACGATTCTGTGTTTTAGCAACTCCACGTTTAGATTTCAGCAACTTAGATTTTAAGGGGGCTTTTGATTACCTCAGTTGTGCTAGGGTGATTCAAAGGTTGGAAGAGTGTGGGTGCCGAGACGTAGCTCTTTGGAAGAGCTATTTCTCGGGACGTAGTGCATGTGCGATGTGGGTGAAGGAGGCTGTGAGTATCGATGTGGCTTGTGGTTGTCCCCAGGATTCCATCTGTGGTGCATTTATTTGGAACCTCATGACGTATCCCTTGCTTCGACAGCTCGAGCAGGTTTTTTCTCATCCACTTGCTCATCTTGATTGAGGGCCAGTCGCGTTCCAGGATTGTGGCAAGCGCCACAAAATACTTGCGCATTGTTTGCCAGTGGGGCAGCAGTGTGGGTGTCGGTCTGGCACTAGACAAGACTGTAACAATGTTACTGAAAGGCATCTTGTTCAGTCGAGGTCCCGGGGCATTAGGCCTCCGACTGTCAGGCTTGACGGCTCCAGCATTAGGTACGTGCAACAGGTAAAGTACCTGGGCGTGACCGTTGGTGAACGGCTATGCTTCACACCACACCTTGCCAGTCGGAAGAACCGGTTGGTCGGTGCGGTTGGGAAATTGCGCCGAGTTTTCAGGAGTGAATGTGGTCTCAGCAGAAATGCGGTCCGCAACATATACAGTGGCTTATTTGTTGCTTGCGCAACAAGTGGGTCGCCTTTATGGAGCGATGTAGTCTCGACGGTTGCTGGCAGAGCGAAAATTTGTAGAGTGCAGCGTATTATATTTTTGGGGAGTATGCCTGTGTGTCGCAATGTCTCTACGGAGGCAATGCAACTGTTGTTTGGAGCAGTTTCACTTGACTTGGAAATACTGCGTAGAGCCGTAAGCTACAAGCACAAGAAGGGGCTGCCATTGCTGGAGAACGAAGGTTTGTATCGTAAAGTGTTTGGAGGGAACGTGAAGAGTTCGAGGCTAAGTGAATGGCAGACTTTGTTGCGTGAGTGTATTCTATCGGACTGGCAAGTTTGGTGGGATGAAAGTGAGAATGGGCGGATCACTTAGGAGTTAATCTCAGATGTCTCGTTTGACTGACCGGACTTTGGTTTCGACATTAGCGCCGGGTTCCTGTTGACCGGCCACGTATCGCTGAATGCATTCTTGCATAATTGGCACCTGGCAGACAGTCCGAAATGCCAGTGTGGCTCGGGAGACGAGACCTGGAAGCACGTTCTTTGTGAGTGATTGCTGTATGATGATCTTCGTGATCTGGGTGGGTTGGGTGTGATTCATGCCGGGGGGGACTTTGTCTTTAGTTAGGTGCTCTCCACTAGCGATAGGGTTGATAGGTTTAAAGTGTTTGCGTGAGCCTTATTCAGTCGTCGTCGAAGACGTTGATTTGTGGTGTGGATGCCGAAGGGTGTGAATAGGTGCTTGAAGGGCTTGCCGGGTTTTCGCCCACCGCCGGGGTGACTAGTCCCCGAGCTTCATGGTAGCTGAAACTGGGAGTGCTTCTTTAAGTTGCACGAACCCGACCAGAGGACTTTTCTTGTACCACGGGTGATAAGAAACTACGGATATGGTGCTCAACTCCGCCTTGTCAGAAGTCCTTAGGGATTGTTGGGAACATAGCTGGACGTCTTAGAACGGTCTGGTCATTGACCAACAGAGAATGTCGCGAGTTGCGGAAGAGAAAGTAATAGTCCTCGCCTCTTCACAGTGAGAAAGCCATGCCCATGAGCATGGTGGATAAGACTGTAACTCCTTATGGCTTGGATTCGGCCATAATAATGCTATTCTAAGCAGCTATGCCATATTTTCGGTCACCAACCTGTGACTGTTCTGAAGTCCAAATTGGAAGTGTCCTTGTTGGCACGGAGGCTGTGATAATTTCTGGTAGCACGGGAGCCAGAGCCAACGGAACTTGTTAGGGAGGTTGGTTGTGGTTTAATACCTAAATGGGGTTAGAGCCTTTGGGTTTGAAGTCCCACAGACCGAAAGAGGTTCAGATAGGCCTCCATCCTTTACCGAGGATATAAGCCATGTCTAAAACAGACTGGCATGAGTGTCGGTATCCAGCGGAACATGGTTTCAAAGGGGCGCTGATTAACGCATTGTTTCATATCCCAGCCCAAGGGGGCCCTGAGATTGAGCCATCATGGCAGGTGCACACACAACACAACACAAATTATGAAATTTGGCATGTCGTAATGTTTGAACTCTCCAACTCTTAAAACACCAAAGTTATACCATTTCCGATCAATCAGTTATATGGCAGCTATAGGATATAGTCGGCCGATCCGAGCCGTTCCGACTTATATACTGCGTGCAAAGGAAAGAAGGGTGTGTGCTTAGTATAATGCAAGCGTATAATGAGCAGAGAAAGCAATGGGATGAGCATCACTGCTCTAGACACACCTAAGTTATGGCACTTCCGATTATTCAGTTGTATGGAAGCTACAGGACATAGGGCTACAGGAACCGAGTCGTGACGGCTTAAGCCGTCCGGCATATCCTTTTTCACTTAGTAGCTTTAAAACTAAGATATTATCTCGAGAGAGAGATAATTTTATACTTTAAAGGTTTGGAGATGTCTCCATCAGAGCGATGCATACTTTTGACCATAATTAATACTACCCACTGCAAGAATATAAAAATAAATAGGTTTTGCTGTGGATCAACTTTCACCACTAAAAAATATTTGCCAATGTGTAGCTTCTCTAAAACGACGAAAATAACTGGCACGGAAAAACAAATCAGCCTGTTACCATTGGGCTAAGTTGTTTGATTGGTGCCTTGCTTCTCGAATACTGGACATCAGAGAAATCAAGAACAGCATGCAGCCCTTTTAGTTTGGTTTTCGTTAATCACACGGAACACCTGAAAAACTGAACAGGAAGTTAAACTTTATCCTAAAAGGATTTGTAGCCAAGGAGCACGTTGAAGATTCTTACATAAAGACATAAAGCAAGGCTTCGATAGAGTTTGGCACGCAGAACTGCTAAATAAACTGAAGACTCTTCTACCACCTCAACTTTAGCTTTAGGTGCGAAGCTTTTTAGAACAGATATCGTTCACAGTGGTTCTAGATGGCACTGAGACTTCTAAAGAATAGCGTCTTGTCCCACTTACTATATACACTATTCACACATGACATGCCTGCGAGTCGAAATAAACAGAACTTAATATCGACAACTTTTGCAGATGACACTCCCATCTGGCAAGAAATGCGTATGCGCGGCTACAAATGCGCTGCAAGAATATCTTTATAGATTTGAAGAATAGACCAAAAATAGGCCTAGACTAGCTTGCGTAAAAACAGGCGTGGCAAAATTTTGAAACAAACTTCAACTGCGTGGGAATTGTAGGAGTATCCATGCCAAATCCTAAAGCTCTATTTATTATAAACTCAGAGATCCAAGCGTTCATACGAATATGGCTCTATCGACTCATCTATTGATGCTAATCGAGAATATATCTAAATACTTTTTGTGGTCGGAGATGCTTCTTTCTCTTATTTTATTAAGTTTATTAACACAACTACAATATACCATTGTAATCTACGTGTACCGGGTATAAAATTGTACAATTAATAATGCTAAAAAAACTTGTCACATTATGTTAGAAAATGGGTTGAAAATATATATTCCACTACCTACCTATTCCTTTAACCATAAATGTTTAAATAGTGCAAAAAAATAGTCTGAAAAAAAACTTCTTCACAAAAAATTATGTTGTCAAATTTATCTCAAACGATTGAGCTATAAATAATAAAGATATACTTGAGATAACCCAAGTTTTTGCAGGTGGCAAGTGAGCCCACCTGTTAGAACAAAATTGGTAGGTCGAGTCCGCCTGTAAGCATGCCATCCAAAACTGCCCATATGAACACATCTCCCGGAGCAAGCGGTATGATGCCACCTTCGGGTGCGGGTAAAGGAGTTAAGCCTCCAGAACTGAGCGACAGCGGCAAGAAGACGCAGACCTACGTAGACAAGAGAACCAATGGCCAAATAATCCAAAAGCCAAACGCGGTCTTAGACCGCAACACATTCAGAGGAGTGCCTGCAGATAGAATCGAACAAGATAACTTTGAAGGTAGTAAGTATCCCCAAGGATAAATAGAAGTGGGTGGAAGCCGCTCTAGCCACTAAATGTTTTGAGATCCTGACTAGTCTTGTTTTTATAAGCAAAACGGGAAACTCTTAGCATACAACCCGTAAAAACAACCCCAACCCCATCCTGCTTAAGACCCTTTTAAAAGTTATAAGAAGAGCAACTCTACAGAAACGGCACTTTTTGCACTTATCTCTAAGAGCCAACTTTATTTTTTTCTCCGCATTCTACCTCATTTACTTCATTTTCAAGGTCTATTGTGAGATAACTCCGAGGATAGCGAACTGGATAGTATGCTGTGAATAAAGCGAAGGGCCAATGGTGGGCCCTCCTCGTAAATAAACAGCCCCGGACAAAAAGATACAGATACAGCCGAGATACAGTGCTCGCCTCTTTAATAGGACACCAAGTTGCCAAACAAAGTTGTCGGGTCAAGCAGCAAGCAACTAATTTAAACACAACAATTAATTAGTAACTGATGTTTTGCTGGTCGCAAGCCGACTCTCTTTCGGCCGCTCGGCTTTGCTAATCCGGCGTTTAAAGTTAGCGAGCATCCGCTCAGCCTATTCTGGAAGGTTGGCGCCACTCTCGTTCATCTTCTTACTGCGCTCGCATTCTAAATTGGATTTCCCATATTGTTCATATATTCTCATAAATCCTAATTTCATATGCGGCCTGAATAAAGTTTATAACGTTGAAATTAAGTAAATTCTGATTTCTTATTTACGGCATTGAAAACGCTCAATGACCAAACATTGGTGAACCCCGACGTGATCGTTAATATATTGATATACACATAAACAAATTACTAAAACAAAAACAAAACAATTTTGTAAACAGTGTTATGTGAAAAATTATCGTACGTGGCTAATAAGTTTGTTTACAATAATAAACAAATTATAATATATTATTATATTATACATACATACAGGCATAAACATAAACGTTAGTTCAAAAGCACACATACATATTTACGATCCACAACGCAAGTGCATTCGCTCGCACATAGCTTCATATATGTATACATTATACATATATTCCACAATTCCGCTACGGTTCTGAGCGCACAGTGGGACAGATCGTGTTCGCCGCGAGCAAATAAAATTTATTTCGGTTGTTCGGAACTCAATATAATAAATCATGAACTCCAGCGGCGCCGTCACAGGAGCACCCACTCCAACCCGGAGTGCAATTTTAAAGTGCAAGACCCTGGGTATTTTCCAGGACTTACAGAGGATCCAAGGAGCTCTTCAGCCTATTTCCAAGGTGGACGATGCCATGCTACACGTGCGACATGGTCAGATAGCCACCATGTTCAGCGACTTCAAGCCCATCCACGGGGAGCTTGAGGATTTGGACATTTTGCAGATCAGCAGTGACCTTCGATGGACTGTTTCGGAGCTAGTAGCGACGATGCAGGCGGAAATTGAGCACGAGACGACCCTTCGCTCATCTCGAATTGCTGCCCACTCCACCCTTGCCAACGGAATGTCCACCATGCAGGCTGACCCAGGGTTAGGTCAAAGTTTTCAAGTGCTGCCTCCTTTGCCGCTCCCTACGTTCAGCGGTGGATACTCGGAATGGGCTGAATTTTACTCGATCTTCTCTACAATCGTCGGCAGCAATCCTCGTATTAGTAAGGTGGAAAAGTTGCAAAGGTTGCGATCTTGCCTTCGGGAGTCCGCTTTCGAAGCAGTTCGTTCCTTGGAAGTCTCCGACGAGAACTATGATGTTGCGCTGAATTTATTGGAGAAACGATTTAATAACCGTCGCTTAATATTTCAGGCACACGTGAACGAGATTCTGGGCCTCAGTCTGTTGGAAAGTGGCTCAATAGCAGCACTTCGGGGTCTTTCGGACAAATTCAATGCCCATATGCGAGCCTTACAGAATTTGGGTACTTCAGTTCAGATCGCCAGCTGCATCATCGTCCAAGTTCTGCTTCAAAGGTTAGACCCAGCTACCCAGGCCAAGTGGGAGGAGAGTCAAAACTCCTCAGGTTCAGACGCCATCCCTACTTGGGAGTCGATGGGCGAATTTTTGGAGCAGCGGTGTAGGACGCTGGAGGCTATGGACGTGGCCATGGCTGCATACGCTCCGGGCGCTCATGTGGGTAGGCGTCGAGGTGCAAATAATAGTAGATCATCCTTTATTGTTACTAATTCGCTTCCCGCTACCTGTGCGCTATGCGGGGGATGGTCCCATATAATGTCTGCATGCCCCCGATTTCTATCAATGCCCCCTGAGATTCGCCTTGGTGAGGCCAGGCGACTCGGTCTTTGTCGGAAGTGTCTGCAAACGGGCCATCACATGCGTGAGTGCCTCGCTGCTAATTGTCGCAGTTGTGGAAGGAGGCATCACAGCCTGCTGCATTTCCTGGAGCCGCCGGCATCTAGCGGCCAGCCGTTGGTTGGTCCTCCCACGTCAGCCATAGCCGAGGTCACCGAGCCTATAGCCTCTTCGCCGTCCACTGCTAATGCACTAGTTGCTCAAGGTCACAGCGGCGATATATCGTTGCTTGCTACAGCGAACATTTTTGTTCGTAGTCGCGCTGGATCCCTTGTTCCATGCCGAGCTCTGTTGGATTCTGGATCTCAGGTGCACGTGATCACTTCCCGGCTGGCAAGTCAGCTGCAGCTCCGGAGGTACAAATCATTCATGGCGGTGTCTGGTATTGGAGATACCGGCTTTGCGACAGATGGATTCTCTGTTGATGTTCTCCTACGTTCCCACTGTTCCGAGTACTCGGCCCTAGTTAACGCCGTCATCGCCGCCAATATCACGGACCTGCAGCCTAGCTTCAGTTTGGATGTCTCCAGTTGGAATATTCCTGGCAATCTTTCTTTGGCTGATCCTGAATTTTTCCGCCCACAGCGCATCGACCTTCTTATCGGAGCCAGTCTGTTTTATGAGCTGTTGTGTATTGGGCAAATTAAGCTCTCAGCCGGCCTGCCATTGCTGCAGAAAACTCGACTTGGATGGGTCGTGTGTGGAGGCGGTTCACATGTCCAGAGAAGATCACTCGTTTCCACTGCCCACAAGGATGTTCCGGAGAGCGCAACAATGCTGGATGATCAGCTGGATTCTCTGCTCCGCCGGTTTTGGGAAATCGAAGACTGCCCCGAGCTTATTGTGAAGCGGACGAAGGAAGAGCTAGATTGCGATGCGCATTTCGTGCAACATGTTGCTCGGCTGGATTCCGGCGCTTACGCTGTGAAGCTTCCGTTAAAATGCGGTTCTGAGTTGCTGGGAGAGTCGTACCCTCAAGCCGTTCGACGATTTCTTTCTCTCGAAAGGAAGCTCTGTCGCCGTCCTCAATTAAAGGAGCAATATGCTGCCTTCATAAAGGAGTATTTGGAGTATTTGGAGTTTGGAGGGTCACATGTCTCCAGTCCCTTCTGATGCGAGCGTCACTGGTCAATACTTTCTTCCACACCATTGTGTTTTAAAAGAGGACAGTTCAACAACCAAGCTCAGGGTTGTCTTTGATGGATCTGCTGTCACAACTTCTGGATATTCATTGAATGACGTGTTGATGTCTGGCCCAGTTATTCAGCCAAAGTTACTGCATATTCTATTAAGGTTCCGATGCCATCGGGTGGCCATTACTGGAGATATTTGTAAAATGTATCGTTGCGTCAGGGTTTTTCCTGAGGATAGCTATCTTCAGTGTATTCTTTGGCGAGATTCCACCCAGGATGAGTTAAAGGTTTTTAAGCTGGACACGGTCACCTATGGAACGAAGCCTGCCTCATTTTTAGCAGTTCGGACAATGCATCAGTTGGCAGATGATGAGCAAATAATGTTTCCAAAGGGGGCCGAAATTCTGCGTCGCGACTTTTATGTGGATGATCTGCTTTCTGGAGGCGACTCTATAGATGAAGCTATTAGCATAATGCAGCAAACATCCGCGATCCTTGCCAAAGGCCATTTTCGGTTAAGGAAGTGGTGCTCCAATGTTGCTGACGTACTGGATAAGGTGCCTGAAGAAGATCGGGAGTCGTTCCTAAGGTTTGATGATGGCAGCAACTTCACAAAGACACTGGGTCTTGCTTGGGATCCTGCAACTGACCGCTTGCTATTTTCTTTTGAAGGGATTCAGTCAATCTCAAAGCCCATTAGGCGCATTGTGCTTTCTTCAGTCGCTCGGCTTTATGACCCCTTAGGCCTTGTTGGTCCTGTAATTTCAAAGGCAAAGATCTTTCTCCAGAAACTGTGCCGTGAGAAGTTGTCCTGGGATGAAAGTCTTCCTCAAGCTCTCCACTGCGACTGGAATATGATTTGTAGCAGCTTTGTTAGTACGCAGCGCGCCGAATTCCCTAGATGGGTGCTAACATCGAAATCCGAGGTGGAGGTCCATGGATTCTGTGACGCCAGCATTGAGGCGTATGGGGCATGCGTTTATGTCGTGTCCAAAGGCGCAGGATCTGCAAGCTATTTACTCTGTTCGAAGTCCCGAGTTGTGCCGTTAAAGACTGTTACGGTGCCGAAGCTGGAGTTATCGGGAGCCGAGTTGTTGGCTCGACTTATGTCGGAAGTAGAGCAGTTGAAGGTTTACGTTGGAAAGTATTTTTGCTGGTGCGATTCTGCTGTGGCTCTGTCTTGGATTCGAGAAGAACCCTCTCGGTTTAATTTTATCGTCGCCAATCGAGTTTCGACCATTCAGAAGCTAACTAGAGAAATGGAGTGGCGGTTTGTTCCCACTTCTTTGAACCCAGCAGATATCCTGTCGCGTGGAGCTCTTCCCAATGAATTGGTTGAGAATAAGCTGTGGTCTCATGGTCCTCCGTTTCTCATTGGATCCCAAGAGTCGTGGCCAACCCCGGTCCCATCTGAGAGATCAACCCTGGAGTTACGTGCAAGAGTCCTGCTCATTCAGTCTCCGTACGTGGATATAACAGCGGTTTCCAAACACGCGAATTCATTTCCAGCACTGCAGAGGGTATTCGCTTACGTATACAAGTTTTCTCAACGAATTCACCACAACGGTGTTACGGCTAGCTATATAAAATCTGGAACACAGCTGTTATTGCGGCTAGTGCAGCGTGTGCATTTTTGGGAGGACATAAAGGCTCTTCAAAATGGAAAAGAGATAGCGGTATCCAGTGCCCTTGCCTCATCCTCTCCCTTCTTGGATAAATTTGGACTGTTGCGCGTAGACGGTCGGCTAAAAAATTCGTCGTTGTATTTTGATAGTCAGCATCCAATTATACTGCCAAGAAGCCATCCAGTTACGCAGGCTATAATTGTTGACTTCCATGAGCGAAATTTACATACGGGACCTCGCGCACTGTTGGCAATTATTCGGTCCCAATATTGGCCAATTGGGGGAAGAAAAACCGTGACGAAGGCAATACACAAATGCATCCGATGCTTCCGGACTAAGCCTCGGTTGTTGAAGCACATTATGGCTGATCTCCCGGAGCAAAGAGTTAGCGGCTCCCAGGTCTTTGGAGTCACTGGTGTGGATTTTTGTGGACCGTTCTACTATAAGCCGGAAGTGCGTAATAAGGCTCCAGTAAAATGTTACGTTAGCATTTTCATTTGTTTTGCTACTAAAGCCGTCCACCTGGAGCTTGTAAGGGATCTGTCCACAATGTCTTTTTTGCAGGCTTTGAAGCGGTTTATATGCACCCGCCGAAGGCCTCAACATATTTGGTCTGACAACGCAACCAACTTTGTTGGAGCCAAAAACGAGCTAAAGGAGCTACGCCGATTATTTCTAAGCGAGGAGCATCAACGGGCACTGCTGGAGTTTCGCTCTATGAAGTCCATCGAATGGCATTTTATTCCTCCTCGATCTCCGCATTTCGGTGGTCTGTGGGAAGCGGCTGTTAAAACCGCCAAGCACCATTTTTACCGAGCTGTCGGATCTGCAGTTCTGGGATTCGAGGAGCTGCGAAAGCTGCTGCGCCATATTGGGGCTGTTATAAATTCACGACCCTTATTGTCTCTTTCAGAAAATCCTGCAGACCTTGATGTTCTGACCCCGGCTCATTTTTTAACTGGCGGTCCGTCAGTCAGCTTTATCGAGCCTGATGTCACAAAGCTGAACTTCAACCGGTTGGACAGCTGGCAGCGCGTGTCCTTTCTGCAGCAGTCTTTCTGGTCCCGATGGAAGGAGGAGTACCTAAGCCTTCTCCAGCAGCGCTCCTAATGGCGCGCCTCCGGTCTTGCCTTGGCCCCGAACGATGTGGTGCTAGTAAAGGACGAGAATCTACCTCCGATGAAATGGCCGCTTGCGAGAATAATGGAGTTAATCCCTGAACGGGATGGTATCTTTCGAGTGGCGGTGATAAAAACCTCATCTGGAATTACCAAGCGAGCAGTGACTAAGCTATGCCTTTTGCCTCTAAGGATGAAGTTGGAGTAGAAGCCCCAACTGGGGGGAGAATGTCGGGTCAAGCAGCAAGCAACTAATTTAAACATAATAATTAATTAGTAACTGATGTTTTGTTGGTCGCAAGCTGACTCTCTTTCGGCCGCTCGGCTTTGCTAATTCAGCGTTTAAAATTAGCGAGCATCCGCTCAGCCTATTCTGGAAGGTTGGCGCCACTCTCGTTCATCTTCTTACTGCGCTCGCATCCTAAATTGGATTTCCCATATTTCTATATATATAAAAGAAAGTCGTGTTAGTTACACCACTTATAGGTCAAGAACGGCAGAACGGCTGAAAATTGGTAGGGAGGTAGCTTAGAGCCAGGAGACGGACATAGGATACTTTTTATCCCGTTCGACAACGGGAATTATACTCCTCCGAAATGGCTGCTTTTATAGTAATGAATAACAATAAGTAGGCTGAGAGCGTAACGTATTGTACATTTATGTGTGTGTCATATGCCCCTGAAATAGGGGTCCGCCGATTACTTATCTACAGTCACCAATGCCAAGAAAACGCCATTGGGCCAATTTTAGTCATCAAACAGTCAATTCTAGAGCTGCGCGAGATAGAAGAATACGAGATCAGGAGAACAAATTTATAAAGGTAATGAAAAGGCGCGTGTAAGCATGGCGCAGTTACGTGAATCACAATAGAAAGATGCACGGTATGAACATAATCAACAAAGACCACTTTTCAAAGAAGAGAAGCGCACAGATTAATAGTTAGAAGAAGAATTAACTAACAACGGCAACAAGTTTATCGAGGATTCACATCTGGGCAATTTCTTCGACTAGCATGCCAGTAAGAGACTGATGTTGAAAATTCTGCTTATTCCAAAGTGATTATTGTGAACATTCAAAGTGAAAGTTCCAAAGTGAACATTCCTTATTTCGCTTCTTCCTGCCGAGTTACGATTAAAATGGCAACGCATTGGCCATTGCATCTTCTGGCGTTGCAGCAACCTTATTAGATGGAGGCATAACAGCTCATTCAGCACTTAGGCTGTCATTGAACATTCAAAATAATCCAGATTCAGTGTGCAACATAAAAACAATCGTCTATGGGCATAGTGCCCATATTTTGGATGAATGCACTATAGGACGTAAAAATTCGCTTGGGGAATTGGATTGGTCATTTAGGGAAATAAGAAACAATGATAAACTATTTTACGGCCCTTTGTTACTCCTTTCAGGTGTTCACGGTTAACGTACGCTGATGAATTCAATGCTTGCTTAAAATCATCGCAACTGTGGAGTAAAGAACTGACCAAGAATATGCGCGATCAAATGCTTCAGGATCCATCCTTTTTCTAAACAACTGTTAGATATTGGCGAGGGGAATTTTGTTGTACGTGAAAATACTGGATGTACTTGAAATACTGAAAAACATTTATTAACCAAAGTAAATGAAGTAAAAACAGCTAGCCCTTATAGAAAACAAAAAAGGCCAAAACAACGTTTGCCGGGATCGCTAGTTGTTCATATATCCTCATAAATCCTAATTTCATATGCGGCCTGAATAAAGTTTATAACGTTGAACCTAATTAAATTCTGATTTTTTATTTACGGCATTGAAAACGCTCAATGACCAAACAAAAGTCATCTAGGGATATCATTTTTTGGTTCATTTTTCTAAATTGCAAATATAGAAAAAACAAGAAAGGAAAGCTAACTTCGGGCGGAGCCGAAGTTGATACACCCTTGCAGTTAAAACCGGATATACATCGCAAACATCGGATATAGTTGGCCGATCTTTATGAGAATATGATAATATAACCCAATTTCTTATAACACAAAAACCAAACCTAAAAATGTCCCAAACTTCTATCTTCAAAAACACAAAAATTTGGGTCATTTTCGATCGTTCAGTTATATGGCAGCTATAGGATATAGTCGGCCGATCCTAATGAAATTTGGTAGGTTGGATCAACTGACCAAAAATAGAATCTGTACTAAATTCCACCTTTCTATCTTCAAAAACACGAAAGTTGGGTCATTTCCGATCGTTCAGTTATATGACAGCTATAGGATATAGTCGGCCGATCCTTATGAAATTGGGCATGTCGTAATATTTTGCCAAAAATGCTCTCATGTCAAATTTGAACTCTGTAACTTTAAAAACGTCAAAGTTATACCATTTCCGATCAATCAGTTGTATGGCAGCTATAGAATATAGTCGGCCGATCCGGGCCGTTCCGACTTATATACTGCGTGCAAAGGAAAGAAGGGTCGGCATCTCCGACCCTTTTGTAGGGTCGGAGATGTCTTCTTCACTGCGTTGCACACTTGTGGACAAAATTATAATACCCTCTGCAAGGGTATAAAAATTGTTAAACAATTGTGGAGTCATCATTTTGCACCACTTGGATAGGACACTTGAACTAAAAATTATTTTAGAATTTTATTACTTTTTTTAATTATAAATTAGAATATATTAACATATTTATTAACAAAAAAAAGTTTTTAATGGTGTGTTGATCGGTGTGGAACAGATTCGGTGTGGAAGGGATGCATACAATTTTCCCAAATAATTCAATGGAATCGAGTCCCACGTTAATTTAATAGCTGCAAGTTCGGGAACGCTTGAATATTGCTGTCCGGACCCATATATTTGACGTGTTAGCGATCCTCACACATTCTCAATAATATTAATGTCCGGTAAATATGGTGGCCACTTTAATAATTCTACGTCTTGGCTCGTTATATACGATTTAACATCTCGGGCCGTATGTATCAGGACATTATCTTGTTGATAAATCCATTGTTGCTTTCAACGACTACAGCGAGTGACCCCACAACAGACTGGAATGGATCGCTACATCCAAATCAAGCGCAAGCTTAGCCCGCAAAGTAGTCCGGCAATAAAACAAAAATTAACCGCGTTCAGAAGATCTATGAAGAACCAGGCAGGTTGAGGAGGATTGAGGAAAATTAACGAGCGCAAGGCACCGCAAAAAAAAACAAAGCCCCCTCCAATCTATATCAGGGAGAAAAGGTCAAGTGACCTGGTCAAGTGAATTGCGGCGTTGATCGGGAACGGTGACAACTTTCGTGTTAACCCGCTTATCAAAGGAAACGTTCATGAAACAAAGGTGCAAACAAATACTCAAGAGCACTTTCGAGTCGTGTCCAAATATCTGGAAAATGCTAAAAAAAAAAAAACTGTCAAGAGTATGGAACCACTAAATCATACTGCTTTTCCTGAAAAAAGTCAATTCAATCTTGGGAACGTTCCGGAGTAGCATTGTGCTCTTCCATTGCGCTTAGGAATTTTAAAACGCAAAAAACTCCCGAAAAACGTTTAATAAATCAAAAGGGTTAGTGTGTTAAAAATACTTGAAACACGTTTTTGAGCTATATTCGACCAGATAAACAATTCCTTTTTTATCAAATTACAAATTCAGAATCACTGTTTGACTGTGCGGACTCGACGAATATCAATGTGGAACGCCAATGATGGCCCAGCTCAGCCTAAAGTAGAATTGTCACCATTTCTGTACGAAAACCATATTGACGTTATGCTACTGGTGGAAGTAAGAGTACAAACCACCGCACAGATCAAAACCAAAGTTCTAATCAGAGAACGCATAAAACACCATTTTTAGAAAAGGTTTGCTTGCATGCCAAACACATTCGTGCAGGCCCCATCGATATAAATTCAGTCAAGCTGACCTCGCTTCTCGATCTCGGAAACACAATTTATTAACTTCTACAACTTACTTGGGGATCGTTTTATAGCCGCAGTAGACTACAATGCCATATATACGCACTGGGTATACCGTCTAGTGGCTCCCAAAGCAAGGCAATTGAAACAAACTGGACTTTGTTTCCCCTGAAAGCCTCACACTGGCCACGTAAGCTTCTAGACCTTATTGATTTTGCGGCGTCAAAAAACATACAACTGTGGTTCGTTGATTTAGTTATACATTTAAATTTAGTGATATTTATACCCTAGCAGAGGGTATTATTTTGTCCAAAAGTGTGCAACGCAGTGAAGGAGACATCTCCGACCCTATAAAGTATATATATTCTTGATCAGGATCACCTCCTGAGTTGATATGAGCATGTCCGTCTGCCCGTCTGTCTGTCCGTCTGTCTGTCTGTCCGTCTGTCTGTCTGTCCGTCTGTCTGTCTGTCCGTCTGTCTGTCTGTCCGTTTCTACGCGAACTAGTCTCTCAGTTTTAAAGCTATCTTCTTGAAACTTTGCACACACCCTTCTTTCCTTTGCACGCAGTATATAAGTCGGAACGGCTCGGATCGGCCGACTATATCCTATAGCTGCCATATAACTGATTGATCGGAAATGGTATAACTTTGGCGTTTTTAGAGTTAGAGAGTTCCGACTTATATACTGCGTGCAAAGGAAAGAAGGGTGTGTGCAAAGTTTCAAGACGATAGCTTTAAAACTGAGAGACTAGTTCACGTAGAAACAGACAGACAGACGGACAGACGGACATGCTCATATCAACTCAGAAGGTGATCCTGATCAAGAATATATATACTTTATAGGGTCGGAGATGTCTCCTTCACTGCGTTGCACACTTTTGACCAAAATTATAATACCCTCTGCAAGGGTGTAAAGATGGAAACAATCAAACAGGTATGTATAAATAGCGTTTCGAGAGCAAGAACGCTGGTTGGTTAACCAAACAGTTGGTTCTTCTGGATTTGTTATGATTTAAATTATTTCCCATTTGAGTGGTAATATTTTTTTGTCGTATTTGATCAAATCGTATGTTTTTTCCCTGATATTTATTTTCATTTTTAAATCCATTAAACCTGTTTGCTAATTCAGCTCGGAAATTGTTTGGTTCTAATTCTTGGACCTTTGCCAAAGCATTGGGCAAACCTGGTGGATTTAATGAGAAAAAAATTTCTGAAATAGATCCATTAAGTCCGGATATAAATACTCCTAGAGCATTGATCCTTATTGATTCTGGATGAGGTAGTAAATTGAATTTCATCCTTAATGCGGAACTGGCCTCAGAGATTGGGGCCTCAGACGCCGAGGATGGCTATTTCACTGACGCCTCTTTGTTGCGTTGCATGGGAGCATGGCACGAATAGGCGAAAGTCACCGTGATGGAGGGAGAATTTAAATACTCCTTCTTCGAAAAAAAAATATACATAGAGACTCTCTTCTTTCTCTCTCAAAAAGTACATTTCTACTCTTTAAAAGCTCAAAGCCAGAAGTCTTTCAGAAAAACTAACTGGACCAAATATTCCCAAATTCTTAAGACAAATATCACAACACAGCCACACACAGCTAAAAAAACGAATCAAGCTCTCCTGGTGGTCGTCAGAGCTAGCTACCCTACAAACAGAACCTTGTTTAACAGGGCAAATGGCGGAGAAGGAAAGCCTCTGGGCAAGACCTTAAGGTGGAAAAATCCAAACCAAATGAATTTTAGGAAAATCCAATCCAAACCAGTCACAGCACCAGGCTATCTTAAAAAATAAGGATATTTCCTGGACTATGTGCCATGAATGAGAAATATCTGGCTATGCTGCTGGATACTTACTTCCCCGGAAGCTCTACAGAATCTGGCACTCCATCAGACGAAAGCGTCTCTCCCATAAACTTTGACCAGAAATCCCTACACTGGGCAAATCACAGATTCAAGCCCTACAAATCATGCTTCCACAACTCTACTACGGGTATACATGCTTAAAAGACAGTTTTTATTTTATTAAGAGCCAAAGGTTTTGTGTGAACCTTTGACCCAAGAGGTATACAAATGAGTTGACAGCATAGCTGGCAAAAAAATTTTTGTTTTTAAATCATTTTCGTTGCGAACATACCCAGGTGCCCCAGTGATGGTTCTCAAGATTTTTGTTTTGCGCGATGTATGACGTCTATGTTGCTGCTGCTCGCGATTCCCCTCAGCTGGGAGCCATGCGTTCAGATTGGCTTTAGGACTGAATTAGGAGTGAGGATCGTGACTTTATGATAGATTTAGTTTTAGGTGCATCTTCTTTCATTCGATGTGCTTACGCCAGGATAGTCGTCTATCAAGGTGGACGCCAAGAAACGTTACTTCGTTGGTGTAAGGGATTTCCATACCGTTTAGTCAAAGCGGAGGGCATGTTTGTCTATTAAGAGTAATCGTTACATGTTTACACTTTTGTTCGTTTATTTTAATGCGCCAGTTGGACAGTCACCTTTCCACTACTCTTAGATGATTAGCGAGTTCGTTTTATGCTTGGGTTAGGCATCTGGAGCAACTTAGAATAACGGTATTGTCGGCGAACGTTGACGTTGTTAGTTGTTCGTTCGTAGGAATATCCGCAGTATACAGAATTGGCAAAGGGATCGCTTCTGGCTTAATTAGTTTTAGAAAGAACGAATTCGAGGGTTTGGCTGGAAGACATTTTGGAGATGAGTAGCGAATGTTTCAACTCTGACTTCGTCGCTGTGAGCCCAGTATCCCGAAGAGTTTCTTATCGGGGTGGTCGTTTCAATTGATGCACTAATTTTTGGGTGGGCTCTTCACAGTGAGAAGGGATACTTTGTGTTTGTTGGTGAAAGATTCTGGATGTACCTCAGCTGTTTCTTTTCTTCCTGGTCGAGAGGTCGGGTTGTTGCCTTAAGGAGTTTCTTTGAAGCTGGTGATCTTTTGTTTTACCAATCATGACGAGTGCGCCTCTTTTCTAGCACGAGCTGTTGGATTTGCTGATTGGATTTGTAGTATTTGTTTCGGTTTACTTCGTTAGTATTTTTTTCAAGGCACTCAGGTATTTTTTGTATTTAACCCAGTTTATTTTTCGCGTCGTCAGGCTGAAGGGGTGTTCGGTTATTTCTGGGCTTTGAAGAAGCGTAAATAGCACAGGCGAGTGGCCTGATGATAATTAGATTGCGAGGTATGTTTTTTGTCACCGCAAAATCATTAAGGTGCGTGAGTCTGTTGGCCAGTATGAGGGATATTCAGGGGAAACATAGTCCAGTTTATTTCTCATATTTATAATTGCATTGTAAAATTGCTTTCATTTGGAAATCACTAGACGTGATCCCCATGGGTATGTTTGGCTTTGTTGTCTCCTGCGGCTACAAAACGATCCCCATGTGAATTGCAGAAGCCCTTCCGAGATTGCGAAGCGAGGAGAGCAGTAAACGGCAGCGATTGGAAGGCTTGCATTACTTAAATGTGGTAGTAACTTCCGAAACTATTTGTATCGATGTAGCCTACAAAAAGTGTGTTGCAAACCTTTTTTGAGGCGTTCTCTGATTAGAACTCCGGTTCCGCCGTGGGCTTTCCCATCTGGATGATCTGTGCGGTAGATTGTATAGGCTCTTATTTGAAAGTTTTATTTGCTTGTAAGATTCGTTTCCACCAGTAGCATTACGCCAATATGGTTTTCATTCAAGAATTGCAACAATTTTAGTTTATGCCATGAGACACCATTGGCGTTCTATATTGTTATTCGTAGAGTCTGTATAGAGTATTTAGAGCTGTATTTAGCTGTATTTCCATGATCTGGTTTTGAAAAAGTGTTTACATGGTCGATTTCATGAATGACTTTATGCTTTGTGAGTTAGGCTGAATTGGATTTTCCATTCCAGATCGTAACGCATCGACAAAGGAGAAGCCGTTGGTGGTTTTTAGGGGACCGAAGAAGGACCTCGCAGCTTTGGCGAAGAAGACGTCTGACGTAGCTTTTGACTCAATTTTTGCACGTTGCGTCTGCGTCAAGCGACCTTGTGACTCTGTAAGTCCTTGAACACCACATATCCTCTATAGTTTGCGTTTGCGAGCAGCGAGCTGAGTTGTGGGTAACCCCGCAGACTACACAGACAGCCCGAAGTTTGAAGTATGACCTAGTTTATCCTAGGCAATTAGTGACTCTTGGCAATAAGTGCATTGCACTGGACCGTTGCGTTTATGTGGCTCTTCCACAGTGATTCTCCAATGCTTGTAGTTTGGATGGATTTCGATCTTCATCAGCGTTCTGCTTTCTGGCTCGAGCCTTACCTTGAAGAGGGGTTGTGGCTTTTTGTTTTTATTTAGAATTTTAATAACATTGTTGGCGGCGAAGCCCTTTTCTCTGCCGGATTACTCTGCGTGCTAAGCTTGCGTAGTTGTTGTTTTTTTTACTGGAATTGGAAATTGGAACATTGCTTGTTGTTGGTGCGAAATTTATTCCCGCCATTGCACTATGGTCCAGCCGAACACTTTTGTTGCCATAAATTAATAACTCAAAAAAGAAACAAGATTTATGGAATAAGTGTTTTTAATTGGATTTATATAATCCATAGGAAGTGAAATAATGAAAAAAAGTACGTGGCTCCGCATTTTTTTTTTTTGTTTTGTTTTTAATTTGAGGCTATTTTGAACACAAAGGCTTTTAATATAAGTAACAAAAAATAAAGAGGTTTAACGCCAAAAAAAAACATTCTTATTTATAGTATTATTATTATTATTATTAACAAGAAAGGAAAGCTAACTTCGGGCGGAGCCGAATTTGATATACCCTTGCAGTTGAAACCGGATATATATCGCAAACATCGGATAGCGTTGGCCAATTTTGGCCAACCAATTTATTACAATAAAAAATCTAAAAAAAGTCCCAAACTTCTATCTTCAAAAATACGAAAGTTGATATTTCTACCAAATACCATTTCCGATCGTTCAGTTATATGGCAGCTATGGGATATAGTCGGCCGATCCTAATGAAATTTGGTAGGTTGGATCAACTGACCAAAAATAGAATCCTTATTAAATTCCAGCTTTCTATCTTCAAAAACAAGAATGTTGGGTCATTTCCGATCGTTCAGTTATATGGCAGCTATAGGATATAGTCGGCCGATATTTATGAAATTTAGCATGACGTAATGTTTTGCCAAAAATGTCTCATGTCAAATTTGAACTCTCTAACTCTAAAAACACCAAAGGTATACCATTTCCGATCAATCAGTTATATGGCAGCTATAGGATATAGTCGGCAGATCCCGGCCGTTCCGACTTATATACTGCGTGCAAAGAAGAAGGGTGGTGCAAAGTTTCAAGACGATAGCTTCAAAACTGAGAGACTAGTTCGCGTAGAAACGGACAGACAGACGGACAGACGGACATGCTCATATCAACTCAGGAGGTGATCCTGATCAAGAATATATATACCTTATAGGGTCGGAGATGTCTCCTTCACTGCGTTGCACACTTTTGACCAAAATTCTAATACCCTCTGCAAGGGTATAATAATTAGGTTATAATTAAAATTATAAGCTAATTTATGACTAAAAACCATAGCAGCAAGGACTTCGGCTTACTTATAGTGATAGGAATAATATGCTTATGTAGATATTAGATTTGTTTTTTGTAGAATAGAATATGTAGGTAGAATATGTTTCTTATTAATGTACAGATTAAACTAGAAATTAATTTTAGGTTATATGTTCTTGTTTTACAGTTAGAATATGCAGGTAGATTATGTTTCTTATTAATGTACAGATTAAACTAAAAAAATTAAATTAGGTTGTATGTTCTTGTTTGCTTGAAATATTGGATGATTTTATCAAAGGATTCTGTTGTGGGGAAGGAAATTGACAATATAGGATCGGCGTTTTGGAAAATATTGTTTCTAATGGATCTGAACTTAGGGCAGTCGGTTAGAACGTGTTTTATTGTGTTGTTTGTACTGTTGCAGAACTGGCAATTTGGTACCGGATTACGGTCAAAAAGATGTGCGTGTGTGAGTCTGGAGTGACCTGGGCGGATTCTGGTGAATTTTATTATATCGTTTCTGTTGTAGGTGAGTTTTTTGGCATTCAGGTCTATGAAGGTTTTATTTTTGTGTATTTCTTTATACCAAGTTGATGTTTTTGAAAAGGAATCATGGAAAATGTTTTTGGAAGTAAATTTTAGGTATCTATTGATGTCTCGAATGTTAAGGTTTGATTTCATATGGAGGGGTCTAGAACAAGCCGCTTTTGCAAATGTATCTGCGAATTCATTGCCTGTAATTTGGACAAGTCCAGGTATCCAAATTAACTTTATTTTTGGGTTATTGTAAAGAGTGTTACGGATATATTTAGCGTAGATGCATTGGGTGTTGGGGTTGGAGATATTTTTCAAAGAAGAAAGTGAGTCAGAGCAGATGGCTATTTTTTTTGAAGAGTTTTTGTGTAGGGTTATGGCTTGGAAAATTGCTATTAACTCGGCTCAGTAGACTCATGTATTGTGTGGTAGAATACTGCTATTTATACATTTGTTAATCGAGGTGATGCTGAAGCTGGTTGTTTTCTCTGTTTTAGAAGCGTCTGTATAAATAAATTCGAAGTCCTTTAGAGCATTTTTAATTTCAGAGAATAGCTTTTGATATATTATATTACTATATATATATTATTATATATTACTGGGCTGGTGTTGTGCTTATTGTAAGTAGTGAGAGTAAGATTTATTGAATTATCATTTAGTTGCCAATTAGGGGCGGTCTTATTGTTCATAAATTTTGGTGGAGTAGAGGGTAAACTATTTAGTCCAGCTGCAATTTAGTTTGTTGCTGGAGAGAGTTTTGATTATATTAAGGGGACCCCCCCCATTCTCGATTTTAAAAAATCGATTTTTTTTTTTAATTTAATTCGAACTTATATCTATTCAAGAATGTTCCCTGAAAATTTCAAGTAAAAATTTCAAAAACTCTTGAAGATATAGCCGATTTATGGTGGAAGCCTTAGGCGACGGCAAGAGCCATCTCAAAACTTTAAACGCGTTTTTCTCGAAACAGTGTTTTTACGACTGGCGCATGAGGTTACTCAAAAACTATTAATCCAATCGGTTCCAAATTTTACCACGTTATTCTATACATATATAGCTCTCGAATGAACTAGGATAAATCAAATCGGTGAAGATCTTCTTTACTTTTCAACTCGATTTGTGGCTGAAAAAAATGGAAATTTTCAAAAAAAAATTTCAAAGGTCCGCCATTTTGTTAATTTTTGAGCGAAGTTAATAATCCTAGATCATACGAGAGCCAAACATGTACTTTTTCTAATCCCGTTGGAATTTTTGGATTCAGATGTCCCAATGAGCGGAAATCACATGCGCCGCCGAAAAGAAGGGCTTTTCTTTTATCACAAAAAAACAACAACAAAAACAAAAAAAAAATAAAAATTCTGTGAAATGGTTTTCTTCCTTTTTGTGTCTTAATATATGTAAGCACAGTTACAACCCTAAAAAATAATTTATGTTCATTTGCCAGCCCATTGAAAATCGTCAAAATTTAAAATCGAGAATGGGGGGGGTCCCCTTAAGTCTATTCTGTATTGAAGGAATAAGGGATTTTATGTGCGAGTTCCAGTTGTATTTTTTATTAATTGTGAGTCCGAGAATTTTTAGGGTGTCAACATCTGATATATTGAATCCTGATGTACTGGGTTTGCATCTACAGTTATATTTCCTACATATGTGTATGTGCTTGCATTTCTCTACTGAGAGGCTAGCACCTGAGTAGTTACACCAGTTTCGAATGTCAGTAAGTATGTTGCTAAAGTTGATATCGAGGTTTTTAGATTTACCAAGAGGGCGAATGATGTTGAAATCGTCAGCGTAGGAGCAGAACGATAATTCTTTGTGGCTTTGGATTATTTCGCATAGTTTATTGTAAGCGATTGTAAAAATAACGACGGATAGTGGTGATCCCTGAGGGATTCCATTATGGAGGTCTAACGTTCTGGAGAAAGCATTCCCTATTTTCACTTTTATTTTTCGGTTTGTCATGAAGTTTTTGATGTAACCTATAATTTTGGGGCCGACGTGCCAGGAAACGAGTTGATTTAAAATTGTATGAATTCCAATTTTGTCAAAAGCTTTGTGGAAGTCGAGAGATAGTATTGAGATATGGTTTTTTCTCTGTAAAGATTTAGTGATCAGATGATCTACCAAGAGTAGAGCTTCAGATACCGATTTACCTTTAGTGAACCCAAACTGATTTTTATTCAATAGTTTGTTGCGAGCTAAAAGCCACCAAAGCCTATTGGCTATCATTTTATCGAGAACTTTAGCAAAGCAAAAGTTTAGTGAGATGGGACGGTACGAATTTAGAGATGTTTTGTCAGAGTTTGGTTTAGCAATTGGGATAACAATACTCAGGTTATAGTTTTGCGGTATGTCACTCTGAAAGATATTATTATATAATTGTAGTAGTCTATGTTTAACAATACTGGAGGAATTTTTTATCATGTCGTATGTAATCCTGTCACTCCCAGGAGTTTTGCCTTTTAGTTTGTTAGGAGACGCGTAGAGTTCTAAAATTGAGAATTCTTCCTCAACAAGTGTTGCATTTTTGTCTATTGGATGAGTTAAGGGATAAAAATGGTTTAGTGTGGAGTTTTTATTTGCAAGAAAGCTACTATCGAAGTTACAGTCATCAGAGTTTTTACACCACAGGGAGCAAAATTCGTTTGCTATATCTCTTTTCTCTATAATGGGCTGATTGGTTTGATTAATTGGTGAAATGCAGTGAACGGGTATAGAGGTTTTTAGGCCACAAAATCTTCTGATGATATTCCAAATAATCTTATGGTTGGAAGTTGGTTGTATATCTGATGTAAAGTCGTGCATAGCTGCTTTTTTGGCTAATTTTAATTTTCTTTTGACTGGCTAATTTTAATTCTCTTTTGAAGAGTGCATTGACTTTTTTGTAGTTAATTAAGTTTTCACTTGTAATATTGTTTCTTAATTTGTGCCATAGTTTTTGTTTTGATTTACGAAGAAGAGCTAGCTTAGTGTTCCACCAGGGAACTTTGTGTTCAGAATTAGTAACCAAAGATTGGGGAATAGATTCATTGGCGCTTAGTAAAATTATTTTCTTTAAGTTTGCTACATCTTGGTTTATATTTGAACTGGGTTGAAGCTCATCATTAATGTTGCTGTTAATTTCTCGAACTTGTCCCAGTTGGCATATTGTTGTAGGAATTTTCGTTTTGGGTGCGACTCCGTGTTTTGGTTGGTGGTTGTTAGAAACAAAGAAGTGATAATAGGAAAGTGATCATTGCCATGGAGGTCTTTGTCAATTTTCCAGTTTTCATATGGAGCAAGGTTGATAAGATAAGTTGGTATTGGTGGGCAGTTCATTCAACAAATTGTTAAAATGTGGGTTTCTTGTAATGCTATTATTTTTAAATGATATTTTTTTATAAGAATTTGTAACTCTCTATAATTATTCATGTAACCTTTTATGTTCCATTGTAATACCTTAAGTGTCATTTTTATATCTAGATTTAGTGACTATTTAGATTTAACGATTAGTCTTTATTTAATTCAGCAATATTTTTAAACTTAGATCTTGTTATAAGTGTTGTTCGATTTTTCTTTGTTAATTAGATTTCTTTTGGTTCTTTTGCTTATGTTTCTAGGGAGAACATTTACTTTACTAATTGTCCTATCCTTACTGATATTTTCGTTGCTTGAGTCTGTTACCATATTTTCATCTTCCTTGTCGTCATATTCTATAATAGGTCTTTTACTGTCGGTGAGGGTGGGAGGTTGATGCTGATGTCGAAGGGGTATTCTGTGATGATCGATGAGGATTTGGTATGTTGTTTTGCGTCGAGCTTGCTACCGATGCATAAAGGGATCCGTCGTGCTGGTTTCTCTTCCTGTAGATGGACCAGGCCGATTTGGTGTCAACTTTTTGGAGGGTTTTGATGGCTTGTACTTCTTTATGGGTAAGAAAAACTGGGCAGTTTCTGTCTCTGGGATGGTGTTTATTGTCCGGCATATTTTTTTCGGTGCAGTTTATGCAGCATGTTCCACGCTCGCATTATTCTCCTTTTATGATGTCAATATGGGCAGGTTGGCTGCATATAAAGGTCTCTGTATTTTTGCAGAATTTTTGGAGGTGACCTAGACGTGAGCAGTTGTTACATCGGATTGGGGCTGGTATAAAAGGGTGAACTTGAACTCTTTCGTATCCTATATATATGTAATCCGGTAGGTCTAATTTTTCGAATGTTAGGGTTATTAGTCCAGTTTCGGTTGGCTCTCCTATAAGGGTCTTCATAACTTTCCTAACTGGGGTCACTTTTTGGCTTTTTAGGTTTTCGAGGATCTCTTCTTCTTCAATACCTCGCAGATCGTTGGAGTATATTATACCCTTTGAGTAGTTTAGCGTTCGGTGTTCTGAGACTGATACGTGTATGTGGAGTATGTTCGTGAGTTTGAGAAGTTTTTCAGCTTGATTAATGTCTTTTGTTTGTAGGAGAAGGTTTCCGTCGCGTAACTTCTTACAGCTGACAACTACACCCCCGCATGTTATATCAATGACTTTTTTAATATTAAAGGGGGAGACTCCTGCAAAGGATGTCTCATCGGTTCTTGATATTATGAGGAATTTGCTGGTTGGTGAAGGTTTTTCCTTCCAAATGTCTGAAGGAACACGCATGATTATTTGGGTTTTAAGTTTTTTATATTAGCGATAAGCTTGTCACAACAGGTGCACTAACTGATAAGCGATCTATATATAGAACTGTGTGTATGTTTGTTTTAGTGTTTGTCACTTATACTTGACTAGCTTTCTGGTTCGCTTTGGGGGAGAAACACGAGTGATCGGTTCGACTGCTAAACGTAAACTGTTATTTATAGTAAAAAATAAATCAACTAAGAGATTGCATAGAAGAAATCGCTCTTGTCATTGGAGACCTGAAATATAAAAAATTTAAGTTTAATTTTTATATACTGGATATTCTGGATTTTATGTATTGGTTCTTTAACCAACCTAAATGTTTTTAATCCTCTTGCTCCTCGTTGTCCAGTTCAAAATTTTATTGCATGCCAATGTTTACATCTAAACCATCTTCATGGTCAAAGTCCTCCGAAGAGCCACCTTCGCTTGATAGCATTTCCAAAACTTCAGTCGGAAGTTTCAGTTTGGATAGTTTCTGAATTCGTCCATCAAGGTTGACCGACGAAATAATAGGATCAGCTGTATCCATTGCTCGGTGGAAGACGTCACCAAAATTATTTATTCCACTGGACTTCCGTGCATGATGCAAGCGATCTGATTTGTGTATTTTATTTCGCGCTTCAGCTCCCTCCTCTTCAAAATATCCCACAGGAAGAACTATGCTTTCTATAATATCACTGGAGTGAACTAATATCTTGTGCACAGTGGCTGTCATTGGGAACCATGGATATTTATCAATTATCAATGCTGATGTATGACAATGTTGTCTAAATTTAACAATATTAATTGGCAATAGGCATGATAGGCAGTTCTGAGGGTCCTTAGAAGCTGCTTGTCAATGCCAGTAATTTTCGAAAATATTTTTGGCTCACTAAATGATCGGCGTGCTGTATTACAATCATTCCAACTGCCGAAACCTCCAGTTTTAGATCTATCAACCTTTAAAGAAAGTTGTTGCCAAAACAAATCTTGAATATGCCTTTTTCTTTCTTATACTTCCTTCTTATCATTTAGGCTGCAAATTCTCCACTTTTTAAGATGACATTTATATATCCGGCGTGCAGAATAAATTTAAACATGCGAATCCAGCAATGCAACGGGCTTTGTCCATACTTAAAATTTTCCAAAACTGGTAAAAACTTCTCGCCTTCAAAATTTTTATTGTTCAAAAAATCGGAGGGTGTTGTCTACAAATTGGACAAGCGTGTGTTGATTTTATTCCAGTAAGGGCATTGAGCCCTACGCAAAAAAAATTTTAGCCTTTTCCGGGCATAATGACAGCAAATTTAACACAAATGCAAGGTCGTGTTTACCCTGTTTTCGAGCGGCCATCCTGGCTGCCTGTATCAATGAAGATGTGTCTTTTCCTTCAGATATCACAAGATCTGCCAACCTGTTTACGTTGCGCCCTGCGATATTTTCGACTATATGTCAATGCAGGACGTCCCACTGAATTTTTTTCCTGGCCAATTAATACACACGTTTGTGTGTATTGTGCCAATCAGAATGTCTACTTTGAAATACTTTTTCATTATGTTTTAAATAACTTTTCCATTTTGTCGCCAAACAATAACCAAACTTCTTGCCAGCATCTTCAAAATATGTAATTATTTGCTCCGAAATACTGCCGTCAATTGCCGTTTTGAAAAATTCGACAATAGCTATTTCCTTGGATACTTGGACCTTGACAGACTTCCACACATCACAACAATTTGAAACATTTCACATTACAAAACACGTAGTACAAACCCCACTGATTAGAATCCAATACAAATTTTATTTAAATGTTGTTTCTTTTTTAACAAATTTTTTTATTCAAGACTACACGTTCTTTTAAATTCAAACAGCTGACTTTAAAAGCTGATATAGCGAATGTGGCGCCATCTATGCAAATTTTTGGTACCAAAAATTTATGGTCACTCTTTTTCTGTTAGAATTTGATAAAAATCTCGTTAATATTTAAAATTTTTAAAAATGGAGTTTGGCCAACACAAGTGGTCGGCTGGACCATTGACGCGGGAGTCGGAGTGAACAAAGCGGGTGAATCTGACCGTGCCCTTTGGCTTTCAGGGGTCAGTAAAGCCGAGTTTCTCTTAATCGCCGATTTTTCCATTTCGGTATCATGGGTAAAAGCCGTTTCTTTGGTTCACTGAGCTTCTACGCTCGTTCTTTTGATCGTTGCTCAACTAGCTCTGTCGACGGTCAAAAACATTGTTATCGATAGTTAAGTCAGTATTATTAGGAGATGTAGTATTTTAAGTTATCGGAAGTACGGGCTTATCAATCGCGGTTATGTGAATGCCGCCAAAAAGTGCCATTCATTGTTTTGTTGATTGTAGGAGGGCACACTGCGGTAAGAAGAGGAATTAATATTTGAATTGTAAACTAATGTATGAATTTATAGAATAAAACGTTCCGTTAGCCACAGCCAAGGCCTTTGAAGTACCCCTTTCTTCGGACCTACGCGTGTGGGGAGCCGTTTAAGGCAACTCCACATGACACAAAACAACAGCTTTTATTCGCAGTCCTAGGGAGACTGCAAGGGCAACTTGCGCTGGAGGACGGCTCGACGACCAGCTAGAGAGTTGCCAGGAGCGCACGGAGCGCAGTTCCCGTACCAGCAGAGGAGTCGCAGCCAGCGACATAGACGGCGCAGCCAGCGCCAAACACTGAGTACGGACGGAGTCGCAGCCAGCGACACGGAGACGCAGCCAGCGTCGGTTCAGGAGACGCAGCCAGCGTCGGTTTAGGAGACGCAGCCAGCGTCGGTTTAGGAGACGCAGCCAGCGTCAGGAGGCGCAAGGAGCGCCAAGCATCAGCGGCAGCAGCCAGACGGCACAGGTCCGCCATTTTTGGAGCGCTAGGGCAGCGCCATTTTGGAGCGCTAGGGCAGCGCCATATTTGGATATCTCGAGATGCAGCATTCCCCCAGGAGGAGTTCCCGGCTAAACGGAGGGGAAGCCACACCTACAACGCGAGCGGATCAGCAGCCAGTGAGTAGTGCAGCAGAAAGCCGGCCAAGGGTTAACGTAACCACGGCGGCGGCCATTTCTCGCCCAGCCACTACAGCGACTACAGTAGCGTCCCAACCAAGGAGCACTGTAACAGCAGCTGCGAGTTCAGAGCCGGAGGTGAGCCAGCCACTCACGGCGTACCTATTGGAGAGGATTACGGCGTTGGAGAACGAGCTGAAGAAGGTCAAAGCCATGGACACAGCAAGCACCGCCAATTGCGCGCCAATCGCAGTTGGCCCAAGCGCAAATGGCGCCAACAGTGGAGCGTCGGAGCGGCCGCCATCGTGGAGCGGACCGCCATTAACCGCCACATCGAACGGTGAGGCACCAACTAACGGGGTCGGGCCGGACCCATATAGCAGTTTCGGTGCGACCAGTGGGACCTACACGCTGCCGCCATCTTGGAGTGGACCACCGTTGCTAACGAGTAGCAACCCACTGTGTGCTACAAGTGCTGCGCAAACAGCGCATGGATGCGCGCTACCGGGCGGGAGCATCCACAACGTAGCAACTGCATCACCATTTGTTGGATCCTACGCCTGGATGACGCCGAATGGAACCCAAGCTAATGGACCAAGGAGGCTCCCGGACTTGCCTATATTTGGAGGGCAGCCCGAGGATTGGCCCATCTTTAATTGTGCATTTGTAGAGACGACCCAAGCGTACAACTGCACGGATCTGGAGAACAACCAGAGGCTTTTGAAGGCGCTGAAGGATGAAGCACGCGAGACAGTGAAGTCGCTGCTGATTCACCCTGCAAACGTCAGAGCCGTGATGGAGCAGCTGCGGTTTAGGTTTGGCCGACCGGAGCAGCTTATACGCAGCCAGCTGAACAGCGTGCGAGAGGTTCAGCCGATTTCGGAGCAGCAACTGGCGAGGATCGTCCCCTTCGCAACCAGAGTGAGTAACCTCACGGCCTTCTTGCAGTCGGCAAAGGCGGAGCAACATCTGGGAAACCCCACACTCATGGAGGAGCTTGTGGCAAAGCTTCCCACCAGCAAACGAGTGGATTGGGCCAGGCACGCTGCATCGATCCAGCCCTTTCCCACTGTAGCGCACTTCAGCGCGTGGCTACAGGAGTACGCGAACATCGTGTGTACGATTTTGGACGTCGATGGAAAGGAGCCGAGGCGTCGAGTTCTACACGCGAGCGTCGACCAGAACGGATACGAGCAGCGGGATGACCGGCATGGAGGTTGTCCAATTTGTGAAGGTCAACATGCTACGACGAGCTGCAGCGAATTCATTGGAGCTTCGCCACCGGGCAGATGGAGCATGGTGAAGAGGCATCGGCTCTGCTTCACATGCTTACGGAGTGGGCATGCGGCCAGATCCTGCGATGTGCATGGCGAGTGCCAGATCAACGGATGCCGCAGATTGCATCACCGTCTGCTACATGAAGAGGACGAAGGGCGAAGACGGCCGGAGCAGCGAGGTGGCTTCAGGCGCCACAACGGAGGAAACCAGATGTCACCAGTTTCCAGACGCAGCCCGGACAGGAGGTCTTCGCCACGAGGTGGTTACAGGGACCACGAGAGGACCCAGGAGTCGGCTGTCCGCAGGAACAGCCAGGAGAGAAGGGCCCCGCAGCCAGCGGAGGCGCCCATGCAGAGGAACTTGAGTATTGACGTCAAAGGAGGCAGACTTTTGTTCCGTATACTGCCAGTAACGCTGTACGGAGCTGGTCGCCAGGTGGACACATACGCGCTATTAGATGAAGGATCCTCCGTCACGATGATCGACGACGAGCTACGGAGGGATCTGGGAGTGCAAGGCGAACGTCGACAACTGAACATCCAATGGTTTGGAGGAAGAGCCAGCAGGGAGCCTACCAACGTGGTGAGCCTGGAGATCAGTGGAGCTGGGAAGCCCACTCGTCACCCGTTGAGGAACGTGTACGCCGTTTCGAGCCTGAGTCTGCCGATGCAGACGTTATGTCGACGAGATGTCCAGGGAGTTCATAAGGATTCGCGACTGCCGATGAAGCCCTACAGCAACGTGGTGCCGAAGTTGCTCATCGGACTGGACCATGGACATTTGGGATTGCCACTTAGGACGAGGCGGTTTGCCAGAGAGGGACCGTTCGCGGCCGCAACCGAGCTTGGATGGGTTGTGTTTGGGCCAGTAAGTGGACAATCAACAACGCCGTCACCGAGGTCCTGCCTTCTAGCGGAGGAGGACACGATGGAAAAGATGGTGGAGGACTACGTCGAGATGGAAGGCTTTGGTGTGAAGCTCGCGCAACCGGTCGCAGCCAGCGACGACGCGCGGGCCCAAAGGATCCTCGACGACACCACGGTGAAAGTGGGGCGTCGCGACCAGACGGGTTTGCTCTGGAAGGATGACCACGCTGTGCTGCCACGGAGCTACGAGATGGCACACAGACGGCTGATCAACGTCGAGAAGTTGAAGCGCAACGGGCCGTTGGCGCTAGGATACGATCGGATCATCAAGGACGTGTCCAAAGGATATGCGAGGAAATTTCAGCCGGATGAGGTCGCGGTGAAGAGCGACACGCTATGGAATTTGCCACAATTCGGTGTCGAAACCCCGAACAAGCCCGGTGAGGTCCGGCTTGTTTTTAATGCTGCAGCCAAGGTTGGAGATCGATGTTCCCAACGATTCCTTTGGAGAGATGGTAACGACGATCGAGACCCGGATGTGTACGAGGTGAGAAAGAACTTCGTGGGAGCCGACAAGGAGGCCAGACGATTTGGAGACGCGTTCGAGACGGAGAGGATACAGAGGCGGAGTATGGGAGCAGATGGTGCATTGCGTCAAGCGAGTGCTGCGCCATACCCTGGAAGAAGTCGCGCCGAGGGACCATGTGGAGTCCCACCATGGAGTACCTGCCTACGCTTGTGCGCCGCGAGAAGTGGTGCCAGGGAACGGAGCCCATCCGCCAGGGCGATATGGTCTTCGTCTGCGATCCTGCCTTGCCCAGACGAGAGTGGCGCAAGGGCATCGTGGAGGAGGTCAACAACGGAGCCGATGGAGATGGATGGAGCTAATGGACTATCTTGGACAATGTTGCGGCCCGTCTCTAAACTTGGAGTTTGGATTTGAGTGAAGCGGGTCTTCACGGGGTCGGGGATGTCGACGGTCAAAAACATTGTTATCCATAGTTAAGTCAGTATTATTAGGAGATGTAGTATTTTAAGTTATCGGAAGTACGGGCTTATCAATCGCGGTTATGTGAATGCCGCCAAAAAGTGCCATTCATTGTTTTGTTGATTGTAGGAGGGCACACTGCGGTAAGAAGAGGAATTAATATTTGAATTGTAAACTAATGTATGAATTTATAGAATAAAACGTTCCGTTAGCCACAGCCAAGGCCTTTGAAGTACCCCTTTCTTCGGACCTACGCGTGTGGGGAGCCGTTTAAGGCAACTCCACATGACACAAAACAACAAGCTCATTGCGTGGTACTTATTTATTTAAAACAACTATTCAATAGTTTTTGTTTTAACACATCACAACTGTTATAAAAAGCATGTCTAGCGCTCTAGTGTGGTTCAGCGTCTTTTCGCTTATATTGGGTTACCCAGTTTTTGTTTTAACACATCACAACTGTTATAAAAAGCATGTCTAGCGCTCTAGTGTGGTTCAGCGTCTTTTCGCTTATATTGGGTTACCCCAGATTTTTTGTTTGGTTAGCTCGGGCAAAAAACATTCACTCAGTTGAGTGACTAACCTTTAGTGTTTTACGTTGAGAGATTCGTATAATGTTCGCCCACTGAACATCGCTTACTGAGGGAAATGATTGACGGTCGCACAGAGAGAATCATTAAACGACCGATTGACCGAACAAGTCAATTCAAAAAGTCTTTGCAACACTTTATATTCTACTCGATGCACAGTGGTACAATGTGTAACTTTTTGAAAGAAAAACCAGAAAAGAAAGCTACCTTCGGGCGGAGCCGAAGTTTTTATACCCTTGCAGTTAAAACCGGATATATATCGCAAACATCGGATATAGTTGGCCGATCTTAATGAGAATATCATAATAAAACCAATTAACTAAAATACAATATCTAAAAAAAGTCCCAAACTTCTACCTTCAAAATAACGAAAGTTGATATTTCTACCAAGTACCATTTCCGATCGTTCAGTTATATGGCAGCTATAAGAGTTAGTGGGCCGATCCTTATGCAATTTGGCATGGCGTATTATTTCGCAAAAAATAGCGCTCGTGTAAAATTGGAACTCTCGAACTCTAAAAACACCAAAGGTATACCATTTCCGATTAATCAGATATATGGCAGCTATAGGATATAGTGGGCCGATCCCGGCCGTTCCGACTTATATACTGCTAGCAAAGGAAAGAAGGGTGTGTGTTTCAAGTCGGTAGCTTCAAAGTTTCAAGTCGATAGCTTTAAAACTGAGAGACTAGTTTGCGTAGAAACAGACAGACGGACAGACGGACATGCTCATATCAACTCAGGAGGTGATCCTGATAAAGAATATATATATTTTATAGGGTCGGAGATGTCTCCTTCACTGCGTTGCACACTTTTGACCAAAATTATAATACCCTCTGCAAGGGTATAATGAAAAAAATGTTATTAAATCATTTTTTTTTCTATTTAGAGTTTATATAACAACTAATAAATAGTTAAGTAACTAATTAATAGTTAAATTGCAAAGCTGAATATGCTTTACCAACAGATACTTAAGTAGCCGGAGCGGCCAAGACTACATGTGCATGTGCACTCAAGTTTGGCGATTTTAGCATTACATTTGTATAAAAATGTAGTATATCGTCGTTTAATGGTAAACAACGACACATTTTGTCAAAGTTCTCATTATGTTTATTCCACGTCCCATTTTTATTTTAATTATTTTGCTGCACATCCAAATGTCACAAAGGCAAATGAAGCAAAACGCACTAAGACTCACATACATGCAAAAAGGCTGAATCTTAAAAGACTAAATGAAAAGACTTTGAATCGTCTTTCAAAGGCAAACGGTGCTGGAATTAGCACAGCAAAGGGGAACAGAAAATGTGGCTCATTTTTTGAGCGAGAGAAAAACTTTTATACCAACAACCCAAACTGTTGCTCTCAAACTTATTGCTCAAAGACTCATTGAACATAATATTCTTTTTTTTTTTCGCCCATAGCTCACCCACGAGGCGTGGCCGCAATTTTTAGATCTCCTGAAATAAGATTTCAAACATTGGCTGTGGCGTTAACCCGTTTAAACGGGGAGGCCAAATAATTCTTCCACTACAGGAAGTAACTTAATATAAAAAAAATAAAAATAAAAATATCAAATCATTCGCGAGTATTTTTATTCAGTTTCAACAGCAGGAATTTGTCTTCACGCTGCACCAGTGGTGGGCAAACTCTCATTTTACATAGCACGCTTGTATAGGGTAGGAAATTCTGCCGCAGCGCTGCCGGCACACTGACAGTGAAAGCACTCTCAATTTTTTTTTAGAACCTCTCTCGTTTGCTCTCATTTTGACGCATTTGACAGCCCAAACTTAAAAATCAAAATGTTTCCACTGAGAAAAAAATGTTCTCAGAAATTGGGAAAAGTTTTCTTCATGATGCTAAAAAAGCTTTTTTTTAAAAGAAAATACACAATTTTAGTGCCCATTCCAACTTTTGAATTAACGAAAAATGAAATAAAAATACGTTTTTTTCGCTCAGTGAATTCTCTGCTCTCATTGTTTTTCTCTGCTACGCACACACTCAAACTTTAAAAATGTGTTAGTTTTACCCCCACTGCACTACACCATCACTATATCAGAAGTTACACCGTATTCTTCAACAATTTATAGTTTGCAATTACAGATACAAGGGCAAATATATCATTTGCATGGTTCATTTATGCTCGCAGATGCGGCAGAACAAGGAGGATTTTTTACCCTTGCAGTTAAAACCGGATATATAATTGCAAACATCGGATATAGTTGGCCGATCCTTATGAGAATATGATAATATAACCCAATTTATTATAATACAAAATCTAAAAAAAGTCCCAAACTTCTATTTTCAAAAATACCAAAGTTGGTATTTCTACCAAAACCATTTCCGATCGTTTAGTTATATGGCAGCTATAAGATATAGTCGACCGATCCTTATGAAATTTGGTAGGTCGGATTAACTGCCCAAAAATATATCTATCTGTACCAAGTTCCAGCTTTCTATCTTTAAAAACACGAAAGTTATACCATTTCCGATCAATCAGTTATATGGCAGCTATAGGATATAGTCGGCAGATCCCGGCCGTTCCGACTTATATACTGCGTGCAAAAGAAAGAAGGGTGTGTTGGAAATTTTAAGTCGATAGCTTTAAAACTGAGAGACTAGTTTGCGTAAAAACAGACAGACGGACAGACGGACATGCTCATATCAACTCAGGAGGTGATCCTGATCAAGAATATATATACTTTATAGGGTCGGAGATGTCTCCTTCACTGCGTTGCACACTTTTAACCAAAATTATAATACCCTCTGCAAGGGTAAAAAAATATAAGGGTATATTGCTTTGGCCATTGCATCTTCTGGTATTGCAGCAACTTTATTTGATGCAGGTAGATCAGCTCATTCAGAACTTAAGCTGCCATTAAACATTCAAAATAATCCAGATGCAGTGTGCAGCATAAAAAAACAATCGTCTATGGGCATAGTGCTGAAACAATGTAAAATAATTATTTTGGATGAATGCACTATGGCACGTTAACTTTCGCTTGAGGCATTGGATTGGACATTGAGAGATAAAAAAAAAAGATAAACTATTTGGCTCTTTGTTACTCCTTTCTGGTGATTTCAGACAAACTCTTCCCGTTATTCCACTTTCAACGTACGCTAATTAAATGATTGCGTGCTTAAAATCATCGCGACTGTGGCGTAATGTTGAAAAAGTACAACTGACGAGAAAAATCCGCCCAAAATTTTGTCTAAACAACTGTTAGATATTGGCGATGAGAAAGTAGCTGTACGTGAAAATACTGGATATACAGGAAAATTTTTATAAACAAAAATAAATAAAAAAAAATCAAGTAGCCCTTCTAGAAAACAAAAAGGGACAAAACAACGTTTGCCGGGGTTGATAGTATACGATACAAATTATTTATTTATTTAAAATTGTTTAAAAATTAAAAAAAAATATTTTCGTGTGATACTGAGCTTGTTCATTTTGAAAAATTAAAAAATGGTAACCTCTTTAAATTTAAATACAATACATATTATTCTGAAAAAAAATATTTTTTTATTTTATTTTATTCTATTCTATTTAGACTTATAAACTTAAGGCATTGAAATTGCATTCATTTTTGAGAATAATAAAATATATCTATTGAGGCACCAAATTTTGATTATTGATAAGAAAAAAATGCGATAGATTTTTCCGAACAAAAAGTTTTGTACGTGTGATTCATGATACCTATGCTATTTCTAATAATTAAGAAACCTCTTAACGAGCTAATTTATGGGTGACGAACCCGCTACCACACCCAAATTATCAGACATAAATTTTTTGCCAAATAAGTCAAATAAATAAAGTATTATAAATAAATAAGGTAAGGTAATAAGGTAAATAAATAAGGTATATAAGCCAAATAAATGCCAAATAAGGTATCCTCGGGCTTTGCCAAATACCTTTACCCTTGCAGTTAATATAGGATATATATGTAAAACGAATTTAATAATTAAAACCATTTAGAGGAATACAACATTTAAAACAAGAAAGAACGCCTATAGTTTTCCGACTCTTCTTTCACCCACAATTTAACTAACCTGTAAAACTTAAAATTTAACGGTATGGATCTCAGCAACAATTGTTTTTGCATACTTTTACGTTGGTCAAAAAAAAAAAAACTGAGGCCTCCTACGGGCACACCACCGATTCAATAGCTAAGCAGAATAAAAAGTCTATAATTCTTCTTAAAATTGTCCGATTTGACTGATTTGTAGGTGTAGATTAGCCATTAAAACAGTTTTTTAATCAAAACATTTCCAAACAAAATATACGAACTGGCGATACAATGCGATTGAAAGTGGGGCGTGGCAAAATTTTGATACAAACTTCATCTGCGCGGATACCTTACGAGTCCAATTTCCAAATCGGATATGTCTATCTCGAATTGTCTTCGTGATCCTCGCGTTCCAAATTGTAGCCAGTTTTTATGGGGAATGGTATTTATACAGGTATATCTCTTCTAAAAAGGCTAATTTGGATGAAATTAGTTTTTCAGATATAAATCATATATACGATTAGATTGGCACTAATAGTTTTTGAAAAATCCTTCCTTTACGATTATGTGGCGCAAGGCAAAAATTGAATTGCGTGGGCATTATAGGAGTCTCCATACCAAATACCAAATGCTATTTTCATATTGACTAAGCTTCTGATGCATAACACTTCTGTATAATTCAAATAAGAATACAAAATCGGTGTCCCGGGACTGCTCTCGACGGCCCTAATAATAGCTGCCGTATAACTGAACGATCGAAGCTTAGGATCTTTTTCGCGATTCGTACAATCCTAAATTTGTCTGATACTGAATTTTCTCATATAAATAAGTCGATTTTATACGATATACGAGGGTAGGCTGATAAGAAGTCGGACAAAGAAAATACGTTTTAAAAAAAAATTTTTTTTTCTCAACATAATCTCCTTTAAGACGTATGCACTTGGACCACCGATCCTCCAGTTTCCCAATACCTTCCATAAAATGGGATTTTTCCAGGTCCTCAAAATAAGCGTTTGTTTCACAGAATACCTGTTCATTTGACTGAAATTTCTTACCCCCAAGCCATTTTTTTAAGTTTGGAAATAGTAAAATAATAGTCACAGGGTGCTAAATGTGGAGAATAGGGTGGATGGGGTAGAATTTCGTAGTGAAATTCACACAATTTCGACACGGCTACAACGCTCTTGTGAGCGGGAGAATCGTCCTGGTAAAACAAAACTTTTTTCTTCGCCATGTGCGGCCCTTTCTACTTCAGCTCCGAAACAAATCGTCCCAAGAGATTGGAATAGTATTCTCCCGTAATTTTTCTGCCGTTTTCCAGATAATCCACATGAATTACACCTCGGGCATCCCAGAAAACTGTTGCCATCACCTTGTTGGCCGAAAAACCGATCTTTGCCTTTTTCGGTGCCGTTTCTCCAGTTGAAATCCATTGCTTTGCCTGTTCCTTACTCTCTGGTGTATGAATCCAGGTTTCGTCAACAGTCACAAAACGACGAAAAAATTCGTTTTTGTTTGCGTTAAGCAATGCCAAACTCTCCTTCGCAATGTGCAAGCGGTGGCGTTTATTTTCCATTGTGAGCAATCGCGGCACCCATCTTGACAAAAGCTTACTCATGTGTAAAAATTCGTGTAAAATATTTCCAACACGTTCCCGAGAAATGTTTAGAGCATTTGCACTCTCCCGCAGCTTGATTCGGCGATCATCCAATATCATTCCATAGACTTTATCCACAATTTGTGGTGTTGTCACCTCTCTGGGACGATCCGGGCGACCCGCGTTTAAATTCAGCAGTCCAATATTTTAGTATTGAAAACGATGGAGCTGAAAACTGAAATCTTATGACAGCACGATATTCGATTTTATTCATGTTGACGACAATGCAATAGTGAATGCGCTAAAAGTCCCGCCAAAAAATACCAGGGTTGATAAAACCGCATGAAACTTTCACAGTAATCAGCTAATAGAAAACACTAATCGAATAAAATATTTGCGAATTAAAAAAAAATTGTTTTCTTTGTTAGGCCGACTTTTTTCAGCCTACCCTCGTATGCTCCACCCGAAGATAAATATGTACATATGTAACTTTCCTTTTTTGTTTTATTGTAAAAAATTTTAACTAAGAAGATTTTTTAATTTTTTGATTTTGGATTTTTTTGGGTTTTTTCTTTTAATTGAACATTTTTGTACCTGAAATAAACTAATAAATAATATAATATTATAATAACAATATAAGCATTAAATAAGTATGACTGGGATCGGTTGATTTTGTCTACTTGCTCATATACAATGTATTGATGGGAAATGCCATAACTATTTGTTTTTACGATAGAAGTTTTTTTCCCCAAATTTTGTCCAAAAGTGTGCAACGCAGTGAAGGAGACATCTCCGACCCTATAAAGTATATATATTCTTGATCAGGATCACCTCCTGAGTTGATATGAGCATGTCCGTCTGTCCGTCTGTCTGTCTGTCCGTTTCTACGCAAACTAGTCTCTCAGTTTAAGGGGAGGGTAAGGTCAAATCATGCGAAAAAAGCCATGTTTTTGTGATTTTTTTCCTGACGACACAGTTAAAATTTATTTATTCAACCCACGGTATATTAAAGTATGACATTAGAAGAATGTTTTATCAAATTTTTACAAAACAAGAAAGGAAAGCTAACTTCGGGCGGAGCCGAAGTGTATATACCCTTGCAGTTAAAACCGGATATATATCGCAAACATCGGATATAGTTGGCCGCTCCTTATGGGAATATGAATATATAATCCAATTTATTACAATACAAAATCTAAAAAAAGTCGCAAACTTCTATCTTCAAACATACCAAAGTTGGTATTTCTACCAAATACCATCTCCGATCGTTCAGTTATATGGCAGCTATAGGATATAGTCGGCCGATCGTTATGAAATTTGGTAGGTCGGATAAACTGACCAAAAATATAATCTGTACCAAGTTCCAGCTTTCTATCTTCAAAAACACGAAAGTTGGGTCATTTCCGATCGTTCAGTTATATGGCAGCTATAAGATATAGTCGGCCGATCCTTATGAAATTTGGCATGTCGTAATGTTTTGCCAAACATAGCGCTCGTGTCAAATTTGAACTCTCTAACTTTGAAAACACCAAAGTTATACCATTTCCGATCAATCAGTTATATGGCAGCTATAGGATATAGTCGGCCGATCCCGGCCGTTCCGACTTATATACTGCGTGCAAAGGAAAGAAGGGTGCGTGCAAAGTTTCAAGACGATAGCTTTAAAACTGAGAGACTAGTTCGCGTAGAAACAGACAGACAGACGGACAGACAGACGGACAGACAGACGGACTGCTGCCATATAACTGAACGTTCGGAAATGACCCAACTTTCGTATTTTCGAAGATAGAAGCTTGGGACTTTTTTTTAGATTTTTTATTGTAATTAATTGGTTTTATTATGATGTAATCATAAGGATCGGCCAACTATATCCGATGTTTGCGACATATATACCGCGTTTTAACTGCAAGGGTATATCAACTTCGGCTCCGCCCGAAGTTAGCTTTGCTTTCTTGTTTTAAAATGATAGGATCGACCAACTAACTCAGATATTGGCGATTTATCTAATCCATATATATCCTACAATATGTTATATCCCAAATTAAGGTTAAATCAACGTAGTCTGCTCCCTTAGTCAGCTTTCCAATCTTGTTTGCACTGTACTAGATGCCATTTGAAAATGCCCATTTTTTTTTATATCTGATCCGTATATACATACTTTAAAATGTATACTACAAGAGTATAGGTATTTCTTGTATTTTACCCTCTTTTACCCCAACAGGGCAATGATCTAAAACATTGCGCCCACAATACCAAGCTATAGATTTTTTATAATGTGAAAAATCACTTAAATTCGCCACCGCAATCCTTTGATCTTAATCCTACTGAGCATCTATGTGACCTCAGAATTCGTTAAGACACCATAACATCCAAGGATATGCTCAAAAGGGTCATTCAGGAAGAATGGAGTCAAATACCGGTAGAGGATACGGCGAAATTGGTCCACTCCATGCCAAATTGGTTGACTGAAGTTATTAAGGGGTTATATACAGTTGTACCGCGCAAAAATATGGAATTTTATCGATTTTTTTTTTGACACCATAGAAAATATGTTTTACTAAAATGTTTTACTGACGTTGTTTAGTACATGTTTCTGAGTACTTAATTAAATTTTTTTATAAAAAAATATTACATAACAAAAATGTCATAGTCGAATTCCCGGATCGTCTCTTTTCGATGGTGTCATGCGGTGGACATGATTTCTCGAAAACGGTTCATCCGAAATCCAAAATTCAAAAAAGTTTAGTTAGTATATTGTATTGTCTAGTCCGTGAACGAGGGATTTTTAAAAATTTTGATTAAAAAAAAAATGGCGACGTTTTTAACAAAAAATGTACTTTTTCAAGGTATAAGATTTTCGTTTTTTGTGCTTTTGAAAAGGAGTTTTCAAAAAAATAAAAGTCCCTCGTTCACAGACTAGCTAATATTCTAATAAATAAGTGGTCCAAATTTGGTGTTGATCGGATTAGTAGTTTTTTAGAAATCGTGTCCACCGCAAAGGTAATTTCTCAAAAAAAAGATTCTGAGTTAATCGCGTTTAAAGTTTCAAGTTTGTTCAAGTTTTATATGCAGATAGTGAGCTATAAATAGAGAGTATTCCCAATAGAATATACCTAAAGAACATGCAATAAAAAAAAAATCGATTTTTTCATATATCACAACTGTATATAACCCCTTAAACGAAAAGGATATTCAACTTCGTACTAACATATAAAAAAAAAAGTTTTTTTTTTTTTTTTGAATACAGAAAAAAAAATTTTTTTTATATTTTAAATTCTGTACGCATACTTTTTTCTATATTATCTTAAGTTGAAGCGCTAGATACTTACAAAAAGTTACATACCATTAAAGCTAATAAAATGTACTACTTTGTATAAAAACAAGAAAGGAAAGCTAACTTCGGGCGGAGCCGAAGTTTATATACCCTTGCAGTTAAAACCGGATATATATCGCAAACATCGGATATAGTTGGCCGATCTTTATGATTACATCATAATAAAACCAATTAACTAAAATACAATATCTAAAAAAAGTCCCAAACTTCTACCTTCAAAATAACGAAAGTTGATATTTCTACCAAGTACCATTTCCGATCATTCAGTTATATGGCAGCTATAGGATATAGTCGGCCGATCCTAATGAAATTTGGTAGGTTGGATCAACTGGCCAAAAATAGAATCTGTATTGAGTTTCAGCTTTCTATTTTCAAAAACACGAAAGTTGGGTCATTTCCGATCTTTCAGTTATATGGCAGCTATAAGATATAGTCGGACGATCCTGAAATTTGGCATGTCGTATTATTTTGCCCAAAATAGCTCTCGTGTCAAATTTGAACTCTCTAACTCTAAAAACATCAACGTTATACCATTACCGATCAATCAGTTATATGGCAGCTGTAGGATATAGTCGGCCGATCAGGGCCGTTCCGACTTATATACTGCGTACAAAGGAAAGAAGGGTGTGTGCAAAGTTTCAAGTCGATAGCTTTTAAACTGAGAGACTAGTTCGCGTAGAAACGGACAGACAGATGGACAGACGGACATGCTCATATCAACTCAGGAGGTGATCCTGATCAAGAATATATATAACTAATAACGCCGATTACCGTTGTATTCACAAAGAAAACAGATAATCTTGAAGACGTACGAATATTTTTTTTTGCCGAATTTTAAGCCCTTGTTTTGCTTTTCTTTTTATATTTATATACTCAATAAAAATAATTAAACTTTTATTTAATAATATGTTTTGAAAAATCAGTTTTTAATAGAAAAAAATAAAAACACTGCCAAAAATTTCTTTTTGGCAGAAATAAGCCTTTATATAAGTATATTTCAGTGTCCGAATAATTTCTTTGCTGACTGTATGTATGTAGAAAGTGCTTAAAATCGGTTCAAAAGATATTTTTAAATAACAAACAAGCTATTATTTTGGCTAAATCAATACATGTATGTATGTACATTCATATGTATGTACATACATATGTATGTATGTATCCCACTCTAAAGCTTAATAAAGAGTTCGTATCATAATTCATCAGGCTCACCTCTCGCATCGTCAATATTTGTGCCATTACATTAATGTGTACAAAATAAGTTAGTGTTTAATAAATGCGTGACTTTCTTACAAAGATATGCGGGCCGATATTATACCTATGTATATACATACATAAGTATACATGTATTTGTACGTAACTGTTGGCATCTAATTCTTCTTTCTTGAATAAAGCGTTCAGTAATCCTCGAACGAACACTTTAGCCAAATGACCACTGTTCATATAACTTGCGATTTCATTCGATAACCTACACCTTTCCGCCCTCGCTGCTGTTCCCGTCGAGTCATGACGAAATACCACGAAATACTGACTCTGGTGGCGCTGTCGTCAACTGGAGATTCCAGAATTTAACAATAATTTGTCCGAGATGATTTAAGAGCTGAAGCGTTAGGAAAAGTTCACCAAATTTGTTCTCTTTGCTTCTCTTTGGCTCTTTTTAGTGAAACAACTTTCTCATTTCAACACGAGTCGTTTTCCCATAAGCATCTCCCCACTTTTAAAAGAATACAAAAACAATACTTAGGAGTGGTTGGCTGGGAATTTCCGTATATGTTTGTGGGCGTGGATTTAATTGTTTTGAATGTATATACATATGTATGTATATAAATACATAGCTGAACAGTGCCCGCTGAGGTACGTGCTCGCTCCTTTTCTCTCTCTCATTGTATTAAAATTTCTCTCTCTTCTGAATTTCTATCTTTTTCTCACTCAACCCCCAAATCATGTCACCATGTATCCGTCAGCATTTTTATATTTCTGTCCCTATCTAGCATTTGATGGTGGCTGTGATGTTAATACAGACAGCACAAAAAATCTTTGTGTTTCTTCTTGACTTCGAATTCAATACCTAGGAGGGAAATCGAAAGAAACGCCTATTGTCAAACACAATATTTGTACATAAATATAAATGTACTTGATGTGGGAGTCGCACATAATCGGCAAGCTCCTCCCCTAAATGAACATTCACTCCAATGTAGTGGTGGTTCCGTTACTGTTCCGCTTGTTTCAGCCAATTGTCTTGTCAATTGTTTGATATTGTAGTTCCCGCATTGCGTTTTGGTTGGTCGATGAAAAACGGAAATCTGCTAACGTGTAGATACATACTTAAAGAAGAAGAAGCCGCCAGAGCATAGAACATATAAATATCTATGTACTTTCTATTTATTATATGTTTGTGTACATATGGTATATAACCATACATACACTCATATATGTACAAATATATAAATGTCCTTTGTTTCTAAGAACATACATACATATGTATAATTTGACAATAGGCTAAAAGCCGGACAGAACTTAATTGGACTATATACACACATGTATGTAAATACATACATACACATATGTGTATATATGTATATTATATTGATACGTATAGAAATAGATATGTACGTCACAAAACGTATAAATATGTACACATGTAGATTATACACTTACATTTACATTTTATTTGTAATTTTAAAATATTTGTAAGACACTTTATAACGGTTTATGAAAAACATAGGGCTTACTTATAAAAATACGTATTCTGACAGGTTTTATGTCTTTTATGTATATCTTACATATGTATGTATATGTACATACCAACCTACATGTTCTTAAAATTGTACAAGGCTAATCAACTTAAAGGGTTGATAAGCTTATCAGTCTAAAATTTTGACACAATCTTCTTGGATTTTTTATTCCAACAATAATTGATTTATTTATTTTCAAAAGTGAATTTCTATTTTTTTTCGACAATTTAATTTAAAATCCTTCGTTAAAAAAAAAAGCATTTACGTATTCTTCAAAAGAATTATTACAAGTTTTTTGATTTTGGATATTCCGCAAACATCAATGTTCCATAAGTAGAAAAAAAAATATTTTTATGTATGTATATACCGGATCTTAAGTGCAAGAGTGTATCAATTTCGGCACCGCTTTCGTTTCGAAAACTATTTTTAAAAAAATTTTAAAGCTTTTAATTAAAAATTTAAAAAGCTTTTTGTTAAAAAAAAAAATTTTAAATAACTTGTATATAAAATTTTATTTCATTAATATGAAACATAACTACTGTACTAGGTTGAAGCCTTTCGAAGGTTTATGTTCACGCTAAATTATGTTTATTAGATACGAAAGAAAAACGAAAATATATTCACAAAGAGCCATTGATTCACACGAGGCCTTATTTTTACATTGCCAAATAATTGGCGCGCTACTTTTGGCGCCGTTTTATCGCCTACGTCTCCTTCAGCTGTTTTCGACTTAATTAGTGAAAAGAAGGCATCGCACAAACTCATATCTCTACCATGTTAAATGCGTTTTGAACGAATCTTGTAAGGACCCCCTTACTTAAAGTTTAGGAGGTGGTTTGCTGGGTACTGATATAGAGTCATAGAGTTATACGCAATTGCGCGACCCAAAAAACCCAACATTTTTAAAATTTTCTTACGAAGAGAAATTGAAATGTTTCAAGACAATTATTATTAACTAGAAGCTACTTTTATGTTGATAATGTCATGTCGATCATGTACATATGTATTTCAAAAATCGGATAATGTTTTTTTCGAAAAGCATCAAAGTTATGTCATTTCCAATAAATTAGTTATATGAAAGCTTTAAGATAAAGTCGATCCATCCCGGGCGTTCCGACTTATAATTTATAACGGCTCTGGAGGTGAACATGATCCAGATTATATGTACTTTATAGGGTCGGAAATGCACATTTTTCATCAAAATTATAATATCCTCTGCATGGGTATAACAATATAGGACGGATAAGGCGAGTACCTGACTATGGGATACTCAACCCGGTACTCAACTCTTCCATACAAACCTTAACTAACCTTTATAAGTAAAGAGTCCCATTTTGTTTGCATACTTTTTTATGTTATGGAAATAACATCTAGCAAAATCAAAGTAGTAGATACTCCAAAAACTGCCCAATTTGGCTTTATTTTGACTAGTAGGTATAGATTACCCATTGGAATAGTTTTGCATCAAAATACTTCTCAAAAAATTTAATAACTATCACACGAACAATGAACAATATTAATGAACAAGATTTCTGTTTTAGGGCCGGGAGTGGGTGTGGCTAAAATCTTAATCCACGCGTTAAAGAGCGATTTATTTTTGAAAAACTTGTAGTGCCAAACTATTTATTAAGTTGATTTATAAGAGAAAAACAAAATTTCATCCAAAAAAGCCTTTGTTAAAGGAGATATACCTGTATAAATACCATTTCCCATGAAAACGGGCTACAATTTTGAACGCGTGGAATTTGAAGACTATAAGAGATAGAGCTATCCGATTTGAAACTTTGACGTATGGTATCCGCGCAGATCAAGTTTGTATTAAAATTTTGACACGCCCACTATCATTCTTATTATAGCGCCAGTTTGTACATTTTTATACCCTTGCAGAGGGTATTATATTTTTGTCCAAAAGTGTGTAACGGAGTGAAGGAGACATCTCCGACCCTATAAAGTATATATATTCTTGATCAGGATCACCTCCTGAGTTGATATAAGCATGTCCGTCTGTCCGTCTGTCTGTCTGTCCGTTTCTACGCGAACTAGTCTCTCAGTTTTAAAGCTATCGTCTTGAAACTTTGCACACACCCTTCTTTCCTTTGCACGCAGTATATAAGTCGGAACGGCCCGGATCGGCCGAATATATCTAATAGCTCCCATATAACTGATTGATCGGAGATGGTATAACTTTTGTGTTTTTAGAGTTAGAGAGTTCAAATGCCAAATTTCATAAGGATTCAAATTTCAAAATCGAAAATGAACCAACTTTCGTGTTTTTGCAGATAGAAAGCTGAAACTTAATACAGATTCTATTTTTGGCCAGTTGATCCAACCTACCAAATTTCATTAGGATTGGCCGACTATATCCTATAGCTGCCATATAACTGAACGATCGGAAATGGTATTTGGTAGAAATACCGTATTTCATCAATCAACTTTCGTAATTTTGAAGATAGAAGCTTGGGACTTTTTTTTAGATTTTTTATTTTAATTAAATGGTTTTATTATGATGTAACCATAAGGATCGGCCAACTATATCCGATGTTTGCGATATATGTATATCCGGCTTTAACTGCAAGGGTATATCAACTTCGGTTCCGCCCGAAGTTAGCTTTCCTTTCCTGTTTTTAAAATGTTATGATACCAAACTGTTTCAATGGCTAATCTACACCTAGAAATTAGACAAATCGGACAATTTTAAGAGAAATTATAGACTTTTTAGCCATAGGTGGTAGAAAGAACTCAGCGGTTTGTTGTTTTGCCCAAGCGCAAGAGTGTGCAACAAAAATTTCTTGCGGAGAGTCTATACTTTAAAGGTTACTTAAGTTGTGGGTGGAAGAGATGAGTTGTACCCAGTGGTATAATAAAGTTTTATTTTTGTTGCAGAGTGGAAAACTCTAGAACAAAAATTGCTTTTTTACCCTACCTACTACTTCCATTGAAGAAAATCTAGACAAATGACAAATCGACGGTTGGCAAATGTTTGAATACAAACGATATAAATAAAACAATACTTCTCAATTGAAATATCACTCATTCATATTATACGCACACAGAAAATGTTTAATTGTTTGGCTATGTTATGCATATACATACATACATACATATAGTGTCTCCTCGCGCACGCTAAGACATACCACTATAGGAAATATGCCCCCTTTTTGGGCCAAAAATAATATATCAAGAACGAAACAAGATATTTAAGTTTTAATTTTTTATTTGAGTTCACATGGTCAATAGATTTAAGATTTAAAATAAATGGTGGCGTGGCGCCGCCCACTTTTTAAGAAACACATTCTAACTCAAAAACTAAGCAAGATATTTAGATTTTAATTTTTGATTTGAGTTTATATGGTCAAAAGAACTCAGATTTGAAAGAATTGTGGGCGCGACACCGCGCCCTATTTAAAAATAACAAGCTAACTCAAAAACTAAGAAAGATATTTCGATTTGGTTATTTTTTAGTGTTTTATAAAGCCATAGTCTTCTTTTAGAAAAGTAGGTGTGGTTTTTTTTTTTAATTAAAAATCTTTTATTTCTTTTAAATTTAAATCGGTTTTGCACTAGTCTCACAGCTAACAGCTTATATTCACATATAAGGTTTTGAGGTTGCCTCCTTTAGGGGAGGTTCTTAGGAGAGCGTTTCAAACATACCCATGATAACAAGAAAGCTATCTAAAGGCAAAGTTTCTAAAAACTTTAAACGCGTTTTTCTCGGAACCATGTTTTTAAACCTCTTGTCGCGCACAGGGCTCGTTCTATTGATCCGATTTCCTTCATTCACAAAATGTTTAAAAGTGCATACTTTTTTGTATGCCTTATACCTAAAATTGGCATAAAAAATTATTTATTTATAATTTTTAAACGAGATTAAAGTAAAACAAGAAAGGAAAGCTAACTTCGGGCGGAGCCGAAGTTTATATACCCTTGCAGCTAAAACCGGATATATATCGCAAACATCGGATATAGTTGGCCGATCCTTATGAAATTTGGTAGGATGGATCAAAATATAATCTGTACCAAGTTCCAGCTTTCTATCTTCAAAAACACAAAAGTTGGGTCATTTCCGATCGTTCAGTTATATGGCAGCTATAGGATATAGTCGGCCGATCCTAATGAAATTTAATAGGTTGGATCAACTAACCAAAAATAGAGTCTGTACTAAATTCCAGCTTTCTATCTTCAAAAACACGAAAGTTGGGTCATTTCCGATCGTTGAGTTATATGGCAGCTATAGGATATAGTCGGCCGATCCTTATGAAATTTGGCATGTCGTATTATTTTGCCAAAAATAGCTCTCACGTCAAATTTGAACTCTCTAACTCTAAAAACACCAAAGTTATACCATTTCCGATCAATCAGTTATATGGCAGCTATAGGATATAGTCGGCCGATCCGGGCCGTTCCAACTTATTTACTGCGTGCAAAGGAAAGAAGGGTGTGTGCAAAGTTTCAAGACGATAGCTTTAAAACTGAGAGACTAGTTTGCGTAGAAACAGACAGACGGACAGACGGACATGCTCATATCAACTCAGGAGGTGATCCTGATCAAGAATATATATACTTTATAGGGTCGGAGATGTCTCCTTCACTGCGTTGCACACTTTTGGACAAAATTATAATACCCTCTGCAAGGGTATAAAAAAAGAGATAAAATGTCAATTTTTTTTTAAACGTCCATGAAATTGGTTTATTTTTTACCAAAATCAATTGTCGTTAGGTATAAGGCATAGGAAATTCCATCAATTTTAATGAATTATATACATTTCTAATTTAAGTTCACTAGCAGCGGCCCTACACTCGACAAAGCAGAAAAATAGAGGTCTACGAGATCCGCCATTTTGAATCCGCCATTTTGAATTTCCTGAATATTGAATATTTTTTTTAATCGTTAATAAACAACGAATCAAAGTTCAAAAGCATAAGTTCGTATGTCTTTTCATTTTCCCGCAATCCATTCTCAAAGTGTGCTTATTTTCGGAAAAATCCAAAGAAACTCCCCTTAAATTATGAATTTCTTCGAAAGTGCATAGAAGTGCGTTTTCATATTTCACAATCTACAACATGGACTAAATTACAATGTTTGACTGGGTTTGGCTTAGTTTAAATCTCTTTTTAAAAATTTATTTCTAAAAATTTCTTTTGCTAGACTACTTATATTTTCACTTTATTAAAAAGACAACACAAGTTTTTTGGACACTTCACATACACAAACAAATAATACAAACCAAATTGAAAAGTAATCATTTCAAAACTTTTGATTTTATCCATAAAATTTTCAGTATTCGCGTTTTTAAAATCGCACCAAAAAATCGTAAATTTTAAGCTCATGTAAATGTTAACTTCAACAGCTGTTTTTAACAGCAGATTTCTCGCAGTGGCCCCATCTATGAACATTTCTGGTATGCAATATGAAAAATGTGAATGATGTGCAGTTAAAATTATTTAAATCCTTTAACATTCAAAAAATGGTTTTTGGCCAGAAAAAGTGGTCAAGTGCATCCGCTTCGTCACCTTGTAATATATTTCCACAATGATATACATACATACATATATGTATATCGGATCGTAAGTATGTACAAATGTACATCACTATGCACGGCAGTGAAAAAGGTAGCGAGTCGCATGCGTGCGCGTAAAAACATTATACATAGCCGAAGAATTAAATACTGCTTGTGTGCGTCTGATCAAAATGAGTCATACATATGTATGTATGTACATATATGAAACGAAAGAAATGATCTAAGTCAGTGAGATGCAAACTCTAATTTTCCATAGCACGCGTGCATAGGGTCGGAAATTCTTCCGCAGGGCTGGCGGGACACTGACAGTGAGAGCACTGTCAAATTTCTTAGAAGCTCTCTCATTTGCTGCAATATTGCCTCATTTGACAGCCCAAACTAAAAAAAAATGTTTCCACTGAAAAAAATTTTCAGAAATTGGGTTAGAAAAAGTTTTCTCCATAGGAAAATATAGATAGGGATCTTTAAAAACGTTTGAATTAAAAAATTTGTATTCACTGAATTGGGTGCTGTGGGGACATTAGTGCCAACTAGTAGAATTCTCCAATTCTTTTTCCCCAATAACATTCTAATTTTGAATACGCGTCGATTGACTTTTAAACTATCCCAATCCGACTTTTTATTTTGAAGTTCAATAACCGATTTATCATCTTCTTTTAAAAATAAACCTATAAGTGTCCTTTTTGTCTGTTTGGACAATTTTTTTCCCACAATCCTAAAAAAAAGTTTGTTCTTCAAATTGGTTTTACCGATTTAAGTCACGTTTATTTTGGAGATAGACGAAACATACATATATAGCTTACATCTAAGATAACTCTTGAATGCAAGCTACAGGACTATAAGCGAAGCTACCAATTTTGTGCAGCCGCCTGCATGCACTGTGAAGATAGGCGTTACGTACTCATATAACTATGTATATCCATATATTATATGTACATACGTAAGATTGATAATTTTCTTTTTTGGACTTGTTCTTAAATTAGAGCCATAGGATATGGCATAGAGAATCCTTTAATGCCCATGCAGTTCATGTTTTTTATACCCTTGCAGAGGGTATTATAATTTTGTCCAAAAGTGTGCAACGCAGTGAAGGAGACATCTCCGACCCTTTAAAGTATATATATTCTTGATCAGGATCACCTCCTGAGTTGATATGAGCATGTCCGTCTGTCCGTCTGACCGTCTGTCCGTCTGTCTGTTTCTACGCAAACTAGTCTCTCAGTTTTAAAGCTATCGACTTGAAACTTTGCACACACCCTTCTTTCTTTTGCACGCAGTATATAAGTCGGAACGGCCCGGATCGGCCGACTATATCCTATAGCTGCCATATAACTGATTGATCGGAAATGGTATAACTTCGGTGTTTTTAGAGTTAGAGAGTTCAAATTTCACATGAGAGCTATTTTTGGCAAAATAATACGACATGCCAAATTTCGTAAGGATCGGCTGACTATATCCTATAGCTGCCATAGAGGTCAGTTTATCCGACCTAACAAATTTCATAACGATCGGCCGACTATATCTTATAGCTGCCATATAACTGAACGATCGGAAGATAGAAGTTTGGGACTTTTTTTAGATTTTGTATTGTAATAAATTGGATTATATATTCATATTCCCATAAGGAGCGGCCAACTATATCCGATGTTTGCGATATATATCCGGTTTTAACTGCAAGGGTATATACACTTCGGCTCCGCCCGAAGTTAGCTTTCCTTTCTTGTTTTTTTTTTAATTTAATCTACGCTCCTTTCCGCCCCCATAAGTTTAAAATTTCTGTAGCGCCAGTACACAAAAATTTGTAATGCCGAACATTTCCTATAGTTTCCTATACAATTCAAAAATAAATTTTAAGTACCATAATTGCCAGATAATGTGTGGGTGGAAAAGATGAGTACATGGTATAATATAGTCGGGAAACTCTACTAGCTACAATAGCTACAATTTAAGCTTTTTAAATTGTAAATTTTAAAATTTTTAAATACCATTTATTTAGTTTTTTTTTTTAAATTCTTAACGCTTGTTTTATTTTAAAACGCGTCTGTCTCGGATATCATAAAAGATAGAATTTGATTAGACAATAAGACTTCTTGGTACGCTTCCTCACGCCCCCAAAAATAAAATCTTTATGTAGCACCAGTTTTGAAAATTTTTAGGATTAGTTTTGATGGCCAACAATTCCAATGTCTAATTATATCTACAAAATAAAATTCATCCAAATAGACAGATTTTTGGAGGAGTTATACACTTTTCATTCTGCTTCTCCATAGGATTGGTTCAGTTATTTTTTCCAAAACAGGACGGGATGAATTGTTTCGTAGAATGTATAGGTCGTTCTGACAGAGGATCATTGTAGTCCAAACTTATCACCCTAACAGGACTACAAAAAAGTTGCAATCCTAATTAAAAACAAGAAAGGAAAGTTTTTCAATTTATTATAATACAAAATTTAAAACAAGTCCCAAACTTCTATCTTTAACAATACCAAAGTTGGTATTTCTACCAAAAACCATTTCCGATCGTTCAGTTATATGGCAGCTATAGGATATAGTCGACCGATCCTTAAAAAATTTGGCACGTCGTATTATTTTGCCAAAAATAGCTCTTGTGTCAAATTTGAACTCTCTAACTCTAAAAACACCAAAGTTATACCATTTCCGATCAATCAGTTATATTGCAGCTATAGGATATAGTCGGCCGATCCGGGCCGATCCGGGCCGTTCCGACTTATATACTGCGTGCAAAGAAAAGAAGGGTGTGTGCAAAGTTTCAAGACGATAGCTTCAAAACTGAGAGATAAGTTCGCGTAGAAACAGACAGACGGACAGACAGACGGACAGACGGACATGCTCATATCAACTCAGGAGGTGATCCTGATCAAGAATATATATACTTTATAGGGTCGGAGATGTCTCCTTCACTGCGTTGCACACTTTTGACCAAAATTATAATACCCTCTGCAAGGGTATAACAAGAAAGCAAAGCTAACTTCGGGCGGAGCCGAAGTTGATATACCCTTGCAGCTAAAACCGGATATATATCGCAAACATCGGATATAGTTGGCCGATCCTTATGATTACATCATAATAAAACCAATTAATTACAATAAAAAATTTAAAAAAAAAGTCCCAAGCTTCTATCTTCAAAAATACGAAAGTTGATATTTCTACCAAATACCATTTCCGATCGTTCAGTTATATGTCAGCTATAAGATATAGTCAACCGATCGTTATGAAATTTGTTAGGTCGGATTTACTGACCAAAAATATAATCTGTACCAAGTTCCAGCTTTCTATCTGCAAAAACACGAAAGTTGGGTCATTTCCGATCGTTCAGTTATATGGCAGCTATAAGATATAGTCAGCTGATCCTTATGAAATTTGGCATGTCGTATTATTTTGCCAACAATAGCTCTCATGTCAATTTTGAACTCTCTAACTCTAAAAACACCAAAATTATACCATTTCCGATCAATCAGTTATATGGCAGCTATGGGATATAGTGGGCCGATCCCGGCTGTTCCGACTTATATACTGCGTGCAAAGAAAAGAAGGGTGTGTGCAAAACTTCAAGTCGATAGCTTTAAAACTGAGAGACTAGTTTGCGTAGAAACAGACAGACGGACAGACGGACATGCTCATATCAACTCAGGAGGTGATCCTGATCAAGAATATATATACTTTATAGGGTCGGAGATGTCTCCTTCACTGCGTTGCACACTTTTGGACAAAATTATAATACCCTCTGCAAGGGTATAAAGATTAAACTTCTTCTTCTTAATTAAAAAATTAAAAGTTTACCTATCAAGCTTTGGAGTTAGGGACCTTCGGGACCCCATATTACGAGAAGTAAAAATTCAATTCTGAAATTTTCTTCTTTACCTAATGAACTTTGGTACTATTTTTTGATAACAAAAATCAAAAGTGACAGAAATTTTTTTTTGTTTTATTTGTTTATTTGGTTATATCATCAAAAGCAGAGGTAAATCAGTCATATGCTTATTCAGTGGGCACGAGTTAGTGGTGGTATGTAGGCTTTCAAGCAGGAAGAAGATCAAAGGACAATTTCCTGATTGTTTTATTCCTTTATTTTATTTTGTTTGCGCTCGGTTTCCTTTTGCCTCGTGTCGCTGTGTATATGTTGGTTAAGTTGTATTGTTGGTTTTTGGGCGTATGTTGTTTTTTCTTATTTGTATTTTTGTTTACATTGACAGTCACAGTTGTACTGCTTGAATTTCCATCCTTATTTTAGCCGCCCGTCTTGGTCAAACTTATTCATTTATTTGTTTATTTTCATTATTAAATTGTACCTAAGTTGTTTATGCACTTTTGTTTCATCTTTTTATGTTTTTTTTATGTTTTAAGGCATTTGGAAATTCCTATTGAGTTCCAAAATAATCATTTTATATAAGTTTATATAAATATATGTGATCATAGAACGAATTATTTGCCAAAGTGTCTGATTATGATGATGATTAAAAATGCCGGCAGATGCATAAATATAAATGCTTTCTTTTTATACCCGGTACTGGTATTAGGGTATATTTTAGTCGTGTTAATGTATGTAACATAGAAAAGGAATCAACTCCGACCCCATAAAGTTTATATATTCTTGATAAGTATCAAGAGCCGAGTTGATACAGCCACGTATGTCCATCAGTCTGTTCCTATGAACGCGTGGATCCCAGAGACTATAAGAGATTAAGCTATAGAATTTGGCATGGAGACTCCTACAATTCCCACGCAGTTCCAGTTTACTTGCAATTACTGCAATTTATTTTGTCCACGCTCCCCTCTATTTTTTTGTTTTGATGCCAAACTGCCACATACAAATCAAAAAGCAGCCAAACCAGACAATTTTTCGAGGAGTTTCCCTACTAAATAGGTAGTATGCACTATAGAAAATTTGACCACTTGTTCCACTGCCAAAATTAATATCTCAAGGACGAAAAAGATATTTTAGTTCTAATTTTAAGTTCACATGGTCAATAGATTTAAGATTTAAAAAAAATTGTGGGAGTGGTTTTCTTGTGTTGTTTTGTCCAAGCGCAAAAGTATGCAACTTAAAGCTGAAAGCTTAAACTTTAAAGGTTACATAGTTAAATTGTGGGTGGAAGAGATGAGTATCGGGTATAACATAGTCGGGAAACTCGACTATAGACGTCCTTTCTTGTTTAGATCTATTTTATGTGCTTATTATAAATTCCCTTGTTAAATAAACATTTGATAAATAAATTTCACATTAAATCTTAAAAGCTCTTCCACTTTTTATTGCATTTAAAAAAAATTTAAAATGTACATTTACCCAGGACCTCATTAACACCGCGAAACAAATTGGACACAATGGAGTTTTTGAAGTAGACTTTCAGAGCCCACCACCAACGGCGGCGTGCTGTGTGGGATATTCAATAAAATGAAAGGCATGGAGATACGGAGTTTTTGAAATGGTGATTGTTGGAAGAATGTTTTGTTTGTGACCAAACAATTTGGTAATCCCCAACCGCACATACATACATACATACTTATCCCATCGACGAGTGTGGCGAATTCATATTCCAATTTGTGGGAAGGATGTCACTGTTTACTTTAGTAACTTCTATGTAGATATTCTATCACAAGTCTTACCTTCATTCTATTTCGACACCTGCGCATTTATATGAATGTGTGTATGTGCATATGTTGAAGAGCAGCACGTGTTCAAGTACAACGTATAGACAGATTATGTACAGTGGTCAGACACTGGTATTGAGCCTTGTCCGTAGTGGAAGAAAATATAGGCATTCAAAGTAAATCAGGATAGAAAAATATCGTCGCGATTCCGCGCCACAATCTTTAGAAAACCGTAAAATTAATAAACACTTCTACTCTGAGCTGCTGTTGAGTAAAGTTTTAAGAGCTTAGTCTATTTGTAGTATAGTGTGGAGTAAGTTCATGCAACAAAAAGATTCGATAGGTAGAGGTTATGGCAACCGAACTAAATTCAATTTATATTTTTGAACCATATTAAACTATTATTAATGCGTTAGTATTGTTTCTATAATTGTTTAAAGGAAGTGTTTTACTGTTGCAATATTTTTTTTTTTTTTTATTTAAGTGAAATGTTAGATCCGTCGTTACTGGATAAAATGAGTTAACTATAATAACTAAAAATAAGAAAAGTAGGCTAATTCGAGTTACCCGACTGTATTATACGCGGTACTCATCTTTTCCAGTCACACTTTAACCATCTTTTGAACATTAACGGTATGGGTTCTCAGCAAGAAATTTTTGTTGCATTCTGTTGCGCATGAGCCTATAACTCCTCTAAGGTCTATTGTCTAGAAGACTAAAGTCTATAAGTCTATAACTCCTCTAAAAATTGTCTGATTTGGCTGCTTTTTTATTTTTAAGTGTAGATTAGCCATTGGAACAGTTTGGCACCAAATAATTTTCCAAAAACATTAACGAACTGGTGCTACAACCAGATTTCTGCTTTGGTCTCTGCTTATACCGTACGAGTCCCAGTTCCAAATCGGATAGCTATATATGTATATATTTTTTTTTTTTTTTGCGGTCTCTTATATCTCTTATAATCTTAAATTCTTCAGTATGAAATTCACAATTTGTGGGGGCGGAAGAAGGGGTTTTAACTGAAACTTCTTGGTCATTGTAAAAGTCGCTATCCCGAATTCGTCGGCTCTAAATCTTAAAGTTTCTGAGATAAACGTGTTCATACGGACAGACGGACGGACTGACGGACATGCTGATGGTGATCCTGATCAAGAGTCTTTATTCTTTATAGGGTCGGAGATTTCTCCTTCAATGCCTTGCACACTTTTGACCAAAGCTATAATACTTTTTGCAAGGATAAAAAAATGGAGCCAAAATTTAAAGAGTTCTGATTTGAATAGATACTAAGTCTTCTAACCTTCATTATTTCCTCTGAGACTAATTGTCTCAAATTTTAATAATAAACGGATAGTTATGATAAAATTATGGTTAGTATGGTTAGTCACTAACGTGGTGAAAAGCTGGTAAGCAGTAATGTATATACGCATATTATACATACATATATATTATGTATATTTAAAATGACACAGATTGGTTTATAAAAAAACATATACAAACATATGCATATTTTAATATAATAATACTATTTATTAAGGTAATAACCTAGCTCAAGATTTTAGGTTATTGGAATTATCAGAAAGAAATACTGATTTTGATAAGATTACATTGACGATGCAATCTTTCATGCTATTAAAATTCATTGTAAGGATTGGAACGCTGACTGTCAATATGGATAAAAATAAAAATATTCCGGTAACCACAACACTGCAACCACCACCAAGATAACGCCTAGTTGTCGAATGAATTCCCAAGAGACCGTTTCTGTCGCCGAAAGCTAAAAAAAAACCGTTAATATTGTAATAACCAGAGGTACATCGCAAGCAGGATGAAATAACATTACAAATTACCCTGATGACACGCTGCGTCACCGCTTCAAAGACTTACTCCATCTTCTATGGTTATCGTGGTGTACATAAATTGGCTTCTAATGTTACAGTGACTTTAAGAAAAGTTTTTCTTTATATGTATAATATTGCACAGTTCAATCATTTCGTTAGAAAGAAGACGAAAGACGACATACTTGTACATACGTTCCGGGTTTGAATAACAAACTCGTCTAAATCTTTTTAACTTCTAAATGTCTAAATCCTTCCAAGTAGTACTATATAGTAGTACTATTCACAATAGCATTTGAGAAATTTAACACCGTTATATTGTCGCATAAAAACGTTAACCTATTCGTTTATGCAGGCCATGCAAAAATATAAACAAAAATTAAAGACCCAAACAAAGTAGTGGAAACGTCTTCTAAAATTCTATCCAGTATAAAAAAAAAAGAATTGGGCAACTAAAAAACCTTTCAAATGGCATAAAGTATGTTTTTATAGCTTTACTGGTCCTTAAGTTACAAGTTTTGAAAATGTTGAGAATTTTTTTGTTTTTTTAAAATAAGGTGTTTTTTTTAAATAACTAACGCTAATTGTAAAACGTCAAAATGAGGAAACAAACACGGATGGACATACTAGACAAAATTTTTAAGCTGAGAAGAATTAAAATTGAATTTCTTAAACACTCGAGTACGCGAGGTGTTACTATGTATGTCTATAAAGCCAAAGAATTAATTATTTTCTGTGTGCCCTTGATCTGAACAAATGATATACTAATCGAATCATAGTGCTTTGGAGTCTCCAGCTTTTCATTCTTTTTTTGAATCTATTCTTTAAGAAATCTTTAAGAATCTTTAAGAACTGGGTTTTTATAAAAAAACATATATAAGCGTTAATAAGCCTCCCAGAAGACTGGGAGACTGATAGACAAAACACAAAACTTAAAGCCAAACTAGAGAATTGAGAAGTGAGAGCAGGCGATTAAACTATATAAAAGGTGTTAAGGTCAATGATGTGCAGACTGACTAGCAATATCTGAAAATATAACATTTAAAGCTGCGGACCAGTGTTGCCAGAATTTTATGTACTGAAATAGTTAAATTAAGAGAAAAAATTTGCTAGAAAAAGCTAAAAAAATAAATAAGGCTGCTAAAAACTTGCAAATTTGTGTGTGTTATTTTTAAATTTTTTTGTTGTTCAATAATACAGAAGTATTTTCAATATCGAAGGTTTTCTCGACCGAAGTTTTTTTATTGCAGTTAAAACCGGATATATATCACAAACATCGGATATAGTTGGCCGATCCTTATGGGAATATGATAATATAACCCAATTTATTATAATAAAAAATCTAAAACAAGTCCCAAACTGCTATCAAAGATTATACAGTACATAGATGGGACATCTCATACAAAGAAAAATTTTCTCTGGAACGAGCGGGTTCCATTGCGCGACAAGTTAAGTTTGAGAAATTTTTCGCGCGACAAAGAATGAGGAATAGCCGAGTGGTAGAGTGTTTGGCTGGTGTGCAAAGTAAAATGAGTTCAAACCAGGCTCGGGAAGTCCATTTTTTTTGTAATTTTAAATCTATTTATATTATATTTTTATTATTTTAATGTATTTTTCTAAATTTATAATCCAATAAAAAAAAAATACAAAATTGTAAAATAACCTTAACATCGTCTCAGTTCGTAGTGGAACCCGCTGTAAAAATGTCTATAAGTGCGGGTTCTACGGCATTTTTGCAGGCCGCCTCGTGGAACCGCGTTAAATACGCGTTCCACCTTTGCGTTCGACTCATTATTTTAAGTGCAAAGGTGCTAAGGGGGTGTGTGTCGAATCCTCCGGTATCTCTGGACTCCAAAACTTCAGCCCAAGACTTTAATGTGTTTTTTTTTTGTTATACAAAATAAGAGAATTTTCTCATAACAGAGTTTTTTTTTACTTTTTTTGAGTGAACCTCAAAATACATCTTAGAAGAGTTAATCGGTAGAGCTAAAGAAGAGCTATCGGTACTATTTAAAAAGTGCCAGTAGTAACCAAATCATTAAAAAAATGCTAGATTTCTAGCTAATAGCATTTCACAAAATCTTTTAGCTTTCGCAGTTTCAAAAGAGCTAGACTTAGAAATAAAATAGCTAAACTGTAAACAGTAAATGTTAGCTTTCGTTTATTGTTTTATTTTAAAAATAACATTTTATGTATACATTACATTATGTATACACTATATATATCTACTAAAAATTATATAATGCATAATTTCGTAGTAGCAGTTTAGTTCAGAATATCAAAGTTAGAAAAAAAACTTACACCTGTGCTTATTGCAGCTCAAACAATACAGTCCTCAAAAAAGGACAAGTACATTAACATGAACGCTTGCGCCGTTTGCCCTTATTCAGCCACAGGGTGAATTTACCCTAGTACTCCCGGCGGGTGTAACTGCACGTGCACCTCATTGAATGTCCAGGTTATGGAATATAAATAAATGGCCTAGACTTCGTCAGGGTTGAATATCAATGGAAATAAAAGAATTGATGCTTGCTTACAAGAGACTGCCACTCGACTTTTGACTTTATTCTAATTATGACTACAAGCCGCTACGAAACAACCCTAGGGCCACCCGCGCGGCTAATGTCAAGTGCAAAGTTCCTGGGCAAGAGATTTTCGCATCATGTGAGAGTTAGAATTATAGGTCGGTATGCCGTTGAACAGCCGTTATTTCTTTAGATTCAACGAATTTCATCTCGGACCTCCCATCGCTTCCGAGATAATTGTTTTTTTTCTTTGTAAAACAATTTGTTATTCTGCTCAGTTCACATTATTTCCCTCCAAAAACCCCTGCGCCTGGACATTCTCTTGAGTCGGCGTCAATTCAATTACGAGCTATTTCACGTTCGCACTGCAAAGGGGGCACGCAATCCTTATATGTTGCCCACTTTTCACCATACTCAGGAAATTCAGATAAATATTGGGGAAATCGAAATTTCAATTGAAAACCTTGTTTAACATTACAAACATTTCATTATTACATATGTATTTATCTTTTCATATGAGATCAGTGCCATTTTTAAGAATCGGAAAAGTAATGCTAAAAAGAGCTAATTTTTCAATCATGAAAAATCTTTAAAATAAATAAATTACCAATAAATGTGAATGTAACCAATTTTTTATATCACCAATGTTAAGAAAATAAGAAGAAAAAGCTAACTTCTGGCGGGGCTGAAGTTTACAAACCCTTTTCGTTAAGTGAAATTTTAATATTAGATTAATTTTGATTTTGAAAAAACGTTAGAAGATGATAGCTTTATAACTAAAAGATTATTTTGCGTAGAAATAGATAGACGAACTGGACATGCTTTTATCGACTCAGGCGGCGACCCGGATATAGGTTCGATATTTTATAGGATCCGAGATGCGTTTCACACTTTACCAAAATTATAATACCCTTTGGAAGGGCATAACAAAGCGCTTATTTGAGCCAGAAAACAATAGTCACTCTAATGATGGGAAAATAATAGGAAGCTATACCAAAAGATGATTAAATCTTTTCCAACAAAAGGAAACATAGCATTTAAATTAGGTTCGTATTGTAGATGTTTTGTTACCAAAGTAACTTCACAGACAATGTACTGGCCTATCCAAAAGCTATTGTTCCATTTACACAATGGGGTCACAAATGAAGGGCAGCTTTGCGAATTCACGAAAACTGAATCCTTCGAGTTTGTCCCGTATCCAAAACCTACATAATGATTATTATTCAGTAGTTCAACGATACAATTTCGACTTGAATAACAACCACCCCCTAAAAGCGGAGATTATTAACGATCAATAATCGGACACATCAATCTTCATCTATTTCTATAATAAAGCATCTTTTTAGAAAAAACAAAAATCATTTAAAAACAAAAAAGGTTCAGTAAATTAGAAATCAAAATATTTATTCTCTAAAAAAACTCTACATATATGTATGTTTATATGTGAATGGTATTTATATATATATATACATATATATAAATATACATATGATAATTACCATTTTTATGTATTAAATAAAAATAGTACTAGCCTCGCCCAAAATATCTGATTTGAATTTGGTTGGTTGGATTAACTGACCAACAATAGAATCTGTACTAAGTTCCAGCTTTCTATCTTCAAAAACTCGAAAGTTAGATCATTTCCGATCGTTCAGTTATATGGCAGCTATAAGATATAGTCGGCCCATCCTTATGAAATTTGTCATGTCGTATTATTTTGCCGAAAGTAGCTCTCATGTAAAATTATGAAAAATCATGTAATTTAAACTCTCTAACTCTAAAAACACCAAAGTTACACCATTTTCGATCAATCAGTTATATGGCAGTTATAGGATATAGTCGGCCGATCCCGGCCGTTCTGATTTGTATACTGTATAACGCAAACATCGGTTCATTCATTGGTAGGGTATGCAAGCACAATTCACATGCAGAACAACAAAAAACTAAAAGCAATCGGCAATCGGTGTTTTTAGAGTTAGAGAGCTAGAGAAATTTGACATGAGAGCTATTTTTGGCAAAACATTACGACATGCCAAATTTCATAAGGATCGGCCGAATATATCCTATAGCTGCCATATAACTGATTGATCGAAAATGGTGTAACTTTGGTGTTTTTAGAGTTAGAGAGTTTAAATTACATGATTTTTCATAATTTTACATGAGAGCTACTTTCTAACTTTTTTAGCTAATTTTACATGAACTGAACGATCGGAAATAGTATTTGGTAGAAATATCAACTTTCGTATTTTTAAAAATAGGAGCTTGGGATTTTTTTTAGATTTTTTATTTTAGTTAATTGGTTTTATTATGATCTAATCATAAGGATCGGCCAACTGTATCCGATTTTTGCGATATATATATCCGGTTTTAACGGCAAGGGTATATCAACTTCGGCTCCGCCCGAAGTTAGCTTTCCTTTCTTGTTTTATATGGAGTTCGGCCGCTGTCAGCGGATTTTCGTCGTCCGAGTACTAGGCTTTACAAACAACAGCTCTTCAGTATTACCCTTTTCCTTAATTTTTTTGGTCACACTAGCTCGCCAAATAAGAGCGATTTCGCTAGCACACCTTTGACAGCGAATTTTCTAATAAGGGAATCAAAAAATAAGGGAATCAAAGAAAAATGACACGTCTACTGGGAAAAGTTTTGTCGAAAATAAAAAACGCGTGACACTCGGCAGAACTCACAGGAAGTTTTGGTTGTCAAAATTCACTTTGTAAAAGTAAGCACCTGACCCTAAATTTACTTTTTAAATTAACAAATTTGATTCTATGCAAAGTAAATTATGTTTACTTTCTTTTTGTTCCGATGAACTATTCCAACTAAAAGTGTTCCGGAAATGTAACGAACAACCCTCTTACTTGTGCAAAGTGCTCTTTTAAAGGATTTATAAGCGTTCTTGAAAGAAATCCGATGCTAAATGCCAATCTGGACTTGTTTTAATTATGACATACATAACCGTTCAAAAAGATGGGCGATACGGGAAAGTAGTCATCTCTGATTCTTTCCCTGGTGTCGAAATTTGTCTATTTTTGAGGAGTGGGGTTGAAACAGCTTTAGAACCCACAACGATTTGCTTGTGACGATTTTGAATTCTGATTTTATCAGACCCAAAAAATACTTCTTATTCTTGAGTGTCTGTTGCTGCAGCGAGACCTTCATCTACGGAAACAACTAGTAGACTCTTTTTGCCATTTCGTTCATTGGTATACTATAAACCAGTGGTCGGCACCCTGATCAAATTTCATAAGGATCGGCCGACTATATCCTATAGCTACCATATAACTGAACAATTGGAAATGGTATTAGGAAAAATACCAACTTTGGTATTTTTGAGGATAAAAGCTTGGGACTTCTTTTATAGTAATAAATTGGTTTTATTATGATATTCTTTGTTGTTGTTTGTCCTGTTTTAAATTCAATTTTTATCACTGACATTTTGTTAAAAAATTTTTTTGTATACAATTAGTTTTATTTAATTTCCATTTTGTATTTTTCTTTCCATTCTTGTTTTTTAGCATTCCTATCTTGTTTTTGAAATTTTATAGCAAGCATTAAGCTAATTTCAAAGTGCTCAAACTTTCATTGTGCCAGCAGAGCTGCAGCAGAATATCCGACCCTATGCACGCGGGCTATGCAAAATGAGAGTTTTTCCCCCACTGGTATAGAACTAAACGCCAATTAAAGAGACAATAAAACAATTATTTTTTTATGTCAACACCAACCTTTTTTTAAAGATTTTAAAAAATTTTAATTTATTTTCAAAAATTTAACTGCTGCTTATATTCACTCAAATTTTTAAAAATTATTTTGGTATCAAAATATACGTTTAGACTCAATATTTGATGTTCTTTAAACAACTACTTATAAAAGGTACCGTATCTTTCACATTTTTTTTATATTCTTTGAACATAAACGTATATATAAAATGTCGAATATCAAAGGATAATGACTCAGTTTAAGAAAGATTTACAAAATGTGCTGTTGTTTTAGGTAAGTTCCAAAGATTCTATTTAAAAAAACATAATTTCATTGACTTTAAATTTTTGGGTTGTGGTTGACCTTTCTGGAGAATTATGTATATATGTACACCCATATATATACATTATATATTCCTATATACATCAACAAGAACATGCGATTTTTGTAGAACTTGGCATGACTTTCTGGCCACCCTGACTGTTGAATTCTTTTAAGGACAAAGGTAGGGACGAACAGATGTTAAATTTCCTCAAAAATTTTCAAGCTCAAAAATCAAATTGTTAACAATAACTTTTTTTATGAATTCAATCAAAAATGCTTAAGGTTCTTTCGAATTTCCGATTAATTTATTCAGTAAATTTTTTAACCTTCATTGAAAAACAATTATCCAGATGTATTTATTATCCAGAACAATTATCCAGAAAAAGTTTACATCAAAAGATGTTACCTAAGAGGGAGCGCATTTGGATGTGTGTTTATGTACGTAAACACTAATTTGTGTTTGCTTTTGACATCCGAAATCTTTGAATATTTCTGGGCATGTTCATTTGTTCAGGTTAATGAAAACAAGTTTTATAAAATATGTGAAAGAAAATTATTTAATATTGTTCATATTTCATAAATAATATTAAATATTCTTTAATTTTTAAAGTTAAGTGTGTATCTAGCAGCGATTTATTTGATGTGGACTGGAATTATGTATGTATTATGTATTATTTGTTTTTACGCGCCTATAAATTTCATTTCATTCATAAATTTTATTTTTAAAAATAGATCATGGCTTTCGTTTCACTTTTTTTGTCTAGCTATAACATATACAAACATACATATGTTTAATGTGTGGCACTTTGGATCAGACGACCCGTTTTTTTTTGCATAATCCCGGTGCTTGTAGAGTAAAAGGGTATATTGTTGTTTTATATGTATCTAACATAGACGAGGAATCATCTCTGATCCCATAAAGTATATATGTATATTCTTAATCAGATGAAAAAGCAGCCAAATCGGACAATTTTTAGAGTAATATACTTTTTAGTCTGCTTCCTTACTGAATCGGTAGTAATGACGTAGGAAGTATTAGGGGGGCTGCAGTTTTTTTTTGGCAAATGCGCAAAAGTATGCAACACAATTTTTTTGCTGATAGTCCATACTGTTAAAGTTTAAAATTCAAAAGTTAGTTAAAGTGTGGGTGGAAGACACGAGTACCGGGTATAATATAGTCGGGAAATTCGACTATAGCCGTTCTTGATAGATGCTTTGTAGTTATTATACACAGGAGGGTATTAAATTTTGGTCAAAAGTGTGCAACGCAGTGAAGGAGACATATCCGACCCTATAAAGTATTTATATTCTTGATCAGGATCATCTCCTGAGTTGATATGTTTTTCTGTCTGTCTTATAAAGCTGCCATATAACTGATTGATCGGAAATGCTGTAACTTCGGTGTTTTTAGAGTTAGAGCGTTCAGATTTGGCATGAATGATATATGGTATTTGGCAAAATTTTTGGACCCACCAAATTTCATAAGATCGGCCGACTGTATCGTTTAGCCGCAATATAACTGAACAATCGGAAATGGTATTTGGCGAAAATACCAACTTTTTGGCAAAACAACAACTATTGTTGAAGATTGACTTTTAGATTTGGGACTTTTAAACTTTTTATTGTAATAAAATTAGTTATATTATGATATTTTGCGATTTATATCCGGTTTAAACTGCAAGGATATATGCAAGGGTATATGGCTCCACCCCAAGTTAGCTTTTCTTGTTTTTTTATTTTTTTTTATTTTTATTGTCGGTCTTATGTCTACTGTTAAAATTAGTTTCCTAGGATAAGCAAACATTGTACTACTCAATATTTCATTAAGTTAAGGTCCCATTATACAATTTAATTATTGTCCATAACTTCGGACAGATTTTAAATATAACTATTGATTGATTAATAAAAAAAAAAAAAAAAAATTTTTATTGTCGGAATTTGGTTTTGTAATAAAAATGCGCAGAAGACTCAGCGTATATATATTCGATATTTGCGTAAGCTTTGAAGTAAGCTTAAAGAAAATTTACCATTGTATGTAACATAACGATTGAATCATCTCCGACCACATAAAGTATATATAGTATTCAACAGCCGAGTCGATATAGCCATGTCCGTCTATCCATTTGTCCGTATGATCGCGTGGATCTCAGACAAAATAATAGATAGATCTATAGGATTTGGCATGGAGACTTCTGTAATATATCTGTAATTTTCCACGTTCCCTCCCGTCCCTACAAATTGCATATTTCTATAGTGACGGTACAGGAATGTATTTAAAAAAATTTTTTTATGCGAAACTATTTCTATAGTTCAGTTATATCTGGAGTTCCATCAAATTTGCCTCTGTGTAGGGGAGTTATAGATTTTTATGTATATACCGATACTTCTACTAAAGTGTTAAAATTTTGAACGCATGGATCTCGAAGACTTTAAATTTTAAAGTTTAAAAGATGGAACAATCCGATTTGAAACTTGGACTTCTATGGTATTTAAACGCCCCCAATTTCCAATTAGATTGGCATTTACTATGGCGATCAATAAGTCACAAGGACCATAAGTCTGTATGGGGCTTAGATTTGGAGATTTCTAGATTTTTTTCTAGAAAAAAAAACGTCTTCCGGTTTAGCCACAATGTACATATTTAAAATTATTTCGTTATCAAAATTAATATCACATATTTTGGTATTTTTAAATATACCGGTTTTTTACATTGTCAAGGAGCTTTTTTATTTGAAATATTATATTTATAACATTATGGCCCCATTGCAGTACGTAAGGTACGCGGTTTGTCAAATGAATCAGAAAAAAATTAACATACCTTGTAGGGGTATAAAACTGTAGGTTATCCTGTCTGCGGATCACGATGCACAGTTTTATTCAAAATAATAATAGCCAACGTATTACCCATACCTTTGTGTAGAACTATGCTTTTAACAAAAACCTTTTAAAATCCTAAATAACCAAGAAATTATCTACAATGGGTACTATGGCCGTGCTGATACAGTCTTGGTTTTAGTTAGCTTTGGTAGGAACTACCCTTAATTGCTTGAAAAGAAATTGTTCATATTTCATTAGATCTTTTAGGCAATGACAACGGTCATATACCGAAAACAGTCGTCCATCATCCCTTCGGAGAATAATGTTGCTGATAGTCATCACATTAGTGTGATTTCGCTGATTAGCTTAAAATCAAGTTAAACCAGAATTGTGGAAAATTGTCTATTCATTGTTTGTCACAAGTAAAGATTAAATTGTAAATTAAAATTTGAAAAGATTTTAAGCTAAAATTTATACAAGCCCAAACGTGGTTAAGCAGTTTTATAGTCTGTAGCAGAAGCATGGTCGGTAATTTTTGGATATTTTATACAGGGCCGGTGGAGTATGTTGCTTATTTAACCCGATTTTCTTCTTCATCCATAAAGGATGTGCCTCTCATCCCATAAAATTTTTTCTGGAACTAAAATTGTTTTTGCTGCCAAGAAAAGTATAAGAGAGAGCCGGCCACAAAATTTGGTACTGTAGAGGAAACTCTGTTGTGCTACGAACAAATGATTTGTGTTTTTTTAATAACGACCGCTTTAGACGAAAGAGAGATTGGCAAGTAGAAAAAAAGAGAAACATTTGGGTCGAGATGACACCTTAGACCAGAGGTCGGCACGGCCCTCAGTGGATCTCGGAGACAACAAGAGATAGAGTTACACATATGATTTTGCATTGATACTTCTATAGTAGCCAGCTCAAGTTTGTTTAAAATTTTTGCAAGGCCCTTCCCGTGCTTAAAAATTGTATATTTCTATAGCGTCAGTACAGTTTTAGAAAAAGGCTTGAACTATTACTGCGGCAATTTAGATCTAAAAAGAAAAAGTAGCCCAAAATTATTGAAATTTATGTACCCATTTCCATAGCAGTGTCAAAAGTTTCAACGCTATGAGCTTTAACTTGGAACTTGAATAAGTAATTTGGACTCCCAAGGTATCCACGCAGATCAAGTTTGTATGGAAATTTTACCAAGCCATCACCAGTACCAAAACCAAAAATGGCCAATCCTTACCTACAAAAAAAGATGATAAAATACATATCAGGGGGTATCAGGGCCCATAGCGGTCATATTTTTTTATATATATTTTTTTTATTTCATATTCATATCGCCGAGCTTATTGGTGTGGGGGTCGTCAAAATATTTAGTAATTTAAGGTCGTCAAAAAAGTCTTGCGGTACTTTCGCTAGCTGTCAAGCGCAAATTATAGTTGTACTCATCGCATCAGATCATACTATATCCTGTTGGCAACGTCATACTATAAAAGTTCACGCGTGTTTGACGTATTTTAATTTAGTTCAGCTGTTCGTCTGTTATAGCGTTGTAAACGTGAAGTAAAATAAACAGAAAATCCGGTATATTTAACAATAGTACTACGACAAAGAATATAATACATCTAAAGCTGCAAATAAAATTTCTGCAGCTTATGGACCCGATACAGTTTCTATATCAAGAGCACAACTATGGTTTCAACGTTTTCGTTCTGGTGTAAAGGTGATCGAAGATGCGACACGGTCTGGAAGGCCTGTCGTTGAAAATTGCGACAAAATTGCAGCCATAGTATCGGCCAAGAGCTGGGCATGAGGCATCAAGGCGAAAGCATCCGTTTCGTTCATGAAATGGATAGTGACGGACGATGAACACTTACGAAGAACAAATGTTCGTGGTCAAAGCATGGTGAAGCGGGCCAGACTGGCCAAGCCTGAATTGACGTCTAAGAAAGTTCTGCTGAGTGTTTGGTGAGATTGACAGAAAATCAGCTGCTCCTTTATGGCAAAACTCTAAATTCAGACCTCTAATGCGAACAACTGGACCGCTTGAAAGGTCCGCAACTTTGATCAACAGAGGCTGAATTGTCTTTCATCAGGACTTTCATCCGTGGCAAACAAGCTTGGAAGCCGGAAAAGGGCCATAGAAGAGGCCTGTGAAAACTCGCCCGCCGAGTTTTTTGCCAATAGGGCGAGCCTTTATGAGCGAGCTTTTATTTTTATTTCGTTGGGAACTAGTCTGTATTTTTTGAAGTTTTTCTTGCATGTGACGAATAAGAATTCTTTTTAATGTTTATACACGCAAGCATGGTTTTGGATTTGGCACTTTTATTTTACTTCATCAAGAGGTTTTTATACCCTTGCAGAGGGTATTATAATTTTGTCCAAAAGTGTGCAACGCAGTGAAGGAGACATCTCCGACCCTATAAAGTATATATATTCTTGATCAGGATCACCTCCTGAGTTGATATGAGCATGTCCGTCTGTCCGTCTGTCCGTCTGTCCGTCTGTCTGTCCGTCTGTCTGTCCGTCTGTCTGTCCGTTTCTACGCGAACTAGTCTCTCAGTTTTGAAGCTATCGTCTTGAAACTTTGCACACACCCTTCTTTCCTTTGCACGCAGTATATAAGTCGGAACGGCCCGGATCGGCCGACTATATCCTATAGCTGCCATATAACTGATTGATCGGAAATGGTATAACTTTGGTGTTTTTAGAGTTAGAAAGTTCAAATTTGACACGAAAACTGTTTTTGGCAAACCATTACGACATGCCAAATTTCAAAAGGATCGGCCGACTATATCCTATAGCTGCCATATAACTGAACGATCGGAAATGATCCAACTTTCGTGTTTTTGAAGATAGAAAGCTGAAACTTAATACAGATTCTATTTTTGGCTAGTTGATCCAACCTACCAAATTTCATTAGGATCGGCCGACTATATCCTATAGCTGCCATATAACTGAACGATCGGAAATGGTACTTGGTAGAAATATCAACTTTCGTATTTTTGAAGATAGAAGTTTGGGACTTTTTTGAGATTTTTTATTTTAGTTAATTAGTTTTATTATGATGTAATCATAAGGATCGGCCAACTATATCCGACGTTTGCGATATATATCCGGTTTTAACTGCAAGGGTATATAAACTTCGGCTCCGCCCGAAGTTAGCTTTCCTTTCTTGTTTTATTTGATAAAATCTGTTTGTGTATACATAGATCGTTAATGCTAAAATTCAATTAATGTTCCATCTATGTACTGTATTGTATATGTTTTTTATTAGTGTAGGCCACTTTATTTCCCCCGCCCCATAGGGTACATGTACTTACATACCTTTCTAAAGTAATAATTTTCCATGTTTAGTAAAGAAGGCCTTACAGTAAAATTAAATTAGAATTAGTCATTAAGAAGGAGCGTAACGAAATAAAAATCAAGATATACAATTTTTTACCGGTCTTTTTAATAGCAATCATTAATAATATCATCACAGATTATGGTTTTCTATGTTTCAGCTTCTATGTAGAGAAGAGCTAGAGAATTCATTTTTTTTTTGAGACAATAAAGACCTTTGATAATTCTTTACGCGTTTTAAACAGGAAAAACTCCTTTCCCTAGAACAATTTTTACCAGGAGTGAAAAGTGCAATGCGGAGATCTATATCCATGTAAGGGTATACATTAGACAGACTTTAATTCCGCAAAAAAGTTGAGAGACTGAGGAGTGAGTTTTATTCAGCCTTCACTGCATACTCTGCAGTTTTATCAGAGGAAACGTGACTTTGAAAATGCACACATTCATGAATCAAATCGTCCTTGACGATTGAAAATGAAAATTTGTCCTTAAAGTTTAAATAAGCATTATGCCTTCTCTGTATTTCAACTCCCAGTCTATCAAGGATGACCCAAAAGGTATTTACTCTGAAAAAATTTTTAGAGCTGCTGGGTATTTCAAGTTCTTTATTCGTTGTTTCATCCGTCATCTTTTTTTCTTTAAGGTTGTCTTTTTATTTTACCTTGATATTTCTCCATTGCTTTTTCTTCGAAATAGTCAAAGTTTTCTCGTTCTGCTATTATAAACTCTACTAGAGATCCATAGAGATCAAATACCTTCAATACATCTACAGATGAGCTCTGAATCTAAATGCTCACTTTATTTAACCTTTCCAAAATAACATTCCAATATAAGACCATGAACGCAGTTTTTTTCAATGTTCAGTTGACTTCACGAAGAAAGTATCTACCTCCTTCAGCAACATAAAAAAGTGGCAGGGTCTCTACAAGACGCAGCGGCCGAGGTTCCTACCAAATTCAATAAATGAGCTGCACAAGGAACAAACATAGCGATTTAAGCTTGTTCTTGAATTTGGCTTATAAACCATTATAAATCCCTGACATGTTAGAGGCATTATCATAGGACTGACCGCGGCAATCATCGAGGTTAATGTTTAACTTTTCTAGCTCTATAGTAATGGCATTAAACATATCTTGAGCCTTGTGTCCTATTGAAGGCAAGAATTTAATGAATCTCTCACATGGGGCTCCATTATCTAAAAGTGTTAGCTGATCTAAATGTGCTACATCTGGTGTAGAATCCACGATCAAAGAAAAATACTTTGCTTTTTTTATCTCATCACTCATGTATATTAGTACTTTTTCAGCCATTAAATATGTGTATTCGTCGCAGACAGATTTCGAAAGGTAGCTAGTTGTTCCAGATCCAAGGTTTGCATATCTTTTAATGTGTTTGGTTAGTAATGGGTCAAACTCTGCTATTAATTCTAGAATCATAATGTAATTTACACTTTGCTGGTCACCAAATTTTTCATTACTTCCTCTAAAAGCTAGACCTTTAGAAGCAAATCCTTTTATTATAGCTACAACCCTCTTTAAAATTTTGTTCCAGTAAAAGATTTCCAGTAAGTTAAGTTGGGTAGTTAAGAAAGATTGGATATTGCCGTGAATCATACCCCTAGCTCTTAAAGCGAGAATGCAGGATTTCTGATTTTCAGAGTTTTCGTGATGAGCTACTCGAACTTCTGCATTCTTCCAATCATTGAACTCTTCCTCGTCAAACTGTGTTCTGTTCTCAATAGATCCAAAGGCCAAGAAGGGTCCACAGAATATGGAGCCTTTGCTTTCCCATATTACTGCCACTTGTTGAAGGTTTTTGAAAGTCAGAATCAGGAGGATGAACAGGTTTTACTGAATGCAACTGATATGTCTGATTGCGATGGTCGCTCTTCGCCTCTATCGGAATAGAAAAGAACCTTGTTCATATTTATTTTCCATATTACTACTATTCTCTGAGTTCCCTTGTGCAATACGTAAATCCTCGCTGCTGTATTTACTTTTAAAAAAAGTTTCTATTTTTTTTTGTCAGTCTGGAAGTGCAATTTCTTGTTCTTCTTTTCTTATTTTTGCCTTTTTCCTGTATTCAGCGCCACTAAGTCTCTTCCTTCCATCACTTATTTTGTTAGTATGAGTACATTGTATTAATTATTAATTAATCTGTAAAAGAATACAATAGTCTATATAAATGTGATAATGATCGTTTCAGCGGTGTAGTCGTGCGTGAAAGTTTAAAAAACATGCAAGCAAATTCGGATTTACATTTATAGTAAGTTGGTTGGGGCTTAATTGCAATAAGAGTGAGACCTCTAATATAATTTAAAAATTAAAGTTATTAGGGGCCGTCTGTGACTTAGGCTGGGTGGAATTTGAACTCTTTCCCGGAATAAAAATTAGCATATGTGTTAGTTTGATGCCCAAGCTACAAATCTGGAAAGTTTCATCAAAATCCATTGAGTATTTTTTGCGTTATTAAGTAACAAATATACAAACTTTCGCGTTTATATATAATACTAGCGACCCCGACAAACGTTGTTTTGCCCTTTTTTGTTTTCTATAAGGGCTAGCTGTTTTTTCTTCATTTATTTTGGTTAATAAATGTTTTTCAGTATTTCAAGTACATCCAGTATTTTCACGTACAGCAAAATTCCTCTCGCCAATATCTAACAGTTGTTTAGAGAAAGGATGGATCCTGAAGCATTTGACCGCGCATATTCTTGGTCAGTTCTATTTCAACATTACGCCACAGTTGCGATGATTTTAAGCAAGCATTGAATTCATCAGCGTACGTTAACCGTGAACACCTGAAAGGAGTAACAAAGGGCCGTAAAATAGTTTATCATTGTTTCTTATTTCCCTAAATGACCAATCCAATTCCCCAAGCGAATTTTTACGTCCTATAGTGCATTCATCCAAAATATGGGCACTATGCCCATAGACGATTGTTTTTATGTTGCACACTGCATCTGGATTATTTTGAATGATCAATGACAGCTTAAGTGCTGAATGAGCTGTTATGCCTCCATCTAATAAGGTTGCTGCAACGCCAGAAGATGCAATGGCTAATGCACCACAATACTCGCAAACAACGTCCATTTGCCCAATGCAAACGCTAGGATGCAAGCTGTAATCATTGCTGCAATCGTATCGAAATGCAGCTCGATTCAAATCAGCTAAATATCTAGTTCTGCGTCGCAAATTAAAATCTATTTGAGAAGTACGAAGTCGAGCCATACTATTGCGGCGCTGTTCACGTGCAATTTCTTGTTCTTCTTCAGTCCTTTCATTTGCATTATTTTGTATTCTTCTTGCATTACGGCTTTGTCGGGAAAGATTTGATCGTCTTGGTCGCGGCATTATTAATTAAACATCCGAATCAAATCGATTGCTGCAGAACGCGACTGCCTAACTCTCAATCGTGTTCGCTCAAGCCTAGCTGCTGACATTTTGACATTTGACATTTTCATTTGACATTTTCATGTGCATCTTTCGATTGTGATTCACGTAACTGCGCCATGCTTACACGCGCCTTTTCATTACCTTTATACATCTAGATAAATGTATAAATACATAATATCGTACGGTTAAAGTCATTAAAGTCAAATATACTTCAACGGTTTAAATTGCGGTTTACGTTAAGTGTAATACATACGGAAATTTGATTAAATATTTATACATTTTTGTATTTATCATTTTTGGGAAATTAACTTCAAACACAGTTTGACTTTTATCCTCTTAAATCGAGTGACCGTCCTCTGAAATCTGCCGCCCCTAGGACGCTGCCGCCCCTAGGCCGCGGCCTATGCGGCCTATTTATAAATCCAGGACTAAGGTATAGGCTTTGTATTCTGCTTCTCTACTGAATTATTTTAGTTGGTTTTTCCCGAATATGCAGCAAAAATTTCATTGCGTCATACTCATACTTTTTAAATTTAGTTAAGGTATAAGGAAGAGTTGAGAGGACCGGGTATGATATAGCTCCTATTTTAATTTTTAATTACTGTCGGGTCAAGCAGCAAGCAACTAATTTAAGCGTAATAATTAATTAGTAACTGATGTTTTGTTGGTCGCAAGCCGATTCTTTTTCGGCCGCTCGGCTTTGCTACTTCGGCGTTTAAAGTTAGCGAGCATCCGCTCAGCCTATTCTGGAAGGTTGGCGCCACTCTCGTTCGTCTTCTTACTGCGCTCGCATCCTAAATTGGATTTCAAATATTGTTCATAAATCCTAATTTCATATGCGGCCTGAATAAAGTTTATAACGTTGAAATTAAGTAAATTCTGATTTTTTATTTACGGCATCGAAAACGCTCGACCAAACATTGGTGAGCCCGACGTGATAGTTAATATATTTATATACACATAAACAAATTACAAATTACAAACAAAAACAAAACAATTTTGTAAACAGTGTTATGTGAAAAATTATCATACGTGGCTAATAAGTTTGTTTACAATAATAAACAAATTATAATATATTATTATATTATACATACATACAGGCATAAACATAAACGTTAGTTAACAAGCACACATACATATTTACGATCCACAACGCGAGTGCATTCGCCCGCGCATAGACTTCATACATACAAACATACGATCCACAACGCAAGTGCATTCGCTTGCACATAGCTTCATATATATATACATTCCACAATTCCGCTACGGTTCTGGGCGCACAGTGGGACAGATCGTGTTCGCCGCGAGCAAATAAAATTTATTTCGGGTTGTTCGGAACTCAATATAATAAATCATGAACTCCAGCGGCGCCGTCACAGGAGCACCCACTCCAACCCGGAGTGCTATTTTAAAGTGCAAGGCCCTGGGTATTCTCCAGGACTTACAGAGGATCCAAGGAGCTCTTCAGCCTATTTCCAAGGTGGATGATGCCATGCTACACGTGCGACATGGTCAGATAGCCACCATGTTCAGCGACTTCAAGACCATCCACGGGGAGCTTGAGGATTTGGACATTTTGCAGATCAGCAGTGACCTTCGATGGACTGTTTCGGAGCTCGTAGCGACGATGCAGGCGGAAATTGAGCACGAGACGACCCTTCGCTCATCTCGAATTGCTGCCCACTCCACCCTTGCCAACGGAATGTCCACCATGCAGGCTGACCCAGGGTTAGGTCAAAGTTTTCAAGTGCTGCCTCCTTTGCCGCTCCCTACGTTCAGCGGTGGATACTCGGAATGGGCTGAATTTTACTCGATCTTCTCTACAATCGTCGGCAGCAATCCTCGTATTAGTAAGGTGGAAAAGTTGCAAAGGTTGCGATCTTGCCTTCGGGAGTCCGCTTTCGAAGCAGTTCGTTCCTTGGAAGTCTCCGACGAGAACTATGATGTTGCGCTGAATTTATTGGAGAAACGATTTAATAACCGTCGCTTAATATTTCAGGCACACGTGAACGAGATTCTGGGCCTCAGTCTGTTGGAAAGTGGCTCAATAGCAGCACTTCGGGGTCTTTCGAACAAATTCAATGCCCATATGCGAGCCTTACAGAATTTGGGTACTTCAGTTCAGATCGCCAGCTGCATCATCGTCCAAGTTCTGCTTCAAAGGTTAGACCCAGCTACCCAGGCCAAGTGGGAGGAGAGTCAAAACTCCTCAGGTTCAGACGCCATCCCTACTTGGGAGTCGATGGGCGAATTTTTGGAGCAGCGGTGTAGGACGCTGGAGGCTATGGACGTGGCCATGGCTGCATACGCTCCGGGCGCTCATGTGGGTAGGCGTCGAGGTGCAAATAATAGTAGATCATCCTTTATTGTTACTAATTCGCTTCCCGCTACCTGTGCGCTATGCGGGGGATGGTCCCATATAATGTCTGCATGCCCCCGATTTCTATCAATGCCCCCTGAGATTCGCCTTGGTGAGGCCAGGCGACTCGGTCTTTGTCGGAAGTGTCTGCAAACGGGCCATCACATGCGTGAGTGCCTCGCTGCTAATTGTCGCAGTTGTGGAAGGAGGCATCACAGCCTGCTGCATTTCCTGGAGCCGCCGGCATCTAGCGGCCAGCCGTTGGTTGGTCCTCCCACGTCAGCCATAGCCGAGGTCACCGAGCCTATAGCCTCTTCGCCGTCCACTGCTAATGCACTAGTTGCTCAAGGTCACAGCGGCGATATATCGTTGCTTGCTACAGCGAACATTTTTGTTCGTAGTCGCGCTGGATCCCTTGTTCCATGCCGAGCTCTGTTGGATTCTGGATCTCAGGTGCACGTGATCACTTCCCGGCTGGCAAGTCAGCTGCAGCTCCGGAGGTACAAATCATTCATGGCGGTGTCTGGTATTGGAGATACCGGCTTTGCGACAGATGGATTCTCTGTTGATGTTCTCCTACGTTCCCACTGTTCCGAGTACTCGGCCCTAGTTAACGCCGTCATCGCCGCCAATATCACGGACCTGCAGCCTAGCTTCAGTTTGGATGTCTCCAGTTGGAATATTCCTGGCAATCTTTCTTTGGCTGATCCTGAATTTTTCCGCCCACAGCGCATCGACCTTCTTATCGGAGCCAGTCTGTTTTATGAGCTGTTGTGTATTGGGCAAATTAAGCTCTCAGCCGGCCTGCCATTGCTGCAGAAAACTCGACTTGGATGGGTCGTGTGTGGAGGCGGTTCACATGTCCAGAGAAGATCACTCGTTTCCACTGCCCACAAGGATGTTCCGGAGAGCGCAACAATGCTGGATGATCAGCTGGATTCTCTGCTCCGCCGGTTTTGGGAAATCGAAGACTGCCCCGAGCTTATTGTGAAGCGGACGAAGGAAGAGCTAGATTGCGATGCGCATTTCGTGCAACATGTTGCTCGGCTGGATTCCGGCGCTTACGCTGTGAAGCTTCCGTTAAAATGCGGTTCTGAGTTGCTGGGAGAGTCGTACCCTCAAGCCGTTCGACGATTTCTTTCTCTCGAAAGGAAGCTCTGTCGCCGTCCTCAATTAAAGAAGCAATATGCTGCCTTCATAAAGGAGTATTTGGAGTATTTGGAGTTTGGAGGGTCACATGTCTCCAGTCCCTTCTGATGCGAGCGTCACTGGTCAATACTTTCTTCCACACCATTGTGTTTTAAAAGAGGACAGTTCAACAACCAAGCTCAGGGTTGTCTTTGATGGATCTGCTGTCACAACTTCTGGATATTCATTGAATGACGTGTTGATGTCTGGCCCAGTTATTCAGCCAAAGTTACTGCATATTCTATTAAGGTTCCGATGCCATCGGGTGGCCATTACTGGAGATATTTGTAAAATGTATCGTTGCGTCAGGGTTTTTCCTGAGGATAGCTATCTTCAGTGTATTCTTTGGCGAGATTCCACCCAGGATGAGTTAAAGGTTTTTAAGCTGGACACGGTCACCTATGGAACGAAGCCTGCCTCATTTTTAGCAGTTCGGACAATGCATCAGTTGGCAGATGATGAGCAAATAATGTTTCCAAAGGGGGCCGAAATTCTGCGTCGCGACTTTTATGTGGATGATCTGCTTTCTGGAGGCGACTCTATAGATGAAGCTATTAGCATAATGCAGCAAACATCCGCGATCCTTGCCAAAGGCCATTTTCGGTTAAGGAAGTGGTGCTCCAATGTTGCTGACGTACTGGATAAGGTGTCTGAAGAAGATCGGGAGTTTTTCCTAAAGTTTGATGATGGCAGTAACTTCAGAAAGACACTGGGTCTTGCTTGGGATCCTGCAACTGACCGCTTGCTATTTTCTTTTGAAGGGATTCAGTCAATCTCAAAGCCCACTAGGCGCATTGTGCTTTCTTCAGTCGCTCGGCTTTATGACCCCTTAGGCCTTGTTGGTCCTGTAATTTCAAAGGCAAAGATCTTTCTCCAGAAACTGTGGCGTGAGAAGTTGTCCTGGGATGAAAGTCTTCCTCAAGCTCTTCACTGCGACTGGAATATGATTTGTAGCAGCTTTGTTAGTACGCAGCGCGCCGAATTCCCTAGATGGGTGCTAACATCGAAATCCGAGGTGGAGGTCCATGGATTCTGTGACGCCAGCATTGAGGCGTATGGGGCATGCGTTTATGTCGTATCCAAGGGCGCAGGATCTGCAAGCTATTAACTCTGTTCGAAGTCCCGAGTTGCGCCGTTAAAAACTGTTACGGTGCCGAAGCTGGAGTTATCGGGAGCCGAGTTGTTGGCTCGACTTATGTCGGAAGTAGAGCAGTTGAAGGTCTACGTTGGAAAGTATTTTTGCTGGTGCGATTCTGCTGTGGCTCTGTCTTGGATTCGAGAAGAACCCTCTCGGTTTAATGTTTTCGTCGCCAATCGAGTTTTGACCATTCAGAAGCTGAAGCTATTTGCATTTTAGGGGATTATTTGTTTCTTTGTTTTCGGATTGTTTTGTTTGTAAAGTAGAATCATCCGGGTTTTCTTATAAATGAGCTAGTGCACTTAATTTATTTTGACGATGTGTAGTATGGATGGACGTGAAAAGAACCTCCCCCATCCGTCGAGCTAAGCCTTAGACAACCAGAAGTGCACGCCCTTCACTCCCATCCATGCGTCCCTAAGGTACATCCTATGGACCTTGCAGAACACCTCGCATCTTGGTTCTGTTTAGAACTCACAGTACCCACACATTACAAAATTGGCGCCCAACTTAAGGGGCCTGATTAGAGTTTTAGCTTTAGAAGGTTATTAACTAGTCAGATTCCTTTTATTTTTTTTATCGTCTTTCGTGGAACTGCAAGAAGCTAGAGTTTTTTTGGCATCTTGACCCGTTAGACAATGATATATCGAAGTAGTATTTTTTTTTTCCTCGTAATACCTATGAAGTCTGTTTAACTTGGAGGGCAATGGAATCCACAAGCGGTTCGTCTCTCGGAATTGCGATTGCAGTTCAGCAGATTGGACTGATCGACCAGAGCGACTGCTGTGCATTACCAGACCTCACCATGCTTTATAATTTCAGACGTATCAGGTCCGTATAATAAATCCTGGTTAGGAACCGCAAGACGCTGGAGGAATTTTAGCTCTTGACCAACCGGATGTACATTTTATCGGAAGTATACGAGTCAGTAATTTAATAGTGTATCCCCAAATAGAATCAGAGAAAGAGAGATTTTATTTTATCAGTTTTTTGTTCCAGCACACTTCGGATTCCCGAAGAGCTATATAGGAGTTTTGGTGGCGGACTAAATTTGTTTTTTTATTTTTGATTTGATTTGATTTTGATTTTTGGATTTGATATAATTTTTTTTTTGATTTATTGATTTTGATTTTGATTTTTGTTGATTTATTGATTTATTGATTTATTATTATATTTATAATTCTATATTTTTTTTTATTTGATCATTTGTGTATCGGAGAGATAATATAGTATTTCACAATGGCAGTGAGACACAGTTTAGAAAATCCAGCTGAAAGCGTAGGAGAGCAGGAAACTATTTGTTCCATTTGTTGCGAACCTGTGACATTAAATGAGATGTTGGCAACTACTCCTTGTAATCATAAATTTCATTACAGCTGTTTAATGCCACTTTTACAAGGAAAGTCAATTTGTCCAGTTTGCAATAGTAGTTGTTCGGTTAACCAGCTTTCTCTTGCAAACAATAATTTAATGATTGAATTGAACGAGGCAGAGACCGTAGGAGAAACTATAGATCCTAGCGTTGAACCATCCAGAGGTAATCCCAGTACCAGAGGGAAAGGTGCTATACCAAAAAGAGGGGTACAGACCAGGTCAATGCAACGTAAAGGACAACTCCTTGAGGTTGATAACGATCGAGAAGTGTTAGGCAGAACCGAAATAACCGATCTAGTACAATCTTGTATACAAGCTCAACAAAAGAGCATGTTACAGAATATTTCCCAGATTATAAACGCATCAATAGAGCAAACTTTAAAAGTCAAAATGACTTCTCTTAATATCGAGTCAAGGGATCAGGACACAAGGTCACCCAGCGTTCCCCAATGCTTTAATGAATACCAATCTCAACTACCACCCATACATAGAAATATCAGTCATAATAGTGAGACATCTGTTGGAAACTCTAGAGCTTCGTGTATCTCCCCTGAAAAAGTCGCAAGCATTATACAAGGCTGGCGCATTAGATTCGACGGTGCTCGAAACGGCATGCAAGTCGAAGACTTTTTATATCGTATTCGCTCCCTTACATCACAAAACTTAGGAGGCGATTATCAACTTTTGTGTGATCATTTGTACTTGTTGTTCGCGGGAAAGGCGAATGAATGGTTTTGGAAGTTTCATCGTTCTTGTGAAAATTTCACTTGGAAAACCTTCCAGCAAGAATTTAGAGAAAAGTTCCAGGAAGTAGACTCCGACATGGACATTTGGGACATGATCAATGCTAGACGGCAATTAGAACAGGAACCATTCGAAGAATACCAGTTCGCTGTAGAAACTTTGTTAGGAAGACTCAAGGTTCCCATTTCGGAACAATCCACCATACGAATTCTTATTCGAAATGCTAAGAACTCGTTACGTTACGAATTGATGCATTTAGGTATTAACACTCTTGGTAGATTACGCGAAGAGATCCGTACTCACGAGCAATTTCAGAAGCACGTCAAGACGCAGTCAATGAAACCGAAGATATCAAATCGTTCCGTTTCGGAATTATATTCCATGTCAGATGATCAAGTAGATATGGAAGTAGACGAAATTCATAGGAGGAAGATGGTTTGCTGGAATTGTCAGAAGTCAGGACATAGGTTCGACGATTGTATGGAAGTCCGATCAGTATTTTGTTATGGTTGCGGAGCTAAAGATATTTATAAACCAAAATGCTCTCGTTATAACCCGACGGAAAACCGCCAGAGGGATGCGCAGAATACCACCAATCTGACGCATCCTTACAATCCAAACCACTAGTTAAAGAAGCTTATTCTCAAACGGAATACTCAACACCTATTCCAGAGAATAATAACGTTGAAGAAGCGAAAGAGAAACTGAACGCAGCTACCGAGCGAAACCCATTCGCACCTCTACACATTAGATGGAATAGGTACAATGCAGCAAAGTGTCGTATATTCGGATACGAAAATTCGACACCCAAACGAAAAAAAAAACGCTCGACCGCTCGTTTAAAATCATTTTGGAGAAATATAACCAATACCAGGAGAAAGTTAGTTTCCTCTATACTTGGTAATTCTGATGATAGGCTATATACAGACATCATTGTAGGAGAGAAGAATTATGTTGCGTTGCTAGATTCGGGAGCATCCGTTAGTTGTTTAGGTGGAAACGCGGCTACCGAAATTATGAGCAATCACAAACTTAAAAAATGTTCGGGAAATATTCGAACGGCTAATAATAATAAATGTTCCGTGGTAGGGAAGTATGTGACTAACATTTCTTATCGTGGCGAAACAAAGCCTATTGAATTCTACGTTATCCCAACCTTAACCCAGGATGTTTATTTAGGAATTGATTTCTGGAAGCCTTTTAAGTTGGTCCCTAGCCTGAGAAGTCCCAAGATTTTCAGTCCCTTATTATGAATTGTTAAATGAGGCAGGAAAATATTAGGAACTTATCATTTAAAGGACATACAAGTAGTAAAATAAAAATAGTTTTTTTTGGTTAATATTAGTAATTTCAGTTAATGACCCCTGCGAATAAGATTTTTGTGCCATTAACTGTGGTGTAGTGTGTGAATTTCCAACAGGGCATTCATATCACAGAAAAACATAGAAAATAAGATCTTTTTAAAAAGCTTAAAATGGTTGTATCTATTATTCTCCGGTCACCTTGGATAAGTGAACGAAAAATATCACGCGATCTTATCTATTGGGTTTTTGGGTATATCAAGATAATAGTGCAGCAGCAGTTAGGTGAAAGCTTTTTAGAGCTTTTAATGCTAGCATAGCTAGGGCTAGATTTGAATAGGGAAGCTTAGACACTAACTTGAATACGCTGAAAAGATAAGGCTGCATTATTAAGCCTAAATTTATAAAAGTAAATTCGTATTTTATTAAAACCAATATATGGAAGAATTTATTCAACCCAGCGGAACTAGCTGTGGAAACCAGTGAATTAGTGAATTTAGTTTATTTTAATGCCAGGTATGTTTTGAAGTTAGTACAGTGCAGTATTCTTTAAAGATTTATTTTCCTCAGTGCCACGTGCCCGTGCGGCTAGTACCGAGTTACGTAATCGGCTAGCTTAGTGAAGGAGTTAAAATGCAGCAATATTAGACCTGGATTAATTCCGACAGAATCGGATAGAATCAGTCTGATCAATTTTGGAGTCGAAAGGCGGCTGCAGCTTTCCTGGGATATATTGGACACCTTTATTTCGCTACGCTAAACTCCTGCGAATATGTGGTTACGGTCGTATCAATCAGCAGTGAATTTTTATATATATTGGCCTGCTTAAATATTCAAAGCTTTGCAGTTTATATTTTGCTTATTTTGTTATGAATTTTCACGGAAGAAAATGTCCCTCCCACTTATTATTTTTAATTTTAATTTTGCAAATTATTTAATGATCTAAATTCAAACGATTAGTATATAAATTTTCTTGATTATTTTATTATGAATAAATATACATTTTTATATATATAAGTTACGATTAATTTTAAAGAGAAAGAGTTGAAATTTAATTGAAATTGAAGTACGAACTTTGCAATAGTATTTGAGCATGGCCAAGCAAATTTATTGTATTATTTTTTTTTATTAATTATTATTATAAAAACCTTTAGCATTCCTGTCCTTGAGCTCAACGGCGGAGAACTCCGGTAAGTGAATACCACTAAAAGAAATGAAACATACTTTGACCTAAAAAGTAAATTTTTTGAGCCATGAATCTTAAATAATCTGACTTTATATCATTGCAAATTTCCTAACGTTTAATATTAAAATGTAATTATAATTTAATTCGTGAACTTAACCTAATAGTATTAATTATTCTTATACATATATATATACTATTATAAATCATGAAGTATAATCAAATTATTTGTACTAGATTTTAAGGAAATATAACTTATCTAAATAGAAAACCCTAATTGTTAAAATGAATCCATTTTCTGTAAATATTTCTTTGGTCATTTTGGAAAATATGAAAGCTTAAGGCTGTAACCGTTCCGCCGCCGAACCCCTAAATAGCCATGCTGGAACCACAATAGGTATCATATAGGACTGTGATATGGGGCGAATAAAAACGTCGTAGATCTCGCCAAGGTTGGGTGGGTTAAGACAAGGGTAAAATGACCATCCAATTACCCTACAACTGATAAATTCACTCTCTCTCTCCTCTGAAGCTATTTGCATTTTAGGGGATTATTTGTTTCTTTGTTTTCGGATTGTTTTGTTTGTAAAGTAGAATCATCCGGGTTTTCTTATAAATGAGCTAGTGCACTTAATTTATTTTGACGATGTGTAGTATGGATGGACGTGAAAAGAACCTCCCCCATCCGTCGAGCTAAGCCTTAGACAACCAGAAGTGCACGCCCTTCACTCCCATCCATGCGTCCCTAAGGTACATCCTATGTACCTTGCAGAACACCTCGCATCTTGGTTCTGTTTAGAACTCACAGTACCCACACATTACAAAATTGGCGCCCAACTTAAGGGGCCTGATTAGAGTTTTAGCTTTAGAAGGTTATTAACTAGTCAGATTCCTTTTATTTTTTTTATCGTCTTTCGTGGAACTGCAAGAAGCTAAAGTTTTTTTGGCATCTTGACCCGTTAGACAATGATATATCGAAGTAGTATTTTTTTTTTCCTCGTAATACCTATGAAGTCTGTTTAACTTGGAGGGCAATGGAATCCACAAGCGGTTCGTCTCTCGGAATTGCGATTGCAGTTCAGCAGATTGGACTGATCGACCAGAGCGACTGCTGTGCATTACCAGACCTCACCATGCTTTATAATTTCAGACGTATCAGGTCCGTATAATAAATCCTGGTTAGGAACCGCAAGACGCTGGAGGAATTTTAGCTCTTGATCAACCGGATGTACATTTTATCGGAAGTATACGAGTCAGTAATTTAATAGTGTATCCCCAAATAGAATCAGAGAAAGAGAGATTTTATTTTATCAGTTTTTTGTTCCAGCACACTTCGGATTCCCGAAGAGCTATATAGGAGTTTTGGTGGCGGACTAAATTTGTTTTTTTATTTTTGATTTGATTTGATTTTGATTTTTGGATTTGATATAATTTTTTTTTTGATTTATTGATTTATTGATTTATTATTATATTTATAATTCTATATTTTTTTTTATTTGATCATTTGTGTATCGGAGAGATAATATAGTATTTCACAATGGCAGTGAGACACAGTTTAGAAAATCCAGCTGAAAGCGTAGGAGAGCAGGAAACTATTTGTTCCATTTGTTGCGAACCTGTGACATTAAATGAGATGTTGGCAACTACTCCTTGTAATCATAAATTTCATTACAGCTGTTTAATGCCACTTTTACAAGGAAAGTCAATTTGTCCAGTTTGCAATAGTAGTTGTTCGGTTAACCAGCTTTCTCTTGCAAACAATAATTTAATGATTGAATTGAACGAGGCAGAGACCGTAGGAGAAACTATAGATCCTAGCGTTGAACCATCCAGAGGTAATCCCAGTACCAGAGGGAAAGGTGCTATACCAAAAAGAGGGGTACAGACCAGGTCAATGCAACGTAAAGGACAACTTCTTGAGGTTGATAACGATCGAGAAGTGTTAGGCAGAACCGAAATAACCGATCTAGTACAATCTTGTATACAAGCTCAACAAAAGAGCATGTTACAGAATATTTCCCAGATTATAAACGCATCAATAGAGCAAACTTTAAAAGTCAAAATGACTTCTCTTAATATCGAGTCAAGGGATCAGGACACAAGGTCACCCAGCGTTCCCCAATGCTTTAATGAATACCAATCTCAACTACCACCCATACATAGAAATATCAGTCATAATAGTGAGACATCTGTTGGAAACTCTAGAGCTTCGTGTATCTCCCCTGAAAAAGTCGCAAGCATTATACAAGGCTGGCGCATTAGATTCGACGGTGCTCGAAACGGCATGCAAGTCGAAGACTTTTTATATCGTATTCGCTCCCTTACATCACAAAACTTAGGAGGCGATTATCAACTTTTGTGTGATCATTTGTACTTGTTGTTCGCGGGAAAGGCGAATGAATGGTTTTGGAAGTTTCATCGTTCTTGTGAATATTTCACTTGGAAAACCTTCCAGCAAGAATTTAGAGAAAAGTTCCAGGAAGTAGACTCCGACATGGACATTTGGGACATGATCAATGCTAGACGGCAATTAGAACAGGAACCATTCGAAGAATACCAGTTCGCTGTAGAAACTTTGTTAGGAAGACTCAAGGTTCCCATTTCGGAACAATCCACCATTCGAATTCTTATTCGAAATGCTAAGAACTCGTTACGTTACGAATTGATGCATTTAGGTATTAACACTCTTGCTAGATTACGCGAAGAGATCCGTACTCACGAGCAATTTCAGAAGCACGTCAAGACGCAGTCAATGAAACCGAAGATATCAAATCGTTCCGTTTCGGAATTATATTCCATGTCAGATGATCAAGTAGATATGGAAGTAGACGAAATTCATAGGAGGAAGATGGTTTGCTGGAATTGTCAGAAGTCAGGACATAGGTTCGACGATTGTATGGAAGTCCGATCAGTATTTTGTTATGGTTGCGGAGCTAAAGATATTTATAAACCAAAATGCTCTCGTTATAACCCGACGGAAAACCGCCAGAGGGATGCGCAGAATACCACCAATCTGACGCATCCTTACAATCCAAACCACTAGTTAAAGAAGCTTATTCTCAAACGGAATACTCAACACCTATTCCAGAGAATAATAACGTTGAAGAAGCGAAAGAGAAACTGAACGCAGCTACCGAGCGAAACCCATTCGCACCTCTACACATTAGATGGAATAGGTACAATGCAGCAAAGTGTCGTATATTCGGATACGAAAATTCGACACCCAAACGAAAAAAAAAAACGCTCGACCGCTCGTTTAAAATCATTTTGGAGAAATATAACCAATACCAGGAGAAAGTTAGTTTCCTCTATACTTGGTAATTCTGATGATAGGCTATATACAGACATCATTGTAGGAGAGAAGAATTATGTTGCGTTGCTAGATTCGGGAGCATCCGTTAGTTGTTTAGGTGGAAACGCGGCTACCGAAATTATGAGCAATCACAAACTTAAAAAATGTTCGGGAAATATTCGAACGGCTAATAATAATAAATGTTCCGTGGTAGGGAAGTATGTGACTAACATTTCTTATCGTGGCGAAACAAAGCCTATTGAATTCTACGTTATCCCAACATTAACCCAGGATGTTTATTTAGGAATTGATTTCTGGAAGCCTTTTAAGTTGGTCCCTAGCCTGAGAAGTCCCAAGATTTTCAGTCCCTTATTATGAATTGTTAAATGAGGCAGGAAAATATTAGGAACTTATCATTTAAAGGACATACAAGTAGTAAAATAAAAATAGTTTTTTTTGGTTAATATTAGTAATTTCAGTTAATGACCCCTGCGAATAAGATTTTTGTGGCATTAACTGTGGTGTAGTGTGTGAATTTCCAACAGGGCATTCATATCACAGAAAAACATAGAAAATAAGATCTTTTTAAAAAGCTTAAAATGGTTGTATCTATTATTCTCCGGTCACCTTGGATAAGTGAACGAAAAATATCACGCGATCTTATCTATTGGGTTTTTGGGTATATCAAGATAATAGTGCAGCAGCAGTTAGGTGAAAGCTTTTTAGAGCTTTTAATGCTAGCATAGCTAGGGCTAGATTTGAATAGGGAAGCTTAGACACTAACTTGAATACGCTGAAGAGATAAGGCTGCATTATTAAGCCTAAATTTATAAAAGTAAATTCGTATTTTATTAAAACCAATATATGGAAGAATTTATTCAACCCAGCGGAACTAGCTGTGGAAACCAGTGAATTAGTGAATTTAGTTTATTTTAATGCCAGGTATGTTTTGAAGTTAGTACAGTGCAGTATTCTTTAAAGATTTATTTTCCTCAGTGCCACGTGCCCGTGCGGCTAGTACCGAGTTACGTAATCGGCTAGCTTAGTGAAGGAGTTAAAATGCAGCAATATTAGACCTGGATTAATTCCGACAGAATCGGATAGAATCAGTCTGATCAATTTTGGAGTCGAAAGGCGGCTGCAGCTTTCCTGGGATATATTGGACACCTTTATTTCGCTACGCTAAACTCCTGCGAATATGTGGTTACGGTCGTATCAATCAGCAGTGAATTTTTATATATATTGGCCTGCTTAAATATTCAAAGCTTTGCAGTTTATATTTTGCTTATTTTGTTATGGAGTTTTCACGGAAGAAAATGTCCCTCCCACTTATTATTTTTAATTTTAATTTTGCAAATTATTTAATGATCTAAATTCAAACGATTAGTATATAAATTTTCTTGATTATTTTAGTATGAATAAATATACATTTTTATATATATAAGTTACGATTAATTTTAAAGAGAAAGAGTTGAAATTTAATTGAAATTGAAGTACGAACTTTGCAATAGTATTTGAGCATGGCCAAGCAAATTTATTGTATTATTTTTTTTTATTAATTATTATTATAAAAACCTTTAGCATTCCTGTCCTTGAGCTCAACGGCGGAGAACTCCGGTAAGTGAATACCACTAAAAGAAATGAAACATACTTTGACCTAAAAAGTAAATTTTTTGAGCCATGAATCTTAAATAATCTGACTTTATATCATTGCAAATTTCCTAACGTTTAATATTAAAATGTAATTATAATTTAATTCGTGAACTTAACCTAATAGTATTAATTATTCTTATACATATATATATATACTATTTTAAATCATAAAGTATAATCAAATTATTTGTACTAGATTTTAAGGAAATATAACTTATCTAAATAGAAAACCCTAATTGTTAAAATGAATCCATTTTCTGTAAATATTTCTTTGGTCATTTTGGAAAATATGAAAGCTTAAGGCTGTAACCGTTCCGCCGCCGAACCCCTAAATAGCCATGCTGGAACCACAATAGGTATCATATAGGACTGTGATATGGGGCGAATAAAAACGTCGTAGATCTCGCCAAGGTTGGGTGGGTTAAGACAAGGGTAAAATGACCATCCAATTACCCTACAACTGATAAATTCACTCTCTCTCTCCTCTGAAGCTATTTGCATTTTAGGGGATTATTTGTTTCTTTGTTTTCGGATTGTTTTGTTTGTAAAGTAGAATCATCCGGGTTTTCTTATAAATGAGCTAGTGCACTTAATTTATTTTGACGATGTGTAGTATGGATGGACGTGAAAAGAACCTGCCCCATCCGTCGAGCTAAGCCTTAGACAACCAGAAGTGCACGCCCTTCACTCCCATCCATGCGTCCCTAAGGTACATCCTATGGACCTTGCAGAACACCTCGCATCTTGGTTCTGTTTAGAACTCACAGTACCCACACATTACAAAATTGGCGCCCAACTTAAGGGGCCTGATTAGAGTTTTAGCTTTAGAAGGTTATTAACTAGTCAGATTCCTTTTATTTTTTTTATCGTCTTTCGTGGAACTGCAAGAAGCTAGAGTTTTTTTGGCATCTTGACCCGTTAGACAATGATATATCGAAGTAGTATTTTTTTTTTCCTCGTAATACCTATGAAGTCTGTTTAACTTGGAGGGCAATGGAATCCACAAGCGGTTCGTCTCTCGGAATTGCGATTGCAGTTCAGCAGATTGGACTGATCGACCAGAGCGACTGCTGTGCATTACCAGACCTCACCATGCTTTATAATTTCAGACGTATCAGGTCCGTATAATAAATCCTGGTTAGGAACCGCAAGACGCTGGAGGAATTTTAGCTCTTGACCAACCGGATGTACATTTTATCGGAAGTATACGAGTCAGTAATTTAATAGTGTATCCCCAAATAGAATCAGAGAAAGAGAGATTTTATTTTATCAGTTTTTTGTTCCAGCACACTTCGGATTCCCGAAGAGCTATATAGGAGTTTTGGTGGCGGACTAAATTTGTTTTTTTATTTTTGATTTGATTTGATTTTGATTTTTGGATTTGATATAATTTTTTTTTTGATTTATTGATTTATTGATTTATTATTATATTTATAATTCTATATTTTTTTTTTATTTGATCATTTGTGTATCGGAGAGATAATATAGTATTTCACAATGGCAGTGAGACACAGTTTAGAAAATCCAGCTGAAAGCGTAGGAGAGCAGGAAACTATTTGTTCCATTTGTTGCGAACCTGTGACATTAAATGAGATGTTGGCAACTACTCCTTGTAATCATAAATTTCATTACAGCTGTTTAATGCCACTTTTACAAGGAAAGTCAATTTGTCCAGTTTGCAATAGTAGTTGTTCGGTTAACCAGCTTTCTCTTGCAAACAATAATTTAATGATTGAATTGAACGAGGCAGAGACCGTAGGAGAAACTATAGATCCTAGCGTTGAACCATCCAGAGGTAATCCCAGTACCAGAGGGAAAGGTGCTATACCAAAAAGAGGGGTACAGACCAGGTCAATGCAACGTAAAGGACAACTCCTTGAGGTTGATAACGATCGAGAAGTGTTAGGCAGAACCGAAATAACCGATCTAGTACAATCTTGTATACAAGCTCAACAAAAGAGCATGTTACAGAATATTTCCCAGATTATAAACGCATCAATAGAGCAAGCTTTAAAAGTCAAAATGACTTCTCTTAATATCGAGTCAAGGGATCAGGACACAAGGTCACCCAGCGTTCCCCAATGCTTTAATGAATACCAATCTCAACTACCACCCATACATAGAAATATCAGTCATAATAGTGAGACATCTGTTGGAAACTCTAGAGCTTCGTGTATCTCCCCTGAAAAAGTCGCAAGCATTATACAAGGCTGGCGCATTAGATTCGACGGTGCTCGAAACGGCATGCAAGTCGAAGACTTTTTATATCGTATTCGCTCCCTTACATCACAAAACTTAGGAGGCGATTATCAACTTTTGTGTGATCATTTGTACTTGTTGTTCGCGGGAAAGGCGAATGAATGGTTTTGGAAGTTTCATCGTTCTTGTGAAAATTTCACTTGGAAAACCTTCCAGCAAGAATTTAGAGAAAAGTTCCAGGAAGTAGACTCCGACATGGACATTTGGGACATGATCAATGCTAGACGGCAATTAGAACAGGAACCATTCGAAGAATACCAGTTCGCTGTAGAAACTTTGTTAGGAAGACTCAAGGTTCCCATTTCGGAACAATCCACCATACGAATTCTTATTCGAAATGCTAAGAACTCGTTACGTTACGAATTGATGCATTTAGGTATTAACACTCTTGCTAGATTACGCGAAGAGATCCGTACTCACGAGCAATTTCAGAAGCACGTCAAGACGCAGTCAATGAAACCGAAGATATCAAATCGTTCCGTTTCGGAATTATATTCCATGTCAGATGATCAAGTAGATATGGAAGTAGACGAAATTCATAGGAGGAAGATGGTTTGCTGGAATTGTCAGAAGTCAGGACATAGGTTCGACGATTGTATGGAAGTCCGATCAGTATTTTGTTATGGTTGCGGAGCTAAAGATATTTATAAACCAAAATGCTCTCGTTATAACCCGACGGAAAACCGCCAGAGGGATGCGCAGAATACCACCAATCTGACGCATCCTTACAATCCAAACCACTAGTTAAAGAAGCTTATTCTCAAACGGAATACTCAACACCTATTCCAGAGAATAATAACGTTGAAGAAGCGCAAGAGAAACTGAACGCAGCTACCGAGCGAAACCCATTCGCACCTCTACACATTAGACGGAATAGGTACAATGCAGCAAAGTGTCGTATATTCGGATACGAAAATTCGACACCCAAACGAAAAAAAAAACGCTCGACCGCTCGTTTAAAATCATTTTGGAGAAATATAACCAATACCAGGAGAAAGTTAGTTTCCTCTATACTTGGTAATTCTGATGATAGGCTATATACAGACATCATTGTAGGAGAGAAGAATTATGTTGCGTTGCTAGATTCGGGAGCATCCGTTAGTTGTTTAGGTGGAAACGCGGCTACCGAAATTATGAGCAATCACAAACTTAAAAAATGTTCGGGAAATATTCGAACGGCTAATAATAATAAATGTTCCGTGGTAGGGAAGTATGTGACTAACATTTCTTATCGTGGCGAAACAAAGCCTATTGAATTCTACGTTATCCCAACCTTAACCCAGGATGTTTATTTAGGAATTGATTTCTGGAAGCCTTTTAAGTTGGTCCCTAGCCTGAGAAGTCCCAAGATTTTCAGTCCCTTATTATGAATTGTTAAATGAGGCAGGAAAATATTAGGAACTTATCATTTAAAGGACATACAAGTAGTAAAATAAAAATAGTTTTTTTTGGTTAATATTAGTAATTTCAGTTAATGACCCCTGCGAATAAGATTTTTGTGGCATTAACTGTGGTGTAGTGTGTGAATTTCCAACAGGGCATTCATATCACAGAAAAACATAGAAAATAAGATCTTTTTAAAAAGCTTAAAATGGTTGTATCTATTATTCTCCGGTCACCTTGGATAAGTGAACGAAAAATATCACGCGATCTTATCTATTGGGTTTTTGGGTATATCAAGATAATAGTGCAGCAGCAGTTAGGTGAAAGCTTTTTAGAGCTTTTAATGCTAGCATAGCTAGGGCTAGATTTGAATAGGGAAGCTTAGACACTAACTTGAATACGCTGAAGAGATAAGGCTGCATTATTAAGCCTAAATTTATAAAAGTAAATTCGTATTTTATTAAAACCAATATATGGAAGAATTTATTCAACCCAGCGGAACTAGCTGTGGAAACCAGTGAATTAGTGAATTTAGTTTATTTTAATGCCAGGTATGTTTTGAAGTTAGTACAGTGCAGTATTCTTCAAAGATTTATTTTCCTCAGTGCCACGTGCCCGTGCGGCTAGTACCGAGTTACGTAATCGGCTAGCTTAGTGAAGGAGTTAAAATGCAGCAATATTAGACCTGGATTAATTCCGACAGAATCGGATAGAATCAGTCTGATCAATTTTGGAGTCGAAAGGCGGCTGCAGCTTTCCTGGGATATATTGGACACCTTTATTTCGCTACGCTAAACTCCTGCGAATATGTGGTTACGGTCGTATCAATCAGCAGTGAATTTTTATATATATTGGCCTGCTTAAATATTCAAAGCTTTGCAGTTTATATTTTGCTTATTTTGTTATGAATTTTCACGGAAGAAAATGTCCCTCCCACTTATTATTTTTAATTTTAATTTTGCAAATTATTTAATGATCTAAATTCAAACGATTAGTATATAAATTTTCTTGATTATTTTAGTATGAATAAATATACATTTTTATATATATAAGTTACGATTAATTTTAAAGAGAAAGAGTTGAAATTTAATTGAAATTGAAGTACGAACTTTGCAATAGTATTTGAGCATGGCCAAGCAAATTTATTGTATTATTTTTTTTTATTAATTATTATTATAAAAACCTTTAGCATTCCTGTCCTTGAGCTCAACGGCGGAGAACTCCGGTAAGTGAATACCACTAAAAGAAATGAAACATACTTTGACCTAAAAAGTAAATTTTTTGAGCCATGAATCTTAAATAATCTGACTTTATATCATTGCAAATTTCCTAACGTTTAATATTAAAATGTAATTATAATTTAATTCGTGAACTTAACCTAATAGTATTAATTATTCTTATACATATATATATACTATTATAAATCATGAAGTATAATCAAATTATTTGTACTAGATTTTAAGGAAATATTACTTATCTAAATAGAAAACCCTAATTGTTAAAATGAATCCATTTTCTGTAAATATTTCTTTGGTCATTTTGGAAAATATGAAAGCTTAAGACTGTAACCGTTCCGCCGCCGAACCCCTAAATAGCCATGCTGGAACCACAATAGGTATCATATAGGACTGTGATATGGGGCGAATAAAAACGTCGTAGATCTCGCCAAGGTTGGGTGGGTTAAGACAAGGGTAAAATGACCATCCAATTACCCTACAACTGATAAATTCACTCTCTCTCTCCTCTGAAGCTATTTGCATTTTAGGGGATTATTTGTTTCTTTGTTTTCGGATTGTTTTGTTTGTAAAGTAGAATCATCCGGGTTTTCTTATAAATGAGCTAGTGCACTTAATTTATTTTGACGATGTGTAGTATGGATGGACGTGAAAAGAACCTGCCCCATCCGTCGAGCTAAGCCTTAGACAACCAGAAGTGCACGCCCTTCACTCCCATCCATGCGTCCCTAAGGTACATCCTATGGACCTTGCAGAACACCTCGCATCTTGGTTCTGTTTAGGACTCACAGTACCCACACATTACAAGAGGCGCATCTTCATTGCTCTGTGGTTAATTTGATCTTTACATGTATACGTATTCACATATTCACTTACACGGGTGCAAGTGTGTCAGCTCGATTTCGTTTAAAAGCCAGCTAAAAGTTTGAGTTTTTGTAATTTTTAGGCTTGGTATCCTAAGAAATTGGGAGTCTTCATTATTGGGTTAATAATGAAAGATATAATATTATAAGCTTTATTAAGGGGACCCCCCCCATTCTCGGTTTTAAAAAATCGACTTTTTTTTTTTAATTTAATTCGAACTTATAACTATTCAAGAATGTTCCCTGAAAATTTCAAGTAAAAATTTTAAAAACTCTTGAAGATATAGCCGATTTATGGTGGAAGCCTCAGGCGACGGCGAGATCCGTCTCAAAACTTTAAACGCGTTTTTCTCGAAACAGTGTTTTTACGACTGGCGCATGAGGTTACTCAAAAACTATTAATCCAATCGGTTCCAAATTTTAACACGTTATTCTATACATATATAGCTCTCGTATGAACTAGGATAAATCAAATCGGTGAAGATCTTCTTTACTTTTCAACTCGATTTGTGGCTGAAACAGTGGCGGACTAAGGACTTTTGAGGCCCGGGGCGGTTTTGTCTTGCTCCCCCCCCCCCCCCCCCCCTTCTCATAAATTCGTCATATAATTATGAGATTATCAATAAATAAAATTCTTTAACAAGAAATAAATTTATTCACAATATGAAACTAAAATTCGGTACGAGCATTTTACATTCAAACAAATTGAAGTTTGTGTTTTCTTGCTTTAATTGAAGAGAATTTGTTGATCACTTCGTCGAAATCTATTGTGGACGCGATTTTTAGCATTGCGAATGATACGTTAACAACATTTTTTTTTCAATTTTTCAATTAATTGGGTGCCCCTTGCGGGGCCCGGGGCGGACCGCCCCCCCCCCCGCCCCCCCCTTAGTCCGCTACTGGGCTGAAAAAAATGGAAATTTTCAAAAAAAATTTCAAACGTCCATTTTGTTAATTTATGATCGAAGTTAATAATACTAGTTCATACCAGAGCCAAACATGTACTTTTTCTAATCCCGTTGGAATTTTTGGATTCAGATGTTCCAGTGAGCGGAAATCACATGCGCCGCCGAAAAGAAGGGCTTTTCTTTGATCACAAAAAACAACAAAAACAAAAAAAAAATAAAAATTCTTGAAATGGTTTTCTTCCTTTTTGTGTCTTAATATATGTAAGCACAGTTACAACCTTAAAAAATAATTTATGTTCATTTGCTAGCCCATTGAAAATGGTCAAAATTTAAAATCGAGAATGGGGGGGGTCCATTTAAATTGACTAGAAATAGTCAGCGGAATCAAATAGATTAAAATTGTTAAAATAAATTATCAGTAGGGGCTCGTTATCAGCATCTATTCTTGTCCATCTTTCTCCCATTTTAGCATGTTGTTTGCTGTTCGTTGTATAATGCTTCCAAGCTTGAGAGCCAATGTAAAGCTTATGCACCCATTGTTATTGTTATGCCACCCCCTCTTATCTGGAGTCTACTTGGTAATTGCCTTAAGCCTGATTTGCCTTAAGCTTGGGCCGATGCCCTCGTGTTTTGGACGACCCTTGAATTGAACCCTCAAGAATTGTTTCACCATCTTTATTCTGGAATCTGTAGAAGATACATGATTAAGAAGGATGATTTATGGGGCCTGAATCCTGAGTTTTTGGTATACTTTTGGGGTTGTAGTGTCGTCAAGTTGTACCTTAGATGAGGTAGTAGTTTTAGTGTCGTCAAGTTGTACCTTAGACGAGGTACAACGAGTACCTAGAAAGGTAGTACTAGGTTGTACTATTCTTTCTAGTCCAGAAAGGCACCTAGGTACAATCATTGCACAGACTGGAACTGTACGCTGCAGTTCTAGGGACAGAGCTCAAGCATAGAGTCAAACAAGATAAACGCTTGCCTTAAGAGAACATAGCCAACATACCAACGATTATTTCGACCACATTGGAGCAGAAGACTCCATTTTAGACTCCGCCTGATGACAGGTCAGACTTTCGCATATAACATTCAATCAAACAAGAAAGGAAAGCTAACTTCGGGCGGAGCCGAAGTTTATATACCCTTGCAGTTAAAACCGGATATATATCGCAAACATCGGATATAGTTGGCCGATCCTTATGAAAATATGATAATATAACCCAATTTCATATAATACAAAAACCAAACCTAAAAATATCCCAAACTTCTATCTTCAAAAACACAAAAGTTGGGTCATTTCCGATCGTTCAGTTATATGGCAGCTATAGGATATAGTCGGCCGATCCTTATGAAATTTGGCATGTCGTAATGTTTTGCCAAAAAATGCTCTCATGTCAAATTTGAACTCTCTAACTTTAAAAACGTCAAAGTTATACCATTTCCGATCAATCAGTTATATGGCAGCTATAGGATATAGTCGGCCGATCCGGGCCGTTCCGACTTATATACTGCGTGCAAAAGAAAGAAGGCTGTGTGCAAAGTTTCAAGACGATAGCTTTAAAACTGAGAGACTAGTTCGCGTAGAAACGGACAGACAGACAGACAGACAGACGGACAGACGGACAGACGGACAGACGGACAGACGGACATGCTCATATCAACTCAGGAGGTGATCCTGATCAAGAATATATATACTTTATAGGGTCGGAGATGTCTCCTTCACTGCGTTGCACACTTTTGGACAAAATTATAATACCCTCTGCAAGGGTATAAAAATGTATATTCCCTTACACAAAAAAAGGAAAAAATAAGATGCTGCCAACAGAGGAATCTGCAAATTACCGCCAATTACAAAGTTATTTGGAAAACTAATTACTCCTCACTTGCAACACTTTTGCTGTTCGATTCTCCATGTCAGCGTTGCTTCATAACGCGACGCTTCACCACCACTTGAATTTATTGAAGTTGACATCCTTTGTCATAGATGGCTTCCGAAAGCAATTTGAGGAATATTTACACAGACTTTTGTAAAGCATTCGATTCAGTCAATCACTAACTCCTGTTGAGTAAAGTGAATCTTCTGGGATTTCCTACAGACCTTCTAACGTGAATCTCCAGCTACTTATTTGGAACAACACAAAAGGTCTCATTTAAAAATTTACACTTCCCTTGGCCCGTGCCTTATATGGGGTCAGACTGTTACGTCTTTTTATTGGCTTGCCCCCTGCCTTAACAAACTCGCTAGTACTTATGTACGCGCACGATGTTAAGCTTTGTTAAACTTCAGTCCGAGGTCGAAAATTTAAAAAATGGTGTTTATCGATTGAGATAATACTTAATGTGCTATTGGTTTAATCTTGGTGTACCATTAGGCTTAAAATTAAAATTTGCCGACCTTAAAGGTATTCTTGGTTTTATTAAAAGGTGGTCAAAAGAATTTAACGACCCCTATATCAGTAAAAGTTTAATTATTTCTTTGGTCCGACTGATTCTGGAGTACAGTTTTGGAGTCGCCATTTTGAAGTACATCAAGACAGCTCTTAGAGGTTTTCACTGGGATGCAAATCTACTTGCAGGGAGTATTATAATTTTGGTCAAAGGAGTGAAGGAGACATCTCCGACCATATAAAGTATATATATTCTTAATCAGGATCACCTCCTGAGTTGATATGAGCATGTCCGTCTGTCTGTCCGTCTGTTTCTACGCGAACTAGTCTCTCAGTTTTAAAGCTATCGACTTGATGTGTTGCATATGGAATTTGTACACACACATGTATTATTTATTTGTACACACACATGTAGACATACGCACACACATAAACCGAAGAACCTCAAAAGTTAAAAACATACAAGAGCCGATGATTGCCACGCGTAAAATCCCCGTAAAATGCGATGTGAGTTTGTACCACCGCATAAAAAAACAGGGGCAAAGAAAACGAGTCAAAAAACACCGCATTAGTTTTTCGATGTATCAATTTTGTACTCAGGTATAAAAATTAGTTGTTGCGTATGCGGTGGACTAGTGGTTGTGGTGTATCGCTGCAGATCCCTCGTATGGAATCTTAGCAAAAAAAAAATTCGTTTCATACTTTTGTGCTCGGAAAAACACACTGAAGCAATTCAGTAGGGAACCAGAATAAAAAGAATATGTGTAACTCCTCTAAAAATTGAGCTTCCGATTGAGCTTAGTTAAGATTTGCAAGTTTCATATTTTAACGAAAGTCTTAAAGAAAGTGCAATAGATATTTAAAAAAACCTTTCCAGTGAAAAAATGCTTAAATAGCTTAATAGGTTTTAATGTTATGCATCTTTTTATTTAAAAAATTGTTTTTATATTTTTTAAGTAAAAAGGTATTTTAAAAAAGTGTAGGAAAAATATAGGTTATATTTAAGTAACTACATCTCCCATTTTTTTCAGGATTGGGAAATATTTTTAGGAAAAAAAAAGTGAAAATAGACCAACAGAAGGATACATAAGCTTTCATTTTGAAGAAGAAGAAGAATCGAGACGGACATGGACAAATCGACTCCGCTGTTGACGTTTATCAATAATATATGTATATACTAGCATATATGTATATATGTATATATGTATATATATATACTGACCTGGCAAACGTTGATTTGCCACCAGATGACTTTATAATTTCTGTAAAAAATGTATACAGTTCTAGACTTATGTATAATAAAGTCATCTAGAGCGCTGTGAGCAATGAGGAAATATAAAGTCATATATAAAGTCTATAGCATGAAAAATATTTTTTGTTAGTCCATGTTTAGCTAACAAAAACAAACTGGATGGTTAACCCACTCGAGAGCATTCCACGTATAATTGTCCGTGTGAACAACATGGTATTCTTAAATCTAAGCCACAAATAGACATCGTTTGACATTGGGATTTGTTGATAGTCATTGCAATCTAATCGGAAACTGAATACATTTAAATTGAATTGGCGCATCTGTAAGTATAATAGGAATCCGTGGTATTAGTATATTTTCACCTCTGAACTTTCCATTTAAAATGCTGGCTTCGATCACGTTTTTCATTAATTTTTGAATGACTAATCGCGTACCGTTGCACATGCTGGCTTCGATCACGTTTTTCATTAAATTTCGAATGACTAATCGCGAACCTTTGCACACTCGGGGCGGGTTATAAGGCTCATACTGGAATGCTAGACGCAGAAATGAATCAGATATAAATGCTCTGCGTTCAGCTCGTGTATCTTCTGTCTCTTCCTGATGCAATTGCGCTATTCTAACACGTAAATCAGTATTTTGTTGCTGGATTTGTTCTTCGGTTCTTTCTGATCTTTTATTTTGCATGTTTCGAGATCTACTTGTATCACGGCTCAAATCCCCCTTTGCGTTTTCTTGGCATTGCAAACTTTACATAACCCTCATAAATAGAATTAATGCATATACTTAATTTTGGAGGATTTTTGCCCCAGTTTAAATTGTGTTAAAATGCTATGGTAGTGTGAGTTTGTCAGTGTGATGAGGTAGTAACTCACGTTATATGCTATTTTGGTATGTCGAACAGTATTTAAGAGGATGAAAAATATATGTTGGCGGATTCTCAGACCTACTTAATACGCACACAAAAATTCATGAGAATCGGTATAGCCCTTCGGAGGAGTATGGTTACAAATGTACTGTACTTTACTTTAGATGATTAGATGATGTACTTTAGATGACTGAAGATGATTTTGAGCTCATTGGAGTAACACCATTGTTACCATCATTTGGGTCTCCTTTTAACATTGGGTTCATCGAGGCACTATGATGAGTCTGACTCTGAAGTTCACCCCGAGGTAATCGTACCACGCCTTTGGAAGGATCTTCAGGTAAAATAAAGTATTAAAATAGTGCACCAATGATCGTCGTAGTTAACTTGGGTTTGAGATCCCACCTCTGATGGGACCTCCCACCTCCACCTCGGAACCCTATATACAGAAACCATACTCGGTGTAACGTTCTTTCAATGAAAAGAAGTTATATTTTAATAGTTAGAATGCAACCCTGGATGCAGAGACGGCGAACCTTCAAAGTCCCATTAGTAAACTTAAAGAATTTAGGAATCGGGACGTATGTGAATTGTGCTGCGGATGGACTTATGTCAGACTTATTTCAAGAGAAGAGATGTAAAATAGGAAAGTGCTTATTTCAAGAATCGGCTCCAGATGAACGTATAACAGGTCCAGAGATTCACATTAAGCAAGGAGTATTTTATATTCCTTTAGATTGGTTGATAGGCAACATAACCAACATGACGTTTTGATCCTTTGAATGCAATTGAAGTCAAATGTGGGATTTTGCGAGGACTTGATCAAGAAGATCTCAGAAGGCAGACAAGATGATTTTCTGATACCTACCATAATGATGTCTCTATCGCTATCGAATTACACAGTGAAACAGGGATTCTGAACTTTTAAAGTGACATAGTAAGAATTTTTTATCTGGTCCAATATAGCACAAAACCGTGTTTGAAATATTTGTAACAACCTCAAAATCTTGATTTATTTAAAAACAAAAAGTTTTTCGGTACTTTTTTCCGCTTAAAAATTTGTAAACGCGTAATTTTAAACTAATTTTAGTTTGTGCAATGCCGAATTCAAGCTATAATTTCACGATTTCAACCGATTCGTATGTGCCTAAACTCCATTTCATGAATTCGGCAACACACGAAAATTGACTACGTTTTCAGCCCCAAAGCATGAATTAGTGATGCGCAACCAACTTTACGCTGTACAAATCAGGCGACAACGCCATGCATAAAAAATGAAATTAAAAAAAAACAAGCTACCGCCACTTAGCGACTTTGGAAATGAATTTCCAGGTTCTTGTACGCTGATTGTAGTTGGCATCTGGCATCTGGCATCTCTACTAAAATCAAATCACGAAATAATTTGTGTCGCATATACAGGGGTTATTTCTATATCAAGTTTTCAAGAACTCGTGATTGCTATCGCATAAACATAGTAAATGTCACTTGAAAAGCTTTTTTTTTTTTTTTGTTGTCATCTAAAGAGTATTCCTTAAGAAAAATTAGGTGCCGTGTTTTTTCACCCTTACAGCAGTTGAATGGCCTTCATAAAGTAAAGTTAAAAGTTCTGTTTCTTACCATCTGTATTTCACTCAGAATATTCTGTACTGTTCCTGTTAGCGTAGCTAAAGGTGAACGTTTATTCAGTCTTTTAACTCGGATAAAAAATTGTTCCCGTTGTACCATGAGTCGATAAAGTATGACTACCATGTTATAATAGAACTGGAATCAGGACTTGCCCGTAATCTCGGTCTCAACGCAAAAATTTCGATGTTCTCCGACCAGAAAGCTCGTAAGGTATAAGGTTTCGTAAAAAATAACTAGTTCTTACAAGTCTAGTTGAAAGTCTGTTATGTGAATCGATCTACCAAATAATACAGATAATATTCACCCGAAATTGAATCAAAGAGTACCAACTACGCACTGATATTGTGAATAAACGTACTATAAATATTTGAACAATAACAAGATGATTTTATTACTAACTTTCTCTTAATGATATTTTCATCGTTATCAGTCAATTCACACGACTTTGGTTCTCATCTTATTTTAGCTTCTGATGTATAACTCAAATAATTATTTTTTGGGTGGCCTTCTTTCGCTATCCGCTATAGGTTACGAAGATTTAATTGTAGGGATATTATTCCCTGGCACTGCTGGCCTAAAGACTCAGTCAGTGATATATGTTAAAAAGGCGGTTTCTGGTGAAGATTTCTGTAAGCTATTTAGCTATTACATTATTTAAATCAGTAATGGAACTAAAACTAACAAACAGAATAAAATGCAATTTGTGACGGTAGGGGAGACTCAGGATTTCATGGATGATGGTTATGCTTAGGGAGGAAGAGCTAATCAAGCCCGGCTCTCTTTTCTGCGTTCTGTCATGATTGACAATTAGGGTTTCGTTGACAATAACACGCTTATCGAAGGTGACAAGTTGTGTTCCGCATGTCAGAACGTTAGTTCCGTTGTTCACGCGCACGAGTGCCGTTCGTTCGTTTATGATTCGTTATCGTTCGTTATGATGATGATTTCTTCGTCGAAGTTGGTGATGGGCTAAAGGTTGCTCCAAGACCTCCAATGTGGAGCTCCAATGTCACCAGCAAGCAGAAGGTGGCTACTGGTGTTACAGAGCAGTACTTTATTGCATGGATTTTCCCATTACATTTTCCCACTAAGTAAACCTCAACATAGTTTTATGAAAAACAATATTCTTGTTAGGCCGTCAGCCAACGGGTACAACAGGGGGACCTACGCGCAAGCAATTGCGTGCCGTAACTGTGTACACCGCTGGTAGTGCGACTATACTCTTCACGTGAGGGCGGCTGGTAACAGGTCCCGGTAAGGTCATGTCTCTGCCGAGGATGCTGGCTAATGGTAGTCGGGCGGGGAGAAGAACACTCCCTTTCTTAAATCACCCCAATCCAAGGTGGAACAGCATATGCCGAAGGATGCGTGTCCGAGGGGGTTTAATATGCGAACTCTGGGGGACCGGCCGACCTCCCAGTTTTAACCAGGCTTATCGTGATAAGCGGGTATATGAACAAAATATGAACACTACCAATCCAAATAAAAACCTAAGTGGAGAACGGAACTCCCTTAAAAAGTCCGGAAATGGGGTCAGTGACCCGTCAAACTCCAAGGCCTTCAAAAGACAAGGAGTTGCTGAGATGGAGAAGCCCTCCACAGAGGGGTAATATCTGGAGGCGGGACGCGCCGATGCGGAGGAGGTTGCCAAGGCTTCTTTTTCCAAAGCGGGGTTAGCCATGGGACCACCGAACGGCGAGAGAGGAAGACCCCAGGGTCAACCTCTAAACCAACCGGCGGTGCCCCTAAGGCGAACCCTGGTCCGGAAGCACCTCACTCGAAGCAGCGTAAAGGCTCCTACAAGGACAGAAGAAGAGCAGCCTTCGTTCTAATGAGGGCGGACCCATCGGCCGAATCCAACCCGGACCAGGCCGAGATTATTAAGTGGGCAGGGGAGATCCTACCCGACTTCAATCCGGAAAAGGCGGGAGAAAGGCTGGATCCGAAGAGACGTACTGGGTCAGACCCTGCCAAGGAGGCCGCGCAAAGCGCGAAAAGGCAGAGGTCTACAGAGGGAGAAGCCCCCCAGGCCAAGAAGAGGAAGGCCCAGCCGCAGCCGTCCAACCACTCGTTCGCCGAAGTAACGAAGGGAAGAACCTTAATTGGAGTCCTAGACAAGGGCTCCAAGGATGGGCTCATCCCCAAGGAACTTTGGCGACGAGTGGTAAACGAGTTGCATGGGCGCTTCGTGGAGGAGATGCTGCGAAGCGGAGGACTCCCACCAGAATGCGAAGACGCAGGATGGTATCAGGGTAGCGTCAAGGTGATTGCTTGCCAAGACGCGTGATCGGTGGAGACCTACAAGCGGATGGTTGCATCGCTTGGAGAGGTCTACTCTGGAGCTAAGCTGGTGGCGGTTGACTGGGACGAGATCCCCAGCAAACCGAGGGCGCGAGTGTGGCTCACAGAAAAGCCAACCGGACAGAAAAGTCACATCAGAGGCCTCCCGACTCAGGAAGGTCCTCGCAACTACTGCACCAAATGTAGGATACATTAAAACCTCAGAAGGTAACTGGACATTGTCCAGCAGAGAAACCCTAGAGGCTCTCATAGGGACACATTTCCCGGGATGCTCTCGAGAAGATACAACCCTGGAAATGCAGACACAGGAGAATAGCCCCTCTACCACTAACCAACTTCAATACCTATTGAGTGATAGGTATCTCAGCTCTCAGCTGGGAAATAAATAGCTTCAAGCCCTTCAAATCCCCAGGCCCAGATGGCATTGTCCCGGCTCAACTAATTAAAGCCGGACCCAATCTGAGATCTTGGGTCAAGAAAGCTTTCTCAGCAATTTTCAGGATAGGCATCGTACCCGCAAGGTGGTTGCGGACGAAAGTCGTATTTATAGCCAAAGCGGGAAAAGCATCTCACTGCACCCCTAAGGACTTCAGACCAATAAGCCTGTCGTCCTTCCTTCTCAAGACAATGGAGAAACTAATCAGCTTCCATATTAATCTTATTTTAAGCCCAGATGATATCTCGGGATCACAGCATGCGTATAGGAAGGGCCGATCGCTTATGCGGATGATGTCGCAATTGCCTTCTCTGGAAAATTTCCTCAGACTCTATGTGACCGTATGACGGACAAAATTAGGGTCCTCTCAACGTGGGCAGTTAGAAATGGACTGGGTGTAAACCCGTCCAAAACCGAGCTCGTCCTCTTCACCAGGAAGTACAAAATACCGAACCTAAGGCTTCCAAAACTATTAGGAGAAACACTATCCCTTAGCGATAGCGCCAAGTACCTAGGGATTACGCTAGACAGGAAACTGTACTGGAAGTCAAACACCAGGGATAGAGCTAACAAGGCAACAATCGTGCTCTATACTTGCAGGAAAGCCATTGACCTTAAATGGGGAATGTCACCAAAAATAGTAAGATGGCTTTACACGGCGGTCATTAGACCCTACCTTTTCTACGGGGTGATAGTCTGGTGGCCTGCTCTCACCAACTCCACAATCAGGGAAAAGCTTAGGAAAACGCAAAGGATGTCGGAGGTCTGTATCACAGGCAGCCTACGTACTACACCGACGGATGCCCTAGACTTCATACTCGACCTATTACCGGTAGATACAATGGGGGTCAAGATAGCCACGCTATCGGCAATCAGGCTACGAGAGACGGGCACATGGACATGGACTGACTATGGACATACCAAATTAGATCTACACCATTGCACGGTCTACAGACTACTGCGTACCTGTCGATCATCCCACCTTAAAATACAAGGCGGTTTCCATTGCGAACGGCTGTGTCTTAATGAGTCCTTCAGACTCCCCGACCACTGTAGTGTTTTCCAAGCAGAAGTAATAGCTATCGGAGAAGCACTCAGATCCCCAGCACTTATTGGTAATCAGGACACAATCTGTATCTTCTCAGACAGTCAAGCGGCACTCAAAGCCCTTGACGGTCTTTAATCCAACTCCAGGACAGTGAATGACTGTCGCAGATCTCTTAACGAGATGGCAGAGCAGCATGACATACACCTCAAATGGGTGCCCGGACATAGGGACCACGAGGGTAATTGCGCCGCCGACGAACTAGCAAGAGCAGGTACTACCAATCCTCTCAGGGATGCAGGGATCACTTCAACCGCGCATCACTGAGGAAATGGAGAAATATCCAAAACTGCAGGAACTCCCGCATGATATGGCCCATATGGGTCTCAACGCAAAAATGTCGATGTTCTCCGACCAGAAAGCTCGTAAGGTATAAGGTTTCGTAAAAAATTACTAGTTCTTACAAGTCTAGTTGAAAGTCTGTTATGTGAATCGATCTACCAAATAATACAGATAATATTCACCCGAAATTGAATCAAAGAGTACCAACTACGCACTGATATTGTGAATAAACGTACTATAAATATTTGAACAATAACAAGATGATTTTATTACTAACTTTCTCTTAATGATATTTTCATCGTTATCAGTCAATTCACACGACTTTGGTTCTCATCTTATTTTAGCTTCTGATGTATAACTCAAATAATTATTTTTCGGGTGGCCTTCTTTCGCTATCCGCTATAGGTTACGAAGATTTAATTGTAGGGATATTATTCCCTGGCACTGCTGGCCTAAAGACTCAGTCAGTGATATATGTTAAAAAGGCGGTTTCTGGTGAAGATTTCTGTAAGCTATTTAGCTATTACATTATTTAAATCAGTAATGGAACTAAAACTAACAAACAGAATAAAATGCAATTTGTGACGGTAGGGGAGACTCAGGATTTCATGGATGATGGTTATGCTTAGGGAGGAAGAGCTAATCAAGCCCGGCTCTCTTTTCTGCGTTCTGTCATGATTGACAATTAGGGTTTCGTTGACAATAACACGCTTATCGAAGGTGACAAGTTGTGTTCCGCATGTCAGAACGTTAGTTCCGTTGTTCACGCGCACGAGTGCCGTTCGTTCGTTTATGATTCGTTATCGTTCGTTATGATGATGATTTCTTCGTCGAAGTTGGTGATGGGCTAAAGGTTGCTCCAAGACCTCCAATGTGGAGCTCCAATGTCACCAGCAAGCAGAAGGTGGCTACTGGTGTTACAGAGCAGTACTTTATTGCATGGATTTTCCCATTACATTTTCCCACTAAGTAAACCTCAACATAGTTTTATGAAAAACAATATTCTTGTTAGGCCGTCAGCCAACGGGTACAACAGGGGGACCTACGCGCAAGCAATTGCGTGCCGTAACTGTGTACACCGCTGGTAGTGCGACTATACTCTTCAAGTGAGGGCGGCTGGTAACAGGTCCCGGTAAGGTCATGTCTCTGCCGAGGATGCTGGCTAATGGTAGTCGGGCGGGGAGAAGAACACTCCCTTTCTTAAATCACCCCAATCCAAGGTGGAACAGCATATGCCGAAGGATGCGTGTCCGAGGGGGTTTAATATGCGAACTCTGGGGGACCGGCCGACCTCCCAGTTTTAACCAGGCTTATCGTGATAAGCGGGTATATGAACAAAATATGAACACTACCAATCCAAATAAAAACCTAAGTGGAGAACGGAACTCCCTTAAAAAGTCCGGAAATGGGGTCAGTGACCCGTCAAACTCCAAGGCCTTCAAAAGACAAGGAGTTGCTGAGATGGAGAAGCCCTCCACAGAGGGGTAATATCTGGAGGCGGGACGCGCCGATGCGGAGGAGGTTGCCAAGGCTTCTTTTTCCAAAGCGGGGTTAGCCATGGGACCACCGAACGGTGAGAGAGGAAGACCCCAGGGTCAACCTCTAAACCAACCGGCGGTGCCCCTAAGGCGAACCCTGGTCCGGAAGCACCTCACTCGAAGCAGCGTAAAGGCTCCTACAAGGACAGAAGAAGAGCAGCCTTCATTCTAATGAGGGCGGACCCATCGGCCGAATCCAACCCGGACCAGGCCGAGATTATTAAGTGGGCAGGGGAGATCCTACCCGACTTCAATCCGGAAAAGGCGGGAGAAAGGCTGGATCCGAAGAGACGTACTGGGTCAGACCCTGCCAAGGAGGCCGCGCAAAGCGCGAAAAGGCAGAGGTCTACAGAGGGAGAAGCCCCCCAGGCCAAGAAGAGGAAGGCCCAGCCGCAGCCGTCCAACCACTCGTTCGCCGAAGTAACGAAGGGAAGAACCTTAATTGGAGTCCTAGACAAGGGCTCCAAGGATGGGCTCATCCCCAAGGAACTTTGGCGACGAGTGGTAAACGAGTTGCATGGGCGCTTCGTGGAGGAGATGCTGCGAAGCGGAGGACTCCCACCAGAATGCGAAGACGCAGGATGGTATCAGGGTAGCGTCAAGGTGATTGCTTGCCAAGACGCGTGATCGGTGGAGACCTACAAGCGGATGGTTGCATCGCTTGGAGAGGTCTACTCTGGAGCTAAGCTGGTGGCGGTTGACTGGGACGAGATCCCCAGCAAACCGAGGGCGCGAGTGTGGCTCACAGAAAAGCCAACCGGACAGAAAAGTCACATCAGAGGCCTCCCGACTCAGGAAGGTCCTCGCAACTACTGCACCAAATGTAGGATACATTAAAACCTCAGAAGGTAACTGGACATTGTCCAGCAGAGAAACCCTAGAGGCTCTCATAGGGACACATTTCCCGGGATGCTCTCGAGAAGATACAACCCTGGAAATGCAGACACAGGAGAATAGCCCCTCCACCACTAACCAACTTCAATACCTATTGAGTGATAGGTATCTCAGCTCTCAGCTGGGAAATAAATAGCTTCAAGCCCTTCAAATCCCCAGGCCCAGATGGCATTGTCCCGGCTCAACTAATTAAAGCCGGACCCAATCTGAGATCTTGGGTCAAGAAAGCTTTCTCAGCAATTTTCAGGATAGGCATCGTACCCGCAAGGTGGTTGCGGACGAAAGTCGTATTTATAGCCAAAGCGGGAAAAGCATCTCACTGCACCCCTAAGGACTTCAGACCAATAAGCCTGTCGTCCTTCCTTCTCAAGACAATGGAGAAACTAATCAGCCTCCATATTAATCTTATTTTAAGCCCAGATGATATCTCGGGATCACAGCATGCGTATAGGAAGGGCCGATCGCTTATGCGGATGATGTCGCAATTGCCTTCTCTGGAAAATTTCCTCAGACTCTATGTGACCGTATGACGGACAAAATTAGGGTCCTCTCAACGTGGGCAGTTAGAAATGGACTGGGTGTAAACCCGTCCAAAACCGAGCTCGTCCTCTTCACCAGGAAGTACAAAATACCGAACCTAAGGCTTCCAAAACTATTAGGAGAAACACTATCCCTTAGCGATAGCGCCAAGTACCTAGGGGTTACGCTAGACAGGAAACTGGACTGGAAGTCAAACACCAGGGATAGAGCTAACAAGGCAACAATCGTGCTCTATACTTGCAGGAAAGCCATTGACCTTAAATGGGGAATGTCACCAAAAATAGTAAGATGGCTTTACACGGCGGTCATTAGACCCTACCTTTTCTACGGGGTGATAGTCTGGTGGCCTGCTCTCACCAACTCCACAATCAGGGAAATGCTTAGGAAAACGCAAAGGATGTCGGAGGTCTGTATCACAGGCAGCCTACGTACTACACCGACGGATGCCCTAGACTTCATACTCGACCTATTACCGGTAGATACAATGGGGGTCAAGATAGCCACGCTATCGGCAATCAGGCTACGAGAGACGGGCACATGGACATGGACTGACTATGGACATACCAAATTAGATCTACACCATTGCACGGTCTACAGACTACTGCGTACCTGTCGATCATCCCACCTTAAAATACAAGGCGGTTTCCATTGCGAACGGCTGTGTCTTAATGAGTCCTTCAGACTCCCCGACCACTGTAGTGTTTTCCAAGCAGAAGTAATAGCTATCGGAGAAGCACTCAGATCCCCAGCACTTATTGGTAATCAGGACACAATCTGTATCTTCTCAGACAGTCAAGCGGCACTCAAAGCCCTTGACGGTCTTTAATCCAACTCCAGGACAGTGAATGACTGTCGCAGATCTCTTAACGAGATGGCAGAGCAGCATGACATACACCTCAAATGGGTGCCCGGACATAGGGACCACGAGGGTAATTGCGCCGCCGACGAACTAGCAAGAGCAGGTACTACCAATCCTCTCAGGGATGCAGGGATCACTTCAACCGCGCATCACTGAGGAAATGGAGAAATATCCAAAACTGCAGGAACTCCCGCATGATATGGCCCATCCGATCTAAGAAGAGGTCAATGATGCTTATTGCCCTAAATAGGCAGGACTGTAGTCTGGCGATCAAGGCCATTACGGGACATTGGTTAATAGGAGCACACGCGGCTAGACTAGCGGTGCCACATTATGACTACTGCAGGAGCTGTGGAGACGAAGAAGAGGAAGGGACAGTTGCACACCTCCTGTGTCAATGCCCTGCGCTGGGGCGCATCCGACTCAAATTCTTGGGCGCAGCAATACTTACAGACCTTACAGACCTCGCGGAGGTCGCTCCACACAGACTCGTAGCTTTCATCCGTAAATCTGTATGGGACCGCGAGCCGTTTCAGGAAGGATAGAACACCCTTGGGCACATAAGTAGCGGGAAGGGAGAGGTCCTTTTGTAGGATCCTTGCCTGTGCGGTATCACAAGGAGCCCCAGCGGCTCAAGTGGATGGGGGTCAGAACCGGCCCCTCATCGCCGCCTCAACCTAACCTAACCATATTCTTATTACATGCTAATTTTATCCTAGGGAATTAAGAATAAAATGTAAAATGTTCAAAGATTGAAGAATTTCAACGGACACAACGGACAAGATATACCTAATGAGAGTCTCGATGGATTCCTCCATTCAAACACTTTTTCGCATTCAAACACAATCTGCATGGTCTAAAATATTGGGTCTAACTATGTTGACTTTAGCTAGAGCTACGGCAAGCATTAAATTCTCCATTCTCCAACTCCAGCTCCTAATCATTCTGTTTCGAGAAAGTAACATCTTGTATAAATGACCTGTATCGAATTTTTTGCCAATTTAAGAATTTGATTGACGTTAGTTGTAAAATTATTAATTTGATCTTGGGTTTTATTGTTCATAATTATTTTTCTTTTGCTTGGATTTATCAAGTTTGGATTTATGGATTTGTTTCTGTTAGTTTAATTTTTTGCAAGTCCTCTGCATCTGCTGTCCCTGTTACGACTTTCAAAGCCGATCCTAAAAGTCAAGACTTTTAGCTACTCGGTGTACCACTAAGGAATCTATCAGGTTGCGGTGGTGAGCGCTATCTACGCTCAGGTTTCTCATGTGCGGTTGCGGAAACGCGCCGGCTAAATTTTCGGTCTCTTCTATAACGCGCATACACTCAAAGATTTGTCGAATATTTAACCAAAGCGTAACTTTCCCAGACTAGGATCCTACCATCAAATGTGGGAATATATTTGGCTTGGCAGTAGTCTGATGTGGGCCTGTACAGTGAAACCAGTAAAGTGAATTTCTTAGCTATTTTTTGATCACTCACCACCAAAGGAATTTAGTCTAATCTATAAGGGTGAGCTCCTTGGCTATGCTTATAATTAATAAAAAATTAAGCAAAGTGGCTAGATAAAAAGAAAAATGGTAAAAAAATTTCAAGGGACAAGTGCGTTGTTAATCTTTTATTATCTTAACTTGTCCTTATGGACCCCCCTCCCGTTTATAAGGACAGAACCTCCCCAGGTCTGCTTGGACTGCTTTCGTAGAGTTTGTTTGTTATTATTTTCCTTTTGTTAGTCTTTAATAAGATTTTTTTACTTCAAACACTCGGTTTTGTCGGGAAGCGTTTTCCCTGGATCTGAGCGCGTTTTGAGCATTCCTTATTTTTCCTTCTAATCCGAGTTATGGATTGAAGAGCCACATAAACGTAACGGTCCAGTGCAATGCACTAATTGTCAAGAGTATGGACACACAAGGTCTTACTGCACACTTCGGGCTGTCTGTGTAGTCTGCGGGGACGCCCACAAGTCCGCTTGCTGCACTACAAACAAGGACAGTACCGTGAAGAAATGTGGAAACTGCGGAGGCAGCCATACGGCAAACTATAGAGGATGTATTGTGTATAAGGAGTTAAAGAGTCGCATGCGTCAAGCGACCGCAACGCGCAACCAAAATCCACAGAATGCGTACGTTTCGTCAAAAACCACGCCAGACGTCTTCTTCGCCAAAGCTGCGAGATCCTCATTCGGTCCACTAAACACCACCAACGGCTTCTCCTATGCCGATGCTCTACGATCTGGAAGGGAAATTCCAATTCAGCCTAACTCTCAAAGCGCTCAACAGGCCCCAGAACAGCCACACAGCAAAACGGAAACTATGATGCTTACCCTCCAACAAAGTATGATGGAGCTTATGTCATTCATGAAAACGACCATGCAAACGCTTGTTCAAAACCAGAACATGGTGATACAGCTGCTCGTAGCACAACAGTCCAAATAATCTATGCAGGCGCTACGAATATCAATGTGGAACACCAATGGTGTCTCACGGCATAAACTAGAATTGTCACAATTCTTGACCGAAAACCATATTGACGTTATGCTACTGGTGGAAACGCATCTTACAAGCAAATACAACTTTCATATAAGAGGCTACACAATCTACCGCACAGATCATCCAGATGGGAAAGCCCACGGCGGAACTGGAATTCTAATCAGAGAATGAATTAAACACCATTTTCACAAAAGGTTTGCAACAAACTTCTTGCAGGCCACATCGATACAAATTCAGTCAAGCAACGGAATCCTTTCAATTGCTGCCGTTTACTGCCCTCCTCGCTTCTCAATCTCGGAAGGACAATTTATGGACTTCTACAATTCACTTGGGGATCGATTTATAGCCGCAGGAGACTACAACGCCAAACATACGCACTGGGGATCACGTCTAGTGACTCCCAAAGGAAGACAATTGTACAATGCAATTATAAATGTGAAAAATAAACTGGACTACGTTTCCCCTGGAAGTCCCACATACTGGCCAACAGACTCACGAAAGCTCCCAGACCTTATTGATTTTGCAGTAACAAAAAACATACCTCGCAATCTAATAAGTGCCAAAGCAGTCTCGGACTTATCATCAGACCACTCGCCTGTGCTTCTAACGCTTCTTCAAAGCCCAGAAATAACCGAACACCCCTTCAGTCTGACGACGACAAAAACAAACTGGCTAAAATACAAAAAGTACGTGAGTGCCCACATAGAACTCGCCCCGGATTTTAACATGGAATCGGACATCGACTACACTACGAGCGCCCTGGAAGAAGTACTCGTTGCGGCAGCTAAAATCTCTACTCCTCATAGGAAAGAAGTAGACCGAAACAAACACTTCAAATCTAATCAGCAAATCGAACAGCTCGTGCGAGAAAAGAGGCGCACGCGTCGTGATTGGCAAAACAGCAGATCACCAGCTTCAAAACAACGCCTTAAGGAAGCAACCCGATCACTCGACCAGGCTCTTCACCAACAGGAAGAAAATGCACAGCTGAGGTACATCCAGAATCTCTCGCCAACAAGCACAAAGTACCCCCTGTGGAGGGCCCACCCAAATCTTAGTGCCCCAATTGAAACGACCACCCCGATAAGAAACTCTTCGGGATGCTGGGCTCGCAGCAACGAAGACCGAGCTGAAACATTCGCCACACATCTCCAAAGTGTCTTCCAGCCAAACCCAGCCTCAAATTCATTCCTCCTGCCAGTAATTCAGCCAGAGTCCTCCCCTCAGCCAGCCGCACCTCCATTCCGGCCGAACGAAATCGAAAAAGTCATAAGAGGGCTAAAACCAAAAAAGGCTCCCGGTGGTGACCTATTGACCCCAAAGATGCTGATCGAACTTCCAAAATGCGCTATAGAGGTCGTCTGCAAACTATTTAATGGAATCATTAATCTTGGCTATTTCCCAAAAAAGTGGAAGAAATCCATTATTATAATGATACCGAAGCCTGGAAAAGACCACACAATTCCGTCATCATACAGACCAATAAGCCTTCTATCTTGTTTGTCTAAACTGTTTGAAAAATGCTTGTTAACTCGCATAATACCACATCTGGAAGCTTGCAATATCATCCCGGCACACCAATTTGGCTTTCGAAGAAACCATGGAACCATCGAACAAGTGAACAGATTAACGTCCGAAATACGCTCAGCCTTCGAACAACGAGAATACTGCAGCGCTATTTTCCTCGACGTATCTCAAGCTTTCGACCGAGTTTGGCTCATCGGACTCATGCACAAAATTAAAACGTATTTGCCAACATACACCCACAAGCTACTGGAATCATACCTCTTCAATAGGGTATTCTCAGTGAGATGCAACGCAGCTACTTCGGGCGACTACACCATCGAAGCTGGAGTTCCACAGGGAAGCGCACTCGGGCCGTGTCTATATGTTTTGTATACTGCGGATATTCCTACGAGCGCACAACTAACAACGTCAACGTTCGCCGATGATACCGCTATTCTTAGTCGCTCCAGATGCCCAACGCAGGCAACAACCCAACTGGCTAATCATCTCACAATAGTGGAAAGGTGGCTGTCCGACTGGCGCATTAAAATAAACGAACAAAAGTGTAAACATATAACGTTTACTCTTAATAGACAAACATGCCCTCCGCTTTTACTAAACGGTATGCAGATCCCTCAAGCTAACGACGTAACGTACCTTGGCGTTCACCTTGATAGACGACTTACCTGGCGTAAGCACATCGAATGCAAAAAGATGCATCTAAAACTGAAAGCCAGCAGCCTCCACTGGATCATAAACTCACGATCGCCACTGTGCCTGGACTACAAGCTACTACTGTACAATTCAGTCCTAAAGCCAATCTGGACGTATGGCTCCCAGCTGTGGGGGAACGCGAGCAGCAGCAACATAGACATCATACAGCGCGCACAATCAAAAATCCTGAGAACTATCACAGGGGCACCTTGGTATGTTCGCAACGAAAACATCCACCGGGATCTGGGCATCCTCGCAGTGAAAGACGAAATCCAGAAGCAAAAAGAGTCATACAAAGAAAAACTGTCTTCGCACCCAAATTTTCTCGCTCGGGGATTGACTGGGGTTTCTAGCGTATCCCGCCTTAGACGCAACGACCTCCCAACCCAGCAATCGATTTTTAGGGCCGTCTAACTCCGTATCAGTCAATATGACTGTTAGTTAAGTTAAAAATATAAGATTTGATACACCTCTTGTTAGTCTCGCAAAGAGAAGATTCAAGAAATAAAAGCAACGTTAAAAAAAAAAAAAAACAAAAAGTTATGGATCATCCGGGTGCGCTCGTACGACGTCAATCGGTCTTGTCGATGACGGAGTGAATCGATATATTGTACTCGGTGGTAGCTAATATCTCGCAAGATTTAGAAATGACCGCACCCCAAAGACGCTTTTGGGTTCTACAAATTCTTTTATGGCCATGACTTTTTTTGGGTCCCCTGTGGTGCCATTGTTGGTAAATTTGAACCCAAGAAAGCTCACGTTTTTTTTTGCAAAAAACGAAATTTTTGAAGCGACACCCTCATGTACGCAACGTATAGGCTTTTTAATATCCAGTGTACGTGCTTGAAATGGGAGTTTTTGTCCTCTGAGTATATGATAATGTCGTCTACGTTGACAAAACAGAATTTGCCAATCTATTCTCGTAGAATGTCGTCTAAGGTCCTTTAAAAAATGGTAGCCGCATTCTTAAGACAAAATGGAAGCCTTTTTAATTCGTATATATGTACCTCCATTCACCGAGAAAAACGTTTTTTCGTGGTCGCATTTAGCGAGTATTATTTGGCAGTCAAAAGATTTGAGATCCAGGGTTATAAAATATTTGGCTTTTCCCAGGTTCCCCAATATTATTGTAATATTTGGCAGGGTGTATCTGTGGGGATACCTCTTTTATTTAGTTTGCGAAAGTCACAACTTTCACACTTTCTCCTAAAAAATTAATGACGTCCAGGTCATGCTCTTGTAAGGCGTCGCCATCGGTTTGCGTCACCGCGTTCGAAGCTGTGAAGCTGGCGTACAATTTACCTGCAGGCTTGGCATTTTGACTGATTTACGCGTTGTTTCTTCTGGAAACCCGTGCGATCGGATGTAGCCGGCCTTCTATTCTTATAGGCTGTCTTCTTATATGCGTCTGGCTAAATCAAAAAATTTTCGCGCATAGCTCAATTGTAGCGAAAAGAATAAAAATTCCGCGACAAAATAAAAGCTATTTGAAGAACTTCAAATAGATGCAGAGGATCGGGTGGAGGTCGGGCTTTTTTGCAATACTGAACGATGCAATAAAACAGCGAAAAACAATAAATACAAATAGAGGAAATAAGATAAATTTGTCCGCATAGTTTGCGTATTTCGAAAATGGTAATTCGAATAAAATGTAAAAAATTCGTAGGAATGTCAATCCAATTTCACTGTTCGCAATTTATTCAGACACTTGGTTTTCAATGTTCTTTATTTGATATATTTCGTTACTAATAGCAATACTAATTTACTTTTGTTACTTTTGATGCTAATAACACAGTTATGTAATTTATACCCTTTCAGAGGGTATTATAATTTATAATTTTGAATTTTAAATATGCAAACGCAGGTTAAGCTTCATTTGAATGAGTTTTTTGTTGGTTGAGGATTATTAGTTTTTATATTGTACGACTTTTTTTTTTATTTTTATACCCTTACCCTTTTTATACCCTTTTTTATATTATAATTTTGTCCAAAAGTGTGCAACGCAGTGAAGGAGGCATCTCCGACCCTATAAAGTATATATATTCTTGATCAGGATCACCTCCTGAGTTGGGTTGATATGGGCTGATATGGGCATGTCTGTTTTGCCTGATCGTCAAAACCAGCAACGCCTTGGCCCTATCGCCACTGCCCTCTAGCTCGAAGGGAGCATTCCCCGTTCTCTTTCAAACTGTAGCTTTAATATACCTCGGGACAAGCTTGGCATTATACGCTACCGCAAAATTGTTTGCTTGAAATTGCTAAAAAAAATTTATTTTTCTTTTCGATACGACTCCTTCCTGGATCTTGCATTACAATGATTTTTATTTTTCCCCATTTGCCTCGGTGAGGCCTTCTGCGTCTGGGCCCGTAGCACTTCCAACGAGTCTTCCTGGGATAACCGGATCCATCTATCCTCCATAAGCCCGAACTACCTCATTAGCTTGTACGTCCCCTCGATCCAACAAACTGTTGACCAAACACCAAATAATAAGGTCCCGCGTTGGAGTGGGTCGAGGTTCTCATAGCATCGGACATTTCACTGAAACGCTTATCCCAATTTCTTTCGTCTGCTTTTACGTTCGAACTTAAGGTTGCGATGACGAACCTATTCACTTTCTCTGATGAATTGGCCCACGGTGAATGAACTGTCGTGAGTGACGCAGGTTTTCACAATTCTCCCAAATTCTCACAATTCTTTCTCAATATCATCCTTGTTTGGGAACTATTGCTTAGGAATTAAGTTTTGAATCATATCGCCATCTCTATATTTTAGACTTAAAATACAAACAATCTGTACACACTGGAAATAAGCAGCACCTATGGCAACATTGTCAATTTTCTTTAGTACCAATTAGACAGCGAAACAATCAAGAACAATAAAATATACTGTCCACTACAAAAAGGCTCTACGCATTTAGGATCATTTTTTGGTCCTTTCAACCGGATTTCGTTTTGTTTTCTGTGCATTGGTTCTCAGGGTAATTTTACTTCAATGGAGCAATTAAAAGCATTGGTGAAGGGACGCGCCAGACTCAAGGCCAATATCACACGGAGTTTGGCTTGGGCTGAGGACGCTCACCAATCAGACGCCACATCGGCGGAAATTATGATATCGCGGCTGGAGCATCTCAACACAACATGGAAGGAATTCATTCGATTTGGTCACGAAATAGCTGTTTAGACGAAGTAGATGGCTATGTGGATCCGGAGCCTGACATCGCTTTCTACGAGGGAAAGTATCTACGGGTGAATTCATTACTTTCGGGGATGGGAGGTACAAGACCTAGCCCATCCACTGTAAGTACCGTGAACGGCAGCAACGGGCTGCAAATCAACAACGACGTAATAATCAGTTTGCTACAACAACAACAACAATTGTTCGAGCAGTTGGCGGCAGATCGAGCCACTGCGCAATTGCCAAGACCTACAAGAGGTGACGACAGTGCGGCGAATTCAAGTACCGCACAAATGGTAGAGGCATCAGAACGTAGTGTGGAGCCAGACTCACCCACACTAGAGGAATTTTTTAAATTCTTTGAGGAGCTGGAGCTAAGCAAACGGTAAACAACTGGAGGTAAAATGACAGCCTTTATTGGTGACACAACAAAGAACGCAAACCAACGTTCAACTGCAGACAATGTAAAGCTCAGCACCATACTCTATTGCATCTGCAAGGTACGCAACACGCAATTGGCACAATCGCTGAAACTGGTGAGGATCGCAATGATCCCAACGCACACATATCAACGGTGACTATTAGTCATATAACACCTTTTAGTCATATAACAGGTGGCACCTTTAAAGCGTTTGCACTACAAGTCTTTAACGATCTACAACTAGCAGATTCAGCACAGAAATTCAGCACAAGTGGCCCAATCGATATTCTTTTGGGCAGCGAGCATGTTTGGAGTGCTATTACTGGGATAAAGATACTTTTTTTTTACTGGGAGAAACAAAGACAAACTAGTCGCTATTTCATCAATATTTGGATGGGTGATCACATCACTGTTTGAAACAACAATCGACATTGACGCCATGACGATTCTGCTGTGTGCCTGCGGTTCCGTATGTACAAATACGTATTTTCAGTGAACATAGTCAAAATTTTCCGTCAAATCTGGGTAAGCGAAAAATATAGAAACTTTCAGAGAATTGTATGGCGAGAGGGTTCGTCAGATCCCATCAAGCACTTCCAACTTTGCACGGTGACGTATGGAACATGATGCGCACAATTCCTAGCAGTTCGAGTACTGGAACAACTGGCTGCTGACCACCAGAAGGATTTTCCATTTGCAGCAAAAATTGTTCATTTTAGCCACCGGTTTCAGTCGATTGTGCGTCTCTGGTTGGCTTGATCATCTCTTATCGATGTAGCTTAATCTGTATGGACCGTTTTTGCGGTAAGCCTTGTCCCCAGTTGAGCTTTGCGCATGTGCGGCCTGCCTTGACTCGCCCTACCATTCTTCGTATATGCAACAAACCCTGTCCCTTTCTCATTCTTTCGCCCACGGTGTGCGACGCATACCTTTAAATCAGCGGGGGCAAAATCTCATTTTCCATAGCACGCGTGCATAGGGTAGGAAATACTGCAGCAGCGCTGCCGGCACACTGACACTGTGAGCACTTTTAAACTTTTTTAGAAGCTCTTTCATTTGCTTTCATTTTGACTCATTTGACAGCCCAAACTTAAAAATCAAAATGTTTCCAGAGAGAACACTTTTTTCAGAAATTGTGTTGGAAAATTGTGTTTACTCCAAAGAAAATATAGATAGTAAAGCGTAGTTGTTCATTTGCTGAAGAACTGTTGCTAGCAAAGCTTTCTTTAAAATAAAATACACTATTTTAGTGCCCATTCCAACTTTTGAATTAACGAAAATGAAATGAACTCTTGTTGTATTTCTCTGCTAAGCATACACTCAAATTTTAAACAGGTGTGCGTTTTGCCCCTGCTTTAAATGCATTTGACCGCTACGCTCCGGGAAGATGCTTTTGTCATCGAGTGTAATCGAGTTTTCCGACTATAGTATACCCGGTACTCATCTCTTACACCCACACTTGAACGTAGGGAGGCAGAATTGTAAGTCTATAACTCTTCTACGAATTGAGCTGAATTTCGATTTGTGGGTGTTTAGGTGAGGGGCCGTTGTGCCGCTCAGCTGAACTTAAGAGCGCAAACGCGCTGAAAAGCGCACCCACGCTTAAAAGCTCATCCGTGCTGAAGAGCGCATCCGCGCTCGCCCCTCTATGCATTCTTCCTCTCTCGTCGGCCGTCGTCGATCGTCCGCTCTGGTTTAAATCTACGTTACGTTATGTTTTCTAAGTTAAGTTCAGTATTCTCTTGTAAGCAGCCCAATAAAGCTGACCGCGTCATATTCACTGGAAGACGCCCCCGACTTTTTTATTCAACATTTCAACTCCTGGAATCTTTTGCGGCAACAACACCCCCCTCCAACATTTGGTCCTTCTGCCAGCAGTTTTCGGCATTGTTCCGCCAAAATATAAGTACATTTTTTCCGTCTCCATCTCTCTGCCGGTCTTCAGCAGTGATCCGAACATTTAATTTCGTCCACACTGCTGCAAGATTGTTTTTTCCCTTCGTGTCAACTCCAAGTCCGAATTTTCCGACACAACGGCAGTTTGAGATTTTCTTCAAATTCTTCAAATTTTTCCATCCGCCTCCGTTTTGTGTGCTGCCCATATTCCTCGCCGTTTTCAGCCTCTCCGTTATCCATTCGCTTGCCAACGGTCGAGGCATATGTGCATCCACATACATACATACACACGTACATATTTTTTTGGTGCAATTAATGCGCGAAAAAATTCGCAAGTGAACAGTGAAATTGTGTGGTGACAAAAAAAAGACATAATTAATATTGGCCAGCCGGTGTGAATTAGTTCCGGAATTTCCAAATTCACCGAACTGTCCGCCGCTGTCGTAATATTTGTTTTTTATCTTCCCCAATAAGTGTAATTTTTTACACCACATAACTTTTCTGTTCCCCCAATTATACAGTCCACTTATCAACGCTCCACTGTGCCAACATATGCCCACATGCCCTTACATATATCCGTACCTGCATGCATGTCCATATATTTTCTGCCTCCAATTTCAGGAAATATATAACCGATAAGATTTAACATATACAGTCCACTTATCGACGTTCCACTGTGCCATCATATGCCCCACATGCCCTTGCCCTACTTGAATGCATATCCATATATTTCCAAATATTTTCTGCCTCCAACTTCAGGAAATATATAACCGATAAAATTAAAAAAAAAAAAACCTTTAAGTTCTTAAAACCCACAATTTTATACCTACAATTTTATACTTCACTACAAATCCGTGATTGTGTTGCGTAAATACTCGAGCTAGCCGCCTTAGAAGCCGTGTGTGTTTTTTTTGGTGCTGTTTTTTTACCTTTTTGGCATAACCGGCTGCGTAACAACTCACTTCAAACAAAAAATAAATTAATTATAAATTTATATATTTATATTTATAACCACCACAATTTATTTCATTAATATTTCCGTTCGAGCGAAGGGTCAGTTTTGTTTTAAGTCTCCTTTCCGGCCACTCAACAATTAAAATTATTTAAAAAAATGAATAATCGAAAATTATAAATAATTTAATTATTAACCTTCTGTCCGAATAGAGCCACGGTTTCAATTCCACCTGTCCGGCTTCGGGATATCTAAATCCAATTAATTAAAGATTAAGGTTTCAAATCCACCCTTCCATAGTAATTAAATCCGACAATTAGCCAAAAATTAATTATTATTGATTAATTATTTTTTTTTTGTGTTAAATACAAGCCAAGGTCAAGTCCACCTTTCCGACTCCGCAAGTTCGAAAAGAAATAAGGATTCAATATCTACGTAGGAACCACACTTGTATATGGTACATATTTACACATATAGTTCGTCATCAATTTGTTTTTCGAACGAGCACGAATTTTTCCATTTTCCGTGCCTCCAACGCTGCTTCTACTTCGCATCAGGCAAGATCCGCCTACAATCTGAGCAAACCTCGTCTCCTTTTGGGTTTTTTCTGGTGCCTGAAGTTTTTCTTTCCACATTTGAATTGTGCCGCACACGACTTTCCTTTCGACATCGGCGCGACTAGTTCGCACTTCCTCCTTGTATTTGCATTTCATCCTCGATCTCACTGTTTTCATCACATTAGTGCGACCGGCCACCACTTCGTACGAGGTACCTGTTGCGCAAGTCAGTCGACAAGCGCTGACCAGCGAATTGGACTCTGAGAATGCCCACGGGAGACGACAAAAAGCTGCGTTCGATCCCAGCCATCCGTTTGGACAGATCTCAATCCGCATCTCCGCGGACGCCTCTTTTGAAGCCTAAGGCTACCAGTGCCAGTCCAAGGGCAAAGAGTGACGAATCCGTCAATACAACCCCCGGTCCTTCACAGAGGCAGACTCGCTCCGTTGCAAAAATGGCTCCAAGTGCGGTCGAAGTGGCGTTGAAAAAGTTCATCGCCACAACAGATCGAATTAGCCAATTTGAGGCTAACATAAATACTCCGGGCGCCCCAGAAACCGAAATAGGCTCCCAATACATGTGCGAAGTCCATCGGGACCAAATTCGGGCACTATGGGAGAAGGTGTAGAAGAGCTATGAGAGCTGCTCCGATTTGCTAGCCGTGTCCGACGACAATGCGGCCGTCTCGACAGTGCTGGAAGCGAAGTACAGCTACTGTTACTCCGTCTATTCGAGGTGTATTGCCCAGCTTCGGGAGAAAATTGCCTCCCAATCCACTCAAGCTTCCGTCAATGTCCACACGCCCGCGTCTACAGGCTGCCGATTACCTCCAGTGGATACCGAGGTCTTTGCGGGTGACTATCTTCGGTGGCCCACCTTCAGAGACTTGTTTACGGCCATTTACATCCAAAACTCGCGGCTCACCCCGGTAGAGAAGTTGTTCCACTTATTGTCCAAAACAAGTGGTGACGCCCACGCCATTGTTTCTAAGGCTCCGCTTACCCATGAGGGGTTTGTCGCCGCATGGCAAAGCCCTAAAAATGTCCTCCGATAATGTTGAGGCTTGGGACTGTCTCCTGGTATTTATGATTTCGTCAATGCTCCCCAAAGTCACACTTTCTATGTGGGAGCAATCCGTACATAGTAAGGCCGAGATTCCAACATGGAAGGAATTAGATAACTTCCTGACAGAGCACCATTGCACTCTGGAGGCCATCGACAGGCCTAGTGGCTCCGTGCAATTTCCGCCAAGGTTGGGACTTCCTACTGCCCCTGCTCGGAGGCTCACTTCATACGAGACTCGAGTGGTTCCGGGCCAAAAGGGCTGCGATCTCTGTTCGAGGGAGAACCACCCCATTCGCTTATGTCCGCGTTTCCTAGAAATGGATGTAAATGGGCGCTCTGACTACATAAGGAGGAAGCAGCTATGTTTAAACTGTTTTGCCCGAGGGCACCAGCAGCGAGACTGCACGAGCTTCACATACCTGCTTCACATGCCACAGCCGACACCACAATCTCCTGCACCGCGGCAATCCGTTCGCCACCGCTCCAAGTCCGCCTACGCCAGCAAACGGCTCAGAGGATCAGTCGAATGTGCAAGTGTGTTTCGCTTCCGGGTCAGGAGCCGTCCTACTGGGCACGGCCCTTATCAACGTGTGCCATTTGGGGTGCACCGTCCAGGTACGAGCACTGATAGACTCAGGCTCCGAAGCGACTTTCATAACGGAACGACTGTTCAACCTCGTTAAGCCTCCCTTCAAGACGATTCAAGCCCAAGTTTCCCGCCTTAATCAGACCATTTCCGCGCAGTCTACTAAATTGTGCCATTTCTCCATTCGGTCGCCGTCAAGACCCGGGCTACAATTAGAGACTGCGGCTTACGTTCTTCCGCAGTTGGCAGGAAATCTGCCATCATATCCGATTTCGCGAGATCGTCTCAAGGGGCTGCCCGACATTCCCCTGGCGGACCTCAACTTCTTTGAGAGCTCCCAAGTCGATGTGTTATTAGGAGCTGACAGAATGTCCATCCGTTCATTGTCCGTCCATTCTCCTCGGTAATTTCAAGGCTAACATCTGCGGGTCGCTTCTCGGTCAGGAGACCATTTTCGGATGGGTGCTGACAGGCCCATTATCTCCAGCCAACCCCCGCAGCGTGTCTGTTTTTTCCGCACGAGTTTCCCGCAGCCGCGGTGACTCACTGGATCAGGAAGAGGTGCCCACACGGATTAGTTCGGAATCGGATTCAAGTTGCGAGCACAATTCTGTCTCGACTCCTTCATTAATTTACGCATCGCATCACGCTGCACGGTGGCAATCAGATGATGATCCGTCTGATCCGGGCCAAATTCTGGATTCCAAGATCATATTCAGCACGATGTCGCCACGCCCAAGTCAGAGTGTTTCGCTCTCTCGTCGGCCGTCATCCGCCAACTCCCGGCGTGGTTCGGGTGCTTCTCGCCCTGCGTCCGCCATTTTCCGACATTCCCAAACCGATCCACGGCCGCCGACTTCCCGGCACTCTTCGATAACTCCTCGGCATTCTTCCGCCACTGGCCGGCAGCCGTCAAGTGCTCCACTGCATTCGTCCGCCACCCATCCACCGCTCGTCCGCCCGCGTCATCCACGCCTAGGCAATTTTCCGCCTCTCCTCGAGGGCCCTCGCAGGACGCGGTCGCTGCGCCCACCCTATCGTGGCTGCTGAACCGGAACAGCGTCAACACCGGGACCCGGATCTTGGACACGGGGGCCTTCATCGACCCGTGTTCGCCCACTAGCTGCAGTGACGCATAGCTAGCGACGAGGGATCTGTTGCAACCCGAGCGATTGCAAGGGGGGGGAGAATGTTTAGGTAAGGGGCCGTTGTGCCGCTCAGCTGAACTTAAGAGCGCATCCGCGCTGAAAAGCGCACCCGCGCTTAAAAGCTCATCCGTGCTGAAGAGCGCATCCGCGCTCGCCCCTCTATGCATTCTTCCTCTCTCGTCGGCCGTCGTCGATCGTCCGCTCTGGTTTAAATCTACGTTACGTTATGTTTTCTAAGTTAAGTTCAGTATTCTCTTGTAAGCAGCCCAATAAAGCTGACCGCGTTATACTCACTGGAAGACGCCTCCGACTTTTTTATTCAACATTTCAACTCCTGGAATCTCCGGCAACAACGCCCCCCTCCAACAGTGGGTAAGGATTAAGCATTGGAATAGTTTGGCATCAAAACAAGTTTTTTTAAAAAACTTGTTTGGACTGGCGCTACAACGAGCGTTTTTTGAGAGCAGGAGTGGGCGTGTCCAAATTTTGACACAAACTTGACCTGCGAAGATACCATAGGAGTCCAATTTGTAATTCGGATAGTTCTATGTCTTATAGTCTTCGGAATCCACGCCTTCACGCGCTTAGCCTATTTTTAATACGAAATGGTATATACATATGGTATATGGCCTATAAAAATCGGCCAATCTGGAGGAAATTTATTTATCAGATATAAATTAACTATAAAAATAGTTGGGCATACAAATTTTTTCAAAAATCTTCCTGTACTACCTACAGAAATTTGTGAGGCTTGTTTGTTTTTTGTTTAAAAATTTTAAACAAGCTTGAATTTGTTCTGCTTAACCTAATTAATGGAGGTGTAGAGAGCCAGCATTTACTAACACGGACTAGAAACTTTAGTCCTCTATTCCTTAGCCATTGTACTTCGACACATATACAGCACGACCCTTTTAGAGTCTTATGTTCGAGCTACAATGTTCTCTACTCTATAACATTTCTCTCCTGTCCTTTAAATTTAAAGTATTTTAGAATTTTTATTTAATTCTAAGAATTTTAAATTTCTTTACTAACTCCTCCTAGCTTAATAAACTACAACTAGCTTAATATTTACCAATTATTCGTTCCACGAGCGCCCCTGGGTCGTCTGGGCCTATAAGCTTTATGATGAATACAGAATTGCTATCTGATGCTCTAATTGAGGCACAATCCATTTCAAATACTGAAAAACCCCGAAAAAAAAACAAAAATAAATAAAAATTGCATGAGCACTATCTCGGCTGCTCGACTATCTTAAGAGATTTTAAGCTCCGCAATGTCTAAGCAAAAGTCTTATCAAGAGCTTTTGCGTCGCAATGTCTAGTAGAGCCAAATTCTCTGTACATTTCATTAAGTCACTGCTTGCACCATAAACTGGTCCATCATAAGTTGATCATTCAGTTTCACATGAAGCTGAATAACCATTCTTATAACGTTTCAATAAAGTAATTCGTCTTTGAATTTTGGTACGGATTAATGTCGTTAAAAAGCTCAATGACCAAACAAATGTCATGCTAAGGAAAATAAAAGTCCGAGAGTGGATTTTTTGAAACGGATGGATATTTCCATGGCGCTCAGGAGTAAAAAAAAATTTAAATTTATTTCATTACAGTATTTAAGACGATATTTATATGTCATATGCCAGTAGATCGGACCATATAATTCCAAATTAAGTTTTTCAGCCTTACGAAAGAAACGATCTTTATAAGTTTTACTAAGTGGTGGTGCGTGGTGGTTATATTGCGAATAATTTTCAGTTCCATCCCACGGTTTAGCTTGAGATTAGATCGGTTTCATTATTGTCGGTTGAGCACGCTGAAGCGGATCACCAGCAGGGTGACTTTCTTACACTTTGGTGACTCATTTAGCACCTTACACTTGGTCATTGAATTTGCGAAAAAATATTATTTAGCACACTTAGAGTGAACAAAATTTTCACTTAGCCAGCAGTGGATGGTAGGCTGAGATGAATAAATATTCTTATAACGAAACTTGATTGAGCAGACCAGTTATATTTTATTTTAATATTAACAATACTCAAAAAATTAAAAACAAATGAACCTTGAACCACTGTACCAAGTACAGACAAAGCGAGAACTTTGAAGAGAGAGATTGCAGTAGACAAGGAAAACAAAAGAATTCGAAATAAGAACCTCTAGGGCACAAGAAGAAAGAGTCGCAACTCAAAAAAAGTAAAGATGCAGCGCCTAGTTATGGTTGGATTAATATTAACATTTTTTTACTCCCCTCCAATGATACCAAGGCACACGCGAAGCGATACGGATATTTGTTGTTTTTTAGGTGAAAATTTTTTTGATATTTAAAGATGTTGAAAATATTTGTATATGCACCACTGTTTATCTTATTCCTCTTATGTTATACACTAAAGTAACGAGTAACGAATTGTCATTCTTCCTTAAGTTCTGGTTCTGTCTGCGTGCAGCATTTTTTAGTCTCTAATAAATCGTCAAACCGAATACAAGAAAACTTGTAAACACCGATTTCAACAATTTTTAAATAAAAACACAGTGCGCACAAAAAACACGACCATTAACTTTGATAAGAAGTGAAAAAACACCCACTGATTACAGAGACAAAAATTTCCCATTTTTTTCCTCCACGCATAATTTTAACTGCAAAATTTTTTATAGAATGAGTGAGTGCGACTGTATAGGTCTCACTCGCACAACATTCGAGGGATAAAAATCGAATTGAATGAGTTGGAGTTACAGATCGCAATCGAATTGTTTTGAATGCATTCTAAAATGTACGAACTATGCATATTCGCCTGTCTTTTAGACGCTGATAATAAAATATTAAAAGTGGAAGCAAGTCATTGATTTTTTTCACAAATATTCATAATTATTTTGCATAATTTATTTTACATATTTTACTTATAAGATTGTTAAAAAATTTTCAATATTTATTAATAAATATTTTTTCTAACACAATTTTTACGTTAAAAAAATGTTGGAAAATAATTAAATTTGAAAAAACTCACAAGAAAACTAAACAAAAAATAATAGGAAAATAATAATAACGGTAAAAAAACATAAGTAAACAAGAAAGGAAAGCTAACTTCGGGCGGACCCGAAGTTTATATACCCTTGCAGTTAAAATAAATGTTAGACACGAAAACACTAAAATAAGGTTGTTTAGGCTGACTTTTTTTTTAATGGTTTTTCTAGGTCTTTTGGAACAAGCAGATAATCTGGAAAATCAGTGGTTGAGTTCGCCGTCTTTTGTTCACTTTTTAGTAGAACTCAAATTTTTGTTTCGTCTCGATACGTTCCATAACAATAAATTCTTGTGCTTAACTTGCAAATAAATGCGAGACACGAAAACACTGAACTATGATTGTTTAGGCTAACTGGAACAAGAAGATAATCTGAAAGAATAAACGAATGAGTGAGCTGCCTTTTGTTCACTTTTTAGTAGAACTCAAATTTTTGTTTCGTCCCGATACGTGATGCAGCGATATATATCGCAAACATCGGATATAGTTGGCCGATCCTTATGATTACATCATATTAAAACTAATTAACTACTTAACTTAATTAGTTAAGTTAAGAACTTAATTAACTTCTATTTTAAAAAATACGAAAGTTGATATTTCTACCAAGTACCATTTTCGATCGTTCAGTTATATGGCAGCTATAAGATATAGTCGGCCGATCCTTATGAAATTTGGCATGTCGTAATGGTTTGTAGCTCTCGTGTCAAATTTGAACTCTCTAACTCTAAAAACACCAAAGTTATACCTTTCAGAATCAATCAGTTATATGGTATATATATGGTATGATATATATATATATTATATATATATCAGTTATATATGACTTATATACTGCGTGCAAAGGAAAAAGGGGTGTGTGCAAAGTTTCAAGACGATAGCTTTAAAACTGAGAGACTAGTTCGCGTAGAAACAGACAGACAGACGGACCGACGGACAGACGGACATGCTCATATCAACTCAGGAGGTGATTCCGATCAAGAATATATATACTTTATAGGGTCGGAGATGTCTCCTTCACTGCGTTGCACACTTTTGGACAAAATTATAATACCCTCTGCAAGGGTATAAAAAAAACGTTCAGCATTGTCCTGATGGCTATAGTAAACGCACAATATGAATTCATTCGTGTGGAAGTTGGAGCCAATGGCAGGGCATCAGATGCTGGTGTATTTGCACAATCGGAATATAAAAGGCGCTACGATGACCAATCACTATTCATTCCGAAGCCTCGCCAAATAGCAAATACATCATATGAACTGCCATATGTGATAGTAGGGGACGCCGCCTTTCTACTATCAAGCCGTACGATGAAACAGTACAGTCATCAAAAATTGCTAAAGGAGGAGCTGATTTTCAATTACCGCCTCTCAAGAGCTAGGCCAGATTTATAATACTTCTTAATACTATCCCTTTAGAGCCGGAAAAGGCTTCGGTGATAGTTCTATGTTGTTGCTATTTGCACAACTATTTGTCGAAGATAAATGGCGCTTTATATTTGCAAGGTTCAGCAGATCCAGTTAATTCATTTAGAGGTAGTCATTACAACCATCAAATGGACGATTTGCAACCGTTGACAGGTGGCAATTGCCCAGAAAAAGCCAAAAGAATTCGTGATAACTTTTGCGAATATTTTAACACAATTGGAGCAGTACCTTGACAGAAAGATTGAATTTAATATAAAATTATGCTCTAAATATGCACAATAAACCATTGTTTTCAATTTTATTAAAATACTTACTATGTCATTTTCTGGGCCGTCATCAAAACTGCTGATTCCATCGACCGAAGATTCTGTTTCATACAGAAAAGATAGGTCACTAAAGTAACACAAGCTCGGCTGGTAAAAATCGTCCGCTCCAGCGCCTGATTTTTCACTTCTATGCACCTTTTGTAGTTCTCGTCTATATGACACACGCAACGAATTAACTTTTTTCTTAACGATGTCTAGTGTGACGTGCTCATCGAATTCTTTATATTTAGCTTAGAGTTTAGCACTTCCCATGCATTATTACGCAAATGCTTGTTTTTATATGCATCGCTTTTGGCGTGCAGGCTAATTTTTTAGTAAATAAATAAAATCTAGCAAGAACTTTTTATTCATTTTGCTCTACCGAAACGTTTTTCCAACTGACGTTCGTGCCAACATTGCCATCCATTGGCGAGCATGTTGTTGCCAACGTTGTCAAAATAGAACGATTTCAATTTTATTGGAACATTTTGACGAACACAAAATTTGACAACGAACACTACAGGAACAGGAAACAGGACAGGAAAAATTTCGTCGAGCACAACATGTTCGCCCAACATGCTCGCCTGTAGATGGGCCCCTTTAGGTCGGCAAGGCGTTTCGGCCTGATTGCGTCATCTGGAGGTGTCATCTATAGGTGGCCTGCCAGTAGGCCGTTGCAGCGAACGCTGACTAGGTGGAATCCTCGAAGACGTGCAGCTAAAGTGCTCGTCCAGTACAAAAGTAGTAGCGTGAAACTCCCTCACATAGTTCATCTTTTGCCGCCAGCTCTCGAATGCTGCGGCTAGCTCGTCTGACAAAGGCTCATGCCAAGTAACTCATTTCTACAAAATCTCTCGCATCAGTAGCTTGGCAGTCATCATGAAGCTGCTTAAAAACCCGATCGGCTGCTGGTAACCCCATGTTATTTGACGCTGAATCTGAAGTCATCTGTGGCCGGATGCCAATACAGGCCCAATACTCTTAGCTCGGATTCGGTCCACTCGACTTTTCCGTTTATGCCCAGTGGATTTAAGGCTCTGACCACTTTCGCCGAGCTGGCGATTGAATGTATTTCTCTTACCCGTTTTGAAACGCCAATAGCTTTAGAATCGTCTGCAAAGCTGTCTACGTAATCGTCCACGTAGTGGTACTCATCTATGGCCATGATTGCCCGGAGATCAGTGTCCACGCACCTTGAAGCGTTTACGGTATTCCCGCGCTAAGCGGGTGTTACAATCTTGCTTGTTGTCTTTTTGCTCACGTCCGTAATAGTACATACCAGCTTAGCGAGCTCACTTAGCCACTCTCTTAAGGGGTTATATACAGTTGTACCGCGCAAAAATATGGATTTTTATCGATTTTTTTTTGACACCATAGAAAATATTTATGAAAAATGTTTTACCGACGTTGTTTAGTACATGTTTCTGGGTACTTAATTAAATTTTTTCATAAAAAAATATTACATAACAAAAATGCTATAGCCGAATTCCCGGATCGTCTTTTTTCGATGGTGTCTTGCGGTGGACAAGATTTCTCGAAAACGGTTCATCCAAAATCCAAAATTCAAAAAAGTTTAGTTAGTATATTGTATTGTTTAGTCCGTGAACGAGGGATTTTTAAAAATTTTGATTTAAAAAAAAATGGCGACGTTTTTAACAAAAAATGTACTTTTTCAACGTATAAGATTTTCGTTTTTTGTGCTTTAAAAAAGGAGTTTTCAAAAAAATTGAAAATCCCTCGTTCACGGACTAGCTAATATCATAATAAATAAGTGGTCAAAATTTGGTGTTGATCGGATTAGTAGTTTTTTAGTAATCGTGTCCACCGCAAAGGTAATTTCCCAAAAAGAAGATTCTGAGATAATCGCGTTTAAAGTTTCAAGTTTGTTCAAGATTTATATGCAGATAGTGCGCTATAAATAGCTACAGCTTCGGTTCTAATGCTCCGATCGTTATGAATTTTTGTGAGAGTATTCCCAATAAAATATACTTAAAGAATATGCAATAAAAAAAAACCGATTTTTTCATATATCACAACTGTATATAACCCCTTAAGAGCACTAACGTAGGATACGGTTTTATCACGGCCGCGTCTCTGGGCCAGTCCAACCTCCTACATAGGCTCCTACATCATGGTGGGTTTTCCTAGGCGCTGGTCGCCGCTGGCGGTGGACTCTAAAAACGCTTCAAGATTGCTCTCCTTCGTGACAAACGATAAAATTCTGCCTATGTTGTGCTCCTTAATAGGCTGCTCTCCAGTTGATTCCGAATTAATTGCTACGGATGTCCTTATCGCAAGAGTAGCCTTTCCTTTATTTGCCCTTGCATGTAGGAGATCCTTCTCCAGACTTCTCCTTCTTCTTGGGATCCTTTTCACGAGTGTTGCAACATTGTGCCAGGTGTGCCACTTGCTGCAGATGTGGTTCTCGTAGCGGAGGTAGCCTTAGAATGATTGACGCTTAAATATAAATATAATCTAGCTGACCTGGCAAACGTTATTCTACCACCAGTTTTTACCAGACTTTATAATTTCTTTAAAAAATTTACTCAGTTCTAGACTAATGTATTATAAAGTTATCATGAGCGCTGTGAACAATGAGGGAATATAAAATTAACAAAAGGCAAACAATATTTTTAAGTTATTATTTGATCGTAGTTCAGCAAGTCAATCTCTTAGTGCTATAGCGTGAACCATATTTTTATACCCTTGCAGAGGGTATTATAATTTTGGTCAAAAGTGTGCAACGCAGTGAAGGAGACATCTCCGACCCTATAAAGTATATATATTCTTGATCAGGATCACCTCCTGAGTTGATATGAGCATGTCCGTCTGTCCGTCGGTCCGTCTGTCTGTTTCTACGCGAACAAGTCTCTCAGTTTTAAAGCTATCGACTTGAAACTTTGCACACACCGTTCTTTTCTTCGCACGCAGTATATAAGTCGGACCGGAATCGGCTTACTATATCCTATAGCTGCCATATAACTGAACCATCGGAAATTACCCAACTTCCATGTTTTTGAACATAGAAAGCTGGAACTTGGCACATATTATTTTTTATGTCAGTTAATCAGACCAAATTTCATAACGATCGGCTGACTATACCTTATAGCTGCCATATAACTTAACGATCGGAAATGGTTTTTGGTAGAAATACCAACTTTGGTATTTGAAGATAGAAGTTTGGGACTTTTTTAGATTTTTTATTGTAATTAATTGGTTTTATTATGATATTCTCATAAGGATCGGCTAACTATATCCGATGTTTGCGATATATATCCGGTTTTAACTGCAAGGGCATATAAACTTCGGCTCCGCCCGAAGTTAGCTTTTCTTTTTTTCTTTTTTTAACGATCGGAAATGGTTTTTGGTAGAAATACCAACTTTGGTGTTCTTCAAGATAGAAGTTTGGGACTTTTTTAGATATTTTATTGTAATTAATTGGTTTTATTTTGATATTCTCATAAGGATCGGCTAACTATATCCGATGTTTGCGATATATGTCCGGTTTTAACTGCAAGGGCTCCGCCCGAAATTAGCTTTTCTTTTTTTTTTATCTAATTGGGACTTTATCAGTCGAGACGTGGTTACCGCCACAGTTTACGTACAAGCATGACATGTGACACATGTCTAAATTGTTTGAAAAATGCTTGTTGACTCACATAATACCATATCTAGAAGCTGGCAATATTATCCCGGCACACCAATTTGGCTTCCACAGATTAACATCCAAAATAAGCTCAGCCTTCGAACAGTGAAAATGCCGTAGCGCTTTTTTTTAAATAGTTAATTTAAATAGTTTACAGACAACCTCTATAGCGCATTTTGGAAGTTCGATTAACATCTTTGTGGTCAGTAGTAGTAGGTTTTTTGGTTTTTGGGTTCGGCCGGAATGAAGGCCGGCTTTTTTTTGTGCGCACTGCAATTATGATAAATATTGTTAAAACCCGGTGTTTACTTACTTTCGAATCAAACAACGAATGGATTTAAAGAGTTAATCACTCAGTTTAGCGGCCTTCAGCTGCTAAATGAGTCTCCTAAGCATAAGAAATTCACTGTTTGCGGTTCGCCTTAGCCTGCTTAGCCATTAACGCAGCCACTAATATCTCTGCCACCCCAAGGGCTCGAACGGAGAATAATTTGCCGTCCAACTTTCTTAGTGAAAATGAGCAATTGTCCGATATGTCTTCCGTGGCATCCCTTCAAGTGGTACCACAGGTCCTAGTCAATGAAACAGAACACTTTCGTCCAAGAACATCAGCCTAATATCGTAATAAAATCTAAGCGTTTTAAAACCAGTGCACTGGTTAAAGGTATTATTTTTAAGTTTTAATATTAGTAAAAGCTAACTTGTGTTTTCGTTATTGTAAAATTAATTCTTCACTTTGTTATATTTTTAGTATCTTTTGTATTCGTCTTTTTTATGTTTAGGTAAAGTTTTAATTGTGATCCTCCAAAATTTCCCGATTCATTTTTTATTCAGTGTATTTGTTTATTTGTAAAGGTATAACAAAAGGCAAGCTAGCTGCAGATATTTCCGGATGTGTATTAATAATTTAACATCGTCTCTTTTTTTCTCAGGGTCGATGCAGCTGTTTTGCATTGTAGTTGTATGGCAAGTTATATGGCAGCTATACGATATAGTCGCCCGATCCTTATATAGGGTCGTTTTAGATCCATTTTTGGTAGACTCCTTTAATATCCCAGAATTAATGTGGTACCTATAATGTCGATAACTCATCATCTTTTTCACGTCATCTTAACGTCACTTTAGAAAAATTTTATTGTACTTTAAATATATACCCCTTGCAGAGGGTATTATAATTTTGGTCAAAAGTGTGCAACGTAGTGAAGGAGACATCTCCGACCCTATAAAGTATATATATTCTTGATCAGCATCACCTCCTGAGTTGATATAAGTGTTGTAGGGGGGCGTTGTTGCCGCAAAAGACTCCAGGAGTAAGAATTAAATGAGAAGTCATGGAAGTCTTTGGTAAAATCAAAACAACGCGTTCAGCTTTATTTGGCTGCTTACATGGTACTGAACTTAACTTAGAAAGCATAAACGCTAGACGTAAATATAAACCAGAGCGGACGATCGACGACGGCCGACGAGAGAGGAAGAATGCATAGAGGGGCGAGCGCGGATGCGCTCTTCAGCACGGATGAGCTTTTAAGCGCGGGTGCGCTTTTCATCGCGGATGCGCTCTTAAGTTCAGCTGAGCGGCACAACGGCCCCTCACCTAAACCCCTCACCACAACGGCCCCTAAACGGCATGTCCGTCTGTCTGTCTGTTTCTACGCGAACTAGTCTCTCAGTTTTAAAGCTATCGTCTTGAAACTTTGCACACACCCTTCTTTCCTTTGCACGCAGTATATAAGTCGGAACGGCCGGAATCGGCCGACTATATCCTATAGCTGCCATATAACTGAACGATCGAAAATGACCCAACTTTCGTGTTTTTGAAGATAGAAAACTGAAACTGAATACAGATTCTATTTTTGGCCAGTTGATCCAACCTACCAAATTTGATTAGGATCGGCCGACTATATCTTATAGCTGCCATATTACTGAACGATCGGAAATGGTATTTGGTAGAAATATCAACATTCGTATTTTTGAAGATAGACTTTTTTTAAATTTTTTATTTTAGTTAATTGGTTTTATTATGATGTAATCATAAGGATCGGCCAACTATATCCGATGTTTGCGATATATATCCGATTTTAACTGCAAGGGTATATCAATTTCGGCTTCGCCCGAAGTTAGCTTTCCTTTCTTGTTTTATTATTTATTATGAGCCAAAACTAAGTTTTTAATACAAATGAAATGGAATAGTAATGAGTTTTTTAGTTAAACATAAAATCAAATTTCTTCATGTCTTCTGGGGAAGGCATGCGAAGCATATATCTTCAATTTTCAAATGTTGTTGACACACCGGATTCGTACATTTACAGCAATAAGTGCGAGTTTTTCGACGCCGCTGATAAACGATGTGGGGTCCCAAGGAAAATCATTTAGTTTAGTTGCAACGACAGTCGGAAATGCTTTAACCCAAAGGTAGGGTGCCGAATTCAGCAACAGGGAGCGCGATATAGACGCCTCGCTCCAACTCGAAGATGTACGAAACTAACCCTCTCTTTCTGGCGCGCTCAATGTGAGAGAACTGGGGGCCAGATATAAGGATCAGGAAAGGTTCCGTTACTGGAAGTTTTGGAGATTTTCACGGTCACGTAGCAGCGAATGTTAGCCTAGAACTTGTCGGTCATTTAAATTTGCGATCGAAAGGGAACAGACGCATCGAAATAATATCTGTAGAATAATCAGTAAAAAATTATAAGAAACCGCAGCCACGTGCCCAAGTAGTTGGCCTATTAGTCTTTGAGCAAAGACCAAAACTATAGTTATTGAGCAAAGACCAGAAGTAGTGGACAAATAGCTAAAAGATAAATATAAGGGATAGATAGTGAACAGTTCAGTGAGACATACATATTTGTGTTACAGTGGAGACCCGCAGAGTGGTCACCACCGGCCGGTTAGCCTCGCGCAATTCGCGTGGCGTGTTCGCGCAATTCCTATCCTTGCAACGGTGTGGCAAGTGGCCACTGACAAATACAAAGGCAACCGGTCGGTAGGAGGAAGCGGCGAAAGGTAGAGTAGGAGAAGGACAGAGGGATAGAGATCACGTGGATGAGGAGCCGAGCACACGTGCCAACTAACCCCAATCTGGTGACGAAACAGGCGCTAAGCGAAGCAGCCAATCTTAAACTGGCTCATCCGTGTGTATCGGCGTAACCCAAACTGCTAAACCACGCCGTGAAATTGTTGCTCCGACCTCGTACCGCTATTCCATATTTTTCACAATGGCTCACATCCAGAACTGATCCCAGCACTACTAAGCTCACACTAGGATAAGAGAAGTTTAACACGTTTTATTAATTGAAATTTAGTATTAAGAGTTTAAGAGACTAGGTTAATTTCTATTTCTATTTAGTATCTAAATGTAACTGCACATGCACCACACAGCCACCTCATTCCTTTACTTGTAACACGAGAAGCGACCTTATTACAGGAATCTGCATCTTCGATGGGCCCAACGAACCTGCATCGCCGGAAACGAGCGTAAGTCCGTAAAAACAAACCTAAATGTTTAGCTCTGTATAAATATATTTATAAGTGAATGCGGTGACTATCGGTGTGGCAGATAGGATAAGATAACGTAAGATGAAGCTGATACAATTTTTGAATTTTACCTTTTTGTTTTGAATTTTGAGTTATAATTTCGATATTTTGTTATGGCGCAACTGCGTATGAAGTTTATTTTGAATTTGATATTAAAGAGAGAACTTATTATGATGGAATAGACGGTTATTATCTGAGTCTGTTGCTTTTATGATGCGGTTTTCAGTCACCTCCGAAGTCGTTTGAATCTATAGAGAACATTTGCACAAGGGATACCCAATAGAGCCATATCGAGGTATCAAGGTAGGGAGGGTAAAGAAAAAGGGGCGAACGACACCTTAGCCACCCTGATCAAACGATAGTTTCTCTGTTCCTGAATGCAACCCTACGTCTGTCCGTTTCCAACAGGTCCCATTGCAACTAATTTTCCGATCATTAACGAACAGTGAAGTGCACTTAAATAATTATTAGAGTAGAGTGGGATTATTTAGGAGACAAGGAAGAACCCCCCCCGTTCCGACGAGCTTAGAACCGAGCAACGCTAAAAGTGCACAACTCCGGAATCTCCTATATGCCGTGGGTAAAGACTACCGTCGATCCCAGGGTGAACGCCGACAGTAAGACCATTCGCAGCCAGGCTTCCTTCGTAAATAGCGTAAAGCGGAAGGAAAGGACGAGGAGGGTTTTAAAGCCCCATGCGACAATTGGCCACTGCTGTTACAAACTGTACACTACAACGTGCGTGAAAATCCGTACTTCGATTTTTGTAACGCGATCGCATATTATAAACAAATTCCACTTCATCACTCATGATTGACAAAAACGAAACAATAAACGAAAAATTGCAGCGAAAAAATTGTTTCAGCTCTGACAGTAGTTGTTTTCTGTTCAGCGTTTTATCGAAAAATGACTGACAAATAGAAACAAATCAAGAAAGAGAAATAAAAGAATAAGCAATAAGCTCGTTGGCCAGACCCATGTGCGTGTACAAGGGTTAACATACGCGAAAAAAAACTTTCATTAAAATGTACCTTTCGGTCAAGTCCCTCATTATTAAACAAGAAAGGAAAGCTATCTTCGGGCGGAGCCGAAGTTTATATACCCTTGCAGTTAAAACCGGATATATATTGCAAACATCGGATGTAGTTGGCCGATCTTTATGGGAATATGAAAATATAATCCAATTTATTACAATACAAAATCTAACAACAGAAGAAAATAAACGAATGCATAGAGTGTGTAAAAAACCATTTGATACAATCGGCTTCATTCCTCATTTCAAAAGCACTCTTCTTACTTCCCACCCCAACTCACTCGGTTTTAAAGCAATTTATTGCCCATAAATTAGAATGTTATTTTATTCTCACTCCATCTCACTCAATTCGTTGTGCTCCTTTTAACTCATTCATTCTATTCCATTCGGATGTATTCTATGGGTAAGGCAAGGTGAGAAAGGTGTGTATTTCGATGCGAGTATCGGCTGTATTTAACAATAGCGAGTAATGTCGTGGATTATGCTCGGACATAGCCTGGGATAGTATTTTCAGCCATTTGGTCCAACAAATCAGTGAAGGTTCCGGTAATTCGTCATCCCATCCGATCCCCGACCGCCACGATTCTTGCAGAAGGATTTTAAGTCCGATGGTGTAACAAGACAAAAAACCTAGAGCGTCATAAATTGGCATCAGAACATGCAGAGCTTCTTTAGTGGGGCGTGCGGTGTCGCGGAGTACGTTTCATTTTAGTTTTGCGAATCTAAAAACGTATTTAAATGTATTTCTTGTTGGATCCCAACGCCTCCTAAATCCCCCGGCACATGCCGACTCTGAATGCCAATAAAACGTCAGAAGATGTAGAAGATCGGGACCAGTAAGCATGAAGTCGTTTAAGGAAGATCCATGAGATTTAGCTGCGGCATCCCAAACCAGTCGAAACTTTATTTGGTTTGTTTCGATTATGAGTATGAAAATTGGAAGGAACTAGGAATGGTTGTGGTAAACATCCGCATTTTCCGACAACTCGACGGCCTAGAATTTTTTAAGTAGATTGTCAAGTTGCTCCTGGATTTTCCCTCGAAGATCTGGCTTTCTTTCAATTTTAGCTTTAATGAAATTAAGTCGCTTAAGCGCATTAGTAAAGCTCTCAGGAAGAACGGTGTCTGTACGTCGCCAAAGAAGGCCAATTTCGTATCGATTTCACGCAAGTTTCCTGCATGATTCCTTTTCTTATTTTCCGTGGAAGGGCTAGCTTCTAATTATTTGCTCTAATCAGCACCATTGGTTCAGCATCAGTGTACGATACAATCGGTAATCGTTGCTGATGAGTGTATTTACCGATTAGCTCTTTCATGTCCAGCGTGTGCTTTGGTAATACCAAATTCTTGACTTTGTGTATGTTGTTTAACCACTAGGTTCTGTTTTTGTCTATGCTGAAAACTCTTACGTTGAAGCAAATGGATCGTTCTCTCTTCGTATCCTTTGATTCGTCCACTTCATGCAGATCGGATCCTGACTGCCTTGGATTTTTAACCTTTTAAAGAAATTCGTCTTTATGAGTGTGACTGATTCACCTTCATTAAGAAATGCAAATCTGTCAATACAAGTGTTGGCAGTGTATATTTTTATCGGTACGATATGAAAATATTGTTCTCCTTTGGATGGATTAGTTCTGTGGTAAGAGACGATATTACGATTTGCATGACGTTTGTGCAGCAGAATATGGTGTCTTGATTCGCATCCCCCGATCTCGCACAGCTTAGTTTAAGCATTTAAAGCAAAGCCTGTATTCTCAAACAATTTCCTGTTTCTTTTCATAAGGTAGCTTTTGGAGTACCTCGCATTCGGTAACTCGGTAACAATCGGTAACTTCTCTTTGCGAAGCGTTATATGTTGGTGGATTTTATTCCGAGCTGCCGAGAGTGTCCATTCTATACTGGACATGGGTGTGTACGTTGATGGAAGTGGAGTATATTAATGGTGCCTCTGTGAATGCTGCTTCGGCGATAGCCAGTCGCTGAATAACTTGACCTTGTATTCACGGGATATTATGGTGTTTAACGATAAACCTCTTATTATCGATTTCCTGTACACGTTAATTACCCAGAAAGTTTGATCTCGTTTAGCGGTGACTACACGCAGATATAACTTAGACGCATGTATATGGTCTTGTGGTAATGTAACGGAACTCGTTCGTTCATGTATGAATTGATACATACCCAGAAAATAACGAAATGATCACAATACGGAAGGCTGCAGTATGATTTTTTAAAGAATATTGCAGCCCCGGATTCGTAATGTAAAAAAACAAGTGTCTGTAGCATGCTTTTATGACTTAGTATTTATTTTATATTTGAATATATTTAAAAAACATCTTGTTCTCGTTCTTGTTGGCTTCTACTGAGTTTGTGACGATTAGAGATGATATTTTGGTTCTATACCTATTTAACTAAATATCGGTGGTCTGGAGTACTTCAACCATCCGTCGTCTCGTAGTGCCGCTAATAGATTTAGTTGTAGATGTAGAGTGGACGCTAAACGTGTCTTCAAAAACACGAAAGTGGGGTCATTTCCGATTGTTCAGTTTTATGGCAGCTTTCCGAACTTTCTAACTCTAAAAACACCAAAGTTACAGCAAAGTGAAATCTCCGACTTAACACTTTTAATTTTGTGCTTCTACGATTTTTCCCGCGAGCTGATAGTTTGTCGACTGATTAAAAGATAAAGAGACGAAGGCAACTGCGGGCGGAGCCGATGTTGATACACCCTTGCAGTTAAAACCGGATATTTATCGCAAGCATCGGATATAGTTGTCCGATCCTAATGAGAATATCATAATAAACCAATTAATTAAAATAACAAATCTAAAAAAAACCCCAAGCTTCTATCTTCAAAAATACCAAAGTTAGTATATCTACCAAAAACCATTTCCGATCGTTCAGCTATGGCGTTCCGATATGGCAGCTATAAGATATAGTAAGCCGGTCCTTATAAGATTTGGTAGGTTGGATCAACTGACCAAAAATAAAATCTGTACCAAGCTTTCTATCTTCAAAAACACGAAATTTGGGTTATTTCCGATCGTTCAGTAAAAGGCAGCCATAGAATATAGTCGGCCGATCCTTATGAAATTTGGCACGTCGTATTATTTTGCCAAATATAAATCTCATGTAAAACTCTGAACTCTCGTTTGAACTCTCTAACTCTAAAACCACCAAAGTTACACCATTTCCGTTCAATCAGTTATATGGCAGCTATAGGATATAGTCGTCCGATCGCGGTCGATCCGACTTATATGCCGACTGCGTGCAAAGGATAGAAGGGTGAGTGCAAAGTTTCAAGTCTATAGCTTTAAAACTGAGAGACTAGTTCGCGTAGAAAAAGACGGCAGACGGACCGACGGACAGACGGACATACTCATAGCAACTCAAGAGGTGATCCTGATCAAGAATATATATACTTTATAGGTTCTGAGATGTCTTCTTCACTGCGTTGCACTTTTTTGGACAAAATTATAATACCCTCTGCAAGGGTATAGAAATTAAAAGTCAAAAAATTGATGTTTTTTAGACATGTGGTAAAAAGACATATGGAACGGGCGTATAGGAACCTATAGGCGAGTAAAAAATATGAAATTGTTAAGAATTATTAGTAAACTTTTACAGAAGTTTACTTTAGGAGAAAGAAAAAATATTCAAACTTTAGAATATAAATTTTAGATGTAACCACAAGATGGAACTCAAAATTACCTATGTTGACAAAATAAATGGAGATAAAAGATATTCCCATTGCATGGTCATTTCTACACATGACGGTTGATTAAGATTGGCTGGAAGTATATGTGGATGCGTTTAAAGCAGTGGTCAGCACGGCCCTATCCCGCGGGCATTGGAAATTTTTCTGCCCGAGCTCTGCCACACACTTACAGTATAAATGTGTGAAACGTCATGCTCACAGCCTACTTTCTGCTTTTCGTTGCTAATACTGTAAAATTTCGGACTGAAAAACTTGTCTACAGCGACTGTTTCTTCTATGGATGTAGGTCGAATTACATTGTCAAAAGGCTTTTTGACCAACTGAAATTAAGCAAGGGTTTCCCGCTCCACTGATCTGCAGGTTAACCATCCTTGTAGGCACTCTGGTGGACCTTCCGCCAAGACACTGTACATTTAGGTGTCCTTTCACATCATCTAGGTATAGGCTTCGGACGAGCTCGTATGTATTGCGTCACAGACGATCCCTCGTCGAGCAGTATATACGTGTCCATTTGTTCGTTCCCCTCGTACAGCATCACGAGCAAAATCTGGAATAGCAGGTGACCTCCATCTGAATAGTCACAACTAAGGTTCCGGTGCGGCATCTCCTGGCCACTCTAGCTTTCAGTTTTCATGCGCCCTGCGATTCTCAGGCTTGTTGCATGAGACATGTTACTCACATTGGATCCGCTAGCTGCGGCATCCGCTTACGTAGACTGATGACCCCGTACAGCTCTTGTCCCTGGCTGCTCCGCAGATCCCTGCTGTGGCCACCATCAGACTGTTGCACAGTGGTCAATTTGGCCTCGATAGCGGCATTTAATTATGATTTTCAAATTTTAATTAACGTTAATTTAAGTTTACCTATCGATAATTTACACCTTGATTATATGCTAATTGATCTTTTCTAAGCTCATCAATAAGCTGATGAACAGCTGTGAACTGTCAAGTGGCTTTAGAGCAGTGGTAAATTTGAGTGTGAAATTCAGAGAAAAACAATGAGAGCAGAGAATTTACTGAGTGAAAAAAACGTATGTTTTTATTTCATTTTTCGTTAATTCAAAAGTTGGAATGGGCACTAAAATTAAGTATTTTATTTAAAAAAAAGCTTTGCTAGCAACATTTCTTAAACAAATGAAAAACTACGCTTCCCTATCTATATTCTCCATGAAGAAAACTTTTTCCAACCCAATTTCTGAGAAAATTTTTCGAAGTGGAAAAATTTTGATTTTTAGTTTGGGCTGTCAAATGAATTAAAATGAGAGCAAATGAGAGAGCTTCTAAAAAAAATTTGAGAGTGCTTACACTGTCAGTGTGCCGGCAGCGCTGCGGCAGAATTTCCTACCCTATACTCGCGTGCTATGTAAAATGAGAGTTTGCCCACCACTGCTTTAGAGTGTATTAACAATGTTCGGAATAGAGCGCACACCAGTCTTTCGTGAAGTAGAACTTAACAGATTCACCTGAATTCACTCTGGTTGCAATTGTTTGTTAAAGTGTAAATTATTATCTGTCCGAAATGTCAAAAATGCAGAAGTGCGTAGTCCTGCGTATCTACAAGTTATTTCACTTTTTAGGAAGAATGTTAGGGTCGAAGCGCGCACTTTTCTTAGTATGGCACGGCGAAGCAATCCCCACTAAAACGTTCTTCGTAATGGAAAACTTTGCATTAGGAAAAGTTTGTAGCAAATATGATTGTAACGAAAAGGAGCTTTGCAAAATTGGGAAAAAACTGCGTAATTTTAATAGTAGGTTTGTCCAGTAATGCAAGAAATGCGATATAAACAAGGAAAAAAAAGATAACTTCGGGCGGAACCGAAGTTTATATACCCTTGCAGTTAAAACCGGATAAATATACCGCAAACATCGAATACAGTTAGCCGATCCTTATGAAAATATCATAATAAAAAAAATGTATTACAATACAAAATCTAAAAAAAGTCCCAAGCTTCTATCTTCAAAAATACCTAAGTTGGTATGTTTACCAAATACCAAATACCATTCCGGTCGTTCAATTATATGGCAGTTATAAGATATAGTCGACCGATCGTTTTGAAATTTGTTAGGTTGGATCAACTGACCAAAAATAGAATCTGTATTAAGTTCCAGCTTTCTATCTTCAAAAACACGAAAGTTGGGTAATTTCCGATCGTTCAGTTATATGGCAGCTATAGGATATAGTCGCCCGATTCCTATGAAATTTCCAAAAATCTCTCTTGTAAAATTTGAACTCTCTAATTTAAGAAGAGTGCACTATAGGAAATTTGACCACTTTTTCTGGCCGAAAACCATCTTTTGAAAGTTATCATTCGCAATAGATTAATTTTTAATGTTGCATACCAGAAATTTTCATAGATGGCGCCACTGCGAAAAAATCAGCTGTTAAAAACAGTTGATGTTAACATTTACATGAGCTTAGAATTTACGATTTTTTGGTGCGATTTTAAAAACGCCAATACTGAAAATTTTATGTACAAAATCAAAAGTTTTGAAATGAATACTTTTTAATGTGGCTTGTATTATGTGTTTGTGTATGTGAAGTGTCCAAAAACTTGTGTCTTTTTATACCCTTGCAGAGGGTATTATAATTTTGGTCAAAGGTGTGCAACGCAGTGAAGGAGTGAATCTCCGACCCTATAAAGTATATATATTCTTGATCAGGATCACCTCCTGAGTTGATATGAGCATGTCCGTCTGTCCGTCTATCTGTCTGTCTGTTTCTACGCGATCTAGTCTCTCAGTTTAGCAATCGTCTTGAAACTTTGCACACACCCCTCTTTCCTTTGCACGCAGTATATAAGTCGGAACGGCCGGGATCGGTCGACTTTATCCTATAGCTGCCATATAACTGATTGATCGGAAATGTTATAACTTTGGTGTTTTTAGAGTTAGAGAGTTCTAGCCCCGTGTTGGCTTCGGGGTGCTCGTTATACTCCGTCCGTTCCATCGAAACATTCCTTCTCATCGGAAGATCCAGATTCACGTTCGCATGTAACACCCTTCCAACACCAAAAGGACAATGATTTGAGAGTATGCACCTGGAACGTACGAACACTGTACAGACCTGGTGCTGCTCAACAACTAGCAGATACCCTCAACAAATGTAGGGCTGACATCACTGCTATCCAGGAAATGCGATGGATAGGACAAGGCTGCATAAAGAAGAAGAACTGTGACATTTACTACAGCTGTCATCCAGAACGGCATGAATTTGGTTGTGGTTTCGTTGTAGGTGCCAGGATGCGGCGCCGAGTCTCTCACTTTCGGCCAACAAACGAGAGAATTGCAACTATCCGAATTACTGCCAAATTTTTTAACATCAGCCTGATATGCGCACATGCCCCAACGGAGGAAAAGGATGATGCCACCAAGGACGCTTTCTATGCGGAGCTCGACCGAGCTTGTGGCCGCTGTCCTTCCCATGACATTAAAATTCTCCTCGGGGATTTTTTTTCGTGCCAAACGAAACAATCCTGCCTTTGTGGTGCTCCTAGATTAGATGTAGCTCCCGCACGCTGGCCAGTTGACTCCGAATCAATTTCTCCGGACGTCCATATCGAAAGCTTAGCTGCTTCATTACAGCGATGTAACTGCCGTCCTCGCTTCACCCCTTAAGGCTTTCACTAGCCTTTGCCATCACTAGCCTTGCCGTTGCTGCAGATTTGGTAATCGTAGCTGGATTGATCAGATCGTTTGATTGAGACTGCTGCTCCGTTTATCTGTGTACACGCCCTTCCAAATGTCGTAATAGATCCAACTCAAATAATGCGAATAAAAGAAATGACTCCGATTTAAATCCCGAAAGCTTCCTCTAACAAATAGCACTTAACCGAAACAAGAAAATACCAGATCTTATAGCAAAACAAACACTAGGACATAAGCGTTGAGAACCGCAGCATCTCCTTTCTCTATTTCTGGGATCGCTGATCGGAATGCCTGTGGCCTCCACCCTCAACGTAGCTTTAGACTACAGTCCGTGTGGCCAGATACAAACATGGGCTACCACATCCGTTCCGCTACCACTTTAACTTTCTTGTTAAAGTAAAAACCAAGTATATTTTTATGGATTCCATTTCCTCCTCCTTGGTATTCAAGGTGCCTCACTAACCTAAAAAATTTTAAAAATAGGCTCTTACTAAAATATAAAAAAACCTGCAGTCGTGTTGATTTTTCAAGATACCTACTAGCTCTAATTTAGCCCTACTAATTTACTCAGGATCCAAAGCAGTTTTATATAATATAATTTTGTACACATATAACATTCAAGCAGCAAATCTTATTTTCTGTCCGTCTTTCTCTGAGTACAACTTATTATCTAATCTTGTAAAGGTCAACCCCATTTATTCGCCACGCCCCGACGGAGGTCCAGGCTGTGTGCTAAAATACTGCGCCAGGGCTCTGTGCAAACCACTTCATAGACTTTTCAATTAATTTTTGGTAACCTCGATTTTTCCCCTTAATTGGAAGGAATCTTTCATAATTCCCCCACACAAAAAAGGAAAAAAGTCCGAGGCTGCCAACTACAGAGGCATCTATAAGTTGTCGGCAATTCCTTTATCATAGATGGCTTTTGTAAGGAATATCAAACCGATGTAATTTACACAGACTTCAGCAAAGCATTTGATTCAGTTAATCACTCACTCTTGTTGAGTAAACTGAATATGCTGGGTTTTCCTATAGACCTCTTAACGTGGATCTCCAGCTACTTAGATTTGGTTTTATTAAAAGGTGGTCAATAGAATTTAATGACCCCTATAGAACCAAAACATTATTCATTTCTTTGGTCCGTCCTATACTGGAGTACGGTTCATGTGTCTGGAGTCCCCAATATGGAGTACATAAGGACCGCATAGAATCCGTACAAAAGAACTTTTTAATATTTGCCCTTAGAGGTCTATACTGGGATGCAAATCTTCAGCTTCCATCCAACAGTAGCAGACTTTTACTTATAAACTTACCTAGCTTAACAAATCGTAGGACAATGCTCGGTGTAGTTTTTCTGCATAACCTTATTAACGGGGATGTAGAAAGCCAGCATTTACTAACACGTTTAAAATTTGACATTCCTAATAGAATCACTCGAAACTTTAGTCCTCTGTTCTTTAGCCATTGTAGTTCGACTTATGCACTGCATGACCCTTTTAGGGTATTATGTTCGAACTACAATGGTCTCTACTGTATTACATCTCTTCCCTGTCCGTCTAATTTAAAATATAGAATTTTAAATTTCCTTACTAACTCCTCTTAACAAAGCTTAACAAATTTCAAATAGCTTAATATGTACTAACAAATCGTTTTTCGAGCGCCCCTTGGTCGTCTGGGCCACTAAGCTTTGTGATGAATACAGGAATGCTAGCTGATGCTCTTATTGATGCACAAGCCATTTCCAAATTCTAAAAGATCGGTAAAAAAAAAAAAAAAAATAACGTTTTTTGTGGGTGCGTAAGGATTGGGTGTCTATATCCTATAGCTTCCATACAGCTGAACGATTGCAAATTGTCCGATAATGATCGAGAACCTTATAAGAAGTTCATTATGTCTGCCAATTTTCAAGTCGGTAGCTTTATAACTAAGAGACAAGTTGCTTATCGATATGCTTATGAACTCGGAAAGTGAATCAGATGAAAAACAAATAAACTTCACAGCGACGGAGGTGTCCCCTTCACTGTGTTGCACACTTTTTCCAAAATTATAATACTCTTGCAATAATAAAAAAAAAATGTTTTAAGAATGGTGAGAATTTATTTCAAATGTATTTTAGGAAAAACCACTTTTGCTGCCGAAAATGGTGTGCAGTTTGAATGAATTCTAGGCTAATTTGAGGCGTTAATCTGTGTGTTAATTTGTCTGTAATTGTCTGTGAAAGTCAAAGCCGGAGCCTTCCTGATAACTTTATTCGTGATTTCGATGCATGATGCATTCGATCATTTATTAAAGGTATTTGTGATTTACTCACCAAACAGCGTAGAAGTTGAATTCGTTGAAACATATTCATATCCGTTTGTTTGTTGTCATTAATATTTTTTTCTCCAGAAGCCATGGAGGTTTTTCTGAAAGAGAACCAAAATAGTAATAAAAAAAAAGGCTTGACGAGGTGACGAATACACAAGACACGCCCAACATATCTGATATCCATTTTTGGGACTAAAAATGCAATATAAATATATAAAACTACAACTATAGCTAAAGCTAGATTTCCTTTTTTTTTTTTTAGTTTTTCTTGCCCTTTCGAATAAGAATACTTATTTAAGCGTGTAACTTAATGCTGACTATCTACATCGCCATTGATGAAGTTATGTAGAAAATCTACTCCCAGCATTTTTCTACGATTAGCTAAGTTTGGTAAGTTTATTAGATAGAGTCTGCTACTGTATAATGAAAGAAGAAGATTTGCATCCCAGTCTTAACGCCTGAATTATGTGGTCCTGATGTACTCCATATTGGAGACTCCAAACGCATGAACAGTGCTCCAGACTGGGCCGTAGCTAGCATGGGGCAGGTGGGGCGGTGCCCCAGGGCCCCGAAGGGAAGGGGCCCCGCCGGGACAAAAGACTTCCGTATAGGGGGCCCCAAATTTACTTGTTGCCCCAGGGCCCCCGAGGCTCTAGCTACGGCCCTGGCTCCAGTATTGGACGGACCAAAGAAATGAACAAACTTTTAGTTTTTTATACCCTTGCAGAGGGTTTTATAATTTTGTCCAAAAGTGTGCAACGCAGTGAAGGAGACATCTCCGACCCTATAAAGTATGTTTACGTGAGGGGCCGGTGTGCCGCAACTTTAAGGGGGGCGAGCGCGGATGCGCTCTTCAGCGCGGGTGCGCTCTTCAGTGCTGGTGCGCCCCCACCCGCGCTGAAGAGCGCACCAGCACTGAAGAGCGCACCCGCGCTGAAGAGCGCATCCGCGCTCGCCCCCCTTTGCGCTCTCGCTCCTTCGTCGGCCGTCGTCGATCGTATTTTTTCTATTACTTTTGCCTTGTTTTTTTTTCTAAGTTAAGTTAGTATTCGATGTAAGCAGCCCAATAAAGCTGACCGCGTTATATCCAGAGGAAGACGCCCCCAACTTTTTATTTATAATTTCATCCCTCATCCTGGAATCTTTTGCGGAAACCACGCCCCCCTACAAACATTGGTCCTTCGAGCCGGATAATTACTGGATTTTCTTCTGCCAGCAGTTCTCGGCATTGTTCCGCCAAAAGATAAATACATTTTTCCGTCCCCATCTCTCTGCCGGTCTTCAGCAGTGATCCGAACATTAAATTTCGTTCACACTGCTGCAAGATTGTTTTTTCCTCCGTGTCAACTCCAAGTCCGAGTTTTCCGACACAACGGCAGGTTGAGATTTTCTAATAATCTATGTACATATAATAATCTTAAAATTCGGCAAATTTTTCTATCCGTCTCCGTTTTGTGTGCTGCCCATATTCCTCGCCGTTTTCGGCCTCTCCGTTATTCATTCGCTTGCCAACGGTCGAGGCATATGTGCATCCGCATACATACATACGCACATACATATTTTTTGGTGCAATTAATCCGCGAAAAAGTTGCAAGTGAACAGTGAAATTGTGTGGTGACAAAAAGAAGGCAAAATTAATATTGGCTACCGGTGTGAATTATTTCCGGAATTTCCAAATTCACCGAACAGTCCGCCGCTGTCGTAATATTTGTTTTTATCTTCCTCAATCAGTGTCATTTTTTACACCACATAACTTTTCTGTTCCCCCAATTATACAGTCCACTTATCAAAGCTCCACTGTGTCAACAAATGCCCACATGCCCTTACATATATCCGTACCTGCATGCATGTCCATATATTTTCTGCCTTCAATTCCAGGAAATATATAACCGATAAAATTTAACATATACAGTCCACTTATCGAAGCTCTACTGTACCATCATATGCCCTACATGCCCTTGCCCTACTTGCATGCATGTCCATATAATTTCCAAATATTTTCTGCCTCCAATTTCAAGAAATATATAGCCGATAAAATTAAAAAAAATTTGCATTTTCTAAAACCAACAATTATAAACCGCCATTTCACTACAAATCCGTGATTGTGTCGCTTAAATTCTCGACCTAGCCGTGTTGTGTTTTTCGGTTCTGTTTATTTTTCTTTGAGGTACGTACAGGGTGCCGACGGCATAACCGGCTGCATAACAAAATAGATTAAAAAATTTATTAATTATAAATTTATGTATTTATAATTATAACTACGAAAATTTATTTAATTCTTATTTTCCGTTTGAGCAAAGGGCCAGGTTTTTTAATTCACCTTTCCGGCCACTCAATAATTAAAGTCGAAGATTTAATTATCGGAAAATTATAATTAATTAATTTAATTATCCACCTTCTGTCCGAATAGAGCCGCGGTTTTTAATTCCATCTTCCCGGCTTCGTGTTAATTAAATTCAATTAATTAAATATTTAGGTTTCAATTCCACCGTTCCAGCTTCGTGATAATTAACCTCAATTGATTAAAAATTAAGATTTTCAACTCCACCCTTCTGGCTCCATCATATTTAAATCCGAAAGTTAGCCAAAAATTAATTATTGATATTTTTGTGTGTTTAATTCAAGCCAAAGTTAAGTCCACCTTCCGGCTCCGCAAATTCGAAAATAGTGAAGAGTTTAATATCTCAGTATATATTAAATTCAGTACGAACCACACAAGTCGAAATATACATACATATATAAACCGTCATCATTTTTTTCCGAACAAGCACGAATTTTCCGGTACTTTTTCCATTTTTTCGTGCCTCCAACTCTGCTTCTACTCCGCATCCGGCAACATCCGCCTACAATCCGAACAAACCTCGTCTCCTTTTGGGTTTTTTCTGGTGCCTGAAGTTTTTCTTTCCACATTCGAATTGTGCCGCACACGACTTTCCTTTCCACATCGGCGCCACTAGTTCGCACTTGCTCCTTGTAATTGCCTTTCATTTGCGATCTCACCGTTCTCATCACATTAGTGCGACCGGCCACCACTTCGTACGAGGCACCTGTTGTGCGAGTCAGTCGACAAGCGCTGACCAGCGAATTGGACTCTGAGAATGCCCACGGGAGACGACAAAAAGCCGCGTTCGATCCCAGCCATCCGTTTGGACAGATCTCAATCCGCATCTCCGCGGACGCCTCTTTTGAAGCCTAAGGCTACCAGTGCCAGTCCAAGGGCAAGGAGTGACGAATCCGTCAATACAACCCCTGGTCCTTCACAGAGGCAGACTCACTCCGTTGCAAAAATGGCTCCAAGTGCGGTCGAAGTGGCGTTGAAAAAGTTCATCGCCACAACAGATCGAATTATCCAATTTGAGGCTAACATAAGTACTCCGGGCGCCCCAGAAACGGAAATAGGCTCCCAATACATGTGCGAAGTTCATCGGGACCAAATTCAGGCACTATGGGAGAAGGTGGAGAAGAGCTATGAGAGCTGCTCCGATTTGCTAGCCGTGTCCGACGACAATGCGGCCGCCTCGACAGTGCTGGAAGCGAAGTACAGCTACTGTTACTCCGTCTATTCGAGATGTATTGCCCAGCTTCGGGAGAAAATTGCGTCCCAATCCACTCAGGCTCCCGTCAATGTCCACACGCCCGCGCCTACAGGCTGCCGGTTACCTCCGGTGGATACCGAGGTCTTCGCGGGTGATTATCTTCGGTGGCCCACCTTCAGAGACTTGTTTACGGCCATTTACATCCAAAACTCGCGGCTCACCCCGGTAGAGAAGTTGTTCCACTTATTGTCCAAAACAAGTGGTGACGCCCACGCCATTGTTTCTAAGGCTCCGCTTACCCATGAGGGGTTTGTCGCCGCATGGCAAAGCCTCACAGACCGCTTTGAGAACCGGCGGCTATTGGTCAACAGCCAGTTGAAGATCCTTTTCAACATCCAGGCTATTTCGCAAGAGTCCGGGGTCGCGCTGAAGGACCTGCAAGCTACCATTCAGAGTTGTTTGACAGCCCTAGAAATGTCCTCCGTTAATGTTGAGGCTTGGGACTGTCTCCTTGTATTTATGATTTCGTCAAAACTCCCCAAGGTCACACTTTCTATGTGGGAGCAATCCGTACATAATAAGGCCGAGATTCCAACATGGAAGGAATTAGATAACTTCCTGACAGAGCGCCATCGCACTCTGGAGGCCATCGACGACGTCAGGCCTAGTGGCTCCGTGCAATTTCCGCCAAGGTCGGGACTTCCTACTGCCCCTGCTCGGAGGCTCACTTCATACGAGACTCGAGTGGTTTCGGGCCAAAAGGGCTGCGATCTCTGTTCGAGGGAGGACCACCCCATTCGCTTATGTCCGCGTTTCCTAGAAATGGATGTAAATGGGCGCTCTGACTACATAAGGAGGAAGCAGTTATGTTTAAACTGTTTTGCCCGAGGGCACCAGCAGCGAGACTGCACGAGCGCCCATACCTGCTCCACATGCCACAGCAGACACCACACCCTCTTGCACCGCGGCAATCCATTCGCAACCGCTCCAAGTCCGCCTACGCAGCTTACCGCTCCAAGTCCGCCTACGTCAACAAACGGCTCAGAGGATCAGTCGAATGTGCAGGTGTGTTTCGCTTCCGGGTCAGGAGCCGTCCTACTGGGCACGGCCCTTATCAACGTGTGCCATTTGGGGTGCACCGTCCAGGCACGAGCACTGATAGACTCAGGCTCCGAAGCGACGTTCATAACGGAACGACTGTTCAACCTCGTCAAGCCTCCCTTCAAGACGATTCAAGCCCAAGTTTCCGGCCTTAATCAGACCATTTCCGCGCAGTCTACAAAATTGTGCCATTTCTCCATTCGGTCGCCGTCTAGACCCGGGCTACAATTAGAGACTGCGGCCTACGTTCTGCCGCAGTTGGCAGGAAATCTGCCATCATATCCGTTTTCGCGAGATCTTCTCAAGGGGCTGCCCGACATTCCCCTGGCGGACCCCCACTTCTTTGAGAGCTCCCAAATCGATGTGTTATTAGGAGCTGACATTCTTCCGTCCATTCTCCTCTGTAATTCCAAGGCTAACATCTGCGGGTCGCTTCTAGGTCAGGAGACCATTTTTGGATGGGTGCTGACAGGCCCATTGTCTCCAGCTACCCCCCGCAGCGTGTCAGTTTTTTCCGTACGAGTTGCCCGCAGCCTTGGTGACTCACTGGTTCAGGGTTTCGATTCAGGATGCGAGCACAACTCTGTCTCGACTCCTTCTTCGATTTACACATCGCATCACGCTGCACGGTGGCAATCAGCTGATGATCCGACTGATCCGTCACTGAGGAGCAGATGTACTCGAGGTACACAATCCTACCGATGCCGAGTCTGCAATGGGATCCATCCATTGAAGAGGTGTCGGCGCTTCCTACGCCTTAGTGCCGAGGAGCGGCTCCGAGCGGTTCTCGTGAACCGCTATTGCTCGAGCTGCCTGGCCCACGAGCACTCCGACGGATCCTGTCGGCGTGGGGACGGCTGTAAGACGTGTGGTCAGGATCACCACACGCTGCTGCACCCCGTGAACAAGGAGCACCGGTCACCGCCCGCGGGAGACAGTACACGGGGTGTCTCGCTCTCTCGTCGGCCGTCATCCGCCAACTCCCGGCGCGGTTCGGGTGTTTCTCGCCCTGCGTCCGCCATTTTCCGGCATTCCCAAACCGATCCACGGCCGCCGACCTCCCGGCACTCTTCGATAACTCCTCGGCATTCTTCCGCCACTGGCTGGCAGTCGTCACGCGCTCCACTGCTTTCGTCCGCCACTCATCGGGTGCCGTCCACCGCTCTTCCGCCCGCGTCATCCGCGCCTAGGCAACTTTCCGCCTCTCCTCGAGGGCCCTCGCAGGACGCGGTCGCTGCGCCCACCCTATCGTCGCTGCTGACCCGGAACAGCGACAACACCGGGACCCGGATCTTCGACACGGGGGCCTTCATCGACCCGTGTACGCCCTCTAGCTGCAGTGACGCATAGCTAGCGACGAGGGATCTATTGCAACCTGAGCGATTGCAAGGGGGGGAGGATGTTTACGTGAGGGGCCGTTGTGCCGCAACTTTAAGAGCGCACCCGCGCTGAAGAGCGCACCAGCACTGAAGAGCGCACCCGCGCTGAAGAGCGCATCCGCGCTCGCCCCCCTTTGCGCTCTCGCTCCTTCGTCGGCCGTCGTCGATCGTATTTTTTCTATTACTTTTGCCTTGTTTTTTTTTCTAAGTTAAGTTAGTATTCGATGTAAGCAGCCCAATAAAGCTGACCGCGTTATATCCAGAGGAAGACGCCCCCGACTTTTTATTTATAATTTCATCCCTCATCCTGGAATCTTTTGCGGAAACCACGCCCCCCTACAAACAAAGTATATATATTCTTGATCAGGATCACCTCCTGAGTTAATATGAGCATGTCCGTCTGTCCGTCTGTCTGTCTTTTTCTACGCGAACTAGTCTCTCAGTTTTAAAGCTATCGACTTGAAACTTTGCACACACACTTCTTTCCTTTGCACTCAGTATATAAGTCGGAACGACCGTATCGGCCGACTATATCCTATAGCTGCCATATAACTGATAGCTCGAAAGTGGTATAACTTTGGTGCTTTTAGAGTTAGAGAGTTTATATTTGACATGAGAGCTATTTTTGGCATGAGACACGCCAAATTTCATAAGGATCGGCCGACTATATCCTATAGCTTCCATATAACTGAACGATCTATCGACCTGAGTGAACGACCTTCTAAATATATAAGGTTGGGACTTTTCTTTAGATTTTGTATTATAATAAATTGGGTTATATTATCATATTCTCATAAGGATCGGCCAACTATATCCGATGTTTGCGATATATATCCGTTTTAACTGCAAGGGTATATCAACTTCGGCTCCGCCCGAAGTTAGCTTTCCTTTCTTGTTTTTTATTATACCCCTGCAGAGGGTATTATAATTTTGGTCAAATGTATGCAACGCAGTGAAGGAGGCATCTCCGACCCTATAAAGTATATATATTCTTGATCAGGATCACCTCCTGAGTTGCTATGAGCATTTCCGTCTGTCGGTCGGTCCGTCTGTCTGTCTTTTTCTACGCGAACTAGTCTCTCAGTTTTAAAGCTATCGACTTGAAACTTTGCACACACACTTCTTTCCTTTGCACACACGGAACGGCCGGGATCGGCCGACTTTATCCTAAAGCTGCCATACAACTGATTGATCGGAAATGGTTTTTGGTAGAAATATCAACTTTGTAATATATTTTGTATTATAATAAATTGGGTTATATTATCATATTATTATAAGGATCGGCTTACTATATCCGATGTTTGCGATATTTATCTGGTTTAAACTGCAAGGGTATATCAACTTCGGCTACGCCCGAAGTAAGCTTTCCTTTCTTGTTTTTCGTGAAATTCTTTTGAACACCTTTTAATTAAACCACGGACACCTTTAGCCATTGTGGAAATAAGGTCGGAAAATTTAAGTTTCCAAAGATAACTTGAAAAGTATTTTAGCACACAGCCTGGTACTCCATTGGGGCCTGGCGAATAGACCGGCTTCACCCTTAGAAGATCTGATAATATGCTATAGACGGATAGACGGACAGAAAATAAGATTGGCTGATTGAATTTTGTTGTATGCGTAAGGGTAATCTGTCGTTTTGGGCGGAAAATAATCTTTTTTTGAAAAGATTTTGCGAAGAAATCGGCATCAGAGGTCGCAGATGAATTTTCAAACGTAAGCAGAGGTGTTACAGAAAGTTATAAAAAAGTTCGTCGGATACTGAGTAAATTGAATTCAGCAGCGGCAAATATAATTCCTATAACATTCCTATAACGTTTGCACGGTAAAATTTGATCGAACTAGTAGATATCTTGAAAAATCGATACCATTACATGTTTTTGTACCCTTGCATAGGGTATTATAATTTTGGTGAAGAGTGTGTAGCGCAGTGAAGAACACATCTCCGACCCTATAAAGTTTATATAATTTTGATCGTGATCACCTCCTGAGTTGATATGAGCATGTCCGTCTGTCTGTCCGTTTGTCTATTTCTGTCGCAAGCTAGTCTCTCAGTTTTAAAGCTTTCGTCTTGAAAAATTGCACACTCTCTAGTTCCTTTGCACACAGTATTCAAGTTGAAAAGGGATCGGGGTAAGGGTATATTAACATATAACTGATGAATCGGAAATGCTATTACTTTGGTGTTTTTAGAGTTTTAGAGTTAGAAAGATTTAATACGAATGGCATAATAGTTATAATAGGTTGTCAAAAAAGTCTTGCAGTATATCCGATAGTTCGTAGTTTTTGTTTTATTCGTCGCATCTGTTCACGCTAGAGCTTTTTGGAAATCTATTTTTATGCGCTAATACGTGTTTGATTTATTATTGGCTGGGCGTCAGTCATGAAACCGTTATAAGCCATTTAAAAAAGCTTGGATTCAAAAAGAAGATCAAAGTATGGGTGCCACACGACTTTACGCGAAAAAAAACATTTTTATCCGTATGGATGCATGCAAATCGCTTCTGAATCGCAACAAAATCGAACCGTTTTTAGATCGGATGGTGACTAGCGATGAAAAGTGGGTCACTTGCGATAACACAAAGCGAAAACGGTCGGGGTCAAAAAGCGGTAAAGTTGCCCAGACGGTGGCCACGCCTGGATTAACGGCCAGGAAGGTTCTGCTGTGTGTTTGGCGGGATTGGCCGGGAATCATCTACTACAAGCTGCTCCCCTATAAATTCAGACCTTTTCTGCCAACCACCCGATCGCTTGAAGGCGGCACTCATGCAGAAGACGCCATTTTTGATCAACAGAGGCCGAATTGTCTTCCATCAGGATAACGCCAGGCCACAAAAATCTTTGGTGACGCGCCAGAAGCACGAGCCGGATGGGAGGTTCTTTTGCATCCACCGTATAGTCCGGATCTCGCACCAAGTGATTGCCATCTATTTCTGTCCATGACGAACGCGCTTGATAGTCAGAAGTTGGCCACAAGAGAGTTATGTGAAAATTGTCTCTCCGAATTTTTTGACAATAGGGATACGAGCTTCTATAAGAGGGGCATTATGAAGTTAGCATCTCGACATTGAACAAAACGGCGCATATCTGACTTAAATCGGATTATTTTAACCAACTATATGAACAATTGAAAATTCAATAAAAATACTGCAAGACTTTTTTTGACAACCTTAAAATTATATAATATTTTGTAAAAAATAATACAACACCAAATTTCATAAGGATTGGCCGACTATATTCTATATATATACTATATAGCTGCCACATAACTGAACAATCGAAAATTACCCAACTTTCGTTTTTTTTAAGACAGAAAGTTGGAACTACGTACAGATTCTATTTTTGGTCAGTTGATCCGAGCTTCCGTTCAGTTATATGGCAGCTATAGGATATAGTCGGCCGATTCCGGCCGTTCCGACTTATATACTGCGTGCAAAGGAAAGAGGGGTGTGTGCAAAGTTCCAAGACGATAGCTTTAAAACTGAGAGACTAGTTCGCGTAGAAACAGACAGACAGATGAAAAGCGCACCCGCGCTTAAAACCTCATCCGTGCTGAAGAGTGCATCCGCGCTCGCCCCTCTATGCATTCTCCCTCTCTCGTCGGCCGTCGTCGATCGTCCGCTCTGGTTTATATTTACGTCTAGCGTTTATGCTTTCTAAGTTAAGTTCAGTACCATGTAAGCAGCCAAATAAAGCTGAACGCGTTGTTTTGATTTTACCAAAGACTTCCCTGACTTCTCATTTAATTCTTACTCCTGGAGTCTTTTGCGGCAACAACGCCCCCCTACAACACTTATATCAACTCAGGAGGTGATCCTGATCAAGAATATATATACTTTATAGCGTCGGAGATGTCTCCTTCACTGCGTTGCACACTTTTGACCAAAATTATAATACCCTCTGCAAGGGTATAAAAATATGGTTCACGCTATAGCACCAAATTTTGACCAAAATTATAATACCCTCTGCAAGGGTATAAAAATATGGTTCACGCTATAGAACTAAGAGATTGACTTGCTGAATTACGATCAAATAATAACTTAAAAATAATGTTTGCCTTTTGTTAATTATTTATTCCCTCATTGTTCACAGCGCTCATGATAACTTTATAATACATTAGTCTAGAACTGAGTAAATTTTTTGAAGAAATTATAAAGTCTGGTAAAAACTGGTGGTAGAATAACGTTTGCCAGGTCAGCTAGATTATGTTTATATTTAAGCGTCAATCATTCTAAGGCTACCTCAGCTACGAGAACCACATCTGCAGCAAGTGGCACACCTGGCACAATGTTGCAACACTCGTGAAAAGGATCCCAAGAAGAAGGAGAAGTCTGGAGAAGGATCTCCTACATGCAAGGGCAAATAAAGGAAAGGCTACTCTTGCGATAAGGACATCCGTAGCAATTAATTCGGAATCAACTGGAGAGCAGCCTATTAAGGAGCACAACATAGGCAGAATTTTATCGTTTGTCACGAAGGAGAGCAATCTTGAAGCGTTTTTAGAGTCCACCGCCAGCGGCGACCAGCGCCTAGGAAAACCCACCATGATGTAGGAGCCTATGTAGGAGGTTGGACTGGCCCAGAGACGCGGCCGTGATAAAACCGTATCCTACGTTAGTGCTCTTAAGAGAGTGGCTAAGTGAGCTCGCTAAGCTGGTATGTACTATTACGGACGTGAGCAAAAAGACAACAAGCAAGATTGTAACATTCGCTTAGCGCGGGAATACCGTAAACGCTTCAAGGTGCATGGACACTGATCTCCGGGCAATCATGGCCATAGATGAGTACCACTACGTGGACGATTACGTAGACAGCTTTGCAGACAATACTAAAGCTATTGGCGTTTCAAAACGGGTAAGAGAAATACATTCAATCGCCAGCTCGGCGAAAGTGGTCAGAGTAAGAGTAAGAGTATTGGGCCTGTATTGGCATCCGGCCACAGATGACTTCAGATTCAGCGTCAAATAACATGGGGTTACCAGCAGCCGATCGGGTTTTTAAGCAGCTTCATGATGACTGCCAAGCTACTGATGCGAGAGATTTTGTAGAAATGAGTTACTTGGCATGAGCCTTTGTCAGACGAGCTAGCCGCAGCATTCGAGAGCTGGCGGCAAAAGATGAACTATGTGAGGGAGTTTCACGCTACTACTTTTGTACTGGACGAGTATGAGCACTTTAGCTGCACGTCTTCGAGGATTCCACCTAGTCAGCGTTCGCTGCAACGGCCTACTGGCAGGCCACCTATAGATGACACCTCCAGATGACGCAATCAGGCCGAAACGCCTTGCCGACCTAAAGGGGCCCATCTACAGGCGAGCATGTTGGGCGAACATGTTGTGCTCGACGAAATTTTTCCTGTCCTGTTTCCTGTTCCTGTAGTGTTCGTTGTCGAATTTTGTGTTCGTCAAAATGTTCCAATAAAATTGAAATCGTTCTATTTTGACAACGTTGGCAACAACATGCTCGCCAATGGATGGCAATGTTGGCACGAACGTCAGTTGGAAAAACGTTTCGGTAGAGCAAAATGAATAAAAAGTTCTTGCTAGATTTTATTTATTTACTAAAAAATTAGCCTGCACGCCAAAAGCGATGCATATAAAAACAAGCATTTGCGTAATAATGCATGGGAAGTGCTAAACTCTAAGCTAAATATAAAGAATTCGATGAGCACGTCACACTAGACATCGTTAAGAAAAAAGTTAATTCGTTGCGTGTGTCATATAGACGAGAACTACAAAAGGTGCATAGAAGTGAAAAATCAGGCACTGGAGCGGACGATTTTTACCAGCCGAGCTTGTGTTACTTTAGTGACCTATCTTTTCTGTATGAAAAAGAATCTTCGGTCGATGGAATCAGCAGTTTTGATGACGGCCCAGAAAATGACATAGTAAGTATTTTAATAAAATTGAAAACAATGGTTTATTGTGCATATTTAGAGCATAATTTTATATTAAATTCAATCTTTCTGTCAAGGTACTGCTCCAATTGTGTTAAAATATTCGCAAAAGTTATCACGAATTCTTTTGGCTTTTTCTGGGCAATTGCCACCTGTCAACGGTTGCAAATCGTCCATTTGATGGTTGTAATGACTATCTCTAAATGAATTAACTGGATCTGCTGAACCTTGCAAATATACAGCGCCATTTCTCTTCGACAAATAGTTGTGCAAATAGCAACAACATAGAACTATCACCGAAGCCTTTTCCGGCTCTAAAGGGATAGTATTAAGAAGTATTATAAATCTGGTCACTATTATGCCAAATGCATTTTCCACTATACGCCTAGCTCTTGAGAGGCGGTAATTGAAAATCAGCTCCTCCTTTAGCAATTTTTGATGACTGTACTGCTTCATCGTACGGCTTGATAGTAGAAAGGCGGCGTCCCCTACTATCACATATGGCAGTTCATATGATGTATTTGCTATTTGGCGAGGCTTCGGAATGAATAGTGATTGGTCATCGTAGCGCCTTTTATATTCCGATTGTGCAAATACACCAGCATCTGATGCCCTGCCATTGGCTCCAACTTCCACACGAATGAATTCATATTGTGCGTTTACTATAGCCATCAGGACAATGCTGAACGTTTTTTTTATACCCTTGCAGAGGGTATTATAATTTTGTCCAAAAGTGTGCAACGCAGTGAAGGAGACATCTCCGACCCTATAAAGTATATATATTCTTGATCGGGATCACCTCCTGAGTTGATATGAGCATGTCCGTCTGTCCGTCGGTCCGTCTGTCTGTCTGTTTCTACGCGAACTAGTCTCTCAGTTTTAAAGCTATCGTCTTGAAACTTTGCACACACCCCTCTTTCCTTTGCACGCAGTATATAAGTCAGAACGGCCCGGATCGGCCGACTATATCCTATAGCTGCCATATAACTGATTGATCGGAAATGGTATAACTTTGGTGTTTTTAGAGTCAAATTTGACACAAGAGCTATTTTTAGCAAAACATTACGACATGTAAAATTTCATAAGGATCGGTCGACTATATCTTATAGCTGCCATATAACTGAACGATCGAAAATGACCCAACTTTCGTGTTTTTGAAGATAGAAAGCTGGAATTTAGTACAGATTATATTTTTGTTCAGCTATAGCTGCCATATAACTGATTGATCGGAAATCTCTCAGTACAGATTATATTTTTGGTCAGCTATAGCTGCCATATAACTGATTGATCGGAAATGGTATAACTTTGGTGTTTTTAGAGCCAAATTTGACACCAGAGCTATTTTTAGCAAAACATTACGACATGTAAAATTTCATAAGGATCGGTCGACTATATCTTATAGCTGCCATATAACTGAACGATCGAAAATGACCCAACTTTCGTGTTTTTGAAGATAGAAAGCTGGATTTTAGTACAGATTATATTTTTCAGTCAGTTGATCCAACCTACCAAATTTCATTAGGATCGGCCTACTATATCCTATAGCTGCCATATAACTGAACGATTCGAAATAGTATTTGGTAGAAATATCAACTTTCGTATATTTGAAGATAGAAGCTTGGGACTTTTTTGTAGATTTTTTATTTAAGTTAATTGGTTTTATTATGATCTAATCATAAGGATCGGCCAACTGTATCCGATGTTTGCGATATATATCCGGTTTTAACTGCAAGGGTATATAAACTTCGGCTCCGCCCGCAGTTAGCTTTTCTTTCTTGTTTATAATTAAAATAGATTTTGGTGATTTTGGTTGATGATTTTGGTTTCTTAATATGCACATGCTTTCCGTCAATAGATCCTATGCAATGTATGAAATTCCATTGTTTTTGGAAATCATCAGCAGATTCGTTCCATTCTTCTTCATTTCCTGGTATCTAAAATAATATATTATGAAATACGTTATTAATTGGTAATTTTATTTTTTACCCGAAGGCGCCGAAACGAAAATCGGATGAATCTACGCAGTTCCTACAGAAAGCAGTAGCACACTTGGACAAAATTAGCGCAAAGCAACAAACGTGTGAAGCGGACATATATGCGGAGGGGTGGGCTGCCATGTTCAAGCAGCTATCAAAGGAGAAGCAGCTTTTTGCGAAAAAAGGCATAGACGAGATCCTCATGCAAGGGCGTATGAATATGCTGACGTATGAAAGGGTGTCAAGCATTGCAAATATTCCTAATTTTCCTAATACATCTTCTTTTTCGTCTAATCAATTGGTAGACAACAAAAATGATATAATAACAACCAAAAACAGAACCGTTTCTGCTACATCTTTTGAAGACAGCGATGAATAAACCAATGTAGTAAAAACAAGGAAGGAAAGCTAACTTCGGGCGGAGCCGAAGTTGACATACCCTTGAAGTTTAAACCGGATATATATCGCAAACATCGGATATAGTTGCCCGATCCTTATGAGAATATGAAACTATAACCCAATTTATTATAATACAAAATCTAAAAAAAGTCCCAAATTTCTATCTTCAAAAATACCAAACTTAGTATTTCTACCAAAAACCATTTCCGATCGTTCAGTTATATGGCAGCTAGAAGATATAGTCAGCCGGTAGTTATAAAATTGGTAGGTCGGATTAACTGACCAATAATCGAATTTTTATGAAGTTTCAGCTTTCTATCTTCAAAAACACGAAAGTTGGAATATATATAAATATATAAATAAGAATATATAAACTTTATAGGATCGGAGATGTCTCCTTCACTGCGTTGCACAGTTTTGGATAAAATTATAATAAACTCAGCAAGGGTATAAATATATATTAGAAATAATAAAAAATTTGTTACCTTGATATACCATAAGACCTTAGCATTTTAATTATCGCTCGACATATTTCAATTATTATGCGCCCTAGGCTCTGGGGAGAAATTCCTGTTAAGAATTTTATGTCTTCAAAACTTTGGCTGCTAGCCAAAAAACTCAAAGTCACTGAAAGGCATTCGTTTGCGCTTATTGCCTCACGCTTTTGTGTGTCCTGTCTTCGTATTTCAGGCTCTACTAAATTTAACAGTTCTTCATATGTAGAACTGTCCATTCGAAGAAAGTTTCATGAAACTACTTTAAAACTTGGAGATGGCCCAGAATTTATGTACTGATTCCAACATCATCGCTAGGAGGAACTTATTGAGCCGGCGAGGAACGGTGGTCAAATTGTGGAGCGATATTTGAAAAAATTTCTTTGCAGCAAATAGAGGGGCCCAAAGATTCAACGAGTTTTTGAAATGAAAATATGAGATAAACAGCATAACCTAAAACCGATCCCCTGCAGCCTAACATAAATAGCACAAAATATGCGGTGCGCTTATCGGGTCGCACAGCAGGTCAGCGTGCAGTGCGTTGATAAGTAGTTTTAAATAGATTTAAGATTTTCATGTATTTTACTTATAAGAGAATTGAACAGAATAAAATCAGTTCCTAAACGGAATTCATTGGAGTAAGGGGCTCCTCTGAACAGTTTCCAAAAGGAGCTCATTGGAGTAAGACCTATTATTTAGGGCTCTTCTTATCAGTGGTGCATATGTAAATATTTTCAACACTCCTTCTCACCGCGGTATATCTAAATCAAAAAATTCTTTTTTAGTTTAACCCTAGTGAAGTAATACATTTTTTGTGCTTAACTTTACATTGAGTTTTAGTTAGCACATCTGAAATCATATTTTCGGTTGGAACATAATCAGGCATGGTCCGGTTCTCACTTTCGGTTTTCGTTTTCGTTTTGAAAACGAAAACGAAAAAATTGGTGCTCCCGTTTTCACTTTCACAAGATTTTTTCGAATTCAAAAACGAAAAAATTTGTCTTGCCTAAATGAAAAGTAAATGCCTTTTTCTATATTAAATCGGATCTTATTTGCAAAAGGAAAAAAATAGTTGACTTATTGGTTTATTGTCGTTCTATTAAGACCTCTAGAAGATCAATTAGGCTTGTAGTTATTTTTAAAACGAGTAATTTCTGACCCCACCTCAAATTCGGATATCAAATTTTGCCGTCGGCAACAACAATTTTCGTTTTGGTGAACGAACGATAAGTTTGACACCATAAGTTATCGCCTAAGCTGCCATACTTTTGATCGAATAAAAAAGCATGTTAAAAATACTTGTATAATCAAATGGATGGCGATAAATTTGTTGAAATTAGGTAAAATACGTTTTTTAAAAATTAATTAATTTAATTTAATTAGTTATGTGCTAAAAGTGTATAAAAAAAATTGTTGAAAACACCGGAATGAAATGAAAATGAAATCCATTGAAAAGGTGGCATTCCCTTAACTTGGTTTTTCTGGCTTTTCCCCTTAATTCTTTTGGCTACAAAAGACGCAACTGAATATAAAAAAGGCATTTTTTCGCGTTGTTTGCTGCTGACCAAACCTCAAATCACCTGTTTCGGCAGCAAGAGAAATGAGAAATTAAACGTTTCGATAGCAAAACGATAACTAAAAACTTGTGAAAACCGGAGCACCTAAAAACGAAAATCTCGGTTTTGGTCCCAAAACGAAAACGAAAACCGAAAGTGAGAACCGGAGCATGCCTGAATATCAATATCAATGACTTTCTTCTTATACAAATCTCTTATGAAATAAAACTTGATATCTATATGTTTACTTCTAGCATGAAAACTCGCATTCTTAGCTAAACATTGGGCGCTCTGATTGTCACTGTAGGTCATACATTTTGGCGCCGTCTCGAAACCCATATCAGATATCAGCTTCAGCACGTAAGCAGCCTCCTTAGCTGCTGTTGAAAGCACCACATACTCAGCCTCCGAGCTACTGGGTGCTATGATGCTCTGCTTTTTTGACTCCCACGAAAACGCTGCTCCAGCCATAAAGCACGCCCAACCACTGAACAATTTGCGGTGAGTAACGTCACCTGCCCAGTATGCATCCACAAAGCAGTAAACAGGCAAACCGGTTCAAATAAAGTGCAACCTCAAGCCCGAAGTTCCTTTTAGGTAACACAATAAACAATGTCTGGCCTCGTAGTCATTGCTAGGTACAGCAGTGATCCAATAAGCGATTGATACTTTTTCTGGTTAACTCGTGGACAGTCTTTCAAAATACATAGGTTCTGATATCCAACCTCCAAAGGCGTTGCATTCGGCTTACAGTCTTCCATGCCATAATCTCTTTTTATGTCGACAAGGTCTTCTTTTCTGGAACAAGCAATAATTAAATCATCGACATATACAACAATTAAGTTAAACTTTTTGCCGTGGTTCTTGGTATAAATGCATGGCTCACTGGAACATTGTACAAAACCAATACGCTGAAGAGTATCCAATTTTCTGGTTCCATTCACGCTCACTCTGCTTCAGATCGTATAAACACTTGTGCAACCTCAACACCCTTTTTGGATACGCTGTGTCCATGAACCCAATAATTCTCTCGCCAGGAGGAAGATTTACAAGACTCCATGTCCTGGTGGACTGTAGTTGAGAATACTCCTTCTGCATCGCAACCTTCCATTCTTCAGCCTGTGTCAAGTTCAAAGCCTCCTTGACTCCACTCCGCACTTGGACGTCGCCAACTCCAACAGCGTTAAGCATATTGTGCTCCTTACGTGGTCGTACTGACCTTCCAGTACGAATTATCTTAGGCCTACCTGGGCCTCGCTGAGCTCTGTCGACGCCATCAACCAACTCGTCTTCACCATCTTCGGCTCCCGACTGTTCGTCCCTCACGCTTCCGTTTTCTGCCAATTCTACGGTCGATATATCCTCGTTGTTTGTTATATCGTGCTCAAGGAACGCCACATCTCTGGTTTCCTTGATAGTTCGCGTATCAGGATTGAAGAGTCTATACGCTTTGCCAGTTTTTAAATACCCAACCAGGATATGCTCTATTCCTTCCTGAGAAAATATTATTTTTCTTGTCTTGTCTATCACAATTGCCTTTGTATCAAACACCTTAAGATGGGATACGCTGGGCTTTTTCCCAAACCATGCTTCGTATGGGGTCATGTCTGGCAATGTTGACGTTTCTGATCGGTTCCTCAAATACATCGCAGTCATTATCGCTTCCCCCCACAGGTACTCGTTCGCATTAGCGTGAACCATCTTGCTTCTTGCCTTTTCCACTAGCGTTTTATTGGCACGCTCAGCGACGCCGTTTTGCTGTGGAGTGTGGGGAACGATGAGCTGCCTCTTAATCCCATTGCTTACCAGGAGGTTTTCGAATGCTCCATTAATGTACTCTCTACAATTATGGCTCCGTATAGCTTTAATCTGCTGCATAGTTTGATTCTCTGCCAACAACATAAATTCTTTGAATTTCTCAAAGACTTGGACTTGGGCGTATTGTGTATTCCACCTTTCGAAACTGTACTAATAGGATCGCACACGTCCGTATGGATGAGTCCCAACACTTTACTCGAACGATTTTCCGCCATTTTTGGGAATTGTTTCACGCATATCTTGCTTATCGCACACGTCTCACAGACAAAGTCATTCGGGCTACCGGTCACTCCGCGTAGACTATACACCAATTTTTTTCGAATCATGGATTTTAACCTTTCGAAATTCAAATGTCTGAATCTATCCATGGTTTGTTCACTTTTAATACCGTTTCACCGTTCTTATTCTTGACACTCGCACTAGTACTTTTTGAAAAACTTATTTCGAACCCGTTAGTTTCTCTCGACACCGAAATAAAATTATACTAAGGGTTACGTACGAACAACACATCAACCAATTCAATAATGTTTTCTTGCCAAAAAAATTTTACTGTTCCAATGCCATCAGCTCCAATGTAATTTTCTCCAATCATTATTATTATTTTTTCCTTATGCTCACGAATTGAAACAAATAACGATTGGACTGTTGCCCCACTGTCAACGCTCCGAATATTTTTCGAGAACGACTTCTTGTTCTCTTCGCATTTGCTCTCACTACTGGTATCCTTTTCTGGTCATGCGTTTTGCTGTTTTGAGTAAAACGAACGTAACGAACGCAGTTCCAACATTCCATATTTTTCATGTCTTTCTTATGCTTTGGCGTTTTCTTTTCGGCACGAGACGAGTACATTTTCTTTTTCACGAGTGATTCGTACGTCGCTGAAATTACCCAAATGCACTGCGACACTGACTGACTCTGACATCTTCATATACAGCAACTATGTAAGCAACTGTATTTTACGCGCTGGTCCACTAGGCATGTGTAACATAAAAAAAGTAAGGCTTTGTATGTATGTGTCACTGCTCGCACGAAGGCGTAAAAATGTTTTGGCTTCCCAATTTCAATTTCAATTTCTCGTTTCTGTTTTTAATGCGCCGATGTGGTAGCAGAACAAATAGTATTTTTGATTACTGCCGATCGAGTCAGGATGGTAGCGTAATGCCTAGAGTAGTTGCTCTGTATAAAATTTTTCTATGTTGAAATCCTCTTACGGACTTCAAAATTTTTCTTTTTTCATAACTATTTTTTTAATTTATCTTTAATTGTAGTATTAGAGCAAAAACTAAAAATTATGTTCAGTTAATAAAATTCCATAGGACTCCGTCCGTCATTTTGTCATCCGACGGGTCACTTATTTTTACAACAATTGTAAATTACAATTTGTAATAGAATGCAAATAAAAATTATAATAATAAAGTAAATAAGAAAAATCTATATATATAAAATTTTCGTGTCACAGTTTTTGTTACCATACTCCCCCGAAACGGCTATACCGATTCTCATGAAATTTTGTGAGCGTATTGAGTAGGTCTGAGAATCCGCCAACATCCATTTTTCATCCTCTTAAATCCTTTTCGACATACCAAAAATCGCTTATAAAGTGAGTTACTACCTCATCACACTGACAAACTCACGCTACCGTAGCATTTTAACTCAATTTAAACTGGGCTAAAAATCCTTCATCATTAAGTAAATACATTAATTCTATTTATGAGTGTTTTGTACAGTGAGCAATGCCAAGAAAACGCCGTTAGCCGTGATTTACCATAATAAGATCTCGAAACACGCGAAATAGAAGATCCGAAAGAACCGAAGAACAAATCCAGCAACAAAATACTGATGTACGTGTTAGAACAGCGCAAATGCATCCAGAAGAGCCAGAAGATACACGAGCTGAACGCAATGAAGTCAGAAGATTAGAACAACGACAATCACGCCGTTTTCTTTTTAATATTTTAGCAGCCACCATTATTTTGTATCGTTTATTGTGAAAGATAAAATAATCTCATTCAACAACTACCATATAGTCAATTATGTCAAACAGTTAATTAGCTCGAAATCCATCAGGAAGATCAGTTATAAAGGGTTGTTATAAAGTCAATTACTTTACTGATTTCTTGTCGCACAAAATATTTCTTAAACTTAACTTGTCGCTGTGGAACCCGCGCGGAACCCAAGTGGACATTTGTGGAACAGATTTTTGTTTTTATGAGATGTCCCATCGGATATTATTTAACGGGACGAACGGCATACTAACAACGTCTACGTTTTCCGATACCGCAATCCTAATTCGGACCAGACCCTTAACTTAAGCATTAAACTACCTTACTAATAATTCTAGGGTGGTTCAGCATAAGGAAATAAAAGTTTAATAATTATCAAGTAAGCTAAAAGCTGCAGTAAGTCAAACCAGTAAGCTAATCCCCCAAACTAACTTAATAACGTACCTTGCCATTAGCCTCTATAAAGATGAAGAAGAATGCAAATACAAATACAGCATAGATTTTCCTTTGCCTGGACTATAGGATCCCTTTCTACTTTAAAAGAATTCAAAAGGAAGGATTAATAAATGATTCAAGTAAAAGTTCTTGGCTTTAAAGAGCGCCTCATGCGTGCGCTTCCACTGCCGTTTATTAACCGACTCGTTAATAACTCGTTACAAAGGATATCTAAACCTAAGGCAGTGCTCTGCCATGGTAAGGGCAGCGCTGCCACTTGTGTATATAAGGTTCTCAAACAAAAAAAGGATCTGCAGAAAGGGAAATGTTGCCACGGGCGGAGTGTGTTATACATATATATACTTGCAGTTAATGTACGAAGGTCAATGCATGAGAACCGCTGACACTTGCACACTCAAACCTGCTGGCTTTAGATGTGTTCTTTTGGCTCCAATGTGCCGGCGCCATGTGAGTCTTGTGTGGGGTTGTACTCCTAGATGTCGTTTGCTTTCGGGAGTAGAGTGTTGCTAAACATAAGCGGCGGACAGTTTTGCCTCTTCAATGTGAACGTAACGTGCTTGTATTTTTGATCGTTCACTTTAATTTTCCCATTTCTCATAGCCGACAGCCATTTTTCAACATCGACCATATGAAGAGCTAGTTGCTTGCATCGGACATTTAGACCACCTAAGAAAATCTGTATCATCAGCAAACGTAGATGTGTTGTTGGTCGTATGCTTGTCGGGCATTAATCTCGTTTTTCAAACGCGTTCCTAATTTCTGATGTTATCCGGTTGACCTGCTTATTTTTTCCGTTCTTTTCACGAAACTCAATTTGATGTGACGGGACTCATTCCTGGATTCTTAGGTGTGTGCTTATCAGAGTCATTTTCAAAGAGTTTAGATAAGCATGAAAGTAGGTTAATAGTTCTATACAAAACGGGAATTGTGTGGTCTTTTCCCGGCTTTGCTATCATTGTTATAATGGATTTCCATCTCACCGGAAAATGCCCAAGTTTTGCGATGGCATTGAAAAGCTGGGTGATAGTGCAAACGGGGCAATATGGGAGGTCAATGGTCATTTTTCAATGGTTTTTAGGTCGCAGCTTGAGGATTTTTTCGGATTCAGTTGATTTTTGATTATGTTAACGATTTGGTTTTGACGAAACTCAATTGATCGAAACTCAATGTAGCGGCGGTGGACATATGTTTCTTCTTCCTATAGATCTTTAGTAAGTTGACGTGAAGCATGTGTTAAGATTTGCTTAGCAGATGGCGATCAGTGGAATTGGCACTCTCGACTTAAACGTCGCTTGTCGAGGACAAGATGTTCGATTTGTAACTTTGTCTTCTTTTGGTGGCAATGAGAATTTATAGTTTGAATCCAATGAATTAACAAAGCCGTCTACGTTGGGTTTATTGTTGATATGAAGACTTGGCTCAATGTGAGAGCTAATATCTACTTTACGAGGGTATAAATCAGTGGGGGGCAAAACTACCCAGCCAACCATATGCGGAGCTCTCCGAACTAGGAGTGTTAACGGACTCCCAAATTTATACCGCAAAGGTGTGTTTCCGGAGCGCTCCGAAAATGGAGCGAAAAAGAAGCCCCAATGTACCACCTGTTCGGAGCGTTTGCCGAGCCCTCCGAAGCAAAGAATATAAAGGGCTCCTAAAGTCGCACCGTCTCGGAGTGTTTTCGGAGCTATTATTTGCTGCTCTTCTATTTTGCATCTGTTTCTCGTGCAATCTTCCGTTATTATTTTGTGCGTTTTGTTTGGCATGTTCTTCTTTTATGCAAGTTAGTCAGTGCAAATTTTCGCTTCAACGTGGTGCGTGTGTTTTTAAAATTTTTTCATTGTTTTGTGTTTACACTAATTGTTAAAAATGTCCAAACGAAGACTCGTAGAAAAACAATCGAATAGAATAATAGCTTCGTTAACTGACAACAGCAACGTTCAAAATGAAACAATCATTGAAGCAAGCGGGGATTTATTGACAAATAATATTGTCTGAGACACCGATTTCACCATAGAAAGTGCTGAAGCGGTAAATTTCAGCGATAGCTCTGGCGCAGAAGATGAGGAGTACGAAAGAGTAGACGATTGCGAGTCAAACGGATTCTCGTCAAAACTAAAGGAAGAGTTAGCAGAGTGGTCAATAATATTTAATATTTCAGGTTCTGCCATTAATGGGCCGACTATCGATCCCTTAAAAAAACTCCAAGGCAAGTGCCTAGCGTTGTGATGGGAATTGGAAGTTATGTTCAATACTAATTAAATTATTTATCATTCCTTATACTGAAGTTATTTTGTCAGTTCTTTCTCCATAAATATGTAACTTTTTTAACTTTATTCTCAATAATAAATAAAATGAACTAAACAACAATTTAATAAAATACCTATTATATGTTAATTAATATAATATATAAGCTGGAAGCATTTCGAGAAACCGTAGGGACTCCTCTACGGAGTATTTTAGGGGCACAAAGAAGGACTCCTCTACGGAGCATTTTAGGTGCACAAACACAATCCCAAAATACTCCGCCTAGGTTATCGTCGGATGGTTTTAGGACTCCTTTTCTTAATAATTGTAAGCAAAGAAAGGAGTCCGCACGGAGTCCCTGCGGTTTATCTAAGGGAGCATTCTGGGACTCCGAAATTACTCATTCTAGGAGTCCGCAGGGCACACTGTTTTCATATATTTTAAAATGGCATTTTTCTCCCAAAAACATGCTCTTACGGACACTTTTAGGAGCGTCCCTAGGAGGCTTTGCGCGAAAGAGACATCTCCGACCCTTTAAAGTATATATATTCTTGATCGGGATCACCTCCTGAGTTGATATGAGCATGTCCGTCTGTCCGTCTGTCCGTCTATCTGTCCGTCTGTCTGTCCGTCTGTCTGTCTGTTTCTACGCGAACTAGTCTCTCAGTTTTAAAGCTATCGTCTTGAAACTTTGCACACACTCTTCTTTTCTTTGCACGCAGTATATTAGTCGGAACGGCCCGGATCGGCCGACAATGTCCTATAGCTGACATATAATTGATTGATCGGAAATGGTATAACTTTAGTGTTTTTGGAGAAAGAAAAATTTTCAAATTTTACATGAGAGCTACTTTTGGCAAAATAATACGACATGCCAAATTTAATAAGGATCGGCCAACTATATCTTATAGCTGCCATATAACTGAACGATCGGTTTGCGATTGTTTGAGGGGCCGTTGTGCCACTCAGCTGAACTTAAAAGCGCATCCGCGCTGAAAAGCGCCCTCGCGCCTAAAAGCTCATCTGTGCTGAAGAGCGCATCCGCGCTCACCCCTCTATGCATTCTTCCTCTCTCGTCGGCCTACGTCGATCGTCCGCTCTAGTTTATATTTACGTTTAGCGTTTATGCTTTCTAAGTAAAGTTTCAATCTCTGGTAAGCAGCCCAATAAAGCTGAACGCGTATAACCCGAAGACGCCCCCGACCTTTTTATTTTCATCTTCATCTTTACTCCTGGAATCTTTTGCGGCAGCAACGCCTTCCTCCAACATTTTGGTCCTTCGAGCCGGATAATTCCTGGATTTTCTTCTGCCAGCAGTTCTCGGCATTGTTCCGCCAAAAGATAAGTATATTTTTCCGTCTCCATCTCTCTGCCGGTCTTCAGCAGTGATCCAAACATTTAATTTCGTTCACACTGCTGCAAGATTGTTTTTCCCTCCGTGTCAACTCCAAGTCCGAGTTTTCCGACACAACGCCAGTTTGAGATTTTCTAATAATTTATAATAGTCTTAAAATTCTTAAAATTTTTCCATCCGTCTCCGTTTTGTGTGCTGCCCATATTCCGCGCCGTTTTCGGCCTCTCCGTTATCCATTCGCTTGCCAACGGTCGAGGCATATGTGCATCCACATACATACATACGCACATACATATTTTTTTGGTGCAATTAATCCGCGAAAAATTCGCAAGTGAACAGTGAAATTGTGTGTTGACAAAAAGAAGGCATAATTAATATTGGCCAGCCGGTGTGAATTAGTTCCGGAATTTCCAAATTCACCGAACAGTCCGCCGCTGTCGTAATATTTGTTTTTTATCTTCCCCAATAAGTGTATTTTTTACACCACATAACTTTTCTGTTCCCCCAATTATACAGTCCACTTATCAACGCTCCACTGTGCCAACATATGCCCACATGCCCTTACATATATCCGTACCTGCATGCATGTCCATATATTTTCTGCCTCCAATTTCAGGAAATATATAACCGATAAGATTTAACATATACAGATAAGATATATCCGATAAGATATAACCGATAAGATATATCGACGTTCCACTGTACCATCATATGCCCCACATGCCCTTGCCCTACTTGCATGTATGTCCATATATTTCCAAATATTTTCTGCCTCCAATTTCAGGAAATATATAACCGATAAAATTAAAAAAAAAAAAAAAAACTTTAATTTCCTAAAACCAACATTTATAAACCGCCAATTATAAAACGCCGTTTCACTCAAAATCCGTGATTGTGTCGCTTTTATTCAGAGCTAGCCGTGTTGGGTTTTTTGGTGCTGTTTTTTTTCCTTTGGGGTACGTACCAGGTGCCGACGGCATAACCGGCTGCGTAACAACTCACTTCAACCAAAAAATAAATTAATTATAAATTTATGTATTTATAATTATAACCACCACAATTTATTTCATTAATATTTCCGTTCGACCGAAGGGCCAGTTTTGTTTTAATTCTCCTCTCCGGCCACTCAACAATTAAAATTATTTAAAAAAATAAATTATCGAAAATTATAAATAATTTAATTATTAACCTTCTGTCCGAATAGAGCCGCGGTTTCAATTCCACCTGTCCGGCTTCGGGATAACTAAATCCAATTAATTAAAGATTAAGGTTTCAAATCCACCCTTCCATAGTAATTAAATCCGACAATTAGCCAAAAATTAATTATTATTGATTAATTATTTTTTTTTGTGTTAAATACAAGCCAAGGTCAAGTCCACCTTTCCGACTCCGCAAGTTCGAAAAGAAATAAGGATTCAATATCTACGTAGGAACCACACTTGTATATGGTACATATTTACACATATAGTTCGTCATCAATTTGTTTTTCGAACGAGCACGAATTTTTCCATTTTCCGTGCCTCCAACGCTGCTTCTACTTCGCATCAGGCAAGATCCGCCTACAATCTGAGCAAACCTCGTCTCCTTTTGGGTTTTTTCTGGTGCCTGAAATTTTTCTTTCCACATTTGAATTGTGCCGCACACGACTTTCCTTTCGACATCGGCGCGACTAGTTCGCACTTGCTCCTTGTATTTGCATTTCATCCTCGATCTCACTGTTTTCATAACATTAGTGCGACCGGCCACCACTTCGTACGAGATACCTGTTGTGCAAGTCAGTCGAATGCCCACGGAAGACGACAAAAAGCCGCGTTCGATCCCAGCCACCCGTTTGGACAGATCTCAATCCGCATCTCCGCGGACGCCTCTTTTGAAGCCTAAGGCTAACAGTGCCAGTCCAAGGGCAAGGAGTGACGAATCCGTCAATACAACCCCCGGTCCTTCACAGAGGCAGACTCACTCCGTTGCAAAAATGGCTCCAAGTGCGGTCGAAGTGGCGTTGAAAAAGTTCATCACCACAACAGATCGAATTAGCCAAGTTGAGGCTGACATAAACACTCCGGGCGCCCCAGAAACCGAAATAGGCTCCCAATACATGTGCGAAGTCCATCGGGACCAAATTCGGGCACTATGGGAGAAGGTGTAGAAGAGCTATGAGAGCTGCTCCGATTTGCTAGCCGTGTCCGACGACAATGCGGCCGTCTCGACAGTGTTGGAAGCGAAGTACAGCTACTGTTACTCCGTCTTTTCGAGGTGTATTGCCCAGCTTCGGGAGAAAATTGCCTCCCAATCCACTCAGGCTTCCGTCAATGTCCACACGCCCGCGTCTACACGCTGCTGGTTACCTCCAGTGGATACCGCGGTCTTTGCGGGTGATTATCTTCGGTGGCCCACCTTCAGAGACTTGTTTACGGCCATTTACATCCAAAACTCGCGGCTCACCCCGGTAGAGAAGTTGTTCCACTTATTGTCCAAAACAAGTGGTGACGCCCACGCCATTGTTTCTAAGGCTCCGCTTACCCATGAGGGGTTTGTCGCCGCATGGCAAAGCCTCACAGACCGCTTTGAGAACCGGCGGCTATTGGTCAACAGCCAGTTGAAGATCCTTTTCAACATCCAGGCTTTTTCTCAAGAGTCCGGGGTCGCGCTGAAGGAGCTGCAAGCCACCATTCAGAGTTGTTTGACAGCCCTAGAAATGTCCTCCGTTAATGTTGAGGCTTGGGACTGTCTCCTGGTATTTATGATTTCGTCAAAGCTCCCCAAAGTCACACTTTCTATGTGGGAGCAATCCGTACATAATAAGGCCGAGATTCCAACATGGAAGGAATTAGATAACTTCCTGACAGAGCGCCATCGCACTCTGGAGGCCATCGACGACGTCAGGCCTAGTGGCTCCGTGCAATTTCCGCCAAGGTCGGGACTTCCTACTGCCCCTGCTCGGAGGCTCACTTCATACGAGACTCGAGTGGTTCCGGGCCAAAAGGGCTGCGATCTCTGTTCGAGGGAGGACCACCCCATTCACTTATGTCCGCGTTTCCTAGAAATGGATGTAAATGGGCGCTCTGCCTACATAAGGAGGAAGCAGTTATGTTTAAACTGTTTTGCCCGAGGGCACCAGCAGCGAGACTGCACGAGCGCCCATACCTGCTTCACATGCCACAGCCGAAACCACACCCTCCTGCACCGCGGCAATCCTTTCGCCACTGCTCCAAGTCCACCTACGCCAGCAAACGGCTCAGAGGATCAGTCGAATGTGCAAGTGTGTTTCGCTTCCGGGTCAGGAGCCGTCCTACTGGGCACGGCCCTTATCAACGTGTGCCATTTGGGGTGCACCGTCCAGGCACGAGCACTGATAGACTCAGGCTCCGAAGCGACTTTCATAACGGAACGACTGTTCAACCTTGTCAAGTTTCCCTACAAGACGATTCACGCCCAAGTTATGGGCCTTAATCAAACCATTTCCGCGCAGTCTACTTAATTGTGCCATTTCTCCATTCGGTCGCCGTCTAGACCCGGGCTACAATTAGAGACTGCGGCCTACGTTCTTCCGCAGTTGGCAGGAAATCTGCCATCATATCCGTTTTCGCGAGATCGTCTCAAGGGGCTGCCCGACATTCCCCTGGCGGACCTCAACTTCTTCCCAAGTCGATGTGAGAGCTCCCAAGTCGATGTGTTATTAGGAGCTGGCATTCTTCCGTCCATGCTCCTCGGTAATTTCAAGGCTAACATCTGCGGGTCGCTTCTCGGTCAGGAGACCATTTTCGGATGGGTGCTGACAGGCCCATTATCTCCAGTCAACCTCCGCAGCGTGTCTCTTTTTTCCGCACGAGTTTCCCGCAGCCGCGGTGACTCACTGGATCAGGGAGAGGTGCCCACACGGATCAGTTCGGAATCGGATTCAAGTTGCAAGCACAATTCTGTCTCGACTCCTTCTTTAATTTACGCATCGCATCACACTGCACGGTGGCAAACAGCTGATGATCCGTCTGATCCGGGCCAAATTCTGGATTCCAAGATCATATTCAGCACGATGTCGCCACGCCCAAGCAACGCCCAGTCACTGGAGAGCAGATGTACTTGAGGTACACAGTCCTACCGATGCCGAGTCTGCAATGGGATGCATCCATTGAAGAAGTGTCGGACGTCATCCGCCACTTTCCGGCATTCACAAGCCGATGCACCATCGGTTTCCCGGCGCTCGTCGGCAACTCCTCATTCTTCCGCATTCGTGGCATTCTTCCGCCACTGGACGGCAGTCGGCAAGCGCTCTACTGCTTTCCACCGACTTCCCGGCGTGAAGAAAACTTTTTCCAACTTAATTTCTTAGAAAATTTTTCTCAGTGGAAAAATATTGATTTTTAGTTTGGGCTGTCAAAATAAGAGCAAATGAGAGAGCTTCTAAAAAAAATTTGAGAGTGCTCACACTGTCAGTGTGCCGGCAGCGCTGCGGCAGAATTTCCTACCCTATACTCGCGTGCTATGTAAAATGAGAGTTTGCCCCCCACTGGTATAAATATATTACTTGTGATGTTTTATTTCGCTTTCGTCCGTCCGTCTGTCCGTATGAATGCGTAGATCTCAGAAACTATAAGAGATAGAGCAATACGATTTGGCATGGAGACTCCTACAATGCCCGCCCAAATAAAATTCGTTTCAAATTTTTGCCAAGACCCCCTTTACCGCCATAAAATGCATCATTTTTCATACCGCCAATAGAGAAAGGTTTTTTGAAAAAAATTTCTATAATGAATTCTTATCTGAAATACAAATTTCATCCAAATCAGCCGACTTTTAGAAAAAATATACCTATATGTGTTCCACAAAAAGCTTATTCTTAGAAACTATATATTTGTAAAGATTCTATTGGAGCCAAGTTTTTCCTTTTATTTTTAATTATGTTTAAGTAAATTATATCATCTTTCTAAGAGTGTATTTCCTCTGTGGATATCAAATTGAAATTACAGAATTCCATTGAAATTCAATGCCATTCGCTTCACTTTTCGTCAATCATTACCGCATACGCATGCATTCGCACTCGCAAAAACAAAGACAAAACAAAACAGTTAATTAAACCGAAAAAATGCCTTAATCAAAAGTTTGTGCCACCTATTGTTGTTGCAATTGTACTTGCCACAAGTCAGCAAGAATTGGTTATAAATAGCTGACAGCTGACCTAACATGAGTTTAATTTTCCTTTATGCTGTGTTTCGGTCCTTCTTTATTGTTTATTCTGTAGAATTGTCGTATTGGAACTACCGAACTGAGCGGACGTGCCTTGCACCAGCTCCGGGGAAACTGCAACAAAAGACAGCTAATCAAAAAAAAAAAAAAAACTGGCGAAACCCAATATAAGCGAAAAGATGCTGAGCTACAATTTATTAAAAGCAATAGACAAGCTTTTTATAACAGCTGTGATGTGCTTAACCAAAACTAGTGCATTGTTTTAAAAAAATAAGTGCCACGCAATGAGCTCATTGAGCAAAGATCAAAAGAACGCGCGTAGAAGTTCAGTGAACCAAAGAAACGGCTTCTACTCCTACTTTTCAACCCGCGATATCGAAGTGGAAAAATAGGCGATTAAGAGCAACCCGGCTTTACTGACCGCTGAAACCCAAAGAGCACGGTCTTGCTCACCCGATCTTCTTACTGCGACTCCCGCGTCGTGGAGTTCGCTGTGTAAAACCCCCCTCTCCAATATCGGAAACAAATTTCGCACCAACAACAAGCAGTGCTACAATTTCTGAAACCACAGGGACAACCACTGCAATTCAAAGTACCGCGACGTCCACGACTACAGCGAGTACAAAAACAACAAATTCGGAAAGTGCCAAAGCGGCCACGGCCACACAGACTGGAATGGATCGCTACATCCAAATTAAGCGCAAGCCTAACCCGCAGAGTAATCCGGCAGGCAATAAGACAAAAATTAACCGTGTCCTGAAGATCGACAAAGAACCAGACAGATACGCTACTGAGAGATTTGCCCTACTGGCGGAGGTTGAGGAAAACTAACCAGCCCAACTTTCATGGTGTTCCTGAAGACTGAAGAGCACTTCCGAATCGTGTCCAAATATCTGGAAAAACTTTTACACGTACCAGCTGAAAAGCAGTAAGGGCCTACAAGTGGTAGTAAAGGGCATCGAACCCGATGTGACGGCCGCGGAAATAAAAACCGCCCTTAAAGAAAAGGAATTCGCCGCCAAGAATGTTATTAACATTCTAAATAAATATGAAAAGCCACAACCCTTCTTCAAGGTTGAGCTCGAGCCAGAAAGCCGGTCGCTGAAGTTCTTCTTCCAGTCCACCCAATCTACACCCTGCAATATCCTTTGCATCGGAAAATAAACGCAACGGTCCAGTGCAATGTACTAAGAGTATGGACACACCAGGTCTTACTGCACTCTTCGGGCTGTCTGTGGGGGACGCCCACAACTCCGCTTACTGCACTACAAACAAGGACAGTACCGTGAAGAAATGTGGAAACTGCGGAGGCAACCATACGGAAAACTATAGAGGATGTATGAAGTATAAGGAGTTAAACAGTCTCATGCGTCAAGCGACCGAAACGCGCAACCGAAATCCACAGAATGCGTACATTGCGTCAAAAACTACGCCAGACGTCTTCTTCGCTAAACCTGCGAGATCCTCATTCGGTCCACTAAACACCACCAACGGCTTCTTCTATGCCGATGCTCTACGATCTGGAAGGGAAATCCCAATTCAGCCTAACTCTCAAAGCGCTCAACAGGCCCAGAACAGCCACACAGCAAAACGGAAACTATGATGCTTACCCTCCAACAAAGTATGATGGAGCTTATGTCATTCATGAAAACGACCATGCAAACACTTGTTCAAAAACTGAACATGGTGATACAGCTGCACCTAGCACAACAGTCTAAAGAATCTATGCAGGCTCTACGAATATCAATGTGAGCCGCCAATGGTGTCTCACGGCATAAACTAGAATTGTCACAATTCTTGACCGAAAACCATATTGACGTTATGCTACTAATGGAAACCCATCTTACAAGCAAATACAACTTTCAAATAAGAGGCTACACAATCTACCGCACAGATCATCCAGACGGGAAAGCCCACGGCGGAACTGGAGTTCTAAACAGAGAACGCATTAAACACCATTTTCACAAAAAGTTTGCAAAAAACTTCTTGAGGCCACATCGCTACAAATTCAGCCAAGCAACGGAATCCTTTCAATCGCTGCCGTTTACTGCCCTCTTTGTTTCTCAATCTCGGAAGGACAATTCATGGACTTCTACAATTAACTTTGGGATCGTTTTATACCCGCAGGAGACTACAACGCCAAACTTACGCAGTAGGGATCACCTCCCAAAGGAAGGCAATTTTACAATGCAATTATAAATGTGAAAAATACACTGGACTATGTTTGGAAGTCCCACTTTCTGGCCAACAGACTCACGCAAGCTCCCAGCCCTTATTGATTTTGCGGTGACAAAAAACATACCTAGCAATTTAATAAGTGCCAAAGCAGTCTTGGACTTATCATCAGACCACTCGCCTATGCTTCTAACGCTTCTTCAAAGTCCAGAAATAACCGAACACCCCTCAGCCTGACGACGCCAAAAACGAACTGGCTAAAATACAAAAAGTACGTGAGTGCCCACATAAAACTCGCCTCAGAGTTTAACATGGAATCGGACATCAACTACACTACTCGAAAAATTTATAAGAGGGCTAAAACCAAAATATTACCCCGGTGGTGACCTATTGACGCCAAAGATGCCGATGGAACTTCCAAAATACGCTATAAAGGTCGTCTGCAAACTATTTAATGGAATTATTCATCTTGGCTATTTCCCAAAAAAGTGGAAGAAATCCATCATTATAATGATACCGAAGTCTGGAAAAGACCACACAATTCCGTCATCATACAGACCAATAAGCCTTCAATCTAGTTTGTCTAAATTGTTTGAAAAATGCTTGTTAACTCGCATAATACCACATCTGGAGGTTTGCAATATTATACCGGCACAACAATTTGGCAATTTGGTAAACAGATTAACAAACGAAATACGCTCAGCCTTCGAACAGCGAGAATACTGCAGAGCTATTTTCCTCGACGTATCTCAAGCTTTCGACCGAGTTTGGCTCATCGGACTCATACATAAAATTAAAACGTATTTTCCAACATACACCCACAAGCTACTGGATTCATACCTCTACAATAGGGTATTCTCAGTGGGATGCAACGCAGGTACTTCGGGCGATCGAAGCCCGGTAAGCCCTAAACGGTATGCTCAACGGTATGCCCTCAAGCTAACGAAGTAACGAACCTTGGCGTCCATCTTGATAGACGAATTACCTGGCGTAAGCACATCGAATGCAAAAAGATGCACCTAAAACTGAAAGCCAGCAGCCTCCACTGGATCTTAAACTTACGATCGCCACTGTGCCTGGACTACAAGTTACTACTCTACAATTCAGTCCTAAAGCCAATCTGGACCTATGGCTCCCAGCTGTGGGGGAACGCGAGCAGCAGCAACATAGACATCATACAGCGCGCGCAATCAAAAATCTTGAGAACTATCACTGGGGCACCTTGGTATGTTCGCAACGAAAACATCCACCGGGATCTGGGCATCGTCGCAGTGAAAGACAAAATCCAGAAGCAAAAAGAGTCATAAAAATAAAAACTGTCTTCGCACCCAAATTTTCTCGCTCGGAGATTGACTCGGGTTTCTAGCGTATCCCGCCTGAGACGCAACGACCTCCCAACCCAGCAATCGATTTTTAGGGCCGTCTAACTCTGTATCAGTCAATATGACTGTTAAGTTAAAAATATAAGATTTGATACACCTCTTGTTAGTCTCCCAAAGAGAAGATTCAAGAAATACAAGCAACGTTAAAAAAAAAAACCAAATAAATAATTTGTATTTTGCTACATGATAATTAATTTTTCCGAAGAATCGGAAATACAAGGTTTATGGGAAGGGTGGTACTATCGTAGTCGGGCTACCGAGTCTTATGTAAGTCGCTTGAATTATTAATAATAAGTATAGAAAATAAATTAACTTATATGAACGCATAAGTAAATTTTAAAGAAGTTTTTAATAATTATTTAGAATAAACAAATAGTATAATATCTGGGCTCCCTGCCCAGTATTTACAGCTTTTGTAGCAGCTTTTTAGAACCATATGACAAATATTCCACGAGGTGTGGTTATGAATTTCATAGACCATGTATTTAGACCAGTGGTCGGCACCTCAATATAATTTTTAATTTGAATTTGTAATTTGTAAGTGTAGAACAGTTTGGCATCAAAACGTTTTCCAAAAAAATTAACAAACAAAAAGATTTCTGTTTTTGGGGGACGGGAGTGGGCGTGGCAAAATTTTTAACTTGAATTGCGTGGGCATTGTAGGAGTCTTCATGCCAACAAGGCATCAGATATCTTGACCGATTTTCAACCGGTAAAGGCGGGAATAATGCTATAGACATAGAAACCGACAGGAGTAGTCACCCTTGGCAAGGGGCAAAATAGCACAAAGAGCGAAACGACAAAGGTCGACCGAAGGAGTGTCCCAAGAAAAAAATAGGAGCAGACACAGCCGGCCAACAAATTATTTTCCAAGGTGACTTCTTGAAATGAATCATTGGAGGCTCTTGAAAAAGAATCAAAGGATGATATTTATATACGCCGTATATTATACGGTATTATTTAGACGTTTTCAGTAATAAGCTATTCCTTAGAAACAAGAGAGTTAGTCCAATAATAATTGGTAGCACCTCAATTAATATTAATTAATATAATAATTAATAGCACGATTCAGCGGCATGCAAGCGGCTGTGAGGAGATTGAGGCTTATTACACGCCAAAATAGGTGGCATGGGGCAAAGTCAAGGAAGGGGGTTGGGAGAGTGCGAAAGCGGCCAAGCGCTGGGAGTATTTAAAACATTCAGTACGAGGGGATGGGGGAAGTGAAGACGAGAAGCCTAGTCGCGAGACTAAAGGAGACGGCGGCCATCGAAAGGGCGATATATAGGGAACTAACGACATCGCAGCAGAGGAACAGCAGCGGCGACGGAGTAGAAGCAGCGATCATAGCAACAGGAACGGCGAACAGGAAGCGCTGACGACGAAGCCAAGCAGACATCAGGAGGAGCAGCCAGGGTCCGAAGCGGAGCCCATTTTGAAAACAAGGAGTAATTAATATTGTGTTTGGAAAGGGCTCAGAATAAAAAGGCCTCTGATAAAGGGTTTATAAAATTTTATGCTATCTGAATTATTTTGGGTCTCGGGCAATCACGTCGAACTATGAATTCGGTGGAACAGACCCACAAACTCTGTGAGCTAGCCGCGGAATAAGAAGGAATAAGCGAAAGGAATAAGGCGCGCTCCCAAGCATTCAATCAGTTGATTTTAAGCCTGAAAACGCCTGGTTTTCTTAAGCTGGATGACGTCAAGATCAGCTGGGTTCCTCAAGATAGGGACGAGCGGCATAGAATGAAACACCGCAACAATGTGATAGACCAGAGTATCGCCTCATCGGCCTTAAATATAGTTAATCAAAGGACCCTAAAAAAATGGTATTTTTTTTGTTTTACAGCTGCTTTCTATAAGCCTGGGATATATAGCCCCTATAGATATCCATAAGCCCCTGGTGAGGGATAAATCGCCACTTCATGGATTTCGGAAGCAGAAGTCCAGCGATTCTCTGTGATGCTCAACGGCGAAAAAAAATTGGCTTCATTTCCTTCAATCGATTTTGCTCCTACGAAGTTTGTGGCATTGTCCGATCAAATCTGCTTACTTTCTTCAAAAACACGAAAGTACGGTCATTTTCGATCATTCAGTTATATGACATCTATAGAATATAGTCGGCCGATCCTTGAGAAGTTTAGCATGTCGTATTATTTTGCCAAATATAGATCTCATGTAATTTTAAACTCTCTAACTTTAAAAGCACCGAAGTTATACCATTTCCGATCAATCAGTTATATCGCAGCTATAGGATATAGTCGGCCGATCCCGGTCGCCTCGGCTTATATACTGCGTGCAAAGGAAAGAAGGGTGTGTGCAAAGTTTTAAGTCGATAGCTTTAAAATTGAGAGACTAGTTCGCGTAGAAACAGACAGACGGACAGACGGACATGCTCATATCAGCTCAGGAGGTGATCTTGATCAAGAATATATATACTTTATAGGGTCGGAGATGTCTCCTTCCCACCATGGGCAAAAGAATGAGATAGGGACAGCTTATGTCGCATATACGAAGAAAGATAAAGCGAGCAGAATGTGTACCACGATAACGGTTAAGACAGATAAAACTGCATTGATAAAAGATGAGCAAGCCGACTAGAGATAACTAAATAACTAAATATATAAAAAATAAATCCAATAATAAAACAGATAAATTAAATTAATAAAGGGAATAAAATAAACAATTCCCGCTGATGACACAGGACCAAAGAGGACGTGCAAAAAACACCGGTGACACCTAACCTTCGGCAGATCACACATTACGTGTTCCAAAAACCCAGGCTTAGCCCCGAAAAATTGATCATAACGTCAACACTGATTCATAGCTACCTGTTAATGGCCTTGACCACGGGTTTTCTCCCCTCGATTGAAGAATATTGGGATCGAATTATGGTTAAAATTCAATAAAATACTACGTTTTTTCGCTCTGCTCTGATTGTATTTGCTGCTACGCATACAATCAAATGTGAGTTTTTTCCACTCTTTGACTTAGAGTGAAAGGGGGACTTCTGTTCAATATGATTGGGAGCCGACTGATGAAATCCAGAGACAAGTTCTTGAGACGACCATATACTCCCAGCAGACCAACCGCGTCTTTGAACGTCAGGCCAGTGAACTGGAAGATGCCACAATACCTTCAGACTGCAAGGACTTATCTTCGTCCCTCCTATGTGACCGTAGCGCTACCCATAACAATACGCGGGTTCCATTTTTAGATCGCGCAATGTGATGCGCGAATTCATGCCGAAGTCTCCATGCTGGGACAGCAGAGTCCCTGGACCTCCACATAAGCATCAGAAGCAAGGGACAAACGAGGAAAGATACCTGAAACGAGATCTGGCGATCCTCTATCGCCAGTACATGAGTAATGAGCGATTTTTTTGGGAATTCCCAAAAAAACAAGAAAGGAAAGCTAACTTCGGGCGGAGCCGAAGTTGATATACCCTTTCAGTTAAAACCGGATATGTATCGCAAACATCGGATATAGTTGGCCGATCCTTATGAGAATATGATAATATAACCCAATTTATTATAATACAAAATCTAAAAAAAGTCCCAAACTCCTATTTTCAAAAATACCAAAGTTGGTATTTCTACCAAAAACCATTTCCGATCGTTCAGTTATATGGCAGCAAGATATAGTCGACCGATCGGTCTGAAATTTGGTAGGTCGGATTATCTGCCAAAAAATATAATCTGTATGAAGATTCAGCTTTCTACTTCAAAAACACGAAAGTTGAGTCATTTTCGATCGTACATGGCAGCTATAGGATATAGTCTGCCGATCCTTATGAAATTTGGCATGCCGTATTATTTTGCCGAAAATAGCTGTTATGTAAAATTTGAACTCTCTTACTTTAAAAATACCAAGAATTGATCAAAAATATATAAACTTTATAGGGTCGGAGATGTCTCCTTCACTGCGTTGCACACTGCGATGACCAAAATTATAATACCCCTCCAGCCTCCACTGGATCATAAACTCACGATCGCCACTGTGATTGGACTTCGAGGTACTACTCAACAATTCAGTCCTAAGCCAATTTGGAGGTATGGCTCCCAGCTGTGGGTGAACGCGAGCACTAACAACAAAAGTCCAGAAAAAAAGTGTCATCCAAAGAAAAAATGTCGTCGCACACAAATATTCTTGCTCGGGGACTGACTCGGATTTTCAGGGAAGGCCGCCTGCGACGAGACGTTCATCCAGCAATCGAAAAACAGAGGGGTTAGTTGCCCATTTGGTTATTTAAACTTCTTCTAAGGGTGGGTCGTGGTGTATTTCTTTTGTATTACTTATTTTATTTTCTGTTGAAAAAATTCAAGGGCGTAGGCGATGGTCTGTAATAAGCGTTAACTTTCTTCCGCTTAAGTAGTAATAAAGTTTTGTAGCTTCCGCGACTAACGCTACAGCTTTTCAGTCGACCTGCGCGCATTTCCTTTCTGCTTTGGACAGCTTGATTTTTTCATCCCTTCTTTCATATTGTGGGCCTTATGATTACGGGGCCTTAATGCAATTATGGGCACTAATTGCAACTTAAGATCAATGGCCGGTCTGGAGAGTAGTATGTTAGGGCAGTATCTGTTGCAATCATTTTCTTAAGTTCTGCGAATGCTTTTTGGTGCACTGGTTGCTATGCCCACGGTACGTTCTTGTCTGAAAATTTGCGAAATAGCTTCGCAATGGTGACCTTTTGGGGCAAAAACTTATTTGCGCTGGCTGCATGACGTGTGGCGAAAATCCCGGGGCTATCCCCGAGTGAGTGTGAAAAGAAAAATTTTGAAGATTACAATGACTACAACTTTTTTTTAAATCTTTGAACAGATTTTTGGTCAATATTAGTCATTAAAATCTTTAGAAAATATTTTAATAAAACCAAGCATACCTTTTGGTTTATTATCCATGGTAAAAATATGATATATGGTGGGAATATTTAAATTTCAAATCTATTATAACGCCCAGATAGTTAGCCAGAGTTTATCTTTCTAAGTCGCCTTCTTAGAGAAAGTTTATAGCCTTTTGAGGAGTAAATCAATAAAAAGACATGCGTTTGCATTTCGATCCTCAAGCTTAAGGTAATTTGCTAAGCAAACATCGGATATAGTTAGCTGATCCTTATGAGAATAAGATAATATAACCCAATTTATTATAAAATAAAATCTAAAAAAGTCCGAAAATTCTATCTTCAAAAATACCAAAGTTGGTATTTCTACCAAAAACCATTTCCGATCGTTCAGTTATATGGCAGATATAAGATATAGTTGGCCGATCCTTATGAAATTTGGCATGTCGTTATGTTTTGCCAAAAACAGCTCCCGTGTCACAATTTTAACTCTCTAACTCTAAAAACACTAAAGTTATACCATTTCCCATCAATCAGTTATATGGCAGCTATGGCAGAAACAGAAGACAGACAGACGGACATGCTCATTTCAACTCAGGAGGTGATCCTGATCAAGAATATATATACTTTATAGGGTCGGAGATGTCTACTTCACTGCGTTGCACACTTTTGGACAAAATTAAAATACCCTCTCCAAGGGTATAAAAACAAGTTAGGTTAATTAGGTAAAAATCCAATCAGTTGGGAAATTGAATGGGATGAGTTTATTTGCCACTTCTTTCCTCTAGTTTACTTAAGAGTAGTGTCTCTATAATTTGCAGCGTCGGATTTTTTCCAATTTTTATGCAGAGGAATAATGTAGGTCTCCTACCACATGAGGGGAAATATGACAAATATGAAATTATTAATAATATTAATATCTTCACGTGCCAGTAGATCAATCCAATCAAACTTCGAAATTATGTTTTTGGTTTCATAAAGTAACCCATATGGAAGAAACAAACTTTTTGAGTTTTGAGTGGAGACTTAAGGTCTTATAAAAGAATTTCTTTCTATTGAAAGTGGGATGGAACCCTCCATAGAAAGTGGGGAACCCTCTAGCGTGAGATGGTATAATTTCTCAAGGTTAGAAAGGGGCAACGTTTTGGAAAGCGTAATTCCATGTGAATCTGAAACGGAGCAGAAGTCCAGCACCTGACCAAGTGAATGTCAAACATGTCCGTGGTGTAGTCGTGGTGCGTGATAAGTGATAAAAATGGTGATATGGAGATATTAAAATTACCCGCAGCTACTAACAATCCTTACACTTGTCCCAGTCCCAGAAATTCTTTTAGCAGTTTTTTTTTTGGGGGTGGCACTTCATGATACACATCTGCCTATTGCAATTCACAGACATCGCCGGGTGATGTCGCCAATTGTATGTATGCACAATAGAGGTGTGCAGGAATACATACATATGCCTTTGCCAAAGAATACATTCGAATGGAATAAAATGAATGAGGGCAAGAGACACAACGACTTGAGTGAATGGGAGTGAGATGTATTATATTAAGAGCATTCTAACTCAAAGGCATATTCTTACTTTGAAACAGAGTGAGTTGGGGTTGGAAGCCAAAAGAGTGTTTTTGGAATGAGGAATGCAGCTGAATGTCTTGAATCGTTTTTAAGACACTCTATGCATTCGTTTAGTTTCTTCTGTTGAGAAAAATTCTTCTTTTAAATTTTTTTATAGTGGATGAGTTGACCGAAAGGTTAGTTATAGTGGGATTGTTTTTTCTCGAATGGATGAATGATTCTTTTACAGTTATAATTTTTAACCCTTTTTATTATTTTCTTACAAGTTTCATGGTTTTCTTGAATTAAATTACTTAACAAATTTTTTTTAGCGGCTAAATTTTATTGAAAAGATTTTTTATTAAGAAATATCTTAAAGATAAATCTTTCATATCTTTTATGTTAGATATATAAAATAAATTTTATAAAATAATAATGAATACATATATTTTCAGAAAACAATTACAATGACTTCAATATATACATAACATAACAATAAAACATTGTAATATACAACTATATATAAATATGCATAGTTGAATCGTACATTTGTAATGCGCTTGTTGTAACCTAACAAATAAAAAAAAATATAGAAAAAAAAATGCCTAAAAGTAAACCCCATTTAGTTAAGCTTGGAATAGAAAAAAATAGCAAAACAAAAAGCTTGGTTAAGCTTAAAGTTCCTTATCTATTGATAATCAATTATCTACCTAGAATTTATCATTTAAGTATCGGTCTAAGCATAGAATAAGCAGCGGCCAAGTTCTTTTTCTCTTGTGGCTGCTAAGATAAGCGCATCGCTCGCGGTTAAACTCAAAGTATATATTTAACCACGGAAAAAAGAAATAAGACACGCGGTGGGAAATTTCCACATAAGTTTCCAAAACTTATACGCCGAGGGAAGTGAGCAGCGCTCAGTGCATTAAAAGTGAATTACATTTTTTTTTGGTGCCAATCGTGTTTTTTTGTTAAATTCGCCATTTTTTTTTTAGGTCGAATTGGCACCCAGTAAGAACCCATTTTTTATTGTTATTACATTGGGAATAAGCTTATAAGTCCCCAACTAGCCTAAGAAGGGCTTGCAGCGCCCCACTGCGGGATCAGATGGATTAATTTAAATTGGTGTGAGAAATGAAATTTTCTTTGGAAATAAGGTGCATGTGCCAATAATTTTCCCTCATTAACTAAAACCCGCCAATGGCCAGCATATGCACCCGAATTATTCTCATCATCCAATGACGTCACGCATCGCCCCAAGACAGTTATGCCTATCCAATGTTGGTTTCTGGAATTATACATTTTATTTAGTTTTCTTATTTTGGTAGTAATTATTTTTTTTGGAGCTTTGAGTTTAATAATGTAAGAAAATAACGGTTCCAGTTCCCTAAATTTTGTATTTCTTATTTAATTACTTAAATACTAAAAATGAATGGTTCGGAAAAAATGAATAAGTTTTGTGGATATATATAAACATTCATAACATTCAAAACATTCATATTCATCGCTTAACCCGAAAAAAGATCTTTTGGACGTCGAAAATAAACTCGATGTAAGTGAAATAGAAACAAAAAAAACGTTATTCCAAATTAAAAATTTTTTTGTGGTTATGCCAATTTTTCTCAGTGTACCAAAAGCTTTACATGGAAGATTTTTATTTCCCTAACGGTGAAATAGAACCATGCGGTTTGCAATTAAGATTCCGAACAATGGTAAACTGAAAAAAAATTATAGCGCATGAATGCTAACGTTGTTGATTAAATATATATATATTTTTTTTAATATATTCCCCAATATTAATTTACAGCCTTCCGCAATTACATAAGGAAAGAAAAATGAATTTATTTTTGATCTTAAATTAATTAATTAATATTTAATAAAAATAATTGGAATCTTGGAATATTATTTTTAATGCTTTTGCTGTGTTCCAAAATTAAAAACCTTTCTAATGTTAATTAAAATCCCTTGCTATCAAATTTGAATTGAAAATACTTTGAGACATTTTAAGAAATAAATTTAGGAAATAATATTAAAGAATACCTACTATGGAAGACCAGATTCTCTCAATAAACATTGTTCTTAATATTGTTTTTGTCTAGCCATATATATTATTATTTCATATTAATTCGACTTAATATGAATTCGATTCTAATTAATTCTTACGCCGACTAATAGAGATATAAATCCTAAGATCATTTTTATTTTATTATAACATATCTACTAAATACATTTAATTATATATTTAATTTAAATTTCCCTTCCTTTTTGTTTTATGCAACCTTATAACCATAAATAAACTTTGTAACGTTTAAAATTTTTTTTTTTTTTTGTAATAGCAGGGTAACTTTTATTTAAAACTGTCCTTTAGGGACAACCATTAAATGTTATCACATAAACTTCACTTATAGATAATTTTAAATATTAATATGGTAGAAATAAATTAGAGTAGTAAGGGGAGGTCATTAGGTTTAAAAATGAATTGCTGAATCTATTATCTGTGGGAGTCATACAGGATGAAGATGGCAGGTGAAATTAGATAGCCGATTTCTTTGGGATCACCAATAATTATTTCGCGGAACTGGTGATCATGGAAGGGTGGGCAACAGCTGTGGCAAAACATCAGCCCAGCTTTACGAACAACATTCTGTTGCTCACCTAATCAGAGATTCTGGTTAACAAGCTGTCGAGGCCACACTATGAGGAGCGTCTAATCAGAGACTCGTTAGTGGAGGTACTTCGAAAAGAGCTGTACTCTGCCCCTTTCTTTGGAACGTGGCGGTAAATAACCTACTACGATCCCTAAAGGGGGGTGCCTGTAAACTTATTTCTTACGCGGACGTAGTTGCAATTGATTTTTCTGGGAAATTTCCACAAACTCTTCGCGACGTAATGAAAAGTTACCTTTAGAATGTGCAATTAAGAACGGGCTTGAATCAAATTTTTCATTTTCACTAGGAAGCTTAAGTTGCCAAATTTAAAACTTTCATAGCTTTTAGGGTAACCACTTACCCCCATGGTGGGGCTTAGTACCTAGGAATCAAGCTAGACCGAAAATGGAACTGGAAGCTTAGCACTATGGATAGAGAATACAAAGTGACAGTTGCGCTTTACATCTGTCAAAAGGCTATTGACCTGAAATGCAGTACTTTTCAAAGAATAGTTAATAGTTAATAATAATTCTCTAATAGTCTGTTTTGAAGAATCGTAAAAATGTAATGTAAAGAAAGAAAAGAAGGAATTATGGTAATAGATTTACACCATGCTAGATTTACACCACTTCACGCCAACTGGGGGTACAGACTATTGTTCACCCACTTTTTTCACCCATTCACCCATTATGAAAGCACTCAAATCCCCAGTCCTCGTTGGCAATCAAGACACAACATGTATATTTTAGACAGGCAGTCAAAATGACGGCCTTTCATTCAACTCTAGGACACTAAATGACTATCTCTTAACAAGATCGCAGAGCAGCATGACATACGACTCATGTGGTTAGTCGGACATAGGGACAAAATGGCAAATGAAACAAAATGGGAAATGGCGCCTTATGAATTAGCAAGAATGGGAACGAACCTCTTCTACCGGTGAAGAACATGTGAGCATCTCTTTAGCATTATGCAGGCTCAAATGCAGGGAGGACTTCGACCTAGTAGCCCTAATTAAATGGTGAAGTAGCATAAAGATTAGCATAAAGCATAAAGCTAATCTTTCTCAACAGGCACAACTGCAGTGAGGTTATTAGGACCATCGGTGCATTACAGTGATGACTGTAGGAACTGCAAGGACGTAGAAGAAGAGAAGATTGTTACACTACGACAAGTTAGGCTTAAGAATTTTTTCGCTCGACAACGAATGCGAGTGAAGCAATTTCAAATCAGGCTCGAAACATAATCTGTTTGTTTATTTTTTGTTTTTAACTATAATTTTTATAACAAAAATTTATAACCCATCCAAAAAAAATACATCGCCTCAGTTCGTAGGGGAACTCGCTGTAAAAAACTCTATGAGTGCTGGTTCTACGGCATATTGGCAGACCGCGTGGGGGAACCCACTGTAAAAATGAAAACATTTAGTTTCACGACAGAGAGCAACTCTATGCATTACGGTGCCGCCATAACTCGAGAGTATTGCCACCCTGACTCAATCAAAAGTACTATTTGTTCTACTACCATATCGGCGCATTGTAAACCGAAACGTTGAGAAATTGAAATTTGGAAGCCAAAACATTTTTACACAGCCGTGCATGCAGTGAAAAATACATACAAAGGCTCACATTTTTTTTGACACATACATACACGAAAAGAGTTCTAAAAAAAGAGTTCCCCCCTCACCATTAAGCGCCCATCTGTCCCATCTATGTATTGTATCTTTGGTACAACCACTAATCATACAGCAGACTACCCATTTTTTCCTTCAAGGAAAATGGACGCAAAAATTTCTAGTGACAAGCCCCAGCAGGCCCCAGCAGGTCTTACTCTCTTTCTTACGCTCATCTTTTGTTCATCTTACGGTAATTTTCTCATAGAAGGTTTTCATAGAATGTTTTTAGTCTCAGAAAGTAGCACCATGAAGAAGATTGGTTTGCGCTTCGATTCATCTTTGTAGGTATGCGTGTCACAGATTCACATACACAATTTTTGATTTTTCATAATTTTCCGACTTGCTACCCTAAGAAAATTCGGATGTTCGTTATTGGGTGAAATGACGAAAGAAATTATATTATTTGTTATATTATTTTTTTTAATGTTTTAGCGTAAATTTGTTTAGGATGGATTGTATGTATATTTTTTTACGAATCATTAAAAATCAATATACTGAGACAGGAACAGGGTATAACCAGTCGGAGACCAAAGACATAGCAAAGGGAAATGGCGGTGTCCAAATACGGTAGTGACATTATTATATTTACAACCACGGCAATCGTTGTTTTGCCCCTTTTTGTTTTCTAAAAGGGCAAGTTGTTTTTTTCATTATTTTGGTTAATAAATATATTTTGGTATTTCCAGTAAATCAATTTTTTTCACGTACAGCAACATTCCCATCGCCAATTTCCATTCCGAAGCATTTGATCGCGCATATTCCTCGTCAGTTGTACTTTTTCAAAATTACGACCCAGTCGCGATGCAAGCATTAATTTAATCAGCATACGTTGAACGTGAAATAACGTAACGAGTTTGTCTGAAATCACCTGAAAGAAGAAACAAAGAGCCGCCAAATAGTTTATGGTTTTTTTTAAATCCCTCAATGCCCTATCCAATGCCTCAAGCGAATGTTTACGTGCCATAGTGCATTCATCCAAAATTATTTTTTAACATTGTTTTAGCACTATGACCATAGACGATTATTTTGTTATGTTGCACACTGCACCGGAATTATTTTAAATGTTCAATGACATCTAAAAAAGTTGCTGCAATGCCAGAAGATGCAATGGCCAATGCGGTGCCATTTTTTGATCATATCTTGGCAAGAAGTAGCGAAATAGCATGGAGCATGAAAAAAAAAAAATCCTCGACCTGCCGCATCTGCAAGCATAACGGTGTCGTAAATAATTTATTATTCGTCATCAAGTAATGAAACATTGCGACTAACAATGGCTGTCATTTTTAAAGTATCGTACTATCGTTCACGATTCATATCTGAGTTGAGTAAAAACGATGTCATTTGGAAGCATGAATTGAATGTTCGAATGTACTTCAAGGAAGAGGGTAGAATCTTGATCCTTACCGAGAAATAAACCGCGCGATGGTAATTGTACTTTTTCTGATGAGCAACCCATCCCAACTGGCTCATTTTTAAATTTTAGTGCATGACAATGCGGGCATCCTTTTTCCAAAGTACCAATAATCACTTCGGGATGAACAGAATATTTAATATCAAGTTCGTACTGGATGGCTAGTCAAAGAAATTGCTCACTTTAAATGCTCGATTAACTTGTTGCCGTTGTTGATTAATTCTTCTCTTTTAACTCTGAATCTGCGCGTTTCTTTTCGTTGCAGTTGCCTTTGTTGATTTCTTCGTTGTAACTGCGCCATGCTCACACGGTGAAATCCCGGTGGATGTTTTCGTTTCGAACATACCAAGGTGCCCCAGTGATAGTTCTCAAGATTTTTGGTTGTGCGCGCTGTATGATGTCTATGTTGCTGCTGCTCGCGTTCCCCCACAGCTGGGAGCCATAGGTCCAGATTGGCTTTAGGACTGAATTGTAGAGTAGTAACTTGTAGTCCAGGCACAGTGGCGATCGTAAGTTTATGATCCAGTGGAGGCTGCTGGCTTTCAGTTTTAGGTGCATCTTTTTGCATTCGATGTGCTTACGCCAGGTAATTCGTCTATCAAGATGGACGCCAAGGTTTGTTACTTTGTTAGCTTGAGGGCATACCGTTGAGCATACCGTTTAGTGAAAGAGTAAACTGTTTGTCTATTAAGAGTAAACGTTATATGTTTACACTCTTGTTCGTTTATTTTAATGCGCCAGTCAGACAGCCACCTTTAATTAGATGACTTCCATTAGATGATTAGCCAGTTGGGTTGTTGCTTGCGTTGGGCATCTAGAACCCCTAAGGATAGCGGTATCGTCGGCGGACGTTGACGTTGTTAGTTGTGCGTTCGTAGGAATATCCGCAGTATACAAAACATATAGACACGGGCCAAATGCACTTCCTTGTGGAACTCCAGCTTTGATGATGTAGACGACCGAAGGTGCGTTGCATCCCACTGAGAATACCCTATTGTAGAGGTATGATTCCAGAAGTTTGTGCATTAGTCCGATGAGCCAAACTCGGTCGAAAGCTTGAGATACGTCGAGGAAAATAGCGCTGCAGTATTCTCGCTGTTCGAAGGCTGAGCGTATTTCGGATGTTAATCTGTTCACTTGCTCGATGGTTCCACGGTTTTTTCGGAAGCCAAATTGGTGTGCCGGACTCATATTGCAAGTTTCCAGATGTGGTATTATGCGAGTTAACAAGCATTTATTCAAACAAGATAGAAGGCTTATTGGTCTGTATGATGACGGAATTGTGTCGTCTTTTCCAGGCTTCGGTATCATTATAATGAGGGAGTTCTCCACTTTTTTAAGAAATAGCCAAGATGAATAATTCCATTAAATAGTTTGCAGACGACCTTTATAGCGTATTTTGAAAGTTCGATCAGCATCTTTGGCGTCAATAGGTCACTACCGGGAGTCTTTTTTGGTTTTATCCCTCTTATCACTTTTTCGATTTCGTTCGGCCTGAATGAAGGTGCAGCTGGCTGAGGGGAGGACTCTGGCTGAATTACTGGTAGGAGGAATGAATTTGAGGCTGGGTTTGGCTGGAAGACACTTTGGAGATGCGTGGCAAATGTTTCAGCTCGGTCTTCGTTGCTGCGAGCCCAACATCCCGAAGAGTTTCTTATCGGGGTGGTTGTTTCAATTGGGGCGCTAAGATTTGGGTGGGCCCTCCACAGGGGGTACTTTGTGCTTATTGGCGAGAGATTCTGGATGTACCTCAGCTGTGCATTTGGTGAAGAGCCTGGTCGAGTGATCGGAATGCTTCCTTAAAGCGTTGTTTTGAAGCTGGTGATCTTCCGTTTTGCCAATTTGAAGTATTTGTTTCGGTCTACTTCTTTCCCATGACGAGTAGAGAGTTTAGCTGCCGCAACGAGTACTTCTTCCAGGGCGCTCGTAGTGTAGTCGATGTCCGATTCCATGTTAAACTCTGAGGCGAGTTTTATGTGGGCACTCACGAACTTTTTGTATTTTAGCCAGTTCGTTTTTGGCGTCGTCAGGCTGAGGGGTGTTCGGTTATTTCTGGACTTTGAAGAAGCGTTAGAAGCACAGGCGAGTGATCTGATGATAAGTCCAAGACTGCTTTGGCACTTGGTAGATTGCGAAGCCTTTTTATTTGTCACCGCAAAATCAATAAGGTCTGGGAGTCTGTTGGCCAACGGACAAATCCTTACATGGCTACATAATAACAACTTACACCTAATAAATAAAACTACAAAATTAACAAAAACTTAATAAATGCCGTATTACCTTGCGTTTTAACACACCCTTATTAGAGCCCCACTCAATTCGGAGGCTAGGCGGCAAAGAATTAAAATAAGAAAGAGCCCGCTCTATCGGCTCATTTAAAAGATAATGGGCCCTATGACACTTGACCCGAAAGGGGGCAAAGGTACGAAGATCCCTTTGAGGAACATTAAAATTAACGAGTCCCAACAAAAAAGGACAATCAATGTTATCAACAATTAAATTGTTTAAAAAAGTTAACGCTGCCAGTTTACGCCGATCCTCCAACGTGCAAACGTTCAAAAGAAGGCAACGGCTCTGGTATGAAGGAACAGGATCCTGAAACCTTAGAGGCAGAAGTGCAAATTTTAAAAAATTTTTCTGGAGTCGCTCAATTCGGTTGGAACGAACTTTACATTCCGTTTTTTAAATGATTGAGGCGTATTCCAGCCTCGACCGAATGAATGCAGCATAGACGCTGAGGCTCGAGTATGGACTTTTGAACTGGTTCACGTGCCTCTTAACAAAGCCCAGCATAGCATACGCTTAAGGTAAAATATAGTCTAAGTGACCAGAAAATTTAAATTTGCTGTCGAATAAGACACCAAGGTCTAACACCTCTTCTTTAGCTGCCAAATTATAATTATTGATGGAATAACCCGTACAGATTTTAAGAGACCGCCTACTGTAACGGGTAAACATACACTTAGATAAGTTTAATGGAAGAAGATTGCGGGAGCACCATGAGTAAACTCTGGATATATCCTCCTGTAACAAGTAACTGTCACTAATGCAGCTAATCTCTTTATAGATTTTAAGGTCATCCGCATACATTAAAAAGTGCGAATGACGAAAGCATGACGAGATGTCATTAATGAAAATGATAAATAGAAGAGGTCAAAGAGAGCTGCCTTGTGGAAGACCAGAGGAGGTGACAAATGGACTTGAGATAGCATCTCCAACAGTAACGTGGCAAGGTCGGTCAGCCAGATAAGACTCGAACCAACTTAATAGGCAGGAATGAATACCTAATTTATATAATTTGGCCAGAAGGGCAGCATGACACACTTTGTCGAAGGTTTTGGAGAAGTCGGTGTAAATGGCATCAACCTGAAATCGGTTTTCAAAAGCTTCAAAGCAGTGCTTAGAAAAGACAGCTAAATTAGTGGTAGTGGATTTCCCAGGCAGAAAACCATGCTGGTTGGGGGATATGAAATTGCGAGCCAGAAAAGTCAATTTTTTAGTTACTATCCGCTCCAGTATCTTAGCGACATTGCAAATTTTGGCAATACGTCGATAATTGGTAACATCACACCTACTGCCACCTTTGTGAATAGGCGTTATAGAAGTCATCTTCCACCGGTGGGGGAATCTACCAGATGAGAGCGAAAAGGAGAACAGCAACTGAAGGGGAGTAGAAAGAGAAGCGATACTCCTCTTAAGAAAGAATGGGGAGATACCGTCCACGTCAGGTGTGAGCGACTCGGTCAAATGTCCAGTGGCTTCAACTAGGTCACCGTATAAAATGTCCATCTTACTCACATTAAGAAAAGGCTCAATGCTAAGAAGAGTTTCATGATCACTCCAAGGAACCTTCGGCTCCATGTTAGAGGCAAAGTATTTTGCAAAAAGATCAGAAACGCCCTGATCCGAGTCGGCTGCTAAATTACCATAACATATGGATGAAGGTATGTCCGATTTTGACTTTTTGCTGTTAACAAACCGCCAAAAAGCTTTAGGATTGGATCGAAGGCTAGCTTCGACATCGGTTATATACTGATTGTAGAGGAACTTATTAAGGAAATCAAATTCCCGCTTAAATTGCCGGTACAGCTCTCCTGCTCGAGTCTCACCTGTCATTATAAATCGTTTATAGTGCTTATCCCTTCTATTCTTTAAATTTTTTAAACTTTTTGTATACCAGGGAAGCCTATAGGATCTTCGTACCCTCACAGGGGCATAAGTATCAATAATATTAAAAAGGGCAACCAAGAACTTAGTATAACAATCATCGATTGAGCCATCCGAAAAAAGGGAAACCCAATCAAAGGCTGAAATAGAGGCGTTAATAAGTGACAAGTTAGTATCATTCAGATGATTATATGGAATTGGAGAAGCAGAAGGCCGAAAACTATAAAACTCAATATTAATTACCAACGGCTTGTGGTGCATATCACAAGGACTTAATGGTACATTGCATAATTCTACTTTACTATTAACCAAATTATTTAAAAATATAAGATCAAGAATTTTGGATAAATCATTAAAAATATTATTTACTTGGGAGAGGCCCAGACTAAAAATATCATCTAAAACTACAATTTCATGACTCTGGTGAACGTTGCTAGGTAGCATGCAAGGAGAATCCGGGTCCCAAGACCAGACAATGGAGCTCAGGTTGAAATCGCCAGCTACCATCAAAGCGGTAGGGTCCGACGTTCTAGCACAGACACTACTGATGTTTTCCATATGCGCATGATAGATACTAAATGCGCTGTTCGGAGGGATGTATAATGCAATGATGACGAACGGGCCATGGACGCCCTGGATTGAAACCGCAAGCTGATCCAGTAAAGGGTCGGCCACCGGAAGGCGCAGTGGTGTAGCCTGAAGAGATCGACGGATAGCGATGATCACACCTCCACCTCGCTCACACTGGGTACTGAATGCATCTCGGTCCTTTCGAAATACATGGTACAAATTAGGCTCGAAGAACTCAGAAGAGCTGAATTTGTCATTGAGCCACGTTTCCACAAGGATGATTACATCAAAATCGCAGGCAGAAGAATTGAGGAATACCATCCGGGTCTTGGTTCTCATTCCCGATATATTTTGGAATAGAACTTTTAGGCTTTTTTTTCACCATCAAGGCGGTGATGGTGAAAGTGCACTCCTGGTTCTGGTGCATGTGGAGGCATATCCAATACGCATAGCTTGCAAAATAGCCGACAAGGACACATAGACATTTCCATTAGACTCATCAGTAGATCTGCGAGAGTCCAGTAGCAAGGCAGATTCCGTGCCAGGTGAAAACATTGAGCCTTCATTGTCGGGCACATCCAAACGCAGCAAAGATCCACCCACACGTCCAAAACGTAAATAAACATCTTCCATCGGCGAAAAGAAAGCACCAGCGAGTGGCCCAGCGAAAAGAGATAAGATAAGCGATGCGCTGCCAACGTCTTTTTGTTGTTGGGCATCCACAAGTGAAGATAAGAAATAAACAACTCGCCTTGAAAAAAGTTGTTGTTGTTGAAGAATATCGATCAGCAAACGAAGCCAATTATTGGAGGAATTGAAGACAGCGTCAGCCGTTACCATGAACGCCCACGCCGATTGTTGTTGGTAGCGCAGCAGAGAGCAATCGGGGTGACGAACTGCAGCTTGAGACGATGTAGAAGAAAACGATGTAACGGCGCCAGCGGCGCCGCTTACTGGGGGTTTTTTGAAGATTGCGAATGCGGTAAAGGTAGAATTGTTGGGAGGTCAATAACCTTAGCCGGCTCTCTATGAACAAACCGGCTGACTTTTACCGACATAGGCCAAAAATCGTCATTGAAGACTGTTGGGAAATTTTGCTCCGGAACTCCCAATTTAAAATTGACGAACTTGAGGGCGTTGATGTCAGCATCCTTTTTGATCAGCCTAGCACAGACTTAATCATTGGGCTCCACGTTCAGCTTATCTGCGACCAATTTGCACAGTGCATCCGGTTGAGTAGAAGTCGCGAATTTACCCACATGAAGGTATTTCAAGGTGGGAAGCACTTGAAGTTGAGCGCAACTGGGTGCTTGTCCCACAATGCGCCTATTAAGGATGATCCGCTTCTTCTTCGGGACAGCCCCCTTAGATGCCGTTGTGGCCTGCCCCAGAGTAGCCATTATGCTCCCAGTGCTGGTGGGCATTGCAGGGGGAGCAACAACATGCACCCCAGCCGAAGAGGCGCGTCCAGCGGGCACAACCGCTAAAATTTATAATTGCATTGTACAATTGCCTTTCTTTGGGAGTCACTAGACGTGATCCCCAGTGCGCATGTTTTGGCGTTGTAGTCTCCTGCGGCTATAAAACGATCCGGCTATAAACGAAAATTGTAGAAGTCCATAAATTGTCCTTTCGAGATTGAGAAACGAGGAGGGCAGTAAACGGCAGCGATTGAAAGTATTCCGTTACTTAACTGAATTTGTATCGCTCTGGCCTGAAAGAAGTTTGTTGCGAACCTTTTGTGAAAATGGTTCTCTGATTAGAACTCCAGTTCCCCCGTGGGCTTTTCCGTCTGGATGATCTGTGCGGTAGATTGTGTACCCTCTTATTTGAAAGTTGTATTTGCTTGTAAGATGCGTTTCCACCAGTAGCATTTTATAGTAGCGCTGGATTTTATAACGTCAATATGGTTTTCGGTCAAGAATTGTGACAATTCTAGTTTATGCCGTGAGACACCATTGGCGTTCCACATAGATATTCGTAGAGCCTGCATAGATTATTTAGACTGTTGTGCTACGAGCAGCTGTATCACCATGTTCTGGTTTTGAACAAGTGTTTGCATGGTCGTTTTTATGAATGACAAAAGCTCCATCATACTTTGTTTGAGGGTAAGCATCATAGTTTCCGTTTTGCTGTGTGGCTGTTCTGGGGCCTGTTGAGCGCTTTAAGAGTACTGTCCTTGTTTGTAGTGCAGTAAGCTGAGTTGTGGGCGTCCCCGCAAATTACACAGACAGCCCGAAGTAAGCAGTAAGACCTGGTGTGTCCATACTCTTGACAATTAGTGCATTGCACTGGACCGTTGCGTTTATTTGGCTCGTCAACAGTAATTCCCGATGCAATTAATATTGCAGGTTGTAGATTTGGTGGATTTCGTTCTTCTTCAGCGACCTGTTTTCTGGCTCGAGCTCGACCTTGAAGAGGGGTTGTGGCTTTCTATATTTATTTAGAATGTCAATAACATTCTTGGCGGCGAAGTCCTTTTCTTTAAGAGCGGTTTTTATTTCCGCGGCGGTAACATCGGGTTCCATCCCTTTACTACCACTTTTAGGCCCTTACTGCTTTTCAGCTGGTATGTGTAATAGTTTTTCTGTCCAAATATTTGGACACGATTCAGAAGTGCACTTCAGTCTTGGTTTGCACCTTTGTTCCATGGATGTTCGCTTTGATAAGCGGGACAACATGAATGTTGTCAACGTTCGGTTAACCAGGGCACTCGAGCTTTTCTCCGTTATATAGATTGTGGGATGCTTGGGTTTTTTTGCGGTGTCTTGCGCTGATGTGTTTTCCTCAACCTCCGCCACTAGGGAAAATCTGTTACTGCCTGGTTTTTCGTCGATCTTCTTTTTTTTTTTTTTTTTTATTTTAACGTTGCTTTTATTTCTTGAATCTTCTCTTTGCGAGACTAACAAGAGGTGTATCAAATCTTATATTTTTAACTTAACTAACAGTCATATTGACTGATACGGAGTTAGACGTCCCTAAAAATCGATTGCTGGGTTGGGAGGTCGTTGCGTCTAAGGCGGGATACGCTAGAAACCCGAGTCAATCCCCGAGCGAGAAAATTTGGGTGCGAAGACAGTTTTTCTTTGTATGACTCTTTTTGCTTCTGGATTTCGTCTTTCACTGCGAGGATGCCCAGATCCCGGTGGATGTTTTCGTTGCGAACATACCAAGGTGCCCCTGTGATAGTTCTCAGGATTTTTGATTGTGCGCGCTGTATGATGTCTATGTTGCTGCTGCTCGCGTTCCCCCACAGCTGGGAGCCATACGTCCAGATTGGCTTCAGGACTGAATTGTACAGTAGTAACTTGTAGTCTAGGCACAGTGGCGATCGTGAGTTTATGATCCAGTGGAGGCTGCTGGCTTTCAGTTTTAGATGCATCTTTTTGCATTCGATGTGCTTACGCCAGGTAAGTCGTCTATCAAGGTGAACGCCAAGGTACGTTACGTCGTTAGCTTGAGGGATCTGCATACCGTTTAGTAAAAGCGGAGGGCATGTTTGTCTATTAAGAGTAAACGTTATATGTTTACACTTTTGTTCGTTTATTTTAATGCGCCAGTCGGACAGCCACCTTTCCACTATTGTGAGATGATTAGCCAGTTGGGTTGTTGCCTGCGTTGGGCATCTGGAGCGACTAAGAATAGCGGTATCATCGGCGAACGTTGACGTTGTTAGTTGTGCGCTCGTAGGAATATCCGCAGTATACAAAACATATAGACACGGCCCGAGTGCGCTTCCCTGTGGAACTCCAGCTTCGATGGTGTAGTCGCCCGAAGTAGCTGCGTTGCATCTCACTGAGAATACCCTATTGAAGAGGTATGATTCCAGTAGCTTGTGGGTGTATGTTGGCAAATACGTTTTAATTTTGTGCATGAGTCCGATGAGCCAAACTCGGTCGAAAGCTTGAGATACGTCGAGGAAAATAGCGCTGCAGTATTCTCGTTGTTCGAAGGCTGAGCGTATTTCGGATGTTAATCTGTTCACTTGTTCGATGGTTCCATGGTTTCTTCGAAAGCCAAATTGGTGTGCCGGGATGATATTGCAAGCTTCCAAATGTGGTATTATGCGAGTTAACAAGCATTTTTCAAACAGTTTAGACAAACAAGATAGAAGGCTTATTGGTCTGTATGATGACGGAATTGTGTGGTCTTTTCCAGGCTTCGGTATCATTATAATAATGGATTTCTTCCACTTTTTTGGGAAATAGCCAAGATTAATGATTCCATTAAATAGTTTGCAGACGACCTCTATAGCGCATTTTGGAAGTTCGGAAGTTCAGCATCTTTGGGGTCAATAGGTCACCACCGGGAGCCTTTTTTGGTTTTAGCCCTCTTATGACTTTTTCGATTTCGTTCGGCCGGAATGGAGGTGCGGCTGGCTGAGGGGAGGACTCTGGCTGAATTACTGGCAGGAGGAATGAATTTGAGGCTGGGTTTGGCTGGAAGACACTTTGGAGATGTGTGGCGAATGTTTCAGCTCGGTCTTCGTTGCTGCGAGCCCAGCATCCCGAAGAGTTTCTTCGTTTCTTCGGGGTGGTCGTTTCAATTGGGGCACTAAGATTTGGGTGGGCCCTCCACAGGGGGTACTTTGTGCTTGTTGGCGAGAGATTCTGGATGTACCTCAGCTGTGCATTTTCTTCCTGTTGGTGAAGAGCCTGGTCGAGTGATCGGGTTGCTTCCTTAAGGCGTTGTTTTGAAGCTGGTGATCTGCTGTTTTGCCAATCACGACGCGTGCGCCTCTTTTCTCGCACGAGCTGTTCGATTTGCTGATTAGATTTGAAGTGTTTGTTTCGGTCTACTTTTTCCTATGAGGAGTAGAGATTTTAGCTGCCGCAACGAGTACTTCTTCCAGGGCGCTCGTAGTGTAGTCGATGTCCGATTCCATGTTAAAATCCGGGGCGAGTTCTATGTGGGCACTCACGTACTTTTTGTATTTTAGCCAGTTTGTTTTTGTCGTCGTCAGACTGAAGGGGTGTTCGGTTATTTCTGGGCTTTGAAGAAGCGTTAGAAGCACAGGCGAGTGGTCTGATGATAAGTCCGAGACTGCTTTGGCACTTATTAGATTGCGAGGTATGTTTTTTGTCACTGCAAAATCAATAAGGTCTGGGAGCTTTCGTGAGTCTGTTGGCCAGTATGTGGGACTTCCAGGGGAAACGTAGTCCAGTTTATTTTTCACATTTATAATTGCATTGTACAATTGTCTTCCTTTGGGAGTCACTAGACGTGATCCCCAGTGCGTATGTTTGGCGTTGTAGTCTCCTGCGGCTATAAATCGATCCCCAAGTGAATTGTAGAAGTCCATAAATTGTCCTTCCGAGATTGAGAAGCGAGGAGGGCAGTAAACGGCAGCAATTGAAAGGATTCCGTTGCTTGACTGAATTTGTATCGATGTGGCCTGCAAGAAGTTTGTTGCAAACCTTTTGTGAAAATGGTGTTTAATTCATTCTCTGATTAGAATTCCAGTTCCGCCGTGGGCTTTCCCATCTGGATGATCTGTGCGGTAGATTGTGTAGCCTCTTATATGAAAGTTGTATTTGCTTGTAAGATGCGTTTCCACCAGTAGCATAACGTCAATATGGTTTTCGGTCAAGAATTGTGACAATTCTAGTTTATGCCGTGAGACACCATTGGCGTTCCACATTGATATTCGTAGCGCCTGCATAGATTATTTGGACTGTTGTGCTACGAGCAGCTGTATCACCATGTTCTGGTTTTGAACAAGCGTTTGCATGGTCGTTTTCATGAATGACATAAGCTCCATCATACTTTGTTTGAGGGTAAGCATCATAGTTTCCGTTTTGCTGTGTGGCTGTTCTGGGGCCTGTTGAGCGCTTTGAGAGTTAGGCTGAATTGGAATTTCCCTTCCAGATCGTAGAGCATCGGCATAGGAGAAGCCGTTGGTGGTGTTTAGTGGACCGAATGAGGATCTCGCAGCTTTGGCGAAGAAGACGTCTGGCGTGGTTTTTGACGAAACGTACGCATTCTGTGGATTTTGGTTGCGCGTTGCGGTCGCTTGACGCATGCGACTCTTTAACTCCTTATACACAATACATCCTCTATAGTTTGCCGTATGGCTGCCTCCGCAGTTTCCACATTTCTTCACGGTACTGTCCTTGTTTGTAGTGCAGCAAGCGGACTTGTGGGCGTCCCCGCAGACTACACAGACAGCCCAAAGTGTGCAGTAAGACCTTGTGTGTCCATACTCTTGACAATTAGTGCATTGCACTGGACCGTTACGTTTATGTGGCTCTTCAACAGTGATTTTCCGATGCAAAAGATATTGCAGGTTGTAGATTGGGTGGACTTCGTTCTTCTTCAGCGACCTGCTTTCAGGCTCGAGCTCGACCTTGAAGAGGGGTTGTGGCTTTTTATCTTTATTTAGAATGTTAATAACATTCTTGGCGGCGAAGCCCTTTTCTTTAAGGGCGGTTTTTATTTCCTCGGCGGTAACATCAGGTTCTATTCCCTTTACTACCACTTGTAGGCCCTTACTGCTTTTCAGCTGGTACGTGTAATAGTTTTTCTGTACAGTGTCCAGATATTTTGACACTATTCGGAAGTGCTCTTCAGTCTTGGTTTGCACCTTTGTTTCATGGATGTTCCCTTTGATAAGCGGAACAACATGAAAGTTTTCACCGTTCCCGATCAACGACGCAATTTTGTTGACCAGGGCACTCGAGCTTTTTTCCCTAATATAGATTGGAGGGGGCTTGGGTTTTTTTGCGGTGTCTTGGGCTGGTTGGTTTTCCTCAGCCTCCGCCAGTAGGGCAAATCTGTTAGTAGTGGATCTGTCTGGTTCATTATCGTTATTCAGGACACGGTTAATTTTTGTTTTGTTGCCTGCCGGATTACTCTGCGGGCTAAGCTTGCGCTTAATTTGGATGTAGCGATCCATTCCAGTCTGTGTGGCCGTTGCCGTTTTGGCACTTTCCGAGGTTGTTGTTTTTGTACTCGCTGTAGTCGTTGACGTCGTGGTACTTTGATTTGCAGGGGTTTTCGCTGTTGTTGCAGAAGTTGTAGCGCTGCTTGTTGTTGGTGCGAAATTTGTTTCCGATATTGGAGGGGGGGTTTTACACTGCGAACTCCATGACGCGGGAGTCGGAGTGAGCAGAGCGGGTGAGCAAGACCGTGCCCTTTGGGTTTCAGCGGTCAGTAAAGCCGGGTTGCTTTTAAGCGCCGATTTTTCCACTTCGGTATCGCGGGTTGAAAAGTAAGAGTAGAAGTCGATCTTCTGGACTCGAGTAATTTTTGGTTGATTGCCTGCCGGATTACTTTGCGGGCTGAGCTTGCGCTTAATTTAGATCGGGGCCATTTTGGCATTTTCCGAAGTTGTTGTTTTTGCACTTGCTGCATTCGTTGACTTTGCTGTTTTTTGAATTGCAATGGTTGTCGCTGTGGTCACAGAAATTGTAGTACTACTTGTTGTTGGTGCGAAATTTGTTTCTGGCATTGGAGGGGAGGTTTTACACTGCGAACTCCATGACGCGGGAGTCGGAGTGAGCAGGGCGGGTGAGCAAGACCGTGACCATTGTTTTTTTTTTTTTGATTTGTATATATTTTTTTAATATATTTGATATATGAAAAATGACAGATGAAATCTGCATCTGCAGAAGAGCCTGCATCTAGCTTTCTTTGAATTCGGGCGTTTACTATTTCGCTCATGTCGCCTCCCGTTTGCACCGAGCGCAGTGCAGATGTTACTGCTACCCAACTTCGTGGGTGTGAGGCCGTTCGGTGCGCGTCGATTTGCCGGCGTGCTTACCACACCGCTTGTGTGGATTTGCTCTCGGAAGCTATAAAATTACTTATAAACATTCCGAACTTAATGTGGCAATTTTATAGCTGCTTCATTAAAAATGATTCGCATTCCAAATAAATGAGCTAAATCAAAAAGTTCTGGATCGAAAATCCCTTTTCGAAAGCCTTAAAGCCAAAGTGGATCATGCCCAGGTAAATGGACCGGCTGGACCCGTTGGGCCCGAGGTATCTTCGGCCGGGGTGCTTATTGTTGCTCCTCCTTCTATACCTACCAGCACTGGGAGCAAAAAGGCTACACTGGGACAGGCCCCAACAGCATCAAAGGTGGCTGTCCCGAGAAAGAAGCGGATCAACCCTAATAGGCGCATTGTGGGACAAGCACCCAGTTGCGCTTAGGCTGCAAACATAGTGCGCGCTGAGACGAAGACGAAGATGAAGACGAAGTTGAAGACGAAAAACAGTGCAGAACAAATCATATGAATTCCCTCGCCCGCAAACATAGTGCGCGCTGAGACGAAGATGAAGACGAAACGAAAGCATTCAGCTTCAAACGGTGCGGTACTGTTTTTGAAGACGAATCGCTTGCTATTTTGCTTTGTTCCTTTTGTTTTTCTTTTTATAGCCTTGCAGAGGGTATTATAATTTTGTCCAAAAGTGTGCAACGCAGTGAAGGAGACATCTCCGACGCTATAAAGTATATATATTCTTGATCAGGATCACCTCCTGAGTTGATATGAGCATGTCCGTCTGTCCGTCTGTCTGTCTGTCTGTCTGTCCGTTTCTACGCGAACTAGTCTCTCAGTTTTAAAGCTATCGACTTGAAACTTTGCACACACCCTTCTTTCTTTTGCACGCAGTATATATAGCATAACGGTGTCGTAAATAATTTATTATTCGTCATCAAGTAATGAAACATTGCGACTAACAATGGCTGTCATTTTTAAAGTATCGTACCATCGTTCACGATTCATATCTGTGTTGAGTAAAAACGATGTCATTTGGAAGCATGAATTGAATGTACGAATGTACTTCAAGGAAGAGGGTAGAATCTGGATCCTTACCGAGAAATAAACCGCGCGATGGTAATTGTACTTTTTCTGATAAGCAACCCATCCCAACTGGCTCATTTTTAAATTTTAGTGCATGACAATGCGGGCATCCTTTTTCCAAAGTACCAATAATCACTTCGGGATGAACAGAATATTTAATATCAAGTTCGTACTGGATGGCTAGTCAAAGAAATTGCTCACTTTAAATGCTCGATTAACTTGTTGCCGTTGTTGATCAATTCTTCTCTTTTAACTCTGAATCTGCGCGTTTCTTTTCGTTGCAGTTGCCTTTGTTGATTTCTTCGTTGTAACTGCGCCATGCTCACACGGTGAAATCCCGGTGGATGTTTTCGTTTCGAACATACCAAGGTGCCCCAGTGATAGTTCTCAAGATTTTTGGTTGTGCGCGCTGTATGATGTCTATGTTGCTGCTGCTCGCGTTCCCCCACAGCTGGGAGCCATAGGTCCAGATTGGCTTTAGGACTGAATTGTAGAGTAGTAACTTGTAGTCCAGGCACAGTGGCGATCGTAAGTTTATGATCCAGTGGAGGCTGCTGGCTTTCAGTTTTAGGTGCATCTTTTTGCGTTCGATGTGCTTACGCCAGGTAATTCGTCTATCAAGATGGACGCCAAGGTTTGTTACTTTGTTAGCTTGAGGGCATACCGTTGAGCATACCGTTTAGTAAAAGAGTAAACTGTTTGTCTATTAAGAGTAAACGTTAAATGTTTACACTCTTGTTCGTTTATTTTAATGCGCCAGTCAGACAGCCACCTTTAATTAGATGACTTCCATTAGATGATTAGCCAGTTGGGTTGTTGCTTGCGTTGGGCATCTAGAACCCCTAAGGATAGCGGTATCGTCGGCGGACGTTGACGTTGTTAGTTGTGCGTTCGTAGGAATATCCGCAGTATACAAAACATATAGACACGGGCCAAATGCACTTCCTTGTGGAACTCCAGCTTTGATGATGTAGACGACCGAAGGTGCGTTGCATCCCACTGAGAATACCCTCTTGTAGAGGTATGATTCCAGAAGTTTGTGCATTAGTCCGATGAGCCAAACTCGGTCGAAAGCTTGAGATACGTCGAGGAAAATAGCGCTGCAGTATTCTCGCTGTTCGAAGGCTGAGCGTATTTCGGATGTTAATCTGTTCACTTGCTTGATGGTTCCACGGTTTTTTCGGAAGCCAAATTGGTGTGCCGGACTCATATTGCAAGTTTCCAGATGTGGTATTATGCGAGTTAACAAGCATTTATTCAAACAAGATAGAAGGCTTATTGGTCTGTATGATGACGGAATTGTGTCGTCTTTTCCAGGCTTCGGTATCATTATAATGAGGGAGTTCTCCACTTTTTTAAGAAATAGCCAAGATGAATAATTCCATTAAATAGTTTGCAGACGACCTTTATAGCGTATTTTGAAAGTTCGATCAGCATCTTTGGCGTCAATAGGTCACTACCGGGAGTCTTTTTTGGTTTTATCCCTCTTATCACTTTTTCGATTTCGTTCGGCCTGAATGAAGGTGCAGCTGGCTGAGGGGAGGACTCTGGCTGAATTACTGGTAGGAGGAATGAATTTGAGGCTGGGTTTGGCTGGAAGACACTTTGGAGATGCGTGGCAAATGTTTCAGCTCGGTCTTCGTTGCTGCGAGCCCAACATCCCGAAGAGTTTCTTATCGGGGTGGTTGTTTCAATTGGGGCGCTAAGATTTGGGTGGGCCCTCCACAGGGGGTACTTTGTGCTTATTGGCGAGAGATTCTGGATGTACCTCAGCTGTGCATTTGGTGAAGAGCCTGGTCGAGTGATCGGAATGCTTCCTTAAAGCGTTGTTTTGAAGCTGGTGATCTTTCGTTTTGCCAATCATGACGCGTGCGCCTCTTTTTTCGCACGAGCTGTTCGATTTATTGATTAGATTTGAAGTATTTGTTTCGGTCTACTTCTTTCCCATGACGAGTAGAGAGTTTAGCTGCCGCAACGAGTACTTCTTCCAGGGCGCTCGTAGTGTAGTCGATGTCCGATTCCATGTTAAACTCTGAGGCGAGTTTTATGTGGGCACTCACGAACTTTTTGTATTTTAGCCAGTTCGTTTTTGGCGTCGTCAGGCTGAGGGGTGTTCGGTTATTTCTGGACTTTGAAGAAGCGTTAGAAGCACAGGCGAGTGATCTGATGATAAGTCCAAGACTGCTTTGGCACTTGGTAGATTGCGAAGCCTTTTTATTTGTCACCGCAAAATCAATAAGGTCTGGGAGTCTGTTGGCCAACGGACAAATCCTTACATGGCTACATAATAACAACTTACACCTAATAAATAAAACTACAAAATTAACAAAAACTTAATAAATGCCGTATTACCTTGCGTTTTAACACACCCTTATTAGAGCCCCACTCAATTCGGAGGCTAGGCGGCAAAGAATTAAAATAAGAAAGAGCCCGCTCTATCGGCTCATTTAAAAGATAATTGGCCCTATGACACTTGACCCGAAAGGGGGCAAAGGTACGAAGATCCCTTTGAGGAACATTAAAATTAACGAGTCCCAACAAAAAAGGACAATCAATGTTATCAACAATTAAATTGTTTAAAAAAGTTAACGCTGCCAGTTTACGCCGATCCTCCAACGTGCAAACGTTCAAAAGAAGGCAACGGCTCTGGTATGAAGGAACAGGATCCTGAAACCTTAGAGGCAGAAGTGCAAATTTTAAAAAATTTTTCTGGAGTCGCTCAATTCGGTTGGAACGAACTTTACATTCCGTTTTTTAAATGATTGAGGCGTATTCCAGCTTCGACCGAATGAATGCAGCATAGACGCTGATGCTCGAGTATGGACTTTTGAACTGGTTCACGTGCCTCTTAACAAAGCCCAGCATAGCATACGCTTTAGGTAAAATATAGTCTAAGTGACCAGAAAATTTAAATTTGCTGTCGAATAAGACACCAAGGTCTAACACCTCTTCTTTAGCTGCCAAATTATAATTATTGATGGAATAACCCGTACAGATTTTAAGAGACCGCCTACTGTAACGGGTAAACATACACTTAGATAAGTTTAATGGAAGAAGATTGCGGGAGCACCATGAGTAAACTCTGGATATATCCTCCTGTAACAAGTAACTGTCACTAATGCAGCTAATCTCTTTATAGATTTTAAGGTCATCCGCATACATTAAAAAGTGCGAATGACGAAAGCATGACGAGATGTCATTAATGAAAATGATAAATAGAAGAGGTCCAAGAGAGCTGCCTTGTGGAAGACCAGAGGAGGTGACAAATGGACTTGAGATAGCATCTCCAACAGTAACGTGGCAAGGTCGGTCAGCCAGATAAGACTCGAACCAACTTAATAGGCAGGAATGAATACCTAATTTATATAATTTGGCCAGAAGGGCAGCATGACACACTTTGTCGAAGGCTTTGGAGAAGTCGGTGTAAATGGCATCAACCTGAAATCGGTTTTCAAAAGCTTCAAAGCAGTGCTTAGAAAAGACAGCTAAATTAGTGGTAGTGGACTTCCAAGGCAGAAAACCATGCTGGTTGGGGGATATGAAATTGCGAGCCAGAAAAGTCAATTTTTTAGTTACTATCCGCTCCAGTATCTTAGCGACATTGCAAATTTTGGCAATACGTCGATAATTGGTAACATCACACCTACTGCCACCTTTGTGAATAGGCGTTATAGAAGTCACCGGTGGGGGAATCTACCAGATGAGAGCGAAAAGGAGAACAGCAACTGAAGGGGAGTAGAAAGAGAAGCGATACTCTTCTTAAGAAAGAATGGGGAGATACCGTCCACGTCAGGTGTGAGCGACTCGGTCAAATGTCCAGTGGCTTCAACTAGGTCACCGTCCAAAATGTCCATGTTACTCACATTAAGAAAAGGCTCAATGCTAAGAAGAGTTTCATGATCACTCCAAGGAACCTTCGGCTCCATGTTAGAGGCAAAGTATTTTGCAAAAAGATCAGAAACGCCCTGATCCGAGTCGGCTGCTAAATTACCATAACATATGGATGAAGGTATGTCCGATTTTGACTTTTTGCTGTTAACAAACCGCCAAAAAGCTTTAGGATTGGATCGAAGGCTAGCTTCGACATCGGATATATACTGATTGTAGAGGAACTTATTAAGGAAATCAAATTCCCGCTTAAATTGCCGGTACAGCTCTCCTGCTCGAGTCTCACCTGTCATTATAAATCGTTTATAGTGCTTATCCCTTCTATTCTTTAAATTTTTTAAACCTTTTGTATACCAGGGAAGCCTATAGGATCTTCGTACCCTCACAGGGGCATAAGTATCAATAATATTAAAAAAGGCAACCAAGAACTTAGTATAACAATCATCGATTGAGCCATCCGAAAAAAGGGAAACCCAATCAAAGGCTGAAATAGAGGCGTTAATAAGTGACAAGTTAGTATCATTCAGATGATAATATGGAATTGGAGAAGCAGAAGGCAGAAAACTATAAAACTCAATATTAATTACCAACGGCTTGTGGTGCATATCACAAGGACTTAATGGTACATTGCATAATTCTACTTTACTATTAACCAAATTATTTAAAAATATAAGATCAAGAATTTTGGATAAATCATTAAAAATATTATTTACTTGGGAGAGGCCCAGACTAAAAATATCATCTAAAACTACAATTTCATGACTCTGGTGAACGTTGCTAGGTAGCATGCAAGGAGAATCCGGGTCCCAAGACCAGACAATGGAGCTCAGGTTGAAATCGCCAGCTACCATCAAAGCGGTAGGGTCCGACGTTCTAGCACAGACACTACTGATGTTTTCCATATGCGCATGATAGATACTAAATGCGCTGTTCGGAGGGATGTATGATGCAATGATGACGAACGGGCCATGGACGCCCTGGATTGAAACCGCAAGCTGATCCAGTAAAGGGTCGGCCACCGGAAGGCGCAGTGGTGTAGCCTGAAGAGATCGACGGATAGCGATGATCACACCTCCACCTCGCTCACACTGGGTACTGAATGCATCTCGGTCCTTTCGAAATACATGGTACAAATTAGGCTCGAAGAACTCAGAAGAGCTGAATTTGTCATTGAGCCACGTTTCCACAAGGATGATTACATCAAAATCGCAGGCAGAAGAATTGAGGAATACCATCCGGGTCTTGGTTCTCATTCCCGATATATTTTGGAATAGAACTTTTAGGCTTTTATTAGGGTCCGAGGACGACGAGTAGCTACAGTCCAAACTGGGAATTGGACGGCAAGGCGGTGATGGTGAAAGTGCACTCCTGGTTCTGGTGCATGTGGAGGCATATCCAATACGCATAGCTTGCAAAATAGCCGACAAGGACACATAGACATTTCCATTAGACTCATCAGTAGACCTGCGAGAGTCCAGTAGCAAGGCAGATTCCGTGCCAGGTGAAAACATTGAGCCTTCATAGTCGGGCACATCCAAACGCAGCAAAGATCCACCCACACGTCCAAAACGTAAATAAACATCTTCCATCGGCGAAAAGAAAGCACCAGCGAGTGGCCCAGCGAAAAGAGATAAGATAAGCGATGCGCTGCCAACGTCTTTTTGTTGTTGGGCATCCACAAGTGAAGATAAGAAATAAACAACTCGCCTTGAAAAAAGTTGTTGTTGTTGAAGAATATCGATCAGCAAACTGGGTCAGCTCGCCGTTTCAATTCAGGGCGTCCATGGCCCGTTCGTCATCATTGCGTCGTATACCCCTCCAAACAGCACTAGTGTCTATGATGTTACGTCGGAACGTCGGACCCTACTGCTTTGATGGTAGCTGGCGATTGAAACTTAAGCTTTATCGTCTGGTATCGGTGACCCTGAGTCACACTGTATGCTTCCTAGCAATGATGATATTATCATAGTTTTGGATGATATTTTTAGTTTGGGTCTCTCCTAAGTACAAAGTATTTATAATGATTTATTTAATTTTTTATTTATTCCCGATCTTATATTTTTAAATAACAGGGTTAACAGTAAAGTAGAATTCTGCAATGTACCATTAAGTCCATGTGATATACACTACAAGCCGTTAGTAATGCATATTGAGTTTTTTTGCCTTCTTCTTCTCCATTCCATATTATCATCTGAATGATGCTAACTTGTCACTTATTAACTTGTTTGCTCTATTTCAGCCTTTTATTGGGTTTTTCGTTTTGGGTTTTTTTCGAACCTATAGGCTTTCCTGGTATACAAAAGGTTTAAAACTCTTAAAGAATAGAAGGGATAAGCATAACAAACGATTTATAAAGACATCTATAAAGCAGTGGTCGGCACCCCAATGCATTAGTAACGAACAGCAGAAAGTAGGTGAGCATGACGTTTGACACATTTATACTATGTGTGTGTGGCAGAGCTCGGGCAGAGAAATTTCCTATGCCCTCGGGATAGGGCCGTGCCGACCACTTCTATAAAGCCTCAAGAAGGAGAGCTGTACCGCCAATTTAAGCGGAAGTTTGAATTCCTTAATAAGTTTCTTTACAACCAGTACATATACGATGTCGAAGCTAGCCTCCAATCCAATCCTTAAGCTTTTTGGCGGCTTGTTAACAGTGAAATGTCAAAATCGGACATACCTTCATCCATAGCTTATGGTAATTTAGCAGCCGACTCGGATCAGGGCGTTTCGGAACTTTTTGCAAAATACTTTGCCTCTAACTTGGAGCCGAGGGTTCCTTGGAGTGATAATGAAACTCTTCTTAGAATTGAGCCTTTTCTCAATGTGAGTAATATGACTTGGATGGTATTGCCCCATTCTTTCTTAAGTATCGCTTCCTTTTCTACTTCCCTTCAACTGCTGTTCTCCTTGTCGCTCTCATCTGGTAGATTCCCCTAAAGAGATTACTTCTGTAACGCCTATTCACAAAGGTGGTAGTAGGTCTGATGTTACCAGCTATCGCCCTATAGGAAAAAAATCCAATGTCGCTAAGATACTGCAACGGATAGTTACTAAAAAATGTATATCCCAACCAGCATGGTTTCTTGCCTGGGAGACCTACTACAACTAATTAAGCGGTTTTCTCTAAGCACTGTTTGAAGCTTTTGGAAACCGATTTTAGGTTGATGCCATTTACACTGACTTCTCCAAAGCCTTTGACAAAAGGGTTTCATGGTGCCCTTCTGGAAAATTAGGTATTTATTTCTGCCTATTAAGTTGGTTCGAGTCTTATCTGGCAGATCGGCCTTGCCACGTGTCTATTGGAGACGCTATCTCAAGTCCATTTGTCACATCCTCTGGTCTTCCATAAGGCAGCTCTCTAGGACCCCTCCTTTTTATTTATTTTCATTAATGACTTCTCTTCATGCTTTAGTCGTGCCTACTTTCTGATGTAAGTGGATGACCTTAAAATATATAAAGCTATTAGTTGTATTAGTGACAGATACTTGTTACAGGAAGATATATCCAGAGTTTACTCATGGTGCTCCTGTAATCGTCTAAAACTTATCAAAGTGTCTGTTTTTTCGTTACTGTAAAAGGTCTCATGAAATTTGCATGGGTTATTCCATCAATAATAGTTTGGGAGCTAAAGAGGAGGTGTTAATAGGAGCCCCAAGTAACAGGTAATAGATTACTCCAATGAGTTCCGTTTTGAAACTGTTTTTATTTTGTAAAATTATCTTACAAGAAAGAAAAAAAAAAATCTTAAATCTTTTTAAATTTAAAATTTTCCCAACCACCAAATGAATATAAAACCACTCTTATTTACTTAATCTTGCGGCCATTCTCCGGCAAAACCAACTCAATGGGCTGGCAGGACCCTCCCAGTTCCATAAAAATCAAGCCGCCTTCGAAAAAGAAAGCCTATTCTAATTTTGAAGATGACGATTCCAGCGACTCCGAGCATGGAGAAATGAAGCGGAAGTCTGCTAAAAAATCTATTATGGAAGACGAACCTACCACCAGCGAAGCAGCCAGAGCTGCACTTAAAGCTAATATTGAAAAAAAATATTAGGCAATTCTATCTGATTTAGACGATGAAGATCGTGTCAGCGACATGGAGGTTGACGGTATAAAGAAAAAAGATGTCAAGAAGACCAAGCAATCTGCGGTAAAAATGGCGAAAATCATCAAACCGCCCCCAATTTTTATCCCGGACGTATCCAGCATCAAGGGCCTTTCCAAAGACATTTCCCACCTCTTAGGCGGGGATGTTGAAGTGACCTACAAGGCAAGCACTAACAACACAATTCGCGTCATGACTCCAGACAAGGATACTTACTCAACTCTGAAAAAGTTCCTGAGCGAAAATAACCATCGATACCACACATTCCAGCCCCGAGACGAGCGCGCTTATCGGATCGTCGTTAAAGGCCTCCACTTCTCCACCGACCCGGAGGATATTAAGGTGGGTTTCAGCAGCCATGGACACAAAGTCAGGGATATACACAATCCTACGCAAAAAGGTACAAAGAAGCCACTAAACATTTTCTTTATTAACCTCGAGCCAGCCAAAAACAACAAGGAGGCCTTTCAAGTCAAGCGGCTATGCAGCACGGTGGTTACGGTTGAGCCACCAAAAAAATTCGACGATGTGCCTCAATGCCATCGCTGCCAGGGCTTCGGTCACTCGAAACGGTACTGCCATCTGGAGTACAGATGCGTAAAGTGTGGAGATAGGCACCCATCGTCCGAATGCACCAAAATCGCCAGTGAACCAGCCGTCTGCCTCCACTGCGACGGATCACACGCGGCCTCTTACAAGGGCTGTCCAGCCTACAAAAAGGCAAAGAGCACGTTCGCCCCCAAGCAGACTGCCCCAAGACGCCAGCAACCTCAATTCAGCAAAATTAACCCTAACATCAGCTATGCTAGCGCAGTCGAAAACGGAGCACCACAGTTTGACTCCAACCCCAATCCCGATCCCAGTCTTCCAAGTAATCCAATGGACGTCCTAATGGCTAGGATGGAATCTATGTTTGAGCGCATGATGGAGAAGGTCTTGAGCCAAATAGCCTAAATGATGGCCACCGTTTGCAAATCCTTACGCATACGCAATTAGATATAACCACATGGAATGCTAACGGCCTGGTAAAAAGAAGGCCAGAGGTCGAGACGTTCTCCTCATATTAGAAACGCATTTTACCAACAGATAATACTTGACAATTAGAGGATACGACCTCATTGCCGCTAACCACCCGAACGGTAGAGGTCGCGGGGGCGCGGTCATCCTTATTCGCAGCTGCATCAAGTATGAGGCACTTCCAGCCATGTGCGAAGACTGGGTGCAATGTGCCCAAATTAAAATCTCCACTACCAATGGTGACATAACAATCGCTGCAGCATGTTGCCCCCCAAGCCACAACATCCACGAACAGGAATTCTGCTTGCTACTAGATTTCCTCGGCCCCAAGTTCATAATCGGAGGGGATTGCTAAAAACCCCTGGTGGGGCTCCAGGATTACGAACCCAAAGGGCTCGGCCCTATACAGGCAGATTCAGTCCCGAAACTTGAGCTGTCACGCAACCGGTGCACCCACATACTGGCCTACGGATCCCCACAAAATCCCTGATGTCCTAGACTTCGCCATCTCCGGAGGACTGGATTCTGCCGGAATTCAAGCGAGAGAAGTAGAAGACCTCTTCTCGGACCACAGCGCCTTTGCCGTGTCACTTTTCACCCCAGCCTTGCTCAGGTCAGCCCGCAAAAAGCTGAGCTACAAGACCACAGACGTTGACAAGTACCAATCTTACCTGAACAACGTTACCGACCCCAGCCCGACACTTGACTCCCCGGTTGACATCGACACCGTTGTAGAAGAGTTAACAGCCCATATTCAGGCGGCAGCTTCTGAAGCAGCACCAAGGCCCTCCAACCGCCCAAGAGCCACTGACAGGGACATCCATTTTTGGAGCCCAGAAGCGACGACTCCGAAGAGTGTGGATGTTCTCGAGGAATCCTTTGGACAAAACCGTCTTCAATAGAGCGACCAAATGTCTGACAGAAACTCTGGCAAGACTAAGAAAGCAGGCCTTTGACGGGTTCGTCGAACAACTCGAGCCAGGCGACCCTCAACATTACTTATGGCGAGTCACCAAATTTATCAGACAGGCACTGAAAAGGATCCCACCTGTACAAAGTACCGACGGCAGCTGGTGCAGATCGGAGATAGATAGGGCTAACGCTTTCGCCGAACACCTCGAAGGTGGTTTTACGCCTTTCGATCGCTGCTCACCGGAGGATGCTGCTGAAACTGCCCGACTGCTAGCCGAGCCTTCCAGGGACGCCGATCCAATACGACCAGTGACTGAGGAGGAAACAGTTGAGCTCAAAACCATCATGAGCAACAACAAGGCTGCGGGCGATTATGGTATCATTGCATTAAAAATGTTACCATCTCCAACCATTCAGCTAATTACGAGAATCTATAATTCTTGGAGATAGGGTACTTTCCGTCTACATGGAAACGTTCCCAGGTAACTATGATACCTCAGCCCGGGAAACACGAAGCGAACCTTTCGTCCTACCGACCAATAAGCATGTTACCAATGCTCCCCAAAATACTGGAACGAGTGTTTTTGGGCAGAGCACTGCCAGTATTTGACGAGGCTGGACTGATCCCTGACCACCAGTTTGGCATCAGGCGGCGAAACGGTACCCCAGAGCAGTGCCATCGGTTCGTGCAGTACATCCTGGACGCATTTGAAACCAAGAAGTACTGCATGTCCGACATGCTGGACGTGAAGCAGGCGTTCGATCGAGTCTGGCATCCCGGTCTACTATACAAATTAAAGACTGGCCTACCACGGCCATACTTCCAGTTCCTAAAGTCGTTCTTGGAAGACCGTAAATTTGCGGTAAGATGCGGCAAGGCCATTTCCGGTCTAAAAGGAGCTCACGCTGGTGTCCCCCAAAACAGCATTCTTGGCCCGGTGATGTACAACGCATACACGGCCATCCTCTCTGTTCTCCAGAGGCCTGACCTGCTCACAGGAACCTATGCAGACGACACCGTCTTCGTTACCACCGCCGATAGCGCCATGGGGGCAGCCGAAACCATGCAATTGCAGCTTGACTTGCTCAGCGACTGGCAAAAGCGATGGAACATTGCCGTCAATAATGCCGTCCACTGCCACCACATTTTCTCTCTGCAAAGGCAACTGCCCTCCAGTTAACCTCAACGGCTCCCCAATCCCACAGGTAGACAATCCCAAGTACCTGGGATTCACCCTAGACAGGAGGCTCACCTAGAAGCCCCATCTGATTAAGAAGAGGAAACAAGCTTATCAAAGACTTCGATCCTTCTACTGGCTTATGGGTAGGAGATCGAAGCTGAGAACTTCCACTAAACTCCTCATTTACAAGGCAATAATAAGCCCAATCTGGACGTACGGCATACAGCTCTGGGGCACTGCGAGCAAGACGAATGTCCGAACTATACAAGCTTTCGAAAATAGAGCCCTTCGAATCGCCACTAGGGGCCCACGTCTATCATGACAATCGCACCATCCACGAGGTTCTCAATTTCCCTTGGGTCAAGGACGAGATACAAAGAAGCAGCGCACGTTACATGCAGAGGCTTCATAATCACCCGAACCGGTTGGCCAGCTCCCTGCTGGACAACAGCGAGCAGCCCAGAAGACTAAAAAGGACACACCCGCTGGACCTCCCCTTACTACTCTAATTTATTTCTACCATATTAATATTTAAAATTATCTATAAGGGAAGTTTACGTGATAACATTTAATGGTTGTCCCTAATGGACAGTTTTAAATAAACATAACCCTGCTATTAAAAAAAAAAAAAAAAAAAAACTTACACTATATTCTGCCTAAAGCGTATGCTATGCTGGTCTTTGTAAAGAGGCACGTGAACCAATTCAAAAGTCCAAACTCGAGCCTCATCATCTACTCTGCATTTGTTTGGTCGAGGGTGGAATATATTTCAATCATTTGGAATCCGGCTTCTAAAGTTCGTTCCAACAGAATAGAGCGACTCCAACTGCCTGTAAAGTTTTAGGATCCTCTAGTTTCTTACCAAGGCCGCTGCCTTCTTCTCAATTTTTGCAGGTTGGAGGATCGGCGTACACTGGCAGCTTTAACTTTTGTGAACATTGATTGCACTTTTTTACTGGGACTCATTAATTTTAATGTTTCTCAAAGGGATCTTCGTAGCTTTGCCCCCGGGTCAAGAGTCATAGGGCCAATTATCTTTTACATGAGCCGATTGAGCGGGCTCTTGCATATTTTAGATCTTTGCCGCCTAGCCTCCGAATTAAGTGGGGCACTGATAAGGTTGTCTTCAAACGCTTGTTAATCAGGTACCTATTAAGTTTGTATTAGTACTTCATTATTATGTATTAGTTTGTTAGTTGTTATTTTGTAGCCATGTAAGGATTTATCCGTTGTCGGAAATAAATAAATAAAGAAGAAGGATCACCGTCCTTACAAGCTAACTCCGAAAATAGCTGGATCAGGCTATTAGAATCGCAAAATAGAGTGATAACCGAACTACTCAAAGCCACATCGCAGCCTTACACGCGCGCCGACTCCGCGAAGTTACCGACATTCAACGCTTAAGCTGCAGAAGCCGACGCAGAAGCATGGTGCAAAACGGCGAATATGATTCTAAGTAAACATCCGCAAGAAGGATGGACATCCTTGGTGATGACGATCAGCAAATCACTACTCGGTAGTGCATCGCAATGGCTGTCGCATATTTGTATTCCTGGAATAAGCTGGTCGCAATTCCAAGAATTGTTCATGGAACGCTAAGAAGGCAACAAGGCTCCGGTAGCAGTGTTCTCAATATGCTCAAGGGACTTCCCAATGGAAACAAAAGCCTCGGAGTATTCCAGTCGATTATTACATCATTATTGACCAAGTGGAATTCAATGACCCATTAGGACATTGCCATATTGCCTAGTCTTGGCTCATGCATCTCAAATTGACCCCAGACTGCAGCGTGAAGCGCTGCTACACTACAAACATAAAAACACGTACAGAACTGCAACAACAACTCAAGGGGCACACGTTCTGCCGAAATTTAGATTTTCTGGAATGGAGGGACCATAAAAGAAAAGGTTCAAAATGCAGACGCTGATTATATGCCATAATTGCGAGAAGTTTGAACATAAGGAAACGGAGTGTCGCAAGAGGAGAACAGAAGAGCGAAAGATTAGACCAGACCATAGCAACAACAGGACAACGATGGCAAGAGAGAGATCAACGGTAACTTGTTTCACGTGTGGCGGCGTTGAACATATCGCGTTAGTGTGTACGAGGGGACCAGCACCAGCAAGCCGAAGCAGCAACGAAAGAAGGGTGGACTTGTGCGCATTACATCAACCTAACGGAATTGCAGTTCAATTTGGTGAGAAGTTTCCATTTTTCTTTGATTCGGGATCTGAATGCTCTCTGGTAAAAGAAGCAGTCGTCGTGAAGCTGGCACGAAAAAGAATCCATAACGTAGTTATTTTGAAAGGCATAGGCGACAACGTTGTCAAAAGCAATATGAAAATTCTGTCCACCATACAAATTTCTATATTTAATTTAGAATAGTCATTTCATGTAGTAGATAATAAGTTCCTTAAATATAAGACATAAGACATATAAATATAAGACATTTTTGAACTTATTTATTTATTTATTATTAAAGATAGAGAAGTTTGCAAAACTAGACTAACTTAGTTGGTAAAGCGCTGGCAGCGAGGCCTTCGGCTTTTAAGGTTAATGCTATTTAAGTCTATTATTTTAATTACATATTGTTCGTTGTATTTAGGCTACTTAGTTGGTAAATTTTGCTTATGTACATTTTGGGTATTATTAAATTTTGTGGTATAGGTTTGAAGTTTTTAAGAAAATTAAGATTTTTTCTAAATTATCAGTGTTGAGTTCATTAAGGAGATTTAATGGGTTTGTATTTTTGAAGATAGATAGTTTAGTAGGAAGGAGTGATGGGCACGAATTTAATAGGTGGGGTAAGGTATTGTCGCCTTGGCAGTAGGGGCAGGGTGAGGTTTGGTTTTGATTGAAGTAGTGCTCGTGTGTGAGTTTTGTGTGGCGTAATCTAAGGCGTATTATTTTAATTTGATCGAGTCTGCTCGATTTGGGATGGAAGGATCTGCAATAATTGTCGATGTTTGAATTGTCTTTGTTAATGTTTTTATACCATTGATTGCAGTGTTCTATGTTTAGATTATTTCTTGTTAGGAATTCTAGTTTTAAGTGTCTGTTTATGTCTGTTAAATTTATGTTTGGGGTGTAAATAAGAGGCATGCTGCATGTCGATTTTGCTGTTTGGTCGGCTAGCTCGTTGCCTGCTATGCCTACATGACCAGGGATCCACAATATTTTAATTTTTGGGGTTAGTTTTGTAAGGAGTGATCTAATTTTGTTGGGGTAAAAATTGTTGTTATTTGTGTTTCTTATGGCGTCAATTGCTGAGAGAGAGTCACAGCAGATCATGAACTTTCCCCTTGTGCTTTTGACTTGGTCGATCGCTACTAATATGGCTATTATTTCTGCGGAGAGTACTGATGAGTGGGGATTATTCCGCTTCATAAGAAAGGCTCTAAAACACTTATTAAGAACTACCTGGGGATTGCTAAGCTATCTGCGATTCCCAAACTGCTTGAGAAACTGGTTAATTTTCAACTGCAACATTTTTGTAAAAGCATTATTTCCACTTCACAGCATGGTTTTGTCAAGCATCGCTCTACCACAACTAACCTTCTTGAATTCACTTCGTTTATCCACAGAGGTTTTTTGAGCCGCATGCAAACTGATGTGATATACACTGACTTTAGTAAAGTGTTTGACTCTTTGAACCACCATCTCCTCCTTCATAAGCTGTGTCTTTTGGGGTTTTCTCCACATATAGTAGAGTGATTGATCTCTTATCTATTGAACCGCACGCAGCGTGTTTTGTTTAAAAACAGTTCATCATAGATTATAAATGTTTCATCTGGTGTCCCACAAGGTAGTCACTTAGGACCTCTTCTGTTTGTTCTTTTTGTCAACGATTTACCTAGTGTTGTAAACTATGCTACTACATTTATGTATGCTGATGATGTCAAGTTATGTCTTTCTTTCTCAGACCATTTCCTTCATAGACACCTGCAACAAGACCTTAACGAAGTCTTCTTGTGGTGTTAAAACAATCTCCTTTTGTTTAACTGCTCTAAGTGTAAGGTTATGACGTTCAATCGCAGTGTGCCTCACATCGTTTCGTGCTCTCTTGGGAATAACGTCTTAGATCGTGTTTTCCTAATTAACGATCTTGGAGTAATTTTTGACAATAAGTTGTCCTTCAACGACCACATATCACTAATAGTTAATAGAGCCAGAGGTGTGCTAGCTTTTATCAAACGTTGGTCTAAAGAATTTGATGATCCTTTCACAACTAAAACTCTATACGTATCGTTGGTTCGTCCTATCTTGGAATACTGTTCTAGCGTTTGGAGTCCGCAATACTTTGTTCACCAAAGTAGGATTGAATCAGTCCAAAAGCAGTTTCTGCTATTTGCGTTAAAAAATTTAAACTGGGATACTGCCACTTCCCTCCCGTCGTATAATTTCCGGTTAAAACTACTAAACCTACCTCCTTTAGAAGAGCGCCGTTCTTGTGCTGGGGGTTGACTCACAAGTACTTCTTAAAAAATTAATGTTTTCTGTGCCTAGTAGAGTAACTAGATCCTTCCGACCCCTTTGGTTACCGATTTCTAGGTCTAATTTTGCGGAACACGATCCATTTCGCGTTATTTGTAAAAACTATAACTCATTGTCCCATTTATTGTCCCCTGAACTATCCCTAGATGTAATTAAATCCAAAATTATGGAATATCTTTTAACTTAATTTATCCTTACTCCTCTCCTTATCCTTACTCTTAGTTATAATAATATAGAAATAACAGATCATTGTTAATATAATATAATAAATAAATAAATAAATAAATTTTGTGTCTATGAGGTTTGGGAGATCCCAAGGTGGCTGGTATTTGTGTAGTTTAACTGGTTCGTAGGGTAGGTTTAGTGCTTGGCAGAGGTTTATTGTGCGTTCTATGGTTGATGTATTCTTTTTTGATTTACTTTGTTTGAAAAGTTTGTTTATTGGTGCATCTTTGGAAAATATAAGGTTTTTTGTGAGTTTGGCTGATTGAAGGTCTCGTTTTTGCTCTAATAGGAGGATGTTGGCTTCCTATAGCAAGTTATTTATGGGTGTGGTTCGGTAGGCGCTAAGGGCTTGACGGATTGCGGTGTTAAAGGGGGTTTTTAATTTGTTAAGCACGTTTTTCGGAGTTTGTCCGTATAGAAACAGGCCATATTCGATTTTTGCTATGACTGTTGCTTTCGCGACGTGGAGTAGGGTTTGAGTGTTGCAATTGAATTTGAGGTTAGAAAGGCATTTTATGATATTCAATTTTTGGTGTAGTGATGGAAGAAGTGATTTTTTGTGTGTGTCCCATTTGTGTTTACTATTTATGGTTATCCCTAAGATTTTGAGTGCTGTTACTTGTTTTATTGGTGTATTGCTACAGCTTATGGTGCTAGTGCAATTGTGTTTTTGGCATATATGGAGGTGTTGGCATTTAGCTATGGATAGAGATGCCCCTGAATATGAGCACCAGTTGCTTATATCATGTAAAAGGTTGTCTAGGTTAAAATTAAGGTGTTTGTTGTTTCTGAAGTTTATAATAAGGAATAATCGTGGGCGTAAGCGTTAAATTTAATTTCTTTGAGTAGAGATGTTACGTTTGAGAGTTAATTGTATGCGATGAGAAATAGGATTACCGATATAGGTGATCCTTGTGGGATACCGTTGGATAATGGGAGTGAATTTGACATGTGTGGACCGACTCTGACTATTATTTTACGTTTGAGCATACAATTTTTGACATAATTGATTATTTTTTGGCCTGTTTTCCATTCCTGGAGTTGATCAATTATAGTGTGCACACCTACTCGATCAAAGGCTCTTGAAAAGTCAAGAGTGACGAGGGAGGTGTGCCTTTTCGACTTCGTTATGAGATGGTCTACGTATAGGAGACAATCCGAAGTCGATTTGCCTTTTTTGAAGCCGAATTGGTTTGTATTTAAAAGTTTGTTGTGGGTCACAAACCACCAAAGTCTTTTCGCTATGATTTTGTCCAGTGTTTTGGCTAAACAGCAATTGAGGGAAATGGGTCTGTACGAGGAGATGTGTGTTTTGTCAGTTTTTGGTTTAAGTATTGGTATGATTAAGCTTATTTTGTAGGCTTGAGGTATGTGGCTGTCGAAAATTTGGTTAAAGAGGTTTTTAATTCTCTTTTTAGTGGTAAGGGAGCTGTTGCGTATCATTTCGTACGAAATTCTGTTTAATCTTGGAGGGGATCCTTTAAGTGTTTGTAGTGCTGCAATTAATTCAAGGTGACTTATGTTTTTTTCGATAGTTTTGGCTGTTGAGGTCGGTGTATAATTGGTTGTGTTGATTTTATATTTGTTATTTCGGAATTCGTCTGAGAAGTTTAGGTCGCTTGAGAGCTCTGAGAAGTGTTGCAAGAGGGAGTTGGCTATTTCGAGAGTATCTGTTGTTGTAGTGTTGTTTTTGGGATTATGTATGGCGTGGATTTGTTTGCTTGGGTTAAGACCGCAGAAGCGTCTTATGTTGCTCCATATTTTAGATGAAGGGGTTTTCGGGTTGTATGGTGGATGTAAAGGATCTGGAAGCTTCGATTTTAGGTTTTTTGATTTCGAACTTGTACTTGGCGTTTAAGCGTCTGTAGTTTAAAGCATTTGTAAGGCTGATGTTGCGATTAAGTGCTTTCCAAGCTAATTGTTTTTCTTTTTTTAACTGTGCCAGACGTTTAGTGAAGTGGGGAAAATTTCGTTATTTTTGTGTGTGTGAGTCTCGTATTGCTCCCAGTTGGCTTTTTATAATGTAAAAAATGATTTTGAGAATTTGTTTATAGTGTTTGGAGGGAATAAAGAGATAACTATCGGAAAATGATCGCTGCCATGGAGATCATTAAGTATTTCCCACTTGGTGTGTGGGGCTAGTGTTGCTGAGCAAAGTGAAAGGTAGATATGCGTGTTGTGAAATGTGTGGGTGATTTGTCATTAAGTAAGGTTAGCTGTGTGTTGTCAATAAATTGTTGTATTGTTTTTCCTCGAGAGTTTGCTTTCGGGGAACCCCAGGCAGGGTGCCATCCGTTAAAGTCTCCTAGAATTAGTGAAGGTGTTTGGTTATTATACAAAGTGTCTTCAAGCATTTTGTTTGTGACAGTTCTGTTTGGGGCAATGTATGTTGTCTTTATGTGCATGTTCTTCTTAGATTTAATGTGTATTGCTAGAGCTTCAAGGTCGTTTGGAATGTTTACTATGGAATATTGGATTGACTTGTGGACTAATAGCGCTACGCCGCCAAATCTATTGGTGGCTATGTTTGTTAGTAGAGTATAATTTATTGGAGTTGGTATATTGTTAGTATATTGTATGTGAGTTTCTTGAAGTGTAATGATATGCGGAGAGTATTTTTTAATCAGGATAAGGAGATTATTGTAGTTATTTGTATATCCTTGAATGTTCCATTGAATTAAGATTAGTGGCATACTGGTAGTGTAAAAAGTTCTAGGGTTGAACCTTAAAGTATAGGAGATCAGTGGCTTTTAAACCGATTCGCTGTTAGTGGAATGTTTGTTTTTGTTAGAGGATTTTGCTTTTGATTTAGGTGGTTTGAAGTTAGTACACAGAGGGTTTGACTTATCTTTAGGGAAAATTTTTAGTTTAAGGTCCTTTGTGAGTTGAGATCCGTATAAGGTTGTTATTCTGGTGGGGTTCATGTTGTCTGTTTCCATGGCTTCGGTGTCGTCCTGGTCGTGTTGGTTGTGTTTTTGGAGGGACATAGTTGCGTACGCGAACAGTTTCATAGCCGACTCGGAGTATTTCAGGGAGTTGATGGGTTTCGAATGTAATTATTATGAGTCCGGTTTCTATTAGGTTGTTGTTGTTGTTTGGGTTGTTGTTGTTGTTAGTGTTTTTGTTGTTACTGGTAGTTGTTGGTGTTGGTGTTATTGTTGGTGTTTTGTCTCTTCATTATTTTTTTGACTTCAATTACTTTCTGTGGTTTTAGTTCTCGGAGGATTGTTTCTTCGTCTATGTATCTAAGGTCATTACAGTAGATAACGCCTTTTGAAAAATAAAGTGTCTTGTGTTCGGTAGCTGTTATATCCATATCTGCGATTTCGGTAAGTTTTAGGAGTTTTGTGGCTTGGGTGTTGTTTTTTGTTGTTATCAAAAGTCCGCCGTCTCTGGTTTTTTTCACAGAATCAACTCTTCTTCCGCAGGCGAAATCCACAAATTTCTCGATGATGAAAGGTTAAACAGTTTTAAATGAGGATTCATTTTTGCTTTTGATGACAATAAATTTGGGTTCTCCTAGTTGGTACGGTCTCGTAGTGTATTTAGCTATGTCTGGCGGTTCGTGCATGTTTGTTTGTAAAGGGCTTGCGCCCGAGTGGTATGAAATTGTGTGTTTTTTGTTGTTGTCTTTTTAGTTTTGTTTTGTGTTTAATATTTGTTTTTCAACTTTTGCTGATAAGCTCAATGGGTTTTTTGCGAACGCGGGATCGATAGTGTTCTAATACGACTTGTCTCTTCGGAGGTTGAAGTGGTACTGACATTTTTGAACTTGATTTTGGAGGAATGTTAGAAAGAGATAGATTCGATATCTACAGAAATCAAACTTTATTATCTCTAAATAACGATAAAAATGTAAATACGATAGATTATAAAAGTACCTAATGTAAATATGGATTTAAGTGATGAGTGATGAGTTAAAGCTAAAAGAAGTATTGGCCAAATATTCAAAATTTCTCATTGATGGTATTCTAAGTAGATGTGTTACTACAGGTTCTTTAGAAATCCGATTAGTAGACGTAAACAAAACGGTTTAGAGATGACCATATCGTCTTAGCGAGAGCGAGAAAGATATAGTTAGAGAAAAGATTAAGCGGATGCTAGAATCTAACGTAATTCGACCAATCATCTCCCCCTTCTCTACTCCAATGTTACTAGTAAAAAAAAAGGCGGTAGTGATAGACTATGCATAGATTATCGAGAACTCAACGCCCCTTGCCATTAATATCAGACCAAAAAGAACGCCAAAAAAAAGAAAGATCAAAAGAAGGCGGTAAATATTTCTCCAGCCTAGACATGGCCAGTGCTTTCTATCAGGTGCCCATTCACCCCGAATCGGTTGAGCGAACTGCATTCGTGAGCCCAGAGGGTCAATATGAATTTTTAGCCATGCCCTTCGGCCTTAAAAACACTTTGTCCGTCTTTGTCTAGTTTGAGCTTTAGGGGACTTGGTTAATAGATACGCAGTAGTCTAAATTGATGACGTATTAATGGTTTCTAATACTATAGAGGAAGAACTTGACAGATTGGAAACAATGATTAGCGTATTATCAAAGTCAGGATAGTATTAGTATTAAAAAGTGTCAATTCCTGCAAACGAAGATAGAGTAATTAGGTTTTCTTATAAGAGATGGCGAGCTAAAACCCAATCTTCGAAAAGTACGAGCACTGACCTAGTTTATAGGCTTAGCATCTTACTTTAGGAAATTTGTCCCTCATTTCTCAGAAGTGATGAAGCCTATTTATCTGTTAACTTCAAAACGAATTTGACTGGTAAGAAAAGCAAAAGGAAATTCGCCAAAAAAATTATGAAGCATACGAAGGATTAAGCGTACGAATGCAAGCGCCAATGGGTATAGCGCTATGCTATTACACAAGGTAGATGATCAACGCCGTGTAGTTGAGTACTACAGTAAATGCACCACAATATCCGAATCAAAATATAATTCGTATGAACTCAAGACATTGGCGGTGTACAACGCTATCAGACATTTCCAATATTATTAAAGCAGCAATAAGTTTAAAGCATATACGGATTGTAATTCTGTTAGAGCAAGTCAAGAAAAAGTGGTATCGACAACGCGGGTTCATCGTTGGTGGTCATTTTTGCAGTCATTCGAATTCCAGGTAGAATACAAGAAAGGGAGCAAATGGCTCATGTTGACTGATTGTCTAGAAATCCCTAGATCCTGTCTAGATTGTCTAGTAGCGCAGGAAAGTTCGAGTGAGGTAGTAAAGGTACCAGTTAACTTGCCAACTATAACCCATAACTGGCTTATATCCGAACAGAAGCGTAATCAATACATATCGCAAAACATGACCGATTTAAAAAGTGATGAAATGCAGAAAGAAATAGCAAATTCTTATAAATCAGGAAAAATCAAAGAAATGGGAAGACACAATGCTTGCCAGTCGTGCCCAGGGCATTTAGGTGGTCAGTTGCTAATCATGTTCACGAGGAAATAATGCACTTGGGGTGGCAAAACACCCTACATAAGATTTACGAGCAATATTGGTTTGATGGAATGCCAAAATATATACGAAAATTTGGAGAAAATTGTGTGTCATGTAAATTGTCAAAATCAGCGATAGATAAAATACAATCGGAGTTACATCCCATTCCCAAGGTTCTCTACCTTGGCATACCATGGCATACGGTACATATAGACATTAGTAGGAAATTGAGCGGTAAAAAGGACGAGAAGGAATATGTCATCGTTCAAATAGATGCCTTCACCAAGTTTGTCTACCTATACCACACCTGGAACTTGGACACGGTAAACTGCATACAGTCAGTAAAGTCTGCATTATCAAAATTTTATATTTACAAGTAGCGAGTAACTAACCATAGTGCCTTAGAGTTGATGATTGGCAAAGAAGCGATGCCCTTGGGAATGCTAGAAAGGAAATCTAAGGAAAGTATGAGTAAGAATGCTAAGTATGATAAGGCAAGAGTAGGTAAAAACCATGCTTAGGTAGTAAGGCATGAAATTGGTGATCATGTTTTATTGAAAAACGAAGAGCGGCATTAAACGAAGTTGAATCCACAATTTAAGGGACCATTTGAAATTGTGCAATTGCTAAATGGTTACCGATACTTGTTAAAATCATTATTTCGCTTGTTAAAATCATTGACAACTAGAGGAGTGTATAAATATCCACATGATAGTGTACGTAGTGTACCTAAAGATCGAGAGACTTTTGAATTAGCGGAAGAGCTTGACAACGGTAAGCAAGAGATCTGTGACTTAAGAGGGGTGCAGAGGAGAGATTTTATGCAGAAGAGAGCGTAGTACTCTGATTTTTACATATAAATCACAAATGAGAAGCCTGTTGAAATAATGTTTCGATGATAAGTGAATTGGTAGCCAGATGATTGAGCTACTGCACAAGAAGTGCAATTGAATTTGTCTTAAAGAATAAATAAGCTTTGTAATCATAAGAGCAATATAAGTAATATAGGAGAGGATAAGTTTCACTTTCAGTACATTTTCATTTTTCAGTACATAGTTTAATAAGAAATAAATGGGTAGCAAGTCTGAAAAGTTAGAAAAAAAAAATTGTGTGCGCTGGCTTTGAAACGAAATCGCACGCACACATCCACCCGTGAATTTGAATCTGTGCCACGCATACATACAAAGATGAATCGAAACGCAGACTATCCTTCTTCATGGTGCTCCTTTCAGATACTGAACAACAGAAAAAATTCTATGAGAATATGAGAGTAAGATGAACCAAATTTGAGCGTAAGAAAGAGAGTAAGATCTATTTCTGCGGCCAGCTGGGGCCTGTCGCAAGAAATTTTTTCTATGTGGTCTATATGGTGTATGGTTAGTGCTCTAACTCATTTAATTCGGGTTTCATCCCCCGAATGTTGTGCGAGTGGCACCAACAGAGTCACTCATTCATTTAATTTTGTTTCGGCATTCTATATCACTCAATTCATTTTCAAGGTTGTGTATTTGAATGTCGTTTTTTAGCAATTCATGCAGACCTCTAAAATCAACTTGCGCTTCGCAAAAAATTAAGTTTTTTTTCGTGTTATTTGTACAAATAAAGCAGTTTTTGTTTGGCAAAGTAGAAACCTTTTATTACTATAACTTGTCTTTATAAAACCGATTGTGCGTTTATTTTTGATAAAAAATGTTGATGATTTTGTTATTTTTATTAAAAGCGGAATAACTTATAAAAATAATACCTTACCTTTTTTTTAAACTGGATTGATATATTACCCCTGCATCGGAGTTTCTTGATGGTTTTCTTAAAATCGGAATCGAGGTACATTCGGATCCATCCTGGGATATTAGTAAACTACCTTTTGTTTTTTGTATAATTGCCGGGTTTAAACACTCTGCATCTAGTACTTCATCATTCATTGATTGCGATTTAATATTGTATCCAAGCCAATTAATACATTCAAGATCATGTTGGTGTTCATCAACTGGCTGTCGAATGTAAAAATTACATAGGGAATTGTTTTTTTTAATTTTGTTCTGAAAGGCCGATTTTGTAATTTTCTCCCTTTGCTGACTTGTCCCTGGACTATTTTTTATTAAAACAGTATTAAGATCATACTTGTCTAATATAACATCTCCATCTTCTTTAGCTTCTAATTCATTGTTCAATATTATTTGTTTGAGGTTTGAGACTACTTCAGAATCATTTGTTGGCGAACTAGATATTACGTATGCTGTAGACTACAAAAATTTAAGTTCGGTTGTTTTAATTTTTTTCTCTGTTTTGACTACTTACTTGATTTTTGTCCATGGTTTTTGATATGCTCAAATTTTTATTTGAAATAGAAAATCTGTTATCAGTATCCATATCAGTGAGTTCTGTACCACTTTCGAAAATCATATTTGTGATGTAACATGTAAAATTTTCTTGTAATGAAATAGTTTCATACCTTTTCTAACATATTTTGTGGAACGTCAATTTTTTTGCGGAGGATTAACGTTTTTTAAATATTTCTCTACCCGCATATAAAAATAAATTTTTGCCATTGTTCTGAAAAGATTTACAATTTACGAAAAACAATTACGATACATTTCGGCAACAGTGAAAAAATTGTGCAATAAATTTTTGTATACGTTGGCAAAGGATATTATAATTTTGGTCAAAGTATTCAATGCAGTGTAAATATCTACACAGTGGTCGATTTGATAAAATGGTGGGTACTATATACAAAATTAAAAGTTCAAACTTTTATTTTTCTTTCTTTGTTTTTTTCTTTTCTTTGTTCTTAGTTCTTTGTTTTTTTATACCCTTGAGGATCAAAAGTGTTATAATTTTTCTCAAAAGTGTGAAACGTAATGAAGGAGACATCTCCGACCCTATAAGGTATATATATTCTTAATCAAGATTACCTCCTGAGTTGATATGAGCATGCCCGTCTGTCTGTTTCTACTTAAAATAGTCTTTCAGTTTTAAAGCCATTGACATAAAACTTTACACGCACGCTTCTTTCCTTTGCACGCAGTATATAAGTCGGATCGACCGCGATCGGACGACTATATCCTATAGCTGCCATATAACTTATTTATCGGAAGTGGTATATCTTTGGTGTAGTTTTGGTGTTTTTAGAGTTAGAGAGTTCCAATTTTACATGAAAGCTGTCTTTGGCAAAATAATACGACATGACAAAATTTAAGTTTTTAAAGTAAGAGAGTTCACATTTTACATAAGAGCTATTTTTGGCAAAATAATAAGACATGCCAAATTTCACAAGGCATTTTTATACCCTTGCAGAGGGTATTATAATTTTGTCCAAATGTGTGCAACGCAGTGAAGGAGACATCTCCGACCCTATAAAGTATATATATTCTTGATCGGGATCACATCCTGAGTTGATAAGAGCATGTCCGTCTGTCCGTCTGTCTGTTTCTACGCAAACTTGACTCTCAGTTTTAAAGCTATCGACTTGAAACTTTGCACACACTCTTCTTTCCTTTGCACGCAGTATATAAGTCGGAACGGTCGGAATTGGCCGACTATATCCTATAGCTGCAATATAACTGATTGATCGGAAATGCTATAACTTTAGTGTTTTTAGAGTAAGAAAGTTTAAATTTGACACGAGAGCTATTTTTGGCAAAATAATACGACACCCTAAATTTCATAAGGATCGGCCGACTATATCTTTTAGCTGCCATATAACTGAACAATCGGAAATGACCCAACTTTCGTGTTTTTGAAGATAGAAAGCTGGAACTCAGTACAGAGTATATTTTTGGTCAGTTGATCCAACCTACCAAATTTCATTAGGATCGGCAGACTATACCCTATAGCTGCCATACAACTGAACTATCAGAAATAACACAACTTTCGTGTTTTTGAAGATAGAAAGCTGGAACTTAGTACAGAGTATATTTTTGGTCAGTTGATACAACCTACCAAATTTCATTAGGATCGGCAGACTATACTCTATAGCTGCCATATAACTGATTGATCGGAAATGGTTTAACTTTGGTGTTTTTAGAGTTTGAGAGTTTAAATTTTACATGAGAGCTATTTTTGGCAAACCATTACGACATGCCAAATTTCATAAGGATCGGCCGACTATATCTTATAGCTGCCATATAACTGAACGATCGGAAATGACCCAACTTTCGTGTTTTTGAAGATAGAAAGCTTAGTAAAGAAACTTAGTACAGATTCTATTTTTGGTCAGTTGATCCAAACTACTAAATTTCATTAGGATCGGCCTACTATATCCTATAGCAGCCATATAACTGAACGATCGGAAATGGTATTTGGTAGAAATATCAACTTTGGTATTTTTGAAGATAGAAGTTTGGGACTTTTTTTAGTTTTTATATTTTAGTTACTTAGTTTTATTATGATGTAATCATAAGGATCGGCCAACTATATCCGATGATTGCGATATATATCTGGTTTTAACTGCAAGGGTATATAAACTTCGCCTCCGCCCGAAGTTAGCTTTCCTTTCTTGTTTTTAACTTATTTATCGCAGATAATATTTAAAATGTTTTTGGAATTTTTTCAATCGCAGGTCACGAAGATGTAATCAAGTGACAGCCAACAGCCAAGTCGATATAGCCATTTCTGTCTGTCTGTCCGTCAGTCCGTCTGTCCGTATGAACGAACCACGCGTTCAGTCAGAGACTATAAGAGATAGTGCTATAGGATTTAGCATGGAGACTTAGCATGGATTCCGGCAGAAAACGCCCACGGAAATCCGATTTTTGACACGACCCCATCCGCCACAATGAATTGAATAATTTTCTGTACCGCCAGTACAGGGAGGTAGTTTGAAAAATTTTTTTATAGATAATTTATATTTGAAATTCAATGGAATTGGTTATAAATAGCTGACCTCTGACCTAACATGAGTTTAATTTTCCTTTATACTGTGATTCGGTCATTCTTTTTTGTTTATTCTGTATTTTGCTACATGATGATTAATTTTTCCGAAAAATCGGAAATACAAGGTTTATGGGAAGGGTGGTACTATCGTAGTCGGGATACCGAGTCTTTTTTAAATCGTTTGATTAAAAATGCAAAAAATTATTAATAATAATTATATAAAATAAATTAATTTTTATGAGCAAATTTGTAAATTTTAAAGTAGTGTTACAAACAATCTAATAAACAATCTAGTAAATAAATAATCTAATATCGTGCTACTTGGTACTTGAAGTTTCATGGGGCTAGATAAGAGCCCCGAAAGAAAGGTTGCTCCTTGCCCAGTATTGACATCTTTTGTAGCAGCTTTTTAGAACCATATGACAAATATACCACGAGGTGTGGCTATGAATTTCGTAGACCATGTATTTAGACCCAAGAGTGATCGGCTAATCCCCGTGCCGAGACGTGATGAACTAGGACGATCCCCCTGCCGAGACGTGGAGTGTCCGGCAGATCCCCCTGCCGAGACATAGAGTGTCCGGCAGATCCTTCTGCCGAGATGTGAAGTACCAGACCGATCCCTTTGCCGAGACGTGGAGTGTCCGGCAGATCCTCCTGCCGAGACGTGAAGAGCCTGGCCGATCCCCCTGCCGAGACGTGGAGAACCTGGCTCATCCCCGGCCGATTCCCCTACTGAAACTTGGATTGCCTGGCTGATTCCCCTGCCGAGACCTGAAGTACCAGGCCGATCCCCCTGCCGAGACGTAGAGTGCCCGGCAGATCCTCCTGCCAAGAAGTGTAGTACCTGCAAATATCGGGACCGTGAAATACGGCGTTTCCTTGGTGTTGCGGAGGCGCGACAGTAGCGGCCAACTCCCGATCCGGACTCGCCAGCCCATATACGCGGTGTTTCCTTAGTGTAGCGGAGGCGCGACGCCCAGTCTTTGACCTGTCCCAGATCCTGTAGTCCGACGTGCCGTACTGGGTGAAGATCAGTCGCAGACGACCCAAGGGTGTGTTCAAATAGGTTCCAATCTATATCCAATGTTCCAATCTATAGGTTCCAGTAGATTCTTTCTCTTGTGTGCAGCCATCGAGAGGGCGACATATCCAACGGCAACGCAGCAGAGGAACAGCAGCGGCGACGGAGCAGAAGCAGCGACCGTAGCAACTGGAACGGCGAACAGGAAGCGCCGACGACGAACCGAGCAGAAACCAGGAGGAGCATCAAGGGTCCGGGGCGGAGCCCATTTTCAAAACAAGAAGTAATTAATTGTATAAGTAATTCTATTCTATTCTATTCTTAATTCTATTTTTGGTCAGTTGATCCAAACTACTAAATTTCATTAGGATCGGCCTACTATATCCTATAGCAGCCATATAACTGAACGATCGGAAATGGTATTTGGTAGAAATATCAACTTTGGTATTTTTGAAGATAGAAGTTTGGGACTTTTTTTAGTTTTTATATTTTAGTTACTTAGTTTTATTATGATGTAATCATAAGGATCGGCCAACTATATCCGATGATTGCGATATATATCTGGTTTTAACTGCAAGGGTATATAAACTTCGCCTCCGCCCGAAGTTAGCTTTCCTTTCTTGTTTTTAACTTATTTATCGCAGATAATATTTAAAATGTTTTTGGAATTTTTTCAATCGCAGGTCACGAAGATGTAATCAAGTGACAGCCAACAGCCAAGTCGATATAGCCATTTCTGTCTGTCTGTCCGTCAGTCCGTCTGTCCGTATGAACGAACCACGCGTTCAGTCAGAGACTATAAGAGATAGTGCTATAGGATTTAGCATGGAGACTTAGCATGGATTCCGGCAGAAAACGCCCACGGAAATCCGATTTTTGACACGACCCCATCCGCCACAATGAATTGAATAATTTTCTGTACCGCCAGTACAGGGAGGTAGTTTGAAAAATTTTTTTATAGATAATTTATATTTGAAATTCAATGGAATTGGTTATAAATAGCTGACCTCTGACCTAACATGAGTTTAATTTTCCTTTATACTGTGATTCGGTCATTCTTTTTTGTTTATTCTGTATTTTGCTACATGATGATTAATTTTTCCGAAAAATCGGAAATACAAGGTTTATGGGAAGGGTGGTACTATCGTAGTCGGGATACCGAGTCTTTTTTAAATCGTTTGATTAAAAATGCAAAAAATTATTAATAATAATTATATAAAATAAATTAATTTTTATGAGCAAATTTGTAAATTTTAAAGTAGTGTTACAAACAATCTAATAAACAATCTAGTAAATAAATAATCTAATATCGTGCTACTTGGTACTTGAAGTTTCATGGGGCTAGATAAGAGCCCCGAAAGAAAGGTTGCTCCTTGCCCAGTATTGACATCTTTTGTAGCAGCTTTTTAGAACCATATGACAAATATACCACGAGGTGTGGCTATGAATTTCGTAGACCATGTATTTAGACCCAAGAGTGATCGGCTAATCCCCGTGCCGAGACGTGATGAACTAGGACGATCCCCCTGCCGAGACGTGGAGTGTCCGGCAGATCCCCCTGCCGAGACATAGAGTGTCCGGCAGATCCTTCTGCCGAGATGTGAAGTACCAGACCGATCCCTTTGCCGAGACGTGGAGTGTCCGGCAGATCCTCCTGCCGAGACGTGAAGAGCCTGGCCGATCCCCCTGCCGAGACGTGGAGAACCTGGCTCATCCCCGGCCGATTCCCCTACTGAAACTTGGATTGCCTGGCTGATTCCCCTGCCGAGACCTGAAGTACCAGGCCGATCCCCCTGCCGAGACGTAGAGTGCCCGGCAGATCCTCCTGCCAAGAAGTGTAGTACCTGCAAATATCGGGACCGTGAAATACGGCGTTTCCTTGGTGTTGCGGAGGCGCGACAGTAGCGGCCAACTCCCGATCCGGACTCGCCAGCCCATATACGCGGTGTTTCCTTAGTGTAGCGGAGGCGCGACGCCCAGTCTTTGACCTGTCCCAGATCCTGTAGTCCGACGTGCCGTACTGGGTGAAGATCAGTCGCAGACGACCCAAGGGTGTGTTCAAATAGGTTCCAATCTATATCCAATGTTCCAATCTATAGGTTCCAGTAGATTCTTTCTCTTGTGTGCAGCCATCGAGAGGGCGACATATCCAACGGCAACGCAGCAGAGGAACAGCAGCGGCGACGGAGCAGAAGCAGCGACCGTAGCAACTGGAACGGCGAACAGGAAGCGCCGACGACGAACCGAGCAGAAACCAGGAGGAGCATCAAGGGTCCGGGGCGGAGCCCATTTTCAAAACAAGAAGTAATTAATTGTATAAGTAATTCTATTCTATTCTATTCTTAATTCTATTTTTGGTCAGTTGATCCAAACTACTAAATTTCATTAGGATCGGCCTACTATATCCTATAGCAGCCATATAACTGAACGATCGGAAATGGTATTTGGTAGAAATATCAACTTTGGTATTTTTGAAGATAGAAGTTTGGGACTTTTTTTAGTTTTTATATTTTAGTTACTTAGTTTTATTATGATGTAATCATAAGGATCGGCCAACTATATCCGATGATTGCGATATATATCTGGTTTTAACTGCAAGGGTATATAAACTTCGCCTCCGCCCGAAGTTAGCTTTCCTTTCTTGTTTTTAACTTATTTATCGCAGATAATATTTAAAATGTTTTTGGAATTTTTTCAATCGCAGGTCACGAAGATGTAATCAAGTGACAGCCAACAGCCAAGTCGATATAGCCATTTCTGTCTGTCTGTCCGTCAGTCCGTCTGTCCGTATGAACGAACCACGCGTTCAGTCAGAGACTATAAGAGATAGTGCTATAGGATTTAGCATGGAGACTTAGCATGGATTCCGGCAGAAAACGCCCACGGAAATCCGATTTTTGACACGACCCCATCCGCCACAATGAATTGAATAATTTTCTGTACCGCCAGTACAGGGAGGTAGTTTGAAAAATTTTTTTATAGATAATTTATATTTGAAATTCAATGGAATTGGTTATAAATAGCTGACCTCTGACCTAACATGAGTTTAATTTTCCTTTATACTGTGATTCGGTCATTCTTTTTTGTTTATTCTGTATTTTGCTACATGATGATTAATTTTTCCGAAAAATCGGAAATACAAGGTTTATGGGAAGGGTGGTACTATCGTAGTCGGGATACCGAGTCTTTTTTAAATCGTTTGATTAAAAATGCAAAAAATTATTAATAATAATTATATAAAATAAATTAATTTTTATGAGCAAATTTGTAAATTTTAAAGTAGTGTTACAAACAATCTAATAAACAATCTAGTAAATAAATAATCTAATATCGTGCTACTTGGTACTTGAAGTTTCATGGGGCTAGATAAGAGCCCCGAAAGAAAGGTTGCTCCTTGCCCAGTATTGACATCTTTTGTAGCAGCTTTTTAGAACCATATGACAAATATACCACGAGGTGTGGCTATGAATTTCGTAGACCATGTATTTAGACCCAAGAGTGATCGGCTAATCCCCGTGCCGAGACGTGATGAACTAGGACGATCCCCCTGCCGAGACGTGGAGTGTCCGGCAGATCCCCCTGCCGAGACATAGAGTGTCCGGCAGATCCTTCTGCCGAGATGTGAAGTACCAGACCGATCCCTTTGCCGAGACGTGGAGTGTCCGGCAGATCCTCCTGCCGAGACGTGAAGAGCCTGGCCGATCCCCCTGCCGAGACGTGGAGAACCTGGCTCATCCCCGGCCGATTCCCCTACTGAAACTTGGATTGCCTGGCTGATTCCCCTGCCGAGACCTGAAGTACCAGGCCGATCCCCCTGCCGAGACGTAGAGTGCCCGGCAGATCCTCCTGCCAAGAAGTGTAGTACCTGCAAATATCGGGACCGTGAAATACGGCGTTTCCTTGGTGTTGCGGAGGCGCGACAGTAGCGGCCAACTCCCGATCCGGACTCGCCAGCCCATATACGCGGTGTTTCCTTAGTGTAGCGGAGGCGCGACGCCGAGTCTTTGACCTGTCCCAGATCCTGTAGTCCGACGTGCCGTACTGGGTGAAGATCAGTCGCAGACGACCCAAGGGTGTGTTCAAATAGGTTCCAATCTATATCCAATGTTCCAATCTATAGGTTCCAGTAGATTCTTTCTCTTGTGTGCAGCCATCGAGAGGGCGACATATCCAACGGCAACGCAGCAGAGGAACAGCAGCGGCGACGGAGCAGAAGCAGCGACCGTAGCAACTGGAACGGCGAACAGGAAGCGCCGACGACGAACCGAGCAGAAACCAGGAGGAGCATCAAGGGTCCGGGGCGGAGCCCATTTTCAAAACAAGAAGTAATTAATTGTATAAGTAATTAAATAATATTGTGTTTGGAAAGGGCTCAGAATAAAAAGGCCTCTGATTAAGGGTTTATAAAGTTTTATGCTATCTGCATTATATTGGGGCTCGGGCAATCACGTTGAACTATAAATTCGGTGGAACAGACGCAAACTCTTTGATCTAGCTGAGGAAAAAGGAGGAATAAGCGGAAGGAATAAGGCTCCCAAGCATTCAATCGGTTGATATTAAGCCTGAGAACGCCTGGCTCCCTATAGCTGGAAGACGTCAAGAGCAGCTGACTTCCTCGAGATAAGCACGAGCGGCTTAGAATTAAACACCGCAGCGATCGGCTCATCGGCTTTATCGATTATCGTCTTTAATATAGTTCAGCATTAGAGCTAGGATAAAATCGATTTCAACATCAATTACATCTATTCTTTTATTTTAGGTCGATGCATCGATCCGGTTTGCAAATATCAATGCATCGAATCCATAAAGAAAAATCACAGGCAGAAGAAATCACGTGCAGATAATTGGGTAATTGAAAAAAAAAATATTTTAATGTTTATTTTAAACCAGCTCCAAATAATCGTTTTTTATTTTGGATTTAGCGAATTGGAGAGCGTGTTCATTAGGGCCGGATTCATAATTTCCGATAGACGCCCCGCTCACAAACCTTAAACGGATGGATTACTAAAATTTAATTTTTTTGTATGTTATGATATGTAATTTTTATTTTTATTATGTTGAAACAAAATATTTTGTTTTTTTTGTTTTCTAAATAAATGAGATTGATAGGTCTCAAAACATATAAGAAAAAATTTTTTTTTATATAATCGATGTTTTGTTTTTAAATATCGAAAATAATCGATGCACTGAGAATCGATTTATCCCCAGATCTTTTGAGCATAGGATAAATTAAATATTAAATTAAAAACAAAATTCTTTATTAACAAAAAAGAAAAGCTAACTTCGGGCGGAGCCAAAGTTGATATACCCTTGCAGTTAAAACCGGATATACATCTCAAAAATCGGATATAGTTGGCAGATCCTTATGAGAATTTCATAACACAACCAATTCATTACGAAAGAAAATCTAAAGTCCCTAAATCTAAAAGTTCTATCTTCACGAACACTAAAGTTGGTATTTTAGTAAAATGTTAGTAATGTTGGTATGTTGGTAAAAACCCTTTCCGATCGTTCAGTTATATGGCAGCTATAAGAAAAAGTTGGCCGATCGTTATAAAATTTGGTAGGTGGGATTGACTAAGCCAAAATCTGAACTTTCTTACTCTAAAAACTCTAAAAAGATATAGCATTTCATTTAGTTATATGGCAGCTATAGGATAAGTCGGCCGATCCATTCCGACTTATATACCGTGTGCAAAAGAAGGGTGTGTGCAAAGTTTCAAGACGATAGCTTTAAAACTGAGAGACTCGTTCGCGTAGAACTAGAGAGACAAACAGACAAACATGCTTATATCAACTTAGGAGGTAATCCTAATCCTGTCTATTTCTGAGCAAACAAGCAAACTCAGTTTTGCAGCTATCGAGTTCAAACTTTGCACAAACCCATCACTTGCTCTTAGAATATACGCCGGAACAACGGGCTTGGACGTGATATATTCTATAGCTCCCATAGAACTGATTATAGTAAACGGTAAATTTTTGTCTAAGAACTATTTTGGGACCAGCAGAAGGAAATATTTGCATCTGCGATAAAGGAGGAGCTAAGCATAAACATTTGTTATTTATTATCAGCTCTTCTTGGTTAGGTTGTCACTCCTGACAGGCGTTAGCGTTCTCGCTTTCACTATTGTGGATTGCATGGTTTTGTCTTTATTGTACTTAGAGCTTGACCACCTAACAGAGGGTGCCAATTTATACTGAAATAAATTTAAATGTGGTTGAACTCAGATTTTTTATATAATAATTAATACGGGGCCAAGTGGGAGGGGGCTCAAGCCGCCGTCAAGGAGAATACGATTCCGACGTGGGAATCTATGGACAGGTTTTTGGAGCAGCGGTGTCAAACCCTTGAGACGGTGAATCGCGATGGCTACCCATGCGTCCGCCAACCAGGTGGGGCGACACAGACCTATCAAGAGATTCTGCATGTTGCTTGCGCCCTTATTGATGCGTGGTTTAATTCCCTCTCAGCTAATGAGCGATGAAGTGAAGCACCACCTTTGTTTTGTGTGATTATGGGCAAAGTAAAGTGACAAGCTTGTGAATGCAACTCCCTCCACTGCCGAATTTTTTGTCAAAGGCATCACATCTCGCTGCGTTCCCGGGACTCTCTGCTACTCTCTGGCAGCATTTTAGTGCGAAGCCGTTCTGGTGCTATGCTCCCTTGCTGGAAAGGCTTGGTGAAGCGGAGGTGTCAACTGACGGAAATTCAGTTGGCTTCTTTCTCCAGTATACATTTTTTTACATTTATACATTTATACATACATTTATACCAATACATTTTTTTTCGTTGCACCGAGTATGAAAGAAAGATTCATTAAAGATTTTCACTTGTTCCATCCACTTCGTAAGAGAAATGAAAAGTTGATCAAATTATGACAGCTTTGTTCCTTTTTTGAACATAAGACAAAGGTGTTCCGAACTGCCTAAAACCGAACAAATCGCCTATTTGTGCCCGTTGGTTGCTTGAAAGGAATTTTTTTGTGATATGCTTTATTTTTCCTTTAGGTACTTACACACTTACGTCGATTTGATTTTAGATTTTCTGTTAGTTTGTTACTAATAAAAACTAAAATTAGGTGCACAAAGCTTGTTCTTTTTTTACATTTTCTCCAAATACATTTTCTCGTTCATTGGATATGCAGATTAACCTCATTCATTCCATTCTTGTCTGGTTTAGCTGGTATGTACTGCTTCAATGAGCAACTTCCACGAAGTGGTTCAAGCTCCTTATCTACGGTGGGTGAATAATATTTGCTCAGGTTGTGAAAAATGCGATCATACACAAATATTATTTATGCAACAAATCTTTTTTCATGTAATTCTAGTAATTCCATGCAAATACAAACGAAAGAAACTATTTTGCAATTCAATCGACGACCGAACAGACATCGGGCGTTTGAGGTGGGGCTAAAATATTTGAGTTCCTTTGTAAAATAGTTTTTCCTCGCTTGAACCCCTATTCTTGGGATAAATGGCGTCATAGCGATAGACATGAAAAAATTTGACAATGCCATAAACGTTTTACAGAATTAACTGCAGGAGGAGGAATTTGGATATTTTTCCCACCGTTGGATTATTTTTGCCCATTTGCATCGTAAACTCTTAGGATATTTCTATCATTAGAGTGTGATTTTGTTTTCACATTTGTTTTAGTCTGGCGATCACTAATTAAGTTTTGGCTCGGCTCTGTTACTAGTACCATTTTGCATTCGTGGTGTAAAGACGTGTGTTTGAAAACTACCTCAGTAGTCTAGCTATTTTTGGCAAAGCGGGGCATATTATTATCGAGAAATCCAACAGCTATAAGCAAGACTTAAAGGTTACTGTTTTTACCCCTCCATCTGCGTTTTGAGCGGGAGGTTGATTACAACTTATCTTGCAGACTATTAAACTGTGAATATCAATTGGTTTATACGTCATAAGTATAAAGACAATTGATATAATGGAAGAGTAACCACGGCAGTAATGGCAGTAACCACGTCTCGATTGATAAAGGCTGCCCAGTTAGATTGGAGAAAAAAAAAGAAAAGCTAACTTCGGGCGGAGCCGAAGTTGATATACCCTTGCAGTTAAAACTGGATATATATCGCAAACATCGGATATAAAATTATATCAAGTTTCTGTCCGTCTGTCTGTCTGTTTCTACTCGAACTAGTCTCTCAGTTATAAAGCTATCGACTTGAAACTTTGCACACACCCTTCTTTCCTTTGCACGCAGTATATAAGTCGGAACGACCGGAATCGGCCGACTATATCCTATAGCTGCCATATAACTGATTGATCAGAAATGGTATAACTTCGGTGTTTTTAGAGTTAGAGAGTTCAAATTTTACATGAGCGCTATCTTTGGCAATATAATACGACAAGCCAAATTCTGTAAGGATTCACCGACTATATCCTATAGCTGCCATATAACTGAACGATCGGAAATGACCTTTCGTGTTTTTGAAGATAGAAAGCTGGAACTTGGTACAGATTATATTTTTGGTCAGTTGATCCAACCTACCAAATTTTGTAACTATCGGCAGACTATATCTTATAGCTGCCATATAACTGAACGATCGGAAATGGTTTTTGGTAGAAATACAAATTTTGGTATGTTTGAAGATAGAAGTATGGGACTTTTTTAAGACTTTGTATTGAAATAAATTGGATTATATATTTATATTCCCATAAGGATCGGCCGACTATATCCGATGTTTGCGACCGGATGTAGGTTTTAACTGCAAGGGTATATAAACTTCGGCTCCGCCCGAAATTAGCTTTTCTTTCTTGTTTTTATATTGCATCGTGGTTCACAGCGCTCCAGATGACTTTATAATACGTAAGTCTAGAACTGAGTAAATTTTGAAAAAAATCTGGTGACAAAACAACGTTTGCCGGGTCAGCTAGAAATATATAAAAATTTTAAACACTAAGCGTAAGCATGTATCTTTTCCACCTCTGCTTACGTTTGAAAATTCAAAATATAAAAATAAATATAAAAATAATCATAAAACTCAAACATTCTAAAAATAAAGAGTAAAGATAGTCGACGATATTTCTGATCTGATAAGGGGCGCGCGTTTTCCATCTAGGCCACCTCCAAACTTTCATCGTTCTAAAGATGTTATGTTCTAAAAATAGAATTCTATCTTTCCTTCTCTCAACTGCCAGCCGTTTGTCGTGGAACCCGCTCTAAAATGTTTTTATTTTTACAGCGGGTTCCACGACGCGGCCTGCCAATATACAAGAGAACCGACACTTGAAAAGATTTCTCAGCGGGTTCCACAACCAACTAAGGTGATGTTAAGGTGATTTTAAAATTTTGTATTTTTTTAAATTAAACTATATATTTTGGAATACACATTAAAAGAATGAAAATATAATATAAATTATAATAATAATATAATAATATAATAATAATAATATAACAAGAAAGGAAAACTAACTTCGGGCGGAGCCGAACTTGATATATCCTTGCAGTTAAAACCGGATCTATATCGCAAACATTGAATATAGTTGGCCGATCCTTATCAGAACATGATACCTAACCTATTTTATTATAATACAAAATCTAAAAAAAACCCAAACTTCTATCTTCAAAAATACCAAAGTTGGTATTTCAACAAAAAACCATTTCCGATTGTTCAGTTAGTGGCAGCTATAAGATAAAGTCGGCCGAATCGACTTAAAATAGAATGTGTACCAAGTTCAAGCTTTCTATCTTCAAAAACACGAAAGTTGGGTCATTTCCGATCGTTCAGTTAAATGGCAGCTATTAAATATAGTCGGCCGATTCTTGTAAAATTCGTATTATGTCGTATTATTTTGCCAAAAATAAAAATACCGAAGTTATACCATTTCCGATCAATCAGTTATATGGCAGTTATTAAACTGCGTGCCAAAGAAACAAGAGTGTGTGCAAAGTTTCAAGTCGATAGCTTCGAAACTGAGAAACTAGTTTGCGTAGAAACAGACAGACAGACAGACGGACAGACGGACATGCTCATATCAACTCGGGAGGTGATCCTGATCAAGAATATATATACTTTATAGGGTCGAAGATGTCTCCTTTACTGCGTTGCACACTTTTGACCAAAATTATAATACCCTCTGCAAGGGTATAAAAAGTGAATATCCCGACCCTGGTATTAACTCGTTTTACTCTGCGTTCCAGCGCTGGAACCCGCCACGGAAAATTTTTTTTTGTATGAGATGTCCCATCTATGTACTTTATAATCTTTGGTAACAGACGTATTATTGTAATAAATTGTAAAAACCAATTAGATTAAGCTGCCAATTGGGTAGCAGTGTGCTAATCATAAACATTAAATTTCCAAATTTGCAAGCAAATTTAAAATTCACGCACATAAAACTCATTTTAACTCGAAGACTAGTTCCAGCTGGGACCCAGCCCCGGCTAGCGATTTTGAGGGTAAAAGATAGAAGTTTCGGTTTTTTTTATACCCTGTTCTCGTAGAGTACAAAGGTGTATTGTATTCGTGTGAATGTATTTAACAAAGAGACAGAATCATCTCCGATCCCATAAACTATATTAATTCTTGATCAGCATCAACAGCCAAGTCGATATAGCCATTTCTGTCTGCCCGTCCATCCGTTTATTGATTTATGTGTAAATGTCTATGACTCTAAAAATTGTGCTCGTAGATTATATAATACCTTCCTATGTTACCTTCATCCATCGGAATACAATATACCCTTGTGCTTTTCCAGTACCGGGTATAAATTTTACACCATAAACACACCAAAATTATGGTATTTCCGATCAATCAGTTTTATAAAGCAGCTATAAGGTATGAAGTCGGTCGATCCTGGTCGTTTTAATTATTATACTACATGCAAAGGAAAGAGGGTCGTTGAAGTCGATCGTTTGAAATCTGAGAGACTAGTTTGTGTAGAAACAGACCAGCAGACTGAAAGATGGATAGATAGAAAGACAAACAGACGGGCATACTTATATATGTCCGACTACTACTCATATATACTTTAAATTTTACCGAAATATTAATACCCTCTGCAAGGTTATAATAAATTAAAAAAAACCAAAGCTGGGTGTCACTCGACAGTAGCCAACTTATGTTTTTTCTGTTCCAATCGTTCAGTTATATGGCAGCTATAAGATATAGTCGGCCGATCGTTATGAAATTTGGTAGTTCGGATCTTTAAAAACGCAAAAGTTGGGTCATTTCCGATTGTTCAGTTATATGGCAGCTATAGGATATAGTTGGCCGATCGTTATGAAATTTGGTAAGTCGTATTATGTTGCCAAAAAGAGAATCCATAGAAAATCTGAACTCTCTTACTTACCAAAGTTATATCATTTCCGATAAATCAGTTATATGACAGCTATAAGATATAGTCGGCCGATCTCTTGTTTGAGTAGAAACAGACAGACAGACGGACATGCTCATTTCAACTCAGGAGGTAATACTGATCAAGAATATATATACTTTATAGGGTCGAAAATGTCTCCCTCACTGCGTTAAACACTTTTGAACTAAATTACAATACCCTCTACAAGGGTATGAAAAAAACTCTCAGATTTAGCCAACTATATCCGATATAGGCAATATATCGCATCCAATCCAATTTGTATTTTTAACATTTTTTTATTTTTAACAAGCTGCTGGGTATATTTACTTCGCTTTCGCCCAAAGATATCTTCCCATTCTTGTTATTTATAATAATGACTTCCGCTTTGCAACGAACTTGTTTTCTCCCTTCCAACACTCTCATACATATTTTAAAATACACAAACACCAACTTCTAAATTTACATATGGTTTCCGCAAAAATTTACTTGAATGGGGTTTCCTATTAATAATTTTGGCGTTTCCGTTGTTTTCTTTAAATAACAATATTCTTAGATACACATGTACATATATACCTATGAAAATAATGAATCAGTTCACAAATTGGACGCTAAAAATGAAAAGAAAAATAGCTTTGGTATACTATATTCTTTATGCCCTTGAAAACATTTCTAAAAAGAAAATGTATTATTATTTAATATTATATTAACTATTTCATACTACCAAATTTGTTTTTTATGCACATAAACCGTTGAAATCATTTTAATAAATTCATAGCATACAAAATTTTTGTCATATTAGTATAAAATTCTCTTCCTATGCCAATAATTTGTCAGGAACAGCAAAAAGTTAGAGTATTAGTTCAATTTTGAAAGTTGACGCTAAATTTAATTTTTACTGTTAATTTTAATCATATATGTATTAAACTTTTCAAAAATATAAAAATTTAAGTTTAAGTAAAATTTAAGTAAAAAGTCGTTTTTTTAAGTAAAAGTCGTAATTTTTCGTTGAAAAAATAATAAATTTTTAACCAAATAAGACAAGCGAATATAGTTATAACATTACATGTACAATTTGTAAATTTATAATTTATTGGTCATGTACCACCTCCACCAAGAATGTATCCTATTGATATCTCTTATCAAAATCTTTATCAGGGGTATAAAAATATAATCTTTTCCACCCACACTTTCACTAATCGGAAAAGTTAATGTTGGATAGATTCTCAGGAAAACATTTTCGTTACATACTTTTCATACCGTCAGACGGACATGGCTATATTGACTCGGCTGTTGATGCTGCCCAGCAGTTCGGCTGGTGGCAATAGTTCTTTTTGGGTATGGATTTGGGTACTCTTTTGTGGGTACCCATATCGCTTACTATTGGTATAGCGGCTTGGGTACTCTCTGCTTCATGTCTTTTTTGTATAACGCTGCGAGTATATACTTTGGTACTCCTTTTGGGTACGACGGTCGCACCACAACAAAGCGCAAACGAAAATTAGCATTTAAAGGAAATGACCGCTTAGAAAGTGGACTTGCAGTTAATTGTTTGTTTTTGTTGCTAGAAGCAGTTAAACAGATGCGAGTATGTACTTTGGTACTCCTTTTGGGTACGACGGTCGGACCACCACAAAGCGCAAACGAAAATTTTCGCTGCTTTTTGGTGCCATAAACAGATAAACAGTAGCAAGCAGATTGGGAAAAACTGTTTTTTGTTATTTTGTTTCTTATTCTTCTCTTTTTTTGATTTTTGCTTCACTATAACTTGAGCATATTTTGTGACGCGTCGTGAAAGCGTGAAAGTGTGGTAAATATTAAATAAATAATAAATACACAATAAAAACTATATTAAAATAATAAAAATAAATATTTAAAACAGTGACAGTGAATCAGTGAATCAGTGATAAACAAAGGATTAAAAAGGTAATAATTATAATTATGGTTGGCAAAAGGCAACTAGGTAGACTCAAAAAACAAGAAAAAGACAAATATGTAGGGCGACTTAGGCAAATTGCCCAACGAAGACGAGGACAAATTAATGAAGAAAATAGAGAAGAAATAGACGAAATTAATCTGACAATAAACAATGACAATGACAATTTAGTTAATATTGAAATGGGTGAAGAATTAAACTGGCAGACTGACGAACCCAATGACATTTTAAACCAAAATTTAAAAAAGTGGTTTATTAAGCATAAGCCTAAGCGTGACTGTGTGTTAGATTTAATTAAAGTTCTTAAGACAAGTAACATCAATGTTGACGGCTTTTACAAATTTAATTGTAGTTCAAAGCCAGAAATACACCGAATTAGTGGTGGTAATTATTTAAATGTTGGTGTTGCTCGTCAAATAAAAAAAGTTCTTAGTGTTGTTGATTGTCCAAGTGATTTAAGTGTTGATTTCAATATTGATGGGTTGCCTTTATTTAAAAGCTCAAGCACTCAACTTTGGCCTATTTTGTGTAAAATTAATAACTTAAAAAATTCACCTGTTTTGCCAGTAGGAGTGTTTTTAGGAGAAAAAAAGCCAGAAAGTTTGGATGAATTTTTAGGATTTCTAGTAGATGAATTGGACAATATTTTAAAAAATGGAATAGAGCATAATGGTAAACATGTTAACATACAAATTCGGGGATTTATTTGTGATGCACCTGCGAGAGCCTTCATTAGCGGTGCTCCTGGACACACTGCTTCTGATGGCTGCGCAAAATGTACGCAAAAAGCGAGAAAAATTGACCATGTCTTAACATACAGTACAGTAGCGGAAGACATTATTACCGATGCGGATTTTTCGAACAGAAAATATCCCTTTCATCACACTCCTATATTTCAGAATAAAAAAACTCCATTAGAGCGCATCAATCTACAGATGGTATCGCAAATACCTCTAGATTGTATGCATCTAATGGATTTAGGAGTTGTGAGAAAATTTTTGATTCGTTTAATGCGAAATAAAATGCGTGTAAAAATTAATAACGAACAGAAGAAAAATATATCAAAATCCTTGGTTTCTCTGAGAAAATATGTTCCAAAAGAGTTCCAGAGAAAACCAAGAGAATTGTCTGAAATTTCATATTGGAAAGCAACTGAATTTCGTCAATTTGTTTTGTATACTGGTGTATTTGTTTTAAAAACCGAAATTCCGTCTGATCATTATTATGTCTTCTTGTTACTTCATTGTGCGTATAGATTGTTATGTTCCGCAAAGTATAGTCCGTCCAACTTAGGTATGTGTCAAAATATGCTCGAGCTCTTTGTCCAAAATTTCCCAGCCATTTTTGGAGACAACAGTGTAAGCTGTAATGTGCACAGCTTGCTTCACATTAAAGACACTGTTGATCTGGTGGGAGATCCCGTAGAAGGCTCAGCGTATAAGTTTGAAAACTATTTACAAACGTTGAAACGTTGCATACGCAAGCCTACAAAGATTCTACAACAAATCCACAGAAAAATTGAGGAAGACTCAATTGAGTCTTTCACTGAGGATTATGGGGCCAAAATAAAAAAGAATTACATTTTATTTAAGGGGTGTACAATAACAAACACATCACCAAACAATTATTGTTACATAAAAGACAATACACCAGTTATTGTTACAAAAATTTCAACTGAGAATGGGGGAGGTTTTACTGGACGAAAATTGCAAAACATTCGAAGCTTCTATGACGAACCCATAAATTCAATAGATATAGGCGTATATTTAGTTGACGTAGCTACGACTGAAAATGACGAAAATTTTATTTTGGAAGACCTTACATGTAAGGCTTTTGCCATCCCCCATGAAAATAGTATTTTGTTGTTGCCTTTGCTCCATAATTTTTAATTAATATCCTTTAATGTATCCTGAAATTTATCTAAGATGTCCGAAAGCCCTCGTAAAATTCAGCGTCTTGCTTTCAACAATATCCGTAAGTTTTTAATGATTAATTTTTAAGTGTTTAAACTAATGTTTAAAAAATTCATATTCTAGAACCACAATCAAAATGCAATTGTCTGGCGAACTTGAAGAGAAAATTAGATCTTCTCATCGATAAAGTTGAAAAATTGGAAGGAAAGTATTAATTTTATTTATATTGTATTCACATTTACTAATTAAAATTTTTATTACTTTTAGTGGAACACAGTATAACCCACGACCAAATACAAATAGTTGTGGAAGCGCTAGCCGAGCAAAAAACCGATATCAGATTACTTCAGCGAGGTCACATAAATGTGAACGAACTGCGAAGCCAGTTCCCAATTAAAAACGGAGAGGATCTCAATATTCTTAATTCTAAAATAAACGAGAACAACAAAAATAACTATGTAAGTATCATCAGAAAGCTGCCTTGAATTATTAATAAATGAAAATTTATTACAGGTGTCAATTGTAAGGCATTTGTTGCAGCCTGGTGGAGTTGCTAAAAACTTAAAAAATATTTTAAGCGATTCATTGATGATGCATTATAACGTCGATGGAGTGCAGGGGAGATCCTCATTGAAAACAGCGCAAAATGTATTTTCTGTACTAATTGGTAAGAATTTAAAAACAATATTGGTTTTAATTTTTATAATGATTTTTTTTATAATATTAGATGCAATTACTGCTGATGGCGGCAATGGAACCGCAGACAGTCAACTTCGCCGGGCAATTCAATTGCAAAAAAAAAGGCAATTTAAAAAAAAATATGCCTCAAGCAACAACAACAACGACAACAACAACAACACATAATTTTTTCACAAATAACATAAGTATTTTTAAGCCAAATGAAATGAAATGGAAATAATTTTATAAATTTGGAAACATGAATTAAATGTATTTTTATTATATTAAACAATTTTATGAATTTTGAAACATGAATTAAATGTATTTATATTATATTAAATAATTTTATATATAATAAAAAACAAAAATTTATAAGAAAAAAAATCTTTTTCTGGGTATGTAAATCGCTGTCCCTTGGTAGATACCCAAGTGGCTATACTGTATAGAGTATGTAAATCGCTGTCCCTTGGTAGATACCCAAGTGGCTATACTGTATAGAGTACCCAATTCCGTACCTAAATCGATGTCCCTTAGTAGTATGTATTTGGGTACTTTTTTTGGGTACCCCAATTCGATACTCATTGGTATACGAAGAGGTGACGATTGTACACCGCCTATGACATGCCTTAGTTAAATTCGCCTCTGAAATACATGTCTTAGGTATTGACTGGTGGGTACTCGTCTACCCCAGGGGCATAGTGAATTCGACACCCATGCACTAGTGCGGCGAACTGCTGGGTGATGAAGAATGAATACACTAAATGGAGTCGGAGAAAATTACTCACTATGTTACATGCATTGTCACAAATACAATATACACTTGTACTCTACAAGTACCGGGAACAAAATTGTTTTTAATTTAAAATAATTATTTAAAATACATATGGATACTTACATTAACTATTTTATATTAACCAAATTAACTAAAATTAATTAATTTGTGTCTTGTATATCGACATTTTTATCACAAAAACAAGAAAGAAAAGCTAACTTCGGGCGGAGCCGAAGTTGATATACCCTTGCAGTTTAAACCGGATATATATCGCAAACATCGGATATAGTTGGCCGATCCTTATGATAACATCATAATAAAACCAATTAATTAAAATAAAAAATCTAAAATAAAGTCCCAAGCTTCTATTTCTATCAAATGCCATTTCCGATCGTTCAGTTATATGGCAGCTATAGGATATAGTCGACCGATCCCAATGAAATTTGGTAGGTTGAATCAACTGACCAAAAAAAGAAGTTTCAGCTTTCTATCTTCAAAAACACGAAAGTTGGGTCATTTTCGATCGTTCAGTCGGCCGTTCCTTCTGAGATTTGGCATGTCATAATGTTTTGCCAAAAATAGCTCTCACGTAAAATTTGACACTCTTTAACTCTAAAAACACCAAAGTTATACCATTTTCGATCAATCAGTTATATGGCAGCTATAGGATATAGTCGGCCGATCCGGGCCGTTCCGACTTATATACTGCGTGCAAAAGAAAGAAGGGTGTGTGCAAAGTTTCAAGACGATAGCTTTAAAACTGAGAGACTAGTTCGCGTAGAAACAGACAGACAGACGGACAGACAGACGGACAGACGGACATGCTCATATCAACTCAGGAGGTGATCCTGATCAAGAATATATATACTTTATAGGGTCGGAGATGTCTCCTTCACTGCGTTGCCCAGTTTTGACCAAAATTATAATACCCTCTGCAAGGGTATAATTACGAGTCATTAATATAGTGCAACAAATTTGCCGAAAAGATTAGCATCTCACATACGAAGCAAAGGTCCTGAAACCTAAGCTATTGCGGCGGCATAAAATGGCTCGACTAGCCTATTACAAGAAATTTAATTTAAATGGCCCAGATGGAAATCAAAAGTATTGGCGAGACTCCAGGCATCCCAGACAGACTTGCCACATACGCAACCATGGTGGTGGTTCCCTTATGGTTTGGGCTGCCTTTTGTTACTTCGGGAAACCGCCTATATGCTTTGTGCCATGTCGCATGAATGCGGAAACGTCACTCTTGGAAAGTGAACTAGTACCATTTTCCGAAGAGTTTCATCCCAGACATTTTTTCTTTCAACAGGATAACGCTCCTATACACGTAGCGCGGTATACGAAGACGTTTCTGGAAAGTAAATCAATCGATTTGATGTAGTGGCTAGCTTTAAGTCCAGACTTAAATCCGATCGAGAATCTTTGGGGCATCCTGTCAGCAAAAGTTTTCGGAGGTGGAAGGCAATTTGAGACCCTTAAGGAATTAATGGCGGCCTTTGTTAATTAATGGGTATCCATTGATATAGCTGTCCTCCAAAACTTGGAAAATTCAATGCTGAAATGATTGAAATTATTCAGCAAAAACGGGACACACGATACTATATTGATTAAAAAGTTAACTTATACTATGTATATACAAATGTATATAATATTTTTTTTGTCACCTAAATAGTTTTGCACATATATCAATTTTCTATGAATAACAGTTTTAAGTTTCTATGTAAATATCAAATAATGATCTATTAAAAATATGTTAAGTTCATTCAATTTGTACATTTACTACCTACATATATAAAATGAATAAAAAAATCTAACATGACGGAGTTAGAAAAAAATCAAGAAAAACACGTTGCACATTTATCAATTCTACTGAGGTATGTTGCGTCCTAAAAAGTTTAACAGCTCCTATTAAAAATATTATGGCCGTCAAAGGTTACAAAGAACTTGCCAGCGTGTGTCCTCTTGCCACCTCCTGGCAGGATACTTTTCTGAGTTATAATTACTGTAATTTGTTTTAAATAAGTCGTTTAGTTTAGACAAAGAATGTAAGAGACTCAGAATCAATCTATGGTTTTCCAAATTTTCACTGCTTTGGCAACATTTGGATATTATTGGATCCATTATTGGATCCCGCAGCTTTGTTATTAGGCCAAAATTGGGTTACTTCGGATATTTCCTCAACTCCAAACTCTGATGGATTCCTCCAGTTGGTTTTATCGAAACAAATAAGGAGTAGACGTATATATAGGAGTCCTTGCAAGGAGGATTTCAACTGCAGCAACTGGAGGAGGAAAATATAGATAGGAAAGCGTAGTTTTTCATTTGTTTAGGAACTGTTGCTAGCAAAGCAACTATTCAAATATAATACATTACACAGCCACACAAAAAAAAATATTTTTTCGGGTCTGGAGGTCAGACCATGTATACTATATGTTTTCGGGGTCGCTGAATCCGAATCCGAGGTCCCAAAAACCCCAGCACGTCAGGGTTCTGACATAACCTCAAAAAACCTCATACAAAATTATATTCGAGTCCGTGGGTCAGACCATGTTTATTATATGTTTTCAGAGTCGCTGGATCCGAATCCAAGGTCTAAAAAACTCCAGAATGTCAGGGTTACAACAAAACCTCAAAAACTTGATAAAATTTTTATTTTCCAATTCGGATTCAGTGACTCCAAAAACAAATGGTAAGAAATCGGAACTGAGTATATCCTTTAATATTTATACCTTTCCAGAGGGTATTATAATTTTTTCCAAAAGTGTGCAACGCAGTGAATTAGACATCTCCGACCCTATAAAGTATATATATTCTTGATCAGGATCACCTCCTGAGTTGACATGATGTCCGTCTGTCCGTCCGTCTGTATGTCCGTCTGTCTGTTTTTACGCGAACTAGTATCTTAGTTTCAAAGCTATCGACTTGAAACTTCGCACAAACCCTTCTTATATATCCTATAGCTGCCTATTCTCATAAGGATTGGCTAACTTCATCCGATGTTTGCGATATATATCCAGTTTCCTTTCCTATATTTTTTCCTTCCTGAATTTCCATATATGTTTTCACGAGGTAATCCAATTAGCGTTCTTCCCTTCGTCACTTCGGCGAACGAGCGGTTGGACGGCTGCGGCTGGGCCTTCCTTTTCTTGGCCTGGGGGGCTTCTCCCTCCGTGGACTTCTGTCTTTTCACGCTTTGCGCAATCTCCTTGGCAGGATCTGACCCAGCACGTTTTTTCGGATCCAGCCTCACACCCGCCTTTTCCGGCTTATCGGGCAGAACCTCCCTTGCCACTTAATAATCTCGGCCTGGTCCGAATTGGCTTCTGCCGATGGGTCCGCCCTCATCAAAATGAAAACTGCTCTTCTCCTATCTTTATAAGAGCACTTTCGCTTCGTCGAGTGAGACGTTCCCGGACCAGGGTTCGCCTTAGGGGCCCCGCCGGTTGGTTTAGAGGTTGACCCTGGGGTCTTCCTCTCTCGCCGTTCGGTGGTCCCATGGCTAGCCCCGCTTTGGAAAAAGAAGCCTTGGCAACCTCCTCCGCATCGGCGCGTCCCGCCTCCAGATATTGCCCCTCTGTGGAGGGCTTCTCCATCTCAGCAACTCCTTGTCTTTTGAAGGCCTTGGAGTTTGACGGGTCACTGACCCCATTTCCGGACTTTTTAAGGGAGTTCCGTTCTCCACTTAGGTTTTTATTTGGATTGGTAGTGTTCATATTTTGTTCATATACCCGCTTATCACGATAAGCCTGGTTAAAACTGGGAGGTCGGCCGGTCCCCCAGAGTTCGCATATTAAACCCCCTCGGACACGCATCCTTCGGCATATGCTGTTCCACCTTGGATTGGGGTGATTTAAGGAAGGGAGTGTTCTTCTCCCCGCCCGACTACCATTAGCCAGCATCCTCGGCAGAGACATGACCTTACCAGGACCTGTTACCAGACGCCCACACGTGGAGTGTATAGTCGCACTACCAGCGGTGTACACAGTTACGGAACGCAATTGCTTGCGTGTAGGTCCCCCTGTTGTACCCGTTGGCTTACGGCCCTCTTATAAGTAAGAAACATTAAAATCTTAAATCTATTTAAAACTACTTATCAACGCACTGCACGCTGACTGGCTATGCGACCCTGTCTCAAGTGCGATAAGCGCACCACTTATGTATTTGTGTTATGCTGCAGGGGGTCGGTTTTAGACTATGCTGTTTGTCTCGTATTACAATAGTGTTCAATGCTTGAACATGTTGTGACATGAATTAAAATTTTGCATGGGGTTATATTGACCAATATCTTTTGCCAATGGAAAAACAGAGGGCGTGGCACCGCCTCTTTTCTTTAAAGCTTATGTAAATTTCTGCAAATTTTTAGAGTACTTATTAACTAGTTCTTTGACAGTATTTTGTCTTATTTTTCCATGAAATGGGCGTGGGCGCCCATCTAGTCGGCGTAGCACGCCTTTAACAATGTTTTAAGAAGAAAGTCCATCTAAGTCCGTACGCCCCTGTATTGAAAGACCATTAATAATGTATAGGAGACATATATTTTCCCTACACATCTCTTATAAAAAGTCCAGCTCTTCGTTCTCCAACTCAATATTATATTGATGTTCAAAATGCACAATATCAAAAAAGCTTTTATCCTTACCCGCCGTGGTGTCATGGATTTGATGAGCGCTCTAATAGGTCCAAAACCAAAATCTAATGGAAGACACATTTTTTTCTGTCGCTGTATTCTTCTTTTCTAATTCACTGCTGAAATGATCGGATCAGAAGTATCTGTAGCTCTCTGAAATAGTCTGGACTACAAGGCTCTGCAGCGTGCCTTCTACGAGATGTATTTCCCTTTGCATGAAAAGGCAGGGTTGGCCGAGCTACTGGCTTCTTGGTTTTCGGAAAATTAATAAGAGTTTTCGAATTCAGCCAAACTGCATGATTCTGGCGCAACTGACTTAAATTAGAAGAGCATCTCTTCCACATTTGCGTCAAGCGGTAGCAACATTTTTTACTCACTTGGTCTACGATATCGCTGTACTCTTTCAAATTCACTCCTGAGATGGAATCGTTTATAAAATAAATGACACCATTCTCCTTTGCAACTTTTCCCTTTGCTTCGAACCACTTCGCAAACAAATCTGTGTTTGCCAAATTGAGGTTATGTCCTAAAAATGAGAAATTCTCGCAAAATCGAATAAAGTGGTATTTTAAATTGAATTCATTCCAATAAGAATTTAATATTCTACAACATACAATACGTTTCGTTGATTGACTTTTCTGGACTCACTTTAAATCTCGTATGGAACATGAGCCTTTATCCAAAATATGCATTGGCTACTTACATTTGTGCTCTATTACGGGGACAACACGATTTTATTCTACAAATGACGATCACATACATATAATACACGCTACAAAGATTGGAATTCATTTTAAAAAATTTTGTAATATTTTTATTTACTTCTGCCCGCTCAAACTTTGTAAACAAAACTTACTATTTCAGTCGCCTGTGCTTTGAAAATGCAGCAGCTGTATTTGTCAGCTGATTCCTTTGTTGGGGCGCCTTCTATCAAAATTTCTGTTATGCATCTCTGAAGATGAATTTGGAATGCGTTAGACTGAACCTTTTTTTTAATTTCCCGACTTTCAAGAAAGCGGTATTTGTCACAAAAATTCGTCGAATTACCCATAGTGCATGGGTGGAAATACGCACACAGATTTAATTTCAGTGTGTTGCTAAGCAGAAAAAATATTTTTTTTTTTTATTTTTCGTTAATTCAGAACTTTGAATGGCCACTAAAATAGTTCATTATACCCTTGCAGAGGGTAATAAGGATCGGCCGGTTGCATCATATAGGCCATATAACTGAACGATCGGAAATAGTTTTTGCCAACATTTGTATTTTTAGATAGAAGTTTTGGGAATTTTTTTAACATTTGGTAGACCTTTTGATAATCGGTTTATATATTCTTATAAACAGATAATAAGAATAAATCTGTTTTTATTATGAAATTCTCACAAGGGTCTATCCGTCCGTATGAACGCGTGAATCTCAGAGACTAAAATATAGAGCTATAGGATTCGGCACGGAGACTCCCTAAATATCTACGCCGTTCAAGTTTGTTTCACAATTTGGCCAAGCCCCCTCCCGCCCCACAAATTACGAAATTCTGTAGCGCCAGTACTGGAAGGTTTTTTGAAATACCTTTGATGCCAAACTATTTCTACAATTAATATATCCGAAAAACAAATGGGCTGATTTTTAGAGGAGACATACCCATATAGGTATATGCAATTCCTCATACAAACAGGCTAAAATTTAAGATAAGAGATAGAGCTATCCGATTTGGAACTAATTCGGTAATGATTTTGGAAAATCGTTTAATGCCAAACAAACCAATTGCTAATCTACAGCCACAAATGAAAAACCAGCCAAATTGGATAATTTTTAGTCTGCTTCCCTACGGAATCGGTAGGTAAACGCAAAATTATGCAACAAAAATTTGTTGCTGAGAATCCATACCTTTAAAGTTACAACTTACCTTTAAAGTTACAACTTTAAAGGTTATTTAAACTATGGGTGGAAGAGATGAGTAACGGGTATACGTAGTCGGGAAACTTGACTATAGCCGTCCTTTCTTGTTAACGTTATGACGTGTGAAAAAGGTTTATCTTGAGGTTGGTAATGCAATTACATCTACATCAATAACATCTATTACATCTATTCAATAAAGTACTTAGATGGGACATCCGGGCCCAAAACGGTAAACTTTTTTCGTCGAGCTTGCAGGTGAGGGAGGAAGGCACATGCCTCCGATTCTATTTTTAGAACTCTTTACATGTATCCGTCAACAAAAATTTTAGCCTTTGTATGTATGTGTGACTGCTCGCACGACCGTTTGGGGTGTAAATAAGGGGCATGCTGCATGTCGATTTTGCTGTTTGGTCGGCTAGCTCGTTGCCTGCAACAACAACAATTTTTACCCCAACAAAATGAGATCACTCCTTACAAAACTAGCCCCAAAAATTAAAATATTGTGGATCCCTGGTCATGTTGGCATAGCAGGCAACGAGCTAGCCGACCAAATAGCAAAATCAACATGCAGCATGCCCCTAACATAAATTTCCCAGACATAAACAGACACTTAAAACTAGAATTCCTAACAAGAAATAAACTAAACATGGAACACTGCAATCAATGGTATAAAAACATTAACAAAGACAATTCAAACATCGATAATTATTGCAGATCCTTCCATCCCAAATCGAGCAGACTCGATCAAATTAAAATAATACGCCTTAGATTACGCCACACAAAACTCACACACGAGCACTACTTCAATCAAAACCAAACCTCACCCTGCCCCTACTGCCAAGGCGACAATACCTTACCCCACCTATTAAATTCGTGCCCATCACTCCTTCCTACTAAACTATCTATCTTCAAAAATACAAACCCATTAAATCTCCTTAATGAACTCAACACTGATAATTTAGAAAAAATCTTAATTTTCTTAAAAACTTCAAACCTATACCACAAAAATTAATAATACCCACAATGTACATAAACAAAATTTACCAACTAGGTAGCCTAAATACAAAGAACAATATGTAATTAAACTAATAGACTTAAATAGCATTAACCTTAAAAGCCGAAGGCCTCGATGCCAGCGCTTTACCAAATAAGTTAGTCTAGTTTCGCAAACTTCTCTATCTTTAATAATAAATAAATAAATAAATTGCATTCTATTACAATTGTTGCAAAAATAAGTGACGGACGTGTCGGCTGATAAAATGTCCTTGAAATTTTATTAGTCGGACATAATGTTTAGTTTTTTTCTTTAATACTACAATTAAAGGATCCTTGATCCTTTAAAAACTATCCGATCCTTTTTTCCTTGGAAAAACTATCCAATTTGGCTGGTTTTTCATTTGTGGCTGTAGATTAGCAATTGGTTTGTTTGGCATTAAACGATTTTCCAAAATCATTACCGAATTAGTTCCAAATCGGATAGCTCTATATCTTATCTTAAATTTTAGCCCGTTTGTATGAGGAATTGCATATACCTATATGGGTATGTCTCCTCTAAAAATCGGCCCATTTGTTTTTCGGATATATTAATTGTAGAAATAGTTTGTCATCAAAGGTTTTTCAAAAAACCTTCCAGTACTGGCGCTACAGAATTTCGTAATTTGTGGGGCGGGAGGGGGCTTGGCCAAATTGTGAAACAAACTTGAACGGCGTAGATATTTAGGGAGTCTCCATGCCAAATCCTTTAGCTCTATCTTTTAGCAAAGATTATAAAGTACATAGATGGGACATCTCATACAAAGAAAAATTTTCTATGGCGGGTTCCAGCAGTGGAATCCGCTGGAACGAGCGGGTTCCATTGCGCGACAAGTTAAATTTGAGAAATTTTTCGCGCGACAACGAATGAGGAATAGCCGAGTGGTAGAGTGCTTGGCTGGTGTGCAAAGTAAAACGAATTCAAACCAGGCTCGGGACATATATTTTTTTTTAATTTTAAATCTATTTATATTATATTTTTATTATTTTAATGTATTTTTCTAAATTTATAATCCAATAAAAAACAAGAAAGGAAAGCTAACTTCGGGCGGAGCCGAAGTTTATATACCCTTGCAGTTAAAACCGGATATATATCGCAAACATCGGATATAGTTGGCCGATCCTTATAAGAATATGATAATTTTACCCAATTTATTATAATACAAAACCTAAAAATGTCCCAAACTTCTATCTTCAAAAACACAAAAGTTGGGTCATTTCCGATCGTTCAGTTATATGGCAGCTATAAAATGTAGTCGGCCGATCATAATGAAATTTGGTAGGTTGGATCAACTGGCCAAAAATATAATCTACCAAGTTTCAGCTTTCTATCTTCAAAAACACGAAAGTTGGGTCGATCGTTCAGTTATATGGCAGCTATAGGATATAGTCGGCCGATCCTTATGAAATTTGGTGTGTCGTAATGTTTTGCCAAAAAATAGCTCTTGTGTCCAATTCGAACTCTCCAACTTTAAAAACGTCAAAGTTATACCATTTCCGATCAATCAGTTATATGGCAGCTATAGGATATAGTCGGCCGATCAGAGCCGTTCCGACTTATATACTGCGTGCAAAAGAAAGAAGGGTGTGTGCAAAGTTTCAAGTCGATAGCTTCAAAACTGAGAGACTAGTTTGCGTAGAAACAGACAGACGGACAGACAGACGGACAGACAAACGGACAGACGGACAGACGGACATGCTTATATCAACTCAGGAGGTGATCCTGACCAAGAATATATATACTTTATAGGGTCGGAGATGTCTCCTTCACTGCGTTGCACACTTTTGACCAAAATTATAATACCCTCTGCAAGGGTATAGAAATACAAAATTGTAAAATAACCTTAACATCGTCTCAGTCCGTCGTGGAACCCGCTGTAATAATGAAAAGATTTGAGAGCGGGTTCCACGACAAACGGCTGCCAGATGAGAGATGGAAAGAGAGAATTCTATTTTTAGATCGTAACATCTTTGGAACGATGAAAGTTTGAAACGTTGTAATCAAACCAATGTAAGAGTAAAGAGATCAGAAATATCTTTTACTATACTTACTCGTCAACTCTGTTTTTGCTATAGATTCTAGCGCCTCCTTTAACACCAATTTTAAGTATCATAAAATCAACTTCGAGGGTAGCCTAGATGGATAGTGCGCGGTCCTTATTCAAGGGGTCCTGGGTTCGATTACATTAGCGGGCGGTTTTTCCAATTTTGATAAAGTTTTAGTTTTGATTCTTTTAATATGTACATATTTACTTTTATTTTTTTTTATTTTTATTTTTTGTTTTACTTTTACTTTTTACGTTATTATTATTATTTTTAACTGCATTCTATTACAATTATTGTAAAAATAAGTGACGGGAATAAGTAGTAAGTTTACTTTTTACGTTATTATTATTATTTTTAACTGCATTCTATTACAATTATTGTAAAAATAAGTGACGGACGTGTCGGATGACAAAATGCCGGAAGGACTCCCTTGAAATTTTATTAGCATTTTATTAGCGGGACACAAGGAAGAATAAAACAATTTTACAATTGTAAAATTAAAGAAAATTATTACAATTGAAGAAAAATAAAAAAAAATAATTATAAAAGAAAGAAAAAGTTCAAGTCCTTACGAGGATTTACTCTATGCATTACGCTACCGTCCTGTCTCGATCTGCGGCGATTAAAATACTATTGGTTCTACTATTTTTTGTAACTACCAAATCGGCGCATTGAAAACAGAAACGAGAAATTGAAATTGAAATTTGGAAGCCAAAACCTTTTTACGCCGTCGTGCGAGCAGTCACACATACATACAAAGGCTCACATTGTAGTTGACGGATACATGTAAAGAGTTCTTAAAATAGAATCGTATGCATGTGCGTTCCCCTCTCGCCAACAAGCTCGACGCAGAAAGTTGACCGTTTTGGGCCCTGATGTCCCATCTATGTTCTTTATAATCTTTGCTTTTAGTCTCTGAGATTCACGCGTTCATACGGACGGATAGACCCTTGTGAGAATTTCATAATAAAAACAGATTTATTCTTATTACCTGTTTATAAGAATATATAAACCGATTATCAAAAGGTCTACCAAATGTTAAAAAAATTCCCAAAACCTCTATCTAAAAATACAAATGTTGGCAAAAACTATTTCCGATCGTTCAGTTATATGGCTCCTATATGATGCAACCGGCCGATCCTTATGAAATTTGATAGGTTGGATCAATGAACCAAAAATATAATCTATTGGTTACAAGTTCTAACTTTCTATGTTCAAAAACACGAAAGTTGGATCAGTCCGAGCTTTTAGTTATATGGCGGCTATAGGATTTTGTCGGCCGATCCTTATGTGCAATATGTGGGTCGTATTATTTTGCCAAAAATAGCAATCGTACAAAATACGAAATCTGTAACTCTAAAAACACAAAACTTATGGCATTTCCGATCAATTGGTTATATAACAGCTATTGGTAGCAGTCTCTTTCAATATGTTGGACAATATGTTGTGTATAAAAAAATTTTCACTGAGAATAGTTTTATTAGAAATTTTGTTGGAACAAGCTTTCTCCATAGAAAATATATACATAGATAGGGAAGTGTAAATTTTCATTTGTTTTTTTCTAGCAAAAACTGTTGCTAGAAAAGCTTTCTTTAATATAAAATTATTATACCCTCTGCAAGGGTATAATGAACTATTTTAGTGGCCATTCAAAGTTCTGAATTAACGAAAAATAAAAAAAAAAAAAAAATTTTTTCTGCTTAGCAACACACTGAAATTAAATCTGTGTGCGTATTTCCACCCATGCACTATGGGTAATTCGACGAATTTTTGTGACAAAAACCGCTTTCTTAAAAGTCGGAAAAATAAAAAAAAGGTTCAGTCTAACGCATTCCAAATTCATCTTCAGAGATGCATAACAGAAATTTTGATAGAAGGCGCCCCAACAAAGGAATCAGCTGACAAATACAGCTGCTGCATTTGCAAACCACAGGCGACTGAAATAGTACGTTTTGTTTACAAAGTTTGAGCGGGCAGAAGTAAATAAAAATATTACAAAATTTTCTAAAATGAATTCCAATCTTTGTAGCGTGTATTATATGTATGTGATCGTCATTTGTAGAATAAAATCGTGTTGTCCCCGTAATAGAGCACAAATGTAAGTAGCCAATGCATATTTTGGATAAAGGCTCATGTTCCATACGAGATTTAAAGTGAGTCCAGAAAAGTCAATCAACGAAACGTATTGTATGTTGTAGAATATTAAATTCTTATTGGAATGAATTCAATTTAAAATACCACTTTATTCGATTTTGCGAGAATTTCTCATTTTTAGGACATAACCTCAATTTGGCAAACACAGATTTGTTTGCGAAGTGGTTCGAAGCAAAGGGAAAAGTTGCAAAGGAGAATGGTGTCATTTATTTTATAAACGATTCCATCTCAGGAGTGAATTTGAAAGAGTACAGCGATATCGTAGACCAAGTGAGTAAAAAATGTTGCTACCGCTTGACGCAAATGTGGAAGAGATGCTCTTCTAATTTAAGTCAGTTGCGCCAGAATCATGCAGTTTGGCTGAATTTGAAAACTCTTATTAATTTTCCGAAAACAAAGAAGCCAGTAGCTCGGCCAACCCTGCCTTTTCATACGAAGGAAAATACATCTCGTAGAAGGCACGCTGCAGAGCCTTGTAGTCTAGACTATTTCAGAGAGCTACAGATACTTCTGATCCGATCATTTCGGCAGTGAATTAGAATAGAAGAATACAGCGACAGGCTGAATTCGAAAACTATTATAAATTTTCCGAAAACCAAGAAGCCAGTAGCTCGGCCAACCCTGCCTTTTCATACGAAGGGAAATACATCTCGTAGAAGGCACGCTGCAGAGCCTTGTAGTCCAGACTATTTCAGAGAGCTACAGATACTTCTGATCCGATCATTTCGGCAGTGAATTAGAATAGAAGAATACGGCGACAGGCTGAATTCGAAAAATCTTATTAATTTTCCGGAAACCAAGAAGCCAGTAGCTCGGCCAACCCTGCCTTTTCATGCAAAGGGAAATACATCTCGTAGAAGGCACGCTGCAGAGCCTTGTAGTCCAGACTATTTCAGAGAGCTACAGATACTTCTGATCCGATCATTTCAGCAGTGAATTAGAATAGAAGAATACAGCGACAGAAAAAAATGTGTCTTCCATTAGATTTTGGTTTTGGACCTATTAGAGCGCTCATCAAATCCATGACACCACGGCGGGTAAGGATAAAAGCTTTTTTGATATTGTGCATTTTGAACATCAATATAATATTGAGTTGGAGAACGAAGAGCTGGACTTTTTATAAGAGATGTGTAGGGAAAATATATGTCTTCTATACATTATTAATGGTCTTTCAATACAGGGGCGTACGGACTTAGATGAACTTTTTTCTTAAAACTGTAATTCATTGTTAAAGGCGTGCTATGCCGACTAGATGGGCGCCCACGCCCATTTCATGGAAAAATAAGACAAAATACTGTCAAAGAACTAGTTAATAAGTACTCTAAAAATGTGCAGAAATTTACATAAGCTTTAAAGAAAAAGGGCGGTGCCACGCCCTCTCTTTTTCCATTGGCAAAAGATATTGGTCAATATAACCCCATGCAAAAAACAGAAGTCAAATATCTTGCTCCGATATTTAAATTTTAATTCATGTCACAACATGTTCAAGCATTGAACACTATTGTAATACGAGACAAACAGCATGGTCTAAAACCGACCCCCTGCAGCATAACACAAATACATAAGTGGTGCGCTTATCGCACTTGAGACAGGGTCGCATAGCCAGTCAGCGTGCAGTGCGTTGATAAGTAGTTTTAAATAGATTTAAGATTTTAATGTTTCTTACTTATAAGAGGGCCGTAAGCCAACGGGTACAACAGGGGGACCTACACGCAAGCAATTGCGTTCCGTAACTGTGTACACCGCTGGTAGTGCGACTATACACTCCACGTGTGGGCGTCTGGTAACAGGTCCTGGTAAGGTCATGTCTCTGCCGAGGATGCTGGCTAATGGTAGTCGGGCGGGGAGAAGAACACTCCCTTCCTTAAATCACCCCAATCCAAGGTGGAACAGCATATGCCGAAGGATGCGTGTCCGAGGGGGTTTAATATGCGAACTCTGGGGGACCGGCCGACCTCCCAGTTTTAACCAGGCTTATCGTGACAAGCGGGCTATGTCATGATGGACGAACCCCCCCTCGCCTACTCGTGGGACCAAAACATGAATTTTATCTTACCTAATAAACCTAAGCGGAGAACGGAACTCCCTTAAAAAGTCCGGAAATGGGGTCAGTGACCCGTCAAACTCCAAGGCCTTCAAAAGACAAGGGGTTGCTGAGATGGAGAAGCCCCCCACAGAGGGGCAACAACTGGAGGCGGGACGCGCCGATGCGGAGGAGGTTGCCAAGGCTTCTTTTTCCAAAGCGGGGTTAGCCATGTGACCACCGAACGGCGAGAGAGGAAGACCCCTGGGTCAACCTCTAAACCAACCGGCGGGGCCCTTAGGCGAACCCTGGTCCGGGAACGTCTCACTCGACGAAGCGAAAGTGCTCTTATAAAGATAGGAGAAGAGCAGTTTTCATTTTGATGAGGGTGGACCCATCGGCAGAAGCCAATTCGGACCAGGCCGAGATTATTAAGTGGCAAGGGAGGTTCTGCCCGATAAACCGGATAAGGCGGGTGTGAGGCTGGATCCGAAAAAACGTGCTGGGTCAGATCCTGCCAAGGAAATTGCGCAAAGCGTGAAAAGGCAGAAGTCCACGGAGGGAGAAGCCCCCCAGGCCAAAAAGAGGAAGGCCCAGCCGAAGTGACGAAGGGAAGAACGCTAATTGGATTACCTCGTGAAAACATATATGGAAATTCAGGAAAGGAAAAATATAGTAAAGGAAAGGAAACTGGATATATATCGCAAACAGCGGATGAAGTTAGCCAATCTTTATGAGAATAGGCAGCTATAGGATATATAAGAGGGGTGTGTGCGAAGTTTCAAGTCGATAGCTTTAAAACTGAGACACTAGTTCGCGTAGAAACAGACAGACAGACGGACATACAGACGGACGGACAGACGGACATGCTCATATCAACTCAGGAGGTGATCCTGATCAAGAATATATATACTTTATAGGGTCGGAGATGTCGAATTCACTGCGTTGCACAATTTGGAAAAAATTATAATACCCTCTGCAAAGGTATAAATATTAAAGGATATACTCAACCCGTCTGTCATTAACGGTATATACAGACGAAAAAACCTTGGGTTTCAATAATTATTAAACCAGATTCTCAAGCAGACTAGTTAGAGATTTGAAAGACGGAACAGAGAAACATGCAATTATAACAGAGCGTAGTAGAGCAAAAAGAATTAGCAACAAAAACAAACAACAATTGCTAAACAAAGTTTACATACCACAGATTTTTTTTTTATTTTAACGTTGTTTTTATTACTAGAATTTTTTCTTTGCGAGACTAACAAGAGGTGCATCAAATTTTATAGTTTTAACTTAACTAACAGTCATATTGACTGAAACGGAGTTAGACGGCCCTAAAAATAGATTGCTGGGTTGGGAGGTCATTGCGTCGCAGGTGGGATACGCTAGAAACCCAAGTCAATCCCCGAGCGAGAAAATTTGGGTGGAAGACAGTTTTACTCTTTATGACTCTTTTTGCTTCTGGATCTCGCCTTTTACTGCGAGGATGGCCCAGTGTCAAGGTGGATGACGTTACTTCGTTAGCTTGAGGAATCTGCATACCGTTTAATAAAAGCGGAGGGCATGTTTGTCTATTAAGAGTAAACGTTATATGTTTACACTTTTGTTCGTTTATTTTAATGAGCCAGACGGACAGCCACCTTTTCACTACTATTAGATGATTAGCCTTTTGGGTGGTTGCTTGCGTTGGGCATCTAGAACGCCTAAGGATAGCGGGATCGTCGCCGGATGTTGAAGTTGTTAGATGTGCGTTCGTAGGAATATCTGCAGTATACAAAACATATAGACCAGCCGAGTGCACTTCCTTGTGGAACTGTTTCCCTTTTCCCTCTCTTTCTCTTAAGCGAACGGTCGTGTTTTTTTTTGTGCGCACAGCGTTTATGATAAATATTGGTAAACCGGTGTTTACTTACTTGTGAATTGAATATATTGAGAATCTTAAAAATCTTAAGCTTAAACCGTATCGCTTCGCGAGTCCTGTAGTATATTTTGAGCCGAATTAATAATTTGTCTAAATTCAATTCCAAGCATAGCTTAGCTCTGCTTGTTCCCCGTCTTATCTCTATTTCTGCATTTCTCTTTTTCACTCTTAAAAGCTCCCGCTTCGGCTTCCTATTTGGCACAGTGGTTCAGATATAGTGTTTTTTAACTTTTTATATATTAATTTTGTTTTATTTATTAAAAAATATGTAATTTAAACTTGTCTGCGTTATGAAGTCTTGTTTTCAAGACAATTTCCTCATCCCAGCGTACCATCCATTGCTGGCTATGTGAAAACGTCGACACGCCAAGTGTGCCGGATTGACTGACTCAGTTTCGGATGCCATTCCGTAGGTCTGGTATACATTATTACTGTGAAAATTGTCGTGCTGTGCAAGGCGAAATGAGGTCGTTCATGAGACAGACCAAAAACCAAAGATTTAGAGAGCCGATCACTGGTTTTCGTAAAATCAATAACCAGCTCTGTGCACTTGACACTCAGTTTAGTGGCCTTCAGCTGCTAAATGAGTCCCCTAAGCGTAAGAAACCCCAAGGGCTAGAACTGAGAAAAATTCCTCCAAATTTTTCAGGGAAAATGAGCAATTGTCTGATATGTCCGCCATGGCATCCCTTCAAGTGATGCCACAGGTCCTAGTGAACAAAACCCCCATTAGAGTCACCAAAAAGGGTATTCCACAGTCCGGACCACCGGCACCGACTGAGCTGCAGTGCTCTCCTACTGATGCTCTCGTACCTGCGACACCAGTTTCGGTGTCACCTTACAGATGATTCCTCCATCGAAACATATATTTATTTCTCGGCTTGCCCCTGATACTTCAGTGATTGATATCTCGGCGTATATCAAAGCCAAAACAAAAGCCGATATAAAGGTGGAGGACATAGCTAAATTTAAATATATGGCGCACTTCTTCTTTCAAGATTCATGTGCCCGCGCTGATGTTCAAGACGATTTGTTCACCCAGTTTTTGCTTAGAGAACATCAGCCTAGTACTGCAAAGTTAAAAAATTTAAAACCAGTGGGAGTGAAACTTTCCCATATCGGAACCACCGACCAACCTTCGACCTCTTCTTTTCCCACTAACCCAAAAAACTAGTATCGACACTAACAAATACCTATCAGAATACTAGGGGGCTACGTAGCAAACTCCCCAAGCTATATCTAGTATCCCCCCTGGGAACTAACTATGTCAATTAAGGCGGAGAAAAAAAGGTTTGAAAAAATTATGCAAATAGATTGGCAATGGCCTGATCAGAGGTCGCAGAGGAATTTTCAAGCGTAAGCAGGGGTGAAAAAGATAGGTGTTTACGGTTAGTGTTTACAAAATTATAAAACTGCTTTGGATCCTGAGTAAATTTTATTCGGCAGCGGCGAATATAATTCCTGTAACATTCAGCGTTATGCACGGTAAAATATGACCGAGCTAGTAGATATCTTGAAAAATCAATACTACTGCAAGTTTTTTTTATTAAAGTATAAGCTTATTTTTTATAATTTTTAGGTTAGTCAGGCACCTTGCAAACCAAGGAGGATTTTTTCAAGCGGACGGATATTTCCATGGAACACATGAGTCAAAAAATGTATTTAAAGTACAATAAAATTTTTCTGTTTTTCCAAAAAAGTGACGTTCAGATCAGTGCACGCCAGAATATCGGACCAGTCATATGTATCGATAAAGCTACTAAGTTTGTGAAAATCAGCTTTACGGAAACCGCGAATCTTATTTACCACGCATCCACGACATCTGATCGATACCAGGAGTGGTTTCGATTGAGACCTCCAGCGAGGTGTGATATGGATCCTCTGGGGTTGAAAGGGGAAAAGCTCTGGAGAGAGCGATACCATCAGGATCAGATACAAAACATAAGTCTAAAAGCCGATCTAACGAATTTCTAACATGGTTAATCTGACCTAGGGACATGTCAAACATGCCCGTGGTGAAGTCATGGTGAGTCATAAGTGACAAAGATGGTGAGTTATCGACGTAGGACCACTTTAATTCTAGGATATTAAAGTCGCACACCGCCACGAGTTGGTCACGATCCGTCATAAGGTTAAAGACGTATCGAATAGCGGACAAATGCTGCCAATATGTTGGCGGTTCAGACATAGGCGGTATATATGAACATGTAATGTATAAAGATTTCACGGACATAGTGATTTAAACGCAAATAAATTCTATGTCACCAAACTCTTGGGAGTTCACCTCTTCAGAAGAAAGAGTAGAGTCTATCGAAATGAGGACTCCACCTCCCCTTCGCTGAGGTCGATCCCGTCTAAAAGTTGTGTTTTTACTTGGAAAAACTTCGGAGCTAAAGATCTCCGGCTTTAACCAAGTTTCTGAAAAGGTTATAATATGGGATGCAAAAAAAGAACTATCAGAACTGCCCCCAGGGGGGCAGTATTCTTTGGAATGCCCGATTTTTCCCCTTAATTGGAAGGAATCTTTCAAAACTCCCCTACATAAAAAAGGGGAAAAGTCCGAGGCTGCCAACTACAGAGGCATCTCTAAGTTGCCGGCAATTCCAAACTTATTCGAAAAATTAATTATTCCTTATTTGCAACACCTATGCTCTTCGATTATCTCTGCCTGTCAGCATGGCTTTATAAAGAGTCGGTCCACCACCATAAATTTACTGGAGTTGACATCCTTTATCATAAATGGCTTTTGTAAGGGATATCAAACCGATGTAATTTACACAGACTTCAGCAAGGCATTTGATTAAGTTTATCAGTCACTCTTGTTGAGTTAACTGAATATGCTGGGTTTTCCCATATACCTCTTAGAGTGGATCTCCAGCTACTTAGATGGAAGGACACAAAGAGTCTTATTTAAAAACATACAGTCGCGTCTGGTCTGTGCTATATCTAGCGTCCCTCAATGACGTCATCATGGCCCGTTATTATTCACGCTTTTTATAAACGACTTGCCCCCTGCTTTACCGAACTCTCTAGTTCTTATGTATGCAGATGATGTAAAGCTTTGTCTTCAGTACAAATCCATCTCTGCCCAATGCAGTCTTCAGTTTGACCTTGATAACTTTCAAAAATGGTGTTTAGCTAATGATTTAATACTTAATGGATCAAAATGCAAGCATATGTCTTTTTATCGTTCTTGCCCTCTGCAAGCTACGTATTCTATTAATGGGATTGCCTTAGAAAAATTAGCCCAGGTTAATGATCTCGGCATCCTATTAGACATCAAACTTAAATTTGCCAAGAATATTTCCTAAACGGTTAATAAGGCTAAAGGAGTCCTTGGTTTTATTAAAAGGTGGTCCAAAGAATTTAATGACCCCTATATAACCAAAACATTATTCATTTCTTTGGTTCGTCCTATACTGGAGTACGGTTCATGTTTCTGGAGTCCCCAATATGGGAATACATCTGGACCGCATAGAATCCGTGCAAAAGAATTTCCTAACTTTTTCACTTAGAGGTCTAAACTGGGATGCAAATCTTCACCTTCCATCTTATAATAGTAGACTCTTACTTATAAACTTACCTAGCTTAACAAATCATAGGACAACGCTCGGTGTAGTTTTTCTGCATAACCTTATGTAGACGGGGGATGTAGATAGCCAACATTTACTAACACGCTTAAAATTTAACATTCCTAATAGAAGAACTCGAAACTTTAGTCCTCTGTTCCTTAGCCGTTGTAGTTCGAAATATGGACTGCATGACCCCTTTAGGGTATTATGTTCGAACTACAATGGTCTCTACTCTATAACATCTCTTTCCTGTCCCTCAAATTGAAAATATAGAATTTTAAATTTCTTTACTAACTCCTCCTAGCTTAATAAATTACAAATAGCTTAATATATACTAACAAAGCGCCCCTCGGTAGTCTGGGCCTTTAAGTTTTATGATGAATACAGGAATGCTAGCTGATGCTCTTATTGATGCACAAGCCATTTCCAAATTCTAAAAGACCGGCAAAAACAAAAAAAAAAAAAACTCCAGCTTCGATGATGTAGTCGCCCGAAGTAGGTGCCTTCCATCTAACTGAGAATACTCTATTGTAGAGGTATGAATCCACAAGCTTGTGGGTGTATGTTGGCAAATACGTTTTAATTTTGTGCATGAGACATGAGCCAAACTCGGTCGAAAGCTTAAGATACGTCGAGGAAAATAGCGCTGCAGTACTCTCGCTGTTCGAAGGCTGAGCGTATTTTGGATGTTAATCTTCAATAGTTCGATGATTCCGTGGTTTCTGCGGAAGCCAAATTGGTGTGCCGGAATAAGCTTCCATAAATAAGAATATTGCAAGCTTCCATATGTGGTATTATGGGAGTTAACAAGCATTTAGAAAAACAAGATAGAAGGTTTATTGGTCTGTATGATGACGGAATTGTGTGGTCTTTTCCAGGCTTCGGTATCATTATAATGATGGATTTCATCCACTTTTTTGGGAAATAGCCAAGATGAATAATTCCATTAAATAGTTTGCAGACGATTTGGAAGCGCATTTTGGAAGTTCGATCAGCATTTTTGGGGTCAGTAGGTCACCACCAGGAGCCTTTTTTGGTTTTAGCCCTCTTATGACTTTTTCGATTTCGTTCGGCCGGAATGAAGGTGCAGCTGGCTGAGGGGAGGACTCTGGCTGAATTACTGGTAGGAGGAATGAATTTGAGGCTGGATTTGGCTGGAACACACTTTAGAGATGCGTGGCAAATGTTTCAGCTCGGTCTTCGTTGCTGCGAGCCCAGCATCCCGAAGAGTTTTTTATCGGGGTGGTCGTTTCAAATGGGGCGCTAAGATTTGGGTGAGTACCTCCACAGGGGTTACTTTGTGCTTGTTGGCGAAAGATTCTGGATGTACCTCAGCTGTTCCATTGTTGAAGAGCCTGGTCGAGTGATCGGAATGCTTCCTTAAAGCGTTGTTTTGAAGCTGGTGATCTTCTGTTTTGCCAATCACGACGCGTGCGCCTCTTTTCTCGCACGAGCTGTTCGGTTTATTGATTAGATTTGAAGTATTTGTTTCGGTCTACTTCTTTCCCATGAGGAGTAGAGAGTTTAGCTGCCGCAACGAGTACTTCTGCCAGGGCGCTCGTAGTGTAGTCGATGTCCGATTCCATGTTAAACTCTGAGGCGAGTTTTATGTGGGCACTCACGTTCTTTTTGTATTTTAGCCAGTTCGTTTTTTGCGTCGTCAGGCTGAGGGGTGTTCGGTTACTTTTGGACTTTGAAGAAGCGTAAGAAGCCCAGACGAGTTGTCTGATGATAAGTCCAAGACTGCATTGGCACTTATTAAATTGCTAGGTATGTTTTTTGTCACCGCAGAATCAAAAAGGGCTGGGAGCTTGCGTGAGTCTGTTGGCCAGAATGTGGGAATTCCAGGGGAAACATAGTCCAGTTTATTTTTCACATTTATAATTACATTGTAAAATTTCCTTCCTTTGGGAGTCACTAGACGTGATCCCTACTGCGTAAGTTTGGCGTTTTAGTCTCCTGCGGCTGTAAAACGATCCCCAAGTGAATTGTAGAAGTCCATAAATTGTTCTTCCGAGATTGAGAAACGAGGAGGGCAGTAAGCGGCAGCGATTGAAAGGATTCTGTTGCTTGACTAAATTTGTATCGATGTGGCCTGCAAGAAGTTTTTTGCAAACCTGGTTGCAAAAAATGGTGTTTAATGCGTTCTCTGTTTAGATTTCCAGTTATGCCGTGGGCTTTCCCGTCTGGATGATCTGTGCGGTAGATTGTGTACCCTCTTATTTGAAAGTTGTATTTGCTTGTAAGATGCGTTTCCACCAGTAGCATAACGTCAATGTGTTTTTCGGTCAAGAATTGTGACAATTCTAGCTTATGCCGTGAGACATTCCACGATTGAGACGATTGAGGTCCACGATTGGCGTTCCACATTGATATTCGTAGAGCCTGCATAGATTATTTAGACTGTTGTGCTACGAGCAGCTGTATCACCATGTTCTGGTTTTGAACAATCGTTTGCATGGTCGTTTTCATGAATTACATAAGCTCCATCATACTTTGTTGGAGGGTAAGCATCATAGATAAGCATCATAGGTAAGGAGGGTAAGGCTGTTCTGGGGCCTGTTGAGCGCTTTGAGAGTTAGGCTGAATTGGAATTTCCCTTCCAGATCGTAGAGCATCGGCATAGGAGAAGCCGTTGTTGGTGTTTAGTGGACCGAATGAGGACCTCGCAGCTTTGGCGAAGAAGATGTCTGGCGTAGTTTTTGACGCAATGTACGCATTCTGTGGATCTCGGTTACGCGTTTCGGTCGCTTGACGCATGAGACTCTTTAACTCCTTATACACCATACAGCCTCTATAGTTTGTTTTATGGTTGCATCCGAAATTTTCAAATTTCTTCACGGTACTGTCCTTATTTGTAGTGCAATGAGCTGAGTTGTGGGCTTCCCCGCTGACTAGACAGACAGCTTGAAGTGTGCAGTATGACCTAGTGTGTCCATACTGTATGTAATTAGTGCATTGCACTGGACCGGTACGTTTCTTCAACAGTGATTCTCCGATACAACAGATATTGCAGTTGGAGATTGGTTGGATTGGTTGGACTTCGTTTTTCTTCAGCGACCTGCTTTCTGGCTCGAGCTCGACCTTGAACAGGGGTTGTGCTTTTTTATCTTTATTTAGAATGTTAATAACGTTTTTGGCGGCGAAGCCCTTTTTTTTAGGGTGGTTTTTATTTTCGCGGCGGTAAAATCGGGTCCGATTCCCTTTAATTTACTTGTAGAAACTTATTGCTTTTCAGCTGATATTTGGAGACGATTCGGAAGTTCTTTTCAATCTTGGTTTGCATATTTTTTTCAAGGATGCTCCCTTTGATAGGCGGGGCAATATAAAAGTAGTCACCGTTCCCGATCAACGCCTCAATTCGGTTGACCAGGGCACTCGAGCTTTTCTCCCTTATATAGATTGAAAGGGGCTTGGGTTTGGGTTTACACTGCGAACTCCATGACGCGGGAGTGAGTCGGAGTGAGCAGAGCGGGTGAGCAAGACCGTGATCTTTGGGTTTCAGCGGTCAGTAGAGCCGGTTTGCTCTTAATCGCCGACTTTTCCACTTCGGTATCGCGGGTTGAAAAGTAAGAGTAGAAGACGTTTTTTTGGTTCACTTATTTATTTAAAACAATGCACTAGTGTTGGTTTAGCACATCACAACTGTTCAAAAAAGCTTGTCTGTTGCTCTTAATAGGTTATTTTTTTGTTTGGTTAACTGTTTGCTGATATTAGTAACACCCAGATATTAGGAGATGAAGAAGTAAATGAAGTTATAAAAACACTAGATTAATACCAGTTGCCATTCACAAGTCTTTCCACCTGCACTCGAATCAAAAGCTAACACATTCCAGTTATTGCCGAGCTTGAACCTGGAGCTATTCTACTCAGCTAATTCTCCGGCAACGTAAAAATAAACGAGACATCTACAAGTCTCAACGGAACCTTTGTTGTTATTCACTTCAGAAATTTTACAATTAAAATTGATGGACAGACCTTCACCAACAAAGACACGGTGCACTATTACCCGATGCCAGCAATTCTCCAAGCTGAGATGACCTTTAAAAAGATAGAAGAAAAGCTATCACTAGAATCGGTATAAGAACTAAACATCAAAAATACCAAGACCTTGGAACTGTTAGCTGTTAAACTGTTAAACACATCGCATACAGCCGATTTTCGAATAAGTTCCATAATAATCATCGGACTTGCAGCACTAGCAGTCCGCTTCTTAAGTAAATGGGTCAACACACTGCACATCAATAAAAAAGCTTCGAAAAGCTGATAACGAGATCAATGACCGCAACGAGCGTGGACACTCGATTTTAAAGGTGGAGGAGGACTACGGCGTCTGATCCCGCTGCAACAACGATCACAGCAAAGCTCCGACGTGGCCAAGGGAGAGCGACAAAGTATTGGGTATAAATATGACAATTTCTGTAATGGTCACTAAGTTCTAATTTTTCTGCAAATAAATTCTGACCAAGTGTCCAAAAAAATAGTTTTTTTTTTAATAATAAAAACCATTGTGCTTTAGGGGTTATATACCTTCTTTGTCGAAGAAAAAGAGGAAAGTTTGGATTTTTTTTAGGTATGTAGCAATTATTTAATTACACGGATGCTTTAGTTTTTTGATAGTACACTTTATTAACAATGTTTGTGCAAAATTTGGTGGAAAAATATTAAATAGTTTTTAAGGGGTGGGTGTTTCCTTTAGAGGCTTTTTTTTTAGAGAATTGCGGTGACAGTTCCCCAGGTCAAACAGGTCAACTTAAACCATAAAAGTAAAAAAATTTCATTAGTTTAGTGTAATTCCTTGTGCTTGAACGATCGATTTAAAAAAATTTTTTTTTTTTTTCTGCATACGGGAACGTTTTATGCTAAAAATGAACTTTTTGGTCTCTAGAAATTTTACTAAAAAATTCATTTCGGCGAAAAAAAAGTTTTCGCGTAAAAAGTCGATCGTTCAAGCACAGAAGAATTTCATTACGAACATTTAAAAAAAAATTTGAATTAAATCGGTTCAGTAGTTTTCCGCCAATCCATGTCACCGCAAAGTCATTTTTCAAGAAACACCATTTCGAGATATTCGCGTTTAAAGTTTCAAGTTCAGTTCAAGGCCGCGACAAGGCGCGCGGTTAGGAGCGCTGTAACTTTTGTTCTACTGCTCCAATCTCTATGAAAACTTGGGAAAATGTTCTCAAGGAGTTGTTCTTAAAGATAAATCAATAAAAAAATTTTGATTTTTTGAAAATAAACAAGAAAGCAAAGCTAACTTCGGGCGGAGCCGAAGTTGATATACCCTTGCAGCTAAAACCGGATATATATCGCAAACATCGGATATAGTTGGCCGATCCTTATGATTACATCATAATAAAACCAATTTATTACAATAAAAAATCTAAAAAAAAGTCCCAAGCTTCTATCTTCAAAAATACGAAATTTAATATTTCTACCAAATACCATTTCCGATCGTTCAGTTATGTGTCAGCTATAAGATATAGTCAACCGATCCTAATGAAATTTTGTAGGTCGGATTAACTGACCAAAAATAGAATGTGTACCAAGTGCCAGCTTTCTATCATAAAAAACACGAAAGTTGGGTCATTTCCGATCGTTCAGTTATATGGCAGCTATAGGATATAGTCGGCCGATCCTTATGAAATTTGGCATGTCATATTATTTTGCCAAAAATAGCTCTCGTATCAAATTTGAACTCTCTAACTCTAAAAACACCAAAGTTATACCATTTCCGATCAATCAGTTATATGGCAGCTATAGGATATAGTCGGCCGATCCGGGCCGTTCCGACTTATATATTGCGTGCAAAGGAAAGAAGGGTGTGTGCAAAGTTTCAAGTCGATAGCTTTAAAACTGAGAGACTAGTTTGCGTAGAAACAGACAGACGGACAGACGGACAGACGGACATGCTCATATCAACTCAGGAGGTGATCCTGATCAAGAATATATATACTTTATAGGGTCGGAGATGTCTCCTTCACTGCGTTGCACACTTTTGGACAAAATTATAATACCCTCTGCAAGGGTATAAAAAGGTATATAACCCCTTAATTTCATGCTCATTAAAGTAACATCATTGTTACCACCACTTGGGGCTCCTATTAACATTTGGTTCATCGAGGCACTCTTATGAGTCTGACTCTGAAGATCACCCCGAGGTAATTGTACCACCCCTTTGTAAGGATACTCAGGTAAAATAAAGTATCAAAAGAGCGCACCACTGATCCTCATAGTTAACTTAGGCTTGAGATCCCACCTCTGATGTCGGAACCCTATATCCAGAAACCATACTCAGTGTAACGTTTTTTCAATGAAAATAAGTTATATTTTAATATTTTGAATGCAAACACTGGATACAAAGATGGCGAACCTTCAAAGTCCATTAGTGAACTTAAAGAATTGAGGAATCAGGACGTATGTGAACCTTTTTTCAGACCAAGAGGAGAGTTGTAAAGTAGGAATGTGCCTATTTCAAGAATCGACTCCAGATGAACCCATAACAAGTCCATAGATTTAATTTAAGCAAGGAGTATTTGATGTTCCTTTGGATTGTTTGATAGGCAACATAACCAACATGACGTTTCGATCCTTTGAACGCAATTGAAGCCAAATGTGGGTTTTTCTGGAAATATCGAGGACTTGATCAAGAAAATCTCAGAAGACAGACAAGATGATTTTCTGATACCTTCCATAATGATGTTTCTATTAGAGGTCTGCATGAATAGCTAAAAAACGACATTTAAATGGACAACCTTGAAAATAAATTGAGTGAGATAGAATGCTGAGACGAAAATTAATGAATGAGTGAGTGTTACTGTGTAGGTCGCACTCGCACAACATTCGGGGGATGAGAACCAATTTTATGAGTTATGGATGCATAGATTGTGTTAAAAAATATTCGAGACATTCGGCTGCATTCCTCATTCCAAAAGCAGTCTTCTTACTTTCCACCCCAACTCATTCGTTTTCAAAGCAAGAGAATGCCCAGTTAAAATTCTCTCTTACTCTCACACTCCCTCTCACTCAATTCGTTGTGCCTCTGGTACTCATTCATTCTTTTCCTTTCGGATGTAATCTATGGCTGAGGCAATAAGAATGTATTCCTGTAGACCTCTAGTCTCCATTAATTTAATCGAAGAATTGAAACAGTGAAACACAGTGAAACAGTGATTCCGAACTTTTAAAGCGCTGGGGGCAATCTCTCATTTTCCATAGCACGCGTGCATAGGGTCGAAAATTCTTCCTCATCGCTACCGGCACACTGACAGTGTTCTTTCACAAGCTCTCTTATTTGCTCCCACTTTACCTAGCTTGAAAAATTAAAAAAAAAATTTTCCACTGAAAAAATTCTCTTAGAAATTCGGTTGGAACATGTTTGTTCCATTAAAAATATAGATAAGGAAGCGTAGTTTTTCATTTTTTGTTGAACTGTTGCTGGCAAAGCTTTCTTTGAATAAAAAAAAACTATTTGATTGCCCATTCAAGCTTTTGAAATATAGAAAAATGAAATAAGAAACTACTTTTTTTTCGCTCAGTGTGTGCGGGCGAAACCCCCCCACTGTTTTAAAGTGACATAGTAGGAATTGTTTATCTTGGTGAATATAGCACAAAACCGTGTTTCAAATATTTGTAACACCCTCAAAATCTTGCTATATTTAGAAAAACCCGTCTTTAGCAGTCCTTTTTTGCGCTTAATGATGTTGGAGGTCTAAAAGGATCAGCAAAAAACATTTGGCCAATAAGACAATCTTCTTTGGCGGTAGTTTTCTGAGGCTTGGGCTTGTGTTTTAAGTCTTTAAACGTGTTGTTGTTTTTGTAATGCCTTAGATCATTATATATCATTTTTCGGGAGCAATTCATTTTTTTGGAAATTTCAGAAATCAACTTTCGAGATGAATTCATCAAAATTATTGCCTCGCGCTTGGCTTCAGTGCACCAGGACCCCTTTGGCATTGAAAATTGTAGCTATTTGATTTTTTTTATAGGTAAAAACGCAAAGAAAATGTCGTGAAAATAACTGTACTTAGTCTTCACATGATAACCAACATTTTAAACAAAGAAAATGATAAAAAAAACATTTGGGGACAAAATAAAACACGATAAAAGTTGGGTGACGCACAGTGTGCTAAACTTTAGACCACTACTGTATACCATGTTTTACCGGTGAATCCGGAAACACAATAAACTTTTATTTCCGATTTCTATTGTTAAATTTCCGACCTAAATAATAATTTACAATTACGGTGATTGATTCACTCCATTATTAGTACCAGCACTGCCGGCGTTACCAGGTCGACTAACACTAATTCAATAGTGATGTGTGTACATTAATGCTTTAGTCCAGTGGTCGGCACACAATAAATTGATATGATTTTAATGCAATAGTATTAGTAACGAATAGCAGAAAGTAGGCTGTGAGCATGACGTTTCAGAAATTTCTACTGTGTGTGTGTGTGGCAGAACTCGAGCAGAGAAATTTCCTATACCCGCGGGATAGGGCCGTGCCGACCACTGTTTTAGTCTATTTCTTTTGAGAGAGCACGTCACGATCGTCTATGCCGTCGCTCTTCGCTGCCGATACGGATCTCCACACCCCTTCATTTTTCTCCAGACGAAGCTTCAGGTTGTCGTTTGGGTCAGGGAGGTCCTTAAATACCAGAGTTTTCTATGGCGTCAGAGTTTCGGCAACCGACTGTAAAGAAATAGCTGAAGGAGACATATCCATATCGGGGCTCACCGAATTACCGATCTTTCTCAAATGGCTTATATATCTGGTGTACTAATTACCACCACCAGAAATTTTTACAACATTTCCCTCTCGGTTAGTTACTTCATATGTGGTCGTATCGAATGTTGGCGTCAGCTTATGCGGGAATACCACATTTTTAGGGAGAACTTTGTCACCCACTTTTATATCGATCACTCCCGCTTTCCTAGCGTTGTCTGCTAACTCTTTCCCTTTTTCTTTTTTCCAGACGTCCCTGTTTTTCTCTTTTGAATCTCTGTTTCTCCAACGAGATCCTGTATGCCAGGAATTGTGTCCCTTATCACTCTGTTGAACATTAGCTCTGTTGGTGGTGCGCCCGTGGTCCCGTGTGGAGTGACGTTATACATAAATACAAATATAAAATATAAATATAAATACAACTTCGCCGTTGGCCTGGAGCCAGTATGGGAATGTAGGCATTAGCCGAATGCCGCTGCTTTCACTAAAATTTTTAAACTCGACGCTGACAAATTGCCTCCCATTATTAGTCGTTAATATTTCCGGGAATCCCAATCTGGAAAAGATCTCTTCCATTTCCTCAATAATGGTTTTTGACGATATCGACTTGATGAGTTTGAATTCCATATACCGCGAGTAATAGTCAATTAGTACGAGTACATTCTCACCATTTGGTAAAGGGCCCAAAAGATCGGTCGCTAAGCATCTCCAGGGTCCATTCGGGAACGGATGCCTTTTCATAGTGGACGAATTTTATGGCATTGATACCAAAAGGCAATCGCGGCTTTCTTAACATCCGTTTCTGCGCCCATGTCCATACACGGCCACCAAACATTATAACGAAGCCTCAGTTTAATGGCGCCTTTCCCTTCATGAGTGAGTTCAAGTACTGGTTCACGTAACTTCTGCGGAATTACTAGTCATGTGCTCCGCAATAGAATATTTCCCACAATCGAGAGTTCTAAACGAAATGGATAGTACGGGCTAGACATATTTGAGTTCCATGAATCCTGGCCAAGGCTTGTCATCACGTCTATTATTTCCTCATCCTGGATGCTCATCTCCGTGACCTTCGATAGGGAGAGCGATCTAGGAATTAAGTTGACACCAAGTGAAATAAGTGTTCCTCACCAGCCCAGTAATAAGGGTCTGGTCGCAAAGTCTTGATAGTGAGTCAGCAATATTCTCCTTTCCTGCCTTATATACTACGCAGCAACCCCCTTTCAACCCTGGCCGGAGGTCGCGGAGGCTTAATAATAATAAAATAATAATAAAATTTCCCCACAGCCCACACCAATGCCAGGCCTTCTTTTTCTGTTTGTGAATATCTTTTTTCCACCGACGACATCCTCTTACTAGCGAACGACATTATGCGTGCAGTATTCGATTTATCAAATTGCACTAACACTGCTCCCAAGACCACTGGGCTGGCATCGGCGATCAAACACGTTTTATCCTGCAGGTTAAAGTATGACAGCATTGGAACTGTAGAAATCTTAGATTTGAGTTTTTAGAATGCTTCTTCCTATGGTTTTCCCCAACAGAACTTCCTCAAAGGCTCTGTATTATCCGCCAGATCAGATAAAAATTTCCCAATTTATGTGACTAAACCGAGGAAACTGTATATCTCTTCTTTATTTTTGGGCGCTCTGAACGTTATAATCACCTTCACTTTCTCGGGGTCAACTTCGATCTCCTTGTCCGAGATGATATGACCTAGAAATTTCAATTTCTGTACTCGAAATACGCATTTCTTTTCGTTTAGTGCTACGTTATTGGCTCGAAATATTTCCTTGACCTTTGCGAGTGATTTGTCGTGCTCCTCAATTTTGTTGCCAAATATTATCACGTCATCAATGTAATTCAAAGCATTCTGACAAGGGGCCAACATTTCCTCCATTAACCGTTAAAATATTTCTGGGACTGAATTCACGCCAAACATCAGCCGCTTATATCGAAATAAGCCGCGGTGCGTTATGAAGGTAGTAATTTCTCGGCTGGACTTGCTCAGCTCCAGCTGATGGTAAGCGACTTAAATCGAGTCGCGAAAAATACTTGGCACCTTTCAGCTTGATCATAAACGTTTCGAACGTTCCCAAGCTTTCTCGTTGTATTGCTTTTTTTGCGCGTCTCATGTCCAAACATACCCGGATATCCCCATCGTTCTTAAACGCAATCCAAGCGCTCGGGCCCAATACTGGTTCGATGATATCCAAATTTGAGGCTTCCTTCAATTTATCGGTGACTTTACTTTCCAACGCTGTTGCTTCACTAGGACTATTAACTTCTCAATGGACAGCTTCACCGACACATCACGCCATTTGGGGAAAGGCTTGGCCTTTTCAACTCGATGTACGTCTAAACCTAGTCTTAGAACGTGTCACCTCCCAACAGCGATTACCTACTATTTTCAATGACGTAAAAAGTAGCAATCAGTTCAGGATCGCTTAGCACCGAAATCGAGGCTTCAAAAACCTGTAGCACTTTAAACAGATGATCAGAAGCATATGCGGGAAACTGGGGGGCTGATTCCGCGCGCGAGTTAAACATTACTGCCCTTTTCTCGCACAATTGTCGCTAATTCGACAATCCGAAGTACATTAGATTGTAATTCAATTATCTTAGTGACAGCATCGCCCCCTATTTTACATGGAAATTCTTCTTCTCGTGATAATCCATATTCCCCTCTGAATAATTCCGCCTCTTTTGGACTATCTGGCTAATTTTTAGAACCACTAGATATGGACTTGATTGAAGAACGATCATATCGTCGCCGCCGTGATACAATTATACATGTATAATATCGAGTACATGTATAATTGTATCATGGTCGTCGCTTTCTATTTGGTCCTTCCCATTTGTCATATGGCTTCCTTTTCCTTGTACGGCATTTCCGATAAAAGTGTCCAACCTTTTGCGTTTCCGGCAGTTCGCGTTTCTGGCTGGGTTGTCCAAGCTATTCTCTTGGTGCCCTTTTTTGTTACATCTGCCAAAAAGGGACCTCGCGCTGCGCTGAACTATTTTGTTGATGCTATTTGCATTCGATTGCGGGATCATCGACTGTGTTTGTTTATTAACTTGTTTGTCGATACTACATGTTTTTATGACCTCCTCCAAAGCAAGTTAATTTTCCAAAACCTTCTTTTTTAGATCCAACAAAGCCCAGACATCGATGATTCTACATTTTGGGCAGATATCCTCTATCTGTTCTTTGGCCTCTCTAAATGAACATTAAACTATTAGGCAACGAAGCCTCATCAAAAACTCTGTGAAACATTCTCCCTCTATGGGGTCAACGACCGAAAGAAATGTCTCTCAAAAGTCGAGTTGCGCTGTGGTGAAAAATACTCGTTCAATTTGGTTATAAGATGTGTTAAGACATCATTTTTTTCCTTCTCGTCAATGGCAATTAATGCTCCCGGAATGCTGTAGACTTGATCTACAGCCTGAAGCTGCGGTCTGTCCATGGAGAAGCTTGTTTCTTTTCTTATATGACGGATGTGATCTCCTCCGTGTCAATATATATATTAAACGCGCGCAACTTCATCCATTCCTTCGCACAGGAATGGACATGTTTAGTCGGTCATGTTTAGTACAAACTGAAAGATAATTAATATTAGATGTCCATTAGCAATCTCTTTGTTTTCGTTTGTTACTGATCTCATTCCGTTTGGAATAGACTCTATGCAAACATCTCAAATTATGTTTCGCTCTTTTTTTTTTTTAGTCTCATTTCCTTTGGAACCGACTCTCTTAATGTAACACCAAGAATTTAATCCGCTAACGCTGCTTTTTTTCTTTGGATCGCATTCTCTTTGGAATGCATTCTCCCACTCCTTTAATGCAGCAGCCAGAACTTAATCGGCTAACGTTGCTGAATCTCGTTCTATTTGGAACAGATTCTGTCAATGCGAAAATTACACTTGCGTTCGCTCTTATTTTGATCTCGTTCTCTTAGAAACAGACTCTCTCAGTGCAGCCGCCGAAATTTAATCGGCTTCTGCTGACCACCTTTTTCTTTTCTTAACTTTTCCTTTTCGCACCTCCTACATATGTTTATATACATATGTTTATTGTCGGGTTTAGAAACGGCGAGAGTTCGCTTTTTATACGCTTACAGAAGGTATTATAATTTTTTGCAAATGTGTGCAACCCAGTAATGGAGACATCTCCGAGTTATATAGACAGACGGACAGACGGACATGCTCATATCAACTCAGGAGGTGATCCTGATCAAGAATATATATACTTTATAGGGTCGGAGATGTCTCCTTCACTGCGTTGCACTTTTTTTGACAAAATTATAATACCCAGACAATACAGACAGACAGACGGACCGACGCTCAGACGGACATGCTCATATCAACTCAGGAGGTGATCCTGATCAAGAATATATACGACCCTATACTTTATATGGTCGGAGATGTCTCCTTCACTGCGTTGCACACTTTTGGACAAAATTATAATACCCTCTGCAAGGGTATAAAAAACGGTACCTTCTGCTGCTGCATGTTTGTTTGCCAATAGCACCTCAACATTATAGATGTAGCAGAAAACAATAAACAAATTGAATTATTGAGGAATCCTGGACTATGTCCTTTAAGGACATTCGGCATTCTCTTGCTTTGAACCGAGTTAGTTGGGGTGGAAAGTAAACAGAGTGCTTTTGGAATGAGGAATGCAGCCGAATGTCTCAAATGATTTATTTTCTTCTGTTGAGCAAAACGCTTCTTTTAATACTTCTTTAGTAATGAGTGAGTTGCCCGAAAAGTAAGTTATACTGTGAGTGTTTTTTTGCGAATGCATGAATTAATCTTTTAACGTTATGATTTTTAACTGCTATTATTATTTTCTTAGTGTTTTTGTTAAGTTTTCTATTGAGTTTTTTGGATTTCTTGAATTAAATTACTTTACAAAATGTTTTCAGCTGCAAATTTTTGCTGAGAAAATGTTTATTAATAAATATTGCAAATGTTTTTACATTCTTATATGTAGGTTATGTAAAATAAATTATGCAAAATAATAATGCATTTTTAGAAAAAAATAACAATGACAAAAAATAACAAATAACAATATATAATATACAACTATATATACATAAATATGCATAGTTGTGTCGTGCATTCTAGGATTCATTCGAAACAATTCGAATGCGATCTCTAACTCTACATACATAAGTACATACATAACTCATTTTTACTCAATTTTCATCCCCCGAATGTTGTGTGAGTGAGACCTATACAGTCGCACTCACTCATTTATTTAATTTCTTCTAATCATTCTATCTGACTCAATTCATTTTTAAGGTTATTTATTGAATGTCGGTTTTTTATCTTTTCATGCAGACCTCTAATATATAGTGCGTCCAAAAAAAGGATTTGTGCAAAGTTAGAAACACATACAGACCGGCATGCGTATATTATATCAGGTCGTGATTCTTATCAATAATATTTAATATTTATTAATATATAGTGACGAAGATGTATTTTTCACTGGGTTGCGGACTTTTGACCAATGTTACTGGTTCAAAATAAATTAATCATTTTTTTTAGAAATAGAACAGAATATTCCTTTAAAATTAGAATCAAATTGTATTGGATATCTTAAAGTTGGTTCATATGTATCAAGGTGTGCAAAATAAATATTTGTTTTTTTGTTTTTGGGTATACCTAGTAAAAAAAACCCCTAAAACAATCGCCAAACATTTGGTGCAACAATGAAATTTCAATTTAGGTATAAACCACTTCTTGACATGTGGCAGCCGTTCATTTCTATTGATTGCGGCCGTCATTGTTTACGACCCATTGGAAACTCCAGCCCAAATGCCACTGCTTGGGCACGTGCTGGCATTAAAAATGGATTTGGCTTGCCTGAAATGTACCAAAGGACCAATGAAAGTTTTCTAAAAGAATGGGTTGCCACTTTCCAAATTGCAACATGAATGAAGAAACTGTTATATAAACATATCTCATTTTATTTTTAAAATACATGTGTATATTGTTGTATTCATATGCTGCTTCTTGTAAATTTATATTATGAAATATTACAAATTGAGCGAGCTACATAAGGAATATCCAAAAACGCTTCGTAAAAGTTAATTTGTGGCGTGCAGCCGACACAAAAATATCCGAAAGGAAAAAAAAATAAAATTCATTTCATTAGAAAAAAGTTTCCCCAAGTAGTGACTGAAAGTTTTAATAAAAATTTGCATAGCTCTTACAAGAAAATAAACAAAGCTAAGAGCATAATTTTTTCGTATAAATAAGCATGTTATTTTTTCCGGTAAAATAAATAAAACCAAGAAAGGTTTTTAATAAATTAATAAAACCTAACTGCGGGCGGAGCCAAAGTGAATCTGCCCTTGCAGTTAAAATCGGATATCGGATATATATCCGGTCCTTATAGAAACGTCATAATAAAGTCAGTTTATTTGAAAACAAGATCTAAATAAAAAATCGCAAGCTTCTATCTTCAAAAATACCAAAGTTGATAGTTTTACCAAATACCATTTCCCATCGTTATATGGCAGATGTAGCATTATGGAATTTTGTAGATCGGAACACTTTGCCAAAAAAAAAATCCGTAAAAAGCCCAACTTTCTTGCTCTAAACACACCAAATTTATGGCATTTCCGATGAATCAGTTATATGGCAACTATATAATATAGTCGATCACAGATCCGATATAGCTTTAAAACTGAGGGACTAGTTTGCGTAGAAACAGACAGAAATACGGACAGACAGACGGACATGCTCAGGAGGTGATTCTGATCAAGAATATATATACTTTATAGGGTCGGAGATGTCTCCTTCACTGAAACTTTAAAAATATATAGCTTTAAAACTGCGAGACTAGTTCGCGTAGAAACGGACAGACAGACAGACGGACAGACAGACGGACAGACGGACATGCTTATCAACTCAGGAGATGATCCTGATCAAGAATATATATACATTATAGGGTCGAAGATGTCTCCTTCACTGCGTTGCACACTTTTGGACAAAATTATAATACCCTCTGCAAGGGTATAAAAATAAGTCTCTTTAAGCAGGACTCTTTTAATAACATACTCCCTACAAAATTTTCTTTTAATGATAACGTTGTTCTAAGTGCGAGACATATTTTTTATTTTCAAAAGTCAAAAAAATTAAATTGTGACGTACCAGGGACCGTTATGAGTGCTAATTTAAAAATCATAAAATAATCACAATTTTCTGAGCGAAAAAATAAAATTAATTAATAATCATTATTTTTTTGCGTTAAAAAATACCTATCAAGTAATGATTTCGCGATATTCATAAAATTTTTTGGATATAAAAATCATAGTGCGACAATAAAAAACTGAAAAAACTTTTGAAGAGACCTAGTAGGAATTGTTTATTAGGTCGAATATAGTACAAAACATTGTTTGAAAAATTTCCAACACCCTCAAAATCTTGACTTATTTAGAAAAAACGGTTTCCGGGGCCTTTTTGCTCTTAAAAATTCCTAACGCGTAATTTTACGCCAATTTTTAAATTTCCGACGTTTTTCAATAGTTAAATGTTTTATCTTTTGAAAAAAATGGATATTCAATTAATTTAAACAAAAAAGATACCAATGTTACAAAAGAAACTGACATTTTTGAATTTTTGTCGTGTATTTCGGACTTTGACGCCATTTTTTTCGCAAGGGTAAAAAAAAGGGCCCTTCCATTGCGCTTATTTTTTTTAATTTACACACTGTTATTCCCAAGCGCTAGTAAAATTGCACTGACTTGTTTTGGGAATCCTATACTATATATAGCTGATTGATCGGAAATTCTATAACTTTGGTGTTTTAAAAGTTAGAGAGAATTTTGAATGAATTCTATTTTTGGCGAAACAACACGACCTGCCACAAGGATCATATAACTGATCGATCGGAAATAACCCAACGTTAGAGTTTTTAAAGATAGAAGTTGGAACTTCGTACAGATTCCATTTTTAGTCAGTTGATCTGACCTACCAAATTTCATAAGGATCGGCCGACTGTATCCTATAGCTGCCATATATAACTTTGGTATAAATTTGGTGTTTTAAGTTTGAATAAGTTTAAGTTAGAGAGTTTGAATTTTGTATGAATGATATTTTTGGCGAAATAACACGACATGCCATAAGGATTTTTTTTCGCTCAAAAATATCACCCTTCCTATAATTTCAGGCTATTTACTACTAAATTTCACAAGGATCGCCAGACTGTATTCTATTGCTGTCATATAACTGAACTATCGGATATGGTATTTCGTAAAAATTCCAACTTTGGTATTTTTAAAGATAGAAAGAAGGGACTTTTTTACCTTTTTTATTCTAATAAGTGGTTTTAAGTTTTATAATAAAACTATCACGAGGATCGGGCTTTTATATCCGATTTGCGATTTAAATCCAATAACACAGTGCGACAAAAAAAGAAAAATTGGACGAACTTTTGAAGAGACCTAGTAGGAATTGTTTATTAGGTCGAGTATAGTATAAAACCATGTTTGAAATTTTTCAAACACCCTCAAAATCTTGATTTATTTGGAAAAAAAAAGTTTCTTCGGGACTTTTTTGCTCTTAAAAATTCCTAAACGTAATTTTAAACCGATTTTAAAATTTTTTTCGTTTTTCAATAGTTAAATGTTGGAACTTTTGAAAAAAAATAGATCTTTATATTATTTCAACAAAAAGGATAACATTTTTTAAAATGAAATGGCACATTTTTGATACATATCAATATTGATATGTATTAAAAATGATACCATATCTTGGAAGTTGTACCGAAAAAATGGCGTCAAAGTCCGAAAAACACGACAAAAATTCAAAAGTGTCAGTTTCTTGCGTAAAAATGTTATCCTTTTTGTTGAAATAAATTAAAGATCTATTTTTTTTTTTCAAAAAATACAACATCGGTTAAAATTGGTTTAAAATTACGCGTTTAGGAATTTTTAAGAACAAAAAAGTCCCGAAAAGCCGTTTTTTCCAAAAAAAAAAACCCAGATTTTGAAGGTGTTTGAAAAATTTCAAAAATAGTTTTATACTATACTCGACCTAATGAACAATTCCTACTAGGTCTCTTCAAAAGTTCCAAATCACTGTCGCACTGTATAATTCTTTATACTGTAACCTACAAATTAGCTGTAAGCTAAGCTTTAAATTCTATGACGAGGATCAGAAAAAAACTTTAGTGGATGTCGTGTAATATTAAGTATTGTGTAGTACGTTAAATATTGATCTTGGCAGCATTATAGGAAACACCCCCTAAAACATGAAGAAGCATCTATCATGATTACTTTTTGACAAACAGGAACTAGTTTTTACTTTGAATCATTCCTATGTAACATTTTTTTTTGACGAATGTTTTTTAACTTAACTTTTGTTTGACTAAAATTTACTGGTTTGACTGGTGTTCTCTTACAATTAGCATTGTGCTTTTTAAATTGATTTTTTTTTTATTTTATTAAGTTTTTTTTGTTTTCTATATAAAAACAAATAAGGGAAACCTAACTTCGGGCGGAGCCGAAGTTGATATACCCTTGCAGTTAAAACCGGATAATATCGCAAACATCGGATATAGTTGGCCGATCCTTTTGAGAATTTGATAGATTATCTGACCAAAAGTAGTATTTGTACGAAGTTTAAGAGATTCCTCTAAGTTTAAGATTCCTCGAAGTTTAAGATTCCTATCTTCAAAAACACGAAAGTTGTGTTATTTCCGATCGTTCAGTTATATGGCAGCTATAGGATATAGTCCGTTCCATTAAAATTAAAAACCACTTAGAAAGCTTATTGATAATTCGTGTGTGGCAAGATTCGCCACTTAAATAAGTTTATATATTTATCATTCAACAATCATCTAAGTACTTCTCGCCTTAGTTGGTCCAAAACCGACTTTTCTCTATCGACTTCAACGGGCCTATCTTAAGAGAGTACTTTCGGTTTACAAGAGTACTTACTCAATGCAAGAGTACTGTTACTCTTGTAACTTATATCAATGTATTCGCACCATAAATTGGTCTACAAGAAATTATCTTAAAATGTTTTAACACTTAATTTAATTTTTTTGTATCAGTGGAGCAAATAAAAATAGTGTTTGTTTGCTGATAACCAAAAAATTATTTTCAGCTAAATATTTTTGACTTACTTTTTTTTTCCTCAGGCTAAGTCCAGGAAAGAGCCCGACCAGGGCTGGAAGTGTACTCATCGCGTAAGTTCATCTATAATTAAAGAGAGATGTATATCAAGTAAAAGATCGCTATCTATCAGGGCTTAAGGTAAGCTAGGCCCATTGAAGCGAACACATAACTAAACATAAACTTATGCTTTATTCACAAAGCTATGGCCAAGCTTTGTCTGACCCGACAGGTATGTTTTATAAGGTGGCAGTCTACAAAAGTGAGGCTACTATACACATACATATATCTTTATTAAATAAAACATTGTTACAGAAATACCAAATGCCAAAAAAAAACTTAATTTGACAAAGTCTACACAAGTCGGCAAAAGTATTTTGACAACATCAGCTTGCGACTATCGGACACTGCTTTGCATAGTGTAGTCAAATAAATGGTAAACAATTTATGCTCAATACACAGAGTGCAATTACAGTTACACTTTAGAACAATATTTTGCTTATTACCTTTTAAACTTTCTTTCTGCTGATAAGAAAAGTTAGCCGGCAACGAGTTTGACGATAGCATAAGTATTTTGACATCACACATATTTAGTCTGCATTCATTAGTTGATCGACGAATGTCAAACCTTTGCTTAAGATAAGCTTTATTAAATTACTGTTTTTGTTGATAAGCTTTTTTCGTTCATAAATTTATTAAATATGGTTATGGTGGTGAGCAAATTCATTGAAATGAAATATTAATAAAGTAAAACTCTGGTATTTCGGTACAAAATATCAGTAAATTATACAGCATTTCTCGGCAAACTGTATACTATCAAATAAATAAATATAATAAGAGCCATACAACCAAAAACGCTACCCGTAGTGGCCGACCACGTAAAACAACAAAAAACGCTGATTCCTATACTTTGAGAAAATTTAAACAGAATGTTTTACATCAGTGGTCGGCACCCCAATACATTGATATGATTTTACCGCATTAGTGTTAGTAACGAATAGCAGAAAGTAGGCTGTGAGCATGACGTTTCACACATTTATACTGTGTGTGTGTGGCAGAGCTCCGGCAAAGAAATTTCCTATGCCCCCGAGATAGGGCCGTGCCGACCTCTGTTTTACATACTCCTCGATCAGTTGCTAAAGAGTTAAAAGAAGGAGTTGGCATTGATATCAGTGAAAGAACCATTCGTAGACGTCTCAAGGAAGCCGAATTTGGAACATATATTGCCAGAGTCATACCACAAATAACTCCACGCAATAAGTTAAAGCGCCTTGAATTTGCCAAAAAATATGTCGGTCAGCCTGAAGCATTCTGGAACAATGTTTTGTGGAGTGATAAAAGCTCTTTTGGGTTCCATTTCTCAAAAAAAAAAGATTTAAATTCGATTGCCGAAACAACATCGAAAAAAAGTGGCACCCGTATGTGAAAGAACAAGTCATTCAGGCGGGTCCGTAATGTTTTGGGGATGTGTATCTTTCACTGGCTTGAGAGATTTAGTTCCTGTTGATGGAACCATGAATAAAGATAAGTATTTAGAGGTCCTCAATAACCATGCCTTTCCTTCTGGTGATAAATTGATTGGGGAGTTATTCTCCAACAGGACAACGCACCGTGCCATAAAGCTAAAATAATTACACAATTTTTAAATGATGTTACTCCAACGTTGGATTGGCCACCACAAAGCCCAGATCTCAACATAATAGAAAACCTCTGGTCATATATTAAAAAAAAGAGGTGCGCAAACTTGACTAGAAATCGAGATGTTACGATTTTAGAGATACAATCTCTATGGAAGGATATTCCACTGGACTATATCCATAGTTTGGTATAGTCAGTACCAAGACGTCTCCAAAAAGTTATAAATGCTAAGGTTGGATATATTTTCTATTAATTTGTTATTAGTTTTTAGTTATCATTTAAGTTTTTATAAATTTAAGACATTAAAGTAAGTTGTCAAAATACTTATGCCACTGGCAATTTGTAAAAAAATAATTTTTCTTCAACGAACAACGCACTTATGTACTTTTATGTATTATTAAATTTAAGTAATATACTTATAGTATATATACCATAATTATTGAAAATTTTTTCTTTAAATATTTGAAAAGTTACAAACAAAGTTATGGTGAAATTTTCTTGTCAAAATACTTTTGCCGACTTGTGTATTTTCCACTTATTGCATCTCTTATTTAGAGAAACGATTTACGACAGGTTCTGCTCGTTGTTTCTTTGGGAGGAGTTCTTTGGAGGTACATGATTTTTTTTCATGTCTTGCAATTACTATTTTACAATTACATTGACGGCCCACAGACAACGGTTCTCTGAGACTCGGCTTGCGCTTCTGTGAATGTAAAAAAAATATCGCAAGCTGAAAGTCCCACTTTTCTTTTTTCTTCGGAGTTTCTAAAAACTTCGAAGATACCAAACGTCTCTCTAACCGTATCTGATAGTTCTTCTTTGCGCGGCCGGAGATCTTTAAGTCCGATCCTAAGTTTTTCCAAGGAAGTACCCCACAGAAGAAGCCAAATTAGCTTCTAATATTTATGTGATATAGAATAATCTGCCCTAAAATTATTTATTTACATTATCTTGTCGGGTCATTCTTTATACACATAAATTAAATGTAATTCAGTATTCCCTCGCTGCTGTCGGTGACGTCGCAGGTGTGGGAGATGAATGGAATCCTTGGCGGGTGTCAAGGGAGTTATTCCTTCTTATCGGAAAGTTATGTTGGGAGTTCCGTTGCTACGGCCCTGAAGGCACGGTAACAAATTTTATAAATGATTTGACTTTAACGGGTGAGTCGGAGTATTGCAATTATGAGTTCTATATTGTTCGAAGCTTAGATACAAACTGACTTACAGCTAACAAAAATTGGATTTCATAGCGGCCACGCAAATATGCTGAGTGCAGCTTACATTTTTTGCCCTCAATTTAATCCGTTTCAATAATTATGTACGAATGCTAGCATCTGGCCTCCCAATAGCTCACTAAATGATTTTAATATATCAAAGTTCATTTGGTCTAATATTGATAGTACATCGTGTCTCTTTTTCACCATCACGCCTCAAGTTCTAAACTAAATAAGTTGACATGGAAATTTGTTTTGGTCCGATCTACCGCAGTATAATGGTTTCAAAATCTCCTTAAAGAATATTAAAATAAGACTCTTAAATGAACATAAAATAACTGGCTGTATGAGATACAAATATATTTGCCGCTGCCGGATTCAGTTTACTCAGGATCCAAAGCAGTTTTAGAACTTCGAAAGCATAACGCGTAAATATGTATCTTGTTCTCCGCTACATAGATATATTTGAAACTACTTGGCAAACATTGATCAGACAATTTTTGGACCAACTGAAAATATGGAAAGTAAAGTTTCTAGAAAACAAAGCATTATTGACTGCTAGAACAAAAATGTTGTTAACGATACTCAAAAAAAATAATGTCGAAAAACAATTAAAACAAGAAAGGAAAGCTATTTGGCTCAGATTAAAGTTGATACCCTTGCAGTTATTATAATAATTATTGAACATATTGTATTCGTGTGACTTTATGTAACATGGACAAGGAATCATCTCTGACCCCATATATTATATATATTCTTGATCAGCATCAACAGCCGAATGAATGACAAGTAAACCGCTGTTTTTGTTCATTGTTGCCAGTGGCGGATTTAACAGGTGGGCAAAGGCGCGCTTGCCCACTGGGCCCCCCCGACGAAACGAAAGGCTTTCAGGGCCCCCTTGCTGAAAGTTACACCTTCGATTTCTTTTTTTTATTTTTTTGTTGAAAAAATGTTTTGGTGAGTCTCTTGTGGGCAGCACAAGTTCAATTTTCGTTCAGGGGCCCCCTGTTATCAGAATAATTGCAATGCTTGATAACTATCGTAAATTGAATATAAAATCAAATAACTTTTGGGTGCAATCCTAGAATAGGGGCCCCCCCAGCGTATTTTCAACAATTTTTGGTATTTTCGGCCAAGTTTGGGGTTGATCGAAAGAGGAAAGCCTGAGCTAACGACGTTTTACTAACTATTTTTACTATTTTTACTAAACCTGACATGGTGGCATTCGGTCCTATCATTCATTGACATTGCGATCATTAGACAACGACGAACGAAAAAAATGCCAGGCGAGAAAGCAGAGGACAGTTCTCTGGATATGGCGACGAAACATCGCATTGGGTACTTTAAAGTTCTGGACAGAATGTGCAGTGAATTACAAGAAAGGGTCAAAGGTTTTGATGAGATAAACTCACTTTTCGGATTTCTCAAACCTGAATCCTTCAAAAACGTTGAAGAAAAATAATTCGAAAAAAATGTGTGCAATTTGATGGAAAAATATCCAACTTTTTTTACAACTGCCTTGAAGAATGAGTTAATCAGTTTTGCGGATATATATTTCTCACAAGAACAAGATTTTACCAAGCATAGTCCATTGCAATATTTGAACTTAATCGTTGAAAAAAATTGGATCAGCAGTTTCCCGGAGTGCTGCAGTGCACGTATTCTTGACCCTTCCCGTCAGCACTGCCAGTGCCGAACGAACAATGAGTTCATTCAAAAAGAGAGAGTCAAAAATCGGCAACGTTCTACAATGAGTGCAGAAGCATTGGACGATTTCAGCATACTTTTCATTGAAATTCATTCAAATTGATCTTGATGCAACCATCGAAGTTTTCGCGGATAAGAAAGCGAGAAGAGGATTCAAAAATATGTAAATTTTCTCGATGTAAAAAAGAATACAACTTTTATAATGCCCGATGAATAAATGAAAACATTTTTATATTCGTTGAATTCTTAAAATATATAGCTTTCACTTTCCATGGAACACTTGATGAAACATAATTTTCTATGGGGGGGGGAGGGGGGCCCTGAAAAAATGTTGCCCATTGGGCCTTTTTTCTTAAATCCGCCACTGATTGTTGCCTTAACGATTCACTGTTCACTGTTCACTGTAAGTGTCCTCAAAAGGTTATGCATGTTTATTGCATTGATATGATTGATGAGTTCTTGGAATTCGATCAAACGTGATTCGAGCCATTTGGCATTGACTAGCTGACTGTTTAAGGGATACTTACATCTGGCAGGGCTTGGCTTATTGTGCTGGCCAACAGTAGCGCTGTGATTGGGCCCAAAGTTGAAGACATTTAAGTGTACCAAGTGATCCTTAAAAATTATTAAGCAGTAAACAAAAGAGATAAATAATAAAGTTATTAAAAGTTATATATAGAGTTATATAAAAGATTATAAAGTACATAGATGGGACATCAGGGACCAAAACGGTCAACTTTTTTCCTCGAGCTTATTGGTGAGGGGGGAACGCACATGCATAAGATTCTATTTTTAGAACTCTTAACATGTATCCGTCAACCTATGTATGTATGTGTGACTGCTCGCACGACGAAGTAAAAATGTTTTGGCTTCCAAGTTTCAATTTAATTTCTCGTTTCTGTTTTCGATGCGCCGATGTGGTAGTTGGTAGAACAAATAGTATTTTTAATCGCCGCAGATCGAGACAGGATGGTAGCGTAATGCATAGAGTAGTTACTCTATGTGTAATTTTTCTGTGTTCAAATCCTCGTAAGGACTTTGAACTTTTTCTTTCTTTTATATTTATTATACCCTTGCAGAGGGTATTATAATTTTGTCCAAAAGTGTGCAACGCAGTGAAGGAGACATCTCCGACCCTATAAAGTATATATATTCTTGATCAGGATCACCTCCTGAGTTGATATGAGCATGTCCGTCTGTCTTTCTGTCCGTCTGTCTGTCTGTCTGTCTGTTTCTACGCGAACTAGTCTGTCAGTTTTAAAGCTAACGACTTGAAACTTTGCACACACCCTTCTTTTCTTTGCACGCAGTATATAAGTCGGAACGACCGGGATCGGTCGAATATATCGTATAGCTGCCATATAATTGATCGGAAATGGTATAACTTTGGTGTTTTTAGAGTTAGAGAGTTCAAATTTGAAATGAAAGCTATCTTTGGCAACGTGCCAAATTGTATAAGGATCAGCCGACTATATCCTATAGCTGCCATATAACTGAGGGATCGGAATTGACCCAACTTGTGTTTTTGAAGATAGAAAGCTGGAACTTGGTACAGATTCTAGTTTTGGACAGTTCATCTCACCTACCAAATTTCATTAGGATCGGCCAACTATATCCGATGTTTGCGATATATATCCGGTTTTAACTGCAAGGGCATATCAACTTCGGCTCCGACCGAAGTTAGCTTTCCTTTCTTGTTTTTTTTTTATTTTTCTTTAATAGTAATATTTATACCCTTGCAGAGGGTTTTATAATTTTTGTCAAAAGTGTGCAACGCAGTGAAGGAGACATCTCCGATCCTATAAAGTATATATATTCTTGATCAGAATCACCTCCTGAGTTGATATGAGCATGACCGTCTGTCTGTTTCTACGTAAACTAGTCTCTCAGGTTTAACCCTCTACCGCATACAAAGCCATATATGGCTTCTCCCCTTCAATAATTTGTTGTTGTGCTAAAACGGTACATACACTCAACCGTTTGTTATCAGTTAATATCTTTGCACTATTGGCTGTGCGAAGTCTGTTTGCATACCGCTTTTGTCTTGTCTCAAGTTTCAATAAGTTTTGTGCAGGCGCCTTAAGCATTTGAACGAAAGTAAATATTGCCGCATTCTAAAATAAATTTTCTTTACTAAAAAGACCGGTTATCGTTGAAAATTATTTTTATTCTAAAATATTATAAAGTTTTGAAGTTCTACCAACTTTCACATTTTGCAGACAGCTATGCCGCCTTTATGTCGCTATACATTATGAATTTCGTGTTTCTCTCACTGCTTTCGTTTAGTTTGCTGTTACCGATTACACGGCCACACAAAAAAAAATATTTTTTCGGGTCTGGAGGTCAGACCATGTTTCCTATATGTTTTCGGGGTCACTGAATCTAAATACGGGTTCTGACATAACCTCAAAAAACCTCATACAAAATTATATTCGAGTCCGTGGGTCAGACCATGTTTATTATATGATGTGTGATGTGATTTGTACCGAAAAATAATATGTCGGGAAATATTGTTAATTTTCATTAAAAAATTTTCGGTTATATCAGTTAACAAATACGCTTAATTTAGACAGCGTCTTACGCTCATTTGTCAAACTGAGGTCGAAAATTAAAACTGTTCGAGTACCGTCTGTTCCAAAAGAATAGTCTCAATGGATCGGACCCATGGAAACACACATAAACACCATGGTTTAAAGCCGATTCTCTGCAGCCTAAACAAATACATGAGTGGTGCGCTTATCGCACTTAAGAAAATCGCATGAGTGGTACTTAAGAAAGGGTCACATAGCAAGTCAGCGTGCAGTCCGTTGAAAAGTATTTTTCAATAGATTTAACATTTACATGTATCTTTCGTGTAAGAAAATTGTAAGAAATTAAAAAAGTTTCATAACGACACTCATTGTAGTAACGCCTACTTTTATTTGGGGTTTCTCTTAGCATTTGGCCCATCGAGACCCTAATTTGTTTCCTTCCAAGTGGTACGGGACACTGAGATTGATCTCTAAAACGAAACTCATTGCGGCTCCTCTTAATATTTGGACTTCCTATATATCCAGACGTTTTCCTCCCTGTCATAAGAGACTCAGGCTGAAAAACTGGCACATATAATAAGTTGTAGAAAAAAAAAATTCTCATCCCAAGGTATCTAAAAACAAGAAAGGAAAGCTAACTTCGGGCGGAGCCGAAGTTGATATACCCTTGCAGCTAAAACCGGATATATATCGCAAACATCGGATAAAGTTGGCCGATCCTTATGACAATATGATAATGTAACCCAGTTTGTTATAATATAAAATCTAAAAAAAAAGTCTCAAACTTCTATCTTCAGAAATACCAAAGTTGGTATTTCTACCAAAAACCATTTCCGATCGTACCAAGTTTCAGTTTTCTATCTACACAAACACGAAAGTTGGGTCATTTTCGATCGCTCAGTTATGTGGCAGCTATAGGATATAGTCGGCCGATCCTTATAAAATTTGGTGTGTCGTATTATTTTGCTAAAAATAGCATTCATCCGAATTCGAACTCTCTAACTCTAATAACACCAAAATTATAGCATTCCATTATTTGGCATCTATAGAATATAGTCAGCCGGATATAGCGTGCAAAGGAATGAAAGGTGTGTACAAAGTTTCAAGTCGATAGCCTTATTTTTTTTTATTTATTTATTTATTAACAATGATCCTTTGTTTTAGATTACTAAGAGTAAGGATAATTAAGCTAAAAGAGATTCCATAATTTTTGATTTGATTACATTTATGGATAGATCCGGGGATAATAAATGGGACAATGAGTTGTAACTTTTACAAATAACGCGAAATGGATCGTGTTCAGCAAAATTACACCTAGAAATTGGGAACCAAAGGGGTCGGAAGGATCTAGTTAATCTATTAGGTACAGAAATTTTTAATTTTTCCAGATGTAATTTTGAGTCCACCTCTCCAAGAATAAACATATGAAGTAGCATAACCCCAGCACAAGTACGGCGCTCTTTCAATGGAGGTAGGCTTAATAGTTTTAACCGGAAACAATACGATGGAAGGCAAACAATGCAAATAACAGAAAATGCTTTTGGACAGATTCTTTGATGAACCAAGTATTGCGGTCTCCAAACGCACGAACAGTATTCCAAGATAGGACGAACCAAAAATATATATAGAGTTATAGTTGTGAAAGGATCATTAGATTCTTTTGACCAAAGTTTGATAAAAGCAAGCACACCCCTGGCTTTATTGACTGTTAATGATATTGTAACGAACTGTTTTTTTGCTTCCGCTCGCCACAATCTGCCGGCTCCGTCGTCGGCGTCCTCTGCGGGTTGGTCAGGAAACGCCGCCGCTACACCGTCGCCGATGGTACTCCTGGTGCCGCGCTGCTTGCGATTCCGCTACCCTCCGCTACCTTTGCCTTGAAAACACCCCCTTGGGTCGACTATGACTGGTCAGACGATTGGCAGTGATCTTTCGACCTCCCCCCCCCCCCCGTGCATACGCTTCGGTGCCTGGTTTGGAAGTTGCCGTGTGACTGACCGTGCGTCGCGCTCCCGTTACACCGGGACACCGTGCATACGCGCCGGCGAACACGAGTTTGTAGTGGCGGGACTGGTGACCGGGGTGTTCTCACTCGGTCTTTTACTTGGGCGCGAATTCTCGAGTCGGCCGATCCTTGTTTCGCAGGACCACGCCTGTTCGTTGCGATTTCAGGAGTCGGTAAGGCGTACTCCAGACTTATCCTTTCTTCACTTCCTTGCAAGGCTAACTGCCGTGTTCGGGAATGGACCAACTCGACTACACGACCCTGGGTTTTTAAAGGAAAGTCCAGCAATGGATCCTTTCCTTATTGGTCTACTCGCTCTCTTTGCGTTTGGCCGTCGGACTCTCCAAGGGCGGTCCTTCAACTCAAACAAAACCGAATCCTTTTTAGAAACGCTCTAACACTTGAATGGCGGACTCTCCATAGGCATTCCTCCAACTCAACGCTACAAGCTTCCTAAAAAGACTCGTCGCAAACCGCTCCAAGGGGCCTATTTTTATACTGACTGGAGCGCCCGTTAATCCTCCTGGATTCTGCTCCTGCCGTTAATCCTGCTTCTAGAATCACGCCACTTTCCCATTGGCAGGTCGCTGTCCGTGGCTCCTCGTTTCGCTCCCCGGCCACGGATCTCTGCTGCTGGTATGTGGTGCACCGGTGGGCTTCCAGGGCCCGCTCCACTCTGCGTCGCAGCCCCCCTTTGCTCCTTGCTGCCACTTTTTAAGGCACGCCTGCGCATCGTGCTGATTCCCCCACTGGACTACTTTTCCATCGTTGCTCCGGGAACCGTTACGTTCCACGTCGATTCCATCTTCCCCCGGGTAGCGGCATTGGCCCCTTCACCGGACACCGTTACATTTCCCCTGGATTCCGTCCTCCCACGGGTAGCATTACTTCGCACTTCGCCGGAACCTACGGTAACTGGCTTTCATTTTCCCCCGAACCTCCCGTACTGATCCTGGCGACATTCCATAGCAGCATTTGGCTGCTAGGTTGACGACCAGTGGTTGACCCCCTTTTTCCGCTATCGCGCCTCCTCGGGAACTAACCAGTTTTTCCAGCAGTTTGGGAAAGAGAGATAGCTTAGCAATTCCCCAGTAGTTCTCAATATGTGCTTTCGAGCCTTTCTTATGAAGCGAAATAATAAATGATTCCATCAATCGCTTGGGAAGACATACAAGCTCCAAGGATAAATTGAATAATATAGTAAGAGGATAGTAAAGGATATCAAAGAAGTGCCTTAGAACACAGCTGGGGACATTTTCAGGATCAGCATAGAATGAAGTATCAATTGCTGAGAGAGCTTTGAAAACATCCTGAAATTTAAATTTTGACAAATAAATGTTCTTTATGTGTGGTAATTTATAATTTATAACCGATAAGAATAATTGAGGTTTATGAATCGGACGAAGAAGTTGTTTGAAAAAATGATGCAAAGAGATTAGCAAGACCTAGCTCAGAAGAATGTGAGATATTTTTATATGATAGGGAAGGAGGAAAAGGATTAGATTGACAAAAGAATAGAAGGAGCTCCGATCATTACGAAAGATTACCATACAAAACATAATATACCGCTTATACAGTTGATTGTTGAGAATTGTAAACTGGTTTCGATTAAATAGAAAGTTTGACCGATGAAACAAGGATCGTGACTTAAGAATCTTTTTGTAAGCTTTAGATTTCCTGTTCCTAAGGCGGAAAAGTTGTTTATTAAACCCAAGCGGCGAGGACCGAATGACTGTCACAGAGCATGGCACATTGGAAAATATAAGGTCCAGAAATCGACCATGAGTGTTACGAATTGGGTTGAGTTAAAATCCAAAATCTGTTGGGCCATCGATAAAGTCGTTATGACAACTGGAATGCAGGTAATTGTCTTCCTTAGACGGGATCCAGGAAGTGAGGGGAAGGTGGAAATCTCCCATGATTATAATAAAATCAGAGTCCTTGACCAATGAAAAAACAGACTTAATGGCCAGTTAACATTTTCAACACCATGAACTTTATTCCGAACTCATTCGAGAAAGGAATAAGTTCAGCAGGATACTCATTATTAACAGCAATGAGGACACCACCTGCAAAAGATGGACGATCTAATCGAAACACAGTGAACTTAGGAATAAAAATTTCATAATCAGAGACAGAGGCATTAAGCCAAGTTTCAGTTAGCGCGATAGCATCAAAATCAAAAGAAGCACTCATTGTAATAAATTGGCTCGAATTACCCAGAATATTTCGATCGTTTTGATAGCAACATACTTGGTTATTCAGTTTTCTGAGCCAGTTTCTGCAGGGCTAGGATTCTGAGCGTCTTTTGCTAGGAATTTATGAATGATACTGTGCTCAGAAAAGGCTACAGGATCAAGTGCTTCTTCGAGGTAGGAATCAGGTAGGACTATTTTAAAAGAAGATATAGAACGCTTATTAAAGTTAAAAAGTTAAAGTTATTAAAGTTAAACTTATAAACAGCTATTTCATTAGGAGCTACCTAAAGATGGTTTAACAGGTGGCTCCTGACATCATCAACAGTAGCGTCCGGCATAAGGCGAGAAACAAATATGGCCTTACGGCGAGCAACCGCCCTCAGCGTAAGTCCAGAAGATCTAACCTCAGGCCCCACACCAGCCAGAAGCCTTGGAGACAGCACAGCAGGAACAGAATGTAGGTTATCCAACGGTTGAGGCTCTAAGATAATGGGAGGCTCAAGGTTTGTATTCCCTGCTGGAAGGCCCTTGGTACAAGAACAGCTTCAGTAGGTAGACAAGTAAAATATTAATTTTACGACGGTAAAATATTTGGTGTTGAAAATACATCGACTTGTACAGCATGGGATGTAGGGGTACCCAATAAATTAGCAGTCAGAAGGTTGGTGTTCGGTATTTTTCTTTAGAAGATTCGCTTAACAAGTTAAGACCAAGAAATTAAGTTTCAAGTGCAAGGAATTGCTCATTAAGGGCCGAGAATTGCTTGCGAACATCAAGGAACCATTTCTAGTTTAGTTTTATTTTTTTTATCTGAGTTTATTTCTCTGCAAGCGATGCATGACCTCGTCAGGCCCATCTTCTTATTTATAAGATCACTTATCCGTCCATTGTGTCCAGCTCCAGCACATTTAATATGTGAACAGTTTTTGCAAAGCCAGCAAGACAGGTATGAGTCACCTGTGATGGATCCACCAAATTCACATTTTTTGGCTGTACAAATTAGACTCATTGTTGACGGATTGCAGACCACTGTAGTAGAGTGTAAAGAATTTAAATATGCACTCTGTAGCCGAGAGTAGTCGATACGATCACATGTTAGAGACGTCGTTACAAAAGAAATGTGTAACGAAGGCTAGGCGTCATGAAGAACAACAAACAGTAACAATAAACGATGTAACGGGTTACGCCTAGAGAGTACAGCTCGGAGAGACTTTATGAATGTTTGAGAATGAGAACAGAAATAACTATTAACGATAAAATGTATATATAGGATATAAATAGTTCAATGAACTTATTAAGTCAAATATATTTTTAGAATTTAACGTTATATTTCCATTCGTCGCAAAAGGAGAAAACTTTAATTCTAAGGTCGAAGATAAATGCAATCTGGCGAGAGACAGACAGACGGACTGACGGACATTTGTATCAACTCAGGTGGTGATCCTGATCAAAAATATATATACTTTACGGGGTCGGAGATGTCTCCTTTACTTCGTTACACCATTTTGACCAAAATCTTAATACACTCTGCAAGGGTATACAAATTTCTTAACGAGATAACGGTGATGAACCCGCTGGAGCGCAAAAATTATATAAAAATAAATATGTTTTCATTGGACGGTATAAAAAAACAATAGACAGAGAACTCCAGAACTGAAGCTACTTACAAATAATTTCGAAATCGCTACATTAGTCTACCAAGTGTTTTAGCGTTGATATGTATGTAAGCAACAATCTTGGCTTTCTTGTTTTTCTCGATGGACGTGAATTTCCGTCCACAAGTCAACGGTGGCAGTTGCTTCACCACTTCACACCAAACATCTTCGACTATCTAATTTTAAATAATTTTTTTTAATGTTGCCTATGTTGGTTAGGTTAACCAACATAACCCTGATCTTATTCACCACTCCGATCGCCTTGCTAGCTCTACGACTTTTCTTAAACAACTACTTTACTAGGGGAGAAGAGAAAAGTAAAGCTTTGCAAAGATTACAAAGAGAAAAACCAGCCGGAATGCTGGGAGCAACATGATATAGCTTCTTTTGTGTTATTAAACTTCCTCTAATTTCAGAGTAGTAGTGGTGCAAATTTGCAATGGAAATAACTTGGAAAGCGATCTCTTTTAGGTTCCACAAACGATTTTCAGTGAGGCGACGCGAACTAGTCCATCTTCCTCAGGCTGCAAATCAATAATTCGAGCCATTTTCCATTCGATTGGGGGGAGCCGGTCATCCTTGATTACAACTAAATCATCAATTTGCAGATTGGTTCGTTCTTGGCGCCATGCAATTTAGGACGTGCTTGCAGATGTGAGAACCAATCTGCGCTCCATCGATGCCCAAATTGTTTCAGGAGACGTTGACCGTCGACGAAGCGTGCGTTGATGGAGTTGTCTGAAAGAGAAGGTTCCGAGGGGCCAATAAAGGTCTTCCTATAAAGAAATGCCTGGGAGTAAGTGGAGACAGATCATTTGGATCTGCTAATAAAGGGCAGAGTAGAAGTGAGTTTAAACATGATTCGATTTAGGTTAGCACCGTGGATAGCTCTTCATAGGTCATAGCAGTGGGTTTGAAGGAACGATACAGATGAGTTTTAACGGCCTTTACGTTCGCCTCCTACAAGCCTCTTAAATTAGGACTGTGCAGTGGGTTGAAATGCCACTGGATTCCACGGGCCGTAAGAGTGGGTGCGGTGTCCGTGTCGATGGCATTTCGAAATTCCTTTTCCAGATGGAAAGAGAATGGTCTGCTCCGATAAAGTTGGTTCCTCCATCGCTGTATAGATGCTTGCACAAACCTCTGAGTTCGATAAAGCGTTGAAGAGCACAAAGGATAGTAGATAGTCCTGTGACTGCTTCTAGATGTGTCGCCTTGGTTGCCTCGACGTAGTGGAAGAATTCCCATTAACTGTAAAGCAGGTTTTGGGTGATGATTTAAGCATTGGACACATTGTCGGGGAATCCTTTTTAATGCTTGTTTCCCATTGATTATCCCGAATGTATGCCGAATGGTTGCTAAGAGATTTCAGGTGCGCATTTTTGATCAAGAGGTCAGTAAAATTCTGCATTTTCGGTATAATGATCGGATTTTTCTGTGCTTCGGACAGTTGTTGAGCGTTTTTTCTTCGGCCACCGATTCTCATCCTTACGTAGCCAATCGGGACCGAACCACCAGATGTCATGCCTGGATAACTGGTGAGGGGTAAGACCCTTTGAAGTGCAATCGGCTGGGGTTTCTTCCGAATGTATGGTACGTGCTGCCATTGGACTGTCGTACTTAGTTCCAAAATCTTGCCAATTCGGTTGGAGACGAAAGTCTTCCAACGTGTCGGATTTCCTTTAATCTAATATAAAACGATTGATGCATCTGTCCAGAAATTAACTGACATGGAAATTCCGGTGGATGAAAACTGCGTTAGTACCCATTTAGTCAGTTGGGAAGCCAACACTGCACCAGAGAGTTCGATTCGAGGAATTGCTAGTGGCTTAGTGGGCGTGACTCGACTCCGTGCTGTCAGTAGGGCCGTGCTCACTCTCCCGGATTGAAATTGTATTCGAAGCACATGCTGCGTATGCTTGCGAGGAGCCGTCACAAAAGGCGACTGTTGTTCACCGTTCTGGTGACCAAGCCATCGAGTTATTTTGAACTTTTCAGTTATTGGAAAATTATGTCGGAATTCCTTACATCGGGCATGAAGAATTGAAGGTAACGGGCCGTCCCAATCGAGAAAGGGTTGGATTTTGTCGGATGTCTTGGGTCGCCACTGCCAGATGACCTTTAGAATACTCTTGGCAGCAAAAGTGCCAAGAGCGACTACTGAAAGAAAGGAACGTTTAGTAAAGGAGGCAGGAAGGTCAAATCAAACCTTGAAGCTATAGAAATCCTCTTGTGGGCTCCAATGAAGTCCCAGAGTCTTAATAGTTTCTTGGAAATTTACTTCTACATTTCTCTTTTGAGCCATGCTGGTCAGGAATTCCGGATAAGATCTGTGGGTGATTTGATGCCCATTTCCTGAGTTCCATTCAAGACGATTTTAGTGTAGCGATAAGTTGATTTCCAAAGCTCCATGAATAGTATTGTGACCAGCGTCGTTGGATGTCGTCGACATATACTTCATTTAATAAGACTGGATTTGCTATTGGGTAGCGATGTTGTTCATCGAGAGCGAGCTGATGCAGTACCAAAAGTGACAGTATTTAAGCTGTACTCGGCTATTTCGTTTTGATCGTTTTCGTTGAAATTGAGCATCATCCTGATTCATGTCGATACAGCGATACATTCGTTGGATATCTGCTGCAAACACGTAACGATGTTGCCACCACTTCATGTGACTCCTTCTAAATAATTTTTTAGCGGTGGGCCGATGCACAATATGTCGTTAAGTGATTTTCCGTTCGAAGCATTACATGATGCATCGTACACCACCCGAACTTTGGTCGTTGTACTGTCCTCCTTTACCACGGGGTGGTGTGAGTACATGATGAGAAATACTGTTGACCTCTTGGAGTAATCATTTGTTGTCGAGCTTCTGCGGTAGTGACTTCGGAGAGTTGCTTAAGTTCAAAATATTTCTTGATGATGGAGTTATATTGTTGTTTAAATGTGTCGTTTCTGTTTAGCCGACGTTCTAAAAGGTGGAATCTATTGAGTGAGAGGTGGACCAGGTATTTTCCATTGTGTTGTCTGGTGCCGGTACGCTGGAAATGATCTTCACACCATTGTTTTTTTTTCTGTTAACGTCTTCTCAGAGCTAATTTAATCGAGATCGAAGAAACCCTTTACCAGTACAACCAGATTAGTTTGATGGCATCGAATGGTTACCACATTTGTCCTTGCTTCATTGCTATGGCCAAACACGATCCACCCCAATTTAGTGAGTTGAGTAATAGGTTGATTTAAGCCTCCTTTCCGTAAACATGGCAGTAACAAATATGGTACTAGATCTCCTCCAAATAACTCGTCGATGCGGCGTGGCCTGGTAAAGGTGGGATCGGCAAAGTGTTATCCCTGAGAAGCCGGAACCCCCTTGTAGAAGCCGGAACTCTTTTGCTTGGGATTTTGGCGTGGATAATTTGTCGATTTGATGATCGCAGAGTTTTGACTGGTCTGGAAACATTTCCGGTTCTCAATGATGTTCATGCTGACAGGCGATTGTTAAGGAAGTCGATGAAAGTCGGAATGTCACTGAAGTTTCACAAGCAATGTTCCCAGGCTTGTACTATTGTCGTAGGTAGTCTAGCAATCAAATGATAGAAAAATTTCGTTTTGAGACGATTGAACTCGTTGAAGCATACGTTAGTTACGTTTAGCATATGTTTGATTTCTGATGAGCTTTCCCTTGAGATAAAGGGTAAGTCGTAAGAATTGTAAAAGTGGGTTATCAAAGAGTTTGATGATAAGATCCCATGCGATAGGGTAGGCGCCAACCGTAAGTTCCATTTGGTGTACATCTTCGTCCTGCTCTTTAAGAAGTGCTTGCTTGAGAAAATGGAACCGCTGAATATTTGACAACGCCTGGTTCTGGTGAGTGATTTCCATAAACAGGTCATGGAAAGAAAAGTTAGGTACTGGCAACTTTGGAAGTTGGACTGCCGCACCAGGACCAGGACCGTGCTCGGCGCACGCTGGCAGCGAACTGGGGAAAAGTGTTTCGCACTCCGTAGATATCAAACAGAAAGCTGTGATAAATTCCTTTTCGAACTAGTCCGCTAAATTATCGACGAAGTATGGGTGTGTGGGGTAACCAGCGCTTACAAACTCTTGATGATTTTTGTTCAATAATCATTGGCTTAATACGTTGAGTTTCAAAAGTTGGAAAGTTGGTGCAGTTGGAAATAGGGGTTAGTTTTCCGAGAGGTGCTGTCCTTCTTGAAGTTTACTTAGAGTTGGTTGAGCTGATTGTGAAGATCTTTCTGTAGCGAAAATAAGCTGTCGGCGTTGCCACAGTTTGCTTTTATTTCAGACTCTGCACTGGAAGTGCTCGCTGGCTTGGCCTTGCTTATTTTGCGTATGCACTCACACTTATGGTCTTCCAATGTGAGAGAGTGACAATGGGCTAGCGATTGCGCGATACGTCCGATGCAAAAATTAACTCCGTTATTTTTGCTGCCTCTTTGTCGAAGACAATGAAGGAATTGAAAAGGAGAATACTGGTTCCGTGTTGAGATAAGGTTTCCATTAACGACTTCGAACTTGTCGGAGATGACCATGGATTGTGGAGTCGTGTTTGGATTGTCTCCCTCATGGGCCACCAAAAATGTTGTGACAAACGCCTTTCAAGGGCGGAATGTCATAGTTAAGCACAATTTTGCTCGTGGGGTTTTTAAATCCAAACGACTAGCCAGAGATATGCACTGAACTTAATTTATATATTTACTTGCTAATTAATTAATATTGTTTGTGTTGGTTAGGTTACGGTTTATGGTTTATCCCTGACCTTCTTCACCACTCCGATCGCCTTGCTTGCTCTAAGAGTTTTCTTATACAACTACTTTACTAGGGAGAGAAAAACAAGTAAAGCTTTGCGATGATTACAGGGAGAAATCTGGGTGGATTCTAAGCTCGATGAAGATGGAGCGATAAATCGAAAAGATAAATAACGCCCGCGCATGGGTCAATAGCCTTATTTTGGTCTTCAGATTTTGCAGTATTCAATCTCATATTCGCAGAAGTCATTTATGTCGGCTTAAATCCTGTCTCTACCCTGCACGGATTTCTGTCAATTGGAGCCAGTATCGGAAGAGGAAGTTCAAGAGGAGGTCGCTGGCCTTTACACCAAAAAATCCCCGGGTGCGGATGGCCTTGAAGCACTTGCCATTAAACTTCTCCCCCATTAGGTATCCAAAGGCTTACGAGCATATTCAACGCGTGCTTGGAGATCGGCCACTTCTCCTATGACTGGAATAAGGCGGAGGTCATCCTCATTCCAAAGCCAGGAAAGCCTGAAGCTGATCTTGCCTCATACAGACCGATAACCTTATTATCAGTACTATCCAAGTTACTTGAGAGAGTATTTCTGCGCAGATTTGAGACTGTATTAGACGAGGCTGGCTTGATTTCAGACCATCAATTTGGTTTCAGGCGTTGTTACGCCACCCCAGAGCAATGCCACATGATTGTACAAAAGATTCTAAACAACCTGGAGGAGAAGAAATATTGTTGCGCAGTTTTCCTTGACGTCAAGCAGGCATTTGACAGGGTCTGGCATCCAGGACTACTAATGAAAATAAAAAGGAGCGTACGCCCATGAGCATTACGCCTTCCACAAGTCATACCTGAATGACAGGTCATTTAGGGTTAGATGTGGAGACGCAAGGTCAGATTATAGGCCCATTAAGGCAGGTGTACCGCAGGGTTGTGTCCTCGGTGCAATTCTCTACACACTATACACAGCAGATATGCCTGTTATAGATGAAGGAGGTTTGCTAGCCGCAACATATGCAGACGACACAGCTTTCCTAGCATCGGCAAGCTTGCCACAGGATGCCTCTGACTGTCTCCAGCGTAAGCTCGATGCATTGGAGGCACTGCCATACCACCTAACTCAACCCCTAAATACTTGGGAATGACGTTGGATAGGCGTCTAACATGGAGGACCCATCTACTGCGCAAACGAAAGCAAGTACAAGAAAAGCTGAGGCGGCTTTACTGGTTGATTGGACGAAAGTCAACCCTGAAGCTGAGGATAAAACTACTAATATATAAGTCAATAGTAAAGCCAGTTTGGACGTATGGTATGCAACTGTGGGGCACAGCGAGTCCAAGCAATATGAAAGTCATTCAGCTGGCACAGAACAGAGCTCTCAGGACGCTGTCTGGGGCTCATCCTTACCATGACAATTAGACTATTCATGATCAACTGGGTATCCCTACAGTCAGCGCTGAAGTTTAAAGAATCGCCGCTAAATACAAGGTCAGACTAACACGACATCCCAACACATGTGTAGCCAATTTGCTGGACAGCAGCACCGCCATCAGAAGACTCAAGAGGAAGCATCCACTGGATTGACTAAAATAACTTTTTAGATTCATAGCTTGTATTTATCAAACTCCTATTGTCAAGGTTAACTAAAAAAATTTAATTATTGTCCCTAACTGAGGACAGAATGTAAATAAAACTTTCAAATGTTAAAAAAAAAATAAAAAAAATGACAAGACCGGCAATATAAAAGTCCATCCAGAACAATGCCATCCTCTTTAGCAATTTCTGTCAATATGTTCCAAATATTGCTCATTTTTTTATCGAAATGATGTGTATGGCACATGTGTATAGTGAGTTGAGTTAATCAAAAAAGCTCGCGTATGATTAATTCAGAAAAATAGTAAGTTTTGCTGTTTTCTGTTAAGCAAGAAAGGCACCGAGCCAAGAGAAATCTTTGAATTCGTTTGAACAGATAAATTTAAAAATGAGGTCAATAAGATTGTTATTGTTACTTTCGTTTAGTTATAAACGATTAACTCAAATTGATCCCAATGATGCTTTCGTCAACACATGCTAACTTTTTGGATCGGAATGATGTGGACGGCAAATTGATTTAAGTTGAATTTCATTCATCACTGTGTTTTGTTCAGTGAGTTGAATTGACTAAGAAATTTTGAACCGAAGACTCAAAATGATCGGTGTTTAGCGAGATTTTTTTATGTCACACTTGCAAAATAACAAAAACAGGGTGGCTGCTAAATATTTAAAAATGCGAAAAAGACGATTACGAAAAGAATGGTCGTGCCTCATCAACGTTATAAATTCGAATGTATTTCTCTCTAATCTTAAGCCAAACTTATCTGTTGCGGCGAAGCGGGGCGAATTCGCACCAGAGCGAATATGAGCTTTCGCTACCGCTCCGGCCTAAGCTATCTTCGAGTAAATTTAGAAACTAACAACTGCAAAATACAATTCAACTATAACTATAATTCAAATTTTCGACAACTTCAATATAATAGCAAAGCAATTAACACCAGCCCCGTTGAAGGCCTCCATCAGGCTTCAACCAACTGGCAGCCGCGCCAGCTTGTGGACCGCTCTCCTGTATTCCGTTCCAGAGCTAGTTCGGACGACGGCGACCCTGGTCCTTCCGTCCGCACCGGCGTGTTTTGCTCCTACTCGTCCCGTGAGCCACTGTTGTGGCGGCTGGTTATCCTTTGCGATCAGGACCAGCTCGCCCGTCCGGATGTCGTCCTCCTTGTTCTGCCACTTCGACCGCGCCTGTAGGCCCAAGACATACTCCCGGGACCATCGCTGCTAAAACCTTTGCTTGATTGACGAGACAAGCCGCCATCGCCGCAAGCACGTTAGACCCTGCTGGTCCAGGGTCCGCGGTGCTGGTGGGGCGATGAGCGGCCCGCCTGTCAACAGGTGCCCGGGAGTAAGCGCCTCGCCGTCGCTTTGGTCCTGACTCAGAGCCCCCACGGGTCGTGAGTTCAGGACGGCCTCGACTCCAACGAGAACGGTCTGCAGCTCCTCCGCGGTCAGTCTGGCGTTCCCTACCGCTCGTAGGTGTTTTGCAGACTTCACACCTGCCTCCCATAATCCGCCCATGTGCGGAGCCCGCGGCGGTATGAACGCAAATACGCATCCGTTTTTTGATGCGTATTGCGTGACCGCGTCGACCTCGTCCTCTATTCTCCGACGAAGGTCTGCGAAGTGGCAACTCGCTCCGACGAAGTTCGTCGCGATGTCGCAGTGCACGATCTGCGGACATCCTCGGCGCCCAACGAACCTTTGAAAAGCCAACAAAACGGCATCAGTTAAAAGGTCGGAAACTACTTCTAAATGAACTGTCTTGGACACAAAAAAAAACAAATAAGTCACCAGACGAGGCTTGCATTTAAAGCAGCGTATGCATGACCGTACTGTCTGACTGCAGACTTCCTGCGCATTTACGATCCATATGCGCTGTCGCAAAAGACTCACAAGTGCTCGTGGACCCACATGAAAATTCGACTCGTGCAAGTATCGGACGTAGCTCTGAACAAATTCAGAGCGTTTTGTCAACAATACTGGAAAATACTGGAAATACAGCCTATGAAGATTCGTGTAGAAAGGGATTTAGCTTTTGTAGGCTAGGGCTAACACTTAAATTTTTTCGGATCTTTTCTATTTCATCTTGATACTCGTGCTCTTGGACTATTTCGACTATTTTCTTAAAAGCTTCATTATATTCGACAGGTGAGGGAACAATATCCGAATTCACTACTAATTTCTTCGATTTCCTTATAAAGCGGAACATATAAACGAACACTCGCAGCAGTTTTAGTTGAGAGGAATAACCTTCTATCACTTCCAACAAATCTGAGGTAGATACGATTGCGGTTAATCCGACTGCATTCTTTTTCGCTTCCATCTGTAGAAGTTCCGGTTCCTTTAAAAACGATAGACCTGTAAACCAGATCGATTCTACAGTCTCCTTTACGTCTCCACCTCTGGACACTATATCTGCCGGGTTCTGTTTAGTTGGTACATGCCGCCACGTGCTATCATCTGACCACTCTTGAATTTCAGCTACTCTATTCGATACGAACGTTGACAAGGACGATGAATGGGAACGAATCCAATGAAGAGTTACTTCTGAATCCGACCAAAATACACTTCGTTCGATCGGAACTTTTATTAGAGGCTGTATCTTGCGGCAGAGATCTGCGAGAAGGTGAGCGGCACAGAACTCAAGACGGGGGAGCGTCTTTGCCTTGAGCGGCGCTACTTTGGACTTTGCCGTCAACAATGAAACTTTAATACCTTCTGCAGATTCGCAACGAATATAGACGAAGGCTCCATAGGCTCTCATCGATGCGTCAGAAACGGCATGAATTTGAATCTGTGACATCGGCTCGGTAAACACGAATCTCGGAATTAAGATGTCCTCTAATTGCGACAAGGCAAATTGTATTTTGTTTCACGCTGTTTCTAAGTGCAGTGTAATCGACTCATCTCAATCTAGCTTATTTAGCCAAAGTTCCTGCAATAGGATCTTTCCTTTTATAAGTATAGGGCTTAATAGGCCAACAACTTCGATGTCACCGAAAGGATGTTCCGCTTGGTCGCCCTTTGACCCATGACTGAAGCATCAATTTCAAATTTAAATAATTGGGTTCTTTAGGAACCCAAGCGATTCCTAATGCTTTAGTCCAAGGGTGCCCAAGCTCAGCATACGGCAGAGCAAACTCCAATACCAGTGCAAAAAGTCACCAATACATTTACACCATTTTTTTTTATTTCGATGCACTGAAAAATAAAATTATAATAACATTCACAAGGAGTTTCAAACAAATATCATTTTAATAAAAAATACATTTTATTATAGCAATTGTAAATAGGCCCTATATTTTTCACAACAGCTTATTATTTTTTTTTATGCCAATAAATGCCTAACTTTTTACTTTAAAAATGTTCTGCAAAGAAGAAATTCATTGCTTCAAGTCGACCATTTTGGCCAAAAGAAAAGCAAGAATGAATTTCTTGCAGTGATAAGTTTTCGGCAATCCAACAATAAAATGCGTTCGGATTAGCACGTTTGAGGAGTATAGGGAAAACACGAAAAATTGTTTTTGTATATGGGCTTTGCCTATGCTGGGAGGAACACACGTATATGAAATTTCGTTTCCCATATGAAAGAGCAATTCCAACAACAAAGGAGCACCGAGAGCAATGGAACTGGGCACCCCTGCTTTAGTCAGTTCTGAGTCCGAAAGTGTTATTGGCCTAACCGTGCTCTCGGATGCAGTAACTTCAGGCGAGTTTGAAAACCACTTGCTCAATTTAAACCCAGCGTTTTGAAGAACCTGAGTTACTTCAGACTTAATTGTCTTTAGCTCCTCAATGCAACCAGCACCCGTTAACATGTCGTCGTTGTAAAAGTCGGACCCAATAACTTCGGCAGCTCGAGGGCAGCACTCAACCTCTTCAAACACCTTATGGCCAGGAATGGGGCTGGCGCTGTTCAGCCGGAACCTAAGAGGAATTGAACAGATCGTTAAGGAACTTATGTGTTGATGTCTTACAAGACGCATCAAACACGATTCGTAATTTGGTCGATGTGCTTTGAGGCCGTAGGACACACTGATGGGGTATGACGTAGTGTGGAATAGCAAGAACATCGTTGCTTGTAGAGGACATATGACCTAAGGATTCGTATTCCATAAATTCCAAATACATTTTCTTTAAATTCGGATCTCGAGATAATCTTCTCTCGAGCGACAAAAAACGGCGTTTGGCTACCTCTAACGAGTTTCCCAAAACGCTTGGATCCGATTTAAATGGAAGCCTGATTCAAATCGACCTGAAGGCAGTACATCTGTATTTTTCTGATAATGTTCCTCAAATAACTCTTGTTCAGGTGACAAAAGCTTTTTGGAAGTTGGTACTTCTTCCAACGACCAGAATTTTTTCAAATTGCCATCTATCGACTCGAGTAATTCTTCTTGGAGAATAAGCTAATTCAGGATAGAGACAGGCTGTTGAGGAGTTGAGGTATTTGCCTTATATTTTCCCGATACTATCCATCCAAGGAAAGTTTTTTGGAGGATGGGATGGTTTGTCCCTTGTTTTATTTGGACAACGGACAACATTTCGAAAAATGACTCAGCTCCAATTAACATGTATATCCGCTGAGATTTGTAGAAATATGGCTCTGCTAACGGCAAGTTCTTTGGTAGGTCCCAATCTTTCACGTTCACTGACTGGTCAGGGTGATAATCCGAGATAGTTCTCAAAATCCAAAAGTCGAACGGAAACTGACTACCATTAATTGTTGTGTGTATCTTTTTCTTAACCTGGGAATAAGCTTGACCATTTCCAAGCAAGTTGATACATGATTCCTCCCTACGGATCTGCAAGCGTTAAGCCATTTCTTCAGTAATGAAGTTCATTTGTGACCCAGAGTCAAGTAATGCTCGGGCCAATATGTGCTTGCCATTTTTAGTTCTAACGCTTACGATAGACGTCGTGTGACCTTTTCGCAGACAATTTAAACATAATGAGGCTGACTTGACAAACTCAAACCGTTGCATTACAGCAAGGCGAGCGAACGGACTACACTGCGCAAGACTATGGTCTTTTGCGTTGCAATAACTGGAAGCTTTTTTATTGGAAGTCCTATTGTCCTGCTTCCCGAACCCAATTTTTTCCTGTTTTGGCTTGCCAGTCTCTTCAGCGGGCAGGTGCTACCTACGATTTCAACTTTCGCTGGTCGGAAGTTGGCGGTCGTACAGTGCGGACGCACCGCAGCGGAGCTCCTTGTAAATTGTAGTTTACCCTGTCGGGCTGCACGATTAAGTGTAAGCAAGACGTCAGGTGGCTATTGCGAGGCGCAAACTATGCTCACCTGCTGAAGGCGGTAAGTTCCAAGAACGCTGGTGGCATCTGCTCCGATCCTGACTCCTAGGACAGGGGCGCAAGGGGTAAGCAGTGCCTCTCTTGGCTCTTCTCCGCTACGCTCTTCCTGTGGCTTCCTCTTTTCTTTTTCGGATTTTCCCGCGGCAAACACGCTGTGCTGGTAGAGGTTGTGGATCTCTATAGCAGCTGATCTTCAGTGCTGGGCACTGAACGTCCGCCCCGAACTTAAATGCCAACCCCACCGCCGTGGCGGTACACACGTGAAACGGGGCACTTGGGACCGAGCAGGGGCGGTATAAACCACCATCGTAGCTTCGATGGAAGTTCCCTCCTCTTCTTCGTCCCTCCCCCCCCATCCAAATAAACCCACGCTGCGTCTGACCCACAATGGGCGGCGGCGTGGTCTGCGTCTGCGTCACATTGTCCGGCAGCAATGACACCTGGCAAGAGGTATAAACTGCAAAAAACCTGGCAGCAGGTATAAAATGCGACTTTAATTAAAACGGAATAGAAGAATTTAACGTAACTACTCCAGGTGGCACCCACAATAGTGGAAATCCACCCGCGGGAACCCCCGCGGTCAGGGCAAGGATCCTGGAGGCCCTACCTTACGTTCCAAAACAAACTGCTCCACCGGCGACACACTTGGCCGGTGACCAAGCTACAAGTGAGACCCTAGAGGAGCTCCAGGCGTTCGGGCGGGGTAACAAGATAAAGAGAACTCCCCCCAAGCAGACGGCAAGCGAACATACCCCGAAGAGGCATCGGGACGAGCTATCTCCGCCAGGAAATTCCCAACCGGGGAAAAAATCAAAAATGCCGCAAACCCCCATTGATGAGATGGGTGCGATCCTGGAAGACCTTTTGGCTAAGGTGAACGACCAAAAGGTCAGAAGCATAAACCAGGCAATGAAGAACTCTTTCGCGAGGCTGAAGGAGTTGCAGGAGCTGCTGAGGGATCAGACCCTCACTGCCCCGAGCCAGGAAGGAAGGCCTAGGTGCGGTTGTAGCGGGGAAGCACCGGGCTGCGGCAGTTCACGGGTAGAGGAAGCTACCCAGACCACACCGGATCGAACCCCATACTGCCAAGTTGCTAGGAGCGCCAACCGGAAATGCCACCACCTAATAGGGCAATTCATAACGGGAAAAAGGATGCCAAGCTAAGCCAGCCCAAGAAGAGCCACCCCGACGTGCTCATAATAACGGGGAACGCAGGATCCACATACGGCGATGTCCTTAAACTGGTCACCCGACGGCAAGATGGCAAACTTAACGACGTCAGCCAAAACGTCAGAAAGATACGGCGCACGGCAAAAGGCGATCTCCTGCTGGAACTGGCGGCGAAGGATGTAAATGCTCTTAAGATGCGGCACGGCTCAGCGCCGCTGCTTCAGATGCCTCAGTTTTGGGCACATCGCCGCTTTCTGCAAAGAGCGGACAGATAGAAGCGACTGGTGTTTCAGATGCGGAAAGCCAGGCCACAAAGTGGCTTCCTGCACAAACGCGGCAGAGTGCTTCCTCTGCGCAGCTGCAAACAAGGCAGAGCGTGCCCACGTAGCTGGAAGCAAAAGATGCCCTCTCGGCAAACCTGATGCAACGAAGCAAAACAGAGAATGAGGTTCATTCAGATCAACCTCAACCACTGCGAGGTAGTCCATAACCTACTTTAGCAGGTTTTAAGAGAGAACGCCAGGGGCCGCACCCTCCAGGAGACCTTCGCGACTCTCGACGTAGCCCTGCTGAACACCGGCTCCCAAAACACGTTCAGCAAGGCGGGGTATGGATCAATCGTGGACCTTACCTTCTGCAGCAGCGGCCTGTTTCGAAGGACAAGGTGGTCCCTCAGTGATGACTATACTGCGAGCGACCACAAATATATAGTCTGTGACATCAAGGACAGAGCGCAAGCATCCACAACAGCGAAACCATCTAGGTTCAATCCGGCTACGTTGCAACCGCAATTATTCGCGCAGGAACTGAGGATCCCAGAACCTTCGGGAGACGCTGAGCGCGACGTCCAAAACACCATGTCTGCGGTTTTTTAGGCCTGCTAAGTCAGCATGAGGCGTAGCCGTGGGAATTCAAGGCACCATGATCCGGTGCCCTGGTGGTCCCCGGAGATAGCCCATGCGCGCAGTGAATTTCTCCGTTCCAGAAGGCTGGACCAAAGAGCCAGAGGAAGGCCGGACTTCGAGCAAAAAAGAGAGGACTTCGCAGCAAAGAGGAGGATCTTGAAGAACTTGATAAGGGAGGCGAAAACGAGGTGCTTCCTCGAGATGTGCGATGCTGCAGAGCAAGATCCGTGGGGATCGGCCACCGGACCGTAGTCAAAAAAGCGAAGCAGGCAAAGCCGATCGCTCCGAAAGAAGCCGCCACAATGAGAGCCATTGTAGAGCACCTTTTCCCGACGCAGACACACCCTGTGCCGAGTGGAGCAAGTGAACCTGCAGGCTCTACGCCAGTCCAGGTAATAGGCCCAAAGGAAATAGTGGAAATCGATAAAGCAATACAAGTCGGAAAAGCTCCCGGTTCAGATGGAATCTCAGACAGCGCGATTGAACTGGCGATGACTGCGATACGGGTTCAGGGAACACCGCTGCACGGTCGACGCAATTTCCCTGGTCAGGAGGATAGCAGCCAAGGCAATCGAGGAGACCAGATGGGCGGTCGGAAGCAAGGAGTACTGCCTGAACGCCACTCTGTACATCAAAAATGCCTTTAATACTGCCAGGTGGGATGCCATAGTGGAGGCGCTGCGAAATCTCCGTGTGTCGACTGGCATAGTGGAGGTCATAAGGTCGTACCTCAGCGACCGTACTATAAGGTACGAAACGACCTCAGGCATCAGAGAACATGCGACCTCCTGTGGCTCAGTCTTAGGACCAGCCCTTTGGAACGTGATGTACGACGGGGTCCTCAGACTAGAGCTCCCGGAACGGACACACCTTGTCGGTTTCATCGCGGTAGTGGTCGTCGCCAAGACCATCCAGGAAGCTGAGGAGCACTGCAATGCTGCAATCGTGAAAGTCATCGGCTGGCTCAAACAGGCAGGGCTAAGCCTTGCCCACCACAAGACGGAGGCTGTCCTGAAGTCAAGCAGGAAGCGGGTGGAGACGGCCACAATCAAATTAGGCGGACATGTGGTCACATCAACCAGGGCCATCAGGTATCTGGGAGTGACGCTGGACACGAGGCTTAGCTTCATGGAGCACCTTGTAGAAGTAAATCGCAAGGCAGCGAATGTCGCCAGAGCACTATCGGGGATTATGCTCAATTTTATGGGCCCGAAGCAAGGTCGGAGACTACTGCTTCAGACCGTCTGCAGCGCAACAATGCTCTACGCAGCTCCAGTGTGGGCGGAGGCAGCCACAAAAAGGTTTGAGCCACAAACACCAAAAGATTGACCAGCACTTAAAGGCTTTGCGCCATAAGGGTGTGCTCGGGCTTCCGCACGATATCGGAGGATGCAGCGCTCGTCATCTCAGGCATGGTACCAATCGACCTGCTCGCGTCGGAGCGGCAAGAGCTACACCAGGCCCTAGCAGCGCTAAGCGGGCAAGCCCCGGCAGCGATACGCCGCCGGCAAAAAGAGTGCTCGAGAGCCATGACCATACAGAAGTGGCAACAACGATGGGACGAGTCGACCCAGGGACGCTGGACCTACCAACTAGTCCTCGACCTTAAGAAATGGATTTAAAGAAGTCAGGGGGAGGTAAACTTCTGGCTCACTCAGGTTATCAGCGGCCACGGATGCTTCAGGAGCTATCTTTTAAAATTCGGACACGACCCAAGATGCCCGGAATGCGGGGTGGACGAGACGGCGGAACACGTGGTTCTGGACTGCCCACGCTTTTCAGTCTCCAGGCGGAGACTCCTAGGGGAAGTATCGACGGTGGACCTCATTGGAAGGAGGTTTCTGGAGGACGCCTAGTTCTGGGCAGGCATGAGCAGCTTTGCCGCCTTAACGATGAAGGAGCTGAGACGGCTAGAAAGGAAACGAGCGGAGGCTAGGCTAGCCTAGACAAACAAAACCAGTTGGGCGCTTAGGCACGCCAATCCTGGCCTTGCGAAGCAAAGCCTAGCGGCATTACCGCAGGGTTACAGGAACTTAGGAGACACCTCATTGTTAGAGCTTAGTTTTAAGTTATTTTTTGTTAATAAACAATAAAAAAAAAAACCTACGATTAAATATTTTTTCGAAATCGGACCACAGCGGCAATCATAATCCTCATAATCCAGTGATTCTTCCCATTTTTCTCTGGTCACTGGATCTACTCTACTCAAAACTAAGTGAATGATCATTGAGTTTGTAATTTTAGTGTCATCTCCTATGGATAATAGCGACCCATACATAGATGACACTGTGTCGATACCACAAATACCTGAGGTTTTGCCTTGGGATCCTTTAATCCCGCTGCCACTTTCTTTATGCAGTCAATGCAGGTGCACGGCATGGAGGTAGATGGTTTCCTGGTGACGATGATCCTGCGGTGATGATCCTGGATTTCTTCTTGAGGCGGTTTCACGACGCGGGATTTTTTTTTTTTTTTGTTACTTCACGGACGCGTTGCGAGCAGCTCTATGACTTTTAGTTTGTGTATAATAACACAGTGTCACTGTCACTTTTATGTTTTATGTTTTTTAAATATTTTTCACTATTGTCCACCCGGGGGCGCCAAAATGTTTAACGAGATTATTTTATCTCACACTTGCAAAATAACAAAAAAAGGGCGGCTGCTAAATATTTAAAAATGCGAAAAAAAACGATTACGAAAAAAATGGTTGTGCCTCATCAACGTTATAAATTCGAATGTATTTCTCTCTAATCTTAAGCCAAACTTATCTGTTGCGGCGAAGCGGGGCGAATTCGCACCAGAGCGAATATGAGCTTTCGCCCCGCTCCGGCCTAAGCTATCTTCGAGTACATTTAGAAACAAACAACTACAAAATACAACTCAACTATAACTATAATTTAAATTTTCGACAACTTCAATATAATAGCAAAGCAAGTAACAATCGGAATAAAGTGTACGGCAAAATAAGTTAATTTTTACTCATCAGTGTGTTTTGTTCAGTGAATTGAGTTAAATGTAAAGTTCGCGTATGATTAAATAAAGAAAATAAGGAGTTAAGCTGTTTGTAATGGCACTGAGCGAGTAAATCTTTGATAAATGAGGTCAATAAGATATTATTTAATTTAAGAGTTGCGCTGCTCCGGTTACCAAAATAGTAAACAACAAAGTACGACTATAGTAGTCAAGTTTCCCGAATTTATAATACCCGGTACTCATCTTTTCCACCCAAAATTTAACTAACCTTTAAAGTTTTAACTTTAAAAAACTTAATCTGAGCGGATGTCATTTTATCCCAAGTTCCAAGTTCTGATAGTTCTATCTAATAGTTCCCGGCTCCCAAAAATGACACGCACGAGTTATTCACATTAGGACTAATCGCAGAGGTCAACCCAACCGAGGTGCAATGGCCAGGTCTCACTCCGGAGGAACCGCCTTCGTGATCACGGTTAACCTTTCAGTTCTGTATATTCACTTGCCGTACCCGGACGTGTTTCTTCGATCGATCTTGCCAGTTTGCAATTATTTTCGATCTTGAACTGAAGTTTTCTCCTTCTGCGACAATTGAAAATATAACGATTAATCCCTAAAAATAAATTCGACTTAATAAGTTCATTGAACTATTTACTTTCAATTTATACATTTAATCGATTAAAGCTATCTCTTTTGCGCTTTAACTATATTCTCCAACATAAGTTTCTCCAAGCTGTACTCTCCGGACGTAACCCGTTACATCATATTTACTGTGGAGTTTGTTGTTCTTCACGACGCCGAACCTTCGTTGCACATCTCTTTTGTAACGTCATCTCTTACATCAGATCTGATCGTCCACTCTCGGCTACAGAGTGCTTCAGAGAGCCTTAATGCTTTACACGCTACTACAGTGGTCTGCATTCCGTCAAAAAAGAAGTCAAAAATGAGTCTTACTTGCACAGCAAAAATATGTGAATTTGGTGGAACCATCACGGGTGACTCATACCTGTCTTGTTGGCTCTGCAATAACTGCTCACATATTAAATGTGCTGCGTCGCTTGTAGAGAAATTGAGTCAGAGATGTGGACTTTTATGAAACAGACGAGAAATGGTTTCCTAGATGTCCGCAAGCAATTCTCGGCCCTTAATGAGCAATTCCTCGCTCTTAAAACTCAATTCCTTGGGCTAAAGTTGTTAAGCGAATCCCCCAGACAAAAAATTCCGAACAACAACCTGCTGACTGCTAAATTACTGAATACCCCTACATCCCATGCTGTACAAGTCGATGAATTTTCAACACCACACATTTTACCGTCGTAAAATTAATATTTTACTTGTCTACCTACTGAAGCTGTTCTTGTACCAAGGGACATGATGAGCCTTCCAGCAGGGAATACAAACCTTGAGCCTCCCATTATCTTAGAGCCTCAACCGTTGGATAACCTACATTCTGTTCCTGCTGTGCTGTCTCCAAGGCTTCTAACTGGTGTGGGGCCTGAGGTTAGATCTTCTGGACTTACGCTGAGGGCGGTTGCTCCTCGTAAGGCCATTTTTGTCTCTCGGCTTATGCCGGATGCTACTGTTGATGATGTCAGGAGTCACCTGTTAAACCATCTTAAGGTAGCTCCTAATGAAATAGCTGTTTTTAAGTTTAACTTTAAGCATAAGCGTTCTATTTCTTCTTTTAAAATAGTTCTACCTGATTCCTACCTTGAAAAAACACTTAATCCTGTAGCTTGGCCTGAGCACAGTATCATTCATAAATTCCTAGCAAAAGACGCTCAGAATCCTAGCCCTGCAGAAACTGCTTCAAAAATCTGAATAACATAGTATTTTCCTGCTGCTATCAAAAAGTTTGAAGTATTCTGGGTAAGCTGAGCAAATTTTTTACAAAGAGTGCTTCTTTTGATTTTGATGCTATCGTGTTCGAAGCTCTTTCAACAATAGATATATCATTCTCTGCTGGTCCTGAAAATGTTCCTAGCTGTGTTCAAAAGTACTGTTCTGATATCCTTTGCTATCCTCTCACTATCTTTTTCAACCTATCCTTGGAGCTGGCATGTCTTCTCAAGAGATGGACCGAATCTTTTATTATTCCGCTTCATAAGAAAGGCTCTAAAACACTTATTAAGAACTACCGGGGGATTGCTAAGCTATCTGCGATTCCCAAACTGCTTGAGAAACTGGTTACTTTCCAACTGCAACATTTTTGTTAAAGCATTATTTCCACTTCACAGCATGGTTTTGTCAAGCTTCGCTCTACCACAACTAACCTTCTTGAATTCACTTCGTTTATCCACAGAGGTTTTCTGAGCCGCATGCAAACTGATGTGATATACACTGACTTTAGTAAAGTGTTTGACTCTGTGAACCACCATCTCCTCCTTCATAAGCTGTGTCTTTTGGGGTTTTCTCCACATATAGTAGAGTGATTGATCTCTTATCTATTGAACCGCACGCAGCGTGTTTTGTTTAAAAACAGTTCATCACAGATTATAAATGTTTCATCTGGTGTCCCACAAGGTAGTCACTTAGGACCTCTTCTGTTTGTTCTTTTTGTCAACGATTTACCTAGTGTTGTAAACTATGCTACTACATTTATGTATGCTGATGATGTCAAGTTATGTCTTTCTTTCTCAGACCATTTCCTTCATAGACACCTGCAACTAGACCTTAACGAAGTCTTCTTGTGGTGTTAAAACAATCTCCTTTTGCTTAACTGCTCTAAGTGTAAGGTTATGACGTTCAATCGCAGTGTGCCTCACATCGTTTCGTACTCTCTTGGGAATAACGTCTTAGATCGTGTTTCCCTAATTAATGATCTTGGAGTAATTTTTGACAATAAGTTGTCCTTCAACGACCACATATCACTAACAGTTAATAAAGCCAGAGGTGTGCTAGATTTTATCAAACGTTGGTCTAAAGAATTTGATGATCCTTTCACAACTAAAACTCTATACGTATCGTTGGTTCGTCCTATCTTGGAATACTGTTCTAGCGTTTGGAGTCCGCAATACTTTGTTCACCAAAGGAGGATTGAATCAGTCCAAAAGCAGTTTCGGCTATTTGCGTTAAAAAGCTTAAACTGGGATACTGCCACTTCCCTCCCGTCGTATAATTGCCGGTTAAAACTACTAAACCTACCTCCTTTAAAAGAGCTCCGTACTTGTGCTGGGGTTATGCTACTTCATGTGCTTATTCTTTGACAGGTTGACTCACAAGTACTTCTTGAAAAATTCTTGAAATTTCTAGGTCTAATTTTTCGGAACACGATCCATTTCGCGTTATTTGTAAAAATTATAACTCATTGTCCCATTTATTATCCCCTGAACTATCCCTAGATGTAATTAAATCCAAAATTATGGAATATCTTTTAACTTAATTTATTCTTACTTTTAGTTATAATAATATAGAAATAACAGATCATTGTTAATAATAATAAATAAAAATAAAAAAAAAAATAACTTTAGTTCTAAAAACTTTTTTTTCAGATACAAATTCACTATAGAAATAGTTTGGCATCTAAAGTTTTTCAAAAAACCTTCCTGTACTGGCGGTACAGAAAATTATGGAATGGATGGCGGCGAATGGGGTCACCTACATACACCTATCGATAAAATTAGATGCTAATTGGTGTTTTCTAAGCTCACCAATCAGCTGTGAACTGTAAATGTCAACATATGTATCACCAGGTGATTTATACAATTTTGGCGCCCTTTTGGTTGCATATTTGCATAAATAATGCACAATGTGATACATAGGAAATCTGTGCTTGTGACGTCTCAGTATATGTGCTACTTCTAAATTGTAGTGGACGTTAAGTGTATTAACAATGCGCGGAATAGAGCGCACACCAGTCTTCCGTGAAGTAGAACTTAACAGATTCACCTGTTATCACTCTGGTTGCAATTGTTTGTTAAAGTGTGAATAATTATCTGCCCGAAATGTCAAAAATGAAGTGCGTATTCCTGCGTATCTACAAGTTATTTCACTTCTTAGGAAGAATGTCAATGTCGAACCGCGTACTTTTTTTAGTATGGCACGGCAAAGCGATGCCCACTAAAAAGTTCTTCGTAATGGAAAGCTTTGCATTAGAAGAAGTTGTTAACAAATATGATTGTAACAACAAGTGGGAAAATTCCGAAATTGGGAAAAAGCGATAAAAATAAGGCAGCTTTTGAAAAAAGTAATAAAGAATGGTTAGACACGCCTCAGGTGTTGATGGAAAGATCATCATTTAGAAATGTTGAACGCCCAGAGTTTATTTCAGAGTTTTGCAGAAAAACTCAAATCAACTATCAGGCATTTCGGAGAAAGTCTCGACGGATGCATTGTTGTTGGCTGCAAGTAGCAGCTTGTATATAGACGGAAGGCGCAATACATCAAGAATTGTGTCGAAGCTGAATGCTGACGAGGATCTTACCGGGGATATTATTAGTACTGGAAGTACTGCCGGTACTGGAAGTACTAACAATGGAAACACTGCACGAAGATTTTTTTCAGCAACCAAATTTAGCTGCGCGCATAACAGGAGTACACTAAATGTTAATATTCCGATTAAGCGTTGTCCTGCGAGCATTGTCGTGTGGACATTACTTAAACACGGATGCGTTCGGATCGTACGTTATGTTAATAAATACCCTTGGTTTTACATGCCATCGTCTGTTCACAGAATGTTAATTCATGGAGCAGACATCATAAACAGTTTTTGCCTTTCAATGGGTATGATGTCAGAGGAAGCGCTTGAAGCAAGAAATAAAGATTATCGAAACATACGCGAGAATAATACAAGGAAAAATTCAAGAAAAAACACAATGGAGGATATAATAAATACGTTTTTTGTTTCTTCTGATCCTCTAATATCCTCAATGTCAAATGGCTCATCAATTTCGTCATCGAAAAATATAATTATGGACTAAAACGTTAAGAGCTTTCTTTCAGCAGAGAATCTTGGAACCGATAATTTTATTTAAAATTTTTGTATATAATGTATATATGTTTGTTTTTTTCTTCTTGTATAATATAAGCTATAATTATATTTCTTACTCTTTTTCTTTTGAACAAAAAATTTAGTCTTTTTTTTAAATTTAAATATAAAAAAAAATATATATAAAAAAAAATTAATATATAAAAAAAATATATACAAAAAACACTATAAATTTCATTCTTATCCACAGATAACAGATTGAAGATATTAATTAAATTCCGCTAGTGAGGCCAAATCAACCAATGTGGGTCGTGGCAAAATAAATTACACAGTGCGACAGTGATTTGGAACTTTTGAAGAGACCTAGTAGGAATTGCTCATTACGTCGAATATAGTATGAAACCGTGTTTGGAATTTTTCCAACACCCTCAAATTTTTGATTTATTTGGAAAAAAACGGTTTTTTGCGACTTTTTTGCTCTTAAAAATTCCTAAGCGCGTAATTTTAAAACGATTTAAAAAATTTCCAACGTTTTTCAAAAGTTAAATGTTGTTGCTTTGGAAAAGAAATAGATCTTTAATTTATTTCAACAAAAAGGATACAATTTTTACGCAAGATACTGACATATTTGAATTTTTTTCGTGTTTTTCGGACTTTGACGCCATTTTTTCGGTACAACTTCCAAGAATTGGTACCATTTTTGACACATATCAATATTGTCTCGTTAATTCTGAAAAAAAAGAGACCAATTTCATTAGGAAATTATGAAAATTGTTATGAAAAAGAAAAGAATAAGCGAAATGGAGGGACACACTATTGCTCCGAAACGTCCAAGATTGGACTGACTTGTTTTGGGAAAAGTCAGCAAAAAAATGGCGTCAAAGTCCAAAAAACACGACAAAAATTCAAATAGATTATAGATTATTAAATAATCTAATAGATTATCATTTATTTTCTATTTAATTCAAAAACAAAATTTTTCAACTTAAAAGAATCAGAGAAAAATCACTAATAGACAACTTATTGACAACTAATTGAGTTAGAGATTTTTTTGGTTTTTTGTAACAAAGTAAAATAAATAATATCCAGAGAAGACATTTTTTGCAGATCATAAATGGCCCTTTATTAAAAAACGTAAACAAAATTGCACGAGTTTTGGCGGTGATACCCGTGACAAAAGCAACTCCAGAACGATCATATTCGACTTTGAGGAGAATGAACGATTATTTGAGAAACACGATGGGTCAAGAGCGTCTCAATGGTCTTGCATCTTTGAATATTCACCATCGCATAACTTTGACTGAAGACCAAATTCTCAGAAAGATTTTTGAAAAGCCTCGAAAATTAAAGAGCGACTTCTATTGCATTTATTATTCGAAAATAAATTAAAATTTGTGTAAATCATTTAATAAATTACGAATTTTTATTAAAATCCCGAAAATTGGGGTAGCGTGGTGCCTAATTTGTTTGTGCTTTGTTGTTAGAAATGATGTCTTAATACAAAGGCACTAGATTGGTGTTCAATTGAATTTTTTGCCAAAACGAAATTACACATTTAGTATGCGTTTCGTTACCTCGTGGACTGAATCAAATTGTCATAGTATATTGACCAAAATTATAATACCCTCTGCAAGGTTTTAAAATTACAATGCAATTCAAGGAGTTGTTTAAAACCGGGACCGTAATCATATTTAGTTTCATTTTTAAAATCACAAAATAATAATTATGAAAAGAAATAATCATTATTTATGGTTTTTATTTTTTTTTTTTACTAAAAACTATCACTCAATATATAATTTCGCGATATTAATTTATACAGGTAACATTTTGTACATTGATTTGTTCACTACCAGCCTTCCGTACCATTAAAAGCTGGAAAAACCTGAATATGAAGATTTTTTGTATCAAAAGATACTTGACCCTTCAGACTTTGATTTTTAATTGCAATAGGAAATTCGGCAAGGATTCGCTTTAAGGATAAAAAATCTCTTTAAAAGCTTTGTTAAATAAATCATTAAAATTTTTTCTGATAGCCACGACGTTTTGAAAAAATGATATTCAAAGCTCCTAATTAATTTTAAAAAATTTTAAAATACCTATAACAAATTATAAAAAATGTTTTTTCCTTAAATTTAAAGTTAAATATATGTTGTGCTCTATTTATTTTAATGAGATCTAAAAAAAACTTTCATAGAAAAATTTGTTTTTATGATTTATAGAAGCTTCAAATTCAATGTTCCCAATTTTTAGTGGTAGTGGATACTGAGTGGATGTAAATAGACCGCAATCATGAATAAAATGATATTTTTGAGCGAAAAAAAATATAAATCAAAAATTAAGATGAATTGTTAATTTTTTATTTTTTTGCTCAGAGAATATTGATTTATTCTTATTATTTTATTTTTGCTTATGGTCCCTGGTTAAAAATAATATTTTTATTCACAAATATTATATAAAAAGCTATATTTCTTTAAAGTCCATTTTCTTAAAAAAAATTGAACGGAAAACTGTAACCTATTTTCCCATACAATCCCATAAGAAAGGTCACTGTTGTCTAGCCGCATAATGTTGAATAAATCAATACATATTTAATTTATTGTCTACACGAGTGGTCACATTTCAAGGAATTTGATAGCAACAAAATGTACACTCCTTTGAGACTAATAAGATGGAAAGTGGTAAGTCCCCATATGGTAAGTTAAATAAAACTGTTATAAATTTTTTAAAAATTTCTTATGTACAAAACAAAAAATATACATCTTTTAATATACGATTTTTTTAAATAAAATGTTCCACATTAGATGGATAAGATACTTAGAAAAATAAGCAGATTAAAAGAAAAGGAGTTAAATGCGATGTATTTATAAAAATTGTATATGCCTATTTTTTGAGTATATACAAGTGTAGTGTAACCTTTTTAAAAAATGGGATTAAATATAAAGTAAAACCGAACTGTTTACATTTACCGTGTTTATGCGATGGCGCATTCAAGCCTTCTTTTTTCATCCGATTCGTGTGTGCATAAACGCCATTTCGTGAATTTGCCAACAGACGAAAGTTGACTATGATTTCAGTCTTAAAGCGTAAATGGTAATGCGGAACCAACTTAGCGCTATACAAAAAAGGTTGCAACGCCGAGCATGAAAGTATTAAATAATACATAAAAGTATTATATAAGTATTAAAAATTTAATTTTCCGGCTCTTATTTCCCGATTGTAAATGAAGAATATAAGTTTTTCCATCGAGTTTATCCATGGTTTTTTTCACTTTTTCTGAAAGTCTGACCAGACCAAAATACCTAATTTTACACGGCTGGCATCTTTACTAAAGTCAAATCACGAAATTATATGTGTCGCATAAGCTGGGGATATTTCTATATCGTGAATTCCATTGCATAAACATAGTACACATAAACACAAACACATATGCACGTATACATTTTGTTATAAATAGGGTGAGTTCATATCTGCAAAGTTAAGCTCATTGGGGTGGGCAGTGTTATAATCTCTAAAGACGTTTTGTTCTTAGCTCTAACAGACATCATCGGCCTTGACATTCGATTACGACTTTCCTAATTCACCTAAATTAGTATGGATTTGTTTGAAGCTTAATATAAACTCTTCCATCCCCATGACATTAAGTTTTGTCACATAAAAACTAGGGATCGATACTTTGAAGTTTTGATAGCACATTTTTACTGTTCAGCTGGGTAGAAAAAAATTGCAAGTTTTTATATGAAAACTCGTGGTAGTTTGGGATGTAAGTACATCCGACACTAACACGGCGATGTAGACATGTTCACGTACGCACGAAAACATTTCATATGATAGTCGAGGATAACAAAGTAAGTAAAAATGGACAGGCATTAATAATACATAAAGCCGACAAATGTTAGACGTCTAAGCGGATGGATATACGAAATGAATGCTGCTATTCTTTGAAAGCTTTACGTGGTCCAGTCCTCCTTTTGTTAGCGGCTTTTTGGCCTAACAAGTGCACCATCAACAAACAAATAATGTACACAAAGCGCATTCAGCAACAAAACATTCATAAATACAAAAGCGAAGGTCTCTTTGAACTCCGATTTGTATAGGCTTCTTTATCCGTGCACAGCGTAAGATAAATCGAAAGGATCTGTTGGCCATTCTTTAATGGGCTACATGCCTCATTTAAATATTCAACAAAACAATTTTTACCAAGAAAAAAAATATTTTTGTTTAGATTTCAGACTCTTTTAAACCTTTTTATACCCTTGCAGAGGGTATTATAATTTTGGTCAAAAGTGTGCAACGCAGTGAAGGAGACATCTCCGACCCTATAAAGTATATATATTCTTGATCAGGATCACCTCCTGAGTTGATATGAGCATGTCCGTCTGTCCGTCTGTCCGTCTGTCCGTCTGTCTGTCCGTCTGTCTGTTTCTACGCGAACTAGTCTCTCAGTTTTAAAGCTATCGTCTTGAAACTTTGCACACACCCTTCTTTCCTTTGCACGCAGTATATAAGTCGGAACGGCCCGGATCGGCCGACTATATCCTATAGCTGCCATATAACTGATTGATCGGAAATGGTATAACTTCGGTGTTTTTAGAGTTAGAGAGTTCAAATTTGACATGTGAGCTATTTTTGGCAAAACATTGCGTCATGATAAATTTCATAAGGATCGGCCGACTATATCCTATAGCTGCCATATAACTGAACGATCGGAAATGAACCAACTTTCGTGTTTTTGAAGATAGAAAGCTGGAACTTAGTACAGATTTAATTCTTGGTCAGTTGATCCAACCTACCAAATTTCATTAGGATCGGCCGACTATATCCCATAGCTGCCATATAACTGAACGATCGGAAATGGTATTTGGTAGAAATATCAACTTTCGTATTTTTGAAGATAGAAGTTTGGGACTTTTTTTAGATTTTGTATTGTAATAAATTGGATTATATATTCCTATTCCCATAAGGATCGGCCAACTATATCCGATGTTTGCGATATATATCCGGTTTTAACTGCAAGGGTATATAAACTTCCGCTCCGCCCGAAGTTAGCTTTCCTTTCTTGTTTTTTTTAATACTGCCGTGCAGGTAACAGTGTATTCCATAAATGGAAATAGTTTTTGGGAGCAAGTGTATACAATATATATTTTTTTAAATTATATTGAAAATAAAAACTGAAATATATAATAAAATAAATAAATGGTTTTACAAATGCGCTCTCAATTGAACCAAATCTACTATAAACATGCAAAAAGGAATGACCAATAAGCCCTATGAGAATTTTACTACTAAACAATTAATTATTCTAACAAGAAAGCAAAGCTAACTTCGGGCGGAGCCGAAGTTGATATACCCTTGCAGCTAAAACCGGATATATATCGCAAAAATCGGATATAGTTGGCCGATCCTTATGATTACATCATAATAAAACCAATTAAATACAATAAAAAATCTAAAAAAAAGTCCCAAGCTTCTATCTTTAAAAATACGAAAGTTGATATTTCTACCAAATACCATTTCCGAACGTTCAGTTATATGGCAGCTATAAGATGTAGTCGGCCGATCATAATGAAATTTGGTAGGTCGGATAAACTGACCAAAAATATAATCTGTACCAAGTTCCAATTTTCTATCTTCAAAAACACGAAAGTTGGGTCATTTCCGATCGTTCAGGTATATGGCAGCTATAGGATATAGTCGGCCGATTCCGGTCGTTCCGACTTATATACTGCGTGCAAAGGAAATTAGGGTATGTGCAGGGTAAGTTAGGGTAAGTTTCAAGTCGATAGCTTTGAAACTGAGAGACTAGTTTGCGTAGAAACAGACAGAGGGACAGACGGACATGCTCATATCAACTCAGGAGGTGATCCTGATCAAGAATATATATACTTTATAGGGTCAGAGATGTCTCCTTCACTGCGTTGCACACTTTTGACCAAAATTATAATACCCTCTGCAAGGGTATAAAAACGCACACGATTAAAAGACCGATACGGCACGCATCAGAGTTTTTAAATGCAACTACAGCGGAAATGATTTCGATCTAAACTATCCTCCATATTTTATAAACCCCCTCAAGCCTCAAGGGTAGTCTAGTTAGCTTAACCGGTAAAACCATGTTTTGCTAGCGTCATCTATTGTACATTTCTAAACGCCAAAGTAAAAAAAGGTGATCTGCCCACTTTAAAGAACGGCTTTCTAAATATTTCATAATTTATTTCCTCGTATATCAGTCGTATTTTCCTTTCTGTGTTTTCTTTTTTTATTTATGCTGTGATTTTCTATCTTCTTTCTGAAAATTCCCTTCAGACCACTGCTACAAGGGTCTTATGTTCGAACTACAATGGTGGTTCTAATTTAATCATCTAATTTTTCTCTCCATCAAATTTAAAAAGACTTATTTTAAATTTTTAAGCAATTCTTCCTAGTTATCTTTAAAACTTTTCTAATAAGTTGGTAACTCATTTTTCGAGCGCCCTTTGGTCGGCTGGGCCCTAAGCTTAGTGATGAAGGCAGGAATGCAACTGCACTGGTGTACGAGCCAGTCATGCTCTCTTGTTTGGCCCTGTAATGGTTCAACCCCGCTTGGACCAGGGTAACAAAAGAGCTAACTAGAAGTAGTCATTGCTTGAGCCCATATGGGTCCAGCGTACAGGAATTGCAGCAAACATTAAAAGTCTGCTCCTGTTATGTTTCTTGGGACTAGTAGCCAACCCAAGCACTTTACCATCTGAAAGCCGATGACGGCACAGTCCGCTGGAAGCTGCTACTCTAGGATCCTATCAAACGTAACGTTCCACAGAAAGAGTCTTAGAACCGATCTTTGTGGGAACACAACGCTAGTAGTGGGTCTCCTACTTTGAATAGTAGTTCTATTAGAATTTTATGATTTTGCATTAGCTCTTGTAAATCATTTTGGATTGATACCATACTACTTTTAAAGATTTGTTTCTAACATGATTCTTCATTAAAAAGGCGGTAAGGTTGTAGTATAAAAGTTTTTTGGCTTACAAATTTAATTAAGTTAAAATATTTTTAAGCTTATTGATAAAATAAGAATTTTTTTTATGATAAAATAAGAATAGGGCCTAATAACTGTTAACTAACCGAGCTTTTTTTGTAGCATCACCTGGGCGGTGGCGCATCCGGAAATTTGCTGAGCGGTACCCATGCGCTCAACTTATCTGACAGCTCACGGAGTCCCCTCGAGCTTTTAACTCGAGCAAACATCGGATGCAGTTGGCCGATCCTTGGTAGGTTGGATCAACTGACCAAATATATAATCTGTACCAAGTTCCAGCTTTCTATCTTCAAAAACACAAAAGTTGGGTCATTTCCGATCGTTCAGTTATATGGCAGCTATAGGATATAGTCGGCCGATCCTTATAAAATTTGGTAGGTTGGATCAACTGACGAAATATATAATCTGTACCAAGTTCCAGCTTTCTATCTTCAAAAACACGAAAGTTGGGTCATTTCCGATCGTTCAGTTATGTGGCAGCTATGGCATATAGTCGGCCAATCCTTATGAAATTTAGCATGTCGTAATGTTTTGCCAAAAATAGCACTCATGTCAAATTTGAACTCTCTAACTCTAAAAACACCAAAGTTACACCATTTCCGATCAATCAGTTATATGGCAGCTATAGGATATAGTCGGCCGATCCCGGTCGTTCCGACTTATATACTGCGTGTAAAAGAAAGAAGGGTGTTTGCAAAGTTCCAAGTCGATAGCTTTAAAACTGAGAGACTAGTTTGCGTAGAAACAGACAGACAGACAGACGGACAGACGGACCTGCTCATATCAACTCAGGAGGTGATCCTGATCAAGAATATATATACTTTATAGGGTCGGAGATGTCTCCTTCACTGCGTTGCACACTTTTGGACAAAATTATAATACCCTCTGCAAGGGTATAAAAATGGAACCCCGAGTCAATCCCCGAGCGAGGAAATTTGGATGCGAAGACAGTTTTTCTTTGTGGTACTCTTTTTGGTTTTGGATTTCGTCTTTCACTCCGAGGATGCCCCAAACCCGGTAGATGTTTTTCGTTGCCAACATACCAAGGTGCTTCCGTGATTGTTCTCAAGATTTTTGATTGTGCGCACTGTATAATGTCTATGTTGCTGCTGCTTGCGTCCCCCCATAGCTGGGAGGCATACGTCCAGATTTGAGACTGAATTTTACAGTAGTAACTTGTAGTCTAACTTGTAGGCACAGTGGCGATCGTGTGTTTACGATCCAGTGGAGGCTGCTGGCTTTCAGCTTAAGGTGCATCTTTTTGCATTCGATTGGCTTACGCCAGGTAAGTCGTCTATCAAGGTGAACGCCAAGGTACGTTACGTCGTTAGCTTGAGGGATCTGCATAACGTTTAGTAAAAGGGGACATGTTTGTCTATTAAGAGTAATCGTTTTATGCTTACACTTTTATTCGTTTATTTTAATGCACCAGTCGGACAGCCACCTTTCCACTACTGCTTGCGTTGGGCATTTGGAGCGACTAAGGATAGCGGTATCGTCGGCGAACGTTGACGTTGTTAGTTGCTGATTCGTAGAAATATCCGCAGTATACAAAACATATAGATACGGTCTGAGTTCGCTTCCTTGTGGAACTCTAGCTTCGATGATGTAGTCGCCCGAAGTAGCTGCGTTGCATCTCACTGAGAATACCCTAATGTAGATGTAGCTTGTGGGTGTATGTTGGCAAATACGTTTAAATTTTGTCCATGAGTCCATGAAGCCCAACTCCGTCAAAAGGGGGTTTCACACTGCGAACTCCATGACGCGGGAGTCGGAGTGAGCAGAGCGGGTGAGCAAGAACGTGCCCTTTGGCTTTCAGCGATCAGTAGAGCCGGGTTGCTCTTTATCGTTGAGCAATGAGCTCATTGGGTGGTACCTATTTATTTTAAAAAATGCACTAGTTTTGGTTTATCAAGCTTTTCTATTGCTTTTATAAATAGTGGTTCAGCTTATTTTCGCTTATATTCGGGTACCCTATATTTTTTGTTGGATTAACTGTTCTATTATTTTATTAAAAAAAACTATTAAGTTTCAGTATCCCCAAAGCTCGGGCAAAACACGTCCGCTCAGTTCGGTAATTTGATTGGAATTGAAAAAAAAGGTAATATAGCTATTTAGTTAGCTACGCTTGGTTAGACCTGCACCAATTGTGCACCTGCACCAGCTTAATACAAGTGTGATGTGTTAAAACAAATCTAGCGGATATTTGTTTTTAATAAATAAAGCCACGCAAATTACCTCAATGGGCAATGATCAAAAGAACGAGGGTACAAGCTCAGTAAGCGAAAGAAACTATTTCTACTCTTACTTTTAAGCCCAACTCGGCTCTACTGACGAGACAGCCACTGTCATGATAGCCACTTAACTTAACTGAAACTATGATTTTTACCCTCCAACAAAGTATGATGGAGCTAATGCCATTCATGAAAATGACCATGCAAACACTGGTTCAAAACCAGAACGTGGTAATACAGTTGCTCGTAGCACAATAGTCTAAATAATCTATGCAGATTAAGAATACTAAAAAGATTAAAGATTTCAGAATATCAATGTGGAACGCCAATGGTGTCTCACGGCATAAACTAGAATTGTCACCATTCCTGTACGAAAACCATATTGATGTTTTTCTACTGGTGGAAACGCATCTTACCTCGCTTCTTAATCTCGGAAAAACCGAGAATTTTTACACAGACTTTAGCAAAGCATTTGATTCAGTCAATCACTCACTCTTGATGAGTAAAATGAATATGCTGGGATTTTCTAAAGACCTTTTGACGTGAATTTCCAGCTACTTAGATGGAAGAACACAAAGAGTCTTATTTAAAAATGTACATTCCCGTTTGGTCCGTACTCCAATTGGCGTCTCTCAAGGAAGTAATCTTGGCCCGTTATTATTTACGACTATTTATTATTTTATGACTAGTTATTTATTTATGACTTGCCCCCTGATTTAACGAGCTCTCTAGTTCTGGTGTATGCAGATAATGTTAAACTTTTTTTTCAATACAAGTGCATCTCCGCCCAATTCAGTCTTCAGTTTGATATTGAATACTTTCAAAAATTGTGTTTAGCAAATGATTTAATACTTAATGGATCAAAATGCAAGCTTATGTCTTTTTATCGTTCTTGCCCTCTGCAGGCTACGTATACTCTCAATGGGATTTCCTTAGAAAAATTAACTCAGGTTAATGATCTCGGCATTCTATTAGAATCGAAACTTAAATTTGCCGACCATATTTCCTCAAATGGTTAATAAGGCTAAAGAAGTCCTTGGTTGCATTAAATGGTGGTCAAAAGAATTTAACGACCCCTGCATAACTAAAACCTTATTCATTTCTTTGGTCCGTCCAATATGGAGTACATCAGGACCGCATAGAATCCTTGCAAAAGAATTTCTTAACTTTTGCACTTAGAGGTCTTAACTGGGATGCAAATCTTCACCTTTCATCTTATAATAGTAGACTGTTACTAATAAACTTAACAAGTTTAACCAATCGTAGGGCAATGGTGGGTGTAGTTTTCCTACAAAGCCTAATCAATGGGGATGTAGATAGCTAGCATTTACTGACACGCTTAAACTTTAACAGTTTCAATAGAAGGACTAGAAACATTAGGCCTCTGATCCCTAGGCATTGTAGTTCGACATATCCAAAGCACGACCCTTATAGGGTCTTATGTTCGAATTTCAATGGTCTCTACTCTAGAACATCTGTTTCCTGTCCTTCAAATTTAAAATATAGAATTTTTAATTTCCTCACTAACTCTTATTAGCTTAATAAATTACAAATAGCTTAACATTTACTAATAATTCGGTTCTGGAGTGCCCCTCGGTCGTCTGGGCCTCTAAGCTTTATCATGCACAAGCCATTTCCAAAGTCCTGAAAAAAAAACAAAAAAAAAAAAAGAACAAAAAACAACTTATGGATTTCTACAATTTATTTGGGGATCGTTTTATACCCGCAGGAGACTACTACGCACTAAAACATACGCACTGGAGATCAAGTCTAGTGATTCCCAACGGAAGGCAATTTAACAATGTAATTATAAAAGTGAGAAATAAACTGGACTGTGTTTTTTCTGGCAGCCTCAAATACTGGGGGAGGAATTTTGACCTTATTGATTTTGCGGTGACAAAAAACATACCTCGCAATCTAATAAGTGCTAAAGCTGCCTCGGACTTATCATCATACCACTCGACTGTGCTATTAACGCTTCTTCAAAGCCCAGAAATAACCGCCCACCCTTTCAACCTGACGTCGCCAAAAACGAAGTGGAAATTCCTCAAGGGACGGAAGTAGACCCAAACAAATTTAATTTAATTTAATTTTTCTTTTATTTTTATACCCTTGCAGAGGGTATTATAATTTTGTCCAAAAGTGTGCAACGCAGTGATGGAGACATCTCCGACCCTATAAAGTATATATATTCATGATCAGGATCACCTCCTGAGTTGATATGAGCATGTCCGTCTGTCCGTCGGTCCGTCTGTCTGTCTGTCTGTTTCTACGCAAACTAGTCTCTCAGTTTTAAAGCTATCGTCTTGAAACTTTGCACACTCCCTTTTTTCCTTTGCACGCAGTATATAAGTCGGAACGACCGGGATCGGCCGACTATATCCTATAGCTGATATATAACTGATTGATCGGAAATGACCCAACTTTCGTGTTTTTGAAGATAGAAAGCTGGAACTTGGTACAGATTAAATTTTTGGTCAATTAATCCGACCTACCAAATTTTATAACGACCGGCTGACTATATCTTATAGCTGCCATATAACTGAACGATCGGAAATGGTTTTTGGTAGAAATACCAACTTTGCTATTTTTGAAGATGGAAGTTTGGGACTTTTTTTAGATTTTGTATAATAATAACTTGAGTTATATTATCATATTCTCATAAGGATCGGCCAACTATATCCGATTTTTGTCGATATATATCCGGTTTTAACTGTCAGCAAATTCCCATATCTTGACGATCCATGCATACATCACCCTTGCGCTCATGGTTTTAGCTTTTAGCATGGTTTAGCTTTTTTATGCAGCGCAGCCATCGTCTATTTTGTGCTAAGAACATTCTGGATGAGCCTCTCAACAAATAAAAAACCCAAAATCGGGTTGATGACCTAAAACATAAAAACGAAATCAATTTAATAATTTATTATCACATGTCGAATGGGGCCTTTAAAAACCATCACTGTCTTTCCCTTCCGCTTTACCATATTTATGAAGGAAGCTTGGCTGCCAATGGTCTTACTGTCGGCGTTCACCCTGGGATCGACGGTAGTCTTTGCCCACGATGTGTAGGAGATTTCGGTGTTGTCTTGTCTCCTTGTCTCCTAAATAACACCAATCTGCCATAATAATTATTTAAGTGCACTTCACTGTTCGTTAATGATTGGGCAAATATTTGAAATGGGAAATGGAGAGACGTCGGGTTGTATTTAAGGACAGGGAAACTATCGTTTGATCAGTGTGGCTAAGCTGTCTTTCGCTCTCTCTACAGATGTTCTCTACAGATTCAAACGGCTTTGGAGGTAACTGAAAACCGCATCACAAAAGCAACAGACTTTTATTATTATCTTATGCAGTTACATTTACATACTAAATAAAAATAAAAATTAACCTAGATAAATGTCTCTTCTAAATTCTTATTTATAAAGTCCAATTAATTAAAAGTGTTACACTTCCCTAGCGATAATTCGCTTGGCCAGTGCTGAACCATGTGAACCATTGTGGAAAATGTGGAATAGTGGTACGAGGTCGGAGCAACAATACCACGGCATGTTTTAGCAGTTTAGTTACGTTACGTTTGGCTTCGTTTAGCGCCTATTGCATCATCCGATTGGGGTTAGTTTGCACGTGTGCTTGGCTCCTCTTCCACGAGATCTTCTCTATCTCTCTATCCTTTTTGCATTCCACCTTTGCCGCTTCCTTCTACCGACCGGTTGCCTTTGTATTTTGCCAGTGACCACTTGCCATACCGTTGCAAATATGGGAAAAGCGCGAACGCGTCACGCGACTTGCGCGCGGCTAACCAGCCGGGGGTAATCACTCTACGGGTCCCCACTATAACAGAATTATGTCTCACCGAACTCTTCACTATCTATCCCTTATATTTACCTTTGAGCTATATGTTCACTACTTCTGGTCTTTGCTCAATAATTATAGACCAATACGCCAACTACCTGGGCACTGTTCCTTTATGATTTTTCACAGATTATTACACAGATTTCGATGCGTCTATTCCCTTTCGATCGCAAATTCAAATGGAAGACAAGTTCTAGGCTTCGTAACGAAGTTCGTAACGAAGTTCTATTCGTTGCTACGTGACCGTAAAAATCTCCAAAAATTCCAGTAACGGAACAAAAACCATGCCTATCAATAGATTAATCCATCGTTGTTTTATTGAAATTTACTGTTCTATACCACTTCAAAAAACACCCTTTATATATATTTTCGATCAGGATCACATCCTGAGTTGATACAAGCATGTCCCTCCGTCTGTCTGTTTCTACGCAAACTAGTCTCTCAGTTTAAAACCTATTGACTTAAAACTTTGCACACACCCTTCTTTCCATTGTACGCAGTATATATGTAAGTCGGAGCGGCCGGAATCGGCCTTCTATAGCCTATATCTTCCATATCGATGGGAAATTCTGTCACTTTAGTGTGCTTAGAAAAGAGGGGGGGCAAAACGCACACATGTTTAAAGTTTGAGTGTATGCGTAGCAGAGAAAAAAATGAGAGCTGAGCATTCACTGAGTGAAAAAAACGTAGTTTTCTACGTAGTTTTTTTTTCTAGAAAACGTTTAGTTTTCTTTTTTCCTAATAAAAAATTATTGATAGAAAAGATGGAATAGTGTATTTTATTTTAAAGAAAGCTTTGCTAGAAAAAGTTCTTCAACAAATGGAAAACTACGCCTCCCTAACTATATTTTTATAGTGAAAACTTTTTCCAACCCAATTTCTGAGAATTTCTTTTTCTCAGTGGAAACATTTTGATTTTTAAGTTTGGGTTGTCAAATGAGGCAAAATGGTGACAAATGAGAGAGCTTCTAAAAAAATTTGAAAGTGCTCACACTGTCAGTGTGCCGGCAGCGCTGCGGCAGAACTCCCTACCCTATGCACGCGTGCTGTGGAAAATGGGAGTTTGCCCCCCACGGGTTTAGAGTTAGATAGCTTGGATTTTTGCTATTTTGAATGATATTTTTGGCAAATTAATACGACATACCAAATTTTATAAAGAACGGCCGACTTTTTCCTATAGCTCCCATATAACTGAACAATCGGAAATGACCCAACTTTCATGTTTTTGAAGACAGAAAGCTGGAACTGAGTAGAGAATAAGAATTTGGTCAGTTTATTCGACCTATCAAATTTCATAATTTAAAATTTATATCTTATAGCTGCCGAGTATATCTTATAGCTGCCATATAACTAAACGATCGGAAATGGTATTTATAGGTTTATTATTATGGCAATTAAGAACTATAAATATTTATAGTTTCGTTACTTGGCTTTAAGGGAAAACTGTTTGTTTTGATTTTCAGTTTTTTATATTTAAAATGTTATATTTAGATATTTAAGACATTAAAAACTATAAATCAAAACGAACATTTTATTCTTAAAGCCAAAAAGCAAATTATAAATTTTATTCATTGTAAATAATTTAATGTGAATTTTTAGGCTTTCCACTCTAAATCGAATTTGTATAAGCTTAACTGCAAGACAACTTAAGTTTTATTCTTATACGATAGATTTTTCTTTTGATTTTCAAAACTAAATTAAGGCGCTTGGCATGGAATTGAATAATGAATGAAAAAAGTTTAATTAATTTTAGCCCAATCATGCTATATAGTCAATTTAATGTGCCGGACTGCCTCAAGTAGCCTTTCTTTTTTAAAAACTTGGGCAGAGATGATTGCCCAGGAATCCTCGATCGAGTTCAAGTCGGGACTCAACGCAGACCATTTTAAAACAGGAATCTTCCTGTCTTTAAGGAAGTCGTTCGTGACCCGCGCCGTATGGTTTGATGCGTTCGAATTATTGATTAGACTTGTAAAAGTAAGCACCGGAGCCTGCCCGATTACCGGCCGGCCTGACAGAGGCCATGTGTATATCGACTCGGCAGTTGATGCTAATAAAGAACATATGTATGTAGTACATGTACATATACTATGTACATATATACTTTCTTCAAATTTAATATAAAATTGCTAGAAAATTTAAATAAAACAGTACGAGTGGACTACGAAAGTATATTGCATTCGTGAGAGTGTATGTTAAATACAGAAACTAAGAATCATATCCCATTAAGTAAATATATTTTTTATCAGCATCAACAGCCGAGTCTGTTTGTATTAATGCGTAAATATCAGATTCATTGAGAGATACAGATACATACGGGGGTCGGAGCTGATTCCTTCCCTATTCTACACGAATGCAAAATACCCTTGTACTCTACGACTACCCGGTATAAAACCGATGAAACCGATATAATACCAACATTTAATTTGGGATAAGTCTACTAGATCCGTCATATGCGATCAAAGTCTATGTATCATACCAAATAAACCTCCAAGCTAACCAAACTAGGCAAGGGTACAAAAACTTCGGCCCGGACCCAAGACAGCTTTCCCTTCTTGTTATACCCTTGCAGAGGGTATTATAATTTTGGTCAAAAGTGTGCAACGCAGTGAAGGAGACATCTCCGACCCTATAAAGTATATATATTCTTGATCAGGATCACCTCCTGAGTTGATATGAGCATGTTCGTCTGTCCGTCTGTCCGTCTGTCCGTCTGTCTGTCCGTCTGTCTGTCCGTCTGTCTGTTTCTACGCGAACTAGTCTCTCAGTTTTAAAGCTATCGTCTTGAAACTTTGCACACACCCTTCTTTCCTTTGCACGCAGTATATAAGTCGGAACGGCCCGGATCGGCCGACTATATCCTATAGCTGCCATATAACTGATTGATCGGAAATGGTATAACTTTGGTGTTTTTAGAGTTAGAGAGTTCAAATTTGACAAGAGAGCTACTTTTGGCAAAACATTACGTCATGCCAAATTTCATAAGGATCGGCTGACTATATCCTATAGCTGCCATATAACTGAACGATCGGAAATGACCCAACTTTCGTGTTTTTGAAGATAGAAAGCTGGAATTTAATACAGATTCTATTTTTGGTCAGTTGATCCAACCTATCAAATTTCATTAGGATTGGCTGACTATATCCCATAGCTGCCATATAACTGAACGATCGGAAATGGTTTTTGGTAGAAATATCAACTTTCGTATTTTTGAAGATGGAAGTTTGGGACTTTTTTTAGATTTTGTATTGTAATAAATTCGATTATATATTCCTATTCCCATAAGGATCGGCCAACTATATCCGATGTTTGCGATATATATCCGGTTTTAACTGCAAGGGTATATAAACTTCGGCTCCGCCCGAAGTTAGCTTTCCTTTCTTGTTTTTGTTTAGCATAGCAAAATCAAAACAAATGTATCGTCTGTTAAGCTAAACAATAAGGCTTTTGTTTAAGAATTTATTTTTATACCCTTGCAGAGGGTATTATAATTTTGGTCAAAAATGTGCAACGCAGTGAAGTAGACATCTCCGACCCTATAAAGTATATATATTCTTGATCAGGATCACCTCCTGAGTTTATATGAGCATGTCCGTCTGTCTGTCTGTTTCTACGCAAACTAGTTTTAAAGCTATCGTCTTGAAACTTTGCACACACCCTTATTTCCTCTGCACGCAGTATATAAGGCGGAACGGCCCGGATCGGCCGACTATATCCTATAGCTGCCATTAAACTGATTGATCGGAAATGACCCAACATTCGTGTTTTTGAAGATAGAAAGCTGAAACTTAGTACAGATTCAGTTGATCCAACCTACCAAATTTCATTAGGATCGGCAAACTATATCCTATAGCTGCCATATAACTGAACGATCGGAAATAGTATTTGGTAGAAATATCAACTTTCGTATTTTTGAAGATAGAAGCATGGGACTTTTTTTAGATTTTTTATTTTAGTTAATTGGTTTTATTATGATCTAATCATAAGGATCGGCCAACTGTATCCGATGTTTGCGATATATATCCGGTTTTAACTGCAAGAGTAAATCAACTTCGGCTCTGCCCGAAGTTAGCTTTCCTTTCTTGTTTGAGTATTATTTTGGTTGTGTCTAATGCAGATTGCATATGTTAGTTACACGGGATTGCGGTACAGATCCTTGGCACTTCGTGTTAAATGCCTTGTGAAAAAAATTAAATAGTACAGCAAGCTTAATTCGGCGAACTTATCCAATATTGCAGTTAAATGACAGTTTATGCTCTGTTCATATTTTTAAAAACTTCTGAACCGTTAAGCCCAAATTTTAACATGTTCCTTCCATCATTTTATTGTTTATAATGTATCTGAATTTACAAATTTATATACTTATTGGATGATTCTTAGGTTCTCTGTTTCACAAACACTCTCAAGAACACAGGTATATTGTGTCGAAGTCCACTAGTACGTTTTTATTTAAATTTTGTTGTAAACCTGTGTTTACCAATTTTTTTATTACATTTGAAGAATTTTTACACGTTAAGTAAGTATACCGTGTTGTGATATAATTGGAGAATCAATAAATATTTAAATTTTTAAAAACAAAAAAAGGAAACGATACCGGAAAGCATTCTGTATTTTCACATATAAATAAAATAAATATTAATAAAATTTTATTAAAACCAAAGTTAATTATACATACAAGTATAAAAAAAATTTCAGAAAAAATGAGTTTTTTAATTTGAAGAGGTTATTCCTTTTTTTTGGGAAAAAAAACTATAAAAAATAGGGAAACAATTTAAGAAATATTTTTTGTACAGCAGACTGAAAAATTTGAAAAATGTATCATCTTTTCACAATTAATTTGCGAAATATATATGTTTTCGTTATTCGGTAAATGCATTTCTGCATTTTCGACCCGCGCTATTACTCTCTCCCTCGACCTTTTAGTCGATCGGCCACCTGCATCTTCAGTCTTGTTCGGTCTCTCGCGTTCTAAATTCCTTGTTTTTGTCACTGTCGTTCCGCTTGAAATGTAAAGTTTTGAGGCGAGTTTGGTTGTTGCTATTCTCTCGTCGTCCTTCTATCGTCTGCTACAATTATTATAATTCTTTATTATATTATTATACCATAATTTATTAGATTATTATAAAAATAATTTATTTTCCGGTTGAAGTGTTTGGAACAGCCTTGAAATAACTTGTCAGTTATATAAATAACAGATGACGTAGTAACCGTTCGAATATGCGGGCTCTCTCTGGAATGGGCACTACTCAACAAATTGCTGGCGTCTTCATCACAGCATTTTCAGAAGCTGGGCCCTTCAACTTAGGGTAAAAGAAACGAGAGGCGGAACCGTAGACTATGCATTCCGTCATGGGAGTAGTGAATTTCATGGGAGTAGTAAGGTAGAACGCTTGGTAATCATGCACGGAGCTTTTGGCTGTATTCATGTTGTTTGGCTAAACAACTAAAGCACCAAAATGTATGGTTTTTTGTGGATCCGTCGGTAGGGTGACCAGGCGTCCGTATTAATCCGTAATTTTTCGCGTTTTTGACGAAAAAACAGGTTGAATTTGCAATTTTTCCGAAATGAGTTTCTAGACTTAAACATTCGAAAGCGCCCGCGCTCGCAGTTCACGTAGAGGATTTGACGTAGAGGCAATCAATTTAGCACGCGTTATACGGTAAAATTCCCTAGAAATATGGGACGATTGCGTACGGTTATTCGGTTTGCTATGTATGCATACTGTCGCGTACATACATTGCTTATAGCGTTGTTTTGTGTATTTCTGTAACAGCTGACTTTTTTATTCTCAATCAGTTAATCTTTAACAAAACAACCAACTAGTAAGTATTCCGAATGTTTTATAAACGATAATTACGATTAGATTAGTTGAAAGCTTTATTGTAAAAAAAAAGTGTACTTGTTGTTGCAGATCCTGGAAGTTCAGGTTTCAAGTAATCGAATGGTCTGAATGTTTTCAACACGAAATTCGGTAAAGCAAAATCTAAACTGACACCCGACAGGGACAACAAGCTTGTGACAATTAACACGGCATAATGTCCGAGTCACCCGATCACAAACGCTTGAAAACCACGCCGAATTCAACCAAACGCAAGTGTACATTTACAGAGGAGTTGAGAAAAACTTATTCACGTAGTTTTAGCGATGGGAAATCTGCATATTTTGCTCATTGCATTGTTTGTGATTGTGAGGTGTCAGTTGCAAATAGTGGTTTGTATTTTTTCTTTTTCCCATTTTTTTGGTTTTGCTCGTTTTGGTTTTTCACTCTCTTCCGCCGCTTTGAGAAGGCTTTTTTTTTGCTTTTTGTCATGAGCTGTCGAAGTTTTACATTCCCTGAGCCTGGTAGCACACATTCCTGCAAATTGTTTGCATTGAAAATTTTGCAGAAATTATAAAATTTTTTCAAAATAAAGATTTCGTTGCACTTATACAATCAGAATATTTTTAATGAATCTATAAAATGGAATATATATATATGCATGAATTTCTAATTTCTTATAAAATTCAAAAAATAACATGTATTGTCATTGACAGTAAAAATGATTTTTTTTTTAATTTTTCTTAATATTTTCTATGAATAAGTTTATATATGAAAACTGTCATGTGTTTAATTTTGTTGTAAAAAAAAGTTTGTGACAAAATGCGAGCCAAAAATTCACATTTAATTGCTCAGAATTAACAAAAAAAGTGCTACCTAGGTTACCTTAGGCTATTCATCCTTGTAAAATTAAATCATGAAATATCGCCTGATTGCTCTTGTGAAATTGGAAACACCTCGCTGGAAAAACACCTCGCTACACCAAAACATTCAAAAAAAGTGCAAGATGCATCTACTTCGCGTTCCATTTTGGACTTTACTTATCAAAAATCACACCACAAAACATCATCAAAGCTGCAGATCCATGGGCTGCACAAGTCAACTCATTCGCTCACTCTTTGGCGATTCTCATGCAGGAAAAAATGTTTCTAAACAAAAACCGAAGCTATTGTAAATCAGGTTCTATCTGTTCATTCCAATGAAATGGTAGTGCAAGATTTGAAAAAGACACCTTTCTTTAGTATAGGCACTGATTCGAGTAATCATGGTAAGTTGAAAATGTTTCCATTGATAGTCCAATATTTTGATCCTGCTGAAGGAGGGATAGTTGTCAAATTATTAAATATCAAAGAAAAGTTTGATGAAAAAGCTCAAACTATTGCTAACATGATAAAAATTGAATTGGATAAACATGTTTTGACTGAGAAACTGGTCGCATACGGAGGCGATAATATCAATACAAACTTTGGTGGGCTGAATGGCAAAGAAGGAGAAAACGTATTGACTTATTTAAGGCGTGAAACCAACCACCATGGTATAGACCGGTTCGGTTCTTTCGACATTGAATGTATTTTAATGAAAATTTTCAATCACTTCTCGATTTACACTGTTCGGACTTATCAATTGAAGGATTTTTGCGATTTCGTTGATGTGGAGTGCAAGAAACTGCTATCACACAGCAAAACACGATAGCTAACCCTCAAGCCAAGCGTTGATCGAATTTTACAAATTTTTCCAGCTCTGGAGTCATTTTTTTTATCCACTGACCATCCGCCAATTATTTTAGAGAGTTTTTTCAAAGATGATTTTGCGGATATGCAATTGCTGTTTATAAGTTCACTTATGAATGTCTTTCACAATAGAATCAAAAGCATCGAACGCGAACACAATTCTGTTCTAGAAGTTTGGCAAACCATTGACGAAGTATTGTAGACTTTGAGGTAAAGAAACTGAGTGTCAAAACTTTACAGAATCCATGCTTGTAGTGTTATGAAAGATCTTGTTGAAATGGAGCCAGTTATTATTTTATATTTAGCCAGTTATTTGGAAGACTTCGAATGGTTAAATTTCAAGCCAGGAAAAGATTTGAGGTATGAATCTGTTGAAAAATCTGTTGCATTTCTCGCATCCAAAAATATTCAAATTGATTATTCAAAATTGTTCAACCAGTTTGTTAATTTAAAAAAATTTTTGAATGAAAAAGAAAAGCGAGAAAAAGAAGCAAGAGATGATTTTTTCAAAAAAAGTAGCGATGAAAAAGTCTGTGATTTTCTTTCTGCTAACAGTTGTACTCAAAATTGCTCAATATTTCTTTGCGATTCCCTGTCACAACGCAAATTGCAAACGCGTTTTTCAATTGTTAATATTCAATGGAGCGACGAACGGAACAATTTTGTTTTCGAAAACTTTAAAAGTATAATCTTGGTTCAATTCAATTTCAAAAAATATTCCTGTCAACAGTTTCATACATTTTGAAAAAGAACACTGCTTTGTTGAAACAAATCGGGAGTAATGACAAATACGCATAAATTTTGTTTTACTCAAGGTGACAGTGCCATTTTTTAATACATTTCAAAAGTAATACTTTTAAGTTTTAAGGGGAGGTTTTTTTGGATTTTTCCGAAAATTACGCAAACTTTGAGAATGGATTGCGGGAAAATGAAAAGACATGAAAAGACAATTTTTGATTCGTTGTTTATTAATGATTAAAAAAAATATTCAATATTTAGGAAATTCAAAATGGCGGCTTCAAAATGGCGGATCTCGTCAACCTCTATTTTTTTGCTTTGTCGAGTGTAGGGCCGCTGGTAGTGAACGGAAATTAGAAATGTGTATAATTTATTAAAATTGATGGAATTTCCTATGCCTTATACCTAACGACAATTAATTTTGGTAAAAATAAACCAATTTCATGGACGTTTAAAAAAAAATTGACAATTTTTCTCTTTTTTTTTACTTTGATCTCGTTTAAAAATTATAAGTAAACAATTTTTTATGCCAATTTTAGGTATAAGGCATACAAAAAAGTATGTACTTTTAAACATTTTTTGAATGAAGGAAATCGGATCAATAGAAAGAGCCCTGTGCACGACAAGAGGTTTCAAAACATGGTTTCGAGAAAACACGTTTAAAGTTTTTAGAAAATTTGCCTTTAGATAGCTTTCTTGTTATCATGGGTATGTTTGAAACGCTCTAGCTCAAGAAATACGCGTCGCATCGAAATATCCCTTAGCACGTATATTCTACACATATTTAACTTTCATTTTATTAAAAAAAAAAATCGATTTTTTCAAAAAAATCCAAAAGAACCTCCCCGAGAAGAAACGAGAAAACGGTGGTGTCCGTATTTTCCACTTCAGCTGTCTGGTCACCCTATCCGTTGGAGTATTTGACTGAAGCCCATTTTAGCATTTTCGCAAAGCAATCCACTAAAACCGCTGCCGCGCTTCATTAACTAAATAGGTCCAATAGTTATACAGAATACTAAAACAATGAAATTATAAAATTTCCGATGCTCAGATATGACCAAACACGGAGTATATTATTTTTTCTAGATTTTTGCAATGCATTGAAGAAACCCTGTAAGTTATATGAATATATTCTTGATTAGGTAAGAGATAAATTAAAAAACCAAAAAAGGATAGCTAACTTCGGGCGGTGCCGAAGTTTATATATATATCGCAAACATCGGATATATTTGGCCGATCTTTATAAAAATATCATAATAAAACCAATTAGTTCCAATAAAATATCTAAAAACAGGAAAGGTGAGCTATCTTCGGGCGGAAGCTGATATTAAAAGCGTTGTTAAAAGCGTATATATATCGCAAAACTAGGATACAGTTGGTTGATCCTTATGAGAATATCATAATATAACCAATTTATTACAATACAAAATCTAAAAAAAAGTCCCAAGCTTCTATCTTCAAAAATACCAAAGTTGGTATTTTAACCAAATACCATTTCTGATCGTTCAGTTATATGCCAGCTATAAGATATAGTCGGCCGATCGTTATGAAATTTGGTAGGTAAGATCAACTAAGCCAAAATAAAATCTCTACGAAGTCTCAACTTTCTGTCTTCAAAACATGGGAACATTCAAAACATTTCCGATTTTTTAGTTATATGGCAGCTATAGGATATAGTCGGGCTCTCGAAATTTGATGGGTCGTATTATTTTGTCAAAAATAGCGTTTGTACAAAATCCGAACTCTCTAACACCGGAGGTATTTTATGGCCCGCGGGAGGTTATGGCATATCCACCGACCTGGATCGTGGCTGATTCCAGTACCGTTTGGCTTCTGACTACCTTCGATTCCGTCTTCTGCGGGGCTGGGCTAATTTCAGCATTATGAAGCCACTGATTCATTGCCTCTCTCGCCTTATTTGCCGCTCTTTCTGCTTTCTCCTATGCTTGGTCCCAACCACCAGTCTTAAGTCGTCTGCGAAGCCGATGACGTCGCATCCGGCTGGGAGCTGCAGCCTCAGGATACCGTCGTACATGACGTTCCACAGTAGTGGTTCTAGCACAGATCCTAGGGGAACGTCTGCCGTAACGTCGTAGGTCTCCGTGCCCATGTCGTTGTCGAAAAGTGGCAATCGATGCGGGGCGACCTGACTGCCGGATGGGAACAACGTCCGCAGTATGTTCCTTAGTGCGCACGGGTGAGAGGAAGACTGGCCTCCTGCAGCCTCTTCACAACCAGCATATAGGCGTTTTCCTTCGCTGAGTCACATAGCTCCAGGAAGCATTTTCTTTTGCTATCTCGGTTGGCATGCTTCAGTGCTCTGCGGCGGTCCTTGAAGACTTTGTACCGCTCCTCGAAGCTGTCGCTGTCTCTCGCTCGCTGCATCAGCCTTCTCGTTTCTCCACCAGTACACGGGGGCGTGGTGTCTGCGGTAGCGGCTTTGCATGCTCGGTGAAAGGTGTCTGCCATTTTATTGAATCCAGTTGGTGGAACGTTGCCAATGTCGCGCGCTGCCTTGGTAAAATTCCTCACCTGGAGCGTACGGACTCTGTAGTCTCGTTAGCTCGGCTCTCTAAGACGCTCTTAAGCACTCTGCTTATGCGCCAGTAAGCGCAAGCTAATAGCAGGGGGACTTGCGAATGTGAGGTCTATGATTGATCCTGCCCAGCTTTGCTAAAGGTGTTATGGTTGCCCTTGTTCAGTAGTACAAAATTGAGTGACGCAACGGTGTATCTCACTACTCTTTCTCTTGCGTTCGTCCTCGGGCAGCCCCAGTCCTGCCCACCCATTGAAGACCCCAGCTACAAGGACATCGTAACTGATGTCGCTTCCCAGGCTGTCCATAATACGCTCGAATGCACTGTTAGCTAGGCTAGGTGCCAGGTAGCAGCAGCCTATCCGAGCCCTGACGTTGTCCTCCGCGCTGTTCTCTGAGTGCCTTGTCGTGACGGTTACGCCGCAGCTCCAGATTGATGCCTTCCCCAAGATTTCCACTGCCTAGCGGTTGTCTGAGCCAGCCATATGGGGCTCGCTAAGGAGGGCTATGTCCGCCTTTACCTCCCGTAAAGTCTTTTCGAGCACATATTGTGTCGCTATCCTTGGTCCACCTCCTTTTACTGACATGAGGCAAGTTTTCACATGCGAAGTGCCCCATACCTAACAGCATACTGAATGCATTCTTGCATTTCCAACATTCGTTATAGCACTTCTCAAGTGGATATATTCTTCCGCACGCAGCTTCGGTTGATTATGTCGCAAGTATCGCAGTCGTTCTCTCTATATTCTATATTTACATACATACATGTCAACCATAAATTTTTGACAAAGCTCACGAAATCGTTCTTATTTGTTTCAACTCCTTCAATAATTAAATTGAAGATTTATTTTTTATTATTCAACATCAGGCTCGTACCGGAATGCTAGTCGAAATATTCCTGATTCAAATGCTCGAATAACTAGTTTGCGTTAGTCGATTCTTCTAAGTTTATTAAATATGAATCTACGCGTTTCTCTTCATTGCTGTTGGCTACGTTGATTGCCCCTTGGTACCATGGCGCATTTTAATTTTTTTTAATTTTAACGCCAGATCTTAGTGATTTATCCCGCGCGATCTATCTAGAGTAAAGGTATGTAAAGTAACCTTACCTTCCTTCACTTGTACCTATGTACACCTTACCTATGTAACCTTCACTTTGTAAAGGTATTATAGTATTTGACAATTTCCCTCTCTTTCTCTTAAGCGAACGGTCGTGTTTTTTTGTGCACACTGCGTTTATGATAAATATTGGTAAACCGGTGTTTAATTACTTGTGAATTGAATATATTGAGAATCTTAAGCTTAAACCGTATCGCTTCGCAAGTGCTGTGGTATATTTTGAGTCGAATTAATAATTTGTCTAAATTCAATTCCAAGCATAGCTCAGCTCCGCTTCTTCCCCGTCTTATCTGTATTTCTTCATTTTTTTTTTGCACTCTCCAAAGCTCCCGCTTCGGCTTCCTATTTGGCACAGTGGTTCAAGGTATAGTGTTTCTTAACTTTTATTAATTTAATTTATTAATTTATTAAAAAATATTGAATTTAACCTTGTCTGCGCTATGAAGTCTTGTAACAAGACAATTTCCTCATCCCAGCCAACCATCCATTGCTGGCTATGTGAAAACGTCATACACGCCAAGTGTCCCGGGTTCACTGCCTCAGTTTCAGATGCCATTTCCCGTAGGTCTGGTATACATTATTGTTGTGAAAATTGTCGTGCTGTGCAAGGCGAAATGAGGTCGTTTACTGGTTTTCGTAAAATCAATGACCAGCTCTGTGCACTTGACACTCAGTTTAGTGGCCTTCAGCTGCTAATTGAGTCCCCTAAGCGTAAGAAATCCGCTGTTTGTGATCCGCCTCAGCCTGCTCAGCCGACAATAATGCAGCCGCTCATATATCTGGCCACCCCAAGGGCTAGAACTGAGAAAAATTCGTCCGAATTTCTCAGGGAAAATGAGCAATTGTCTGATATGTCCGCCATGGCATCCCTTCAAGTGATGCTACAGGTCCTAGTGAAGGAAACCCCCATTAGAGTCACCCAAAAGGGTATTCCACAGTCCGAACCACCGGCACCGACTAATGCTGCAGTTCTCATACCTGAGGCAAAAAAACCCTTACAGGTGATTCCTCCATCGAAACATATATTTGTTTTTCGGCTTGCCCCTGATACTTCAGTGATTGATATCTCGGCGTGTATCAAAGCCAAAACAAAAGCCGATATATAGGTGGAGGACATAACTAAATTTAAATATAATTATACACGGCGCACGTCTTCTTTCAAGATTCGTGTGCCCGCGCTGATGTTCAAGACGATTTGTTCACCTAGTTTTTGGCCAGAGAATATCTTCGTCCAAAAACTTCAGCGTAGGACTGCAAAGTTAAAAAATTTAAAACCAGTGGGAGTGAAACTTCCCCATATCGGAACCACCGACCAACCTTCCACCTTTTCTTTGCCCACTAACCCAAACAACTAGTATCGTCACTAACACTTACCTATCAGAACACTAGGGGGCTCCGTAGCAAACTCCCTAACCTATATTCTGATAGTTCTTCCTTTGCATCCGACATTATAGCCTTTACAGAAACTTGGTTAAAGCCGGAGATCTTTAGCTCCGAAGTTTTTCCAAGTAAGTACACCACTTTTAGATGGGATCGACGAAGGGGGGGTGGAGTCCTAATTTCGGTTGACTCTACTCTTGTTTCTGAAGAGGTGAAATCCCAAGAGTTTGGTGACATAGAATTTATTTGCGTTAAAATCACTATGTCACCGTGAAATCTTTATACATTACATGTTCATGTATACCGCCTATGTCTGAACCGCCCACATATTGGCAACATTTGTCCGCTATTCGATACGGCTTAATCTTATGACGGATCGTGACCAGCTCGTAGCTGTGGGCAACTTTAATATCCCAGAATTAAAGTGGTCCAACGGCGATAACTCACCATCTTCACCACTCACCATGACTTCACCGCGGGCATGTTTAACATGTTCCTAGGTCAGATTAACCATGTTAGAAATTCGTTAGGTCGGCTTTTACATATATATTTTGTATCTGATCTTGATGTAACTGCTCTCTCCAGAGCTTTCCCCCTTTCAACCCCAGAGGATCCATATCACCCTTCGCTGGAGGTCTCAATCGAAACAAATCCTGGTATCGATTAGATGTCTCCACGCGTGTTAAATTATTATTCGCTGTTTCCGTAAAGCTGATTTTCACAAACTTAATAGCCTTATTGATACATATGACTGGTATGATAAACTGGCGTGCACTGATCTTAACGTCACTTTAAAAATAGTTTATTGTACTTTAAATCAGAGGTCGGCACGGCCCTATCTCGGGGGCATATTAAATTTCTCTGCCCGAGCTCTGCCACACACACA